>NC_137582.1:91059275-93459275 GCF_963210335.1 Falco punctatus | reverse complement strand
AATATGCATGAAACAGAGAAGATGCATAAAAATGATCAGAGGGCTGGAGCACCTCTCCTATGAGGAAAGGCTGAGACAGCTGGGGTTGTTCAGCCTGGAGAAGAGAAGACTCTGGGGAGGCTTTATTGCAGCCTTTCTGTAAAGGGGGCTTGTAGGAAAGGTGGGGACAGACTTTTCAGCAGGACAGAACAAGTGGCAATGGTTTGAAACTAAAGAAGGGTAGATTTACACTAGATATAAGTAAGAAATATTTTTTTTATTTTACAATGAGGGTAGTGAAACAGTAGAACAGGTTGCCCAGAGAGGTGGTAGATGCCCACGAGATGGAAACATTCCAGGTCAGGTCGGACAGGGCTCTGAGCAACCTGATCTAGTTGAAGATGTCCCAGCAGGGGCGTTGGACTAAATGACCTTTAAAAGGTCCCTTCCAACCCAAACTATCCTATGATTCTATGATTTTTACTGCAGTTGTTGAAAACTGCCAGAGCAGAGTTTAGAACAGTCTTTTACCATCTGAATGGCATCTGTTCATTTAATCAGCTCAGGTCTTCCTGCATGTCAGATTTGGCCACACCAGTATCATCGGTATTGAATACATCTGTACAAGACATCTGTTTTAAAGCTTATCTGTTAATGGCTTAATAAAAGTACTCAAAGCCAAAGGCTTTCTGTTTGTAGAGGAATCAAAATAAACAGGTCCTACATAATGTTGTAAGCCATGCATCCAGAAGTTTCTAAGAATCACTTCCCAGAGGCAAGTCCTCATTCCCCTCAGGATCTCCATCATTCAAACGCATGCAGGCATGAATGCCAACTGGTATGTTCCGACACACACATGCACACAGTCATTCAGAAGTAATCTTGAAAGGATGATGAATTTACTCATCTTGGGAATGATTATTTCCCCCCCCCAAGGCAAAAAAAACCTTTGACAAAAAAGTCCAATTCAATAAATTGCAGACTTCACAGGTTTGGGTGAAGGAGGTAGGTGCCTTCAGGCAGAAATGGAAAGCTTAGGAACTGCAGAATCATCTTCCCCCTTCTAGCAACTAACCACTCATGGGCCATTTCATTCAATCCTCAGTAAAAGCACTAAGCAACAAAGGTGCAATTTTTTTTTTCTTTTAACATTTAAGTTGAAATGCTCAGAGCACACATTAGAAAAATGTATTTTCAAACCATGGCAAGCTACTTTAAAGCAGAACATAAACACTTCCAAGGTAACAAAAACCATCCACATGTAACAGCTTTTCCCAGAGCTGGAAGATGCTGCAGGCACCACCAACACTGCAAAGAAAAAAAAAAAAGGGGGGGGGGGGGGAGAGAAAAAGGTAAAAGGGTAAAAAAAAAAAAAAGGCTGGGAAACCCTACAATTTAAGGTATCCTTGATGAACCAATCTCCCTAAACATAAACATATAATATACATGCTGTACATGCTACTTTAGCAAATGTTATTGCATACTGCTATTAAATTGGTTTGAAGGTTACAGACCTCCCATGCAAAACCCAAATACCACAAGTTTTGACTCTTCAAATATCTTAATTCTACTTGCATGCTAAATTCACCAAAATACAGAAATAAGTTTTCAGTTAGTAATATAAGTAAGTTTGCAGCTATCTCTTAGAAGCCACTTTAGTATGTGAGCTGTCAGCACTTACATTAACTACTGCATATTCATTAACCTTTCAGACACTGTACATTCTGGAGGAGATTTATAGAGTCATATATTTATACTTTATTCTATTATTCTTTATTTGCCCCTATGCAACCTAGGCTTAATTCATCATCAAAATAAGGCAGTAAAACAGCACTGAAGGCAATCACATTGCAACAGTCATGGCTGATTCCTCCTGACAGCTGGATCATCTTGGGGTTTGAGTGCATGCAATGGATCCCAGGACATAGATCTACTGCACTGGTCCGAATTTCAGATGGCGTGAGGTTTGAGGTAGCCTGTGTTTTCTCCTGATGTAACAGGAAGAGACAACCCCACAGCCTTTTCCCTGCCATGTGTCCAGGCAGGCTGTGTGATGACACTTCCGATCTGAAAGGTCGGACTTGCTGGCCCAGGCATCACAGACTCAAATAATGTAAAGGTCTCCTTACTTAAGAACAGCTGACAAGGCAGAATTTAAATAAAAATTTGTCTGAGGCATGTTAAGAAAATTTATGTTCCTTCACTTAGCGCAAGTATTATCATCATCATTGGAATGGAGGAAGCCTAGATCAAAGCCTTGGTTGAAGCTTGAAGTCTTACCCTAAGCCCTGAATGAACATACACAGTCCTCATCTCACACAACCCACAACCAAATAGACAGGAGCAAACATGTCAAAATGAGTAAGATAAAAAAAAAAAAAAAATGCACTCAATTCTTAAATCCATTAATAAAGCAAAACTGTATAAAAAAACAAAGCTAGGGGACACTAACTTTCTCCATAGCAAAACAAGCACCTGCTAACACCTGGGATTACTTAATTGTAATAAAACATAGATCAGAATAACTCTCTAAAATAACATGGAAGATAACATAAACACCTTTTTGCCACTTCAAGAATCATATGTCACCATATGCCATGAATAACTGCTCCCAGAGAAAATTGTAACAGGTTCGTCAGACCAAAACCACCTGTATCTTTCCTTCTCAAGATGATATACATTAATTACAAAAACTAGAAGGCCATGATATCCAGAAACAAACTGCTTAATTCAATAAAAATACTGCCTTTGTTTAGTCTATTCCACCAGTTTTGACTGTGGAATATGTTTTGGGGGACAAGTTTAAAATGTTAGGCTTCTGTATTTGTAACTGAACTCAAATTTCCATCCAAATGCAACTGTACATGTCCCAGATCAAAATTAATTATTAGCTGGTAAACAGGAAACGTACCAATTGTTATTTTATAAGATAAGAATGTGTAAATATGAAGAAAATAGCTATATTTCTGTTAATTGCTTAAAAGTACAAAATCAATGCTCATTTTAGCATAAAGGACTAACACTATTTACCAAATGACTTATTTTTTTGCCAGCCATTGACAACGAAGCATTTTCAAGGAAAACAACATAAAATGCGCAAAAGCTTCCCTATGCCTTTAAAGAATCCATTTGTAATTACGATTTAAATCAATTCAGCTTGACTGATGTCCTGTTTGCTCCCATCAGTCCACGAGCTTCCCCTTCCATGACCAGAATGAATGTTGCTGTTTTGAGCTGATGGGGTAGTAAGAGCTGCCAGCTCGCATGAATGATTTCTCACGCACATCAAAGGCAGGCCTTATCAGTGCCTTCCCTAACAATCTCCTCCTGATGTCTTCAGGAAAACTGGTTATTCTCTAAAGATGGTAGTCTGGAATAGAGTTCCAACTCTCAATTAACCTGGGCTGGTTCCAGCTAATGAAGCGGAAGAGAGGACAAAAACAATTAACAAGATATATTACATTATTTTTAGTATACAAACTTAATTTTTATTTGGTACAAATACAACCTGCTTCCAACTGTAAGGTGAAAATTTGATCAACAGATAGGAAAGTTAAATTCAGTGAACATATTATTTTCAGTGTCTAAGGTAAAAGTGTCTTTACAAAAATACCAAGCAAGTTACATGAAGAAAAGGTAACTGCAATCTAAACTGCAATCTAAACTTCTTCTCTAGGTAAGTTTAGCTGAAAACAGATGGGAGAAAACATGTCAGTCTTACCTTCAAGGAGGTCGAGCAAGAGGATCTGAGGAACTACAGGCCAGTCTGCCTCACCTCAACCCCTGAAGGTGGTGGAGCAAATAAAAAAAAATGCCAAAAATAACTTTATATGTATCTTTTAAAAAAGCATACCGCATTATCTATGCTAACTCAAGGAGTCAGGAGAAACTCACCGCACCAGTATCCCCAAACACCATCTGGACGGTGTAAACAGACAGTGCAGCGAGTTGTCAACAGGAAGGGATGGAGACACCATTCGAAAAGGAGAGAAAGTCTTCACTTACTCCTCTCAGAATTCCTGCAGCATATAAAACATCTTCTGGTTTACCTTCTTTCTAATCTGCACTATATCCCCTATATATTTATTACACACTTTCAATGCCCTATTTAACTCTGTGTTTGTTTTTTGCATTCTTTTTGCCAATATTAAAAAAAGAAACGTATTAAGTTTTACACTGTTCTCTTGTGTCATTATTTCTTTTCAACCTTTTAATCTGATTGAGGTATGCTCCACAATCTATTTTCTGCCCTTTCAATGCAACAAACTCATACACAGCCACAGGCATATGTGATCACACTCTCCTACAGAACATCCTTCTACACTTTATAAACACCTTATCTTCTCTGGCCACAGCCTTTCATTATTTATTTACAATAAATATATCCCACTCCTCCCTAATCTTCCTCTAGTCTCTCGTTCCCCACCTGTAACTTGGCATGTGATCTGACACCAACCCAGCAAGGCATTTATACTTTTCAGTGTCTTCATAATACTAAATTAAACATCTCAACTGCTTCAGCAGATCAGAGCAGAACACTCAGCGTCCTGAAAAAACAAAGTTTTTCTTCTATCAACTAAACAGATTTTCTTCACTTGAGGCACCTGCTCTGAATCACTCCCTAGAGAAGCTTACATTACATATACACAACCAAATACACATATACACAACCACAACAATACAATACACAACCAAAATAAAATGAAATACCAGAGCAAACCCACAAGGCTGTTCTTGCCCCATCAACTCGTAGCACCCCAAGATTTAATCCTTCTGGTTTTTTAGCCTCAGATTAACCTGTAACGCATAGCACATGCACAATCAACCAGAATAATTATTTTGGTGCATCTGTTTTCCAGTGACATGATACTGCTCTCTGTTTATTACAGCAGCCTTCACACAGGTCCTGATTAATTACTGTTCTTCCCTTTATTTGGGAGTCTATCAAAACCCCACAAGTAACTAGTAATTTAATTCCCAAAGTATTAAGAAAACAGAGTTATTTTCCTGTTTAAATACTACCCATATCTAATGAGCAGTTTACCGTTTCTTCAACTCTTACAAGACAAGAACAATAGCTGTAATGGTTTAATCCTTCAGGTTAATTAAAAATCTTCCAAGCCTTTATCTACACACCATAAACTTCAATAGAATTGTCTTCCATCATAATTCTCAGGTTTAGGAAGCTATGCACATGACCCCTAAACTCATCCAGATTACTTCAAAGAGTCTGTAAAGTTATCGAAGGAACAGTGATAACACACTGGCATAAAATGGAATAACTGTAGATATTAAAAGAAAAAATAAAGAAAATCAGCTGATTTTTTTGTTGTTTATTTGTTTATGCTTAGGGAGAGAAGAGTATGTCTGTGATACTTGGAGGGGGTGATGGGAAAGTCACAATTTCTTCATTGGAGGTATGTTTTCCTGTCACCCCTAAAAAACCAAACAGTTAGAAGACAAGCATCTTAAAGGAAGCTTGTGTTTTCCTGGTTTTTGAGACTATTTTAGTGATGCACAGATACAAAAACTCTTCCCAACTGAGATAAAGTCAAAAAATAAAGCAGAGGTCTCCACCCATGCCTGTCCTTTATCACATTTTTATAAGCATCTCATATCACGTGGCATTCTACTTATGTCTGCAGCTTCTGGAATGGGAGGATGAGAACAGAAAGCAAGCTTGCATTTTATAAGCATACTTTCCTTGTGGAAGAAGCTTAGAAATACAAACTTGTAATTTTCCAAGCCCAGAACAAAGGTGGCTGGTAAATGCATCCACCAACATAAAGACTTTAGTTCAAATACACAAAAAAATAAGTCATGGTTTGAAACTATCAGCATATCATTTAATTTGCTTTACCACACATGAATTAAAAAGGAAGCTCTGACAACAGGAAGCACAATTAAAATCTGTTTACATTTCTTGCAAATGAAGCATGTATGGTTTGTAATCTTGATTTGAATATACAAGAGCACTTTCATCCCTTTCAACATCTGTGAGGAAAGGTGAGAAAAGCCCAAGTCACACATACTGTGGAAAAGGACACACCTGGAAAGGAAAAATACTACCTTGGGTGAAGTTGGGGTATGGAACAGGGCTGAAATAAAATTGTTCCCTAGTCTATCAACAGGCCTTGATTTAGGATAGATCCAACCCAGCAGCTGGTAACAAATTTGCTGCTTATCGTGGATAACCTGTCATGTCAGTGCCATTTTACATATGTGTGCATACACACATACAAATTATATATATAATGTATTTGATTACAAGCCATTACTTGTTTATGCTTTTCTCTAGTTGATTGAGGAACACTACTATCCAATCTCTTGCTCTTTGAAATTACCTGGGAACATGTGTGATACAATTTCCATTAACCAAACTATTTACACTGAGACCGAACACGTCTCTGAAAGATGCACCCTTCCCTAACCAGGAGCTATGGGACAGAATAGATGAAATCCCTCTGACAGTCCCACTCACACTGTCAATCTAGATAATATAATGCTCCTTCCTATTTTCACATCAGTAATGATTGAACTTTGCTATTTTATGTTAAAAACAGTAAGGAAAAACCCATAGATTTTAAGGATCTATAGAACTAAGATTCATGTGCATTTCCCTCTACTTACCTCCTCTCTAGATGACCTTTCTTAAGGTGTATTTCTGAGCAGGGTGAAGTTCTAAAATATTTAGTAATAATCCATTTATTTTTTATTATTTTCACCTCTCCTTTTAAAAAAAAACCATTATTTTTATTCTAAGATGTCCCACATGCATGCCATCCCCTTTCCACCATGCTGCAATTCTCCTGTAGATGATAATATCAATATCTCAGTCCTTTATGAGAGCACAAGACAGAACACCAACCTATGGGTCAGATGTCTCATGTAGCTGCACTGATTTAACTGACAGTAGGACTGAGCCCAGTTGCTTACAAAAACACTAAGGAAAAGATGAAAAGGAGGACACTTTAAATAAAGATGTGCAACAGCTGCAAGGGAAATCTAGAACTGACACTCTCTTTCAGATTTGCCTCAATTTGAAGGGCTCTTTTGCCTCAAATGAGGCAAATGAGTAAGTTTCACCACAAAAACTGTTAAAAATTTGCACTCACAAAGCATTTTGGCTAATACCTACATTTTGACCATATTGTTTTATTACTCTCTTAAAACACTGTTATGTCTACGTTATTAAATAAATGAGTGTACGAATGCCTCTGTTATTATCCACATACATCAGCCTTGATTCAAGGAAGTAATTCATTATATATGCCTTGCATTAGATACTGGGCCATTTGTACTGTGATTTAAAACAAAAGGGACACACCTGTTTTTCCAAAAGACAGCCTTATTTTATATCCACTAGCCAGGTTTCTCTACAGGTTCAAGCTGGAATAGAAAATGAATTGCAAGAAATGAAGTAGGATGAGAAACAACACAGGGTCCTCAGCTGTCACATTCATTTAGAGGGTTTTTGGCATTAAAATCTGATTTTTCTTTACCAATCTGTTCTGTGACTTGAGTGCTGCTTCATTCCAGAGGTTAGTGGAAAGCCACAGAAAGTGACTCCAAACCTTTCTGTATCAGCAATATACCTTGAACCTGAGATGGGGAACTTAAACTACTGAAATAAAACCAATATGGACTGCAGTGATGAAAACATATAGGTTCTCCCTCAAGCAGTCCTGGCTGACACAGATGGAATACTTATCGCTGCTCACTGTTTCAGACCATCACCGTTGAAACCCAGATACCTAGGCTGACTTCCCTTTGTATTGAAATCCCTTCTGAAAATATCTTTTTTTTTGGGGGGGAGGGATTGACGTTTGTTGGGGGGTGGGGGTCGAGTTCAAACTAAATTCAACTGTGTTCACATGGTTCTCCATCATAACAAACTACTGCTATCACTGCTTCAATCTGTTTCCTGTAGTTTAAAGCTCAATATTACAGAAATGCAAAGTCAAACAGAATAATTGTGCAGGGAAAAACCACCCCAACCAGAAGAGTTCAAAGCCATGGATAAAATACGTCATTCACCAGAGGCAAACTGGCATGCAGAAAAGTTGCAAGAACACAGTATGAACTCTGTAAAAATGTAAATATATGTAAATATCTATAAAATTCACTCTTGATTACCCAGTAGCTTTATCACTGTGGATTACATCAGTTCTCAGTGGTCTCAAGCCATTACTGATTGAACTGATTATAATAATCTATTATTAGTATAAATCCCAGAATAGATATTACACTACCACTCAGAAAAATAAACTGTAAAACCTCACTCTGACAAAACAAAAAACCCACATCTGTAGAACTTCACTCTGCCTCCTCAAATCTATCATCCATCATTTATCTCTGTCCTTTCTGTACCACTGACAGTTGCTATTCATTAAAACAGCAGAGCAAGAGGAGACGTAAGGACGGGTTATGAGAAAATAATGCAGTAACCATGAGGACAGCAGAGAATTCACGGTCTACAGGTACCACATTTCCCACCAGGGTCTCTCAGGGCGGGAGTGCACTCCTCATCCACACCGAAGGAGCTCTGCCCTCCAAGGCAAGGGAAGGAGGATGAGTTTGCAAGGAAGAAGAGTAGGAAGCCGTGGGGAAACAGAGCCGCAGCACAGTGGCCTGGCCCCTCAGCCATAGAAGCTGTTTGGTCTGGTATCACATAGACACCTTTTGTCGATCCCTTTCTCAAATCCAGCCAGGCCATACATTTTAAACTAATAGGCAGCAAAACTGCATATACTCAAAACACTTCCTAAGAAAATGGAGTGCACTTATCATAACGAAGATATCCAAGTGGGGAAGACTTCAACCTGAATATGGAGCAAGTGGGGAAAAGAGCTATTGGGCTGCCTCCGAGAAGCACGCTCATGATGGGTGTGGGTTAGTCCTACATGGTTAGCTCTAAAGGCAGTCTAGACAGTCTCACACACTCAAAAGAAGAGGGTTTTGATTTTAGAAGATTTCAGAATCATGTTCCCTATCTCATCCCTTCAGAGAAGAAATAAATTCTTGATTAAACTTTTTAAAATGTATTTTTATATAGATGAAGCTTGTGTTTTAATCACTTGCATGACAAAATTCTGTTCTTCCGCTCTCCTGCGACGAGAGCAAATGCAACAGAGGATGGATTCTGAATTGTTCTTCATTCTTTTAATATTTCAATGTTAAAAATGTAAGAGAACTGTTATATTAATAATGAAAAGTGGTAGAACACTCCACTAAGGACAAGCATAATTCAGTGGTGCATGGATTACTTCATAAAGACAGGCTGGGGAAAGTGAGACTCACAAGGTGGCTACAGAGAAGATGACAAAAAGGAGACATCCTTAAGCCCAGCAGCCAGCAAACATACAAAGACTTTGCATCAGCCTCTATTGGAGATACCATAGTGAGTTTAGAACACAGAACAACCAAAAACAGAAACAAAAAAAATCCAGCAGATGGCTCTAAAAGAGAACAGAGACAGGTGACGAACTAGTCTGAGAGAAATAAAAATAAAATGGGAGCAGTGCCACAGCATTATCATTTTTGTTGAGCCACCTGGAGAGGTAGCTGGCTTATCAATGAATGCCAAAAATGAGTAGTGCCCATCTGCTCACCCTAATAAATATCCCTTACTAGAAAAAGTATAAAAGAATGCAATTCCTTCAGCACTACTTCCATGCTTTCAGCAGACCTGTTTGTTTAAAATATTTACTTGGGTCTTACACGGCTTAACAACTACTTGCCGCAAACACAATAATGCTTTAACAAGACCCTTGGAAGTACCTGGTTAAGTCAGTAGCTGTGAGAATTCATGACAACAGAAAGCTCAAAAAACTTCCTTTTAAACAAGCAAAACCTCTGTAATTATCACCGCCTTCAAAATGTCTTCAGAAAGGTATCTCAGGCCAACTGAGCGGACTGATGGCAAAATCCTAAATAAGAGAGGCAGTTCAGAATGTGAAAAATTAGTACTCCTCTGGAGCTAACAGCAGCAGAAAGTACGTCCATTCAAAAAGAAGGGTAAGAGCCATGGTACAAGCTCAGTTTACCTCCTCTAACGGTAACAAGTACCATCCTGCCGATTCTAAACGTGGATTGAGAAAGGAGGTCAGAGTTGGCAGAAGGGGAAATGAGGAATGCTCAGGTGTCTCAAAGTGCCGCTACAAAAAGAAATGGGGTGAAAGAGAAAACTAAAACACACAGGTTGGTTTGCCTCCCTGAGTTTGAAAGCAAAATGCCTCTTCTTTAGCACTAACCTTTATCAGCTCCAAACATTGTCTTTGCAGTGAACGAAGGCATAAGAGTTTGAAGCAGGAATTCAAACTTGTTAAGACTGAGTTATTTCTAAGCTGGCCTTTTGGTTCAGAAGTATATTAATTTTTATTCAGAAGTATATCATAGATGACATACACAGCTGGAAAAAACCGTTCTGTTTAACATCACTGATTCTACCACCTCAATAAAAGTGATCTAGTCACATTAAACTACTGGATTCACACAAAGTTATTCAGAACAGGGCAGGCGTTCATACATTCACCACCATCTTTGAAAAACACACTTGTGCGTGTTTTGCACTAAATTTTGCCTTTCATTTGGCAAAAATGCATCAGATCTAAATTTATGCTTGCATAAACATGTATTAAGAGGAAGGAGAATACAAGAAAAAGCACTTCTGAGGAAATACAAAACACAAAATGAGCAAACATATCCACACAGGCCAGTGTTCTGTAAATGTCTGTACGTACGAGGCCAGAGTTCCTTCATAGTTACTACAACAGATTTTTAAGAACTTCCAAAAAAACTGAAAGTTTTTAAAACTGCCCATAGTAAAA
This sequence comes from Falco punctatus, assembly GCF_963210335.1. Lineage (NCBI taxonomy): Eukaryota > Metazoa > Chordata > Aves > Falconiformes > Falconidae > Falco > Falco punctatus. The sequence continues at coordinate 93,448,467 of NC_137582.1, read as the reverse complement.
CAAAGCAAACAGATACTACACTACGTGTAACGCAGAAAAGCTATGTACCAACTGAAAGCTTATTTCTCTCTTCAATTCAATACTCAGGAAACCAATTTCTTCAACATTGAAGTTATTTTAATTGTGTAAATTCCTTTAAACTTGGTTGTCTTCAACATTTTGTATCATTACAAAAAGTCTGCCCAACTGTCCCTGGGACTAAAGCAAGACACTTGGTTCCTAAAGTCTCAAGCACCTTTACCAAGTACCGGTTACAAACCCCAGCTCTTCCAGCTGAAGCACAGAAGACAATGCTGTAGCCACACACATTATTTCCACTGTTCTGTATTCCCTGCATTAGCATGAACTCACAATCAAGTAGTATAAGATGGCTAACGCCATTTGGTTCATCAGCGAACTGGCCCACATTTTTTGAAATAATGTGAGTTAAAGAACTCTCAGATACAGTGTCAAACAGAAGACTGTTTAAGTCCAAATGACCAAAGCCTTCCACCAAAGTAAATAAGCTCTCAAGGTTGGATCACAGGATATTAACTATTCACATTTGATTAAATACAGGTAGCTAATAAGAATTACTCTACCTGAGACCTGAAAAAATATTTCAGCATTTTAGAATTTGGGCTCAAAAACCTTCCTGGAAGAAATCTTTGTTTGCCTCAGTGGAAGCAGGACCAGGTTTTGATCTAATTCCTCTTGAAGATGAAATTTTACCATACATAGCAAACAAACTGTTGCAGTTGTGTTCAGCAGAGCTTTTTCTTGAACCTATCCAGAGTTATTCGGTATCTGCTCATCACAATGCAAAAGCAGGGTGTTTCTTCCCTTTCCTTTCCATTGAAGATACCAGACTTAGTAACAGTTAGTGCCAGCCTCCCTGAAAAGAACTTGGTAACTAGCCCGCCCATAACAATTATACTTCTGGAAACCATCATTTATAGAAGTACAACCAGCAAAAAGATCCATTCAAATCTAAATATCTGAAGGGCCACTAGTTTGAAAAAGATAATTACTTTCATATAAAGAGAACAATCAATAGGTCAATGACACAGTAAGTACAAAATCTCATTTTTTCAGGTACCACTGAATCTTTTTAATAAACTCATTTTAGCTTATTTCTACACAAAACCATGTATTTTGTGGAAAATGGCTTTAAAAGAACATTTACCTGCTTAAAGAGATTCCTTCCTCAGAGAGTGAACATCTGAAACTGATTTTAGCTACATTGGAAGAACAAATTAAATGCATGAAATCTTTGCTGATGCTGGCACCAAACATCAGAGCCTTTCTAGGACAACAGCCCTAGTGCTGACAAAGTGCAACCAGCCTGCTATCAGCCAGGTGAACTCTATTCTCTGTCCTCCTATACCAGAAAACAACTTGTGACAGCTGAATCAGGGGGGTGGTTTTGTTTTTAAGCTAATCTGTGTATCCACTCTAAGGGTATTAATCTAATTATCTGACCTTATCATAGCGTGCTAGGGAGAGTTTCATTTAAATAATTCTGCTGGTTTTCCTGGCTGCCTTGGAAAATGAGGGAGCTTCCATGAGCAAAGCAAACAAATGAGCAAAACAAACCAGATGCTCCTTCTGGTGTACAGTAGATGAAAGTTTCCAGCTACCCAGATTTCCTTAATTATTTTCAGCAAATAAGTCATCTGGGTAAAGTTGCTCATTGTAGTAAAGGTTGTGCATTCCTCTGTTGAGTTAATCTCATGTTGGAGCACTCTGCATTTCATTGAGAAAATAAATAGTACATTTTTTTTCTTGCAATAATCCAAAAGACAGTAAAGGCATGAAGTGAATATAGCAATATCTTTTTCTCTTTCATATAGAGAAGCCAAGAGAGGGAGGTGTCAGTTTTTTATGCTACCTGTAAGACATCCTGTTGCTACTAAGCAATGGCAATGAGCTGTCTTGGCTGCTAAGGTCCACCCAGAGCTTCTACCCTCTGTGCACCTTTATTCAAGAATCAGCTTTTTCAAATTATTTATCACCTCATATAAAAGGAGAGGATAATGATGACTAGAAGACACAATGATCACTTGCATTACATAGCAGTCATCAGTACCTGGTACACATTGATTCCCCAGGGTGTAGTTTATTTATCTCTAGGTTTTTAGTTCAGGATCAACACAGAGAATCCTCAAGAATTTCCAGATTCTTTCTACAGACAGGATGCTTCATATCTTGCTCTGTTTATGCTCTGGCTTCCTATGAGGGTAAAAGCTACAGAGCCTAGTTCCAAATGCAAATCACAGGTTAAAAATATCAAAAGGTGCTGGACAGGCCATCAAAAGGGAACCTGTATTAGTAACCATCAGTAGGAAATGCCACCATGGTTTTCTAAGAATTTTGTATTCATATCTGGTGATGAGATCATTACATATCATCAGTCAGGCTCTGAATGGGTACAGTCTGACAGCTGCAAATCTTAGGTACTATCGGACGTTACATTCTAAGAGTGATGTATAAGGTGACACCATTTCATGATGTAAATATATTACCTAATATATGTTTGCCAGACCAGCATCAAGGATGACCTCTAAAAATACTACTAGCTTGTCATCTTATTTTTTATACAGCACGTCACATTTGAAGCAATGGAAAGCAATTCAATTTGAAATCTAATTGAATCTTTTTAAAAGTCTGATTTCTTTGAATATTTCCAGTAACACAATAAGGTCACCTAAGCCAAGATGCTGCCTTGACCATGCACACCTGAGGCATGAACTCCCAAAGGCAGGCTGGTTGCAATGAGCATAATGTGTGTTGATGCATGTATGCACAAGGGGAATGGGGACTGGAAAAATGCATCCTGCTTTGTCCAACCACTTCAAGTTGCATAGAGGATTTTTCCATGTACTACAGTGCTCAAACAATCAAACTGGCATCAGATAGCCCACTGCATTAATTGTTCAAGCATACTGCCACTTCTTCAAAAATCTTTAATAGGAACAATGGGAAATGGAAACAGAAAATACAGCAAGAGTTGTATTTCTCCACCAGATTTTGGAATTGCAGTAATTTTCCCTGGAATAGGAAAAATGACTATGTCCAGTTCTCAAAATGGGTAATTAACTACTACTGTTACTGTGGTTGCCTCTTGCTGGTCATGGGTACCACAAAAGAGCAGCCTTCTCAGTACACATAGAAAATTAGAGAAACGGCGGGGCTAAGCAAATGAGCAGTATAAGGAAAAGAGTTTGTGTTAAATCTTGCTCTCAGGATACGTGAGCCCTCTCCTTGGGTTCAGTCATTCCAACTTAGTTCACTCCAAAAGAGTCCAAAATCCAGGATAACATGATCCAGAGACAAAGAACCCAGTGGCTTAGGAACTGGAATTCTCCACATCCCAGTTCATCACAGCATGCACAACCTTGTTTAAAATCTCAGTTACAAGCTCTCCACAGAATTAATGCATCAGTTATGGACAGCGAAGGGCTATCTCCCACTTTCTAATTTCTCATGACTGATACAGTCACGTGACTGAGGAGCAAAACTGCCCACAAGGAAAGCGAAGCTCAATGACAGCAAGAGATGGACAGTCACAGGGTAGGGCTTAGGGATGACAGGACTCAACATTTGCTGAAGATAACAATAAAGCCCAGGACCAGCCTCCTTTAGAAGCAAATACAAAGTTTACTTTCGTAATTCATAGAATTACAGAATCATAGAATAATTTAGGTTCAGAGAAACCACTGGAGGTGCTCTAGTCCAACACCCTGTTCAAGGTTGCCCAGGGACTTGTCTACTTAGGTTTGAATGTCTCCAGGGATAGACAGAATTTCCACAGCCTCTCCAGGGAACGTAATTATAGCTGATTTAATGCTCTCCCCCCGGAGTTCCTCAGAGACCCACCCAAAAAATACACTTGCTTGCTAACACATGAAATCAACCTGTATTTGAGCTAACTCATATTTTCAAAAAGGGAGAATGGGCGGAGACTATACATGCAAAACCAGGGAAAGATACAAAGGTGCACAAGTTTCTTGACAAGTCACACAAAGATCAATCTCACATTTATACATCCACTTCTCCGGCCTTAGAAACCCCATTTACTACCTACCTTGCTTATGCCTGACCTGAAGCACACAATGTACTACAAATGCCCTACTTTTTCTTTTCCTTCTGCATCTAGCTACACACACAACATACTGATGGGCTTTGCAACTCTATAAGGTAATAGAAAAAGGCAAGACAACAGAATTACCTCTATAAGGTAAAACAACAGGATTCTCCTGCAAAGCTGCTTACCCACAGTGCTGAGAACAAACAAAATATGGTGCAAGATTTCTACGATTTCTACAGTGAAACAAAAAATAAGAATTTTAAAAAGTTAAATTGATTTCTTGGACTTCTGTTTGTAAAATGATTTTTCCTAGTTTGGGATTTATATTCCAAACATTTAGAATATTTCTACTTCAGAATTGAGTTGTGGCATGCAGGGTGTGTGTGTGGTGTGGTAAAAACCACAAAATGAGAACAGCTTTTATCTAAAAATAGTTCATTTAAGATCTCATACACCACCAATGGAGATGTTCATTTGAGTAAAAAAGTTGATACATTTATGACAAGCTATCGTGTGCTTTTCCAGGTGATGGCAACACGCTGACAGCTTTAAAGAAGTAGACAATAAACTTTATGGTAACACGTCTAAGCAGCCTTCTCCCTCTGCAACGATCTAACAGTTTACATTTACAGCTGATTACCATTTCTATGAAATTCCAACATTTGCTAATGATCCCCAAGACTAAGAAAAATAGCATCTTCTGTCTCAAGACCTCCCCTATAGACACACTATTCTTCTAAAATAGTCTGAAAGGCAACGTATACACTTTTTCATAAAGCATCCATCCTCGGTTCTTCTAAAATATTTCAGACAGCACCATTCTCTTTTCCACTTTTGTAGGATGTGTCAGCCAATGGAACATAATTCATCCTTAGGGTAAGGAGTTTACAGTAAGCTTTTTTTGCAAGCAGCAGAACCACCAAAACTTTATTTCCTCTGTGTCTGGAGGCAAAGCTCGTTTTGCAGATTCAGTGGGAAGGGAAAAATTCATCCTGCTACTTCTGCTTTAGCTGAGGCATTAACAGGATCTCTCTTCTTTATTAAGCCCTTTATTCTCACACACCCCATGTAACTTGCTGTCTTCGGCAATCTGGACATTCCTTGTGAATCTGAATGAAGTGGAAAAAAAGAGGGCTTACAGATGATGGACAAATACCATCTTACAGCTGTCATTTCCTTAGGAATCTGTGCTTAAAACCTGGAATTTTTAAGAATAAATATTAAACTGAACCCAACAGCGTCTTCAAAAAGTGATGGCAAAACATTGCACCCAGCAACACTTCAAGCAAAAGTAGCACTCTGGTTCTCAAAAAACTACACAACTTGAGTCTACTCTCACTGATAAAGGTCATTGCTAAAGAACACACAGGCAATCTGCCACTCTGTGTACACGTACATCCACTTTGCTTCTTTCATATCATTCATACACGATACTCACTACTTTCACTGGCCTGCAACACCTTTAAGTGTGAACAGATTGATTAACATCCAGAAATCTGAAACAAGCTGCCATTGCATTTCACTGTAGATGTAGAGGGATTACTGGAGACTGTGGAGTCAAACCATACGTGCACAGAGGGACTGTGCAACACAAACCACACATTTCTCTGCAGACGATCCTGGGCCGAAGACCAAGAGACACTGCTTTTTGAAGGTCTGCTTTTTCAAAGGTATGGGGTAGCGTGACGGCAATGATGGGAATTTTTTGAAACAGCAGACTACACAGAAACAATAAGCTACATCAGAAGATCTGACGCATTCAAACACAAGAAACCAACTACTAGTTCCTTCTGAGTGTAACAGGTCAGATAACTATTCTATAGTTATATCCTTGAGAATCTCGTGGCAGTCATCAAACAGCAGATTTCTGATAGAGCAAGATCAGTTTTCTCAACTTGTACAATACCCATATCATTTACCTATGTTGTTTCAAAATATATAACCAGCAAAATATGGTATCTTGCTTCACAATACATTAAATATATTAAACAGTATTTTTCTGCTTTCATCTCTGTTTAACACCAAAAAAGTAGACCATATATAGATTTTCATTCTCCTGTTTCAGAGATTTGTATCTTAAAAGTATAGTTCCCCTTCTAAAAGGGGTTATTAATTTTTTGAGAAACAAAGGCAAGAGATAAAAATATTTTGCTAACCTATGTCCCTTCTCAAATGCAAATGGAGAACTAGCAATATAAGCTCAGCAGCAGCTAAAGACAAATCAAAAAAAAGGAAAGAAAAAAGAAAAAACCCCAACTTCTTAGATCACCTACTCATCCCTTTTCCAAGGTCTGGATCACTTCCTAAAGCATATAGATATTTTTGTAATACATGTCCCGCAAAATCACTGTAAGTGATAGAGAATCAAACATCAGCATGGCCTGAGCATGTGTCATGCTTATTTAAGACGGTAGTTTCCCTCAAAAGTAATGTATGTTCTGTGCTATGTTGCAGTGGCTACAGAAACTTTTTTCCTGCAAAGCAGCAGAGAAAATACCACCTAAACCCTCAGCATTTTGTTGGCGTAATATTAAATGTTGCCTCAGTAACTCTTAAATGCCCCTAAAAAGAGGAGGAAAAAAAAATTAAGATGGCTTTTAGTATTTTTTCACCAACACAGACCTAATCTTTCTAGCTTTATTTTCATTGTCAGGTATACAACAGATACCTTAGAGAATCCCTGTTTATTGTGCTAAAAATTGTGTGCAAACTATTGAAAGTATAAGCAAACCCAAGTGACAGATTTATGGCTAGTTACACAACTGCTAAATTGAGAAAGGCTTGTAAGCTAACACCTCCCTTTCTACCTTGGTATTTATTCCTACTATTCCTGTTTATGCCACTAATACATAAGAAGCCTAGTAGCTTTCATGAACTCTTAAGACTCTAAGTCATTCAGACTCACAACAGGGTCTGCCAGTATTTGCAAAGCAAACTCAGGACACGTACATGGAATCTGTGTCCAGCGTCAACATCCAAAGCCAGGTCTCACCACCGTTCCCCCCTCACCCAAGCAGTATCTCACCTTCATGAATTGCCCCAGCAAAGGTGTTGGGATAGCTCACCTATAAGGTACAACACAGCACAGATTAATGGGATAGAAATCTGGTTGAGGGTAAAAATGTAACAAATGTTCAGATGAGACATTTGGCCATTCTGAACCATGACTGTGCAACAGCTTTACCTACAAACCTGCTGCAAACCTGCCTTTAATGCAGAAAGGTTTCCCATAGCTGCCCCTCAAATTCTCACCAAATGTAAAGGCATCTCCCAACACGAAGCTACATGGCATTACAGAATTAAAAAAAAAAACAAAAAACAAACCCAAAACAAATCCACAACAAAACCCCCACAAAATGATGGGATTACTAGAGATATCTTCAATATGATCCATGATGAAAACGTACTTTATTGGACAACTCAACATTTGACATTACAGAACCTCCTTTTTGCTCTGAGGTGAAGACAACCTATAAAACACGTGCATTTTTAACCCTTAATGTTAAATATAACTTAAGGGTTTTGGGGATATGTTTAAAAAATAGACTTAACAATAGAGTTACAATCTGTTCCCTTTTTTGGCATAAAAATACTTTCAATGACATCAAAATAGATTTGTGTTATGTGTAATAGAAGATGATCAGATACGACGTTATAATTAGCAAGAAGAAAAAAAAAGGTGGGGGTTAGCAGTAAAATGTCTAGCTTTTACATGAAGATTCAGCACTAGGAAAGCGAACTGTGGGTACTTTTGTACTTGCTGTATCGTAGATATATAAATATATTGGTTTATATAATTACCAACTCAGTAGGTAAGACACTGGAAAAGCCAACATACCAGCATTTCCCAAGCTTGCTACTAATTAAATCATATGCATACAGGTTCAATCCAAGGATGATCAAAGTTAATGAAAAAGATTCCCATTTAATTCAATGAGCTGTGGATCAGTTCCAGGCAGCTAGCTGCTACTCCATCCGCTTTCTTCTTTATCAAAAGCATTCCAACAGTGTGAAAATGAAGAGGACTCCATATGAGTCTACAGATTTTGTATCTCCCCTCAGATCTGAGTTTTAAATTAATTATTTGACAGTTGACTACATAAAGTAATCTTTTCTATAAAGCTATATTAGAGGCTACTCCACGTTTTGAAGGAAAACAGACTACTATTATTATTGTTACATCAATAGCCTTAAAAGATTTCAACTATTTTCTTCACATACAGGTTTACCCTCATAATAAATGTATTTATGTGCCACACTGTCCACCACTGCAGCAATATATTGCCATATCTGAGCATGGAAAATGTCAATCCAGTGTATTGGAAATAGAGCACTAAATTTATAGTGCTTCCTAAGATTAACAGAAAGATAATCTGAAGTCAAAGAAATAAAGAATGAATCTTCAGATCTATTTTTAATTGCATTTCAAGTGCAATGTCACAATTGTTGAACAACTTGAGTAAACTGAACATTACATTTATGAAACCTATCTGAACAGCATTTGGTTCAACTCGTTAACAGTGCTTTTACCCATTCTATTTTTCACTAAATGCTTGTATTAAAAACGAGAACTTAATTTCAGCACCTCAAAATTCAGCTCCCACTGCTGCACAGATGCTTAGCTCTCTCTCTAGTCAGGGTTTCAGCAGATGTCTATTCAGATAAGCCTAAAGGCTCTCATTCATTTAAAGCAGAGCTGGACAGGAGTTGCTGTAAAAGCTTTATTTGGGAATCCAATATATGCATCACTGCTACTAATGAACATTGCATAAGAAATTAAATAATAAAAAAATAACCTTTTCTGTTCAAGAATCAAGAGTCAGTTAAATGAAAACTGAAGTTGTCAGTTTTCAACAGGAGAAATAGTGTTTATGTCTAAAACTTGACATTCTGTCTATACAAGGACACAAGCTTAAATGAAAAATGGTGTTCAGTCATAGTTTCAAAACTTGTGTATGCAGTGCTGCCTAGCTGGCCACCTTACACCCTTCCTACCCTAAGACAGATTTCAAGCATTTCTTGTTGGAAAAGGCATTTGCTTTGATCAAATCCATCACATCAAAAAGGTTTGTAGGTATAACCAAAGAGGTCTACTCTTAACAATTCCTTCATGTTCAAGAACCACATTAGAAACAATGGAAAAGGAATGGTGTTACTACAGCCTTTATTACCACACCCCCAGTACCCTTTGCTATAGGTACTTGGAAGCTCACTGGGAACCTTGTGACCAGGGAGTCAGAGCAGCAGGATTTTATTCCTATGCAGTGCAAAAACATCCCTCATGGAGCCCTGAAATCCAGAACTGGAATGTGAAATGATCTCCCAGTCTGCATGCCCCTTCTCACTCAACCCCTGCCTGAAACTAAAGAGATGTGTCAGAAAGTGATGAATGAAATTCCTACCATCTTTCTTCTGCTTTGCCAGAGAAGATTTCTGCAGAGCCACTTTTAGGCATCCAATTAAAAACGATGCTGGCAGGTTTTTTTGACTGGGTCCAGACGTGTAAGAAATGGTTCTAAACTCAGCTCTTGACTGAGTACAGACATAGCTGCAGGATAACACAGCCTATTAGAGTTTAAGATACAATGAGTAAAACCTGACTCCTATAAATTTACCCAGGTGTTAATACTGCTCTTGAAAAACACTGGAGACTTTCTTCTAGTTTAAAGCACTGCTCACACTCCTTAATAAGGGCCCATTATCTCTAAACATGTAAATGGGACCTACAAGTTATACTAAGAAGTAATAATCTACCTTTTTTTTTTTTTTTGCAGAAGCCCCTATTGCTTTGGTATGATTCCTTACCATAGAAGCCATTTTCTGTTGACTGAGTGAAACAGAAATCAATGACCAGATTTATTTTCTTTTTAATTCTTCCATTTATGTGCTAGTGATTTAGACTGTTGTGTTCCCTTACTATTAACAGGATTTAGAAGCGGAAGACCCCTTCATCTCTCAAGAACTATTAACCCAAAGTCTTAGGCTAGAATTGCAAATATCTACTATGTTACAGCAAACAAAATCTGTTTAGAAACTCTGTATCATCATTTACATTCGATCCCAAATCACATGGGTTGCAAATACTAATAAAGAAGGAAAAAATAAAAAGTCTAGGAAAAAGCAGATAGCCTACACAGAGTGCAGTATTGATGAGCATGTTGTAAAAGGAAAAAAAGACAACCCACCGCAGAAGTTTCTAAATGACACTGTTCATTCCAACCCATTTAACCTACACAAAATGCCGAATGCACATGAACAGCAGGATTTGCAAACAATACAGACAGCTCTGCCAGCAAGTCTCATACAATCACAGTATCAGTCCCAATACAGTTAGCCTCACAGCAATACAAATTTCAGAAGGTAAAACAAAAATGAAGATAGCACTGCTAAACATTTCCAGTTTGGTTTCCTTTAGCCTGGCCTTTTTAGCAAATTTATTATATATACGTATTTATTTTTTAACTAACTCCGGTGTTATTTCCTTGATTCCAGCACTAAAGTTTACCACAGGTGGATGGATAATGTATTTCTCAAAAATCCCACATGATTTTATCAAGCCTGTGTGCTGCCTCAGTCTCCCAACACACTGTTGGGCTGCAAGATGAAAAACTACTCTTTTCAGAACAAGTGTACTCAAGAAGACTTATAACAATTAACTGCCTAGCCAACCTCCATTAACAAGCTTTAAAATATCACTTTGTATGTTTTACAGATGTGAATGTACACAGATTACCAAAAGACAGAAAACACAATCTACAAATATTCTACTTATATTATGAAAAAATTTCTGTAACTGTTGCTAAAGTGCATTAACTATGTTTAAAGCTTATGGGTAAAAAAAAGTGAAAGTATTTTTATAAAAAAATACTAAACTGCAACAAGTGATACTGTGTTATATACAATACTGCTGAGAAATACTCATGTGAAATTTTATAATAAACCCCCTCAATTTAAAGTTCTGCCTATTCGAATAAATACAAGTCAAATTTGAAAACGGATTTGTTTTTTCCCCGATACAGCTGTGCTCTGGTTCAGTTCAAGTTTACAGCTTGGATTAATTCATACATATTCAGGCACACCTACCTCGTCACACTGTATTTGAACACTACTACCTTCACAGTGTTCAAGAGGTGCGGACATCTCCTATAACTTGTTAAAGGACTAGTTCCATGATACTCTGTAGCAAGCAAAGCAAGGAAGTACACCTTAAAATATGTTTAAATTGTGTTTCTGTCCAGTCCTGCTACCACAAGATAAAAAAAAAAAAAAAGTTTGAGAGTATTACAGTAACAAGAACAAGACTACTATCACTAACTTCTTTGTCATTAATGTTGGAAAATAGGATATATATGAGTCCAGGGCTCACAGCATCCTTAGGATACTGGGCTCCCAAGCAGCTTCATGCTTTATTATCTTTAATGTTACCATATAGTATATCATAGAATCGTATCTCCTATAAGGCTTGCTAATGTCAATATCCTAATTCCAGATAAAGCACAGCACAAAGAACAAAATAAAACCTTTGTTTGAAAGGCCTTGAGGAAGCCATATATTTTAATTATGTCAAGAGAACCCTTCCATGGCACCAGATACTTTAAAGTCACACTTCCCTCCAGAGCAAGCCTCAGTGAAAGAAAATGTAGATAGAAAATTTAGAAAGAAAACTTAGATAGAGCTTAGGAAATCACGTCTCAAACTATGGCACAGAGAGGATTTCTCCATCCAGTCCTTAGATAACAAAAGGCAATACCCCCTCATCTTGTATTTTGAGGCAAGATATACACATTAACTGGGAGGAAGAAGGTATACAAGTTAGGAGGAGAAAGAAAATAATAATAAGAAAAAATCAAATCTTTATTATTCATGAAAAATAACGTGTTATAATAGCTCAAGGTCATATATGACAAACCAATCTTCAGTTAATGCCATGTCCATTACACACGGCGAGAATCAAAATTTAAACATAATAATTGTTCTTATTTTTTCTTTAAAACCATTTGTAGAATTGATCTTTCAGCATGTTGCAAACTGTGAGTTCCATACAGGCCCAGCAGGCTCTGTCACTCAGGGTATGGAATGAGAGCAGTCAGGGGACACTGGGGTCAAGTGAATTCCTACTATTAGGTGAGGAAACAGGATTTGGTAGAATGTGCAATATGTCTTAAATGGCGTTTATAATTTAAAAAACAAACAAACATAGGGAGTCTGATAAAAGAAACTAGAATAAACATGATGTTCCTACATACTTAGCTCAAGTTTTCATCTATCCAGCAGAGTTTCTGCTTGTAGAATTAATATAATACTAAGAATATAACCTCCCACAAGAAAATGTTGACAAAATGGCAGTATCACAATAAGATACATTGGGAGTGGAAGTGGGGGGGGGAATAAGAATCACAATCTATGCACAGAGGGAGAGGGACAGAAAGGAAAACAGAAAAAGCTAACCTTCATCAAACAACATCTTTATCTGTTCAGAACAACTTGCTTCCATAAAACTTGAAAAAGCTATTGTGCCAACATAAAAAGCAAGTAGATTTCTAAGTTCAACAAAGCTATACAAAGCTGATATTTAATTAGCTCCTCATTATCTGATAATTTTACATGTGCAATACCATATCTGTCCATTTTAGAATATTATCTTCCAAAGGGAAGAGCTGGTATAATGAACTATGCAATTTTTCACCCTGAAATTAATTAGTGTAATAAAATCAAAGTTTAAACAAGTGGTTCAAAGAAAGCTACGTTTACAGCCAAAATAAGTAAGAAGACAATAAAAGTTATGTTAATACACTCAAAAATAAGAACACTCTCAATGAAGGTCTTGAACACTGTCTTGAACAGCAAACCAATTTTGAAATCATACACAAAAAAAATTAAGATACACCATTAAGTCTCTGTAATAACCCTGATAATTTGCTCTGTTTATCCGTTTTTCTCCGTTTTAGATGTAGCACACATACTTCACCAGGAATCATTTCCAAAAAAAACCCAAAACAAAACAAACCCAAGACAAAAGTTAAACAATTATGAAAGTCACCTGCATAACAATAAATAAAAGGAAACAAAGAATGTATAGTGCCACAAGAAAAAAAACCAGCCAACCTGATCTTGGGCAAAACTGATCCTAGGCTACATAAGCATACCTGAAAAAGCTGATCACAGAAATACAAGGAGATACTTAATTCAGGACTTCAGACAGATGAACTTTCAAATCTTCCCAGAACAGTACTTAAAACTATTTCTTCCCTCATTCCTCTCGTGTCTTTCTGCAGAAAGTGAAACCCATCCCTATAGGAAAGCTGGAAGCTCCATTTCATAGGTTTGCATCCCCACCTTAATCCACCCTCATCCACAGTTTAAGCTAAGCCACAAAACTTTATGAAGAGCCATGAACACCCATTGCCTTTAGCTTATTCTGCTACAGGGACAGGAACCTAACAGACTGGAAGGTTAATGGCAGGGTTTGTAAGGCCATTAACTATTCTCTCCAAAGAGCTCACTGGCATTCATCAGAGCATCCTATGCTGGATTCTAATTTGTTTCAATTGAAAGTGATTGGTAAAGTAAAGAGAACCTAATTCTGCCACCTGTTCTCACACTAAACAGTAACGTAACTGCTTAGGTAGCTGGACAGATTTCAAAGGGATTATATACAAAGATATGGATATACTCCCATATAAAGGTGCTAGAATTTGTCCTTCAGAAGATTATCATCTTCCACCTATATACCTATTATTATTACCTACCTACCTTTATATCTCAAGTCTCATTATTTTCTTCATGTGAATGAGAAAACACATGAATTCTATCTGGAAAGCAAAGTCAGTTAGCACACCTGGTTTGCACACGTCTAACAGTTGCTGAAGATGAACAGATATTTTATTATTAAAATGGGAAGGACTAAAAACTTGTTACAACCTCAAAAGGCAGGCAGTGCTGGTGTCAAAGATAGATTCAGAAAACTAAATTTATTTGTAATTACATGCCCACAAGCAGACATAATTCTCAGCTCTGCTGCCTTTGCCCATTACCTTCAGTCAGTGCTTTTGTTTCTTCTCTTCAGGCACTGGCTGAAAGACAAATTTTGGTACAGCCACCCCAGATATAAAAAAAATGAAATGTAAATAAAATAAAAACAAAGTTCTGTCTACAAGTGTGAAGACAAGTAAGAAAATTCAAGGGCAGGAAGGAGGTTCTGGGAAACACAGTCCTGTCAGCCTGACCTCAGTGCCAGGAAGGTTATGGAGCAGCTCATCCTGAGTGCCATCACATGGCACGTGCAGGACAACAGGAGGATCAGGCTCAGCCAGCGGGGGTTTGTGAAAGGCAGGTCCTGCTTCATGAACCTGATCTCCTGACAAGAGGACCTGCCTAGTGAATGAGGAAAGGCTGTGGATGTTGTCTGCCTGGACCTTAGTAAAGCCTTTGACACTGTCTCCCACAGCATCTCCTGGAGACTGGCTGCTGGTGGCTGGGACAGGTGTGCTCTAGGCAGGGTGAACAGCTGCTGGATGGTCGAGCCCCAAGTGTGGTGGTGAATGGAGTTACCTCCAGCTGGCAGCCGGTCACAGGTGGTGTTCCCAGGGCTCAGTGCTGGGGCCAGCTCTGTTTAATAACTTTATTGACAGTCTGCTCCAGGGGATCAAGTGCACCCAGTCAGTTTGCTGATGACACCAAGCTGGGGGGGAGTGCTGATCTGCTGGAGGGCAGGAGGCTCTGCAGAGGGATCTGGGCAGGCTGGACCGATGGGCCGAGGCCAGTGGTGTGAGGTTCAACCAGGCTCAGTGCTGGGTCCTGCACGTGGGTCACACCAGCCCCACGCAGCGCTGGGGGCAGAGTGGCTGAAAGCCGCCTGGTGGGAAAGGGCCTGGGGGTGCTGGCTGACAGGCGGCTGGGCATGAGCCGGAGTGTGCCCAGGTGGCCAAGGAGGCCAACAGCACCCTGGCTTGTATCCAAACGGTGTGGCCAGCAGGACAAGGGCAGTGATTGTCCCCTGTGCTCGGCACTGGTGAGGCTGCTTCTTGAACACTGTGTTCAGATTTGGGCCCCTCAGTGCAACAAAGACTTTGAGGTGCAACGGAGCTGGGGAAGGGGCTGGAGCACAAGTCCTGTGAGGGGAAGCTGAGGGAACTGGGGGTGTTTAGTCTGGAGAGGAGGAGGCTGAGGGTAGACCTTATTCTCTCTACAGCTGCCTGAAAGGAGGCTGTAGGCATGGGGGTGTTGGTGTCTTCTCCCAGGTAACAAGTGGCGGGCAAGAGGAAACAGTTCAACTTGCACCAGGGGATGTTTAGGTTGGATATTGGGAAAAATTTCTTCACTGAAAGGGTGGTGAAGCATTGGAACAGACTGCCCAGGGAGGTGGTAGAATCACCACCCCTGAAGATATTTAAGATAACGCATAGATGCAGTGCTTAGGGACATGTTTTAGTGATGGACTTGGCAGTCCTGGGTTAATGGTTGGACTTGATGATCTCAAAGGTCTTTTCCAGCCTAAATGATTTTATGAAATATTGACAACTCCCCTTAAAAATGCATCAAGAGCATAATACATTTAGAAACATGCCCCTAATCCAGTACCATTAATGCTGGCCAGAGCTCTGGGGACATAAAATTGATAGTATACAAGATGAAAAATCAAAAATGTCAAGGATCACTCAAAATTAAGTTATCAAACTCTAACATTACTACGACTCACTAATATGGGTATATCATTTTCCTCATTTCAATGAAAATGTTGCTCCAGTTTCTTTTCTTCTCCAGAAATACTCTCTTTAGATTTCTTTGTTTCAGCTTCATATTTAAACTCTTGGGTGGTTTTTTTCTGGACCAAAAGTCCAACCTACCTGAACAAAAAGTCATATAAATGCATAGCATCATATAAAATGAAAATGCTTTACAACTAGGAAATTATATTCCCCCTCCCCTCATCACAGTCAGAAAACTAAACAGATAGCCTGCTTACAATCCACTTAATCCTTGCTGCTTTACACATCCATTGTAAACCAGTTTTCTTAACCTTTCTTTCCCTAAAAAAATAAAAAAAATCTGTGACCTCCACATGTCCCATTTTATTTTATCTTGGAAAAGGTGTTTTCTTACATCAGCTCCACTTCACCTTACAGCAACGTGATACTTCTACCCTCACTGATACTCTGTTCTAGGAACTGCTTTCAGGAAATAATCACACAAGATGTATTTATAACAAAATGCTTAGTGAAGTGGATTTTCAGGGAAGGACTTAAACCACAGCTCATGACTTCAGTGGAGCTAACCCCTAGTATTGTCTGACAAGGGAGCCCATGCCCACAATGTGGTGAGTAGGAAAAGAACTGGGATGCACCCAAGCAACAGGCTGCCTTTGATTTCTCATACCTGGGAAAACCAGGGTAACCAGACAAAAACCCACAGCACCGTTGGCTGTGCACAAATCCCCAAAGCTGCAAGATTGAGAATCTGGGATGAATAGCATGACCCTTACCACCATGACAAACTACACACATGCTTTTATACATATCCATATGCACATTCATATATGACAAAAATAAACTCAAGAGAAGAAAAAACTTAGCTCTAGCAGGACATCTCAGATGCAATTATGATCGTGAAATAAAGGTTGACAGTACCATTTGTAACCAACCTGGCAAAATGGAAATAACAAGTCTACAAAAGACACAAGGGTGGCTACCAAGAGATTCTCAGTTGCTCTTAAACAAAATATCAGTCCTTGTTTAACAGCTAAGTTTGCTTTCTAAGCTAAAATATTCAATATCCACTAAAATGAAGAAAAACAAAAAAATCAAAATAACTAAATGTTAGAGAGGCTAGGTGACAGCTATTGAGAAATATGATGACAGTGTAAATCACAGAGGAGGGAGAGGAATTACACAGCATGACTAAGGGGCAGAAATTACAGAGCTGGAGAAACTTTGGGAAGAGTGTGGCATAGGCTGACCATCAAAAAACATTTAGCAGCAAGATACAACATACAGTAGAATATTTTTTCCCCACAGAAAGGAAAGTTATTTAAGACTAAAATAGATAAAAACACTACAAAGTGCACCAAAGAAAGCATTTCTGAATTGATGAAGTCATGGATGAGAACACTTAATAAAGCCTGTCTTTCCTGCTTCTCATGATTAGGTTTCTGAGTAAAATTTAAGTATAACAAACAACCACACAGTGAAAATATGTTCATTTCTTGTTGGGTTCTTGTCTTGAAAAATAACTTGGATTTCCATCAGCATTAAGGTTAGAAGTGTCATTTGCATTTAATGCAACCATTACACACCAAACTACTTAAGCATCATTCATAATTTTAATCCCCTATTACTTATTCTCTTGCCTACTGCTGTAACATGGAATTATCCTTTTAATTCTGAACTTTTTTGTAGCATTTTTATTTCAGGCATTTCAAAGTACTGTACCAACACATGTGCAGTATCAACGTCTTTCAAAATTGATACGGTATATATATCAACATTTCTTGTCATTGATCCAGAAGTTACCCCACAACTGCTGAACTTAATTGTCCAGCTTCTTAGCATGATATATAATTAGCAGGGAACATAATGCCTATGAAGTCCTCCAGTGTTGCACATGGCTGCAGAAAATTAGAGAATTAAAACTGAGGGCAACAACAACAAAAAAATGCATTGTTTCTTTCAATTTGATGTCTGTAGCATGAGAGATCATAAACCAGCAAAGGAACGCCAACAGTTTTCCCCTTACATGACCAAGTATTACAACAGAAACCACCATGGTTTGGTGGGGGGGGTTTGTGTGGTTTTTTGGGTTTTTTTTGGGGGGGGTATTGTTTTTTGGTTTTTTTCCTATTACTACCATTCTTACAATCTTACTTTAAACAATACACAACATTCTGCAATTCAGTTCAGAAAGAGATGGGGTAACTCACAAAAAGTGACTAAGAGAGTTCTGTCCCGGTTTTTTCTTCCCTCTGATCTCTTAGGTAGAATTTTCCAAAACGCACAAATAATTCAGGAGCACAGCTGAATTGAAAAACAGAAGTTTCTCCTCCTGATTAAAATGTTCTTTTCTACAGGGAAACCAAATAAATATATATTTCTAAAAAAAAGCAGAGTTATTCAAGGCCTCCTTTTGATCCTGTGGAAGTCATACTATAGGGAATGGTTCAATTATAGTTTGTTACATTTGTGACTAAGAACCCAACATTCTTGTGATTAATAGTCCTTATTTTAAAGGTCCTTCTCTACACTGGGTAGACTCTAATTGCATACAATGCTGTCCATCAAGAACTAGAACAGAAGAGAGAGAAACTACACCACAGCAGCAGGGAAAAGTTAGCACGTTTTCACAAACAAAAAAATTAAAAGAAATTATAGTATCACAAGAATCAAATATCATTTTGACCTCCAAAGAAAAATAATGAACATGAACGGCAGTGTACCAGGAAAGCACATGCTCTCTTTAAGTGCTGAGTGCCATATCATAAAGCTGAAATAGCGTACCACAAGGAACAATTCAGCAGCGTATGACAAAACATCCAATATATACTGGAGAATAACAGCTGTTTCCTTTCACACCAGTCCACAGTTTCTGCAGGTATTTAATCCAAATTCCTCCCCCTCATTTTTATTTTTTTTTAGCAGCTACATATTTAAAATATTAGTAACTATTCAGATAGTGATATTACATAATTATCAAATGACATATCATTATCAAAGTCCTTATTTACCCCAAGAAATGCAGAAAGGCAAGGCACAGGCCACTCTCCTTCCTCAGACCAAATGCCAAAAGCAGACTTCCGTACAAATGAACATCCACCAGCCCCCTTCAACAACGATTATATGTTATTACTGCAGGTAAGGAAACCATCTCCATAAAATGTAGTAATAAAACAGCACTGAGTTTTAAACCAGAGAAGTTTGGGAGGGGTGAAATCATCCCATGTCTTGATTGGTCCTAGCTTGGTATCTTAAGTTAAATTCAGGTGTGGATTCTTCCTTAGGAATGAGGAGGCAGTTAATGAAATGATCATCACTGCTTCCCCACACATGGGCTCCATCATCACAGGATAACAGTGGTCATTTGGGCTGTGTCAGTCCTTCAAATTCTCTGCAGGCTTGTAGTGATGCACTTAAACAGAAGTCTAGCAGAAACACATGTACCCCAGTCACAGCAGAGGCAATGTCCACCTACTGCAGAATGACAGGACTTCTGAGACCAAATCCATTGTTTCCAAGAAAATGCAGTAACAAAATACACTAAAAAATAAATTTTGCCAGTCAATAGCACCAATCCAACTGCACAAACAGGACAAGTTTCTGCTAAAATTTGTTCTTCCTTCCCTGAGTGTAATAAAGGTTAATCCAAAAAAAGGGAGACAAGAGCAAGGACTTTTTCCTTTGTTATGTTTACTTTGCATTTGATAGTACATTACATGTGCTTATTCTAAACATAAGAGGTTCCCGTGCTTCTTTAAGAGAAAAGCTATGGTTATCTAACAAAAATAATAATTTAAAAAAAGTATCACAACAACCGTCAGGGGGATTTAGGAACAAGACTAGCAACTGAGGCTACTTCAAAATAATTCGTAATTACCGAGCAAATATTAAATCAGTAGTGTTCTTGTAAACAAAGTTTGCTTAATCCCTTTTTCTTTCTTCCAAATTACTCACTCATCATTTAGAGCTGAAGACTCAAGCATCAAAACTATTTCTCACAGTAACAGAGAGGGCTGTTGTAAAATTAGATAGAATAACTGCCACACTCATCAACAGAATGATTTTATGTAACTTCACTGAACTCTCAAAGCTAGGTTTTGCTCTGTACATGATGAATCCGTATCTTTCAAGCTGTCTGAAGCTCATGAGCAAAACAAAGGGCAGGGTTGCCGCTGCTGCTTTCAAGGAAGATGATAAATCTGCAGACACAAACCAAGAGTTCAGCCTTAACATGTATTAAGTGCCCCAGCCACCAACAGCTGCTAAGATAGGGGAGCACAGTACCTCAGACCGACTCCACTTCCTGTGTGGCAATCTGCATCAACAATATCGCTTGGGCTACAAGGAGAATTTGTTTGGCTCCACAGGCAACTGAAGAGCATGCCTACTTTGTATTTTCCTATTTTGGCTTTCTGACTGCCAAAAGCTAGCCCAAAACACGTGTTTTGTAACATACAAGGGAAGGCCTCAAAAGCATGACACTTACTGTTTCAGTTGCTTACATTTTTCTACAAAAATAGAACATTTCCTCTAACATTTCTAGTTTTGGTTTTGATAAAGAGAATAGCTAAGAACGTTGCTATGTAAGGAAAATTCCAGTTTCCTGACCCTAAAAAGGCTGCTAAAACATAGCACACTTGTAAAGATAAGTTCAACTTAAACGCTTGTGTGTCTATACTACTTACATCCAGAAACACGGTATTTATATTCATGACACAGAACTATTTCAGTGCTATGCAATAAACTGTAAATTGCATCTGATGTACAACTAGCACAAACAATACTACTCAAAGTGCATATACAGTAAGTTCAATTAGTAGCAGCAATTGAACCACTTTTGCCAAAGACATGTTTACTGCGGAGAAAGAAGGAACCATGTAAGGATTATAAATAAGTCATATTATTGATAATATTTTAAAATCAGTATTAAGTACAGCTAGGGCATCATACCTGTAAGTTACAAAGTCACATTTATTCTGCAATGGCAAAACTTTCAGCAGAAGATGCTAGTGTGTGCTGTTTCCAGCAGCAACAGGATCAGGATGCCTCTGGCATGCACAACAAAAGAAGCACTTAAGTAGAAAAAGAGCTCCAGCCTCACAGGAGAGAAGAACAAAGACCAAGATTTAGTAAACAAACAGGCAGAACCTACTCTTTAAATGGTTCAGGTAACCAGCTGTTCGGTGCACGGCACGGCACAAAGGCACAGTGTACACTCATTCCTGCCTGGGTACTGCCCTCTTCGAGGCCAGTTTCCACACATGCGGGCCTATGTGTTAGATTCACCCAACACAGCCACTTGTTTTCTGAAAATCTGCACAAACGGGAAACCTTAGAGGAGGACACTGATAAAACCCATATGGTCAATCCTCAGGGCTGTGGAAAAAGTAAGAAAATAGTAAGTATTTAAATAGAGACTTCCCATTGAAAATAAAAGCACAGAGACAGCAAATGCTTGCTAAGCTCCTTCAGACCCTCACTACTTAAAACAGTACTGAAACTGTAACTACACAGGTCAAGTTAGTTTAAATAACAGAATTCCACATACAGCAGGATACAGAGAGCGGCACAGCACACCCATGACAGTATCACACCGGGCACTGGCACACCGGCACCGAGGAAGGCTCGCTGCAGACCCGCACCGCCATTTCGATGCCACCACCAGGCACACATCACCTGTTGCTCTTTCCAGGCCCCGTCCCAGCGCCGCCCTGCCAGCACCCACCTCCCCACGCCACAACCACGGGTGCACACAACCACGCCACCATCACCGACCATTTTATTAGCACGATGGTTTGCCTTCCCCCGTGACCCGGCCCTTCCAGCCCACTCCCCACCCCGCCAGCGCTGGGGCCAGGCACAGCGGCCCGGACCGAGCCCGGCAGGCCCCCCCCGCCTGGGGACGCGGCGGCAGCGCTCCAGGGCAGGCCGAGGCTTGAGCAGCGACCTCGCAGCGGAGGGTAAAGGAGGGAGGCCCGGCGGAGCCGCCACATCTGCGGCAACGGACGGGGCCGACCCGGCGGCCCCGGGCCCTCCGCACGGACAGGCCGCCCACCGCCCCTCAGGGCCCCCCCAGGCGGGAAGAGCCTTTTCCCCCTGCGGCGCACAGGACACGGCCTCGCCCCCGCCCCGCCCCGGGCCTGGCCTGGGCCCAGGCCGAGCAGCGGCCGCTGCCCCTCGGCCCCGCGGGCCGCGCCGCTACTCACCGCCGGGCCGTGCGCTCCCGCTCCTGGCGCGGCTGCCCCCGCCCCTGCCTGCCCGCCGCAGAGGCGCGCAGAGAGGCCGGCGCGGGTGGCGGGAGGCGGCTCCGGGGGCCGGCACGGCCTCGGGCGCTCCGGGCGGGGAAAGGGGCCTCGCCGCGGGAGGACCCGCCTGGTGTTGACAACATGGCAGCATCCAGCCGGGCCCAGGTGCTGCGGTTGTACCGGGCCCTGCTGCGGGAGAGCCAGCGCTTCAGCGGCTACAACTACAGGTGCGCTGCCGGCCCGGGTGGGGATGGGCTGCGGGGCGGGCAACGGCCCCGGCCCCGCTTCTCCCCGCGAGGGCGCGGGGGTGGCTGCGGGGAGTGAAACAGCGGCGGCGTTTAGGCCTGGCGGGGGCTCGTTTTGGGCGGGCGTGGGGGAGCCGTGACTGCCGGGCACCCCGGGGGCGGCGGGCGGCCGCCCAGGCCCAGCCGTGCCTGGGGGGCGGCAGCGAGAGCCCGGCCCGGCTGCGGCGGCAGCCCGCGGGGGGTCGGGGCGCGGGGCAGAGGCAGCCCTCGGTCCCCGTGCCTGGCCCCGGGCTGCCTCAAGCACCGGGTGATGGGCCCTCCCTGTTGTAGGAGAGGGGGCTGGGACGGAGATTGTCCCAGCCTGAAAAAGCTGGTGTCTGGTGTGGACGCAGCCCTTCAGTGGTGAGGGGGAGCGGGGGCCAGGTTGCAGCCCTGGTTGTGCTGGAGGAGGCTGGCTTCCCTGCCCAACCCTGGCACCTTGGCCGTCCCAGCTCAGGGTGGTGTGTGTGACGAGGGACGAGCTCAGGGTGGTGTGTGTGACGAGGGACGAGCTCAGGGTGCTGTGTGTGACGAGGGAGCAGGCATTGCTCATCCCGCCATGCGCTGTGCCGCGCTGCGTGGCAGGCTGCCTTCTCTGGCAGCTGGCAAAAGGCATGCACCGTTTTCTGGTAAAGAGTATTTCTGCCTGCATGCTACAGGTATAGGCCTGGTCTCCGTTAAATAGCTGCTATGCTCACAGGGGGTGCCTCCCCACCAGCACTGGCAAAATTGTGTTACCCACTGGTAGTTTATTCACTTCACTGCTCAGTTGGACCCACAGGCAGAGTCATGTGAGCTACTTTTGCTGTGAATCATCTCTAGCCTGGCAAGAGCTGGGAACAGAAGCCTTTGAACTTGCATAACTGTGGTGAGCTCTGCACTCTTCAAGGCATAAGTATTCCCCAAACCTTCTGTGTGATGGAGTGCCCTTAAAAGAAAGTCTGTGGGGCTGAAACAGAGCTGAATCTAATAAACATTGCTAACTCCACATAGCAGCATGTGTGTGCATCGTGTTCCCTTCCTCCTCCTTTTGATCCCCTGCTGTCAAGGTTTCGTCCTGCTCTTCGCTGTCCTGAGTATCCCAGCTTGCCGTTATTCTGGCTAACAGAGAGGACTGTATGTAATGGGGATGGCTTGAGGCCTGTGAGATGTGCAGTTGGTGAACACTCAAATGTAGCTCCTGGCTGGGCCACAGCATGTTTTCAGCAATGGGTTTGTGCTGGGGGGTGATCAGTGAGGAAGCTGACTGTCCACAACGGTGTGAGGAGGCAAGCCAGCACCACCTCACATTGGTTGCACCAGTAATTGGTGACAGCAGCCTCACAGACCACATGTGGACCACTTTGCCCAGCCCCTTGCTGATGGAGCACAGGGAACTTGGGAAATCGCTGTCACTTCTTCTCTGTAAACCATATCTGGAACCCAGCCCACCTCCCCAGGTCCCTCAGAAATGAAGTATGTACCTGCAGGTGTCTTGGTTGTATGGAAACTTTGGCATGCAGCTCAAAGCAAGGCTAACTATCGGGCAATGGTGCACTGATGAGTTCTCTGCTTAATGCAGCATAAAGCTTTTCATTCTGTTTCTTGTACTGGTTTTTGCACTAGCAAGTTTGGAAGGATGGAACTCGGTAAGGTATATGTTTACCTAGGCTATCTGATTTTTTGGACACCCTATCACGGTGCAAGTTTTCCTTTTCCTTAAAGGAAAGATCTCAGTTTTTGATGGGCCTATCCTTAGATAAAATCAGCAATGGTATAAAATCTTGTGGTGTATACGCATTTGTGAGCACTAAAAGCAATAGCAGTTTCTAGCAGGAAACAATCAGCAGCTATTATATCTAGGGGTCTGTTGGGATCACAACAATTCTGCCTTGATGTTTATGCCACACCAGTAGTTAAAATGGAGACGCTGCTAGCTTCTTTGGTGCCACGATAAGCAGTCCTGTTGTGTCCTTGGGGCTGCTGTAATGTGATATGGTACTACCCCGGAGTAAACCGAGTGACTTTGTAAAGAACCAGCTTGTAGGCAAGTAGAAACTGTTAAAGGTTAATCTTATTGATTCATTATTTCTGTTAGAGAATTTCAGACATTTATTATTGCAAACAGTATGTATTTGTAAGTGTACACCTGGAATATGATCAGCTGGTTATTGTCTCCTTATTTGCTGCTGTGCTTTTTCTCAAATGTGTGCATATAGACTGTGATGGAAAATTCAATATTTTTGTTTTGTGACTTAACTAGTAAATGTATTATATATGTCACCTGGTAGTACCAAATTTTCTTACATCACGCAAAAGGACTTTTAGTGCCGTAACTGTGAAGAATAACTTTTGTGTCTTAAAGTAACTGGGGTCATTGCTGACAGCCTTCAGAATAACAAGACACAGGAGTGTCTCCAGGGTCCTGCAAGAAATGTTATGGAGTGTTTGGAGGCCCAGATGTATAGGCCAGGTTTTAACAGCAGGGAGAGAGAATTTAGTAGACTGTAAGTAATTTCATGTCTGCCCTTTTGCCCTGTTACCCATGCAGACAGCCTGAGGAAGGAAGAGTGCTTCGTACTGGAGGAAAATCAATACGTGAAGAGCAAAGATGTTACGTTTTGAGTCGAAAAAGGGGTTCTTAATGAGCATACTGTTTTCTTCTGCTTGGTTGCCAAAAAGTACATCCTCTGACAGTTTGTAACATCTCTGGAGTACAGTCCCAACTAAATTGATGTAATGGATAATTTCTAAACAGAATTTCATTTGTAATTTAAATACTGGGTTCATGTTGGGTCTCTTTTTTGGTGCAGAAAACAAAAGAATTTATAAACTTGTGAAAGCTGTTATAAACACATCTAGTAGCAAATAAGGATAATAGGAACTTTAAAGTTTGTTTAATGTGATTGAAGCTCAGTGGTCAAAACACATGGAAATATGGTGAAGAGGGTTTTCTCTGGACGGGTAGCACAGGACTAGAGCGGGTCACCCTGAGGGATTATGACATCTCTGTTTTTGAAGGTTTTCCTGACAAGTTTAACCAAACAGCACTATGGCTGACCTACCCGTGTTGCAGGTCGGCCTGCTTCAAGTGGGAGGTTGGCTTTGATAAGCTCCAGAGATTCTAGCTAACCAATATTGATTTTCAGGTCCCTGGCCTTTCTTGGCCTGTAAAGATTGTAACAGTGGCTAATAAGTTCTGGGAAACATAGTATGACGTGCTTATGGCTGGTCTCCTTTCTAAGTTTTTGATTTCTAGTTGTTAGGAGCAATGTCAGAAGCTTTAAGTCTCTCTCTTGGAGTTTTTCTGCAAATAGTTTCTTTGGTGGTTTAAGGTATTTCTTGATTTATTATATACTTACTTCAGTTATCCATTATGTTCTCTGTTAACTGGTAGATGTTGTGGTTTGATCTATAGATACATTTTTTCTTGTCTGTGTAAATCACATTTTAATGGAATTTGTTTTTTCTATTAGAATGTGCAATATTACTTGATTTAATTAATGAAACTACCCAGGATATAGAAGGATCAGGGAAGAAAATTTGTCAAAACAGGCTTTGCATTGGAAACAATTTAATTGAAAGCATGCAGTTTCATCTGAGTCATGTCTTCAAGGTTTTAGAACTAGTAAATCTGATTTTTGCAAATCTCTACTAACC
This sequence comes from Falco punctatus, assembly GCF_963210335.1. Taxonomy (NCBI): domain Eukaryota; kingdom Metazoa; phylum Chordata; class Aves; order Falconiformes; family Falconidae; genus Falco; species Falco punctatus. Next base: position 93,422,525 of record NC_137582.1, on the reverse strand, counting down.
TAAGAACAAAACCGAGCAAAGTTAAGCTGTTTTTTCAGTGCCAGCTGCTTTAAACAACTTAACTGTTGATCTGATTTTATGGAGTCATAGAACAGCCCAGGTTGGAAGGGACTTCCAAAGATCATCTGGTCCAGCCTTTCATGGGAAGGGGAGCCTAGGTGACATGTAGCGCCCTGTCCAGTCATGTCTTGAAAACCTCCAGTGACTGGGCCTCCACCACGCCCCTAGGAAGGTTATTCCAGTGACAGGTTGTTCTCACTGTAAAAAACTTCTTTCTTGTGTCCAGACGAAACATCTTCCAATGCAACTTGTAGCCATTGTCCCTTGTTCTTTCCATGTGGCTCCTTGTGAAGAGAGAGCCTCTGTCCTCTTTATAGCTGCCCTTTAAGTGCTGGAAAGCTGTGATGAGATCTCCCGAGTCTTGTGTTTAGCTTGTCCACCAGGACCTCATCTCTTTTGGGAAGGTTGCTCCCCAGCCACACATGCACTAGCCTGCGCTGGACTCTAATGTTCTCACAGGTGCAGGCCCTTGCACTTTGTTAAACTTTCTACACATTTTGATTTAGTCTTTCTCTGAAAGGTTTTATCAACATATAGAAAAATTTCATTTAACAAATCTTGATGTTCTTACAATAAATGTGAGCTTTTTTTGTTTTAAATGAAAGCTTAGGAAGTAAAAATTCAGGGATTCCACTGTACAGGGCAGAGTATATTCTTAAGGTGTGTTTAATCTTTTGGCATTGAAGATGATGCTCTGAAAAAAAAGGTTTGTGATTCCTGTGTTTTTGCACTAAGCTTAGTATCTGAATTTAATGTAAAAGTTTGGTGAAATGAAGTTTTAACATTAGAGCTTAACATTACTACAGTTTGAGGTCTTGTGCATGCATGAGATCAGAGCAAAGGATAATTATAATCACTAAAATAAAATGCTTGCTTATTTTTTCTTCATGGCAATGAGTGACTATTCCCATAAGTCCAGATGGGTCTGAAAAAAGAAAAAAAGGGGGGGGGGGGGGGGAAAGCGTTGTTCATAGTCCGTGTCATTAAATTTGGCACAGATTGCCATGTATTCTGTGTGTGTAGAGGTGGTAACTCTTCCTGATACACATTTAAAAAAGCGCTGACCTGTGTTTAAGAAAATACTTGAAAATACTTCAGCTGATGGTCATTGCTGAGTATGCAAAACATACTCTGCTTTTTGCAAACAGGAAAATGGAAAAAGGCACAATGTCAGATGCCAGCTGCTGTTATGCAAAGATCAATCATGACTCCTGATTAAACACAAAAATAAACCGAGCCATGTTTGGACAAGGGGTTTGGTTTATCAGTGCACCATTTCTCATTGTTTCTGTTGCTGTTCCACAATGTCAGTCTTTTCCATTTTGAGACTTCTTGCTAACTGCTATCCAAATTAACATCTTGCTCAAATAGTCAGTGTGCTGATCAACATTTTAGAATAAGGTGAGGACATAGCAGTATATTGGCATGTGCTTTGTTATTTTAATTTTTCTGCATGCTTAATGGCAAGATTCTTAGATGCTCTGGAAAAAGATCTGAACTGTTACAGGATACTGTTTGAACATGAATTTAACAGGAAGTATTAAAAACAAAGATTTAAATGTGTACATCCTCTCATTTCCCAGATGGAATTCCAATTCTTTATTTTTTAAGAAGCAACATAAAAAGTCATTTCATGTCTGTATTAAATCCTACCACAGCTTTCTGCTACCTTTGTTTTTATTTATCTTCCAGGTGTTTATGTTTTTCTAACAAGCTCATTTTATTGCCATCTGTAGTGTCAGAGTTGTTATTAGTTGTTTGAGAATTAATGCAACCTTTTTTCTTCCTCCCTGGCAGCTGGGCACAGACGCTGCATCTAGCCCCCTAATACCTGGTGTCATTTGGAATGAAGTGGACTTTTGGTGGAGCATGAATGCACAATCACATTATTGTAGTTGTTTCTTTATTCCATTCCTACATATAAAACCTGGAAGCTTTCTTACATGTTGCAAATTAATTCAGTATATAGGACCTTTATTGGTCCTCTTGCACTGTACCTATTGTAGAAACTTGTATGTGTGGTTATATGGGGTAAAGTCATTGTCCTTGGATGAAATTTTGTGTTGTCCATTTAATAAACTAACTTTTCTGATGTTGCTTTGCATGTCAGTCTAGCCTATAGTCCACTCCTCTGGGAAAGAGCGCTGCTAAGAGCTAATCAACTAGGTCGACTTGGCAGGCTGCAAGGATGTGCTGCTCATGGGCTGTGGGCTGAGGGGTTTATGCTCTTGGATTTCGGCAGAGGCTTCTTCTGGCCATGCCAGGTGAGCCTGGGCAAAGAAGGGAAGCTGCTTAGAAGGTGACTTCTACTGCTGTGACAGCAGGAAAGAGGATGTCCAGGAGTAAGCTATTACTGCCATAGCAATTCAGGCTGCCTGCTTCTGCGTGACACCTGTCTCAATGGTTCCTCAGGGAGCCAGGGAAGGAGCAGGCTATGGGAGTAGTGAGAAACAGGTGCCAGTTCGGAATGTTCATGAGAGCACCTGGATTTCTGCGCAAGGATAGGTTGAGTTGACCTCTACTTGCATAATGTCCTGTTCTTCAAGGAGGCATAACGCTTTTAAGATTCTGCTAGCAACTCTTTCAACAAAATAATTCACACCAAGTAAAATTTTAAAGAAACACGCTTTTTCAAAAATGGGTTTCTTTCTCTTCCTTCCAACATACCTTATTTGGTCACTTGAATCAAAAAATCATATTTTGCTTTTAGTCTCTGGTATATAGAATCTGATCACTGGTTCTTTTTGCACTTTTATGTCTCAGGTAATTTAGTCACCACATTAAAATTTTACATGTGACAGTTATCCAAGCTGAATAAGCCTTTTTCTTTCTGGTTCTCCTGATGGAGTTTGTGATTGACAAGGTCTGCCAGCAGGTTGTCAGTTCTTGGTGCTATGTTTCTGCATGTTGGGGAGGAAAAAAAGACTAAATGGTGATTTATTATTTTGTTTTAAATCCAAAACGATAATGAGAAAACAGAGGCATGCCATGTTATAGAAAGTACTGTGTTCCGTCCAAAGTGGCAGTTTGTAGCTGACTTAAGAAATGCAGGAAAAAATAAAATGGTCAATTCAGTCCACCAGAGCTGTCTGACTTCTCTGCAGGAGTAAGGTGACTGAACTGCAGATTTACAGCATCTGTTTTTTCCTTGGCTGTGCAAAGAAAGCGAGTAACTTATTTTTCCTTCTCTCTCCATAATTGCTGGCTATTCTGAGTGATAATAAAGTTAGGAGGGTTTTTTGAGTTAATTTCCCACATGATGAGTACATGGCTATCTCTGTAATCTAGTTGTAAAGTAAAAAAAGTCAGGGCTGCAAGCAGCTGTGATATTCCTGAGCCCTGAGGTGCAGGGTAGGTTCCATCCTATGGTGCTGCAGACACTTGGTTTGGCCTGGCAGCTGCATAACCCAAAATCTTGGGCAAATGGACACTGCACATGTGCAGATCAGTTTGGTAAACATTCATACACGTTTGTGGCTGGCCTTATTAATATCTCTTTCTTGGGGGAGTTTAATTTTGGCCATGCTGTCAGTGACCATACACCATGCAGATATTTTGCTATTGTGTTATTTTAGGATCTTTTTTATATATTGCCTTATTCTATCAGAATCATGTATGGTTGAATAAAGATGTCGATATTTTAAGAGCTCTGGATGGTGCTCAATCTGCTGATTAGGGTGGGAACTGAGAATGTAAAGGACTGAGATGATTATACTCTGAATTGTAGTAAAACATCAAAATGCATGCACTTTTGCAGAAAATCTAAAGCCATAAGAATATGATTTTGGACTGTTAGACTTTGGATCTGACAGTACTGAAGTATTTCCATTTGACTTCAGTATTCTATATATAAAATATTTTGGAAAGACAGCTAAAGCATTCTGTTCCAAAAATGTCAAAACATGATGATTAGATACCATCAGAACATACTTCTCTGAAAAGAAATTTTAAACCAAATGGAAACAATTTTGCCAGATGTTTTGATTTTTTGGTGGTCCTGTTGATCATTTCCATTAGGAGTTGTTTTCCTAGGTTCCAATATACAACAATGGCTGTCATCTTCCAAATACATTCACTTTATCCTGGTGAAATTATGCTCTTCGTAAACAATAAAATCATATCTACACATTGATTTGATGTAATTTTCTTTACTTCCTTTTTTTTTTTTGACAGAGCAGAGTTTTGAATAGAAATAACTTGGAGATAGAGTTTGGAGGACATCATAGCACACAGAGTTCTGGAAAAACTGAAATTTTGTAGTTGGAAGGTGAATGAGTGGAGGTTTTCTCAAAAGACAGATTAATGGACTTTTTTATTATTTTAGTAAAGGCACCCAAATTGAGTGTATCTGATGTGGTTGTTGTCCAAGACATTATTTGTGTTCTTTGTATAGCACAGTAGAACAGGGTTGTTTTTCTTTTTATGTAAGATTTAATTACCAGTAGAATTTGTGTGCGAATTAATGAGAGTAATAGAGCAATTACTGCCTCTGGCAGTGATTCATGCCAATAGGCATATGCATAGGATTTCTGGTAAGCGCTTTGTAATGTGGTAATAGTTAAGTATTGAAATGCTGTCCTACCTCACCTTCTTTCCTTACTCTTAAATGTGGCTTTAACATACAATTCCTCACTGTATCCTTCTGTATGTTGCATGATGACCTTATAACATCAAGACTTACTCAAAGACGCAATAGACACAGACTGTTATTTCAAGTGTTCTTTAGAAGATCAACGTTCTGCATTTCAAAAAAGTCAAAGTAATTTTGGAAACAAACAAACAAACAACACCCCCCCCAAAACCAACCAAAACACCAAAACCAACCTGCAGGCAATCAGGCAATATTTAGAACCGCTTGCTGCAGCAACAGATAGCAAGGGTGCTGTCTGAACTACCTCTTTGATAAAGCCCTTCCCATGGTTTTCTGACCAAGAAAGTATGGTCCTAGATTGCACGTGGTTGTCTGCTTTTCTAAGAAAAATGGGCATGAAAGAAAACTCTTGATAGCTTTCTTGCATGTGTGAATACTTGAGCCAGCTGTTCCATGACTGTTTTGCACAGAACTCGGTACAGAGGATGTCCTCAGTGAGGAATATTTTGGGGGATTCTTCTTGATATTCTTTCTTCAGAATGAAGATGACACAAATCATATAGACAATATTCTGGCTAGGGTGGCATTATGGAAAATGTCCCTCTTCCCTTACATTTTTTTTCTGCTTTTTATTCTATTCTATTCCTTTTCACCTGATCAATGTATAAAATTCTAGCCTTTTTCTCAGGATGTAACACACAACTGAACATTTAATGTGATAATAGTGAAAGAATTCAGTTGTGTTCAGATGCTGTCTTCCTTTAGCAGAATGCGTATAAAATAGAATCTTTGAATTATTCTTCAAGAAAATTTGAAGGTCCTGTGCTGTGAACGGCTACATGCCAGGCTTCTCTGGTATTCAGAAACTCATAATACTTAGACTAGACTTTTCTTCAGTGTGGTGTTTGTATATATTTTCCCCAAGACTTTATAACATATATTTAACTTATAAAATGAATCACAATAAATCACAATTAAGTAATCTAAAGAAAAGAAGCCTGTGCACAAAGTAAATCCTATGTGTGGGTATGTGTGCATGAATGTATTGGTATCAGGAGGTCAGGAATTCACTTCTGCTGCAACCCAGTAATCCTTTTTCAAAAATCCCTGTTTAAACCAAGCTCCAAGAACATTTTACATCAAATCAGCATGATATTCAAAATGTCTTGTGGGATTATGAATATGGTAGCAGTCAGATTCTCCACAAACTTCATTACCAGGTCTCGACAGTCCTTCTGAATCTGCTTGTCTGGCATATCCTAGTATGGAAACATTAAAGACCTGTTTCTAAATCATTAGTCTGTACAGAAGAAAGATTGTCTTATTTTAGCTGCTAGAGAAAGTATGTGTTTAAAAGAAAATTAAAATCTTTCCCTGAAACTATAATCAGTTATAATATATTGGCAATAATCACTAATCCATGATGGTATTGAGGCTTATATAATTGAACTTAGTTCTGTGACTTTAAGTGCCTATGAGCATCATTTACTGTACCCTGTGAGGTCAGTCTTTACAGAGTTGTCTGCATCTTTCTCTTGCACAGCATATAATTTCTGCCAACTAGTATTTGCTTGCAGGATATTTTTGCTTGGCAGTATTTATTTACTGATGTTGTTTGTTTCTCCAACAAACATATAGGTTATCACAAAGCTCAGTTGTAGTCACGGGCAGATGTAAAAATCTGTTCCTCATTTGCATAAGTAGGAGAAATGTGGACACAGGTTTCCCCAGAGCCTTGGTGTTGGAGAAAATCAGTTTAGCTTGGGGATAGCCACTGTTGGTAGTTACATGTTCAGTGAATGTTAAAAAATTTTCTGCAGACTATATTAGAAAAGCAGTTTAAAAGTTAAATGTAGAGGGGAGGGGTGGAGGAAGTTTTCAGAAGCCATTGTTTATTTGCATTGTTAATAATAGTGAAGAACGGGGGAGCTGAGTGGGGAAGGGGCTGAGGTACAAACCGTCACATTTCATCAGGTTTTGGATTGAATCACTAATGGAATTCTTTGTGAAACAATAATTCATTATTCACCAAAATATGCCTCCTCTTGTAACCAAGCTTTTTATTTGTTTAAAAAACTGTCAGACTGATTCCTTCTCAGGAAGGTGTTTTAACATCAATATAACTCAATTGAAGTGCTTAACACATAGTACAAGCCACACTATGTCCTACAAGTTTATCGTTTGAATTATGTTCTGGGCATCAAACAGAAGCATGTTGTGTTGCCTTGAAACTAATCTGCTACTAATTTCCAGAGAACATCTTTGACTCATGTAAAATATCACAGCATTTTTCTAGTCCAATAAATTAGCAAATAGGTTTTCAAATTAATGGCTTTATATGTAAACTAGTTTTGAAGGGAGGAACATTGATTCATTGATTGAAGTAGTTTTATCACTGTCCAAAGTAAATTAGATGTCTCATAATGCTTTTTCCCTGACCTGACTAATTTACAATATGAAAATAAATGTTCAAGTGTTTTGTTTACAAAACAATAATAAGAAATCTGTTTCATGTAGATCTCTAAATACATTTCCTGAAGTCCAGAGCTATTAAGCACAATTCTTACTAAATTTGTTAATTTATGCCAAAAATTGCTGTCTTTTATTTGCAGGTTTTGAATCTGAAGATGAATATTTATTAAACTGGTGGTGGCATCTTCACAGTCACGTCCAAAAGCAACAGGTTGAAAAAAGTCCTACCAGCTACAGTAATACAGTGATGGACAAATAAGTATACTGTACTTACATACTTGTACAGAACTCATTGTTCTGTGAACTAGTGGCAGTACTTACTAACTTATATGTATTTTGAGGCTTGCTTGTGTGGCTTTATTTCCCAACACTGTGATGGACTCCTTGAAGGAGAAATTCTCTATCAGTGGGAGTTACTGCTACCATTAGCTAGGGACCTGGTGCCTCTGCAACTTCTGTGGGTAATTTATTCCGAGGTTGGAAACCTTTTCTGCTACCCTGGGGAATGGAAGGTCATGTTGTGTGTCAAAGGGAAGGTAATCTGCCCTGGTCATAAAATGTTACACTGAAAGCATTGTTATGATAAATAGGCCACTTCTTATACCTCTTTCCCTCTCCTTAGCCAGTGCTCACCTGAGTTATTGAGTTTTAAGCCAGATGTTAATTCCACATTTAGAGTAATTGTTATCTGAGAGGAACTTCTTACAGCCACGTGCTTGTAGAAGGGAAAGGAGTTAGTGTTTGCTGTATGGTTGTTTTTTCTTACTCACAGGTAAAGGACAAAAAGTGCTGCCATCACTCATGTAAGTGAATATTTGCATGTGACTTAATTAGCTATTAAGGACTATCTGTGGGGTTTTGTAACACATTTTTGGCTTGAAATGCAGAAGCTTTTGTGATATATAAATGTACCAGTCTAAACTTATTCTTGTTCAACAGAATAGATAGATAGATATTATAGAAATAGAATAAGATGATTTTTTTTTTTCCTTCATCGTGTAAGCCTCTGAGAAAGCATCAAGAGATTGACTGGAAAACTCTTTAAAAATTACTGGCCATAGCTTTATCTTCACCTTGAAATTTTAACATCTGAACTTATCTTACTTAGGCTTGACTAGATTAAAAGACAATATGTTGTCAATATTTCTCTTCTTGGAGAAAGAAAATTGATCTCCCTCTTCGTCTTCCTGAATATTTCTGATCTCTGTTTCTGTCAACAGTGGTTAGATTAAACTGCTTCAGGGCAGAAAAGATCTGTTGGCAGGTTTATTGAATGACTTCTGTTCACTGGACTAGCATAGCTTAAGTTTTTAAATTTATCTCATTTTTTCTGTCTGGTATTAAATATAAAAATACATGTTGTCTGGTTAGGTGAAAATATTGCATTGTGTGCTGGGATCTGCAGTCTGGAAGGTTAGAGTGTGTGCGCCACAGTTTTAGAGGTGGAGGCCATACATAGGCCAAAAGAAACATTTTGACTGGTAAACACTCTTAGCTTCCTAAGTGGCAGATAGATCATCCATCCTACATTGTTTTTCAGAGTAACTGTAATGAAAATAGTAGGAAAACTAGTGTAACCTTTTTTTCTTTTATGTGGAGTAGCTTTCAGGTATGTTGTATTACTTCACTTAGGATTTAGTATTACTTTAATTCATGTTACTTCTGGACTCCAGAAAGATATGTAGGTGATACAGGTGCTGAGAAGTTGAATTTACTGTACTTGAGTTAATGGATGTCTCTGCTATGTCTTTAGCTAATCATCATGCTCCAAAGATAAGAGCTGTGAGCTTATTGTTCCAGATCAGGCTTTTTTCAATGCTTGTTGGTGCTGATAGCACCTGGGAGGTACAAGGAGTGGAGAGCCATACAGTGCAGAAAGCCATGGTGGGTAGTTCTGGCACATCATGCTTGATGCATAGCGGTGCTGTGTAATTTATGTGGATGCAGATCAGCTGTGCCTGCCTGAAAACTTCAAATCTGCTTCTCTGACATGGTCAGTCATTCAGCTTTGCCAAGCAGAGTATTTTTTTCCATTCAAACCTTGGCTCTGTTCACCTAGTTCCTTCTGCTCTTCTATCATATAAGAAGCTGCATCTGATTTCTCGTGGGGATGACGTGACACCCCGTGTTTATACCCATTGTGTTTCTGGGTTACTGTTCCACTGTTGGCTGAAGCTGGGGTTTTCAGCTCCCCTTTCTTTTGCGCTAGTGTTATCATCTGTAAAGCTTGTGAAGACTTCCATATCCTATAACTAATTAAATAGAAAAAAATACGGATCTAGTTCACTTGACTTTCCATGCCTTAGGTAGCATTCACAGGTGTACAAAACAACCTGCATTTATTTTTTTTCTGACCCTCTGGTAACATAATCACAGTAGTCTGTCTGTATCTGAGCTTCCTGAAATTCGTGTATTGTCCAAAGGCACTATATTTACAGTCCCAAATGTCTAAAAATAATATTCAGTACTCTGTTGTACACACAAAGTGGGATGGTGATTTTGTTATGCATTCCAAATTAATTTTTGGGGGCTCTAGGTTTGACTAATAAGCTTTGCATAAATTAGAATTTTCTATGCTGCTAGGTATTACATTGTAATTTCAAATATCTATCATTGTTGTCAAAATTGATGTTACAGATTTGCTGAACTGAACATGCGGTGCTTTGCTATAAATGAGGGAAGGTCATTGAGCCATATGGTGGTGGGAGGTCCAGCGGGGGATGTTTGTCACTACCGACTGAGGTATAAGAAACAAAGATTTTTGGATAAGCTGTAAAGCTGATAGAAATGGATGAGAGGATAAAGTTTGGAGAATAACTCCAGTATTCCAAATCCTGTAACTTCTATTGTGTTGTCTATAAGCAGGCAGAACAGGTGGTCTGTTGCTTCGTATGGATTGTTTAGTAAATTATATTTATGATTTACTGTTTTCTTTGTCATGAGATGACTAGATCCTATCTGATTTCAATGTACTTTCTTTTACTAGATTCATTTTGGACCTGTGATGCTTAAATTCTTTTTCAAAAAGTGCAGGTTTACTAGAGCAAAAATCAAGAAGCAAAATAAATTGGATTCTAGTAATAAAGACAAGGATCACTCTTGCAAAGTGAAACTTGGTTAGAAGTTTGTTCTGTACGCTCAAAATTACTAGCCTGTCAAAATGACCAACAAAGCTTCACCTCAGATAACCTGCAGAGAACTGTTTCTTAAAGCCTTTTGTAAGTCAGAATATCTCAGTTCTTATCTTGAAACTGTATGCTGTCAGCACATTTCTGATACTTGATCTCTTTTATCTTCTAAGGAATTGGCATTTTTATCATTTCCATATTAAAAGAATGAGTGCTGTAACTAGATATTTACTAGATGGAAATCTTTCATTTCAGAAATAATGCTGTGCTTCAGAAATACCCTATCAAAGACTCATCATCATCCAGACCAAGCACACTGCAGTCCAAGAAGTTAGAATATCCCAAGGCTTTATGCCTTGTTGCTTAATTAAGTGGGAAATACTTGCATCCAGCAAAGCTGCGGAGCACCCAGTGGGTTTCTAAAGGAACAGTTACAGTTACCAAGAGGCGCGATACCATTAGCCCTCTTCAGGGTACCCAAGTCACAAGCTAGACTATGCCTTTTCTTAGAATGGAAGGTAACTCCTAGCCATGCTGAAGAGAGAAATGTTGACCACAGCACTGGACTAAAGCTCTAATCTTTCCAGAAAAGTGTATAATGGAATTTGTAATGGCTATTCACAGCAGGCCAGGCCTGTTTAAAGAACTGTTCAGAAATAGCAGCACAGCAAATGGAGCGGTATATATCTGCCTCAAAAGGAAGAAATTGGCCTTGTCAGGATTTGAACTTGTGTTTCAAGGCATTCCCCACCTGGTAATTGGGCTGCAGAGCTAGCCGAGTGTCCTGGCAAGCAGTTGGCAAGGGTCTTGGTAGTGAAAACTTACCTATTACAGCTGTTGGCTGTTAGCTAAAACAGAGAGCTATTAGTCATCTCAGGCCGTCAGGACACTTTCCTTCTGTGGCAAATTCTGGTTGTAGTTCCTGCAGCACACACTTGACTGGTGCCTCATTAACTGAACAGCTTGTTTGGTTGGGTCCTTCACTGGTAACCCTCTTTTTTTTTAACCTCTTCTGCAATATAACGTTGCAGTTGCAACTCCAATTAAGATTAAAAGAATACTTTCATTTGGACATCTTTCCTTTTTCCTTTTAACCCTGTCCTTCTGAAAAGCACTCCCTTTTGCACAGAATCTTTACGCTTAGAATTGAGCCAATAACTATTTTTATTTTTAGAAGTACAGGACCAAAAATACATGTTTCAAACAAATGCAAAAATAATCATAGTTAACTACTGATACTACTGAATAGCACTGATGGTATTCTGGGACTATGAAGAAGAAGGTGTTTGGGAACTGAGGATAAGTCATGCCTGACCAACATGATTGCCTGGACTTGTGAACAAGGGGGGAGCAGTAGATGTCATTTAACTCCAATTTAGGGAAGCTTTCAGCGATGACTCCCACAATATTCTTGTATCCAAGTTAGGACGTGGTGGTCTGGATGGGTGGACAACCATGTGCCTTTAAGACTAGTTGAATGCTGGGGCCTAGAGAATGGTGGTTAATGGGTCTTCAGAGGTTGATCCTGGGACTCATCCTGTTTCACAACTTTATCAGTGACCCAGAGGAGATAATTAAACTTGCAGCTGACACCAAACTGGGGAGCCAGTGTGCTCAAGGGCTTGGAAGCCTGAAGGAAAAAGCCAACAGCAACTGTATGAAATTCAGTAAGGACAAATGCAAAATTCAGTAACGACAAATGTAGGACAGTCCTACATCTGGGAAGGAGAAGCCACTGAACAGACAAGGGACTGACTGGCCAGAGAGCATCTCTTCCAAAGAGGGGCTGGGTTTCCCAGCAGACAGCTAGCTGTGTGCCCTGGCAGCAAGGAAGGCCAGGAGTGTCCTGTGATGATGTATCACAGTTGCTCAGGACCACATTGAAGGCAGCAGTTATCCCCTTTGGTGCTTGTTAGACCGCACCTGAAGTACTGCATCCAGTCTTGCCCCCACCCCACCCCCCATACAGGAAGGACATGGATAACCACCATTTCAGCAGAAACCACCAAGGTGGTTGGGGGCTGAAGCACTTGGACTGTGAGAAAAGGCTGAGGGAGATGGGCTGGTTTAGCCTGGAGAAGAAACAACATTGAGGGAACCTAAGAGCAATCAGTACCTCGAAGTATCCAGAGGTGCTTGACGGGAGGACAGGAGACAGCAGATGTAAAGGAAGAGAGGTTTTCAAACTGGCTTTAAGGAAAAGCTTTTTCCCCCTCCGATAAGGACAGCCAAGCAACTGAGCATGTTTCCCAGAGAGGTGGTTCAGTCACCATCCTGGTTTTCAAGACCTCACTGGACAGAGCCATGAGTAGCCTGGTCTGATCCCATCGTTGACGCTCCTGTCAGCAGGAGGTGGGCCTACAGACCTCCAGAACAGCTTTCCAGTTGTGAATGATGCTGTGGTCCTGTTGATCAGGTGGTCATCCATGCTGTCTTTGAAATGGGTGCAGGCACAAACTTGTGAAAGGATACAGTCAGAAAAAAAGTCCTTTTTTCCTAAAAACAGTCACAAATGTGTCTGTGTGTATATATATGTATCTATCTATACATATATAAATATGGGGAGGCATTTTCAGTTTTTAGATTGATATAAAAAAAAATGAAAGGAAACTCTCTTGAAACAGGCTTGCATATTAGAAGCTTTTTCTCTTTCTCCTCTAGGGCAACTTGTACTGAAAAGGATGTTCTTACTACAAGTTTTGGGATGTGGGACACAAAGTAGCAAGATTTGCTTTAGAAATAAGTTACAAATCCTTGTATCTGATCATACACCATGTATCATACGGGCTGGGTCACAGTCACCAGCTCTCCAGTGTGTTTTATAATGTTAGTCAATTTTTATCCCTCTCCTCTCTTCTTCTGGGGTAATCCTATCGCAAAGTATCTCCAGTTTTGTTCTCTTCTGGATGTACTTCTTGGCAACTCCATTGAAACTCATATTTCGTATATTAGCAGAGAAATCAAGTAGTGGCTTATAGGTTTCGTTCTGTAGGCTTTTTGTGAAGACTGTGTAGGGACTCTGATTAGAAAATTCAAGGAAATCATACAGGGTTAATGCCACCCCCACTCCCCCAAGCAATTCCTGGTTCCAGGAATAGGCTTTGCTTTGATTTTAGAAAGCAGGCTGGTGTTGTTGTGCTGTAACTTGTGGTGGCAGTGCTGAAAACATGTCTAGTGATGGAGTTTGAGGAACACCTTGCTGATAAAATATTGCATCCCGTCCATCACCCTTCTATTGTTCCTGTGTTTAATTAGACAAGTCATAACTACTTCCCTATGGAGTACTTACTTCTCAGTCTCAAACACACATGTGTTGTCAAATGTTTCTTTTGTTAGTATTCAATGGTACTTGCACGCAGCTTTTGCCCCATCTTTATTGGTGTCTTTTAATGAGACCTTTGTAGACAAAAGAAGAATGTAAATACATACATATATATGGAAATATGTATGTGTACACATTATATGTAAAAATAATCATTCTCTCTGAAGTAATTCTGTACATGGAGACATCCTCACTAATGCCAATAGAAGTTTAAGGTAAGCTAAAATTACTTCTTTGCAGAATTTTTTTTTATATAGAAACTTTCCATTTTTAAATTATATGTATTTCTGAAAATTCAATTAGGCAAATCTTATTTGGTGCACATTTTGCTAGTAATAATGGGAAATTCTGAAAATTCATGCTGTTGTTAAGTTAATAGATATAGACATTAATTGGAATGGAGAAGTGGTAAGAAAATACAGTTAGTGAAAGGAAACAATGACCATTTATAAAAAGGATCCCTCACTTGATTTACAATACAGTATTACTTCAGTATCTCACTTTTGCACGTTGTGTCCTTAAATAAAAGCATCATATTCTTCATTTCAGAATTATTAACCACACTGGGCTTCCTAGCTGTTGGCTACTGATTACTTGCCTTGATTTTATTAAATACAACTTAAACTAGTAAGGAAAAATGCATGTTACTTTATACCTTTTTTGAAAGTCTTGAATATTCTAACCTGCTGGCCTCTTCTTGTAGTCTGTTCTGCTTGCACAGGTTGGGTACCACAGTCCTTCTCTTCTATCTTTGTGCATGTGCTCGATGACTTGCAATTTGTAATAGCTGTTATGTTTCGCATATGTTGCCTATAAATGTGATGTGATCTATCAATACATTATATTTGTTCACAGTCACAATGACAATATATCAACAAGTTTGTAAAGCTGTCCTGAAAAGATGACTTAAACCTTTAGCATGTTGTGATAGTGTTAAATGAAAAGTGATGCTGAGAAAAATACTGCTTGGCTGGGTTTGTTTTGAAGGCATTGTACTGTGTACTTACAAGCAAGTATGTCTGTCTGGTGTTTCAGTTTGTTTTCTTACTCTCTAGTTTAGCAGAGCACAAAGATATGAGAGTGAAAACTTGAAAAAGGACCATATATTTTTTATTTTCTGGTCAGTCATGACATAAGTAAACATTTTGAAATAAAAATATCTAAATCCCCAAGCAGCTATTATTTTCTGAAGTACCACTGTTGCGATTTCATTTTTCCTTAATAGCCATTGTTTCAGACTTCGCTTCTTGTAGGCTTCATTTTTATGAGGACACATGTTAAGTTTTCGATTGTGCTTCAGGGAAGGAAGATGATGAACTCTTTGAAGGTAGAGGTGAATGACTGAATATTAGGAAAAAGACTTTTTTCTAACCTAACTCTGGTTTTTACTATTGTTTGGGGGCACTGTTGCCTCTTAACATTAGCAGGTAGTGTCCATTCCCTGTGAGTCTGTGATAATGTTTTGGCCCTGGCGTTGTTCTTGCATTAACCCCAAACCACTCTTTGTATTTTCTACTGATGTGCATCTGTTACCTTGCATAGCCATCCACCTGCAGTGGCTTTGGT
This sequence comes from Falco punctatus, assembly GCF_963210335.1. NCBI lineage: Eukaryota > Metazoa > Chordata > Aves > Falconiformes > Falconidae > Falco > Falco punctatus. The sequence continues at coordinate 93,407,386 of NC_137582.1, read as the reverse complement.
CTGAAGCCATGCACTGAGTCACGTACCCATTGAGTACATACTTTTCATTTTATTGGGAGTTAATTGTGTGACAGATGCACATAAGTAGGGATCACGAAAAGTGTTTTGACTGTCCGTATGTAAAAGAGTACAGAGTGAATATACTCAGCTGTGCACTCTTGCTTGGGTTCTGCTGTCACTAGCTCTCTGAAGGTCTTTGCGGAAGATAAAATCAAACATGTTCTCTGTTAAAATTTCAGTGTGCTTGGATGACAAAAAAAAAAAAGAAAATGCCTTGTTGCATCTTTCAGCCATTTTTCAGTGTCTATTTCTGAAGAATGGTGAGAAAAATAGTAGATTGTGAAATGCAGTCAGAGTTTTCATTTGCAGTGATGCTTCTTAATGAACACTGTTGCATTCCTAGGATCTTTCCCAAAGGTCTATAGGAACTGTTTGAGTGTACTGTATGCAGAATTGCTTTCCCTTTCTGTTTCTCTGGAGAGCTTGGTACCTTCTTTTTGAAGAGTCCCTTTTGTTTATGTGACTGTCTCAGCCTCTCAGAGTGGGATCCATTGCAAATTGTATGCATCTAAATCAGTACTGCTGTATTCCCTCTTCTTCAATGCTAATGTTCATCCAGTCCCATGCAGAGCTGATGGAGCTTGCTAATCCAGAAAAAAAACACAAAAACAAAAAAAAACCACCACCACCAAAACAACAACAGAAAAAAAAGGTTCATTATTTTAGTAGGTTGGCTTTCTGTCAGGTTACCCAGTTCTTCTAGCTCACTTCAGGACCAAATACCAGACTGGCTGTGCTGGTCTGAAGAAGGCAGAGGAAGGGGGGTTGTGTCTACCAGGGAGGGCGACAAAACTACAGCCCTTCCACTCACATTGGCTTAAACTTGTTGCAGTGCTCTATGTCTTCAGTTCCTTTATGCCAGCTTGAGTAAATAAATCATTCATAATGTACAGCATCCATTTTTCTTGCTGGAATGCTTTTCATCTGTCACTCTGTCTTAAGATTGTGCTTCTTTCAGGTTAATGTTGTAAAGTTTTATGAAGATAGCCATATATTCTCTGCCACTGGCACTTCAACCTGTGCCTTCAAATAGTATATGATCAACTGTTTTGGTGTTTACGCTTACTGAAGTGAAAGTACACACCGTTAGAGTAGCTAATCAGCTGATCAGTCTGTTCATCAATGAGAAGGTCTTATCTTACTCTGATAAGATCTTATCAGGGTAGTGCTCTTAAAAAAAAAAAACACAACAGATATATGTCTGAACAAACAAGTTCTTTTCAAAGCATGTATATCTTTACTACATGTTGCTACTCACATTACTGTACTTTCAAAAGAGCTCAGTTGGTCACAGACTTCTAACGGTATCACAGCCCTAATGTTAGTACTGGCTTTTAGTACTTAGTTCAGAAACTCTTGAAGTGTAGAGTATTGAGGTTTGGAGCTGACACTGCTCACAACTGTTGTTGCATATAAAAAGATGTTGTTTAAAAAAAACCAAAACAAACAGCCCCCCCAAATCTGACAGTTTGTTTATATCTTGACTTAACAGTTTTTACATAATTTTGAAAGAATTCGGGTGTTGGCGAAATGTTTCCCTGGCACCTCTCAATGGGGAAGAAAGGATGTTTTAGTCATTATAGTACTGGCTTTGAGCTTTGAGTTCAGTTTATCCTTATTTTAAGTGATATATTTAATGTCAGTGTAATCTTAGTAAAGAGTAGTGCCACAATGTAGGGCTAGTTTTTGAAGTGTGTTTAGAGAATACCGGCGATGTATTGATTTAGCTGTAGAATTAAGATTGTGTTAAAGCCTATGTAAAATAACTTCATTGGGGTGTTAATGATCATAAAGTTTTAAATAAATTATAAAAGGAAAAAACAGCACAACTTTATGACTATAGATGAAAACTGTTCTGGTGATGTTTTTTAAATGCACGTTTTCTTTCTCAGCAACTGTTGGGTGTAATGAAAGGAAGAGAGAAAAAGGAACAATTAATGCACCATATGTACAAAACAAAAAAACAGTCTGTAGGTGTTACACTGGACGTTAATTTGTTTTAGTCCCATCTATCTTTTTTATGTAGCCAGCATTTACTCATTTGTATTGCATTTTGAAAGACTTGTACCCAGTAATGGATACTTGCTGTTCGTTGTTCTTGTTTTTTTCTTCTAAGCTAAAATGTGTGTGTGTGTGTGTGTGTGTGTGTGTATATATATATATATACACACACACACTTTCGTTATTTTGGAAACCCTTTCTCTCTTGCAGAAAACACTCCATTTCTTCACAGTTTAACCCTACTTACGGATATGGGATGATTTGAAATCCATCCATTATTAAGCAACAAAATTACACAACATCTTAATGATTTGGGGCTATTTCTTTTCTAGAAGAAATAAGCAGTTTCCTCTTCAAATCTTGCTAGGACAGCAGCTGCAGATGAGAATGAGCTTCCATATTTAATACATTCTATTAACTTCACACATACAAACACACACTCACTCACTCACGCACCCAGCGTCACATTATAGGTGAACAGGCCCTAATTAAAAGCACACACCATCTGCTGGTGTGCGGCAGCAGGGTAGCACTCCATAACCATACTGATTCCTGTGATTGAAATGTATTATTTATGAGCTCAAAGAGAAAATATGCTGCTTGGCTGGTGGAGGCTACATTAGGAGCTGGATAGCACCATCTAATGGTATGGAGTGCCTCTGGCTGTTCATCTTCCCTCTTCTTCCTCTCCCATCCTCAGTCTCCTCCCCCAATATTTTTGTTTTTCAACGTTGTCTTTGGAGGGTTTTATGATCATGTTTCAGTCAATTTTGTGTCTCGTGTTTCACTTTTATACAAGATTGAAAATGGTTGTTGAAATATTACACTATTTGTGGGTTTTGCAGCAGCATTATTTATTTTTTTTCCTTCCAGCGCCACACAGGGTTTTAGTTTCTGTAGTAAAAATGATACTGATGTGATGTGGTGATAGAGAAGTGGGACATTATCAAGATAGCTGAGCAGGATCACTTTATTACCATTTCTCCTTCCCCTCTCAAGCATGCATGTAATGAAAGTATCTACTGCTCAGTCTGAAAATTTCATTTTAATATTGAAATTGTCTTTTTTTTTTTTTTTTTTTTTTTTTTTACTGAGTGGTACACTACAGACTGCGTAAAGGTCCTTTACTGGGTTGAAAAGAAAGGGGAGAGATTTGGGGGTAGCTGTAGCATTGTACCATCCTTCCTGGTAGCAGAGATCATGACCTCTTCCTGCTTGTAGAGATTGTGTCCTGTTATTGCTGTTTTAGTTCGTGGGGAAAAGCGTGAGGAGGTGTTGGACTGTGGACTGAGGGGTGAAATATTCCTTATCAAGAGAGGAAAGGTGTGACAGGGAAGGAGCCCTTTCTGTTATGGTTGGTCCATCAGTCTGCCTTTATTGGCTGCGGGAGTACAAAGTCAGAACTAGTAATAACATAATGTATTTAGTGGTTAGTTCAGTGACCTTTAGAGTATGCAGAGTGACAACAGTTGCACTGATTCAAAATAATTTGGGGAATATTTTTTTTCTTCTTAGGCTTTTTGTTATGTTCTTGAGTTTTGCAGTATCCATGCCAGGCATCTAACAGTATATTTACGGCAGTAACAAGCATGAGGACTGGACTGATATGTGATACACAAATTTTTTCTACAATAACTTCCAGTAAAACCACTTTTTTTTTTTTTTAATTAAAGAATCTGGTCACTCTTTCAGCTGGGGCAAGACAAGACCCTAAATAAAAAGATATATGTATAAGTCTGGCAAAATAAATATATCTGTGTGTGTATGTGTATGTATATTTATTTTAAAAAATCAGCATGTTTTAAAGAATGTTGAAATGTCATAAACTGTGGCACATCTATGAATACATGTTGTCTTATTGTTTGTGTTTAGAATGTATGCCATCAGAAGGATAAGAGATGCCTTCAAAGAAAACAAGAATATAAAGGATTCTGAAAAAATAGAAGAATTAGTGAAAAAAGCCAAAGCAAACCTAGAGGTTATTCATCGGCAGGTATGTTTTTTTCTCTCATTTTATCTAAGAGTTATACACTTCTCAGTCAACTGTCCTATACCAGTACAGATGGAAAAAATAAATTCTTGCTCAGAACATCTCTAGATGGACAGTAGTTCTTGCATGTCTGAGTCTGAGACGGTGGGAAACATCCGTTTCTCCATGATGGTTGCTGTAGGACATTTAGGGATGTTTGTTCCATTAGCAAGAACAGGCCTTGCTATCACACGTTTATATGCTCTTCTGTTACCTTTTCAGTTGTTTATTTTACCATCTCTTCATGCTGCTTCTCTGCCCTGCCCTAATTTTCCTTTGAATCTGTTTCCTCTAGCCCATGTGTATTAGATTGCTTTCCTCCTTCCATCGTAGGTTTAGAATAGTGGCTGTGACATTCACTCCAAATAGGCTTGCCCTGTGTGTTTGTTTTTCCCCACCTCTAGATACAGTGTTAGAACAATAGCAAAACAAGAAAATCCTAAAGTGAATTAAGTAAATGCTGGCTAAATATGTCCAAGCAGGGTGACAATTTTTTCTTTGGAAAAAGTTGAGCCACTGGCAATATTTTTCTTGACCTTGTCCAAGTAGCATTTGTGGTATCTTGGTTCCTTCCACTAGCAGCATATTTAGACATGAATTATACTTTGTTGAACTTTAAATACTTCATTACTTCTCATACATACCCACTGTCTTATCTGCAGTGACCACTGGAAATTTGAAGAAAGCATGTTTCTATGGCTGAACTCTCTAAGAGCACTTGCAGTGCTTAAGCTGTCCCTCCTTGCAAAATCCACACTTACTGACACCGGTCAGAGCTGAGTAGTACTTTTATTAAATATCAAATTAATATGTGCTCCTGTTCCTCCATGGTCTGTTTTAACATTAATCTTTTAACAACCAGCAGGTCATTTAGCTGGATTCTTACTTCAGTAGAAAGCTGAGCCCTTTGATTTGGCAATTGAGTATGAATGTTTTGGTGCAAGTTTAATTATTTCTTTGGAATTTCTTCTCCCGGGAACAGGTGGTAGTTTGTGCTACCATAGTTTTGCCTTTTTTTTTTTTTTTTTTTTTTTTTTACCCTAATGCTATTTTTGTATTTTGAAAGCGTTTCTCAAAGAAGCAATTCAGTTTGGATTGATTCAATGCAATTATATTTAAATGTTGGGGTGGGGTTTTTTTCATACCTGTAGGTGATGTGTAGCATTTTCAGCCCTTTTTTTTGAGGTTTTATCTTAGAGAGCCTTGATATCCAATATTCTCCGGGGAAATATTAGAGGCTGGAGAAGGCAATGAAGGAGGTGTTACAGGAAGAGTCAGAGATCACTCAGATCTGAGTTAGTAGTTTATTGAGTTATAATCGGTAAATTTAGGTACGTAAAGTATTTAGTAAGTACAGATGGATTGGAATACTCTACTGTTTACTACACTTTAAGTTAGTATGGGATACAGAAATTATTGCTTAAGCTTAGTTATACTATCTCAAATGTTACATACATGCAAAAAAATGTCACTTACCAGCCCGTTGATGTCTGGTGTCAGGTAAGGGATCTTTCAGCCTGGAGGGGTAACCTTGAGAGGAACCCCTACTCAAGGAGAGATCACCGCACCGCAGCCAGCTGCTATGGAGGGAGAGCTCAACTGACACTAACGGCTGCAGATATTTATAGTGTAAAGTGGTTGATTTTTAGTCACGTTTTCTGCTGTGTTAATGCAGTTTCGGCCACTTATCGGCCCATTCTCCAGCGAAACTTTGGGTTTGGTGCTCAGCTCTTCCCTGACAGCCTCACACAACAGATTAACTTTGGTTAAGCCTACTTGCTAAGCATCTGCCTGGACCAAAGTACAGTTACTTCACACAGGAGAAGTTCATCTGTTACAGGGGTGGCAAAAGGTAAGAATGCACGGGGTCAAATTCTGCCACTTACAGAAATCTTCATTAAAGAAGTAACAATTCGTGGCTGTGGGATGTCCCATAGTGAAATGCTACAGAAAATCTCTTCTAGATTGTGGCTAAGATAAATTTCTGTCAGCATGCCTGAAAATGCTCTGTGATGCTTGCAAGTAAGAATGTAGACATTGTAGCTTTGATAAATAAGGAAAACATTAGTGAGGCTACCACAGTAAGTGTTTTCCCATGAAATGGATGACTGAAGTGTACTAAATTTATTTTGAAATATCTTAACTAGGACCTGCTTGGCACAAGTCTTCTATAATACCAAGTACTTCCTTATTCTGCAAAAAGTTCAATTTCAAGGTACCAAAGCACTTGACATAGGTGGGAGATATTGTTCCTGCTTTATAGATAATGTATCTGCGATGCTGATTTGTAGTACTTTAATGTTCAGGTTACCCTGACCTGATGTGGCTATGATTTGGCTCTTGCTGGTTCTGTGAGCCTAAATAATAAAAGGAAGTTCTAAGTCAAGCGGTGGGTAAGTTGTGTTAAAATAAAAGCTTTCCAGCTTTTCTTTTGACAAAATGTGGTTCTGCTGACTCATCTAAGCCGTAATAAGTCTGGGTTAGACTTTAAAATAAAACTCCTGTCTCCTGTCTGAGTCCTGTGAACACCCAGATTACCTTATTACTGTAGACCCTGAAAAAATCTACCATTTCTCTAAAACAGACTCCTGACAGGGTTGGACTCTTGTGGGTCTTGTCTTGCACCTTTTAAGAAATTTTTGTTTAGCGTAAAGGTTGTCCCTCAGCATCAGATAGGTCTTTCAGCTGCCTTGGAAAAAGTAGGAAAAGCAGGCAGGCTTGGTTAATCTCTGTCTGGTATACCCACTTACTGTCCTTTGTAAAGGAGTTTAAGGATACTTTGTGTTAGGAGGTTGCTAGTGAACACTTTGATCATACATAAACATACATGTACATGTGCCTGTACATACACAGCTATCTCTAATAAGCCTGCACATGAGCAATAGGTAATTGTTTGATATACCAGTCTGTATTTTGCACTGCTAAAAATGTTGTGCATTTAATTCTTCATTCAAGAAAAGGACAGCGATAAAAGGTTAGACAGGATTTGTTATTTTCTCTTAGCTTGGATTCTGCTTTTTTTCATTTCACCAGCAGAATCATTTTAATCTGCTACTTCCCGCCACCCCCACGCCACCCCTTTTGCTACTTTGTAGTAATGGCAAAGAAATTTTGTAAGAAATCTTTCTTGACTGAAGATTGAGAGACATCATTGCGAGCCACATTTTGCTCTACCACGTAATACATAAATCTCGCTTTAAAATATTTTATATGTAAGTGTGAATTTTTCAGCCGGGAAGATGTTCAAAGGCAAAAAGGGCGTGTAGGGTTCCAGTTCCCTGGAATAGCATCACTTGAATTTTCAGAATATGAAACTCTCCACATATGTTTTAGTTTTGTAAACATAGAAAACTAGTATATCTTATACATTATAATCAAACTGTTGTGAAGCAAACTACATTAAATACCTATCTTTCTGTTATGCATTTGTTACTTGGAGGGTGTGTTTGTCACTGCGACATACCAAAATAAAGCAGAATGACCTTGGTTATTGCTAAATTTGCAGAGTTTTGCTTGTTTGTTGTTTCAAATCTTAGTTATTTAAAGGATTCTCCCACATGTGAAACCATTCTGCTAAAGCTAAAGTAGTTTTAATTTGAATCATATTTTGGTATAATTCCATGTAAGAATGTAGGGAAAATATACTTTAAAAGTAAGGAATATTGAAGTCTGACACAACCTCCCCTTTTTAACACTGCTAAAACAGTGAAACTTACGTTGAAGTGTCTATTCTATGTCACACCTCCTAGAAATTTTCCAGACAAAGTATAATCATGCTGTATTCAGTTTTGGAAGGAAGTATGTGTTTATCTTACATGTTTGTGGGAGCAACAGACAGTAACACACATAGTAACATAATAGGCAATGGAACTTTTTAACAGAAAATAAGCTGGTAAAAGAAAATTAGTTTATCAAGAGAATGTGTTGACACATGAGTCCCTGCAAGACTTCATGTTTGGGTAACAAGGATTGTTTTTTTCTGAGTCGTTCCCCCCCCCCAAAAAAAAAAAAGTGTTTCTAAAAAATTTGAGAACTGTTCTTTGCAGAATTTCTATCATGTTTCATTGTCATCTGTCTTTCAGCTGCAGAGGAAGAAATAAATATTGGAAAAATAGCAACACTGTCTTAAAAGTGAGGTTTTCAATAGAGCTATTAAAAACCTTAGCATCTAAATTTATATTCATATTTACTTGCTGTCAAATTTAATCTTGCTCTGTGGAAAAACATTCATTCTTGCTCCCTGTTTAATTGAACATTTAAGTAATGAAGTCATCTGACATTATTAAGACTTCATATTATGCTTGGTTAGTTTTAAATATAAAGTGCTTTTATTTTTAAATGCAGAAGCACTGAAGCAAATGTAAGATCTAGCATGCTTCTTTTTTTTTTTTGCCAAGTTTGGGGTTTATTATGATGTAGCACATCTTGGTATTGCTGACTTTTACATAGTGTGTCGATAGAAATTAAATAATATCCCACTTTGCTGACAATTTGTTGTTACTCTGAAATCAAATTTATATTCACTTTACATTCTAATTTATGGTTTAGTCATCAAAGTGACCATTGAAGTGTAAGGTTCATAAATAACTATTTGAATCAGCCTAGTGGGAAATGTGAAATAGTGACAGATTACTGTCATTTTGTTCATGTCAGTCACTGTACAATTTGCTTGAATGTTATAAAAGTAGCTTTATAAAGCTGAAAAGCATGGAGGAACATTAATCTCTGCCTTAGTTGTCCTCTGCTTGTTATTGGTTTCGATTTAAAAATAGTCTGGCTAAAGGAAGGAACAACTGATTCCTTTCTCAACGCTTTGAAGATATTTTTTGTGTGTTTACTATGTAAACAGTACAATTTGTGGTGTCTTCCCTGTAAAGGACATTGTGAGAAATGCATTGTCACAAGTAAGTTTGAAATAGAAAGTCTTAAAAAGTTTTGAGGCTGTCTTGAGGTCCTTTGAGGATTATTGTAACAGCTGTTCCCCAGCTATGCTAATATGACTTCATTTGTGAGTTTCCATTGCTATTGGAATATGTTAGTGGTAAGAGAATTTGCCCTGAAATGTTACTGCTGTTGCTGAGATTCAAGATTTATAGAAGCCACTCTGAAATTAGGAGAATACTTAGTGTTTTGAAGTATTCGCTAGTTTTCTTTGTGTCATGCTGTCTCTCAAGTATTGAACTGAAAATATAAAAGTGAAATTCAAAAGCTATATTAAGACCTGTGTGCTCTACTGAAATCCATGTTTTAATTTATAGGACATCTCATTCTTATGTATTCCTCCACAGTACTTTCTGCTCAGCTTTAGATTGTGGCTGGAAACTACCAGTCATCTTTTTGTCGCACTAAGGATTACTTTGGGTTTACTGGCAGCTCTGAAGGCTTTGTTATCAGTAGTAATTTGACATCACACAACTACAGTATGCTTCGGTAAAACAGTTTTGATATTTTGAAGCCTTTATTTGTCCCTTTAAATAATCCAAACTGATGAGAATCATGGTTTCCAGAAACTTTTAGCAACGAGACAAAAGATGCACCATGTGTGCTGTGTGTGGATCTGCTTCCTTTACAGCTGGATAGTCATCAGCATTTTCTCAGGGAAGAGATGAACTTTTCTTTTTCATTGGAGTTTGAGTTATTCTTCCTCAGTCTCCATATATATTACTGCTCCCTTCAGATAGAAGAATGAAGGAATGTGATTTTTGAAGTATGAAAACTCTATTAAAAAGGTTCCACTGATAATGATAAATACTATTTGCAGCAATTTTCATGTTTGCAGCATGTTGTAAGTACATTCTGATCCTTGCAATAATGATTGATTATAGTAATGTTAGTTCTGTTTCTTTTAATGAAATGCTTTGTGACCACGCCTTGATAAAAATCTGTATCATGCTTAATGTGAAATTTCAGTTTCATATTCTTGTGTTTCTCCGTATTTGCCATTTCTAGTAAAAATAATTAGTATGGTCTTGTTTTGAAATTTGTATAAAATAAGAACAGTTGAACAGTTCTGATTTTTTTTGGGTTTTAGCAAGCCCAGTTGTCAGGGCAGCTGTGTGTATCCAAGTACTGTGCCTTCTTGAGGGTTCATTAACAGTATCTCCTCTTAGCAATATCAGATTCAGGTAACAGTTGAATAGACGTGGAGATTATACTGAATGAATGTACTAATACAGCACTCATCATAACATGAACTGGTAATAATATAGCCACAGCATAAAGAAGCATATTTCTGTTAATCGAAATAGTATAAACATTAAAACACACTAGCAAGACAAGCAATTTCAATTATAGTTGCTCTAAAAACTGACAGAAGTACCTTTAGGTTACTGCGCCTGCTCTGGATTTTATTGGTCATTGTTTGTGGCTTTAACAGCAAATACTCCCATTGTTTTTCATAGTTCACTTCTGGTAATCTAGTACTAGTAAAAGTAAGATTGATTTGCAGCAAGAGCAGGTAACTTGGTGAATGCCAAAGTGTATGTATTTCTGGACTGAAAGCATATTGTTGAGCATTCAGGGGACTTGTACCAGTTTACACAGTTGTGAATGACATTGGAATTGACTGTCTCAAGGAACTTGTCAACCTTCAAGAAACATTCTGTGTGTCTGAAGTTCCCTGTGTTTATGCTGCAAAGCACTGGGGGGCTGGATGCCCTTAGCAGGAGAAGGTTCATTATGAAAATTCTTACTAGTAGTTTTAGTCTTGGGTTACAGGTCATATTCTGTCTTAATTTCTATGAATACATAAGAAAGTTGCAAAATACTATGTAATGTATTTGATTATGTTAGCAACACTTTTGAAGCCAAGAGGAAAGAATAGCTGGAAAAGCTCTTCAAGCATGCACACTGCTGTTCAGGAATGTATATGATATTGGCAAGTCACGTTGTCCTGCTGGCAGCCAGTTATGCTGGAGCTCTAATATGGTTTCCTCTTACCAAGTTTGTCACTGCAAGGAAATTTTAAAATCACAGATTAATTTACTGCTTCTCTTGAAAAGCTTCTTAAATTATATTTAATTTTTTTCCAGCTTCACAATGGCATTTTTCTACAAAAATGTATTTTTTCTGCAAAAGTTTATAGACTTACAGCTCTTACGTAACAGGATTGTCCTTGCAGGTTTGCTGCTTTTTCACTAGTGTCATATATTTCTGTTCATTACAGCTGCACCTACTGTTCCTACCGGATTAAGCCAATGTTATACTCAGAGAGAACTACTCTTACCTCTAGAGCTATTTAGTTTGTTAAAGCAAGTAAAGGCACAGGAAAGAGTTTTCAGATGCCTCGTTCACAGAAAGAGCAGGAAGTATATGGCATAATCAAGCAATGGGCAAATATCCTGTTGAAACAGTTTTAAAAAGTCACTGCATCATATCAATTTCTCAAGGCAATCAAGCATCTATATGCTTCTAAATAGCTGCAATGGTATCTGGGATTTAGCAAATGATTGGCATGAGCCTCTTGCATTTCTCTTATTGCTAGCCTGTTCCAATACTGGTAGTCAGAAAAAAGAAAAAAAAAATGTAATAGGAGTGACTTTGAAAAAGGTTTGGTAAATTTGAACAGATACCAGGTGAATTGGAACTTGTCCCGTTGCAGGGCATGTTAGCAGTGAGGTCCACTTCGGCCAGCCTTTTCAAGTAGCTTTTTCATCTTGGCATGTATTGTAACAGATGCCAAAAGCCCAGAGCTGTCATGTCAGCTTCATTTCTAGCATCTGAGTCCACAGTAAGTATAATGGACATTTTACCGGTCTTCAGCTGGCATGTCTCTCCAGGTTACCCCTGTGTGAGTCTCCAGAGCGGTGTTACTCCTTAGACTTTCATTTAACTCTCCTGATGGAGAGCAAGATTGTATTTTCAGACGGGATTTGCTGCTGTTTGCCCTGCTGATTAAATTACAAGTGGCAGGTTTTGCCTGCAGTATTAAATACCAAAGTAGACCCTGCATTGAAAGTAACCTTTAGGCTACAAGCAAAGGCAATTCAGATGTGGAATGAGGCTTTGTCTCTCTGATCTAAGAGCCTTAGTGTAAAACATTTGATGTATGCAGTAACCTTTCCTAAAAAAAAAAAAAAAGCTGATGAGTGTTGGCAGCTGCTTTTAAAATACTATAATTATCTGTCATAAAGAGGTGTAATTATTTTTGTTACATGTATTTAGTGGCTAATCTGGTGAGGTTGGGGCCTTATCATAAATAGTAAGTAGTTATATAACGCATCCAGAGCTCTGAGCATCTGATGCTGTGCACAGAGGAGGGCTGTCTGAAGGACAGGGAAAGGACTTACGCTATACTGAGCAATTTGGCATGGCAGGATGCTGTATCTCATGAAGTAAATGCTGGGTGTAAACTTCCACATGGAAAAGAGTAAGTTTCATCAGCCTGGCTGCTCAGTAACTTCTTAAAACAGTTAGCAGCACTGACTGAACTGGTCTGTGCTGAAGAAAGCTCCAGAAACAAGGGAAGCTCACGTTTTCAGGGAGATATGTTCATCTGCACCCCCCTCTTCATGCTTTCTCCTTTCCTGTGTTTGGTGTCTCAAGGGCCAATTGCCCAGTGTGGTGATGGATGTGTGAATGAATATGGTTCTTAAGGGTGGCTGTTGCAACAAAACTTCAAAGGGATCCTCTTCCAGCTGAGGTGAGTAACAGCAGGTGTGTGTGTGTCCTAGTATAAATATAAAATGTTGCCAAGAGCGGGAAGGTACAAATAAGTGCTGGTACTTTTGATCATGGCTTAAAGGACTTCTGCCATGTTTCTAATCTCACTGTGTTGAGTTGATGCCTGATCTGGTTTGTACAGGTGCCAGTTGGGGGAGGGTTTGAAGACTGAGTTTCTACGATTAAAGTATATTAACCTTTGAGCAACTTTGTCTTTCTTGCTGTGTGATGTCTGCTGCAGAGCAGAACATTTGTAGAGGATCTTTTTTTTATGCAATAGGAAAAAGAGAAGTATGGCAGTTTTGTGTGTTATTTATGAAATATATAACCTTATAAAGGCTTGCATATATATTGTGACTTATGTTCACATCAGAACATAGATTTTTCCTGAGCATCCCTTTTCAGTGGTGATATCATGGAGTAAACCAGTTTTAAGTACAGCTAGACCTTGAAGAAATGAAAAGGATTGCTGTTTTGAGGACTTTTGAAAAAAGTAAGAGAGACAAATTACAACAGTGACTTCTGTTTTGATCTCCTGCAGTTTGATGGTGTTTTTTTAATCTGGTTTTGTTTTATTTTGCCTTCATTTGCTTCGTTGGTTTTGTACTGCTTTTTGAAAGGACACAGTGTCAGGTTCCATGGCACTGCAGCTGAGCAGGCACACTTCCTTCCAGGAGGAGCTTCGGCACTTTGTCTGGTGCCTCAGATCCCCAGGACTGTGTTCTGCTGCCCTTGAACTGCAGTCTGTAATTCAGGATGACAGTGTTGGTGTTGATGCCCTCACTAAGTCACCTAGTGCTGTAGCTGTGGCACAGTGTTGGGTTTTTTAATGACATTTTCTTCCCCCATGCTCAGTCATCAGTCTCTCTGCGTATTAGTGAGTTTTCTCCTTTACAGCTAAGGAAGCGAAGAGGGAGCGTTTTAGCTCCTCTTCAAGCTGCTTGCATTCTTTTCTGTCCTTTCAGGTGGCCATGCTTCTCCTCTCAGCACAGTGAAAACACAGTATGTAAAATCTTCCCCTGCTACTCTAAATTAGATTCCTTTTTTTGTTTCTGCCACAGATAGTTTGTCAAGTCTAAAGAATTTATTCTCGTCTTCATTCTCAGCATAAGGCCAGCCTGCAAAGAGCTCTGTTTGTCCTGTTTGCTCCAAGAATCTGGCTTCACGAGTGCTTTTTATTTCCCTGTCTTACTATCATCATTCTTCTTCTGTTGGTTCAGTCACTAAAACTTCCATTATTCTGGTTGCAGAGGTGCCAGTTGTTTTCTTATTTTAAAATCGCTTGTCAAAATTAAATGTTTATAAGCCCCACCAAATGTTAACTGTCATTTAATAAAAATCTGGGGAAAAAGTTACTGAAAAAAAAAAAAGAGAGAGAGAAAAAAAGAAGCCTTCTTCAAGGTTCTCTGTCTGGTGTGTCTGCATATATTGTAGTCTTCTGGGGGTCCACTCTGCGGGTCCATTGAATACCCCTGTGGTTTAGCATAGCACCAGACATGTCACTGTCACTAATACTGTTTGACTGAATTTTCAGCCAAGTAAACTCACAGTGATCTAGTTTTACTTTGACAATAAGCATAAACATATATGGCCTTCACTTAAAGCTCTTTCTAACAAAGAAGCTTTTATCATCAACATGTTATGTTTCAATTATATCTTTTGCAGTAATTTTGATTCTCTCTAGTGTCTCTAGTAAGCTGCTTGTATTTGAGGGAAATGTTTGATCCATGAAGTTGTGATGAAAGGCCAGGCTTTAGGAAAGAAAGTTGCTAGACTCCAATATCAGCATGTCTGATCCAGCCCTTGGAAGTTTAAGCAGGGAAAACTGTTTTCTAGACAAGAATGTAGTGAGAAGTTTAATTAGTGTTTACGCAGTCTCCTTGGTACTGGTGCATTGCTGCTGTCTTTAGCTCTGTGCTTTCTGAGGTGAGCCTGGTTTTTTTTGGCCATTAAAAGCTATAGCTGCAGTGCCCTTCATCTTGGTGACAGGCATTATGCCAGTACATTAATTCTGAAAGCAAGTAAAAAGAAGAAGGAAAAAAGGAGCCCAAACTCTTCCAGTCACATTTAAATCACAAATTGACCGATTCCTGTTGTTGTTCTCTCTGGGGTATGTCAGATGTATGCTTTCCCCCTTCGAGGTATAGGCTGCCTGAATGTCCTTCCTAGGCTGTGTGCTTTGTAGGAAGTGAGCCATTACCAAGCAGAGTTTTGAGTTCACCTTTATAATTTGATCACCTGTAGACTGTACCTAAATACATACTTTGAAATAAAGATCAGCTGTTTATCCTGTAAACAAGGTCTTGTCCCTCGCCAGGGCAGTTCTGAATATTGCAGTGTAGTGGCTAAATAATATGTTCATAGTCTTTCTCCTGTGAGCATGGCTCACTTGCTGAGCAGTTGCTTTGGTAATTTTTACCCTGTTTTGATCTGAGTATATGGTTAATGAGAGTGTTATGTGACCTAATCACCTAGCCTTTCACATTAATACAGATATTGTTTGTAATTCTGTTGGTTTTGTTGTTGACTCAATGCTTTCGTTATGTGTTCAAGTGATCTTAATTTTTATTGAGAGTACTTTTTGTCTCACAGAAGTCTAATTTCTATGCACATTTGTCAGTAGTGAATACTTATGGGGGGTGATTACTTTCTTAACTGCTTGTGCCAGTATACCTCTGGGAGGTTAATCAATCTTGTGTTTTTTAATTGACATCAATAATGTGTTTACATTTATCAATATTTCTTAATTGTCAAGTTATAACAGTGGAACTTCAATAATAAATCATGCCAATGGTTAACTTCATACATTAGACTTTTAAGAGTCTCCTTAAGTAGTTTGACGGGTTGTAAATTGCTTTTAAATGATTTGTGCATATGCTCATGGAGGAAGAGGAGAAAAAATTGGTATGCAAAGTTGTGCTGTAGAATACTGAAGAACTAACCCATTGACAGTAAAATACCTTTACCATATGTATGGTATGGTTTATGGGTTAAAAAAGGACGTAAGTCTTTTCAAAGTGCTGGTTTTATCACTAATAATTTTGTGAGTATGACAGTATATGTACACTGGTTGTGCCATCCCAAGGGACTTGTCATGGCTGGGCCTCTTTCCCCTCAGCTTTACAAGCAAGGCAGAGGGCAGAGAGTATTACTAGTACCACTGCTCCTTCACAGAGGTAGTAGTGAGGTCTGGGAAATGAAGGCACCCTGATTTTAACTATGCATTTCACAACATGCCCGTCCTTAAGATACAGAGATGGAAATGAAGGAGGCTACTTCTGTTTAAATTCAAGCATATATTTAAAGACTTTGGCACATAGGAAACTAAATTGTTTGCCCAGATCCCCAAAATATGCTTACAGCAGGAATTAAAGCATGATGTTCCAAGTCTTACAGCACTGGCTGTCTC
Organism: Falco punctatus; assembly: GCF_963210335.1. NCBI lineage: Eukaryota > Metazoa > Chordata > Aves > Falconiformes > Falconidae > Falco > Falco punctatus. The sequence goes on along the minus strand of NC_137582.1, from coordinate 93,391,226 downwards.
TGTAGGTATCCCTTTATCATCTGCCTCACTCTCTGCTTTTCTCCCCTTTAGATCCAAGTAGCAGTAGACTGGAGAAGAATATCTGCTTAGAAGGCTGGCAGGATGCTGACCACATTGTTTGACAGTCTTACCATGTTTTATGGGCCACACTGAAGACAATATAAAAATCAAAACCCCTGCCTAATGAGCAGTGAAGAAAGACTTAATGCTGTTATTTTCCAGTTAAGTGAGAGCCAGTGTGAAAACCCGGATAGGAAAAGAAAGAAGTAGGGAAGCAGCGCTCTGTGGTTTTTGCAATTTTACTTGCCTTTTTGATTCAGATCCTAAAGGTGAACTGCGGTTTTTCAAGTAAACATACATATACATACAAAAATTCAGAAAAAAGTCAGTAACGTTGTTAAATATGATATTAAATTAATTATTTTAATATCATACTGTGTAGGGCCTAATTTTACAATGCTACTTGCAGAAGGAACTGTTGACTAGTTACCTGAAATGTTGTAGAATTAAATACATTTTACATGGAGTTAGAGTTACACCATTTGCTTAATTTGAAAATGAGTTTAGAAATGCTTATTTTAGGAAAGAATAACAGGTGAGAAGTTGGAAGATCTGGAGAATAAATATGACTAACCTCTAATCAGTTGAAACGGTAGGAAAAGAATATTTGTATACCTGATGGTAACAAACCCCCTTTATCAAGAGGTGAGTAAAAATGTCACCAGGATCTCAGTCCTAGGAAACAAAAAGACTGATTTAAACTTCCAAATCTTGATGCAGGTAGCAAAATTCCCTGTCATTTGAACTATTCAAGATTAGATGTGTCTGCATCCCATTACTCTTGCCTTTCTTCTCCGTCCTGGATCCATCCTCACATCGTACTCTGGCTTAGTACTCTAAAATACTGTATTTCTATGTATTTCAAGTAAGATACTGTTAGTTGAAAACTATTGTTAATAAATTGATAGTTTTTCCTTCACTTCTTTGATCTTGTATGAGAGGCAGCTGGCAAACAGGTGAGTTAAACAGTAATATGAAGCCTGACACTGTCCTACCCAGTGTCATGACTGAAATTTCTGTAATTCCTGTCCTCCTCTTACTAACTGAAGAAATCATGTGTTGCCTGGGTCCTAAAAATATATATATCAGGCCCAGAGATTTTGTTGTCAGTGTACAAATGTCTGTTCTCTAACATCAAGGCTAGTTTTATATGAAAAGACAAAGTATTAGATGTTTCCGTTTTAGTCTAGCAGCCATTTTGTTGACTTCTTGTAAATGTGAAAAGTAATAAATTAAGCCTCTCCCTTTTTTGAATGAGAGAAGACTGATAAGACACAGCTATCTAACAAACAAAATTACAGTGGTTACCAAATCAAATTGCATTAAAGCAAGGATGTGTAATCAATCTCTTTGTGAAGGGTAAAGCAATTCCGAAGACAAAACCATCGACGCTTTATTTAGCATGGCAGATGAAGTACGTTCATGTTGCGTGTAGAGGGCTTTGCAGTAGGGTGCTTGTGTGAACAAGTTATATTCTGTTTCAAAAGCTGGCATCCCGGGGTGTTGCTGATACAGATTATCAGCCCAGGTGCTGCTGCACAGGTTCTGAGCTACTGGTTGTCTGCATCCATGTCTAGGAGGCTGAGCTTGGGTCAGCATATGAATGTATGAGCGCGAGTCTTTAAGAAGTGGTGACCTTTCAGTGGCATTCAAATTGTATTTGCCCTTTTGGTTTCAAACCTGCTAAGATACCTGAGGTACATGAAAATAAATTTAGTTTGGCTGTGTGGTGGGGTGACGCTGGCTGGATGCCAGGTGCCCACCGGAGCCGCTCTGTCACTGCCCTCCCCAGCTGCACGGGGGAGAGAAAATGTAACCAAAGGCTCGTGGGTCGGGATAAGGACAGGGAGATCCCTCTGCAGTTACTGTCACGGGCAGAGCAGACTCGGCTCGGGGAAATTAGTTTAGTTTATTACCAATCACATCAGAGTAGAGTAATGAGAAATAAAAATAAATACTTAAAAACACCTTCCCCCACCGCTCCCTTCTCCCCAGGCTTAACTTTACCCCCGATTTCTGTCCCCCCTCCCCGCCAGCGGCGCAGGGGACGGGGCATGGGGGCTGCGGTCAGTCCATCACAGCTGTCCCTGTTGCTCCTGCCCCTCGGGGGGCTCCTCAGCCCCAGCCCCTGCCCCGGCGTGGGGTCCCCACGGGCTGCGGGGGGGGATCTGCTCCCCCGGGGGCTCCCCGGGCTGGGGGCACAGCCTGCCCGGCCGGGGGCTTCACCGCGGGCTGCCGGGGAACCTCTGCTCCAGCGCCTGGAGCCCCCCTGCCTCCTCCTGCCCTGGCCTGGGGGGCTGCAGGGCGGTCGCTCTCACAGTCTCACTCCTCTCTCCGGCTGCGGTGGCAGTTTTCTTTCTCCCCTTCTTAAATACGTCACCCCAGAGCCGCTGCCACTGTCACTGATGGGCTCAGCCTTGGCCAGCAGTGGGTCCGTCTCGGAGCTGGCTGGCATGGGCTCTGTCAGGCATGGGGGAAGCTTCTGGCACCTTCTCACAGAACCCATCCCTGTAGACCCTCTGCTACCAAAACCTTGCCATGCAAACCCAAACCCAATACAGGCTGTTAGCATGAAATGTGTAAAATCTTGTCTGAATCAAGTTCAGAAAAGGTTATTTTCATGCACTGTCCCCCAAAAGATACTTTAATGCCACCATAGCTGGAACAGTAGGTTAAACTAGTTCAGTTGCCAGGTTTTCCAGTACTTTTGAGGAAGGCTGAAATTGCTGCTACCAGGTCATCAAGTAGGATATATTTTGAAACCTAAGTGAGCCTGGTTACAGGAAACTTTTTTAACCTTCTTAGCTCAGACAGCTTACATTGGGGGAATACTGAGGCTACTGAGAAAGTAAGGAGTGTAAAGAATATCCAGAATATATGTTCCTTTTAGGTTGAAAAGAGAGGATGGCTGTTTCCTTCAGAGTATACCTTCGCAGATTGATAGCAAGGATCTGGACTTGGGCTCACAAATTTCTGCTGACTAATACGAGTGTTTAAGAGCTCAAGGTACTCTGGAAGTCACTAGAATGCAAGCTGCAATATTACATAAGCACTCAGTAACATGAGCTTTTTCCCTCTAATACAGTTTCATATTTGAAAAAAATCAGTACAGTGTAAAAGTAGAGCTTGTGGTCTTTTGGTAAAGCTCAGGCCATATGTGTTTCTCTTTCTTTCCTAAATCTTCAGCTAAAAGAAGAGTAACTTTATGCAACTATCCTGCCAATCTGTGGGCCACACTTCCTTCGGGGAGTTATTCTTGAGCTACACAGTGCGCTTTATATTTTTCACAGGTGCTTGGTATATGCATCTTATGTTGTAAAGCTGAAAGTTCTGGGTAGGGGAATGATGGGGTTTGAAGAATTGCCCAGTAATCGCTGCACTGTTGTGCTTGCTAGCATACAAACCAGGAGCCATTGAAGCTCAGCTGATCGGACTTCAGTGATGGTACTTACACTTTCAAAGCTTAGTGTTCGAGGGTTAAGAATTTGTTTTTTAAAAAACACCACACAGCTTTTACCATTCTGTGCAAGTCAGTAGTAAGTTCATACCTAACTCCTCTGTCATGATGACATTTGCTCTGGAAGTAGTGGCAGGTAATTCAGTGAAGATCAGGTTATGTGTTTTGTATATCCATGTAAGGTGGTAAAATCTGGCTGTATAACACACTGGTTTCATCAGTGCTGCTTGACTTTCGTTTTCATTTTCAACTTTTCATTTAGAGTGAAGTTCTTTATTTGACTTGCTGGCTAAGGCTTTTTAAAGTATAAATAGCAGTCTTGTACCTGTAATACAGAGTGCTGCAAAGCTGAGAGAAGGAGAGTCTGACCTACTCTTACAAAAGAAAACAAAACTGAGAAAGGGTGGAACATAAGAACAGAGAGATCCAAGGTTTCTCACCATATAGTAATGGATATGACCTTTAATACTGAGGCCTTTGGATCAAATTTAAGTTGGCATTAAAATTTTCTAATAAATTCCCTGCTGAATCTCAGAGGTTTTTTCCTCAGATTTAATTCAATAAGGTCACAATAAAGCAAGTGCTGTCTGTGCTATTGTAATTGCTCTCAGCAGGCTGATAATATTATTGCAGAGAAGTGCCAGCTACTGTGCTTTTATTTCTTTCTTCAAGCACTCTGCTTCCTACACATTTGCTCCCCTTGCTCTCAGGTCTACCCCAAGTAGGAAGTGAAGCTGTTTTAAATGCCATTTGCTTCTCATTTTAACATGTTTTTACAGTAATGCTTTCCTGAGTCTCTTCAACAAAGGGAATAAAAGCATAGCCTGTCTTAATTGCAGAATTACTGGGGGCTTTATTTCCCTTCCTTAATTCTCATCCAACGTTTATGCATTGGATTCAGCCTCTAAACAAGCAATGGTTAGTTCATTTTGGATTAGTGCTTTTAGGGTTATAGAGTAGATGCACAGCTAAAGGGTTTTCTTGGGCACATGGGGAGAGATGCTAAATACCCACTGTCCTGTTTCACGAAAAAATGACAAATTGCAGCTCATCACAGTGAGGCGTATGTACGAGGTCCTGTACTTGTAGGTTGATACCACATCTTCTTTTGTAGCATGATTTTCAGAACAGCATTGTTAATGTGATGTTTCTTGTATGAATGTGAATTTATGCTTAGCGTGCTACTGGTAGATCTGTTACTACTGTACTGGAAGTAGTTCAGTACAGTAAATAAATGCAAATGCAGAGTGCTGTGATCGTGGTTGTCCGTATAATTCTATGTGACTATGAGAGACCCAGTGCAGCTTCACCATCAACTCCGTGTGAGTTGCACTAGCTGTACACTAAATTTCTAGATGCAGTTTACTCCTTTTTCCAATGAGACCTGCTGTCTAAAATACCAAGTTTCTGTTTGTAGTGGTGACATGTCAGGAGCTGTGTACATCATGGCTGGTCCTTCTTAACAAATGAAGAGGTAGTTTAAAACATTGTAACTGGATCACATGATCGGTATTTTGGGGTGACTACGGACCAGTCTTTTAGGTGTGGTGCTAGATAGGATTTTTTGGTTGTGTACACAAAGTATTAATTCATGTTCCCCTACCTCAGCACAATCGGTAGCTCATGCCTTTGCAGTTTCAAAGGACCAACCTGTCTATAGCTGAGTGCTTCTGCTTGGTATTCCCATCTGGCTTCCCGCACCCTGACTGACTTCACATTTACCCATCTTCACCCTCCTGGTCCATTATCTTCCCCTTGACGCTTCTCTGTCTTTCTCTGGGGCCCTGTATTTCTGAAGTGTCATGCATGGGGTATTTTTTGTCTGTCTCCAGCCACATGCAGACATTGACAATTTTCCATGGCATTCATTGCGGACAAAGAACCCAGTCTCTGTACAGAAGAAAATTACTGGCATGGATATTCAGCTGATTATTTGCATACTCAGTTAACATATGTACAGTAGAATATGTCCTCTCGCCCACCTGCAATTGACTGGAAAGGAGGAGCAGCAAAAGATGTTTTACAAAGGCAATGCCAGTTCTGAAATGCATGCAGCTGTATTCTGCCCACCTTCAACCTCCATGGCAAGCAGAATTCCATCAGGGCTACCCTACAGCATGCAGGCAGTTTTGACATTGCATAGGATTGCTTGCATACCTGTGCTAATTCTGCTTCAGTAATTAAAAACAACAGATGATGATCTTCAGTCATAACATTTCACCCACTTTAATATTTCTCATAATTTCTTTTTTTCTTTTTAATTACTCTCGATATGTCTACTCTGAGCCATGCATCATATGGTGCTGGTGGGATGTATACAGCAATGCCAGCACACCTAATGAACTTCAGTGATAAAAACCATGACTTCTGCAGTGTGTGGAGTTTCTCCCATCCAACATGCAAGCATGTGGAAGGAGGTCACTCCTGATCAATAACTGCTCATTGCTTTTTACTTATGACATACGGATTTTAATTTGTATTTCCTGCTGCTGCCAGAGGGAACTAATTTCTGATATCAGAGATGCAATGCAGCTGCTTTGAAGCAGAATGGTCCTGAGATGAAATGATGTTACTGACCTGAAACACTTCAAAAAGCTTGATTCCGAAGCCTGCTGTGGTTTGAGCTTGCAGTTTCTGACATAGGTTAACGTTGCTCTGAGTCATTGTGAGACATGATCAGATTGCTTTGTAAATTAAATAATGAAACATTTGTGTGTGAGAGTTCCTACTATAATTAATAGTTAGACTGTGCTTTGAAAAGATCAGAATGTACATCGCACAATGGTAGGATCTGGAATTTGCTTTCCAAACTTGACTTTCAGTTGTAGAGATGTGAAGTTTTCCAAAATCCAGGTTTGATTTATAATGCTTTGCTTGTGCATTAACCGTAGAACATGGGATAAATAATCAGATAGCCCTTTGGTTATTGTGACTTTTTTTCAACTAAACTAATAATCTGACATGAGTTATTTAGAGAAAATTCCTGGTGTTTGAGATGACTTTTCCCTTAGTTCTCCTGTAGATCTCAGCTTTGTAGTGATAAGTTTCTTTCAAGGGTTTTGGTAAAGCAGCAAAAGTAAAACCTAGCATTCTTGCCAATTCTTGGCAATTTATGTGTATGAATTGCTAGTAGCCTGAAGCTTCTGAAGTGCTGTATGAATTGTAATAGTACATGTGAATCAGTCTGCTTTCAGATCCGTCAAATGGTATTTAACACTTACTAGCCTAGATACAACATTTTGAAACCCTGCCACTCTTGCAAAAATGTTCAATTCCACATAACAATTCTACCCTAGCTATTACAACCACATGTCAAACTACGCAACGTGGGATATGAGATAGCCCAATGGAGGATATGGATGCAATAGTTAGGCAAACTCACTGAAGTTAACATCTGGACTTTTTGGAATATGGAGACAGAAATTTTAGCATTAATTTTTTTAATTTCTAGGCAGACTGTCCCTCACTGTGGTAAATAATAGAAAGTTTCATCTCTTTTCCTTGCACAGAAAGTAAGAGTTGAGTAGATTTGAATATGGGATTAAAAAGACTTGGTGTTTTAACCTGATATTTTAACCTGTGGTATTGTTACACTTACTTGTAAATGTTTTGCTTGACACTACTCTCTGTGTCTTAAGAATTGTGTTGAACAGCTGCTTTTGTAGTAAAAAAACATTAAATATTTGCCAATCCCATGTAAAATTTTTGGAAGAACTGAGAGCTTGATCTCCTGATCTGACAGAAAGAATCTTTCAGTTCCATTTCTTCAGAGTAATAATGGGGGCATTTCAGATTTCTAGCTGTTTTCTTTTGGTAGTATTAGATAACCAGGCAGTTGGTAGAAGTCACACTGAGGGGGACAATGTAAATTCTATGTTATCAAGAGCCATTTAAGCAGTATCTGTTCTGAAAATAGTCCTATATTGAAAGAATCAATTGCAGCTATTTCTGATTTGGAAATGCTAGGGTTTTGGCCAGATATGGGATGAATGTCAAGTCCTGCATCATATGTTCCACTGGACTTTTTTACCTTTGGTTTCATGGCGTGATTGTTAATCCCAGGATCAATTGGAAGGTAAAAAGCAAACAAAGCTGTAAACATTTCACATGTTTTTTGCGTGCTGGATGCTGATTGTGAAGACTGCACAAAGATGTTTTACCTCCACTGGAGCTGCTCTTGCAATTCTGCTCATATCTTAAATGGCTTTGGGTAGTCTGTTCTTATTTAGGTACTGTGCTGTACTGTCCTTTCTTTTGGGTGTTCCATGTATGTGCTTATCCACCTCCAAATTATTTTAAACCTTAATCTTAAACCTTATTATCCTTCATTCCAAGTTTTAAAAGAGAAGAAAATAAAAAGTAGAAGAGCAGCTTGTGGTCAAAAGAAGGTTTATGTAAGAGGCAGGGCTGAAATTCCTGAAATATGAAGCCATATCTACCCAAAACTTTTCCTTTGAAATATTGAAACCCATGTGTAAGGACCATGCCTCTATAACACAACTATAGATTAGTTACAGGTGTTTCTGCAGTAACCTATACTAAATGGTAGCCGTCAGAGGGAGGATGCATGGAGAGCAATGCCATAGATAAAAAACAAATGTGAAACACATGATACTGGGAAGAAAGTCTCTCCTGAGATGTAAGAAAACATTTAAGTGGTATTAATAAAACTTCGCAAGGGTAAAATCATGTAATGCCTTTGCCCTATAGCTGAGTGGAAAAGTGGTGTGTATTTATGCATGTTTGGGTTTTCATATCTAAGAAACTTGCAAAGGCTTTGAGATAATCCAGTGTTTAGTTTCAAGGAACAGAAGTTTAGAAAAAACCACAAACTTCAGCAGTGTAGAACATCATTTATCCTTTTTGTCTTTACCTGTTGTCTTGGATTCTACCTTTTTAAAACAGGTAATTCTTCAGTTGCATATATGCGACGAAGATGGTTTAAGGGTTGCTTAGTATGAAGATGCTTTTTGGTGTTGAGTGCTGTAAGTACATTTTTCTTCTAGGAAATGTCTTTTACCTTTTCAACTTTGCTTTAGAGCACTTAAATAGTTTGAATTTAAAGTTCATAAATTTAGGGCCCTTGAGAACAAAGAGTTTGGTTTACTTCCTGTGTAATCTGTGAACAAACTCATGTTTACTTTGTCCTTCCTCAGTTTTGAGTTCTGCTTCCTTTAAGCTTCTGGGGATGGAAACCCTAATAAGCAACAGACACCTAACAAATAATTCTAAAGCTTGTGAGCATTGCTAATGAATTCCCTGATTATTGCTGAAAAGCACCAAATGTGGAAAGATTTTGGCCAGACATTACAGAGACACAGTAAGAGTTTTCTGTTTGTGTCATACTGTGTAATATTGTATTCTTAGTTCTGTTGGGAATTTGTGTAGAATTGAATATGAACCTAAATTTCAGCCTTTGTTATTTCATTGGCACATAGTCTTTGTAAAACTTGACTTCATGCAAAAGTCGAGAAACATAAACTGGAGTACTGTATAACATCAGAGGAAGACATATTGCTGTAGTCTACCCCAAAACCCAAGGTTTTTACCCAGTTTTACATAATAGAGGTCTGTTTTATTTGAATTGGATATATTGGGAATAAGAAGGAAATTAAAGCATTGTAAACCATACTGTTGGTTTGGAAGAATCAACAGTATCTTACCCCTGCACAGATAGTATCAGGCTAGGAATGTTATTCATTTTCTTATTGATCTCATGTGTAAAGCTAGTTTTCAGTTGACCTCAGTCAGAAGATGGCTGAATTTTGCCTCCATACAATGTTCTGTACCTGAGGTTTCTTTACACTTTATCAAAGGATGCTGTAGATTTGGGCATTAGCTATCTGTCTAGCCCGATTATTGAGCACAAGTATGTTACACCTCTACAGAAAATCGAATCTACTTTTTCCCACCAATTCAGCTTTCATTGCACTAAGAGGATCTTAGAGCTCTTACTGTTGTTTTATGTATCAGTATTTCAGTAAATCTCATTGTGTTGTGTGTATGTAAATGGTAAGTGATTTTAATTTTTTTAAACAGTATTTGATATGTAAATTCTATTGATAGCACACTGCAATTCAGCCTTCTGGAATTTGGTAGGGCTTTGGGGGCTTGTTTGCTCTTGTTAGGGGTTTATTTTTGTCCTTTATAAATGACTTTTTCATTAATTTTACTTATCATGCTGTGTCAAGGTACTTGCAGGCCTGGTGCATTCTCTAAATCCAAGGGGTGGGTGTGTGTATTCTTAATATATGAACCTGACTTAACACCTAAACAGTCTTCTAAAGCTGCAATAAATTTTCTGTAGTTTTAGAAACAATTATTTTGGCTATCAACAGTAGTTTTCTGCATCTGGCTATGAAATTCCTCTAACTTTCCTACCCATGTTCCTGCCCCTGAATGTGGTTTAGATAGATTTAGAACGTGTTGTGTATATTGGATGTATCTTTATTTATCAACAGAGAAATCTCATGTAAGAAAAACATTTGGGAAAAATTAGTGGCTCTGTTTTGAAGGAATATAGAAATGGTATGGGGAGTAGCAGAAACACCTATGAAAGAGTAACAAAAAGTGGCAGGAACACCTTCTGTTTCATTCAAAGGAAAAAGTAAATGATTGGCTTAACAGAAAAGTTAATATAGTCTTGTTTTTTCCTTTAGAGAAGCAAAAACCCTTTGTAATTTTTTTTTTAGGCTACATGACATTCTTCGTCATCAAAAGACTGACTCTTTGCTCTCCTATGACATCCTAATATTTAGCATACTAGTGAGACTGAATTCTTGTAGACCAAATTATGGAAAGTCAGGTAAGTGGCATTTTTCTTTATTATATTGCACAGCTTTTACATTATACACAGTTGGTGTACAGATACACTGTAAAACTTATGTAGGAGAAATACGCAATATAATAATATTAAAAAGCCACTTACCCACCTTGCTGTTCGTGCTTTCACTTCCATGGTGCAGTATTCATTGTATGATGGGCATGAAGTCACCTGTACAGTGCATACTGGGGCATGTAGCTGCTAAAGAGTTAGTTCTTTCTTCTTTTTTTGTGTATCTGATGCACAAAAGGATGAACGCAAAGGGCAGCTGTTACTCAGCTTGTGCATAGTGAGAACAAAGTCAGATCCAGTGGTTGTTCTCTTTGGTATTTGACCGTTGCTGTTCAGTTTGCTTTTTCTTGAAGTTGAGGGCCCGCTGACGTAGGTTGGAAATTGCTGCAAACCTAACTTGAATTACTAGGGCTAATAATGTTTTCTGCTACCATATTAACAAGCATCAGCAGTGACTTAGTTTACAAAACTGAAAGCTGCTCTTAACAGTAGTGAGTTAAGGACTTTATTTTTTGTTTTGTTCTTTTACACAGGAACTGGTTACAGAGAAACTTTACAACTACTGCAACAAACTAAGGATATCATTATTGTATAGATACACAAAGAGCTAGGGAACCTGATAGGAGTAATGCTGTCTGGTTTTATTATTATATAAACAAATTCCAAATGCCAATGTTGTTTAAAAAGCAAATTCTGTGTATGTAAATTATACAGAGCAGAAAAGCAGTGTTTAATTTGATCATGGTATATGCTTGCCAAACTGTAATTTCCATTGTTCTCTCTTAAAAGTAACCATATGACTGCTCTCTGATATAGGTGCTGCAGATTATTTCTGGTGTAGAAAGTGACATTAAGTAGTAATAAGCAGAGATTTCTATCCTTGTCAGCTTTCAGATTTTAAACATATTTGTTTTAGCCTTATTTTTTAAGATCAAAATATTTAAAATCTTTTTTTAAATCAAAAGGATATTTTTATTTATGGGTCTTTACTGTATTCCCTACTGAATCTAGGAAGGGTCTTGCTCTTACCTCATGGGAGAAAAAACTGCTTTGGGAATAGATAAACACTGCAATGTCAATCAGCATCGTGATTTTTTCTGAAAACTTCTGCAGGGTGAGAACAGGAATTGGACTAAAACAGCTCCTTTAGTCTTAGTTGTTGTAGTGCACAGCACCTCCCATAAGAAATAAATAAAGTTGTGAGCATAAAACAGCAGTGGATCCATAAGGGTATGCCTGAAGCCAAAGCTGTAATTCATAAATTGTTTCCACAAAAGTCTACTTGCGTTTTTTTCCAATTAGAGGGGAAATTAACATGTACGTTTGAACTTCAGTTTGTGGAAAGCTGTGCGTGTTTCATCCCAGTTGCAGGGACAGCTTTGACAAACCAGGAAGAGTGTTTTAATATCACCTTCAGTGCCACCCTTGCCTGTCATAATGAGAAAGATGCCTGTTTGGTGACTGCTTTTTCCCAGCCCAAGCCAGCTGCCTCCAGCTAGACCTTTCCTTGGGAAGATCAATCACAAAATTGCATATATATCTCTTGGGAAATTCAGTGTGTGTGAGCAGTAAGCAGAAACATCAGTGGAAATTCCCCATTTCAGAATTTTCACTGACTTTGAAAGATTTCCTAGTGATCATGGTAATATTCAACAAACATAAATAAAGAGCGCTCTTTATAACTTAAATAAACAGCAAAGCATTTTTACTAATTATTAGGCATGAAAATAAATCTCTTCTCTCACATCTAGGATTGGTCTTCCAGATAAGGTTGTAAGTATGTTGTCCTGACAGTTCAGGTAATTTATGGTACAGCCAGAGGTGTAATTGTTCTGTGCATGAAGAGAGGCTTTTAGCTTCCAGGGATATAAAGTATTTTTCATGAATATTAAGTAAACTTTAATGATTGAAGGAAAGAGCAAAGTGGAGGACAGTCGTTTGTATCCTGTCTGAACTCGCCTGCAGCCACGTTAATGTTTGTAACAGATTTAAAGTATAGCTGAAATAACAGTAAGGATTTCCTCTTTCCATACCCTTTTCACCATTTTCTTAAAAGCTACATATAACTAAAAGGGTGAAGGGTATTTGCTTATTTACTCTAATTTACAGGAGGTATTAAAGAAAAATGGAAAGTAACTGTAATCAGTGCTGTTTGAGAAGTAGTGATAGATGGCAATTGAATGGTTTGAGGCTATTAATTGCAGTGAGATTATACTAGTTGAGATACCTCTGATGTCAGGTGCTTGAAATATTAGTTATTTCAAAGACAAATTGGATTATAAATTATTAGTAAATCTGTACCAAGGTGATTAAACCCACTTGTAAACTGTCAAACATGGGTACTATTTCAAGTTATAGTTTATTCAGTTTATTCAGCTGGAAAGGGAGTTCAGAATTGAGTTTAGGAGTTATGTGGGAATATGTGGAGTAAGTGAATTACTTTTGAGACTGGGCTATTCCTGCGCTTCCTTAATGAATTTTTGTTCAGCTTTGAACTTTCCTTAGTCCACCACTAACCTTTTCGTCTGACACTGTAGAAGATGCTCTAGAGGGAAGAAGCTGCTTCTCTAAGGCAGACTTATGGACTCGCTTGGCCACTTGGGGGAGATAAAAGCCAGCAGATCTGTACAGCCCTCAGACAGACCACAAATACGGTAATGGCATCCTCGAATTCCCACTCTGAGGGTCTACCATTGCTAGGCAGTACTGTTCTCAGTAAAACTATTTTTTTTCCCAGTAGGACGGATAAAATATGTTGCACTGCATGGGTCTTCTTGGTAATACCACCCCATGTCATTCTTCTTATCATTAATCAGATGATGTTTATTGAAGCAGATACAGAATTCCTCAGTGGTTTGGTATTGGATTTATTGAGTTTTGAGGAATGAGAAACTGAAACAGTGGAAGCTGAGGAACAGTTCAGTAGTTTACAAGTCCTATTAACTTGTTTGTGTAGCTATGGAATTTTGCTATATGTTCACTCCACATGCACACACAAACACTCAGAGGACTGCGGTCCCCTACACAAAATAATTAAACAAAGCTCAAAGGCTTGACAATGTGTACATCCAAAGCAGTGAAAGGGGGGAAAAAAGCAAGAGGACATCTTTTTTCCATTTATTTTTTTCCCACTAATGTTGTTTCATTCCAAGCTTGAAGCTTTCTCACTGAGATGATGTTTGTGGTGTGTGGATATTTGCAGGAGGGTGTTAGCACAGCTGCAGGCATTTCAGATGGCCATTTTTTACTCTTCAGTTTTTTACATAAAATGTTTGTTGTAGTCATGACAAAACTTGGCATTCTAGATATTCTGTTATATGTACTCTCAAAAAGTGCAGTCATCCATGGGAAATGTTGTCCAGCAATGCCCTGTTGGTAACTATAATAATAAAGAGGTGTAGTTTATACAAAGCAAAACTTCTGTGATGAGCATTGTGGTTCCTCTCCAGTGCCCTGGGCTGGAGCTAGGGTCTGGGGGCAGGAGGGCTCCGGATTTCATTCTACTTTGATTTTTCTCCAGTGATCTTTCAGTTTCTATTTCTTTTCAGCCGTTTCTTGTAGTTGAGGAGCAATTCCTTCCTCCTCAGTCCGGCTGTGTATCTGGCATTAGGTCTCCGCTCAAATGCCACTGTCTTGCCAGAGGTACTTCCTGCAGGCTCATTCTCAGGCATGTTCATGCTGGTTACCAAGATTACAGGGTAGGTGTTTTCTTAAGTGACCTTGCATCCTCCTGTGCTGCAGTGAGTCTTGGTCTGCTGAGATGGATCCCAAGAATGGGGTTTTCCATCCTGGCCTTGCTTTGGGACTTCATGACCCTGCAAGTTGCCCTTGTGAGGTTCATAAGCCTTGAGGCAAATTGAGATCTTACCCAAGCTGAGTCAGTTCTAATAAGGAAGTTGAAGGACCAGAGGTCTTGTCACTCTTCTGGCTCACTTCCAGCTTGATAGCAGGACCACAGACACTGCAGGATCTTGTTCCTTTCTTCCGTCTATCAGCACTGTTCTCCCTCTGTGTTCCAGCCAGCTGGTGATGGATAACTGTCGCACCCAGAGGAGATGGAGCTAGAGCACTTCACCATTCTGTCAGTCAGTCCTGCTGGACTTACTGTTAATGCAACCCCTTGCACCATCAGTGCACGAAATGTTGATCTGCCTTATTAGAGCTGCAGTAGTTTGTTGCTTTTTTTTTTTTTTTTTTTTTTTTTCATTTCACAGATCGCTTCTCTGTCAAAGCTGAAAATGTGGTCTTCTTCTGGCATTGCGACTTACGGCCTGCAGTGACTTTTTCCCTTCCTCACTGGGGCCCGGCATGAGTCTTTCCTCTGCTGCTTGTAACAGGCAAGATTGCCTGGCTGCTTGCTGGGAATATCTGAAGCATGCACAGGACATGTTGGCTCCTTGTCAGAGATCACAGGCATCAAACCTCTACAGCATCATAGAGCTGTCTGTGAGTGATGCCACGTTTGGCAAACCTGTCCTGCAGATGCTGTTTACCTGGAAACTCCCAAGATCTCCCTTCCACATAAACTACTTCCTCAGGTCACCCACTGCAAATGCGTGTAGGGCAAGTTATTGAAAAGAAAAAAGTTGTTTATCAGTCTTCGATGCTTGCAGAGATGGGATGTCCATAAAAAAATTCATAGCCTACCCTCATTCTTCTGTTCATTAGAGAACCTGCAGTATATATTTCAGTCATATCATGAAACTAGTTATCTCTTCAAAGGACTAAACTTTACAGTTATTTCAGATAGTTCTCTCAGCTAAGAAAATAAATGTTAGCTCTGTTAAGTGTTGTGTTATTTATACATGCTTTTAAAAACAAAGAAATTAATTATAATTAGGTGCCACAAAAATAATTTTACATCACTTAATCCAAAAAGCCAAATATCACACATTTCACATAATTCACATGTGTGAATATTATTTTCAGATGTTTTGAGAGGTGACTTGTTTCACAATATGGCTGTGATGGAATTAACAGAATACTGTGCCCATATGATTTGTTATGAGGATGGGTTTTGGTTTGTTTTTAGACATTATAAATAGCCATATAAATGCACCTGTCAGGTATTTTTACATTTTTAAAAACACTCCATTACTTCCAAACTCAAAAAGTGAAAAAGTAAAAACGTTGCATCCTCAGTACAGACTTAACATCCTCAGCCTTGTTTTGACTTCTAATTCCCTGTGTGGTTTTGCTTTCTTCTTTGCTTATTTAGACTTATTTTCCACTCAAATATTTTCTGGCTTTTAAATTCTAATGGCAACAGGTATTTGAGCTGGTAAGGGAACCCTTTATCCTTCAGTGTTGTTCTGTTCCAAGCTTCCAGCAAGCATTTAGCATCTGTGCTGTGCAGGAGTTAAGCTTCCTTATATTCTGTAGGGGAGATAATCCATTCAGCAGAAATAGTTACAGAATAAAGAATATTTAATATAGAATATTTAATTTCCTGAAGCCCCTGCAGCAAAGTAGAACATGGCTGCTTGAGATGGGAGGGAAGAAAGGACAAAACAACATACTCTACATTTAATACGTTCAATAGTTCCATGCCTGCCTTCAGAGGGTGCAGCATCTGGCTGTTGCCCCTCTCTTTTGCCAGAGGGATTTCAAGCATTTTGTGTCACTTTTACTTGCTCCATCACAGAACCCTCTGATTGCATCCTCAGTCCAGAATCTTTTAAGCTGGTGAGGAAGCATCAGTCATCATTCATGCCTTTACAATCTGGTGTTTAGTTGGAAGAGCAGCGTCCTTGGAAGTTGTAGTGTTTTGTCAGTGCCCAGCTCAGGAAGGAGCATCAGAATTTCAACCACTTCCTTTTTAATCTTGGTCACGTTTTCGTTAATGCTGTACAAAAATTCCTCTCACTTGTGATGTTCAGTTATAAAGTATGTGGTATAGGATGACAGTTCACTTAAGGAGGGATATGTTGGAACATCGTGGTTGATTCAAGTGAGTAATTACACTACATATGATTTTAATGTTTTCTTGTGGGTGAGAGAAGGGCTTTTGGCTTTTTAATGTTTTGTTCTTATCAATTTTATTTTTTTTTAAAGAGTTGATTCCCAAAGCCATAACAAGAATTATAACAGAGGTTTGCTGCTACCCTGCTATTTGTCTTGCAGAGCCACCTACCCCTGTTTGAAGTGGGTGTAGCGGGCTGTCTCAGTGTAGGTGAAGCGTTCTGAATCGGCAGCATTTCTGCAGGCACTTTGTGCAGGCTCAAGACTTGGTAATGCAAGGTGTGTCTGTAAATAAAGTCTGTAAATATAAAGGCAGGGGAGGGTGAAGCTGGCTGAGAATTTCAGTCTAAGGTAAAGCTGCTTTCCCCACAGCACACCATTTGTCACTCAGGAAGCAGTTAAAGGCTAAACTGGGAATGAAAAGTTGTATTCCAAAATAAATATGTAGAGGGGAAAACAAAAAAAGTGTATTTCATTCTCACCATGTGAGAAAAGTAATCACAGCCCATGCTTTTGTTAGCTGAAAATAGGTTTGAAGGATGCCTCCTTCGCATTAGGCAATTTCCTGAATGATCACTTTGAGTCTATTTTTGCATTTCTGCAAAGAAGCAAAATACTGTTCCTTGTATATGTAGAGAACAACTGTTTGTTCCAGTACACAAGAAAGTTAGCTAGTTCTGCACACTTCTTCAAGAAGCTTTGGTGTAGAATAAAGGATACAGCACAGGTAATGTATAGTTCTTTCGGTGAGTTCTGACAAAAGCTTGCTGACCTTGTGATGATGTGTGTATAAGAGGAATTTGTTGTATTTATTATCTTCTGTGGAATGACTGTCACTTAGGTCATGTCCATGCAGGCAAGTATTCCTAATGATGCCCAGGCTGTGGTGTCACCTTTTGGGTAGCAGGTGCTTGGAAGAATGGGGAGAGTTGTGTGTTCTTTCACCAAGCCTTTGTTCCTTGCTGTTATCTGACATCTGTTGAAGCCGTTGGCAACACTGAGCTATTAGCTGATGATCACCCAAGTTTTTAATAGGTGTGCAAGCCACCTGTACTTATTAGACTACACATATTGATGTTGCATTATCTGCTGCCACCACTATGTATATCCCTAGTGACCTTTTTAAGAGCAGGGTCGCTTTCTCCACAAAAATATTTGCGTCTTTTGCAGTTGGTTATTGTGTGTGTGCATGCATTTGTTTTTGTAGTTCTGCAAGAACATTCATGTTTCACTTCACAGATTGCTAGGACTACATCTACTGTGTTTAGATCTCAGTTTTGCTTGGAGGATCTCCTGCATCCTCTACATGTAGTAACAGTCGTCTTCTGCTTTATAGAGTGTGTCTGTAAGTAAACAGCAGTTTTCAATAAAGCCTCCCAGTCTACCCCATTCTCTTTATTATTATGAACAAAAATTCAAATGCATCATAGCCCAATTTAAGTCAGCTTTACCCTCTGCAGTAGGATTGTGTTAACCCTTAATGACATCTGAGAAAACACCTGTTAATGGAGCTATAATGTGGTTCGTGACAACCAATGCTAAAAGGTTTCTACAGTCTGAAACAAAATACGTTTCCAACTTGAATGGGAACAGGTTCAGAGATCTGCTGTGGCATTATAGGATCCTACGGTGAAACCTGTGGTTGTTTCTGATTGTAAATTAATGGAAGATTCTTCACAGTAATGGTCATCACATTGGCGTAGCAGTAGCTGCTATGTGCACTGTGGCAGTGAATTGTGTTTTTTAAGAACTGTAATGTTACATCAAAAGGATCATTACAGCTGAACAATCCAACCAAAACACCCTGAACAAATGAAGCTGCTTGTTTAAAAGCAGTCTGTCAGTCAGTGCTGTATAACTGCTTCGTGGTTTCAGTCTGGAAAGGCATCTCTGAGGACCAGGGAATTAGGCAGAGAAACAGCGCAAGAGACTCAAATAGTTGCTGGACAGCGTGCTAACGTAAACCCAACCTTATGCAGTTGTTTTGTTTTCTGCGTGACAATGAAGTATTTTAACTTCTCTGTTATGTAAAGCAAGAAACCAATAAGGTTTAATTTCATGAGTTTGTACTCATACTAATAGAGACAACATTCAGTAATTACCTGCACTTTTTTTTTAAATTCCTAAGCAGAGCAATCCCTTTTGTTAGACATGCCAGTGTATAAAGAGGCTTTTCTTCTTCTTTTTAAGATTGTATGTTTGCTCCTAAAACAAAGTTCATGCAAAGAACAATTATTTATAGGAACTTGACTTACTCTTCATTATCTTTAGTATGAGATGACATTGTATTAATTAATGTCACCACGGTGATAGCAAAAGTATTACATTGAAAATTAGAATTAAAAAGAGGTACCATCTGTAAGTTTGGTGCTAGACTTTGCTTGTGATGGTGAAGTAATTCAGTTACTAAAATTACTTAAATGAAGGATAAGTTTATAGTTGCCCTCTGATTCATATTCACTTTCTATTTTTTTTGTAGGTGACTTCTGGCTCAAAAAAGCCTGGGCAGAATACTTTCTTTTCCAAATACATAAGTATAAACAGGAATGGCTAGTATACCTGTTGCAGTGGATTTATTTTTCTTTAATCCTCTGAAAGTATATTGCTAAAGCCTGCCATTTGTGGCTGGGTCTCCTTTGGTCCTTTGTTGTTGAAATTTTACATCAGTGTCCACAGGTCTGTGGAATCACTCACTGTTTAAACTTTAGGGGGAAACTATGATGTCTTCAAGGTACTGTTCTAGCTGGGGATAGCCCAGTCAGCATCTTTGTACTGGGTTGCAAGATGATGAATTGAACATAAAGAAGGAGGATGTTGGAGGAATCTTCAAAATCTTCCTTATGTAACTATTTGGACATTAATCATGTTTCTATAATTTTCTCTGGCAAACCACTTTGAAGGAGATGGGCAGGGGAAGTAGCTGGTGTATACAGTTACTAGGCAGTCTGAATAGCAGAAATCTGTATTTGTATCTTATTTTTGCAGTCGGAGCTTCCCTGAATGTTAGCAGGGAGCGAGGGGTCTCATACAAAGACCAGAACATGGCAGAAAATTCTGGGGAGAATGTAGAGCAATTTTGGGGAAATATCCTGATATATTTAATTCTTGCTGTAATTAAATGGTCTTTCAGAGCAATGATTAATGTGGAATCTAGAGGTTCACTGTGGGAACTGTTTCCTTCACATTTATATGTTGATTGAAACTAAATTATATGGCAGAAGGTCTAAAAATACAGAATGTGCTGTAATCCCTGTTTAATTCAGCAGATAAATGTCAAGTCATCTTTTATGTCTTTGATTATGCATTTTAACATTGTTTTAACATGTGGCATTATGTATTTTATTCTATGGGAAAAAAGAAAAGAGAGGCTTTCTGGGCTTGTGAATTTTATACTGCTAGAATCAGAAATCTCTCCTGAATCTGCCTTTTCATAACAAATTAGAATAGCAGTCTGTCTGATCTCTTGGGGCTTCTACTTTTTTTTTTTTTTTTTTACTTTTTAAGTCTTTACTGAGCTAGTATTTGAGGCAATACAAAATTTAGAAATGCAGCCCATCAGCAGTTTGCTGCATTCTAGTTTCTGCATGCAGAATATTAAGGAAGTATCAATGAAGTTTAATAAAACACATTGAGCCATTATGCAACTATATATTGCTGCAGCAAAAACATTCCAAGTGTTTTGTAGAAAATTAAAGGCTATCATCCTATTAACATGAAATAAAATCTGTCTTAGAATTCATAAACAAAATTAATTATGAATGCAAATATATGGAATTTAAGGAAGGAAGTAGTAGGATGCATGTTTTTAGTGCATCCTTTCTAGTGGTTTTGCCATACAAAAAGTACAAAGGAAAAGGCGGCCTTAGAAGATGCAAGACAGAGTCTCCTCTAGCTCTCCTTTCTTCTCCAACACCTCTCCCAGGCTCTTACACGTTCTGCTGAGAAGGGGTTGGTGTGTGCCGCTTCATGGAGGAAGTTTGTTTGGGAAATAAAATGTTAAAAGGAAGTAGTTCACAACTGCTGCTTTTGGAAAGGAAGAAGCCTTGTCAGTAGGAGAAATGATGAAAGGAAGAGAAGATTTAAGGGCACAAGGTTTAAGGATGAATTAACAGAATGAAGCAAAGTGAGAAAGGAAAAATAAGTATTAGTTGTTACTGCATTCCCCCAGGTACTTAAGATTTTCACCTCCCTGGTATTATTTATGTGGGTTTGACCACCATTACATATAAACAAAAAACAGAGAGAAGCAAGTCTTTCCCAATTAGTGTCTGCCTAAAAAGTAACCTACTTTTTAATTATGTCTCTGTTTCTTATAGCTTGCTGTCCTGAATCTGTCAGCTTTTACCACCTCCTTTGTAAATTATATGCCCTGATGTTAGGCAAAAAAATGTAACCTGTTCTATAGTTGATGATTTGATCCAGATGCAAAATCACATCAATGTTACAGAGACATTTTGCAGCCTGTGGTAGTTGCACCTATTCTGCCCATCCTACTGTTGTACAAGATGTGTTAAATCAGAGAAGGTTCTTTAAGAAACACTTTTGTGTTTCTGCTTGAAGATGTACGTTACTTTGGTACATAAGTAAAATGAAAAAGAAGGACCCCCACCAGAGTGTTCCTGTGCTATTCCCCGGTGTAATTAAGGTCTTGTGTTGATTTCACAGTTCAATATATTGGTGCTGGTCGATGACACTAACTCTGTTAGAAACCAAGGGAAATTGGAGTCTTTTTTTTTTCTCCCCTTTTTAAATTAAATTGTTTGGCTGATGTGTCCAATTAGCACTGGTCCAATTACAAGGTACCCTGGTGAAGGGGAGCAGGAAGCAATACATCTCGCTTCCTAAGTAGAAACTTCATTTTATTTTTAATCGTTGCTATTAAGGAAGACTTCCTTGGGAGTAGGCTTCACTGAGGGTTTGTTCATTATCAGCTCAAGGTAAAGCCAAAAGGAACCTTTCTCATTTCATACAAGAATTGATTTTTTTTTAAAAAAAAAAAATAAATTACAAGTGTATGCACAGGGGGTCAGTGCATGTATTTAAAAGTGGAGTTAGCATTGGTAACACAGCTGATTTCCTTTGTTGGAAAAGTCATTGTTCATTACTTACCTGAAATGAAAGGTTAATGGCCTGTAGCGATCTGAAGAAACCCCTACAAAAATGCGCAGCAAGGATCTAATGTTATTGTGCAATAGTGCTTTCCATATACTTTTCTTCAGGTAAGACGGACACAGAAAATAGCTGTTGCTGTTCTAATAAATATATTTGACGTAAAGTAGTACCCGGTGTACTGGAAAATGAAAAGGCTCCTGCTACTGTCAAACAGAGCTGTCACCAAGGGCACAAATTTTGCTTTCTTTATTGATGTTTGCAAAACATGCTGGCTATACTTTGTATAGAACTGCTGTACTTTTTTTCCTTAAAAAGCATCTTTGTTGTAGTAGGAGTAACTTATTTTGTAATGTAGCTGTTGCTTTAATTGCTTTCTCGGTAGCTTAAAACTGTTACTTTTGGCACATTTTTTTTCTTCTTGCAGTTTGAACACAATTGCAAATGAGATCTTGTGTAGTATATTTGATATTCAGGTATTCTGAAGAAATTTGTTTGTTTCAAGCAGAAACTTCAGCACTTCAGAAAGATCAATTAGCTGCCTCACTGAGACGTACCTGTGATGTAGGTTAAACCAAGTCACTCAGCAGCTCAGGGAAGACAACGCAAGATATGTGTTTCAAACCAAAGTATTTCATGGGGGTAGATTGCAACCATCAGTCTGTAGTTGAAGAAAAGCTTTAAATTGGCACTGCCACAATGGTCCTGCCTGGTCCCTTGTGTGGTATGAGTAGTGGTGTGGCACAGGGGAAAGGGGATCAGGCTGGCTAGGAAGCTGTTTCTTCCACACAGGTACTAAAGTGGTGGTGGTGGTTAGCCTGGCCACTTTCCAGTCACTTCACCAAACAGCTGTACCGATGTTGGTGCCAGCAGCAGCAGAGTGGGGAGGAAAAAATACAGGAAGGGGCATGGTTGCTTTTTTTGAGTGACAGTGGTAGCCAGTAACAGGATAAAAAGTGCATCAAATCACAGCCACTGGTACTTAAAAGCTGCAGAATAACATCTCTCAGCTTCTGAAAGATGCAACGGGACCTTAATCAAAGGTATGCAAAGAGCATCTTTCAGCAGTAGATGTTCTGTTTAGCAGTTCCACCTTAGAGAAACAGGAGGCTGGTTTCTGGGCAGCCCCCAGACCAGAGGACCAATCACTTAACAAGCAGTTCCCAGCAGAGTCAAGCAGCAGAGGGGGAGCCCATGGTAGACTGCACAGAAACACAGAAACGTCAACCCAACCACACGAGTGAGGACAGCTTCAGGGCTGTTGCTTCTCACAGGTCAAAGATAACAGGCACGTGATCTCCGGTGCTTCTGAGTAATAATTCTGCCAAGACTAACTTGGAATAAGTGATGCCGCATATTAAATCATTAGAAAACTTTCTTGCACACTCAGATTTTCCTCTCATGCTGACCATTCTCAGCTGGGCCATAGCCTGCGAGGAGATAACATTCCATATTAAATATGTATCAGCAGCTTCAATTTATTTAGTGCCAAATGCTGCCAAAATGTCTTTTTGTCAATGATATTAGCATAGGTATTGGAATACTGTGTGAAATTTCTTTTTAATCTGCCCCTACCAGTCGATAACTGAACGTTACCATAGATCACAGTCTGCTGAACCTAGAATTATTGCTTTAGTCTAACTTTTCAACATTGAGCAAAAACTTCTAGAAGGTACAGATCTTTGCTTTGATTTACTTGAGTGATATTTGATGAATTTGCAAATTTAGACCATTTCAGTTAATGGAGATACGTATTTTCCTGCCATAATGGACAATTTTTAAACCCAGTTATCTTCTTCCTTTTTCATACTTGCCTTCCTCCCCAGTCTTCTTCCTTCCCCATTATCCTCATTTCACTTACTAAAATTTTTTCCTTTCTTCATGTTTGGTAGTTTTAGCTTAATTGTTCATAGAAGGCACTCTACAAATACCTAATTTTTGTTACTGTACTGAATGAGAGATGGGGCTGGGGAAGAGCTTTGATGTTATAGGCAAATGTGAGCAGCTGAGCTAGGTTTGGTGCAGCAGGTCCTTCTGCTGACAGTTGCTGCTACCTCAGCTGAGATGCAGTAACCAGCTGCAGGCACATCCCTAGCCTGCTGCAGCACAAATAAAAACTTTGGGTACCTAAGTAAGCTTACTTAATTTTGCATCCTGGTAGACTAGGAGCGCAGGTGCAGCCAGTTCCTGTACCTCAGCTGAAGGGTTAGAACTTCTTAGGCCACTCTGATATGTACTTACAGTTGTCAGGCCACGTGTTGTGCTAGAAATGCTCCTTGGGAATTGGTGTGTGAAAAACAGCTTGTAAATTAGCTTTGGGAGAAGTCCTCAATGACAAAGCTTGTGTGGTGAAACTGTTTGCCCTAAGGCAAAGTGGGGAAAAAAGTACACAACTTATCCAGGAAATTGTGAGGAAAACCGCAGGCTCGCTCAGCACCATTGCAGCTCACAAATACATCTCTACCAAAGCGATGAAACACACCGTTTGTGTGTGACAGTTGCCTTGTACAGAATTGCCCTCCAGCTCTACGTATTAGTTCTGGTTTTAGCTGCTGTTCTTTAAAGAAACAGCATAAAAGGGAAGAAAAAAATCACTTTATTTCCCATATGTATCTGTAAGTCTTTTCCTCCTAAGTAATCCTTTTCTACTGCAGTGGATAATTGGTCAGTCGTGTTGCTGCTACCTGTGTTAGCCTTCTTTTGACTTGTCAGTTTGCAGCAGCCTTTCTCTAATTATGTTTGCAAATAAATTTGGGTGTGCTACCTCAGATAATACTGCTTATCTGCATAAAGGTGTTTGCTTTCTGTTTTTTCCCTTTTTAGTTTACATGCTATTCATTTTGCTGAACTGGTGAGAAATGCAGGGAAGGGAGGGGAAATAGTAGTATATCACAAAGTAGAACAAGAGTTGACATCAGGTTACATATTAATAGAGAATAATAATTTTCAACCGCAAGAACCTGTTCCAAAGAGAAACCTCTACAAGGTTTTGTGATCTTTCTGAAATCATTGTTAGTTGAACTGGTGCTTTTCACTCTGAACTTCCAGGCTGTGTATTGTGCCCCTGCTTTTTGTGCTAGTATTTAGAAGAGTCTCTATTGTGAATAGATTAAATGCTGTAAATATTATAAATTTAAATTTCCTGTCTGTTTTTGAAGGTTTTGTGGCACTTCTATGTCTGTGCTTCTGGCCATAGTTCGGTTGACATGTTTTCAGTGTCGAAACAAGCAGCTCCTCACCTTTGTTGTGATAGTGTCTCCGTTTGTGAAGCCAAAACGGTTATTTAGATGAACAAAGCTGATCCAGCTGAAAGGTAACTTGTTCTATTGTTGTGGAATAAGAGCAGTATCATTCACTCCCTGGTTTATTTTTTAGTGTTTGTTAGAAAGTTATCTTGCTCACCTCCTGGCCATGAAAGCAATTATCATAATAACAAAGAAATAACGGAGTGGTGGTGGAAGGACCTGCTGAACTTGGTACAAGCAGCATGACTGCCAAATAGATGTGGGCTCAAACATCACCGTCCCCAAAAGATACAGTCTGTATGGGGAGCTGAAAAAGTTGAGACAGTGTCTGCATTAATGCATAGAGCAGATCTGTAGAAACATATCAGTAAAGCAGAATCCTTTGTGTGAAGAGCCTGATGTCTGCATTGTATATGCTTTGGGATTTGATTTTTACTGTGGACTAGCTGTTGTCTAGTCCTGACAGCTTTGTGCTCAGTTACTGCTGGGGCACACGCGGTGTGCTTCTGGAGAAGATCTGCAACACAATTCAATCAGAGCAGAATCCAGCCCATGCACTCTGAGATGCTGGGCCACCACGTGGAGCAAAGCATGGAGGATGAAGGAATTCAATTTAAAAGTGTGCTCCATGTATAAAGTAAAAGCTCAGCGTAGATGCACTCCAAAAGACTTGTCCACAATGACAAGAGCATGTGTTTGAACAAGGAAATTAGCGATGGCTTTCTGAGTCCTATCAACGTGTTATAACTTGTAGGTGAGCTTCCTTCTGAATTACCTTTATTACTGAGAGAAACCTTAAAGTAGAATAATTAGCAGGCTTCAGCTGTACACACAACTGAATTGTGCTTCTGCCAGTGTGAACCCTTGTTCAGTAGTTAGTGCTAGTGACACTAGTGTTACATTTATTTGGTGTGTTGATTCTAAGAAGCACGTGATGGCATAAATTACAGGGACTTCCAGTACAGTTTTGGCAAACCTAAGCTGAAAGAAAACGTAGTACAGATGGCTGAAAATAGTAGTAAAATATTCCATTTCATGTCTGCAGAAACCATTTAGTGATTAAAGAGGTGTTATTAATGCATCAGATTCACTTGAGGGATTACGCTTCCATAATGTCCACTAAAACAATGATACTTCTATTTTTGTGCTTAAGTGTAGCCCTTGCCAAGTGCAGGCATGTTTCTCTGCAGCTATGAAATTGATTTATTGACAGTAAGGAAAATGCAAATTCTCTCAGTGGCTTCTGTTTTCCTTCTGCCAGCTGAGCACAGTAAGCAAGCAGTAGCATGGCTGTCGTTTTCTGTCCACCATTGCCAAAATTCAGTCTTATGCAAAGTAGCATATTGATTTCATGCTGACAGTAAAGAAAGATGGCAATTTTTATACCTTAAATAAGATCAAAATGTGACCTGCCTATGACATGTAACACACCACTGGCTCAAATGCAACGTTTCATAGTAAGTGAACCTTAGAAACTTTCTGCAGCACTTAGGAGAACTCTGGGCTGTACAAAGCTTTGATCAAGACTGTTTTTAGAGCACGGTACCTATGATTAGCCAATGTTTCATGATTGGTGGTGAATGCTTCTTACATCACTGCAGGAAACAAGGCAAAAATCTCTCAGTGTTTTTGGTTGCAGAGCTAAAAAGCAGGGCTTTATTGCAGTGTGTGACAAAGTTGCACAGCACTGATGGGCCCTGTAATCGCATCTTCTCTGGAATGCTAACAAAATCCTTTACAAGCATCACTGTAATAATGCAGGGTCATTTATTGATCTTTAGTCTCCATGAAGAACCACAGTCTTATTGATTCATGTACCATTTACAAGCCTCTCTCTTGCTCTTAAAACACCTTTTTATTGGTACAGTTTGGTAGTTTCTGTTTGGTTTATAGGTGTATTTCCTCAATTCTTCAGTGGCAGAGAGGTAAACAGATGTGAGTAGGAACCTTATAAATTTGAAAATTTCCATGTCTCCAATTAAATTTATTTTCTGGATACATGGGTACTTTTGAGCTTGCTGAGGCAGCCAGTTAGTGTTGAGTTGAAGAAGCCTCTGTTTCTAAAAAAATCTAAGAAAGAATAATTTGAATAATGTCTTTTTAAAAATTCTTTTCTCTCTCAGATTTAATAAGTCGTACAACCAAATTAAAAAATTATCCCATTAAATAAAGTGTGATCCCACCTAAAGCACATTGGACTTTTGCTAATGGATTCAGTGAGAACAGGATTTAACTTCCACATTTTCCTCCACTAAGTCTATAGAACAATGGTCTTCCTGAAGAGAACATCCTTTATAATAATGAATATGCAGATCCATGAACTGGGGATTTAGTAGAGTTACACCATGACTGTTACCTGTTCTTATGTATCCTATAAAATGTTGTGTCCCCGTGATGAGTGTGCTGGAATCTTGGCCCTGCAGCCATAGCTCCATTTATGTATTATATCTGGCAGGTTCCAGCACCAGCAGCTGTGTGATGATCCTTGGTAACTAGAAATAAACTGAGCTAATGCTGCGCCTTGCACCTCCAAGGACAGAAATGCTGTGGTTTTCCTCAGTTTAGATGGATGCATTGTGTGTTTCTTGTTTTATAATGAGCATGCTAGGAGAAAAGAAAATAAGAGCTTGTGGAAAGATTTGTGTGTTGGTGCCTCTCTGTAGGCTTTGTGTAAAATAGGTGCTGAGTTTGGTCAAAGGCTTACTCATATTTGGCGTGAGCTTGAGTCTGTTTCTAATGGATGCAAATGTGAATAGGCAGTTTTCTCAACAGTCTCAGGAGTCAGAGAGTAGCGTTTGTGGTAGTAAAGGCAGACTGACGCTGAAACACAATTCTTCAATTTTTACTTTGCTCCAAAGGACACGTGCATGTTGATTCTTAGGATATTTAAAGTTGATTCTTAGGATATTTAAAGAAGTAATGTGTTGAGAGATGAGCACCTGAATTTCAAAATGTTTGTACCTGAAAAGTTCTGTCATCTCTTTCATTTACAGTAATTTATCTCAGCAAGTGGCAAACCTCTAATATTTTTTTTATGTTTTGAAAAGCATCATTGCCATGCTTTTGGCCTGGATGCCTTACACACACACACTTTGGAAAGTGTCAGTATCACTGCTGAGGAATGCACTTTCTGATAACAAGACTGTTTTAAGTTACTCCTTTTTCAGAAATGTGTATGTTCACCCTCTGGTATGAAGTAATTTTTTACTACCGTTATGTCACCCTTGCAAAAAATACATATATTTATTCAAATCATCCTGGGGGATTAGACTCCTTTTTGCTAACTAGGACAAGATTCAAACAAGCCTTAGCTTTTTTCCCCATAGTTAAAACAACTGTGTTGCATTTGCAAATCAGTGGCTTTAAATCTTTTTGAAGAGCAGATCCATGGAGATGCTTCAATGTTTTGTTTAAGTTGCTGCCTTTTGTGCAATATTGAAGCTGATGCTTTACAGGTATGCACTGGCAATCAGTAACTGCAACGTTGCTCTTTTGGGAGTGTCAAATTCTAGCAGATTCTGTGCATCATTGTCCAGCAACTCTTTTTACTTTAATTTGGTTCTCTATAAGGGTTTTACATTGTAAGTGAAGAGCTTAAAATGGTACTTGTAGTTTTTAGATTGTCATTTTATAGATAGTGGTCAATTTGCCAAGTACCTTCCTCTCTAGTACCCTTTCCTCCTGATCTGCTTTTCTGTATTAATGAGTGAAAGTTTTATACATTGGTCTGCTTGTGATAAATAGTTTATAATTTCATTTCACGAGCAGCATACACAATTTGTGGATAGACAGAACAAGAGGAAAACACCTCGTGCAGCCAATTCCCACTGTAAACACTCTAGACTAAGCAATAAACTTTTGGAGGAGCAGGGGTGGAGAGCCTGGTTTTTTGAACTCCTTAGCACTTGTAAGCAGTTCATGCATGACTCATGTCATGCAACCAGCAGCACATTTTGTCAAAACCATGGGCGTTGAGCAGGCCAGCAAACCCGCAGGACTTGTGAAGGTTGTTCAGGGATGCAGTTGAACTCCCAGCTCTGTCACCATCTTTCTCTGTTCAGCCTGGTACGCAGTGTGTGCATCTGTAGCTGCAGAGTCTTGTGGGACTGAGCACATTAGCTACCACGCCTGTACCAAATGCCTGGCTTTCTGGAGCTGCTTGGATTCTAGCAAAGTGAGTATCTTTGTTGTAGCATAGGAGGGATGTATAAACAAAAATATGAGCAGTGATAGCTGATAACATCCTACTTTCAGGTAATCTGTGACTCTGTACTTCTTCCAATAACACCTAATGTGTTTTTAAATTTTTCTACACATATTCTTCTGACTTTTCACAGTTCACAAGTTGATACTCAGGTAATTAAGGGGGAAATTTCCAGTGGGTACTTTACAAAATATTTCAAGTGACATAGAGGTAGTAAGTAAAAAATAACCAACCTGTTTATTTCCCCCTTAACCCCAGAAAACTGCTTTTTAAAGATGAAGCCATTAGTACCATCAGGTTGCCTGGAGACAGTATCACAGTTCCCACAGTATTTTTTATTTCCTTGTCTTTGGGACCTTTTGCATGTCACTTCATAATCTTCTGTCACAAGTTTTTTTTAAGTCCAGGTGTTACGTCAGTACGTATTTCTACTCCAGTTGTTCTAGTTTTGTTTTTCTAAATACCTTCTGCTAGCTTATGGCTGTGAATGTAGTCTAATGTGAAGGTCTGTTCTGCATATTCTATATCTAATCCAACCTGTGTCACCTAGTCCTCATTTTCCAATACTTATCTGATCAATTCCCAGCTGTTACTCGGTTTCCAATTTCTGCTGTGAAATTCAGAAATGGACAAGCTATTTCTGTGCTTTATTTACAGAGGTTTACAGAAAATGGCCAGCAGGAAAGTACAGCAGTGAATTTCCCTTTTCCTTCAGGACCGTTTCAGTCCAAAGGGCAGTAAAAACCACTGTGAAGAGCATTGCGTTTTTTGTGGTTGTACAGGATTTCCAATCTGTTAGTTGGATACCATTACTAAGGAAGGTAAAAAACAAAGCAGGGAATGGGCATCAGTGGGAATTGGTTTCTTGGTTAGAGGTTTGGAGGTTTTATGGAAAAGCTTGTCAAACTGTAAGATGGCCTCAAAAAAAAAAAGTAAGGTACTTGACCTTTCTATCTTTAACATTTCTCTTTTGAAGTATTAAGACAACAGTGACTATGATCTTGTCCTTTCTTTCTTTCCTACTTGTAATTCTTTGTCAGAAATAACTCGTCTATGTGTATTTCTTGTTTGATCCTTTCAAAGACAAGAATGAAATTCACAGCACTTTTGCTGAGATGGGTTTCCACTGAGAATGTGGATCAGAGACCAGCAAATAACAATATGTATGACAATAACAAATAACAATACAGGAAACAAACAAATTTTCTGTATTTGTAAGAATCAGGCTTTAACCATGAAGACAGTAATAGCCGTTTTGCTATTGTGTACAATACTAGGCTGAGCACCAAAAATCCTAGAAAACAACCTTCAAAAGGCAGGCATGTTTTCTGCTGTCTTCCCTTGTTAACACTAATAGATGTTGCTTTTGGGTTTGTATGTGGTAGAAATCTTCCTATTTCATCTACGTGTATCTCAATAATGGGTGAAATTCACTGTCAGCCAACTAAAGCAGCAGCAGTCATTATGAATTCACTTCGTTTCAGAAAGATATTTCTTGCTTAAATAAGTCCCATTGAACATTACGTTCAACCATGTTGTGAAACTGGATGATAATAATTCTTTGTTCAGTAAAAGCTCCCTGTTCATCTACTTAACAGAATAGGGTCAACCGCAGAGTCAGAGAAGAGCAAGATATGATCTCGATGGCTCTTAAAGAATCACAACTGTTATGGAAGAACAAGATTTTTTTCAAAACTGACTAGGTGTTCCAAAGTAGTGGGACCTGGAATGTAATGATACTACTATATAAGCTGTGCCGTGTAAGACCACAACAATAGAACCTCTTCCACACTAACATTTCTATTATTTAGTGGCTACAGCAGTAGCTAAACATATATTCTAAATTTTGGTGGTGTAGATGGAAAGGTGTAGTCTTTTAGGTCTGCACGGTGTTAGGTATATCAGAGAGAAAAGTACAAACAGAATTACAGCTTACATCCTAATATGCCCTTTATTTTCTCATAAGAAAATAACTTATAATGCTTCTAAATCCTGTTGCTAATTGCACTGTAGAGCAGTGGCACAGTGCATCCAGACAAGCTCAAAGTAAAGCATGCTAATTTTAGTCAGTGGTGGCTCAGAAGGTCAAATTTTAGCACTAATGTATAGAAGAGCACCCACTCACCACCAGCACTTCTTCTCCCATTTGGAAACCTCTTTTAGATGAGGTTCTGTTATACTATTTAGTACACAAAGTGGAGTTCATAGTTTGAATATGTGCAGAATTAGTTTGTTTTTGTGAATTGCAAATGTTTTGAATAAATATTCCAGGCTTGATATTGCTGAAGATGGTTTTACTATACACTTTATGTTGGGGAGTTGCCTAGCAAGGTCAGTGAAATGAAAATATTTGCTCTGGCTTTCAAGCAAGTTCTAAAAGAGCTTAGGCAATATTTCTGCTGCAGAAAACGTTGATTTAGATCTGCCCAAGTTCTGCTCTAACTTGTGAATCTGATTTTTTTAAAATAGAATAAAGTTGTTTGGCTGTTTCCTGCTTCTCCTTATGTGCTGAATTCGAATACCATTATCAGATATGCTGCATGGTTCTGTGTTTTATTGCTTTGTTGTGGGTTGGTTTGGTTTTTTTATTTCAATGCCACTTTATGCTTACTCAGAAAATATGGCAGGGAAATAACCTAGGGTATTTGAGCTGTGTATTAAAAATTACCTATTAAATGTAACCTGCTTTAAATTACTCAATTATATATATAAGAAGTAGATTGGTGATTCTATTTTGCATCTTAGATTATGTGGGCAGAAAGGAACCTGTACAGATATTTGTACTTTCTGCAGCCACGGTCTCATGGTGATCAAGGAAGGTCAGTGAGGTATGGGGACCTAATGGAGTTGTGACCCCTGCATTTCCTTTACAAAGATTAAGAAGATTAGTGTTTTCATCAATATGATATTAATCTTAAATATACTTTGCATGAAATACTAGTGTTTTACAGGGTTAATTTTGTTAAGTTTTACGTAATAAAATGCAGCTAGATTTCAGGGCACCAACATTTGTCATGTATTTGACACACAATATAAAAGTTAGAAGTTAATATATTGAGGTTTGCTTTGCTGAAGAGAGAGAGATTGGATATCCTTCATTGCATAGAGGTGGGGTGAGTGGATGTGTACCCAGTAACAAACCAGCTGTGAAAACAAAGGTACTTTGTCAGGAAGGGGGGATGTGGACAAAAGCTGGAAACCTGTCTGCTACCTTGTAAGGGAAGGAAAAGATGAGATGAAGGAGGAAGAGAGGTATTTTTGATGGAACCTACCTCAGTGTAGATAGGTTAATTGTTTGGGTTTTTTCTCTTATTTCCAAACCTATGTCTTTAGTAAATGTTTGCATGTTGTCAGTTTGAATTTTATGAATGAATAACTGTATGTCCACTTTATTGTAATTTGGATTGATGCTGGATAACAGCAAAGCATAAAGTGAATCTGTAGACCAGAAGTGTAGAGCACTTCACACGTCCTTGTCCTCCAGCGTATTTTTTTGTGATACCTGAAGATCAAGAACAGCGGATCCATTTGAGCTGCTTGAGCCACGTGATGAGTTTGCACTGCAAGAACTAGCTGAGGAAGCAGAAGTTTCTTCTACTGTCTGTTGGTTATATTCCTGGCATGGATCAAGGTGTTAGGGGGCACACTCAAACACCAAAGATTGTGGAGAAAGTAATACTGTAAAAGCATATTCACTTTTTCTTTTTTTTTTTCTCTCTCAACCTGAGAGACTGGTGGGAGGTTGTATCAGTACATTATAACTGAGAGAAATGGATTTTTTGTTTTTTATGACGAATAATGGCAGTAGTTCCACTTGGATCTAAGTTGTGGTTTTGAACCATCGGTCTCACGCCAAAGAACTGGAACTTGCAATAAAATGTAGTCACTAGATACCTAGCTGCTCACCTGGGATAATACCATATGGAACAATGCATGCTTTGGGAAGCCAGAAATTTCTAATAACAAATGCAGTCATTTCCCCATTTCCTGCCCACAATACGTCATCCTTTCATAGCTGCAGTTTGGAGAATTGGGTGGGGTACATCATCTCCTTGTACACGCACAGCCTCTGGCATTATTCATCCACAACCTTTGTCTTCTACAGGAGCTGGAAGTTTTCAGTATTTGAGAAGTCTTAGCTGCCAGTGTAGGTGCATAACCCAGCAGCCGTGCTTAAAGTCCTGAGATAGATCTGGAGAAGTTAGTTTTGTTTTGCATGTTTTAACTTCTTTCAAGGTTAGAAGAGGATGTCTGACAGGACTGTGTGCCCAGAAGGTCCATGTCTAAGCTGTTTCCTTCCTGCAGACACCACCAGTCATTTTTACTTGGTGCTTGCTCTTGCAAGGCCTTTGTATTCATGTTATTGCAGTTGTGGTTGTACTACAAGAGAACATTTTGAAGTTGCTTTGCAGCTGCCAGAAAATACTGTATAGGAAGCTTCTCGCTGGCATTCTTAAAAAGGTCCCCTAAGTATACCCACATTATAACATTCAGTAACAGAACAAGGAAAATGAGGTAGTGACCTGACCAGATCACTTGTCTTCAGTTGTTCAGTTGTAAATCATCATCCATTAGAAATTATCAGCCTCTGCCTTGTTCTCTTGCTTCCTTTGTATCAGGAACTTGCATCAACAGAAAAATCTGTAAGGACGAAAGTCATAATTGGTAATGAATAGACAAAATATTAACATTTCACCTTCTTTTGTGCACTACTTGGGCACTCTAATTCACTTTTCTCAAACTTCATCAGTTTACCTTGTATATCTTGACTCAGAGGCAGCAGCATGGATCTGATCAGCAGGAACTAAAAGTAGCTTGTGAGTGCTGACAAGATTCTTCTCGATGTCAAGTGGACCAGATGGCTGAAAAATCATTTTTTGTTTACATGCAAATACTCAAGTTTTCTACCAGACGTTTTAACCAGGCAGGGGTTAAAAAAAGTTGGTATTACTGCATTACATCACAGCAAACTCGTGAAATTTAACTGATCCATTTGGCAAAATGTTTTTAATTACCTGTGATGAAATGTGCTATTGCATAACTGAACATATTTTTTCCAAATTACTGATTTAAGAAAAAGTTTGCAGTGCTGAAAGTACTACACAGTGTTTAGTACAAAACACTGAAAAAGTGAGACTTGCAGTAACAGGTAGGAATCAGTACCCAGTCCATTTCTGTTGTTAAAACTGTACTGATTATGACCTAAAAACTGCTTTCTCTATAAGATTCTACTTATCTAATTATTTTTAAGTAGATAATATTTTATTTCTGTTTGCATTATTTGCTGCCTTATTAATTAAGTCCATGCATTTACCTGTCCTTTGTATTAATTTCTCAGTAAATTCTCCTAATTAAGGAACGTAAGTCAAGGTTTTTCTGGTAAGTAGCTAAAGATCAGGACAAGCAGCTTGGTGCTTCCATTCAAATTTAGGAGTTTTATTAACAGTCTTAAGGACTCTCTTGTTAGGTCCTAGATGACCCCTGAAACTACCATTCACGTAAAGAAGCAAATTCCAATAGATCTGGTTTTCATCATTCATCTTCTCAATAACATCAATGAAAGGAAAACAAAACCATACCGAAAGCTAAAACAGTTCTAAGGGGAAACTTCAAAACAGCTTGTTGAAAGCTTACACTGCTACAGCGGTACTGGCTTGCAGCCCAGTACTGGCTGCAGTCTGTAGGTAGGTGGTGGTGGACTGTAGGTGTGTGCCTGGTCCAGCATAGAGCCATCACCCAGAAACTCCCCAGATCAGCTGCCCTCTGGCTGCTGTTCTCACGGTTGCCTGTTGTTGACAACAGGGAGAGACCCAGTGTGTATCAGCTCTTGACCAATGCTGCAGGCCGTATAACTCTTCATTAAATGTCTTTTACGGCAGGTCTGCTTGGGGTTGTACTTACACTGGCAGTCCCCCCGGTCTGCCTTTTGCACTGGGACTAGGAACAGCTGTGCTGCCATGGGGAGAACCGAAGCAGCATGGGGTGGGGTTTTTTTCTGGAAACTTTCTTGGGCCACATCTTGTACGTATACAGTCATAGCAGGGTTTTAATACCTCCCGTAGCCTGCCCCACTAGTTGGTTTTGACTCTGTGAGTGATGCATTTTTCTGGAGAAGCAAAGGAGTCAAGATCCTGAGTCTTGGTTCTTGCAAGTGGGAAGGAAAAGTGCCGGTGTACAGTTTGCCTGAGGTACCGTTTTAGAGTCCGGGCTATGTTGTATTGTGTATATGACTCACAACAAGCATCACGGTTGTGTCAATGTACCTGCAGCGCCATCTGATAACCCTTAGCATCAGGGAGTGGCGGGCATGGAGCTGCTGTGCACGGGCTCCATCCCAGCAGTGGTGCCCCAGGCCCTGGGGCTGCTGCTCTCCAGCAGTGAGGAGGAGGCACGCTCCGGCACCCAACACTCAGAACTGGCTGCTAACACCAGCAGTGCCAAAAACCCCTTTAAAAAGAAAAGTGGGCGCGGGAGGGTGAAGTGTTCCCAACTTGATGTTTAGACAAACATAATTTGTTAAGTGGCCTGAACTTTGGTAGGTCTCACTGCCTTCCACAACTTGGGACACTTGAGGATTAAGGTACTCGCTTGTATACTGAAATAGGAACTAAAGCCTCTTATACACACGTTTCTGGTAATGCTGATGCCACCGCTTGCTGTTGTCCTGTTGATCTTTTTTGTTGTTGCAGTTACACAGGCTGTTGGTTTTTAATCTCTTCAACAGCTGACATACTGTTTTACCGTTTAATCATTCTGCCACTGTCCTTGCAGACCTCACTGTTTCCATAAGGCGGCAACTGTCAAATATTAGCCAGGATTTAGTTATTTACTTTAGTTCTTTACATAAGGACTTACTTACAGCTAAGACATGCTTTTTATCTTTCCTGAAAGATACATTTACTTTCAAGGAAGTATGGATTAAAATGTGTTCTTTACACTTAAAATCTGTTTGCTCCCTCCTTTTCAATGAGTGCTAACCTAGTGATGTAGGTCGATCCTTCAAAGAAATGGGGGGGGGGGGGGGGGGGCAGTTTTTGTGAGGGGGTGTCTTATTTTTGTACTAAAACATATGAAGTGACAAGAATCTTCCACTAAATGATCATTCTGGGTGCTTAATGAGTGTTTAATCTTTTATTGTAGAAGGTGGCTAACATTTTATTTCAGGTATACTTGTGCAAATGCAGAACCTAAAAGACTTGAAGGTTCTGTACCTTAAACAGTTAAAAGTTTTGTCTTGGGAGCTACTGGCAATACTGTGGCTGCTTCAAAACAGAAGGTAATGTTGGCATGTGGTGCTTGTCCCTTCAGAATTTAGTAGTGTCTGTTAGAGTTAATGTTACAAAGAGTGGAGTTCTTTTTGCTATTTTAAACATATGTCCACTGACTGTAACTATCCTATGGTTCCTAGGACTGAAAAGATGCTCAGAATTTCCTGTTCATCTAAAAGAGATGGAGAAAGTTCATTTTTATGAGAGAGAAATCTGGAAAAAATTGTTGACGGGATATATTTTGTATGCTGCATGGAAAAGCACTAACTTTCTGTCATTTGGTTTTAAAACTGAATTTGGACCAGGTGGCTGTTCTCATTGATAGGAAAAGCTTGTCAGCTAGACCTTTGGCACAGTTTGCTTTGTGCTATGAGTCTATTCTACTTCGGGGAGAATTTTCTGAACCAGACAGTACGTTGTGACAACAGTATAGTCACATCCCTCTCAAGGAGCACTCGGTGACTTGCTTGGCAAGGCAGCATTCTAGAAAGGATTGCCTCAGCAGGATTCAAACAAAAATTATTTAAAACATTATCTACTTCACCTCAATTTATATGCAGGAGGGTATTTTCCTTTTGTTCAGATTTTATTGCTATATCAGTTAAATTTTTTATTATTCAGGACTAGGTTTATCGGCTCATATTTCTTAAGCTTGTAGGAGTGAACATTGTAAAATCAATATTTCTGCTAATTAAGGTGTTTTTTGGGAGTGGATAATCAAGCAGTATAGTGAATCATTAAAAACTTACATACTAATATTGACTAACATTATTGGCACAAAGAGACCAAATCTCTATGCCAGGGACTTTTTTCCTTCTTATATTTTTACAGCAGAAGCAAAACATGTTCAGTAAAAATTGATGTTCTCGGCGTTTACCAGTGTAGGGATGGTCCTTTATGGATATAAAAGCAAACGCAGTGTGTTAAAATTCTGGGCATTTATATGTAGCATTTTCTTTCCCATCACTTGACTTAGCAGTAAATGGTGTCTGACTTCAAGGGGTCTTACTGTGTTTTGAAATAGATGGAATGCGCCTGCCTCTTACGAAAATAATGGATCATTTCTAATTTATTGTCAATTTTTGCCAGTATTTTTTTATCCTCCAAAAGATTGTTTCTTCTTATCTAACATTGACTGATGTTTGGTTTTGGTTTTATTTGTTTACATTAGCTGTGGCCTACTAGTACTTGCCCCTGGCCTTCTCAGTGGGTGTTACTGAGCAGACCTGTGATTATTTGCTGTCACATTAGCATAGCTTCCCTTCTCACAGTTCCCTTAGCAGGAAACCAGTGACTGCAGGTGGGACACTGGGTACTGTTTAACACCATCATTTTATTGTATGCATTTGACTGACTTTTGCCTCAGAAACCGATACTCAAGAACCTAGTAGGGTCCACTGTCAGATCCAGAGTGTCAGATCCAGACTTTGCTTTCCTCCTGGACCAGATTCTTGCATGAACGAACTGCTCAAGACCCTTTGTGTAAGAGTGTCACCTCTTTGGCAGGGTTACTTCAGGGCTGTGTTGTGCGCAGGAGCTACACCTGTGTTTTTGAAGAAAGCAGAGTAAGACAAAAGACTGAAAATACATTTATTCACTTTTCAGGTATAAAAACTTAAAAGTAGAAAACTCATTAATCTAACTTGAGGCAAGCCAAACATTGCATCTGTTCAGACTGTTTTGCTGTGTGCTGTTTTAACTAGTCCGTGACTTAAGGAGTTGTTCTGTAGTTAGTTCTTCATAGCCTTTGTAATGAAAGGAAACTTGGCATCACTGTGGAACTGTGGCGTCAGAGTATGGTGGGAGTATGGACACCAAGTACCTGCTAAAACCACGTTATTGCTCCCCTCCTCAGCTGGGCAGGAGAGGCAAAAATGTAACCAAAGACTTGTGGGTCGGGATAAGGACAGGGAGATCCCTCTGCAGTTACTGTCATGGGCAGAACAGACTCGGCTCGGGGAAATTAGTTTAATTTCTTACCAATCACATCAGAGTAGAGTAATGAGAAATAAAAATAAATACTTAAAAACACCTTCCCCCACCGCTCCCTTCTCCCCAGGCTTAACTTTACCCCCGATTTCTGTCCCCCCTCCCCGCCAGCGGCGCAGGGGACGGGGCATGGGGGCTGTGGTCAGTCCATCACAGCTGTCCCTGCTGCTCCTGCCCCTCGGGGGGCTCCTCACCCCCTGCCCCTGCCCCGGCGTGGGGTCCCCACGGGCTGTGGGGGGGGATCTGCTCCCCCGGGGGCTCCCCGGGCTGGGGGCACAGCCTGCCCGGCCGGGGGCTTCACCACGGGCTGCCGGGGAACCTCTGTTCCAGCGCCTGGAGCCCCCCTGCCTCCTCCTGCCCTGGCCTGGGGGGCTGCAGGGCGGTCGCTCTCCCAGTCTCACTCCTCTCTCCGGCTGCGGTGGCAGTTTTCTTTCTCCCCTTCTTAAATACGTCACCCCAGAGCCGCTGCCACTGTCACTGATGGGCTCAGCCTTGGCCAGCAGTGGGTCCGTCTCGGAGCTGGCTGGCATGGGCTCTGTCAGGCATGGGGGAAGCTTCTGGCACCTTCTCACAGAACCCATCCCTGTAGCCCCCCTGCTACCAAAACCTTGCCATGCAAACCCAATATACAGAGTTTAGCTGGGTGGTGGGAAGGGGTGGGGACCTAAGGAGAAGATATGTCAAATATCATCTCAGCCACAGAAAATGATAGATATGCTGTCACTGTGTTTCCTAAGAAAGTTTCTCACTAAAATGATTAATACATTGTTATTGCCTAATCAGATATTCAAAGGAAAAGCTTTTTTTTGATGAAAGCACAGTATTTCTCATTCTTGTTTCTAAGATTAACTTCTTCAGTTTGCAGGGGAGTTTTTGTAATATTTGCATATGGACTCAGGCAGGCTACAGTAATTAAGGCAAGTTTTACTCCGTCTCTTACAGTTTATTTTAACAACTCAGTGTTTCCCTCTGTGACTTAAAAAAATTGAATTCATGTCCATTAACATCAGCTGGGATGAAGTAACAGTGAATACAAACTCTTGTGGCAGGTGCTTCCAGTTTATACATGTTGGAGTGTTTGTCTCCAAACTAGAGAGAGGTGGGCAGGTATTTGCCACCCCATGGGACAAGCCGCAGTGTGACTTTGCAGGAAAGGAGTGATCTCAGTTTGCAACCGTCATCTTGCATGGCTTTTGCCCTGTGTTTTAGCTGGGACTAGAAATGAGGTACCTAGCTACAGCATGGGGAGAAACACCTGGGAGTTAGCAGTGACTCTGAATACACCTGCCCTTATTTTGTGGTAGCTTGATGGTCTGTCCTATCTGAACTTTAAAAAGACAGTTTGTGGACATGAGAATTTAGGAAATCCACTTTTCTGTGTTGTTGGTTCTCATGGCTCAATTATTGTGGTGCTCTCCTCACTTAAAATGTCTTGCGTAAGCTTACCCTGTAGTTGAAACATGTACAATGTCCCCCTCACATATTGAATCTTTGCTGGCTAAATGGAGAGACTTGCACTTAAGCTGTGGCCTTTCCTCCAGAGAAACAATTAATTTGTTTTTTTCCTGGAGGTAGTGGCCAGGTATCCATAGGAACTTGTGAGAACTTAATATCTTTACTCTGCTGTAAACGTCAGTTGGCAGCTTCAGAAGTTACTGCCAGCACAAACGCAGACAATATAACCATAAAAACCTAGTAGGCTTAGGAAAATGGTTTATATATCACTAGAAAGATTTTTCCTATAACTAATTATGCAGTTAAAGAATACATTTATGGAAGGAAGAATATACATGCTCAAAAATGAACATTAGAAGGTTTTAACTTCTTAGTTAAATTTGATTTGCATGCTTGCAATTTAAAGGCATTCCTTACTGGCTAACTCCTATTTCTTCATTGTATTTTTTCCTTGCTGGTATATTTTAATGTAACTATTGATCGGATTGTGAGCTTGTAACAAAGTGAGAAATATTAGTCTATAAATGCAGATTTGTACAGAAGATCATGTGCACCAGTTTGCAAGGTATTTTTTTTTTAAGAAACTTAATTCTTACTGATCTGAGAGCTTTTACTTTTACTTGTGAGCAGTAGGTATTACTGCACCTCACACAGATTTGCTGTAG
Source organism: Falco punctatus (assembly GCF_963210335.1). NCBI lineage: Eukaryota > Metazoa > Chordata > Aves > Falconiformes > Falconidae > Falco > Falco punctatus. The sequence goes on along the minus strand of NC_137582.1, from coordinate 93,350,978 downwards.
GCAGTGTTGGAGTACCTTGAAAAATCTGTCAAACCACTTCCAGAAATGGCAAGAAGTTGTCAGTTAACCCTGGAATTATACAGCAAATTAACAGATGTAGTATCTTGACGATAATACATTTTCTGTTGATCTACTTTTTTAGTGAAAGTGCATAGAGAGCCTCAGTGATAAGCCCAGTGTTTAGGACTGAGAAGTATTGTCACGTAATTAACTCTTTAATTTACCCAGGGGGGTTTATCAGCCTGTTTTAAATCTGCCCAAGTGACTAGTGTAAAGAACATCAGGTCAGGTGTGTAGAAAAGTCTGGAGAAGTTGGCCATCTGTTTCTCCTTCTGGACAGATGTTGTCAGTGGGGAGCCTCCAGCCTGAGGGAACTGTAAGGATGAGCTTCCCGCCTGGTCCAGATGCTCTGTGGTTGTAGGTGGGTATGGCTTAGGAAGTTGCTCTCTTCATAAATAGTTACCAGTCCTATAAGCAGTGGAACAACAAGGGAAAAGTTGAGAGACTATGTTAGTGTGAAGTCTACCACAAGTCTTCTCCGTGTCTGTGCAGGTAAGGGCAGGATTTTTGTTTGTGGTTCTTTCTGACTGTAGGTTTGGTCTTGAAGAGCAGTGAAAGCTTGTGGCATGACCACAGTTATCACCACTTCTACAGTATGTGAGAAAATCCCCTTTGAGTGGTGGCTGGATTAAACAATGGCCCCAGCTCACATGAATCAGCAGCAAGCCCATTAAAAAAATTCAGAAGTAATTTATACCAGTTGTTTACAGTGTGGATTTTGAAACAGTAGTCATCTTCAAAAAATCCCTTGTCTTTGGAGTTAGTTGTAATTGCCTTCTCTAAAACAAACACTAGATACAGTATGATTTGCTTAGAGATGACCCCACCTGCCTAGTGACAAGGTCCTCCCTGAGCCTCCTCCTCTCCAGACTAAACACCCCCAGTTCCCTCAGCTTCCCCTCACAGGACTTGTGCTCCAGCCCCTTCCCCAGCTCCGTTGCCCGTCTCTGGACACGCTCCAGCACCTCAATGTCTTTGTTGCACTGAGGGGCCCAAATCTGAACACAGTGTTCAAGAAGCAGCCTCACCAGTGCCGAGCACAGGGGACAATCACTGCCCTTGTCCCGCTGGCCACACCGTTTGGATACAAGCCAGGATGCTGCTGGCCTCCTTGGCCACCTGGGCACACTCCGGCTCATGCCCAGCCGCCTGTCAGCCAGCACCCCCAGGCCCTTTCCCACCAGGCGGCTTTCAGCCACTCTGCCCCAGCGCTGCGTGGGGCTGGTGTGACCCACGTGCAGGACCCAGCGCTGAGCCTGGTTGAACCTCACACCACTGGCCTCGGCCCATCGGTCCAGCCTGCCCAGATCCCTCTGCAGAGCCTCCTGCCCTCCAGCAGATCAGCACTCCCCCCCAGCTTGGTGTCATCTGCAAACTGACTGCGGGTGCACTTGATCCCCTGGAGCAGATCGTCGATAAAGATATTAAACAGAGCTGGCCCCAGCACTGAGCCCTGGGGAAATCAGATTCCATGTATTCAGTTGCAAGGGCAAAACAGCCAAATCTTACCACAAAAAGTGTCTGTCTTGTATGGGTCAGGTTGCCTTCCTCGTCAAGCACGCTCATGATAGTAGAGGGTCACAGATGAACACAATAAATAAATAACTAAATTTCTTTTCTCGCTAACACACAAGTGGTATCCCCTACAAATCGCAGTTCAATGCAGGCCAGGCAGGCCTGTAACATTTTTGAGTTGCACATGAATTTCCTGGAAGGCAAAACCATCGGGGGACCCAGTATTATCTTCCTGCTGGTTCTATGGCAGTCCCCAGCACTGAGCCTCCCAGGATACAAGACCAAATACACACCATAAATAAGGTGGTGAAGGATATTTTCCTTTGCCTATGAGCCATCACACTCTGGAGTTCACCACACGAGGTCATGCTGTATTTATTCCAAGGGTCCACTCCAATACAATAGACTTTCTGAACCGGAGCATGGTAACTAGACACAGGCGGGCACTCAGAAATACTCTCCTTAATAATAGTAAGAGCAGTCAGTCAGGTTGCCTTTTCCTATTGGAGCTGGTTTTTACTGTCAGATTGGTTGCAGGTGCCAAGGTGCTCTCCCAGCCTGTTCAGAAATGATGCCAGTTATTAGTCCTGCTTTCTCTGTCCCTGACTGCATGGATGTTAGCTGGTTGAGTGCTTCTGATGTAGGCCATTATCCTCCTTCCTGGTATCTGGATATTTGTACACAAAGGAACAAATCTTTCCATGAGAAACTTGCCACTTTAAAGCTCTCCCAAGAGAAAAATATTGCTGAGGAAAATAAAAATAAGAGTGACACTTTTTTACTGTTTTACAAGGTCTAAGGAAAATGATCAGCTGTCAAGCTGGAGGGTTCAAAAGAAGTACAAAGAGCATGCTTATTATGGTAGAACTCGTTGCCGCAGCATGCTGGGGAGGCAGCAGATAGATGAGTCCAGACGGGGATCAGACAAATCAGTCAAGTCTGTTAAAATGGTGGCATGGTTGTAGCTACATGCCCCTGAAGTTGACAAAAAGTTGTGGTCACTGCAAGCAGAGGTGGCTATTCTAGCAGAAGGTTGTATGCATGTGTGTCACATCCATGCTCCCTTTCCCTGAGGAACTGCTTGTGGCTGGTGAGGAACACAGTGGAAAAGATGGATCATGGAATTGATGCAGTACCACAGTGCTTATCTTCCCTCTTACACCTTTCTTTTCTCTTTGAAATGCTTTGGGGCTTGTGACACTTGTCACCCACCTCTACAGATGCTGCCAGAAAGGAGGCATTCATTTTTAATATTTAAACATTTACAGTAACACTTGTAACTTCATAAAGGGATGGAAGAGCCGTTTTTCTTGTATTCTTCTGTGTCTTTAAAAGTTACAATATGAATACATACAACTGGACACTGAGAGTGCACTATTGAATTTAATTAAGAGCCCTTAAGGTAAGCAGATGCAATTAAACTATCCTGAAAGTTGTTTGGTACAATACAAGGATTTTTAGAAATTCCAGACAAAATGAATACCACAGCAAAACTAGACCTTTTCTTAAAGACTAAAATAATAATGAGCAGTGATATTTAAGCTTTATAGAATGCCTGAGACTGGAAGGGGCCTCCAGAGTTCTCTGGTCCAGCCGCTTGCTCAGAGCTGGTCAAGGTAAAGCAGGTTTACCTGTAAAGTAGCGTGCAGATAGACTACTGATTATTGCAATGCTAACCTCAGTTTAACTAAGTTTGTGTATAGAATACAATTCTTAAATTCCAGAATTTTTCCGTACATGCATTCTGCAAAATGGTTTCAAGTTTCTGTGGTTTTAGCAATACAGAGAACTGCTGTGTTGTGCAAGAAACTGTTGGATTGCTACAGTTGTCTCATCCCCAGCTGTGATGGCATATCAGCAGTTTAATTGAAAGAAAATGAAAGTATTCATAAAGTATTTCAGGGATAATACCTATTCTACTGTAGTTTCTGTGTGGCAGAAAATAGAACCATCTGCATTGCTTGTAAATCTTGTGTATGATTACTTTTTAGGAAATAATTTTCAACTAATCACATCCTTTCTGGTATCCCCTTGATGGCCATGGCTCATGGGACATTAGTCATCAAATAAGGATCATCTTTTTCAAAACTGGGATTGTAAAACTAGCATACAGAGCTAATTGGATTTGGGAACCAGAGCAGAGAAGATTTGTTTCAGGGCTAGTATGACAGTGCAGCTACATCGTGTGGTTTTGTTTATTCAGTTGTGCATGTGTAGCATTGAGCAGGAGCAAAATATTGCATTGGATAAGCAGTAAATGGTTAAACACAGTACTTAGGCTTGCAAATTTTTGAAGTGGAATTTTCTGGAATGTCTTTAGAAGTGCCACAATGCCATCTACTGGCTCACTTTGTGGTCTTTCCCAAGAGGAGTTTTCCTTTGTACACAGGTTTATATATACGCAAGGTTTATACAGTATTTTTAAATAGCAAAGTAAACAAGCTGGCATAGAATGTGCAAGATTTTTTGGATGCATATTTATGTTAAAGGACATAATACATTACATATATTAAAGAATCACTTCTAATTTCTTGCCAGTTCATCTTGCTCTCCTTATGTTAAAAGTAACTCTGAGATGATTAGTACTGAAAGAGAACAGAGGAATCTCTGCTTTCCGTTCATGTTCCTCATAGCAGCTTTTCTGCAAGTAGCTTCACTGTTTTCTTTCTGTAGCAGTCAGTTTCCCTTTCTGTTACAATGGTTTTATACAGATAAATGGAAAGAAAATGAAGAAATATGTAAGCTGTCAAGCCATAAAACCTGGGAAGTATTGTATTAGAAATTATTTCTGACAGGATTCTTCACTGACAGATTCCTAGATTCAATATATTCTCCTTAATTGGCTCCTTCCTCGCCCCCCCGCCATGTGTGTTAAAACAGTCTTTTAAAGGTTCATCAACAACCTTCCAAGGACCAAAATTCCATAGACTTTCTAACAACTGTTATGGACAGGCATGCGTTAGAAAATATTATGCTTGGTATCAGGCTGCTTGTACCATAAATGAGCAGCAGGCAGTTATATGAAGTTTTGATTGTTCTTGTTTTTAATCAGTCTGCCTAATATTATCTATAGGAGTAACCCTCTGTCTTCCACTTGCTGCCAAAAGAAATGAATGGGCAAATACAAAAGTAATGTCCTGAAAAAACAGGAATTGTAGATAGAGGTAAACACTGTTACTTGCAGTTTCACTGCCTGCTTTTTCTGGAAGCTATCTGGCAAGTTTCCTCATTAACTGGTTATTTTGTTTGTCTTCATAAAATATTCCCTTTAGTTTTCATTTGTTTTTCCTCTGCACATTCAGTTTTTCCTAGCAGAAATTTTTCATAATCCTGTCTTTCTTCAGTTTAGTTAGGAGAAAGAGAAACATTGGTAATGGCTTGTAACACTTTTGTTTGTTTTTTAAATAGATTTGTAACTCACTCAAGTACAGCTCCAGAGTCATTCAAAACAAAACAGCTACAAAAAATGTCCAGCTGTTTCCTAAATGGCTTATAGTGAAGGTAAATACAAACATCTGTGCCCTTCCTGGCCTTTCACCCTGTATCTCACTGACATTCAGAAGGTCAAGCGGATCTTGCAAGCCCAGTTTTTATCTGGTAGGAGCTGTGTCTTGCTGACAGCTGTGGAGCATTTGCACATTCATGTCTGTGCTGGTGGAAGAGCCCAAGTGCTTTTGGCTGGCTCACATGGAAAGGAAGGTGTCCGTGTGTTAAAGTTAGTGCTTGTTTGTGGCAGTGGGTTATTACCCTGCAGTTGGCATGCGGTACGCTGGGAGCAGTGAAGCTGAAATGATTGTACTTGGCACTCCTGTTGTTTTTTGTCATATAAATGATTTGTGTCAGAGGGGTTGCACTGGGGAGTGGGTCTCAGCAGCTTGGGCTTCCCAGTCCTTGCTAAACAAGCCACCCACAAGCCGTATGGTAGCTCTGCTGAGGGGAAAGCCCTCTGTGGTGCTCCCGTCGTTGTGCTGTTTGGTTTTGGCCAGGGTGTTCTGTTTGAGGAATGCTCTGCTCTGTCCTGTTCAGAGGAACAGAGGCTGCTCCCTGCCTATATTTGGAATAAGTACTAACCTCGCACTCCTACTTATCTGTGCTGGGAAACACCAGGGCAAGCCTCTGTTTAGTGTGACGTTAAATAAGGGAGAATTGGCAAAACCGGAAGGGCAAACAGGATTATTTTATGCCATGTCTCCTGTTGCAATCTCAATTTTTTCTTGTTTACTTCTGCGAACTGGCCTGTGCTATTGCAGAGAAGGAAGCACTAATTAAGCCAGTTGCTGAAAGTGTTTTGCCACCCACACTACTTAAAAGAACTATTTGTACAGAATTTGCTCTTCCCAGCTGTGCTAAACCCAGTAATTTATCTTTGGGGGTGAGGGGGAAAGAAATAAAAACTGCTGCTATAGTTTATTCCAATTAAACAAGTTAATGTAAGTTATGTATACCCTATATCTGCACAAACACAGATATCTCCTGCTCAGAAGCTGGAGGGTTTGAAATAGTTATTTTCTCCCTTGTTCATTCTTCTTAGCATTTGTCAAAACTGCTGGGCTGGGAAGCACTGGGAAATTAACTTCCTTGTGTATGGAACTGGCTGAGCATGAGCTTGCCAACTGGAGAGCAGTTTAATGGCGGGACACTGGCCTGAGCTTGGGCAGGTTCAAGCACAAGGGCTTGGATTCAGCTCAGTGTGGTGCTGCAAGCGGTGTTTGCCTTGGTGCTGAGGGGCAGGGGCAGCGATTCCTGCCCAGGGGGAGAGGCTGTAGGAAGACAGAAGTCCACCCGCCTTCACCTGGGGTATCTTCAGGATGGACTGAGTCATTCACTGTGTTTGCAGTTACGGCTCCCTGGAGGCTGTGTAACAAAGTAGATCAAAATCACGTTTTCTGACCGGGGTGTTGGTTTGGAAGCCAAGCTGGACCAGAGAATTGATCTTAAGGTGTCCGTGATATAGTGACAAACCTTGACTGAAATTCAACAAATCCATCCTCAGTCCTAAAACATCAACGTCCTTTCTTCTCACCTGCTCCCTACTCAGTTTTTTGAAGATGGTAGATAGCTTGAGCAATGCTTTTTTCCAGCTGAAATTCCAAATGCTGATGCCTTTGATTCCCAAGAGCTAAAGGGGCTACCTCTGTTCCCCTGAGGGTGTGAGAACGAGGATTACGCTTTCACCATAGCTTTTAAAAAGGTGGGGTGGGGGTGGGAGAAAAAAGCTCTTTGAAGCTTGGGTCACTTTCAGGTGTGGGATTTGGAGGTACTAAACCAAGAATGATGGCTGAGCAAGACAGAAGAAATCCTTGGATATCCTCCATCAGAGAAAGTCAGATAAACAAGGAAATTATCTTTGTGATTCTATAAGGAACAGATGACTGTAGTTTAGCAATCTGTTAGAATTTTGCCAAAAAAAGGAGATCTTGTTAATGTAGAAAAACAAAAACCTACTCCTTATGCACTTACAGATCAGCTAAACGCTGCAACAGGGACTTGACATGTAAGCATTTACACTGATGGGGTGCTCCTTTCTGGGAAGATACAGATTGAACCAAAACATCCCATACAAAATTTATCTTTGGAAATAAAGGTATGTTTTCCAAAGATAAATTCAGTTAGTTGTTGCTGCTCTTTGAAATTTAATTTTGCAATTTGAATGTGCAACAGAGAAAAGCTCAGTCCGTAGTCTCATCTGAGGTGTGTGTAAGGTAACATCAGTGCAGAGAAAGAGACCTGCTAGAACCGTAAATTGTTCCTGCCATAAAATTAAGTTTAATCCTTGAGTTTAGCCTTCTTGAAGGACAGAGAAAAAAAGGAGTTTCTGTGTGTCTTATTTCTTGGAAAAGTTTGTATGCTACAGGATTGATCTTTTATTTTTCCAAAACACTGAAAGGCTTGTTACTTTAAAATGATATTAAAGCACCTGGCAGTTTTACGAAATGCAGTGTACCTGGTGCCGTCCATTAACCAGCACTAGGAATCTTGGGTTTCCATGCTGCCAAACAAAATACATTTTCTAGAGCGATCTGAATTGCCTTGTGCCACTGCGCTGACAGCATTTTCTTCCTCAAAGAACCATCAGCTTTGGCTGTTCTCACCACGCCAGGCTTGCACACTCCTGAACTGCTTTTGATTTTGGTGAGCCCTGACATCTTCTCTGGCATGTTTCTTGTACATAGACCCTCAGATGCATTTTCCCAAAACTACAGCTAGCCAGTCTTGGTTTTCAGTCCTTGGGACTTCGGTGCCTGCTGTCTCAAGATGTCTTAGCTCTTGAAGTTCGGCCTTTCCCAATGCACATACTTCGATGCCTTGCGTTACTTCATGTATTGTTCACTTGAAAATAGGGTGAAGATAAAGCATGCAGGCTTTTCAAGGCTTTAGCCAATCATCATTTAGACAGGTAAATCTTAATTAAACACACTGAAAGTCCATGTGCCATTCACTGTCTTTGGAACTTTCTCTAAGTTCCAGTGGTTTGGGATAAAATTAGAAATTTTGCAGAAGTTTGCTAGGACTAGGAGGGAAGGGTAAATGTAGAAGGTGATATGCTGTATGAAAAAAAAGGGGAGGGGGCACTGGTGGGAAAGTAATTTTCTGAAAGACATTAACCTACGAACATGCCGTACACATACTTGTGTAACTGTTTTTGCAGCTCCTCCCAGCAGTCACATTCCCCGGTTTACATGAGAAGAAAGGCTAAAGTTGATTCTTTCAGTTTTGTTTTTGTTTTGTTGGGGTTTTTTTTGCATTCCTAGCATCTAACTTCAAATACAAGTGTTGTAAAAGGTGGTCTTTAAATTATGACTGTTGTTGAGCATAAAGTGGCAGCTCATTTTAGTTCTGCGGTAGTTCACAGTATGAAAGCCTATTAGTGCTACCAAATTACTTTATCACACTTCTCAGTAAGCATATTTATTATTTGTTTATACCTGTCTAAAGGACTAGATTTTCTTCAGTGTTACATTCCAAAAGTCTCTCACAGTAATCCAAGAGGACACTGAGGAGTGAAATATTTTCTAATGACAATTGAGTCTTTCTGTCTGTTGTGGAGCTACTGTATCTGTGATACACAAACATTACAGTATTTTCCTGGACATAATGCAGAATGTGTGTTTTGTGACAGTGGCTGTTGTATTATACTACTGACAAAAGTAAGGCAGGCACTCCCACTGGCTTTGATGAATTCTGCTTATGTAGTTGCTACAAAACATAGGGTCCTCTGTGAATGGTTTGGGCATTTACATACCAAATGTCTCAGCATTACTAGAGTACCTGTTATACCACACTCAGCACAATGTTATCCAGGTCTTTGTCTCTGTGTTTTCAAGTACTAATGTTTTGTATTATTTTCCTTGCCACACTCAGCATCTTAACTGAGTAGTTTTTTTCTTCTGCATGCTATGTTGAGAAGAGATCAGCCTGTATTAAGTTTCTCCTCTTTACCCACACGGGACTGACTCTTTAGCGGACCTGCTGCTTCTGTGTTTGGCTTTCCAAAGAGTTTGAGCTGGCCTGTGGAGGTAGATGTTTTATATGTAAATGAGAGAGAAAAGGCAAGATGCTGAAATACATTAGCAGGTAAGAAACAGAAAGAGGAGAAGTGGGAGCCTGGAGATGCCAGGATGCTGAAAGCGCATAAAGATCACACCGGGTCAGCGTGTTACCACTGCAGATCTGCTTCCTCTTTGGACGTCTTGTATCCAACCTTCACCTGCCGGTTCAAGCCCAAAGGTCGGTCACTGCTTGCTTTCCTGTGACCCACTGTCAGACATCTTTGTAAGGTTACCTTTGCAGCAGCCGAGGGATGCTGCTTCCCCTTCGCAGCAGGCTGCTGCCTGTGCCATCTGCTGTTGGCCCTGCATACTTCTAAAATGGCATTTTCCTTGTCACGCTCCTTTTTTCTGTAGGCCGAGAGGCTTGCAAGAAATGAGAGAAGTAAACCAGTGTGACTTCACTGAAGGACTGCATGATCTTGTCCACTGGTCTTTGCAGTGTTTTTCTTTCTCTGTTGGGGACCCTTACTTGTTATTTTGAGCTGTATCAAGTGTGTAGCTATTTGGAGCAAAGGCCATGTCTGTCATGCCCATGTTGTCCTGTAAAGATAGTAGCATGTTAGTGTAATTAAAAAAAAAAAAAAAAGGAGGCTGTCTTAGCTGAAGAAATAGTCAGCATTCAAAAAGAAGAATCCCTTGCTATTGTAGATCTTCCTATACAAATACACATGAGTGTATATGCTTACAGTATTTTCTGTGTTAATCATTGCTGGATTAGATTTGATTCTCTGCTCTTTTCACTGAAGAGTATCTCTTCAGGGAGACCCACAGAATAAATTAATAAGAGCATTAAATAAATATGTCATCTTGCTTCTGATAGACTGAATAATGGTGTACCAAGATACAGTACATACGGTTCTAACAAAATTATATAGCTTACCGTTATTAAGAGAAATAACTTTCAGACAATTTCTCACCTGTTAGCTAGTTTGGTTTACTTCATGCCTTCCTACTTAGTGAAAGCTAAACAAATGGTAGCTATAAAATGATTTTTCCTGCCTTGTTGAAAGCTTCATGTAGCATGGCTGTAGAAGATGTTTTGCCACACAGAAGAAAACAGCATTTGCAAAACAGAGGCAGAAGTAAAAAATACAGAAGAGTACTAACTTCTCAGCTCTGTGCTTTCCTTCCCTTCCTTTCCCACTCCTGTGTAGACAAATGGAATTGCTTAAAATAAGGGAAGTGTCTCCAAAATCATACATTTTTTTCCATATTGATTCCAGCTCAGAAGAACTGGAGTAACCTATGTATTTAAGGAGCCAACTGCAGTTTTTCAGCATTCTTTCCTAAGTAAAAATAAATAAGGCTGCTGCTACAGCATTTAATACCAACACAAAGATGTGGCGAAGCACTGAAGTTACTGATGAGTTTTTGGTTCCATTTGAAGTTTTTTTAAATCACTACTTACAACATTGCTGTGTTTATTATTGCAATCTATGGTCATTTCAACAATTGCTGTTCATACACGTTTAAAAAATATGAAACTGGCTTTAGTTAATATGAAAAATATTTATCATCAAGTATGCTGTGTATAGCATATCTGACTATGGGCATGGGGAAAAAAGATAACGCTTCTTAAAAAACAATAACCACTTCATTTACATTTGCAATAGAAGTGCAAATTGGTTGGCATCATCCAACAGGAAAGATAGTAGGTAAACAACTTACAACACTGTTGCCAGCTCTTAAAAGTAATCGTTATTCCTGTACATTTCTGTTCTTGTCAGCATTCACTTAATATGTATTTATAGTAATAGTGCAAAAAGTTAGGAATGGGCAACTTCATATGGTGATAGAGTTCAAGCTCAGCAGCAGCATACATGATATGACTGCCGTGTCGTCGGGCATTTCTCTTCCTAGTTAAGATTCAGCAGTGTGCCTGTGAGAGAAACCTGTCAACTTTTCAGGCGCAACAGGACCAACCAATCTGATTTAAAAAAAAAAAAATATATATATATTTATGTGTGTGTGCGTGTGTCTGTATGTATGGTATAGATATATTAATAAACAGGACTTTTTCCTACTTCTCCACAATAAAGAACCATGAAAATTAATATATTTGTATGTGATCCCTGGCTGTAATAAGGTAGCGGTTTCTTCCCTGCAAGCTAATTTGCAACAAGAGAGAGATGTCTGTGTTCATATAAAGACTGGATTTTTAATACATTTTATATACATTTATATGTGTATGTATATATATATATAACAACCTATATATTTTTTTTACAAATGTAAGTGTGTTTAATATGTAAAACCACCTGTAGTACCTCAAATTTAGATATCGTTTGCATTTCTTTAAGAAAAACAAGAAACATTTTTTACTTCTCTGATGACCCTCTCGGGAAATGAATTTTTAAATCATTGAGAGCTAAAGGAATTGCTGCCTTACGATGTTTTCATATTCCTGCACTGTGGTGGCACTTTTACGTGTTTAAGCCTTCCCTTTGCCAAGGAGGTGATTCTACATAGAGTTAGTGTTGCACTGCCATCAAAAAATAAATAAACACTGGCATGAAAAACTGGGGTTGGTTTGCCTTTGAGGGCAGAAAATTGTTCCCTAGAGATTACTTCGGAAACTTTGAGGGGAGACTTATTAAATAAACTGACACTGTTGATTTTGTTGTGTTAAAAACAGGGTGAGACATCGAAGGGAGAGAAAAGGGAAACTCCTCTGTACGACTCTTATATTGACTTAGCTTAGAAAGCGATGGTAAAAGTATCGTTTTGAGGGTCTGTGGTCATACTGCATTGATTTACGTAAGAACATACCCTGATTGCCATTAGGAAGACGATGTTTCTATGTGCTGAGGAACTCAGGATATGTCACCAGCTGTGCAATGTGCTAAGACTCTTTCAAGGGCTGAGACCAGCTGATGTCCTCTGTGTCCATCCTGCAAAGAAATGTTACAAGCCAGATTGCTTGTCATCTTGACTTTGTATTTGTTTACTGAAGCAGTGGACATCCTTCTTCAGGTCCACCCATGTGGGCGTGCGCTTTTGGCTGTATGTAGCCCTTTCCTTTTGGACAGCCTCTTTCCCCAGGTCGGCCACCTAGCTACTTACCTGAGTAGTTTTAGGGCATTCACACTGAAACAGCGAGACCTCACACAAGCAGGTAGCTAATACTTCAGAGATTGTTGGGTTTGGGAGGAAGATAACCATGAGCAGTTCAGTGACGGTGAGAAAAAGTGTCTTCATCGAGGCTCAGCAGGATTTGTTAGAGCTCACAGGTTATTCACCATGGAATTACGGTTTTGTAAAGTAAATGGGAAAAAGAGGTGCCTGGCCACCTTTGTACTGCAGAGTCAACACAACTAAGGAGGGGGAAATGTGGTGGTTTAAAGAGGACAGACATTTTGAATATATAGAGCTGTCAAGGAAAGATGCCGTCATAGTTTTCGGAGCAGAACATGCACTCAAAAATGAGTGAGGCAAATTAGAATTTTTAAAACACAGTCACCTTGTTTTCAGCCCTGCAGCAACTAGGAGCAGTCTCTTCTGCTTCAACCCCGAGCTGCAAAGTAAAATCTTCATATGGGTAAAAACCACAAGACATACCACATACCTTCAAAAGCTGACGAAGATCTTCTAGTAGTGTTTTGCAAGCAGTGGCAGTTGGCCTGCAGGATCTACTGCACTGGCTGTGTCAGGTAGGAAGGCAGCCCCTAGGACTTGGGGGCTACTTCCAGATCACCACTGTCCCATTGCAGTTGTAGCTATCACGTGGCTTGGCACAGAAGCTACACATAACGTGGTCACCAGGCGCAGGTGTCCCGAGAGTCAGGCACTGGCCAGCCATAGACCATTTGAGAGGACGGAGCTCAGAGCACATCTCTGATATTGTTATCTGGGGAAAACCTCTCATACTTGCTTTTTTCCCCAGTCGTGGTAAAAGATTCCATGAAGTGGCTTCTCTTTGTGATTGCTGCTGCCAGCTGCAAGGCAGGAAAAGTGCTGTTCCCATGTGAACACACAAACACCTCATAAGCAGAGAATGGCTCGGTTGCAGGATGGACCACTGCTTACTGTTCAGTAATTTCTTTTTCCCCATTTGTTGTCTCACTTATATCTGCTGATAAATCCCATTCTGAAACCCCAGTCTTTTTCCTGGATTCAGATGGCAGGCAAGATTAAGTTTTTCAAGTTCACAAGAAAAAGCTGACTGTACAGAGCTGTACTAAATCTTTGAACAAGGACAAACTGTCAGGTTTTGAGGGTTGGACTTGTCAGACTTATTTTTAAATTTGCAAGCAGAATTTAAACACCATCTAATTCAGTAACATCCGAAGAGCAGCCTTTATATTTCTATCTGTTGTCTTCTCCTGATGACAGAGTGGTTCTTTATTGCTCATTTTGCCCTGCAGAGTTTAATTGCAATGTGTTACCTTACAGAGGTAAATAGAATTGTGGGTAACAAAGTTGCTGAGCAAATGGTAGAGCCTGTTTCCACAAAAGCTTCCTGTGATTAATGAAAATACCCTGACATTGACCTATGCACTGGCTTCCAGCCACCTACCAGGCGAGTAAATGGCATACAGTGTGCGAGCTACAAATACACGTGATGAAAAAAGAACACAATAGATAGCCACTTAAGTCTTTTAATTTGGGAGCATCCACAGCCATGCTTGCTGCTTAAGTGCTTTCTTTAGACTTAGTACGGGTGAGGACACCATAAGAATGCCGTTTTGATTCAGGGGGTTAATGAGCATCAGCATGTAAATACTGGTGCGGTCCTGCTGAGGCAGTGGATGTTTATAGATGTGAATTTTTCAGCAGCTATAAACGGAAAGTCTGTTTGTTTTGTCTAAAGTGCATGGGAAAGGCTTGATCGTAATGTTACAAATTTAAGGCTAATGGTTTGAAAAAAAAAAAAAATTAAATCCTGAAGTTTCAAAGTTCAGTTTAAAATGTCACGGCAGGGCTTCTGGAAGGGAGGCAGGCAGTGGAGCAGGCAAGCTGCAGCAGCCCAGCAAAGGCAGCCAGCACACTGTGCTCGATGAAATGCACGTAAGCCCATGGTTTACTAAGGAAGCAGCTTGACACACACATCTATGATTTTACTGCGTTCGAGTCAAGAGGTACAGCAGTAGATAATATCCCATGTTGGCAAAGGGACAGCAAACAACAGCTCGTACCTTTCTCCTACAAAGCCATCTGCCCTGGCTGAATATGATTGACTGAGAAGTCACGTACTCAGCCTCATCTATCTCCCCAGTTGGTGGAGAAAAAAAAATGCAATTCAGGTTTCAGCATTTTTGTAATCCCTCTGAGCCTCCCATTAAATTTGCTCTACTGTGTGGGAAAGGATTAAATATTCTTTGGGCTCCAAAACACAGTATACAAAAATTAAGTACTACAGCATGGTTTGTGGTAAGGCAGCAACTAAAGTGTATAGCCTGCCACATAACCCAGAGCAGCGAGTTCTCTTTGATAAGTAACACTTGTTGACAGCTTAAAATTTCAGTTGGTAACACGTGCCGCACTTGTGTACAGCCTTTTTTAAAAATATTCTGTATGCAACATACTTAACACATGATTTTAAAAATAATGAAGTTCATATGCTGTTACTAACTTAGTTCAGAGTCCCCAAAGAGGGGAGTACTTGCTGGCGAGGAGAACTTCTGTCTGTTTAAGAATGGCTCATAAATACTCCCCTGTAAGAAATAGTTCTAAATTAAAAAACATTCCAAAAAAAAAACAACCCATGTTTCAGACAAGGCTGTTCATGAGGATCAAATAGTTAATTTCCTAAAAGGTAGTATTATTTACATTTTGTGTGAGTTTGGGCATAGATGAGAAGTTTTTATTTAAGAGCCACCAGGATATTTTCCCCTCAAAAATGGTAAATGAAAACTGCTGAAAATTTTCTTTCTTTAATTTTTTGCTATTTTGAGAGCCTGACTTGCTGTCACGCTTAGTGTGCAGTATTAAATTCTACTAAATATATTGTACTTAGTGTAATTAAATATCTAGCCTTTTTTGTCCTAATTCCATAATTAAATATATGAACTTTTTGTGTGTGTGAAAAGGACACAGAGCTACTGTGTACCCAGGCCTTGGGGAGAAAGTAGGGATGTGAAAGGACATTACAGATACTAAAAATTAGACTCCAAAATTCATACATTTAAAATAAATGTCTTCTCCTGCTTACGTTACCCTACTTGCATGAAACTTCTTCCTTCCACATCTCGAGTGTTAAGCAAAGAGCTGTGTGTGACTGGCGCCAACTGTGCATCTGACTACAATTTACCAATGTTACGGTGCAGACTGGAAAGTACTGAAGAACAAGAGGAATCAAAGCTTCAGTGTTGCATTTTTGTCATTTTTCTTTTCCTTATTGCACTAGAAAGCACAAATATATGAGGTGTGAATGCCTTCTCATGAACAAGAGGTCCGTTCTAGTGTGTGTGTGAAATGTTACTGCTGAACTAACTGGTTTCACCATTTCTAAGGCAAATTGGATTAGGGTTCCAGAGGAACTGGAAAACAGTGCAATACCATGCAATTTACATCTAGGCTTTCCACGCAAAAAGAATTAACAAAAAATATCTGCTGACGGTATCCGTCTTTTTATTTGTCATATTCATCTTTTCATTTTTCTAAGCATCCAGCATGTGTTCTTTTCCTCTGTAGTAACTTCTAATGTTAACTTTTAATATGAGCCTTTGAACAGTATTCCTCAATGTTGTTATTTCAAGATTTTATATATGTAGTTATTTTATGTATTGGTTATTTTTCTTAAGGTATAGGCTGATAACAGTATTATTTACCAAAAAAATATGCTTATAGAAAGAAAAATATCACTATGAAAAAGCTTTAATATATGGGTACTCTGTTCTTCAGCTTTTTTTTAATCTTCTCTTGTGAAGCTGAAATAATAGCCTGTTTACTTTCAGGTTTCAGCTTTCTGATATTTTGGTTTTATTTCAGGTTACTATTGGCCAACTCTATTCCACACAGAAACTGGTTATTGAGAGTCCAGGAAACACATAGCTATGAGAAGACCCTGATCCTGAAGCAACACTGGACCATTCTCAGCATCCTACAGTGCCACATACAGATGAATAAACTCACTGCACACGTCTGAGCTTTTCTGTTCAGCAGAAGAAATGCCTTGAGAGACTGTTTTTGGCAACCAAAGTACTGTTTTCTAATGGCTCATCTGTTCTGAAATATATTGCTGTGATTTATAGTAGCATGTAAGGTAGTTTTGAAACCTGTTGGCTTGTATGTCCCATGTGATGGAATAGTTCCTCCTCTACTTTGACAATAAAACTTCATTAAACTACCTGTAACCAGATCCATTTTTCTGCTGCTGACCTTTTCTCTCACTGAGCACGAAACCCTTTTTTTTGAGATTTAAAACCCTTTGCCTAATTGTTAAGACTTAAGTTCTTATTGATCCTGTTTTATTTAAGTATGGAAAGCATCTGAAATTAAATGACTAAATATATCGTTCATTTTAAATATTAAAACCACAGATTAAGAGAGTTTTCATCTCCTGGACCTTAATACTTAAAAGTATCACACGCTGCATTGTGTGGTTTCTTTGAAAAGCATCCCTTGACATTTCAGGAGGTTCTTCCTTTAGTTTCCGAGAGTTAATAACCAGTCTTATCCTACTTTTAACAATTAACTGATCAGAATAGCAGAAGGTAAGATTTGCATCACTGAGGTTTGGGTGCTTTAAAATATATTTTCACCACCGAGTCCTTTTCTAAATTTGTTGAGGTGCAGCTATTAGCAGAAAGCAGCACATCACTTTATGCAAGTTTTCCCTTTTTCACAAAGCTCCCGAATTTTGCAGGAGAAAAAGAACCTAACTACAACAATAACTCAAGTGCTTTAAGTCATGAATAGGCACCAAGCTTTGCCTAGCAAAAAATTATCAGATTCTGTTCAAGTCATTGCTGTGCTTGAATTTGTTTTCTGTTTGAAATTGGCAGAAAAATTAAGCAGTGCAAAGCGTTTTTAATGGCATGCGGACAAAAGCTTCTCCCCCCCACCCCCCTGGGGGGGGTTCAGAAGAGAAACAGAAACTCAAAACTAGTTCCATGACACTGTAGCCTTTAAAAATCTCCCGTTATTTTTCTCGCTTCCCAAAAGTCATCTTTGTTTAGCATTTCTATTGTTTCGCATTGTTCGTGCTGTGTGATAACATTATTAAAGCAGAGGATAGACAAAATGTCTAATTTAGAACTAACTCCCACTCCTCACTACCATTTAAAGTGTATTTTATGGGTTTGTACAGTTAGACTGAAATGTATAGTAATGCATTCCATTAACAATATAGTATACAGAGCAAGATACCGTGACTGAGACTACAAATGTAGCTTCCATTCTCACTTTCAAATAAATGGCAAATATAGTAATAATTCTCCTCTTATTAGGTGTGTAAGTATTGCAATGTAAATTGTTTTTGGTGAACACTTTATTAAAATGGAATTTAATTATTCTGATAGGTAAAATATGTCAGGTTCTGTATTTTAAATCTATACATTCACAACTGGATAATTAAGTGCACTTAATGGTAGAAGTGTAGGGGAAGAAAGGTTTGATTACTTCCAGTGAACTCAAAGAGATGTAATAACATCTTACATTTTTAGAGGAGACAGGCTTGGGAAGGGCTGCCAGTTTTATGCTCAGAGCCTGGTCCCTAAAACAGTACATGAAAAATCCTCATTTAAAACAGCTTAATTACTGGAACAAGCACCACGTACCATTTCAAGATCTGAGAATGTATGCTAGGAAACAAAATAAACATGCTTATAAATAGTGTAGTCCTAAATTATAAAGAGGGATGCCTCCATCAGTAACATTTTTACTATTTACATCTAAGCTTTCAACACGTTTACAAAACAGTAAATTTGTTTTCAAATGGAGGCCCTTTCAACGTATAATCATTTCATCCAAAATACTGGTACCTTTCCAGTGAAGTTCTCAATCGTTGTTTCCAACAAGAATACAGCTGTAGATGGCACATGCTGTCATATAGGCGTCACAGGAAGGTGAAATATCTGGTGACTTCCCTCAAAAGTCTGGAGGAGATTACTTCTCCATTAATGCCTGAAAATTCTGTTGTTAAATTGTGGTGGTAGATAAAACACTACTGCACTCCTATTCATACCATCTGCTCCTACTTTCTGTCTCAAGGTTACCACTCAGATTATCTCTCTCAGCTATTTATACGTGCAAAGGAGCAGTAGTAACCTTCAGGATACATTCTACAGAGAGGACCCATCAAGAAAAAAAAAATTAAAAAATCCAGGCTCTGTAATTTCCCTCTCTTCCCAATCCATAGTGCAGAGGTTAAGACAGCTCACTTTTTCATCAAGGAAAAATTAGTTCTAATTCCAAATTAACCATAAGCTTAGCAAACAGTATTTATACATGACCTGTTAGAAGTAACCTAAGAAAACTTCTGCTGCTAAGGACCAAAAGCCTGTGTAATACCATCTAACCTGCTGACAGTGCAAAGCTAGCAAAGGTAGTAGCATATACTACTCAAGCCCAACACAATTGCTGCATTTTAGATGTCTGTCCCCTCTGTGTTTCCTTTCCTTACCAACACACATGTAAGTTGCGCCCTCCACTAGTGTCAGTTATGCGCATATCCATTGTCTGGGATCGGAAAATACCTAGAAATATGATTTTTTTTCCTTACCTAATGTCCATTTCAAGTAATTTGTCATAACATACCCGGTTCTGTATAAAAACATCGCTTGCCAAATGCTTTATCGTTGAAATCCTACAAGCTACAGAACGGAAATCCTTAGAAACCACGTCTGGCTTGGGAAGTCCAGTGCAGAGATAATAGTTGTAGGCTGGGATGACTTTCGTATTGTGTTTGTCTCCACTTGCCCTGTTCTTTCTCTTGGCTAGGCATGTGCTCACCGTCACCGATGGAGACAGCGCATGGGGAGCTGGCAGTGTGGTCCAGCCTCGGAGTTGCTGTGCTCTTACAGCTGCACCTTCTGTGCTTCACCAGTTCCGTTTACGTTGCAATACTCATTAAATCTCTCTCTTGGCACGCTGTCAGGAGCTTTGTTGGATTTTGTAAAAGCAGTGTAAACAACAGGAATAGTTAAAACACAAAGGAATCATCCTGTGACTTATGTACAATGTCCACTATTATAAAAAGTATATCCTTTTTCCTTAGAACAGAAGGGAGCTCAATAAATACCTTTACTAAAGCTGCAATGTCTTAGCAAAACAAGCTTGCTTTTGTATTATATTAAAAATGTTTGTCTGTTCCCGATCTCAACATTTTAGCAAACCATTAACCTCAGCAGCATGCACCAAAATTTGAACGTTTTACATATGATGAAGTTTGTCGTGACTTTTACAGTATAAACTTGGAAACAGCGCTCTGAAAGAAAAAAAAAAAAAAGAAGAAGAAGAATAATTTGTTTAATATTAGTAACTTTTAAAGGACAGGTATTTCTGTTGTGTGTTACAGCTTCTCCAGACATTATACTGCAATTGAAAGCTCAGTTTCAGAACGCCCAGATAAATGAGAGGTACAGCTGTCCTGGAGGAAAGAAACCCAAGAGTAGCATGTGAACACTTTACATAGTGTTGAAATAGGCCAAGAAGGATTTTAACTTAGTAGTCACATTTCTAAAATGGTATTTCTATATAAAACTTCACCAAGTTTCCAGGCATTAAAAGCATTACTTTCACCCTCTAATGTCAGCAGGTAGAAGAATAATTCTATGGAGAAGCACCAGCCCCACCACGTGCTTCCTGCAATGCAACATAAACGCATCGCTCCAGATACCCAGCACAGACCATACGTACACATGAACAGAGCCATCAAAGAGCTGTGCACCGACTGTTTTCCTGAGTTTTCCATAACGATCTACAGTGAAATCCTGGCATTATTCAAGTCAGGAGTATACTGATCGCTTTGTTCCACGGTTCTTAACACAGGCATAATTATTTCATACTCTTGGGAATGTTTTGCTTGATGACCTTTTTAAAAAAAGAGGGAAGGTGTGTAGCTCTTTTACTGAGGCTCTACATTCATTCTTCTTTCAGTATTTTAGAATATAGGAATAGTGAATGAGCCCTTAATGTGGAAGCAGAAAAAAAGAGAGAGAAGCCAAAGTCATCTTCCAAGGCTGGGTATTCCCTACAACCCTAAGAGGGAAAAAATCGGAACTCAAACCTGTTTCACAAACATACACACCTTCAAAGGATTCTGGAGCTTACACAGGAAATTAAATGGCATCAATGTGTTGCAAGAAATGCTTCTTTCTAAACTACGTACCTTTTTTACTGTCAAGCCCAGTATCTACTGAAGCTTTACAGGAGGGGGAAGTGATGGTAAGCAGTGCATTCAAATGACTGCTTCTCTGTGTTCAGAGTAAGAGAACTATGGAGACATGTGAAGAATGTACAGCCTTTCTGTTGAAAGAGTGCACCCCATAAATATTTATACTGGTCTTTGGCAATATGCTAATCCAAGGCAAGTAATTTTTCCTCTCTTAAAAAGAATCGTGAAAGACAATTAAGGTGATTTAATTACTGCCACGCATAGACAGCAGATTTTGAACTCTTGACAGACATTCATCACAGTGCCATGTTATCCTAACCCCGTAACACAAGACTCTGAAGAGAATAGACAATTAAACCTAGACCATTTCCCCTACCTTCCTGCAGTACTCTGGGCTGCATCCAAATCCCAGGGACGCCAATGGGAGCAGAAGCCAGGCTTTTCAAGTACTGACTGAAAGCCCCAGCTTGAAATAAAACAGAAGTAGTTTGCATGCAAGTTTGCAGTTCTTCATGACACCAAAGTAAATTTAGCTTCACAGTCCTTTTCTGAATCATTGAAATCTGAATTTAAATGTAAGTGCAAGCAGCAAAAACATTGCTTAAGGAAGATTTAACTTTCATGTCCTTCACAGTTACCCACTATAGAGTTTCAACTGTATTGAACTTTTTGGTTTTTTATACACCTATAAAACCATTTGGCAGCTATTTCTCCCTTAAGCTCTTAATCCAAGGGGAAAAAATAAATAATAAAAAAGAAATCTGCATAAAACAAAAATGTTTGGAGCTGGAGTTTTTCCGAAAGCACTAATAAAACTTTATAATTTTTTATTTCTTAAGTTAGAGGAGGGAGGGAGGGTGTTTATGAGCACATACTCCAAGTTATGCTCTAAATCTTTATAAAATACTACATTAACGGCAATGCAACCAAACAAGAAGAGTGCTTCACTTAACGCTTTACTCTGTTGGGCCTTTTGATTTTATAGAATTAGAACTACTTCATTTTGAATATATTTCTTTGAGAATAAAGATGCAGCCATGCTCTGACTGCAAGCAGCAGCCCTGTGCTTTGCTGATGCGGGCTTGCTAGCACGCGGTGTACGCGTGGTCCAGTTCTGATTTTTATGTGGCTGCCCCATGTAATCTTTGGCAAGGGCTTGCATTTCTGTAGCCCCCAGTAGCCTCACCTATGAAAATACAGAGATCTGTGTATATGCAGTCTTTGAAACCTGCTTTGGAAATCTATGCTTCCATAAAACCTTAAAATCTAAAACATCTACCTACCAAATGTACTGTCTATTAAAAAGTGAGTATGTTTGGGTTTTGTCTGAGAGAGGTTCTCCCTTTTCTTTCACAAACAGTAATTCTTAGTTATCAATAAAAGTACTTTACCTCTTAACAAAGCACAAAAATGCTGTGCTTTAATTAACACAATTTGCAGGATTTTAGATCGGCACCAATATTTTGAAGCACTCAAAAAACATTTTACGGTTTAGCCTCAGCAAATCCATTCTTGCATTTTGAACTTCAAATCACGCCTCTGAAGAGAACACGTAAATGTTACATTTTCTGGATGTCAATGCTTTACACCCATTGCCCATAGTTCACAGCATACCAGGGACCATTCCTGGCCCTCCCCCTCCATCAAGCAACACAGCTAGGTGGGATCCTGCAAGGTACCAGCTCCGCACCTCTGCCCCGAGAGAGCCATCAGAATATGGCCACTCCTTCAAATTCCGTTGAAGGAGAGCTCCCTCCCCTCCCTTTTCTTAGCAATTCTTCCCTGAAGCAATTCATAAACAAAACACAGGATAAGGAATGGGCTCCAGGAGCCCCAAATATTACATTGTACATAAATGAAGAATCAGTGCTGTGGGTTAGCATCACAGATCAGCTTAGAGCACGCTATCGCACTGACACAGCTCTCTGAAGAAAGGCTAATGCTTACCAGATTATTCCATGTAATATCCTGTAATCCCGTAACGCATGATCGTTTCAAAACAAACTTGCGTAGGGAAGTAGTGGAGTTCACTAGCCTCCTTTAAAACCTTTCGTGCTTTTGGTGAGAGTTTACCTGTAACTTGGAAAGCGACAGTAAGCACTCCCGTCTGCGCCCACAGAGCTTTGACACCCTGCGTTTTCAAAGCAACTGGTCCTAGTCTCACAGCAAGGCCGTTTCTGAAGGAATTAAATGCCTCTTTCTGTTTGGCTGTATTCTCACACTGGAGTTTACATATGGGGTTTTAGGGGGGAAGCAGGGCAGGCTGTCCATCAGAAGCAGTGCATATGTTTTAGCAAAAAGGCAGGAACTTTAGCCTGAAGCTCCCCCTGCTTCACGACTTTTCCCCAATAAATGCCCTGTGGCAGCTCTGACCCTGTACCAGCTCCCACAAGAGGCACGTTATCTGAAGACGTATTTTCCAGCTATGGGGAATTTTATAAAGCAGCAAATTTTTCTAAGGTGCTCGCAATGGGCTTTAGGATGGTTTACATCTTCAGAGGAAAGGAAGACCTGAGAAAACTCCCTGTGGAAAACGATCTTCCAAGGTCTTGCTGTAAGAACATACACCTGCGTCAGAACATTTTCTGCATTCTAACAATGTCTTATCTACTTCTTTTCTCACCCAAAATATTAACCCAAATTTTGAGATACTGTATCAGAGTCAAATCTGCAGAACAGCCGAAACAAAACTTGACCGAAACCCGGCTCTTTTCCACCCGCACTAGTAAAGCTTCCCTCACGTCGCAGCTCGGCACCAGGTGCCTGTTACGGGAGCGTACGGGGCCGTCGTGGGCTTACAGGGCCCTGCCAGGATGACAGTCACTTTCAGCTTTAGCCCTGAACGCTGCTTACGGACAGGCAACAGCCCTGGCTACCGCGAGACACACCGGCAGCTTCAGCCCCTCTGCACATCACACGTGTTAGGGTAGGGGCGCAACCAGGCTGCAAAACTAAGGACTATCCCGTTATGTTTTGCTATACAGAAAAAAGATTTGTAACGGTGAGCTTTTTAACTTTTTTTCAAGCTTTTTTTATTCACCATTTTCATTGGTACTTTTTGCTTGTTTCAGGACTCGGGACACCAGTAGTGGTCAGCCTCTAGGCTTGCAATGCAAGAGCGAAGACGGTAGAAATCGTTTCAAGTGTCCAGCGCTATGAAGTCCAACTGCGTGCACAACAAACCCCCTTCCCAGCAACATACAAATACTGAAAAATATGTAGCAAAGTAAGCCGAATAAATCATAAATACTTGAGAAGTGTGGTGCAAAATGTAACATAAGGAGAGCTGAACTAAGGCACTTGTTTTCATTCATTACTGAGGACACCCTCTCTTCATCGCATCGTCACTCCTCAGCGAGGTCATCCAAATCAGTCGCTGCTCCCCAAATGTGAAAATGCAGCACTGCGTGTGAGACAGACACCACCTTTTACTTCACAGCACATTACTCAAAGGTGTTACCGAAGTTCTCCTGATAAACCCAGCATCAGCAAATATTTTAACTCCTCCTTTGTCCTGGTTTTAGACTTGTCAATTGTGTGAAAAGAAGTCGCCAGTCTATTTTGAGCAAAAACATTTTTGCAGAAGTCCCTGCTGGCTGCTATTAGCCAGATGGGATTGACACACGCACGCCCGGGGAAGGCGGGGAGCGGGATCAAAGTGTGCTAAGCGACAAAAACCAGAGCAGCCCCAGTCCGGCCCCAGATCCAGCCCCAAAAGAGCCTGCCCATTGTTTGGAGCCGCCACAGGCATGGCAAAGGTGGAACGGGCGTGCAAGCCTGTCAGGAGTTTGACAGGTGCTCACAACAGTGAATCGTATTGTTACGGAGTCCGTTGAACTAAAAAAAATATAGTAAAAACAAAACAAGGTGAAGTGAACCGCTGCTGCCGCAGTGCCGTGCCTTTGAAAGGGATGTGAGAATGGGAAAACGGGGATCCTAAGTTAAATCTGTAGCGAACACGCCGCTAAGTTTTCACACAAGTGCTCTGCACATCTCTGACTAACCGGGGAAGTGCAGTCAAGCCCAAACCAAGACCTCAAAAATTCACTTCAAGAGGGGAAAAGCCAAGCCCACGCTACTCAGTCTCCTTGTTCCCTCGCCACAAAAAAACCAAACAACAACAAAAAACAAAACAAAACAATAAAAAAAAAAAACCAAGGAAAACGACTCCAGAAGCCGCAGCCGTGCGAGCCTACGCGCGTCCACCTTCAGCCGGCCAAGCCGAGGGACCGGCACCGGGAACGGCGCCCCGGCGCGCCCGCTGCCGCCCTCCCGAGACGGGCCCCCGGGTGCGGGGCCGCGGCCGCCTCCCCCCGCCCGGCGGCGGCTCCGTCAGTAGCGGGGGGCGGCGGGGGGCGCCGGGCTGCCGGCGGGGGGTGGCGCGGCCCCGGCCCCGGGGCAGCCGCAGCACCGCAGCGTGTAGTTGCGGCCGCCGTTGTTGTCCCAGAACTCGCCCTGAGGGCTGCGGTAGCGGATGGCGAAGTGCAGGGCCGAGCCCTCCCGCAGGCTGGGCGGCACGCACAGGGTGAAGCTGTAGCGCTCGGCCGGCGGGTCGGGGGGCAGCGGGGCGGCCGGCACGTCCACGAAGGAGAGCCACTCGTTGAAGGTGTAGCGCACCGTCACCTCCCGGGGGCCGGGGCAGCCCAGCGCTCGCACCGTGCCCCGCACGTCGGTGGGCGCCGCCGGCCGCCCCAGCCGCTCCAGGCAGACGCGCTGCCGCCGCAGGCGCTCGGCGCTGGGCTCGCCGCCGTCGGGGAAGTCGGGCACCAGGCGCAGGGCGGGCGGCGGCGGGTCCGCGCCGGGCGGCGGCGGGTCCCGCTCCTCGGCGGGCGGGCTCTGCAGGCGGCACAGCGCGGCGGGCGGCACCTGCGGCTCCTCGGCGTCGCTGAAGTGCTTGACGCTGGCCAGGCTCAGCCCCAGCGAGTCGGCGAACTGCACCCGCTTCTTGCACTTGCCGCAACAGTCTTCGCCCGCCGCCGCTTCCTCCTCCTCCCCCTCCTCTTCCTCCTCCTCCCCCTCCTCCCGGCGCTCGCCGGGGCCGGGGGCCGGCGGCCGCCCGCCGCGGCTCAGCTCCAGCAGCACCAGCCGCTCCCCCGCCGCCTCCCGCTTGGCGTCGCGGGGCACCGTCGGGGCCGCGCCGCGGAGCCGCCGCTCCTCCGCCGCCAGCTCCTGCCGCGGCCGCGCGGGGCTCGCCATGGCGGGGCGCCCCGCTGGGCCCGTCCCGGCCGCCCCTGTGGCGGCAGGCGGACGGGCCGGCACCGCTTTATCCGGCGCCCCCGCCGCAGGCCCCGGGCGGGGGGCGCGCCCCCCCGCCGGGCCCGGAGCCTCCCCGGGGGCTGGGGCGGCCGCGGGCGGGGGCGGGACCTCCCGGGCCGGGCAATACGGAAGCGGCGGCGGCCGCGACGGGCGGCCCCGCACGTCCTCCCGCCCGCCGGGGGCCGCCGTTACCGCGGCGCGGCGGGGACAGCGGCAGCCACGCCGCCGGGAGCCCCGCGGGGAGCCGGGGAGCGGCGGCCGGGGAGCCCCCCGCCCCCCCGGGGTGCCGGGCCGCCCGAGCGGGGCCCCGGCAGTGCAGGCGCCGGCCACCGCGCTCTCGCCGGCAGCGGGGCGTCGCAGGCAGCCGAGGGAGAAGCCCCGCGGGTCGGGGCCGAGCGGGCCGTGGCCCCGCACCGGGCCGGCACCGCCGAGGGGTGGCCGCCGTGCTCCCGCGGCGGGGGCTGCGCCGGGGCCGCCCGTGTGCCGCGCTCGCCATCATCCGTCCGCCCCCGGCAGCCTGCGAGCTGCCCCCGGCTTTGGCGTTTATAAGCGGTTTCCACCCACCCTGACTGCAGAGAAAAAGCTTTGAGACCTGAGCTCGAGGACGAGACCCCACAGGTAAAGGGCACGAAGCGGGATACAGGTGTGAGCAAACCTCTTTCACCATTTTTCACCCCCGCTTGGTACCAGCGGTGCTCGTGGAAAAGCAAGTCCAAAGGCTCAGGGAGCACACACATGGGCACACGTACCCTTCCCGAAGGTCGCACTGTCTTCAAAATTCCTGCTTAAAAAGAAATCAAGGCAGAGAAACAAAATACAAGCTTTGCCTTTTCCACAAATAAAAAGAAGTAGAGGCCCCCTCGGTTTTATTTTCTGACCATGATGTACAGCAAACAGCATCCTCACAACAAGGTGCTTTTGTTAGTATGGAGAGATCTGTATCTGAGAATTTTCCAAACTTAATTCTATACTTCGTGCGTGCTGCTGCTATTGTCTGGGGTTGATTTGCACGGATGGTTGCAAAAATGCTACATTGTTAAACTTCCCTCCCTTTTTTCTATCATGGAAGAGGCACCAAAAAGCCTATGCAAATAACACGGTATTTTCTGAAGCAATATACTGCCACTATGGATTTATCAAGGGGGTTTTTGTTTGTTTGTTTGGGTTTTTTGCACAGTTAGTTTTATTTTTAGCATCAGCCCTGTCGCCAAAAAGCAGCCTCCCAGCGTGAGCTAATACAGCGCAGCTCAACTGAGTGTGCAGTCTGGCTCGCGCAGAGGAATGAATGTCAAAGCTGCAGAGACATCACTGACTGGTGCTCTTAGCAGACACTGCTGCGAGGGGGTTCTCGCTACACCTGGACCGAAGAGCTGAGCAGCCAACAGTCACTCAGGAGCACCAGATGATCTGACTCCTCTGGCTCCTGGTCTTGCACTCAACCTTTGCTAGTCGTTCAGTTTAGAGCATTGTAAGAAGAGGGACGAAGGACAAACATTGTCGCTGGCACCGGCTGTGCTAATGGAAAATGTGACGGATACCAGTTTGCCATCAAGTGCTCATCGCCAGCGCCCTGCAGCGAGCTGCCAGGCTCGGTGGGCTGCTGGGCCAGCCCGGCACAGCAGCGCCTTTGCCCGGGCCGGTCGGAGCGAGCTGCTTGCCACCATTTCAGCTCTTTAAACTAACCAGCCTCCAAAGTACCAAAGCACAGCGCACGCTCCTGAGTCACTCAGCTGAAGTCTGCGCTGCAGTGCAAGAAGAACGGTGGTCACCTTCCTGCACACACCTGCTGGCAGGAGGGCACCGGTTTCACCTGCTTTCGCCATCCCAACCTGCTGGTGGCTGTGAGAGCAGTGGATGCCAAGGCTGAGCCGCCCTCCTGCTGGCGTTCACTTTGGTGGGAACAGGTTACACTGCGGCGCTTTCTTACCTCTGCCTGGGGATGTGACCTCACAACCCACCTGCCCCAGGCTTGTGGCACCTCAAATTACCAAGCTGGAAAGAAGAAAAACGCATAGATGATGAGCAGGTAATGTTGCTTAGCACTTACAATACTTCCAAGATTCTTTAGATAAAATACAACACGACTAGTTTACTTTCTCGAATACCTATTTTACAGTGAGGAAAAACAGAAATGAAGAAACCAGCCCTCACTTCCTCATGTGGTATTTATTCCACTAACACGTGCTTTCTCAGCTTGCCAAAATATTAACGAATGTTTTAAGCAGCAAAGGGGGAAAGCGTGCCATTTGCTGGTGAGGCAAAACCATTTGGACTTCTAGAAATTACAGAGGAATGTGAAAGGTTCAAGCAAAATAAGGGACAGCAAAAAGAGAAGCTTACTGTAAATATCGATAAAAGTCAAGTAACTGAAATGTAAATTAATACACATTTCTTATAGATGCCATAACTCTGGGAGACAGGCCTGCAAAAAGGAGTACTGTTCACAGAAATTAAGCAAAAGCAGTTACGGCAACAGCAACCCATGTGGCAGGAAAAGGATTCAAATCTGGCAATTAACGGCGTACAAAGGGAAATCGGATTTTTAGTAGTAATCAATTGCTGCCATTCTGAGAGGGAGTCATTTAAAATCAGACAAGCCTTTACAACAGGTGTTCAAGTATGCGACAAACTATGCTGGCGGACACTAGTCAGGGGGGCATTTAGTGTTGACTCTTCTGTATTTCAAAATGGATTCTCTTAACAGAATGGGAGTA
This sequence comes from Falco punctatus, assembly GCF_963210335.1. NCBI lineage: Eukaryota > Metazoa > Chordata > Aves > Falconiformes > Falconidae > Falco > Falco punctatus. The sequence continues at coordinate 93,322,605 of NC_137582.1, read as the reverse complement.
TTTACCATGTTTGTTGCTAAAGAAAACGTTGAGATAACAGTGGAAGGATTTCCTAGTAAAGGAGAGACAGCAGGTTCGCAGTCAGGAGGCTTTTTGCAAGCCCTGAGCTTTGACCAGTTATGTTGAAGGTCATAAACTACACACAGGATCAACGCAGCACCTTCTTCCATCATTTCCACCCTTGTTTCCTGACTGCCCGCCTTGTCCCCATCCTGCATTCAACATGCACATCTTGCAGGAGCATTTGCATCCTAGGATGGCTACTGATCAACATTAAAAATAAAAACTAAAACACGCCGATCGCTGCTGAGCGATCCATAGCATTGCTTTCTCAGTTCTCACTGGGACTGCATGGGTATGTATTTCTCAGTACTTGTCAGATCAGAGATTCTGGTTTGGAGCTCTATTTGATGTGCAATTTAATAAATTGGTCAAGCAGCTTCGATCAATAGTCATCGTCATTTGGACACAAAATGAACATGAAAATACTTGTTTGCAGACAACCAGAGTCAAGTAACTGGAGGATTCTGTTGATTCAGCTGAAGCCCACAATGTACTCCAAAAGCCCATTCAAACACTGTTCCTAGGTTCCTTTTATGCACTTTTAACATTAACTTCAACCTTCACACCCCAAACTGGCAGATTTTCCAGTTAGTGCAAGAGGAAAGTATTCTAGTTCTGGGTGTATCTAGTTCAAATATGCCAAATCTCCCCAATTTCCCACTCAAGCCTTTTCTAAGCAAATCTCCCGTGACAGTAGCTTATCAGAAAACGTGAATGAGTGATAACTCCTAAGCACTATGAAACAATTTACAGGGACTTAGAAATACGCAGGTATTATCACAGTTCATACACAAAATTAGTAACACCTTTTCTGAAATTCCAGCACTATTCATTCAATCTTCTTGCTTCACTTTGAAAATCATGTAGTTCTTCATCCTAATTTTAACAGTCATGTTGCTTGTACAAAAATGGCAGGGAGGATATTAATAGCCTCTTCCTCAATTATTAAAAAAAAAAAAAAAGAATGCTCACTGTCCCATGGGAAATTCTTAGTTTCTCTGTGTTTTTAATAAGGACAGGATTCCAGTTTACTGTGTTTGTGAGGATGGTCAAACGCTGACTGGAAAACTCAAGTGGGTCTGTACAATCTGAACAGAAATTAATCAGAAGTTAGATTATTCAACCTAATTTTCTTCTTTATGCAGGAAGACCAAGCAGCTGCACTCCAAAAAGGCATGCATTAGATCTGTAATGGAAAAAGTACTGAAATGGAAACAAATATTTGGAAGTCTTTTTTAGTCTCCAAATCTTAAATATTAAGGTGTAAACCGAATTTCTGCCGAATGCTCAGCAAGCAAAATCCTTTACAGCTTTGAGCCTCTCAGACAATCGCTTTTAGAGCGATATATTTTGTCTTGTCTCTCAGCAGACTTGCATCTGATGTTCCTTATGGGATACAGAGGTTACTTTAAATATATGAAAATATATTTATTGAGTTTTCCTGAATTACAGCAATGCCTGTGTTTCCTGTAATGATGTGAAATATCCTTTTCAATTACTAATAGCGAGTATTTGGCAATAAGGCAAGGACTGTCCCTTCATTTGGGTGAAATGCTAACCTCTTCGGAGGTGGAGTTTTGTAATTTATTTCAGTAGGTCCAAGATTTCTCTGCATCTGGCATAAAATCGAGCCCATTCTTTGTGACAAGCAAATATATAGTCATGGTACAAGGGATTAATCTTTTTCTCCTTACTCTGCTTTGCAGAAATTGTATGGAAAAGTTTCCAAGTGCTTGAACAAACACTTAATTCAGACTGGAGTTGGCATTAACTGTGACAAAACCATGCTGCAGAGAAACTCCGTTCACTAAGATTTCTGAAGTGTTGCTTGGTTCCTGTGGCAATTAGAGGTGTCAAGATTTGGTTTAATACCTTTGAAATTTATAAGATATTAATCTAAACTTTTTATATTCATGTGGTACGCTGAAAACCTTAAAGTCATTTATCAGACTTTTAATCAGTAAATTATATTATGATAAAAACCCCTCCCAAGCTACCATCCTAATAGACTTACTGTTTCATTTCAACAATTTAGCCAAACAGTCAGTCTTCAAAAAGGAAAGATTCAGATTATCAGTGAGAAAAATGGTTTCAGCTTCCAAAATGTATTCACAGCACAGGAGTTGAAAAGGGTTTTGTTTTATGGGGTTTGTTTGTTTTAATGTGGATCTCCAGAAAGGTGCAGAACCACATCTCTTTCAAAGGTTTCTGGTGAACACTATGATCCAGGTTCTCACATGTAAAACCTCTATGTTTATGTTTATGTACATTTTATTTAGCAATCTAGGAAAAATATAATTTGGATTAAATTCTTGCCCTACATTATGCTAGTATATTGCTTTGTACTTCCGTGAGAAAGATGCTCCATCTTATCCAGAGCAGTTTGATACAAAAGGTGTTCTACTCCCAAAACAGCTTCTGGGCTGTTAATTTTTTTTTTCTTGCCAGCTGTCTTAAATTGCTGGATTTTGCTCCTGCCCTGTCACCTAGCAGAATGCCTCTGGAAAAGAAAAAACCAATGTCTTCTGGAAACTCTGTAAGGAAACTTATTCAGGCAGAAGGTATGTTTACCTCTTGACTAAGGACACACCAGAATTCCAAATGCTTGACATACCTTCCAAAATGAACATGAATAACAAAACAACACATCTCTAGACCACCTTTTTGAGTTGTTAGCACATGAACATTAGATGTCTGAGGCATTAGATTTGTTTTCTCTTCTACACACATTAGATTTTTTGCCCATTGGAAATGAACATGGAAAATGACATGAACTTGTACCCACACTAATTCGGTTTTGTATTTCTGTGTTTGTCACAAGCAGCAAGCCATGTAGCTCACTCAAAATCAATAGTGGCATGAACTCATTTGGACTCTCCTAGGACAACAGAATCGGTGTGCTGGCAAAACCTCCACAGTCTTTGGAGTTGTGTTTGATGGACATAATGGAATGCTAACCTGACCTCATCAGCTCAGATACTTCCCCGTCCTTTGGGAAAATAGAGTTGTGCAATATAGCCTGTTCTAATAAATCCTGGCAAATTCAGGCCAACCTTTTCAGTCCAGCAGTCACAACCAGGTAAGTTGTACATCAGTCTCATTTCTTTCACTTGGGCTAAAACACAGGAATAAGCTATCCAAGTAATCTTGCTGTACAAACCCTACGTTAAAAATTGTTTGCTTGAATGTGTATTTTTTCAAAATGTCAAAAAAGGAATAAATTTAACCCTGCCTCTTTGTAGTTTCCCAGGACCACTTCAGTTACAGTTTGTTCTCAATAGCAAACCAGGTACCTGATAGAGTGCATCCTGCAAGACAGGGAACGTTTATCACGGTCATTTATATCGACTCCCATGACTTATGAACATTGTAACTTCAGTTGATATATATGTATTCCAGCAACTATAGACCTATAACACAATACAATACCACTACAAGCACAAAAGACAACTTCAGAGTTGAACTTCAGTGAATAAAATAGATGATGTAGTGGCCTGAACATACAGAGATTTTGCATTTCTAAAGAATGTTAATAGTTTTTACAGTAAAAAAGAAAGAAAAAAAAAAAAAGAGCAGAAATACATCTTCCTTTAATATTACTATACCGTTCTAACAAGTAAGCCTATACTTGAAAACTCTCAAGTGCATGACCAGGACACAGGACTGCGTGACACAGCCTAACCCTGCAAAAGCAAAGGACTGGCACAATAGCTATCATTAACAGTATACAAATAAAAATCACTGAAATAGCCATATATGAATGCAGGGATGCTCAGTCCTGCATCAGCAGAAGTAAAAAAAGAGACTTTTCTACTTCATTGACTATCAATACAGTTAAGTCCCACAGTCCCAGTGAATTCAGTCCCACAGTTTCAGCACCTTCAGTGGGAAAGGCAGAAAAGAAGCTCCATCTGGTGGTGTGGTTGATTGTAATTGCTTTTAAATTTCATTTCATTGCAAACACATTCCTCTCCAGCAACAAAATGAAAAATTGAAGTAATTGCTTTTAAATTTCATTTCATTGCAAACACATTCCTCTCCAGCAACAAAATGAAAAATTGAAGTAACGTGTAAAAGATCACCTGTCCTACAAACTGAACCAGCATTGTCTAACAGTTGAAAACCAGAAGACACTTTAAAATCAGGACCTTCTTCTATCTGAAGCAAACCTTCCATACAAGACACACGTGATCCTGCCAGGGAATTAATCTAGAATAGAAATAGATCATCAAACAAAAATGAACGGGTGCATTAGCACGCTTTAAGAGGTAGCCTGCTGCAGCCTGGGGTGTGGAAAAGGGAAGGCAGGAATCACTGGTTACAGGGTAAAGGAAGAGGAGGCATGTGAATGTGAACTCAGGGCTGTTGCTGAACCTGTCATATAAAAGTTTATGGAAAGTTTACAGTGGTATTAAAAAAATTATTGCTGTGTCTCACAGTAAGGAAACCAACCATTCTTCCATTACTTGTTTTTATAAAAAAACTTAACTTTCCTCAGTGACCAAACGGCAATTTTGTTGGAAAAGATGCTGTTTCCTGTCTTCAGAAAATCTTGAGCTCTTCTAGCTGTAACATCTTAGAATGAAAACCAAAGCAGATCCTTTAATCATGTTTTCATGTAATAAAATGACTACCTTTTAGGAACCTTTCTTCTTCCTTGCCTCCGCTACACTCTTATCACCTGAGCTGTGAAAATGGTGACTTCCTGAGTGCATTGACAAATGTAGGAGAGGAACCTGGATGCACAGAACAGCTTAGAAGAAATAAAGATCAGGCTGACCAACACCTGTGCTGTATATTTGCACAGAATTGCTGAACAAACTGCTGTGATGCTGGTGGTCAAGTAAAATAATTTGACCTAAGCCTACAAATAATTTTAGCAAGTATTTAATTGCAAATATATGTGTAGATGTAACATCTGAGTAAGTTCAGTGAAGTCACTGCTTTGCAGGATCGGAAGATGTGTTCCTCCAAGCTGATGTCATAAAATGTTATAAGCATTGTAAAATACAAAACTAATTAGCTAAATGATACTAGGTTTAGCCACTGAAGTTCTATGCCTAATTTTATGTACAAACTCGTGTCTGCTACTGCTCCTTGAGTGCATCCATGGCAATTTCTCTCAAGACAGTATCCTAGCCAAAGTCTGTGCTAAACAACAGCAATCTTGAGCACAGATATACATAAACCTTATCCTGCAAACTCAGGTAAATAAAATATACTTTGTCTGTTCTTTTGTAGTTCCCACATTTCAATGGTGATATATGCTGCATTTCATCAAATCAATGCATCCTTACTTTTTTCTAAAGAGTTGAACAGAGCTTAGTATTAATTACCCACAAACAAATCCATGTTAAAAGAATGTGGAGAATACAGAATCAAGCACCAACACGCTAGAGATTGCCTGAAGTCACATCATCTTTGTAACCTCAGTGCAGCCTTTTTGAGTGTATCATTTAGGTTACAGCCTTTAATTACGCATTCTTAGGCCATTTTCCCCTCTGGACTGTCTCATTAAGCACTCAAGATAGACAGCTACTCAATGCTGGTGTCATTACTTTTCTCTACATTGCTCAACATGTACCTGTAGGCCTTATTTATTGAACAGTATTCCAGTCCTCCTCTGGAGATGTGACCGGATTTCCTCATGGGATCCTCCATGGTGCTCAGCACCACCACATTTCCCAAGTGCTTCAGAACCAGTAGGCTGCTATGAGATGAAGCATTCCTGATTCTACCATTCGAGAGCTGAGCTGTGGAGTGGTAAAGTAAAAAGTGTTCATTTATTCTGAGTGCTCATTTTGGCAGTACGCAGTTTAACTTTTGAGGTTGCTTATCAGTATAGAACATTTTCCATGGGTTCAGAGCATTGCTCCTTTTTATTTCAGCTTGAGCTGTAAGTGCTCGGTACCTCAGAAATCTGGTTGCTTGGGTTCTCAGGGCAGAAAGTCAGCAACATGCGATAGGTAACCAGGTTAGTTTAAGCAATTTGCATAGCACTGCTGGGTGCTCTATGCCAGCAGCAACAATAAAATTTAGTCCCTTTAGGCTAGAAATCACTTGCCTCCATGGCAGGACCATCCTTTCCCTTCCTGCATTCTTTGCAATTGGAAGCAAATAAAGTCCAAGTCCTCCAGCCATGTAAGTCGTATGTGATCGTGGCATTAAAGCTGTATCCAAGAATATTGTCATGATTCATATTGTCATGAATTGGGATTGCAACCTTAATAAAGTTCTTTTAGGCTCTTTGTTCCCTCTACTGGCTTGGCACAATTCAGGACAGTTTCATTTATGAGCCATCTGCAAATCACAAGTAGTGCATGTTATCATACAGTAAATATTTAAGAATAAGTTTAGCTAAATATGTTTCCTTTGCTGGTATCTGGACTACTAATCTGCTGTAGCTCTGCTTCTGTCTCCATCTTCATATCCAACTAGAACAAAAAGACAAATCCCACGTCTCCTATTTCTCTCCCACTCCCAAATTCATCAGACATTTAAAGGCTGCTGCTTCCGTGATTCAGTACATCATTTCTAATGTCCCTATAATAAGATAAATTGTAAATGCAACCTAATGGTGCCAAAACTGAGTTGTTTATCTTTTTACTTGGTGAACTCACTTCAGTTTGAAAATATTTCAAGAAGAAGCCACACTGTAAGGAGTTAAAAAATAATTCAGTTGAAAGAAGACACTTTGTTTTCAAAATATATTCCTGAATAAGAAGTGGTGCTATTCACACCTTGCTCTGTCTCCCACCCAAACAACAGAAGTGCATAAGCGAAATCAAAGTGAACAGAAAGTTCTTATGGCTCTATGTTATCCCGTTCCCAACAGCAGTAAGCAGGTCACTGTCCACTCATCACATTGAACTTGTTGCTTTATACCACGAATAACTTGCTTGACATTCAGGGCGTAACTCCAAACTTACGCCGCTGTAAAAGAGTGTAGGACATAACCCTGAATCTTTTAAGTAAATCATAGACTGTAAAGTCTCAATTATGAATTGATTTCTGGTAGCTAATGCCCCTCTCCCCTGCGTACCACTATTTCCTAATCATATAAGCAGTCCTACCCAAATCTTTTCCACCCCAGCATCTTACTTGCAGACTTAAGGATAACTCAACAAGATCAAAAGCAGCCAGGCCTGTCTTAGGGAACCAAAACTTGGGGCCCTCAGTTATCTTGTGGAGTCATTTATTAATCAGGCTGGAGTCACGAGGAGAAGCAGCTGAACAACCAAGGGGAGCAAGAACTAATGAACTGAGCAAGAGTTTAAGAGCAATGGATTCGTTCTCATTCTGAATATTGAATGGCTTCAGTGATTAAATTAAGTTAAATTACTTCAAAGGCCTATGTCAACAGTAATATCCTCTGCATCCCAGTTTTCCTTTTTTACCCATTGTCCTGAAGATTTCACTTAATTTCACTTAATTTTATATGCTGTTTTCTACTTATCCCCCCAAGTGAAGAAAAAATAGCCTTTCTCACTCCTCCCACAGGAAGGGTGCATCCATTCCCCAACAGAAATTGCATCTTTCTCACTCCAAGAACAAAAGGTTTATCTCAGCCAAAGGCAGAGTGCTTTTATTTAACCGTGAGGCCTGTCTTACAAAGATTAATGACTCTATGTAAAATTCTATATTATATATAGAATATATATAATAGGTATATATAATAGGTATATATAATACCCCCTGCCGTATGTTCAGGGGATATCATACCATCATGGTTTACGACCGAATCCATGTAGTCATCATTTCTTGATTCATGTTACAGAACAGGAATACCCATACAGTATTGGCACTGAACTGCAGCAAGATGCAAGTTGCTTTCTTGATTTTTCACATTTAAGTGCAGTGGATAAAAGCAGCGAGGTGGTGACCTTTCAGTACGTTCTGCAGACAGCTCTAATCCTCCAGGCAACCAGTGAAGTCTAAAAGCTTATTTGAGATGCTGTGTCTTCACACTGATCTTATTTTTGCTGTTGGGTTGATTGAATGGATGGTGCAGTTTCTTGTCTGGATTTTTCATCTGAAACAAAATTCCAGGCATGTACAAAGGCTTGCCTGTTCCCTAACACGTCTGGCCAGAAGCAGCAGCAGCAACTTCGGCAAGAAGTTAATCTGAACACAAACTGCTAGCTGGCAGAATATGAGGACACCAGCTCTAAAGATAAAATTAATTTTCCTTCCCATCATGGCAATTATCAACTGGTTTTCTGTGATTGGGTTGCATATCAAATGATGCAGAAGCGCCTTGGACCTCAGATAAAGAGCTGACCTGTAGTGGCACAGATTTTATTCAATTTTTTTCTCAGTTTATGCATGAAAAGATAATGGAGGAAATTTCACATTTTGCCCAGATGTTTGGATAAAATTGCATATATAGGAAACACAACTGTTTTAAACTCACCAAAATTTAAATTTAAAGCAGAATTCACAGATACTTGTCTTTCAAAGTGGTATTTTTAATATTTCATCCAATATATGTACTTAAAACAAGAAACAGAAAGATCTTAAAGTCATTCTGAAAAAAAAAAAAGGGGGGAAAAAACCCCAGTAAATAAGACTCTGTGTGAACATCCCAGGGGAGAACGGGAGAAAAAGGAAAGCAGACTAGAATAGTCTACTCATGTAACATCTTATGTGCATCCTTCATGGAAAGGTGCTTGGGAGACTTCCAGTCTTAAAAATCATGGGGATCAGAGGAAAATGATAATGCCACATCCGTAGTTGTAGGCTTCAACTCATATATATATATGCACACATATATGTTTATACTCTTACATATGCTTCTGTGTTCTCATATATTGCAGTCTGTGCCTATAATTGCAAATGTAATAAAATACATGTTTCGGAACAACTTGGTATGCAACTATTCTTAATCCTAGTAACAGGAATTAAGTGAAATGGGAAAAAGAGGATTTGCTCCAAAGTAAGTGCATTGAAACAGGGGCTTATGCGCAAAAAATAATTCTTAACTAGGTTTTCCAGAATAACTATTTTAGTGTGTTTCTAGATTAAAACTTTGAACCTTGCTCAAATCAATGAAATATACAATTCTAAATGTAAACTTGTGTCCTTCACTTCTAATAATGCCACAGTAGTCCCTAAATCCTTAGATCTTCCTGAAAAGACTACTCTTACCTGGGAACATGCAGCTTTTTTTTTTTTTTTTTTTAAATCCTGGGTTATTTTAAATTACTATACATTTAAAATATATATATACAAATTATATGTGATTTCATAGATAGTATTAAAAAGAGAAATCAGGCACCCAGGCAGTCCTGTAACTGCTTTTTGACTACCTGTGTGCAGGCTGGGTGGCTGAGGCGAGCTCACCATCCGGCTGTAAAGAGCCTCCGCTCTCTAGGGTTTTCTTCCTCTGCTAGCACCATCTTCAGCTTCTCTTTGCTCGAAACAACATGACTTTGATGCTGCATGGCAAAAGGATGACTGAAATTTTACTGCGCTAAACTTGCGGGGCCACTTTGCTGCCCATCCTCAGTCAAAACACCTACAGCCAGCGGCCACGCAGGTTTGCAGAAGCGTGAAATGCAGCACGGGACCTTTTATGATTTGGGTGTGTAAGAGAAACAGTTTAGTGGGGAAGAATGCCAGTGGCCTTGCAATCCAAATACTCATTAACAACAGGCATTAGCATACAAAGGATAACAGCTACAGGAAATATTACTGATTTATTGGTGGGAATGGGAAAACCTCTCCTTGAAGCAGACTGGAAGCTTGAGCTGTGACGGGAAGGAATTACTCTGCACCGATCTTAAGGGAAAATGCACCTTACTTTGAATTTTTTTTCTATGCTTTTTTTTCTTTTAAAGGTGTTTACAGGAGGGAATGCTTAGTTTTATTTTCTCTTTGCTTTGCATTCTGTATCTTCATGATGGTGCACTACAGTTACAGTGCGATCTGCTGCAATCCCAGGAGCAGCACTAATGTTACTAGAAAACCTGTGCTCTAAGGATATTATCAAGGCAATTTTTGCAGGGATAGCTAATATCCTTTAGCAGAACAATTCATATAATTGGAAATAATATGTACAGATTAAGACCAAGACTGCTACAACAAGTTTAACATCATCATGTTAATTGGTTAGTGAATTTGAAGAAAAACGGTGCTTGTTATCTGTAGAGCTGGGGGAGGAGACTTTAGCAATGGAAAAGGCAGCAGCATTTCCCTGTCTTGGGACAAGGAGAGGGACATATATTTATTGCCCATGGAAGGTCAAGGTGGGTATGGAAGTGCTCCTTAGGAAGTTTGCCAGAAGATGAAGGAGCAATCAAGGAAACACAGGCACAGTTTGTTACCTTCTACAAGGAAATGTGCATAGAGAACAGATTCCTGACTCTTCCTCAAACACTGCGGAGCAGATTGCCCCAACAGGCATCTTGTAAGAGTGCACATGCCTCATTATTAGCCATAACGTGAAAGACAATTGATCTGTGTGGAGAGAGAGAGAAAGTGCATGAAAATCCTCCATCACCACGCAGAGCCCAGCCAAAACCTCATCCTTAGGACGTAGTGAGGACTCTGCTTGAATATAGATCAAATACACCCCTTGCTCCCCAGAACCTTGTCAGATGAATTATCCTTCTCATTTCTTCTCCCACTGCAGTATCACAAAAGTGGGTGTGAGGTTCCCCAGATTACAGGGGGTTGTAACACTAAAACACATCAGGTAGTTGGTGGTTTGGTGTTTTTTAAATTGCATTTAAACCAAATCCGGCAACTCAGTCCATGGTTACCATGCACTATTCTTCCTGGCTTGAACAGCTGTTTTGGGGAGTAACTTGGCAGCAGCTTTGTTTGTAACCTCCTTGAAAAACAAGTCTGAGAGCAATCTTTCTTACAATCCATCACTGCTCTGAGTATTTGGACCGAAGTGTGTAAAAACAGGATATAAACCTAACTATCTGCATCTTTACCATCCTTCCATTTTCCTCAATGAAAAAAATTAACACTGATCAAACAAATTGCTGGTTTGCAAGGTATTACACACTTTATTAATAATTTCAGGTGAGAGAGCTGTTTGTTTCTGTTCTGTAAAGTACCAACAGCCAAGGTTCAAAGATTTAGGCAACTTCTTTCCTCCTCTTCTGCAGTCAACAATACTTAAGAAAGAAAAAAAAAAGTGACTGAAAAGAAAAATGTTGTCATTCATCTTAAAGACACAAACCAGTTTCAAAATATCTGTGACAAAGACTTGATTTTATGAAACTCTATGTATTTTAATAATATTATTTTTAAAAAACCAGAAAATCTGGCAGAAAGAATGAGTTAAGATTACTCTTCAATAGTGAAGAAAATACATGAAAGAAGCAGCTGGACTTTGCAACTACAGATATTGTGCATGATGTGAAGATCAGACTTTTCTTTCCAAACTCAGTCATTTTATACAAAACCAGAATCAAATTTCACCAGTCCCAGGAAATATTTTAGAGATCCTTCCCTATTCCAAGCTATTACCACAGGTTGCCTCAAGACACTGCTTTCCCCTTGACTACAGCCTGTAACTCTCTTCAAGCATGCAGAAACTGAATTGCTGTAAAACTGCATTACCCTGTCACAGGTTTTAAATCCTTGGGAAAATTGTGATAGCTTTACAGAGGCTGTGTCACTTAGATTATTTAAAGTTTAAAATGTCTTTTTTTTAACAATATGCAGAAACCCCATACCCAATTACTTACAAAACTGTAACCACCACTATAAAAATGTCAGCATTTACCAACAATTAGTGTACATATACATATATCCCATTTAAAGATAGGGAAATTCTGTATGTTACAGCACAGACTACTGGACTGCTAAATGTTTGGGGTTTTTTAATGCAGTTCAGTATTTTCAGGGAGTTCTCTAAAATGCTCATACTCTATAATAGCACAGCGAACATATATGAGTAAGGATGGGTTAAAATTAATTGCCTGATATACGAACTAAACTATCTGAACAGTGATGTAAATTCTCCAATGCTCCACTGAGCTGCAGTGAACTACACTCCAGCCAAAATCCCTAAAATACTGACTGAACTCTGAATACGCAACCATGAATCTTGACACCCTTGACCTTTCCCCAACATATTTTTTCCTCATTTCTTTTCCCATCCATTTGTATCCCTGAACTTTTCACCCCTTTAGTAGAACAGGCTTTCTCATCATCACAGTTTGATGCTCGTCTGCACACAGAGGCTTCTGCTTGCAGGTATGATGATAACTGACAGCCTTTTTTTGATGCACAATAATCCAATTAATCCAATTTACACAGGCAACATAAGTGCAGAATTCAGCCCTCCTCCACAACCGTTAATGAGCCAGTGACATTATGACGTGTAGCGTCATCTCAGTCTCACATGTTGGAGGATACAAGCCACTGAGTTCAGAGCAGCAAGTGACTTGATGTCACTTCAGTAAACAAGCACTGGGAAAGCACCTGCCCTGAAACAAACGGGTCTGAATCAGCCTAATGAGACAGAAGTGCTGAACTTACTAACGCCTTGATAGCACCACTCCTTCCATCAGGCAAGCACAGTTCTGTAACACAGACCTTGTAAGGACCAGCCTTTTTACACTGCTAGCTATTTATAGCTATTAAGTCAGCAACATCAGGCAGACCCAAACAGAGCGCTAGAAAAGTGCAGCTTGTGCTAGAAGCAGTGCCTGGGTGGTGCTGGAGCCGTAACAAAAATTCACCAGAATGGAAATACAGATGTCGAAAACCTATCTGCCACCTATGTATCTCAGCCTAACAGCCAATAACCGATCAGGTATTGAACAAGATTGCTCGAGTTACAGCATCAAACCACCAAGATACATAGGTGGTGAATGAGAAAATCATAGGAAGTTGATGGTTCATGTTTCTCTAACATTGCAGTTGTTGAACAAATGACCTTACCATAACCTCTACTTTTTTATACTAAACGAAGTTCCTGTACTAATCTATACTGAACAAACTTTTCCTTTTGGCACCCAGCCACCTAAGGGAGATAGATAATCAAAGTCATGTACCCCTGAGCATTAATATTGAACTTCTCATCTAGAAAGAGCAGGTCAAGATATCCCTAGGGCAAGCTTGAGATCTCTGAACTACTGTAGTCAAACTGGCATCAAAACCAGGCATCTCGTTTTCCTGGTTGATGGACGTTTGGTGAACAGCCCCAAGTGGTGTTTTAAGTTAAGGTTACATACAGCCTTGTAGTCACGTTACAGTGTACAGAAACAGCAAATACCAAGAAAGGTGCTTGGTACCATTTTAAACTAAATTAGGAGCTATGAAGCTAGGGGACTGGGAAAAGAAATACTGGAAAGAAGAAATTGTTTTACATGCTTTATGAAAAATATACAATGCCCAGAACGAGCAGTGAGATAACACATGGGAGGCAGGGCCCAGTCCCATGGCTGTTGTGCACCATGCTCATCAACCTGAGTGGTCCCATTTGGAGTAAGAGCAGACACAGCATCTTTTCCGTGATCTTGTAAAACTGCAGCTATTACTACCAATGCCCTCAGAGATCTAATGGGCCACAAATCTTCAGCAGGAGCTCACGCTGCCCTGATGAAGCTGGACAGTGCTTTAGCAGTGGCCGGTCTCAGGCCGCACACAGCGCTGCCGCCCCGGGGGTTTGTGTTATCGCTTGTATTTGCTGCAGGGCAGCAGAAAGCGGGTCGCTCTTGAAAGGCTGCCCAGTGCCATCAGCCAGCCCAGGGCATCCCAACACCGAGACACCGCCTCGCCGGTTTATCCCTCTGAGCGTGCATCTCTCCTAAACCCATTCCCTGTCAGAAAACGCGCGCCGGGGTCTACAGCGCCCCCCCTCGGTGCCGCGGGGCCCGGCTCCCGCCGGCAGAGGCCTCACGGCGCACGCACGCGCCCTAACCGCCCTGAACCGCAGCTCTGCGCCCCAGAACCGGAGGGGGGGGTGGGGGGCTGCCCCGGACCCGGAACACGCACCGGGGGAGGAGAAGGGAGGAGAGCCCGGCCGGGCCACCCCCGCCCCCGCCCCGCTGCCGCGGCGGCTGCGGCGGCGCTGCGGAAGCGGGCGGAAGTGACCTCATCGCGCAGTTCCCGCCCGCCCCTCTCCCTCCTCCCGCCCCGGCGGCGGGTGGCGGGTGGCCGGTGAGTGCCCCGGGGGTGCGGCTCCCCGCGGCCCAGCGCAGCCGGCGGGGGATGGCGGCGCCTCAGCTGTGGCGGCTGGGCCAGGCCCCGCGGCACCTGCTGGTCTGTGAGAAGGGCCACGCGCGGCACGCGCGCTCGCGGCACGCGGCGCACGTGCGGGACCACGCCTATAACTGCCGCGTGAGTGAGTGCGGGCGGGGCCGGGGGCGCGGGGGGGTGGCGGTGTCCGCAGCCCCGGCGAGACCGGAGCAGCTCCATGCCGGGCGGGGGGCGCGGTGCCTTCCCCTGGAGGCGGTGGGGCGCCTCGCTGGTGCTGCGCCTCGTGCCAGACCCTGTTCTGGAAGGTTCCGCCGGCCCGGCCAGAGGGGCCCGCGGGCCTCACGCAGGGGACGCAGGGACATCAGCTCGGTGGGCTCAGGCAGCACCTCAAGGAGCCAGAGGCCGTGTGGGCACGGGCTGAAGAGAGGAGGGAAGGCCGGGTGGCGGAGGTGCCAGTGCCCTGTCAGCGCAGCTGGGCGCGGGGCAGGGGAGCGGTGAGGGGCTGGGGGGCTGTCGGCACGGAGGAGGGCTCAGCCGGAGCCTGGCTGCAGGTGGGCCCTGAAGGCTCTCTGTCATCCTGGCCCTGCTTCTGCTGGTGTGTCGTGTGGTGCCAGTGTGTCATGTCTTGCCGTCATCACCTGCATCGCTTTGGACAAGTTAACGTTACGAAGTTCGCTTTTGCCATCTCGCCCTGCTTGCTTTGACTGTTGCAGGTTTCAGTCAGCTCATCTTGCTGTTCCCTGAGTGATTTTTTTTTTTTACCAGCTAATCAGAAAACATGCTACTTGTGTGGCAGGTAGCCCATCTCTCAGTTGTTACCTCTCTTGCATGTGCATGCAAAAGGAGATGCGTACCTGTTCTCTTGGGAGCTTTTGGAGAAAAGTTTTTTGAGCGATGGAGGGAGAAGGAGCAGGGGGACAGGCTTTTAGGCTCCATGGGCATGGTTGTTGGGAAGGTTGGTATTTGGCCATGTAATAATCTTGTTTTACCTGGTTTCCTGGACTTAAAGAGTTCTCGGGATCTACGAAAGGCTTTAAACAAAAAGGGGATTCAAGGTAGGCAATTGGACCAAAAGACTGAACGCTGAACTTAGCAAGAAGAGCTAGGTGCTCATCCCTCTTGAAAGTCAGTTTCCTGCCTTAAATTAGAAGCTTTCTACAGAAGTTGGAGCCTTAATGTGTGCCTTGCAGCTTTTTTTGAAAATTGTAAGCCCATCTTCGAGTTTTGTTGTGATGATCTGTTCAGTTGTCTGATCTCCGAAGTACTCTGCAGAGGAAAACGCACTGATTCAAAAACTAGTTTAAATTCTGCTTTGGTCTTTTCTACTGAGATTACATAAATGCTTAGCCTACATTTGTAGTTATAACTGCTTCTTGCAGCAAGGGCTGAACTAAATGTTCCAGTGTGACGTCAAGCTACATTTATAATGGCGTGAAACAAGATCTGTAGTGAATTCATGTTATGTAAAATCATGCCTTCGTGTAACACCTCATGCTATTGTATAGAACATAACATGCAAAAAAAACCCCAAACTCAAACCTAAATAATCTATTTAGTGTACCAAGAACCTTTCTGCAGATTGTTACATCTTGAAGATGATAGTCTGATACTATTTTTTTCATCTCATTTAGATGTAATATACTGATTTATTTGAGAAGTAGAATTTTTCTTCTGTATTTCTTGTTTTTCTTCCAGAACAGATTTTACAGTATGATTTACATTACAAATATGTTCCTGACAGGTGTCGTTTTTGATTCCTGAATGTGGCATATTACCTGAAGTGCTGAAAAGTACTGTTGCAGATGTTGGAGAGTACTACCTGGTGAGGAGTTTACCGGTTCATGAATTGGTTGCTCAGGAATTCATTGATGCTTTTGTGAAGAAAGGTAAGGTGGAAATCAAAACATAACAGATGCAATAATAGTGTATTTTTTTTTTCATAACACAGTAACATCCATTTATTATTTATTTTGAAAAGTATTTTAAAGGAAGGGAAGGAAAAGTACAAAGAAAATTATGAATTAATTTCTTTATCGGCTTTTTTCTGCTTTGTGGTGTGTCAGCATTTATTTATACCCACTGGGTCCAAAACTTCTTTGATTGTTCCCTCTTCATTTCTCCCCATTCCATCTTAATTCTGCAAGCCAGCCATCAAGAGGGCTTCCATGTATCCTCACATCTGTTTCTTCTACTCCTTATGATTGTGCAGATTCCTGCAGAAATCAGCTCCCTTCTCCCTTTCTCATTCCTTCATATTTCAACATGGAGTTGTGTTAGCTGTGTTCTATAGCAGGCAAGAGAAAAAATACGTTTGCTCTTTGTTCGTTTTTTGCTAGTATAGCTGTGATGGCTCATTCTTACACAGTAAGAGCAAAGAGGATGTAAAGAAGGATGCAGCCTCTGCCCAGCCAGCTTGCTGCTGCATCCTCGGACCATGCTGTTTTCATGTAGCAGGAGCCACTTGTTTGGCTTATGTTAACTAGTTGTACCCTTCAAATGATTGCCAGGAGAAGAAAAAGTGTTAAAAGGAAAAGAGAGGACACCAGAGAACATGTAGATGAAACGGGAGGATAAGAGATCCATTACTTGCTAAATGTGGGACTCTTTTTTTTTTCTTATTCCCCTTAGTCTCATTCATGTGTTTTTACGCCAGTAGTTTTATGGAAGCAACATTTGTACACAGAGTTTACAGGATCTGATGCCTGTGTTTTAAAAAACAAAATTGGCTGTGGCAGATAATGCTACAAAATATATTTAGTAATGTGAGCATCTTCCACCTTGTTTTTGTGTGAACTGATAATAGAAATCTGTTTCTGGAAGAAAAAAAAAAGGGGTTTTTCCATTTGCTTAGTGCAGAAAGTTGCAGGTGGAAAGAAAGCATTTTCATATTGGGATGTATTGTTGTCTGTATTATGGGTCCTTTAAAATAATGCCAGTCCAAGGTTTATAAAAATAATAACAAAATGCTACTTTGCTTGAGAAGGTGGAAGAAAGGTAGTTGATGAAAACACAAGGGTTTAGAGTCATTCACATGGTATTTGGCATGTTTGGTTATCTTGAGGTGAGTCTTTCATATTGTCATGTCTGTCTTTAGAGACTGTGTATTCTTACGGTTTTCTGCTTTACTGTTAAAGGTTCGTGCTACGCACTTAGCTATAACACAAAAATCGATCAAGATAATACTGCAGCTCTGCTACCAAATGGTATGTTTGGGATTTTTTTGTTTTTAGTAATTCATATTGATTATGGTCTGGGGGGGGGTCATTTGGAGTGACGTAAACTGGAAAATGTAATGCTTACTAAACTTGCCAACTTTGTTAGAAATATGTTTGAATTAGGAAAATACTCGTTTTGTCTTTTCATTCATGCTGTTGATTTATTTCTTCTAAAAAAATCAGCTTCACTTATGTATAGTATCAGATTGTCAGTGCTTCAAATGAAATTGGAATTGCTACAGAGGATTATTTTTGTGAAAACATTGCATTCCAGGTTCTTATTTTCTGCTGGTCTCAATTTTCTTTTTTGGTACAAATTCTGTCTTTATCAGCACTGCTTAGGAACACTTTTTAAATAATCAGTGTTTATTCTTTGAGAATTATATTAAAATATTCCGTTTCAGTTCCATCACAGTTTTATGACAAAACGTCATAAACCACCGCTCATCTTAGGTGGGGTTTTATATGCAAAGGAAATAATGCTGTTTTGTGCTTCAAATATGTCATCTTATTTCCATCTAACAGTAGATAGATACAATAGAAACGCAAATTGGTCTAGCAGACCTTTAGCCTAAGACTCTGTAATATGTCAGGTGCCTGTAAGGGCACAGTTCTAGCAAGATGGATACTTGGTAGTGACTGTGTTTCTGTGATACAGTGATTACAAGCTATGCACAATTAATGCAGAGACAGCGTTACAGTTCCTGGTGATGTCACCATCTGAAATCTTCAGCAACAGCCTTATTTGTCTGTATTCTATATTACACTGTTGTACGCTAGAACCAAAAAACTGCAGTTGAGAGCTGTTGTCTGAAATTCTGTACCAAGTGGTAGATGCCAGATTTGGTTTATGGATATGGAATGGGAGTCCCAGGGCATATCTGCTCATCACTAATAAATGTAGTTTACTCAGTGTGAGTAGTCCCACTGGAGCTGGAGGAGCTGCTTTTGTATGTGTAGTTGAGCAGGGCATGTGTGAATGTTTACTAAATCAGGCCGTGTTGTAATGTAGTGGTCAACCAATGACAGAGCAAGTGCTAGGGGGGGACAAGGTGAAAGATTGAGGCAGCGAAGTGAGGTAGTGCAGTAAAAAAGGTATGACTGTCTCAGGAATAGTATTACACTTCTCTTGTTCATTAGACCTCTGATAAAACAAGTGAGTTACAACATTTTTAAAGGGTTAATTGGGTAATGCATTTAACTGGAACTAAGGAGTCTGGATTACATTAGTAATACCATTGATCCAAAACTAACATTGTGTGAAGTGTACAGTTCTCAGAAGACTTCAAAGGCAACTAGATAGAAAATAATTTTTATTAAAGTTTGTTTTGTTTATAGGAAAACTAATTCTGTCGGTGGATAAGGATACTTATGAGGAACTTGGACTGCAAGGTCGCCCTTCTCAGTATTCTGGCAAAAAAGTAATGAGATATAGTAAGTATTATTTACAACAATGCTTATTTCAGATCTGTCTGTGAAGTGCCTTGTTAGGATGTTAAATCAGCAATGCTGAAACTTCCCTTTCCTTAAAACTGGGTGTTGTCTACATTGTATTTTTCCAGATGCAGATACAAGGACAGCATGAAGAGAAAAAACACTTTTACAATGTAGTAAAGTAGCTCTAAGGAAACAAATGTTTGATTTATTTTTTTTTTTGGCAATGCTGTAAAATTTGTAGCTTCCGGGATTTCATTGTGTTGTTTATACTGACGTGATGTGGTACTCAAGAATGTTTGTATACTGTGCACAGTATCTATGGCTTCCGATCTAAATCGGAAAATACTAAACTGATTAAGATAGAGGTTGAAATTTGCACACTATAAAAAAAAAAAATTCAGTGAAGAGACTCACCCAAGGCTGCTTGCTTGAAAGGGAGAATTGTATTATGTTTGAAATACTTAATATGGTAATGTTGATATACCAAGTACTTGGAAAATGCTGTAGTTTTTTAATAGCTGCAGACAAGACATCCTGAGTGTGATTTTTGTTCATTTTTTTGATAAGTAAGTAAAAAACTTGGAACACCATGCCATGTCAAGTGTATTAGAACTTGCAGTAGTTGGTAAGTAGTTACATAAAAACTTTAGAAGGGGAAACTTCTTATCTATAATAAGAATTTTGGCAAAATGAGACATTGTTTTACTATTCAGTTTGTCAAGTAAAATGTATCATGAAATTTCCTTCTGAAAAATAAATATAACTTTCAGCCTGGGGCTGATTAATCTAGAAAAAAACAGCTGAAAAAGTGTCATTGCTATATACATTGCTTCTGATGTTAGATATTCGAGCTTTGTTGGTGCTGATAACTTGCCTAATTACCAAGGTATTTTTAAGGTGCTGTTTTGGGACTTCTGGCAGTGCCATTACAAAAGGCACTAGAAGTTAGTTCCAGATTATATCAAAATAAGGACAGCAGGAGGTGAATATTTATTTCCATAATGGGGAGCCATATTTGCATACTTAAATATTTCGTAAAGGCGCTGTATATGTGAAAAGGAAGCTTAATGTTCTTTGGTTTCTTTGTGTTCTTTTAGTTCTTAATGAATTTAATGTTTATTTCAATTGAGTAACAGTGGCTTTTGTACCTTTTTGCAGTTATAACTATTGACCTGACTGATGCTGGCTTTTACCCTGATAGTAAGAAACATAACAGAGTGCTCTGGGCCTTGAAAGAAAAGAAACCTTTAGAATTTGACTTCCTACTGGCTTGGTATACAAATATAGGTAATAAAAAACTAAATGTAAAACTAAAATGTAACTGACATGAAGTCTAAATATTTTTAGTTTACTGTTCTTTCTTAGTGATTGTCCAAATGTGTTTTTAGTGGAGGGAAGAGTTACATTAAAATGTGTTTGGGTAGGATTTTTTGTTTGCTTTGTTTATTTTTTGGGGGAGTGTCTGTGTAACTTCCTACACAGCAGAACATTTCAGTTCAGGAACACAACAACGATTCATGGGAGATACATTAGTTATTTCCTTTCCTTGTCTATGTTGCGCATACTTTCTGGCATAACTTTGCCTTTTTGATAGTGCTGCCTCTTTTTTATAAATTTTTGACCTATATAACCATTATTAATACAAATTTTTTGAATTTTTTATTAACACATGTAAGTTGCATATTTGGTGTAGGACTTGAGATGGGGAACTTCCATTTCATGAGTAGTTACAGGACATGTACAGAGTCCCTATTTCTGTCACAGGCCATCTACACATACACACAGAGTTTGCTATTTTACAGTTTTATTCTCAAGCACTTGTTTGAGATTGGAGCAGAGTAAGAGGTTGTTGTTCCAAGAAATTGTCTCAAATCACCTTTCTTCTAGTGTTTGGTTATCTACTGTTTTCTAATTACAGTAGTTTTTCTTCTGGGAATTAAGTGTTGTTCTTCCTCTGAGGGTCATTTTCCAAAGTCCTCCGTTGCTTCTGTTACCTCAGAACAGGCTGTATCTAGGGATATGGAGCATTTGCATAGAAGTGACAAAACCTACAGGAGTCTACTGCAAAAAAATGTTTGTCTTCATCATAGCTGTGTAGCTTTCAGTGCGATTCTGCTTTGAGTCTCCACGCTAGTGAGAGGGGATGTTAGAGAGGTCCCTGAGGATGCCTTCCCATCTGCTTTTTGCATTGTTACTGTTTCCTGGCACTTCAAGACCAAGTCTGAGAGGGAGTTAACTGATCTGAGAATATAAAGCTGCTTACAAGCTTCTTTAGCAGTATCCCATGTTTCACTTCAGTCCTTCATGTTTCCCCTCCCCTTTTGAAGTACTGATCATATGACAAGGATCCTTCCTTGTTTGTCATACATAAATTGTTCAAAGGCTTGCAATTCCCATCCTTGTAGTCTTCGGGAAAGAGTCACAGTGAAGGCTGTCGCTACCATAAATGGTGACATAAATCCCCAAGGTGGTGATCTTCAGGCTGAGCTCGCTTGGATTTATTGACCCTGGGTGGAGTGCAAAATGCTTCTAGGGCCGGTATGTTTCTTATGTTTGTTGCTGCCAGTGTTAGCAGCATTCAGAAAGAATAGCATTCCTTTTCCTCACTTTCTCTTATATCCAAAAAATGGGTCAGGTCAATCATTTCCTGAATATGGAGTTAAATCTTAATGCCTTACTGTGCAGGAATCTTGTGCTTATAACACAAAAGACACGTCCTTAGTACTGACAAAAATAAAACTTTTACAGATTTTTATTAATAGACATGAGGCATCATGTAGAATTCTGCTGGAAGGGGAAGAGGGGGCTGTATTTTGTTGAGAGAATTCAAGTCCTCCGTGAACATTTTGCTTGCAGCCTTCCTGCCAGTAACTGCTGTTTCTTGCTATGGTTAGCACTGCTGCAAACTATAAACATTCACGTTGCCCTCCAAAAGCAGGATTTTTTGGTTTTGTACCTGTTTTTCCCACTTAATGGTTCTGGCACCGAGAAGAACAAAAAAATGGGAGCATGGAGTGTCTCATGTCTTCAGTGACAGAGGCAAACCAACATTTTCTTCTCGTTTCTATTGCTGTAATTTCTACGACAGTTTTAAATGTTTATTGGCTGGAATTCACTCCAAAGAAACTTTGACAGTGTGCCTGGCTGCTGTTGATGTGGAAAGTTATGCTGTAGCTAGAGGAATAGTTCTGTTGTAGTCTTGACTGTAGTCTTTGAGATTTGCTGAAGTTAGAGCTATAGCTGAGGCTTCCACATGCAGCAGCCATATAAAATGTATTATTTTTTTATATTTGACTAAGAATTCTAGGGTAATATTATACATTCTTTGAACCTGTTAGACTAACAAATGCCAATAGGAGGTACAGGCTGAAGGAAGATCATCATTCTAGCAGAATTCAGACTTAAATATGTCTATATAGAAATATTAAATTAACAAGAATTCAGTGGCTGCCTGTCTTTGTCACTGTGCTCTGCGGTACTTAGGCAGCTTCCTCTGAAGGGGTGACTGAAAAGGATCAGGTTAGCCCTCCTTTTTCTACTCCCCCAAGTGATTATCATTGATGAGATAAATATGGGTGATGGAGTTTAGGCAGTCCATAATTTTTGATAGTAAGTTTTGGAAATCGAATTCTGCAGTGAACTGTATCCTATTTTTTAATATCTTCTCTTCGTACTTGCCTTTTCTGCAGTATTTAAATGCTGTTCTGGACTTCAGACTTCTCATGAACAAGGTATTACTTCTTGGTCTCCTAGAGACCCATTGTTATTTTATGAAAACAGAATTATGTTACCTGGAATTGCAAATTTAGGAGAATTCATTCCATGTCAATTATCTTACTGCTTCAAAAAGGAAGTTGGTTAGTATCTCTCAGTTAGCAGTATGCTTGCTTTGGTTAGGTTTTTAGTCTAGGTTAGGTTTTTAGAATTTTACCTGCTGTTTTGGATCACATACTAGAGTTGGAGAAACGTGGCCTTTCCCACAAGTCCATCAAGATACCTCAAACAATGTGGTTTAGTTTCTTTACCCTCTCGCCTTCTTCCTCTCTTCAATCCTTGTCCACCAGACTATCCTAGAATTCATCTTGACATCATTGATAAGTCTGTTCTCCAACCTGCTCGCTTTTCCACTGTTCAGGAAAATACAGTGTCCTGGGATGGCAGACTCCTTAGCCAGATGAGTAGGAGTGTCTCTAGTCTTGATGACTAGATGACCTTCCAACTGTATCTTATTGAAGGTGATTTCTCAATTTATTGTAAATCAAGAATTGCCATCACAGCTAGGAAGTCACATACGTGGCCTTTAGCAATGGGATAAAACCTCTCAGAAGGTTTCTTACGCGTTCTTGTCCTCAGTTGAGAGAACTAAGAGATCCGCTAACCTGACATGCTGGATAGAGGACTTGAGTTCCTTTTAGGACAATGAAATGGAAAACTTTCTGCAGTTATGAAGCCATGTTCCAGAAGAGTTTAAATGACACTATAGCTTTTTGCAAAGTATTCCTGAGATCTGCAGGAATTTATTCTGTTGGAGTTGTTTGTGATTCTAGAAGCCATGCTGTCTCTAGGAGGCAGTTGTTAGTGAACTAGTGATTCCGAGATCCCTCTAGACACTGAGCCTAGGGAATACTGTCTGAATTCATGTGAGCTTAGTTCCTTCTCCTGATCGTAGAGATGCATTGTCCTTGTGTATGTCTGCCTCTCAAATTGCGATGCCTGAGGAGTTCCTGGAGATGCTGGGCTAGAGATGACCTAATGGTATAAGGCATGCATTGCTTTTCTACAGCAGCAAGTACCTGTGCGTGAGCACGAAGGGAATGTATGTGTGGGCACTAGTAAGGCAAAATGTTCTCTGGCCTTATGTGTATAGGCACGGGTATACTTGCAGCATGAGTGCGTTTGCAGACTATTTTGTCTTGGGGAGCAGTTAACGTGTTCCTGTTGCCTGTAATATGCTCCTTTTCAGGAACACTCTGAATTACACTAATGGGTTCGTTTTATTACTTGCCCAGTTAATTCTGCATGAATTTTCTATCAACAGATCTGTCCTTGCTTGTTAAATAGTAAATTTACTGAGCTATACTGCATTGCTGGATCTTGTACTAATTTTTATTTCCAAGAAGATAAGCTGAAGGTTCTATGGCTTCTGCCAAAGATAACACCATGTAAGCAGTTTTACACACTGCATTTCCTTGTATACATATACGAAGGTTTCATGTATTCAGTGCTCCTTTTGTTTAGTAGTTTCATAACATGTTTGTGATGTTGTGTTTTTAAGGTGCAGGGGGATCAACGTTGATGTCATACTTTTCAAAAAACCAAATACAGGCCCTGAAGCCAAAAATAACATTCAGCACGTTAAGGGACTTGCAGTGTCCGGTGTTACAAAGTAATGAACTACAGGGAAAGCCAGATGAGTCCTGCAGTACAGAGGAACTGTTTGAATGGCTGGGTGCTGTCTTGAATCAAGTTAGCTTGTAAGTATTCGAATTTGTTTGATCTTTAAATACCTTTTAAGTACGGAAAGCCACAATTAGTTTTAAGGAACAGTTACAGAAACATTTTTCCTAATTCTTATTTAAGTGGGAAGTCTGTTACGCATTTAAGGATTTGTTGTAAGTTGAATAACTTATCTGTGGTTTTAGGGGTACCCATATGTACTGGTTAGGTTGAGACAGAATTAAGTTTCTTTGTAAAGGTTGGTGTGGTGCTGTGTTTTGGATTTGTGACCAAAGCAGTGTTGGTAATGGGGATGTTGTAGCTCTCGCTGAGCAGTGCTTACACAGTGCCAAGGCCTTTTCTGTTTCTCACACTGCCCTGCCAGCAAGTAGACTGGGGGTGAACAAGAGGCTGGGAGGGGACACAGCCACACCAGCACACCCCAACTGACCAGAGGGGTATCGCACACTGCGTGCTCACGTGCTCAGCAGTAAGAGCTGAGGAAAGGAAGGGTATGAAATGTTCAGAGTTACAGCATTTGTCTCTTCAAGTCACAGTTAGACATGATGCTCTGCTTTCCTGGAGATGGCTAAACATCTGCCTATTGATGGGAAGCAGTGAATTAATTACTTAGCTTGCTTTGCTTTCATATGCAACTTTTGCTTTACTTATTAAATGGCCTTTATCTCAGCCCATGCATTTTCTCACTTTTACCCTTCTGATTCTCTCCCCCATCACATTAGGGGGAGTGAGTGAGCAGCTGTGTGGTGTTTAGGTGGTTAGCAGGGTTAACCCACAGCACCGTGGTGACATCTTGTGTATTAATTGCTTGGCCATTGGTTGCTTTGGTATTAGATGATGTATGTAGATACTACTTCTTTGGTACAATTTTTGATAACTAAGATTTCCTGTAGAAGACTTAAAGTATATTTTAATTGTTTTTTGGGTTTTTCCAGGGACAACACATCATCTAGCTTCTTATCAACCTATTGCTGTCCTCAGCCCAATGTAATGGTGGAAAAAGCTTTTCTGTGCACAATCACAGGCTTTATAATTCCTGAGAAGATAATTCAGTTATTGGAGCAGCTGTGGTAAGGACTGACAGGAGTACATTACTAATGTACACCCATACTCTATAACACTTTAGTTTTAGAAATCACTTTTAGATACTTCTTTTCAGTAGTGCTGTAGGAGGTAAATAGCAAAACACACAAAATGAAGAATTTTTTAAATTAGGAAATGAACTGGAAGCTTAACATTGGTATGTAAAAACAAACAAACAAAAAAACTAAAAAAAAAAACCCACATCAACAATACAGAATTCTGGATACTTCAAATTTGAAAATGCCTGTCCTTTATTCAAGTAATTACTTTTGCTTTTTATCTTAATTTCTAAGGAACAGGGGCTCTACTGAGCTCTAGCATCTTTTCAGATTCTCCCATCTATGAAATTCAGATGCTGTCAAGTATGTCTGATTTTTAACGAGTGATGGAAAATATGATTGAAATCCCTTTTTGATACCGAAAACGGTGTCAAAGGTACTTCAAAGTTATTATGGCATTACAATAAATTAACTTATATTGAGTTTTTTGAATCAAGTATTGTAACACTGGACACTGGATAGTGATGAATGGGGTAGCTGTAGTTCTAATTCAATACCAAACTGCATGATACTAGTGTATCATGGATCAGTGTGGTACCTGCCTGTATTTATGTATTGGTGCTACTGACAGCAGGTTCTGGAAGCTCCTTGCTTCATGTCTGAGACAGTGCTTGAAGTGCCTGGTGGCTAATGATTGTAGCACCCACTCATGACAACGTCGCTGCTGCTTTATCTGAAATATGTTCATTACTCTTTGAGCAATTTTCAGATCTCATGCAGAAAGCCTCCCTAGGCTAGGGCTGGAACACAAGTTTTATTCTCTACTTAAGAGCAGTGGATAATGTCTGGCTTTGATTATTTGTGATCCTTTTCCTTTCTGGTGGTAAAAGTATTTGTGTCAAGCATAGCCTGACTGTGTTTCTTTCTCTGATCTCTTTTTTTGGCCCTGATAGCAAATTTTCTTGGTAAATGTTCTATTTTTTGAAAGGCAATGCATGCTGTAGGAAATTCAGAACATCCACTTTACAACTTAGAACTTTTTCTAATTGCTGTAATTGCAGGTTTGCTATATCTGAATTTGGTGGGAATAATCAAGAGTCAATCTTACTTCATTTCCTAATGTCTTCTGACAGAATATTTTCTTTTGAAAATTTTTATTATGTACTAAAGCAGGGTGTTTTAACTGTTAATTACAAATTTTCACTAAAGTGCCTGGTTTTGATTATTTTTATTTATTTATTTAACATGCTGTCTATTCCATTATAATTATTGATTACCTTGTCTTCTTCCTTGCAGTTGCTATTTTGGTGAACCAAAACTGGCGTATTGGCTGACCTTAACTGTGCATGGTTTTGCAGACAGCCCTGTTTCCTGGAGAGAAAGTGAACATGGTTTCCACAAGGGAGGAGAGAACTTGTACAACTTCGTCATTTTTAGAAATCTGGACTACTGGCTTCAGATGGCTGTAGGAACTAATGATGATTGTCCTCCATAAATCTATGGCTACAGAAGAAGTTTTCTAATAATCCCATGTTACACTATAGAAACCTAATAAGATAGGTTTTCTTATAAAAGTAATTGGGTAAAAAGTTGTGTACTAAGAGGCTGTATATTTTTTCCCCATAATTTATAGCCCTTAAACAATGACCTACAATGGAAGGAATGGATTTTTGTTACTTCACTGTCATACAGTGCCTTCTGAAAGACTTGACAATTCTAGCTTTTAAATGTGGTTTTGAGAGTTTAAGGTCTCAGGAATTGACTGTAGGTGCTTTCCTTTTATCCAAAAGTAATTTTGGAATTTGAAACCTAGTTTTACAGATAGCTAGCTAAAATACTGGGGAGGCAAGCTCGTGTTGGGATTTAGTGTTTTCTTTCTTTACATTAAAGATCTGTAAAACCTTCACATTCATGTTTAAGACATTTCAGCCTGCATGTAGTCAAATAAAAAAAGGTGTTCTCCAGAATTTGTAGGGGGGGGAGGAGAAAAAAGGTGAGAAGGAGGTATGTGACAGCGGGAGGAGCACCCATTAAACATGGAAAAAGTAAAGGCTTGCTGACCCACTTTTTGGATTTTACAGATCACAGTTGGTTATCAAAGAAGTTGATTTATATCAGTGGTGCAAAAGGCTGCTACTTGCTTTCTTAATTGACCTCCACACACTCACACCCCCACCCCCACCAAATGTCTACTTTTAGAAGTAGCTTGTTCTTGCTTACAGGAAAACTCATGGAGCCAAGATTTCACCGTCATGTTATTGCAGATGCATTTTTGGGAAGAATGCTACGGCCAATGCAGATTAAGTTAAACTGGTTTTGTTAGCAATAATGCTGGGAGCATAGGCAGCTATAAAGAATCCAGGTTTACTCCTGTTGAAATCCATGAAGGGTTGGATGATGGTTTGGGGAGGGTTGGGTGGAGGTTGTTTGGGTTTTGTTTCATGGAGCAGGTGTGTATCATTAAAGTACCAGTGCAGCGCTTAAGTGGAAGTTGTTCACTTGATGGGGTGAGAGATTGGTAGTGGAATTTAGGGCATAGCTGTAGCGGAAACATCAAGATCTTGCATCAGGGTGAGTGCCACAATCATGCAGAAGCAGAAGGACCATGAAAAGCAGTTGAGCTTTCTTTTTTTTGTCTGTTTATTGGTGCTCTTCAGTGAGGAGAGTCATCCTGGATGATTTACTGGATGGTATTTGTCACATCCCTCTGCTAAACAACCCCTTTTGCACAAGTTTTGTTACACGTTTCATAAACACAACTCTGACAAATGAGTAAACAGTTTTCTAAATCATGATGTTGTCTTTCAAAATTCTCCTGCTGTAATATGTTTCTGGTAGGTTACCAGGAGCAAAGCTGCCACCTTGTCATATGTACAGACATAGACTCGATCACAAACCAAATGGACAAATCTGGGAAAGTTCTTGGCTTAACATTCCACTAGTAAACACTTTGCGTGGCTGCCTCAAACATTATGTTTCATTACTATGCCTCAGAAACAAATGGTTTCAGTTGTTGGCTAAAGTCCACTTTTGAAAGTGTCTGTTGAGGGATTATGCCATGTGTCAACTTTCACAAAAGAGACTAGTAACCAGAAGTGTCTTCTTTCTTCCTCTTGATCAGAAAGTTTCTTAAAAGCTTGGGCTTTCCTGGGAGTTAGACTTGCAGCAAAAGTTCTAATACAAAGTTAAAAGTCTTAAATCTGTGAAGAGTTGAATGAAGTCTGTAGCTGCTCCAGTGAATGTGCTTTTCTTTGTCAGATTCTGGTAAAACCTTTTCCCTGACAATGTGTATACCAGGATGCAAACAAGTGTAGTATGTACTGCTTGGGATGTGGGGGGAATGCCATGCAGAAGTGAAGATCTTGTATTGGTGGGTTTGTTTCCCTTACTAAATGAGAGAAAGGAGTGGAAGTCTTATGCATATACTTCATAATAGCCCCAGCAGCAGGAGTGCAGCAGCTGTTGGCCTTGGCTCTGAAATGGCAGCAATAGGACCAGCTGAAGTGATTTTTCTATTTGACACCTGGTTGCGGAGCACTGTGGGGTCGTTGGTGAAGTAGCTGCTGCAGCCATGCTGGTGGGACACAGCAACAGCCTCGCTGAGACGGTTCTGGAAGGCAAGCTGAGAAGCAGGCATTTCAGCTCTATCAGCTCTCCTCGGTATGTGAGTATTAAGGTTAATCTTTTATGGATAGCTAGGGAAATCTCATCACATTGGTCAACAGTTCCCTTTGGCTCCTGTCTACATAACAGACAAACATTTCTCGAAGCTCAGAGCTGTAGGTAGGGTCATTTGGCCGTGCTGCTTCCTACAGTCCCGTTGTTTTCCAGCGGTTGTTTCAAATGGCTTTTCCAGCTAAGGAAGGGATTAAAATACTGTCTCTGAATCCTGTAACTTGAGGCGCTGAGCACCTTTCTAGCTTTCATCTGTTTTCTTTAAACCTGTACAAAGTAGCATTGAAAGCCTCGTGCTGTTGATAATCACTGCAGTTGGGCTGCTCTTGGGCTGCGTGAGATGATGCTGCATTCGCCAGATCCGTGCCTTCCTAGGCAGCTCCAGTGCTTTGCCTGCCTTTTAGGAGGCTTTCCTGTGCTTGCTGAGCTTTGTAGTTGCCCAGAAAAGAAACTATGGGGTGCAGTTGTCTTCTTTCTTACCACCTGCAAACAGCTGTGACCCGAGGGAGGACTTTTGCTGGGGAGGAGGGACGGCAGCCTGTTCCCTACCACCTTTCAGGGCAGACAGAGCGTTGTCCCTCCCCAGGAGGCTCCCGAGCAAGTGCGCTGAGAAAAGGAGCAAGAAGGCATTGCTCACATGCTTGGGGAACGGGTTAGGAGGAAAGATCTGGGCCAGGGCCAGGTGAGCAATAATTCAAGGAAGACTTGGGCAAGGCACATGAGCTGGAGATAAAAAGTTTTTGCCTGAGAATGAAAGATTACTGCTGGTGGTGTTCTTGCCCTTTGTGCCTGCCTGTGAGGGAGGACAGGAAAATGCAAAAGGTTCCTGAGAGCTGCAAAAGTAATGGGGAGCAGCTGTGCACCAGCTGCTTCTGAGATCAAAGGGTTGAGTGCTTACTAAGAAGTTTTGCCTTTGGGGAGTGTTTTATCTAGCATGGGGAAGGAGAGCCAAGTATCTGAATGCAGAGACAAGCCTGGGGCAAGCTGGTTGCATGAGGAGTAGAGGCTTTTGTTGTCCTGGTATGCAGACGCTGATAAGATGCTCCTTGAGAGCTAGGGAACTGCTCTGCTTTAACCTCAGCCCTTCTACAGAGTTGTGCATTCCTGCCTCTGTTGGTGGAAGGAGAGGGGATTTTGTTGAGTGGTTACTGGGAATGGGCCACAGAGATGGCATGCTTTTCCAGCCACATGTTTGAGTAAGTGGTTGTGTGTATTCAGAAATGGGTGGGTGTGGAACAAATAGAGAACAAACTTTCATGTTGACAAAGGGGAGATAAAAGTTGAGGCAGTTGGATAGCGTGTGTTACTCAAAATCACTTTTAAATAGAATGTATTTGTCTTTTTTGGTTTGCAAATGCTGAGTGAGTGAGTCAGGAACCCGTCTGCAGAAATAAAGGTATGTATCCCTTAACGGCAAGAATGGAAGCCTAGTGGTGGTGATCGTGTTTTGTGTGAGGATAGCATGGGGGGACTCAGAAGGTTAGAGATAAGGATAAGAAAAAGAGCTTGCACCATCAGATTCTAGAGATGCCGTGGCTGCAGAGGGAAAGCAGCAAGATTTGGCATGCCTTAGATCTGGGCAACGCAGGAGAGAGCGATGAGGGCTGATCTAGGGCTGCTTCAAAGGGAGGTGACAGGGCTTAAGAGAAGGAGAAGCATAAGCTTAGATTTGGCTGCATCATGCTGTCGTTTACTGGGGAATATCCATTTTGGAGAGGCTAGCCAAGATGTAAAGTTGGATGTCTGGAAAAAAGCCAGCAAGAAAACAGGTTCATATGTCATCAGCCTGAGGTTTGCATAGCAATCGTGGGAGTGAGATTGCTCAAAGATGGGCTATAATGTTTTTGTTGGAAGTAGTTTGTATGCTTTTATTATCTGTTGCTACAGGCTTCATCTTTTTGGTTAATCTGTAAGGTTTCTGAGGGTGTTATAGAAACACCAAAGATTTAAAACAGTCTTGAGATGGGTTGGATGATGTTGATATTGCTGTTAATTGCAAATAGCAGTTGGGCTGCTTACCCCTGCAGAGCCAGTGTGGAGTTTTGCACATGTAGAAAGCACCCCTGCTACATCTACTGCAAAAATAAATGGGAAGGCAGGCAAAAAGTGAAAGGGAAAACGAGGGGTATTTCTTTTCCGCCTCTCATGGGAGATGCATAGCAAATCAGTGGGATTTGGGAAACAAATCTGGGATTTGGGAAACAAATCTGGGATTAGAACGAAGGATTTTTGTAGCTAGTCCAGTACTCTAGCTACTAGATTACAGTTCCTCTGATGCTGTTAATTAAAGATTAATGCATGCAATTGACTCTGGCTTTAGTATTTCTGTATGTGGTAGCAGTACTGAAACCTGCTTGAACTGTTTCTCTTAATCATTTTTATTCACAGAGTAGAGCTTAAAGAGCAGAACTGGAGACTAAATTAGTGGGCTATTAAATAACCACCTTCTGAATAGTTACAAGAATTTCAGAAATATCTGCTGCAAACTAAGGCAGCTCTTCATAAATGAGTGGCCTCCGTTTCATCTTTGGAAGTAGCTTCCAGCACTGCTTAAAAAATACTTGTTTTAATGCAGCCATATACAGGAGCAAAAAGGAGGAGCTAAAGTTGCTTGGGCAGTTTTCAGCTTTCCAGAGAGCAAGGTGCAGGGTGCCTTGGCCGTGCCAAGTTTTTTTTAGCTGGCTTTATTAGAACAATTCAGTGGGCTTTAGTTATTAGAATATGGATGTGGTTTACTTGGGTAATTGAAGAATATCTTAAGCAGTGGTATATGCTGTTCCGCCCCCCCCCCCCCGCTGTAAACTTGAGATTATTGTTGTTAATGTCTAAGCCAGATGTCTTGGTTTGCTAGATACCAACAGCCTTTCTGCATTGTATGCCAGTAGGGTTGCAGAGAATGCAAAGGGGCTGTTTAATTATGTGATTGCAGGTGAAAAATAGTGTGTTTACTGATTTATCACCAAGGCGAGTATTTCTAATCTTTGTTACTGTTGAAGTTTGTACCTTTCTTCAGTGCTACCAGATCGAGTATGCCTTTTTAAAAGGATGTAACTTCAAGCTTTAGAGGAAGCCAGTGCTATTATACTGCAATTTTCAAAAGTTTTTGTAGTTTGGCATGAAATAAAAGCCTTGCTGAACTAGGCACCACACTGGATCGGGGCAACACTGATTGTAATTTATGAAGAGAGGTTTCTTCTTTGTTACTGAAGCAAATCAAGAGTTTAAATGGTCAGCTTTTGCAGGGCAGGCACAAAACCAATCAATGATACATTGGTTCTTGAGTCTGTTTTTTGGTTAGATACTAAATCCAACTTTAGAGCTCCTGGTGTCAGAAGAAGATGTTGTTGCCCTGTAAACTTATTTAAATATACTCAAATATTTTTATAACTGTCATGAATGACAGTTTGGTATCATTTGTTTTTGCGTAGTTGGTCCAAATACCTTATGATGTGCTTGTGGCTGATTTGACAGAAAGGTGGTTCTGTGTTCCAGATGTCACTGAAATGGGTACTGCTGTGCAGGATGTCGTGACTCACATCTCTCACATTAAATGCTGTGGAATCACAGTCTGAGACCTGTGGAACAACTGTACCTGTCCTGGTCTTAAAGGTCGGTAGGAATAGCAGCCATTTAGCAATTCAGATTAATGGATGCCTTGGCCAGATGATTTAAGGTATTGATGTGACCAGCAGGATTTGCAAGGTCTCTGAATTAAGTCTTCAAAATTACGTGGGCACCACTGCTTTTTACAGATCTAACCTGAGAGTGCCTACGTAATTCTGAAGACTTGTAAAAGTCTTTTGAAGATCTGTAAAGGCAGAGCATTGTGGTGCCTACTTGTAGGCAGTTAATTCCCCAGTGGCGTTAACAGCCTTCCAGCTGGATACCCAATCCCAAAAAGCACATTTACTCTTGTGCTCAGAACAGAGATCTAGAAAAGTCAGCATGCTGAGCAGTGAGCTACCTGCATTAGCTAGTAGACAGTGTGAAGGACTACAGTGCACCTTCAGGTTCTGGTCAGCCTGCTCTAGTGGAAATGGGGGTTTGGGTTTTTTTGGGGAGGCAGTGGGCAGGCAGTTTGAGATGAAGGCAAAGTTGCCTGAAGAATTGTGATAGAGACATCTGAGTTTTACTTGTAGCTCCAATAACACGTTGCTGGGTGACCTTCTACAAATAACTTTGCGGTTCTGTGCTGCTCTGACACTTGCCTGTTCAATGCCACAGACTTAGAGATGCTATTTGCTTTGTAAAGCCCTTTGAGAGTGCCATAGGTTATCATTTCATGTTCACAGATTTTACTTTGGAACCTAGAATCAGCTCTTGCCACATCTGTTTTCCCCTGAAGACTGCTGATCAGTGAGGGGTGGTTTTGACCAGGGCAAAACAAGGCCAGTCTTTATCTGCCTGGAAGGTTCTGTAAGTGAAGGAGATGGTATGGGGTTTACTCTGCTTAAGGCAAGACTGTAATGTGCTGGAAAACATGACTGCGTTTAGTCGGCAGCATTGTAGAGAACAGAGGGATGAAGGGTAACTAAGGGTAGCCTGAAGCATTTGAGATATTTTTAAAAATAATGTGAAATGGCTTTTCTTGTTAAGAGAATGGTTGTGCATCATTAAAGGCTACAAAAGCAAAGTGGGAACATGCTTTCCAAATCGGGAGGAGAGCAATACTTAGCAGTTGCTAATCTATTTATGTTCCAGTCATGCTCAAGAGTGTGGCTTTGAGGTCTGAAGCTCTTGTAATTGCCTGGAATATGCCACTCTGCAGCAAGAGTCATTGTTCCGCTCTCCCTCAGAGGAAGGCTGAGATTTTTAGCTGTAGGACTTCCCTTTCAAGCGAGCAGAGAGACATGGCTAAATTCCCATGTATTGTTTTGTTGAAACATAATTATGGCATGCATTATAAGCATGTCAGTTCTATGTGATCTAGGCAGAAATTGATGCATTTGGTGGGAAGTAGCCAGAGCTTTGTTTTGGGGATTACACATGCGTTTTTAGGAGCCAGGTGTTGATCCCTGTTGGTAGAAGTCCCTTAAACTTTGCAGGATCAGTAGGATGCTTGTTTGGTTCCCTGATTTCTCAAAGGATCGGAGACCCAATTTTTCTCTCTTCTATTTCTCGACTTGCTGCCAGGTTTCCTTTGATATTCCCCAAGCAATGCTCAAAACATTTAGACATTAAACACAATTGAATGAGAGTGAAGCCAAGGCTCCATACCCTGCATGAAGATATAGAGGTGCAAGATTCAGCAGGGACTGAACGCATTCTCAGGAAGCTATGTAAGATGTGGCTTCACAGGGGCTTCCAGCCCAACCTCACCCACGTTACTTTGCATGGGAACCTCTCTCCTCTTTGCCTTCCCTTAAAGAGAAGTGAGTGCATTTTTATATAGCGAAGAATTCCTGTAGCTTCCTTTCAAGTCCCCAGGGTACTGCTGGCCTTGGGAACCTCTTTATATAGCTCCTCTGGAACCAGGAACTTGGAGCGTAGCTGTGACACTTCCACATAGGAAAGCACACATAGTCTATGCAAAACTCTTCCCTGGTGTTGGTAGACTGGATGGAAAAGCTCATTTTTATTCTATAGATTAGTTTCTTTTGTGAATGACAATCTATGCTGTCTTTTCCTCCCTGGAGGATGAAAGCGGCGTTGCTGCCAAGATTCAACCAAATACAAGACTTCTTTAGATCCAAGTGCTGTTCTCGATGCTTCTCTTTAATGCCTGGCTTGATCAAGTGAATAATAGGCTGAGGACCTCCAGGGAGGGGAGCTGTGAAGGAAATATCTTTCTTCATGCCTGTCATGCGAACAGAAAGCCCCCAGCACGGAGAGCTCACTCTCCACTTTCACTCACAAATGATATACCTCCAAGGTGGTGCTTGGTTTTCCTTTTCCTTCAGAGATCAGTCATTTCAGGAATACCTGCTATTTTCTGTAAGACCCAAAAAATGTGATTTGGAAACAAAGTTAAGGGGTCGAAAACTGCAGTGGTAACATAGGACAGATCTTTGGCTGAGGCTTTTTCAATAGTATAGAAATTGCTTCGTGAACCACATTTTGTCCAAAATCTCATAGGTGCTTGTCCTTGTAAAATGTGATAATGTGGTAGGAACACCTCAGGTTCTTAAAAAAAGTGTGCCAGCTCATGCAGTTAGTACTCCAAAATGGCTGAATTTTGTTGAATTCAATTTCAACAAAAAAGCCAAAGTGGATAAAGAAGAAAACTGGAATTTGGAAATTGGTCTCGGACTGACATATGAAAACCTTTGCCTTGGACCTTTTAGATAGTAATATAGAAAAAGATACAGTATTTTAAGACTAAGCTGAGGCTCTGGTGTGGTTTTTTTCTGCAAACTCGGTAACGAGTCTTGTGGGCAGAAGAGGACAGAATGTATTAAGATGGTTGATTTTCAGTGCAAATAGAGAGCTCCCAAGTTCTTCCAGTGTCTGGAATTTGGTAAAAACATGGGGTTTTTCTTCCTAATGAACAAATAGCTTAGTGTGCCAAATACCTCTTAAGTATGTTTAGATTTATTCCATTCACGTTCAAACAAGATGAGATACCACCCTATTCCAAGAAAAGATCTACAAATACCAGAATCTGTGCAAAAATCAAGAAGCTGCTCAGCATTATAAATAAACCCTCTTGGTTTCTTGCCCTTGTGCAATGATGGCAAGAAAAAAACCACCTCTTGATAAATGCCTATGAAAGACATTTACATTTTTTTGTTAAACTACCTGCAAGTATGCTGACTTGTAAATAAGTATGGTTGTGGATGGCATCATCTGGTGATGGTGGCCACTAGAGCTGTGTCCTCCCAGCTCTGAGCTGTTCTGTGTGACCCTGAGTGGGGGCATACTGAGTCAGATTTTTCAAAGAATCCTGTTTCCATTTAGAAGTTGAACTAAGTAGCAATCACCTTGTGGACTTGTTTCTCTTGACTTCACCGATCTTCAGTGTGATGTTTTTTTTTCTTTTTAACCCCCACAGTTGTTTCACTGTGACTGTAGTTTGAAATTACTACATTTTTATTACAGAGGCAATAAACTTGATTCCCATTGTCTAAAATCTTCCTGCATGAACTTTCTGGATGTTCTTGGTGAAGGATTCACTGTTGTTAGCAGCACATTTAGAGGGAAACTGCAACTTCTGAGCACTTCACTGAATTTCTAACTAGTTCTCATACTGAACACACAATGCTGTAACAAGCAGCATTACATCAAGTGCTGTACTAATGGTGTAAAAGGAGACCATCTTTGCCTTCCAGTACTTCCAAACTTAAAAAAAAAAAAAAAAAAAAGTTGTGGTGAGAAGTGGCGAAGTTGCACAGCAGATTTTGCTGTTACTAGAAAAGGGAGGCTAGAGAAGAGAGAAATGAGCTGCAGACAGTTTCACCCAAGCTAATGCTTTTAAGCTTGATCGGTTGTTCTCAAAGTTCAGAAAGTTTGTTCTTGCCCCACGGTGCTGTGGTTAGATGTGTAGCCTGTTGAATTGTGTCTCTGTAGCTGTTCTGACGGTGTTCTTGCCAGCAGAATAATGTCCCTGTTTGCCAGGTTTTGGAGGTATTGGGGAATTACCAAAGGGATCTGTCACTCCATATTTTTTCTTCTTCTCTCCCAGTAGTGTCTGGCTTGCCTTGGTGATGGAAAATGTTGGTACATGGAAAATCCTGAGACAGACTGTCAGGAACAGTAACAGTCTGAGATAGTGAAAACCAGTTTCAAGATACTGTTAAGAGCTAGAGGCTGCTTTCTGGGGAGGGAATTGAAGCCAACTGAAGAGAGGTCTGGACTATTAAATTAATTAGCCTGTCATGAGGTTTTTGAAAGCAACGATGGAGCTCTATTAGCATGTTGGCTTCATGGCAAGTTGCGAGCTGGCTGGAGCCTGTTCATCTGCATGCATTTTTGGGATGAATTGAAGTCTTAAAGCCTGTGGGTTTCGTTGAAAAATGACATCTTGAATGAGGCAAGTTGGCTGCTAGGAGTCGGAATCACAACAGAGCCAAAATAAGCTTCATGTTTCTTAACCCCCATGTCACTGTGAGGTCCAGATTATCCCATACAATGTGCAAATACACAAAGACTGAGCATTGTGAGCTGCCAGGTTTTAGTGAGAGGCGGGAGAAGGAAAATAAACTACAGTTGTTCATTATGTAAATACATGGCAGGTATGAAAAAGACCGAGTTATTCAACCAGGTAATGTTTATGAGGAAAGGGAGGAGACAGCTATAGAATAAGGAAAAGAGCTAGGGATATAAGTAAACTGAAAACTCTGACTGTGACTTCAGTGTTTGGCACAAATCAGAAGAATAAATAAAACACTGAGATGGTAGGGGGCAGGGAAAAGAGAAGTATCAAGAGCAGCAGAAAGATCAAGTCTTGAGTCAGTGTGCTGTGCCTTTTGCTAGTAGGCATCAAGTTAGAGTCATGGGAAAGATGAGTAACAGCAAAAGAGACTAAAGGGTTTGAATGAAGGTGACCACAAGATTGCTGAGCTCCAGTCATTTTTGTATGCTGGCATGAATCGGATGCAGCTCTGTGGGACTTCAAAGGAGGGTACTGGCATAACGCTAGGAGAGGAATGGGCTGTCATTTTATTAGAAAAGATGCAGATTAGATAAAATTGTGAATTGATATGATTCCAAGTATGTGGGGAGCCGGCATCAAGGGCTGAGAAACTAGCAAATTAAAAAGGCCCAAAGAGAAATGAACTGGATCCCCAGGGACTGCTTATTCTTTCCTGATAAAAATGATCATTAAGAAAGATAAACTTCCTAAAACCAGGCAGTAAATATAATTCTGGGCAGATTGTAGCCAGCAGTGCTTGTGGCCTAGTTCATGTATGTGTGAATGGGAGATTAGGAGCCTAAATGCCTTAGGATCTTTAACGCTGTATAGTAGTAGCTGTGGGTAGGTCAGGCTCGAAGAGTGCCTGGCTCCCTCCAGCACCCCGTGTCCCTTTCACTGGTATGGCTGACCTCTTCAGATGGTGAATAGTTTTACATGTCCTTGTCAAAAGCTGTTCTGAGCATTGGTAAAGTTCTGCTTCAAAGTTGGTGTTGGATAAAGGCAACACAGCAGAGAGGGATGAAGGATGTTAAATATGTGTCAGTACTGCTCTGAAGGGCTGGGAAGGATACAGTGCACAGCCTTTCAGGGGCTCCTGTTTCATGTGGCTCCTGCCTCTTCTCTCAGTAAACCTGAGGGACACCATGTTTAATAATTTCGTGTTTCCATACGATTTGATCAGGGGATGCATAGTTCCTGCTACAGAAAAATAAATACTATTCAGATTGACTCTTTCTAGGCAGGAAAAGCCTAGAATCAAATAACAGTGCAAAATCATTGCACTGTTTGAAAAAAAAAATTTTTTTTTTGTTTACAACAGGGGACATCAAGGAGGATGCCTGATATCTACCTCCAGAGGTCCTAGAATTGATTGTGGAAGTTTCCCCATCATGCATAACCTTGGACCAAGAATCTTTACAGTGAAGCTCCTGCAGCCATGCCAGCAGACCCTGTTTTGTAGTTTCACGAACACTTCTGATCTTCACAAGTGTTGAATTCAGAAATTCTGCTGGAACAATGATAGGTCAGTGTGATGGGGATAAAATTGAATCTAAAGTTGTTTTGATGCACAAAGATAATTGGGTGATTTGTTAGTAAAACATTAAAAAAAAAAGAAGAAAAGTTACTGAAAAAAAGTGGTTAAAACTCTTAAAATGGGCAAAACCTTGTAAAATTCAGCAAATTGTCCATGTAGAATATTAATACATGTTAAGAACACGTTATACATTGTATGCATACAATCAGCTGTTTGTGTAA
Source organism: Falco punctatus (assembly GCF_963210335.1). Lineage (NCBI taxonomy): Eukaryota > Metazoa > Chordata > Aves > Falconiformes > Falconidae > Falco > Falco punctatus. The sequence continues at coordinate 93,283,681 of NC_137582.1, read as the reverse complement.
ATATATCTTCAACAAGGGGTCTTGGTAAAATTTTAGATCTGAGCAAAATTATTTCCCACTTGCCTTTATTGACAGCTATGTGTCAAAACCTCATGGTTACTGTCAGAAATATCAAACTTTACCACTGTCTTAGAGCATAGGTTTATTAATTTACACAAATAAAGAAGTGAGGATGGAGGAAAATCTGTAGCTAAGATTTTTGAAAAGTTGGAGGTCATTTTGCTTTGTTCCAGGGCTGTGCAAAACTGTAATATGCTTGTCAGTTAAACTGGCTTGGGGTTGTTTACCCATTCCGGGCACCTAGCCAGCCTGACTTACAAAACTGCAATTATCATGATTGTTAGGAATAGTTCCACTTCTCTAGGATTTCTTCTCCCTTGCTTCTTTTCTTCTTTGAGGAAGTCTTAAATTTTCCTGTCAGTTCTGAGGAGACCCTAATTTTCCCCTCAGGGGTTCCCAGAGAGATGCAGAGGCTCTCCAGCTCGGTGACAGACATCCTTCCAGATGCAACAAGCAAGAGTGTCGATCCTTGGGATCAAATCCCTGCTGGCCACGGCCAACAAAGCCAGGTCTTGCTGCTAGGAGACCCACAGCGTTCACTTTTTTTTTTTAATTTTATGGTTTAATGCAGAATTTCTAAATATATGTCTAATTTGAAGGCTGAGAGGCTTTGGCACTTGCGTTGTTTCTCATTTATGGCCACACCGTCCCTGTGGCAGTTGCTGGCAGTTTGTCAGCGAACGCTCCTGGGGTATTTTGAGGCCCCTCCACAAACACGAATTGGGAAGACAGAAGGGCACCAGGTGCTGGGCACCCAGCAGCTTTTGGGCTGCAGGTGCTGTGAAGTGCCCACCGTTTGAAGGCGCTCGGGTAACACGGTGTTTACTGCGCTGTTGCCTCCGGCCTCGCTGTCTCCAGGAAGAATAAGCAACCGCCTCTGTTGGGCTCCTAGATAACTCCTTTCCAACTCTTCCCAGTCTGCCACGCTGGCTAGACTGGATGGCTTTCGTTATCAGGCAGAGCACGCGGGAAGGCGCAGTTTCGTGTTGCTGGTGTGAGCTGGGATCGCGGCTTCCTTCACGAGAAAGCCTGCGAGATGGTGATAGCGTGTTGACGTAGTGGGGAAACTGGGCAAGTCTGTAATCTTCGCCGTGTCGTACTCTGCTGTTTTATCGTCGGTGATTTGCAGGGTCAAGTATGGCCGCAGGCCAGGCACGGCGCATGGATGCCCTTGCGCAGCTCTCGAACGGAGCTCCTGTTGTGCACAAGAGGAAAAACAGATGTAAAAGACCCTTAATCTCAGCTGTCATCCCCACAGGGCAGCTGTGCCTCTTCCATGTGTTCCGCGTAGGTTTTGGGTGGGATGCTCTGATTCTCCTTCGTCTGCGCAAGTGGTTTTAGTTTGTGATGAGGCAGTGGTCAGAGAGAGAAAATCCAGGGGTTATCTTGCTTGTGCCTTGTGATGCTGGGCTGCTGCTGTGTCTTCAGTGATAACCCGTTTCTGGGAGCTGCTGTGGGTCCCTGCTGTTACTGCCAGAGCCCTTCCCAGGTTACAGCTGCTCTTCATCACTATGAACTTAGAGGAGCACTAGGAATGGTAGAGACAGGACAATAATGATTGCGTGTCAGGTTATTGCGGGTTGCTGGCCAGAAATTTTCCATCAGGATGTTTCCTGGGTTCAACTTCTTGGGGTACACAACTCTGCTGAGGATTTCTGAAATCTCTGAATGTAAAGTCGGAGGCTCTGTGTATGTCTTTTTCTAGACACTGGCAATATTACATTTATTTTCAGCCAACCAAACTCTCAGGAACTTCTAGATGATTTTTATGGCTTATCTGTTGAATTATTTGATATACGTTAGTATTATGGACTGCTGTATTACTTGCTTACTTGCTTTTGAAAGCTCAGTAATCAAGTGATATGCTGAGAATTGGTGATAACCGGTTCAGTGGCAAAATTATGGTTTTAATGCTTATGTGTCAAGAACAGTCTAGAGGCAGATGTGCCACATCGCTTGTTCAGCAAGGGTTGCTCCCAAAGCATTAACTTACCACATGAGCATTGGGTGGACCTACCCTGTTAGGAAGTGTAGTGGAGGAACCGAATGGCATTTTAATGTAGGCTACCATATTTTACCTACATATAATGTAGGCTACCAAATTATACCTACATATAATGTAGGCTCCTCACGTATTTTTCAGGTTTTGAGGTATTTCATGAACAGCAGTATTGTGCGCTTACCACTTTTTTTCAAAGCTGTGTTTACAACCAATTATGTTTAAACTGTTCGATGTCTGTGAAAAATCTGTTTGCTGAGCCACCGTGTCTAAATCTGTAGCAGAACCTAAGAGAACTGAGTGAATGTGAAGAACTGCCGTCACCTTCATCTGAAAGGCTGGTAGTAAGGCTGGGGGCATCTGCTGGAGGGGAACATGAACTGTAGGCCTTGGGGTTGCATCTTTTTAAGGATTAAGTGCAATAGCCTATCTTCATGTGCCAGGACCTTCCAGAAGCATTGGGGATCTTAAATAATTAATCGTTTATTCTACTTCAGAGCTGGGTTATGTAAGGTCCCCAAATTTCCTGCTTTATAACATTAGGATTAACAATTTGCAAAGATCTTCTGTTGAAGGATTTGGTAACAGTTCTGCTGTGCCATGGAGTAATTATCAGGAAGTTCAGATGCTTATGATTCTAGGGGAAAATAAATCCGTTCTCACGAGCTGAAATAGATTGTCCAAAATGCCCAAAAGATTGTGGAGTTGTTGCCCCTGGTTCTTCTATCAGACTGGCTGTTGTGGTTTATTTTGCTTCAAGAAAATTGATGTCAAGACCTGCCTTTTTTCTTTCTCTTCCCTTGGATGCATGGACTTGTGTCATTTCTATCCATAATAGAATTTTCTGTCAGCATGAATTGTAATTCCTTTAGATACATTAAAAATTGAAAGTGTAACTTCAATTTTATTCCTAGACACCATATAATGCTGGCTTCAGAAATACTTCTGTGGATGTTACGGCCCAGCTCTTGAGATCACAAAGTTAAGTCTGCAGACTCCTATTTTGATGTGATCAGTCTTGAGATGCCTACTAAGAAACAAGCAGAAGTGGATGAGGTGCCTTCCCTTTGCTTTCTTATTTTCATCCCCTTGATTCAAGGGGTCATCCAGTTTAAAAACTCTCAGCCTCACATTGTTTTAATTTTTAAAATTGTTATTTAGCATTCAAAATAATTCTTCCAGCATATAAATTCAGGATTTATCAGGTTTCCAGCTTAAATCCCACCACCCCCTTTCTAAGCACAAAGCCCATGGAGGTGGAGGTGTGGTGGAGAGAAGAAAAGGAAGAAATATGGGGATGTGCCTGTCTTTTGACATTTGAAACATGGAAAGGAAACTGTTGAAACTGTTGTTCGTTGATTTTACTTTACATCATGTAGTGCAAGCATGATTTCTGTAGAAGTGCGTGTCTCAGTTATTCCTGGCTTAGCAGGTGGTTTTAGGTTTGTTTGTTGGTTTGGTATTTTTTTAATAATACTGTTTGATTTAAGATCCCAGTCCAACCTGACAAGCTCAATGAATTCCAGAAATGTTGTTTTTGTAAGAAGCAGTATCTGCATTTCACAGAAGTTGCTACTGGCAGCAGCCAGTTTACCCAGCACATGACTGGGGTGACTTTGAGGGTGGCCTCTGTGAGTGCCTTTTCTTACTGAGACAGATGGTACAGTGAATTTAGTGAAAATTAATTAGTAAGGGGGAGGCAGGGAAGACAACCAGGACTTTGAAGATTGTTTATACTCTAGGTTTTGTTTAGCAATAAGAACTTTTTGCTGGAGATGGAAGTAAAGGGTTATAATGAATGGGTCTTGGAAAGCAGCATCTAGGAAACACTCGTTTATTACAGCATTATGAGTTGACTTCTCATCCTGCAGAGTTATGTAGTTGCTCTATAGTGGTGTGTGTTTAATAAGTTATATCCAGAGGACATAGTAAAGATGTGTTACATTTGACCCAAAGGCTCACGCTATGTGCAGTCATCTTGAGTAGCTCATATGGTTACATTTCAGTATGACCACTGGTGGCTGGGTTACTGTTCAGCTTGACTGATTGAGGCAGATCTTGGGAAAAAAAAATCAAAATTTCAAGGAACTGCTGAGACCAAAGCAAAGTTTCAGGTACTGTAAAAGGCATGGCTTTGTTTTGGTTGATTATTGCAATCCTGTTTATCCTTGAAGAAATAAATTCTTCTTCTTTGAACAAGTAACATTATTTATGCTTTTTAACAGACAGGGTAAAGATGATCCCTGTCTTACCTGAAACATGTATGTTGATCTGTACTTCTCTCTGTTCTGGGTGATTTGGTATCACCCAGCACAAGATGTTGGCTTCTCAGAGATAAAGGATTGCAGAGCCTGATGAGCCTGCAGTTCCAGCCACAGAGGTTGTTTGATGGATGATGGCTAGTTAGCTAGAAAACGAATGCAAGTTGGTTGGGTTTGGGTTGTTTTTTTTCCACACATAGTGGTAAAGCTTAGAAGGGATCTCTGGAGGTCATCTGGTCCCACCCACCCCTACTCAAGGAGGGCCACCTACAGCTGGTTGCCCAGGACCATGATCAGAAGCTTTTTGAGTATCTCCAAGGATGGAGTCCCTACAGCCTCTTTAGGCAACCTGTGCCGGTGCCTGTCACCCTGACAGTAAGAAAGTGTTCCCTGATGTTTAGAGGGAACTCCTCTGTTTCTGTTTGTGCCCATTGCCTCTGGTCCTGTCACTGGGCACCACTGAGAAAAGCCTGGCTCTGTCCTCTTTGTTTTCTTCCTGCAGCTCCTTTGACTTCTTACGTGCTGTTTCTTGGTGGCTTCTAATTCCCCTTGTTTGTTGTATTTTTCCTTGTGCAGGAGGGATGAGGAGGACCAAAAGAACTCCGTCACCATCATCTCGTTTTGTATTGCACTTCAAAATCTTTGCATATCAAACCACTCTCCATCCTGTGAGTACCTCATGAGGTAATTGTATTTTGGATTTTGTTTGTTAGTAAGTCTGGTGCATGACTTGCCAATCATGTACCTCGCAAGTAGGAAAAAAAATGCAGACTTGTGAGCAAAGTATTTTCTAGAGAAATCAGAGTGACTGTACAGGACTGGACCATGATGATTGTGTGCTATACAGGGCCTCTCCTCCTGGTACTTCTTCCCTTGGAAAGAAAAATTCACCTGTGTGCCATCTTCAGTATAACTGAGTTCCCAAGCTGTGTGACTTAAGGTTGCCAACCCAGCCTCTGCTACAGCCTTGTGAGACTGCCTGTGTGTTGACAGCTGCTGACAGTTCCTTTAGGATGGAGAATCATAATGCAAACTGTAATTGAGTTGAGGTATCTCCTCCTTCCTACTCTCTTCAGCAGCATACTTGTCATGTTCCAGATGAACGTTAAGTGCCTCAACTTCCACCAGCAAACCCAGGGAGAGTACAGGCTCTATTGAAGAAAGTCTCTCCTGTCCACTCGGCCAGAAATGGTTTGTTTGCTGCCCAGTTCCTTAGATGCCTGCAGTCTTGTTTTATCCACTGTTTGGGTAAAGTATGAAAAGTATCAGTGTAAAGTTAAGCAGTTTACAGCTCAGTATGACTTTAATTTCACCTAAAAAGATTACTTAATTCCCCTGAACCTTGTTTTCAGTATAATGGTGCATGGAGCAGTGTCTTTTAGCAATGTCAGCAATGCAGTGAAGGACTCGCTGAAGGAAACTGCTTCACATCCTGGATTCATGCAAATTAGGAAGCTTGAACAAGGAAAAGACCTGTAGGTGAGTTCAGATCTTCAGATTACCTCAAAATACCTTTTGTTGTAGGTTGGCTCTCCCAGTGCTAAGACCTTGCTGTGCTTTATTCACTCAAACTAACATATCAGCAGAAAGTGTGGTCGAGTGTACACAGGTGGCTTTCAAACAGTTCCAAGTACATTCAACCCGTGGCTCTGTGGTCCTGTTTCTTGACCAGGAGAAAAGTTCTTTTATTTACTTCCAAAAATAAACTTCAATGTGATGGAACTTTTGTGGGGAAGGCATACTCTATGGCCTCAGTGCAGTCCAGTGGCCAGTGCTGGTCAGTTTGCTGTTTGCTAGTGCCTGAGATGTTACCTATTTCCGGAAGAGAATTAGAATGTCAGATTCCTACACTGCACTATCAAGGCTCCTGTGCTCCTTTAAGGTTTTGGCACCAACGCTGACAGTTGCCTTACAGTGTGTCTCTATGCTCTGTAAATAATTAAGCAGATTGTGTAGTACAGTGATGCAATCAAGACAGTCTTGATAGGAGACTTAGGGGTCAGGACTAAGAAGGCTAAGCCAGCTGGATTTTATGTTCCAATACCCTTATTACTAATTCTACTAGCCCCCGACTAGACTTCTGACACCCAAACAGATGTTGTGATTTGCCTTCAGGCCTGAAGGAGGAAAAAAATGAGGAAAATTTCTCCCTTGCTGGGAAAAAAACCCCAAACAAACAAAAAATCCCAACCATACAGAAACTCTCTATATCTTCAGAAAGATACCGTTTCTATGTTCTTACATTCACCTGAACCCAACAATTCACGATGCTCCAGAATTCCCCCAGTACAAGTTGTTCATACATCACTACTAGAATCAGTTGCTTCTGTGAGGCTGGGACTCCAAACCAGGTGCTTTAGAAGTGATGGTGGCTTCTGCAGCCTCCCCAGGCTTCTCCTTGAGCCCAGTCAAACCCCTGTGGCTACAGCTGCAGTCAGTCATCAGAAGCTAAAGCTGATGCTTCACGTTAGTTTATCTATGCAGTACTGCAAATTTATGTAGGACAATACAAGCATCAGCAATGAACCAGGCTGGACAAAGACCTATGTCTTCTGTGAAGAAAAGCCTGGAAAACACTCATTCAAAAAATGTCCTAAGTCATTTTTTATGATCTGTCAGGCCTTCTTGCTTGCTAACTTTTCTGGCTTTGTTCTATTGTGGTTTTGCAAAGACTAAACTAGACTTAACTGTAACTGTCACACCCATCAAAGGATACTTAGTGACCAATCCTGAAAAGAACAGGGCAGTATTTCCTCCAGAAACAGGATCTCTCTAGTCCAGTATGTAGGCAAAATGTCTACATTACTTATTCATAAGAACATAATTTGTTAATAGTGTAAAGTTAGTTACTGCTTTTAATATAAAGGTTGGGCAATTGCACAGTGACTCTGATAGTGTATGTGAATTTGCCTGAACTAAGGACTTTTTCCACTGAAAGGAATTTACGTGGTCACCAACTTACATCTTCACATGCAAACTGTCAGCAGCAGCACAACAGCCTGACAGATAGCAACACAAAAAATGAAGCAAGTAGAATTTTTTCAGTTGAATTGCCTGCACCTTCAACTGATTTAATTCTAATCTCTATCTCTAGACCCAGTCTTCTGTTACAGTGAAGTTCTTTCATGTTTAAAGAAAGCATAAATAATCCTCTAGCTGAAACAGATGCAATCTATGCCCAAATACTTCTTACAGAGGCCAGAAAAGGGACCTTTTATATAAATTTGAGTTGAACTCCAAAAGGTTTCCCATTACAGAACTGTAGGTAAGGTATCTTTCCTTCTGCCTTCAATAAAATTGAATTCAACTAAGGAATTTTCACTTTACCACAGCACTGTAGGAAAAATGACCATTTTTAAGAGATTCCAAAGAAATAATTACTTGATTTTTTTTTTGAACTGTAACAAAATAATGAAGAGTAGAATGACTTCCTATGTCATCTTCTCCCGTCAACCTCCTCTAAGAGAAAACTTCTACACAGTTTACAGCAATAAACTGATTTTCTACTTTTCATTTAACTGAAATTAAGAGCTTATAGAAGTTTAACAAAATAAAATATTGAAGTCTTTAATTTGAAAGATTTGTTTTAGCAACCCTTAAATCAGAAGTATCTTTGAAAAAAACAATTATATGAGAGAATCACATTTAAAATGTGTTAAGAAATATTAGTTTTATTTAACCAGTTTTCACAGCTGAATATTTATTCTATAAAAACTTTACAGATTGTACAGTTTATATATAGTTCAAACTACTAGAACAAAGAAGTAGGTCCCACAGATGCAAAAATACTGTACCAATCCAAGGTAAAGGCAGATTTACACACTGTACAGCTCTCCACTGGGAAGGGGAGGTGGGTCAGTTCCAAGTAAAAACTTCAAAACTGTACAAAAATAAGGTTTGATTTCTTTTTCATTCTTCATAATACATTCATTAAGATTGCAAGCACAGATACCCAAGTAATAATAGGTATCTGCGGTCAGGAATCAATAACCACTCCTGAAAGGAATGCAAAATAGGTCTATTTACACAGGGCACTCTTACACCATACTGTATATAGTGTATATTTAAAATAATAAAAAAGCATAGACAAAGAACATTAAACATCTAATATAAGGTAGTTTTTTTTTTTTAAAAGGAGTTTTGTTTTTTTTTTACTTAATAGTGTGCCAAAAGATTTTTAACTTATTAAATAATATATTCTAAGTGAACCTAAAATCTATGAACATAAAATGCATTTTTGGTGTAATACATCAATTAAACCAGCAAATAGGAAAAAAAAAAAAGAACTGAAAACAAAACCCAAACTGTATATAAAGTAGTATTCTCACCCAGCAACAGAAGCACTTATGTAGTTATTTAAAAAAGAACCAAAAAACAAAACAAAACAAAAAAAACCAACCAAACCCAGAGAGACTTTTAAAAAACCCACTAAAACTAACTTATAACTTAGGATATTCATACATAAGATATTCAGTGATTCACTAATACTGCAAAACAAGCTTTTTTTTCCTTTCTTTCTTTTTTTTTCCCTTCCCCCTTGCTTTTCCCTCCCACTTCCCCTTATTCCCCTTTCCCAAGAGACAGTGGTTTCTTCATGCTATCTGGGTAAGAATTAAACATATTCCTGCCCCCTTCCTCCCACCCCTCTATACCTCCCCCCAAAAAAGGACAGAGTGTTTTCTTAGCATTAATCCTGAGCACACTCTCTTTTTGGGGATACATGTGATTTAAGCTTAGGGTTTAATTCCCAAAAATTTTAGAATGTTCCATTACTTGAGGTATTTCAACCTTCTTCTGAGACAGTGCCTTGTATCTTAGCTGACTCATTGGGCAGTGAAAGTAAGGGCTGGCTAATACCCGTTTCAATTCTGTATTCTAATGAAAAAGAAAAACATGATTCCAGACTTCCCTGCCACAGAAAATAATGCAACACCATTCACTTTTTAATCCATTCTCTATTTGATACAGTACTAGCCAAAGATAACAAAAACTAGAGCCTTTAAAGAGATGTTTGGTAGTGCACTCTATCTTTTTTTTTTTAGCTTGTGTGTGTGTGTCTACATACACACTCTCACACACATACTACCTTTTTTTATATATATATATATATATATATAAAAAGAGACATATATATGCACACACATACACACAAGTGTGTGTATATATATCTATATGTAACAATCGGGGAGAAAGGAGTTTTGTTCAAATTTAAGTGATACAGTACTTTTAAACCCCTTGACAATAAAAGGTGGGGGGGGTGTCCACTCCTGTTCCCAAGCTGAGCAAGGGGTTAGTTTATATAGGTTTTCCTAAGATGGGCATATTTTGCTTGCCCTGATGTCCAAAGAAATACAATTCCAGTGTCAACGGGCATCTCATCAGAACTCATCAATCTTCTTCTGCAGATATTTTAACATTGAGTCCATCCCTTGTGCTGAGCCCCAGATTTTCTTCAAAACTTCACACTCCTTTTCATTTGCTTGTTCCAAGTCCACCTTCATGATATTACGTACTAAAGCTTTGGATTCTTCAAGTACCTAGGCCAAAAATGCAGTTGGCTTAGTATTATGAGAACTGAGCAACATGTGTACTTACAGGTTTATATGGATGAATCCTGAAGCTGGTCATGAACTTTTAAACTTATCAATTCATGGACATACTATGCCCCTAGGAAATGTTTCTCAAGAGTATTTCTCATAGTTTCACACAGGATTTCCTTTATGCTATACCAGCACAATTTACAACTGCATAAAAATGTGGAAATAATAAAAAAATCTAAATCATAACTCTCTGTGTGTGTACATATGTATTTTTTTTTTTACTGATAACTAGAGAAACCCTAGAGAAACCTCCAACTCCATTTTGGTGAAGGCTAATCATAACACTGTTATCCAGAACTGCTCTAATGACCTTGAAATTCTTGAGCACTTAAAACAGACTGAAAAATCTCGTTTGCTTTTCCATTTAGAAAACTATTAATCTGTTTCAAAGTCCAAAATTTCTGATGTACAGAACAGTTAATTTCTGCTGCATCTCTTCTCATAAGAAAGCACTGAACACTGGTAGTTTCAGCTATCTTGTGCAACTGCCAGTAGTGCACACAGCCATGAACGCACTAGGCTTTACTCATAAAACTAAGTTCAACGTAATGTCAAAGACTGCATTTATTTCCTTGGTAATTTAAATTGCAACTCAAGACATTAAATTATAACTCAAGATTTGTGTGTTTCTGTGCAGTTCTTAGGGCAACTGTTTACACTGTTGATTACAGTAAGTTGGACTTACACAACTATGTTAAAATCAAAACATACTGCAGAGTCCAATGCTGTTTTAATGTTCTTAACCACAATGTGCTACGGCATATGATAAAGAAGAGTCAGATGCAAACTTAAAAAAGATCCTCAAAACCCCAGAAACAAAAAGTTGCATAAGAATGTGTTAAAAGACATTGCTATACTAAAATGTGGTCCTTATTTCATGAAAATGGTCTTTGTTTAGGACATAATGATGTAGAATAATAAGAACTAATCTAATCATAAAAACGTTTTGTAAGAAAATGAAGGAAACTTACAACTGAATTACATGTGACAAGTTCCTTAATTCGAACCATTACTTCTTGTGTGAATGTTCCTGGCCAAAACACTTGAGACACGAGTCCTTTGGCACAAGCCTCCTGCGCAGTCAACTTCCTTCCACTGAACAACATTTCATTGGCCTGAAGGGATAAAAAGTTACTTCTGGTATGAAATGTAATGAGACAAAACTCATTAAAGGAAAAATGTTCAAAACAAATAAGGAAAATGCCTGCACTATTTGAAATAGTTTTATTTATTATAGCTCTTCCAACTTTTAATTAAAGAAAAATACTTGCCTACAGATAGCTGGTCAGTGGTGTTGACTATACTACATGTCAGTAGTTATAAAAATACAGAGGTCTATGATTAAGGGTTAAACATGAAAAAAGTCTTTTGTCATCTCCCATTCATGAATGTTCATTAGCTCTAGCTTTCTTGCAGTATTACTGACTCGTTAACTGTATATGTGGTAATACGTTATAAAGCCTGGCAGATCTGTAAAACAGCAATGAATACATCAGCTTGCCATTTATAATTACATTAGTTGCAGCACTGAAATCTTTGCTAAAAATCTACTTTATCTGTAAGTTATAAAGATAATCCAGTTTTGGTAGTAGATCTGGGAACTTCAGTTTTCATAGAAAGGAACAGTTAAATATTTTACAACTAAAAATGTTTTTTAGTACTGAAAATGTTTGAAATCTAAATTTATGGTTTATTTTCAGCACTTCTCAAAAGTCTTCAGCAGTATTTCATTTATGATGCAACATATAAAATAGCTGGATCATCTTAGAATTTGACCTCCAAAACCCACCGGTTTTGGAGCAGGACATGTTCCAATTTCTGATTAAATTCATAAAACCATTCCCATCTTATTCAGGGGTTCAATACTGAACTGCCAAAATCTTTCAAAAGCTGATTTAGCACTCTTATTAAAAAGAAACACCAGTATTTAAAGGATCTTGTACATAGCTTAAAGGTACAGAACAGTACTACATTCTATACAATAAGGAGATCTCTAGTTCTGTAAATCTTTTTAATCTGTAATTAACACACACCACTATTTATCAGCTTCCCCATTAAAGCTTCATCCCACAACTACTTATGCTTTAATTCTACCTGTAGTGAAGTTTCTTACAGAGTCAAACTTTTTGTCTGCAGTGACATCAACCTCAAAAAAACCCCCAAAACTTTTTACTGTTTCTTAATGACTAATTTACATTGAAAATATGGCAAAGCCATTGCTGGACTCTTGAAATAGGGGAAGTAAGGCTCTTATAAAACACCCAAACCTGACACGTATAGATTTCTGAGGACAAAATTCTGCGTTTCTTCATTTTTTCTAATACTGGAATTCTTGGTAATTATTATAGCAACTTCAAGTTACCCAATTACTGTAGGTACTGTTCTAGTATTGCCATTTCACACAGGAAGAAATCTGAACTCTCAGAAGTCTATTACTCGCCCTTTTGTAATGAAATAAAAAGCCTGGGTTCTATGGCAGTTTAGTTGCTGACTCCCAACGTGTTAAAATAAAAATGAAAAGAGGCTTCCTAGGATCTTTTACATAAAATTTATCAGCAGTACATCTCTCCTAAGTTAATATGGGAAGTTGTGTTTCACATATTTTAGTTAAAAAAAAGAAAGCTTCACACTAGAGGTACAAATTATATACCCCTATAGTTCTACCTTCTGTGAAAGCAAAAATCAAATATACAAGGTTGATTAACTATCACAATTACACCTCCTGATTTTCCAGGTTATACATGAGTAATACTAACCTGAAACACTAGCGAAAAGATCAGTGATATACACAAGTATGTCTAAAACAAGGAGTCATTTTCCTAAGGAAAAATTCTTCCAAAAATAATTTTAAAAGATACTTAACATTTATATCAAAGATCAAAAATGTGAAGTCAATCTAATTGGGAGTTAGAAAAGTCAGAACTTTAAGTCAGCTGGTCAGGTCTACATATTCTTCACATGTATCTTTGGTAGCAAGGGTGAAAACAAATGCTAGAAAACCTTAATAATCTTTTTCTAAAACTCAGTAGCAACTCTTGAGTTCTCCTGAATGTGAAAAACCACGAACGATAATGGTGCAGTTATCTTATTTCTGCCAGCTGTAACACTGCATTAGCAGAAAACCTCACATGAAATGAGCACTCCCATTAGTGTTCTGTTGACAAGTTTTGAAGGAAAATGTTTTGCTCTGGCACCTTCACTTTTGATCTATACACAATATATGCTGAAGTACACTGCTAAGTAAGTTTTAATCCTATAATCAATCACAACTTGTATCTGCTGTGAAAGTTAACACACTTGGTGGTTACTTTCCAAGAAATACAATACAGCAACAGAAATGAAGACAAAAATATTTCATTAATACAAGACTCTCATTAACAACCTACATTTTCTACTCATTCTGTCTTACTCCTTTCACAGAGGAACATCCTACAGCCCCTCTCTTACGGTGAGTGCTTTGAGGCTTACAGGAGACCTTTACGGAGCATCTCAGCTCTCGTGCACTACGATCAGGAGGCAGCCCGACACCCTGGCTGTCATGTGGACTACAGGCACGATGGGATCGTGTATCCCTCATCACTGACACAAGGGCATAAGAAATACTGCCAAGCGTGCTGGAGGCTGACAGGGAAACCCAGCACGTGAAGCCTGATCATGCAGCTCCTGTGCTTTGCATCCAAGACCAGAAAGCCAGACGAAGAGCTCCACAGCAGACGCACAATAACGTATCTCCCCAAACAGATGCTGCCTTCATCTCTATTCTAGATTATTTTCAAAACTCAAAAGCCAGGTTTAAGAATCCTTCCAAAATTCTTGGTATTCCCAATACAGTATCAGTTTTGAATCCTAAGGTCTGGGCTTCAGCTTTCCTGTAACAACAACCTCTGTTGAATGGGGTCTGTGGAAAAAACCTCCCTCCATGACAGACCTGCTCACCAGCCAAGACTGACCTGGTAGGGAAGATATTTCCAACAATCTTGCGACTGAAGATTTTTACATAACTGCTGATTATATAAAGAATGCACCGAATCTGACAAGAGTTAAATGTGGGACTAATATTGCCAAGCTAATACACTTGCAGCAAATTTTAGGATGCATTCAGAGGCCTCCATTCCTTCTTTTGTGTATTTCCCCCCCTCCCCGAACACTTCTCATATCATTCATACCATCTCTTCTTTCTGCTGACTTCTATCTCCCTTTTATAGATAGAAAGCAGACTATTTGATCAAAATTTTCAGTATGGATTCTGAACATAATTAATGAAATCTGCTGACTAAAGTCCAACTTTGTCCCATACAGCACTGACATTGCTACACTGCAGAGGGTTGAAGATAGTATGCAAACAGTGGCCTTTCCCCCCCCTCCCCTTTTGCACTGAAGATTCTGGAATTGTTATCACTAGAAGCTTTCAATTTAAATCGTTATATTTTAAACCAAAAGCATTCACACACATGAAAAGAGTTTACTAGGGAAGAGCTTCTTGGATTTTTTTTGTACATCTAAAGAAAGTAAAAGTAACAACCACAAGTCTCTAAAGGACGGGGATGGATGGAATGGATGGATGAATGGATGGATGGCCAAATAAAAAGGGAAAGGAACAATCAGTAGTTTGAAACATGCTAAGATATTAAAGATACTCTTATAATTATTAATCTATTTCAGTTACCTTTTCTGTTCTCTTCTAATAACTTAAATCCAGACATCACACAATTAGTCATTAGATCTGTTCAAACTGATGTTTTTAATATATCGAAGTCTGTATTTTTACATTGATAAATACTTACAGGGAAAAACTGACTTTTATAATAAACAGTAATTTAGAAAAAAAAAGTGTAGGTACAAGCACTTGTTTTATACTGTTACTGTTTAAATTGGAGTGGGACGTAGGTCAGTTTTCAAAGAATACAGCATAAAAAAATAGTAAGAAACATGAAAATAATGTAGGTAAGATATTTTAAAATAGCGTTTTGTTACATTTGCTTCTTTCATCTGACTGGAAAGCAAGAAAAGGGGTACTAACTAACATGTAGTATGTTTTCAGCAACAATGCAAAGCGTTATTTCCCCCTCCCCCCCATCTTGTAAATTGAGTGCAAGACAAAAAACCCCAAATCCTTCACAAAGGTGGTCTGGGTTGAGTATTTCTTGCATAGCACGCTAGCATTAAACATCAACAGAGAACTACCAAGCAAGGAAGTGCGACACGACTTCTTGAGAACAAGTGCATGCAAGCTGACTTGCTTTGCATACTAGCATGAGACTGCTAATAGCTGGTGACACAGCGCTCTGCTATGTAACAACACTGAGTGCAGACCAGCCCGTTCTGTGCTGAATGCAAGACACTGGTGTGGCTGGTCCTCATAAGGCATCAGCTGGGAAGGTGTGTCCTGGTATGCAGGACACAACCCTTCTGCCACTGTCACAGGGCTAAGGGTGCTCGTGACGCGGGATTACGTCCCATGCCTGCTTTCTGTTCTGTGCATGCAGGTGGGGGCTAGTTTGTAACAGCATGGAGCAGAGAAACTATAAATACTTGTTTCTCATGAAAGTTTTTCATGAGAGAAAGAAAAAAAAATAAAAAAAGACAACACAGCAAAGGTAAAAAGTCTTAAAATCACTATGGATTATCACAACTGCATTGTGAAGCTGTCAGCCCCTACCCTTCAAGCTACTTACAGAAGCCAGGCCCATTATCCGAGGGAATGTAAGGGATGAACATCCATCTGGACTTTGTCCAAAAGTAGTGTATGGTGTCTGAAACCAAGCCTTCTCGTTAGCCCAAACCACATCACACAGAGGCAATATAGATGCTCCAAGTCCAATGGCTGGGCCATTTACTGCTACAATGATAGGCTTCTTAAACTGAATAAAAGTATTCACAAAATTCCTGAAGAGAAACAGAAACATGCACTCACTACATGAGTAAAATACACCAGCCCTTGAAAACTCAGTAATAATTCATCTCCACAGTAACATCACTTTCAAACCCAACCTGATCACCCTCCACGATGAGGTGGTTAGCTTGGTGGGAGAGGGGAGAGCAGTGGATATTGTCTAACTAGTCTTCAGAGCGAAGCTTTCAGCACTGCCTCCCTCCATAGGACCCTGAGAGTCAAGCTGTTGATGTATAAGCTGGATGAGCAGACAGCAAGGTGGACTGAAGAATGTCTGAATGGCTGGCCCAGAGCGTGCTGATCAGTGGCATGAAGTCTAGTTCGAGGCCAGCAATCAGTGTTGCACCCCAGGGGGTCAGTGCTGGATCCAGTACTGTTTGTTCAATAACTTCATCCATGATCTGGATGATGGGGCAGAGTGTACCCTCAGCAAGTTTGCCAATGATACAAACCTGGGCTGATACACTAGAGAGGCATGGTGCCATCCAGAGGGACCTCGACAGGCTGGAGAAACGGGCTGAGAGGAACCTCATGAAGTTCAACAAGGGGAAGTGCAAAGTCCTGTATCTGGGGAAGAAAAACCCCAGGCACCAAATATATGCTGGAAACCAAACAGCTGGAAAGCAGCTTGGCAGAAAAGGACCTAGGGGTCCTGGTGGACATCAAGTTGAACTTGACCCAGCAACATGCCCCTGTGGCACAGAAGGCTTACAGTACCCTGGGCTGCATTAGGAGGAGCGTTGTTAGCAGCAGGTTGTGGGAAGTGATTCTTCCCCTCTGCTCAGCACTGGTGTCCAGCCCAGTGAAAGAGAGATGTAGAGCTACTGAAGACAGTCTAGTAAAGGGCCACCAAGATGACTAAGGGACTGGAGCATCTCTCGTGAGGAAAGGCTGAAAGACTTTTCAGCCTGGAGAAGAGCAGGCTTGGGGGGATCTCATCAATGTGTATAAATACCTGAAAGAAGAATGCGAAGAGGATGGAGGCAGGCTCTTTTCAGTGGTGCCCAGTGACAGGACCAGGGGCAATGGGCACAAACTGGAACACAGGAGGTCTCCTCTGAACATCAGGAAACACTTTCTTACTGTCAGGGTGACTGACCAGGCAGCCCGCAAGGTTGTAGAATCCCCATCCTTGGAGATATTAAAACCCCCTGCCTGGACATGGGCAACCTGCTGTGTGACCCTGCTTGAGCAGGGGCAGGTTGAACAAGATGACCTCCAAAGGTCCCTTCCAACCTCAATCATGCTTTGATTCTGCAAAAGCCTAGTATTTCTCCCAGCTCAGCAAAGCACAATAACTGGGCAGGTGTGGAATTAACACCCCTCCTACAAGCAGCTGATATGGCACTTGTGGTATACGCACATGCCTCACAGCCCCCTCTTAGAGGAGGCTGCAGTCAAACCTCACCTCTGGGCACCAAAACCACGGTTATAGCCCTGCTTGGTCTTCACTGTGGTTATGTATGGCACTGGTATAAGGTATCCATCTACATTTTTTTAAGTGAAGGTATATAGATATAAGTGAAGATGAGCAAAGCATTAATGAATATTTCTAGGAGACAGCGCTTCTTAATAAATAAATTTGCCTTTTAAAATTATGAACAAGCCATAAATAATAGAGTATCACACACATCTGTAAACTTCCTCGCCTTCACCTTCCCTCTCTTGGTTGGTCATAATGCTACCGGTGCTAGCCTATTAACTTACAAAAGCATATTCCCATCCTCATTAATCAACACAAAAATCACAATTCATTCCAGTACTCACAGAGCATGGATGCTTAAGTGCTTCTCTGTTCTCAAAAAGTAAATGCCTTCAGGAAAAAGTAAGCATATGTTTGTACATACGTACATGTACACATGCATTAGACCAAACAGAGACTTCTAAAACCTCAAAGCTGAGGTGCTGACATTTGTCAGTTAATAGCTACCACACATAATTAAGAAGTTGTCCATATTTACTTCAAGTTCATGACAAATTGTGATTAGAATACAATGTACAACACACAGTTGTCAGCACTTGTAAAGCACTCCTTTGCTCTGAATGACAGATGATTTTTCATTTCATTTTTTCAGTATTAGATGCTGAAACATGGGATTTTCATCAAAATCTTAAAAAAAAAAAAAGAGGGATTTAGTGGTAGTTTTAAAGTTTGCTCTTTATCTGCACTACAGGTTTTTGTATTTCTGCAAAACAGGACATTTTTACTATATTGCATCCATCGCTAAAGGTTTTCATGCTGCTTCTTAGCTCATTCTAGTGAGCCAAAATTGATGAATGCAAAAACATTTCTGGAACCATCTTATTCAAGCTGTCATACAGACATCCCACTCAGAGACTAAAGATAATTTTAATCATATCAATATTCCAGAGAGGACCATTTCCAGCATATATATGAAATATACCATTATTATATTTGAAGACAGGATATGTAGGTGTTTTAAGTTATCTTTATCCATTTTATTAACAATGAATAGTAGGTGACAAATCAGGCTTCTGGAAGGGCCTGAATTAAGCTAGTGACAGAAGCTTGGCGTTAAGAACCTCTGTCCCCGGCTGCATCTGAAGTCACTGCATGAGCAACTTTTACATGGAATGATTGAAAAATTTCCTTTGAAAAAAAGAACTATTATCATCTCTATGAGCCAACTGTGCCTCCAATGAAACAGGCTTTTCACGTTACAAGGTCTTTTTTAGGGACATTAATATTGATAATGACAACAGAACATAGGTCTCTGAAGGAATATAGATACTCTGGAAGCATATAAGAGATAATCCAAGACCGCAGGTCCTCAAAACTGATGTTCAAAAGATAAGCTACTTGTTTGTACTGTTAAAACATGTCTCTAAGATCCATATGTTTTTCCATATATATTCTTTTAGTTCGTAGTAGTTCCGCTCATTTTGTTTAAATGTTAGGTTTGGTACCTAGCATTGGGATGATGTTCACTACTATTAATCTACTCCTTTAAAATATCCATCGTTCCACTGCTCTGAATGTACTACGTGAAGTTAACTCATGCGATGCACACCTTGCATTTGTGAGATGTTTCCTGAAACCCTATGGTTGTTTAAGTCTTCAACAATTAGTTTCAAGTGGAGAAGTATTACTATACCACCAATTTTCACAGTTAAATTTTAGTAGTAAAAATAGTGAATGATGTGTGAAATGACAACCCAAATAGAAAGGGACAGGGAGTATAAAAGAAGTGTTGCACGCTATATCACGTAACAGGTAAATGTCTTAGATCTTGTTGAATTACAGGCTTTTGAAATAAGATAAACCAAGGCAGACTACAGTATGAAGAATACCCACTCAGATGACTGGAGATAATCTTACATACCTAATAGCTTCTGCCATCTTAGTGCTTTCCTTTTTTCTATCATCTGTTAAACGTCGTATAAAATAAATAAAATCAAGACCACAGCAGAAAATGCTACCAACTGCACTGAAAAGCACAAGTTTACTGTCATCTGCAGCTGCTGTGTTCAGTGCACTTTGGACTTCCTTCATTACCTGAAAAATCAAAAATTCATTAGGATCTTTGTATTCTATCATTAAAAAGTAATATACTGTTCTCCTCCTTCCCCTCCCCCTCCCTCCCCCCAGATCTTCAACATCTTTAATTTTTACTTAGGATCCACTCAACCATCATACTGGAAAAGTTAAACGGTTTTTCATTATCCAAAAATAAGAAAGTTAAAAAAAGTATTAGAAGCTTTGCATTTCAAAAAATGTAATTAGACTAAGATAATGAAATCATTAAGAAAAGATCTATTAGATTTTATCTGTAACTAAAACACTCATTCAGCATTTCTGTAATTCGGACAGCAGATGGCATATGCAACCAGTTCAGAAAAAAAGAAGAGTAATTCAGGCTAAAGCTTGTTTCAAGTTGCAGTATGTAAATCACCACATCTCATAAAAGACAGAATATCTGCATGTTCAGATAACGTAGTTCTTAAACTCAGCTGAATTACACTTAAAGTCTGTTGTATGTGTAACATCTTGCAAGCAACAACCTGAATCTTCCTGTGTGTACTTCTGTGCATACGTGAGTCATAATTAAGGCAAGGATTTAGAACTCCCCCAGCACACTTCCCCCCCAAAATCAGAATTGTTCTGACCTCTGGATTTAGTGAATTATTTTCAGATGATTTTGTTGATAGCAAAATGTGTGTGAATCCATCTTGTTTTCTGACAACAATGTCTCTGTACCGGTACGCACTCTCCGTTTGTCTCACACTGAAACGTAGCCTTTTATCAAAAGGTTGATCTCTCCTGTCATCAATAAACCTTCGTTTGCTGGCTGTCACTCCTGTTACAGATGTCTGTATGTTGGTTGTACCATTGGCTGCTAATGCTTCCATAAAGGTGGATGTACCTGGAAAGGGTTTGAACAATAGCATTCTATTAATTACATTTTATTAGCTCAGCAGTTTAAAAATCCGTATTAGCATGAGAACATGCTAGTCATATTGAGAACACAGTAAATATGAAACTCAGCCCCCTGGAAGTTACTGTAATGCTACAGAAATAGACACTGTGCACAGAGCAAAACCGAAGTGACAAAGGTGTCCAACAATTCATTTTACAGTTGGAAGACAACACATGTTAAACAAGCTTAATAGACCACATACTCATTTTTAGAAGGAGGGAAAGGTTTATTTAACATTCCTAATACCAATGCACTTCAGTAGGTTAACGCTCTGCTTTCTTCTTTTTACAACATCTTTCAGTCTTCTAACAGCATCAAGACTGCAAAGAGAAAGCAGGCGGCTTTTGTTTAAAACACCATGAGAAGTTAATATATGAAAGAAAATGACACAAAATAAGCTAAATAAAGACTTTAATTGACAAGATCATATAAAACATAACACTCCTTAAAGGAAAATGGAAATGAAGAAATACAGACTATATGTCTTTTGAGAGGGAAACAAGACCCATGCAGTAATGGGTATTTTAATAGATTCATAGACAATGAGATATTTCTTAAGTCTAAACAATTTTTGCTATTAGAATTGGCAAATAGAGCATTATGTCTTTCTGGTTTTGTTCCCAGTCACTTAAACAGACAGAATCTGAAGGCATGCAAGTAAACAGGCCATTCCTCATGACACAGAAGGGACAGGTTTTTCCGTACTCCACATTAGAAACAGAATACAAAATAATTAACGTTCATGAGAGAAAATAAGAGAACATATTGGATCTAGAATCCATCTCTATGTTAAAGTCTTCATGTAAAATCTTCGTAAAGTTTGTCAGATTAAAGTAATGGAATACATGTTGGGGGGAGGGGATGGTAGGGTTAAAAAACGTTGGAAAAACATGTTACAGGCCAAGATGGGAAAGTTTTGAAAGCCTGTTCCTGAGAACTGAGGTCTGAGACTTCATTAAAATCTACTGGAAACCCACAGCTCTTATCTCACTAACAGGTACTTCAGAACATCATGCTATGGTATCTTAAATTTTTAAGTACAGCTAAACTGCATGTAAGTTGTTAATTAAATGCCATCAGTGGATCTTGCTTAAATTGTCATTCTCTTTCTGAATAAGCTGTGTTTTTAAAATGCTAATAATACGCAATGCTATGATTTTTAATTTTTGTTTGTTTTTACAAGATACTACAAAGACTTGTGGGTCCAGTGAAGACATTAAACAGGCTCACCTATATCACTGGAATATCCTATGTCTCCACATTTTAACTGTATTCAAATGTTGCTTACTTTGACCTGCATGAAGCATGAGAGAGATATTAAGAGAAAGGCGAATGAAATTAAAATTTAGAACATTATACATTTTCCCATTTGTATGTCAGAAACTGCCTTCAGCTATAAATGAAGTCTCCATATCAAATATTTTCAAATAAATCTTTGATTATGAACCTGTTATGATTAATTAGGCAAGTTGTCTATCAAAGGAACTATACAATAATAAGGTTTTATTTTACTTTTTAAAATCTTCCTTGTTGTACTAATGATTTAATTCTCTTACCAGTTTTTGTGAAGTTAAAAGACAACATTTTTCAATTGTTTCAAGTGAAAAGTAAGAAACTCAATTTAGTTTGTGATCAGAGGTGAACAAAATGAAATGGAAAGTTAATATTTGATGTTGTCACAAGTTTCACATTTATTCCTAAATTTTTCACAGCCTATCAGATTCCCTTTTTCATTTCAGCAGAATAAAATTTTTATTTGATGCATACCAGAGGAAGTTGATGAGGGATGCTTTCAATACTTTTCCCTTGTAAGCCACACTATGTTGATTATATTCCTTTAAAAGAATTCCCTTCAAAGAGAATTTGCAGGAACACCACTGTTGCCCCATATTTCATCAGTAACATAAGGTGAAATGGTATCATTGGCTGCAATGGTTTGATTTTCCATAGGAAAGGTAAATTAACACAACTGAAATCACCTCTGATTGCTATACCCTGATATAAGACTTTATGGCTTCTCCCCTAGCCAGAGTGAAAAACGTGGAGAACCAGGACGGCACAATAAACTAGACTAAGCCAAAAAGAGTCAGTAAACTTGTGTAAGAGCTTTAAGTAGATCTTTTCCCAGGACTCATACTTCTAAAGACTTCCTCAAATACCAGAAAATTACTTTTGAGATGTAAGAGGCTATTATTATACACCGTGAGAGATAAAACTTCTGGCAAGAGAGACCAAGATGTAAGCACCACCAGCCACTTTTCATGCTTACTGAATTGGCAAGAGACCACCTGAGTTTTTATACAAACTCTTGTCTGCACTTGTCAGTAGTTGCAGTTTCAAACCCCAAACAAGGGACAGCTGCAGTTCAGTGGAAGAAATCTTCTGCATCCAACTCTGAAGCACACTTTTATCACACCTTAGACTGGAATCATAAACCTGTTGTTGGCTTTAGAAACTGCCTCTGTGCAGGGAGATCCGCTCAGCTGGTGTGGATTAGAAAACGGCACCAGCAGAGTTAAAATACCTTTGTTAAGTGTTTGTCCTTATCGCTGTAAGTTTGTGCCCTTCTACACCTTAAAGCCTAGGAGGCTTGCTCTTTTGGCATTCAGTACTCAAATATGAAGAGACAACTCAGCGATGTAAAGTAGTACCTTCGTGCTGTATATAAATAGGCAAAGGTTGCATCACTGGGCAGTCTCAGACACGTGCTGCAGCAAGCGAGGATGAAAATAAATTATAAAAGTGCCAGAGAGAATGAACTGCATTGCCATAGATTTCCTCACATGAAAATTTTGTCTTGAGGTTACTTATTTTCAGGTTAGTTACAATTATATTTTACAATTTTAAAATATAGATTTCATAAGAAACCAAAGGCAGTTCTGCATTTTAGTGCATGAATGGAGATAGCATATCAAAGACTAACAAAACACCACAGCCCTCTCTTTCCAAGCCCTTTTTGTTTTTGGAAGGTTCAGTTTGAAAGAACAGACAATTTACCCTGGATATTGTCAACTATTGCAGAACTATGTTTAAGAGGTAAACAAACAGCTCTTACAGTTAAGAAAACCCTTCCAACTGCAAACTGTTAATTAGTGTAATGTGGTCTTCTCCAAGGTGAAGACATACTATTACCGTGCAAAACTTCACCATACAGATGGAAAATGAAATTAAGAGGACTATTTGGTTTTGCAGCTGCTGATCAAAACGTGGTTAACAGTCACCATTTTCATGCAGCTGCTCTTAAGAGGGATAAAATAAGCTACGTGCAACAGATAAGAAAGGAAATAGTCTTAATCAAAAGGAAAACAGATGCAAAATACAGAAGTTGGAAAAGGTGCAGAACAGCAAAGGTATCATCAACCCCATTCCACTGGCGTATGACAGAAAAAAGCCACCTCTTCAAAATACAAGGGGGGGGGGGGGGGGGCGGTAATTCAAATGCATGATGCCAGACTTCTAAACAGAGTTAAAACCCAAAACAAGTAACACACAACTTCACAGCAATCCAAAAGCTAAAATCCCAAGCTCTTCTCTGAGCTATTCGTGCCTCACTGTTATGGTCTCCCACATTCTTGAGAAATTCAGTTTAGCTTACATAGCAAGCCTTAAACACAAACACTCCCCCTCTCTGCAACAATACTGGGGACACATCCAAACAGGTGCTCTAAAAACAGCCAAGCCTCTTTTGCACTCTTCTTTTTGAGTACACACGAGGTACTTTTGTGTACATGAGTACACAAGTGGTGGTACTTTAATTCAAAGGTTTGTCTGACAGTGTATGCTCTTTCTGAAAGGCTTAGCACAGATGTCTAAGGAACAAGCATAAAATGGGAGGTGTGAACGATGCTGAATATTTTTCCCAGCTCCAGCCACCAGAAATTTAGCAGTTCCTCAAATCTGCATGCCCAGAACCACAGATTGCACCCAAACCCATATAATTAAATCCTTATGCCCCATGGAATGGTCCAATTTACTTCTGAACCCACTATGGTTTTGTCTTCTGAAATATCTTTTGGCAGTAAATTCTGCACCATGCACCTTTACTTTCTTCATCCTTTTCATCACATCACTTCTCCAGACTGATTAGTCCCAATCTATTTACCCTCTCTCCCTCCAGAGGCCAGCCCAAGCCTGTCATTCTTCTCTGGGCTTCTTCTTCCTCTTCTACTAAATCTTGGAACAGGGTCAAAAAATAGCACACAATATTTAAGATGGGGACTTATAATGTGGCATATCTGAGTCTTCTCTTTTGTCCTCTACTCTTTTTCCGTAATAATTTCAAACAATTTATTTGTTGGTTTGTTGTTTTTTTTTTAAAAAAAACTAGCAGTGAGCAGATATTTGCAGAAAATGACCCAAAACAAACCCAATGCCCTTTTCCTGAGTAGTAACACGAGTGGGGAACCAGTCACTGTCCAGGCACAGTTTTGCACAGAAGTGTGTTTGTCCCCTCCTCACCACTTGGCGTTCATCTGCACCGAAAGTGATCTCTCATTCCAAGTAAGTCTGCAGTGGTCACCCACAGGGAGCTGCAGGGACCCTTACACCTTTCCTGTACCCCCATGTACCAACCACATCCTCTCCTACACTAAGAGACGAAATGATTAATAAGATGCTTCCCACTTGAATAAGCAAATGAAAAAACACCAGCAACAATAATTTCTTAAAAAGTATTAACTGCAAAAATAACACTGCAATTGTAACTGATTACGATTCAAGTACCAGAGAGGGAAAAAACTGTGATCTGCAAAATGGATTGGGAAAAAAAACCCAAAACCAAAAAGAAATCAATTAGTGGTAGAAGCTGCTTTTTTCCCCCAAGTCCTTTCTTTACTTTCACTGCTTTATAGTCCCCTGTATATATAATCCACAAGTCTTCATGTCAGTTGTCCAGTGCAGGTTGGTTTGTTGTTTTTTTTTTTCTTGTTTTCCTTTTGTTTTCTGCCTACAAACAGTGGTGTTTTGATGCATGTTCATATGTACTAGCAAGCCCTAACTGTAAACACTGTAACACTGCACTACATCAAATACTTCACACGAGATGCAAACCCCAGACAGTGATATCACAATGTAACATAGTATGTAACAGCTTCCAGTAATTTTTCCACTTCTGCATCAGCAATTACACAGAAAACATTTCTTAGAATTTCAGTGTATTGGCACAGATTATAGAAATTAAAAATGAGGGTTCTAAAAAAACCTACATATGTGCCCATTTTTTTTGTCTGAGTAGATGTATTTACGGCATTTACATTTTGGAAGCAAACAGAAGTTCCAGCTTCCTTTGAAATGTCACTATAAATATTTATAAGAAGAAAAAAAA
This sequence comes from Falco punctatus, assembly GCF_963210335.1. Classification (NCBI taxonomy): domain Eukaryota; kingdom Metazoa; phylum Chordata; class Aves; order Falconiformes; family Falconidae; genus Falco; species Falco punctatus. Next base: position 93,258,106 of record NC_137582.1, on the reverse strand, counting down.
AAGGTCCAAATTTATTGTACATTTCACCTAGCATACTGTTTTGCCCAGTGTTTCTGGAAGAGGGTGCAGAAGGTATACATCATTTATGAAAGAGACACTTCAGTTAACTCCTTCCAGATTATGGTATTACGGCGATTCAGCAGACAGAACAGTGCAACCAGTAATAAGCTGGGCACCCCCCAGCATTAGAACAGGCATCCCCCAAGATGCCTGGGAGGAGGGGTGGGGAGAGGGTGATACTCTTCAAATTATATGGCTGCTGATCAGAGATACCCTGCTGGTGCTGAAACCTTCTCAGCTGTTGGGAGGGAACGTGTGTGCGTGCACTGTAACTTTTCCTTTTCTCATAAAGTTAAGCACTTCTTGATTCTGTTTCAAGGACACAGTTTCAGAGGGAACCATTAGATGTTCTTCAGTCACCTTCTGTTCTTTTTGCAAGTATGTCACCTTTCCACACACAAGAATGTAGGTTTTGAGCACAGATTAACCAGCAAATTATTGCAATAGTATTTGGTGGAACATCACCAACAGGTAATTACAACTCATCAGTGCACACTCCTGCAGTGGCTGGCAGGCTTGATTGTCGATGTCTATCTTCAGTTACTAGAAAGCCCTTTCTCATACCCCTTAATTCCCACTCTCTACCATATATTTTGTATAGGTGTTAATTTTAAATGTCACTTTGAAACAATGCTCCTATAAAATTGACATTTCTTACAGGACACTGTTATGGACAGAATTAACACGAGAAGAGAAACACACACAAATATTTACCCTTGAATTGCAATATTTCTCCACTCAAAAGTTTTTCCACCCTACACCAATTTTTATCTTGGCTGCCACATAACATACAGAGTACTAGGATCTATAGTAGTCCTTTTTTCTCCTTTTTGTAGATGTCCTGGTTTTGGCTGGGACAGAGTTAATTTTCTTCCTAGCTGCTGGTACAGTACTGTGGTTTGGGTTTAATGTGAGACTGATGTGGAGAACACACTGATGTTTTAGTTGTTGCTGAGCAGTGCTTACCCCAAGTCAAGGACTTTCCAGTTTCCCATGCTCTGCCAGTGAGCAGGTGCACAAGAGGCTTGGAGGAAGCAGAGCCAGGGCAGCTGGCCTGAACTAGCCCAAGAAATATCCTATACCATAGAACATCATGCTCAGTATATAAACCAGGGGGGCTTGGGCCTGCTGATGGCTGCTTGGGGACTTGCTGGGCATCGGTCAGTGGCTGGTGAGCAACTGTACTGTGCATCACGTGGTTATTCTTCGGTTTTATTCCTCCCTCTCCTTTTCCTTACAATTCTTATTACCACTACTATTATTATATTTTACTTTATTGCAATTATTAAACTGTTCTTACTTCAGCCCATGAGATTTACCCATTTCCAATTCTCCTCTCCCAGCCAGGGAGTGAACAAGTGGCTGCATGGTACTTAGTTGCTGTCTGGGGTTAAAAGACAGCCAATAGCTTTCTCAGTTTCTTGTATTACTTACAGCATCAAATACATATAAATGTGTACAATGATACTGTTAGGAAGAGGGCATATTACTGGTCATAGCCTACACCCTACTAAAGTCCACTATTTAATTATTTTTGCTTTTGAATGTCTTTCCTTCTCAGAGCATAAACATCCATGTAAGAAACTCATAATGCCAACTAAAAATGCAACTAATCAGAGAGTAAAATTCTACTACTGTAGTGGGCAATCAATACAAGAGAAAATGTCATTCCTCCACCCTTCAGTTAAATAGCTTTACTTTAGTCTGATTATTTTAAGTCATATCAATGGAAATAAAAGACATTTTACACACTGTAAAAAGATGAGACTAACAAAATACTAGACCAAACACTTGTTAAGACCATGCCCATAAAAACAAGGATAACAATAATATGTAGTTTGGTAACAAATATTTTTAAAAGTCTGATAAAGTTTTACTGCTTTCAAGGAGGAACTATGCATTTTTATGCATAAGATGTTAAGGAAACTTTCCACAGTCTTAGAGTGGAAAAAACCCACCCTCCTCCTAACAATGGCAAAAGGCTTTCCAAATACATCTGCATTCTTATTATTTCACTGGAAATATATAAGCAAACACTCCTCAGGTGAGCAAATTACTTTCCTCCTCTATCATGGCACCAATATAAGTCAGGATTGCTCTCTTCTTCCCTTCCACTGCAGTTTTCAGCTTATTTTGGAGTGATTTTTCTTTCATTGACTCTATAGTTGGAATACTACTGACAAATAGAAAACAGTGCACATGACCATTATCACAATTTTAGTTGTTACTCAAGGCAGCTATAAGGAAAAAATATATATAAAAACTCCTAAGCACCTCTGATATTACTCCAGTCAGGAGGTCTGAGCCATATTTCACAGTAGCACACACCAAAGTGTTTGATGGGGGAAGCAACAAAAAAACCCAGTATTTCTTTTCTCACAAATACGTACAAATAAGAAAAACCTTCCCCAGGTTACAGCCTTCTTTTGGAGCCTTTTTAATACTGGGAACATTTAATCAGGAAGAACCCTCCTATCTTGATATTCTTGCAGCTGCAGGTTATGACACTGCAGTGTTTGTTTGAAATGCTCTCAAATTTGAGAGTTAAGTAAGGACATCTCTTGGGGCTCATCTACAGAGGAAAGCTATTGCAAAATAGGCTAAGGTTTAAACTTGAAGTATACCCAGCTATTTCACACTAACTCCTAAGGTGAGCACATTCTATATTAAGGGCACTTCATTGCAATTTAATCCAATCCCCAAAGTAATCTAAAAAATGGCTCTCTTCCTGTGGAGTAAGAGTGCCCTAATGTAAGGCTAGCCTAGAACAGACGCTGCCAAAAGACATCCCAGGCAATTTCCCGTATAGACAACATATGCCATGTACATATGACATAGTTCTTGTAAGGACATCAAAACTTTCTGAAACATTCTAGCTAAATTATTAATGAGATTTAGACTGATGGGTATAGCACTGCTACGTTGGCAGAATACTCTCGTTTACCTTCTTTTTGAACACAAGATGTTAATAAGTATTCACATTTCATTCTTATCACATAGATGAGGCTTTCAATACCAGAGTTTGCAAGAGCTCCACTCACAACTGCCCCCCAAAACATTTGGGATTTCAATGCAGAAAAACAATGGACAAAGATGTCTAGAGGACTATCAGAGGTTCAGGACGCTGACATGTATGTATTAGGCTTTACTGAAGACCCCAAGCTCTGGTTATACAGAGTATCTGGCATGAGCATCCCTGCTGGGAAGAAGCATCTTTGTTTTTACCATCTACCTCAAGGAGGTACCTGTGTCTTTCCAGCCACTGTCTAATGTCTGCTATTAATAGAAGATGTCTCAACATCTTGAGGTTTATTCACCAACAGGTTCAGGAAGAGGTGGCCAACGAATACATTACCTAAAGCCATATGAGCTGGCAGCAGAAAGGCCACCTCCAGTCACAAGTACACACAGATGTGTGCCTTAACATGGCCAGCTATACCCTACACTTGGGTAACCTGCAATACGTAACGTTGCTGGCTGCTACTAACATGAGCAGCAGCACCTCCTTAACAGAAATCACCAACCCTGACAGAAATAACTGGCTGGGGTGGGATGGGGAAGCACAAAGATGCCTCTTGAGTCTCCACCTGAGGCCTTTGGGTACCTCTTAGAAAAAACCTAAATATTGTAGTGCAGGGTGTTTAGTCCTGAGCCTTGCACTTAAGCAAGAAGGCCACTAGCTCCTCCAGCACTTCTGCAGACTGAAAGTCTGAAAGTTGTGGAGAAAAAAAAAAAAAAAAAAAAAAATCAGAGCTGGACCTTGACACCATGGGGAGAAAACATGGATGAAAAGAAGGTTAGAGGTCTCAGGGAAGTGTAAACACAGCTCTAGACTCCTCTGACGAATGGCACATTCAGAAATGCATAGGCCAAAAGCAAGTTCTTAGTTTTGATTCAGAGGTACTTTCTGAAAGACCCTGCCCTTAGGCAAAGCACACAACTGCTATTTACACCACATCTAAAGAGGCATTCAGAAATTGTTCTAGAGGCAATCTGTCCACCAGTTTTCCCAATATTCTGGGAAATAAGTCCACATTAAAAGCAGGATGACCAAAGGTATTCTTTGGTTATCCCATGCAACACATGCTAGGTATTTAGATGCTCTGAACTAAAAATGTAATTCAGAACAGTGTACCACCTTGCTGAATTTGCCGTTTCATACTGATGACGAGGAATAAATCCCAAACATGATCTATTGGCAAGAGCTGAAGTGAGGTATGATGGAAAGGAGTAAGTAAATACAACCTGTGCTCTCAAGCTGAACCTGTTTTCTCCTGTTTGTTTTTTTGGCAGTACTGGCTAGCATCAATGAGTATGTGAGGACATGCCTGAACTGCAGAACTCATGGAGAATATCCAGTATTCTTTATTCCTCCTATAATAATAAATAAAATTTAAAAATAAAAACCAGAGACAGTTCTAAAGCCAGCAGGAGTCTACTAAAAGATTTGGATCAGATGCTTTGCATGAGGGAGACTTATACGATATCCTCCCTCAATTAGGCTTTGTCCTGGATCACTGCAGGCAACTGCTAGAAAACACTGGAGGCATTTGTCTTCACATCAGCTTGCCCTCCAGCTCGACCCCAGTACAAATGGTATGGTTCTCCACACTGTAGGATTTGCAGAGATAGCAAAAATCTTAAACATGGCCATGAGTCTTCAGAAAATGCCCATCATAAGAACACATTTTCATCAAATTTTGACATCAAGAATATAACTGTAAACAAGCAAATAAAAACCCTCAACCCATACCCAGGGCAAATCACAAGAAAATAAGCACAGCCGAAAGCAGTGAGCAGAGAAGGCAATGCTCCCATCCCAGCCAGCAGCTGGGAGGAACCGGGGGCAGTGAGCTGCCCTTGCACAGCAGGACGGGTCACACACACGGGCAGTGCCTGGGTGCATGCTCCTCATATCGCTGAGGGAAGCAATCAGCTTCTCCTCAAGACCTCAGGCTTTCTACTTCATTGACTGTTGCCATATTTATGAACAGTCTATCAAAGTGAAAAAATATCTCGCAGACAAAAAACCTAAACTGATAACTTCATAAAGCACTAATTAAGTAGTTAACACATGCTGCCATACATAGGAAATGGTGCAGAGCTGTGGACGTGGCTTGCCTCTGGCTACAGAGCAAGTTAGTATACAAAACTGGAGTTACAGGTGGTCCCAATCCCCAAAAGCTACTTTCCCTCGTAAAAAAATATATTTCTTCTTTTATGAAGTATTGGATCCTTTTTTTTTTTTCTTCTTTACAGAAATTACTGGTATCTAGATTAAAGTACAAGTAGCAATACTGATACTATTGCTAGACAGAAGAGATAGCTATGCAAGCAATAGCTATGGAAGCAATGGAATAAACACTATGACAAACCAGTTAAGGTCTATCTCAGAGTAGGACTTCGCAACTGCTCTCAACTGTGCCAAAACCAAGGGAGGCTTAGTTAAGTACCATAATGCTTGTTGCTACATAAAACCAAGTACAAAGTATATCATATCCAATGTTTTACACCGATCAAAGTGTGCAGTGGCCTCAGAGAGAATTTTATAGCTTGTATAGCTGGCAATAGGTAAGCAAGGTTTATTTGGCTACTTAGATATGGAGGTAGGAGCGCATCTTTTCACAGAAGTCATACTGGTGTGATCACAGTTCAAGAGTCAATTTGTACATTTTTTTTTAAAAAATATTATCACTGCAGGTGCATGGAAAGAGTTGGGTCCATAACCTGATAATTTGAGAAAGCAGGGGAAAAGAAGTGAAGAAGAAAACCTCCAATTGCTACAATTCTGAACTCCAGCACTGGAGCCTCAGCTGTTCAGCTGCAAGTCTGTACAGCCGTGCCTGGACTTAAATAGTAAATTTAAGAGGTGGTTCATGGGTGGCAGGCTCCAAACATCTTTAGATACAGCAGGCACCCAAAATGCTGAAAGTTGCCTTAGGAAACAATCCATTAAGAACACACAGAGAAACCAAAAATATCAGAGGAAGTCACTACATAAAAGACAGAAGAATTACTATTGAGTAAAGCAAAGATCATGTACACAAAAATAATGGGACTAGTACATAACTAGTCACAATTGTGAGCTCAATTTTAATTTGGAAACCATTTGAAGCATGTCATAGATGACACAAAATAATAGACTAATTACATGACTGGTTGTTTCCTGAAACCTGCCAGGAACCCACCTGTTCAAGTCAGATTCCAACCACTAAATAAACAGAATGAAAAAAATAGAAACAGGACAGTATTGGCAAATGGAATTTAAATTTAATTTCTACCAAGATGAACACCGTGCAATTTTAGATAAATGTGTCATGTAAAAAGATTTTGCATTAAATACTTCATACAAATAGGAAGATACCCCAGTCATAAGGAGAGGGTGTATAAATGGAGCTAAACTTATACAGTAATTGAATTATTTTCTTCAGGGGTGAGATGTAGCTTCAGTTAACTCCACATGGTTAAACAGGTCAATAGGAACTGAGGGGAAAATAGAATATGCTATACTTACAAGAAAATAGGAAGTAAAGAACACTGGGAAGAATACAGGGAGATGCTAAAACAGATAAAGAACGGGTATTAGAAACGCAAAGTAAAACTCTAAAGTTATCATAGTTACAGATGCTAAACATAAATTATTTTTCCAGTGTTATAAAAAAAGGAGAATTAGACCAAAAATAAGAGTGAAATGTAGTGTAAAGTACAAAGTCAGTTAAAAGATTAGCGGGAAAACCAGCATGCCATAAAAGACCAGAAAAGACATTAACAAATGACAACTAAAAGGCTTGAACATGGCGAGATTGCTGACAGTATTGAAAAACAAAAAAAAAAAGAAAGAGACAAATGTGATAAGTCTATATGGGAAATGTTTCATAGTAAGTGAAATACCTCTGAGATTTGCTTGCTTAAAGACTAGCCAATTTGGAAGGTACTGTGAGTACTAAAATTTGTATTGATGTAGTTTCAGATAGAGTTGGAAAAAAACTTAAAAGAAAAAAAAAGAAGCCTTAAACCTCTGCAGTTTAATTCTGTTTGTAAACAACACTGCTTACAAAGTCGTGTTTCAGAAGTGTCCTTCCAATTAAAACCTGCTGGATATCCAAAGCAATACTCAAGAGAGCTATAATGGATACTGCAGAGACATTAAATCTTCTTACAAGATATATTTTACCAATATTTTGCAGTTTCATACCATTACAGAACATGCATCAGAAGCCTCCATATCATATATACTTACATCAAATGTAAATTTCAGGATTTTAAAATAATATCTCAACACAGGAGCAATCCTATTTTGCTCAGTATTGAAGCTGTATACATAGAACTATTCTTAGTGATGCAAAGTTGGAAATACATCAAAAAGTTTTTTTTTTCTATCTAAAATTAATTTTACTTTAAAAGATCCTAAAATGTGGAAGTTTCTATTGATGTCAAAAAGCGGAAGCTCTTAACAACAAAGATTTTAGGGTCACTCTATGATATACAGAGTTCTAATAAACTCCGCATCTCCATTTGATCCCAGAATATGTTCCTGTATCACTAGTATGTTGCCATAAGGTTAACTGAAACAAAAATACTGGTTATAGTTTTCTATTCTGTTATTATCTATACATCAACATATTGGTCATTTACAAACCCAAACACCTTGTCCATTTTTAATTACTATGGTATATGATTTTTCCAATATAGCTACATCACAGAAGATACCACACCATCAGATGTTTTCCCCCACAGCTCAGTTAAATTAATACCTCAAAGGAATTGATCTTCAAGGTGTTCTTTTGAACCATTGTACTTAACAAACATGCTGCAGTAGAATCTTTTCCATTAATTCTTAAACAAAATTACATGCTTACTGAAATTTGTAAGAGAATCAATGTTGTGTTTTGTTTAAAAAAAGAAAAAAGTTAACATTTTCCTCTCCTTCCTGCCGCAGCCCTTCCCGTTTCTTTTGAACCAGGTAAGAGACTACAAGCAAGCAGCAGCATGATCATATGCTGGCTGAGATCAGACCAACACTGAAAACCTATTAGCTAAGTTCACCCCTGCTACAAGGGGGAAGAAGTCCGCTGCACATCTGTCCTTGGGCTTGATTGCTTTGCCAGCAGACTGGCACTCCACTTAGCAAGTTCAGGAAAATCAGCCAAGGACCTTCCATGAGCCATGATCTGGGCAAGCAGCACATACTGAATTCCTTATCAGCATTTAAGTACCAATGTAGTTTACATAACATGCAAATTAAGATTTGTTTCCCTTCACTGCTGTTTCTCCCCTATATAGTCTGTCAGACCAGAAACAAGTCATTTATCACAGTTATTTCTGTCTAACCCAGAAACAAGGCAGCTGGGTTCCTTAATACCTTCCCTCTCTCCACTGATACAGCCGCTGAACAATTCCACAAGAGTTTCCCAAGTTAAACCAAATTCCAGTTTAAGACTGTTTACCATCATCAGTGTTTCGACCCCTTCCGACTTTCCCAGTCTTAAGACAACTGGAATCCTAAATCAAGTTTACAAAAAACATTAACTTTAGTTCAACTACTACAGCAGAGTATCTGGGCAAAAGTATTAGTGTTTTCCTACTCTGGGCTCATTATTTGGACAGAAATACCAACTTATGACTAAGTAGTAAGAAATGAGTAATAAACTGACATAAACAAATGAAGACATGCCAAAAAAACCCCACAAAACCTGACAAAATTAATTTAACAGCAGGAACAAGCCAAACATCTATGCCGGGTGCACTGGGTTAGCTTTCAGCTTGATCAGTCCCTGAGCGTTGCTGCTGCTGACCAAGCAGGGAGGCAAGAATGTGTGGGGAGGGGGTGGTGACAAGGGGACAGGAACACGGAGAGCAACATGAAAAGCATGTCTAAGGACAACAGCAACACATTTCTCTCCAGTTTAAATAATATACTGACTAGCAGATAACAATGACAGAAAAAGAGTAGGTATTTCCTCACGCAAACCATTTAATTATGAGATTGAGTCCCAGTATTGTGAAATAAGCTACAACATACTGATTTATCTGCATAGGAAACTGGCAGAATTGGAGTCCTCAGAGAACAGGTCCCACTGTAGTGCTACGTACTCTTTCATGCTCTACAATCTAAAGCATTTTAAAAAAACCCACCTGCTGTGAATCTGTCTTTTAATATTTCAATTACGTGGTTACAATAAACACTGGGATTATGAACTACTTTTGCAACCGTAAGGTGACTTGTAGTTTAGAACTGATCTGTGGACTAGTTTCTTTATACTGTAGAAAACACCCCTGAGATGTAAACTCTTTAAACTTTCCCAAACAGAAAAAACATGAGAAAAAAACCCCGGTTGCAGGTATCTGCAAGGGAATACAGCACACTTCATTGCTGCCATCAGTTTGTAGTTTATCAATGCTTACCTGGAGAGCAAAGCAATGAGAAATGTCACAGAAAAGAAAATGGCATCAGAAGCGGGCAGGATGCTCCGCTGAGGCACGAGGTGGAGCGGGCGGTGGGAGGTAAAGCCACACAGCCGCTGAGCCTGCCAGTCTGCAGTGGGATGAACGGGGACAGTCAGATAAGCGTGACTATGCATCACCTCCTCCTCACAAGCAGGGACTTCCCTGCCTGCTAGGTCCAGCACGGTCCCAGCAGCATGAGTTTTGACTGTAATAAATTCTAGAGTAAACTGCGTGGAATAGGAAAGGAGACTAACGTTCAAGATGAGGCTCCACAAACCAGTCCAACAAGTGCTCCACTAAAGCCCCTGGAAAATGTTGTTAGAGAGTGCCCTGACATTTCTGAGAGTTACATTAGTGCAATACGTATTCAAAAAGCCAATTTGGGATTGTTTAGTTGCCGAGTTTTGTCAGCTTTTTGAAGGACACAGAAAACAGTACAACTGATACAGCCTCTAAAGCTGTTGGGAAGGCGTTTTTTTTTCTAAACCAACAGCTACAGTAAATAGTAGACTTCATGTCAAAACACATTCCTCCTCCATGCCATGATGCGTTGCCCATCATTTAAGACATGCAGATGTGGTGGTGCTGAGGGACATGATTTAGTGGTGGACTTGGCAGTGCTGGGTTAACAGTCGGACTGGATGATCTTAAAGGTCCTTTCCAAGCCAAGTAATTCTATCATTACCTGCCCACAGAAGAGCTCGTTTTCAGAGAGAGACTCACACCATGCTGCTCTGCGTGGTTCTCTCACAACTGCTCCTTTCCAAAGGCAAGTCTTTCACCATGCATTGCTCTGTGCATACCAGCCAGCAAGCAATGCATTTCTTTCTCTTTTAGGCTGGCTAAGGTTTAAAGCTTAAAATTTCCTCTTCCTTTTCATCTAGCTTATGTATGTTCCCTTAACATACAAAACCCAAATATGATGATGACCATGAAATAGGAAGCAATCAAGTGGATTTTGGCTCTGTAAACTGGAGACACTGGTGGCTCTTCTGCTTTCAGATTTACTTCTTCTGTGTAAGATCTTTCAAACTGTTCTGAACCAAAATAAAGAAGCTGCTTCAAAATAAAGTCAAATGTGTATTTAATAAATTGGACTAATTTGTAAATTAGGATTCTGCTCTTCCCTGTTCTAAGCTCTACTTCTGTGGCAATATCTATTGTTAAAAAAAAAAAGTTGCCCATACCCATTCAGGAGTAAAGCAAGTATAGTACTTATTACTAGCAGTAGTTTTAATTCTTTTGCTGTATGAACATAAATATGTATTATTCATGTTACTTGGAGCAAAGATAAATAAGAAACATAAAGTTTCCAAACATTAATCCAGTATTTAACTCACGAGATTCTCGAGGAAACTTATAATTGAACAAACCCAGCACTATATCCTACAGGTTGATTTAAAATTAATCTTAACTTTAGTCCCATGTGTTTAGCTAAAAGCCAGAAATTATTTAGTCTTAAATGCTAAGATTGGAAATATGTTTCCTGCATGTGGTAAAGGGAAACCAATAGTTTGAATTAATGCCTAGGCTGTTTCAAGATCACTCTTTGAAAGGCTCTATCAATTATCCGACTCTGCTTTGCTAACTTAAAAAACTGTGTGTCAATGATCACAAGGCTATTGAAAACAACTACTTTCACAATAACTGCCTTTCCAAAAACACTGGAGAACAACATTCTCCCAGTCAGGATTCCTCTACAAAACACAAAACATTTGTCCCATACAGGATCACTAGTGAGCAAGTGCTGATTGCCCTGTACAGTCATGCTACACAACCAGGCAAAACCCCAGGACCCATAAACAAAAAAGCTGCAGTATGGTCCAGTTAAAATAACAAACATCCACTGCCCCGTGCTGCAATTTTACCTAATCATATGCCCAAGTGTCCTTTAATGTTCTGATGCAACCAAATTAGTCAGTAACAAGTAAATTCAACCTAGACTCAAAGCAAAATGAAAATCCCCCATTTTGCAGCCCTCACAGGCAAAAACAGCGCAACAGAAAACCAAGCATCTCCAGAGACACGTGAATTATTTTCACTGAAAACTCCCCATATTAAAACTCTTCCCCTACAGCCTTGACTAGCTAGAATTACCAGTATTTCTGATATCCCAAGGGCACCGACAAAAGCAGATGGTATCCTGACTTCAGCCCACTACCTAAACCACCTTCTGCGCCACCGGATGACCCTCAGGGAGAACCTACCTCCATTTTGCAGTTTCTCACTTTTATTTCTGCACAGTGACACAACAGCTACTAGTCTTTTTACTCACTGGCACATGCTTCAACCACAGAGCTACAGGTGTTTCCCAGTGACTCTGATGGATTCCCCTGCATGTGAACACGATTTGACTGAATCAACAAGAGCATCTGCAGAGCAGTCTGAGGGGAGGGGGATGGATTGGATGACAAAGGTTTCTTCTAGCCCTATTTCCTAGCATTCTGTGATGCATATGTGATTTCGTAATGTGGCATTTACGCCTTTTTGTTCTACCTAAAGGCAATTGCTTTTCAACAAGCTAGAATACAAATACAAAGGTAGCTGGACCAAAGGTACCAGGTGCTGATTAGCAAACTGTGGACAATAGTAGTCGGATTCTCAGCTAACTGCTGCTTTCAGTCCTGATGGGAAGCAATCTGTCTGCGTCCCTTAATGAACCCTGGGGGGGGGAAATTCTCTGCTGTGGAGATGCCTGAGTATTTGTTTGGGAAGCCACAATCACAGCTCCAGCATGTCCTTGTACTTCTGCTTGTAAAGCTTAGGGTATCGTGCAATGTAAGGTCTTCATAAGAATGTTCCTATGGATTGGAGTCTCCATTCTGTTTCTGCAATGACCTCACTGATGTGAAAATTACTCCTGTTTTATACATTATTTGTAAAATACTTCCCCATCAGGAGACTAGACTCTATGACTGGGTACAAGAAATGATAGCCTTCTAACAGTTTCAAAATAGTAATGAGAAAAATAGCCTGTAGTAAGGAAACTTCTAAATGATCAGATTGAAAATGACAATCCCCTTTTCTCCAAGGGTAAGGAACGCAAACAGTCATTCATCAGGGGAAACCATTAATGTCCTTGGTTTCAGCACAACCAAAATACTATCTAAATTAAATATGGATGCTATTATTGGATAAACTTTGTGCAATACCTTTTGGACTGCCCAAGGGAGTTTATGGCCAACTCCAGGAGTTATTCTCTGAGATGACCTTCTGCAATGCTTGGCGTTAAGCTCGAATTTGGAAAGGTTGCAGCAAGAGAAGTAAGGCCAGTCTGACTCCTCTGATATCACTGGCATTTAAGCGTGGACCACAGTAAAATCACCTTTCCCCTGATGTGGGTGAGCCAGGAAGATCTGATAAAATAATAGCAAGAGCGGACATAAAGAGTTCAAGAGCACGATGTTGCCCTGGCTTACTGCATTTATTGAGGGGGGATAACAGTTACTTTCTGAGGGTATTTTTTCCCTTTCTTGGACCTACAGCAGTTTTGCAACCGTCTGTTTTGTCCAGATTTGTGAATGCTGAAAGTTACCGAATCATCCAAAGCATATTGGGGTGGTGTCGGGGGAGGGAGGAAATCAGGTTTTCCATCAGTCTCAGCTGAAGGGGAGCCAGTTCCCTCTTGAGGGGCTTTCAGGTTCCTCCTTTTTTTCCCCTAAATCAAGCAATACTTTGTCAGGGAAACATCACCATGTGCCAGAAGAGCGTTCAGTAGCTGAACAAGAGTTGCAGGAGGGTCTTCCACCCTGGCAGTGCTTTTGGCCCTGCACCAGTTTGCAGCTGCTGTCCCAGGCTGGCAGGCAGGAGGTGGCAGACACAGAAAGGATGCCGCAAGGGCACAGAGTCACTCTTCTACAGTGAAGCACTGAATTACATTACAGAAAGATAGAAAAGGCTGATGAAATTTGTCAAGAAGGAAGGGGGCGGAGGGGAAGGGAGTTGAAGCAGAAAGAGTCTTTAGCTGTGTGCCAGCAGAGGCAGCCACAGCTGGTTGTAATTTGGTGAGCAGCCCCTTCCCCACCTGGCCTGCCCAGAGCGAGCCTCAGCTGTCCCCGCCGCAGCCCTTCCAGCACAAAAGAAGCTGGTTTCACAACTCACTCCCCCTAAAAAAATAAAATTAAAAAAATCTTTTTAAAGAAGTCTAGCTAGTGGGTGCAGTATTTCCATGCTGAGGAGATGAGTTCACTTAAAAGGAGACTGCTTCCTCTGCTGTTAGCATTGTTAGTGGGAAACATTTGCAGGCGCTGTCACAGGCATTTGCAAGCCACGCTATGCTCAGTGTGGGCGATCTTCAGGCAATGTAATGGATAAACAACGAAGAGGGGTTTTGCTGAGTGTGCACACAAACATTTTTAGAAAAACTTAAAAGGTGGCCAAGTCTGAATGGATTTTAACATGATAGCATCTCTGACACAAAGAGGAAAGCTCTGTTAAATTGCAAATCACTGCACAAAGGCTTGTGTGAGGCGCAGACGATGCCTCCTTCGGCTGTTAAGATATTCAGAAAGCAAACTGCTGAGCAATGTGTGACAGAATATGGGAATTCCTGTCATCCCATACATTTCTTCCATATAATTTCCTCTGATGCAAGCCCAATATTCACCACAGAACTTTCTGCTATTGACTTTTTTCTTTCCTTTTCCTTTCCTTTATTCTTCTGGTAACGTTTGTTTCAATGATAGATTTTTCTTCCCAAAAGGCTAAAACTGCAAGCCAATAAAATTTCATTGCTGTCTCAAAGTTTAAATACTGCAAGTAAGGTGGCTAAAAACAAATCCAGCCCCAACAAACATGACATATAGCAATGACTCCCTGTTACATTTTCAATGGAAATCTACCCATTTCTGTCCACTGAAAGTTAGCCTGTGTGAACATACGCACACGCTAAAAATTCCATGTAAGAGTTTGTTTTTATTTTGTTTTAAAATTTCTTTCTGGAAAGGATGTTCCTTTATCTATCAAAGTAAAACATGTTAATTTGCACTGAAAATTGCTCCTTCTCATCTTCTTAGCAAAGCTGCATTTCTGATTCAAGATTATCAATTATTGTTTAATTCAATTTTTGTAATTTTTTGGCCAGTGTAATTGATTCTTTTACTACGTAGATTTTAGTATTAAACTTCACCAATATAATTTAACATTGTCTTATCTAATTTACATCTATAACCTATATTTCAAAAATTGCTTTTCTTATCTCTTGGCAAAGACTCATTTCTTGGTCAATTTAAGAATGTGACCACCTTAAGACCTATTTTCTTTTACAAAATATGACAAAGTACATATTCTTAAGTATTACTATAAACCAGCAAAAGTCAAATCTAATCAGACATGAACAATCAGAATGCTTTCTCCACATATATATATTTATCCCAACCTTTATATATTATGAAAATCAGTCATCCAAAGCAAGTATTCACATTCCTACTGGAAGTTCCAAGTGCTGAATTTCATAAATAAATAATAATGAAAAACCCATTTAAGAGTAGTCCATGAACATCAACATGAAATTTAAGAGTGAAAAGGGCCAGTGCAACTTGGAATGCACTAGCCAGACTGTATAACCTTATGAGATGAGAGGGTAAGAATGTCAATATTATGGTAGTCCTAACCACTACAGCAGTGGAGAATAGATGGAATACTACTTCTGTTGTGCCTGTAAAAGCTGCAATAAAATTTATGTAACAGAATCCTGGGCATTTCAGGCAAACACATTTGTTCACTGTTTGTCTATGGAATTCCTTTGGTTTATAACAATGTACAATGTTTTGAAAGAAAGATACACAGACAAAGAAAATAAATACCCTCTAAACTTTAAAATATTTGTCTTCTAGCTGTTAATCTGTTCCACAACTTAAAATGCCTAACAACAGTTGTAAGACGGGAAAAAAAAAAAAGTTCCTAAACCAACCACAAATACTCAAATTCTAGAGGAATCCAAATCTTTTAAAGATGGAACCAAGACCAAAAAAGCAATGTAAAAACCATCCTTCTGTAGGCTTTCACGGTAAAATTAACTGGCAAAGAAAGGGGGCTGTGGGACAGAAATCAGCAGATGAAGCCAAAGTATCTTCTGCTCAGGAAACTTAGGTAGATTTGGGGGAATAAGCTTTTAAAGTAGATGTTTTATTGAAATTTTACTTGGTGAAGCCTGTGGCACTCTTATGAAATGTTCCTTCTCATCTTACAGAGTTTTACTGTTTAAATCCTTTCAAGTAAGCTAGAACTTTAAGATTAAAACATTTTCTGTAGATTCATTTCTATCCCGCTACTGTTCCCTATGCCTTTTCACTTCACAGCAACAGAAAAACTCTTACACAGTAAGGGCAAAAACCAGACAACCAACCAGCACCAAAAAGCAAAACCTTACCATGGGGATTGTATTGAAAAGTTAAAACAGATAGATAGAAAGTGTAAAAATAACGTACAGAGAAATAAAAGTATAAATCTGAATTTAGTATTGAGGTATCAGATAAGGTTTTTTTTTTGTTTCAGTAGCTATAAGCATAGGACAGCATCATAGTATCTGCCGCTACTGCAAAAGAATAAACTGACTTAAATAAAAAAAACCCACCAGGACTTCCAAAAAGCCCTGAAAACACATCTCCATGTCTTCACAAGTGAAATCTAACTTTTTTAAAAAAACACAAAATAGAGTTTTGAAGAAATATTAACTTTAATGGAAAGAGCAGAGTATGGTAAACTATTGGAACAATTATAAAGCAATTATTTCAAATCATTAGATAATAAATACATAAATAATATAAATAAAACAATTGTAATTATTTGGAATTAAATCTGATAAGGGATGTCAACGACAGCAAAAAGGGCTTCTTCAAGTACATCAGTAGGAAAAGGATGACTAGAGAAAATGTGGTCCTGCTGCTGAATGAGGTGGGTGCCCTGGTGATGAAGGACAGAGAAGTCAGTTACTGAATGCCTTCTTTGCTTCAGCCTTTTCTGCCAAGGCTGGCCATCCAGTTTCCCAGACCCTGGAGGCAAGAGAGAAAGCCTGGAGAAAGGAAGACTTTTCCTTGGTCAAGGCGGATCACATTAGAGATCACTTAAGCAAACGTGACACCCACAAATGCACGGGCCCCGGTGGGATGCACCCCAGAGAGCTGAGGGAGCTGCAGATGTTACTGCTAAGCCACTCTGCATCATCTTGGAAAAGTCATGGAGGACAGGAGAGGTGCCTGAGGACTGGAGGAAAGCCAATGTCACTCCAGTCTCCAGAAAGGGCAAGAAGGAGGACCCAGGAAACTACAGGGGTGACGGAACAGCTCATCCTGGAGGTCATCTCTAAGCATGTGGAGGAAAAGAAGGTTATCAGGAGCAGTCAACCTGGATTCGCCAAGAGGAAATCATGCCTGACCAGCCTAACAGCCTTCTGTGATGGAATGACTGGCTGGGTAGGTGAGGGGAGAGCGGTGGATGTTGCCTACCTTGACCTCAGCAAGGCTTTCGACGCTGTCTCCCGCACCTCCCTCACAGGTGGGCGCAGGCAGTGTGGGTTAGCTGAGGGACAGCGAGGTGGGCTGAGAACTGGCGGAATGGCGGAGCTCAGGGGGCTGTGCTCAGTGGTGCAGAGCCTGGCTGGAGGCCTGCAGCTCGCGGTGTTCCGCAGGGGTCCCTGCTGGGTCCAGTCCTGTCCAACTGACTCATCAGTGACCTGGAGGAAGGGGCAGAAGCGCCCTCAGCAAGTCGCTGACGATACAGAGCTGGGAGGAGCGGCTGATCCACCCGAAGGCTGCGCTGCCATTCAGCGAGGCCTGGGCAGGCCGGAGAGCTGGCGGAGAGGGACCTCATGGGGCTCAGCAAAGGCCAGCGCAGGGTCCTGCCCTGGGGAGGGACAGCCCCGCGCACCAGCACGGGCTGGGGCTGAGGGCTGGGAGGCAGCTCTGCGGGGAAGGACCTGGCAGTGCTGGTGGGCAGCCAGTTGCCCGTGGGCCAGCAGTGTGCCCTGGTGGCCAAGAAGGCCCACGGGACCCTGGGGTGCGTGAGGAGGAGCGTGGCCAGCAGGTCGAGGGAGGTGATCCTGCCCCTCTGCTCGGCCCTGCTGAGGCCACACCTGGAGCGCTGGGTCCAGTGCTGGGCTCCCCAGTTCAGGGGAGACTGGGAACTGCTGGAGAGGGGCCAGCGGAGGGCCACGGCGATGGTGAGGGGGCTGGAGCACCTCCCTGGTGAGGAAAGGCTGGGAGAGCTGGGCCTGTTCAGCCTGGAGAAGAGAAGCCTGAGAGGGGACCTTATCAATGTCTGCAAATACCTCAAGGGCGAGTGCCCAGAGGCCGGGGCCGGGCTCCTTTCAGTGGTGCCCAGCGACAGGGCACGGGGCAACGGGCACAAGCGGCAACACAGGGAGCTCCGTCTGAACGGGAGGGAAAACTTCTGCACCTTGAGGGTGCCGGAGCCCTGGGACAGGCTGCCCAGAGAGCCTGTGGGGTCTCCTGCTCTGGGGACATTCCAGACCCGCCTGGATGTGACTGTGCAGCCCTAGGAGACCCTGCTTCAGCAGGGGTTGGACTAGATGATGTCCAGATGTCCCTTCCAACCCCAACTGTTCTGTGATTCTGTGAATTAATGACCAGAATTACGCAGCTTTAATTATGAGAAAATCAAACACCTGACAGTGACTTTAGTGAATGCTTATACTGGAAATAAGCAAAAAACCTCTGTAAGAAAGAATATATCCACGTGTGCCCATAACATAAGATGACCTATGTGATACTGAAAGAGTACCATTTCCTTGGCATTTGCTTGTTTTAAGTGAAAAATCTAAATCTCAGGAATGCTACAATTAATTGCCTATTAATACAGGTTACTGGAAAAAGCTTATAAAATTGCTAACTTTATATTCTGTAATGCAAACAAGACAGCTCTACCTCCTAGCTGGAACCATCTTTTTATTTGTATTACGTACTGGAACTATGTCCAGAAAAGTAATTTCAGATGTGTCAGGGGAAAGGCATTGATGATATGCTCTCAAAAAACAGTGGTCAAAATCTCTTTTTTTCCTTTTTAAAACACTTTACATGTTGTAGGCCACAAATCATTCCATGATTTGCTACCGAGCCTTATTCCCACAGACTGAATTTTACAAGAATCACATAAGAAAACCATGAGAAGACTAAAAGAAATGGAAGAGGCAGCAAATCCCTTTAACGCTGATGAATGAAATTACTCTTCACTGAGCATAACTGTCTTCACAAAACCTAAGGATTTACATCAGCCTGGTACTTCTGCAGCATTTACTTCCAACCTAAAGAGCTGTCCAAATGAGTTCACACTGAGCTTAGGTCCCTGGCATGACCAGACAGCAGAATAGTTGAGAAGCAGAGATTTTCCCAGCACTTACAAACACAGTCTCAGAGGATCTTATTATCCTGACCTTTAATAACACTCAAAAAAAATTTATGAAATAACAAATTCATCAAAATTCTGTAGTTTTAAATTTAAGGTAGAGATATGGAGATTATTACCTCTTAGATTTAATCATGTTATTAATTCAGAGCAACAGGCTCAGGTGATAAAATTTGAATTCTTCCTAACTTAAGAAAAAAACCCCAAACACTTGATCCTAGAGTCTGATCAGTAGATTTTGTGGGCCAAAAAAGCCTGTTAACACTGACAATAAAAAAAACAAAGAATACAGCTTAAAGAGGATTTCATCTTAACTCAGATATAACACCCTCCTCCCCCAATTATTATTTATTACCTATAGACCACCAAAATTCCTAACTAGTTTGAATATGTATTACATCTGTAGCATTGCTGATCTGTGAATTTACAAGGCAGGAGTCTCTGAAGTGCAGGAGTGATTACAGAATTGGGCATCAGTGCTGCGAGTTTTATGGGGCAGATAATATTAGCATACTTATTGTTAGACACAAATTCATTCTCAGCATCATGTGACATACACTTCTAGTGGTATATGTGCACATCACCACAAATTACACCAAATAAATATATGAAGAAGTCTTAGAAAATCCACATTTACAAATTATATTATGCCACTTCCCTCAGAGGAACACTAGAAGAAAGTTATCCTACTACAGCTTTCACATAGCAGTAGTTACGATTTGCCACTGACAAAAGCAAAAGCAAAGCTACAATTGCATGCAACCACAAAAGATTCCAAATTAAGTATTTCGAGCCAGTCTATAAACTAAGACAAGTTTCTTATTTGCACAGTGAGCCAGGATACCTCTCCTGTCACTGTCTCATGTCAAAAGGATCGCTCTACACTCCAAATTTTCCAGACTACAGAAACTCTTAGAAAATTATATTGCTCTTGAAGGTATATTGCCTCTTTCTTCTTCCAAAACTTTACCTCTTACAGAACTATAAAGATCCTTGTAATCATGCTGTGATAACCCATAATCTGAAGCATATATTTAAAACTGGAGATGTGGATTTTTATTTGTCAAATTGTTGCACAAACATTTGAAATCTGGGTCTTTATTGGTACCTTGATGAAAAGAAAATAAAAAAGTACAGGACAAAACCTACTAATTATTTTTCTTAAACACAGACAATATGTCATTAAATTTAACCGTAAAATATTCTAATCATTCTGAGCGGTGACTCCGTCAAGGTAGTTCTTAAAAAGGTTAAAGTCACATTTACCTTGCAAACAAGAAAAACCCAACACGGGCTATATTTGTCAACTTTCTACAATATGTTTAAAACCAGTAATAGTCAAAGGTTTTCAGGAAAGTCTTCAGGTAATGCTTCATTGCTTATGACGTTAAATAGATCTACAAAAATCATTGTAACAGTCTTAAAGTGAGAAGCTTGTAAGGCAAAAAGACAAGTGGGTTTTGAAGATATGCATGCTGTTTCTTTAAGACTGAGACAGGAGGCCAGAGCCTGGATAGGAAAAATTCTTAGCAGAAATTCACTTAACTGAAGCACTGACAATTTATAACTAGTGACTTCATTTATTATGCCTTTTTTTTTTAAAATCTTAACTAGGTATTTTTTTTAACACAAAAAAATTTCATAATTCTTTACAGTTAGCCAACAATATGGAGCTAGATGCTGATTTTCTTGTATTATTTCAAGCTAGAAGTGATAAAATAAATGCTGAAACACATTCTTTCAGTACATACTGTAGTATTATTTGAATTTGTGAGATATTTTGAGAGAATTTTCCCCTAACCTCTGAAGCAAAAACCTTAATTTAAATGAGCTGAATCCCTGTAACAGGGCTACTCATTCACGTACTTAGAGTCAAAGTGATTTATAAATCATTTACCTTCACAGAGAAAAAGAGATTAAAATAGCTATGGCACTGTATTTAGAAAAAGGATGAGGACTACCATCTGAAACAAATACAAAACATAATAAATTCCCTGGTTTTACCTACAAAGTCACACCCAAAAGATTGGGAAATACTTGGGAAAATAAAGCCTTGTAACTGTGATGAGGAGGAACAAGCATAAACCCCAAATAATTCAAACAAGTAATGCATAATTTTCTGGAAATTTCTGGAGCTAAAAATGAAAAAAAACCAAAGTGCAACTGGTTCAGAAGTGTCAACTACTGAAACTGCAAGTCACTGTGCAATGAAAGAGTCAGTGCACTATAAACGCTGGGATGGTTTCCCATGGAAAAGAGAGGCACTGCAAATCACTCCTCCAAAATCAATACTTAAAGTAACTAAAATTACAGAGTCCCTTGGTCAAAACATGTAGTTAATGCTACCAAAAGGAAATTAAACCAAATAAAGTTCAACGGTCCAAAAAAATGAAAATAAAAGTATGTGTGGAGTAAAAAAAAATTTAAAGGAAGAAAGAATTGAATTTGCTGTGTTTTGCAAATATATGCAAACGACATCTCCTGACCAGACTGAGCAAACAATGCACTGTGTAAAGACATTATCTACAGATCTTGGGCTGCTAATATCTAGAGTGATCTTAAAAATCTGATAGGCAAAACATTCTGCATTTGTAACTGATTCAGGAACAGCACACACTTTGATTTACAAAACCTGATCAAAATGCCCAAACTCATAAATTAAAGCAGCCCAAGGTCACACTTGATAGCAAGATGGACAAACCTTTCCTGTGGCAGTTCAGAGGTTGTTATCACACACAGTCCACCCAGAGGACATGCAAAGATCTTCTTCGGGAGAGGGGGCCACAGCTTAACAGCCCACAGGCACTACTCCTTCCCACTATGAAGGGGAAGGTAGGACTGAGCTCAGCCCAGTCCTGCACGTAGGCAGTGAAATGCTGGGCCTTTCTGGTGCTGGTCAAAAACCACAACCACAATCTAGCAATCTCACTGAGTGGGGGTGAGGGAGGCAGGGGGGGAAGGGAAACAAAAAGAAGGAAATAAATTTTCTTCCCGTAGTGTGATATATACTGGTGTATATTCAAATAGAGTATTAAGCTGTGCTGTGAACCGTGTGACTTGTCTTTAGCACCTTCCTTTTTAGCTTCACAAGGATAAAATTAGGAATTCTGCAGAATCTAGGAAGTGTCACAGATGCTAACATCACCCCTAAGTTTGAGAAACAGCAGAACAAGGCTAGGAAATCTCAGAAGGTAATCATAGCTCCTGAACGAGACAAGCAGAAAAAGGTATGCCATGACAGAGCAGGAGGGTTACTGGGGCAGTGGCTGTAGGAATAGATGGGGGATCTGATGCAAAAAACCCAACTTAAGTATTACACTTCCATCTGTAAATATACTCGGACCACCACTGTTATTTTTTCAGTAAAATTTTGGCTCCTGCTGTTGGCCACCTGATTTTGAAAACACCCCCCTGCTCCCCCCGCAAAAAACCAACAGCAAACCAACAATCAAAAAACCCCACCACAAACCCACCCAAAACCAACCACCACCACGGCCACCCCTCGCACAGGCTGCTTGAAATCAAGTAAATGATCTATTGATGGGGGAGCCAGGTAGATTGAGTAGCTGCTTTTGGCACTGGTGGCATAACAAGATAAGAAATTATTGTCTAAGGGTGATAACCACTGGGAGGTGAGAGAAGCTAGCTAAATGAATGGTTGAAAAAATATATGCAGAAACATTATTATTCATACACTGTCAGACTAAAAATGCTTTTCAAGTAGAAAGGTCTGCCTTAGGCCCAATTCTAGGCAGTATTTTTTATTCAAGACTTGGGTAACAGAAGAGAAACTATACTTACAAAATGAATCAAACTGAAAGGACTGCAAGCTTTCAGAAGGGGAGGATCACATTTCTAAATTATATTGCTGAATTTGGAAGATGGCTTGAAAAGTGAATTTTTACGTGTACGGAAGAAAAAGAAAACACGCACTGAAAATGTGGAAAAACAGACTATGAAGCAGAAGAGAGAAAAGTTTATTGGGTTACAATCAATCACAAAGTGTACAGCAGTTAACGATGTGATGTAAAAAAGGGCAAAACCCAATTCTGAGGCACATTGGTAAGGAAACATCTCATGTGCAATGAGATGATACATTCTACGAAGTACTTGTGAATTATCTGCTGAAACAATCATACTTTGGGCTATCCACGGTTGATCAAAAATGGCAAGAGATTTAAAAACAAGACATACGAGGAAAGATGAAAGGCACAGGGTCTTTCAGTCCTGAAGAACAACTATGGAGACCTGACAGCTGCTCTACAGCATGTGCAAGTCAAATATGAATTGTTCTTTGGAACTGACTGGCATTGGTCAAACCTGTATTGGTTAGAATATATTGGGGAAAGAAAAGGAAGAGGACTTTTCTAGTCAAAGCAGTATGAAAGGTGAGTTAGAGGTGGTTTAATCTCCATTATGGATGTTCCTTAAGAACAGCTTATACAACCCCTGTCAGGGAAGAAAAGCACTTGCACAATTCTGCCTCAGTACAAGGATGGACTAAGCTGATCAGCATCTCCTTCAGTCCAAGCTGCAGCCCTAACAACGCCCTGAGGTTTAAAAAAAAAAATCTGCTTTCCACATGCATAGTCCTGATTTCAATGCTACCATATTTTGAAGAAAAGCTAATATTTACTGCTTCAGTGACACATTGTTCTACATGGCTCTTAAACTTAAGAAGTTAGGTATTTCTAAATGGAGAAAAAGTGTTTGATTAACAGTCTTACTATAAACACATACCATCTTGCTAGTTTGAAGCTGTTGGTAGAAACCTGTACTGCTAAAGACAGAGCCAACGGGGGCATTAACTCTCTAAGAGATTTAAACCAGCTCCAGAACACACATCACAGCATTCCCATCTGGTAACAGCATCTACTTGACCAGGGCTATTGATTTCTCAAAACCTCCAGAGTTGTAACAGAGACTGTGAGGTTACACGTCCACATAATGAAATAATTCAAACATGACTAATACTGAACAATTACAAGGTCTGAATACAGTTTACAAGCTTAATTTGACTATTTGATGAGGTCAGTGGGAGATTCTCAGAACTAAGAAAGTCCCTCTTTGCCCCCCAGAATCAGACTCCCAACGGTGAAAGTGAACAAGCAAAGACTATTCAAATTTTGGTTCACGCAGTCTACATAGGACAGCATGACACATTAGAAACAAGCACCTAATGAGAGCTGATGATCTTACTTGTGTCGTATTTAGCTACCTAATTGTGGCATTGCCGAACGAAGTATAACCAGATTATTCTTGGAGATGCACAGTAAAGGATGAAGGGCAATGGAAACAAGTTATAACTAGGGAAATTCTGATATTCTGACATCAGGTTAAAAATAAAGTTCATCAAGAGGTAGTTGGGCACTGGAACAAGCATCCCTAAGAGGTATGGAATCTCCACCCTTGCAGTTATTTTAAAGAAGCCCTGAGCAACCTTCATAAGGATATCCAAATGTCTGATGAGAAGCAAACCAAAAAAATAGGACGTTAAGCACAAGACTGAATCACGTAATTTTTTTGAATAACCAAATACAACACAATATATTCTGTTCATTGGACTACCTGCTAGATCTTGGTAATGATTCCTATTACAGAGCTCAGTAAAGAACAGGGACATATTTGTCTGTTAAATACTGCCTTATAAAGTTTGTTTAGCTTCTGTCTTCCTGTGACCATCGGACATTAGTCTAATGAAGTCAAAAGGCATCTTCCTTCATCAGGCAGTTCCAAAAAGTCATACTGACTAATGGCCCTGGCCATATTTTGCTGGGTCTGAATTACAAACTTTTGGCTGAAGCAAAGTTTCAAGTCAGTTACTTCCATTCTTGCCATCCTCAGGGACGCGGCTGGAAATGTGGAGAGTGGAGATGACTAAGGGCAATAGTTATTAACAAGGCTCTGTATTAGCTTAGTTGAGATACAAAGCAATCTGTCCATTGTCGTAAAAATCAGTTCAGAGGTTTTTATGTTCATAGATTAAATAGTGGCTGTATTTGAAGAAGCTGTTTAGTGACATTGCTTGTCTCTGTGAGGGGGGTAGCAGGCTGGTATATTGCATAAGGGCTGTAAGCATCTAAGAGATCGTTAATTAGGGGACCTCAGAGTTACCTCTGTATCTCTACTTGTTGTAATGAGGGCTTTTGCTCAGTGGAGAAACCAGCTCTGAAATACTTTCCCCATCACTTTAGCAGATGGCTTTAGCAGGAAAAAAAATATAAAAAGAAGTATTTTGAAAATACATCTAGGGCATGCTTCAGTAAGCAGCAGTGCCGGTTTCAAGATCCTCCCCTGCCCAAGGGCTGCTGGTTTCAGCCCCTGTTCAGCCCCTTTAAGTGGGCTGGCATAAATTAGAGGATATGGACAGGAACAAGCTGCCAAAACCATGGAGTGATAGGAGGGACAGATAGAAGGGAAAAAGACATTGTGCAAGCAGGTATAGGAAGCATTCTATTTAATGTTTAACCACAGTACTTAATTGGAGAAGTATAGCTGGCTTGGGCTAGGTTGCCAAATAGAAATCTGTGGCTGTATTTCTCCCTCCCCTCAAGGAAGTAGTATAGATTGAAGATTTTGAAGAAGCTGCATTCAATAAACAGAATGAAACTGGAGAAGACGCTTATGCAAGGCACAAGAAAAAGAACCAGAACAATTTTAGAGAGAAAAATCCATTCTTTTCGCCAGGACTTTTCCCACCTTTGTGATGGTTCAGTACAGGGAACCTGAGGCATATTCCTGAAACCAACTTCTAAAAATTTTAAGTTTAAAATATTTTCCTTACTTTTGCAGAACCTCATAGCCTAGACAATGCAAGTAAAAAGCAGTGTGTGAGACCCTATCTTAAAATCTATCTGCACTGGATCACTCTGTCTTGGATCTCCTACAGCTATCTTTCCAGACTACAGCTCAGTTTGAGACATGTAAAATTAAAAAATCTGCCTGGTCATATGCTACTCTATAGGCAATTGCAACAAAAACAAAAACCCCACAAAGACCAGAACAAACCAAATCAACCCCAAACCCTTTTTTGTTAAAAAGAGAAACAACAACAAAAAATACTTTCTATAATTCCCTTGTATTCATAAACCCCCCGTATGCCAACCCAGCTTTCACATGAAAGAGAAAGTCCAGAGTTTATGCTGCAGAGGTTTAGCAAGGAATCGTCTTGAGCCCACCTCTATGCTTTTCCTCAGTTGAGAAGGTCACTAAAGGGAGAAATTGTTAATAGTGAAAGCAAGCCCTTTAACAGGATAACTGCGACAGAAGTTTTAATAACCAGCCCACACAGTTTGTCATTGTCAGCACACTCGGGCATTCAGGGAGGCATAACAATCTGCATGGGTCTTGGTGGGAAGAGCAGAGGTTGCCAGAAGGAAGTGTTTGGAGGGCACATTACCAGGGCTAGGCTATGTGTACATGGCTGAAACATAAGCTGCTTTTCTGCAAGCAAGCTCTTTTAATAGGAATCCAGTTTATTTATTCAGAAGCAGATGGCATCCTCTCAAGATGTTATGCAGAACATGACACACAAAACAAGTATTTTCATCTGAGCATATTTTTTCTAATCAACTCCCTGCTATTCAGCATTAAACGACAAGCAAAAATTTAGTCTCTAGAGTCTGGTAATACTCTAAGCTAACTCAAGCTAACTCAGGATATAGCAGTAAGTGATGAAATGTAATGACTTGTAATACACTGGAGCGCAGTCTAGATGACCCCAGTGTCTTTTGACTTAAATATTACATAAGAAAAGCATTCCAGCTGTGGGGGGAAAAAAAAGACAAATTGCAGCCTCCATGCTGATGAGCACATTTGACAGACAAACCCCATGACCCAAGGTTAGTCAGAAGTGCCTAACCCAACTTTTTGTATTTATACAAAGTAAAATATAAGGCAAGAAACCCTGTCATAAAATACATTTGTAATACTGCTATGCAATCATTGTATTGTAGGGTTCTGTGTAACATTGCTGATAACTTCCATAATATCTTTTTATGTAATTCCTCCTGAATCATGACCTTTAGTCTCCACTCATTGCAAGCCTAAGCAACCACTACAAAGACTTGTGGAAGGATATCATGTAAAAGAAAATGTTACCACTACACACAGACAAAACATAACTTAGAAGGAAGCCAAATACTACCCTCTCTCTTGACCCTTCCTACTCCACACCTCAAGTCTGAGACCACTGTGTGCCACCTGCATGGTTTCCTTTTGATAAGGAAGTCATACATATCGACGTGTTTTGATATACAGAGGTTCATTTACCACACAATAGTACAATGCAGTACACCAAAAGTGACTCATCCTCTCATTACAGCCTCATACAACACATAATTAAAATATAAGGGACTCCTACAAACTAAAGTGATTTTAAAATTTTCTGCATTAAATACATGCATAGTCCTAATATTTTCCAATAATTTAACAATTTACTGGTTTTGTTTTTAAATAACAGCACGCTGAAAGAATACTAATAATAACTCAAGGAATTTCTGTTATGCACTATACCAGGATGGTCCAAATCCAGCAGTCACTGCATTCACATCCAACTTTTAAGGTCCCTTTCCTCTCCTGCCAGTGTGTCCGGCTTCTTTTCAATGCCTCCCCTGCACCCCTACCCAAGATCATCACCTTCCACTCTCTGTGGAAGGAGGTCCTTCCCCCTCCTCTCCCTCTCCCATACAAATACCTCTGCTTTCCATTTCTTCCACCATCAACAGCTGCTCCTGCACACACCATCCTGAGACTGCTAACCCATCCCTCGGGAGGGGACGGGCCTGGCAGAGCTGCGGCTGCCAGGCAGGGCACCCAGTTGCTGCAGGAGGCATGGGGCAGCTGTAGCTGCTGCTAGCAGCTTCCCCCCCACAAGCAGGAGCTGCAAGCCTGGATCCCTGCGAGGAAGGTGTAGGGAAGGACTTCAGGACTCTGACTGCACTTGCTGCTCAAACGCTTCTCCCATCTCCTTTGGGAAAGGGCAGCAGACCCCAAAGATGGATCCTCTGGGATTAACTCCACCTGCGACCTGCCTGTTGGAATCCACTACTATGTGCAGTTAGAGATGTTAGGGGAAAAAAAAAGAAATTATATCTTTTGTCAAATTTACTGCATGTCAAGGACACATGTACCCAAAGTTCTCATGATCAAGAATGATAAAATTTACAAAATCATAGTTGTATTAGCAAGAAATTTTGATATCCCCTTTCTCTTCTTATAAAGGTAAATTGAGTAGGTAAATCTACAACAGTTTTAGTGTGAATACTCCATTTTGTACCAATGACTTACTCTCACTTTACTGTGTTGTGCCTGAATATGGGTAAGAGCAAAAGAAAAAAAGTTAGGCATTGTTTAAATGTGTAATTCTTATTTTTAGAAGAGTCTGGGCCATTATTATTTAGATCATTTTGCCTAGCTCAAGTATCCTTGAGAAGATTAGCCTGCATCACTACTTCTCCCCTCTCTGCTACATCCAGAATGCTGAAAAGACTTAGCAGATACATAAATACCATTGGAGGTTGTCAAGGAAAGTTGAAACTCTAATTGTTCATATTTGTGCAGTTTTTCTTCTTTAGTTTTTCATATTGAGGTGGCTTCCCAGACACTCTTCAAACACAGCCAGTCTGATTTGATGTTCTTTTTCCCTTTTTGGGGATGTATAGCTGAGATGATAACTGAGAACCCTAAGCTCTAATAGCTCTGTATGAAGGAGCTGCCAAGCTTCCACCTCCCTCCTTAGTCTGGCTCTCCCATAGCTAACCCTACAGATATTCTATATAGCAAACTAGACACAACACTAGTGAAAACCTAGCAAACTAACTGGTAAGAAAGAGTTATTCAGATCTCTCTTCACCTCTTATCTTTTTCCTACAAAAACCCACAAACTCTGAATGTGCATCTCATGAGATACTAAGATTAAAAAAAAAAAGAAAGGTTTGGGGTCTGGGCCTCCTGCCTTGAAGTAAGTAGTAAAACCAACTGGTGTACTGGGCCAGAGATTTTGTACCTTTTCAGAGGCAAACCTGTTACTATTTGTGAGGGGGGGGGGGGGGGGCGGGAATGGTTGGCATAAATGAATGGTTACAGCAATTGATGTAACTTGGAGGCACACCGGAAAACGTAATGACTGAGAAAATACTTACAGGTAACTGGAATGATGCTGTCCTGTCCAATACTGTAACTGAAAAAAAACCCAAACCAAAAAACAACACAAAACCCCCCACATTTCCCCTCACTTACTAAAAATGAGAAATAATGTTATCAAGTTAGTCACTTTTTGGCTTTAGTCTTTTAGTTGATCCCTGATGAGGATAAAAGTCAGTTAGGATCCCTGTGCAAACTAGGGAGCTTACAATTCACCAGGGTTATGAAAATTCAGCAGTGGAGGAGGGCCTTACTCCCCCCGTTAAGAGAAGACTAGTGTACTAGAGACTAGAGTACACTCCCATTCTCATTGATGGGCTTTACCTCAACTCTAGATATGTTTTTCCATGAATGTAGATACAACGCGAACAAAATTTCAATTGCATATTTTTCTTCATAATTCTTCAGCTTGTTACACCACATTTAAGTACACAAATTAATTTTAAATGAATCAACTAAATGCCTAAGCATTAGAAACTTTAGAAATCACTGAGACAGTGTCATAGAATCACAGAACGCCAGGTTGGAAGGGACCTCAAGGACCATCTGGTCCAACCTTTCCTGGTGAAGGCACGGTCTAGACAAGATGGCCCAGCACCCTGTCCAGCCAAATCTTAAAAGTGCCCCATGTTGTGGAATCCACCTCCTCCCTGGGGAGACTATTCCAGTGGCTGATTGTTCTCATTGTGAAAAGTCTTCCTCTTGTGCCCAGTCTGAATCTCCCCAGGAGCAACCTGTAGCCATTACCCCTCCTCTTTTCTTCGTGAAGTCTCCATCCTCTTTGCAGCCACCCTTTGAATACTGGAACACGGTGATAAGGTCTCCCCCAAGCTGCCTTTTGTCAAGGCTGAGCAAACCCAGCTCTCTCAGCCCTTCCCCACATGGCTTCCTGCTCCTCTGATCATCTCTGTGGCCCTTCTCCGGACCCTCTCCAGCCTGTCCACATCTTTTTTGCACAGCAGGGACCAACACTGAACCCGGCATTCCAGGTGCGGCCTGACAAGCACTGAGCAGAGTGGGCTAATGACAATTTTATCTCTGCTGGCGATGCCCTTGATGATGCAGCCCAGCATCCTGCTGGCTTTCCTTGCCGCGGCAGCACGCTGTTCACTCCTATCGAGCTTGTGTCCACCAGGACCCCCCGGTCCCTTTCCACAGAGCTGCTCCCCAGCCTGTGCTGCACTGCTGGATTATGTTCTCCCAGGCGCCAGACCTTGCACTTGTCCTTGTTGAACTTCATAATTTTCCTGTTAGCCCACTCTTCCAGCCTATCCAGGTCTTCCTGCAGGGTGGCTCTCCTTTCCAAAGTGTCCACTCCCCCACTCAGTTTGGTATCATCAGCAGACTTCATCAGGGTACACTTGATCCCATCATCCAGATCACTTCCGAAGATACTAAGCAGCGTTGGCTTCAGCACCCACCTCTGCGGGACCCCACTGGTGACAGGGTTCCAAGTTTGAGCTATTATCACCAGCCCCTGGGTGCGGGCAGCCAGACACTTCCCTCCCACTGCACCGACCACTTGTCTAGACCCTCACACATCGGTGTCTCTAGGAGGAGGCTGTGGGAAACTGTATCAAAACCCTTGGAGAAACCCAGGTAGACATAGTCCACTGCTCACGCCCCTGCATCAGCCGAGCAGGTTACTTTGTTGTAGAAGGCGATCAGGTTTATCAAGCACCATTTGCCCTTGGTGAATCCATGCTGGCTATTCCCAACCACGTGCTTCACTTGACTTGTGATAGCCCCCAGGAGGATTCATTCCGTAACTTTCCCAAGGACAGAAGTAAGACTGAGGGGCCTACAACATCCTGGATCCTCCTTTAAGCCCTCCTTGTAGATGGGGGGTGACATTAGCTTTCTTCCAGTCTTCTGGAAAGTCCCACCATCTCCACGAATTCTCAGACATTACGGAGAGTGGCCTCGCAAGGACGTCAGCCAGCTCTCTGAACACCCGTGGGTGGACAGTGTCAAGGCTGAGCTCCTCTAACAGTTCCCACACCAACTCTCCCTTCGCTGATGGTGGGTCTGTGTTTGCATCCACCTGGATGTTTGTTCCCAGGGCCTGGGGCCCAGCAGTGCCGGGGAAGGCAGAGGGGAAGGAAGCATTGAGAACCTCTGCCTTCTCAGCGTCGCTGCCCACTAGTTCACCTCTCGCGTTCAACAGTGGGCCAGTATCTTCCTTCTCTTTCTGCTTGTGGTTTACATACCTGAAGAACCCTGTCTTGTAGCTTTTGACATCTCTGTCCACCTTCAATTTGACCTGAGCTTTTGCTTTTCTAACTGCATCTCTGCAAGCCCTGGCAAATGCCCTTGTAGTTCCCAACCGGTATTTGTCTGCTTTTCCAGCTCTGGTACACTTCTCTTCTGGTTTTGAGCAGACTCAGAAGCTCGCAGCTAAGCCAAGAGGGTCTCTTGGTCCATCTACTTCCCTTCCCTTTAAAGGGCATGAACTGGTTTTGTGCTTCCAGGAGAGATTACTAGAAAAACTGCCAGCACTCGCTAGCTCCTTTATCCCCCATGGAAGCTTCCCATGGAATCCCTCCCAACTGAGCTCTGAGCAAGCTGAAGTTTACTCTTCTAAAATCTAAAACCTTTGCCTTAGTACCAACCTTCAGCATGCTCAGCAGGATCCCAGACGCCACAATACTGTGATCACTGTAGCCAAGGCTACCACTAACGAGATACTACGAAGTAGTACTGTAAGTAATTTGTCGGATCAAAATGTCCATTTCACAGTATCTAACTGATGTAAACAAGACCAATCTGAGGCGCAAACAAACATTGGGCAGAGCAGTTCTATGATTTCACAGCAATTTCTGCAAAATCTAAATGTAAAGAAAAAAGCACACTAAACCAATTTACCTACCCAACCTCACCCCTACAAAAGGTTTTTACTCCTTCTAAGTGAAGCCACAAAACAACTGGAGCAGAATTACAAGAGTATCTGTGAAAACTGGACACATACCAAGGAACTTACTGACCTATAAACAAGGTCTGTAAAAGTACAGAACTAGAAAAGTACACATCTCATAAACATCCCTCTGCAACCAACAGAAAACCTCCTTAACTGCTGAGGATTGCCAGGGATGCTGGAGTATCTCAGTTATCATCTGAAGGCTCCAACAGCCTCCCCAAGGGCCTTCCCTAACCCTGATGCAGTGCTGCCAAACTCACTCCTGCTCACATCCCTCCTCGCCGGGCAGGGGGACAGCGGGTAACGTCCCTTAGGCGAGGGTGCTAGGATGACAGCAGGGCTCAGCCAGGGGACAGAGAAGCCAATGAGCCCATACAACTGGGGGGGGAGGGGGAAGACAGAGAGAGAGATAGAAATACATAGTCAAACTGTAATTAAAACCCGTCAAAAATTGCCCCGGTATAATGGATTTCTCTTTTTGGATTCTTCAAAGAATGTAAGCCTATCCAAAGAGTATATGAAGTACTTATAGCAAGAAAATAGGCTAATATTTAAGTATCTTATATTTAAAAAACTAACACATAAAAGGCTGAAACATTTGAAAATGTGACCATCGAGTTTAACTAAGTTCTTAGACTGACATAGCATAGCTGATTCTTACACTGGCTAAATATTAAAATATTAGACAAAATTACAGAAAAAGCATAAAGATGTTAATGCCAGGTCAACTACAGACCCACCCACTGACCTTTACACCTGTTTATCCTGAAGTAAATTTTGTTTAGGATTACTCCCACCCTTTTAAACCTGAACACATTTAAGTATATGGCCTATTCGTATTACACTATCCAACTAGGTCTGTAATTTATAATACACAATAGTACAGTAATAAGTTCTTCATATTACACTTTAACTGAAAAGAATCTAGAGAGCTGTATTACTTTCACTGGGGCCTAAATTTCACCTGCCACAATCTAAAACAAGTATGATAGAAGAAATTAATTTGGTATCAGACTTCATACCAAGAATTTGAAAACAGAAAACAAAATAATTAAAAAAACCCTGAGAATAAATGCAACTCTATTATAAGAATTCACTGTCTTCAAAAAGAAAGCTCACACAATTGCAATTATGTCTTCCATTATTTTGTTTAAAAAATTATATATTATTGATATGCATAGCATCTAATAGAGCATGGAGTGCTCCTTAACATTTCATGCATGAATCACTAATCTACCAATATATCTTTTTCAATAATAAGATGACATTTCAAATTTCCAGTTTGAAATGCCAACAAAACATAAACAGGGAATCCTTAAACAAGAGAACAAGAGGAGAAACGATTTCTTGAAGATGACCACTGTGCCGGAGTAAAACTTAATATCTTAGCATACCACTGTAACAAGTCCATTTTCTTCTCAAAGTTTCCCAGCAAGCCAAAAAATAAAGATCAGCGAGGGATACCGATTGTTCTGGCTTGTATTACTTTACCAGAAGACTTCTAGATTGACCTTTAATGTTAGCTAGCTACACCTGTGTTTGGAAATGCCAATCAAAAGAAATCTGATTTCCAAAAATGCAGAGCATGAGCACTTCCCCATGAGGTCAATAAATACAAAAGGTATCTAAACTGTCAATTGGGGGGAAAGAAAAAAAAGCATACCATTGATTTCTGATGTGTCTTGAAGGCACTCATGCTTGAATAATTTTACCCCTTGCTTTCAAAGCTTATTAAATATAATATACTTGTTACTTTCTCCTTTTCCTTTACAACATCTAAAGGGTCTGTTGAATCTAGCATTCCAGAAAGAGAAAGAAAACCTTTGAAATAAACATTTCCTCTGATTCTCAAGAGCAGAAACATCAAGTAGAACTAAATCAAGCTTGGAAACCCCTCATTTCAGAGTACTTATTCCAGAATAGGTCCTGGATCCTAACCCACAGTTTGGGCAGCCACTCCATTTACTGTCATCACTATCTTAATACCACATGATCGTTTAAGAAAATGTATTCTCTGACAGTATAGTTATTACGAAATACACAGTTTATTATTAATGGTAAGATTTATTTATTGATTGATTTTTACCTTTTTTAAAATGGAAAACTCTCTGCTTCCTACAACAACATGAGATAAGCAGTATGTTTAAATTTTTTTCTCCTTCTACCATACTTAAAAATTGGTTTTGCTGCTCCATTGTGCTCAGAAGGGCAATTTCTAAAAACACCCCCCAACTTAACTGACTATACATGATGCAATAAAGCTAATGGAACAAAAAGCACCATCAATGTGCAAAGCAAAGCAACAAGAAAACAAAATGTCTCACTAGCTTTCAATAATAGCAATCAAAAATGTAACCTGTGTTTTGTACAAACTTTTAAATATTTAAATATTTAAAACAGGTTTTCAAGCTAATTGCCTACATAATACTTAAGTAAAAATAGATGATTCTCTAAAGAACGCAGAATAATCTGTCTTTGTATTCAGAAATGAAAACAGAAAAGCACAAAATACACAGTAAATTGTTCGATATGCCCATTATTAGCACATTTTCCTGCTTGTACTAACATAAGAAAAAACCCTATCTTTGAATTCCTCGGTGAAAGGGTTTTGCCCTGCACTGCCACAAACACATCTTCACACCATCACCAACTTTAAGAGAAGCCCTAGCAGGATATTCTTTCCATATGTGGAAAATTATTTTAAAATTACCTATGTCAATGAAGTTTTATGCCTGGTAAAATAAGTTAGCTGTATATTTACAGTTGGTTCCAACTCATTCCTGTATCTCTCAAAAGTGCCCACGGAATTTGAATCTGTCCAGCAAGCAAAGGGATGAGGGGAAAATACAACGTAACAGATCTGTTTACACTGGAGGGCTTTTTTGTGCTGACTAAAAGAATGAGTGAAAATCAGTATTTCTTTACTTAAAGCATCTAAATTGTGTGGTGTTTTTTTCCCCCCAAATGATTGTTTTATACAGTTCCCTAAGCATTTTTTAAAGGACGTCATATATGGAACTAGAATAGAGAAAGGTACTTCACAGTAAGGACCTCAGCAGGAACCAGACCAGATCTCCACCTTATTACTGCTTTTCCAATGCTTGTCTTAATATTCTAACAGGGCAATGGTTAGAATCTCTGAACGACTGCACAGTATAAAAGTAATTTCATAAATAATAGTTGAGTGAATTAATCCATAAATAGTAGTGTCTAACAATGCAGAAAGAGCTATAAACCCCCCTGAATTACAAATTTCAGGTATGTTACAAAACGTTTCCTTACTTCTAAAGCAAGTGAACTTACATTTTTTGTAAAATTATACCATTCCTTTAAACAGTTAATTCCCATTACGAATGCCTACCATTTTTCAAAATGGTCATTATCTCTTTATGTCTTGGACTCAAATCTGTATTAGCAAACAGTTCTCAGGACTAAATGGAAGCCACATCAAAAGCTATTATCTTTCTGGTTTGAATGTGACACCCTTTGATTTCTTTAGATGTCCCCTTGTCTTAATCATTCAATTCCAGAATAGAAATTTCCAGCTCAATCAGTCATTATTTCATTGTGTCTATAATTGGTCTCTTCTCTAAATTTTTTTTCAGTATTCCCTTCGGATACATTATTTATTATTGCTGTTACTACTACTACTATTATTATTTATTATATATTTCATTCCTGCTGTACCAGTTTTCACCAATGGTTTCGCCTAGATTCTCCAACTGTGTATACACTGGAAGTCCACTTCCACACATCTCACATGTTAGTAGCCTGAGAAGGCTGCCAGCTGGTTTCTCTACTCCCTCTCATTCTAGCCCAACTTAAGAACGATACAGCAATTCAGGCTGAAATCTGAGGGACGGCAGTGCGAAGGCATGGAAGACACAATGCCAGCCAATACACCAAACCTGACTGAAGAGTAATGACGAAAGTGTGTGATACAACAGTGAAACCTTGAGAGCTTCCTAATCCAATAATAGGCCAAGTCTTCTTGGACTTGCCCTTAGTGTGTAGGTAACTCCCATCTGCATCCCAGGTTCAAAACTCTGTTTAGGAGCCAGCAAGGAAAACAATCAGTCAAGTTATCTTCCTGCTGTTCATCACTTTACTTAGCCTCCCACTTTAGATATGCTCCTCTAAAGCTTCTAATTTCTTACGTCTTCAGGAATAAGTAAGTGTTTCTTCGCAAATTTTGAATCTTTTCTGCTCACTGCAATTTAAAAAGATCACTAATAAATATAAATAAGCACAGATGCTATTACAGAATCTTATGACACCCCACCGTTAACCTTCTGACACAACTACAACGAACCATTAAAAGCCTTCCCTGTTTTCCACCTTCCCAGCCAGTTTCTCAGTAGCCTTTCGAAGCACAACTACTTTCTTCAGTTGCCTCTTTCAAGGAATATTTTCAAAGAAAATAAATGACAATCTGTACTTCTTTATGAATCTTTCACAGAGATGTTCAAACAACTCTTAATAGTAAGACGCTCTCTTTCCTCTGTTTCTTCCACACTAAATCTGAAGACCTTCCCAGTTTTCAGTTGTGTTCAAATAGATTATGCTAGTTCAAAGCACTAACATTTATGATTTTCTTTCGTTTCTTTAAAGGCATCTAAAATATAATAAATTCTAAAGCATTTTAAATTAAAAATACTTGCTAAAGAAAAACTGTTCTATGTATTCTAAGATTGCAAAATTAAGAAAACAGTTACTAGAGTAGAATTAACTGTTTGATTATTTGTGGCCTAATGCATTTTAATGTGTGTTCTTAAATACTTATATATGCAATATAAATGGCATGTACAGCAGATAATTTAGATATCTTTGTTTGATTTGAAAATATGCGTACAGTATCACAAAAGTATGGCCTCTGTATTAATTTTCTTTTAAATAATAGTACTTTGCTATGTTATTATCAATAACTCAAAGTAGCAGGTTTGGATCATAATTATGCCAGTTTGAATGCTGCAACTTGTCTGGCTGGGTAGTAAGTACAGCTATCCCAGGGCAACATAGGATCCAGCTGTTCATTAGTTCTCATAAAAATGATATTTTTGCAATCACCTGTAAAACGCAAAGCTTTTTTTTTTTTTTGCTATCCAAGCAGCCAGCTTTAAATTTTTTTTTTTTTTTTAATCTCAGTTTTGCACCTCCTTGAATCTAACATTTTTCTCTCTTTCACAAGCATTCATGGAAAATAACTGAAATAGTTTGTTTACTAATTCTATGATATTTTATCCCACCTGTAACAGTCTATTTGTGGACTTTTTATTTTAAGTAGATACTGTGATCTAGGCAAATCTTCCCTGAACCATATTACGATTGTTTTGGTCCGTTATTTATGGATTTTTGTATCAGTCTATTAAGACTGATCTTCTTTGCAAGACAACACAGATTCATAACGACAATCTCCTTAGCAAACATGCATTCTATCCACTTCACAGCCTTAACAGAGACAGATGTAACTTTTTAAAAAACTGAAACAGCAAGAGACAAGAAGTGTTGCTGGTTACTCTGCCAGGCACAACTGCAAAAGGCACAACATGAGTATTTCTGATTGCACTTCACACTTCTGCTGTATTATCAGAAACTGTTCTGAAGTTCTACATTTTAAGAGCGGTAGAAGAAAAAAAACCTAGCTCGAGATTTTTGTTCTATCATTCAGTCTGACCTTCAACACATTTTCTCTGTGCAGATTTGCATGCAAAGTAGGTTGAAAGTCAACCTTGTCAACAGAGCCTTTGCTTCCTTGTGCTTCACCTTTCCTAAGTTTTTACATAGCAGGTATGACAAACGTCCTCAGAAATTACTTTTGTCTCGTGTTGGTACAAGTACTGTAGGAGGATGTGAAAGCTGATCGTTACTGACCCCATCTGAGTAGTCAAGAGAGATTTAGACTGCAGATCCTTAGTCCATGTAAGCCAGTGCAGTGTCAGAACGGCACAGCTAAGAGCTCTATGTTTACCACTGGGCCAGGAGGTGTAATACAGATTTCAGTGAAAATGACAGGGGTTTTTATCAACTTAGATTGAGGATTTCATGTCCAAACTGAGTATTTCTTAAGAACTCCCCACCCCTACCCCCCTGGCCCTTTTTTTTTTTTTTAACATACATTTTATCCAGAGTTTCTCCATCAGTTATTCAGGGACAGAATTAAAACAAGGAAAAAGCATGCCTCTGTCTCCCTCCCCAGGGACACATCCTTTCCCTCATTGTCACTTCCAGAAGGCTGATAAAAATAAGCCTGTACTTAAAAGAGCAGTTGACTAGGCCATATTATAACCGGGGGTTGGGGAGGCACGGGAAAGGAATGGGACCACTCTTCTCAAAGTAGCTACATTTTACACCAGCTTAGCTCTATCAAAAGCTACACCAATGCAGCATCCCACCGAAGCATCTCTGTCCTAAGTAGTGGAGGATGGCAGAAGGCAGAAAAAGGAAGAAAGCACTCACTTATGTTCTTATGTTATGAGCACTTATGTTCTCAAGAAAACAGCCTTAAAACTCAAGCAAACACTGCACTTAAATCCTCAATTATGATGATGGTAATCTCTTGACATAAACCAATATGCCCCTGCAGAAGAGAGATTTTTCACAAGTTCTCAATCCTGCAGCACCACGTAAAGTAACAACAATCTGGACCAGAAACTGCACTAGCAACAAGGCAGAGGGGTGACAAAACCCAGACCAGTATGGAATAACAGATCAGTTTTCCACATAATACCGACTATTCGGTCTACCATATCACTTAACACCTTTGCATTTATATTGAGCCAGAAAAATACAGATAAACAAGACACTGGCAACAATTTCAGAATATTATTTTAGTTAAGAGTAAGGAAGCTGAAGATCTTGAAAATGACTTAGTAATACAGATGGAAAATTTGACAGTAGGTTAAAATGTTGCAGTACAGTGCATAAGGGAAGTATATAATGTGAACTCTTAAGCAATAAGATCTAAATGAAATGCAACTTCTGAAAAAAAACCCCACAAAGGTGTCTTTAAGGTTGATTAAATGAAAACTGGTTTACTTTTTACTCTTAAGTGATTTGCTAAATGCATACACAATCAAAGATAGAAAATTACACACTGCTGCATTTGACAAAGAAGTTTAACCAGTGATTTCAGAAGTTAGGCAGGGTTTACAAGGATTTTAACTCATTTCATAGGCTTTTGTTTGTACTCATAAAACACTTGGTTGCTTTCCAGATCACTCAGCAGAGATCAAGCCACCCTTCAAGTGCAGTATACAAACACTGAAAAAGGAAGTTCCTGTCTTAGGGCTCTTTTGCAATTACATTTTACTACCTAACCAAAACAAAAACAAACAAAAGGAGGGCTCAAAGCTGCTTCTATCTTTCCAGGATGCTGAAAGGAAATCTGAAAAACTTTAACACAGCACCCCAACTTTCCTTTAGTTGTACTGTCCACTCTAATTCACAGAGCAATGAATTTCTGCAACTCTCCTCTTCATTTTGCT
Organism: Falco punctatus; assembly: GCF_963210335.1. NCBI lineage: Eukaryota > Metazoa > Chordata > Aves > Falconiformes > Falconidae > Falco > Falco punctatus. The sequence continues at coordinate 93,218,695 of NC_137582.1, read as the reverse complement.
TTTTGAGAGGCTTATGTGCATAGCTTGTGGTCCCTGGACAATTAATGTGGTTCACACCCAACGGCACCTTTGTCAACTGCTATGCTCTTCCCATGGGATTCTATTTAGGGTGGCCTAATGAGTTGTGCTGGTGACAGTAGTCTGCTCTTCATGGAAAGCCCAACACCCAGGCACATAGGGGGAGAGGGAAGAAAGTAACTGGGAGAACTTGGGAGGGAACTGGGTGAGCTCCCTTCACCCTAAGGAACAGGCAGTGGCTGAACACCTTCCAGCTCAGCTTGGTATTGTATTGAGAATGTATGTTCTCCCCACTTCCAGTTGCCTCCATAAGCACTTCTACACTTGCTTGATTCCTATTGAGACTAAAGCTATCAGACGCACTTAAACAACAGACACTATTTTCCTTGGGTGTTAGAGCAGCTTTCGGTTTTCCGAATCTGTGGTTTTTAATCTCATAAGCTGCTTTGGGTAAGGCACAGAACAGGTAACAAACAAAACTCAATTTCAGTCATTTTTTTTTTCCTGACGCCTGGCTTTTCTTTTGGTGCTAATACCATTGTTTTGAGATAAAACCAGCACCATTATCCAACTGAAAAATCAGCAGACACCCTTGTTCTTTGTAGGGTGATATACCGCAATAATCTCTGTATTGTCAGACAGCCCACTGCTCCTGCAAGTTATTCAGCTGAACTAATACGTGCAAGGAGGAGATGCTAATGCCACTGTGCACACTGGTGGTGCTTGTCTGTCTCACAAGTGATGTAATTCACTGTATTTCTTGTATTTCTTCTCTTCCTGTATGCCAGCCACCACCCTGCCTTATTCTAATTATAACAACATATGCAGCTAGATGTGCTTTTCTTGCTCATTTTATACTTAGAGCTTTGCATGCCTTTCTGCCCCAAATCTCCTTTCTTGTGGCATTTGTTCTCAATTACATCCACATGTTGGACATTGTTAGCTGAATAAAAACAGTAGCAATGATAAGGTGACCCAGAAAAAAACAATACTAAAATTTGCCAAGCAATGGTATTCACCTGGTTTATGGTCAAGTTTTGCAGATGAACAATCAATTCAGTCTTTTAGTCCTTTTGAAAATTGCAAGACAACTCTCTAGCCTTGTGTGACTGGCAGATTAAATTTCCTTTACAGTTTCACTTCTTTTGTACCCTATTACAGAACTTCCCTGGATATTATGAGCGTACTGTGCCTAAAACATTTGCATTAAAATTTCAAAGCTATTTTCTCATTCAATTTTGATGAAGGAAGCTTTCAAAAACTTTAAAGGTATCAGAACCCCATTGTTAGACATGAGACCACTTTTTGTCTTGCCTAGTTTTGAGTAATATCCATTGCCTGTAGGCGCCATTAACATCTTTTCCATAACATTTCAGTTCTTCAGTGGTGTTTTCCTGTTAATTCATCCATTTCAGGATCGCTTCTATTAACTTTTAGTAACAGCTGATGATGACCACATATTTCAGAAAAACAGAACTACAGCAACATTCATTCAGTGACCCATTCCCACTTTTTCCATATATCATCCTTCTTAGACTCGTATGCAGTATATTACTCCATTGTGTCTGTTTTCAAGGCCAAGCCTTTAAATATGAACATTCAATACAATGGTTTCCTCTGTTAAAAAAATATACTTTGGATAGCAGCTAGATTTTAGTGTGCTGAAACCACCAACTCCCAGAGCACTGTTATTTTATTCCCCTGGTACCCCTGCATATTTGAATAAATATTTGCAGGTTGCCTTTTCTGAGACTGTAGGAACTTTGGAACAAGAATGGCATCATGGCAGTTTGTCTCATGAAAAGCAGGACTAGGTGCTACAATAATGCTAATATTTCCAAGTAATTGCAATCATGGGATTTTCCTATGCATACGAGTTTTTTTTGCATGGTGTGTACTTTTATTACAAATGAAATTAAAAAAAAAAATAAAATCAAGTCTGGGGAAAACAAAGAACAGACTAAATGCTGAAGAGTTTCGCCATCCTGAACTAGGACTAAAACCAACAGGAGTCACACAATTCAAAAGCAGTCACAGCAATAATCTCAACAATAAGAACACTCTTTTCATGTTAAAATTTTAAATTATTTTTCCAATATCACTTTAAAAAATCAAAATCAAATCAGCTTTAATTGAAAAAGTTGTCTAAAATTTTTTGAAGTGCAATAGAATTACACTGAACTGAATTAGAATTTTTCAGAATTATGCTATCCAATTAGGATTTTCTGTTTTGACTAACTGGGTTTTTCCAACAAAAATTTTTTGACAAAAAAAAAATCCCTGAACTAGATGAAGTAAAAAGTTATTTTTCAAAACACACTTCTGTCTTCCTGACAGCATCCTCCATGTGGAAGTAGGAACTCTTACAATTAACAGAAGGTGTATGCGGAGGAGGTGGGAAGTTTGGAAAGAATGCTCCAAAATGCCAGATCTATCATCTGTATTATTAATATGTCAGATCTGGTGCGTATGAAGATGAGGGTACGAAATTGATGACGTTTCTGTGCAATGAATATCTCCCTGGTTCCTCATGTGGTGTTGAGAATGTGATGAGGTGTCCATTTAAGACAGAAGGAATATCCTGAGTAAGAAGCAAAATGGGATCCTGAACCGTGACAGCCCCTTGCAGGGGAGGGAGGGAAGCATCAATTTACTACATTTTTAATGAATAGCAGCGTGAAGCTAAAAACAGCAAGGAGAAGAGCACAGCTTTAATGAAGAGACAGAGACCGTGTGAGCTCGGGAAGCTCCAAGGCCAGGCTAGCTCTGGGTGACAGGGCTGCCTCTCTGCGCTTCTGTCTAAATAAAGGTCCACTCTGGCCGTGCAGAATGGCCGAGTTGGAGCCTGGGCTTCTGGAGAAACCTATCTGTCCAAAAAATTCTAAAAAGCTAGGAAAACCGACTGATGTCAGACGTAAATGCAAAGAAAAGTATTTTTCTTTTGCAACTTTGCTTCCAACTTTTACAATCAGAGAATTACTGTGTAATTTGGATGTTACCACCAAAAGTGTAGCAGATGAGCATAACCACCTGCAAAGCCATAATAATTTGGGTATTTAGCATCCGTTTCCCAGCAGACTGCACAGCTCAGCTTGGGGATTGGCACTGGTGTATCTGAACGGAGAGGGAATGCCTCAGTTTATGTTCTTGTACTAACATCTCTCCAGCAGCAGACAGAAGGTGGAAACATATTGTGTGGTTTTGGGCAACCACATATTGTGACTATCTTCTTGGCTCTCCTCTTTTTGTTCTACACCTTAAGATCTTGTGAAAAGAAAAGTATGAGGAAAATCCCACATTGCCATCATCCCTAGGGTCAGCCGACAGCTTTCATTGTTAGTTGCCCAGATAAATGCCTAAGAAGAGCTGAAGAAAGTGGTGGCAGCTGAGGAAATTGTAACATCTCAGTGAAATGGATAAATGCACCTCAGCTCATGTTTTATGTGTCACTACCATTCCTGTGCAGGTCTTCCCACTTCCACGTAATGCCCTGTAACTGGGCCCTCGCTGTACCACCATATTACCAGAGCGAAAGGTTGGTGGGAATGATTTAATCATTTCTGGTGACTGATCTACCCAAGAAGGTCCTTTGTTTTCCTTTTTTGTTTCTGAATGCTGTGAGGCAAAAAACCAGGACACTGAAGGCAGCAGCGCTTATCAATCACTCCACTAGGAACCAACACCACACTCCAAAATGCATATTAATTATCACAAAACCATCACATGTGCAAACACACTCCTCTACCTCACCTACTCAGAAAACTCACATACTGGCATTTCTTGCATTTTCCCCTCCAGCTTTGTTTACATCCTCTAAGATTTACATTCCTTCTTCAGCCCATGCAAAGGAAGAGATATTCCTGGCATCCGTGTGTGCATTACCATGGTTACCTAGCTCATCTGCAGCAAAACGGGTTGGCCCATGACCTGACACCACAGCTCCAGGAGCACACCCCTGCCTTGCCCACTGCTTTTCAACCTCTCCTGCTGCAGCTGTTTTTCCAGAAAATCTGAACGCAAGCAACAGTGGAGCACCCAACACAAACTCTCCCAAAGTCTTCAACACATTTTTTGCCTATTTAGTTTGTGTCAGTCATTTTGGCAGGCCCAGCCCTTGATTTCCAAGCAATTTTCCCAGCAAAACATCATGAATAGCATACCTGCAGATTTTACCCGCTGCATTTTATTTGAGGATGCAGTATTACACTTGAGAATTTAGCCTTGAAAGCATGCTTACAAGAACATCTGCGACTACACAACAACCTGGATCTGTCGGGGAAGAACAAGGGTTTGGAGCACAAGAATGAGGACCACGAAGTCTTCAACAAGGGTCTCAGCTGGGTGGGGGGAACAAACAGCTTCCTCCCACAAAAGCAGTTTGGGTTTTTTGGTATCACAAATTTTACAGTAAAGTTGAATGAACTGTCATCTACCAAGATATTAGCAAACCAGGCATCAAACCTAAATAAGCTCTCAATATCAAATGAGGTATAAACAACAAAATATTGATAAAATATAATGAAGACAGATTCAATCCAGGCAGAAGGCATATGTATCTCCACAACTGGTTCAAATTTTCGCTGAAACAAAACTTACCAACTTCATTTTTTTAAGCAACAAAATTCTCACAAGTTTTTTTCCAGGCAATATTTGTAACAAAATTGGTATGTAAAGTGTTATGAAGAATCCCTGTTCACACTGTTCATCTATTTCCATAATTAATTTTTCTAACATTCGTACAAAATGAGACTATTTAAATAAACTTAAAGCAATGATATAATCTCTGCAAATGGTACACTGAATAGATGTACCACACAATGTCAAGGCAAACACAGGTGTATTTTATGGTGATTCTGAAAACACAGATACCAATGAATCTCTGCAAGGAAAGCAAAAGCTGGCAAAAATCAAAATGCCTTTGTAGTCATATAGTTATGTAAAAAAAAGCTGTGAAGCTCTCCAGACTTGATTTAACATGGTTGAAACAGAGCGGGTAATTTTTTTGCATCTGAACAGCAAAAAAGATCAGTCAAATGAAAAATCCACACAAAAATGACCGACTCGTACACATACCTTTTCCATTTATTGTTAATGCTGATGCAATTGTGGCAGTTACTGGCACTGGCAATTGTGGCACTAATGGATGTATCCTTGGTCGGCTCCCCATCCTAGCACGCTCTGCACCAGGTCCTAATAAAGCTCCCACTGGTTTTTCTGCTGCTACTTCTGGTGCTACAGAGTCTTCTTGATCCTGCTCTATATGGTCCATTTTATCCAGGCTTTCATTCTGGAAGCCATCAACTGTTGTCCGGCTCTTAATTGGACTTTTGGGCACTAGGATTTTAATACCTGATTTTGCGAGGTCCATATTTTTCCTTCCAGAAAGAGACGGTGAATTGTTTTTCCGGAACTTCTGGGTGGCAGAAAAGAGTTGATTATTTTTTGACTCATGATCTTTACCCATAACTAAAGATTTAGTAGATGTCTTTGAAAAAGAACTATTGGTAGATCTAGAAATTTGTTTTCTGGCGTTATTTGGAGAGGTCCTGTTTGTCCTGGTTAATGTGCTTTCTTTCTGCTTTTCATTGTGGCGTCTGTTAAATTCATGTATATATTCCTCACAATTAACAAGGTGCTGTTCTGGCTCCCAAGTGTCGTCTTCACTGTCGTATCCTTTCCATCGCACCAAATACTCTGTTTTTCCCTTCTTGTTTTTCCTCTTGTCAACAATTCTTTCTACCTGTTAAAGGAAAATTAAACATTAGACAGGGGCAGATATACATCTCAAGTGAGCAACTTGCATGCAAGTCATTTGTTTGTAGTTCTGTAATTCTGTATCGTAGCTCTATAGCTTACAGTCTTTCACTGCTGACTGGAAATTCCTCTCTTTAAACTTCATCTGTTTACTTCCACCTCATAAAAGATGTTCCAAAATTGTTCTTCAGTAAGCGTTTTGCATGCACAAAAATCAGAATATGACACATTACAGTTGACAATCAGCACTGGCCCCAGCAAAGTTTTGATTCTAACTTCAACATGGATAGGACTTCCCTCTCTGAATATAGAGACCATGTTTAAATATGCTATGTAAACACAGTGAGTTTACCTTACAAAACTTATCAATTTGATATTGTTTGAATAATTTGCTTGCTTAGCATAAGGCATACACGAGAATCTCTTACTTACAGTGAGCTATCCTTTAGCTACCAGGGACAATATGGTAAAGCTCAGAAATTGGGTCAAATATGGAAGATTTTCTTTAGAGGCTGTTCTTCTTGTGAAAACAGAGAACTTGTTTTGGCCAGAGTATTTGATACACATACTTGAACAAATTACCATGCCTCACTTATCTGCAAATAGAGATGGTATTTATGTCACAAGTATTAAGCATGCACATGCTCCAACTGCACATGGGACCCACAGGCTAGAGGAATTCAGGCAGTGGGGTAAAGCAGACAGGGCAGACAGCAGCAGCTGCAGGAACAGAGGCTCATGCCTCATACCAAAACTCATGCCAGTCATGCTAGTCCGGCAGAAAGGGAATTCTTTTATAGAAAAGAGATGTAAGGGTAAGGCTAGTCTCAGGATTTCTCCTTTTTATTTCATTTTTCCTACCCAGGCTGATCTTTCTGGTAAATCCTCCAGCCCACTTCATTTCACTTATGGGACCAATACAGCTTTTTTCCCCTTGTCTATCTTCCTTTCGGTTATTTAAAAAAACCCAACTACAAAGCAAACAGAAAATCAACAAAAAAACCCCCAAACCAAGCAAACAAATAAAAAACCCCCAACAAACCAACAAAAGGGGAGGGAGAGATGAGACTATCACTTATTAATGTAACTGGTAGCCCCTCATGAACAAGGACCACGCAGTAAGCTAACGTGACATGTACCGAGGAGAAACTCTGACGACTAGTGTGTTAAACAAATGGAATGTCACACAACGGTTTGGAAGGATGGAAGGAAAATTCAGGTATGTATGGTACACATATATATGGCACACATATATGGTATGATTCATTACCGAATCATATGACTGTTGACAACAGATTCTCTTACGGGTGCACTTCAGTTTTATATGTGGCATATTACCATAATGTACTGCCTGGTTTTCAACAGTGAGGTTAAATGATTACTATTATTATAATCTCAGTAGCAATATAACTACATATTGTACAACTTCATGCGACACCCTGCAGGTATTGTACTATGCTGTCCTGTCATTAAGATGTTGCACAGCTCTGTTTGCAAAGATCTTAAAAAAACCCAACCAAAACAACAACAGACAAATGAAAACCAAACACAACCAGCTCCACCTTTACCTTGTTACTCAGTTGTAAATTCAATACATTTCATAGAGAGTAATAAAATACAAATTGTCCAAATATTATTTAAGAAGTTAAAATACACTAAGCCTATCTTTATTCTGGTTGTTCCATTTTTAGTAAAGTTACTGGACTTAAAAAAACCATGCAGCTAGAAAAATGAAACTACTGTTTTTCCATAAAACTTTATTAAATAACATCTTAATAAAAATGCTACCCCAAATAATAAGTCATTATGTAGAAATATGCCTTCAAATTATTTTTCATAGAGACCTAGTAAAAATACCTTCAAGTATTAAGCCAGAAATGGTAAATTAAAAAATAAAAACAAACTCACAAATCAAACTTGGTCTGCTGTCAAAATGGCAGTTACTGTTATAGTCTTGCTTATCCTCTCTCCCTCTCTCAACCTTCTAAAATAGATTTAAAAAAACTATTCGCAGAGAAGGATAGAAAGATCTCTGCTACTAGCAATTTTTTTAGGTAGGTATTTTTATTTTCTCGCAGGAAATCTTTGTAACAAACAGCATCGATTACTGTGCACAAAGTTCTACTAGCATCTTTCAATACTGAAAGGCCACCCATTAAGGACATGCCCTTTTCAAGTAGGAAGCCATCCCTCTCATCCAAAAAAACCAGACACCTTGCAGAGATAACAGATGAACTCTAGAACAGGAGACGCAAAAATCCATTCCCAACCCGATGATTTATAGAGCAAACAGAAATGCATAAAGAAGACTGTTATATTTAGCTGTATTGTCCAAGCCTGCAACAAAACCTAGTCTGACACTGCTTTCTGATTAAAAGGAGATTTTTTTTTCCTTAAGCCTTTAATTCTTCTTGAAGACATCTTATTTCTGTTTTATTTACAACACAAAAATTACAGCAATTAATCTGTGATACACAATTTTTCATGTGGTTCAGAGTTTTAGTGAGGGTCTTTCTGGATTGCCTCAGTTTGATTATAGTCTAACTCCCCTAGGACCACCTGAAAAACTGCTCAGGAATATTCTGCCTCAATACTTTTGCTGATGGTAACAGCTACATTAAGTGTTTCTCATCCGGATTTTGGAAGAGGAAACTGGAATGCTTCCACAATACACACAGGGTTTGAGTATAGAACAGGAATAGGAATATCCATCCTGAACTGGTGGCTTATTTAAACTCTTCCATGGCAAAACCAGAGACTACAAACCTGTACCTTCCTTTTCCTACTGAAAAAGAAAGCCTGTCCGATTTGCCCATTTCTGCTTTGGGGTACAGTGGTGACTTGACATGAAATGCAATGCAAGACAATACTGACGATTTACATCCGAAGATTAAAATGAGAAAAAGAATCTAACTGGGTGGGGAAACAAGTCTATGTCCCTGCTTCCCGACAGACACACCAGTTACGGTGCGGTTCGATGGCATGGATCACCTGCTGGAAGAGCCAGGTAACATCCACACAGGCGGTATGGCGTCTCCCCCACCATCATAACCCTGGAGCCCAGCAGGTGCGTTTCTGATCCTACGCCAAGTTAGTCAGAGTTCAAAGCTGGCAGAGCGCCCCTAAGCACCAGGGGAAGAGCAAGGCCGTATCTTTTGCCATAATCACGCCAGAAAAGTTGGTGAAAACTAGTTCGTGCCAACTACCATTTCTACAGCATCAAATACCTTCTGCCATGGGGTAATATTTATTTTCAGTAATTAAAATGCTGTGTACTGCCAGGATTTGCCACCGATGGTTAGTTTTCAAGTTTTGTAGAAGAATCAAAACAAAATGGAAAATGATAGGAAAAGGGAAGAAAAAACAAGTGTGAGAGAAAGTTACCAGGCAAACTATCTGGCTGGCAAAAGATAACATCTCCCAGTTTATTTTAGCATGCCAAGTTATCACTTTCCCCACATGGGGTACTGATCAATGATGCTCAAAAACTCAGCCAGCAAAATAACTGACAGAAAAACAATGCCCTGTTCAGAGGTATAATCCAACACTGAAGTGCCCAAATCATAAACCCACGCACCGAAATTATTCCCTGAGATTTTCCACCTGTAAAACAGCAACATTTCCCATCCTTCCATGAATGCGGTGAGAATTGGTTCATGTTTGCTTCCTCTCCCTGAGAAAGGAGATACTTTTACTTTAATTGCTTCTGTTAGCAAAATAAATGGCATCTACACTTCTTCAAAAACTGGACAGGAACCAGGTAAGGTTGCAGGCCAAAGTGCTGTTTGGCTACAGCTGCACCAGGTGAAAACGGCAACGCTGCAACTGCTCCTCCCGGTCCTGTGCTTAGAGACAACAGCTCCTCCCCATCCGTCAGCACAACTTCTTGTGTAATTATTCCCTAATGCAGTTCTGTCAAAGTGACCTGGTTTAGATATTAAGAATACCTGAGCTAAGGTAGGCATCCTGAAATAACTGGTTGGGAGAGCAGCTGCATACGCGGTATTTTCTGACACATCTAAGTGGACTGCAACTTTCAGCAGAGGAAAACAAGCACCTATGGGCAGGACAGGTACTGTAACCTCGTCGTTCTGCTGCCGTCAGAAAAAGGACACAGAACCCTAGTCCACGATGAAAGATCTTTAGTTCAGGTCAATAAGAGCAAGCATGAAATTCAAAAGGATGTTCTCAGTCTGAAGCACTGTAATTTGGGTACATTTGTAAACTTACATAAGGCACACTCTGTGTATGTGTATATAGGTAAATGTCGTATCTATAAAGATCATACTTTACAGAAGATTTGAAGAGATTAAAGGTACAGCTGGGGGGGGGGGGGGGGGGGGGCAGGGAAACCAGAATGAGCAAAATATACATATAAGCAGGCACGTAAATATTCAGTGAATGCTGCCTTCTTTAGCATAAATCCATTTTCCATTCCCATCTTCATCTCTGTCAAGCTAAATTAATTTAAAGTTAACAGAATGCAATCTATTTGACTACATACTCTATCTGTTGTCTGTAAAATATAGGCGAAGGCCTTGTTCTGTTAGCTGCAGGCTATGTTTACATTAGCGTTTTGGTTCAGAGCAGTAGTGTAGTTTAGAAGCAAATCCTTCTCCCCTCCGCGCTATCCCCACTTACTGTGCAATGGTTTTGTTCACAGACCAGTTTTTGTATACATGATATGGATTCTTTATGGAGAAATATAAAATGGAAATGGCGATGTACCAATGCAACGGTATTATTTGTCATGCTTTAGCCCCTACAGGGGCACACAGGTCCAACCAAGTAACAGCTCTGTACAATTTCAGTGCACTTTGTGGCATGGATAAATATTTGATCCTGAGAGGCTCCACTAAATCTAGTCCAAAATAAAAGTGCTGCACAGCAGAATATTTAGAGGCGGCGGTTACAGCACCAACTGCTTCACTCTACTGATTTTCTTCAATTGAGCCAAATTACTACTGTAGGCACTCCCCAATTCAGAGACTGAAGCTAGAATAAATGCAAATCTTAAGACACATGTATGTGTTATATGTGTACAGTCACCTGGGTTAAATTGAAAACTATTCCATGTAGAAATGGGACTTAAATGATCATCCATAAGAAATCATAAATGTTTATGAATGACTGTATCCTCTATTTATTAAAATCTTGCAGAAGTCAATGATAAAAGGTAAACAAATGCTTGTTACTGTAAATAAAACAAATGCATTCTACATGTAAAAATGCAGCACACAACATATAGAAACAGTTAAGTGCCAAGTTTTGCTTAAAGTACAAGGAGAAAGCAGTTTTGGGAAGACAGTTATTCAAAAAGAAATTTGATGAAGATGTCAAAATACACCTCAAGGTCTGCAAAACGTGCACTAAAATCTTCCACGTACATGCTTTATTAGATAATACGTCATTTCCAGTAGTATGACTTAACGCCAGTTCAGAGCATTGCTCACTGCAGTCAGCACCAGCAGGTAAATTTTATAAAACGGCTTAACACACATACATTCTGAATATGTATTTTTATGGTCTACGTTCAAATAACATAATTAAAAAATTACACTAGGATACTGTATAAATTCTAGAGTTCATCTTCACTGCAGCTCGACGCTACTCCATTCACGTTAGCATGAGAGCGAACGTGTAAGCCTGCAGCCACATGCTCCTGGAACTGACTGATTTGATTAGCAGGACAGAGTGATTGGATTAACAGTCGATGAACTGTTGTAAACTGAGCCTCTGCATCTTTATGGCATGACTGGCCAGTGACTATAGGGCACGGGAGACTCTGGCTATGGTAACAGCTGTATTATATACATTGTTCTGGAAGCCAGAGCTGTAACAAGTACAGATCAGATGTGGGCAGATTATTGCCTTTCTGTCAAATTAGCTACAGCAGATGACACAGCTTTTGTGTTAGGTTAGCGACAGCTCTGGGATGAGGGGTGACACCTGACCTGGCCCAAGGCCTGCCAATACAGAGTTCACCCACCTGACTGCCTCCTGGCAATCGGGACCAGCAGGATGAGTTCACACAAGATCACTGCTTTACAGCCCGCCCTCACTCCCAAGCTCCCTTTGAGGAAGCAGCGTGTGCAGTGAAGTTGGAGCAAATTAATGTCTGAAAGGAGTCACATAAAGGGCTAATACACGTCCAGTGGTCCTTCATGCTAGCAGTGCAATAAGAACTGCGTGTCTCAATCCTCCTTCCAAAAATTCAGTAACTGTGCTAAAAGGATACCAAGATTTCTTTTTCCCAAGCTTTACTTCAATCTGACTGTCCATTCCTTTAGGATTCCTGGACACGAGTCATGCAAGAGCTAACGCTGTGGCTATCTGCAACATTCAATTAATATACTGGCCTGCAGGTCATAATTAAAGTTTTAATTCACCCTCTGTGTAAATTTCTAATCAAGTTGCCTATAAAAATACAATTGTCTCAGTCAAGCTCATAATTTATCATGAACTTGATGACTTACAGCCTTCCATAGTCTTAAAAAGACAATAGACAAAATATTTTAATTACCACATTCTCATCAATGCCAGCGGTTCCGGGGAATCGCAGCTGTGGCGCGTGCCATGTGTGGCTGCACAGCCTCCCCCCGAGAAAGCACTTCAGGAAGTTTTATGCCTCGTACTGACATTCGACAAACTGAGTATCACGGTATGATCTATTGAAAAATACAGTTCGCCATCAGAAGAAAGATCTTGGTAAGAAGCCTTTTCCACAGAGGACATCAGGGAAATGGGTGGGGAGGGAGGGCCTGCGGCACTGTCACATCGCTTTAGAGAATCAGCACACTGGAGAAACAGTTTACCTGAGATTCACTTCCTCACAAGTCACTGCTGATGATTGATGCTAAAACATCAGCATCACAGACCTTTCCAGAGACAATTTACGTAGGCATAATCACAGCAAGCTCTGGTGCAAGTAACAGCCTACTGCAGAATTTATCAACTACTTTACCCTAATTATAGTTATCTAGCTATTGCAAAAGTGGTTAGAAAATCTTACTCTCATTAACTCACTGTTTGTAACCGTTCTGACCTTTTATTTACAGAGATAAGACAGACTTGCACATTTTCTACTTTGCACAAAAGCAGAATGAAAATACATGAAAAGCTGTTAACATGTGTACAAATACCCAATGTAAACAATGCCTGCAACAATGCATTCTTACCAAACATACACTGTTTTCCTCCTTTAGAAAAAAGAACAAGTAGTATCAAATAGGCTTATCTTCTTAAATGGAAATGGCCCTAATAAGAAGAAACTATTAAAAACTACTAGCATTTGATTTAAGATATGCATTTTGGGCAGTAAAAGCTACTGCATAAATATTACTGGGTTATTAAGTTAGTAAAAAAATTCTCCTCGCTAGTTACTAGCCCATGCCAAAGGAAATTCTTCCCATCTTCAATTCATTTGTAAAAGCACTATCCCAGGAAGCAAATCCTGGATCTTGTTTTTTCCCAGGAGTAAATATTCCATCTGCACTTGTCTAATTCTGTTGCTGGTACCTATCCACTGCAGTCATGAAAAGTGCAGGTCCCAAACTTGGCGCAGTCAACACTATCCCAAATAAAAAATAAAGACAATTGAATTGTATATTTATTATTGGCAGCCCTGGCAACATGAAAGACAAAACTCTCACTCAAAGATGATCATTTTATGTGATGTGATAATTTGGGAAAATGTAGTTACACATTAGAGCTACCTCACATTAAGAGCTTCAACAGCTTGACCACTATTTACGTAAAGGATAAGGCCAATAGAAATATTGTCACTTTATCTTTCAGCTATAATACAGACTAGCAGATGAAGAATACGTCAACATTAAGCATCAAGACTAGAGACTTTCGCTTTCAAAGTAGGAGAAACTGAACCTTCAACAGTGCTCAAGGACAGACTCTATAAAGACAAGTGACTGATAAAGAGTCAAAATATTTTACCTAAAAAGAGTGTTGTAAGGAGGGAGTAGGTCACAGCAAAACTTCACTCCAAATATGTTAGAGAACATTTTGTCATGGCTAAGCAAACTTCAGAAACAGGAACTGTAACAAGAAAGAGGAGCAGGAAAAAGAAAATCACAGGACAGTTGAAGAGTGAACTTGGTACGCTGTACTTAACTTACATAATTCCACTTAAATCCACAATAACACTTTTTTCTACCAACACCAAATAAGGTTTTTCAGTAGCCTACTGCTTGCAGGAGGGACAGTGACATGAATCTCCTACTGTAGATCACCTGACCAAACCTCATTAAGAAGGGACATAGACCTCACACAAGCTCTCAGAAGCCTACTCAGTAGCAGTCTCATCCTCCTCTTTTCTCTTAAAGGTCCTGAGGTGCTTGTCCTAAATGAAGATTGCAGTGACAGCTTTCTTTGGGATCACTGTATCCAAGAAGGCACAATGCACAGTTACAGCCTCCTACAAGGCTCCTTGCACCCCTGCACCAAAAGCTGATTTCAGCAAGACATAATTCAAGCTTCTGGATACAAGACCATGACTGCATTTTTGTTTTCAAATACATCAAAATACACTCAACAATTCCAGACCACAGTTAAGAACAACAATATTTACTGACTCTTCCTTTGTTCCTTACCTCGGCTCCAACACATCCTAGAAGAACGTGCTGTATGAGCATGGGTCCCAAGTCACTCTGCCTGCAATGTGACTTCTCTCAATACTCGATCTAATCCCATCTAGAAAAGCTGGTGATATAGAAATTTCCCCTAATTAATCAACCTCAATGCTGCACAGCTGCTTCTTAGTTCTGACATTCTGTTTCTCTATGGGATTTATTAGCAGATGAACTATTTTTGCAGTTCGAAATAGGCATTTCTCTGTTTCAGGTCTCAAGTCCCTCTGTCTCCCTAGCTCTTAGTCTGAACCTAAATTCTTGTTTCTTATTTAGTAACAGTGCAGCTTCCATGACTCCACTCTCCCATTTTCTTTTGGAACCAGGCTGTGGGATAAAGCTGTGGGACTGCTGGTAGCTCTGCTTTGCTAAGATTCTTCCAGCCTGCAAGTTTTTAAAGTCTATTTGCAAAAACAGGGAAGTGTTATAATGTTCTCCCAGTGCATACTTTCCTAACAACAACAAAAAAATTCATGGTATGTACAAGTAAGTCCATTATCTTTTGCACGCAATTAACTTCTTACTAGACCCACACATGGTGCACTAGTAGTGCAAGTTTTGCAGTAAGTATGTGCTCAAATTACTTTATTTCACCAGTATTTGTAACTTTAAGGGGTTCCTAAGCTGCCTCCTTTCATCCTTCAAACATGCCAATCAGAAATAAATCTAGCCTACACTGTATCACAGTTCTTAACATACATATACACCACCCTGCTGGCATAATTTGCATGAAAATATATTTCCAATAATTACGATTTTCCTGAAATGTATCTAATGCTTTAGGCATGATACACACTGTTTAACATGAAATCACTAGTCACTCAACTTCATACATTGTTACTACAAGTCCTGAATCAATGGTAAGACTTTCTTCTTTTGTCTTTTGAAAATACGCAGTACCCTAAGCTCCGTTATTTACTGATCGGATCCACTATCAGTTCATACGTGCACAAAGTAACAGACACTAGGTATTAATCCAATTACCCTGATGTTGGTTGATAAAATATGTTGTTCCATCTCAAAATCCCTCATGCTTTGGCAATGACAACAAACAGCATTAGAAACGAAGTGTTTTAGGCTTTGAAAATGGCAACTTTATTAACAGCAGCTTGTGCTGAGGTACTTAAACTCATTTTTCAGTAATTCAGAATTTTTTAAAAAAGCAGGGTAGCAGCAACTTACTTTATTATACATTGAACAAGAATTTCTGAAGTGATATAGTTATAAAAATCTTCTTCAGACGAATATTCTATTTGCTGTCCTCTGCAATGAAGTAAGATATGAAGGGAAAGTACACGCAGTTTCCAGAATCAGGTAACAAAATAAAAAAAGTTGTTACTCAAAAGACCTCTTCTTGCCCATTATTTTTGTCCAGAAAACATTGTCTCAAAATTGGCTGTAACAAAAAGTAGCCAATGCGCTCTTGATAAAACACTTCAAAAACTGAGCCCTTTAAAGTCACAATGCAGATAGTAAAGAAACCTAAACTATTTTTTTCTGTAGATTTCGCCAATGCTCTTTTAAAGCCTGTGGAAAGCCAGAGCTTCTTCCTAAAAAGAACCGTGGCTGAAATCTTCATTTAGGCAGAAATCACATGGCACTACAACTTGTTGAAGTCCACCCTCAAGAATAAAGGAACCGAGAATTACTTTCCACAAGCACTAATTTCCTCCTCTACTGGCATTCAAGTCTTTCCCTCTGAGGAAATGTCAGATAAAATAATCTGTCAGCTTTCTACTGTTGCTACAAAAATATTGTAAGTAAGCTAACACGTACTGTTTTGCAGAGGAAGAACATATTTTTCTGTATCTTCCACCAGATATGGATCCTGTATTGGCTTTTGGTGCCTCCTCACCCACCTGCTGTACTCTACTTTTAAGGTAACACTTCATCTGTCTAAAAGAGCAGCTCTTGGGAAAGTAAAAAAAATAAATCATCTCTCATGCCATCTCCTTCAGTTTCAGTTGCTTTTTATTCTTTTCCCTGTGTCTGTCCCTGGCTGAATCTGATACTGCTATTTGCAGCGCTTTTCCTAATCCCATATCATAGCTTGCTCTCCAAATAATGCCTTGAGGATTATTTTCCTCATCATTTTAAACTGTAACAGCGTATTAAACGCTTACTCATTTCTCTATGTTCAACACTGAAGTAATTTGTAAAATAACCTGCAAAATAACACTGGTTTTATTTTTTTAAAAATTACTTTTTTTAAAAAAATTGAAAATCACTTTAATCTATGCAGCTGTTCATGGTACAGTCACTGTTCACAAATAGGGTTTTTGCTATACAGGAAGTATTTTAAGTTAGGCCCAAACCTTTCTTTTTGCCTTAGTTAACATATACAATTTCACTGACAGATCTCAAATCATTATTTCTATACCGTATAGGCTGTACAGAATAAATTACTGTCTCGCCTCTCTGTTTATGAAATAGACAAACTCACTTAGGTGTGCATGGAGGATCAAGACTTAGCCATGCAATACACTGGCATCTATTTTCCCTTTCACTACGTCTTTTCACGTTTAAGGTCAGTTTAAATATGCACTGTAAGTGTGAACACTTCTAAACTTAAGAGCTGTTTTTCATTTACAATATCTTGACATTATTGTCCTTTCTCCATTGAAAAAAAAAAAACCGATATCCACGCTAGCGCCACAAAACAAATGTAAAAATTCACATAAAATTATCTTCACGTTGCAACATCAGCATTATTACAGATTGCCTGCCCTGAGAAATGGTAGTCACAGCCCAGGTGTCAGCAGCAGGGAACACTTCTCTTGCACAAGTAACGCCGGTCGGTTTCTCTGCGCAAAGAAATCTTCAAATTCAGGGAATGCTCAGCCAAAGTCTAGCACCTCGGTTTTCCAAATGTCTAGCCTTGGTAATCCCTGCCTACATAACACAGAAATAATTTATTTCGAAACAGGTTGCCAAATGCCAGGAACATGGCTTTACGCTTCTTTTGTCACAGTGCAGTTACAGTAGCACTGAAATACAGAAGCATCTTTCGCTTTCAAGCTGGACTGGAAGTTCCAATTGGAATTCCTTTCTCCCTATACATTCGTCTTTACACCTGGCATTGTTACTGCACACCTACACTGCAGCCGAAGAATTTATGCTGCAAATTCCTTTCCAAGGATCCATCTGTTTCTAGAAATGGTCAAGTTTTTTTAAAAAATCTTCTGAACTCAGGGTCTTCTTTACAAAGTCTGCCTTTTTTTTCAGGTGCTGGTAATTAATCTAGTCATCTGTTGGCAATGTCCAGTATCACCTGTAAAATTCAAAATAGCTACTGGTTAACCTGGATATGTTTTAAAACATACCTTTAAAAAACAGATGTTTGCACGTTAAAGGTTTTTTGAGATAGTTTTTGATAGCATTTTTTATACTTTAGCACCATAAAGTACAACTGGTGCTACTCAGCACAGGATTTAGTCTTATCTCTACAGTCACTCAAAAATTAACCTAAATTAATTGATACTGTTACTGTTACAGTGGTGCTACAGAAAAGATAATTGATTCTCTAATAAAACAAATGCAGAAATTCAGATGCAATCCAGAGCACTAATGATTTTTTAAAGGGATTTTCTGGAAACTGTGTCCAAACTGCTGTACTTTGTTAGGTAGCTCATGAGCCTGCATCTTCTGCATGTGGCTGCTTGACTAACACAAAGGTTCAGCTTCTTCCTTGCTATTTTTACTATTACCAATCCATCACTGATTAATTTAGACATTGATTTTAAGGCTATGATTTTCATTATACTGAGTGAGATTAGTCATGCCATCAATGTGAGAAAGATTTTTTTAATCTGAAATCACACAGTGAAGTGTTAAACATCTTTTAATAATTCCTTCAACTTTTTGTTCTTTTAAAAAGTGCTTTCCTCTTAAAATGTTTTGGCTTTTTTTGTTTTAAAAGGCATGTTAGTAATGCATGTAGTGTATTTCTGGGGAATGTTGAGATTTGCTTAGGTTTCTTTCCCTCTCAACAGATGAGGTCTTATAAAAAACCCTTCCTTGTTCTCCTAACTGTAATCCATGACAACAAACATCTTTGCTTCATATTCTGTTGAATCTGGAACTTGGCTCTGTTACTGTAAAGAACATAGCTAATACCTTCCTTTTCCAGAAAGTAGCAATGTTGTGAATTAAGCTGGTAAATGGATCTGCTTAAAAACAAATACATTAAAAAATGTTTTGGTTTTCAGCTGGTTTATTATGCAATCACACACTTACATGATGCAAGTGGGAAAGAGAAGGAAAAATAAAAAGTAAGTGGAGATACAGCAGTGGTGAGTTTTTCTGGAATAACAAGAATGTGGAATTATGGTGAAAATTGCTGCAGTTCTGTTGCAGCAGGGTTTATATGGGTTTGTCATGAACACAAAGGAAATTTAACCCAGACAGGGTCCCTCAACCTGAAAAAAAATCAGACGTGCAGAAGTTACCTGAAGCAATGCATTATTTTTGGAGATTAAAGACTAAATACTGAAGTTTAAGCTCATTACAATAATCACAAATTGTATGTAAGTATTAAAGATAATGGACTGCATAATCAAGAATTCTTAAAGACTAATTAATTACATTTTATAGGATACTGGAAAGTGTATTAATTAAAACCTTCCAGTTTCTTGCTTGCATATGTTTGTCTTTTGCTCCTTGTTTTTGAAATATCTTCAACTACACCAGGATGCTACCACAGTTTTGAAAAGTCCGTCTCCTTCAGAAGCCTTTCTACCCAAAGTCTTTAATAATTTGTTTTATGACATGATTTTTTTCACAGTAATCAAGTACAGTGCAGTGTCAAAACAAAAGATTAGGACTTTGTCTCTTCTGTGCATTCCTTAGCCTGACTGCATGTTTAAAGAAGTCTTGCTTTCTAACACCTAAAACAGAGGATGAGTAAAAATGAAACCACCCCAATGCAGAAGACAAAATAAAATTTTGCAAGGAGCCTATATTAGCACTCCCCATAAATGCAAGAAGGATTATGTAATTTTTTTCATTTTTGTGCTGTAGACACAATGTCATTTTAATTTGTCAACTCACATTCAAAAATAATTATTCAGAGCTAGTTTGGAATCTCCATTCAGAGAGCTCTATTTCAAAAACAAAACACAATGCATGACTGCTTCCAAACTAGAAAAGCATTTAAGTCAAGCCTCTTTATTTTTTTAAAAAATCCAAATATTCAGATGCCAATTTCTGAATTAAATTATTTTTGTCGCTTCCAGAACTCTGTGACATCTCACTGGAGTGAGGAGAAAGGGAAGCAAAACAGACTCCTCCTCTTCAATCCTATAGGATAAAGTTACAGATGAACGTGAAATTTCATTTCAGTTCCCACTATACACAAACAGCCAGTGCTACTTTCAAAAAAGAAATCTGGGGGAGAACAGTTTTTCTTCTAAAGGATTTTGTATGCATCTGTGTGTATGTACCTTAGAGACACGCTGCTAACAGTACATTAATTTATAATGGGATGCTTTTTTTCCTACCTGTCAGTCTATGACGGGATAGGAAAGATAGACTTTCGCAGACCAGCTACTGCTAGAGCACAAACTTACTTTGCCTTTTTTTTCCCAGCTTAACACTAAGAGAGCAACAGCCCTTTTGCTGAGTGCAATGTGTGTTTCAGAAGCAGTGCCATTAGCCATAACATAACTGTTTGAATCTGCCTCCTTACATCCTAAAGCACTGCTGCTGGTTCTCTCTTACACCTTCACAGCTTTCCCTGTCTAAATCAGGGCATCCAGTTTGCAGTCTACATCATCTTTCCGCTCCCCCCCCCCCAAAAAAAAAAAAAAAAAAAAAAAATCAGGTTCACCAGGGCTTCCGTCTCCCTCAGAGAGTTTTTCCAAGGCAGCGTATGTTTACAGCAGAATACTTACTACTGCCGTTTAAAATGTGACCATCATTTTTAGATAAGGTGGTATCTGGATACCATGAAGGATAGTGCATTCACATTATCCGACTGACTTACTAATAGGTGGATGCAGCAACTGTGAATAGACTTCATTTTGAAGAAGGGTGATGTGTGTATTTATGTAAAAAGAGAGGGAAACTGAGAATTTAAAATGCTGCCACGAACTAGAGAAGTTGCTCTAACGAAGTGGAATAAGTTCTTACTTTAAAAAAAAAAAAAAGACAAAAAAATAAAAAACCTTTAAAAAGTTGCAACCAAATTTAGATAAATTCAGTTTGACAGCTAAAAGTAGGAGAAATAAGATGGAAACCACTGACCGTGGAAGAAAGTATTGCAGTATTATTTGTAATTTTAATAAAGTTAATTGAAAATATTTTACTGCTGATTATTGGGGGAGAGGATTTACTTTGTGTTACACAGCAGTAACACAAATATAAAATTAAATTGCTGTGATTCTCTTCATCAAACAGCTTGGAGCCAGTTCTGAAGAATGAAAGTGGTAATATCCAGAATGAAAGAGAAATCCTTCAAGACTTTCCTAAAGTAACAGCTGACATTACAGTTCTGCTGACTTATTTTAAACAAGTGTCTATGGGATGGAAATGCTTGTATGGGTGGAGGTGGACAGACAGGACGAACAACTTCACAATGCAGCTTCCCAGAACAGATGGTTCTCTGAGGGGCTTCAGTTTTGAACTCCTGATATTTGCAAGGATTGGTAAGTTGAGCTACACTACTCTGTGTAAAGCTGTATCCCCTGCTGACACAGGCTTTAGATCTCAAAGACCCTAGACAGATCTTTATGAGGACTGAGGGCTTTCCGAGTTTGCTTTTGCCTTAATCCTTTTTCCAGCTATTTTAGCTCACATACACACCCTCCTCAAATAAATCTAAAGCTCCATCTTTCTTTGTACTACCTTGCGCCACGGGATTCTCCTTGCTTAAGCAACCCACCACAAACATGAAAATGCTGTTGAACTCTGGGGACCAGACCTTTTTCTAACCTGGAAAACCCCAAAACACAATCATTGAACTTTTTGAAGTTTGCTTGGATTCCTCAAGTACTGCATGGTATAAACCCAAACACTATCCACATCACGTGTGCAGCTGTCTCTCCGTCTTTCTTTGAGATCAGAAGATTTCAAATAACAAGAACTACCAGAAGTTTGTTAACTCTTTCCAAAGAAGGAAAAACTGAACAGACTGACTCTCCAGTCTGGGAAGAAGAATGAGGCTGAGGTATATGAAATGATGAGTAAGAAAATGAATAGGAAATATTTCCTATACTACCTGTAACAACAACAACAAAACGCAGGGGATATCTAGTGAAAAAAAAAATGTTTAAAAATAAAACCAAGTTGCAGAACATATTGCCACATCATACAGTGGAGGGATTAGATGAATTCATGACCTACATATCAATTATAGATTACTAAATACCGAGTGCAAACTGTAGCTCAGGAAACTCTTAAATTACAGCTTCCCAGTAACGAGAAGGGTATGCCAAAGGAAGAGTCACTCTCTGCTGTCCTGCAATTCTTTATCCGTTCATTACTGTCATTTCAAAACAGGACACTACCTAGGTGGATCCTCAGGCTAGTCCAGTAGAATTTCTTTTACGTCAAGAGCCACTCAGTTTTTTTAAGCAGAAAGATGAGTATTAATACTTCATTGACAATAAGGTAAAGAAGCTTTATGGAAAAGCCAAGGCCACCAGCAGATCAAGTACTTCAACTGGAGTAGTAGTTTTTATGTTCCGTTTCATTCAGACCCGTGGCAATTTGCGAGTCAGGGTTACATAGATAGTTTGGAAAGTACAGATAACACAGAGATAACTACTTGTTAAATTTAAATGTTGTCAGCATTTTTCAAATTAAATCTTTTTTTATCAGTAAGGCAGTTTTCATTAAATCAATGTTTCCCCGGGGGATTTAAATTCTCCGGAAAGTTTTATTTTCTCCTGTTCAACAAAATCATAAGACACTTTGTTGTTCATTGTCTGATCCGAGTTTGAACATCTCAACATGATATTTAAAGCAACTCAATGCACTCTGCTTTAATATAAGTTAAAACCAATTTAACTTCCTTTTCCCACAAAAGTTCCAATTACTCCAAAGGTTACTCCAATCTCCTAAAGCCCCCACTCATTTCAGACGATCGCAAGATCACAAGCCCTTCGATGCAATTCCTCTGTCATGCAGGCATGCCCTCCACCTGCCTGTGCAGGAAGCACAAGGCAGACAAAACTCTCGGTACATTCTGGGAGAAAAAACTTGGCCAAAGAGCCTCGTTCATTTGGGTAAATAATATATTGAGGTTCCTAAATGACAACACCCTGAAGATGATAACACCAGTGGCGAAATGAAGGTTAAAGCATCAAAATTCCGCTCAACTTCAACATTCCCCAAAAAAGACAAGATGAGAATTTCTACTGTCAAATAGTTAATTTCACCAAGAAATTCCACCAAGAAAAAGCCCCACTGCCCTCTGTTGTTCCCCCCGAACCCAAACATTGACTCTTTGTCACAATTTCCCTGTGTTGGAAATTCTAAGCTTAGATTCTGCAGCCTGCTCTTTGCAGAAAGGCTTTCACTGAGGACCCTGATGTTTGAAGGTTAATTTGCTTGCAGGAGGTCAAAGCAGAAGACACTTGAAAACATATAACGCTTAACACACAGGTAAAATCCAGATTACACCAGACACCAGAAGGGAGATATTCCATACATACACAGCCTGCTATAGTCTCTAGACTTAACAGGCTCATTGGAATTCAACCAATTCAACTATACCCTCCATATAATAGGCGATATTCAGGCAATCCTATAGCTAGGATCCCAATGCCAGAGACCTGTGGTAATGCAAAAGCCTTGCCTTCCAAATGAAATCAAACCAAACCACACACACATTTCCATAAGAATACGTTAAAAATACCAGCATAACTAAGGCAGCAGAGTTTAACACAACTGATAGGAGGTATTTTTCTTTTAGTATGGGCACTGGAGCCAGTTCAAGCCGTTCCTGCTCTTTGGACCCTCCCCCCAACATTAGCACAGGAGTCTTTTAGCTACACAGTGAACGACTCTGGGAAACAGATCCTGCTTTAAAATGTCCCAATAAAGAAAAGGAAAAAAAAAAACAAACCCAAATTGGTTTCCAGCATCGTGTTGCAGCATTATTGCTTCAAAGCTTTGCCATGCACAGGGGCAGGAAAGAGCAGCCAGGCACAGGAGAACAACTTTTTTGGTTTTTTGGCACCCGTGCTAACTCACGCCAACATAACATCAGCTTTAGCTGTGGTCTGATGGAACAGAATGAAGGCTCACAGATGCTTACAGGTAAGCTTTATGTTGCAGGTAAATGATAAAACTATCACTGAAACAGGCAGTCATCATTTCACTGTCACTCTTCCCCATCCCTTCTATCAATTAGAGGGATATTGCAGTCCTGAAGAATCAGATTAATTAATGGAAAGCTAGTAATTCCAGGGAATAATTGTGTTATTTTTCCTTCTATTCTTTTTTTTGTTTTTTTTATCAGCTAACAGGCATCAGAAAGGTCTCTTAATTACTTTGAAACCAAGAGCTTTGATTGTAACTAGAGGACAAAACCAAAAGCTCTCCTTCAAATGGGTCCAGTTCAGAGACCTTGTTTGCTTTGACGACCTTTGCAGGCATCAGATGGAGCTCCCACTGAAGACAGCCAGCTCCTCCCTGGGATTGCAAGGATTAAACTCCTCCACCTGATGTGATTTGACAAACCCAACGACTGTAGGAAGAAATGGCACCACTCAGTGATAATCAAACATAACCGTCCTTGTGCAGATACCAAGGTGTCCAAAGCCTTCTTGTAGCGGGTCACAGAACATCTTGTCCCCCTGTCCCAATACACTGTCTTACAGCCTGTTTGTATCTTCCCTCCCCTCCTCTCTTCCTCCCCACAACCAACTGCCTCCTAATAACTGAGCCCATTAAAGATTAACTAAATTATTAAGTACTACAACGTTCCTACCCATTCAGCAAATAAAACCAAAGCCTTAGGAAGGTCATTTCATCACATCACCCAGTCATTTCTCCAGCCTTCCTGTAAGGGAAGTTTCAGGATGAAGTATCTCCGCCACAGCCCCGCTCTCCCCGCCCCCAGGGTGTCCCAGTCCCTTCCCTTGGGAATAGCGCTGCCATTCATCTGATCTCAGAGGGAAAGGATTCAGGAACCTTTTGTCCCCTGTACCCTCACCTGGTGTAAAACTCCCCAGCTCTCCGAACTGCCTCACCAACAGATCGCCTCTGCAGCAGCATCCACGGGAGGCAGGAGACGGTGGTTTGGGAAGGGTGGAAAAGGAAACCGCAGTTGCCACTCAGCTCAGCTTATAAACTGTGATGGAAATGCACCCTGAAGCTGCCCATCCCCACCTCCTATTGTCTGGATAGGTGGGTCCAGCCCCCAGTAACTGAGGACCTTTTCAGACCAGGAGTCTCCTGACTCATGAGTCATCCTGCATTTTGCTGGGTAGTTAACTCTTAAGTTGGCTTTCTCAAATCAGCTGAATGAGTCTGGTGGGGGTTTTTTAGTGCTGGTTATCAGAAAGAAAACTAACAACTGCACCCAGAGAATAAGAAATAAACCGAACTACACCAAACAGAAAACCAAATTTAAAGGAGAAAATACAAGAATGTTTCAGGTACTACAAATGGGCTAGAACAAAGTTCAGCTAGCTCTTGCTCAACCTGCTTTTTAAATTTACTTTTCCCACTCTATCCTTCTCCTCATCTAGCCACTAATCAAATTTACTTTACCTCAAATTTGTTCTGACTTCCTTTCCTGCTCTTTTTAACTCCCCTGGACAGACACACAACGTGGAAATGAATAAGATCAATTTAGCCAGAGTTGCTTTCCCCTGCTCACTTCAATGGTCTTTTCACTCCTCTTCAACCCTATCGACACCTTCCAAAGATTCAGGGTCCAAATTTGTTTCTTTCATTACATTTTGGGAACAAATCCTTTATGATTCAGTTTGTTCAGCTCATTCTGGGTATACTCTTCCCTGTTGCACCAGAGAGGTACTTTAACAAGAACGAATAAACTCGGAGGCATGGGAGCAGCAGAATGGATTCACTGGAGGGAAAAAAACCCGAACAAACAAACAATACTAAGACCATCACAGTTTTTAATCCTGGTTCAAATCGAGGTTTTCTGCTCCCTTGAATCTTAGATTTTAACAGCAGCTGCATCCTACATGTTAAGGAAAGGCCCATTTTCACTGGTTGGTATTGCTCAGTCAAAATGGTAAATAGGATCTTTTAATCAAATTCAGCAGGTTTTGCTGAACAGGATGATATATCACTCACATTTATTAGTGTGATGATAAAGGTGTGAAAAGATGTATCTGATTTTTTTATTCAGCCAAGAAATGTGCAGTTCTTAATCCTAAAAGAATTAACAAAACTCTGAACGTCCAGGGGTTTATCTACTTGCAAGAATTTGTACTTGTATGCAAACTAAAATTTAACTACAGTGTATGAAGCTTACCTTTCTGATTGCTTATTTTATTATTATTTAATTAAAAATAGGTTATGCACTTACAATACTTCGTTGGGTTTTGTTATTTTTTTTTACTTAACATGATAATATAAATTCTTCTGAGAAAGTTATCAGTAACAAGGAACTAAACTTGGTTTTGTGTTTATGCTTCAAGACTTTGGAAGTAAAACATCTTAACTCATACCTATTGTTTTATTTAGACAAGAATATATATTAGACGCTGATTTTTGAAATCCAAAATGTTTTCTTAGCTTTTAATAAGTTAATTAACTGAAACGGTTGAATAAACTGAAATAAAGAAAGTATCTCTGTGAATCTATAAAAAGTTTGCTACCACTGCCTAATGGATTAGGTACCTAAAACTCAGGTTTACTTAAGCTCAGCGTATGACTGATCACATTATGTAGTTCTCTGGCAGCAAAGTATTTTGTAGCATTTTATACTTCTCTGTAGTTTTCTGTACCTTGGCAGGTTATAGAAAGTTCAGCCTTTAATATAGGTATCATATTTTAAGTATGTTTTTCAATAAAAATACTTATTTAAAAATATACCTAGCCATATCATCACATATTCAGATTTTTATATTGATCTGTATATTATTTGCTAATCTAGCATAGTATTTTTAATTTCATTTTCTGCCAAGAAGAGATTTCTCTAAATTCCTCAGATGCAGTTTTCTTACGCTACCTGAGTTACTATATCTGTTAAATGTTATTACTTCACTGCCTAAGCCTCTCTCTCCAGAGAAAGAGAAGAAGTTATAGTAGTAAACATTAGCTAAATTAAACTCAGACCAAATTCTAAATTTAAAAAACAGATTCAGCCAATTTTTTAGACTAGCAGTGGGGAACTGCTAATGCACAACAGCTGGGGACAGCTATTTAAATCTAGGAAACGAACAACTTAATTAGGGAAGTATGTTAAGGAACATGACAAGCCACAAGTACAGTATGTGAGGATTCATTCAGATAACCATTTTCAGATCTGAGAATCAACATACGCTCCTTACACATATTATGGTGAAGTGTATCTGATACATGCCCACCTCTGTAACTGCTTCTGGCCTAAAAATCTACATGCATGCATGTTTCAGCCATGAAAAAAAATTTTTTGAATATATCTTAAAATTGTCTGGAAAAACAAATAGAGTCTAAAGGATGGTTTGCCTGAGTATGCATTTCCCACATACGCAGAAGTTGCAGATTTGGCATTGCGTGCTTTTAGGAAACAGAAGTGGGTATCCTACCACTTAGCAAGGCACTGGCATTTACTTTATTGTGAACTGTTTCCAAAAAGCCTCTCCTTAATGGTGCATCCAGGTACTATGGATCTAAGACAACAGTATGTGCTTTCGTATTTAAAGATTAGTGTGAGAGCAAAGGGTCAAAGATAAATTTATTTAGTTTTAACTATTGAGTTTTACATTTAGTGGTGTGGTTCAATCACACCAACACAGTTTGTGAGATATTTTGCTGACTACCAACAATGCTAACACATGAAAACCAGCAGAAACAGATCTTACAGTGACACCAGAGGAAACCTAAAAAACCCGTTCAGCTTGGCACCTGCCAAACAACTTGAAATCCTGCTGGGAAGCACTTAAGTTACATAGGTGATCCAAAAAGATTTAAAATACAGCATGAGAAGGAAAAGGGTAGAAAGGACTGGAGGAACAATAAAGAGTACACTCTGAAAATAACATTATTTAAAAGGCAGCCCTGCATCCCTTGCTGTGTTCAGTTCTCAAGGTGGAAGAAGAATAGATGGTGGGGTTTTTTTAGTAAGAGCTTAAGGAAATAATGATTGAGAATAAGGATTCAAGCAGAAGGGAAGAAGGAACACTGTCTCTTAAAGAAGCCAAGTAAAAAGAAGGTGAGGATTAGGATACAACGAAGGCTACAAAGGTTCCATGTAGAAAGTGCTGTACAGCAGTAGTTTCATCAAAAAGACAAGCAGGTGGCTTTTAGCACTGTGTGCAACAACAAATTTTAAAGTGACTTGGAGGAGAAGGTGGGAATAAAATGGCCAAATGGAAAAGCAAGAAAAGCCCTGCGGATGAGGAAGTGGGCTACAGCACTGCAAGCACAGCTCAGCAGTACCGTGGTTTGAGAATCTAGATGCTAGCTCCTGGCTAAACTCAGTCAAGATTCACAAAGGACCAAAGATGTGCTTAAGCTCCAGTGAAGACTGCGGTCTAGTGGATCCATGCTCAGACTACAAGGAACACTGAGATTTCACTGAGGTCTACGCAAAACTGCTCAATGTATGTATAAAAATGATTTAAGCAATTCTGAAAAAATTAAATGAGGAAAAGGCTATTTTGAGAAACAGCACTATGCTATCACTTTTTCACTCAGGCTAAACAAGAATTATTCCTACAGTGGAACCGGACAGCACTGAAATTATCATCATCTTTAAGTACTGCCTTCCAGAAAGGCATCATTTTTCTCAAGAAAAGCAGCTGGATATTTTGATGTATCGTTATGGTGGTGGCATATATTCTTCTGAACACCTCCTCCCCCAGCAGCCAGTCTAAGGTCTGAACTTGAGTACTTGACAGAAGGGAACGTTTTGCATTATTTGCTTTGCAGTACAATCCGTACTGTGATTCCCAGCTTAAGGATGTAGAGCAGGTGTAACCAGGTAGATGGACAACTATATTTCATCAAATTTCCCCACAGTCTGGCACTGACGGAGATTTGAGTACTTCCCAGTAATCTTTACTGCCTTCTTTATTTTATTATTATGAAGCCTTTTTGAGCACTAGACCTCCGCAGCATCGACTGCATTTTGAGAACACAGTATTCTTGAGAGGGTTTCTCAGATTCCAAGACACTTGGGAAGACTAGAAGCAAACACATTGTTAAAGACAAAACAATTACATGAAGAAAGGAATTCTCCTTGGAAAAGAAATGGAGGAATAAGATCCAGAAGCCTTATGAAGTGTCTGACTGAACCTCCAGGACAAAACAATTTTTCATACCACTGAAAAAATGACAGCGCCTTGCAAGCAAGCTTTTGCCACCTCGCCATGTACATATGTTACCACTGGGACCCAGATGGACTTTCTTTGAGAGGATGTTTAAACGCAAGAGCAGAAATGAAGGAGGTACCAAGTGCTGGCAGTGAAAAAGCAATCTAGTACTGTGATTTGCTCCTAGAGGAGGTCACTGACCTGCCTCGGACAGCACCACAATTACAAAGCATTTACAAGTCAATTTATTCCTTTGGAAAGCCGAACAGCAGAGTGTGAAAGAGCTTCCTCAACACTGTTTTGTTTTCTATGGAAAAATTAGAAAAATATGAGAGTAGGGGACAACACAAAGACCAGTTACAGCCAGATGTTGAAGCTGGAAATTCATCTTCCATTGAATGAACAGAAGCCCTTTAATGGCAGCTTTCAGGAAAGTCTTACTCACTGGGTGACCTGCTACCTGCTCATCCTCGCTTCCTTCCTTTAAGAATCTTTTTTTTTTTTAAAAAAAAAAAAAAGGACACCTTTTCTTGAAGTTTCCTTCTGTTCCTTCTCTCCCACCTCTGTGCTGGCACAGTTGTGGTGCAGATGCACATTGTACCCATTCGGAAAACTATTTCTGCTGAAAAGCAGACCAGGGTAATATTTATGTTTTAGCTGAATTTCTGGACCTGGTTCACATTCAGCCATAAAAACAGATGAGCCAGCACAATGGAAGAAAGTGCACTGGGAAAAAAAATCCAAAAAAACCAAATGTTGTCTCCTCCTCCCACTCTATTCCTGCTGCTGTACTGACTTGATATATATGAAACCTACAGGCTAACACTCAGATGGGGAAACACTAGTTTTATATCAAGGGAGTAGAGAAATATAGGGAGGCTAAAGGCTGACATCACCCCCATCCCTATATAAACCCCAAAAGAACCTGATCATCATTATCCTCTGCAGTCTTCCAAAGAGCAGTAAAGCACAAAGCAAATCAAAAGACCACCTGGTTTCTTTTCAGGGCTAGCAGCTCGTCCCCCACATAGACAGCAAAGGCTGTCACAAGAAAATGGGGCTCCCTACAATAAACTCCTGTTCCACACAGTTCCTCGTTCCTCTGCTTTAGGAGAAAGTAACCTAAACATCAAGCCAAGGAGACTGTTGTGCTGGACACTGTCCGCAGAGATACCCCCAGGCACGCTTCAAATGCAGAGTACAGCTGCTGTTCCGTAAGGCTATCAGAGAGGTAAACTGAGGGAGGGCTGCCTCTGGCTTACCATTTCTAAGCATCACCCTGATCTTGCTCATTCTGGGGCAGTCCACATCAGTCCTTTATGATGCTTTGTTTCTCATACCAGGGAAGTTTTTAGATATACGTCAGTTCACAACAAAGGATGAGAAAATCATGTGTCTGAAACATTAACTAGTATACCCCTAGAACTGTATCTCCAAACAATTGTTCCGGGCATTTTTAAAGCAGGCTTATTTCTGGCAATACCAACGTGCAGGACTGAGACACACAGATCACTTGTGGTTGTTTGAAAACTGCCTGCAGATATCAGGAGTTGCTAAGCTATTCTCAGAGTCAGCAAGGTACCACCAAAATGTACCAAGTCCAAAACGCATGAAGTTCTTTCGATGTATGGCATAATCAAGATATTCCTGAGAAACATCTGTGCTGTGGTGTTCTTGGGAATCTGAATGGAAAAATTTACACGTAAGATAGCTGAGAACGGTAGGGCTGGTTATGTAAAATGCGCTTCTCTGCAGGGGGCAAAGGCCCTGAGGTGGAAGGTGATTTAAAAGAAAAATTCCTCCCTCAGTGGTGACACCAGTTTTTGGCATTTTGTTGGGGACATGTGTGGTGGTGTGCTCCTATAAATGTTCTGACATCTAAGCCTTTCCATCATTAACAGCTTTAAATTAGGTCTTGATCATCACAATTTGAAGTCCACCAAGGCAGAAAACTCCTGGTCATATAAGGCCATTTTTTGTGTGGTCAAGTAGTTTCCAAAATGGAAACTAAAAGGAATTGGTAAGGAAGATCAGGAAAAGATTAGAAACTGAGAAAAATCCTCTGGTTTTATTTCCATATATCTACTAACAAATACACCTCCCAAAGAGAAGATCTGACTGTTAGAGGAGGTGCAGAGGGCAAGCACTGCTGCAGCCGACAGTGAATACACATTTCTGAGTTTACGTGTAAATTAGCACTATGTTCCACAAGGAAAAGAGCAGTCTACTGTCTGATGTTGCTGTCAGCATTCTCAGAACTTTTTACCAGGACAAAGAGACCTTTCTCTTTCCATACAGTTGGTTTCCAATCACTCAGCCCAATTACAAAATCTTGTGTTGTTATAAAGTAGGCACCAGAGGGAGACCTGCACTTTAGTTCAACTATGAAATAATGTTGGCAGGAGTCATTCAAATACGGATAATCAAAGCCTCTTGGCCAATACATCCTAGGTGGTTCCAGGTGAAACTGTGGCTAACGGGAGCACTCAGAGAGGGACCGGTGTTGGCAGTCTTCTCTTTTTTAATGGCCCAAAAACCTTAAGAGTGCTCCACGAAGAAAAGCAGGTTCCCAAATTTCAATCTGTAGATGAGCACACCTCAACCAATTTGCTACCCGTGGCCCCAGCTTATCATCACATCCCGCTGACGGTTCCCACTTCTCAAATCTTCTGGCTGAGCTGCGTATGTAAGAACTCCCTAAACATGTCAGTCAAAATAAGCTAGATCAGCTTAAGTAATTTAAATAACAAATCTTTCCTAACATGGCTCAATTTGACCAAATTGGATTAGGGACAGCTCCCATGAGCAGCTCGGCCAGCAGAGCAGAGTGGGCAGTAACCCCAGGTAGAGGGCAGTGAAGAATGAGTTGGGGTGCACCTGCTCCTCAATCGACAGAGCTACTGTTGAAGGAGGACTATAAATATATATATTGTAAGCAAGTTGCTATTGTTTTCTAAGCCTGATAGGGAGAGAGCAAAAGAAGCTATATGGACGGGAAATATATTATTCTCTTAAAAACAGGTAGTCTTAAATTCAAGTGGGGAAAGGCAAGGGGCAATGGCTTCTAGGAAGCAGACAAGAGCCCAGAAGACTGATCCCCTGCACATGGAGTCCAGCATACTAACTGGAATCCATGTAGGTAAAGGAAAATAAAACTGTTATTATGAATGATAGCTGTATTGGTATGGAAAAAACTACTGACTCCTTACCTATACAGCTGGATACAAGGTTTATACTTTTGATAACCAAAACAGTTATTCATGGGAACACAGAAATGCTCATTAGAAGCACTCCCCCTACCTCGTATTTTTTTTACTATCCAGAGGGCAAAAAACATCAAAACAAATCCTCAGCTCCTCATATGCAATCCAAGTTAAGAAAATTATTGAACAACAAAGAATACAGAGCAAGTTCTAGAAGAAAATTGTAATTTGACTGCTCTCATGATAAAACAGGCAGTCATAGTCAATAAATTTCTAGAACGTTTGGTTTTTAACTTCCAGATTGAAAGTTTCAGATTTGCATTTTTAAGTAGATACAACTCAAGTTTTTAATGAACAAATTCATTCTAGGTGCTCCCAACTAAAAATACAAAAATGTTGGTGTTTCAGCTACAAAGTTGATATACGTTTAATATAGTTTTGCATGCTACTGTAAAGATACTTCTTTATAGGGAGTTGGTAGCGAAATAATGCCAAATTTAAAGTCTCCTTACCGTGGCAGTCTCTTTCAGAAGTTATACCACCTCCAAAGTTGCCAGCAGCTTTTGAAACTGAACTGAACTGTCCAACGCTTTTCCAGAGCGGCTTAAAGCAAAACTCATGGGGTTGCCGAAATTTAAACAGAACCTGCTCTTGGAGAAAACCTGGCCTCAAATTAACCCTATTAAACAAAACGGGGGAGGGAGGGGGGGGAAGAAGAAGTTGGGGGTTGTGAGGGAGGAGAATTTTCAGATGGATAAACTCCCTAAACTGACTGAAATCCGGAGTGCCGGTGTCGGTAGAGGGAACACCCAGCTGAGAAGGCGGGGGAAAGCAGGGTATCAGCGTACATTGCCTTGGAAATACGTGGGAATCTCTAGTCCTTAAGAGTAAGGACAAACAGAAGAACCTAAACATGTCAGTGCCAGAGGTTTTGCTTGTGGCTTATGCTTCTCTCCTGGGAGCACCCAAGGGGAAGGACCCCTTCCCACTGAATTAATCTGAAAGGGTAGATTAGCTGTGCACCTTCTAGTCCTCTTTTAATTACAACTGCAAACAGTTTTCTTCCCGGACCACAGGACCCATGATCCAGTCTATGCACAAATTAGATACAAAGAAAGAGAATTAAAAACTCACAGGCAACCATAAATTTGTCATTTCCTCAATCTATTGTTTTTGAATTTGTGATGTAAATAGCCATCTTTTTACAATGTGGTATAAATTCTATAAAGAAAAAAAAAAAAAAGATGCTCAGGCATACCCCTTGCCCTGGGGAGCTCACAATCATCTTCTTTGCAGGGGTACAAAAGTTTTATCGGATTTATCAACTATATATGACAAAGGGACTAACTTAAATATTGTTTCTTTACATGCACATTCCTTCATCAGGCAAGCAAAAGCAATTATCTCAACTTGGTGGGAGCTGAACTTCAAATGTCTTTTTTTTTTTTTTTTTTTGTAGTAACACATATACGTTGCCAGTTAACTGTACCATGGAGCAGATTGGCTATAGTTTCGATTGTACTGCATCACTTTTTTTTTTTTTTCTTTCTATCAAGTAGTTTTTCTACAAAGTGTAAAATTAGTTATTTAAAAAGTTATGGTCAACTACAAAAATGTGCCCTACTATAAGGAAGGTTTGTGTGCGTGGCTACACTTCCTAGTTCATTTCCACGCAGAATATTCAAAGGTATTCTGTGCTGTTCTCAGCCTGCCACCAAATCATCAAGCTAGTTATCACGAAATTTAGTACACCATGCTTGCCTTCCATTTTCCATCGAATCCATTAGCATGGGTGCAGGGAAGTGGTAGAAAGGAGAAGGAAAATGTTAGGCCTGACCGAATTTCACCATTTAGATACAGACAGCGACTACACTCAGTGATTGCAAAACTGGAAAAGAAACAAAAACTGCATTCTGTGCAATTCATAGTTATTTTTCCTATTTGGGTCATGTTTTCCTAAAATGTGTGAGCAGCTAAAGCCACATTACAAGGAAGGGCATGGTAATTAAAGAGGTAAGATGCTTGTTTTCTTCCCAAAGGATGCAGTACACACTTACGTATGTACACAGGGTAAGCATAAACTCTATACCACGTCCCAAAGAAATAATTTAGAATTTAGATACACAACATGCAATCTTGAGGCATACCACAAAACAAAATTCCGAGATTGCCACAAAGAACTACCTAGATACATAAGCCTGTCTACTAAATGATGCTTATTTTTAAAGTTAAAATGGATTTTCCTTGACATACCATTTCCCATCATACGTCTTTGAAAAGTGAGATACTTAAATTCTAAGATAAGCAAAGGTCTTGAAAACAGCATATTATTCCTTCAAATATTTTTCAATAAGATCTTAATTATATTACTAACACATCTTTTGAAGAATCTTAACCTGCAAGACCTAATTTAGGCACAACTTTAATCTTAGAAAGCACTACAGTAATTTGGGGACCTCTATCATAGCAAATAAAATCACCATTCAAACCAGAAAAACCTGCAATTCAGGAAATCTAATCAAAGATTTTCTGATAAAGATTTTAGATGCTCCAGTCAAACGTCTGAAAGGAATCCAGACAACACTGAACTCACATTCTGCTGTAAAACTGCCATTAAACCGGAATATTTTTTTTAAAACCACAGAGGTGTTCAAGAACAAACTTCTGGAAAACTGTATCTGTGCCATTCACGGAAAGTAGGATTTTATATAGAGCCTTAACTTTCTTTCCCCCTTGATCATCACAACCTTCACTCCACATACAACTCCTGCTTTTTTGCCCGCTGTTAGTGCTTCTTGACTTTACCAAAACCATTTGAATGTGGCAGATAGCGACAAGAGGCAAAAATCTACATCTGAACTGTTAAAACCAATACAGAAATTGCACAAAATAAACAAAACCTGCAACATAAAGGGATTCTGACACGTTCACCTCTACATTCATCAAAGAGAAAGACCTACTTAGTCTTTTTCACACTGTTTGTGAAGTAAGTTGAAGACTAAGCTCAATAGCTGTGACATGGTTAAAAATAGCTGTACAGCTTAAGCACGGCAACTCATACTGCTCCACAGGAAGAATTATTCTCCTGGTCAAAATATTTGCCTTTTCAATGAGCTGAACTTTCAGGTCATCTGTTAACAATGTAGATTCTTTCCTGTCTAGAAGAACTTTATTGTCTCTCCTTTAACAAATAGCAGGGTATTGTTCCCAGCCGGTTGCTAATTCACACAATTACCACGTAAAGATCTTTCAAAATGCTATACAGAAGATGCGTGTATTGCTTGGATAATCACATCTTTTGATTTAATAAATCTCATACTAAATTCCTCTGTAATGTGAAATAAAATGTAAACCCATCTTTATTTTCTTATCTTCTCCCCACATCCCCAGCCCTCCCATTCCCTTCTCTTTTCAGCCTTCCCTTCAAAAATACAGACGCACAATACAACTGAGAACAGGGTGCTTTTGGTGCTGAAAACACTTTTGCCAGAATTTGCAGATGACCTGTGTGAAATTTAGTTTGCCTTCCTGTATAACAGATAATTTTACTCCAAAATTCCCGCATCAGGTCATCATATTGTACTTGAACTAAAGGTATCTTTTTGGGAAAATTCACAGCTTTTTATTGCTGACATGTCCAGAACATCATTAAATAAATTGTTTTGATAGATAACTACGTTCAGTTTTAATTATTTTATATTTCTAGAAGAAATATACCCAAGTTCAGCTTTCATGTCCTGTATTTTGACATACCATTGCCTACTACACCT
Organism: Falco punctatus; assembly: GCF_963210335.1. NCBI lineage: Eukaryota > Metazoa > Chordata > Aves > Falconiformes > Falconidae > Falco > Falco punctatus. Next base: position 93,182,870 of record NC_137582.1, on the reverse strand, counting down.
AAAGGATGGCTCCTTCGGAAATCTTTGCCCCATGTAAGTACTTACAGGACATCAGTCACTTCCTGAACTTCCCTTTGCTAAACTAAATAGACTGAGCTTCTCCAGGCTCTGCATACACATCAGCGTTCGTTCACTCACTTGTTTTTAAGGTTTTTAATTGCCCTTGACATGTTTTTCTGAATCTTTTAAAGTTTATCTGGGTTTTGGGTATTTTTTGCATCTTCAGCTCAAACAGAATGTGATTTTCTAACATCTCATTAGAGCTATAGAGCAAAACAAAAACACACCAAATTCCGCCCGAGATTCCCTATATCCATACCAAGGGACTGCACTGTGCATTTTAGCTGCTGTGTTGTATCACTGAATGACTTCTTTCCAAAGTGCTACTCTCCATCCCACATGTATGATCTTACTGTCTAGACAGCCACATCTAGCTGTATTAACATACGTTGAAATGATCCCCGTTAACTAAGTACAGACCATCCTTTGCACTTATTAATCCATCAATTTTTTGCACGTATGCATTTTACCACAGATTATGTCCTATTTTCCTCCAGATCATTATCTAAATCCTCAAAGCAATGGGCTGTGAAAAACATCTATAAAATCCCAACATGATCGTCCTTCATCTATTACTGCTTTATGATCTGTCAATTAGCCAGTGTGAAAAGTATTTAATATGGGCCATATTGACTTAGCAAAGAGCTAGGTTTAAAAAAATCAGAATACCATGCGGTACTGCATCAGGTGCCTTATGAAAGATTACTATACCTACACGATTATCAATCAAAAACTTTCAACCTCAGCATAAAGAAATAAAGAGACAAGTTCTAGTTATCACGAACAGCTGATCAAGCAGTGACTCATTTTCTGCTAAGAAAGTCTCATTTCAGCCTTTCCAAAGTTCTTTCTGTGATCACTACCAACTTGTCCTGTCCAGTATTTATGCTCTATCCTGGCACATTCTATCTCATGTACACTTCTATGACAATTATAATTAAACCAAAACAAAATGCAACCCCCAATACCTTAGATATCTTCAGTTAGCTGGTTTTTTTTGTTTGTTTTAAAACCTGATTCTTGTAGACTAAAGAAAAAAAATTCATTTGCTCCTACCAGAATAAAGAAATATTTTTTTAAGTCACTGTAAACTGTGAACACAACATGCAGATTTTGGTCAGAGAGCAACAGTACTTTGACTCACAGCATATTTTTTAAAGAATCATAGAATAACACTTTTTGCAGTATTACTTCCCAATTATTATTGTCCCTATCTAGTAGACGCATGTGGTTACTAGCGTTTTTTTGCTCTCAATAAATAAAATCATTTTCATATTGTTCTTAACCCCACTGACAGAAACTTTATTAGTGTCTATATAGTCTACTACGAATGGTCTTTTTGTTGTGACAGCTCACAGCCACTACTGCTTATGGCGTTTTCTCCGAATCTTCATTCATTCGAACCTTCACCTCTGCCTCACTATGCTATGGCAGTGTCATACCTATCCCTAACGACTTTTCATTGCAAGAATTACAAGTCCCCTGGGTAACCTTTATTTTTAAGTAATATAACTTTTAGACAAAATTGTTTTCTTTGTGTTTCCAGTAAAATCTGTATTAGATTATTTTTAGGAAATCATACATTTAGAAAAAGTGATTATCTATTATTGGCAAGGCCTGTACTGATTAGAGTAGGTTCAAATAAGGAACAATAATTATCAGTGCTGATTGTTTTCATGGAAGTGATCTTGTATTTAATTTCATTTTGGTCAAAGAGTAAAACTGAACAGAACAGAATTTCTTATTCTCAGAAAAGTACGATAAATGACCTGCACGTATTCGAAATGCCAGGAAAATTTTATTAATGATCACCTAATATAATCACTCTGAAATAACAATGCATAGTTCCTTTGCATCTAGACATCTAAAAAAAGATTCCTCTGTCACATAAACCCCAGGAAAATGTGCCTTTATCTCTATAAAAGGACCATACAGAACATTCTGAGGCAACTTTCTATCCTTAAGCATACACTCTGTTTAGTTGCTTTTACCTTACAAATAATAAAAAATAGAATGCAACGTTTTAAACCTTGCTTTCTGGGTGTAAAAAGACCCCAGTGCCTACACCAGGCTAGCTGTTAAAAAAAATGTCAGAATTGAACCACAGAGGAAAAATGGAAGGGGCAATAGAGGCTTGATTTTATAATTTGTTTCTGGTCTTAATACGGGGTGGCACTCAATAAAAACCGGCACAGTGGAAATCTGTTTGACTTGGTAATTTTCACATAAGTAGTCTAAAGTGTTCATTGTTTTTGGTTTTAAATACTTTGTTGGCAAGTAAATAACACTGATTGTATTGGACTGAGTTTCCAGATGATGACCAACAGTGTTTTTTAAACTGACTGTAGTTTTGTTTTGTACTTTGAAATTATTTACTTAATAATTTGGATTTTTTTTTAAACTAAATGAAGCCTCAATGCCAATGGCTGGCAATGCCATTAAATTGTACTGGTTTAAAAGCAAAGTATAGCTTTTAAACTTACTGCTATATGCACCTGTTAAAACAATGAGTCACCTGAACATACAATCATGCAATCTTAATTTTTGTGTGCTACACCCCTGAAATAACCAATATTTTAATCTATTTTATGTTTTCAAACTGCATACAAATATAGACTACATTTGTAATAAGTATATTAAATCTTTTCAATAAAAGGAAATTGTGTTCAAAATGCTGAATACATAATCTAGGTTTTTAATCATCATATTTAACATTTAGAAATAATACATATCTTAATTATTAGCTACACCTAAATAATTGTCAGAATATTTTCGCTTAATATAAACAAAATTAGGGGCCAACACACATAGGGAACGAAGAACACTGGATCTGGGGCACTTAAACTACTTGGCTGCTTTATAAATTTTAACTCCATTACTATTCCTATGTTCCCAAATCCTTCCATTATACAGCACTAGCCTTGTAGTCTTTACTATAAGTAGATATTATTCTTTCCTAAGCAGTTTTTATTTATATATTGGAAGGAGTCAAAGAGCAACGCAGTTTACTTTCCTTATCAGTTTTCCCACCTTCACAAAAACACATTCAAAGTGAAAATAATTTGTTCCCGCCCATGAAACTGAAACCAAAAGTAATTAAAGCGTAAGTTTTTCTACCCAAAAGATACTGACAGCACTTACACTTTTAACTCTAATTCCATTGGAAGGGCTAAAAATAATCTTTATGAATATCAGCATTTTAAATGCAATGCAGCTTAAAGGGAGCTCAGCTATGAGGAGACATCCTACCCCATCCCACTCCCTGCCCACTGCCCACCCAGTGAATAACCAGAATCCTTAGAAATAAATGATGCTTTTAACTACGCCTATATGTATGTCACCCCCATCTCCAGACCGGGGTTGGGCAACAGCTTCAGAGCATAATTATACTATAATCAAGGTGGACAAGGAAAAGACCTGCAGAGGTTTCATTACTCCTGTAGCACATTAGAAGTAATGAAAAGTTCCAGCAAGCTTTGTAACTGCTACGCTCAAAATTCAGAGAATTGTTAGTAAGTAGCAGTTACACAGTACTGAGAAGTAACCTGAATCCCAAATACTTGTAAGCAGTCGTCTTCCATTTTCACATTAAAATGGCAGCATAACCAGGCACTAAAACCACACAGCACAGCCCCTTCTGCTCTGGAAGTGATGACCCCATCACTCGAGTGCCGCTGCACACGCCATCCCTGCGCGGTGCTGCATCACCCCCAGGTGCAGAGGGACACAGCTCTGCCAGCCAGCGTCAGCCAAGGGCAAGAAGCTGTGTGGCCACACTGTAAGTCAGTCCCACCAGTTGGTCCAGCTGAAAATTAAACAGGCAGTTTGACGGATGCTTTCTTGTTGTTTTTTGTTTTGTTGTTTTTTTTTTTTAAATAGAGCCAAGTCATTCCTGCAGCCATCTCCCCCGTTTTTTTCTCCTGTCTCACTTCAACTGTGCCATATACTCCGGCTCCTTTACTTGCAGTGGCACCTCTGGAATTTCAACCTGAGTCAGTCAGAAAACTGCCAGAAAGCTCTCTCCACAAAAGCAGCGGGCAGCCTTCAGCTAGGCAGGCTTCCTTAAGCAGCGCTCACCTGGCGTGGCCACACAAACCGGCGCGGGTGCGATGGAAGGGGGACAATGAGTGGCTTGGTGGAGGCGGCAGTGGCAGCGAGCAAGGCTCGCGGCACGTAATGTTCCCTTAAGCTGTAGAGAAACAGAGCCCTCGGACTTCCAGTTGAAAGCAGACAAGGAACAGATAATCTCTTTTCTTAATCTTTAATGTTTCAAAACACCACGCCACTCAAAGGAAAGAGGAAAACTGACACAAACACTACCAGGACACACAGATTTCTCCCCCCGGTTCAGGGCTCGCTCACTGAGGCCGCTCCCCTGTGGGCATCCCTTGGCATCCCAACAGCTCCGACGACCTTCCACACCTGCTTCACCTTCCACACCTGCTTCGTCATCCTGGCAAATATGGGTACAGCCACGCGCTGCACCACACTGAGGAACCGATTCAACCAAATAAACAATTTTGCAGCTGTGTGTTTTTGTTTGGTTGTTTTTAATTATGCCAGATTGCTTTTCACAGGCGGCCAAGCTGGTGGTGGGGCTCAAAGGAAGGAACAGCTCAGTGGTTGGAAGAAGGATGGTGCTGAAGTCAATTATAAAGCACTGCCACCCAAACACTTTCTGAGATTGAAGGTAAAACGAAGTAAAATACAACAACTACAGCTTAAAAACATCACTTGATCAGTTACGGTCACTCGGATAACAAACCTCAACTTATACCACAGTAGCTCAGTGCTGTGCCTAAACGTTTTATACCTCAACAGCACGATCCCTTAACAACATTCACCTACTAACACAGTTTACAGTCCCAAGGGAAGGCCTGTAATGAATGAGGAGTTGGGTGTTATCCTGCATTGTGTTCAGAAGACAGCAGGAAAAGGGAAAAAAAACCCTCAGTACTTAGGAGGTCACATTTAAATATATCTAACTTGACTAAATTAACCTGACTAGCCTTTCCATACCTCTCTGTAGAGAAAGGGGATGAAGTCTGATGATCTCCTAGAGGAATTTCACTTAGATGGTCTGAATGGCCTCCTGGATGACACTCATCACTGACTACAGATGATATCGAAGATACCCTGCATGCTAGTTAAATACCTCTCTGCAGTTACTCTCACCAAAAAGCAAACGAAACCAAACCCAAAGGGAGACAGGTTTGTCTGTGGCTTGTACTTGTAGCTTAGCTTCTCTCTGTAAGACCCAATCAGCCTTCTCTACCGTATTCTAAGATGTTTTGACAATATTTACTTGGAGGGAGCCAACCAACCAACCAAAAATTAAAAAAACCATAACAATGAAAAAAAGAAAAGAGAAAAAAGAAAAGAGAAGAAAAAAGAAAAAAAAAAGGAAAAAAGAAAAAGAAAAAGAGAAAGAGAAAAAAGAAAAAGAAAAAAAGAAAAATGAAAAAAGGTTTTATTCTGCTTGTGCTTTGGCTCAGGGATTCAAATTTTACCAGGGAGATGAGAAAATTATTAGCAATCATTTCTGAAATACTCAGCCTGACTAGAACGCTCAGTACTAGACTAACTGTGACAGAGGGAAGAGAGAATTACATTTTCCAAGACAGCATTCAGGTGTCCTAATGATGAGGCCCTCCATTTTTCCCGAACAAACCCTGCCTACCCATCTTTCTACAAAAGACAGTTCTAGCAGGATGTGCTATATAACAAAGTTCCAGTTTCTTGCTCACAAAAATTATAAATCAACCTTACTTTTCAATCAACAGACAACTAATTCCACACTGAAAGTGTTCATTTCTGAACAAGTCAGATGAAAAAAGATCTTTCTGGTGGCTTGACTGAAAACAAGAGAGATGGGTATTGGGAAGACATTGGGAAGGTAGAGCTTCAACACTTGGCAAAAGGGACAAACGAATGAAAAGGAAGCATCCATTTACTGAAAAGAGAACATAAAAATATCACGTGGTTCCACAGCCCAACCACTACTTTCTTCTGCCCCTTCTCATAATTTACTATGTCTCGGTGTACTTTCAGACTTCATTTAGCATGTAAGATCTAAAATCCCTTCCCCTCAAACTGATCACTTCTAGTCACATCTTAGTTCAAGCTTCGTAAATATAAAGTGTACACAAGAAAAATAATAAAGAGCCAAATAAAGCATTATTTTACTAATAGAACAGAATAAAAGAATAGAACCATATATATAAGTTAGAATAATAACTCTTATTAATTGCCATTATTTATGAAAACATCCATCATGAACAAGCAAAAAAGCCGAAGGATGTTATCTTTTACTTGACAAGAAGAACGTCATAATACAGTAAATTATTTTATGTGCATGCAAGAAATCAGTTTTTTTACAGTTAATAGCTTTTATTACAGATATATATATTCAAGTGCAGAGGATTAAAATCTTGAGAATAAACTAGGCTGTAATTACTTGAGTAAGGACTTTAACGTTGAATAATTCACTTAACAATATATTCAAATAACACACAGCAATAAAGACAAGAACTTGCCATTTTACAGACCTATACCAGTAAAGAATGATTAACTGAGACCTTCACTTGCACTGAAAAAAAAATAATCTCACGCTGTGTAAGTGTAACCTGACATCTGTCCATCACTCACTGCTTTTCATGAGTATCCAAAGTCATGAAGAACTAGAGCACAACAATTTTATCTGGATAAATGGAGAAAAATAACATAGGAACAGGTATAAATAAGTAACAGTAAAGTTTCATCTATCACTGTGGGTGGACAAAGACTTAAAGTTCATGGGGACAGAAACCATACGATGTCCTAGAGCACATTCTATCTCCTCACTAAATCCATGTTTTGCTACTAATGGCAGCAGAGACAATGACCAAAATACCATCTTACTCAACAGGCTTCTTCTGCATTGTACCAGTTTCAGGGCAAAACTGAATTTAAAATTGAAACTGATCCTTGTAAGGAATTGGTTTTAAAGATAAGGTGTTGTAATGATTTATCTCAATAAGCATTTTCTTAAAAAAAAATTCCAATAAAAGACAACCTTGCTATTAAATCTTACTGATAAGGAAGTACAGAAGCATGGCACGGTTTGCATACAATTATGATACATGCATACTGTTGATGAAAAAAATCAGCAAGATCCCATCTTTGTGTGGTTTTAAAGATTTGTGAAGTGGTAATCTTTCATACCCATTGGGTTTCTGTAGACATGGACATAAGCTGTCAAGTCAACAACTGCTTGATGAACTAGCTTCCATGTTTTAACACTCCTACAATATTACATTTCAAAGAAGCATCCTTAAATACAGTAATCTCTGCCTTCTCATTCAGAACCTAATATTTTATTCTTGGGCAGTTTAAATAAATAAGCACCAATCTCAGGAGACCTGATGAGTACAATGTGGGAGAGAGGAAAAAAAAATCAATTAAGGAGCTGCCCTGATCCGAGAGAGGTGCCTCCAATATGAGTGAAATAGAATCTGGAACACCGATGGACCTTTTGAAACAGTATGCTACCTTATTTGCCATCAGCCTCTGGGAAAAAGTTATTTGTTGTAATTGATCTTCAATCCTTGATGGCCTGGGTAAAAACACAGCTTTTCCCAACATTAATCCTGTGGAAGTCATGCCTCTTGAAAGTCTGATAATAAACTCATCCTAGACTTCTGTATTACATTCTCTTACAAATGTTTTTTTCAAAATTGAAATGAAATCGAGATTGTGGTCTTTACTCTCCCACTCAACACGACCCCTTCTGTACAATCACATCGAAACACAAAGTACATAACACTGAACATATAAACCAGACAAAGGAAAGAACAAATGCAAAAACAATTTGTAAGCTGGGCTTTAACCTTCTCTAGCCACGTACATACACTATAAACAACCTGGTGTGCACAGACAGCTTAAATTTTAACTTTGAAACTTCTGACCTCACTATATCGTAAGTGAAAATTTATTGACTCCTGTATAACTGTGCTAATTTAAAACTTCTGTTGCCCTTGGGAACGTTTGGACATCTAGTTATTCCTTCAGCTGCAAAGTATGGTGGCGAGCTGTTCCTGCAAATGCCTCGGTCTTCCAGGGGAAGAAGCTCTACAGCATCACTTTCAGGAAGCATTAGAAATCATTTACTGGAAATGCTTGCTCAACTGACTGTTGGGTTGCTTTGGGTACAGCTGTGTAGAATAACTATATTTATGATCTAATTGCACAGAAAAGTGCCCTAAGAACAAAAGCTCAAAATTCTCAGTCTGGTGTAAACAACATTGCTTTTACTTCTGTTTCTTTTTTCTTAGAAAGCACTGATCATCAAAGATCAAGTTTGGTCTTTATCTGTGACCCAAACAAGCAATAAAAAATGTGCCAGCCTTGAAAACATAAGGGGCCATCTAAGAGTTACAGCATAGAGTTACTGTATGGCAAAAAGCCTACTTTCCTTCTTTGAGGAAAAGTGTTCTGTCAATCTTCCCAGTTTTGGAAAGATTATACTCCAGTACAATCTACTATGGTTTACACTTACTCTCACAAAAATAGTATTAGTTTCAAATCATCAGGTTAATTCCTAGAATTATTATTACAAGCACTGTTACAATTTGTTTTATTCTGTGGCCATATTCCTCCGTAAATTTTCTAGGCTAGGAGTCTACTCACACAAAGCAGTTAGTTAGACCTTATTTTGGGATGCAGACCTTAAGGACGTGAAGTCTCCACTGAAGACTTTGCCGGTATCTAGAGCATACGCTGCTCATGACTTTAGATTTCACTGAGTTGGTGTTTCTGTTTTGTCTGATCACATACCCTAACGACCTCTTCTTGAAAATTAAAATCCAAGTTAATACAGAGTTCAGTAACAGCAATGCATTCAGTGGTTAGGACTCAGAAAAGACTTGTACAAACACCTTAAACTCTACCATTTGAACAAGACCCCAGTGACTGTTTAGAAACATTGTCTGGAGAGAAACGACGCAAGCTTAGCCAGACGAACAATTGTGCTAACACGAGTGAGTGACCTGGCAATCGCAGCACACTCTCCGCTCACACCACGCCCTGCCAGGATCAACAGAAACATGCACAGCATCGCTCTTCCCACCGATGTGCCCGCCTTCACCCAAGCCTACAGCCACCATCTGCCAGCAGACGTGCCCAGGGAATGAAGGTGGCCTCTGAAGATCTGGGGAGCTCAGGTCACGCTGCTGACGATTTATAACCAAGGCTGAAATCTGGTCCCACCAAAACCAGCCACAAAAGCTCCCAGTGATTATCGCTGCCCCACGTTTCCCATTTTTTGCCTCTACAGTAAGACACTATGGACCCACAATAGGAATCAGGATGCTGAACTGGATGCATCTTTTGTGTCAGTAGGTATAGTCTTCCATTCTCATTATTTCTTAGAGACACAATCCCAGGTCTGTTAGTTTTAACCTTCTAAGTGACCCAGCCACTAAAATATGATGGAAGAGTCACGCTGTGCTAGCACGAGCTATATTTTATACATTTAACCGGGGAAAATCAGGTGCTGAAATCAAAACACAACAAACCAGCCCGATTTAGCAACTAGCCAAACTATAATCCAGCTAACTTTCCCAAAGTTACATTGAATTGTTCTACATTTCATGAATCTGTATCATATGTCTACCAGTAACTGGTAACAAAAATGTTATCAATATAGAAGCAAAGTTTCATTGAAGAACTGTGCTTTATGGGAGGACCTCCAAAAACTACAGACTTCTGAATATCCACTGAATACAACATGCAACACATCACAGTGTCAGGGAAGTACACTGCAGTTAAGATACAGTCATTTCAATACTCTGAAGAACATACCTCTATGGTTCTCCTACATTATATTTGCAAAACGTCCATCTAACATTTTTCAGTGATAAATATATTAAAACATACTTCCCATAACTTGCTTTAAACTGTGGCACCTTCAAACTAAAGCCAAATTATTATTCTCTAAACCAAACAAATTTCCGTAAACCAGTGTTTTACAGTAAGTGAAGATGTTTAGAGAGGTATTTAAATGTCTTTGCAATATGAAAATCACAGACACTTTAAAAAAAAAGTACATCTCCTTCCTATCCTGTTCATCCAGGATACTCAAACCCCCACCCCCACCCTGGGTTTTGATTTTTCAGATGCTACTGTGACAATCAGCAAAGCCTGAACATTAAGACCTAATTTCCTTAAAAGCTGTGGAACTTTCAGAAACTGTGGGGACAGAAGAGCTGGAGAGGCACAAAAACAAATGTGGTTAGGCCACTTAGAACACATACCTTATCTTTTCCCACACAAAAAAAAAGAAACAAACCAACCATCAGACATACCACAGCCAAGAAGGAAGATTTGATCAGAGCTGCACTAATTTATTTTATGCAATGCAATTATAAAAGGCGAAGCCTCACTGAAGAGTCACAACAAAACTAGTAGTTACAGTAGTTACTTTGTTTCCTTATTCAGTAAAACAAATACACAGTTAAAAGATACTTAGTAGTTACCTTATTTTGCATTTTAAGCTAGCAAAGTCACCTCAAAATTATTTAAAAATGCAAATCTACGGTTAAAAAGTAGTTTTCATCCATATCCATTCTGTGTATTCATAAATATTCATAGATTCCTTGAAAAAGATCTACAGCAGGTCACCATTAAGGGACACATGTAAATCTTCTGAGGATGTTTATGAAAACAGTAAATATTCTTGCCTTTATAATGTATTGAACCGGTAACATGCCAATTTTCTTTCCCTCTAAGTAATATGGAGAGAAGTTCAAAGGAATTATTTCAAAGAACACAAAATTCTTGTGTGGTAAATATTAAAAGCCCATCAAAAATTAGAAAAATAAAAGCTCTTCTCAGAGAGATACTCTGGCTTTGGAGAATACATTTGATAATGAAGAATACAGAACTTTAATTTTAAAGATATTTTCTGGACTAACAACACACCGTCAGAGAAAGCAGACAGTATATTTAATATTAAAATTATTAATACTTTACTCAAAGATAAGAACCCAATGACCCTGTATTTATTGACAAATAAATGCCACCCCGCCATCCAAAACATCAAAGGCACAGAAGACGTTAGCAGGGAGAGAGACCTGTGCATGCCTTTCCACCCGGCACGTACAGTCTGTGGAGCTCATGCTTCCAACAGACACCCAAACCCAACACACTGCCCAGGAACACCAGATTCCGAATTTGTTACGCAAGAGTAGGAGTGGCATTGTAGGCCTGCATACCAGTTATAGCCAACAGATTGACACATCCACCCGTCACATATTGAAGAAGTCATTCTGGTTCTCGAAGTTTTGTATCAAATAGAGTCTTTGCAAGCGTGGAGTATTTATCAGAGAGAGATGGAAACCATAACTGTTAGTAACTTGTTTTTTCTACCACTTTGGCCGAGGTCAGACACTCTGCAGCAGTCAGGAAGAAACGATGCTGCACCTTCTGAGGAGTCAGAGGGACACGGTATCACTAACACTGTGCCAGCCGCACCGACCTCCCGAGGAACAAGGGGCTGTGGCATGTCTCAGTAAGTCCTTTGTGTCCAATAATTTCTCCTCATTCAAGAGGTACTGAACGTGAGCAGAGTGGAAGCAATCTTCTGCGATTGTACAGTCCTGTAAGTTGGAAGAAATTATTTCGCAATTCTAAACATGACTGGCACGGTATTAGCCCATCTTTGACTGAAAAACTCAAGAAACTAAATGGCAGTGCGCTGTGAAAGAGACTGTGAAGGTAAGAATTACCAGAGCCTCCCATGCTTTGTGGATGGGGCATCTCTCCTCCTCTCCTCCTTCCTCTCCCTCCCATCCTTTTTGTTTCCACGATGGACATGGGCATTTCAAAGCAAGTTACACAGAAAAAAAACCAAAAAATTCTATTTTTTCAATATACCTATGACATATACTTGTATGTACGAAAGAGTTTTGTACATAAAACCTGCTAAAACACCACCTATCTGTGAACCATCTGCCATCCTACAGAGGACCCAGGCAGAATGTCATTCCCTTGGCTGCGGGTGTTTGAGCGCTGGGAGCAGCCACCCGAGCCTTGCCAGGCCAGCGGCACCACAGAGGGCAGGGAATGCCGCAGGAACCCCCGGGGCCAGCATCAAGAGGCAGCAGAAGATGGGGCACCAGACCTCCTCAACTCTGTCCAGAGCTCTGGGCCAGGAGATGGGAAATAACTCACGCTGGTGAAAAGCACCATGGCAAGGGACATGTTTGACAAAAAAAGTTGAGTTTCCTGCACTAAATGTGGTGGCTCCTTTCCTGCAGTACTCTTGCATTCGTGCTCTGGTTTAAAGAAGTGAAAGGCACCAAAGTGGAATGAACAGCTGGTCCTCAACTCTATTTTAAGTCAGATGTACAGATCCTAAGGGGTGGAAGCAAACCAAACAGGTCTGATGTAAATTCCTAGTCCTGTTTAGTTGGCTAGGGTTAGTCAAGCAAGTTTCTGTCTTTTACCTCTTCTGAAACAAGGAATAACATCTGCACCACTTGTCAAAATAAAATCGGAAAGATTCAGGCATGACAGCTCGATGACTTTATGAACAAGTGTCAGTGATGTTTAGCCAAGATCTCAGGAATCAACACATCAGAAACAAGCCATGGAAGATACAGCCCCAGATATCTTGGACTTCCTTCAAGACACGCTGAATTAAAATAATCCATTTTGAAGGAGAAAGAAATGGCTATTGCCCATTTCTTATAGTCGTAAGAAATTACAACAAACTGCAAGCTGTGTACTGTAGAGAATAGGTTTCATTTAAGCAAAACAAATGTTTAAACCTTCCAGTAAACACACACAAAACACGACGAAGATCTGATCACTGCAGCGTCACTAGAGCTGTGAGACACACTTTAAGTGGGTAATTCCCATGCGGTATCAAATTTTCAACTAAATGACAGCGTTCCTCCTCCAGTTTTCTATACCCATGGTTTAAAATACTAGCACGGTAGCTGAAGAACAGCCCACAGGATCACTTTCTTTGACTTGTGGCCACTACTGTATAAACAGTTTAAATTTTCATGGAATACATGCCTTTGTGTCTTACTTAGAAGGTGATCAACCTTGACATATAGCTTAACGCAAGGCCACAGAACTTCAGCCAGTTGCTCATGAAATTAATTTCAGTCTGTAACTTCTCTGTATCTGTAAATTTAATGTTAAAGGCTTTAGTTCTAAAAATAAAAACAAAAATACTGAATCATCGCTGGAAGTGAAGTATCACCTTGAGAATACTAGACATTGGGATGAAAACAATACATATCTATTTTGCAAGACACCTGATTATTTTTTTTTTAAAAGATGTTTTCCATTCCATAAAACATACCAAAATGTAGAATTTTGGACTATAGGACTTTAAATATGTTCTCCTGTAATATTTTAATGGAAATCAATTACGTCACCTTAAACCACTAGTTTTACAAGCAATGTCAAGGTGAAATACAGAGCGAAGAAAAGACAGTGATGCACAGGTGCACTTGCAAATTTCACACAAACTGTTCTGCTTACTTCTTGGTAAAACCCAGAAAAAAATATTTTCATATGAGTATCAATCACAGCCCAAGCCTAACTACAGTTACACAAGTGGATCCAGTGGGCCATGTATACCACCAGCTGAACCACTAATTCTCAGAGAAAAGATGGAAACACTTGGTCATTTGATCAAATACAATCTCCAACAGACAGAGAACTTCAATGCACCTCCACTGCATTTAGTAGACAAGGAGTTATTGCATTTTCTAAGAAAGAGACTCTTCCAAACTCAGCACTGCTTCAGCATTTGTCTACCAACTACCATTTGGTACTTCTGACCTGCTGGCTAGCACACAGCTGTCCTGGGCAGTACTTTTATGAGATCACGTCCACATGTCATCAAGCAAACTTGTCATGCCAACCACAATTCAGGATGATTTCAATCCCAGACACACTGCAAAGGTCTGCCAGAGGAGGTCAAGTGATTTGAGTGCAGAGAGAGCAGTCTGCTTCCAAATCAACCTTTTAAATGAGGCAGGTATCCTACTTCTAATTGCTCTAGTGAAGATGACCGGAATAAGCAACAACCTTTCAATGGGTGGAAATCCGTCAGTAAAGCAAAGCAAACTCGTCACAGTGTAAAAGACAGCAGCCCCGCTATTTGCCGAAGCAGCCGTACAAAGGACATTCCAGAAGCCACAGTAATGCAGACAGCAGCAGGCACCCACGAAGAAAGCTGCTGTAAGGTGTCAACAGCTACTGAAACACATTTTTGGGAAAAAACTCTGACAGCACCTCTTCTTATGTTTTCCTGTCCTGTTCATGAGTTTCTCCATGTCTGCCCACTTCAATTAACATGTTGTTGCTTGAAAAATCAAACTTACAAACGCAAAACCTACATTATTTGCCTCACCCAGAAAGGTTGGCAACATTACTACTTGTTTCACTTTGCATCTAGAAAAAAAGTGTCTCCAACATTTCTCAATCAAAAATTTATATTTTCTCCAGATCTTCTCCCCCCTCAAGAAAAAGCAGGTAACCATTACCACAACCTCTAAAATGCCTGGGAACAAAGGACATACAGGATATCCAGCCAACCCAACAAAGTCATCCTTCCAGCACATTAGTGTATTTCAAGTTCTTGATCTTTGAATTCCAAATAATTGGCCTACAGTTCAGCTCCCCCTCTCAAGAGAGGATATCCAGACTAAAAATAAAAATCACCCCACAAACAACAAGTGAATCCATATTTTTTTTCCTAAAAAAAAAGGAAAGAAAAATGGAACAACAGAACTTACCTTCATTTTTATTGCTTATAAGAGGATTTCTCATTTGTACTTTGGGAGAACCATGACACATATCAGCAGTAGTCAGCATTCATACTTAGTCTAACAATCACAAATAGATGATAACACTTTTTTCAATCAGGACACAAGACCAAGATTCAGAAGGAAAAATGAAGGTGTAAGAAAATGGCACTGGATTTCAGTCACCAGATTCAACGGATAGTGTATGGCATGAATTACAAAAAGAATACCCATGAAACAGAAATAAAGTCCCAATCAATAACATGGACAGTTCATAGAAGTTTAAATTACCTAACACGCAACATTTCAGGCCAACTTGCAGTTACATACTTCCCAAATCAGTGTTCAGTATATTTAAATTATTTATTATTTTATGATTTTTCAGGCATGGCTATAAATATTACAAGACAAAACTTGTCAAAAAATGAAGAGCAATTTAGAAAAAAATGGCAAAATAGACAGCTTGACCACATTAGAGTCCAAAAACATTAACAATTTTAGCATCTCAAATAAACCTTTCACTTACACAACTAAAGAATATGTCTGATTTTTACAATTAAAAAAAAGTAGTTTATCACTTCAGGCATTTTGTGGAAAAGGCTTTTACCCAACAGACATCACACACCGCCTGCCCAGTGAGGACAGCCACGCTCAACTGACTACTGAGCCTTCTGCACAAGTCAGCATTTCACACACAACTTAAGACAAGTTAAGAGAAGAGGAATGAGCAGTGGTCACTCTTAACCTCAGCCCAACATCCAGCAAACAGAATTTTTCTGGTCATTTTTTATGCCTGTCAAAACCAATATCCATCTTTGATCAAATACAGCGACACACAAAGAGCAAGTATTGGCCACAGGACAGTCCACGGGACCAACTACACAAGCCCTGCAGAACTTTTTCCAAAGTCAAAGCAAGTTTTTGGCAATCCTTTCACAGGCAGAGGAGAGAAACTAAATTTCTCTCCTACTTTCAGGGATGATCCCTTCAAGATTGGCTTAAGCCACATGATGAGGATGGGGAAACTTGCCAAAGCAATTAACCATGATTTGTCTGTCTTGGGGAATACAGGCCTCCAGTCTATCAGTTCAGCACCTCCACTCGGCAGTCAACTTGCTTAAAATATAAGCCCACCCAGGGCACTTTTCACTGGCTTCTGTGGGGCTGATCACCCATGGCAGCACAGATGTAACCCCATTAACGGGAGAAATACGTGCACCACCGGTACAGTAAGACATCTTCTGTCAAGTGTCCTGAAGGCTGTCAAGTCTCCCTTTGACCTTAAGCCTTCCAGCCTCTGGATATAAATACTTTTTTTTTTTTTTTTTTTTTTTTTTTTAACAAAACACTGCCTGGATGTGTATCAACTATGAGATAAAAGCCTTTTTTGGTTTTGGGTGGCCACTTCTTCACCCAAAAAGACAAGAATGGCTCCAAAACAACAACGGCTTTTCACTCCCAGGGATGACTTCTTGTAAAAATAAAAACAAGGAAGTTAAATCCAAGAGAACCATAATGCTTTTCAATTCAGGGCAAGGATGTGAAATTGCCACACGTAAGACAGGAAATTCAAAGTTAGGCTGTCACCTCATCCCCTTCTGCCCCCCCGAACCTCCCTCTCCCGTCAGCACCCCCCGACCACCTCCCGAGCGACAGTGACGGATGGCGTGTCACAGCCTTAACTTTGAATCTTCCTGGCTTCCCTCGCAGCCTTACCCGTATCGGGAGAGCACGAAGAGCCGAGGAGCTTCAATTTTAGTATTTTGCACCCCCGCAGCTTGCCAAGGCGCAGGGATGGGAGCGCAGGACTTTGGTACAGACACAAATCCAGGAGGAAAGCCCCTCCGCGCCTCCCCCCCCCCCCCCCCCGGACACATGCAATAACTCGGCGTCGCACACATTTTTGCACACATTTTTGCACACCGCCGGGCTCGCACTCCGGCGTGCTCGCTGCCGGAGCAAGTGGCGGCTGTCAGCGCTGCTCACCCCATCCAGCACCCCCCGCCCCCCACCCCCTTCTCCTTCTGGAGTCAAAGTGTTGTGTGAACGGGGGGGGGGGGGGGGGGGGGGGCACGGGGGGGGGGGGGAAGCGCAGGCCACGGGTAACACTTTGCCGTCTCCTCCTTTCAGTCACATTTCCGTCCTCCTCCAGCAAAACTGGGGAGGGAAGGGGGGGCGGGGGGCCAGGCTGGGCGGCGGGGGGAGCGCACACACGCAGGCGCTGGGCCCAGCGGGAAGGGGCAGCCGCAGCAAGTGTGGGTGACAAGCCCGCCGGCTCTCCCGAGAGCAACAAAAAGGCGGGTGGGGTGGGGTGGGGTGGCCGGAGGGGCCCGGGGCAGGGCCGGCGCTCGGGGGCTCTTACCTCGTAGAGTTCCTCGGAAGCCATGCTGGGGAGCCTCACAAGGTGGAGTTGGGTGCTGGTTTGGAAATACTTTGTTTCAGTTGGTGTCCGTGTGGCCTCCTCCTTCTCTTCTCCCTCCTCGTCTTCTTCGTCTTCTTCGTCTTCTTCTTCTTCTTCTTCTTCTTCTTCTTCGTCGTCTTCTTCTTCTTCTCCTTCTCCTCCTCCCTCTCCCTCCTCCTCCTCTTCCCCTTCTTCTCCTCCTCCTCCTCCTCTTCTTCTTCCTCCTCCTCCTCCTCCCTGCGCGTCTCTCTCCAGCGCAACTAGCCGCTCCGCTCGCTAAATGCCAGTGAGGTGCTGCTGCTGCTGCTGCTGCCGCCGCCGCTGCTGCCGCTGCCGCTGCTCCTGCTCCTGCTCCTGCTGGTGGCGGCGGCGGCGGGGCTGCGCGCTCGGCAGCTGCGCAACTCGCTCGCGCTCGCTCCCCGGCCCTGGCGCTGCCGCTCGCGCAGCCCGGCGGGCCGGCACGCGCGCACGCACACACTCAGCAGCGCACACACTCGCCGGGGCGCGCGCGCGCGGGCACACGCACACGCGCGGGCACACGCACGGGCACACACGCACTCACTCGCACACAGGCACTCGCGCACGGCGGCGGCGGCGGCGCCCCGCACCCCCACCCCTCCGTCCCCGGCTCGCTCGCTCGCTCCCTCCCCAGGAACACTAATCGAGCGCAGAGCGAGAGCTACACGCAACCACTCCGCCTCGGCTCCAGCCGCCCCCGGCACCATCCTCCTCCTCCTCCTCCTCCCCCCCCCCGCCCCCCGCCCCCCCCCCGCTTTGATCTCCCATTGTCTGCTCAGCTGAGCCCGGCGGCGCGCGAGGGGCGGCGGGGCCGCGCGCGGGCGGTCGGGGGCCGCGGGACGGCGGCGGAGCTGGGGGGAGGCGGCCGCGGGGCGGGCACGCGCACACCCGGCACGCGGGGCCCACGCACGTGCGCGGCCCTCGTCGCTTCCCCCAGCCCCCGCGCCCGTCCCGCCCCGAGCCCCGCCGCGCCCCCCCCGGCCCCCTGCCCCCCGGCTGACCCCATTGCCCCGCGCCGCCACCCCGGTGAGCAACGTCGAAATGCCGCGGCACACGTGTCCCTCCGAACTCCCTTGGTTCCGTGCCTCGGCCACGAACCACCGAAGGACGCGGGCAAACCCGCACGGGAACTGGGCAGCCCTCGGTGGTCGCTGCCAGTGGCGCGGCTGTGGCTTGTGTCTCCCAACTGACCGTCCTTGCAAAACCGGGAAGGCCCCACCAGGGCCTTGCTGGCATGACGGTCAACAGAAAGTAGCTGAGTTGTTGACTTTCTTAGGAGTCCGCTCCTAGTTACACCACGCAACTTGTTCTTACCACCTCGTATGTCATCTGGCGGCCTTTCACAGGAAATTGTGCAAATAAGGTGCCATGTAGTCAGCTATTAACTTGATGAATTGAAGGCATCGTTGTGCAAAGGTAGATGTGATGAGTTACTCCTTCAAGAGCAGATTCTGCGAGACAGACTTTCTGATCTCAAAAAGGGCTGAAAGGTGGGATGAAACCAGGACAGGAATGCCTTACTGTGCGTTCGGTCATACTGAGGCATTTGTTCCAATGAGCGTTTCCTATTCCATACCACACCAGGAAGCCATACTGTGGTGCAGAACAGCACGAGCTAAAGCAGAGTTAGTTCCTCACATTCGTGTAATCAACGAACCTACTGACTAAACTAATTTTTGATCAAGATCCATCTTTTTTTAACCTTTTTTTTTTTTTTCCCTCCAAAGTCCTTCAAAAATGTTTCTGGAAAGCCAAGAAACTCCTCACCCTTCTAGTTTGATAAATAATTTTTGGACCATAGACCAGTAGGTACCCGTTCAGAGAGGGTTGATCCATTTGTGGACTTTGGATGATTTACACAGAATGAGCTGGAGATCCCTTTCTCAGACTTGGTTAACCTTGCCATTCTTTGTGACAAATACATCATGTCTCCCAGGTCAACATCCTTCTGAATAACTGAAATTCTAGTACTGGACTGCTAGGCGGACATCATTTGTGCAGGTAAAACATCTAACAACTCACACTTTTCATACTTTCCTGATTTCCTAAGTAGTCTATGACAAGGTATTAAAACCACTTCCTGAGATCTTCAAAAGCTAGGCTTAATCTAAGTGGTAAAAATGCAGGTCGATCAGTGACAGTAACAGGATCATTGACAGAAGGATAGGCCTATGTAAGAAATGGAGATGTTAAGGACTAGGAACTCTGCAGCTCCCTTCTGGAGGTGAGCCAGAAGGTGAACCACAGGTCCGAAGATGTGGTCTGAATCCTTTTTGAGCTGTACATGGCATGACATCGTTGCTGTAGCCACCCATTGAAGGACAACCTTTTAAAGTAATTGGTATTCATGTTTTAGCAAAGACATGGCAGTGGAAGGCATTGATGAAGATGTTACTTTGCTTGCAAGGCATAAGGCTAGAACACCTTGATTTGTGCTAAGCAGTAAACCAGGTCTTAGGCGTTCTGATCTTCTGGATGACTAAGAAGAAACTCAGTTCATTTGTACTGCTCTATTTTCAGTACTTCAAGGCAACAACAAAATCTCAGAGTTATTACTAATTTTTAATGTTTCAACCACACTCCACATTTCATCTTCAGTAAAAGAAGTTCTTCTCTAACACATATTCATTGTTTGCTTTGCCATTGATTCTTCTTTGCCTTTTATTCTAACCTTTTGTCCTTGTTGCCTTATAATACTTTTCAGAAGAATCAACCATACTATTCACAAATGCCACCCAATAGTGCTATGGTTCAAGTGTCTGAGACGTAACGGGTTTTGTGACTGATGCCCAGGTTTTGCAGTTGGATTTTACTACACTAAGTTCCATGAGAGTTTGTTCTAATTTTGCTTTCTCGAAAAAAATCAAGTTGTCCAAAGGTTGTATGGTCAATTATCTAGATCACCATTTCCTTCTTATTTATTAAGGTATTTCATATTTTCCTCATTGAGGCAGGACCCGTCAATTTTTAACAATACATTGGTTGTTCCAACCAATCTTCCTGCCAACTTCCTAAATGTCTTTATTATCATTGCCTATAAATGTTTCTAGTGCAGAAGTTGTAGGGAATACAGTAATGGAGCAGTCTAGGAAGAGTGGAAAGCCAGCCCAGTTTGAATTCTGACCTTGGCAGCTAATTTTTAAGAGGTGCTTGAAACAGCCTTGGTTAATCCAGCTTTGGAGAGAATCAGGCAATGTCAGCCAGGCGGGAAGTTCTACCATACGCGTACGGCGCTTCCAGTTTGGACTGGACAACTGCCTGTTGTAGCAATCCTGGTAAAGTCAGGAGGGCAGTCGTTCTTCTGTTTAGCAGAATGAAGAATGTTCTAATTTATGGGCAAGGTACAGATCATGGAATCAAGTTCATTTGCAAGGTCAACTCCATTTTGACCTCACTGTGTGCCATTGTAATATCTATAAAGATCTTCACAGATGGTGGAATAGCTGAATTTGAAGTAGTTATGGTGGTAGGCCGCAGCTGGCTGAAAGTTTACAGTACTGAAAATATATAGATCTGTATTAGGTGGGGATAGGTCTACATCTCCAGGATTTGCTCTAATCAAGGGATCACAGCCATATTTGATATGCAGATATTTATCCACAAGATCGTAATTCTTTATAATAAAGTAACCCATGATCAGTTACATTAAGGTGATTGTCGGACTCTTAGTATTTGGGAGCGGGGCTTGGAAGTGAAGCATTTAGTAGCTGAGATACAGTCAGTGATTAGCTAAAGGATTTCAAAGGGCAAGACTGATACAGCTAAATGTGATGGTCTACGCTGTAGGCGTTCACATCTGATCTAATCGTCCTATGCTATTTTTTCACAGTCAATGAAAAGCTGGTCAGCATAGTCAATGGAATTCATGGCATGCTTCATCTCATCCTAAAGTAGATGCCTGTGTCTGGTCAGATGAACTGAAGTCTAAATCTGATTTACTTTGTTGACTGGATTTTTTCTGATTGGAAGTAAGACACCTATTCTGCAACTGCCTAAAGAAAGGTGGGATTAATCCTGCTCATGTTTCTATGATCCAGGCTTTCCTGATCTAACACAAATGGATAATTTAAAACTCCATACTGGCCAAACTATGTTGACAAATTAGATATGAAATACACAATATCCCTTTGCACCTAATATTTTTTTCTTTCCTATTTTGATTCTATGCTCATTTGTCCTCATCTTAACACCTAGGATGTGACTCATCCTTGCACTCTGGTATTCTGTGTAATTTCTGTCCCTCTTCCTCTCCTTACCTCTTCCTCATCTCCATCTCAGTCTCTCATCTTCTAGGTGGTCTGAGTTGCTTAAGTGAAAATGAAGAAACAAAACTGCTAGAAAAAAATCATTTCTTGTAATCTGCATCTGTACTACTGACGCAGAGCTGAGAACGACGTTTCCCATTTTGTAGTGGGGGCAGTTTAAACAAAGGTCATTTCAGGTAGAAAGAAAAGTTTAGTTCTGTGACACACTGAGAAAAATGGGATCACCCAAAGGAACAACAGTTAAACAAGAATCTTTACATGAAAGTCTAGAAAAGAGACCCTCCTAACTCTCTAAACTACTAAGGCATTACTTTCACTGATCTGAAAAACATTGACTTCTAGATTAGATGAAGACAGTAACATAATCAGATATACATAACTGAAGAAAAGAACGGTTCTTATGCATATAATAGTATGTTCTTGGTAATTTTTGCGGACTGACATCATCGTATCTAGCTCTTTATTGATAAGAACACAGTGTCTTTCCCCAAATTCTTGTTTTCAAAGAATGCTAGCAAATATTCCACTCTTTCCTTGTGGACTTCAACGATAGACTCAATATAACAATTCTTTTTAGCAACGAGTATTTTTTCTTCGGAACCTGCCTGTGAAATTAGTTTGTATTATTATCCATGCTCTACCCATGTAGAACTGAGACATGAAGTAACAGTAAATGTTGTCAGAGGTGTCCACTGATTTCTGCTCTTCAATTAGAGAGGCCTAGATTTAAAAATATAGTACCTTTTATTTTAAAAGTAGCAGTCTTAATGGTATTTGTTACAGATGTAAATACTAGATGCTTCTGTAACTCTGGCTAGGTACCCAACAACTTGAACTGAGTTTCCAAAGGTACATATAGAAGCCATCCACAACTACTACGTTTTAAATGACTTGCCTAGTATCAAATGGAAGCTTTGTGACAGAAGAAGGACTAAATTATAATCGCATGGAACAAAATGCATGTCTTATCTGTAGGACCTGCTTTTCCCTTCCTGCATTCTCCTGCATCTTTCACCACCCACCTTTCTAGTTCTGCAACACGTGGAACTGAAATTTTAAATACAACAGCTACCATCAGTATACAAAAACAGGCATAGATGGCCCTGACTTTGGGAGCCATGCAGTCAGTGGTAACAGAGGATGAGACTAATAATTCTTCATGCTCTGGTAAATCTGTCTGATGCACATCCCTGGTTTATTCCTAGAAGATGCTCTGCACCTTGAATGAGGCAAAAGCTCCATGGAAGAGGTAATGCGAATAGCTGATTGGGGCACACGCGTAGACAGTGAAGGTGTGCAAGCATTACCTAACTTCAAAAAAGATTGTTTAAAACCCCCAAACTAGAAATCTCAAATAAAAATAGTCTAGTGCAATCACATTGCTTGCCCTTTCATCTTACCCTGTTGGTCACCAGCAGAGTCTGGATGTTTCCATCCACATCAGAGATAAAATGTTTTAGGTACTTCTTGGCTCTATTCAAAGTATTGCTGTCTTACCACTGAATGCAGCTTCCCTTGCCTTGGTAAGGATGAGAACAGGCTTATAAAATAACTAAGAAAACAAAATCCTAATTTAATAGTTGGGTTTGGATTGGAGCATGGAGTGAAGCTGAAGGATAATTTTATCCTTACAGAACACTTTAAATGGCTGATCAGCCATAACAGTTTGCTCATTCTCATAGTCAATGTAATGATTATTATGGAGAGTGCATTACCTGAAAATTAAATTAGGGAATGTCCTCTTCAGTTTTTGAAAGGAGGTATCATAAGCTAAGAAAGTAGCAGGTTGAGAACTGATGTAAATGTAGGTACCATGTCTGAAAGAGAGTCATTCTTTGCTTTTCTCTGGAATCTGTAATTTACCTTCTCATGACTAAATACAGTTTAAGAGTGAGAAAGTATGTGGAGAATAGACACTGATGAAATTCTGTGCTTTTATAGAGAACCTAGAGAGCCCTACAGCTTTTAATGAAGATATTCCAGTATAGCTCATTCAGGATATTTGTTCATAGAGAACTCTTTTTTTGTTATTCTTTCCCTCCCCACCCCCACCCCCCACCCCCCCCGCCCCCGTTATGAGTACAGTATTTACAGGTTGACTTTTCCAGAGTTTAAAAATCTCCATTTTTTTTCTCAACATGACATATCAAGCCTTTTCAAAATCCTGTAACCAGTGCTGTCAACAGTGGTAAACTGTTAGCTGTTTTCTGTGATAAGGACATTTATCGCTATTGAGAAATAGCAGGGTATTCCTTCTGATAATTTTAGAAAGACTAAAAACCATCTTTCTTTCCATTCAGATGAGAAGAATAACAAGCTTAACTATCTTGTCTTCTTAAATATGTGAGAAAGGGAAAACTGAAAAATGCGGAGGAAAGCTATCTTCCAGAGCAATAGAAATGCATTATTATTAATAAAACATAGGAACTTTGATGTAACAGTTGAGGTTTTTCAGATCAGAAATGGGTCAAAAATCTACATTTTTCTTTCAATTTCAAGATTCAGCTCTGTATTTTTCTGTGACTGGAAGAGTAATTTTACTTCAACATATGGTGATGTCAGAATATCAAATACTGTTGTCATATCTCAACCAGGGTTGCTGGCAGAATGTCCTAGGTTGTGATCCCTTCTTTCCTCCAGTTCATAGGACTGCAACATACCTTCTGAAGAAGGTGATAAAAAAATAAACATCCATGGGATCATCTGCTTAGGTCTGATCACCTGGTTCTGTGCCTGACTCTTGGAATTGGACAGGCCCTGCAGCTTTCCCTCAGTACGGGGAATATAGATGTAGATATGTGGGATCCAGCACTTGATTTCCCTTGGCTGTCCAGAGGAAGGTTTTCTATATAGTGGATTAAATTTAAACTTTCTGTAATCATCATAAAGCAGGTTTATCCACACCACTGTAGCGTAGCCTAGTTTTACCAGTATCTCCTACCAAAAATTTTACCCATATATAAGAATATTATGCTAATCAGCTAGGCTTGGTGCTTGAAAAACTTTTCACAAAACTGTGCAAGTTCCCTTTCAGGGAAGGGAAAGTGAAATGTCTGCTTGATTCATCCTTATACTGCAGATTCATCTGTGGATTCAATATAGCCTGAACAAAAATAATGCTATCTTCTGTAAAGTCGGGGGTGCCAAAGTTAAAGAATCTTTAGTGAGAAAATTAAAGTCTTTTCTTGGAGATGATTCGTGAACAGTTCCTTTTTGGGGAAGGTTCATGTCAGTATACAGCTTGGTAAAAGTATGACGAAGTGGAAGAGGAAGTGGTCTGAACACCTTTCATTTTGTTTCTTTATCTTTCTGTGAAGTTGTCCATAGGGCTTACTGATTTCACTGGTGGTCCATAGGCAATAATTTAGCACCATGAAAGATCAAAATTATGGTATGGCTTCTTCAGACTTATGCAGCACTGGCATTGGAAAGAAAGTTATTTCCTAGGGACAGACCATGACAGTACGATCCTTTAACATAAAAGCTTAAGTCAACATGACCATTCCTCTTTGGTCAGTTTGCAGATGGAGCTTTTGCAGCTGAGAATTAATGGATCTGAAATTGCAGACTCATGCAATTTTCATCTTTTCAGGTAGCTCCTGCTAACAAAGGCTGGCACACGCAGTCAATAGCCTTGTTGTTTAGACTGGTGGCACTGGAACAAAAGGCCTTGTTCCAGAAGTTTGCCTGTATCAGGATAGGCTAATTCTGCTGGATTTGCTCTGTTAAATTTTAGCAGCAGCTAAGTGGCGATCATTTGGTATCATTACTCAAGTTTTGCTGTTGATAGACGAGGGTACTTCACTAGTAAACACTTTACTAGGTTTTGCCATCAAGCCTTCATGTCGTCTTGAACTGTTTTCATTGTCCTCACACAAGGAGATTGTGTTTTATTATGGCATGGATACGTTTCTATTAGTCTTTCTAGAGCAATACAACAGGGATGACTTTTCCTCTAGAAGGTCAAGCATTAACAGAGACACAATTTTTACCTTTTATTTTGGCATTAATAACTTTATTTTGCAGCATAATATTCATTAGTCTCAAAACCAACAAAAAGTGTTAATAAAACAAAATGGTCTGAAGTCATGTCTGATCAAACTGAAAAACTAACTAAATGCTAACCATGTCAGTGGACTTCCATCAGCCTGGCTCACTGAAATTCCAAAAATGATCACTGCTGGTAGTTTGGAAGGAACTCCTGCCGTTAAATGTTCCCTACATCTACCTTTTGTAATCTTACCCTTAGAACACTATGCAACAGTAAGTAAAAGAGGATATGAGGACACTCCAGCGAGTGAGTACTTCCTCAAGGAGTCAAGCAGTTGCCAAGTTGTACTGTTGGCACATCCCAATAATGAGAAACTACAAAAGCTATTCAAAGAAGAGCATACTTTTCTGAACATTGTTCTGGGGGATAAAAAAAGGCACAAAAAACCAACCAGCCACAAACTGAATCCTTTCAGGCGAAATATTCTTTTAAAGAATTTACCAAGAGGCATATATTGAAAAGTTGTAATCCACATGGTTTAAGCTCTGCAAAGATAGCAATGTAGAAGTCACTTACACTAGAAAGCATCGAGCGGTGTTAAGTGTAGGCATTACTATCTGTATTGGATATAATAAAAACAGTATAACATAGCCTGTAATGCACTCCCCAAAGATACAATCTCAGATCAGTACAGGCATGCATAAACACTACATAGTATAAAGATTTTTGAAAATAAATATGGGATAATTCTATTACTCACCAATAGCATAGTTATGCATTAGTCATACAGGTCATCCCAAATGAGTGCAGAAGATTACAACTTTATATATCACATCATAGTGTTACATTTTCTCGATATAATACCTATACCAGAGAGGAACTATTTGAAGAATATTTTTGTAAATTTGAAAAAATAATATTGTAATTGTTGCCTGTATTTGCTCCAATTAACTTGACTGCAATAGTTCAAGGTTCAGACAAGATGAAGACTTAAAAGTACTATCTGCAAAAAGACTTAAAATTGTTTCTGTATATGGAAGTGATTTAAAAGTGCAGTAAAGGATTTTCTACACCCACAAAGGCTGGAACACTGGCACTTCCCATGGGAATAGATTTTTTGCTCAAATCTCTGCAGAATAGCAGGGAAAAAACCCTGTCAAACATCAAAAATATATCACAAATCAGTTACATTTCTGTTAAAAGTACCTAAGTCCAGAGCAGAGAACAGTGACTGTTCATCTTCCTGGCTCTATTCAGAGAATCTGTCAAGTGGAACACGTCAAGGGAACTGGAGATGGTGTCACAGAAGAAACTTCCCAGCTTCTGCATGAAACAGGAGGAGCCAAGGGCTCAGGGCCTACTTCAAATCCTATTCTTTACATTAGTTGTTCTTGAGTGTACTTGAAACATACCAAAGAAAATCAGCAGTAATTTGCATATAAGACAAAACAGATTTTTGTGCCTGATGAATGTGCTCCATTAGTCAGGTAATAAAACTCTCATCGACTCCAAAGGGTCAAAGCTTTATAAAGCAACTTCCAAGAGTCAACAAACTTAATTTTGCTGAAGAGACGCAATCATTCTTGGGCAGAGAATATGTATGTATTCAAGGGGTAATAAACTCAAAAGTTTGGGTTTTTTTTGCAGAGAGCTGTGAGTTCAAGACAGCAGGATCAGTATCAGCTTTTACCAGAATCCTAACGTGTCGTTTTCAATGTTACAGGAGTGTTCCACCTCTGGCTCCTCTCTGACTTGTCTGGTCCTGGGCTTGTGTTTGTGTGCAATCTTGCTTTTCTTTTATTTCCAGTCAGGAGGCAAGTGCTGTCTTGTATGTACTAATGCCTATCGTCCTGCAGATCTGATGGGTTTCAGGCACCTGTTTTTCTTTTGATATTGACAAACAGCTCCCTTAAAAGAAGGCATCTTTATTTAGCAGTTGGAATAAAGCATGAGAGAAAAGGAGATTTTCGAACACCGAAGAGCCTAAGCACATATTTAGTTCAATTTTTGGTTAAGGTCCAGCTGGAACCAGTCCACTTCATAGGGATATGCAGGAATAACATAGTCATGCTGATAGTCATCAAATGGCTTCTCAAAATTCTGCCACTACCCCCACCACTACCCCCACCCCACCAAGCCAAGGAAGGCAACCTCTAACAACTGACACAATCAACTCTGAAAGAGCATCTCAGCTCAAATAACATGACTTACAGGAGTGAGTTTAAAAACCAGTGGGGATATTAATGGAAGTACTACTCCATCGTGGGAATACCCTCATCCACAGAAGGTTAACCCAGTTGTATGTGTCTGTCCCCCGGGTGGAAGTGAAGATGCACTTCAAGACCTGAAAGTCACATGTCCAAGGCTTTATGTGTAGTAAAGAAACTTCATATTAAGGACAGATCCAAATACAGCATGAAAAACTATTCAAAGTCACACCCACATTTGTCACAGTTACATTCCTATTACATTGTGTAAGAAGAAAACAATATCTGTCAAAAATAAAATAAACAGAGGCGCATGAATGAAAGAGAACTGGTTACAATACTTTCACATTTATCTGATATTCTAAGGTCAGTTAAAATACATGTTCGGTGTTATCATGGAAATGTCACATAAGGAAATATTATTCTAGTTTACTTACAGAAACTTGAAGAGAAGAACAGCTGTAAGTATGTCCTCAAAAGAGATGAAACAATGCAATAGTTATTGAAGATAAATAGGTATATTTTCAAAGCCTGCTTTCCACCTTCTTATTCTTACCATAGAAGTGTTTGCTAGCTTTCATCATGGGTACTTGCTCAGTAACATGAAACACAATTACATTCCTGATGATGAAAATGTAGCAGTGAACAAGGTAAGTAGGTTGGAGGGAATTTATGAAGGTGAAGATTAATAACCATATACTCTATGCTATTCCTGACACACTAAAAAATATTTAAAACAGTGTTTTCATAGCTATTAGGAACCTTGGGTTTTGAAGAGCTGCCCAAGGTAAGAATTTGTTTCACATTTTAGGATATAAAGAAAAGATTTTTTTTCAGGAGATCATAAACCTTAAATCAAGATACCTAGGCACATACACAGATTTTTCCCTCCACTGTAAATAGTCTTCAACATGTAAACTAATGCCCTGCTGATTTAGGCTTCCTGAAAAATGCAATTTCTATTTAAATCTTGTTAGGGAATTATAAATGTTTTTTAGGGAAGTAAAAACAAAAATAAAAAAGTCCATACATGGATATTATTTCAGAAAACAAACCCATGCCCAAAAAGAGGGGAATCAATTCTATCCCTCAGGGGACTTTCAAGTTCTGGCTGTTAAGTGTCCACTAAGGTGACAGTTGGTAAGTCATTTAAATTTTTGGATTATTGTCAATTGGTAATCAAGCAACAATTTATTTCTGAGTTTTCAACTAACGTGGAACATCTGAAAGATCAGCAACTGTGCCATTTGTGAAACAAATCCTGTAATCTAGATTCATGTTGGCTTTGTTTAAATTTGTTCTCATCTCTTTTCTCCTGCATGCAACGGCATCAAGTGAATGGATCCCTACAGCTCTTCCAGCAGTGACAGTAGCAATTAGAGATATAAAAAAGACTAAGATTAGTGGGCTTTGACTTCCATTCAGAGATGAACATTCCCAGTCAGATTTCATTGTGAAGAGTTTTCAGGCACTTACAGGTTTTGAGGATCTCATTGGCTCCTTAAGGCTCCAGTTCCGTTTCCTGGCTTTTGCAACTGGCTGTTAGTCTCCTTTATATTGCACGAAATTCACTTTATCTTTTCAATCCAAAGCAAAATAATAATAACAACAACAATTAATATTATTTTATCATCATAATTTTTGTTATTGTACACAGAACAAAAGTTAGTTTTTTCCAACCGTGATTTAAGGGATAAAAGTTCCAGATACTTTCTTCCTCTTTACTTTAGACTGTGGCATCTTAAATAGTAGGTGGTAGCTGTTCTGATCCATAGTCCATTAAATTCTAGAGCAACTCAGTTATGCTTCAGGATTCACTACAATGTTGTGGTACCCTGCACTGCTACCACTTCACATGATTTTGCTCAGAAAGCTTATTTTAGTTCAGTTTAATTTATAACTGCAAGTGGGGTTAGAGGACATACCTGTTGTTCTTTTTACAAACCTAACCAAAGAGTTAATTCTTAGAAAAGCTCTTTCAAGTCCAGCCTGATATAGATCATTTGTTTCTAAGACTCCTTTCACGCTGGCTTTTTTTATACTCTTGCTATGTGTAGAGTGACTTGAGGAATATGTAGTAGAGATTCCCATCACTGTCTGTACTACCAAGTTACTAAGCACTTATGCCAAATAGCCTTGGCATTTCTGGTTTTCAGAGTGTGAATAATGTCAGATTCCCTCCTTAGAGATTTTCTGTTCATCTTTTGTTTCTCTTCAGACATAATCTCCACATGTGGGTGGGCATGACATGGTTAGTGACATACTCAAACTACTTTACCAGATGATGCAATGCATTCATAGAAAATAATGACACTTGGGTAAAAAGCCTGTACAGTTTTTTTTCTGATACTTCCCCTGGAGCCTTTGCTAACTCATTCTGTGATACAGTAGTACCCACAGAATGTGCTCTTGAGTTACAGATCAACAGGCCTTTCAAATGTGTAAAAGTAATGTTTTTTCTTCTAATTAAGTGGGCATTTACTCACTTGGAGCAACTATAGTGGTGGAAACATCTTCTAAAAATTACTCGTATTCACAGATATTTCCACTGTCATTTCGGGGAGCCTCCAGTAATGCTGGCAACCTGTGCAGACTGATATAGGTATTTATCTCCTTATTCACAGGTAAGTCCGCTTCTTGCTTAACTACTTCTGCAAAATTGTTTTGGCTGTGTTTTTGTTGCAATCTTCTGTAATGATGATTTAGAAGGTGTTCTTTTGATCAATACACATTCAGTTGCAGTGATTCTCCCGTGTGTAGTCTGCCACAAGATAAACATAAGTCTGTATCACGTAAATCAAATATATCACATAGAACAGTTTCAAAACAACAACAAAATGAGCATCTTCCCCAATTAAAACACTAGGACCAGGCTCTGATGGAAAAGGATGCTAACACACAATCCTGACTAAGTCCTAAATAGGCCTGTGCTGCTAGATGCCAGTGCTAGTAACAAAGGCTGAAGTGCATCAATCCCATTGCTCTGTCTTAAAAACAAAATATCACCGAGGCCTACAGCTTCCCACTTCCAGTTCATCCACTTAATTTTTGGCTCTGGAAATTGACACTAAACCTTTTTAGTTATCATTAAAAATTACTTTTCCATCTGCAAAATCCTTTGAGAACATGAATAAAGCTATCTTTTATTTGGATAGAAGTGGGAAAAATAAATCTTAAAACCAGCTCAAAACCATTCCATCATACATATGACCAACCTCACCAGTGCAAATAGAAGCCATCCTGCTCATCAGTCTGCTTGGCTTTGGCAATACCAAGAGTAACAAAGGGTGAGACTTTTGTTGTCTGGTCCAGTCTGAAGAATATCACTTACGTCGAGATCAACTTCTTTGTGCAACGAGCTGCTTGGGTATCCTGCTATGAGCCAGGCTGTGACCACCATGACAGGACAGCCATCACCTAACCGTTCCCCTTGGTGAAATCAGC
Organism: Falco punctatus; assembly: GCF_963210335.1. Lineage (NCBI taxonomy): Eukaryota > Metazoa > Chordata > Aves > Falconiformes > Falconidae > Falco > Falco punctatus. Next base: position 93,151,677 of record NC_137582.1, on the reverse strand, counting down.
TCTGTTCTCCAGTGCTACCAGCCTGATAATTCTCAGAAGTCAACTCTGCAAATACAGCTGCCAGGCTACTGCAGTCAAACTCAATTCATACAAGTACACAATCTCCAAGTAGATATGCCTGCACAAAGGAAATGTTTCCTGAGTTGTTGGTTTTCAATTTAATTACCAAACCAAAGTCCACTTCCTATCAAGGCAGAGCGGTTCTCTGGCTTGGGGTCATCTTTTGCAAGCCTTATGCATTTTCCCTTGTGTAAAGGGAACTATTAAAAATTTGTTAACATTTATACAATTCAAACAAATTCTAAGCACAGAATGAACTCTGTATATGGAATTTCAAGTAATTATGTTATAGTTATTTAAATAAGCTGGCTAATACTAACTTTTCCCCTTCTCAGAGTGAAAAAGAAAGTACTATTGCATTACTCATAGTGGTGCAGAGACATAATAATTAATACAATACAAAGAGTTCTTTTTGCTTTGCAGGTGCCAATAAGCAACCTCAAGGGGATATTCAAGAATCCTTTGCATGTTTAGGGTTTTATTGCAGGAAAACTGTATGATGTAAGTGCCTTTCATTTCACTCTCTTTCAGCTATGGTGCCTTTAGTAGGCCTGCTTACACACATAAAACACACATGCCTCTTTCTCCTCTTTCCACAGCCTTTCTAAAATACTTCAGCAGAGATTCAAAACAGCTTGTATACTACTACACATGCACAGAAAACATTAAAAGAGCATTATGAAAGTTGCAAAGTCAAAAACTCTAAGTCGTCTTAATGGAACTCTATTTTTATAGGCATTATGATACTGCCTTTAGTTATACTTTTCCACAAGGCAATTTTAATTCCTTGTCTCAGAACGGTTATTTCATAAGTTTCATAATCTGTTAACACAGATTTTTTAATTTTTCATTTCTCTAGAGAATTAAAGAAGCAAACAAAACTCCAAGATCTCCTTGTGCGGCATCATACAGATTGCAGTCTTGTTATTCATTAGCAGGGTTAAAATATTTAGTTACAGAAAGGAGGTTCCTACCATTTCAGTTGGTGAGCAACAGTTAGTATTAAATCTATCCACCTCCATATGGTCCACCAACAGGGGGGAAAGAGAGCATCATTTCAGGGTTGGTATAAGTGGGTGTAGAACCAGACAGTTGAAAAAAAATTGGGAGAAGAAGTGTTCCCGGCATTCCCACCTGTCTTTGCTGCAGCTTCCGCCATTTTAACTCTGTTGACATGAGTAATCATTTAGCAACACCGTAAATCAGACGAGCTTGCTGGTCACACCGAAAGCTGTCTCTGCAAAATGGTACCTAGTCTGATTAGAGCCGCATCGGCTCTCACTGTAGGTCCACGCTCCTTAGAGCTGAAGCAAGAAAAGGGCAGCCAAAGGCAGCAAAGAATGCATGTTTATCCCCGTCTGTGGCAGTGTGGTCTTAAACCCACTTAAGACCACGTACTGAGATCATAGAATCATGCAATGGTTTGAGTTGGAAGGGACCTTAAAGATCATGCAGTTCCAGCCCCCCTGCCGTGGGCAGGGACACCTTCCACTAGACCAGGTTGCCCAAAGCCCCATCCAGCCTGGCCCTGAACACTTCCAGGGATCCACATCCACAGCTTCTCCGGGCAACCTGTTCCAGTGCCTCACCACCTTCACAATAAAGGATTTCTTACTCATATCTAATCTAAATCTACCCTCTTTCAGTTTAAAACCATTACCTCTTGTCCAGTTGCTACAGGCTTTTGCAAAAAGTCCCTCTCCAACTTTCTTGTAGGTCCCTTTAGGTACTGGAAGGCTACTATAGTGTCTCCTCAGAGCTTTCTCTTCTCCAGGCTGAACAGCCCCAATTCTCTCAGCCTGTCTTCACATGAGAGGTGCTCCAGCCCTCTGATCTTCGTGGCCCTCCTCTGGACTTGCTTAAACAGGTCCATGCCCTTTTTATGTTGGGGGCTCCAGAGCTGAATGCAGTACTGTAGGTGGGGTCTCACAAGAGTGGAGCAGCAGGGGAGAATCACCTCCTTTGACCTGCTGGCCATGCTTCTTTTGATGCAGCCCAGGATTTCGTTGGCTTTCTGGGCTGCAAGCACACATTGTCGGGCCATGTTGAACTTTTTGTTTACCAGCACCTCCAAGTCCTTTTCCTCAGGGCTGCTCTCAATCCGTTCTATGCTCAGCCTGTATTGATACCGGGGGTTGCTCCAACCCAGGTACAGGAACTTGCACTTGGCATTGTTGAACTTCATGAGGTTTGCTCAGGCCACCTCTCAAGCCTGTCAAGGTCCCTCTGGATGGCATCCCTTCCCTCCAGCGTGTCAATCACACCACACAGCTTGGTATTATCAGCAAACTTGCTGAGGGTGCACTTGATCCTGCTGTCCATGTTGCTGACAAAGATGTTGAACAGCACTGGTCCCAGCATGGACCCCTAAGGAAGGCCACTTGTCACTGGTCTCCACTTGGACATGGAGCCATTGACTTCAACTCCTTGAGTGCGACCATTCAGCCAATTCCTTATCCACCGAGTTGTCCACCCATCAAATCTATCTCCAGTTTACAGACAATGATGTTACATGGGATGGCATCAAAAGCTTTGCACAAGTCCAGGTACATGATGACATACCCAAATGCTATTGAGTTTCACACATACTTGCTGGCAGCAGGAGAATGGTAACAATCAAGAAACTTGGGTTCAGGTCTGAGTGCTGCCAGGGTGTGATCTAATAGGCAAAGGACTTTGATCACCACTGCTGGATGTTCGCTGTCCCCATTCACTCAAATCTCTCCTGCTGGTCCTCTTTTTTTTTTTTTTTTTTTCTTTATTAATCTTAGTATAGTCTGTCTGTCACTGACTTCTTGCCAAACTAATATTTGTCTTCAGCTGCAGGATTCTTCTTGCAGCTCCAGCGCCCACCCCCCCCCACCCCACCCCCCCTTTCTAAGTTTTTGGCTGTGGCTCACAACCAGTTTCCTGCTCTGGGTCAGCACACTTAGCCATTCCCGGGGTGCCCTTGCTCCCTGCTGCCTGGCCTGTTTAATTCTTTTCAAACACACACACGATCACAGTCTCTTTCCCAGTCCTACTATCAATTTCCACCAGCTTTTTGCCTGCTGCATTGTCCTCCTTGCCAGTTCCCATCTCCTAGTCTTTCATTCCTCCAACCCAGGCTTCTTGCTCCAGTTTCTTCATTTAATTAGTCTCGGGATCCCCTTCAACTTCCCATTCTGTTTCAGCCTTCCCATCCTCTAGCTACCTTAGTCCCTAAACTCCCTTTCCTGAATCTGATTTCCTTTTCTCAACTTGCCAATAACAATGATCAGTTGCCTGGTCCCCACAGTCCACCCAGACTCCCCCAGACCAAGCTTCTGCTAAATTTTGGCATTTCAGACAGATTGCTTTTCCTTGTTTTCTGTATTTCATTCAGGTTCTTTCTCTGGTACCAACTTGGCAGTGTACCACCACGACCACAGAGAAGAGTCTTCCTGTTTTCAGCTCCGATGCCTGCTCCTGCAGTGCTTCACAGCAACCTGGGGCAGCCCTGGCAGGGATTGTCCAGCTCAGCACCTCAGTGCGGAAAGGCTCTTAAGAGACTGTAGCTGTCAACTTGTGGTGAGACACTGCTGAGCATGTGCAAAGAGTGAGTCTCATAAAAAGCTTATTATCATTGTGGCAGTTCATCAGGGAGATTACAAAAGGCTCATCCCTGACACAGAAGCTATTTTGCTGCCAAATTTTAAGCCCCTCACCCACATTAGAAATACATATGAGCGTCTCAATAAAATAATTTTAGTATTTTAAGCAGGATCACAACAATTTAAAATAAGTGCATTGAAAAGAAGGCATCACTTAATGACTGTTAATCTATTTATTAGAGCAAAATTAAGAAAAGAAAACAACGTATTTATTGCAGTGAGGTTTAGAAAAAAGCTGCTTCATAGTCATCTAACATTTGTCACTATAATGGTGAGAGGGAGACATTTCATTAGCCACTAATTAATAGTTATTTTACTTTGGAAATACTGTATAACTGTTTGTCACAACAGTTTTATTTCTATTTTAAAAGAGTTACATGCTAACTTATTTTATTTACATTTGCATAGCTGAGAACACACAGCCTGTCAGTTACTGCATTTTACCTGATGGTTTCTTAAGCATCCTGGTCTCTTAAGATCTTTTTGATTTGAGTCTTGGTACCTGACTGTATCCTAAGTGTTTGTCTACATGGGAGAAAATTGCCCATTATAAGAATTACATCAGTTGCATGGCAATGTATTATAAGGCACTCTCTTATAAGGAAATTCCTCATTTTGGAAGTGAAAGAGTGCTTATATTTGGTAGCCTGATAAATTATAGCTTATGTGGTGTCTTTTATGAGAGTCTCTCTAATGGCCTATAAACCTGTTAAATAATTTCAAACAAATTTAACAGAAGAGTAGAGATCTCAGAGTTCCCTAAAATGTAGTGGAAATCAGTGGCAAGGTAGCTTATCCCATCACACTGCTGCTGAGGGAAAGAATGTTACCATGGTGTGGACGTTTAGGAATAAAGAACTGAAATCGATAGAAAAGAAGGCTTCTTTAGTACTCCCCTTGCTCATGAAAGAATTTATTTCTACAGAGCTTAACCTCCACTTCAAGCCACAGAAGCAACATTTTAAACAGTCGTTTTTGTTATGGAAAGCCTCAGCAGCTGACATGTTCCATAATGAGTTTGCTTTCACTTGCCTGTTATTTTGAAAAACTTAAAAACCATCTGGACTCAAAGTTGGACTTGCCCTTTTCCAGAAGGTCTGTTTCAGTTTGAGCTTCTGGGGGAAGTTTTTTCTGAAACAAAACATAAAACCTTTGTATTCTCCCCCCACCCCACCCCACCCCACCCCACCCCACCCCCCCCCCTTAGAATAAAACTAACTAGCTGTTACATTCCACTCATTTTGGGTAAAGAATTACATTTGGCAAGGTTATTACTTCTCCTTGAAAAATTCACCCAGTAATTATTAGGCCAAATGGCATTCTTTGGAAAAGCCTAGGGAGAGTTGCTAGCTAAATACGGTAACACTCTTCTGTTTCACAGCTCCTTTGTGTGACTTCCCCTCCAAAGCATCTCAGCACATTCCTGCCTAAAGTTTTAGGAAAATCTAAATATTAAACGAAGCTACTTCTCCTTGTTGTGGTATGTATTATATATGTTGACATGCATAAATACCGATAGCAGGAAAACAATCACTCCTTTGCTGTCAGTGTTTCTCTAGCATTAACTTCAATCCTGTATTTTTATATATTGGTCCCTCTGATTAAGGGCTTTATTAGTATTATTGATTTTCAAGGGTTTTAAGTATAGGTGCAGCTCATATTCAGGAATAATGTAAAGACCCATTGTTTAGGCTGAACTTTAGTAACCAAGTTTTGTGGCAATCAAGTTTCTCTTCTTTCAGTAGTGTTGTTACTGAGGGTGCACAACTGGGACTCATGTGTGGGATGTCACATGAAAGCTTCCTGATAGTGGATGGTTTAGGTTGGTAACTGAGGCCCTCCGAGACATCAGCATGTGAATCAGACAGCTGAGTGAACTGACTGAGTAAACTTTTTGTAAGTGATAACCCTTCCATCTGAGCAACTGGGAAAATTGGCCCAATGAAAAGACAGTTGGCCCAATGAAAACTGGATGTCACAACAGTTTTACTTGTACATCTGCTATGCTGCTGTTATTTACATGATGTCAGTCAGCTTTCATGCACTTTAAAATATATACCTATTTTACTGCAACTTTTAAACAAAACTGTAGTAACTATGGAGCTGAGGAGTGAAGAAGAAAAGAAGCCTACAGATATGCTGAGCAAAGACAGAACTGAGCAAAGGTGAAATGTGTAACTCTCAAGGTTCAGAAGATGTATGTGCCAGCACAATGTCACTTCAGAACATAAATTCAGGTTCTGCTGCTCAGATATCCAATCATATTTCAGCTCTGCTTGTTGCCAGAAACTTGGATTAGGGTAAAAAAATCCACAGATTCTTTTTCAACCTCAGATGACATTGCTGCTCCAGGTTATAACACAGCCTCACAGGGAGTCACATTAGAACAACCAAACTGGGCAGTGAACTCCTATGCAAAAGCAGGGAAGAATGGCCCAGGGCAGGGGAGGATAAAAACATTTTAAGCTGGTTTTGCCAGCAGGAGAAAGGTTGTGTGTTAAAGCCTAAGAGGGACGACAACAGGAAAGATCATAGTAAACTGACAGGTCATGAGGCAAAACGTCTCTTGATCATTGCAGTAAGAGAACTGTATGGGGGAGATCTAGCTTCTTTACGTGATTTTAAATGGATAGTATTTAAAAAAGGGACCTTAGCCCCTTTGGAGTAAATCTGAAATAGCTCATACATACTGATAGGAGATGCACTGAGAGGAGTCAACAGAAATGAATAGAGATTTTCACGTTAGTTCTTGGGGGCTGAGACAACCTGTCCACCTTGGTTTGGGTTCACCTACCCGCATTCAAAGTATACCAGTTTTCCAAACAACTTCGCTATCAACATGGAATTTAAAGCACTCTCAATAATAAAATCAGCTATTTCCTGAGGAGACCTGCATCTGAGGAATGCATGGACTAAATGTCTCAAAATTTTCCCGGAGAAGAAAATGATTCATCGTCTGGACACACCAGTATTCAGTTATGTATCTAGACTTCAGAACACATTTAAAGTTGAAAGGTGTTTGAATCTGTGGGCGTTGCATACTGGAAGTGCCTTACTCAAATGATCTGAAGTTTTTAGCAGTAATTCTGCTTTAGTCCCTAGTATTGCAGTTTTCAAGACAATGCACTTATGTATGTAAATCAAGCATCTTGATTATGAAAGTAAGTTCCTTTGAGCATAAAGGCAACTGAAGCACATTATCTTAAACTTGCACTTTTAATTCTTCCCTTCTCTAGCCACATCAATTTTCAGAATAATCTGGGTATGCACATTGATGATAAAGCATTTTGAAATATTGGCTCTTAAACTTGAATCATTGTTTTCAGGGCAAATGCTCCTGAAAGAGCTCCTGCAGAATGCAAACAACACACACAAAATTCTTTAAAATGGCAAGACTCAGATTCATGCTATCCAAGTGCTGTTTGGGTTTGATGGCTTCAGCATGTTACCATAACCCACCTATTTTTTCTGGTACTAGCTGTCTGCAGACACTTTGGCCTGTAACTGGACTCCACTCCTGTTGTTAAAATTATTTTTTTGGCTCATTACCTGGACTTGACTCCCCTCTTATCTCTTCTCAGGATCTTTTAACATATTGCTTTCTCTATGGAATTTGGAGTGCTGTGGCCAGATTTGAAACATATAATTATTCAAAGAGTGATCAGCATTAAAATTTGGGCCAAAATGTACAAGAAATATTAGAATAACTATGGCAGTTTGGTGTTACATGATTTTTATAGAGGAACGGTGTTTTTAGAGAGTCTTATTCAGTCTCAGTTTTTTACCATAAACTTTAGCTGGACCCTTAGTAGTTTAAAACTGTAGTACTGCAACACAGAATGCAACATATATATATGTGTCATCAGTGCAATCCAGCTTTGTTATATATGCTGGAAATATATTTATTTATTTTTATATTTATTTATATATGTACATACATGAGACAATTCCATTAGGTACTTATGTAATTTGTATGGTTATGTTACATACGTAACTCGTATAAATTGATGTAACATGAGAACAGGGGTAGGGTGAAAGTTGCTGTGCTGTTGTCTGATAGGAAGGTCCCCACTGACATGCTCCCCCAGACTCGACTCTTGATGGGGAATAATGTGATGGTCTGCGCTCTTTGTGATACAAAACTGAGATGCACACTCAGGTCTGCAGCACCATTTCATCCCGGTATTCTTCTAATACTAAGTATTTTTCAGACACGAAGAAAATTATCTATCTTCAGATGTATGCTTGGTCTTAACAGGCTTTAGCAGGTATTTGAATGACCTTCCTTCAGTTTCTTAGCCTATCCCCGTGCTGCTATCTCATGTCTAGAGAAATCTTTGAATATCAGCAGCTTTTGTGGTGTATCACACCTCCCCACAATAGACTTCCATTGCGGAAGTAGTGAAATGCCTCTATCTCTAAATATACAGGTAAGAGACGCTGCGAGCCTTTGTCCCTTGGATCCAGAAGAATTGTGGATAATATGGACCACGAACCAATGAGGGAAAAAGAGTCTTCAGAGGTTTGGGTTGCCCAGCACGCTATGAAGAAATGTGCATTTGAAAAGGGAATATGCGTTAAGAGTGCACACACTGGCTAGAGCGTGCAGGTGGCTCTGTAAGGGCGAGCTATATCAGACTGGGATAAATGGCTGGGTCTGGCTGTTTATGGCTCTGATCAGAAGAGCACAAACACTAGTGCTAATGATTAGCCTTTTGCCCTTGGCTAGCAATTTTCCCAGAGTAGTATCATAACACACGCAGTCTCCAGACCAGCCACATGATCTGTTTGGGACAATTACATTTACATTCTCTCCTGAATAATATATAACTATAGCCAAGCACAAAGATAGCTACATTCTCTATACCAGCCACATTTTTGCCACAGCAGTTAGCTGTTTGTTCCCAAACCATATCATGTTTTCCTGGCATTTCTTAAATGCCACAACTTGTAACCCACGTTTACTTCTCCATCTCCATCACTCAAAACTTGAAGGTACTTGAAAGAAGCCTGACATGGAATGATCTGTGTTTACAGTAAAACAGGATTATTTTGAAATAATAGATAATCCATTTTAGTAAGCAGGCCTTTGCAAATTTCCCAATGATGGCACATCTGGGAGGACAAAGCAGAAGTTAAGGCATAAGACTGGGATAGTCGCCAACATACAAGAGTATCAGGTATGTATCATAGATAGTTTCCATATGCACTGAGTTGCTTCTATACCCTTTGATATAGGTGCCTGTGTCTCTTAGATTGTTACATAAGTCATCCATAGATTCCAGGACTACAGGTAGCAAGCAGTTTAATGGAAAACTTCCTTATACTTATGTTAAAAATATTTACATTAGAATGTTGATATCATTGATTACATATCACAGGGAGCCCTTTGGAAACAGGTAACGTAAGAAGTTGGAGTATACTGACTGATCTATGTAGCCTTGTAGTGGGTTTGCATGGCAAGGTTTTGGTAGCAGGGGGGCTACAGGGTTGGCTTCTGTGAGAAGGTGCCAGAAGCTTCCCCCAAGTCCAATGGAGCCAATGCTAGCTGGCTCTGAGATGGACCCGCTGCTGGCCAAGGCTGAGCCCATCAGCAATGGTGGTAGCACCTCTGGGAAGGCATAATGAGAAGTGGGGGAAAAAAACACATTATCTGCTCCAGCAGAAGAGAGGTGCGAGACTATGTGAGGGCAACATCTCTGCAGACACCAAGGTCAGTGTAGGAGGAGGGGGAAGAGGTGCTCCATGTGCCAGAGCAGAGATTCCCCTGCAACCCATGGTGAAGACCATGGTGAGGCAGGCTGTCCTCCTGCAGCCAGCAGAGGAGCCCATGCTGGAGCAGGTGGATGCCTGAAGGAGGCTGTGATGCTGTGGGAAGTCCATGCTGGAGCAGGTTTTCTGACAGGACCTGTTACCCCGTGGGCAGGAGCTGATGGTGGAGCAGGTTTTCTGGCAGAGCTTGTGCCCCCATGGGGGACCAACACTGGAGCAAGCTGTTCCTGAGGGGCTGCACGAGGGACCCATGCTGGAGCAGTTTGTGCAGAATTGCAGCCTGTGGGAAGGACTCATGTTGGAGAAGTTCATGGAGAACTGTCTCCCTGGCAGGGATCCCACACTGGAGTGGGGGAAGAGTATAAAAAGGAAGAAGCAGCAGAAACAATGTGTGATGAACTGACCGTAACCCCCATTTCCCATTTCCCTGCGTCACTCAGGGAAAGGAGATAGAGAAATCGGGAATTAAGTTGAGCTTGGGAAGAAAGAAGGGGTTGTGGTGGTGGTTTTTTTCAGATTTGAATGGTAATAAATGAAACTGATTTCCCCAAATCGAGTCTGTTTTGCCCGTGACAGTAATTGCTGAGTGATCTCCTTGCCCTTAATCCCGACCCACGAGTCTTTGGTTACATTTTCTCTCCCTTCTGCAATTCAGGAGGGGAAGTGCTAGAGCAGCTTTGGTGGGCACCTGGCATCCAGCCAGGGTCAAATCACTGCAAGTCTATTTATAGCTTTCTGATGCGATCAAGAGGCCATGATTCTAAGTGCAGTCATAACCCTAGAAGCACTGAGGAAGCATAGGTCCTTTATGTCATGGGTATGATGACATCATGGGGAAAAAAAAAAAGAAGAAAAGGCTGATGATTAGCTTGTGCCATGTGTTCAGATTTTCTCTGACATACTGAAGAATCTACTACAGAACTACAGCTGTAGCCTTTAGGATATATTCTCTGACTTCCTATTTCCTTCTGTTTTCTAGTCTTTAACTCTCTCACCTTTTGAATCACAAACAGAATCTGCCTCTCTTCTTCCTCCACAGTCTCTTTCTTCCTTTGCTACCAATCAATAGGCTCCTCTCTGACCTACCCTAACTACTTCCTTTGTCCCACTTATTTGCTGTCCACAGTTTCGTAATACTCTAGTCTTAGAAGAATAACTGCTTCATTAGCACAGTCATTTTTCCTAGGCAAGTTAACCTAATGACTCATTTGTACATCTATGTGTTTATCCCTGCCTGTGAGTTACTTTAAAGGTTTGGTGGAGTTTCTGGTCAAATAAAATACTTTTTCTGTAAGTGAATGAGGAAATTACAGTAATCTTCATTTGGCTGCATCAGCAATTTCTTGATTTCATTTAACAATGATGCATGAAACCTAAAATGGGGGTAGAATTCTTCTGACTTGTCAATATAAGTGACCCAATTATGTAGCTCCTTTGGCACCTGGTTCAGCTAAGCAAAAAATATCATTTCTCCTTTCCCTTCTTCAGAGAAAAAATCAGAAGTGAGAAGGGAGAGTAAAGAACCATGCAAAAGCAAAGTGCTGAGTCTGGGGGAGATCCTACCTACTTCATTAGTCCACATGGCTCTTGGATACCTACCAGCTTAGGCGGTTCCTAACCTGTCCAGTAAGGACTGAGTCTAGAAATTAATTAGGAGGATATTATTGGTAGTGTTCAGTATTCTATTCACTGCAGGGGAAAAAGGAGAGAAGCAGGGTCAGAACTTGGCAGTAAGTAGACTCCATTGATTAAACAGAGTTTGTTTCTTATGATCTACTTGTTCAGCAGCCTGCTTGAGGTCACAGAGCTTTAAAAATGACTGCTTCAAAGCTCTAATTTTGCAAGCTCATCTGGTGGGTCGATTCTTGATAACACATGAAGCCCCATTAACTTCAATGGGATTTTGTGCAGGTGTAAGAATACTCCCTAGAGAATCAGCCCTGTAGTCAGCAGTAAAGCTCATTGTTGAAACAAATTATTTTTTAGTAATCAAGTATGTAATTATCCTACACAAAATAAAATTTTCTGTGCGTCCTTTGGAGAATTCTGATCCATCCACTGGAACATGTTGATTCCTAATGACAGTTATAAAAGCTAAAACACTGACATCACAAACAATTATAGGCATGAACTAAAATACAGATGTAAAAAAAGCTAACGGGTCATGGGTGTGCCATTTCAGTAGTGCTGATAAACAAAATGTGTTTGTACTGTTTCATTGTGTAACTAGGGGGAATGCCATTTTCCTGAGAGCTAGGTTCATTGTGGGCATTGAATTCTGTTGTCAGACTTTTCACTTCCCAGAGGGAGTGGAGACTGCTTTTAAAAGTGGATAGATAGGAGCCTCCTTCCCTCCCCCTCGGCTTAGTCATTTTCTCTGACTTTGCAGAATTGTGACTTATGCAAAGTCATTGGAGCCAGCGTCAGAGCTGCAAATCGTTCTTCCATCCTCCTGTTCTGACTATTAGATCACTGCTCTAACAGTGCACTGGATCAAAGGTAGGTGTGTTTTGAGGAACCTTCCTTATCAGACATTTAATATCATGTTGCAACTAAACTGGCAGGCTCGTAGAGTCAGACTCCTCTGAAAAAGATCTAACTAACAAGCCAAGGGAAAGTTATGTATTAAAAATGCACTAAATGGATCACAAGTGTTTCTCTTATCATTCCCTTATATTATAGATAAATGATCTCTAGCTAAAGATAGCAGGGAACGTTTCAAAAACTCCCAAAGTTTTTTTCTTCTGAAAATATGATTTAAGATTCATGCACAATGATTATACTCTCCATTTTCTGTCTCATACAAATTAACTCAAGATACTTTACAGGTTACTCAGTTAAATTTTGTTTACATATTCTACAATAAGCATGGTGAATTGATAAGTCTATGATTTTCCTAACATTCAGATGGTAGTTGTGATTTGAGTTTTTTAAATACTACCAAATTGTTTTCATCATATGTATCCTTGGCCAAGGGCTGGTAGCCATTACAAGTAACAGTTACTACACGAGTAAGACAAAATTTGATCCAACTTAATTTCTTCTCATCTAAAGGCATCTAAAGTTATTAATTTACTCTGAGCTAGTCATATAGATATTCCTTACAACGAATGGATGTAGTCAGTTTAGAAAAGACTCAGCTGATGCCCTTCAGACATTTATTCTACTTTTCAATTAATCACTGAAGTGCCAGTCTCCCTCTGTTGACCATAGAGGGAGCCTTGACAACTCACTTGGACAGGTAGAGTCTAGCTTTTGTGTGATTAATGTTAGTGAACTGAATCCCACCCTTACAGAGCAGTTTAAGAAAGTCTTCTTAATGCTTTCTCTTCTAATCCTCTTGTGGATGTCACGCAAGCATATTATTCCAGCTGTGTTCATGTTTGTAACTTTAAAAAATAAAAATAGCATAAAAGTATTCATAACCAGAAACCTTGCTGCTTTCACAGGTATGTTTTGTAGGACAAATAACCAAAATCCTTATCCTGTTTGTTTTAGTCCTTAATATTCTCAGTCCTCTCCAGTCAATTTTTAATTCTTTAAGCAGAGCTTTTGTAAGGATATCATATGGTGGAGATGATTCCTGTTTTGCCTTCATGAGCTGTGTTTGAAGAATATTAACGGTAATTGTGCACAATATAGAGAACAGAGCACTTCAAATCTTTTATGAATGTTATCGAAGTATCCATTTTTCTTAACCATTCTGTGCATCTTAAAAGTATCAAGCACAGCTGATCCACTCATCTGAAAAAATGGTGACACAAAGATGCCTAAACTTAGGTTTATGCACCCTACCAAGGGATGCATTATCATTACATATATTTATATATATAAAACATTGTAGAATAGGAATATATAAAGGGTACAACATCCAATAAATTGTGCTTGAATTAATATATTAGTGAGACATTTGAGTTTCAACACTGATGTCTCTGCAAAGGTACAAATGGAACCAGAGGTAGGATTTGTCTGACCAGAAGCAGATGTCAACAGTGTCTATCTTTCAGCTTTTTGTCTAGACTTCTTTTATAATCAACAAGAAAGAAAATGACACTCCTAGATATCATTTACTTTAGCATAAGGTAGACATCTAAAATAGGTCAGATGAATCATTCCCTATAAATTATCTTTCTTTTTTGACTAAAGTGAGCCCGATATGACTAGCTCAGATATAAAAGCTTACATGGTAGAATTTAGGTGAGATTGATTTTAAGCCTTGCTGAAATATTAGTGTTTCATTATTAAAGGTGGGATTTTGAGAGAAGCTGATCCATGTTAAGGCAATGGGAGAAACATTAAGTCTTGTTAGCCCCTAACAAGCTAAATCACTCATTCAACACTGAAGGGGGAGGACTTTCTGGAGCACAGAACCAGTGCCAGAGGATTTTGATGAGACACTGGCATGTAGAAAGGCAAGATTTCTGAATGGCAAAACATCTACAAAATTGTTTGCTTTATTCAGTTTGTATTTTATACATCTCTCATACTGACTATATACCTCTCCATACACCTCAGGACTGTTGATGTGTGTGTATGACAAAGAAGGAGCCTGTCACAGACTAGATGATAATAGTGAGTCATGGAAAAGAGAATGTGAGCAAACAGATTTTGTTGTGTTTACGCAGACAGACATGGAAGCATTGGTCGGTAAAGACAGATCTAAGATTATTTTACTCTGCATCATTTTATCTCAAACTTAACATGCCAAAGAAATTGCAAAGAGGATGAATTTGGTCCATTTTGGTGACACTGAGCTATTTGTGAAGTGTGTGTATGAGACTGCATATCAAGAAAGGCAATAAGGAAATTGGTTGTAAATATTTTTAAATATAATCATACTATTCACATTGAAAGCAAATCCATTAAGAGAACTTCCTTGAAGTACCAGTGAAATTAAAAGTACTTAAAATACCCAAGGAGTAACTTGAAGTATACTTAGTCCATGTTTTACAAGCAACAGGACTTTTTCCTACATGATGTTAAAATCTGGACAGTATGCATGAGAACATAAGGACTAATTCCTCTTTTATTGATTTTACTTTGAGGTAATCAACATTGACCAGAATAGAACTGTATTGGGTTTGCATGGCAAGGTTTTGGTAGCAGGGGTCTACAGGGGCAGCCTCTGTGAGAAGCTGCCAGAAGCTTCCTCCATGTCCGATGGAGCCAATGCCAGCCAGCTCCGAGATGGACCTGCCTCTGGCCAAGGCTGAGCCCATCAGCCATGGTGGTAGCGCCTCTGAGATAGCGTATTTAAGAAAGGGGAAAATTGCTGCACAACAACAACCAGGACAGAAGAGTGAACATACGTAAAAAAGCTCTGCAGACAACAAGGTCGGAGCAGAAGGAGGGGAGGCGGTGGTCCAGATGCCAGAGCAGAGATTCCCTGCCAGGCCGTGGAGGACCCCACACTGGTGGAGTGGATGTGCCTGAAGGAGGCTGTGACCTGTGGGCAGCCTGCACTGGAGCAGGCTCCTGGCAGGACCTGTGACCCTGTGAAGGGGAGCTGATGATGGAGCAGGTTTTCTGGCAGGGCTTGTGTCTCTGTGGGGGACTCATGCTGGAGCAGTCTGTTCCTGAAGGACTGCACCCCATGGAAGGGATCCACACTGGAGTAGTTCATGAAGGACTGCAGCCCATGGAAAGGACCCATGTTAGAGAAGTTGATGGAGAACGGTCTCCTGTGAGTGGGAGCCATGCTGGAGCAGCAAAAGATTGTGAGGAGGAAGGAGCAGCATGTGATGAACTGTCTGCAACCCCCATTCTCTGTCCCCCTGCACTGCTTGGAAGAAGGGGATAGAGAATTCAAGAGCTGAGTCCAGGAAGAAGGGAGGGGTGGGGGGAAGGTATTTTAAGACTTGTCTATATTTCACATTATCCTACTCTGACTTATAATTGGCAATAAATTAATTTCCCCAAGTTGAGTCTGTTATGCCTGTGATGGTAAATGCTGAGTGATCTCCCTGTCCTTATCTTGACCCGTGAGCCTTTCGTTATATTTTCTCTCCTCTCTCCACTTGAGGAGGGGGGTGATAGAGCAGCTTTGGTGGGCACCTGGCATCCAGCCAAGGTTAACCCACCACAAGAAGTTAATGAAGAATATGCCTTTGTTTTCTTCTGATTTGCCTTCTTAACTAGTACCCTTGCCAGTCTAAGGTACCTTTAAAAACTGTGTGATAATACCACTATATGTCAGAGCTGATAAACACTTCATATGAGTTACCTGAAGTTAAATTTTATGTACAATGATGACTGAATAGTTCCATTGTTGTAAAACCAGATGCCTGGAACAGGAATAGTGGGGAATCATCTGCAGCATTGTACAATTAAAAAAGTCCATTGACTTCAAGGTCACCTCCTTTCTTCCAAATGTTATCTGGCACATGTTATAAGCAAAGAATTAAGCATTTCAATGACCTAATGTTTGATTATGCGTAACACAAATCAAAGAATCTAATCTTGTAATTTCTTCTCCAAGACGTCAAATCTTTTTGAGACTTATTGTATAGAAAGATATATAACTTTAACTTAGGCCACAAGTGACAAAGAATCAAACATACCCTTCTATCTTGTTAATTTCCAGTTGGTGAAAAATAAAAAAGGACATCTCCTTTCCTACCTGAATGTTTTTAGTATCCACTTCAAACTTTACATAAAGCCTATGGTTTTATTTCCAAGAAGAAGAGGTTGAACATCTTATTGTTATTGTTGTTTACAGATATCTGACTGGAGGTTGTACAAAAGATGAAGTTACATTTTCTTGGAGGTGCACAGTGGAAGGTTAAGAGGTGATGGATGCTATGAAGATGGTCAGACACTGAAGCAGGTGCCCAGAGCTGTTGTGAAATCTCCACCTTGGAGGTACACAAGACCCATCTGGACACAGCCCTGAGAAACCTGCTCCACCAGGGTCTGGTCTGAGCATGGGGCTGGACTACAGACCACTGGTGGTCTGTTCCAGCCTATGTGATCTGTGATTCAGTGACATTTAGATATGTGATCTTGATCTTGCAGGTTAAAAATTCATGTTGTACATATTCATCATTAATATTTCCACTGTGGTAGCACCAAGGATACCTATATCTAGCAAATCCACTAAGGCAGCTGTGGTGGTCATTTGCAGAGTTATCCTTTTAAACCTATGAAGCAGTAAAAGAAAACTCAAGGAAACTCATGCACGTAATTTTATTTAGCAGATATGAAAGTAAGGGTTGGAATAATTGATCGGTTGCAGACAGGAACTGGCATACTGAGAATGAATGAAATGGCTTGAAAAGTGGGAATATATCTGAAAGGCATTCTTTAAAAAAATGAATTTATTCTTCATGTGATAGCAAAGAAGGAGCCAGTGGAGAGAGTCAAAAAGAAAGGAAGCCTAGAAAAATGGTCTTCGCAGCAGTAGTGTGAATGTTGTTGCTGTGAAGAGCAGCAGGAAAAGGTTGTAGTGTTCGAAGGTAAAGATTATGAGAACTTGGAAAAGAGCTGTAACTTTGTAGCTATCTACAGACTCCAGAAATACTAAGCAAGATGGAAACTTAACCTGATTTTTGGACCTAAAAGCTGTCCACATCACCTGCCTGTCTGACAAGCCTGGTGATTGCAGTATTCACAGCAGTTCTAAATGAGGGAAGTTGTAGGGACTGACTAGGGAAGAGAGGAGCGTGTGACACGCTTTAGTCATACTGCATTTGAGCTGATAGCTATCAGAAGATGCTGAAGTTGAAAGACAAGCCCAGGATGTGAGGGATGAAGTAGAGGCATGTTTTATCTCCGCATGGAGACGGTAGTTAAACTTGCGCTTGTGGATGAGAGTACTGAGACACAGGAAGACAAATAGAGAAAGGAGCCAAAGTCAGAAATCTATGCAAACTTCTATAAAGGCAGAGGATCCTTGAAAGTACAGAGTGATTGGAAAGAGAACCCAGAAAGGACCAAGCTGCTGAAGTCACTGGAGCTAAGGAAGTAATAGAATTCAAAAGAAGCGTGTAGCTATTG
Source organism: Falco punctatus (assembly GCF_963210335.1). Taxonomy (NCBI): domain Eukaryota; kingdom Metazoa; phylum Chordata; class Aves; order Falconiformes; family Falconidae; genus Falco; species Falco punctatus. Next base: position 93,134,218 of record NC_137582.1, on the reverse strand, counting down.
TAGTAAGGGTAAGAGGCAAGTGAGGATGATGAGGAGAGGATATTGATTTTGAGCCCTAAGCAGATGTAGGTCAATATAGTGATACTGACTGCAGCTTCAACTGAATGAAAAGGGGGACAGAAAATCTGTGAAAGCTCAGCTGAACCGGAGGAGGATGGAACTGGGGCATGAGACTCCTGACAACAATTGCAGTGTGAACTTAGAGAGTGGAAAGAGGGGGAAAGACTGGATATTTTTTTTAAATGGTAAAAAGTAAAACTTAATCTTCATAGTGAAAGGAAAGATCAGGAAGATGGAGAAGTGATGAGAAAAGCAGGGGGGTAATACAAATGGATAAGAATGCATCCTGATCTGCAAGGAGTCACTAGTACGGTCAGAGAAGGTCAGCAGATGAGAAAACTTAGTAAGAAGATGGTGTAGTTGAAGTAGAGGAGGAACAGACTAGTCAAAATGAGGGAAAGAGTACTTCATAGTCTGTCAGTTTTCTCTTGGATTAAACCAGTGACTTCTACCACAGAGAAACAAGTAAAAACAGAACTGAAGAAAGGCTTAAGAAACAAGCTGCAGGTAAAAAGAAGACATCTAGAATACAGAAGTGGAAGTTTGTTGCACTGGAGAAGTAGAGTTGTTCCATTTGAAGACAGCAAAATTGCAAGAAAATACATTTGTCTTATGGGGAGTCAGACTGTTCACAGAACTTTCCCCTGAAGATACCATGCAGCATCAACAGAGGAAGCAGATAATGAGCCTGGCCAAGGAGTTGGCATGCTGTGGCAGCTCATGTCTTCTGTGACATCGACAAGATAGATTTCATATTTTCTTCAGATCTTTATAAAAGATATTGACCATTATGGGGCTCAGTGTAGCTCCTTCATGAATACACACGTAACCTCCACAGCAGGGTGACAGCTCACCAATTACAACTACGTACCCTTACCCTGGTTTTAGTCTACATAATGTAAGCTGCTTTGATTTTTTGTTTCAAGTACAAATTACTTCAATGAGACTGGTATGCAAGACTAAGTTAAATTCCCTGCAGAAATCTTAATATATGATGTCATCACATTATCATTGTCAGCAAAGTTTGTAATCACTGAAACAGTTACATTTTTTAATCAAGATTTATGTTCTACAAGTCATGGTCATTTTGGATTAATAAATGTAGTGACTTCTCAAAGTCATTAGAACAGACTCTTCTGACAGTCTTGTTTCCACTGACTTGCCTATGGAGCACAGGATTTTGAAGTACCTTCTGAAGACTGATCGGTCAAACACTTGATCTCCTTTGGAGTGTGGGTGTGCACTGCAAATACCTGTCTGTGACACCCTCTGGCTTTGCTGGAATGCGAAGAGGCTGGTTTTCTAATATGGGGGTTTTTTTCTGCCTTCTTGCTTATTCTGCTTGTACCTCCCACTAAAAGAACAGAATAGCACCGCAGGAGGAACATGCTGTGGAACGTGCCTGCCATCCTGCTTGGAAACTGGGTGCTCCTAGCCACTGTGAAGGCAAAACCAACGCAAATAGTTTGTCTTTATATTAAAATAAGTAATCAGACCCATTTTTGGGGTTTCTTTTTGGAGAAGCACAGGCAGCCTGTGTCTTAGTTACGAATGCAGTTATGAAGGGGGCAGATAATTTTTTGTGTTAGCTTTCTTGCTCTTTTCTATAAAAATAAGCAGCCAATCATGTTTGCAACACTTCTTCAACTGTAAGTGCTGATTGTTGGCCAATAGCAAATCAAAGAAGGACATCTAATGCATTAATTGACAGCCATGAACAATTTGTTATAGCTGCAGAGACCACAGTGGCTGATTCTGCTCATTCAAATCTCTATTTTAAGATTTGCCTCTTCTATGAAAACCTCAGGAGTGGAGTCAATATGGTTTTTTTTTAAAACCACAGCTGTTAATTGTATTATCAAGTTCTCTAAATGCTCGAACAGAGTAACCAGGTGACGTTATTGCTACAAACCTTGAACCACATCCTCTCTGTTCCATTTGTTACATATCCCTGATGTAGCTGGAACTTAATGTACACAGGTACAGCAGACTGCCATTTGCAAACAGCCATTTGCAAGAATGGAGTCAGATTATAAAACCATGAGACTGGTATAAGATCTGATCATGAGAAAATGTAAACAAAGGTAGTTTCACTGACTGCTATTTATGTTACCTTCCTACCACAGTGATACATGCTGCGTCATCAGCCACATTTTGAATCTCTCCTGCGAAATTAGAAATCACTAAATGTTCACAAAATGGCCACCAAGTATTCCACATTGCTCTTCAGATGTACTCTGCATTGTTTAGTCTCATAAATTTTCCCTCACTGAGTGGTATTTGCAGGATTTTTTCAATTAGACTCTTTAGTGTGTTCCTCCAGCTGCTCAGGGACAAGTATGCTATGGCACATGCTTTAGCCTCATTCTTAAACTGTGCCCCAGATATTTCTATTTTCCTTTCTGGATAACTTTGGAAAGACGGATATGCTAAGCTTTCTGATGAATGTGGGCATGTCATACCTAGCACTTTACTCAGGCATTTGATTTTGAAGGGGCTTAGACATTTGGTTTTACCCCTTTTGGCTTTCTAGCTTTTACGTACATATATTGCGGTGGAATAATTTTTCAACTGGAACATGATAGATAGTTCCTTAAGCTCTAGGTTCTTGATAACCAAATCTTGTTTAAGTTTGTAAATATAGTTGAACATTTTAAAAGGTCCTTTTGAATCTTTTCTTGGCTTGCATGGGTATATTAGCTCAATGCTTAATAAGAGTAAAATTATCAAATATTACAAATTGTTAGGGAAACACTAGAGAATAGAATACAGAAAAGCATACACCTCCACGCTGAACTTGTTTCTAGGATACTGTATGAGGACCTACTGACTCTTTCTGCCAATACCCCATCCCCTAAAGGTGGGAAAGTAAAACTGGAAAATGTTTAGAGAAAGGCTAAAACAGAACAGAACAGCTGGGAACAGCTTCTGTACAAGCAGCAAATAGCTAGGTTAGTGCTCTTCATCCTGGAAAAGATGTTTGAGAAGGAAATGTCAGTCTGATAAAATCCTGAGTGGCGTGGAGAAGCTAGGCAATTATTATTTTTTCACTATCTCTTCTGATACAAGAATTAGAAAGCAACAAAAGAAGGCTGCAAACTCAAACTAAGGAAGAAGCTGTTCTTTGCAAAGCATGTGAAACAGTGAGAATTACTGTTTACATTAAAACTCTTTGGGGCTCAGGACGTCCCTAAGCTGCAAATTAGATACAGAATCACATAGGTTGGAAGTGACCACCTTCTAATCCAACCCCCTGCTCCAAGCAGGCCCAGGTAGACAATGTTGTCCAGCACTGTGTCCAGATCGGTCTTGCATGCCTCCAAGGTAGAGATTCCACAATTGCTCTGGATACCTGCTCCAGTATCTGACCACCTTCAGAGTAAAAATTCTTTTCCCCGTATTGAGCCAGAATTTCCCAGGTTTCATGCTCTGTTGCCTCTTGTCCTTCCACTGTGCATCTCCAAGAAAAGAGTCCCTGCCTGAGCTGTCTTCTAGGTCAGCTGGTCTTCAGCTGTTAACCAGTTGGGCCCCAGTGTGGACTGCTGCATGGGGTTATTCTATTCTTGGTGCAGAACTTTGCCTTTACTGAACTTCATGAAGTTCCTCTCAGCCCATTTTTCTATCTTCTCTACCTATAAAAATACACAGGAGGCAGGCATCTTATTCACTATCCCTGGTTTGCTACTATCTGCCACTATCTGCAAACTTGCTGAGAGTGCACTCTAGGCCATCATCTAGCTTGTTAATAAGCTTGTTGAATGGTCTTACCACCAGTATTGACCCCTGGGGGTTCATCACTAGTAACTGGCTATCTGTTGAGACTTCTTACTGCTGGTCACTGAGCTTCAAGCCCCATGGTCCAGCTACATTTCTATGCACCTTATCATGCACTTTTCCAGTCCATATCGTATTCATTTGCCAATAAGGATACTACCGGAGACCACATCAAAGATCAGCTAAAGTCAAGGTGTACAACATTTACTCCTGTCCCATCATCCACACAGCTACCCATCTCACTGTAGCAAATCAGTTGGTTAGACATGATTTGCCTTTGGTCAATACATTCTGGCTGTTCCAGGCACCACCACCTCCTTGTGGCTGGAAATAACTCTCAAGGTAATTGCTCCTTGACCTTTCCAGGGACTGAGGTGAGGTTGACCAGCCTGTACTTTCCAGTACTTCTTGCCCTTCCTAAAGATGCATATGATGTTTGCCTTTTCTCAATACCCTTAGATGCACCTGATCTAATCCCATGGATTTGTATGTGCTCGATTGGCTCAAGAGCTCCCTAATAGTAGCTCCCTCTACATTCCCACTTACACAGCAGGCAGTGGGAACTGGGCAGTCAGAGGGCAGACCAAAACAACAAAAAAAAAAGCAAGAAACCTTTAATGTCTCAGCCTCTTCCATATCCTGTATCACTAGGTCTCCTCCCCCATTAAGCAACAGGCCCATGTTTTCTTCAGTCTTGCTTTTGCTGCCAATATAGTTGTGGAAGTCCTTCCTCTTGCCTTTCATATCCCTCGCTACAGCTCCAGCTGAACTTTGGTTTTTCTAATTCATTCCTCTGTACTCAAGAACTGTCTCTATAATTTTCCTGGGTAACCTTCCTTCTTTGTACTTTCTTTTTGCATTTGAGCTCAGTCAGGAATTCTTCAATCACCCAAGCTACCTTCAGCCATACTTGGTTAACTTTCTGCTCATTGCAATGGATCTTTCTTGCACCAACCAGTTGTCTTGGGCCCATTTGCCCTCTAGGGTAGTCTCCTATGGGATTCTACAAAGTAGATCCCTGCGTAACCCAAAACTTGCTCTTCTGAAGTCCAGGATTGTGTTCCTACTTTTTGTCTATCTCCTCTCAGGATTTTTAACTCCATGATCTAATGGTCATGGCAGCTAAGACAGCTCATATTTACATCAATGACTTACTAGTGAGCCTGAGATCCAGGAGACCACCTGCTCTAAGCAGCTCCATTGTAACCTGTGTCAAGAAATTGTCAGTGACCTATTCCAGAAACCTCCTTGGTTGCTTGCTGCAGCCCTATTGTCCTTCCAGCAGATACTAGGGTGGTTGAGTACCTAGATGTGCAATCATGAGGCTTCTGCATGTCTAAAGAAAGCTTTATCTTTTTCCTCTTCTTGACGAGGCAGTCTGTAGCACGTTTACCACAATATCAACTGCATTGGTCTGTCCTCTGTTTCTCAGCCATAAGGTCTCAGCTGGCTCTTCACCTATTCCAAGCAAAGCTCCACTCCCTCCTTGCCTTCTCAGCCTGTCTTTCCTGAAAAGCCAGTATCTACTTACCTCAGCACTCCCATTTGATGAGCTATCCCACCATATGTCTGTAACCCCAATGACATCACAGGTCTACAACTGCATGGACTGCTAACTATCCTTGTTTGCTCCCACGCTGCGTCCATTTGTGTACAGGCACTTGAGACGGGCCCCCAGACAAGCTGCTTTCACAAGAGGATCCCCACTCACATTGTGTCCCAGACACTTCCTCAAATCGCTGGCTGCTGAGTATTTGGAAAAGTATCATCATGTGCTTGTTCCATTTTTGTACTCTTCCCCAGACATCTGGTTTTGATCACTGACCTTGGTGTGTACCTGAAGAACTGCCACCAGTAGGAGGGATTACATCTGTTAAGTTCTGATGTTAAGAGTAGTACATGAGCCGAAGTCTCCACAAGAAAGTCAGAAAATAGGCTGCAAAGAAACTTAAACCTTTAAGCCTAGTACCCGCACCCCCACTGGCAACCACTCGAAACAGGATACTGAGCTACACAGACCAATATAACCATGCTCCTATTCTTGAGTTGCTGCCCAGAGCAGATATGCAAACTGAATTACTTCTTTTGTTTCTTTGCCTTTTAAGATAATACTTGATTTGGAACTGCTGAAATTCTTGCTAGGTGTTTTTCATAATTGTTTTTTAACTCAGTCTTTTTGATGCTGAGTGGTCCTTCAATCTTTGCTTGCATGGTAATTGAGCTGTCCCCTAGAAAAACGATGTTGTCAGCAGAATCCGGGTCTCCTAATGTACTGTTGTTGAACTAAGCAACGTATGTGCTACAGCAAACCATATATTTTTTTCATAATGAAAGATCGACAATACCAACAGAAAATGTGAAGCAATGCTTTCCTATTTGACAGAGTCCATGTTAAACCTTTTAACATGTGCTCACCTTGATTCTACCTTAGGCTGAACCTATATTGATATTTATTTTTTTGGCATACACAAGATTTAGATATGTTCCAGAATGATTCACAGTGATGCTGTCAAATAGTTTCTGGAAATGTGTGATGTTTGTAAAATCCTTTGGGTTTGTTTGTTTTTTTTGCAGCTCCATGCTCAATTTCATGACTGCTTTTAGGCTGAAAAAATCTGGTTAACACATGACTTTCTGAATCAAGCCTTGATTGATTCATGCTTTTGCTTCCTTTCTTCCATTCAAGATGATATTGTAGGAGATTTGGTGTTGTTCACAAAAGCATAATACACATCAGATGCTGCAAAGGCATGTCACTTTTTGTATTATTTTGATTATGATGCTATTTTCTTATTGTTCTGCAAACCAGAGAGGTTGCTGAGGCAAACCAACAGCAAGTGTCAGAACCTCTCCAAACAGGTGTTGATTAAGAAATTATGTGACAAAAGGGCTAACAATATATCATAAACTACAGACTCTTAAATGTTTACTAGGGCTAGTAAAAAATAACAGAAAAATTTGGATGTATTTTAAAATTTCTTTATAGTTTAAAATATATGGACTCTGGTTGTCAAAGTAAGGGGTTTTGAAGATGATCCAAATGTCTGCATTATTAAATAGAAGATGTCCTCAGATCTATCTCATTAGATATTACTTGTATTATTTTGGGCATAGAAACTGGACTGCAAACTTATCCAGTTCATCAGTTTTTGGTCCTCCCAAAACTTCTGCTCACTTCTGCACACTGATAAACTTATTCTAAGCATGGGACTCTGCAGAAATGATAGTGGGAACACCCCATCTGATAATGAAGAACCTGCCCTCAGCATCTTTTGCACAGCATGCCTAGGCAGGCCTTTCTAGCACTTGTACCTCATAAACAACAAGGAATGAAGAATACTGCAAAAATGGGTACAGAAACATCAAAGCTATGTTGCCCTGCTTACGTCATGAGCTATAAACCCTGAGATGTGTGCAATGTGGGTAATGGCTACTCAGCTCTAACACTTCCACTCCACTGGCTTATGTAGACATAGTGTCAGCAGTCCTCCTTGTACATACACCTTCCTCACCTCCCACCTCTTTAAATTGGCAGCTCTGTGTACTCTGCTGTACTCTGCACAGAGAAAATACCCCCTGTACTTGAAAATACGTTCTCTCATCTCTCGTTGATCATGGGTTTGGGAGCGTCTTAAAACTCAAGCTCTGTATTTAGAAGCATTTTAAGACAGGTAAAACCACCTGAGTTTTACATTAATAGGATAATTTTTGGGAAGGGCAAAGAAAGCCAGGGTATTAAAAGACAGAAAAATATTAAAGTAAAAAATTTTTAATTAATAGAGATAATTCAAGGTAGTGTCATGAAAATTCAGATGTCACTTGGTTTTGGAAGATATATATGTCAACACAAACAAATAACCTAAAGAAAAGTCATAGAGCCAGTGGGTAAGCCATTCAGTAAGCAGATGAGGAATACTTTGACTTAATAATTTTGCAGCTCAATAGCAGACTGAGCCTCCTCCAGTGTATATTCCTCTGCTGCAGACTGTTTGTATAATGAGAACAATGTCTGAGAGGAGGTATTTCAGCTTCAGCTCTTTTTCGCAGTTTCCAAGCTCTTGACAAATACAAATTGCATACTTTTTCTGTGATGAGGAATATTGTATAAGCAATTGCAACCTGATCATTTATCTACTATTTATCTAAATTTTATTATTTTCACCTCTGAGAATCAAACAGGTTGGTATTCCTCAGAGTTTAGGAAATTGATTTTTAATTAGATATCCAGAGAACATCAGATGATGGATGTGAAGGTGATTTTAGTATTCACTGTGACTCCTGGCCAATGATTTTTGCACTGTATTTTAAGTCAGGGATTAAGCTCAGGTACAACCAGTGCACTGAACGCTCACTGCCATGTCTCATCTGGCATTGGTCACAGGCAAGAAGACAAGGAAGGGTAAGGTGAGTGGGAACAGTAGTTTCCATCATCCCACTAAGGTGATACAGGAGCTTGCTTGAGAAGTTCTCTTTTTTCTTTCTAGGAGGCCAGCAGGACTGAAACAACTATTAGGTGCTTCTAGCCAGCTAGCATCAGGGATTTTCTTCCACAATGGAGAGAGATGCAGAACTCTAGAGCTAAATGAAAGTTCTCCTTTATTCAGTTCCTACTCTTCCTGGCAACTGAGCAGCGTTAGGTGCAAATACTGCTAGGATGGTACTGAGAAGATGCACACGGAAGGGGAGAGCTGTATTTGAGTCTCAAGGGCTGTTTCTCCCCACCTTGCTCGGGGAGGCAGGCCCCTGGAATCAGCAGACAATCTGCCACTCAACTGGTGCAGGAATCTAGTAGGGAGGAAAGAAGAGTTTCTTTGGTTCCAATGACCTTTTACATCCATTCATTCCCAAAAGAGACATACTTATCACATATAAGCCTGAACCCTAACTTATCTCATCAAATGGCCCTTTATATGCTGGCAGGTTTGGGGGCCTGAGCTAAGGGACAGTCAAGCTTGGATTTATATTCAATAACATGAATACAAATTGGGTTAGATTTGGGTTAGAGAATTGATCCAAAGGTAAAATGTAATGAAAATACGCTCAGTGAATTGATACCTAAACTAAAGGGAAAGCCTCCTCTTAATCCTGTTGGGATAAGTCTGCACAAGTCTTGATTACAGCCGGAGTTAACCAGCTACAGGTTGGATGTTGGGTAGCTGTGGTTGCTGCAGTTCTGTGCTTGATCTAAAATGCTCTGCGGAACAGTAGGATGTAGCAAACTGGGCTTAGTGCTATGCTTACAGTACTAAATAGTATCTCCAGCCTAAAGATAGGTATATGAGGCATGTGCATCTCAAAAATTCTATGTGTATACCATTAGTGCAACAACCATAAAGTGGTCAAGAACAGTAACATGGACAAGTTTGAACTGATTAGAACTTGGATAACACAAGCCCTAGCAACCAAGACAGCTGAAATCTGTGTTTACAAAAACAAAGCAAGGATTATTGCATATCTTAGGTCATGTGACATCTACACTGATGTTTTGAAGAAAAAAATACAGTATTAACATTTGCAAATAATGATGTGGAAGATTATGTACGTATAGGGAAGAACTGATAAATATTACAAATTATCTTTGAGCAAAGGAGAAACGAAGAGGAAAGGAATCAGAAACATTTACTCCTTCGTGTACTTATATAAGAGGACACTTTGCTGAAGAATGTACAGTAAATTAGTGAAGAGGTTGCAGTGCAAAGTACAGTCCCATGAGAAAGTTGCTATAGAAGAAACAATGATATGAACTTTAAAGTTTTCTAGTACTGCATGTTGATTGCCAGGGTGCACACTTGCATTATTTTGAGTGTGAGGTGGTCTATGCTACAGTGAAAGAAATAAGTAACATTGCTTAATGATAAACAATATATAAATGTGATAATGATACACAAATCGGCCATTTTCACTGTCATAAAGGAAGTTAACATCCTTGCTTACCATATGGTAACTTGTTCATGTTACAAAAATCTGAGAAACACTGAAGTAAGGTATTGAGGTTTTACAGAAATGGGAAATAAGTATTTTTCCTCTAAGATTTTGTCAAATTCAAGTCTAGTACCACTCTCAGATCACTTCATTCTGGGCTTTTCATTGTCAGAAATATGAAAAGAAACTGAATCCTTAACTGTTCTTCAGTATTTCAATGTTTATAAATTTTTTTCTTACTTTTTAATCCTATCACCTGGAAAGGCAAGGGCCTCGTTACCATTGCTATCTGTCAGCCTGTACACAGAGCAAAAAGAAAGAAACATTTTTGTGACTGGCAAAAATGTTCTATATATAAAGGCAGAGTAACCCTAATGATTTCAGTGCTATTATTTCTATATTACACCAGCAAAAGTGAGATGAAATTTTGTGACAGCACATCTCTGTACCACTAAAAATGACCTAAAAAACTTTTTGGATAAAACTTGTATGTAACAGTCTTAAAGGGATGCCTGTCTTTACAGTTGACATTAGAGTGTCCTTTCTTTTCAGTCTAAGTTGTCTATTCCTCCACAAGCTAGCTGGAAATATTCCTTTTCCAGGGAAGCGTATGGTCTAGCTTTGTGAATGATAAACCTCATGGGGTAGTTCCTCACTGGTTAAAAGTTTTTTAGAATATTAACCCTGAGAATCTGAATGGAAGGGAGAGATATGGGAACTATAAACTGATTTTTCTTTCCCTTTTTTGAAGTTTCTATCTTCTATTTGTTTAAGGAGCCCATGTTTTCACAAAGCAGGAGGCATTGGCCATTTGAAAATTGCAGCTGTTTTAAAGTGTCACAAACGTGATAATAAAGTTGATGGTCATTAGAAAATTTGAAACTGTAGACAGGTATAATTACAAATATTTCTAAACCTCAGATACATTTAAACTAACCCATCATCCTTATTTTTAAAAGCTGCATTTAATACTGCACATTTTACTTCGGTACCATTAAACTACAAACAAATATTTTTCAAATGATAACACATTATGAAGCAGTCACTTTATCTGCTTTTAGATGTGGAAAGGACAGAAAAGATGATAAACAAACACTTTCGTGGAACTTGACCTACTTACTACATCTTTCTATTTAAGCATTATGAATATTTGTTCTAAGAGATTCTGGCTCTCTTCACCAATTGAAAGTTAATTTTTTTCCTCGGAACTGTGTGTCACAGCCTGCATTCAAAATACCATACAGAAAACTCACTGTCACACAACCATGGTAAAATGTCTGTTCCCTGTACACTGGCAAGAGAAAATAGTTAGGGGTAGACAATGGGCTTGGATTTTTCGGCTTGTAATTCAATACATCACCCACTTTGATCTGAAGTGTCCTTCATGTCTAACAGTGCTGCAGTGGGCACAGGTAGCATTTAGGGCTTACCTAAATGAATGTTAAAACTTGCTAAATTTTCTAAGCATGGGGTAAAACCTTTAGAGAGGCATGGTGGCATGGTTTGACTTTGAGACTTATTTAAATCAAAATGGTATAGAATAACTGGTGTTTAAATAGTCTGAGTGTTTAAAAACACTGAAAATCATCTGTGGATCACACTTTTAAAGGACAACATACTGTTGACTAGAACACATACGCAGACATAACTATATCTTTGAATTTACTACAGGAATTCAGGCACAGTCCTAGTACCTAATGACCATGAAATGAAAAAGTGTTTTCAATGCTGGCAAAGAAAAAGGAATCCCAGGTATGACTGGCTATCGTGCTGCTTGCTTTGACTTCTGCCTGAAACATTTATCCACTTGTTTTCTTAGCCTTCACGCAGAGGTCTATCTCCTGAGGCCCTTGCTTAGTTTTTACCCCATAGCCATGAATGTAAAAATGCGCATCTTCTCTTGCAGGGCTGCATCTTCTGCTCTGTGCCCCCTGAGGGGTACAAGGACATAATCTCCTCCTTTTTACAAAAGCAACTATATTAGCAGAGTCTCATCTGCCTGTCGACCAATATCTGCTGTGAAAAAATCAGCCTTGGGATTTCCAGTCATAAAAGTAATACATAATCAGGAATTCTTTCTTATTTGGCATCACCCACAGCTCAGTGCCATTGCTATCAGAGTAATCCACAGGGTCAGTGCTGATGTAAGAGAAAAGCTGCCACCAAAAAAAAGCAGAAACATTGTTCCTTGTTACTTTTAGAGTAGTTGTATTCTAGCTGGACTCTGCTTACTTTCTAATAGCTGATGAGATCTCAGACCTAAGTGGTGTGGCCACAGGCAAATAAAAGAAAACACAAATATAAATCTGGGAGATTTCCATTTGCAACGGTAATGCTTTAAGCAGAAGCACTAAGCCGCACTTATCCCATTTGAATTCTGCTTTTCCAGTCTCTCCTAATAAGAATCATTCATATGAGCTAAGTATTTCCCTCAGTAACCATCCTTGCATTATTAAACACCAACTCAATTTTGCTTGCTAGAATAAGAGCCCTCCTTTAATATGTAAGGTTAGGATCAAGTAACAGTCTTTCATGAATGCATATATTATCAGTTTTTTCCACTAATTGGTCTCAAAGTATGTCATCAATCTTATCACAAAATCCACATGGTTTGGAAGCTGTTCTCCTACTCAGATGCTAACATTCAGCTAAAGACCTGGACAGACAAACCAGAGGAAAAGCTGAGGCAAATGAATTGTGTGTTAGCCATGCTCCACAGCCAAACCAACAAGAATGAAGAGACATAAAGCCACCTAATGCTCTTAGAAGAACAAACATACCACATGTAAAAGAACATCAGATGCAAAAATCATTGATGGAGGCCCATGACTCTGGACCTAATCTTTCAGCTCTTAAACCATTTTGATGCAAACTAGTCTATCACTGGAGCCAATCCCTGAAGGACATGTATTTACCTTAAACAATTCTGCTAATTGTTAGGTTATCCAATAATAGATACACAGGACACTTAATTAGGTATTGCTGGTTGTAAGAGGAACACCTTTGTAGCTGGTACTATAGTAAGTTTGCTTTTTTTGCATTTACTATACCTAGGCAAATAATCGTCTCTAAGAGAAACTGTGTATAGTCAATGATAGAAAGAACAGATTGCAGAAAGTCTCTGCTTACCTCAGACTGATTTACTCATATCAGCTCTTAATCATTCTCAGCTTTGATATCCAGGTGGAAGATGTGACTCTAAATGAAAGTATTTGAGCTGAGATTGTTTTCTGCACAACAGTTGGGTTTTTTTATGACATTAAAGTTGATCTCAATTCCGAAGGTCAGCATAAGGAGAGCCAGGCAGCTATCAAGCTATGGTTATGCAATTGTGGCAGAAATTGTCTGCTCATGAAATTAATTTCCTTCACTGCAGAGAGTTAAAGTCTCATGTACCAGGGAGAGATGATGTACCGGCACAGCCTTGGAACAGGGTTTTACTTTAATAGCACAAATCTGTTAAAGGCTTTAGCAAATGTTACACATGTATGTTTTCTACAGGTGACATACTTCTTGGTTACCATTTACTTATTGACAAGAGAATGACCATCTAGGGCTCTAATGTAAGACTAAGAAACATGTAACACCTACATCAAGTACTGCTTCATGTTCCATGGACACCGTTTGCTCTCTGGGTATCCTCTGGCTCTACCAAAGTAAGAGGCATCAGTTAGATCTCCTCTCGCTGAGTTGAGTTGGGCTACTGACTTGTGAGCTTTTCACCTCCAGATCCTTCAGGAACCAGATCCTAATGCCTCTGGCAGACAGCTGGACCCTACAGGACAGATCCAGGGGCCCTATTCTTTGCATATTGACCCTTTTGGACAGCTGTACTTAACCTATCAGCCTTGAAGAACCACACCAGCAGCTGAAGTGTACAAGGGTGAAAACCCTGGGCAAGACTTTAGATCTTCTCCTCCCAGTTGTAAGGGGGACTAACTGCCTTCCTAACCACATGTCATCCCAGCCTGCCATGGTGGAGAAGGCAGGGAGGGAGCCTGCAGGGTAGGTGGGAGGGGGTCCGTGGGGTGCAGCCCTGGAGGGGTGGCCAAGGGCCGCTTCCCTCTGGAAGGCTCTGGCGGCTGGGACCACAGGTGCTTGGGCTGCACAAGCAGCAACATGCGAGGGCGCAGCCTGGAGAGCTTCATTTTCAGCTGACTAACCTCTTTTGTTGGCATGAAGCAATATTTCCTTGTATTTTTTGAAAAAGGGAGAGAGTGCATGAGAGAGAGCTATTTTCCTCCCCAGTATCTATTATGAAGCCTGGGAGAAGTCCCTAAGACCTGTATGCATATGTCTGTTAGGATGAGAGCATTTTCTCTTGTGATGGAAACAAGAAGCTTCAGACTTTTGATAAGGCATTTAAGCAGTGGGGTTTCACCACATTTTTGGCTCCATTTCTGGAGGAGATGCATAGCAAGAGCGCCCACCCTACTCCTCCCTCCCTGCTCCTGCAAGCTTGTCTCTGGGAAACTCTCAGATCAGCAGTCCCAGCAACCATCCTGCTGTCTTTGCCTATCTGGGTTGATCAGTGACAGCTTTTCTTTTAAAACTTCAGGATTTAAGATCCTTTTGTCAGCAAATGAGAGACATTTTGTAATTTGTGTCTACCCAAATCCTCAATCCTCCAAGTCTTTTCACCTAGTGTGAGAATGATTTTACTGTTTTCTTGCTCTCTTAATCAAATGCATAGAACAAATTTAATGCTTCTTCTCAGAGAGTTAAATTGGATTTGTCCAGATGGACACAGTTACAGGCCTCCTTTATAGGTGGGATTAATTTTATTAAAATATAATCCTCCCATGCTCATATTATCCCCTTCAGACATTCTCTTTTAATCTTTTGCAAAGTAGCATTAAAACAGTTTCTGGCATTCATTAAGAATTACATTAAAATGCAGACACACCTTTTTAGGCTACAACTGCTGAGAAAAAGCAAAATTGGGATTTCCTTTTCTTGGAGACCCTCTCCGAGCCAACTGGATAGGAATGAGCAAGATGCAGTTTCACCAGTCCCATCAACATGACAACCACAGGGACATGAAGTAATCCCATGGCCACTCAGCTGTTTTCCTTCTAGGACAGAGGCGCAGATGATTTTCTGCCTCCCAGTCCTGGAAATCAAAACATGTTGCTCTGTTGCCTTGCTTTGAAGGAAGGCCTACAGAGGCTTCTGTGATTTTCCATTTCACCCCCATGCAGCACAAGGCCTATGCACCACTTAAATCCTCATCAAAATAGGGCTTAGGTAATACCCTTGGCAGAAGGGCAAGTTCCACCCACATTCCTCTGTGCTCATCTGGGCTGGAGAACCAGAACTGGAAAGCTGCAGGTGTGTGGGGTTTTTTTACTGCTTGGAATACTCACCATGCACCTATTTCAGCTTTGTTTCTGGCCATGCTTTCTGTAAAGCCAAAAACTACCCGAGTAAAAGCTGTTTATGTTATAAATTTAGAATTCCAAGATCAAGTTGAAAGAATAAAAATGAGAGATCTTTGCCATTCATTAATCTTGTACTGGGAATAAGCAGAGAGACTTCTCAATTACATTATTCGCCTCAAAAGAGATTCTCAAGTTTCCCAAACCCTGTCAGTCAGTTATGAAACACAGGCATGTTGCAAAAAAGTAAATAAATCTCTTTTGACTGGTCTCCTGATTTCTGGCAAAGCCCTAAAGTACACGTAGTTTACTATTAATGGTAGCATGTTAAAGTCCACCTATAAGTGAGAAATGAAGGAGAATTAAATATATGTAGTACAATAAAAGGCAAAGGCCTCCTAAAAGCCAAACAGAGAACACAAAAGCAAAGAGAAAAGCAGTGTGTCTGGAATTGTTTTATCTGTAATTAAAACACAAAACCTTGGCAATAATATATATTTCAACACATAATAAGTCCTGAAGAAAATAAGATCCTTGATCTGTTTTTGTAAAAATCACATTGCCCAATGTTATAGTACCTCTGATACTGATACACCTCAAATGATTTGTGGGAAACAGAAGCACATTTTTAGTACATGTTGTTACATAGCCATAAAATGAACCTACCCATACCTAGCTAAAAAGGGTAACCACAGGTACCTGGAGATCTGAGGAAGAGCTGGAAAAAACAGACACTGGAAAGAGGAAATGTAAGAAAAAGAGACCGCAGCAGCAGTGTCTCAGCACAGAGGTATAAGGGTTCATGGTATGTGTGTTCTTTTTTCACCTGTCACTGATAAAGGCAGATTTTCAAAACTCTCATAATGTAGCATTACCAATGCAATTAAACCATAGTAAAATCTTATTTAGTTTTAATAAAATCACTGTATACTTTGCTGTGTTGCTTGAGAGATCAGTCCTGAAACTGGAAAGCTCTTAAGTTAGTTCACTTGCTTAAATCTGTCTTTTTGGAATAAGGGAATTCATAAGGGTCTCCTAAATTATCCTATCTACCAGTATTTGCTTATCTAAGTTTTCAGCTATCCTGAGTGAACTCAGGCTCAGGCCTCGACATGCTATAAGCAATGCGTTAGCAGGTTTGGTCTTGGATGGGTCCATGCCAATGTTGGAAATGAATCTCTGCTCCATCTTCCTCCCATAGTAAATACCACATTTGTAAAACAAGAGTAGGAATCTCTATGCCACTCCTCTTGATTGAAGCATAAACCTACTCCTTGTCTCTAACATCAGCTGTAGATCTGAAGAAATCTGTCCAGCCACCTGCTCATCATTCTTCACCAAGGAGATCATCCAGACTGAAACTACTACTGCATGGGATCAGCCCGTCCAGCTTGCACTTGCATCATAGAACACAGTTGCACCCATGCAGCTATTCAGCCTTGATTGGATGAGGACCACAGTACTCTGATAAGTGCATTCCATGATATTATCTTCACAGGACGGAACTGAAATTTTTTAGTATGCCCAGCTCCTGGCATCTTTAGCCACCAATATCTTGGATTGCCACAGCTACACTCTTACCAGAATCTCAGCTAAATAAATTAAAATCAGCCCTAGAATTTCCCAGCTGTTTTGCTTTATCACTTCATATTCTAGAAATAATAGCGAATCTGTAATACAGCAGAAAGGATATTCTAGATGCCTTTAGAATACCCTCTCTGCTTGTTGGGTTGTATTTACGTTGCTACACTGAGTTCCCTGTGCACTGTTACCATTAAGCCACATTTCGCACCATATGAGGGCACCTGGATATCTTTGTATGGCACTGTATTGTGCCCCATAGACATAGTCGTAACTCCAAGCCATCGATTTAGAAATTGAAGGGCAAATATCTCCAGGTCAGATGGTATAGCAAAGCTCTTGCAGGTAGGCTCTGTCAAATCTTGCAGTAGAGCTTGGGAAGTCATGGTTTTCCTTTGTCTACTCCCATCCCTCTCTTGGATGTTACTACACCTGTGCAAGCAGAAGCAGAATGGGACAGGGCAAAGCCACTGCATTTCAGAATTCTGGCACAAATTTAAATTGGTGTTCCTCTATATACTCATGTGCTGCCTTGTTTCTGATGAATCAAGAATGCTAAAACAAATTCCTTATACTGCGTGATAGTCCATATGATCAAAAGATCCAATGAGGCTGCTTTTTGTTCCAGCAGCTGCTACTGCTAAAAATCTGTTTTGTTCTGATAGCAAAAAATCTACTTTGCTTTATTGTCTATTGCAAAGATTCACCAGTTTGCTTTATGTCATCTGCTTGTATTAGGAAATTACCATCATTATATGGAAAATACGTTTTGATTGTGATATATATGTATTATATATAAACACTTTTTCCAATTATGAGATATTTGTGTGTGTGTATATATATATGAATATCTTACCTACAAAATATACCTCTAAATAATCTGATAACCTAAAAGAAAATTCTCCCTCATGTTACTTTACACTCCCACTGCCAAACTGCTACCTCCCATAAACCCCCAGCAATACTTTGCATGTGTCCTACACAGTTCCCTACACATAGCACTTCGATGAGTACTAACCCACCAGCTTGGCAAGGATCTGAACACACTGTGGCGAGCTCTAAGCTGTGCACATGCAGACTGTCAAAAATGATTGACTTTGGACAACAAGTTCTAAAGTTACTGGAGGGAGAAAGGGAGGAATAAAATAAGGATTGATAGATGGTGTAATTGCATATGGTTAGAAAATCTTAGAAACAAGGCTAGGGGAAAGAAATATAAACTTTTCCGTAGGAGAGAGGTAAAGGAAGCTACTTAAAATAAGAACAGCCAAGAGCCAGAGATACCGAGGCAAATTATAAGATACTAAACATTATCATAAACAGAGAACTTTTACTGCAGGTTAATCTCCTGGTGTTTAACTCTTAGCTATTAAGAGGATAAGGAGTAAACAGATAAGGCTTTAGAAATAAAAACTGTATTCTCGCATCTCTGCTGGTGAGGACATGGACGTTATTTCTGGACTGCTGTTATGTTTTTAAAGGTGATCAAATCATGGTGTTAAAGGTAGCGATTTCTAGGAATCCTGTTGATCGGAATAACTAAAAGAAGTTGGAAAAAAGCAAATCCCCAGAAGCAATGCTATTCACACTGCAATTTAAAGGAAGTTAGAGAAAAAAGCACATGAAATAATTAGATCTAATTACTAAATCTTACCAAAAAATGGTAAACAAAAATTAAGTTTAAAAATAAATTAATGTTTCAAAGCATCTATTTTCCCCATTTTTAATGATTTCTTTAGCCAGCTTTAGCTATTGTTATTACTGATACTAAGCAAGAGGTGCACTGCATCTGCAGAAACAGAATGGTTCCAGGCTATCTGTAGGTGTCTGCATCTCAGGCTGTGCTTCCTGGTGAAGGATGATGATGCTAGGCCAACACTATGGGCTTGAAAGGTGCTCTGAAGGCACATGCCAAGAAAAGTTCATTGACCTTTGCCTCCTCTCCTCCCCTCTCTTTTCCCAAATACCCATGTGAAGTGCATAACATTTATTCCAAGTCAATGTGAGGGAGTCAAAGGCTGTGGCTTTAGCTCCTGTGTTGGTGGTGGCTGGCTGGCTCTTTCTCTCCATCCTTCCCCATCCCCTGATATGATGGTGAGTTGTACTGAGTTTGGGGTATGCACCACAGTGACAGAACCAGCATCCAGTAACAGAGATGTGCTTCCTGTGGGATCAGTGACTGACTGCCTAGAGGCAGCTAAAGGGTTTGGCTGTAAAATAGTTGTGAGGCACAAATATGACTTCCACAGAGCTTCTCTATTGAGTTGGGGTACCAGGCAGGAATACTGATGGGACACATTAGGAAATACATGAATTTTCAGTGGGCTCAACTATGAGTAGAGAAAACTGGCTAAGTGTAGGGGAATGAAATGGTATTTTGTTGGATGCTGAGGTGCAGGATTTGAAGAAATGGTTTGCACTGGGGAGTCTGTTTTACTGGAGGCTGAGGTGCAAGCACTTTTTAAGAGCAGGGAGTGGGTAGAGTAGTTTATTAGGCTGCCACAGACCTTCAAGACTGGACCACATGGAAAGACAGTCCTGATCTAAAAAGATTGAGACCTACTGTTCTGAACAGCCATTTCCTCAGTGATATTAAATATTTTGGTTTTACTTACCTCAGGAGAGTGACAACTGAGCTACTGTAAGCAGTATCATCTCATTTTGCAAATCAAGACACAGGTTCAGGCAAAGACACAAGGTGGTTTGGTTGATTCATTCTTCACATCCGAGTCTGACTGCAGACAAGAAAAGAGGAAGAGATTCTGCATCAAGGGACTAGCCTACAACGAGAATGATTTTATTAAATTCTCCAACCTTCATTCACCTGTTTCAGCCTTTCACCGTGTTCTGCCACAGCCTGTGGGTGACCAAAGTGTTTAATTGCTCTAGGCCTTCTTTTCTAATGCAACATAACAATGAGATTCAATGTAATTTTTCTAGATCTTCATTCTTAATGCAACATAACAAGGCTATTGTGAAATCAACTGCTTCATTCATGTTGTGAGGTGATGAGAAAAACCAATAAAACATGCAATGTAAATGGCAAGGGAAAAGTTGTCTGATTGACATGTAACCACATAAACCTCTAACGGCTTCATTTATGACTGGCCTGGTACTGAATGTATACCAGCTCACAAAAATAGATCTATAAAAAAATAATGCAGTAGTATTACCAGAATTGCTAAATTCAATTACTGTTGCATTGTGACACAACTTGGAAGATCTCTGTCAGATAATGTAATTGACAGATGATTTCATTGCCATGAGATTAAGATGTAGTTGAAGTGTCTCTTGTGTTTTTTTGTGGGGTTTCTTTGCTTGGATTTCTGCTGAAATATCAAGAAATGGGCTTCTGTCTTGAAGTCGTTAGATTATTTCCTATCCTTTACTGTATTTTCAGAGCATTTTAATATGATCTCCAATGGCCAAAGATTACCTGTAAAATCTTTAAACATTTATTGTGAAATATAGAAGGCTGTAGAAATAGGAATAGTCATAGACTTTTAAAAATAAAAACAGGGCTGGAAAAAAGGACAATAAAGAACATCAGAGGTATCGCTACTAGAACAATGCATCTCTCCTGGAATTAACAAAACAAACTGAGCTATAACATCTTGTTTCTTTAGCTTTGTATCTCTTCCACACACCACCTCTTGTTTAAAGGTTAGAAAATACCTCTTTTGCAGTTCATTAGCTTTTCATTTTCAAGGGGGACAAATTTAGGTACTTTGTCCTTCTAGTTCACATGCGAGAAAATTCTTAGTGTCTGTATACATTAGGAAGCTTCACTGCTTAGATCAAGTCAGTTTAAAACCAATTTAATGGATTGCAAATTACTACAGGGACACTTTATTTCAGTCAGATACATGCCAGTTCCAAGTGGTTTAAAATCAACTGAAACAAGAGGGAATTAAACTAGTATTCACACAAATGCTGCATTATGTTAATTTAAATTGGAGTCACTTTCTTGGCCAGTTCTCCCTAAAACATTAGTTTTTTCTCAGGATAAGCCTGACTATATTAAGTAATAGAACTATATAATTTATTTAATTGCCACCCTTCAGCTGGAGGTTACCGCCTGTTTAGTTGAAATGTGGTAAGTGGAGTGAATGCCCTGCCACAAACATGAAATAGAAAAGATTAAATGAAAACACATCTTTGATGGGAACACGATTTCTACCTGAAGGTTTTCATCTAGTCTTACTATATAAGAGTGAGGGAACAAAGAGAAATTGATTTTCAATTTAAAGCTATTGATAGATCATGACCGATTACTAATAAGCTATTGCATAAGCAGAGAGCAGCAAAGCCTACTTATGCAGTTGCATCTTATGTGTCCTTTAAGAAATAAGGACAGAAATCTCAGCTCCCTTATATGACTCTCCTGAGCTCTCCCCCTGCATTCCACAGTATCCACAGCTTTCTTCTATATCTCTCTACAGGATGAGAAGAAACAGCATATGCAGTGGCTGATTTGTAGCTCCATATGTGTAGATAGGTTAGATCTGACGTACGCAACAGCTGTGGAGTCAGAAGGACAAGCCGAACAGATAACTGTTGGGATCACACCATAGCATTTCCCTGAAGGGACAGTGAGGAGAGAACGGGTATGCCAATTTGGCTCGCTTTCTGCTTATTCAACAATTTTCAGGAAATTTCTGTAACTTAATAAATACAAAAGCTCTTAGTCTCTGTCTAGTTGCTGATTGAGTGAAAAGATAAGTGTGAAATGAAAGACACTTCAGCCATATAAACTTTACTTCCTTAGGCAAAGGAATAGTTTGCACTAGTTTCACATATATGTTTAGGTATTTCAAACACTTTAGAATATATGGTTATCCTTAAGTTTTTGCAGGTAGGCACATTGAGGAATGGACACATTATGCTTCTTGCCATATACTGCTCAGTCAGTGAAGGCAGGTCTGTGAGGAGAAAATGTATGTTGATTTCCAGTCTCATACCCTACCGACTGGATAATGCTGTTCTTTGGCATTCACTTCCATGGAGAAATCAATGAGCTCACTTTCACTGGGGAGATGGAAAGACTGGTTATAGTAGCTTCCTTGTATTTTCATTCTAGTAAGCAACTTAACATGACGAATGGGTTTCCAATTTCCAGTTGTCTTAGCTGCAGCAACAATGGAAACACTGACCCGAGGATAAAATGCCAACAAAATGCCCAGTCACAGAACAAGGCTCTTCTGGGGGACCAAATTTCACATCAATATTTGAATTTATCAGAAGCTGAAAACCTGCCTTTATCAGAAATTTCAAAAAATTCTGTTCTTGGTTGGGAAATATTTGAAATGGACTTATTTAGCATTTTGCAGTTTTCTGAGCATTTTTGATTAAAAATCATGGAAAGACTTATCAAAAGCTTTCAAGTCTTGTAAACTCTAAGGAACAGTTACGTTTCCAGAACGGTTTGGGAATTAAATTAAAAATGCCTTTGTGAGAAACTGATTTGTTTTGCCAGTATTGATAAGAGGAGCTTGAAAAGGCAATTTCTGACAAATCTTTTCATTATTCCATTAGAGGCTTTAATGAGCATCTTGATGTTATGGAAGCCACACAAGAGCTTTCCTACTGTTGTCATTAATTCAGTCAGAATCGTCACACTAATAATACTCAACATCTTTGCTGCTTTCGACGCCATTGATTAAGAGGGAGGTTTTGCAGACCTGGCTGTGAGACCTCACCAGGATGAACAGTTATACTTTAAGATGTCTTTGATCATTCCTGGCAGACCTGCAGCTACTCCGTTTACTCATGACCTTTCACCATTCCTATTCAAGAGCACTTCAGCAAGACTTCTGGGAAAGAATGTGCAGTGCCCTGAGCTACAATGCCAGCAATATGCTGACAGCACCCAGCTCTGCGCCTCAAGGCTGGCTTGTTCCCAGCTGTTCTACTGTCTGTAGGAAACTGGAAGTCTGCTGAATGAAAGGCAGATGGTGTGATGGACAACCTCTGATCCCTATCGGCAAGTTACACAATGTAGACTGGTAGATCTTTTCAATACATGATAAAATGAATTGTGCTTTCACTGTCACCAAATTAATTCTTGGTTTTAGTGCTTGCAGACAGTCGGAACAGAAGATGGTTTGCTAGTCTTGTCTAAAATATTGGAAAACAGTCATGCTGTCAGTCTGATTTTACACCCGCTTCTTTCATTTTTGCATGAGAACATTATCAGCTCAAGGAAAAAAGTCTCTAATAAGTACAGTGAAGAATATACAGGGATTTATTTTCATAGTATAACATTAGGTTAGAGATATGTACAAACATAGCAAAGGAAAATGGAAATGAATATAAATATTATTTATAAAATAACATAAAATATAATTTATATAAATAAATAGAATATATGGAATTAATATATTAATTTAAATAATAATTTTTCTGAAACAACATAGAAGTTTACTAATCAGTAAACTGAATGAAAATAGTTTCAGAAATAAAACAAAGTCAGAGCCACTGTCCGTGAAATGAGTGTAACTGCAGGTTAAGACACTAGTTATTCTGAATGATGTAATTGAAATGTATTCTATATACATAAAGTAGTTTATCTTATACTCCAAATATTAGTCTTGGTGAAGTGAGGAACCCTTAGCATCATATCTGCTGACTTATATTCATTGCTTGGAAAAGCACAGTTGCATCTTTAACCTGTATTTTAGTATACTCTCTAGATGAGCCAAAGACTTTGCTTTTATTACCTCAAAAAAAGCTCTTTACCTTATATTTCCTCTGTGAGAATTTCTAGAAGCTCCATCCTCCCAGTTTGCATATTTTGAGAGTAAATGAAGTGCTGGGTGATTAGACTTCATACTTGATGATACACTTGAGTGGACCAAGGTGGTTTTAACAGGGAGCTTGGATGTAATACATTTCTCATCTCCCACCAAAACTGCCTAATGAAATGCCTGTTGGCTCGTCTTCAATTACCAATGTCAAAGTTGCACGCAACTTAGATTTTTGACACACCACAAGTGGGGTGCATTTGTACAGACACGTGCTTGCAGTGAGACAAGGTTGTAGCTAAGAGGCTTGGCTCATGCTGTAATGGGAAGTACAAGCTGCTCTGTGGATACAGAGGCAGACTGTGTTTCTCACCAGTGTGGAGAGTTTATGTGATTTTTCAGAGTTGCAGGGGCTGTGATAGCATTTGTTTACCTAACTGATTCCTGTGTCAGGTAGAGTGTGGCAGGTGGGAACCAGGAGATGGATGGGATGGCTTTCTTTCAGACTTTTACTCAGGGTCCAGTGCTGGGTGCCTCCGGTTTCCAGATGCTGTTTCTCTGGTCGCCAGGAGGGACAGAGAAGATAAATGAAGTGGCAGAGCATTCCGAGCCCTCATTCAGGCTACGGTTGCTAGGTGGTTTTGATTCCCAGATTGGGTGTCTCCCTGGTTTCTGCAGCTCCCAGAAGGGACAATGAAGATGGATGACATGGCAAAGTGTTTTATAGCTTTCATTCAAGCTCCAGTGTCTTCCCTGTACTGATACCAGGTTCCCCAATATCTGAGGAAAAGAAGGGAAGTGCCTAATGTGTTCAACTTCAGTGTATTAAGGAAGACATGAGGGTAAGATTTCTTGTAAATGTTGCATTTTTTTCCATATGCAGAGATATGCTTGCATGCCCTCAGCCTCCAAGAGTTGGTCCCAAAATGCTGTTATTTAGATAAAGGGTTTAAGTAACTGCCATCACTACCTTTCCTGGAAATAAAGAAGCAGTGGAATAACTTAGAAGTGGTTTAGAGGTGAAGAATGTTCAGCTGTGCTACAGCCAGATGAGTAGGGAAGGGAAGGAGGCAGGCTGGGGCACAAGAAGGAGATCCTACGGCATTGGGAGGCAGTGGGAGCAGCAAGCCTAAGATGGGGAGTGAGATAGAGAGATCTGTTGCTGTGGGAAGAGGTCACCATGGTAACTGCTTCCTGGACATCCCAATCTTCTCAGTAACAGCAGGGAATTCAGCTTTCCAAAGGTGCCTGACTATAGACGAAGCAAGTCATGGAGCCATGACTGCAGTCTTTGGGAACAAGACTATTCTGCCAGCTGCAGGGAAGACAAAGAAGCAACATTTTAAGTCTCTCCATTTTTTTTTCCCCATTGCTGGTGTAAGACACCCAAGGGCACTAGGAAACTGTAGAGCATGGCTATGAAGCTTCCTTGCATTGCTGACCTTAAAAATAATCAATAGAGAACAACTAAAGGCTAAGAAATAGACTACTGCCTGTTACAAGGAGAGAAATATTTCTTTGTGTCTGTATGTATGTCTGTTTGTAGACTTACGCACATGGACACACAGTGTTAATACTGCTTTTTTTCATCACAGTTTTATTCTTCTTTTTTTTTACTTGCAAAAAATTGTCACATCTAATTCCCAGTTTTAACTAAAGACATAGTGGGCTGAAGTCTGAGGACTAGATATTCTGCTTTAATTCACAAGTAGACAGTTTTAGGGGATAGTATCAGGTGACTTGACTTTTCTTCAGTCACAGCAATAGCCTAAGCATCCCCAGCTTCTCCCTGATACCTTGCACTGCACACTCACTTGTGCTGGTAACACTTTTGGTGGGGCTACATGATGCTACCTTGGGAAAAAAAAGCCAAAAACAAATGCCAAAACCACTGGAGAAGAACAAATGCTATTTAAAACTGGAATAAATTTCAAATCTAGGTCACTTTGCAGCTCTGGTAACAGTTACAGTGGCACAACTGAGAAAGCAACAGGAGCTGCTCAGGATGGCTCCAGCGGCCCAAAGAAACACAATGTGAAGCCAACCATAACCTTTGCTGTGCCAAAGCAGGTAAGGATACTCATGTTGTTAGACTTCGGCATCTTAGTTTAGAAGTATTTTATGTCAGTGATGGTCCCAAAAGGAGAAGAATGAATGGCCAGGAAGGGGGTTTCCCCATTATGGCAGCAGTAGCCACTGCATTGGTTGAAGATGTACTGTGAAACTTGCCCCTCAATGTTAGAGAGTGGGTAAAAGGAATTTTTTTCTCAGGATAGGGATTATCTTTTTAATGTGTTTGTAAAATACCTGACATAGGAAGAGTGAGGTCTTCCTCTGGGAGTGATGGCAAGAATAATAGAGCCAGGAAATCTCACACTGAGCAAGAAGAGCTTAATCTTATTAAAGGGACATGAGGATGATACATTGTATAAGCTGATTAACATTTACGCAGAGAACACTGCTACTTTTAAGAGATTTTTATAAAGGATGCCTATTTATAGTATGAGGAAGCTGAAAAAATTCCAAATAGCTTCTATTAAAAAAACCCCAAACCCAACAATAATAGGTGTAATAAAAACCTTGTTTACACTACTGCAAAAGAGTTCTCCAGTAATTCAAAATAGAGCTCCCTGTTTGCCTTTACACACTGAGTTTTTCTTTCTGTGCATTTCCCGTTGACAAAGTGGTTTAACAGAATTGAAAACAAGAAGATAAATAGTCAAATGACTTCAGACATACTTAATTGAAACTTAATGTAATGTTTCTGAAAGGCACTGGATTAGCAACATCACAAACTGAATTATTCACCCACAGAACAAGAAGTTTGCAGTACCGATGACATCTTTCCGTCTCATCCCATGAACAGGCCTTCACAAGGAACAACAGAAAAAGTTCAGATGAGAAATATAGCTTTGTCCTTCTCTGATACAATAGCACCTGGCACTTCTTTGTTTATTTGGGTTTGAAAGTAAGGAGCTGGTGCTGGTAATATGTACTTACTAGGATCTGAATTGAAATTACTAGCTTATTTCATGTTGAGTTACAGAACATCATCAGATCCACTGAAGTTCCTAAGGGCTCCCATTACTGACCTAGAGTGAGTTTCAGTTGGTGACCTACGATGCAAAGGACCTAGTTCCCATTACCATCTCTCTTAGCAGTTTTCAGACCATTTTTTTTGGCCAAATTAGCATTTGTTTCTGATATATAAAACCATCCACAGTTGGGATACCCCTGTAATTTTAGAGATGAAATCAGCTATTTTCTCACACAAATGCATAATTGTATAATCAGCCTGGCTTAGTTTTTAAAGGTATCTTCAAAGACTTTTTAATGGGCAGCACTGGCTTTTCTTAGGCTAGTTGTGCACTTCAAAAAGGGGGAGTTAGGGCATGGTCAGACAAGCTCTGGCAAATCTAGCTTTTGCTTTTGTGGTTTAAGAAATTACCGCCCCCAGCTCTCTGTTCAGCCTCTGTCCTCAAAGTTACCAACCCTACACCAGGTTTTGGAGGGATTTGGCTGAGACATGCAAATCCATTCCCTTTTGCTGACTTTGTGTCAGCACTTTGTGTGCACCAGCCTCCAGGAGAGGCCTGGTGCAGCTTCAACCAAAGCTGTCATTTTGGTTGTGAACATGGAGAAATGTAAGGCTTGGCCACTGTAAACAGCAGGGCTTCTGGAGAAAGCTAAATCAATTAGGACACAACAGGAGCCAGAGAAACCTTTGTCAGCATGAGCAATGGTCATGTCTGCACTGGCTTCTGTATATTCATCCCTTTTGCCATAAAGACCTATGCCTATAGACTGTATTTAATTTAATTTTCCTAATAGATTCTCTGGTAGAAAACAGCCTGCAGTTCCCATCCTTTGGCTGTTTCTGCCAAGTGGGGGTCCTTGTTGCTCTCACCCACATCCCTTCTAACCCCAGGTGGTACGTGCAATCCCCTTCTGATAGTGTCCGACTATGACAAAACTAAAAGGCCAGAGCTGATACTATCTTTGTGATTGCACTTTGAGGTCCTCAGGAAAACATCCAAACAAAAAGGTTCTCTAAAACAAATCCCAGACAGTGGGCATATATATGTAGAATTTAGGGACAAACTCAGATCTTATTTCCTAGTTTATGGGCAGGGATAATTCGCATGTAAATGACTGGGCTTTTGTCTATAACAGATTTGAAGCATAGCACATGGTCTAGGCCAGGCGGACAAATAGTCTGTTAGGAATGAGAACTGTCACTCAGCCTACTGAAGCACACTAACAATTTAGACAGATAATTAAATTGTTTACCTTAATCAGAAAAAGGATTGTGAAGCTTTGAGAATCTCCTTCTATTTTGTAGTCAAGATATAAAATGTTCTCTAATGGGAGTGAAGTTTATGAGGGGAAAAATATTTCCTCTGTGTAAGAATATTTATGAGAGGAATTTCAACGAAAGGCACGTAATTAACAACACAATTTCTTAGTCATCCCTTTCTGTTGTGCTTCACAATGTGTGAAGGTGCTTTTAAATATAAATAACTGAAAATATTGTTAGGTATACATGATCAATTTGCTGAAATACGTAAGTGAAACCTCAAACATACTTAATGCTCATGATTCAAGCTTGCCTGCTTTCAAGTGTTCCATAGAGTCAAATTAACTACTGTGGTTTGCTGTCAATGGTTGGCAGCACGCATATTGCTCAGTAGATCCAAATATGACATTTCAAATTGTCATTTAATCCATAAGGAAAGGAGTGATTGCCACATCTTGATATATTTAGTATTGGGAGATTGATAAAGGTTCACTCTGCAGCTTTTAGAAATAATAGAATGTTATTGAATCAAGTGAAGCTCATGCAGGGTACGCTATTGGTGCTGTAAATTAGAATTACAACCCATATGGTGACAGGTCCATGGTGGAATTGTCTCTTTAACCTCAGGTTGTCTTTACTAAGCTGCCTTCCTGGAAAAGTATGCATATTATGAAATATATCTTGCATTTAATGTATGGGTAAAGTATGTGCTAACACTGTCTGTGAGGCTCTAGGATCCATAAAGATCAAAATATATGCTGGACTGTAGTTTTATTAGTTTGGTCAACACATTTTGAATAATGATTTATAAAATAGTCGTGATTTTTTCTTTTCCAATGCTGATGTTCTAGTGATTTTTTAAAAAATTGCAATTTTTTAAAATGGAAAATTAATGATGTGACACTTTTTCCACTTCTTTTCCTAAGAAAATTTATTCTATGCTATTGCACGTTCTGTCTCAGTCTGTCAAAATGCTTCTTGTCCTATAATAACTTAGATCCTGTTGGCCAATTTAAATCAAGTTTTGCAATGCATGGACATTTGACAGATACGAAGTTCCTACAAAGTTTATAAACAGATTTGACCTAGTAGAAAAGGCAGATCCTTGTTACAGAGACCCTTATAAATCCCTCTGTTGAAGAAAAAGTGCAGTGTGAGCTTAAACCTTGGTAGATTAGACAGAGAAGACATCCAAGATCAATCTTGAAATGCAAATTCAAAGAAAACCTCATTTGCATCTGCTGTTCGCAGAGCTATCTGTTGGTTGATCAGCCTTTGCTCTCCCTCTTCCCACTAAATGTCTCTCTTCTGTGGTGCCTCAAAACAAATAGTCCAATAGCATGCCTGGGCAAATCTAACCTTTCACTGCTGTGGAAAGGGACAGTCCTGCTTCTTGCTCCTCCCTTCCCACAACTCTGCTTCTGGCCATCCCATCATGTCCTCTCCCCTATGCTGGGCTTGTTCAGCTCACTAGCCTTCGGAAAAAATAATTTGCTTCTCGGTTGTTTTTTACTGGATTAGTGAGTGGAATCAGTTCAGTCCACGTCTTACAAGTGCCAGGGCTCGCACAAGGGAGTGGCGAGTATGTGTGAACAGCACTGGGGCAGCACCACTGAGCTGCTAGATTGACTCCATTTGATGATGAATTTTATTTTAAGGTGACCCTACCTCTGCCAGAGATTATCCACATGTGAGTTTTGTAACACTTAATTTCTGTTCCTTGATCTTGTATCTTTAGTTAATTTGACTTAGCTATCCTAGGAATTTCTGTTTCAGTGTGAGACTTGCAGCCAATAAAAGAGCAGACCACAGATAAGGAGCAGAAAAGAAAGGCTTTGTCTATATAAAAGAGAGAATATTGGAAATACAGGAGGTGAAAAATCATACCGCTGCCACTTACTACGGGCTTTGATAGAGAGGGTGATCTGATGCATTTAGCTACACCAAAGAGGCAGTCAGCGTCTCCTCTCCTATCTATCCACGTCAGTCACCTTCTAGAAATCTTGGTACTCAAAGATGCATTCATCAGCCCCACTGGTGGTCAATGTTTTCACACATGCCAACCTTCAGCCCTGACTAAGGCAAGTGAGCTGGCACAATCCCTCATCCTGCCTTGCTGCTCCCATGAGCTGGGATAGCAACGGGAGTGCTGCCATCCCCCAGCTCAGAGTAGGAAGGCAGTGCAGCTGCCATTTGTTACTCAGTGTCATGATTCTGGCAGGCAGTTAGATCTGGGCCTGTTCTGAGAGAGTTATGACCTTGGAGATGCATCCATTTTGATTCTGGAAAAAGATCCTATTATGAACGAAAAACTGGGAATACTATTAATGGAAAGGCATTTCTTAGAAATGGGAAGAGAAGAATAAATGAGGATGAAAGACCTCCCACAGTTAAATGTACGGTAATGACAATTGTAAAGGCATAATTTAAAAGCCACAGAGTTCTAGCTAATACTTAAACTGATGACAACAGCTGAAAATTATAAAAATTCTTCTACAGGAGAACTAAATATTTCCAGTATTTGTAAAAATATTTCCACGTGGAACACTTCAGGCATTGACATATTAGACACTCATAGATTATGCTGGATATTTAGTTAATGCTTGGCTTTGGGTTGTATAACATAGTGATTGCAATCATTTGCTCTCTTGAACAAACTGGACTTTAGGTAGTACTGAGGTTTCATTACTATTTTTAGCCTGGTGTCTTAAGGAAAGAGGTTCACAGATCCCACACGTGTGTGTCCGTCCACCTCTTCCTCTCCATGTACATCTTGAGTCTGTTAATTAACTTCAATCAAAGTCATCACAAGGGTGATCTCACAGAAATGAAGACCTTCTTTTCATGAAAACAGGCAAATAGAAAAAGCACTTGCTAAGTGAAAGTATAGAAGATGACTTCAGCTGTTACTACATCTGCATCCAGAATCCAGGATTACTTCACCCTTGGGTAATTAAAGGTCACACCTTCTTAGACACTGGAAAATCCAACCATGATGCACAAATCTGTAGGAAACAAGGCTTCGACCATTCATATAATCAGTTGTTATACTACCATAAAGACACTAATTCAGATATTTTGCTTTTCATGCAGTGAATATTTGCATATAACTGTGTATTGTGGGTTAATCCTGGTAGGCAGCTAAGCCAGACTCAGTACACTGTACCAAAAATATTTCGTTTTCAATTTAGTAATGAAAATGACCATTCCTGTCACAGCTATTTTTGTTGCTGAAGACTATGACTGCCTAAGTGAAGTGGCATCCAAGACAGCCACACTATACCGCAAAGGAACGTATGAATGTAACTGCCCAATAAAAACATAATTTATACAGAACAAAGGAACCTTTTCAGGCTACCAAGCATGATAAGAAAACTGGAGCTGCATCAGCTGCCTTTGGATTCCAGCACTACAAATTCTCTAAACTGCACTTTGTAATTAAGCAGTTATCAAGCTAATGTTAAAGAAGATGCATTGAAGGCCAGAAGCAAACCAACTGCAGCAGCACAAAGCGCCTGAAGGCTGAATTTCCCTGCTAAGAAGCAATGTGAATTGACCTGGGTTGCTATGACCAAAATTATTGCCATATTCAAACTAGATAATTTGTATCTATTTTGGGTGTCTCTGTGCTACACCGTGGTTTGCCACATAGATACTTTTGTCTGCATCCTGGCAAACAAAGCTAATAGGATAGTATGACCTATTTCAGATATCAGCTCAGTGTCTGAATTTTCATGGATGTGCTGTGTATTAGAAAGGCTGGAACAGATATCTAGTAAAGACTTCTGATCTCCAGCAAGTCAAGAACTGTCAACATGTTGTGGTACTCTGCAAAAGAGACGATTATGTTCATTTTAAATTGTAAGGCTCCTCTTTTTGCTGAGGTGGAATTTTCCTACAGGAAGCTTATCAAAATTTCCCATTGTGTATGCCTATAAAAAACGATAGATCCACTAATTTCTTTTTTACATTTAGAAAAAGTATTGGTATCTAAAAAAAGTCTTGTCTTTATTTGTTGTTCACAACTAGTTTCAGTTTAATACATTTCAGACTTACAAACTGCAGACTTACTCACATACATATATGATGATGTCAACTATAAAAAGCATGTATTGAATTTAATACTGTCTCAATTAAGTATTTGCATTTCCTCCATAACTTTTAATTTACAGTAATGCATTTATTGATGAAAGTATTTTACCGTGGATGTGCACAGCAATTTAAAGCATTTTTTTGTGGCAAAATGAACACAAATTGTGTTTAGCAGCAATCAGGAATTACAGGACAGGATGGTGTAACAAAGCCAGGTTTATAAACATACCAAGTTCCCAGTTGTGGAAGCATTCCTTACTACCCAAGTCTTGCCTGAAGCTCTAGCCCCTCCTGACATCTGACAGAGGGTTCACACCTCATTTCTGCCTCATCAGGAAAAGTGTCTAGTCCTGCTGGGACCTTGCAACAATTTAGCTCATTCTAACAAATCTTTATTGGCACAGAAGAAAGAATATCCCAGTGGTTAGCATGGTAGCCACAGGCTACTTCTGTGATCTTGAGCAGTCACTGAGAGGCAAAATTGTAAAAGAATGCACTAAGTAGTAAGATTTCCAGAGGCACTTAAGGGCCTGTTTGCCATAGAGAACAATAGAAATTAAGCACCTGGTGCTTTCAGAAATCCTGTCTAGGTGCCTATGGCCATGTCTAGACTGCAGAGCAGTTGCACTCCAGGGCTCTATGTCTTACACACACAGATTTCCTTCCCATGGAAGGCAAGGTGCAGGGTGGGAAGAGGAGGATGCTCTGCTTAGAGATGGCACTTTGATACAGCCGATGCACTGGAAAGCACTCCTGCAGCCCTTCCTACATCTTTAAGTATCTAAGCAGTTTTAAGCTTCTAAACAAAGTGTCAAAGTACATTAAAAACCAAGCTCTTTATTGCTCTGGGACTCGTTTCTCCATCAGTAAGACAGAGATAATAATTATTTTCTGACATAGCCATTATAAAGAAAAATACATCAACAGCTTTGCAGGACTCAGAAACCATACAAACACCAACCAAGAACCACGTGACTCAGTCTATGCAGGGGCTGTATCACCAGCAGGGGAAGAGGGGTTAAGGTAGTACTAGTCCTCTTATTAATGCAGCTTTGTGCAGCATGTAACTCCCCATTCACAGTGCAGTAATATTCTTGCTTGTGATGTGAGCAATAGATACAGTCTTCCCGGAATGAAATGGTGTCACTAACAGGCTGCCTTTGCACATCTTTTCTGTCTCCAATGGCTATATAAATTCTCATTGACAACTGCACGCAAACATTTGATCTACCTTGGATTTCCATTTCTCCAAAGTAACATCCAAGTTATGCCCAGCAACTTCTATGGCTAAGCACTACTTTTGCACTGAACTGTGGGAGTTATTTATAGCTATAAATGAGGATGATTTTTGAGAATACTGTCTCTATAGAAACTGGTGGTGGACTAGACCAAAGAGGTTTCTTAGAGGAAATTCCCGTCTCTTTTGCCTTCATAGATGATGCCAGAAAGAGCTTGAACTCCTTCTTGGCTGATAGGGAAGGAGGCATTTGGCATATTTGATATTATTAATTTTTCTTTAATGAAAAAATATAAACATTAACAATTGACAGTATTTACTTACATAAAAATCTTTTTTCAATTGTCTTTCAGCTGGGTCCATGCATTCACTTCACTTGCATTCCAAAAAACCAAGGGAAATTCCAACACACACACACACACACACACACACACAAAATTGCATTAAGATGGTGTTAAGGTTGCTGACTCTCATTCCTAAATAACACAAAAACTAAAAGTACAGGAAATCCTGAGTTAAGGCTCTTTTACAAATTTTAGACATAATTTCCTTTTTCATACATAATACTTCCTTCAGTGCTGGTGGAATCAATTTGTGGCTGGCCGTTCTGGCATTGGGACAACGATGTGGCAGCAAAATACAGCAAAACTGTGTGGACCCATTTCATTTCCACTTATATGTGTGGTATTACCATAAGGCCAAAGTTTTTAAAAGCAAGTGGTGATTTTGAGTACTTAAAGCTGAGATGTCTGAAGTGCTCTGATTTTTTGAGATTGCTGCCAGAAGGAAAATGGAAAATCATTTAAAAAATCAGAAAATCCTACTCAGAGTAGGAATCCTGATAAGAGATGCACTTTCAGGTAATTGCAAGCCATTGCAAGTCAAATTGCTTGCTGTACAGAGATTTGAACATCTTTCCAATCCCTAATAATTCACTTTTTTCAAGGCACTTCATGAAATCCAAGTATTACAATAAACACCAGCCTTTCCCTGAAGGGAACTCCTGCTGTGAAAGATAATAGTAAATTGCATTAGCATGTTTCCTGTGACCAAAAGGGTCTGCGTTACGGGTGCGATCATTAAAAGCCCTTCACCCACTGAGGTGCTATCAGTTTCAGGGGCAGGTTCCATACTTTGAGGCCTGCCAGTGAATTGCTCTTGCTGCTGGGGAAGGAAGCAATAAATGTTTAGATGCTGATAGCAACATTCCTCGCTATTTTAGAACAGGAAGTTAACGAGCAACATGTAGCTGGAACAGCAAGGAATGTCCCAGTAGTCACTCTGAATTTGGTTACTGCTTGGAACTTGCCCAGCATGGCAAGGGCAGCACTGCAACTCATGTGAGAACCACCATCTTGTGTTTTTTCACTCTCATTTGACACAACAAAAAAAAAAAAAGAAAAGAAAAAAGAAAAAAGACAGCATGCATTGGCACTACTATAGCACCAAATAAACTGGTAGCAGAGCTATAAATGAGACCCCATTGCTTCAGCATCTTGAAATGTTTTAAAACTGAAGCTTGCAGCCTTAAATAGCATGAGGTTTTCAAGGCTTTCCTTAACAATATAAACTCATTTGTAAAATGGCAGAACAAAAACTGATTAACTAGATACCAATAAACAATCATATACACTGAAACCCATCTGTTCACACAGAGTAATAACTGCCTTGATGTCCATAGTGAAATTACTTCCATTTTATATTGCAGCTAAGATGATGCAGCAATGCAGCTGAAGGGGTGAAAGAAGTCCTGTACCCCTGTCAGCCTGTGGCCAAGTACTCTCTCTGCTTCCTGTATCATACAAAAGTGTACCTGCAAGGTGAGACAGTTCAACTGGCTGATCCAGTGGAAAACAACTGGGGGAAAAAAAAGAAACAGTTCCTCCCTGGGTCAGTCAGAGGCATCAGGTCACACTGACACTGCGTGACTTAGATCTGGTAACAGCAGTGGGAGAGAAAGGCAAAGCAAGACCATGCATTCCTGCACTTACAGTCCCTTTAACTGTAGCATGAAAACTCACCCTCAGACTAACTGGAGAGGATGGGACAATTTGGTGTAAGGACAGCTTGCATCTTCCTCTTTGTACATGAATGAAAGCAGTGGATTGCAAGGCAAAAAGAATGCAGGGCCAGTACACCCTTATCTGAAAGCAGGCTGTGGCAGACCACTGAGAAGAGCAGTCTCAGACTGAGGGGCTTTAATTAAGTCAGCAGCAGGACACAGCTATAACAAGGCCTAAACACCTGAGAGGTTTTAAAATAGGCATTGTCACAAAAGACATACTTCAAATTAGGATGGAATTTAGAAAGGCAGTGTCAGAAGCCTGCCTGTCCCATACCGTTCAGGAGCTGAGTAACTATATTTTGCAGAAAGTCTAAAATGCCTGTCTGGTGTAGTTCCATTCATCATAGACCTTTTCAGAGGTTTGGCATATATGTGACAAAGAAACCTGTAGTGATGTCCACCCTGCACAAAAATGAGGAAGCCATTTCACCTATGTTGTCCCAGGTTAGCTACTTGTCCCAGACAGCCATTACAGGCCACACCAAGAAATATTTTCCTCAAGTGTCATTCTTTTGCCTTACTTTGGACATTTACATTAGATGAAATGCATTGTGCTCCACAAGATGCTTACTTCTTTCCCTTGACAGTAAAGGGAACTTAGGGTCATTAGCTCAG
Source organism: Falco punctatus (assembly GCF_963210335.1). NCBI lineage: Eukaryota > Metazoa > Chordata > Aves > Falconiformes > Falconidae > Falco > Falco punctatus. Next base: position 93,098,454 of record NC_137582.1, on the reverse strand, counting down.
ATGCAGCTGTCTCCTTCAGACGGCCAAAGTTAAGTGAGATGCATCTCATCTGAGGGGCTGTCACCTTCTGTCCAGCTGTAAATGATGAAATACATGGCACTATGATCGAAGTATTCAGGAGTAAATGTAGTGAGACTCAGAATTATTTGATTGTGCTACTTCTGTCACCCCGTTCCCTTAGAGGCTTTCCCTACCTAGTTAACCTCATATCAATCTCAATGTATCAGGACAGGCAGTTCATATCTGTCTTGACTAAGCACTGCAAAGGAAGAGGAGGAGTACATTTTCTGGAGTACAATAACAAAATTTTGGTAATTAAGGACCAGAGCAATTAATTTCAGTAACCTCCATGCAACTGCCTTGTGTATTGCTTTGTTCAATCTAGTTCTAGAAGTTTGAAGAAGCTGAATGTCTACTGGTTTCCTAGGCATCTTAGTGAATCTTACCATCAGTGAAATGTTACCCTAACATTTGCATGTAATAGTCTCTAATTTAAATCTGCTCATTCTTGTTATAGTTTCCTTTACAGCAGTAAACAATCTCTCCTCTCTTTTGGTATTTAGATGCTCCAAAGGTTTTATGCCATTACTATACAATATTTAGCACTTGGTGATTCAGGTGCATCTGTGTGGATCTCTTAACCTTTCCCCGGTGAGCTAAGCCAACCTTTCCACACAATAAACACTTGCAAAAAAAAAGCTAGCTTAATCCAGTTAAAAACTCCCAACTTTTTAAAATTTACAATCATAAACTCCTTGACCTATGTGAAATTTATCAGTAACACTTGGAGCTTTTACAGTCTGTCTGGGTTTAGAATCCTTTCTCAGTGCCAGCCACTGATACGCTGTTACTGCCAAAGAGCTCAGGTGCCGCTTCAGGTGTGCCCTATGCTGAGCATTCAACATGCTTCCTTCATTTTCAGGTGCATTCAATAGTCTCCGAAGCTGCCTTAAATTTTTTCAAAAATTTTAAAAATTTTCAAATTAAAAAATGCAAAAAATACAGAATTCAAACTCAATTGACAAGTCAATGGAAAAAAGTGCTCAAATACATAAAAGACTTGCTGCATCTCGACAAGCAGAGGCTGTGCATCAGCTGAGCACACAGCATCCACTCTTAGACCATAATCAATGCAATGGAAAAGGAACTAGCAATGGTATGGGGCTCTGAGTCCAAAGTTTTGACAACCAGCAGTGTATTCGATATTTGTCTGGAAGTCTCTGCCTCTGGTTCAACTCATAATACAGTATAGATAACATGTAGGTGAAGTGAATTGCCATTACAGTTACAGAAAAGGACTTGATTATACTGCAAAACCACCTCCAAAGCTCAGAAACTGGAAATCACCACTTTCCCCCAACCCTCTTTCAATTTCACAAACTGAATCGCTTTCTTGATTTTGTGAGACCTGATTCAGGATCTCTGAACGTCTGGAGTTATCCATATGGCAATAATTGCAGCTATTTTAGCATAAATAAAATAATGTTCTTTTTAATGAAAACAAAGATTTCAAACTAGCTTCATTGCATCCTCCTACAACAGCTTTGCTATGAAACTTGACACTGCAATGACAGCAAAGCCATGAGTTTTTCTCTGATGACCACAAAAGGAATTTTTGCTTCAAATTTTAATGGACGTTATATTATAGACAGGCTGGGATGCACACTTGCCTAGCAAGGTTGTCCAACATTTCCCATTATGAGACTCTGTTTTCAGTATTTGTAACTTCGCCAAAGTTTAATTATTTGCACTGAAATTTTCCACACTGAGCATCTGCCTCAGGCTGAATTTGGGTTTTTTCGAAACAAATAACTCTGCCATTTCTGAGATCAAGGCTAAGGGAAAACATGTTATTTTCTTTGTAAAGAAACCAACAGAGTTCTGCTGAAATATTTTAGGGCTAGCATGACTAGCATAAGCTAGAATGGGCTTAAAATTTGGTGGAGGCTTGCTTTTATTTCAAGGATGTACCGCTCTCCATCTCTTAATAGAATTTGTTAAATTTGGCTAAGTTCTAGTCCTTCGAGAACAAGAAGCAGTTCACACATGCTCAGTGCAGAAGGCTCAGGTGTCAGCAGTTGCATTTCTGAAAGATTCCGTAATTATAGAACATGTTCCAGACTGAGGCTGAGCAGGATTTTCCTTGCAACTACAGCTCTACGTCACACTGGGCTACAGTCCAAGACGGAGCGCAGAAGCTTTATTTCTCCCACCTACTCCGAACAGGAAGCGAGAAGGAGGAAGCTGCACTATTTAAAAGCAGAGTTTGCAAAAAGCTGATCTGCCTGAGGATGAGAAGCAGACAGGAACCAGGATACCAGAATGCAGAGACAGAGTGAAAGAAGAGGGAACCGGGACAGTTATGGTGATAGAGACAGTAAACTGCATGTGGAAAAGGAGGTGAAGACCTTCAGAGCTAGCAGGAAAGAAAAAAAAAAAAAAAGTGAAGAAGAGCTGCTGAAATGTTGGCAGCTGTGAGAAAGACTGAAGGATCCACTCAGTCTGGGTGAGGGATCAGTGCTGGACATCAGTCTACAGAGAAATCTATGGTGGCAAAGGAAAAGAGGCCAGGAGAGACAGAACAGATTAAAAGCTACAAAGGAAAGGAAGCGATGGAAGGAACCGAAAAGTGCTGAGAAATGGAAATGGAGCTGGAATGAGGTTAAGGAGAAAATAAGACTGAGGCAGTGAATGGTAGAGCCAAAAGTGTTCATGCTTTGCAGGAATAAATTGAAGCATCTGTATCCTGTGGACAACCATTCAATTTGGACCTTGTAGTAGAGCCCAAGAACCTTGACTTCAACAATCACTCATTGTCAGAAAATAGGTTAGAAACTGTCCATCAAAATGTTCTATAATTTTTTTGTGGTCCACAGAGAGGACAGGAAATATTATTCCTAGTTATTCTGTTAGCTTAAAAGTCAGGAGACTATGTGAAGCATCTACATTTTCCTAAGTCATTGATAAAAACTGCACATTTAGGCATGATGGCTGGAACACGTGGGAAATTTTTTTCTAGTTTGGATCAAAAAAGAGAAACTTATCTACACATAGAAAAGTATGATGGAACATTTTTAAGACTCCAAAGCAAGTGTTCAGAAATTAGGAAGTGGAAAAACTAAAACTATACAGTCATGGAGACTGCATATTGGCTCCTTTGTGTTTAGGTGGACACATTTCTTAATTGCATGATTACTTCTCTGTTTAATTTATTTTACAATGGCAGTATACACCTTCTTCTCTCTCAAAATACCCATGTAATTCTTAGCAAGTCATCTACACTAAAAACATGTCGTATGTGGTGCCTCTTTTTCTAGGTGCTTCACCTGAGTTCCTATGACTGGCTTACAGAAGCGCTGCACACTTGAGAAGTCAACAGGAATTACAACTTGAATAAATAAATTGCTATATTAAGGCTCAAGAACACGCACCTTGAACTGAGCACCCCAGACTACAGGACAGTTTTAACCTTATCTCTGCAAAAAGCAGGAGTAGCAATATCACTTTAACTGCTAGAGGTGTATCATAAAATCAAACATATTCATATTTGCGAGGCACAAAGAGTACAGTGACGAGAACCACTGAAAAGATCAAGAGGAGATTAATCATTCTGTTGTCAGATAAGATTTTAATACTGTGAAATAAACAAGGCAGAGGGACTCATACTGAACAAGGACAAGAAAACAAAATGTCAGATATCATTTGGAAACTACCTGTCATGCCTGAGTGCTGATTGAGGCTTGATTCTTGAAGAAAAAAATCTATGTGGATATGTAACTAAAGGCATTTGCACAGGGGAGATGAGTAAAGTTTGCATACAACCTGACTTCCGGCATTTCCTACCTTTTGATTACTTGGCTTTGCAGCTTTATTAACATTCTTAAAGCTTGTCGTTTAATAAGATTTATACAAACATACAGAGCCTTAGGAATCCTGCATATTATGATCGCCAGTACCACCAAAACCCCAAGATGGCATTATAGTTTTGTTTTACAAAGCTGTTGGGAAACAAATATACTTTTGTTTTTAATGCTATAAGTAGTTAAAACCTTTCAAAACCTCTTCTTTCTCTCTTCCCTCCTTTCTGTTCCCATCTCTGTCCTTCATTCTTTACAAATGCCTTCTTTCTTCAAAAACTGCAGGACTAGCTTTGGCTCAAACAGCTGCAGAAACAGCTTGGCTTCAGACATTTACCACAGCAGATTTGCTTAATCAAACAACCATCAGAGCAGCTTTGTTCCAAGCAGTTGCCAAAAGCCTGTCATGCTACAACTTCAAAAAGCTGCTCCAGCAGCTTTGCTGCACACCAGAGATGCTCATCATGCATGGAGGTGACATCATACATTTCTAAGTAGGAAATCCAATGATATTAATGTTCTGTATATTTCTGTGGTACGGCTTTATCTAATTAAGGTATTTCTAGTAATAAATGTCATACTTTAGAGTCTATGGCCACTTGATCTATTTTATATCTTTTACAAAAAAGGTGTTTACTTTGTCCTAGATACTTTCTACAGTTGGCCTCTGTCCAAACATGAATTATTTCAGAGACTTTGAAGAAAACCCTTTCAACAACTTTGAATAGGCAATTGAAACCATAAAAAAAAAAAAAACAAAAACCAACAGAGAGCCATCAGAATAAAAGACTAGGAAGCATGCTATATGGTCATCAAGTTCCAGCCATAATCAATGACTACCGCATTTTTGCAGTTTCAGTAGATTGGTTGTTTAATCGGTATTAAAGCCTTCAGTGAGAATGACTCTACCAGCTCCTGAGGCAAACCTACTCCAGAGTGCCAGTACCCCCACCTGCAGCAAGTTTTTTCCCAACAGCTAACCTGATTCTTTCTTCCTGCAATTTAATTCCATTACTTCCTGTCATACAAGAAGTCTTGCCTCCATGGACTGGGAGAACAATGTACACCCTTCCCTCCAAAAGTCTTCTCTCCTTTAGGGTACGCAACAACAGTTCATTCGGTCTTGGCTCATTGAATGTAGTTTTTTGGTTTGCGATTATTTTCCCTTCTGTTGTCTTGACTGTCATGAGTAGTGCACTCCTTTCTTGGAGAGCAATGCCCAGAGCTGGAGACTGTAGTCCAGCTGAGGCCTGACCAGCTATGGGAAGTGTTGAAGAATTACTCTTTATGATTTGTAGGCTGTGCTCTTGTTAAGACAACTCTGCATATAGTCAGTGCCAGAGAGGATAAGTACTGTATCCTAAATGTCACAGGCCCAAGTACGTAGGAAATATATTAGGTCAGCTAATAAGATCGGATTTTGAACATACAAAAAGTTCTGGTAAGTACAAATATTTGTAGCCTTAAAAAATTGTACACACCAATTTCTCACAGTGGCATAGCTAGCTTAAAAGTAAAGCACTGATCTGGTCTTGTGAACCTACATTTTTGGAAATTTAGAAATAATTGCTACACCAATAGCAGTTAAATGTTCATGCTTAATTCAAACAGATCTGCATTATCTTTGTTAAATCTCTTCTGATTTTGCAGCAATTTTTCTGCCATCTTTTTGCAAAGTACATACATTAGATGTCTTAACATTCATGGCAAGTCTCATGTTTGGGCATATCCATCATGCTGGGCTTTTTCTGTCATGCTTGTCTCATCTAGACAGTCTTTACTGCGTATGCTTAGCTGTTTCAACTCATGCTTTGAGGTACAGAGTACAATATCACTATCTACTTATTATATCCAGTGGGAGATGTGATTCTATATTTATAGTATCAGTAATCACTCCCTTGAAAGTTACGGAGCTTTTTCTAATGGTCATTCAACTAGAGCAACTTACCAAAGCTCTTTTGGTAATACCGCTTCATGAGTGTAAAATAGCTTCAGAAATGGATAGCATTTCTGTTTATTTCAAACTTTCCTTCTGCTTAGCCCTTCTTGTCATTTTTCAGAATATACTCTTGGCAGAAAATTCTCTTCAAGTCTCTGTTTTTCACAGATGACCACATTTTTGTGTGTTTTGTGTTTCGTTTAGGAGCTTTGATCACTTTGGGGTGAGAGATGCTATGTAAATGTAAAGTATCGATACATTATAATAATTAGTATTATTAGATATTAATTAATATATGTTAAAATAATTGTAATTATTAGTGTTAGTAGTGTTTCATATTAATAACTGTAGTAATGCAGATCTATTCCTCACTTGTTGCTTAATATTTGTAGCCTTATAAATTAAGTAGCATGAAAATTTTGCTGTTCTCTAATTATTGTGCTCTTTATCCAAGTAGTATAGAATAAACAGTAAGATTTTAAGTCTTACAATGAATCATGCTGATGGTGGAAAATATTAAATCTACACCATATCGTTATTTCTTATGTACTACAGTAGTGATCAGGGTCACATTGTGCAAAGAACTGTACAAGCACACGGTAAAAGGCAAACCTTATTCTGAAGAATAACTTCAGATAGTCTTCCTAGAAAGGAAGAGTCTTCCTTTCCTTCTTTCTACCATTATTTCCATTTTAACAGAGGAAGAAGTCACAGCATGAAAGAAAGTTACTTGTGGATTAGAGAAATGTGAAGGGGGCAGAGACTGAATCTTGAACCAGAGTCAAGTCCAGTTCTTTAACTGCAATTCACCTGCACTATGTGCAGCATCAGCAAAACAAAATTAAAAACCCTCAGACTCTCCATTTTGACAATTTTATAACTGCCCTATCAAAGACCATCCCTAAACTAAAGTGACGAGTAAAAGCAAAGACAGAGTAAGAGTACAATAGAATATATTCCAATTATACTAAAGTTCTACCAGTCCATCCAGACCTGGGAAACATCCTTTCTCAGAACAATGAGTCATAAATAAAGCTTTAAACTGATACAGAAATGAACCTTTCTATGGGATCAAATCTGCAGGAATCATCTTCAGTGTCTGTGTCTGGTAACCTTTGTATCAGAAGTACTGAGCAATCTGAACAGAAATAAAACAAGTCAACAGCTTTTCAAACAGATTTTAACAGGGAAATAATTATGGCAATTGGATTGTATGGCAACAGACTAGGATCTGAAACTTGATAAGACATATTTAAGTATGGCTACTATAGAACAGATAGGTAACCAGGAGCCTGCCCTGCCTGCAGTTCATGGTTCATGGGCCTCAGCCCACGTTGCCAGCCAAGGTCAGTGTTTTGATATTCTGCAGTTTTTCCACACCAATTCATTCCCAGAAGGTATATTCCTTGCCAAAATATCACACCTGGAGTTCAGCCAGTTATGAAAGAGCTGTGTCAAGTTGACATCTGAGAATACTGAAAAATGGTGGGTATCCTCCAAGTAAAGTGCCTTCTTTTGACAAGCTGCCTTTTAGCTGCCTTTGGGTCCCTGAGAATTTAAAGATTAGTGTTTATGCTCAGGTACAGACTATTTTATTTTTCCTGAGAAAACCTCAAGTCTGATGCCTTTTCCCACAGCACGGTTCTTCCCTTGAAGGAGACAGTATCTGATGTCAAAATCCCAGCAATAAGTCTCTCCCAAAGGAACAGGTAATCACAAGATCTGTCTCTCTCTATGAGTCCACTCACGTTGGCTCCAGCCCTCTGAGCCAGCCACTACACGTTGTTGTTGCAAAGGACCAGCAGCAGAGTCTCTGATTCAAATGCTTTTTGTCTCACAGACCCACACTAGCTCAGAGCAATTCAGGATGTCTGTAAGCTGGATGCAGGTCTCAAAGGACCATCGTCTGGGGTTTACAGGAGACTAATAAGCACTGGACAGACTGAAAGGCAATAGGAGTGTGTCTGCATGAGCTGCCCTACTAGCAAACACCTCCCTCAGCAAAATTACTGTTTTATTGAGAAGATCCTTTGGATTTTCAGGCACAGAAACAGGACAGAAGCAAAAAAATCAACTTAAATAATTGGCCCTATGGTTCTGTTTACTCTTAGGTTTATTTTCCCATTTACCACTGCCTACTCTGAATGCATATAGCCCTTATATCCTCTTTGGCTTTTTTAAGGAGTGTGGATACTATGAGCTAGATCCCTGGGGACAGAGGCAGCCCCACACTGAATGTTCTAGTATCTCACTTTCAGGTGTGATATGCCGGCCCTTAGTCAGATGCCTACAAGGCAGAGCTCAAAGACTGAGAGCACTCTGAGCAGGAAACCAGCAAAGTCAACTAAAAATAGCAAGAGTATGGAGACTAAGCTCTCTGAAGGATTTAAGTGCTTAATCTCAGGCTGTAGCAAGAAACTTCTTTTCTCTTGGTGTTTACTATCTTGAATGCACAGTTGGGCTCACACTTTTCAAAGAGGGGTATAGCGAGAAGCTCAGCTCTATCCAATAGCTCAGTGGTTAGTTTGAGGATGGAAAAAGAGCCATAATTCCTCTTGTTGAAGCTGCTTTACTTCACTGAGAATAATTAAATATTCATTAGGCAAAAGAGAGAGCAATACTTTATTGCCTAGCATTCGAGGCACTCAGCTACAAGAGAAGAGGCTTCAGTGCCTGTGTCGATGAAATTTTAAATATTCCATATTAAGTAATCATGAGGGCAGAGGCTGGAATTCAGTCCTTTCTTTACTTAGGTGAGAGAGCTAACCATTGAGCTATATTGTCACACTAGTTTTTATATTCCTTTGCCACCTTCCCTGCACTCTCTCTGTTCTAACAAATACTTTGCTACTTTTTGCATACTGGAGAAGTGTAGAAAGAATGGATGCTGAATGCCTTCACTCTGTAAAGCAGACTATGACTAAAGTTAAAACGCTCTTGGAAGGCAGAAAATACCTGTTCAAAAGACAGAGGCATGAACAACAGAAATAGTGCCTTCCATGTCTCAGCTGAACTCTTTAGCTGATGAGTAAAAGGGCAGGAAGAATGATGAGAAACCTGTGGCCATGCCTCCTGTATAGCCCAATCCAACATGTTTGTACTCAGACTGTTTTCTGGACTGAATTTTGGATGCAAGCTAAGGGGTGGAATGTCTTCCTTGAGAAATATAAGGCTCAGGCATCAGCCTTCGCAGTTTCATTCATTTAGCCACTCTAGTAAATATCACCCATGAGAACTTGGGGACTTAAGAGATTTTATATGCCTCCAAGCAAAGAAGCATCTAATTGAGGACTTTGAATGCCTATATTTGGGATTCCAACACTTAAATATTCAGGACATCCACTATATACACAATGTATGACCATAAATGTCTAGCAGGTACACACGAGAATTTGCTTTGTTTGACTTGAATACAATTTATTTTTTAAAGCTATCCATTTTTTGTCAAATTATTTCTGGGAGCCAAAGACTGAATAGCTGGTTTTAATTCAGTGACCAGGTAGGAAAATAGCTTGAGGAATATGACACGTTGTTCTGCTTAGCACTTGGAATATTGACCTAGTAACAGTCATGTGATTTAACTCATTGTTATTATTGTTTTGATGTTCCTTCCTAAGTTTTAATAACATGTGTATACCACCTTCTGTAATGGTCTCTCAGCCTATGAATTTTGAGTTGGTGTGGTACTGTATTTTATAAAAAAAAGGCATTTTCAGCTTGAACAGGGTGATTGTACAAGGTTGGAAGCACCGTAGAAAATCAGTGTACTTCTAGTTTCATCAGTGCTATTTTCATTGGGCTTTGAAAAATGGATAATTTATTTTAGGGATGAGCTAGCACACATCTAGTGAGTCTGTACCCTAACTCTGTTTTGATTAGAAATAGATTTGGACAGTGCATAGGGCTATCATTCAGCTGTCCTTGGTTTTTTACCAATCAGCTCAGTCCTTGTACAAAGAACCCATCATCTCAGTGAGAAAATAGGGCAGCAGGGAAATCCACAGATACAAAATCAGCTGAAATAACCAGTTTTACATGAATATAAGGATCTGCCTACATGGTTAAGTGGAACCAAAATAACAAAATGGCTCATATGTTATGCTTACATTTATGGCAGTTCAGGTCTTCATGAGTGCTGAAATTTTAGAACAGTGCTCAGTTGTGAAATAACAGATTTTAAAAGTACATTATTTAGAAATAGGGCAACCTTTTTTTGTAAATAAAAGCACTCACAGACAGTCAAAATCCTGTATTTAGACAAGGCCAAATTCGTTTCTTGGATATTTGGCATTAGCTGTTTACAGGATGTATAACAGACCTATTAAGTACCGTAATCAAAAAGAGCTGCTCCTGAAAGCCTACCAGCAGTCCTCTGCCTTTGGACTGCCAGTGTCTATACTCTGAGGTCCAAAGTATTCCTCTAACTGGAATGTCGGGAGTATTCCTCTAACTGGAATGTTGGGAGACTGAAATGGACGTAAGAAAAAAGTTCAGATAACACAAAAAATATCACTGGTGGCAAAGTGTGGATATTCAAGCAGGTCTTTCGTAACAGAATTTGATTTGCTGATGGTTAAGTGTAAAAAGAAGAAACCTATTTGAGCTGTTTTTCACTTTGTTATGAAATAAAAGCTTTACAAATATCTGTATTTTAAAAACACTTTATTCCTGCTTTTTGTGTACTTAGAGATCTTAAATAAATCTTTTCTGGTTTTGAAAGGTATCGTGGATGGTTTAGATGAATGGGTGTGGATAAGAAGATTTTGGCCATTAATCATAGGGTTCAATTTTTCACCAGAGCATCTTTTCATACAAATACTTGAGCTGAATAAGCATTTGAAGCATAAAGAATGTGAAGCTGACTAAAATTATTTCCTCTTTCAATTAAGCACATTTCATTTGCCTGGTTGCTTGTATTACAAACAAATGACAATTTCTTTTAGGGCAATAGAGATCAGACTTTCTCCTTTAAAGATATAAAAAATAAATGTGCCAAATATTCTTCCTTAAAATGTCACTTTGGGGGGGGAAGGAACCCTCATCCTGTATATGCCACAGAGCAGCAACAGAGAGACACAACCTATCTTCACCAGCCCCAGCAAACACCTTCCTGCCTAAGCTTGCACCTGCAGTCATATCACGTTACACTTTTAGATTCTCAGGAAAGTACATGTTTAACTTTAAGAATGTACATAATTTTCACTGCCTGCTGCAGAGTTTAAGTGTATGTTAATGAGCTTCTTTGCACAGGGAGAATTTCCTGAAATGAGACTAAAGTCTGTTATCAGATATTATAAGTTCCACAAGTTCCAACTTCCCACAACCTCCAATATGAAAATAATGCAAGACACACCTGTGACAATCCTCAGGCAGCAACTCCTTTAATGAATCAGATAGACCTGATAGCCCAGAAAAATGTGGAAACTACAGCTGGAGGAACCACCTCCTGGGGCAGGGGAAGGGGCTGAATGCTTCAGATAGTTCAAGGTATGGCAACATTTGTTGTAAAAATGGTGTGCATGGTTAACCTAATACTATTAGCTAAATTCCAGTGTAGTCAATTACAAGCGTTACCGCATAGTCAAGACACAACCAGTTATTTGTAACCTGTGCTTGGGTTAAGGTGCATTTGTGTCATATTCTATATTAATTCTATATTTAAAAAGTGGGAACAATCTTAGACCAATGGATGTTTTTAATCATTCAGAACTTAGGACCTTTGTAGCAAACTGTGTAAGGAATATCTCTAAGGAAACAATGGGTTTGCTTCCTATTTTCACAGTGTAACTTAGAGCTGAGTCTGTTTGGTGGCTGATAAAGGTTATCACAACTATCAGCTGTAGAAGGGATTGGGGTATCCTTTCTGCTCAGTTCAACAGTTTAAGGGAATTGTGATGTTCCTGGGCCGCACTACCAGCCATGGGGAGAACCACGGACATCATGCCTGCTACTTTATAAGCAACTGTAATTACATGCCTGCTGGAAGTCCTGCTTGCTGAAAAGTCAGTGACCATTTGACTTTTAGTGTAATGAATAAATGAAGACTCTCTGCAGTAATCTGTAGGCTTTGCCTGTAGACCTGGAGAGGAGGAAGCCCTTGGTAGTACTCTCACTTTCCTACCAAATAGTGCAAGAACACTATTGAGGCATCTGCATGGGCTGTGCAAGCAAAGGTACGGTTTGCAGATGTATAAGGGGGCTTTGTTGCCAAGTTAAAATCTTCACTTGACCAAATATTTTAACACAGACAAAATCCCTACACAAACACTAGTGTATAAAAGGACCATGTGGAAATATCACTGAATTTACATGGTTGCTTCCATAGCAAGCATATTCTTTTTGAATTGTGTTTCTTTTCACCTATATTTTCCTTTGTACATTTTAAAACTGTACATAAACAAGTTTTAAACAGAACACCAACACACACTAACAATGTTAGTATTGTTTTCAGGGAACTTTTTGTAAGCTATTGGGTTTTGCTAGCTTTAAATTTTCTCTTCCTTTAGTAAATGTTGAGGTAGTTCTTTATACTGCCATGCTAATTTCCATTCTGGAGAGCTGAAAGTTGTGGTTCATAGCAAGGTTTTGGCACTTTCAATTAGATTTTCAGATATACCAAGGCCTAGGGCTCATCTCGGGAAGAGGCGTGTTTAAAAGTCCTTCTCACCTGAGGTTTAAATTGGATTGTGATAATTCAAATTTTTTAAAAAACAAAACAAACCCAACAAAATAGACCTAAATGCAATTTACTGGAGAGCTAAGTCGCTTTACATGTTGCCAACTGAGAGACTCAAGTATAAAAGTGATGTGAGACTGCAGGCCCTAAGGAACTTTCCCTTCCTTTCAGTGGAAGCTGAAAGGCTTTGCAGATGTGGTGTGGTCATTCTCTGTTGACGTTGGTGGTCATGCTGTTATCACAGCACTGCTCCCACAGCTGTCATTGGAGTGATGTTGGCAGAGCCTCTGCTGGGAGACATCTGCCTTGCTCTTCTAACTGGAGTTGAAATGCTATGATGACAGCTGCACAGAAAGTGAAGAAAAAGGGAAGACAATAGAAATCTGAAAGAAATATTGGAGATATAAATGGAAGCAACTATGCTAACCACTGTCAAGATTCAGACCAGAATTTCACAAGTTAGAAAATGCAGCTAAAGGGGCATCATTTCTATCTCAGTTACAGCGCTGTAAATCTAGGATTGTTAAGTGACTCTATATTTATACCAATAGCCAGAATCTGCCTTGGGTCCCTAAAGTAATTTTAATTCACCTCCCTTGTCTATTTATGCTACAGTGGCTCTTCACAGCAGCATGCTATGATCACACAGCACACACATGACATTTTATGGCAATGCTATAAAAGAAGTTGACCACTGAACATAACAGCTTGCAGTCAACTTCTATGAACATCGAGAGAAGTGAGGTTGCTTTCAGTGTACTTTGATCTATTGTTTTCATTGGAAGAATAGCAACAACGCATCAATTTTTATCTCTAAGCAACATCCACTGTTCCAGCAGTTAAAAAAGCTATTACAACATACAGAAAATGGCATTTTTGTTGAGAACACCATGTCTTTTTTTTCCTATTGTTCTGTATATTAAGCCTTACCCCACTTACGTGTAACTTAGTCCCAGTGGAAAAGCTATTGTAACTCGTATGCATTTGTTACAAAGACTTGGAACATAAGAAATGCTTTAAGAGCACATACATCAACTAGATGAGCTCAGAGAAATACAGGCCATTCTGCTAGACTGCCTAAATCATGAATGGGCTGAAGCATTGTTCGAATACGACAACCAAACACCTCACATACTAAATTGAACAACCACCCTCCACACACATGCTTTTCAGGTGCGAGATTAAATTGTGGCCCAAAGTCTGGATCTCTGCTGTAAGTGAACTGAGGCCTAATGCAAAAAAAACCCACCTCACTCCTCTGCACTTGCAGCTCCAGTGTTAAAGAATCCGTACACTGGGGCAGCCCTGTCTCTGTATTTGCTACAGGCTCGATGGTGCTGGAAAAGTGGACTTTTGAGGGACACACAACTTGAATCTGCATGACTTAGAACAGATGGAGGCTAAGAACAGCCTGCTGTGCATGCGACATTACCTTACTTAACTGTATGTGGCAACACGCCAAATGTGTGGGTGTCCTGGCCCTCAGATACACAAGGAGAATGAGTGTTACCTTTGCAGGCATAATACCTTGCTGTATTTTCATGCAATGAAAGCATTTGGTTTCCTTCCTTTTAGGGGCTGGGGCTTAGAAATATAAACGATGGTACATGTGCCATGATAGGTAGCAGTAGCACTCCTCTACAAAGGACTATTACTTTCTAGGATGCCAAAGTAGCTGTGGCTGAATACTTGCACATAAAAAAACTATTTAGTCACAAAGTGAACGTACGTGAACGTAAGCAAAAGCACAAGGGAGACAATGAGAGAAGTTGTACAGACTTCCCTCTGTGGTAAAAAAGTATTTAGAAAGTTTCCTGCAACAAACATGAATAATAAATAAATAAAATAGTGAAAGAAAATAATAAAACTGCCTATAATTATATCCACATTACCAAATTATGCAATATGCAATAGCCAGTACTTATGGTTATCCCATTTTGTAGGCAGACATCTGTTAATGGTTCTTTTTTCTGTTTCTGAGCATCCACGTCTTCCTACTGAGATCTGGCTTGGATTATTTCCAGAAGCGCCTTTATAGTTTCTGTTCCCTAAATGCAGTGGTTTTGTTGTGGTGGTGTTCCTCTGTTTTGTGAGGGTAGAGGCCATGTTTGTGTTTTCTATCTCAGTTTCTCTCCTCACATCTAGGCATTAGCTCCAAAGAGCCACAATAACCAAACCTGGGTGATAGAAGGATCCTGTTCCCTTGATATGAAAGGTCTTGCTGTTCTCTGGCTGCTTTCAACAAAGAGCCCTAATCTCCTGCGTCAGCAAATGTAACAGTGAAGATGTTATTTTCTCAGGATTTGGTGTGTTAAATACGGATTATACTTTTTTTCCAGTTACAGAATCTGTGCACAGCTTCCCACCATAACGCCTTCACATTCACCTACATGCTCCCCAAGGACAGAGCCCCTGGGCTTCAGATCAGGCCATGGACCAGCTCATGTCTGCCTTCAGTCTGTTTATCACCATGGAACAGCAACAACAGCAGCAACGTCAGACAAGAAAAAAAGCAGAAGTCCTCAGCAAAGGTGAGAAGTCTTGGCAGTATTAAGGGAGAACAGGAAAATTAAATAAGAAACACTATACTACATCAGTGAGTATACATCAGAAACTAATTCAAGACCCTTGAACACAATGACAGAGGTGTTACTGGACTGGTCAGATACAGGGTCATCCATACACAGAAAAGAAGAAACAAAGGAGTTAACTTGAAAGCAAAATGCTCGTGAGCAATGAGACCTTTTCTGTTTCAAAGGAAAATTCCATGCCTTCCCTTCTGGTTGGCCTGCCGAAGCAGATATGCTTTTGGAGTACAGCATGTACAGTGCATAAGCAACTATTGGCATTCATGGTTGGCTTCCAAATCAGCAGTGCTTAAAAATATGAAGTGCAAACTTGGCTCTCTCCTCTATCCTGGGTTTTGTTATTGTTGGTTTTGTTGTTCTTGTTATTGCTCTGAAACAGTATTTGCTCCCTTCAAAAAAATTAATATCTAATTTTAACTCAGTGGATGTATTTCTCCTTTATTCAATCAAAATGCTCTTCCTTTCCTTCTGATGTCATTGGCAGACAGTTGGCAGTTTCCTGTAAAGAAATAGTGCTGTAGATGACTGTGTGAATAGGCACTTCTGAAGACGTTCAGTATCATCTCAGATCATCCCTGGAGCAATACCAGAAGGAATACCTCCACTAGCACAAATACAGTAACCATTCTGACCAGGTACTGGAGGCTTTGTGTGAAACCTACTCTAGATAATGTAACCAGACTGAGTGACAAAAAAGAACCAGCCTGAGAACTTCAGGTTCATCATGAGCAATCATCTCTCCTAATTAGCAAAATACTTACTGTTATTCACTCTCTCTTCCCAAAACAGTGTATCTTGCTGGAATTAAAAGACATGGCTCTGGGTGTTGTTTTTATTATTCTAGTATCTACACACACGGATGGCAGAATGAGACACTCAAGATGGCTAGCAGTAAAAACTTTCAGCGTGAATGAAGATGATCACTACTCAGAGCCAAGCAGCAGGTCAGTTTGTCCTTAGACATGGATAATTGAACAATGTGGAAATATTCAAGAATGGATTGGTCAAAGCAGCTGTGCAAGTGTGAGGAAATTTCTCTCATGAGAGGTGTGGAGAGAAGGAAACTCAGGGACAGAATGACAGCAGGGAGTAAAGCTCAAGGAAGGGACTTTTCCACATTCAAAAGCAGCTTCCCTATGTAGCTGTAATCTCCCATGCCAACAGATTCACACATACCATGACTGCAGTTTAGGTAGATTATACACCAAACAAGGAGGGCAGACCAAGGTTTTTCAACCTTTATACCTGAGAATAATTATATATATGTCTCCATACAGTAATATATTGGAGTGTTTTACTTATTCAGTGAATTGCAACAGGTATAAAAATCAAAAGCAATATATCAGAAGAAAATGTGTGTGCCAAACTTACTTCATGAGCACATCAAAAAACACATGATCCTCTATTAGCAACAAAGACAGAAAGTCCACAGCCCCGGTTATTTCTTCAGAACTACCTCCATTTCACTTCAGAGCACCTGTCCAACGACTCTATCCCTCAACTGGTCATTCTTGCAGAGAGGACCACTCTGTGGACCACACTGTGGAAACTAAACCTTTCCTAGCATCTTCCCTCATGCAGTTAAGAAGGGCTAGGTGGGCTGCCATCACTGTCATAGAACTCCCTTGTTTTGTCATCAGGCTTTAGAAGAAAAAATATTATAGGACGCATTGGTACAGATCACCAACAAAAAGCTAGCTCATACCAGCCTGGCTTTCACTTCAGTGGGTCTAGCGGAGACTTGCCAGTGAAAGCTCTCTTGCCCTCTTTGGTTTGGGAAAGTGCATTACGATAGGAAATGTGGCAGCTAACACAGTGTTAGATACTGTTTTGCTCATATTGCAGGAAAGAACAATAATGTTTGAAACTCTGATGGTCAGAATTAGCCTGCAAACTGGTTGAAGAGAAACATGAATAAAAGTACCATTCCCTTTTCTGTTCCTACTTGAAACATCATGGTAGCATGGTTAAAAAAACGTATGCTCTTTCTTATAGTGGGGAAGAGCCTAAAATGCTCATTTGTAAAATGTTTAGAGAACAGTCTCATCTGTTCCATACTTACTAGTTGCTTGACTCTAATAAGGTTGTTACTAAAAAAGCCCAGTTTACTGTCTTTCATGTCATATTAACTTCATGTCAAATAATGTTTATATAAATAATCTTGGAGCCACGGGAAACTCGAAGGATGTTTTTTCAGAGTCCTTGCAGCATTTGCCTCAGGAATTGTTAAGATATATGAAGACTATAAGAAATTCAAAATTTATGAAAAAAAAATAAATTCTTCAGCAATGTTTTGCATTGTACTTGTAACTGGGTCTAAACAGACTTCATCCATTCCCACATTTCATCAGAGATCCTGTGCTGCTGGATTTCAGGGTTTCTTCAGTTTTCCAGCCTTAACAATTCTACCCACCAGAGATTTTCCAATTTTCTTCAGAATTTCTCCTTTTCCTTCCTCTCCAAAGTCCTTGTTGAAAGCCTTCAACAAATCAAATACTTGACAGCAACTTCTTTTATCTTCATTTTAAAAACCTGTCATCTATGTTTCTGTAGAATGATATTTTAAACTAGTCTAGCAGAGTGATTTATAAGCTTAGACACTGCTTTATTTGACCTCCTTCACCTTGAAAGGACATGTAAAAGGAAACAGAGATTCATCTTCTGCTATTCCATAGGCTCCCAAGCTTCTTTTCATTGAGAACAGGACACAATCATTTATCCTGAGTAAAATATTGCAGGTTACGCACACTCCACTATCTCTATAATATATCATGCTTTAACTTACATTTTTTCCAACATTGTATTAATGTTAAATGCAGTAACCAGTAAAAACCTCGTTTTTCCTGGTGCCTTCATTTTTCCTTATGACTTGCCAGAACATCGATACTTGGTTCTGCCTTCATGACATTTTGCTTTGATACTCACGTGGTCAAATAAGCTAAAAATAAAAGAAGCTAAGTTTTTCTTTCTACTTGATAATCTAGATGGAAATTATGCAGTGGTGTGAAGCAGATTCAAAACATTTGAACAAATATATCTTTAATAAAGCATGGCATCAGTAGCAACAGCAGTCAGATGTAAAAAGTCATGTTGTGTTAGTTTCAATGGAATAAGTGAGACTTCAGTCATAGGTGTTAATCTGATCTTGCCAATGTAGTGTTAAACCATTTAATATGGTTTGAGGTTTTAAGTACGGAGAGGTTAGCCTGCTCAGTCACATGGCAGCTACACTAGAAATTCATGCCAAAGCTGGGAAGTATATTGTTTAGCATGTACAAGAACAAAACAAGGCATTTGGAAACTGAAATCCAGTCATTAAACAACTAACAATCAAAATCTGTCAGAGTCCCTTTGCTAGACACAGGTTAGAATCCATTATGCTATCCAAAAGTCTTTCTTAGCACAAGAAGAAATATTTAATTCTCTTATTCATCTCTCGGTTCATGACTGTAGGAGTAAAGATTGATTTGCTCCTTTTGTTAATAAATATAGACAGGGGAAAGAAAAAGGATAAGAGAGTGGAAAGCAGGGGAGGTGTAGCTATTGCTGAGCTTGTCGGGTTACAAGACAACTGAGTACTCATGGAAAAACAGTTTGAGGTAGCCAGTCACCCCTAGTAACTGCTGGCCTGGAGCCTGATTCCCTTGCATGGGGTATCCCCTGCCTGGCCAAGTCAGGGCTCCTTCCTTTCACTCATCATCCTGCAGTCAGTAGAGCAGCACAGGCCAGCTCAAAGTAGGGTTAAAAGCTGAGTGCCAGAAAGAGACACCAAAAAAGAGGTAACGAGGGGAAAGGGAGAGACTCAGAGAACACGGAAAGGCAAGGCAGGACCTCACTTTTGTCAGGTTGCCGGTTTGCTGGGAACAGCCAGGTACCCTCTCATGTTTAGGGGCCTGGGTCTGGTGGAAGCTGCCCAGTGGAGGAAAGAATCAACCAGTGATCTTTCCTCAGGAAGTCCTTCAGATACCTATTCTACCATAATAGTTCCCACTATTTTGCCTTTCAAAGGTTCAAAAGGTGATGTGAGATCCAACAGGATATCCCTTTATTTCATTCACCTATTTGGGTCCACTAATTTCTCACTTCACCCTTTTCTTTATTTGTCACATACCATCTTCATACTACCCTTGGCTGGATCAGGAAGACCTCTCTGGATGAGTGACGGTTGTCTCAATTTCTTAACCCTCCTGACATCTTTAACCCTTGCAGCTATTAGCAGCACTTTATGAACTCTTAGCTATTTCCCAGAGATGATTTCACAGTTGCAATAGGCACAGTCCCCAGTTATTACAAAGGTAGGGAGAAGTCAACAAGTAACAAATTCTGTTTCATTTCAGCCAGGGATGATGTGAGGTTCCACTAGAGCAGTTAAATCCCCTAATAAGGTAGGGAGGAAACCAAGATCCTGATCTAGCTGTCATGGCTAAATCTGTTTCAGATTCCAAGAACAGGCTTCAGGATTTCCACCAACCACTATAAAGTTCAAAACAATCTATCCAACCCTTTAGGCTGGTAAGTCCTTCTCCATGGTAAACGTGCCCAATGTTTCACAACACATTCTCTCAGAGATGGCAGTTAGCCACCTGGCAGCCGGTCTTATGAAAGGTTTTCTTCCTTTTAATTATAAAAATATCCACACAAATTCCTCCCTTGCCTATCATGCTGTTTTCACAATACAGTTCAAAGTGATTTATGAAGGAGTAAATGAACACATTTCTACTATGGCCATTATAGCTATAGTTGATTGAGCAGTATCAAGTGCTGCATTTTTGCAGTTTAGGTACTGGAATCATTCATTTAATCTGATTTACACTGGTGACATTCGGTGCTGTCATTCTTATGATATGGCAACTTGTCAATGCCAGCTATCTAATTTTGCAAAGCCATTACCCCAAATTTATTAGTGATGGACCTTAAATGACAATTCAGTCCTGAAGAGTCTTATATTTTGGGGGCAGTGAACATCCTTGAAACAGGCTTACATTAATGTCTTGTGCCTTGCAATTAGGCAGACTTAGGAACACTCACTCAAAGAGCAGTAGCTACTCAGCTGAGCTTTGCAGCTGCTTCCTTCTGCTAGAACCAGCAGAATTAAATACTTGGATCACCATAACATAAAAAATTGAAAAGGACTGCATCTAGAACTAAGGTTGGGTCTTCCTCTTGCTTCAATGCATGGTTATACATAGACACAGATCAGTGCCTACTGATGCCTGCATGAATTTTATTATTAACTTCAGTAACTGTATGGCTGGTCTTCTCTACACTAGGGGGTGATTGACTAGTTATTTAATTAACTAGTTTAAGCAGCATTAACAATAATCTCAGCAGTACCCAATGGATTTTCTGCTTTAAATATACTGTGCACTTCCTTATTTATAGTAAACACCAGCAGTGGGATTCATCTGTCCAAATATAGATTCTGCGTTGTAGGTGTCTGTGTCTGAGTTAACTGTCTAGGCTCCCTTTATATTCAAGGGAACAGGCCTTCTGAGGGCAGAGCTCCTCTCATCCCATTTCCGACATCTAAAATAGATTAAACGAATCACCTTCATTTAGAAGACAGAGTAGGAAGGCCTATTTCTGTCCATTCATTATGGAGGGGTTATTGACAACTAGTAATGGTACAGATGTCTACACTGTAAAGTCTATAACACAGAGAGATGCTTCCTGCTCTAAAGTAACGCCAAGAAAGCTGTGGCCATCAAGCAGCCCCTATTTTTCCTCAGATGAACAATCTACCACTTTGCTGCCTTGCAATAATGTCAGCCTCAATCATCTACTCATTTCATTTGGAAGCAGGGTATGTTTGAGAATGGTATTTCAGACCCACCCTTCTTGCTGGCTTTCACTCTTCTGCCCATAGTTTCAACTCCATGGTCTCATTTTACTGGCCAAGGAGGTAATGAGCTATTGAAATGAAACAGTGCTGCTGTGTAGCTGGTTGAGGAGATCATTGTTGAGCAATGTAACATGCTCTTATCCTTTGTCCCCAGAGGACTGAGCAAACGTTTTGTGAGGCAATCCCATTTACTGCCGATGCCAATGCCAGGAAATGAACAATCTGTGTTAGCTTTTGACTTTTAAAAACAATGGGCTGGATGCAATGCCCTCTGAAGTTACCAGGAGTCTTGTTCTTCCTTTGTTTCCAAAGGGCATGGGGTCAGGCTCAACACTAGGAGTTTATTTTGCTTTGTTTATACACTTAACGAGAAATAAAAGTTAAAGGCAGGTGTAGTTGTGATTATGAGCAGTTGATCTATATGGCAAAAGCAGAATGTGATTTTTAAAGAAACAACAATCCAACCATCAATTTCCTAATTAAAATGTTTTTGCACTAATTGCAAATCACAGTTTTTATCATGTGTCCTAGTTTAAGGTTTATATAGGAGATTATGGCCCTCTGCATTATAAAATCTAGACACACAACAATTTTGTTATAAAGTTCTTGTTATGCTTTTAAAGAGGAACTTCCCACAGAATATGTGTATTGCTGATGATTCATTTGTGTAGCAGTTCTTCCCTAGTTTGACAATCTTTTACATAAATATTGATAAGGCTTCTAGCACTCATGTTCCCCTTTCCTCTTTTCCCTCTCCCTATGGGAAACGTCCCTCTGAGGACCATGCATGACCCACAGTATATGTATGTATGTATGGGATATGATGCACAGGCTTCTGATCTCACATACTGAAGAAGCTACTGCAGTACAAACCCGATTGCCAATATTTATGAAACATCAGTTACCCTCAAAAAAATATCTAAGAAGTATAGCAATGTTATTGTTCTTACTTTAGAGGTAAGAAATTGAATCACAAAAGAAAATAATTGATTTATTCATGACTGCATGGACACAAGAAGAGTCTTTCCTGAGGCCATGCCCCATTCTCTTAGACAGAGAACTACATACCCTCAGCCCTACACTATGCATATACATATCAATTTATGGTTACGTTCATTGACTAGATTCCATATCTCTGAGGATATGGACTGGTTTGCAGGGGGAAGAACTGCTTCAGTCATTTAGATGATCTGAGGCTGAGCACAAAGTTGCAGCTGTGCACTTTTTGTGCATATGGCACAACTGCCTACTAGGACTTGGACTGTGCCTGCCACACAACTGATGCATATCACCAAACAACATCTCCTTGGGCTATAGGCAAGTGGGTGAGTATAACTGGCAGCCAGCTCCTTCAAGAGGCTTTCTTATGTATGGAAACATGTATGACATCTCCATAATCGAAAACCTTTCTTAGTATCTTTTAACACCTTCATTGTAACCTGGAGGAGTGATGGAGTAAAGTCTCATCAAGCTTGCAGGTGACATCAAACAGGAGAAACCAGCTGATGCACTTCAGGGCAGGGTTGCCATTCACAGTGACCTAGATAGACTGGAGGAATGGGTCAGTCACAACCTTATGAAATTCAGCAAGGGGAAATGGAAAGTCCTGCACCTGGGAAGGAACAACCCTAGCAATGATATAGGCCAGGGACTGACTAACTGGGGAGCAGCTCTATTGAGAAAGATGTGGGAATCACAGTGGGAAATCAGCATAAACCAGCAACCTGCCTACCAGCAAGGAAAGCCAACAGCATCCTAGGCTGTTTCAGCAGAAGCACAACCAGGAAAATTATAATCTCCCTTTACTCAGTGCTTGTTAGACCACATTTAAAATACTCTGTATAGTTTTGGATTCTGCAGTAGAAGAAATCCACTGATACGTTGGAGCATGCTCAGCAGAGGGCTACCAAGATGCTCAAGGGTCTGGAGCACTTGTTCTGGAGGGAGAGGCTGAGGAAATGATGCTAATTCAGCCTGGAGAAGAGACAGCTTTAGAGGGATCTGACTAGCAGCCTGCCGGTATGTATGAAGAGGTGGCACCAGGCTCTTCATTGGCAGCTCATGGTGAAAGGATGACAGACAATGGGTATAAACTGAAGCAAGAGAGCTTCAGGTTGGATATAAAGAAAAAATGTTTCCCTCTGTCAAGCAGAAACACAGGTTAGCAGAGAGGCAGTGCAGTCCCCGTCCTTTGAGCTTTTCAAGACCTGACTGGATAAATTCCAAAGTAACCTTGGTCCGATCTCATAGGTAACCTGCCAGAGAAGGAGGCAGGACTAGAGATGTCCTGAGGTTCCTTCCAACTTGAATTGTCCTACAGTCTTATAAAAGAGAGTTTTCAGCAAAAGATTTTGTTTGGGAAGCACCAAATAATATTTTCAAGCTGCAAACTTCAGGAAGGAGTGTAAATGAATACTAAAATTGTACAGCAGGCATATTATACATTCTGTGCAGAGCAGTTATTTCCCTTATATAACAGCCTTTGCATTGTTCCTATTTTTAATCCCTTTATTATCACCAATCACCACTAATGCAACGAGTGAAGCAGAAGGAGTGTGGACTGCCATACTGCCTATGATGGCTTTTGGATGCACTGCAGTGTGCCCAAAATTGCTTATGTTTATGGGGAGACATTCTGGCCTCTGCCTCACTGCAAAAACATGTGCTTTGCTTATGCAAAATCCTCACAAGTCTGAAGTAATTAAAGTTGCTGTATTTCTGTCTAATATTTCACAGTCAGAAGTGTGTGAGCATGCACTATGTGACACACCACAGTGAGTCTGACATACTGGAGAGGTATCTGAGCTGCAACTGAGTTATTGTGCAAGCACATACCATCTGTGCAATAAAAGGGATGGCCTGATTATGGCTATTTATCCATGCTTTACTATCCAGGCCAGAGGCCTGGAAATCTTGGCCAAATGACCGTATTTATCTTTTTCCACATGGACAATAAAGTAGAATAATTGACAAAAAAGAATGGGGCAATGCAGATGTAGGGTATCCCTAGAACAAATGTGCATAGTCATCTCTTTCCCTGATAGAACTTAAAATTTTAAGACACACCTCTTTCGCTTCCCATGCTGAAGTGTCACCCTTTTCTTGTCCAAGGATAAAAGTCAGTCACAAGAACTAAAGCTTTTATTTTGTTATTTTTGGTCCTGGGATGGAATGACAATGAGGAGAAACAAATCCCATGTTGGTGGGATGTGTCAATTTGAAACACAGTCTCAGTACTATTTCCTGGACTAGCCTTGCTGCCTGCTGCCAGGCATCTTCTTCTGCATGAGGGTAGCTGTTCTTCAGAGTTGGTGGGAAGGATCACTGTAGAGCAGATTGATTTCCAGGTCCCAGAGCAGACCCAATGTCTTATGCTTACAAAGCACCCAGACCACTCCTACAGCTTTCTCCCACAGGGTCCGTACTGTTTGTCTGAAAAGTGAAAAGGGCAGTGATAAAGCTGATGAGTGGATTCCAGCTTGTTTTCTTTACTCAGGTCTTGTTTACACTCTAGTTCCTAGAAGCCTCTGTGACTAGTTGTGAACTAGTAGCCTCATCTCACTAGAAGAACCAATGAAATAAACCTGGAGCAAATTGTGAAAGTAAGAAAGTTTTCACTGAGTTCTCTAAAATTCTTTGGGCTTGTCTGTGCATGGCTTTTTGTGCTGATCTAACAAAACTGAACTGGGGTTGTATCAATTTAATTAAATCACTGCAAAAGCTGTGTAATCTAATCCTTAGTTTTGGTTAACACCTATGCAACTCAAACACCTGAGCAATAGCTACATAAAGAGCTCAAAGGCATAAAAAAGACTCGTGATCCAGTCCACCAATCTCAGTTTCAATTAAATGCTAAGAAAGCATGTACTTTATGCCCATATACCTCACTGTAAAGCAAGGAGAAACAGAGAAAGTAGTAGATGTTCCTAAATTAAAGAAACTCATGCCTGATAAAGGTAGGCTAAACCATATCAAGTAACTTTCAGATCTTCTTCCTCCTTCATAAAACTAGCACTAAATGCCAAAAGCTTTTTTTTTTTTTTTTAATATTGCAAGCCACCTTTAAGAACAGAGGGAAAGAGTCTCCTTGACAATACTGTATGAGTCCCTAGAGGCTTTTCCAACACTTCGTTTTAGTCATCTGGAACAATTTATTGATACACAGTCATCCCTTTCAGAAATTTCCAGAGAAATTAACCCACTATTACTCACACTGTAAATCCCCACGGAGCAGTCAGTCTGGTCGATGTTTTTGTGTATAGTGACTCCTACCATGCATGACAGTGCCAGCCTCATGGAGCCCATCAGAGCTTTCTGAATAATCAGCAAAAATGGATCGCTTTCCGACTCTGCCAGTTGGCAGCTGACAGCGTCTCTAATGGTAAGTTGGCCACGCCTCCCCCTTCCATTTGCCTGCATGGCTGCTGAAAGGGAAACCTCAGGGAACCCAGGAGGCATTAAATTAGGTGCAGGTTATCTGCTGATTCCTGACTGCAGCAGGAACAGACTGAAAATTAGCATGGTTAACTCACTAAAAGTCAAGAAATGATGGCTTCTGTTGCTCTGCTGCGTAAATGAGGAGGGGGATCAGGAGTCTTTCCCTTTTAAACTCTTAAATACAGATTAGCCAGAAACCCTCTTTGCGCTCCCTTGAGAATAACAGTGGGGCTGGGAATCACAGAATCTGGGACTGGCTCCAGCAAGAATATATTCTGCACTTCCCTACAGTTACGTAGCTGCTGCCTTTTCTAAACAAGCCCCAGCAGTGATGGCAGGAGGCACACTGACCACCTCTTGATGAAGGCTGATTATTGCTGTGGTTGTGGGCATCCCTCCTTATCTTGCCACTGCCTTCTGCCGCTGTAGCCTGGGTTCAAGGAAGCCAACAGCCTGATGGGATGGCTTTGCACCGCACTCACTAAACACACAGCTGGTCAGCTAGCTGGGCTGTGGGTGAATATCCTCCTCCTGGCCCAGCTGTGCTTTCAGTGTTCTGCCAACTAAAAACAGTTGGCACCAGCTACAACAGTGAACTCCTCCACAACAAACAGTGCCTTCTCTGATAACCCAGCAGTTTGGAAGATAACACAGAATTCTTCTAAGCCTTTTTGAAAAATCTTTATAACCATCAGTTTCATTGCTTCCAAGTTCACACAGCAAATTTTTTTTCTGTTCCATTATGTCCAAATTTTTTGCATGGTCACATCTGTGATATCCTTTTAGGTATGATGGAGTTATTAAGAGATAAGTGTAGTCAGAACTGGCCTCTGTTCTCATTATTTTGTTCTGACATACACCAGTTGAAAGAGTTTTGTGCAGCTTCCTGACCTAGATCTCTTCTTCTGGTCCTGTTTTTATTATTGTTGTGAGATGTGATGTATGTATCAAAGTATCCTTGTTTCCACCAGAACCTTCACGTTTTTTCTTTTGCCAAATAAGCCTCTCTTCAGTGTATAACACCAATAATGCTTCAGCAACTTTAATTACTTGCACATTACAAGCACAAACACTTTTTGTTCTCTGGTAAACACATACACCACCACTCCCTTAAAGCCTTGCACACATACGTGCAAGCAGGCACACATGCAGGCCTGCACTGCCCTTCCAGTGGAAAGAAATCATCTCTGTTCATAGAAATTTTCTGTGTTTACAGAACAGACATCTTTAGGCTCAGTTATTACAATGCTCCATTATTTCTTTTGTTGCAGAATGGTAGGGCTGGCAGGGACTTAGGTAAGCATCATTAAGCAACTCTTGCAGTATGCATAATCATTGTGATGGAAGTTATAGGAGTGTTTATGATATTCTTACATGAATCAATTAAATATGGGACTTAAAATGACTCATCATGGTTCTGCAGCATTCACTTCCCATCTGTCTGACCTTTGTTCCCTACACAGGCATGCTGGATCTTCTTCCCACAAAATTCTGAACCTGGTATATAACTGACAAGAATGCTGTATGGCTTATACCCATCAGAATGAGAGCATACCTTAGGCTGCAAGATGCGTTACCCTGCTTTCAAAAATGTACTCACAAATCATCTCTCCAAATGGTACAGAACATCAGCTCTGGAAATACTAGTGTTAGTTATTCATTGACACAGCTACCAAAAGGTTATGTGTCTTCACAGCTCACTGGCTTTATCTACTCAGAGGAATATCTCATACAAAGCTTCACTGCCATCCTGCCTATCAGTGTATGTACCATTGCACACAATAACATGTACAAACACTCCCCACTGTACAGAGCTGTCATCTTTGTTTGTCTCTGGATGAACCATGTTGTGTTCTTAGTAGGAGGGGCAGCGCTGCCATCTCATTATCAATGCTCAAAATCCCTTCCCCCATTGACCATCAAGGAAAGTATTATTCACAGCCTATGCAAGCAGTATGGCGTGCTCTATTTTCATAGCACTCAATTGGAGGAGCATTAATTAACTTCCTTTTCCTTCACTATCTGGAACATGAAAAGTGGTGATCCACTGGGAAGACAAATAAAGCCAGATTCAGCTGAGCGAGGTCAAATCAAGACACTTTGGGCTATGACTAAGGGCTTGAAGAACCGGCAGAAATGTGTTGTTGACTGCACTTGCACAACACAGCAGGTTCATGGCAGGAAGTTCTAAAGAGAATCTGTGTTCTGCCAATGCAACAATTAATTCCCTAAACTGCACTGTAATTTGGAAACAGCTGGGTAAGCATCTTATTGCCTATTGAAAGGGGAACAAATTTCCCAAGAACTTCTGTGAGAAGTTTTCCTATTTCCAGCAGGTTTAAGGTATATAAAAATAAATTTATCATCAAAGTGTGGTGGAGAAGCAAAACATATGGGAACATTTTATACCACCACGGCACTGGTAATAATCACTACTTCATCGACAAACCACAGTCCTACCTTCAATAACAACATTTACCTTATAAATTAGGTAAAAATTAATAGAGAATAACCTACTAGTAGTATAGAAAAAAATACTTTTAAATAAAAGAGATTAACTTAAGTGATGTCTATGAACCCTCCATAATAGTCTATCATCATTTTGAGAGTCCATGAGCACAGGATTTTTAATATCATCTTTTAACATGTTGACACTCGCACTCTCTATCTGCACAATAGCAACAGTGAGGACTTCAGAGACCTACCTCTCACTTCAGGAGAAGTAGAGAATACTCAGACTCCTTGCTGCTAAGAGTGAAGTGCCAGATGTGACAATATTGGCTAAACATCCCCCCCCCCCCCAAAAAAAGAAAACCTCAGAAAAAGTACAATGGGTTTTCCAGTTGTGTGTTTCCTCATCTGGTTCCTAGCACAGACCCCACATGCAGTTGTTTCAGCATAAATGAGGGATTAGCAAGGGGACGGAAAAGAGGCCAGTGACAGAGATACAGGAGCTGTTTATACAAGCACTGCTGCTGGGAAAATGCACGTGCAACCACAGATAAATTCAGTTTGTATTATTTATACATGAACTTGAGTTCTGAAAATGAAGTGGCTACAAACCACACATTTCTCATCTCTTTTCTCACCAGTATCACACCAATACTTATTTCACAGACAGCAACTCCACTTTAAGAGAGACAACACCTTGCTTGTTGCTCACAACTTGAAAGAGAAAGCAAATTGACTTGAAGGTCATACGCTTTTGTTTACACCAATTCTTGCATGAGAATGTCAATAGCAATGCAACATAACTCCTATAGGCTGAACATTTCCTTCGGTCCCTAAGAAAGAAGCTCTGAAAACATATACAATATTCTCACTGCTGGTGCATGTTGTGGCTATCAACCAAGGAAGAAACTGCCTGCATGCTGTGTTATCAGTACGGTGTCTGTATGGCTGTGTAGCAGATTTTTGCTGCTTCCTTATTGCTGCACCTGCAGATTTCATCATTGCTTTCAAGTGTAGGGTTAAAAGAATGCATTATATTGGGGCTGCAAATTCATCGTTCAATTTGAATTGCAGTCAGATAATCCTTCTAGTTTATAGTCATCCCAAAATTAATTCTACCAGGTATTTATTTCATATGTGGTTGAAACTGTCTTTCAATGTCACTTAGGAATGCCTTCAGGAAAAGAAAAAAAAAAAAGATAAGTATGCAGGGCCACTTGGAGCTGCAGTGCTGTTGAAGACATTATGAATGACAGTGTTTTGGCAGACATGAAGCCAAGACCACTTTTCCCAAAGGAAGCAAACACTGAAAACATGCACTTTGTCTGGCCTCCCTATGTATAAGTCAACTTCCTATGATGATTCACTAAGACTTACATCATCACCACTGTTGTTATTTATACTGAGAGCTCTTCAGAGAAAGAATTATCTCTTGCTGTGTATATGTGCAGCATCTGCCATGGCTGCCACCTCAGAACATGAAATTGCCTTAATTCTTAGTTAATATGCCTTTCCTATGGAGCATTTCTGTGTTTACATGGAAAGAACCAAGGGATAAGAGAACCGGCACACAAATTCCATCAACAGCTCTTGAGAAACCTGTGAAAATATTTCAAATGTTTCTTCAACACACTATAATTTCCATGCACACTTGCATATCAGCAGGTCAGTAACTGCCTAATGCTGAAGTAGTGCCCAGCTGAGCACCATTGGTGGGTTTGGCCAAAGTCTACTGGGAACCCACCAGTAATTAGTGCTTTCATTGGAGGTCTAGTCTGATAACAAAAGTGTCTCCTTCCTTTTTCCAGAGAAAACATTCCTTGTGTAACTCATGACTTGAAAACATGCCTGTCTGACCAGTCAGTGCTTTTAACCAGGCCAAAATGCCACAGATGTCACCATCCTACAGAACCATACAGATCGGGCTGTTTCTCAGCTGAGCTCACATGGGTCTAAGTGAATGCTTCCAGAATGCCCTACATTGGTTTGATGTTCCAGCTGACAGTACAGAAACTCCAGCAGATACCTTTTGTTCCTCACCAAGCACAGAGTAAAAGCCGAGCATTTTCCCTGGCCTCCGTTATAAGAAAAGAAGTTAGCAATGGTTGACGAAAAATTTCCTAGCAACTCAGCAGGATACAGTCTTTCCTCTCACAATTCCACAAGGCTCTGAAGGGCCCTTCAGAATTTGCTATAGCTTCAGATATAAGTGTCCAGGGAGCAAAATTCTGCAGTTCTGTGTAGCAGAAGGGCAAGCTGAGAACAGCAGTGAAGTGAAACAGTTAGAGTGGACATACTGCATCATTAGCACTCACGCACGCGTTTTCCTGATTAGTCAATTCCACAGAGTACAGAGATCAAGTGGATCATTAATTTTTCACAGTAGAATTAGAGGTCACCTGCATTTTAAAGCACCGTTTTAGTGAAAGATGTCTAACAACAGGAGAGCAAAATAAATAGTATGTTATTAGTGGGTGCACTCTGCATTAGATTAATCGTTTAGTCATCTGCTGAAGTATTCTCCCATCCTTTTGTACTCTATGTGGGCAAGAGTTGCAAACATGAATACTGGGACAGAGAGATACTGCAGATAAAATATAACTTACTGGCACTGTACTTAGAGAATAATATTATACAATAAATACAGCCTAATGTATGTTATTGCTTGCAACAGAAATTTGCAACTGTGGAAAATGTTCTGCTTCCACAAATTTATGACACCTGTGTACCATAAAGTAGGCTATGCCACACTCTACCATTTTATAAGTTCCCTTTTGTTTTTCTATTAAGATAGTCTTACCTTATACAGTTTTCCCTCTACAGCAAGTTGCATAAATCAAGCTTCCAACCTCCTAGCCAGTTCACAGCAGAGACATTTCCATGGTACCAAAGGGAATCAGAACTGCCCTATTCATCTTAATGGTGAGCTAACTTGACCAAATATGTCCATTTTAATGTTTAATTTGCTGTCGTGTTTGTCTATAACAAGACAAAGCAGCATGTATGAATAAAGAAAACAGACATAAAATACAATATTTTGCCAGCTGCTAAATAACATAAAATATGTGTGAAAATCACAACTAAGAAAGCCACAACTAAGCAGAGAAAACATGCCATCTTCACAGCATACCAGGATCCCCTTTTCATTTAGGACAGACATTTTTACACACTTTAAAACGCTTTGTGCCAGGCAGCCTGAGTCCCTTCAGACAGGAATATGCTTAATGGTTAGTTTCTTTGTACAAAGAAAAAGTAAGTTTTCTTCTGCTATTAATAACTATTACAGGCATTTCCACTAGACACTGGATGAGGTGGCACAAGGTGTTCAGTGCTTGAGTCTCATCTATGATGGGACTCTTACACAGGCTGGATACGAATTCACCTCAGACCAGCAGCCACCTGTTGATTGCTGGGTGACAATTTCCTCTCCACTTCGAAAGGGAGAGGGAATGCGTAATTCGGAAAGAAGGAATCCAGAGCTAGAGGAAGGTATCAAGGACAATGTGATAACTGAGATCTAAAAGAAAAAAAAAAAAAAAAAACACTTTAGCAGGCAATGGAGTATATAAACTCACGAGGTGTCTGTGGGAAGCTGGTGGTGAGGCCTGTGGCGGCAGCCCCCGTGAGGTGGTGCTGGGGCTGCCCCATACCGGGCACAGCCGGTTCCAGCCAGTTCCAGGAGGCTCCACCGGCCCCAGCGCAGGGCACAGCTGAGCCCCGCAGCCACGGGCGGGCGCCTCGGGGAAAGCCGGGCTGAGAAAGGGCAAAACGGTGCCCGGCAGCCAGGGCTGAGGGCAACGGGGTGAGAAACAGCCCCGCCAGCCCCGAGGGGGGAGCGGGAGGAGGTGCTCTGGGCACCAGAGCCAGAGCGGAGATTCACTTGCAGGCACGAGGGACACCACTGTGGTGTTTCCAGGCCAGAGCAGATATCCATACCACAGCCCATGGAGGACCCCACACGGGAGCAGGTGGATATGTCCTGAAGGAAGCTGCCATCCATGAAGAGCCCATATTGGAGCAGGCTCCAGGCATGACCTGCAGCCTGTGAAAAGGAGCTCAGTCAGGAGCAGGTCTGTCCTGAAGGACTGCAGCGTATGAAAAGCCCACAGTGGAGCAGGGGACAAGTGTGAGGAGGAAGGAGCAGCAGAGAGGAGCTGTTAAGGACTGACCACAGCCCCCCATTCCTCATCCCCCTCACAGCCTGGGAGGTGGGAGGCAGAGGGAGTCAGGACTGAGGGGGTGAAGTCTGGCCTGGGAAGAAGAGGGGTGAGTGTAAACTGGTTTAGTTTTTGTCTTTGTTTCTCACCATCCTACTCTATTTGTAATTGGCAGTATTTTAAATCAATTCCCCCAAGTCTGTTTTGTCTGATGGTAAGGGATCTCCCTGCCTTCATCTTGATTCACAAGCTTTTCCACCTTATTTTCTCCCCTTGTCTCATTAAAGGAAAGGACAGAGTGAGCAACTGTGTGGGCATCTGGCAGCTGGCTCATGTCAACCCACCATAATGAATAAGAACTTTATAGCCCTGCAAATACAACATAGATAAAGACAGACATGTGGGAAACAGCGTAAGTACATTAAACACAGCGCTAAGCAATGGAAAGAAGACCTTCTTTCTGCATATGTCATATGAGGAGCTTTTCTGTCTTCACACCAGTCTTGTCATTATCCTATACAGTATAAATCCATTAATACAGCATCCACTGAGCATTTCCAAGGGTTAATTTCTGCCAGCTTTACTTATGCTGAGTATTCCCACTGCCTACTGGTCATAAAGTTGGTGGAATCTGGCCTTGTACTAAAACCCACTACTTCTAGGAGTTAGCCACTGAGATTAGTGAATATTTTCCTGAATATTTTCCAGAAAACCTTCTTGTATTGAATGTCAAAAGTCAGCCTACGACATGGCAGAACAACATTTGCAATTGTCCTACAGAATACTCCCTACAGCACACTGTCATGTTTTAACCCCAGCCGGTAACTAAGTGTGCAGCTGCTCACTCATTTTCCCCCACACCCAGTGGAATGGGGAGAGAATTGGGAAAAAGGTAAAACTCGAGGGCGGAGATAAGAACAATTTGATAATTGAAAAAAAAAATTATTCATCATCATAATAATGAAAATGGGAGAGAAGAGGAGAGGAATAAAATCCGAAGAGAAGGGAAAAACCAAGCAATGCACAACACAATTGCTCAGCACCCACTGACCAATGTCCAGACAGTCCCCAAACAGCAACCAGCAGGCCCCAGCTAATTCCCCCCAGTTTATATACTGAGCATGACGTTCTATGGTATGGAATATCCCTTTGACTAGTTCGAGTCAGCTGTCCTGACTGTGTTCCCTCCCCATTTCTTGTGTCCCTCCAGCTTCCTTGCTGACCGGGCCTGAGAAAATGAAAAGTCCTTGACTTAGTATAAACATTACCTAGCAACCACCAAAACCATCAGTGGGTTATCAACATTATTATCATACTAAATCCAAAACACATTATTGTACTAGCTACTGAGAAGAAAAAATAACTATCCCAGCTGACACCAGGACACACATGCAGCATTGGACTTCACAGTATCAGGTGATTTGATCTTGGTTGAAGAGCCAACCTGCCAAATGATGTTGCAGAAAGCAAATACAAGCAAAGTTTAGGTGTATCACAGAACACACTTACTATGATAAAAGATAGAAAATGGCACATAATCCAAGCCAAAAATCAACTTTGGGTGCAGCTGTCACAGCCTACATGTTGATTAGGTATAGTATAGTCAAAGACTTAATACTAATATTAATTTTTACTTGTAATACTTCAAGGAATATAAAAAAATGACAGATCATTGTCACAAAAAGCAAAGCATTTTTAAATTTAAAGCCACGGTATTTAAGCTGGTCTCATGATCTTTCACTGGCATAAAGTTTCACAAGAAACCAGTTTCAAAATGTTAAATCCAATGTAATCTTGGGAGTGGAATTTTAAACTCTGGCACAAGCATTATTGCTGAAATACTTCCATATTTATGAAATTGGAGAATGGAAACAATGGTGTGGGATTTTTTTAATTGGTTTATACTCAGATATGAAAAAAAAATCCCTGGAGGACTGTTTGCACTTCAGCCTCAGAGTCAGACATCTGCACTAATATTCATCAAATACTCTAGAATAATGGGAACAAGCAGTGAAATCACAGTCTATTCACTGACAGCCATCAAGCAGAAAGAAAGGCTGAATTTCTTGTCATTGTTGGTGAGTGCCAGCAAAAGACATTTGGATAGCAGGGAGAAATGTCCCATGATGCAATTGATCACGAACATTAAAGACAAAATTACATAGTTAAGGGTTGAAGAAGTAAAGGCAGTTGTCACAGCCCCAACTTCAGCACCATAGCTTGCAACATGTTGGTATGACATTTATAGTAATGACTGAGAGTAAGCGTAGCATGACCTTTACTCATCAGCCAAGAGTAGAATAATAAACTGCTGTTAAGGACAGCAGTTATAACTCATTTATGTCCAGATTAAATGTAAGATACTCATAATGTAAAAGGTCATTTATTTCAAAGGAAGAGTTCTGAATTTCTTCATTTCTTTTGTTTTTCGTCCATAACTTGTATTTTGAAATTGAAACATTGTCATTACATGATAAAAGCATTAAATTTCCATTGGATAAAGCAGGAAGGCAATTCAGCCAGAAATAAATTTTTGTTTATGCAGTGGCCCTTTCTATTAGTTGTCTATGGTCAATTGTATTATCAATGTGAGGGTTATAAAAATACTGAGGAAATGTAAGGGCATGTTGAAAATCCTCATCCAGTCTTAAGGATTCTGTGGTCTTTACTATTAAACTCTCTCTCTGACTTCCTTCCACTGGTATCTTGAACAGCATGTATATTCCAGTGGCTCAGCAAACACTGGAAATTAGTGTCATTGGAACAATCAAACATGCTACACCCCTGTGATTTCAGTAGACCTGCAGCAGTGTAAAACTGGAAGCAAAAAATGATGAATAAGCATTTACATTTTATTTAGGAGAATTTTAAACAGCTACTCTAATTCCCTGCTGCTATCACTAAGGTAGGGTTCAGAGGATGCATGAGACAAGTACATAGTCAAATTATGCTAGAGGCCCACTGTTGTTGCATTAATACTTAGTAATTATGGATGATTTCCTTCCAAACTCGCATACATATGCAGCCTACAGGCCTTTTTCATTCCTTATCTCCAGAAATGACTGTAGAGTTTCCCTCAGCAGTATGACTACAGTGCCAAACACAACCTTTTCACTGCTTATGGTTTCTGATTTATTTTTTCACTCCCAGCATTATCTCCAGTGTTTGCCTTAGGTTAATAAGTGACCCATGTAACTGCACTAAAAGATTCTAAAAGAAATAGGAGAAAACTGTCAGCATGGTATCAAACTGTACCTTCTTTTTCTTGAAGAGAAATATTGATGAGATTACCAACAGTAGTGATGCATTGTCTAACATCCTGAACTTAAATGAAGGAAATCATTTGAGAACACAAGGCTTAAAGAAACATCTAACAACCCATTCCCGCTTGCGTTCACACATTGTCCACAAAGTCTTACTGAAAAGAAAACAATTGAACAGCTAGTACAAGCTATTCAGCTGTGACCTGCAGTAAAAAGTAAGGAACAAATATATTTGATTCATGGAGTCCTGTATTTTCTCTGTCCTATTATCAGTCTCCATGCTCTCTTTTGGAACGTAAATGAACTTATCCTGCTGTGTGTTTAGCCCTAAAAAGGTATACTTTTCTTTCAGAGAAGATACTTCTTTGGTCAGGGAATTAAACTCTTGCCTTCAATCTCTTGCTGAACAAAGGGAGCTGAACAAGTGAACTTCTTAGCCTGATGTGGAAACGCTTGGTAACTTTCTCAGAACAAGTACCAAAACTGTGAAAGAAACTTCCAATATTGCATTCTTTATTAACAGGTATTGACTAAAAGCAAGCTTCTAACAGTAAAGATTCCATATCTATAAGGTATTAAAAATCTGAAAGTACATCTAGATTTATATACTTCAGTTTTTTCTGTCTTTAACATATACAGAGTATCATCCTTTATGACAGTGGTGAACATCATATGAATATATAGGTAGCTTTTGTAGGTTTTACTCATGGTGTCTATCACTGTGCTATGTCAGGCAGCAATCCTGTATAGAAAGTAAGGCAGGAACTCCTGCAGAATTGAGTCTGTAAGTGAAGCAGAAAAATTACAAAAATAGACAAAAGTGGATAATTCTGTAAATATTATCTAGTCAGCATATTCAGTTTTGCAGAACTTGCATAACAGCTGCAGATATACGCAAGTTGCAACAATCCAGTGGTTTTTACTCTACGAACTCATGAACTGAGAGTACTCTGGTATCTAATATTTGTAACTGACTTCATTCTGTGACTTCTCCTATAGCAGTTTTCATGTGACTTGATATGATAAACAGAGACTTTAAAATTAGTTAGCGATAACTGAGGCTTTCATATATTAAAATGGCAAAGTTAACATCAAAAAAAATGGAGAAGGGAGCACCTCAGAATGGAGCAACAAAAATCTTTCTCTTGAAAGTATTTATAATAGAAATTGACTTCTTCATCTTTGAAATTTCTGCTGAAGATGTAAATATTTGCAGGGAAAACTGATTTCAAAAAGGAAAATTGAAATCTTCAGAATTTCCGATTTTTTTTTTTTATTTTCAGTGATGCTTAGGATAGACTTATCAGAAAGCGCACAAAGAAATTCCAGATCAGTTCTGAGTGACCAAAGATGACACTGTCAGTTCAGTCAATGCCGATTTTTCATGCCCCACCTATGGTTGGTAGTAGGAGACCCTCAAACCTACACACTAGCGTGGGTCAGGCTCAACTTTGCAGATATCTATCTATGAAGGGAGCTTAAATGGGTAGGTCAGACTAGATGTCTAGCTTTTTAACTCCTAAAACTGGAGAAAACAGGCCTTATGTTAAGAATGCTTCAGCAGTTCTGCTGGTAAAAATCCTCTCCCACTCAGCCACTCAGAGAATGTCTGAGCTTTGAGACAACCCTTGCACTCAACGAAGAAATGTTGCTCTGATGATCTGTTCATGGTGATTTAAAGATGTGATGTGTGATATTATCATTGTCTTTGAGGTCTTTCCCATCTCGTTCATCTATTTTTAAACAAACTAGCTTAGTGAGAGCAAATATAAATATACAACAGCCCAAACCAAGCTACATGTTCTTAAAAGGCAATGCCTCACCT
Organism: Falco punctatus; assembly: GCF_963210335.1. Classification (NCBI taxonomy): domain Eukaryota; kingdom Metazoa; phylum Chordata; class Aves; order Falconiformes; family Falconidae; genus Falco; species Falco punctatus. Next base: position 93,061,419 of record NC_137582.1, on the reverse strand, counting down.
TAGCCACTCAATATTTTTAAAACTCTTTAATATTTTTATTTTTTTACATTAGATCAATGTAAGTCACAAGACCGTTTAACAAAATCATTTACATTTGTTGGGTTTTTTCCAGAGTATTTTCTTCTGCTTCAGTACTCTGGAAGAGCTGCTGGTGCTTTGAAGATCTTTGTATATCTGATTTCCACAAATGGTTTATTTTAATCGTGGTTGTTATTTTAATAAGACATTAAAAATATTTTCTGTAGTGCAAAAAGTACAATTTTGCAAATGTCCTCAGTTCTCACCAGTGTCATTGGTGTAATATTTAGCATTTGAAGTGCCTGACTTTCAGTGCAGCTTTACAGCTGTCTTCATAGGACTCTTATTTCAATGGTCCTTTACATCATGGAAAGATGGTAAAGCTCCCACATTTGCCAAGTGGTGTTTCAAGTGAACTGCATGTCATTTCAAAGCAAAATACTGGATCTCCCACAGAGACCCATTTGGTTTTAGTGCAACGAATATCAGTGTTTCCCTTTGAACATAGAGTAAATGAGGCCTATATTATTGAACTCCTATTGGACTTCTCACTTCAGCAAACAGCAGAACTGTCATACAACTTCAGTATTTGACATTAATCCACAACCACTGGGAATACAGTCCTGCAAAGGAGTGAAGACCTCCCTCTATCTATCCTCAGGTTACGAATTAGCTTCCTGATCAGATCACCCAGACAACTGCATACGAGATTATGGACCCAGCTGGTGTACTGAAAGTTTTATTGAACAACCTGTTAAAAGATTCTACAACAGGACTACCCAAATGACAGGGACACTATGAACAAGCATCTGGAATGCACTGTATTTAAAAAATACTCATGAGTTAAGACTATCTATCCAATCCGAACAATTATGCATATAAAACTTATTGTCAGTACCAGGAAAAGGTACTGATTCATTAAATTTTGCCTGAATCTAGATCTCAGTGATTTGATGTCTCCAGTATTCCTGTATTTCTCAGTCTACCTCTGATTGCTTGGGAAGCAGGTGCACAGCGCTTCTGCAGACTTCCTGACTACACAGAGCTGGAATTGGTTTCCTGGACCTCAGAAAACCTGTGCAGCGGATCCTGTGTGGGGATGTGGAATAGAGCAGTCTTATTCTAAAAGAACAGCCATTGGGTGGTCCCTGGACAATGAGTCTTTGGGGAATAAGGTTGTTGTGGTTTAACCCTGGCCAACAACCAAGCACCATGCAGCCGCTTGCTCACTCCCCCCACAGTGGGATAGGGGAGAGGATTGGAAGGTAAACGTGAGAAAGCTCGTGGGTTGAGATAAAAACAGTTTAATAGGTAAAGAAAAAGCTGTGCATGCAAGCAAAGCGAAACAAGGAATTATTTCACCACTGCCCATCGGCAGGCAGGGTTCAGCCATCTCCAGGAAAGCAGGGCTCCAACACGTGTGATGGATACTTGGGAAGACAAACACTGCAATGCCAAATGTCCCCCCCTTCCTTCTTCTTTCCCTGTCGCGTGTACTCAGCATGACGTCATACAGTATGGAATATCCCTCTGGCTAGTTTGGGTCAGCTTTCCTGGCTGTGTCGCCTCCCAGTTTCCTGCGCGCCTCCACCCCTCTCACTGGCAGAGCCCAAGAAACTGAAGAGTCCTTGACTTTGTATAAACATTACCTAGCAACCACCAAAAACATCGGTGTGCTACCAACAATGTTCTAACACCAAATCCAAAACGCAGCCCTGCACCAGCTGCTAAGAAGAAAACTAACCCTGTCCCAGATGAAACCAGGACATTCGTGATCAGTTGCCAAATGGCTGCTTTATGAGATGACAGATGTCCATGGTCTCCCAAATTCTGACTTCAGCTCTAGGTAGCGCAGTTCCCTCCAAATATCCTGCTTTTATCCCATGTAGAATTCTGTCAGTCTCTGTGCAGCTCTTGTGGCTGAAGCATGTGATCTGTTAACCTCATCCTTGATAATCAACACTTGCCAAGGTCTTTAGGTGTGTATAGAAGATACTCTTTTATAAGATTAGCCCTTCTCCACTTCAACACTTAATGTATTCTCCCCTTTTCTAGATACAACCATTTCATCTTCTAGGCATTTATTGTGAATCCAAGGCAACTACACGAATTTTCTAAGATAGCCAAGAACCTCTCATCAATTCAAGTGTGTCTGCCAATTATATGACATCATATACACAAGCTAGGAAGCTTAACTATCAGAGAGCCTCAAACAACAGAAAGTTTTGTGGATCGGATCCAGGCTGTCAGAACAACTTTAATCTAGCAGTTCGCTGCCTGCTACCCACTTAACATAGGCCTTTCAGACACAATTTGGGAGAAGGATAGAAGCTAGATGTCTTGAGTTTGTTACTCTCTAACCTCTTCTTTCAAATTTTTTTTGAGACACTGAAGCGACTGAGCTGTACTTGCCACAGAGCAACAGTATAAACTTTTTTGCACCACATAATTTGCATGGCCTATGACAAAAGCACAGCTGAATGTTGGGGAAAATGAGGGAGACTACTTGTATGACCAGCCATGTAACTAGAGAACCCTGCACACCAGACCCACAGGGACATTTCCATTTTGGTCACATCATAGATGTGCTTGCAGATACAGGACAGAGGAGGCATTGAGGTATGCAGGTATGCAGGCCTTTTAAGATGGAATGAAGCCTTTTCCAACAGAGTGTTTGAAGAACACTGCTCATCCAATGAAACACAACAGACTTCATCATGGCTAGTTAAAGAAAGTGATGAAGAGGAACAGCAGCTCTATGGCCCTTTCTGTTCTATCAGCCTTTGGAATGAATCCATTGCTCAGATGCCCATCAGTTCTTGTGTGACTGCAAGGACCATTATACACACCTTTCAGCATTGCTTTCACCTTGTCTAGAGACCTGATTAGTCTGATTTAGTCACTTTTCACAGTGCTCCCTTTTGAGCTGAATCTAATACCATGATAAAATTGACATTAATTATAAAACCAAAAATTGATTATTTTTTTTTAATAAGGCTTTAAACCCTATTCTTACTGTTTTTCCAGTCCCCTATTAAAACACAAATATTCAATCAATTCAGTTTTGGCCATACCAGCTGCACCATTTTTCACCTTTTCTTTCTTTTAAAAGTGGCCTAAATCTCTTCACAAGTACTTTTAAAGTTATTTTTCCTAGTATTGATTATAAACGTTACCTATATAATTACTAGGATTGGCAAGACATTCTTTCTTCATGAATGCTTTCTAAAAACACTACCGCCCAGATGCATCTGCCACCTTAGTGGTAATGTCATGTATTCCAGCAGCGTCTGCACTTTTATTTGCCTCCGTGTTGTCTGTTTCTTCCATGGGTGAAGATTCAGTGCTGAGATCCTTTGTTGTTCTGAGAGCTGTACCATCTTGACTTGCAAGCTGTCCTCTCCGCACTACATGCCCAGAATGCATGTGTCATCAGCTACAGGGAATACGTGTTTTCAAAACATCCTTCTTTACCTGCAGCACCTCTTTATGACTTGTCAAGTTACTGTTAGCTATCCTAGCGCAACTAGTATTGGCTCAGTTTCTTTTCCCATGCTATTTAACTACCATGTAAATTGTTTTTCTAGCTAGTCTGAGGTATCCTCTAGTTGCTGAGCTTCTCCCAAATCTTTGTTTGTGCTGTCTTTGTGATCTTTTCACTGCTTTGATCATGCTCTTGCTTTGCCAGCAGACTTGGCCTGTTTATGCTTTTCTTGTAACATTCTATTTTGTTGCTTGTCCAGCTTGTCTTTGTTTGTTTATGACTTCCAATAACTTCCTCTGAAGTATTTGGTATCACTTTCTCAAGTATTTCCCATACAAGCTATAGTGAGATTTCTTCATCATCCCAAAGTAATGGCCTGAAATGCACCCTCAACTTCACCTTGCATGTCTCCTTTGCCAAGCTATCTTTGCACTTACAAAGGATCAGAGAGACAGCAAAACCCAATCATCTTCCTGGGCTATATCTTACTCTTTCCCAGAACAGAACAGAACAGTTCATACTCACAAACACATTCTGTACTTCTATAGACAGTAGCATCCCACCATGACTGTCCATATCTTTGACTGAAAACAATGTGTTTAATCTGAGTTTTGATCTGACCATTTGTGGAACATCATATATCTTTATACAGATATATATGTGTGAGAGTGCCAAAGAGACATTATGCCTGACTTTCATGACCTAGCCATTCACTGACTTTTTATTTTTTAATTCAGCCCTCACATTCATATCATCAATTACCAGATTCTGGAAGATTGTCTGGAATGTGGTTTCATCCATCCTCCTTCTCTGCATCTTCTGCTGCTTTGTTGGGGTCTGTACCAGCATATCATATCTATGCACAGTTCAGTGTACCAGTTGTAAACATGCAGTACCAATTTGCCTAAGTAACAGTTTCTGGTGGCTCACTGAGGAAATTGTAGCACTGCCAACTGCTGTAGCAATGCTATTGGCATGCTTTGCTTGCCTACTTGTACATCTGAAGTTGGAAAAGTGTAATTTCTTATTGTCACCTCTCCCTATGTTCTGTTTTGAGAACCTCTGAATTCTCTAAATTCTGTTACATATTGATATGCTATTGTAATATAAAGCAATGTGACATAACTGGATGCAAATGTTTCCATCTTTCTTTAAGTCAAATATTTTGATTTTGTTCTAAATTCCATTTTGCAAAGACTGCTCTCTTTCCACTCTGAATCACACCAAATGTCAGAATTTCCTGAGAGAAAAGAAATGCAGGGCTTTGACCAGATCTAGTAAGTCATTGACACAGACCAAAGTATATCCTTGCAGCTCATAAATTTATATGCAAGATATACGTTGATGGGATAGTGAAACTGGGATAGTGCTACTGACTCACTGTGACTCTAATTTTTACGCTCAAGAAACTGTTGATGTATGTCCCTTCCTGCAATGCCAACCTGGTCACAGCAGGCTCAGTACTGCCAGATTTACTACACAAAAAGTCCCACGGATTTACATGGGCTCACTCTCAAGTGAGTGTCTGAGGGAGAATGAAGACATAAAGGATCGTTGCCTTTTGAGGACCCACCACGAGGTCTCCCTGACAAGGTAATTCTACTTACTCTAGTTTTTCCTTCCTCTTTTAGAAGAGACAAGGGGGATATCATACAGTTCCACCCAATGAAGTGCAAGCTCATCTTCACAAATGAGTTTTTCAGCAGAAGCACTGACTTTTTGCACTTGGGAAATAAGCAGACATTTGCCGGTACCTAGACTAAGCAGTGGAAGTGTGTCAGAGCATGTGCTGGAGCCCTGATCCCCCCGTTTTCCACTCCGGAGACTTTGCTGGATAGCAATGCTCCATTCTGGCCTGTTACAGTCACATTCCCTTCCCACTGCCATTGGGAGATCAATGGCTGGTAGAGGTGGTGTTTACATAGAAAGGTTACACACTGAAGTGAGGCTGGGATGCAGCCAATGCACGTACCTGGACTGGAGATTTATGATGTGCTCTAGCTCAGACTTTTCCCAAAAAAGAAAGTGGCTAGAGCAATTCTGTCATGCTCAAAATGTGGAAAGACTCTTGTTTATATTGATTCAGTCTGCATCTCTCACTACTCCCTGGAGGGCAGTGGAAAGACTGAGCTGTTTGTGCAAGACACCATGAACCAAGTGGGGCTCTTTGGGGAATAAGGTATTGAGGAGTCCGAAAGCAGAATCAACCTTACAGCAGGGAGTGTTTGAAGAGTTGTCACTTAAATATCAGAGAGTAAAGAGTTATGTATGAACCAGCAGAAGTTTGCATTCAGTCTAAGAATTTGATTCTCCTCTCACATCAGCGAAAGTGTAAAGAAACCAGTAAGAAACCAATGGTTTATAAACAGTGTAAGATGAAAAACAGATCAGGAGGTGTTCTTTAGTTTGTGAGCCCTGATAATCAAATCCCCAGTATTACAGCATAGCAGCTCCACTCAATTCAACTGATCAGCATGAACAAAACAGCAGGGAGCCAGACCTAGTAACAAGCAGTCAGTGACCCTAAAAACATTCAGGTCCAAACAGTGTTCTCACTGACAGTAGTGAAAATCAAGCAGAACTGCATGGATTTCAGAGCAGAACTTGGCCATAAGTCACAGAACTAAGAGATAATGAGTCATTCTCACATGCCAGATGCCATTCACCACGTACAGAAACAGCACATGTGCTGGAGCTGTTCTTGCTGAAAAAGGAAACAGCAGCTCCAGGTACTGACATACACTGTTGTACAGTGACAACTGACAATCCAAAATACAGGTTTAGTCTACTCACTACTTTCAGGGGAAACACATCTTATAAACAAGCATATGAATGGCGCCATTACAGCAGGGCTTGCCAAGTAATAATATCACGCAGCCTTAGGGTAGTGGCATCTCTATGATAGGGACGAAGCAGGCCAGATAAGAACCATGGTGCTTGAGAGTAACACCAGCTGTGCTTCTGTGCTTAACTGCTGTATCTCCCATCGTGAGCATTTCCACTTAGGAAGAGCAAGATCAAGCTACAACTTTGTTTTGTTCTTAAGCTACACTTGGGATGACCACAGTGGCGAGCAAACTAGAAGAGTGATGCAAGACCACCCCATCAGGGTAACGAGATTCTTCCTCACTGAGAATAGGCTGGAAAGCAAGAAGCAGTGCTGGGGTAGAAGGCACAAGACGTGCCCTGTACCATCCTTAAAGAGGAATCCCAGTAACTGCCATTTCTGAAAAGAAAGTCATGTGTCATTCATTTTCTTGCTTTCTTTTGAACTGCATCTGTAACTTGAATCGGGTCACTTCATTATTTATTAATTTTACACTTCTGTTTCAGTTCATGTTGGGAACAGACCTTCCATCCCATATTTTACAACTGCCACTTGAAGTCTCCTTCAATGTACTTTTCTACAGTGATAAACAACAGTTTGTCTTCAAATCCAGGATGGAGGTATTATATAATATAGCTACACAAGGAAAAAATAGCTTCCGTCCTTTTTTTCAGGCATCCCTCCTGTGATGTCTGTATGAACCACAGATTGAAAGCAGGCTCTGATTTCTGGCTGTTCTCTCTAAGTACCACATGTAGGTGAAATTAGTACAACTTAATCAATTTATCATGACAGCTAAGGGACTGGAAAAGAATAATATTTTTTGTGGCCCTGCTGTCTGAAAAACTATGCAATAACAGCATCTGAGAGCACTGGGAGATGTTTTGTTTTATTCAGAAGCATTGCTCACGGTAGTCTCAAATAATATGCCCACAATGGAGACTTCCATTACCAGGATGATACATTTGTGCAAAGTGAATTTTGGAAAAAAATTTGCCTGATAATTTTCACAAGATCATCTTAATTTAATTTCAGAACTATCTATAACTGTTGAAAGTCTGATCCCCAGAGATTATGTTTCACCATAAATAATTGTCCAGAACTTTTCCTGCCTTGCATGACTTGGAGATGAACACAATGACAGGGAGAATTCCTCCACGTTTTATATTTTAGGATCCAAAAGGCATATTTCTGTAGTTAACCACATGAAAAGCAATGGATCACACCAGCTGAAAATCCAAAATATTTGGCAAAAGTCAGAACAAGGAGTTTAGTTTATTTTTGTATTGGCCAACAATGAAAAAACTTGATCTGGGGCAGGAAAAGGGAGATCTTTGTTTTCTCTAATTTTGGTTTTTCCTCTAATTTGTAATTAAGATCTCTGCTATCCTTACAACAAGATCAGTGACCCTTGTACCTAAAGATAACTGCTGTTTCAAGGCAAGGAAATCCTCTTAACAACTGTGAGAAGACTCCCAGCTGAATCTAGATTCAAGCTTTCCCTTTTTTTGTTTTGAGTGCTAAGATGTATTTGCCTTACAATGACAGTTTATGAATTAACTGTTAACCAAAAACTAATTCTGATTTTGACTGGCTTACCTAACTAGTCTAGTTTCTATAAAGGAAAAATTAATATTCCTACTGGGATACAATAACTAATTAATAAATTCAGAAAAGATGCATAATTCTTCTTAATGGATCAGTAAGACCAACTGACTCAATCTCACATTTATATTTCCAAATTCCAAAAATTAAGTAATGGGAACATTTTAGAACTGAGTGACTTATGATTTAGTAGCAGTACCAATATTTATTTTCCAGGTATTTGCAAAGTTAACCTTTAACGACGCCTTGACATATATATTAATTACCTATATTCTCAGGGGGATTTTGTCACCAGCTCTGTGGGAGGTGATACTGGACTTTGCCACAGCTAAGCGTAAAATACTCAGCTGGAATCTGGGAACTTGGACTTGGCCCTTGGTTAAAATAGCCTCTTTTTTACAGTCTATATGCTCTGCTAGGCTTTTGAATCAGGGTTATGCACATCATTTACTAATGCTTTTATAAAACACTGGAAAAAATTGGAATTTTTAAGCATATTTGTGATATATGCACTGAAGATGTATATATCAGTTCTGTGTTGATATAAAATCCTGTTCCACCTTACTGAAATCAGCTGGGATTATACAGCTGTAAATTCTTACAGAATTTTTGTTGGTGAGTGTATTATATCTAATTATCCCGCCTTATCCTAATTATCTTTAATCTGTCCTGTTTGGAGCAGCAGTTAAGAGGCACTGCAAGTGGATTCCAAAGACATGAAGTAAGAATTTACAGTGATACTTACGTGGCTTTAGGCCCAATTATAGTTTTTGTTCAAGCTTTTACACTGCAGTACTACTAATGTTAAGTTATGCTTTAATTCTACCCCACACTTTTTAAAAATCCTGGTGAAGGAAATGGTTTTCTTGGACTAGGCTCATTGCAACTGTAGACCCACCCTGGCTGGGACACACTTACACACCAGAAATAAAACCATCATGAAGCAGGAAGGAAAGGGAGCTTAGCAGACACTTTTGTGTGAGAAAGAGAGGAAAGGGGACCGTATAGGTAGTTACAGCTGTCTGCCTCGGCCCTGGTGGGAAGGGCACCTGGGCCTCTCTAGAGAGCAGGGGGAATGTTTGGTTTCCTCCTGTTTCTGCCCTTCTGATGCACAGTGTTTGCAATAGGTGCCCTCTCTCGCACAGCACTGCTGTCTGAGGTCATTGCAGTAGAGCAGCATGCGATTGCGATTGCCCAACCTGTGCATTTTACTGGCCGCTTCCCTTACTGCTCTGTCTCGTGTTCACCAGGTAGCTACTTGCCTGGCATTTGGGGCAGAAATGCTCTGGCTGCAGGAGGGAAGGGCTTCCAGCAGGTTCAAAAGCAGAGCCTGCAGACATGGTGAATAGTAGCAAAAAGCAATGTACGTGTTTCTTTTCTCTCCTTGGGAAAAAGTAATGGGAAAAGTATGAAGCCTGGCTGGTTAGACAGCTGACTGGTATGATGGAGGTGCTAGAAAAAGGTGTTTGCTGACTGTTGTAGAAGGATACATACTTTTTACCCCCAAAAAAGCATTGAATTTCAGTGTTAAGAGGCTTATTCACATTTTCCTTCCAAAGCATTACAGGAATCCATTATTAAAGGAAAACTATATGGGACACAAGTCCAGTTAATCCGAAAAATTGCTGCAGGGGAGAATCAACAATAGCTGCCAGCTCAAGCCAAAGGAACCGAGGGAGCAGAAACAAACTAGCCAGGAAGAGAGACAACAATCCAGTAGACTTCTTATGGAAAGCGGTACACAAAGAAGACTGAAACATGCCCGGGGGGAAGGATGTTATGGATGTTGAAAATGAGATTAATTTCATATCCCAGTGTTGTAGCTGACAAAAAAAAAAAAAAAAAAAAAAAAAGCAGCAGTTCACACACCAAGTAGGAATGTACAGACTTGCTATCTTGCTATGAAAAAGAGATTATCTGTAGAACAAGTTTAAGGCACCAATATTTTTGTACTGCAAATGGCATGCACTCAGTTGCTTCATTTGGAACTGTGAGGTGAGATTAGTGACCTCTTTGATTGTAGCAGAATTGCAGAGGCAGCTCTAACAGGGCTGTAGTAACATGGATAAGCTGTCCTCTCAACCTGTAGCAACATTACCAGCTGTGCGCGAGGTGATATGGACAAAAGTGAAAGGGAGATTTTGCAGAAATACTTAGAATAAGATAAAAAAATCACTTTTACCCAGATGAATCACAGAATGGTTTGGGTTGGAAGGGACCTTAGAGATCATCTAGTTCAACCATACCTGCTGTGAGCAGGGACATCTGCCACTAGACCAGGTTGCCCAAAGCCCCATCCAGCCTGGCCTTGAGCACTTCCAGGGATGGGGCATCCACAACTTCTCTGGGCAGCCTGTGCCAGTGCCTCACCACCCTCATAGTAAAGAATTTCTCACTAATATCTAATCTAAATCTACCCTCTTTCATTTTAAAGTCATTTCCCCTTGTCCTATCACTACATGCCCTTGCAAAAAATCCCTCTCCAGCTTTCTTGTAGGCCCCCTTTAGGTACTGGAAGGCTTCCTGGAGCCTATTCTTTTCCAGGTTGAACAACCCTAACTCAGCCTGTCTTCAGAGGAGAGGTGCTCCAGCCCTCTGATCATTTCATGGCCCTCCTCTGGATCGGCTCCAACAGGTCTGTGTCCTTTTTATGTTGGGAGCGTGCAGTACTGTAGGTGGGGGTCTCGTGAGAGCAAAGTAGAGCAGTAGAATCACTTTTTTTTTTTTTTTTATGTAGCCCAGGACATGATTGACTTTCTGGGCTGCAGGTGCACATTGCTGGGTCACATTGAGCTTCTTGTCAACCAACACTGCCAAGTCTTTCTCCTCAGGGCTGCTCTCAATCCATTCTCTGCCCAGCCTGTATTTGTGCTTGGAATTGCCTCAATGCATTGCAGGACCTTGCACTTGGCTTTGTTGAAGTTTCACGGAGTTTCATGGGCCCACCTCTCAAGACTGTCACAGTCCCTCTGGATGGTATGCCTTTTCTCCAGTGTTGACCACACCACACAGGTTGATGTCATCGGCAAATTTGCTGAGGGTGCACTTGATCCCGCTGTCCATGTTGCTAACAGATATTAACAGCGCTGGTGTCAATACCCACCCTTAAACCTCCTTGCTGGTCTCCACTAACTGTGTTCCCAAAAGTAAACAAGAACCTACCAGAAAGCAATGAAACTTTGTAACATTTATAAAGTAATGCTGAGGAATAGCAAAATGTAGCAACAACCAAGCTATTGAAAGTAAATGTTTCCAAAGACTGATAGCCCCCCAAAGCTTTAGTGTCAAAGGAGACCTGGGTGACATTATACAAAGATGGTGCCCAAATCAATTGCTAGTTTAACAAGGCTCTGCCGTTGAAAGAAGTGTCTGGTAGCAGCCGCTATCAGCTACTTGTGGAAGAGAAATAAAAAGATTATAAGGATGTAAAGAGTGATCTTCTCCTTATGACAATCCTCTGCCTTCTGACTGTCAGCCATTTAGGAGCCTTCAGAGCCAAAGGCTGCATTCAGAGCACAGCGCTTCACATGTTCCTTGCCCTATGAATTTGTCTGATCCTTTTTTAATCCGGTTCCACATTTGCACTGGTTGTACTCTTTGGAGTGAGGCGATTGCATCAGTTTACATTTGCATATGAGGTTGACATGTAATGTAATCACAAGCAATGAGAAAACATCAGGAACTACAGCTACAGCTCAAGATACTCAAACTACAGGATGGCGATGTGAGTCTATGGTTGGAGATGATGACAGACAGCAACTCCCTCATCAAGTTGAATAAAAGCTTGCAATCAAAATTAACCTTGAGTTTTTCTCAAGAAGTTGTTTTGTTGTTGCATTTGGGCTTGTTTTTTCTTTTTTTCAGAAACAACATCAAATGAGGATAAAACCCTGTACAAAAAAATCATTACATGTATTGGATTATTTGAGCAGAACATACTTTTCAGAGTAGGACAACAATGGTTCTACACAATCCATGGTAGGCTGCATCCACACACCACCGTACGTTCATATTTGCAATGGAAAGCTCCAGCCAGTTCAGTGAAGGACTGCCAAAGATGGGGTGCCATACAGCAGAAAATTGCTTCAGAATTTTTTGCAAGGAACAAATGATGGAGAAGGCTGCCTCCTGCTAGCAGAGTGCGCAACATATTTGAAGCTGAGATTTTGTTTAAAGGAAATCAGGCCCTAATCTGGTTAATCGAAAGAGTACACCTACATACCAGGCTACTCTTAGGGACAGATTTAGAAAAGTATTTATCTGTTTATTAATACAAATAAGCATCTAGCATATGCTGCAGAAAAGCTTAAGCACTTAAAGCCCATTGACTTTAAGCATTTCTGGGAGGAAAAATGCCTTTGCAAGTCTGGTCCAAAAGGATAGCATCACTCTAATGGCAAACAGAAAGCCTGTACAGCAAATACCATGAAGTTAGTTGCTCAGGTATAACAAATATCTGGCCACAATACTGAACGTATTACGAAGAGGAAGTAAAACTTTAGGTGACCACAGGTAACCCAGGAGGAAGTCTTACTCCTATATACATGTTCACATCTGCAGTATACACTGAATGTCTAACTTAGAAATTATGGTGGTTCATAAGTAACTTTTTTTTTTTCCTTCTTTTTTTCTTTTCTTTTTTTTTTTTTTTTAAACTTTTGGCTTCTAGTGCAGTCCCATTTATAACCTTGGCTGTTAGTTTAAGAAGGGCTTTCTGGAATGTACCATCTGGCTGTCACCAGTTACTGCTCAGTCATATGCAGTTGTGAGAATATGTCCTAGAACAGCAGAATATTCTATTCTGTCTAATGTCTAAGCTTATGCTTCATAATACTGTAATATCTGATAATCCCTTCCTGTTTTCTCCAAGAGTTTAACAGTCATTTTGGTGAACTGTTTGATTTAAAACTATACTTGTCATTCTTTACCTGCAATTTATGTCTTTTTGCCCATGTTTTATCTCTTCATCTGTTACAAACAACAATGTGATACATTTTATGTGACTGATTGCATTTTGACTTTTCGTTGTCATGAGTGGTAGAGTCTCAAAATATACTGAGTAATAGTATACATAAATCCCTTTAATATGGCAACAGTCTGTTTCTAGCATTATCCATGGATGAACATCAGTAGTTCATAAATCCTGAGTAGTTTTCTCTCATTGCAGAAGCAAATGTGTATCATAATACAAAGACAATAATTTTGTGATTGTATGGTTTTACCTGTAAATTGTTTTTTGTCTAGATGAACCCCAGTTAATATAAACTTATTATCACTACAATTTGTGAAATCCTATGGTCAGATTTTTTAGCCTGGTCTCCTTGCAATGTACAACATTCCATTAAATTTAATGGCATGGCTATACATGCACCACATATATGTTCTTTCAGACTCATTGCACAATTTTATAGGATTTGTTTAAAATTACTGTTACCCATAGATCTGATCCAAACTGAATCACATTTTGCACTGAAGGAGTTTGTAAAAATATACAGAGCTTAGCAGCAGGAATGACTTCATGCTTTCTTACAGAAATACATAGGCCTGGACCAGTATTTCAGCATCCCTGAATTTTACTAAGGCTAGGACTTGGATCTACAATTGGCAGGTCAGGCTAATCAATAAATGAGAGCTTTTCCCTACATAAATGTTGCACCAACTGAACCACAATCAATGGTTTAATTTAGTGACTGTGGTGCAGATTCCTTTGTACACATGGCTGAAAACCTCAAACCCTGCAAGGAACTGACTTAATTTTAATGAATTTAAGATAGATTAAAACCTAATCAAGAATATTCTCATGGGATTTTTTAAGAAATTAACTAAATTTAAAAACATATATCAAGATGCAACTTTTTGTATAAGTGGGCCTAATATTTCAAAATTATACTGAAGTAATTTTTCAAGTCTTTCAGCCATTTTTCAAGAACTGCAATTTTATCCTAAAACTCACTGTAATTCTGATTAAATCTTTTTTGGTGTATGCTGATCAGCTGTTTGCATCAGACAGAATAGAGGAAGGAGCATGAATAAGATTTATAACAATTTCGAATGTATCAGCCATTATGCTTTCAGTTTCTCATAAGTTTTAATAATTAATGTCCTGAGAATAGCAGATGGCCTCAATTCTTTTTAAATTACTGTAGTTAAAAATATGTATTTTTTTAGTCTTCCAATATGGCACCAAATGTTACTGCTTCTGGCTGCAGCGCTTCCTTCTTTCTGACTTACATTCTCTGATTTATTTCTATTCCTCTGTTTTAGCTGAGAGACAAGCTGAAACCAATTGTCACTCCAGACAGAATCACAGATATGTAATTTCTGTTTCATTTTAAACATGCAGACAAAAGACTACTGAGTTAATTTGAATCCATATATACCCTATAGTTTGGAAATTGCGCTGATTCAAGTTCCACTGATGTCTTACCCACACAGTAAGACTTACCAGTCTATCACTTCTTGCCAGTATATCAGTTCCTCTAGTTTTACTTTCTATGTAAACGTTCTTGTTCCCAAATCAGAGTATCAGCAAGGAACAAGAATTTAAGGGTCATACATTCACCTATAACTGTAGTAACCGTACAGTACATGCCTATTTCAGAAAGTTCCACAGAAGTAGAACTCTGTAACTACAATACACCACAAACACTTCCCAAAACTTTGCGATAAATGTAAAACTTGGGGCAATTCACAGCTACAGTGTACTGCAGACAAAAAGGTCAACACTATCATTACTGTGCTATGACCTTGGAATAGCAGAGTAGTTCCTAAACAAAACTCCTCGAGTATCTTGGAAAGCAGAGGATGGCCCTCACAAAAAAGAATGCCTAGAAACCCAAAGCTAATGGTCCCTGCAAATCTGCCCTAAGTGAAATGTTCTGCTTTCACTCTAAATCTGGCACATTTATCTCTGAGCACAAGCAGAACACACAACTTTGACCTCTACAGGCAACCAGGGAAAGCCAAAAGGTGAGATTTTTATTGTGTAAGGATAGTGCAGACAAATAGTGAGTCAGCCTCTCTCAAATCAGTGATTTTTGGAGATACCAATATCTTGTGTACTCAAGGGATCTTAATTCACTGTCCCCAGAATTTTTCTCATTCCATCATATAGTCTCTCACTCAAGTTTATAAAGTTCAATTGTTGAGACATCATTGGCTTCTCACCCTCACTACTGTTGTTTGCAAGATCACTTCAAGTCATTCCCTAGAAATCCATTAGGACTTTTTTCCTCATTTTTGATCTGAAGTTCTTTGATTTTGTGACAATGTTATTCTCCAGTCTTTCTCCATTCTTAGTATCTACTCACAGTATCTTTTAATTCTCTTTTAGTCTTTCTTCCTCTGCAGCTATTCCATTTTAATCTCATCTTCTCGAACACAGGTGTAAACTTGCATGCAATACTGCAAAAAGGATCTTACTGGTGCTTTGTACAATGCAACCCCTGCATCCCTATCTCTACTAAAAATACTTCAGCCAATGCATCCTAATACCGCATTTCACAGCTGCTTCCAAATGATCATCAACAGTCACCCTCCAATAACCAACACACTGAGATATTTTTCTTCCACTTGGTTCCCTGTGACGGATGGTATTTTTTAGCAGTTTGTGCTGGTATGTCATATTGCTTTAAGAAAGAAGGGAGTGAGTCACACTGGCCCTGTGGAGAAGGGGAGACTGCTCTTACCCTGGAGCCACAGCCTGGAGGAGAGACAGTTCTGTGACAGTAGGGTAGGGCTGGCAGAGGAAGAGGTAAAAAAATCCTGCAGAGCAGCAGAGGGACTGAGAGAGTGCTCTCTAAGGAGCAGGGAGCAGAGCCAAGGCTAGAGCTCTATACCTTCTTCTTATGGTCCAAGAGAGGACTACACAGAATTTCTGCAACCCAGAAAGCCACTCAGAGGACTGAAGTCACAACTTGAAGGAAGGATCCAGCCAACAAAGTTACTGTGGATGTGAAGGGAATTGCTTATAAATTCATTTTTATTTTTGTTGCATCTCACTCATCTCACTGAGCCACCTTTGTTTAAAACACAAACTGTTTCAGTGTATATGCAAGTAAAACCTGGTCTTTTGAGACTAAAAGGTTTTTGTCTCTACTTCGGAGAACTCACTATAAAAAGGATGCCTAGGCAGATCCACTGCAAAGTTCTGGCTGACTTAATACCCCATTCGTGTACGGCTGTGCTACTGAACCCACTACCATTTCTGCCACTTGTCCTTAAGCTGAAAATTATTAAACAGGGTAGGATGTCTCAAGACTGTTCTGTGAGAAGGTGTCAACAGATCACCTTCTTCATCTTGAGAGCTTCTCCTTTCATACATTGCAGTCCCACGCTAGTCAGCACCTTATTGACCTAATCAGTTCTTGCGGTAATCCTCATTGTTTCCACTTCAGTAATAATTTGCCTTCACAGTACAAGAAGTGCTGTTCTAACGTGTGAAAATTCAGGCTATCACATTGTCCCTGTGTAAAAGGTCAATTATCTTATCCAAAAAGATTTTAGTCTGACACTATCTACAGTCAATAAACCCAGGATTATCCCATTTTGCATTTGACTTCAGCACTTTAATTATTCTTTCCTTCAAATATTTTCCAACATGTTATACAGTGTTGCATTCCAGGTAAAAGACTCAGAGTTGTCTGGTTGATTTCTCTTTTCCCATTTTTTAGAATGTAAAAATGAAGGGAAATAGAGAGTATATTGACAGGAGTACATTCATTCCATTGGTAAGGCCTGAATTTGTATTCAGTTGAGAAGAGCCACCTTTTATCAAATGTTTTGCTTCTTTTATGGGTATAATACACTCTGATCAAGGTTGCCAAGGTTGCCAAATCTTCAGCTTTGCGCAAGCAGCCTGCCTACATGCCAGGTTCATAACAAATATAAAAGATTTTACAAAGAACCTCATTTCAGCAAAGCCTCATTTTTCAACAGAACACTGTGTCAAAAATATTAATCAGACCTAGCCATAGATTTCGTTTACTATATAGTCTTTTCCATCACCTCTGTAGTCTTTATGACAAGCTTAACTGGCTGAATTTATGTTGTTTGGGTTCTCATACTGTGACCATAACCTTGCTGTCTAAGCTATTGCTTAATCATTTAAGTTTTGGGTAAACATAGGTTAATGTCACTGGTGTATTATCTAAGTGCTTTTATGGAGTAGTATTTCACTAGAAGACAAATATTTAAGAATCTTTCCTTGCATATGTTATCTTCATTTCAATAATATTCACACCGATTGATAAGTAATTTAAGATGTATTGTCATAATTCTTAAAATATGGTTTCAAAACAGTTTTCAGTATTCTCAAGCTTAGGAGAATTAATGATTAATACAGAAAAGTTTTTAGAGATCTCTTACTTTTTTATTTCAATGCATACTTGGTGATGTATTTATCAGGCTATTCAAAATGTTTATGACATTGTGAGTAGATCCATCTACAAACAACATAGCTTGGTAGATTTTAAATACAGAAGGGAGTAGTGTATGACACAATATTGCACTAATGATTCTCTGTAACACAAAAGGCTACAAGTCTTACAATTAATTCCTACTTCAAATCCAAGAGCATCCTTGTTTTGAAAATTTCCAGTGATACATCTCTTACAATTCTTGCTTAGATGTTCCGGTACTGGTTTTTCTTATCCCAAGACATTTTAATTTTATTTCTAGCTGTGACGTTCAACGTCAGATCATCTTACATTTTGCTTGTAAGGTGTAAAAAATGCCTTCTAGTGTATGTTCTTCACAAGACAACAATCAAATCACCCCTGAACCTCTGCATCAGTGAGCTTTTTGCGTCTTTCACTATAAGTCATGCTTCTCTTTCTTTAATCGTCTGCATCTCTTCCAAAGCAGTGATCTAACATCTTTTTCACAAGCATATTTTGGTAGACAGTCTACCAATGGTTACATCAGCGCTAACTCCATTAGCAACCACTTCATACTATGGAGACTTGTTCAGTTTATTATTACTCACAACACAATTTTTCCAGTCATTACTTTCCATACGATTGTCCCAGCTTCTGGAAAGGCCTATACCCTTTAAGATATCTGTGCTGAAATACATTTTGTTTGCTTGCAGCTGACTTACCGAATAATTCATTTCACTGTCTTCATGTTCTGTCTTTATTATAATTCAGCACTCCCCCACAGTTTGTGAAATGTGCAGATTTTATCAGTAACTGCTTGATGATGATTTGCCTTTTATAGTAAATATTTTAAAATCAGTTTATAACCTATCATATTGAATCTTACTTGGGTTACTTTTGCAGTTGATGAGCAATGACAGTCCATACAATGAATCAACAGGACTTATCGGGAGAGCAGCCTGTATGAAAATGTATTTTGAGGGAACTTGTACTTTGTGTAACAAAATTTGGCAGGCTGTGACCAAATCCTTCAGTGCGCTGCTTCTGCTCTGTGATTCAAGGCTGAGTTTTTAAATTGAAGATGAATATTATGCTTTAAAAAGTATCCGTATTTTCAGAGAAAACAATCACTGTGCAAAAAAAAGATTAGGTCATTTTGACAACGGGAACATTTCTGCAGATAGCAATAGTTGTCCAAATCATCCTTACTTCCCCAGTAACAGACCAGTGACTTGAAAGACCAAAATTCAGTGTTTTTAAAAATATTTCAGCAGATAAAATCTCACCTGCCCTGTTTGTGTTTCAGAGGTGCAGGGAGCCTGGCATGGGTGTGGTGGAGGCATATGAGCTGAGAGCACCAGCCGCAGGAACCAGCAGAACCAGTTCTCTATGCAGCCTGGGAAATCCTGCCTTCAAAGACATGACTTGACTGCTTTTACTAAAATATCCAGCTCACATTCAGGTAAAATTCAGGCTATAAATCACTGCCTACTGGGGCCTACCTGGATGTAGGCCATTTTCATAAGAGCACACATTTTCCTACCATATGACAACAGAATTTGACTGGCATGTTTTGGATATTTCTCCAAGTGTGAAGCCAAAGAGAGACATGGCAAACTTTTTTTTCTTAAAACTGTAGGATTCTTTATTCCTGGGAATTGACTCCTGCCAACATGTATCTCATTCCAATCACAACCCCATTTAAAATGCACTGCTTGAAATGTACCGTCCAGCTCTTCCACTAACTGCAGATGTTGGAACCTCTGGCATTTATCCCGCTGTTTAAGTTCTCTCCATCTGTCCTTCAGAGGGAGAGTGATTTCACAATGTGTATGCTTTTTATAGACAATGGAAGAAATTTTCTTTTTGAAAAACTAAATCTAGTTAAACGATGCTTAAAAGCAATAGCAAGCAGAACCTCATTTTAAATCTATAGCATTCAAACACGTAAATGCTAAATAAATCCAAATATGTGTTCTTCTCATTTGATTGGACTACAGAAACCAATGAGGTTCCTGTATTTGTTTCTGATGAAGGAAATAAGAAAAGAAATTGTGTCCAGCTTTGCAATTTGAATTTTAGTGACAAGTCTTTTCTTTGTGTAAATCTACATGTGTAGATCATTTTGATATTGATAACAGAGTCAATGCACAATGTATTTCATGTTTCACTGGGATTACTATATTTGCCCTGTGTAACTCATAATAATAATTGCTATGTTTAAAGAAGGTTGTTGAAAGGCAAAGAAACGGACCATTGCGATTAAAACCAGTGATGATGTATAAAACGAAGGGAAGAGTTGGTAAGTCGTTATATATGATATGCCGGTCAAGATAGAGTGACCTGAGCAGCTAACCACTTATTAATAATGTATTCATTTCCAGCAGTCTTTGGGTTGTTCATGGATTCTCTCTTCACACCTAAGTTTTTATGTGTACATAATGCATTCATCCACAGTGATGACATCCATTCAAGAATCATTTCAATTTGAAAGAGTATGGTTTTCCAGCTGAACGAATCTATCCTCCAGAAATGTCCTCCAGGGGCTTCTTTAGATTGCTATGATCATTAAAAAGGGACACTTTGTTTTAAATGGTGGGGACAGTTTGTCAGAGGAATCCCTAAATACTGGGTGTTAAGGTGACTCACAAAGCAATCAAATTAATCAACTTGATCCTGTATTATAAGAAGAAAAAATGACTAAAAAAAAGGCTAAAGCACAGATTGCAGGAAAACTTGGCAGTAATATTTAGGACCTAAACAAAAAGAAAAAAGAAAAAAGACAAAGAAAGAATTTAGTGAAGGAAAATATTTGCTATCTGAGATTGAAAAGTGAGAAATAGGTCAGCTATAGACTGTAGGTTTGAAACAGATGAGCTACAGAAGAAATTTAGGACAAGAGGCTATTACATCAGACAATTAGAGGAAGGAAAGGGCAGTTGATAAGTGGAGACTGTAGTTCTCAGCAGAAATATTAAGGACCATGAAAAATCCTTTGCCTTTTTTTTATCAGTTGGCTCCACACTTATGTCAACTTTTACTTAAGGGCTGGGAGTGCAGGGGTATGAGCTTACTTTGCTATAAATTGTCAACAGACAAGAGATTTAAAGGATGGATCTGAGTCCTCCTTTAAGACACATGAAAAACAGACCCATTATGGCTTGATTCATATGGAACAACTCACTAGGCTGACACCCACTCATTTCCTTTCAATCGCAATGCAGGGGAGTTTCCTGTTTAATCACTTCTCAGATGGTCATAACTTTGTTAGGTTCATCCTTTCATCTTCATGATCACCATGAATTCAACATTAGAAAACATACACTAATGAGGAGTTGCTCTATGGTGTGTACAGTAAATAGCTTAGCTGGATCAACAAGAAGATGGAAATGATACACACATACTGAGAGAAGGTGGGGAAACTGCTCAGGTAAAAACAAACAAAAAAATCCCACCTTTATTGAACTAATGGGGACAGGTAGCATACACACTATAAGAAGTTCATGCAGGAAATCTAAAGGCAGAAGATTTAGGGTAAAGAAACTCAATACAACCATCATCTGCTGTTGCTGATGCAATGAAGATATGTAGCCAATTGGGAAAAGGAAAAAAAGGAAAAAAAGTGTTGAAAATAGGCGATTAGGTGATAGAGTATCACTTTGCACTACTAGTCCCTATAATTCAGCAGCAGTTCTGGTTCCATATATGGATATAGCCATTTATTTCTAAACAAAAGAGATAGAAAAGAAATGTAAATTGATATGCTTGTTTAAAATGATTGATGTCAATTATCACTAAATCATGGCTGTGTCTAACGCAGGTGGCAACATGTAGGATGACAGTTTTACCCATAATAAGGCACACCCTGCAAAGGGCTCCTCAAAGCACAGAATCATTTTTCCAGACAGTTTCCTATTCCACATAGAAAATATTTTCCATGAGTCATTTTGCTTAAATGTAAAAGAGAATTAACTTTGATTGTTCTTGTGTCCTTTTATGTTTGCTGTCTAAGAACATTTAGGTGATACGATGTCTGCAGAAAGTGAGTTTTAAAGGCAGACTCTTCATGCTCTATTCTATGTTGTACATTAAACTTTCCAGTATTCTCCATGCTCACCTAGTTATTGTGTCAAAGATTAACGTGATGCTCAGCAATCACACAGCAATCTGATAGAAAGCAGACAGTAATTGCGGAGGTCCAGAGCTCCTTTCTCTGCCTCCTAAAATCCATACAAATCCATACAGTCAAATCATATATTCTTCATCTTTTATCAATTAAATACTCTCTGCAGCCCTTTCCTTTTCTGTTAAGAGTGTTAAGGGACTTCCTTACTTGCCAAATTCACCACCAAAAAGAGGCTGTTATTCAGTCCATTGTAATCGAGATAGCTGAACAAGGAGCATCCGACCCTCTCATGTTACTTCATGACAAAAATTACTTTGAGAAAATATCTGAGGATGTTGCTGAGGTAAAAAAGTGTTAGATAAAGTGAGCATGCATGGTTGGTCATTGAGAACAAGAGAAGCTGAAAATAGAACCTCCTTGTGAAAAGAAGCATCACAGACTTCAGAAACAGTGCCAGGAAGAGTACTATTGAGAGAAAATGAGACTGGGGGGAGATCAGGGAGAAACAGCTTGAGAATTGTGATCTTTCTGAAGGATGTGTAAAAAAAAATACCGTAATGTTAGCTGGTGATTAGGGTGGTAACAATGATAGTGAATTTTTAACGTTACATACAGCCTCACATACTCTAGTAGAAGGAGCTAGTCAGGGAGGGCAAGAGTTCTTCATGCCTTTTTGAGTCTGGCTTCTCATCAGCTAATGTTACTGGCAACTAGCTTCAGTCAAAATGTTCAAGAGCCTTACATTTAATCCCAAGCCTACTAAAGGACCAATTCCATACACAAAGAGAGGCTTGAATGAGTTTTATCTATCAGAAATGTTTACTGTCTCTTTCCACCAGAACTTGGTGTGAAAGTTGTACCATACTCCTTGAGCAGGTCTAATGGTTCATTGCATGCCACTGCCCCATCTCTGAAGCTCTCTCTGGCTGTCTTCTGACCTTGTGTTCAGTTAATTTCACCCCATTAAGATGGGATAAAATGAAGCTAGCAAAATCCAAAACAACGTTTTTGCTTGTTTAGGAAGATGAATTGGTTCATGCTGCAGCTGGAGCAATGCCAGAGCCAGCACAAAGGAGGGGATGGCACATGCAATGGAGAGTGTGTTAGAGAGAAAGGTGCAAGTGGGACCGATCTGTTTTGTGACAGCTGTACTGTGAAAATTCACCTTTAGAAAAGAGGACAGCCACTGCTCCTTTGCACCAAATACCTTGATTTGGTTTTAAGATTTGAAAAAGCAGTAAGAGAATGTCATCCTTTAAAAACCTGGAAGATTCAATTACAACATAGAAAAGACAAGTGGTAGTGAATTTCCATGATGTGCTTTAAGAACGTGATGGAAAAGAGGACTAATTCAACACACAAAAAGCCATCTCTGAAGTCAGGAACTGGTTTACACTATTTTCTTTCCTGAAACTTTTAAACTCAAAAAGGAGAACAGGATGCTTTATTTCATGAAAAGGTTCCAGTATTACCACAACAGATGACCCCTCCCCCCAAGGATAATGAAGACAAGATGACATGAAGTGTTATAAAAGACAGGTCTAGTGCAGTAAAATTCGGTTTTCAGTTCGTCGGCAAACTGTGAAGGGTAAGACCACCATTTTGTCTTCCTTTTTCACTCCCGTTTTCCTTTCTTTAGGTCTCCTTGACTTTACCAGCAGAGGGAGCAGGTGGAAGAGCAAATGAGTAGGGAAAAGGAGCTGACTCCGATTAAACTTTGATCTTTGCTCTTTGTTCCAGACAGAGAAAACAAGGACCAGTTTCAGCAGCAGCTGCTAGTGGGTCAGAGTATCCACAGCACGAATACACTTGCTTTGCCTGAGTTCTCCTTTCTTCCTCTTACAGTTCCTGGCAGCAAAGTGGTGTTAGAAAGCCTGACTGTTCCACCAGTCCTGCCTGATTTTCATCCCTGTGCACTGGCAATATTTAACAGAAAATTGAGGCAGAATTCTCTAGCTGATGACATTTTAAATTCAGCTACACAGTACTTTCAACCCTTCCTGTAGCCAGCCTTATGCAATTTCACTGTGTCTCAACCATTTTTCTAGCACTGGGGTTTACTGTAAATCTGCAAAATGCAGCCTATTGGTGTAAAATGGAAACTCACAAGGAAATTCATGCCTGAATAATGCAGTGCTAGTTTTGATCTATTGGAGAAGCTTTTCAGTTCACCCACCTCTCACAAGGGGATTTGGTAAGCTAAAGTCTTGTTCAAACTAATATTTACAAGCCATTAAATGTTTTCTCTGAGAATATTAGTGTTCTCTTAAAAACACCATGTTTTCTCCCCATCTCCCATTTCTACCTATTTGCAGATATTTTCTTCGGCACCGTTCCTGAACATGGAAAGGACTCAGTACCTAATAATGAAATTAAGCCAATTATAATCTCTTATTAGGCATCAAAGATCCTGCAATTTTTGCTTTTTCAGAAAAACTCAGCACGTAGGAAGACACAGATTAGCACTCTTTTGTTTTGAAAAATAAACCTTTTGTCAATATGGGCTTATTTTCTGTAAAAGAAATGCCTATGTATGGAACATGTAAAAAATGGTTTACAAGGATCAGGTACTGTACTATCATAAATAAGGAGGAGGACCACCGGGATCAGGTCAGAGATCTAGGAAAATGCTTGATACCAGACTTCTTAGACAGACATTCCCAATAAAATCTTACAGTAGCAGTTTAGCACTATCATGAAGTAAATAGGCTTCTCTCAGTCCAACCTGAAGTTGTCTCCCTTGAATGTGGGGCTCAGTCATGTGGGGCTTTGAGCAAGACAGATTTATTCCATACAAAGTAAAGGTAAGAATCCCATAGGTCTGAAAACAGTGTCATTTACGTTAGATCAAAGGTGAGTAATTAATAACCAAAAAGCAATCACTAACCAGTTTCTGAAATTCTGACTAGCGCTTCACAAAAATGATTCACCACATAGCAGAGGAAATGGGTGGCTTTGTAACAACTGCAGACTCCCACAGCAGAGCTGTAGGTGTGGCTCATCTACCCTTCTCAACCAGCAGAGATAAACAAGGCCTTGAGGAAAAAGAGCAGAGCCAAAGCCCTTAGCTCTGTGGCTGTACCTGGAGAACTTCACCAAATCTTCAAGAAAACTCTCAGCTTTGAGCTGGTAAGCAGTTATTTTGAAAACACACAGAAAGATTACAACCAACTGGAAGAAAAGTCTTTAAATCTGTCCTTAAAGTGGAAAAAGCTGTGCCCCTCCTTAAATGTGTCCTTAAAGTGGAAAAAACAGGTATTTGCCCGTCTTCCTCATATAAAACTATTTCAGGCTATATTTGATAAGAGGTTTGATGAGGTCATGAATCATAGTGCTCAGGCTAATCAGGTTAGATTTACTTTCTAAAAAGTTCAGACAACCATCAATTGATTAATATTAGCATCCCACCCACCTGATAGAGTCCCTATGCAGCCATTTTTCTCTAACCGGAAGAAGGTTTTGATTGACTGACCTAGCCACACACTGAACGTTACACAGACCAGTAGCTGGCAAGTTTGTCCAGTTTTGAACTCATCAATGTTTTCCCATGGAAGTACAGATACCTGAAGAGTGAATTCAAACTGATCGACAAAAGCTTTGCGATTTGTAGTTGCCTTCTTGGATCACTCTGAATTACCTGACCGTGGGGTGAAAATCCCTGAGGTATATATGGTCATATATGGCTATGTGTGAAATAGTTCCAAGTATAATACCCTGACAAAGATTTATTTTCCCTCCTACCATTTTTCAGCCTCTTTCAAGGAACTATTCAGGAGTGTCTCTTTTCACCTCAGTCTGGCAGGACTGTATTCTTAAAGGAATAAGTGGACTCAAGACAGCAGTTTAGAAGATAAAAATCCTTTTACATGCAAATTGTATCCTCTTACATTGTACGATCCCAGATCAGTCTAGTTTGCACTGTATTTTCTGTTTATAAAATAAATCAGAATAAACTGAAAGGACTGATCATCTCATTAAGTAAGTTGGAAGCACTCCCTCTACAGGGCCATTCAGATGGGAACAAAGGAACTTCAAACGCATTGGCATCCAGTTTCCAAAGGAAATTCACAGTCAAGGTTAACCTAACCCTATTAATTATGCAGTTAGTGACTTAAATAGATGGTGACTGCTACCTCTTTCCATATGGGGAAAAGTAAACATAATTAAAGTGAATGCTGGCCTTGGTATTTTGTTTACTTTCAAGTCTCTCCCTATCCATATTCTTGACATTTATTTTAACAAAACTAACATGTGGAGATTCTCCTTGTGAGACACTGGTAACCAGACCAGAAATCCTCTACAAGCCTTAGAGAGGGCATTAACCTCTGAGTGGGTGGTTACCAAGAGGCCATTAAATCCCATAAAGCTGGGATTACTTCTGCATCCTCTAAGTCACAGCTCAAGATCCCATCTAATTAGTCCATACATTGATATTGCACACATTAATACTCAAGAATGTATCTTGATGAGTAGATTAGAGAAAACACGCAAGGACGCAAAAACTGCTACCTCTGCAAGGCAATTCCTGAAATATCTCGATCCTGCCACTCAGACCTGGATGGCTAAATACAGGATGACCAGCCTGTAAAAACCAGGTAGCATCTATGCCACACAGGTAATTACCGTGCTGTAACATTGCTTGTTGTTAGCTACAAAGCATGAGGATATCTCATCCTTGAATAGATCTTGTCAATGATATGCATCTTTCTCATTGCAGAGCTAGATGATTTTCACTATGATTGCAGTATGCATGATCGAGTTCTTCCACTGATAGCCCACACTGGAAACTAACGAAAAAGGTAAAATGCAATACTGTCCTGTATCTGACTTCCCTACACACATGGCACAGCCCACTGATTCTCTAGTGAAACTGCCTAAAATAGTTTATTTAAATCTGGGGCTTAGTTTTTCAGCCACTGCTCAGAAGTCTTCATGAATGGCACTTAGAAAACCTTAACTCAAAGGACTACCTCTAGGCTCTGAAATATTGCCAACTCTTTTGAGTATGTACGTCAATGATCTGCCTGAAACTTGAGCTTGTAAATAGTCTGACTTGATGACATCTGTTTGGGCATTATTCTTAGGACTTTTCTGACCTTGAAAATAACTTGAAACCTGATTCAGCAGTAGTATTACCATAACTGGTATTTGCAGTTGAATGCTTTGCTATTGTAATTTCTCCTGTAATTCAAGTTTAGTTTCTCAATGGAATACAGTCCGTATCTGCTCTATCTCATATTTTCTTTTGATAGAACTCTGACTTACCCTGTCCATCTAGTAACACTGCCTGTCAAATGGCACCTGCCACAACCTATTGACAAATTTGTTGGACCTACCTGCCTTCAAACATCTGATATCCCTTTGCTACTCAGGAAGGAGTGTGGTCTTCCAATTTTGATCTCCTCATCTCATGCTACATTAGCCAACATGCACATCTATGGAATTAAATCCAATATTTTGCGTTATCCATGCTGACTAACAATGTCCTACCACATTTCTATTCTGAAGACACTGGAGCCAAAAGGGTTACGAATATCAAAACCTTGCCTGACTTTCGTTCAGCTTGCCTAATATTCTGACACCTTGTATGGTCAGCCCTGTTACACTGGGGCATTTTGACAGTAAAAACCACAGATCCAGCTGGCAGCAAACTGCTGAAAATCCTACCATTTGACAGCCATGTTTTATACTGTGATCTTCCTAAAATACCTCTAGCTTGAAGCTAGAATGCTGCAACCAGATTCTGTTACAGTGTAAGAAGAATCTGAACTGCAGGTGCAGGCTATGATTCAAACATACAACATGAATTTCCTAACTAGATGAGGTCTGTCTAAGTGCACCAGATTCTGTTTCTGAAAATGCTGAGGTTTTGTATGACCAGATCTGTGGATACTAGTATCACTAGTAATATTATTGACATGACTGCTCTATCACTGTGTTAAACAAGAAGTCAGGGCAAAGAGATGCTGTCAAAGAGATCAAGCATAAATATTAGTATTCAGAAATTGTTATGGTTTAAAGATAAAAATTACTGTCCAGTTGGTCAACATCTCAGCCTCATTTCTCAGTAGCATTCAAATCATGCCCCCTGACCTCTGACAAACTGGCAGGGTATTCTGTTGGATGGTCACATTGTCTCACTCCACAATTTTAGT
This sequence comes from Falco punctatus, assembly GCF_963210335.1. Classification (NCBI taxonomy): domain Eukaryota; kingdom Metazoa; phylum Chordata; class Aves; order Falconiformes; family Falconidae; genus Falco; species Falco punctatus. Next base: position 93,033,827 of record NC_137582.1, on the reverse strand, counting down.
AGAGTTTCAGGTCCACAGGTATTGAGTGTATCTACCTACCTCTTCAAGGAGCCACAGGAGTCTTTTCTATAGAGGGATGTTGCTGTAAAATAAAGCTGGCATTTCAATTTGCAGTGTTCTAACTACTTCATACCGTGTCCCCCTCAATGCTCATTTAAAAACACACAGGCATCAATTGCAGAGGTGGAAAGTGGAAGAAAGAGGCCTCTGTACTGATATTTAATAGTATGGTGAGCTAAAACAAGAAACACACAAAGCTTTTGTATGAAACATTTGTTTTCTTGTTGCTGCAAGACAATTTGCAGTACATGTGGAAAAATAACTACAAGTTGTAATTTACCCTCAAAGGACTACAATGGAGCTACAGATGTGCTGAAAATTACACACATCTTTAACCTCTTCTGGACTGAGGCCAGCAGTGCCATGCGGAAATAAGACAATGAATAAAGGCTTATATTTATATCGCTAGACTTGCCCGACCACATCAGGTATTTGTATCAATGCACATGTGCATTTGCAATACTGTAGAGGGAGTGTTCACTATCAAATCAGAAGCTAAACGTCTTCATATTTCTGCTGTTCATTACCTCCAATTATGTCACTTGTATTTAGGAAGAATTTCTCTGGAGTCAGTGTTCAGCTGATAACTTCTTCCACATGACTCATGATAATGTCCGTTGCTATTTGCATAGCACTGGAAATTATCAAGATGAACAGAGAGTAGGAATGACCCTTTCGCTCATCAGAATGTAGCTTGTTCTGTTATTTTTTTCTGCTGGTAATTGGTACTCATTGGTAATCATTGAAGCAGATAACTATTCCAAAGGAAGCAGAACTCTGAGGAATACAGGTTTCGAATATTTCGAAGTAAGGGGATTTGATTAGTTCTTCACATTATTAAAAAAGACACTATCCAACATAAAGTGCAAACAAATCCCAGCACCACTTACCAAAACAACAATCAGTAAGTGCTGATCAACTTCATTAACTAGTTTCTTTCAGAGGGGGTTTCAAGGGTTGTTTTAATGTAAGATGTGTAATTTGGTCTGAAAAAAATAATTGGGTTTCATAGAGGGACATTTTTCTCTTCACATCTGCCAGAACATTTGTGCATAAACTTGGCTTTTACTATGCAAATCTTTCATATCTGAGATTTTCTAGGGATCGGCAACTGTAAATATAAATTTTGAATACCTTGGACTAGATGCTTAAACTCTTATTATGTTTGAATAGCTCCTTGTTCCTTGAGTGACTCCACTGGAGTGAGATACAGTATAGTTTATCAGAATCTGATAGTGAGTGGTTTGCTTGGTTATTAACATCAATATCTTCCAGTTCTGCCACCAGATGCTAAACAGTTACAGAAGATTTGTTTAAAGCCAATTACAACAAAATCAAAGCAGAATCCACTGATATGGTTTGTTTACAAAGGCTGAAGTCTTATATCGTTATTCATGTGACAACTGGCTTGTATTCAAGTCACAAGCCTTTCTACACATAATCTATCTCACAAGCCCCGAAACAGACCTGAGAACGTACTAACAGTGCTCACTTTTTGTTAGTTATCTGAAAATTCATTTAAGAAAATGCTATAGGTGGCTTATTATGCAACATTAATGGCTAAGCTGGGAGTCATGTGTGCTATTTCTTTAAGTCCACAATGAATGATTTGTGACAGGGCAGATCTATATGTGAGGATATGGAGGAGGGGTAAAACAAGTATTCTTGACTGTAATTGACTATTAAAATGATTGAAAGTCAGCAGGCTTCTAGCCTGTAGGCAGAGATAGTTTTATTTCATTCTTTCCCTTTCCTAAAGACAGCAAGAAACAGAAAATGTGGTAGCAGTGAAGAGACTGCTGCTCTTTGGCAAGCTTAGGAACGCATTATACGTGGAATGACTTCAGTGAGCTTGGGATGTCAGTTCACATGCAATAGCAGATTAATTGAGGATGGCTGAAGTACTTACAGCTTCTGGCTGCCTGCTTGCTCTTTGCTGGAGGCTGCTGCTTCAATTGCAAGGAGAGCTGCAAAGGGTGTGTAACATCTCCTGCACGCTCATGTTTGTAATGGTTTACAGGTGAAGATTAGGGTAAATTGAAATCGGAGCTGCTTTGCTGCAACGGAGAAGACTGTTACCCTCAGAGTTCCTTTTGCTGCCTACTCTCTCCACCGCTTTCTGCTGTATCTACCTCAACAGGACTCTCTGAAGAAAGGCTGGTACAAAGTGAGGTGGCAACAGCTTCTGCTCCTCAACTTTGTCACCATTGATGAATCAACATGAGTAGTGGACAAGCATCCCTATTAATAATTCACCACTGCTTGCATTAGTGAACAGCCTGGATCAGTCTAGATTTAGCTAACTTCTGAGAGACCTGAGAGCTTTGTGAAATGTCCGTGTCCCAAGGAGGCAGAAGAAAACAACAGCCTTGGGTCAGTGAAGGAACTCCTATCTAATGTTCATTGTCTCATATCCTGGAGCAAAAGTGGCTTACATGTAACTGGTAGAGCAGATGTGAACCATGATATCATTTTACACAGCCCACCACCATTTTTAACATCCGTATGTACACACACACACATTTGCATTATTCTTGTGTAACACTGAAGTCTCTGTTAGCGGGAAGCTTGTTAAATGTGTTTGAAAGGATCTATTCAACTCTCAGCAAGTAAAAATTTCCTTTCCCCTGTCATAGAAGATGCTTTTTTTTTTTTTCCTTTTCCGTTTAAATATTTATTTTGCATTTTGGAATGGATAAAAACAGCTGGAAGAAGGAAAATACTGACCCAGAAACAAAGAGTATGAGAAACTGGCAATAGGAACAAGGTTAAGGACAGTAAGGCAGTACTGCAAAATCTTCATGAGGAACTTTCAAGTGAAAGGGTTTGTACTTCAAGATCATAGTGAATCAAAAATACTGACCACACAATACAAAGAACAAAGGCCACACACTTCCAAATTGTCTGACTCAGATGAACACGCCTGTTGGGTCAAAAGGCCACTTAGTTCAATAGCTGTGACAGTAGACAGCAGCAGATATTTCAGAAAGAATAAAAAAAAAACAGAGCAAAGAAATGATCTTGCTGCTGATATTTTCCCTCAGCTACTCTAAACTTGTAATGTGATATTGCAAGATTCTTCTACCAGTGTCTTTTCTCACTGTTTACCTCTTTTCCCAGCTCATTGCAGAACCTGAGTTGTCCCAATAGAGATGCCCAAGAAACTCCACTGGAAATGTCAGCCCATTCCAAACATCTGCTTTGATTTCCTGGTAGTCAGCTCCTAATATACAAAAAAGCCTTCCCTTTTATCCAGCAGCAGCTTCCATAGGAGTCTTTTGTGAGTCTCTGCTGAATGACTTTTGAAAATGCAATATACTTTGCTGATAACCAGAGAATCTTAAAACATGACCTTCAGAGGTGTTTTAAAACACTCCTTCAGAGTGTTTAAACAGATTTATGAGATGTGACACCCTGCTACAAAAGCTCTAGTATTTATCTATGTATCCTCTAGCATAAATTCCACAAATTTGCATGGGATGGAGGTCAGACGTACAGGTCCTTGAATCACAATGGGAGTCTTTCCCTCTCAGTGAAGGTAGGTTTATGCAAAAGAACTATTGAGAAGCCAGCAACTATAATGTCTAAATAGCTTTAAATCATCTTAAGTACTTTGGGACAAGTCAGGCAATAGTATCAACAATGAGAACACTTTGGCACCGACAGGCAGATTGAGAATGTGTCATATCAGAAATTATTGTGAGTTTGATGAAGACACATCTTTTCAGTGGAAAGCTTTTTTGCAGAGGAAATTTTTTCAGCAACACAAACTACAGCCCTGCCAGGAATCCCTGCAGTACGGCAGCTGAGGGAGGGGCGGTATCTCTTTTTTCCCTACCCATCCCTACCTGGCCATTGCCCACCTTTGGCCCTTCCAGGACTTCTCCCTCACCAGGAAGGAAGGACCTTTTCAAAGAACAAAGAGGACAAAGGCCAAGTGAAGAGCTCACCCTTTCTTTGTTTTGGGAAATCAGACACCCAAGGCCAGAGTTTATTCTCACCATGGACTATTTTAAAGCTCCAAAATCATCACTGACAAAAAGCCTTCCTAACATGCAGGCTATTTTTTTTTTTTTTAGCATGAGTCAGTCATTCCTGGTTATACAATCATCTGCTCTGCAACCCTGTGGAATTTCTTTCCTTTTGTATCCCCAAAATACACGTAGATATTGATGCTCTGCCTTTAATTCCTTTTTATGATGCATTTGAAAATGTATTATCTACACAGAGATGACATTTCAAGTCATACTGTGGTTTTATTTTGTTCTGCAAGCACTTTAAGAGTGTAAGAAATCAGAAATAAAGGCAGATGACAGGTCTTCATATTGGTAAGATTTGGGGGGAGCTTTAGGGGAGTTAAATATTAGTGCAGATTTCCTTTCAGATTATTATTTTTATCTCTCCAGTAGCCCAAAGATGCCTAGGGGCTTGAGAAACCACTGCATGAGGCTCATCTTAAGCTTTACAGAGGTAGTCTTCCCCTAAGGAGCTCAGTCTAGGATTTCGACGATATTAATTATCATGATTACATAGGTAAACAGTGCCATGAGAGGGCAAAGTCTGGCAAAAAATAACTGCTTAATTTAATAGTCACTGTGACAGCAGTGACAAGTACACACTCTAATCCTCAGTTCAGAAGCCTGGATGGATGTTTTAGAACAGCCCTGCAGGTGCATACACATGCACACGCTCATGTGCACAAACACGTTTCCAACTTTCCTCATAATACAATCCTTTTAATTCCCCAATGCTAATAGCTGCCTTTTAACCTTTCCTCTTTCCTCCTGCTTTTCAATCATGTGCTACGGTGATGTTCATAGTATAAAGTTTGCTAGCTTGATCCAGTAAGGTGTGAAAATGTAAATCCAAAAACTCTAGCACTTTCCACTATCACTATGCAAAGCAAGAGTTTAATATTTCTTTTCCATGATTTTAGAAAATTTACGTAGAGCTTTGACTTTCACTCCTAGTGTACTTTGCTGGAAAATGGTACATAGGGTTTTTTTCCTATTATCACTATCTTTTCTTTTCTTTTGGTGCCAGTGATTCCACAGCCCCACTCCCCGTCACGCTTTTTCTTTCTCTCACACACTGAGGTCCCTTTCATCCACATTTGGTGGCTTATTTGTCTCTGTATCTATTCAGTTCTGCAAACAACTTCTTTCTTTTGCTAGCTCTATCCTAATATTCTCTCCTTTCCTCTCTCTTCCCAGCCCCCCACCCCCACCCCAAGGCTGGTTAAAGGCTTTTCATTTTTTTTAAGCACAAGTGTTCTGGGGAGCAGCCAGCCATTCTTAGATAGGCTGTACACATTCAATCCAACAGCACGTTATTTCATTAAGATGACTGCTACTGATGATGGGACATCTGGATGGTGCTCTCTCCTTGTCCTTGCTTGCTGAGGTTCACAGCTTAAATTATGTGATGTGAGGGAGAGGTAGAGGGGACTGGGAAGAGAAAATAAGTGTCCCCTGCAAATATTAGGGAGGTTAGCAATTTAAAGAGAGCTACAAACAATTCATTCTGAGATAGAAGTATTTTGATTTACAGATTAATGTAATTTTACTATTTTTGTGACTGCCAGAGTGTGTGACCTTAACCATAAACAAAGAGAATGGAAATTAGGTTTAAAATGGAAAGCTATGTAGATGGTTCCTGTTATGTCACTCCCTCTGGCAGAAGAAGCAGGAAGACTGTGCTCAGATTTCTCAAGATATTAAACATGTGGTAGTTGTCTCAAATGTTGTTAATACAGCTATGAATATGCCTTCTGAAGAGTAACTATGCTGTATTTTCTTGGTTTTCTGTGAGTTGAAAATACAACTTCTCAGTTTTGCATTTTCCCACCCAAAATGTATTTAGTTTGAAGACATTTTCCAGGCTCATCTTTGAAAATAATTTTTTCAGAGGAGTTTGAGTACCACCCCTGCTAAATGTATGGGAGAACTGGACACAGTTACTTATGTCAAGCTGCTTGTAAGATCAAATATTTGCTGGATCAGGTCCTGTATTTGCTAAGTTTAATATGATGAAATTAATAAAGAACACTAGAACTTATCATAAAAACTGCAAACCTTTCACTTTACTACAAAAGAACACTTCAATCTGCAACTGTACTGTGCAAAGCAGGTGCCATTTAAACCTCTGAACATTGTGGTCTAAAACAAGATCGTTAAAAGGTCCCACTGATCTCAATGATAAAAACTCATAATGCAACCACAGTTCTAATTTCCCTCAGTAATTCTTTTCCAGTTTGCTTTTCAACTTTGGAGATGCTTGCATCTTCTAAACTATCATTTCTAAAACCAGTTTCCCACATCTGTTCTCTGTGGCTACAACTCTGGCTTTGAAAAACTGGTATCAGACCTTCTGTCTTTGTTTAATCAAGCAGGAGGTTAGGGCTGTTTTGAAATGGAGTTGATTCAGCAAGAGTAGCAAACAAAATGCAGAAAAAAGCAAGAAAGGGTTTAAATACATGTACTTCTTTGGCTCACAAATAGCTGTGAGCACTCCCATAGGGTGCCATACATCTGTTCCAGCTCTATTTTCTCATATCCCAGGATTATCTGTTCTGTCTCAGAGTTGTGACTCTTGGATCTGTAACGCAACACTTGACATCAGTTTGGCTTGTGGGTTATTATCTTTCCCATTATAAACTAATTCATCTTTTGAAAAAGTAGTGTCCTACTTTCAAATGAAATTGTTGTAGAAAAAATCACACTTTCAAACATCAAACACGTATCCTTTTGTCTGCTTTCACAAAGAATTAAATCTCTGTTATCCTGAAGTAATTTTAGACAGTCATCATATCACACTAAATCGTCCGCTTCAAGAGCTCTATTAAGGACAGGCAAACTTATTTGAATAACACAAGAACTGGCCTAACCCTTAACATTAACCTCAAAATACCACCAGACTGAAGTTCAAACAAGTTCAGTCAGCCCTTGCATGCTCCCCTCACCCACAAATATTTTCACCTACCTCAATACATCTTCATTTCAGATAGAACTGGGAAGAAATGTAAGAAATCATTGCTATTTTCTTCCAACTGAATTCAACAGCACAGTAATTCCCATAAGGCAGACCAGTTACCATATTTTTCATCCCAATTGCTGAAAGAGGTGAAGATACAACTTCTATGAAATGTCAAAAACTATAGATAAATTTCAAAAAAAACAAACAGCAAAATTCAAACTTCACTAGGTTCACCATCACTGTGTGGTAGATGAGAAGAAATTACCTTTTAAAATAATTTCAGAACAACAAGAACAAAAGGGAAAACAATTCAGCCAGCAGACCAAAAATGAAAGATTTATGACTTTTCCTAGCCATATTAGAAACTATTATGTGAAAGACCTTATGCAAATACTTAGTAGAAATTTAAGTATAATATTATTCTCTGGCAGAACTCCTTTTTGCCTTTCTGTGTGTAGCAGTCAACTACAGATTATTTTACATGCTCATCTATGAGCAGAAATGGAAAATAAAGGGAGTTTCCCTGCATGATTCTTTTTATAACTGGAAATACATTTGCTTTTCTTCAGATTTTATAAGCACTAAATCATATTTTAGCATTGAAGACAGTGGGAGTCTTGCCTGCATTCTCTGTCAGGACTGGGCCTACTGAAATTTCTGACTGGAAAATAAAAAGGCCAATACAAAAAGCTTCAAAACAGAGAACTCATATTCAGCCATAAAACCACAAAACTGACTTTGCATTTTGTCTATGAATATGAGAAAAGCATCAGATGAAAACTTAGCAGGTTGCTTGATGGGAGGATTCCTGATAACTGCAAGCATTTGCCATTAAACTAGGGGTCAAATCCCATTTGACTATCCTGGGTATGATGGCTACTGAAATTCACAGGGAGTTTGTTAAGAGTAAAGACACTGTAATGCTTATTATCCCTAATTTGACTGTGTAAATCTGTTTTTCAGCCAGCACCTCAAGTCTTAACCCAATGGAGTTAGTAGGAGTTCTGTACACTTTAAGCACTTTGAATAGGTTTTGCATCTATTGTATAAGCAGTAGAGAAAGAAAACATGGAGATTCACACAAGCTCTGTGGTTCAGCTGCATACTGGAGAATGACCGTTTAAATTAATTTAGTTGCACTGGTTATTCTCTCGGTTTTGTTTCTTCTCTTCCAGATGATTGTTTCTAGTGAGCAAGACAGACCTGACAGTAGGTAGGTCTCCTACTCTTAAGTGCTGGACCAGCTTTTTCTGAATCCTTCACTTTTGTCATGATTTTTGATGCTTGAGGTGAGTCAGTGTTGCTCAGACCCATGGGTGCCTCCCAGAACTCACATTCATGAGCAAAGTCCAAGATTTAAACAAGAAAGGAACTATTACCCCAAAAGCTACCAACGCTGTTTACACAGAAGGCTGTTCTTGAGCTTGTGTTCTGAGGCTGCTTGTTTGCAAGGTGGTTGATGCTTCACTTGCAAAGCTCCTGTGTCTGCAAAGAACCTTGAAGGCCTTAACCCTTGGCAGTGCGGCTGAATCTCTGAAATCAGGCTCTTTGCTGCAGTTCATATTCACTCATACATGCAAAAGTGCTAGTATTATCTTCAGTCTTCAAGAGGCGCATACCTGACTGTGGTGAAATGGAGCCTGAGGGGCTGACATAACTAATGAGTGTGTCTGGAGATGTGGACAGACTGTAATGTGGCAGGTTCCAGCGTGGTGGTTGAGAACATAAGAATTTCTTATTTGCTAAACTTCTCCCATTGCTACTACAGCTCACCTGCCAGTGCGACTGTTTTGGAAGCTCTGGGTTTGATTTTCCTCTGCATCTCAGTGTAGTACGCAAGCCGGCATGCTGCAGCTCTTAAGAGCGCTTTACAGCACAATGGCATATTTTCAAGATGACAGCATTGTGAACTGCTCCGGAGGAGCTATTTGGCTTTTAGAATGACTGCTCTAGAAAGAATTCTCTGGCTTAACAGAACCAAGCAAAGGGCAAGAGAAACACAGATGCTGCAAACTGGTTAAGGAAATGACAGGCTCCTGTGCTGTAGCACTTAAGCACAGTCTCTAGCCAACACCATTTATGAGCTGTTACATACGGCTGCAATCACACACAGGCTCAGCGAGGCTTTCCATAGGGCTCACATTTGTTTTCACATTCATTTTGTAAATGAGTTTGTAATGTGGTGCAAATGGTAGCAAATGGACATTAAATGAGGCTTGTATGTAGACTGATCCTTTGTAAATATAGAGGCTATTATAAAAGCAAATAATAAGAAAGCAAGCTAAACAACAGCAGGTTCTGCGACAGAAACCAGTGGAAAAGGAGTTGGTTTACATCTACAGCATTTTGAAATGCGGGTTTCCTGTTTAAACTGTCTTCACTCCAGCCTCAACTTCTCTCTCCATACTAAACTTACAACATATTTTATATTGCCATGGATACTTTGGACAGAAGACAGTGTGCACTAGCAATCAAATTTTCCACAGGAAACTATTCCAAGAACCTGTCCCACACTGCAGTGCTCATACAGAGTTTTTGCTCAGCAATATACAATCTTTTTGTGAAGGGTATGACTAGCTGGGACTTCAGCTGCCTGTCTGCAAGCCTGGAACAGGCCCAAGGCATTACCACTCTCCAGGATAATTACTGCTAACTGCATCTTGCTATCACTTGCCATTGCTAGCGATTTACGCCCTCCTAAGCAGGGTCTGATAGACTGCAGGAGGAAAGTCTCTTTAAGGGTGATTTTTAAAAAAATCGTTGGGAGACTAAAATACAAGCAAACCACAATGGTGGCCAAACAGAAGTGAGTGCACAGGAATTACATAGAGTTGAAGGTATTAGAGGTTTAAAAGGGGAATAGTAAGCAGTAATACTTATGATGTAAGCATCTTGCGTAGGAAAAAACATATTAAAAAAAAATAATCAAAGAAAATGGCTAGGTTGGGCAAACTGCACAATGAACTTTTACTTGCCTCAGATGTCAGGAGTGCGATCTGTTAACTTCTTGGTATCCATTCCTCTTCTTCTTTGCTTCTCCCCTAGTAATTCAACCCAACGTCTTTTGCCCCATCCAGTAGTGGACTTCCCTCATGGCAACATTCAGTTTTGGGCTGCAAGCTTTTTTGAATCCTTCATAACACTTCTCCCCATAAACAATATCATAGTACTGTCAAGCTTTTCAAATAAGTCAGTGGAGTCCCAGAGGTGGTGGGAAGGGGTCTTCTCCTCTCCTCTCAGTAACCCTCATGCCCTCCAAGCTCATTGGGGGTTGAACAAGCATCTTCTCAAGCTACAGGAACATGCAGCAACTTTCCCCTCTCTTTTCCTCCAGCTGGGGCACAGAACAGTCCTTTCCCTGGAACAGCCTTTTCCCTCTGCCTTTCCCCCTTCTGGGTATCCAGTGGCTACACACACGAAAGCTCTGCTCTATGATGATGATTTCCTATGAGAATCAGCAAAGTCACAATTCAGGAGAGCAGAGGGGAAGAGCAGCCTGGCCCAGTCGGTCTACTTCACTGCTGGAGCAGATAGGTCATGCGAAGCAATATCTCAGTGCTCAGGAGAACAATGGGTGGTGGATGGTCATAACAAATCCAGGGCTGTGTAAGGCTGTTAACAACAGGGCACAAAATTAGAATCACACATACTACGGTACTGAAGTGGTAGTATATATTTAATGATTGTTTGTTCTTGTCATCAGTTTGAACACTTCCAGCTTAATAAAACTGAACACTCCAAATTCATCTTCCTGGATGTGTATAACCCATGTTTGTGCCTCACCACAATTATATCTACTGCCTTTGAGGGCAACATCTGATCCTGTACAGAGAGTACAATAGCAACGATGCACACCTTGGTATGCGTTGTCTTACATGATTCCTCTTGTTAAACTAAATCAATCTGTGGTAAGACCCACTCATTTTTCTGAAGTTACAGAGTTCTTGCATAAAGCAGAAAACTTTAACTTATTTCCCAAGCCAATTTTTTTAATGTATCTTCCATATATTCTCTTCTGTTTGATCAAACGATTTTTGGGGTGTGCAGGGAAAAGTTGTTTTTATGCAATGTGATACAGTTGAGACATTCCTTTTGCTGTACACAATTCATCTATCTAAAACAGTCTTAACAAATAACATTACAAATACTTGGTACTGTGTACTCACTTGAGGTATACTCATTTGTCAATCTGCCAAAGTCTTAGCAGAAATTTTAATTTTATTATTTATTAAAGATACAGATTTATATAACAAGTAGTTGCCATACACTTCCCTTTACATGCTACATTTCTCCCTGCTTCCTATCTGGGGGAAGCATTATCTCCTCCTGGCTTGATCACATTAAATGACTATTAATATAGGAGCAAAAAAACTCTTTTTAAAGCCTTTGTAAAACTCAGCCTTTAAACCCCCATGGCCTGCTTCCTAACTTGTCTTAGATTTTTATAGGCATATTTACTCCTTTCTTTAAAATTTAGCTCTCCAAAACAGGCCTTTATTAAATGTCGTTCATCTTGGATCCTGGACTTCTAAAGAGAGGAAGCTTTATGGAGAACAATGCCTTTTGACTCTTCTTTTGGTCTTGACAGCACGTATTTCATTTTATATATGGCTTCTACCATTGTCTCCTAAATATTTCTGAGAATCGCTCCCTAGTTCTTATACTTTCAATTGGTCACATAAAGGAACTCTCTTCAGTCTCTGTAAATATTAAAAGGTTGAAACCAAACTGCTTCCCAGATCACATCTATCATTCAGACCATCTGATCACCACTATAGGTTTAGTGGTAAGTTGATATAGCAAGACACTGAAGGATATGTATTATCGTCCAAGACATTATAGGATATGTGTCACGTAGTATGAAAGAGTAAACGGAGTTTCTAAAATCATGATTCATCACCCTCTAAAGATTACTCAGATCCAGTGCTTTTAACAAATTTGTAACCTTTCTAAATATCTCGCTCTGGACAGTACTCATCTGTCCTGATCCCTCATCAGCTGAACCTAGGACTTCATTAAAACTGTCTCCAGGAAGATAACTTCCTCTTCCCTGAATACTACAAGAAATCTAAAAAGCTATACAAAGAAAATGAAAAAGGGAAGCATTTAAGATAGGAATTTTTGATAATTTTCCCTGTAGATATATTTTGATCAGAAGCATCTGCCTCCTTCACCTAGCGACTTGATTTTTAAGACAAACAGTATATTGAGCCAGTAAAATTGCTACGCCTCTCTCCCACTCAGGAAAGAGCGATGGCTCAGTTTCCATGCTTTAAAATACTTTTTTCTTGTAATGGCACAATGGCAAGTACACCACTGTAGTCTTTGTAAAGTCCTCTTTTAACCAGGGATCTAAAAATTTATAAAAGAAATTTTCATTGGTTCTATCATTCTACCACTATGCTTTATTATTTTCAAAACATATCTCTTCTTCTTAAGTGTTACAAATATTCACCAATCACTGAATGCACAACAATAAGGACTTCATTTTAATATTTCATTCTTTAAAAGAGTCACTGAAGATCTGGCTTTCTTCTAGGTCTTGTCAATGTATTATTTCTTCTTTTTCTTATCCCAAAGCATTTCCTAATATATATTAAAGCCCTACAATTGCTGAAAGAAGTCACAATTAGCCAGAATTTACTTCCTCATCAGCATTCCCTGACTGTTTAATCCCTTCCCCTTGTTGCCTTCCGAGAAACTCAAATACTCCTTACTGCAGAAAAAGTACAAAACCTCAATATCCCTAGTCCTCTTCTAGAAAGGGGTGATTAGCTCTTCCTCAGTGGAACAGTGGAAAGTGCTTGACTGGGAACCTGGGTGAAGTTGTGGCCCTGTGATGTATTTGTTAGACTGCTGTCACGGCTCACCTCCTCTGCTATGATTGCACCTTCTCCTTCCCATTGCTTTCCTTTCAGCCTCAGAAAACCCCTTTTCCCACATCCATTTCCAGGAGTTCAGTTACACCTCAATTATTTCCTGTGATGTTCCACCTTCCACTTCTAAATTTCTCAATCGTATTGTTCAGTCTTAACCAAGTTTTCTTGAATACTCACACAATTTTTTTTAAGTTATGGTCTTCTTATCCCTGTACTTTAATTTCATCTTTATTTTGGCTGTAAGTTTGCTCTGCAGTATCATGGTGCTGCCTCTTCATGTCTACATCAGATTCAGATTGTATTTCTAGACTCTTCCATCTCTTCATTTTTCTTTTTTTTTATGATGTGCCCTTGATATATAATAATGTATTTGAAAGGAAAACTTCGTATTTTGTGTTTGCTGTTCTAAAGCAGGCCATAATATTTCTCACTTCTTCCTTCTCCCTTAAAGCAGCCAGCGATGGACCCTGAAACATTTCTCGTTTATGTCCTTCCTGCAAAAAAGGCTACAGCCTTCTTCAGAATCTTATTCTTCTGTTTAGAAGAATGCAATCTTCATATTATGAAATTGTTGGCAGGACTACAGAGAGCTTTCTGGGCTCAGTCTAAGGTGATTGCTAGATTTGTTTCCAGTTGCACAAAGACGTGAAGATCTTGCCTGAAGTATTTAAAAAGAACTCTTTCCTTTACACCTCCTGTGAACTTCCTCTCCTCACTCTTACATTACTTCTATGATTTTTCTCTACAGACTCCTTCTGGTTTTATTCTTGATCAAATCTTGATTTATTTTGCAGCTTTGTTCCTCGCTGCAAGATTTTCCACCCCTCTTACTTTTTTAGGCCAATGACCCTGCCCACTAAATCCTTCCATCAGATTTAACCACACAAATCCTCACCTCTATGGAGGATTTTTAGAGATCTGCTTTTTTGATATCTGGCTCATTTTAACTCCTCGAAGTCTCTCTGGGAACTGGGCTTGGTTTTGTAATTTTCCTTTTCTGGTCTCTATGTTTTCTTTTCCCCTGCAGCAATCATCTCTAGTAGTACAGGCACTGTGTGCTGTTCTGTTCTAAGATCACCCAGGATTATTTTTTTTTGGCCAAGGGGTGAGAGAGTAGAAGGAGAGATAGTATAGTTTTTCATAGTTGTCCCCTAAAGAGAAGAAGACAGGGAGCAATGATATTTGCAAATCACATCATCTTCTTAAAGCTGCAGTTTGAGCAGCCATCTGCTCCTGCAACCCCTGGTGGTCCCCTAACAACCCATTTCTAATGCATTCATGAGGTCAAAATTACTTCAGCTGAAGTCAGTGGCACGGTTTAGCTATCCAGGGAATGTAAAAATGCATAATACAGGCGTTTGTCGTGGAACTATGCGAATGGCAGTTGCAGAAGCACAGGCAGAGGCAGTGACAAGCTAAGTTTGAGTTCTGCATAGAACAATTTGTATCACATTCCTTTCTTGTTCACAGCTATTTCACGCCCCTAAACAGCTATAATTCCTCTGAAGTGAAGGAGCACTTAAGTGGTCACTCCCCTTCTGAAGGACACACAACAGGGACAGGGTGTAGTTTTTTTCTTTCTGCATATCCCAGGCTGGATGTGGACTCCGCACAGCTCGAATTTATTCTGGAGAATTAGGCAGAAATCCGTCTCTGATGCCCTACACCCAGTATCGGTAACAGTGTCTTTTTATTAAATGCGCAGAAATGCTTATTAACATAGCTTGATGGGCATCTTCTGACTTAAATTTTTCACATTAAAACAGCGTATCTGAAATATTCCTCTGAAACCACTTCCACTGTCCCCACTCTGACAACTAAGCTCCTAGTTTTGACAAGGATGACATCTCAGGCTGAAAGGAGAAACACTGATTTCTTCACCCTAGGGTAGCATATGGCCCAGTTGTTGGACTACCAACGTGGGATGTGAGATATAAAAGTTGTGATTTGCTGCTACAGCTCACTTACATCAGGACAACACCTGTGAAGAGTACACTGCCAAACCGTCTGTGCCATACAACCATGGCACCTCAGCCATGCTGCCAAACAGTGCCCGAGAGATGCTGAGTAGGGACAGACCTCAAAAGGCCCTGAAGGTTACGGAAAAGCAGCAGAAAGAGGAAATCAGAGGTCAGGCTTCCTTGGTGAAATTTCTACACTTCATACAAGTCATTAAAAATCCAGTATGCCAGAACAAAGTCTTTAGCCTTTTACTGGCTTTTTTCGTTAAAAAAATTCAAAAGCTTTTGGCTTGTATGGAATGGGAAACATTATAAAATCTCAGAAAAATAAACAAAACTGGATATTATTTCCTGATCATTTTTTTTCCCCTCTAATAAGAAGGAAAGATAAACCTCTGGGCTGGCATTCAGAATACCTGAATTTAATTCCTGCTTCTCCTGCAGGCTTCCTATGTACATTCCTATTCTCCCACATTCTTGCAGTTACAAAACCAGGAATATTTCCTTTATTCTATCAGACATCTAATTCACCTCTTTGCCTTCTTTCTGTGTTTTGGTTATGGTGTTTTCCTTAAAGGTTTCTGAATTTGGACAGATCCTTTATCCTTCCTTAGAAGTATGTTATGACCTTAGGGAATTTTAGATAGTCTTAAGAAGAAACCTGTCATGCTCAGGCCGTATTTCAAACTTCATATTGGAACAGAAGCATTGTACGAGATCGTAAATCGAGCAGATCTGCTGAGCTAGCCAAATTTGCAAGGATCTGGATCCTTTCAATGAACCTCCATTATTTTGAATTTTAAAAACTAGGAAAATTGGATCATTTGAGAAATATCCACTTCTCAAAGCCATTCTGACTCACTGATCACAGATGAATCAGAGAAGCCAGGCAAACCGTATTTCTGGAACAGTAAGTAACCCTGCTACAGCAGGATTTGATTCTAAGCCGCGATTCAAGGAAACACTTAAGCCTGTGTTTCAGTCCCCTTATTGGGATAAAGAATATGATAACAAGCCCTCTCATGTGAGAATGTTCTCTGGAATTGAAGCAGCATGTAGTAGCGTGATGTGGAAATGAACTGGAAAGAGTATAAAATTGACCTTAAACTTGAGTATAATACAGCTTTATCTAATGTCATCTAATGCTAGCTACTGATTGTGGTATAGCTAGCTGCAAGCTAGGTCTGAACTTGATTCCTCCCTAACCAGTATGTTATCTGGGACCACTTCAAACAGCCCTCCTGGCCCAGCTGTGGGTTCCCACCCCTACACTTAACACTGGCTCCTGTAGTCACACAGCTGCAAGTGGAGTTGGCTGGGTTTGCTGCTCAGACAAATATCCATCCTCCACAGGAAAGGAAGAAAAAAAAAATCAGAAGAAAAGAGGAAGAAAGATAAAGATTTGTTTTCCCTCAGATCAGAAAGCTGAACAATTTCACCCTACGGCCACAAAATCGCTTAGACTGGGAGGAAAGAAGAGTGTGGAAAGTTACAGCTGTGGGTAATGGATGGGGACTGCTCACATTCTTAGCAGCCTGCAGTCACAGTGTATTAGGTGTAATGTGAAACTGCACCCTTGGTTGCTAAGCGAGATCTTTGCTAGCTTTCTTTGAAATGCCTGTTAGCCAAACTGCTCAACAATACTAATGTACATCACACATGGGTGCTATTACAGGTGATCTCTGCCATTCAGACTTCACTACGCTGAGCAACTCGGTTAGCCAAATATTAGCGGCTGCTTCCTCTGCTGCTGCCTTTTGCTTTGCCATCATGATTTCTTTGTGTTTAGTTCACACCACTTGTAAGTAATCTTTTCTCTACCTTATGGAGAAATACTAGTGCTTCAGCTAACCCCTTGGGAATATGTCTTAAAGAAATCTACGTAAACTAGCAATGACCACATTACAGTCTTATGAATTTCCACTGAATCTGAATGGTGAATGGTCCCAAAAATGGCCCAGTTGGTAAGGCTTCCCTATCACTATTACCAGCTTCATAGACATACATCAAAATACACACACTGGAATTAAGACGTGAAAGCATGTTATATCTAGAAATGCTACCTTGATGGGTTTTTTAGGAATTTTTTTTCACAATCAGTTATGACATGCATGATCTCAGAGCGTGAATATTTTTCATAGAGAAAGAATGCCTCTATCATTTTGGCTTTATTTGGTTAATCTGTTTCGAAGTCACATTTATGTATTTTCTTTCCAGATGCTCATTTGGTCTTTTATGTTCTTCAAATCAAATTGGCAACTGATTAGTCTTTAATAAAGGATATGACTTTGCAGATGCAAAAGGGAATTTAAAACATGCTGCAGTGCATCAGTTCTGTAATATTGGGATCACCATGAGAACAAAATGCAAAGTTGTTTTGCCTGCTTAATTTGATGTTTAAGTGAGGTTTTGTGAAGTGTCCAATAAGCATTTCAACTCACTTTGCTAAGTTAATTATAGCAGGTAACATCAGTGACCACAGTGGTTCAGATTGCAAGATAGTTTCCATGTTATGACACTACCTTAACGTGTTCACGGCTTTCTGAAAACACTCACTTCTTGAAATGAAACTTCTTATTCTTAATTTCTGCCTGATGGTGGTCTATTTTTGTAAAGAAGAGCTATGAGGGAGTGTTCAAATGCGTGGAAAAAGAAAGCTACGGTAAACACATTAGTAATTGTGAGTTATTTTACTCATCCATTTCTGAACAGAGCATTTCTTGAAACTCACAGAACCTACCACCTAATCCAAAGCCCAGGGGAATTAATGGAAATACCCACAATTATTTGATCAGCTTTAGATCAGGTGCACTGTATTTAACAGAGAGAGTTATCCTTGCTTGTTTTAACAGTGATACTTGGTTTTGAATCGGAGACGTGCTAGTGTAAAAATCTACGGTGGACTTACTGTTTGCTAAACCTGGATATGTGGTTTGCAAAAGACTTGTCTAGACACAGAATATTTTTGTTTACATCAGTAAATGTCTAATCAGCGTATTTATATCAGAAAAAGCAACTGTACAAAATGTCTTTCCCAAATCCATGCCATTTTAAACTAATGGTCACATTGGTACAAAAATTACATGCTCAGCTCAGAAGCATGGAACAGATGAAAATCCTTATTGACAATGAATGAATGTTTCTGTCATTGAAGTTACTGGGCATTCTTCTTCCGTAGGAGTAGGGCACAACTAATAACTAGTGCTTTTGAAAAAAGCCTTTTCCTTAGCCCATATTTGAACCAGAAATATAACACTTATTAGCTGAATAGCTATTAAGCTTTCAGATTCTCCAGAAAAAAGAAAGCACCAGACGAGTGAATTCTTCAAGCTGAAGAACTTTTGGATAAGTCATTATCCAAACACCCAAATATCTAACATTAAGGAGAAAAACAAACCTATGTGCACTTCTCCCACACACACATGTGGCTAGTCTATTATTAAAACCTCAATGAAATTTGCATAGTTACAACCACAGACAGTCTCAGGAAATGCTAAACGTCAGTGACAGGAACATCACTTAAGGAGGCCATCCTTAAGACAGATCATAGCATCCAGGGGGAGAACATGAGGTCCTAGGAGACAAGATCCAGCAGCACAGAATTTTGTCTGTAACCTTAGATCAGCCATTTCAGAAGGATTCTTCTCAACTGATTTAAACACTTTGAAAATTCCAGTATCTAATATACAAAAGTCTCTTAGGTGCTTCTTTAAAGTCAACGAACAGAGACCAGCACCTCCACAAAGTTTATTCCTGCCTGTCACAGGATGAATGCCTAGAAGCGTGGTACAAGCCTAGATGACCAGCCAATTTTCAGATGCAAGATGTATCCTCCTTCTTCCTCTCCGAAAGACTCCCTGTTTCTTATTTTTTCAACTGTAAGATTATCCCTGACTACAGGGATAACAGCATCTCCCTACTACATAGGACTGATTTAAAGATTAATACACATAAAGAAGGAAATAAGACATAGGTAATTACCTAGAGAAGACAGGCAAACTCCAGGGCTGTATCCTGATAAAGGCCTTTGCATATATCATTATATAGGTCCATTTAAGCAAGCAGGAGTAACTGCTTATGCAGGCATGCGCAAATATCTGGCTGTAGGATTAGGTCATGTCACCAGCTATTTTCTCTCTCGGTGTTTTGGGTTAAATGTCTTGCTCACTGCTGCTGTTAATCTATTCCATAAGACACGTGGGTACTGTATAATGAAATTTGTATATGCTGATATTATGGGAAACACTAGTTTTTGCATGTACCAACTAAGTTATTTCAGCCTGAACATTGTATAAATGTAGGTCTTTCCATTTAATACCTAAAACATACAGTTCAAATTAAAGAAGTCTTAAAATTCTTATTCAGTACCTGGCAAATAAACCTTCTGAAACACTTGGAGACTAGCCTTTTAATGTAAATACTTTGATTATTTCTAGAGGCAGATATTCAGGACAACGTACTTCATTCAATGTTTTTGTTCCTGAAAATGTTTGCCTCATGTCTCCAATATTTAGGAAGCAAGTATAGATACTTTGAAAGGTTTGCATGTAAATTATGGTGAAGAACAACATCTTGGGACATTAATGCTGTATTAAAAAGCCTCCAGAGCAGTATTATATAAACTTGTTATCTTTCAATGTATTTTCAAATATGTTGATACTTTCTGTTATCTTTCAATGTATTTTCAAATATGTTGATACTTTCTGTTATCTTTCAATGTATTTTCAAATATGTTGATACTTTCTGTTATCTTTCAATGTATTTTCAAATATGTTGATACTTTCTGTTATCTTTCAATGTATTTTCAAATATGTTGATACTTTCAAACTTTCATGAAATGTTTTGGGCCTTGAAAAGTACCCCTGATATTTTTTGTCTTATTTTGGTAAGTCAACACAGGCACCTGTTTAAAACATGGCAGGACTGTGACTGAAAGCAAGCAAAAAGAAATATTTGAGACATATACTGAAATGACCCAGGGTATCCCAGCTTCTCCTTTTTTACTTCGGTTTTACAAAAAGCATTTGTATTCAAAAGCCCAAGGCAAATTTTCAAAATAGAGATCTTTAAGTTAGTGGCTTAGCTTCAATTAGCAGCTAAGTAAAAAAGGCCAGATTTTCAGACATTAAATCAATAGAAACTCCAGATACTTAGTATCATAGGTCTGTAAATCAGTCCTGTGTGTTGAGATGCTAAAGATAATGACCGATTTTCAGAAGAGGTAAATAGTTTCAACTAGAAATAAACATAGTTACCAGCTCTGGAAAGCAGTTCCTGTTGTTATAAAGAAAGATTCTGTTCCTTTATATTTGTTGTCTTTTAAGTTTTTATTTAGGATAAAAAGAAACAAAATAAAAAGTCTTTCTTCAGCAGAACAGAACCAACCAGCACATACAGGGCATTTCTAACCAAAGCTAAACCATGCCCTTTTGTACACTAATACAAAGCAGGAGTACCTTTGCTGAAGTTAAAGGACTGAGTTTCATATTTTTTCAGAAAAAAATCCTCCAATTTCATCAGTTATATGATTTATTTACTTTTCAATTAAAATGTAAATATGCAGTTTGAGAAACAGGATTGCTTTTCTGAAACTCAAAAGGAAGAGAAGAGATTGCAATAGGGAAGGCTTCAGCTGCAAGGAGAAGTTTGGAATTTCTGCTACAACATCTATAAACAATTCTCATAATGAAGGGGCCAACTTGGTTTTATAGGCACTGAGCTCTTTCATGTTGTTACCAAGAAGTTCATACGTGAAACAAAGCTAAACAAATTTTCACTCCCTCTTAAAAAGAATATCAGCAGTAAAGGAAGCTCCACTTAATTGATCATTAAATTTAGAAGAACACAACACTTCTTCAATTCTGAGTATCAGAGGCAGATTTAGCAACAGTTTTAAAAAAAATCCATTCTTCATGCAACTTACTACACTTTCTTCAATTTTACTGCACAGCAGAAATGCAATGCCTTTTGTCAATAAGTGATGTGGTGCTACTATGTTCAAAACATCAAAAATTCCGCTTCTTGCAGAAAAAGGTTCCATGGAAACCAGTGAACACTGATGAACATTTGACAATCATCTATTTTTACTCCTAGAAGTCTAAACACCATAAAGATAATTTTACCTTTCTTTTTCAGAAATTTGTTTCCTTACAATTTAAAATTAAATGTGGTATTTCTAATTTATCAAATGGATTTTCTCTGCAAGTGTTAAAAATGGATAAACAAAGTTCTTAAAGATACTAGAAATAATGATTTAGTATGAAGATCTGGGATTTCTTTCGGTTCTGCACAACACTGGACTACTGTCAGAATTATACAAGTAAGTAACTGTAAACCATGCAATTAAAATTTGAAAATACATATTCAGAGACAGAGGATTGCTTATCATTCAAACATTTCTGAAGAATTTTTATTTTAACACACAAAGTATTTCAGTGAAATTAATTGTTTGCTCCAACATTAAAAATTAATCACTTCTAATGTGAGGAATATAGCATGTACCTACTTCTCACTCCTTTGCATGGGACCCCATACATGCTGTCCCCCTTATTTGTTATTGAGTGTTATACCTCTGTACGGAGTAGAATAGCAGCATGTCAGCTATGTTGCAATGTCATGGGCAACATAAACGTCCTCCTGAGTTTTACATTGGATCTATGTAAAATAATAACATTCCCTGAAATGTTAATAGATGAAACAGGTGTAGAGAAGGCAAAGGGAAATACTAGGTTCTTATAGCCTTTTCAAAAAAAGTGTAGCTGATGCACAGAGATTTAAGTGATTTTAATAACCGATAATGGAAATCTGATTAATATAATGAAAAGCTTATCTTTCTCCTAGTCCTTAAATTCTCTTAAAATCCTAGCCCAGTCACCAGCGAAGTCAAAGAGAATCTTTCCATGTACTTGAAAATGCTTTGGCTTCAGCTCCAACATCTAGCATGCCAGATAAATAGCTAAAATTTATCTGGGAATTTTATATTTTATATAATGGTTAGGTTGGTTTCCCTTTTTATTTCCAAATTAAAGCAGAGTGTCTTCAGAAGACTTTAGTCTCAGGCTAGTTTTCATAGTTATCTGCCTTTCACATAGGGCATGACGACTACTGGATGTAGGAGAGGTCCATCCTCTTGAATATTGCCTACACTAAATAATAACTTCAAAAGGTTCCATACTTACCAGACTAAACCACTTCTTTATTAAAAGAAGTATAAAAACAGACATCACAGCTGCATTTATTTTATGTACATTTCATCCACGTGCATAAAACTAACTTAATGGTGCTTCTCCCAGGTTACTCCTTCATGCAAACTGTGCTCCCCCTTGGAGTTCTGCACCAGTTCTGACATGTTTGTACTGTTTCAGGAAGCAATGTCTCATGAGTTGCTGTGGATGAGGAGCTGAAGCTTTTGCTTTTTTTTTTTTTTTAACGTAATTAAAACACGTTTAGAATATTGCATCATTTTAACTTGGTGAATTCCTGATGGCATAGGGTTGATGGGTTTATGTGTTTTTCTGCCTATTGTCTTGGTCTAACAACATCTTCATGCCTTTCCCGCTCCCCCTCCCCCAATATTAAATTTGCCTTCCCAGATCATAAATTCTTCAGGACATGTGCTTTTTTCCCAGAGAAATGCACTCCTGTATATACACGCACCCTCCAGCCCAGCATGTAATATTAGTGCTTCTATAATGCAGAAGCGTTACCAAGATCTAATCAGTCAAATCAGTGACAAATGCACATCCACACACCTTGTGTTACTGACTACTTCAACTCATACAAGTTGGTCACGTTGTTTGAGAGGGTTTTACAATAGATTTGTTCATCACCATTTGCATACATTTTTAAGTAACCATGCCATTCTTCATGTGAGTTTGTAAACCTCTGCAAACAAAACCAATCCAAGATATTACCTAGTCTTTGCTGGCTCTTCTCTTTCTATTCAGTTAATTGACTAACACCATGCTAAACAGAGATATCACCCTAATACAAGGTTATATTTTTCCAATAGAATGAAAAAGGTGGAAGTAGAGATATTTCACTGTTTTGCATCCAGTAGCATATATTATTAAAGCATCAACTCATATCTGCCACATGAAGACACATTTCTTTTTAATAAATTAAATAGCTTCAAGTAGTGTTACTGTGCCATGGCTTTCAGAAGATTTGTCAAGATAGAGGCATCTCTGAGTATTCACTTAGCAAAGGAGTTATACTGTTACATTCCTGACAGTTTTGGGACAAGGGGAATAAAACAAACCTCTCTCTTTGAAATCACGCTTGCATTCCCAGTAAAGCCCAAACCCTCTTCAGGCAGCTCCAGAGCTCAAACAACACAGCTTTGAAAGAGCAGAGGAAGCAATCTGCGTATTGAAATGTAAATATTCACTACAGCGTACTGTACATAGGAATTCTGAAGGAAAGCAGGATGCTGAGCATATTTATTCACCCATCATTACCCAGAACTCTCTGGCCGCTGTTTCACAGAAATACTTTTCAGTTTGTTTGGGCTCTGGAAGAAACAGACCTTTGGCATTGCTTTGGAATAAGCAAAGTTCTTCTCTTGGCACTTACAGAGCACTAAAACTCATTTGAAGGCTTCATCCAAGAACAGATGAGTCAGTACCTTCATTAACAGATTTTAGACCTTCACACAAGGTTTTACTGGGAGAGGTAACAGGGCTGTAGGCCCATTCCTTCCTCCTTGCCATTAGCACAGTCTTAACATGCTACAGCTGTGGTTGTGTAAAAGATTTAAATCAGGCCCATTTGTATGTTTAGGCTATGCATTAGAAGATGAACGATGGGTAAACGCCAAGCACTGAATACTGCTGATAACTAGGAGAGAAAAAAAAAAAACAACCTGATCACCCATCTATACAAGACAGTCACTTTCATTTTTAAGGAGTCCATTTTAGATTACATTGGCATCCTAAGAGTAGAATTTCACCAAGAGTTTATTTCCTCATGTTACTGGTACTTTTGGAAAGGAAAAACAAACAAACAATCTAAGAAATTTAATGATAAATTAGCCCAAAAGGACTTTTAAAACAGTATTTCATTCAGTCAAAACCAAAGATTCCTTTCAGACAAATAAGGTTTTGTTTCAGCATTAAGCAGTTTTTTTTAAGGAAGGATGTTTCAAATAATTTACTGAAATTCCAAGAGAATTATAACATTGTGTTTTAAGGATGTTGAAATAAAACATTGCCTCACTTTCAATAAACAGTTTGGCAAATTTGTGAACCATGTTGGTGTTACTCCTTCTGTCTTCTCTGAAAGGGATCTTAGTTACAGTAATTCACTAAGTTCTAGTGAAGATGCTTTAGTGTAGTTTACAGTCGTATAATTTCTCTCCCAGAGGGAGACAAATGTAAACACAATAATATTCCCAAAACTATGTGCATTTGTGAAAATGGGCCCTTCTTCTTTCATTATGAATTGTTTAAGAAACATAAATACCTGTGAAATAAAAAAAGTATCTTAACAAATCCTGAAACTCTTCACAGGACACTAGAACAGAGACAATTATAGTCATGTTACCTGCTATTATAAAATCATGACAAATCCAAACTAGACTATTTCAATATAACTGAAGTAGGTTACATTACTGTTTCTGAACTTGACTTGTTGATTCTTTTCCTTCAAAATGATGGTGGATTATCTTTCTTAGTAAACTCTATGTATTTCTCAACAGATTTGCCACTTCTGTGTATTCAGAATCAATTTAATGACTTCAATGACAAAGTTTTCACTGTTAATAATTGTTAAACTTCCGTATCTGATACAGATAACAAAGTTCAGTTGAATTGAATTCCTTCTTTGAATAACAATTTTTTACAAAGTTTAAGAGATGGAATAGGTCAGCAAAAGTAAGAAGCAATCTCGTTTGACCTTCACATGCCAACAGGGACAGCACTAAAAGCCATCTGTCTACTTTTAAACTAAATACAGTTTACCTCTTGGTACTGTTCTTTGAGGTAGAATCTGTACCTCTGTGAGTCAAGAGCAAAGAGGCAATGGTAAAGTAAACAAACCTAGTGGGAAAAATAAATTATCTGTGCTGCAGCCATGCATCTTTACACTTCTTGGTTCAGTGGGCAGAATTCACTTGAGCAAACTGCAAAAACAAAGAATAAGACCCTGCAGAGCATGCAAGAAAATAAAAAGTTGAAAAGCCGGTAAAAAGAAATAAATATATATGGAGAAAATAAACTGAAAGAGGGTAGATTTAGATTAGATATTAGGAAGAATATTAAGAGCGTTAAGAAAGGTGGTGAGGCAGTGGAACAGGTTGCCCAGAGAAGCTGCGGCTGCCCCATCCCTGGAAGTGCTCAAGGCCAGGCTGGATGGGGCTTTGGGCAACCTGGTCTAGTGGAAGGTGTCCCTGCCCATGGCCGGGGGGTTGGAACTAGGTGATCTTTAAGGTCCCTTCCAACCCAAACCATTGTATGGTTCTATGAAAATCTCCAAACACCTTGTAAAGAGAACTTTAAAAAAAAATAATTTCAAAAACTGTTTGTAACTATGATAATCAAGTAATAAATTAATCTGAAGTAAAACTTGTGATGACCAATTTTACTACAAGACAGAATTGTCAAGAACTTAAATTTGGAATGTTGCAAAAGACAGGTAGTATAAGAAGTTTTAAGAGAGTCAGAATTTAAAAAAAAACTATTCCTGCTGTAATGGGATGATTATACGATGACTTTTGACATGGAATGAAAAGCTCCATGTAAGAACATATACAGAAATTTAACCTGACACCCAGAGATTTCAGAGGAGTTGATGGTGTACTTGGAGAATTTTGTGGTGATTAAGGATGTACATGCACATAACATGCACCTTGAAAAGAAAAATCTGAAAGCAGTTAAGAGAGAAAAAGAACTACCAAACTTGTGAACAGCAAAAAAAAGAAAGTTATATCCCTTATTTCCGTGAAAATAATATACAGTGACTTACGAAGGGGAGGTTAACCCAGCTGTAAGCTTTAATGTTCAGAGAATTAAATGCTCAGCTTTGAATAACATTTGCAGTAAATTATACGCAGTTATGCAATGTCTGGAGTACATCGTAACCACCCCATGATTACCATAGCCAGCCAAACCCTGTCCCCAAGCAGGCAAAACTCCTAACTGGGATCAAGGTTTTTATCCAGTGTTTAGTCTCCTTTGACCTGATTCATTTCACCACCCTTACTTCGGAAGTAAGGGGAACATTTTGTTGCTGTGAAAGCCAGTGCAGATATCTAGGCCAAAATTAAGCCTGCTGTAACTCATATGATGTCCCACCATTGATGGATCTGGCCCAGAGTGTCTGGGGAGCTTAATGCTCTTCCTGAAGTGGAGATCAGTGTTAATTCATCTCAGTTCTTTAGCTTTGCTGCAGCTACAACCACAGGTCGGGCTTGAGGGGCCAAGGAGCTAGGTGACCTGGTTGCAGTAAAGAAGGGTGTGAGAGTGTCCTGCTGCTGGGCCAACAGTCCTTTCTGTACATTTACAATGGTGAAAAACTGTTCATTTCTTTACAAAGATACATTTCTTCACAAATCTAACAAAACCTCTCCTATCGGCCACTCTCTTTTTAGGTCCCTTGTGCTCCAGGCACTGCCAATGAAACCCTTTTGTTGGTAGCATTTCAAGCTATCAGGAGCTGTGGCATTTCACAAACTGCACATCAGTATTTCCTTAGCAGTGGTTGCTGCTATATCTCCTGCACTAATCACCTTTGTAGAAACTTTTAAGGGCTGGATTCTGCTCTCATCCGAATTCATGAGATGGAAATGGTGTGGCACCTTTATAACTAAGAGTGGAATTTAGAACTTGGGCAAAAAATGCTGTCTGGCTGGGAGTGCTTGCCTATTGCATTTCAAACTTTCCTTGTCTGAGCACGCATCCCAGTTGAACAGCTCCATGCACATACAGATGATCAATAATGACTTCTCATTTAATGTCCTTTTTTCACCCAAGACAGTTATTAATGGAGAAAAGAATTTTAGATTTACTTCAGATTTGATGCATAAATTACAGGAGACCTGCGGAGAGAGTCTGGATGTCCTGACAGCAATGCTGCCACACCTTGCAAGAAAGCTCAGGCAGCAGCATTACATGACTCATTCGTAAGGCAGACAAGGAAAGCTGCTGAGTGCAGGAAATGCTCATCTCTATGGTCCTTGCTAAAGAAAACAAAAGGGCCTTGACAAACCTTCAGGAGGAAACCTTTGTTCTTCCTCTGGCACAGCCCCCTCCACCCCCAAAACAGAAATCAGTAGGGCAGAACAGGAAAATGAAGATGGCTTTAAATTGCCTTTCTGCTTCCATCACCCTGGACTGACTGATGTGCTGCTTTATTCTGAGGCAAAGATAAAGCATGGCTTGCCCTGTATCTGCCACCTCTGGGTCACAGCAGGGTGTTCTGGGCACATTGCAGCACAGTTTGTCACGTACTTCCAAGTGTGGTCCCCTTCTACTGGGGAACTTCTAAGGAGGCTGGAAGAGAGGTAATGATGTGACCTACACACCAGCCAAGGAAGTCCTGATTCATGATCACCTTCTGATAGCAAGGTCAGTCATCTGTGCAGCCATGAATCACAATGAATAAGTCTCATGTTGCTGTTAGCCTGGGAAACAGCTAGAAGAAAGCCCCACTTTTAAATTACAGTTGGTCAAGGACACCAGGTTAACTCACAAATCCCATCAGTATTGATAAATTCAAATCACCAGAATGCTATCCAGTATCTACATCAGATTTTAATAGTATGGTCAATAAGTAAAGCTTCCAGTCAGCTGTGAAGTACGCAAGCTTTTTGTTTGCCACTGGTAAATTTCCTAATTCTTGTTCACAATTGGTTGTCAGATAAAGCATCAATATACCTGCCCTTCCTTTTGCAATACCACAACCCTTTAATCTATTTGATCTCTGCCCAATCTCTGCCACGTAAAAAGCTGTGACCTAAGCCAGTTGTTTTTCCTTCCAAGTGAGACAAAGAACCCACAGCTCTTCTGCTCCTGTCTCCCTACTCCACACCCAGTCTACATTTTCTTCCTATTTCTGACCTCCAAGTGAAATTCTTGGGCTGCAATGCCATTAATACCATCTGCTTTTCCCATGTGTGACTTTCTGAATCTACGATACCCCTCACTCCATGATGCCTCTCCACATCTTGGCATGAGGGGAGGGTTAGCTTGCTTCAGCCAGTAGTGAAAGGGCTAAAGCCATGAAAAACGTACTGATGTCTTCTTCCCATGCTAAAATGAGTTTGGTTTGTCGTTAGGTGGTAAGGATCATGGAAAGCCTTCTTCCTCCCTCCTCTGTGAATATTTCTCAGAAAATGTCATATGATCCCTAGTCAGAAGGATAAACAGGAAGTTGACAATAACCAGGAAGGGAATAAAAAAATACAGAAAGCAGTTTTATGCCACTATATGAGTCCATGATACACTCATAGCCTGAATAGTCAATGTAACTTCTAATCACTCTAACTCATAAATATTATAGCAGAACTAGAAAAGGAACGGTGGAGGCCAGAAAGCATCATGAAAATATTGACAGGTTTCACTCAGACAAAGACTGAGACCCTTCAGTCCAGAGAAAAAACAACCCAGGAAGATTATCTGATAACTAAAATATCTAGAGTGGCAAGCAGAACAACTGTGCATTGCTTTGCAGAAAAAGAAGGAAGCAAGAGGCTCCCAGTGGAAATTACCAAGCCTCAGGATTACAAATGAAGCAGTGGGACTCTGACACAGGATGTTGTGGAGGTCAAAAGGAAAAACTGATTAAAAAGGACTAGACCAATTCATAGAAAGGTCTAATGAGCCCTGTTAACGTGATGGTCTGGATGTAAGCCACAAATCTAAAAATTCCTTATCACCTATTGTTAGAAGATGGAAAGGTATACCACAAGAAGAGCATGTTTACCTTGTTTATTAAGTTTCCCTAAACATCCATTACCAGCCCCTCTAATAAGCTGAAAGCTAGCCTTCCAGTCTCACCTAGTAGAGCCATTCTTGTAATTTGCTGTTTCTTTCTCCTAGTAAGACTGGAAGATGTGGCAGAAGTTTCCCACCTCCTTTACTGAGCCTCCCAGAGAAAGGAATGCCAGTGGGACACTTTGCAGCAGACCCCTTGCTTCGGGGTGCTAACAAATGCTCTGGCTCATTACGTGCAAATGATGAATCCCAGAATATATAGGTTGCTGCCTCAGCTTTGCCCTTGGCCTGCTGCATGCCTCGCTCAGCGACTATCCCAAAGCCTAGTATATTCTGTGCAACAGAGATTCACAAAGGGAAAACCCCACGCATGTTACCAAGAAAACACAGTTTTTCCTATCATGGGTGTCAGTACCTTGGGAGAGACAGGCATAGAAGTGTAATCCAGAGCTTAGGGCAATCACCTAGGCACAGATGGTTTTGTGACTTTGGATTCACCCATTTCTGTGCCTTGATTCTCAACCTAAAAGATAACAACAATTGTGGAGTGATTTTTTGTTTTGTTTTGCTTTTTAATTTTGCAAAGGTTTTATGTGGCTAAATATGTCAGATGTTTTAATAACAAGTGAGACGGGAACCGTAAAAATACCTGAACTTACACTACATGACTGCAAATGGAGCTGAAGTCAATGCTAAATCGCTTTTGCTCTCCCCAGTTCAAAGCATAGAGTCTTTGTAAAAATAAAAGGGAAAACTAGCATGGGTCACTAAGAGTACTTCTTTAGAAGCTAGAGGGTGGATTTGCCCCACTTCATATCAAACCATTCGTACCAGATGGTTGCAATGTCAATGTAAGGACAAAGCCAATGCAGATTTTAGAAAATAGCGATGTTGTGGAAAAAGTGCTCCCTCTGGTTATTTTGCTGGAGAACTAATTGCTTACAGCAGAAGAGAAGTAGGGCAGAGGGCAGTTGGGTTTACCTGCATTGTTTTCACCATTACAGTCAGGTTGTTGTCAAATGTGAGTTTCTGCTTCCCGCCCCTCCCCCCCCCCCCCCCCCCCCCCCCCCCCCAAGAAGGGCACACGTTCCTGACGTGCTGTTAGTTTTCTGAGGAGATGATGGCTCTTTCTCGAGGCCATGCATTTTTCTGGATGCAGTGAAAGAATACAGTTTCCTACCCAGAATGGGAATCACTCATTTTACCTGCTACATCAGCCATGTTGTGAGGAGCAGACACCCAAAATGACAGACGTGACTGAGGCAGCTGCTGGAGCTAGCACAGCTTCCTTCAACCCCCCTGATCTGACACAACAACAGTGCAGCGTGCTGGCGGTCCTGGAGGATTACAGCATCACCGCTGACTTTCTGTAACCCTTCTGAGCTCACAACCTGCCAAACGATGTAAGCAGCTGTTAGGTGAAAAATAATGACACCACCCAGCACCCAGAGGCAGCGTCTGTCTCTCCAGAGACAGAACCTCAAATAACAACACACCCGTATCTGTTGCTAGTCAACTCTACCTGCATTAAAACAGTAACACAAAAGAAAATTGTTTTCCAAAATGTTGCAAATGGAAAGTAAAAAAACCAAAATCGGGTCATGCCAAGACACTGAGTGGAGATAGTCGCAGTAACTTCAAGGGTTATTGCTTCAGGAGGAGAGTTAGCTTAAATCATTTCTGCATCCACAGAGGAAAGTAACAGGGCCGTATTCTGGGCAATGTCACTTAGTCAGCAGGTACAAAATATTCAAGCGTAGTGTGCTTGATCACTGAGAAGGTATCTTCACAAACTATTGATTGCCATGTTAAAAAATAATAAAAAAATTTGTAGTGCCCAAGAGAAGTGCTGAACTGAAAACCCCAGAGGTCAAGTACAATCTCAAAATACATCTTTGGGACAGTCAGTTGGCACTCCTGCTCCAGGGGCCCACCAATGTTAATTTCATTCTACTTTACATATCAACAGCAGCAAAGTTTTGTCACCTCAGCCCATGCTGCTCAGGACCACGAATACTTATTTTGGGTGTCCAAACGATGCCATGATTCCCGGGTGCCCTCCCAAGCTAGGGGTATACTAATGGGTATTGTTATGATACCTCCTAGTTAGTGGCAATCACACCTCTGCAATACTTCTGTGCTCCAGAGCACACACAGACAGGCAGTACTATGTCTACATTTTGCAGGGTTACCACTCTTCCCTCTGAAGATCTCTTCTTAAGGAATACTCGTTCCTGAGGAAGGACCAGGAAGATGGCCTTTTGCCCACACCAACTGTGACCTGCTTTTGACCTTGGCAGTATGGGTTGTTTTTCTTTTACTATATGTTAATCATTGTATCCCTTATGATATGTAGCACAACAGAAAAATCATGGACTTTTGTTACAGACTGTACCTATAACAATCTGCTATTCATGATCGGGGAAAAAAAGTCTGTTTTCTGTGATAATCTGTAAAGGGTTTACAGATAACAAACATCAAAAGATAAGACTATTCTACTGTGAGTCCTAAAACCAGTTCGGTTTCAGAAAATGACATTTTCTAGAACATATGATTTAACCCATACCTTTATTATTGCTTATTTTGCTCTTCATACTCTTATTTTTCCTCTAACACCTTATAGATCTATGTATCAACAGGTCCTTTAAAGTCTCTGTCATTCAACATCTTACCCCTCCTTTCCCTTCTTTGAGAAATTGTCTCCTCTTCCCTTTTTACAGGGACAAGAATACAGTTCATTACCCATGCCAACTCTTTTTTCTTTTTTTTTTGCCTCTCTTCTCAAACTACCAGTAAGGGTGACATAAGTGATGTTGGATAACACTGGTTGGGCAATGTTACACTAGAAATTAGTCACAGAGCAGCTGACATCCAACCCTTTTTTATCCTTCTTATTTTTCTTACATTTTTCTTTGAAAAAGAAGTCCTTTTCCCCAAACTCCCAAATGCACTCATCCATGAAGCATTCCAACAATAAGGAAATGAATATTTAATTACTTTAATTCTACTATGTTATTGAAAGCACAATTTCACACAAGTTCATTTTACATGTGGTGATATTAAGGCAGTCAGTTTCAGTCCCCAGGTCTCATCACAATTGCTGAAGCCCCTAACAGATCTGGGTATAAGTTGCATTGTTCCAGCACATTGAAATTCTGACTGTGTGTCTAGTTAGCATTGTTCGTTACGAGCAAAAACCAAAGCTCCTCCTGTCCCTCTCAATTTGAAAAAAAAAAAAAAAGTCTGCACCTCTTTATTGCAAATAAACTATATTGCAGCACACACAGAGCACAGCTACTGATTCTGTATTTTCTCCAACTAAAATAGTTCAGTTCGGAAGCACTCCAAAATGCACAGAAGTTGGCATTTCCGATTATTTGGGCTGAATAATTCCTACGGGCCAGTTGTCAAGCACAATTTGCAAAGGCTCCTTCCTGGCACTCTGACCAAGAGGGAATTCCCCAATTTATGTTATAACACAGAGAGCAGCAGTAACATTTTAATCAGATGGTGGAGCCTGCTGGGAAGCTCCATTATAGAGCATTGTTATGCCCAACAGAACTGCAGCTCGATATGGCCGGGGAGTCTACAGTGGGCTATGTTTCCTTAGTGTGGCCACCATGGATGTCGATGCAAAATTAAACAAAAGATGTCTCCACTCTCCCTTGACACCTACGTACTACAGTGACTGTAGTAAATTACTCCCTCTGCACAATAGTATAAACTATTTTAAGAGCGATCCGCTCTGAAGTTAGATCAGGGAATACCTTGCATGTTAGCAGGGGAAGTTGCAATTAGGAAGCAGAAACAGAGGTCTTAATCCAGAGGACTCACAAAACATGGGTGAAAGATGGATCCTGACAACTCACTTTGGGCACTTAAATGTGTGTTAAGCATGAGTTCTCTACCTATACAAAACTTTTAAGTTATGTTAGTGAACACATTTTTCCAATCAGGCCTTTAAAATCAAATGTAGAGCTCCTGATTTGTTTTTATGTCAAAACCATTCTGTATTTTAAAGACAATGAGGAATGGAAGGGCAACAATATTAGCCTTCATCTCATTGTCTAGTTGAGGAGGCCTCAGTATAAAACCAAAAATACTTCAAGGAAAAGGGAAGAGGAACAAGAAGAAAGAAATATAAATTTATGGATTCAATATAAAAAGTAGTGTATTCAAAAAACCCCACAGTTCAAATGGAATAGATAGCCTTGAAATTTTTATCCTATAAGTACTATAGCTTCTAAGTTCATGTTTTAAATATATGAACTAGAATCTTTCTTGAAGCAATTACAGTATCCTTAATTAAATTGTGGCTCTTGTATAGTAATATCAATTAGCTCTTTACAAACCACATTATTAATTTATCGAGGAGACAACTTGATAACACGGTGAAGGCAATAAAAAAGATCTGTCTGTAACACCCACTGCTAGAGGGAACAGGCTTCATTCAGAAGTACACGGGCAGTAAATCTCCGCTAACTCCTGTAGAGCTGCACTGATTCACCCCTCTAAGGATGGGATCTGCCGTATTAACATTAAAACTTTCTCCTTCATGTGTTCTGTTTCTTTATACACATCCATGAAGAAAATCATATTGTCATAGAGTATGTTCTGTAATGAAGTTGTGTTATAATGGGCTCTTCTTTGCTGTAAAAATGCATGTTAGTGTGAGGGGAAAGAAGACAAGGGCAAAAAATAAGTTTGGAGTGAGAATGAGAACTGAAATTAAATCAAAACAAAACAACTTCTGCATTGAAGGGTATTTTAGCTGCTGATAATGAAGTTTCCAGATGAATTAGAAAAGAAAGGAGGACTGGGATGTACCTCTGGAAGCTTTCTGAGAAGCAGATGGTTGGGATGGCTTGCATGTGGTTAACAGCAGCTACTCTGTTGAGTAATAAAGGAATAAGAGACAACTAGTTGATCTGCTAGTGGGTTTGGATGACAGGCGTAACTGTCTCACTCAAAGTGGCACTATTTTATGGGAAGGAAAATTTACAGATCCTCTGAAGAAGAGGAATATAAACAAGCGCAGAAGGAGAAATAGGACAAGCTTCCCCTACTGCCACAGAAGCATGCAGCTCCTTGTTTACCAGGCTATTATACTGGCAACTGTATTGAGGGAGATATATATTTTTATATATGTATTTATATGGGAGGGGTGTTAAACATTTTTTATTTCTCTCAGTTCTGTTTGTTACATCTCACTAATTTCACTACTCCTTTCTGTTTCTTCTTTTGACCATATTTCTAACATCGTTTCCTTTAAGCATTCTTCTAGAGACCATTTCTTCAGCAGGGCCCCACAAACATCTTTCTGCTTTGCGAAAGTCTCATCTGTATTTACATACATGTTTGTGGGTCAAAACCCAAGCTCCAAATCACTTCAGCAATTGCCTGCAATGACTTGGTGATGTCGACATACGCCCACTTTGGGCCACACACATGGAGCATAACATGCAGCTCCATCTGCTGCTGGAGGGGCCTCCTGCTTGGGTCATCACCACACAGTTTCCTGCAAACGTATTTAGGCAGGATACGAAGTTTGTGCCACTGAATGGTCCTGGGGACTTTGATGTAGTCTGTCGTTCACGTAGGCTTCCAGATGACTCTGCCTGCTTCGCTGCCGTGCTCAGTTACAGGGCTGGCCCTCGGCACTGTACTTAAGACTATCAGCAAACATCAGGGCCCCGAAACTGCCCTGCCTATGCTTTATAGATGTTGAAAGCTTCTTGCAAATGCCTTCACTTGCAAACCAGAAGTATAGAGGAAATATCTTTTTCAAAGACACTAAAGCACACTTTCTAAACTGGAATATATTTTTGCAGCTGCTTGGTAGATCTGGAAAGACTAGCAAAGAAATGAGTGTGAAAGTCAACTTCACACTTTGGAAAACTGTTTATAAGCATTTGTAGGGGAGGGGGAAATGAAATCTGAGCTTCTCATTTGGTAAACTACAAAGTTTGTATTTAAGTCCTTTTTTTCTCAAGAAAAGGGAGTGAGGAACAGAGAAAAGAATGAGAAGGTACATGATACATTTCCCTCAAATGAGAACGTATCATTTATTCAGAGCTTGGCATAATAACAAGA
Source organism: Falco punctatus (assembly GCF_963210335.1). Taxonomy (NCBI): domain Eukaryota; kingdom Metazoa; phylum Chordata; class Aves; order Falconiformes; family Falconidae; genus Falco; species Falco punctatus. Next base: position 92,998,928 of record NC_137582.1, on the reverse strand, counting down.
ATCTAGTTCTCAAGAAGACTGGAACAGACTTCATGCTGCTCTGTGGCTCATTACCACAGCTGGAGGCCTCCAAGCCTGGTCAGGTCTTTAGCATGGCAGCATCCTAACAGGAGCACTCCCAGCCCAGCCCACCACAGGAAAGACTGTGCAGAGCTCCAGGGGCTGTGGCAGGGGCTTTGGACAGAGTCCGTGAGCTCTGAACATCTATATGATAAACACTGTCTTGGGTACATCAGAAATAAGGTTGATAAACTCAGCCTCTACCAAATGAAATGCTTGGAGTCACAGAATCATCATTTTCTGGGGGGAAACAACTGCACCACTGGAAAATTTCTGATTATTTTTTACCAAAAATTCAGGAGGTTTTGGTGACATAAGTCACCTGAATCTTCCGTAATGTAATGTAGGAAAATGGTTCCCCCTCTTCCAAATTCCTTTGAAAGAAGGAGGCAGTCAGGCAAAAAGCTAAACTTGTAACTAGACATTACAGACCCACAACATATTTCATCAGGAGCATGAAAAATACTGCAAGACAAACCCAGCCAGATTTTTAAAGTATAATTTTGTTTTGTTAAAATTTGCTTCTAGGAAAAGTGTTTTTCTTTACAAGGAAACAGTTACCTGGCAAGACTATTCCTGATCTGTTACAGATATCTAAAGTGAAATAAAATAAAATAAAGCTATAAAAGTTGAGAGTACAGATTTGGTAGCAAAGTTTTTGTAGTCTAACTGGTCAAAGTAACATTATTGAGAGAACTAGGTAAAAGTTCTCAGAAGCGGCTTTTGCAAGACTTATTAAGAACTGTGCTTTCTAAACGATAACAACAATAATAAAGACATATACCATGACTAGGTATAAAATTGTTTTCCTACTTTAAATTTGGAGATACTCACAATATGGCACAATGTTTTCAGTATGGCTGAAGCAAGCTGTTGTTCCCCATGACAGCATTCCAGAAAATCAGACGAACTTTGAATAGTTTCACATTTGGAGGAAACCCAACATTTCTGGCAGGTTTGACCTCATATAGAATGTATAAAATTTTGCATCTTCAGACCACGTATTGAAAAATATACATTTATAAGCGATCTCATTTTGCAGCTAAGTCCCAAAACATCACTTCTCACACAACAGGATCAAGAGGCATTAAGATTGTGAAAGACCTTGTCTAGAACAGAGACACTGAGTGCACAGAGCACTATCACAACAGAGGGCTCTGCAACAGAAATTTCTGCAATACACCAAAGAAAAAGTGAGAAAAAGAGGAGAAAGACCTACTAAGCTGAAATGAATGGGATAAATATATAAACCAAATGCTCATTGCCAAACAAGTTTGACCAAATCCAGGAAAGATGGAAACAATTTTGCAAATGGCAGAGCTCCAAAACAGTGATGTCTTACATAAGGTTCAGGGAATGTTTGCTTTGAAGATAAAAGGTACCCAAGTGTGAAATCTGTGATCAATATAGGAAGCAGAATGAAAAAGCAAACCAGCCACAAACAAAAATTCCTGATGGCATTTTAATTCCACATGCATTAGACAGCACCCAGGGAGAAGACCAATGACTGTATGTACTTTAAATAAACTGCATGTAAAATATACAAAGTGTTCATCCTTGATAGTATACATATTTCCCTATCAGTTAGAGACTCCCTCACTTGCATTTTCTTTTCATTCTCTGAAGTCTTGAAAGAATGAGATTTTATAAAATTAAATAAGTCTGCCTTTATTTGCTAAGGAGTATTGCTGATCTTTTTATGAGCATTTAGGAGCTTCATGTAGCTATAAATATTTGCCTTTGGAGCATTTAGCAACTTCAGGACATATCATCAGCAATTAGAAGAAGAATGCATTACATCTGGAATTAGATGGGGAAAAAACTGCACTATTCCCACTGAAATGTCTCAGGGTGAACTATTAGCTGTGTGATTTCAAGAAGGCCTGGCTCCCACTGATACAAATAATCCAGTTATGGAAAGCCTAATGGATTGTCTGAAACAGTTTAAAACTAATTTCCCCACTGCTATATCTTTCAGAAATGAAGTATTGCTGATCAGTCTCTTGACTAGTGACAGACCTAAGGGACAAAGCCTGGCTCCAAAGATCAATTTTCCTCAAAACCTGGTAAGCATTTTGGTTTGGTTTTCGGATATTTTTTCTGACTCCTGAAAATGAGATACAAAATTAGATGTTTGAATATGATACCTTTTAGCTAATGCCTGTTTTGCTGCCAGTTAGAGAGTGCTTCAGTGTAGAAGAATGGCTGCAGAAGCATGGCCTTAGAATCTCTGAAGATCTGCACAATCCAGGCCTGGTATTAGAATAGGCCTGTAATCAGAATTGTACTGAAGTTGCTGTGCTGAAGTTAACAAGAAAGGTGGCCTTGAGCTATTCTTGAATCCTAAGACCAAGTAATTATGTTATGCCAACAGGCTGTGGCTGTAACAAGATACAGCTGCTGGGAAAGCAGGTGCAGGGCCAAGAAAGATAGGGACTGGTTATGAGAAAATAGGGAGTAACAAACTACAAAGCTGAAGCACAGCAACACAATTAGCTACATGGATAGAATGCTTATTTTAGTCATGATAATTAGGGGTGTGAGAACCGCACGCGTTTAGAGACTACTCACTATATTTCTGCTTTACGAATATGCATGTGTATCGGTTCTATATAAGTAGTGTTAGAAACTAATAAAGTTGAGCAAGATGCATAACTCATATTGAGCGTCTTCTTGACTCTGGTGAACCCTTCTTCCAACACTTCAGCACCTCACCTGAACATATACATAATACCCTGTCCAGTTTTAAGCAGTGAACAGTCTCATTGATTTTGATAGGACTAGAATAAAAATAGTATCTCATATGTCTTCTAACAAGACAAAGAACAGAAGGATGGCTGACCTCCTAGGGCAAACTCAAAATACAGACAACAGTCCTTTCTGATGTGTGGTGTGTCAAGCAGGCATGGCAGAACACTGTTTTGGCAAACATCAAACACTTTTTTGGTGAAAAAAGATCTGGGAAGCTACAGACTGGTCAGTCTTATCTCTATGCCTGAGAAGAAAATGTAGCAAATCTTCCTGAACATCACTTCTCAACAGATGAAGGAGACAGGGGTGATGAGATGACTGGCTCAGTAAACAAGAGGATGGAAGTGGATGTCGTTTACCTTGACCTTAGTAATGCTTTTGTCACAGTCTCCCAAAGCATCTTTTCAGCCTATCTGGCTCGTGTGCGTGGAAAACTAGCTAGATTGCCAGCTTCAAAGAGTTCAATATCCAAAGGGCAGTCAGTTACTAGCAATGTTTCTAAAGTGTTGCTCTTGGTACTGGTATTGCTTAACATCTGCATTAACAGAGATGACACAACCAGTCATCGTCTGTTACCAACACACTACTAGCAACAGGACGTGGTCTTGGCCATAGACTCTCCAGACTAGACAGAGACATAATTCTAGTATAATGCTATTGACTGCAGCCACTAGAAAGCATATATAGTACTTGCATAAACAGGCATAACAACACACATCCAAAATGTAAAAAAAAAAATGAACTTACTTGATACTGACCTCACTTTATTTGCTGTTCATTTGCCTAGACACTTCAGAGCAGGGAACAAATCTATTTTTTAGTATTTTTGAGAACCAGTACCAAGAGTTAGTTGTGACTGGGATTTCAGGGAACGACTAGGCAGAGTAAGTTAAAGTACATCCACAAATTAGGAATCCTTTTTGACTTCCAGAAAATGGTATCCTTGGATACAAGCTTATAAATCCAGGATGGGATTTTTGATTGGTAGGTGGACTCATCAAAAATGTCTCAGACCTCTCAAATTTTTAATATGCAATATAGGTGCCTAATTCACATCGATTTCATGCACTGTTTTGATGTGTCTCTGTTCCAGAAGTAACTCCTGAAAAAGCTAGATAAAAATTGTCACTTTCCCTGTGTCTTTCTTGCTTGTCTAAATATTCTCTCCTCTAGTCTTTTAGGTAACTACAGGTGTCCTGAAACATTTCTAAATAAGAGTTGGCACTGTGTGTGCAAGTCAATCATGTTTGGGTTTTTTTAACTTCTCTATTCCCAGCTCAAGTGACTAAGCATATTTGTCTAAGAACATATACTATGTATACAAATATGAAGTATGTATTGCCTTTTTTCAGTTTCTTTAACTATGTGAATAGTGTTCTGAGAGATCCTACCAAATGTTAATATAAATATTGGGAAGGAAATATTTTATCAAAGTTCTTTTTTAAAAACTAGAAGAAACTTTGACTAAATATTCTTTATTATTCCTAGGGAAGTATAAATAAAGCATTTATATATAAAAAAACAAACAAACCACCAAACAACCCCAAAAGATACTTCATGCCTCCTGCTAGTCTCTTACATGAATGACTAGAAGTTGTACAAGAGATTCCTGCTTAACAGATGCTGTTGGGCATACCTCTTGGCACATATCTCTTCAGCTTCTGGCCACTGTAAGAGACCTGGCCATAAAAAGGCTTGTAGTCTATTAATTTGTGTATGTCTGTCCGATGGTGCTGGAGCACTGCAAGTTTTGCTTGTTCACTTTGTTTCTGCCTCAAGCCCTCATGAAAAAACACATTGCATGCATTGCATGAGCAACTTCTCTATCCTATATGCATTCGGAAAGCCTTGAAGTGTGTGCAACTCATCCTAAAGACCTCCTTCAAGCCAAATACAGTCACCTACAATAACACTTACAACAAATACCTGTTGATGATTTGAAGCTGATGGAAGACTACTGTGGAGGGCACTGTGGATGAAAAGCATTGCATTCATACCCAATGTTAGGCCTGCTTGCTGACTTAGTATCTCAGGTATGCACTAATGCTCTTACCAATGTGAAAAACCTTGGACACAAAACACTGCCTGACTAAAAGCATCTGTTTGCTGCTGGATTCTACTGGAATTGAGTCTCCTTAACCTATAAAGTAACATTCCTCCTAATTTTCTTACCTTGTTTATAATTTGAATGAATTAATTTGGGAAGACATTGACTGATATTAGCAAATGCAAATAAAAGATTCCTGCAACTTACCACTAACAGCAAAACCAAAGCAACAGTAAACTGCCCAGAAAAAGCAATGATACCAATCTTGTGGTGCACTGAGTAATACATGTATTGTAAACTACAGATTACCAGGCTTGTACAATGAATTTTAAGACCTATTCAAAGGACTATCAAAAGCAGTTGCTGATCCCACTAACATCCATTGATTTCAACAAAAGTGTAATCAGGACGAAATGAAACACATGTAAGCAAGTGTATGCTGTCTGTCAGGAGCATGACTAGATCAAGACTGGAAACAATGCACTGAACTTTTTTTCTAATGGAAAGAAGTGTAAAACTGTTTTGCTCTTTTAAAGTAAATATTAAGTAGAAATACAGTCAAACATCACATGTACTAAACACAAGTTTCCATGAGTTCCCCTTAAAATGTTACTATATATTTTAATCCATGCAAACAATATTTTATGATCAAACTTACTAATTTAAGTGGGGTTCCATCTAAAAGAACAACTAAACTTCAGCTAGCAGAGTAAAATTTCCAGTAAAACTGAGGAGTGTTGAATTTTGGACCCTATGTGAGGCTACAGGTTTATCTTTAAAAATGCTCAAGAGAAATGACTGAAGTCACCTCCTTATTATTGAACATTAGGTTTTGTAATTATAGGTAGGAGATTTGTTCCAGCCTGTGAAGTTTGTTTTCAGAACAACGTCCTCTCAAATTAGTCCTGCAGTTTATACATATATATATATATATATATATATAAAACATTAGTACACTTGGCTTCTAGTAACTCAGGTTCATGACATTTTTTTAAAAGGCATTCCCTGCCAAGTAATGGTTAGGGAGACAAAATAACACGCATTAGAGAGAGTAATCAAGTTTACCATACTTTAAATATATCTGAAATTGATTTAATGGAAGGCACAAATACCTTAACGTTTGCAATATTCTGTTTCTCACTTGCTCAAAAAGGATGGAAGGGCACAAATCGGTTGATGAGTTGTTCATAAAACTATTCATACAAAATACAATTGTTACAGATTTCAATACCTAAGCTGAGCACAAGCCAAGTTCTATTCAGTCACATTTATGTAATCTTTCAGGAGTTAAAGGCAAGTCAAAGAACTGGGGAAGTCAAAGAATTGGGCCTTAAATTTATCCAAAATATTAATACTCTTGAAAAGCTAAATGACAAAGTAATCTGATTGAAACTATGGGATCATTTATAAAAAAGTCTGCTGGCTCTCAAGATTTTCACCCTGATTACACTTCTACTAGCAGCAGCGACATGTAATTCAACTGGAGGCAGTGTAAAACGAGTACATGAGACCACAATCATGCCTTTTGAGTGTGGCATCAATATCTTTACAACTTTTATTTAAAACAAAAGTTTTTCCCCCTTGATTTGTATTACAGTTTTCTTCCTAGAAATCCTGGCAAAAAAAACCCAAACATCTTTCTTATTCTTTCTCTCTCTTACTTTTTTTTCCTCAGAGGTACACAGAAATTACACAGCACTTAGCAAAGCTGCCAAGGACAGTTCAGCTGTAAGTGTCATAACAAGCATCACATTTCATGTGTTTCTTTGCCAGCCTTGATGTCATGCAGGAAAGATCAGATGATCTTTGGCATGTGGGAGGACAGACCTATCTACCATCCCAAAGCTACAGCAGAAGGAAGCTGGTGTGAATGCACGGAGGTTACTTCCCTGGAAATATTCCAGCCTTGAATTCATGGAAAGCCCCTCAGGAATAATTTCAAAGCTTAGAAAACTAGGCAGGGAGCTGAATACTTACACCTTTTGCACTTCCTGAATCTCTCTGTGGGCATTTACTGCCAAACTTGCACTGACTGGGTTACTACACATCAGACCAACTCCTCATTTCTGCCCCCCAGCTTCTCATGTACAGGCTGTGGAGTAAATCAAGGGGCTCCCCGAACAAGTAGGCCTGCAAAGAAGACAAATCTACCAAAGGCCAGGCTGCTGGGAATCTGGGCAGGGACAGCAGAGAGCCATGACTAGTAACAAAAGGGAAACAGGGAAATGCCTGTGACCTCTGTTACAACTCAAGAGCACCTACAGCCTGTGCAATGCTGTGTTACTGACAGACAAAGGTGAGCATCTGGAAGAATCCTGATTAAATACAGCACTAACCAGCTGAGCCCAGTCATACACCCCATCACCTCTCAGAAGGCTGATCTGGATCCCCTACCCTGTCACTTCCTTTGTGCCTGTCAGACAGCTCCATCATCAGGTTGTAAAAGTGTCTGAATGCCACATTTAAGAACAGCATCAGCTCGCATCTGTGTGTTTAGGAGACTTCTTCACTGTTTCAGGAAGCAGCAATTATTACTGTTGTGGGAACAACCTCAACAGTTTGGCAGAAAAGCTGGAAGGTGAGTAAATAAATTCAGAAAAGACGTTTTTAAACTTTGGTCCATAAGAACATGAGCCGAAGACAGTAGAAAAACCTGGTGCAAAACCTCTGCTGGTGCAGCTACACCGTTCCCAGCTCTCAGCTAATATCTGTACTCTGTACTCTAGACTGAGCTACAGCCTACAGACAGGGTGACTCAGGGGACTGGTTTGGAGATTGCCGTGTCGTTATCTGTGATATAGGCAAGATATGGGCACTGTTCTGAGACTGATACAGATGGATTTTGAAACGGCATTTGATTTGTCAACCACAGTGGCAGTCAGTTGATAACAGTAGGGTTTTTTTCCAGGAAACTTTATGAGAATTTAGGAGAACAATAGGACTGTGCCTACATCGATCTATTTGCAACACAGGTCCCACAGCTTTTTTAGCACCTCCTCACACTACAGATCTTCATTAATTAATTCATGTATCTAGCCTCATTTTACTGCATCTCAGACTTTATAAAGGCTTTTGCATTCTTCTTAACTCTCATAACTCCAATAACAGTTTTCAGGAAAAATAAGTTTTTGACCTGCTTACAAGGTTTTCACTATATGGAATAAGATTTTTCAAGTACTAAAAGTCCTGCATATTTTATTTAAGCAAAATGCTTAGCCACCCACAATGAGCTCAGAAGCAGCCGGTTTCTGTTGTGACTTACTCCTTTGCACAATGGTTGAGAGAGATTGAGACAGGAAGGGCAAGTTCTTACTGCACGAGCTAAAGCAGCACAGAGGCTCCAGGGCACTGAAGGGAGGAAGGAAATTAAGAGGGGGGAGCACCATTTTTCAAGACAGGAAGAGGACAATAACCTCCCATCTCCTTTAGCAGAGAAACACAGCTCTAGATGGAACATGGTATGTTAATGTGTTCATGTGCCCTGCTAAGGCATTCCTGCTAACCTCAAGATTATTCTGTTGATGGCCAATTTACATTCATTTGTTCTTGGGACAAGACTGGGAAGAAGCATATGCCTTTCCCTTATTTAAAACTCAGTACTTGCTTGTTGATGATAATGGCAGAAAAAACAAGATGTCTGTTTCATTCTTATTTAAGTAATCCTTTTATCTAATTGAATCAAATTCTTATGCTTCCCTTCCTCTCTCCCCAAAAAATCTAAAGACAAAACCAAAATAGTCAAGACATTCTTTTCACTTTCACTTTATTAAAAAGGTTGTTTAAAAAAAAAATAGATTTTTCTTCAAATGTCATTGAAATTTAAAAATAGGAAGGTACCAGAAAAGTCTTTTGTAGTGCAGTCATAACAGTATCACATCATTGTTGAGCACCACAATTAAAATGATACATTATGACAGTGATGTGATACATCTCTGCATTTGGTCTTTCAGGATGCAGCAAAAAAACTATTCCAATTTTTGTTCTGTCTGCCAACCATTTTTTCAAATGGGCTGCTGTTCATGTACTTTGAGATGGTAAAGCATTCTTTCCTTTAGATGCTGTGATATGGGTATTTTTAAAACACATTTTTGAGGTGTTAAAATAACATTATTGTATAGCCACCAAACCTGCTAAGTGAAGAAAAAGAAGACTAAGAAAAACTCTGGGATACGTAATACTTTTAGCTGGACCCAAGAGCTACAGTTTGTTTGGAAGACTGCAGCCAGGATAATTATGTTGCCTTTTGTGAATTAAATAAGAGTTGCAGGTGTGAAATTACTTTTGATATTTAGATAATTAAATTAATTTAGGAGACAAATTCATGCTGACATTTGTGAATGTAGATGCTGCTACAGATCAGACTGAAAATGAAATGTGAAAATCCTTTAAAGCTGAAGCCACCTAAAGAGGCATTTGTGAATTATATGAATACTGTTTTCTTTACAGTGAAGGACCATCACAAGAGAACTCTTCTCTTCAGAAACCAATCCTGTTCTATAATGCATAAATGATTGTGTCTACAGTAAACTAAAATCTACATCTGTCAATCTTAATTTATAACCAGACTTAATAAGATATTAATGAATATTTTGTTCCTTTATACCATGTGAACTAAGATCAAGGAAAACTGCAAATTGGAATGAATTTTCAGATGCATTTCTTATGTAGATAAAAGGCAAAAAATTCACCATTGCACCAAACCTTGAATATGCAATGAATCACGCAAGTGAATACCAATCTAAGTTTAAGCACTCCTAGGTATTTGCAATATTGTGTTAAAAATCAATGAGAACGCCAGTGGCCAGCCTATTTAAGACCCATGCTCATGAAGCTCCCCTCCAAGTTGACTTGGCCATGGAATCATCTATTTGTGATATGAATGTTATGTACTCTAAGACATTTGGTTGATACTTCTTTGCAGAGAGAACTTTCAGAAACCACAGATTTTTTTAAATAGATATTTCTGCCTATACAGATGGTACAAACTTGCATACATCAAGATCAAGGTGTCTAAGTCAGCAGTATTGCATCAGTGGAAAAGGAATAACCTGAGAAGGTAAGAGTCCAATTGTTCTTCAAGCAACATAGTTATTCTTTATAACTCTAAGGGCTTGGAAATTTAGATTATTTATTTATCCAGGTTCGATAAATCAACACTGCAATAGGTAGCTCAACAACAAAAGTGATATTGAAACTAGAAGGCAATTCACAAGAAGAACATGCTACCAATGTGATTAAAGTGTTGCATGAATCAACACTGAGAAGAACCAGAGTATGTAATAATGACATTTAACTCAGAAAAAAAGGTAACAGGAACAAAAAAAACCCAAAACCAGACCACAACTATTTATCTTAAGGGTGACTGGGAGTGAGGGGGGAAGACTTGTTTGCCAGGACAGAGTAAGTTATTTCCTATTATTATATCTGAAAAGGAAGATTTATAGGAAAAAATATTTACTGAAGTTAATGGTAGTGGTAGGAATAACTAGAATGTGGGACAGTATAAAGGCCATTTGTAGAAGCTGTACTACTGGAAACACCCAAAAGTCAACTGAAGTATAAACTGAAACTATTAGAGTTGGCAGTTTTTCTACCACCTAGACTGTAACACCCCAGCCTGGGTAGAATGATGCTGTGTGAGACCTTGTCACCCTGCTAAAGTCAAAGTAGACAACATCTGCTGCTCCTTCCTCATCCATAAATCTAGTCATTTCATTATAACATGAATCAGGTTGGTCAAGCATATTACTCTTGGCAAATCCACACCGTCAGTTCCCAGTGACCTTCTCCTTCATGTGCTAAGAACTGAATTCCAAGAGGACTTGCACCATAATTTCCTGGGGACCTAAGCAAGGCTGACCCATCTGGTCCCATGAATTTGTACAGGTTAAGATTTCTCAAGTCAACCCTGACTAGACCCTCCTGCACTACCAGTAGTTCCTCTTGTGTTTGAGCCTGTCTCCAGGCACAAAGGCCTGGGAGATGCTGGTAAAGACAGAGGTGAATAAAGTGTTGAGTACCTCATTCTTTTTGTATCTGCTGCCACTAATTTACCCAGCACATTAGCCATGGGCCTACATTTTCCTCATTTGTTGTTTGCTGCTAATGTAGTGGTAAGCGTGCCCTTGCTGCTTATTGTCAGTCTCAGCTCTAGGTGAACTTTGCTTTCCTACTACCACCTGTGCCATCCTGGGCAACTTCTATATTCTTTCTTTGTAATATGCTCCTGTTCCTGCCTCTTACATATGTTCTTTTTGCATTGCAGCTCAGTCATCTGTTCCTGATTTGGTCAAGCCAGTCTTCTGATACGTATACTCACTTTCCTGAGTCCTGGCATGGACAACTCTTTACTCCTTAAGAGCAACATTTTCTGAGTCAGTCAGCTCTCTGGAGCTCCTTTGCCCTTCAGTGCTGCCTTCTACAGGATGCCACCTACCAGCTCTCTGAATAAGCCAAAGTCTGCTCTTCTGAAGCCCAGGGTCTCTCCCCTGTTCTTTTCTTACCTCACCCCCCATCAGGAACGAGAGACAAGGCTGCAATAGATCCCACCAACAAACTACATCATCTCAGATCATAGCATGCAAAGGCCTGAGGTACTACAACACACATAGTGGAAATCACTCCTGTAAAGCTGGAGACCCAGGACTCTGAATGCTTGCAGAGGAAAGTTCACTGTGCAGCAGAAAATGTGTTTATTTTGTTTTCCTTCCTAAAAAATTTAATAAATGGCGAAGGTTGTCCTGTGTGTACATATGGATTTCATTATTCAGGGGAATTTATATCAACTTTTAAAAGATATAGTTATCAATCCTGACGTGTCACGTAAATACATTTATTCTTTATAAAATATGGCACTGGGGGATTCCAAAGCTGTGTTCTTATCCGCTTTCTTTCAAATATCCAGCAATGACAACTGTACCAGCCTCCTATGAATTCAGAGGCAGCTGTTTATTTCTTTATGCCTCACTGTCTTTCTCTATCCAGTTGCCTCTTAAACTGTAAGCCCTTTGTGGCAGAAAAGCCTTTTGTTCATTGTTTTGTGGTGGATTTTTTTGGACAGCACCCAGCACAATGAGGAATGAGGTTCCTAAGCTTTACCATAATATTAAGCAACATATGTTCATCCATTTTTTTCTATTTTTATACTTATATAGGTGACATTTTAGACCCTTTGTACCCAGCTCAGCCACACTACAGAAACTGCTCCACACGCATCTTCCCTAAGATAGTGCTTTCGGCTACAGTAAGTAGAAGATTGTTCCAAATACTCCTCTTCAAATGTGTAACATAAATATTGCCCAATACATCATCTACAGATATAATCAGATTTCTGAAGAGAGACAGAGGCACAAAAAGATGACAAAGTTATAAGCTGCTATTGCCAGAGAGAGCAAGATGATCTTTGTTACAGTAAATGGTTTTGTTCAAAAATAACAAAAAGACAAGTTGAAAAGAACATAATACTGTTCTTCATGAGAGAGGAAGAGACTTCTTATTAACTGCCACTGAAGAACCAGCATATTTGCACTGAAGTTTTTACAGTATACACTTAGGCCCAGAGAAAGGTTACTTTTTATTTTTGAAAGCTTTGGAACACCAGAATACAAGTGTTTCATCATGCCTTCAGTGACACACAGTCATGTAGAATAAACTTCACCTTTTAAAAAAAACTACACACTCCCCACAAGCACAGGTGCATATGTCATGAATGGTGAAGAAAGTAAAAACAATTTGTCTCTAAAGGCTTCATTTCCTCTTTTCACAGGTACATACACTGTTTCTTCTACAATTAGTTGGTAAGTTGAGTTCCTTCCAAACCTTAGTAAGTGCTACCTAAAACGCCACTACCTGCTGGGGAGAGGCAAAAAAATATCTGCCTCTGGAGATGACACTACTCAGGTCAGCAGAAAGGTGATCCAACTACCTGACACCTGACCCGTGTTTTTCAGACAATTCAGTACTGACAGTCACTCTCATCCCAACAGTTGCAGTATTTAAGAACACAGTCTACAGCTATGTAGTCTATTCAAGCATAATCAAAATAGCACAGGATTTCAGGAACACTGATGAATGACTCTATATTCTCATTTGCGTCTATATGTCAGAACGGTTTCATTGTGATGGTACTTTGGGTGGAACGCCCTTTTGTTCCAGCAGTGACTATCTATTTTAATAACCTATTATTCAAGATTTGAATAAATTAGTCTCTCCTTTCACCTACATGAATAAGTTTCCCTACACTTCTAAGCAACTGTAAAACAAAACAAACAAAAAAAATTTGACCTTTCTTGAAGCCTGATTTGCGTAATACTTTGTACTTTGTGTGTATTTTTCTTGAGAGACACTCTCATGCTCTGAAATCCGGGTTTATGCCATATGAATCTTTAAAAAATTCGAATATTTAGGCCTGCAAACCATATTAAATGTCTGTAATAACACCCTGAAGCAAATTCACCAATTTACCTTACACCATACAATTCTAACAAAGACTGAATAACTAATAAACAAGCACTATTTCTACAGCAGTGCATCTGTAAGGCTCTTGCAGCCTGCATGTGCAAAACATTCAAGGTGCACCTCTCAGAATTTGTTTCTTTTATCATTTAATATTTTGTTCCTAAGTCTGCTAGCTCTTCTGAGGTGCTCATAATAACCACTTTAAGACATGATTTATTTTGCTGCATGTGAAAAAGAAACAGCTATGATTTCAGCTCATTTTTAAGTGATCCTCCAAACAGCAAAGGATTTTTGTGCATCACCTTACAAGACTGAAATTTCTTTGTTTGTTTTACACTGAGAATAGGGTCCCTCTCATCTCTACTACTTTTCAACAATCCAGGCATTTCAGCTGAGCGCTCACAAGGGGAAAGAGTCTAATGAAGCAATAGTTTTCTATTTTTTCTGTATTTTCACTCCATCAGTACTGGCCATACCAGGACACCACGCAAGACAGAAGACAGTGCTGCCTTTTCCCAGTCAACATCAAGTCCCTTTGAGTGATAAAAATCCAATGCATCACCAGTGGTGCCAAGTCTATTTATAGGGGTTATCAGAGTATTAGGGTATATGGGGTGGCTTTTCCATATAAGCAGCTTTTCCAAGCAGGTTACTGAAATCAAGACTGAGGGCACCAAACTCAGTGTTGCTCCTGCACCTACTGGTACTGCAATTATTTCAGTAATATCAGCAAGTAATTGATGCTGTTCACAATAACACTGAATGCATGTTTGAAGGATAAGTGCCGAAGGTATGGAAGTAGCAATGAAGGAGGATCTAGTGTATACCATTCTAAATGAGAACATGTAACACAAAATTCACACAGCTTCAGAAGATCCAGGTGTCCACCTAGTGTTACTCCAAAGCATTAATTCATGGGATACTCTCCTAAGAGCTTCCCAGAACTTCAACTGTATTATAAATCCACACTGCCTGAACACCTGAACTAAACTTAAATAAAACAGATTCAATAAAGTGCTGCACCCCTGTTCTCAGTGAAGAAGTTTTCAAATATTATTGTGTCCAAAGAGCAAGGCAGCTGTAATTCCAGCTAGGAATAAATTTCTAAGAAGTGACAAACAAATGTCATGCAAAACAACAATACAGAGGCAGAATGTTTCTTTTGTCAGACAAGAAACAAATGCTTCAAAGCACAAAAGAATCACAAAGGATTAATTATTTCACTGATATTGTCTACTTGAACTGTGAACTTCAACCGATCAGCAGTACTTATGATGACATCTACCAAGAAAAATTCAATACCATCTTTCAGACTTACTCATTTTCACAAATCATATATTTACTGAAGTATTCTTTGCTTGCCCGTGAGATTGTAGTAACATGTCCTGATTTCAGCTGGGACAGAGTTAATTTTCTTCTTAGTAGCTGGTGCAGTGCTGTATTTTGGATTTGGTGTGAGAACAATGTTGATAGCACACTGATGGTTTTAGTTGTCGCCAAGTAATGTTTATACTAAGTCAAGGACTTTTCAGTTGTTTAGGCCCTGCCAGTAAGGAGGTTAGAGGGGCCACAGCCAGGACAGCTGACCCGAACTGGCCAAAGTTATATTCCATACTATAGAAAGTCATGCTCAGTACATAAACTGGGGAGAGTTGGCCAGGGCTTGTGGATGGCTGCTCAGGGACTAGCTGGGCATCAGTCAGTGACCAACTAGTCCTGCCATGTATTTCTTCAGAGCAAAGAGAAGACAGCTTCCAGATCGGCCTTGAAAACAGAGGAACGTCATAGTAATCTCTCTACTAGAATCTTACATGGTTTTGGATCTCATCTGAAAGAAAAGAGGGCAGAGCTCTCAGGAAATAATGTTATAGTGAAAAAAAGACAAGTTCATTTGAACCATGTTAAGCATTGCTCTAATGTCCTATTTTTTCTCCAAGAACTGCCCTTCTACCTCTAAAAAAACAGAATGAAACAACTTCAGGAAAAGGAGCAGGAAAGAATGCAAGTCATGCTAAAGCCAGCCCCAGGCCAGGCTGGTATTATTGCTGGCATAAGTCTGAGCCAAAGAACAAACACTGCTAATAGCAATTTGCAGAGTTTGTGGAAAGTGCATGGTCACTGGCAAAGCAAATCGGTGCAAATACCTAGAACTGATGTGGTAATCCATACATGCTGGGGCATAGCAATAAAATGTGCTGACAGGTACAACAGAGACTTAGGAAAGTATTTTAAGAACACAGCCGCAAATCACAATATGACAGATGAATACTTTTTTGCATAGCTTCATCAATAAACTGCATTTTATCAAATGCTTGATCAAAAGGACAGTTAAAAAGATATTACAAGCATAAGCATGACAAAGGTATCTATAATACTTCTATAACACTTAAAGCTGTTCATCTCCTTTAAGCTAGCCAAAGTCAGTGTGAGAAAGCCTAACTACTCCAATTATCCGTGGAGGAGAGATATATTCCTGTCATGTTGCTCTCAGTAGGTATAAATAAATCAGTCATTTCTGAAGACGCAAATGTACCTGTATTGCAATGGGGGAATACAACACTGAAATCCTGCACAACATACCAGAAAAGGAGGGAGCAAGGGAAAAACCAAACCAACAACTAGAGAGTACACTCCCTTGGAATTGGTACCTGCAAAGTGACCAGCTCTTGCAGGATTCCCATTTACAACTTGCATCAGCAGTGCAAGGCAAAAATGAAAACACTGTAGTTTTTGCAGATGGGTGAATTTATCAGCAGACCTCTTCTGGGCTTGAGCAAGTCTGGAGTTTTCCTAGCTCTGTCTCAGAATTTGCAGGAATTCACATGGCATCTATATGTCCCTAAATGTGCAGCAACTGATACTGGTGAAATAAATGAGCAATTCTTCTGCTCCAGAAAGTTGCTATTTCACTCCAGACAGCTCCTGCTGTGCAAAAGCTACTTATACCAGCTTGTACTCTATGCAAAAGTGAAGCTGAATTTGGGAGATTTCTGCATTATTGGCCCATGGTATCTGTTCCAGACAACTAACTGGCTGGCTTGCAGCAAATGACGGAGAACGTAGAGCTCTATTAGCTACAAACTTGCACTATTCAAAAGATCAGTGAAGGGTGCTAGAGATCATTTTGAGGTAAATTGGTGGGAGAAGAATTAGTAAGCTGTCTCAAGTTTACGTTTAATTCCTTATAATTAACTTACAGTACATCTAGTGGCCTTTCTCCAAGAAGAAAGATACTGTGCTTATTTATAAAACAATGGACATGTGCCTATATTTCCTAGGTTGTGTTAAGAATCTTTAATTACTAAAGAAGCATTGCTTAAGCATTACAGCTTGTGTTTGCCAGCAGCAGGGAGGGTAATGTCATTAAAAATACACATCAATGCTGCTATGTTCCAGGTTACCGAAGGCTACTAAACCTTGGATATAGAGACGTATTTTCAGAAAACATCACTAGAATTTATGCTTCAGATGTTACCGATTGCTAATGTTTCTATTCATTTATTTATTTCATGTATTCTATTTCATTTATTTATTGGGGCTGCATTCAGCTCTGCATTTTCTACCCTTCACAGCTTGCAATCTGAAAGCTATTCAACAGGAAAGCAAATATATACAACACTTATTTATCCTCACTCAGTTACTTTAAGGATCTGACAGAGTATGAATCATTTGATTAGTTGGGTAGGGGGTTTTTTGTGTACTGTATTTGATTATCTCTGCTGCTTCAGTACGAAGATACCATCTTAACATCTTCCTTGTCCTCATTTTGCAATGCTTTACCACCAGGAGGAGCTGTAAGGTGACCTGTAACAAGGTGGAAAACTGGAAAATTTATCTTTGAACACACTCATAGCAAGCATTTGCTCCAGACTCAGCCATTAATGGAACAAGTACTTCAGCCAACTACTTACAACATTTATAATCAGAATATTAGCACGGCTGAAAAATCAAAGGCTACATTCTTGTCTCCTAAAACCATCCAATGCCATTTCTATTCTTTTAAAAAACACTTTCAGTTTGCTAATAAAAAGAATTAGCTATTATTCCTAGCTTCCATTTCTTCTCCCAAATGCAGGATGAGTGGAACCAACCGTTAGCACTGGGATTCACGTGTAGTTACGTGTGTGTACCTGCAAAGGTCCCTTCTGTATGGGAGGTGGTTGTTTTTTCAAGCAGGCAAGTCTACCACAAGCTGAAGCCTATGCTGAACTGGCTGAGTTGTCTCCAGAGAAGGGGAAATGGATTAGCATATATTACATTCTAATGTCTTCTAAAATTTTAGTGTACACATTATTTTTAAATCCCAGAGAAAAAATTAGACAAGAATTTTGTTTGAAGCCTATGGAATTTTATGTTATTTCCTGCTCAATTTTACAGCAGCTTGACTATTTATAGAGATGTAAAACACCGATAGCATACTGTGAACATGCTATTCAAAGCAATAGTCATAATAAATATTTTACAAGCCAACCATACTTTGAAATGTTTTAACTTTTTTCCAAACTCAGATTAATGACACATTACTTCATGAAGCAGAACAGGATGATAAAATTACCACAAATTAACAGGAAATTAACAGAAAATTACCGGTTAACAGGAAATAAGTATATAAATGAAATAATACCACTATATCCTTCTCCTTTTCATCCTCTCTTCTGTGTTTCAGCATCTAGCCTTCTCTATACTGAATCAGATACATTAAGTCAGCTGAAATTTCTTCTGTCCCTACCTTTCCTTCTCATTCTCTTTCTCCCAATGTATGAGCTCTAGAAATCAGTTAACTCTTCAGGTCTGTTCATTGTTTTGCTTCTCTACTGCATGCTGCTGTCTACCAGCATGACAACTGGTGCTAGTGACAGGTATGATCTGGACACCTATTTGCTAGGAACTAGAAGCAAGCTTGATCTAATTCTATCGTCTGACTCTTTAGGACAGAATTTTACTTTGCAAAAGAAATCCCTATTTCCAAATTTGACATGTTGTTCTAATGCATCATTCCAAGACATTCAGTCAATAATGAAGTTTCATTTTAATTGCAGGAACTTTAAAATTTTGCTTTGAGTGATATAATAAACAGGGTAATTTGGAGCACTAAGATGTTTTACTAATAGCTTTCAGCACTTATGCTGAGGGTCTCTAGGCCCTCATATGAATTGGAGCTATACATAAAAAAGCTGCTGTCAGGAATAGAACTGCATATACCATGTCCTCTTTCAATAAACTAACACTCCATTTTCTTTGTGTATTGCCAAAACAAACCCAAAATCCACAACAGATATATTTAGGGTTTCCAAAGATAAATCAGTTGAAAGCTTCCAAGAGGCGTATTATGGCTCTGCATCTTCCAAATAAATAATAGTTCAATGTTAAGGCAAATAGCTGGAAAACATTCTCCACACATGACTGAAAGCACATCTTAGAGCTGGACAAGGAAAGGGTATCCACTGTACATTGGAGGAAGAACGCCATTACCCTTTCTTCAACCGGACATTTCCACCATAACAGAGACAGTAAAGTTCTATTGACTTATTGCAACGACACTAAATTCTTTGTCAGGCATAGTTTACCCCTCTAAGAATGATGCAATGCTTATGGCCTGCAGCGTTTATAGCACTGCTGGGATGCACAGATTGAGTGCATATGTGCAGGAAGGAGGTAGCGTGGTTTTCAGCAAACTCTACTTAGTTCCCTGAGAAACAGTATTACTTACTGGAACAAAACAGGTGATGTTAGACTGAAAAATGCTAACTTCCACTCTCAGCTATGCCAAATCCAATTCATGCAGCTTGGGCTTCCCTTTTAAGCAGAAGCAGTCTTGCTTTTCATTTCATTTACAACTCAAGGGCATTGACTGGCAACGCTTAGGTTCTCTCAATGGGAAGTACAGTGCCCCAGAATTGCCCCAGTTCATTCTGTAATCAAGCTCGAGCCCAAGTTCTCACTTCATTCATAGTCGTGAGATCCCTGATTTCATTAGTGATGCTTCCATGCAACAGAAAGTAGCAATGGAGGGTCAGATCATTGTAATGGAGACCAAGGCATTTACCTGCATTTATCCATTTGGCAATGACATGATTTAAAGGCTTTCTCCACGACCTCAGCAGTCAGAGATTTGCACCAAAGCCAAAATATTCTAAAACATAATTGGGAAAAGGCATTTTCATAAACACCCCCCTCTAAGAAAGCATCTTTCTTCACCATGTTATCTTAGATTATTATTGACTAATTGATTTAAAACAACTCGTAACACAGGGGCAAGTCTGAGGTCAGGAGGATCACAAGAGGATAAAGACTGAAAGGGTAATTTGGGAAAAGGAAATAAAATAAAGGGATAAAAAACCTATAGGAAGAAAAGAGAGAATATTATTTGAGAGACAGTGAAGTGAGACTAGATTTTAAGTATTGAGATTTGACTATTTTGACTAAATATGGTAAGTTTTTGCTTGAATTGACTCTCAAGTTTCAGAATACTTTTAAAGGTTGGGGGAAGGGAATTCCCCTAGGAAAGTACTGCTATTATTGTAATGATTAATATATTCCTTTATACGAGCTGCTGATCAACCCAATTTAAAAAAAAAACACAGTAGTTGTTTTAAAACAAATTAAAGAAATCAGTCAGTTTAGTTACACATTGGAGTAATATACCCCTAGTATCAAAGCATCTAGGTAGCAGGCATACTTCCTTAACCTCATAAGATGCGTATGATGTAGAGGCATTTCAGTTCATTTCACACAGATGTGGAACAAAGATGCTTAGAGTCAGCTGTCTGTTTTAATTGCTATTCAGCACAAAACTGAAGTGACCACAGAACTATCTATTATAACCCAAATTTTGACCCCGAGTAGAAATAAACACTTTAGTATCTCTATTCAAAATAACTATTTTCTTCCTCACATATACATCATTTAACATCTATCTGGACTGAATTAATTTGCCTTTTTATCAACCAGTCACTCAATATCACGATGTCCTTCTGCACATCTTCGCCACTGGCACACATTATTCCTACTGTGAATAACTCCATCAGGAGTTATCAGGTCACTGGATGAAGAAAGAGCAGTGCATGTTATTGATCTTGGCTACAGGAAGGCTTTTGACACTGTCTCTTCTAACATCCTCATACACAAACTGATAAAATACAGACTATAGAAACGAACAGTAAAGTGGACTGAAAACTGCCTGAACTGCTGGGCTCAAAGGGTTGTGATCAGCTGCATGAAGCCCACCTGGAGGCTCTAGTCACTAGTGGTGCGTCTCTAAGATGTGTACTGAGACCTGTACGATGCATCTAACCGGGATGGCAGGACTGAGCAGACCCTCAGCAAGTTTGCAGGTCATACAAAACTGTGAGGAACGGCTGATATACCAGACAGTTGTGCTTCTAGTCAGAAGGACCTGGACAGCCTGGGGCACCAGGCAGACAGGAATCTTAGGAAATCCAACAAGGTTCTGCACCTGGCACTGCATGCCAAAATAGGCTGGAGGCTAACCAGCTGGAAAACAGCTTTGCAGAAGAGGACCTGGGGGTCCTGGTGGACAAGTTCTCCATCAGCCGTGGATGTGCCCTTGTGGCAAAGGTGGCTAACAGCATCCTGGGCTGCATCAGAAAAAGTATTGCCAACAGGTTGACAGAGATGATTATTCCCCTCCACTCAGCACAGATAAGACTCATCTGGAGTTTTGTGCCAAGCTCTGGACTCCCCAGTACAAGAAAAACATGGGCATGCTGGAGAGGGTCCACCATCCAAGACGATTAGGGGACTGGGATATCAGACATACAAGGAAAGACTGAGAAATTATGGAGAAGAGAAGCCTCAGAGGGATCTTACCAAGTTGTATAAATACCTGATGGGGGATGTAAAGATGATGGAGCCAAAGCCTTCTCAGTGCTGTCCAGTGACGGGACAATTGGCAAGGGAGACAATTTGAAACACAGGAAATTCAATTTAAACATAAGCAAAAACCTTTATTTCGACAGTGGTCAAACACTGGCACAAGTTGGCCAAAGATGTTATGGAGTCTCCATCCTTGGAGATATTTAAAACCCAATTGGACATGGTCCTGAGCAACCTACTCTAAATTTACCCGGCTTTGAGCAGGTCACTTGGGCTAGATGATCTCCAGAGGTCCCTTCCAAACTTAACAATTCTATGACTCTTTAGAAAAAACATGCTAAAAGAACGTATCATACTTATCTATGTCATTACAAGTTCTATTCTTTTTTAATAATCTCTATCAATCTCCAATAACTAAGAAGTCTTTTTAATATATACTGACTTCAATTGCACTTCAAAACTAAACTTGCTTTAAAGCAAAAAGACAATGCAAAGAAGAATTACAAAGCAAAAATGTTACATATTAGGGTAGCTCCCAAGAACACCATTAACACCCAAAAAAATCACTAGGTCACATTTTAAGAGGGGTGACCAGCTTCTAATGCTTGAACTTTTCAAGCAGTTGAACCACAGCTCCTGAAATGGACCTACTCCATACCCTTGTCAACAGGCTTGTAGAGGCCTGCAGTCTGCTAGTTCATCTAAGCCTTGGACTGTGGGAGGGAGTGAATTAGCAGGAGCCAGTCCCCAGATTACACTGGGTCCTAGCTGAATGCCCTGCTGCACTTACCTCCAACCCAGGTGTGATCTACTGCTAAAATTCCTTTTTTCCCCTAGCTTGCTGATACCTGTCTTAGCTCTTAGCCATATGAAGATTTTGATACATGTCCATAATCACGGGAAGATCAACTATCCCTATACTAAAATGCGATTCTTACACTTTTGGATAAATATATAGAAAATATTGACATTAATATAAACAATAAGAGAGAACATGATTGCAAAACAGCACTTAAATAAACATAGTAAGGCTGCTGCACTGCCAGCACACATGTACTTTATTTTGTTCAGCTGAACAGTCCCACTGAGATCAGCAAAAATAGAAAGTATGTTATAGTACCATACCTTGCAGAATCGATGACTTTGGAAAACTAATCAATTGGAAATTATGAGCTACACAGCACAATTACAATCAAAAGGAAAGACTGTCATCTTTCAGTGAAAAAGGCTTAACCAAGATCTAGTAACAATTTTGATTTTTTCTAAATTAATGTAGAAATCCTTACCTGGAAGGAAAACAAATAACAGTCATCTTCTCTTGAGCTTGCAATCCAGGCCAAATCTGAACCAGCTATAACTGCCTGACAACTTGTTGCCATGGCCTCCAGCCAGCCCAGCTGTGGCTAATTTAATTTGTCACAGGTGCAGCAGTAATCAGCCAGCAGGAGCCAGGGCAGTAGCCACAGGCATCCTGCAGAAACCAGCCACTCACTGCAGGCAGGGAGCTTGAGGAAGTCAAGGCTGAGAGGACAGCCCAAAATTCATTTGCAGCTACCTCAAGATACAAAGTTGCCCAGTTCTCTTTTTCATCTGCCTTACGCTAATTTTATTGCCATTAAAATAAATATAAGCAGACTGCCTGTACATGACATAAGTGCAAGTGGAAACTGCAGAATGCTATTAAAGTAACATTTAAATAAATTTAAGGCTCTTTTGGAAGAGATACAGGCTTGAACCTAAGCCTCTCAAGGCTGGGCTGGGTACTTTCACCTGTAGGTTATGTGTAAAAGACTGACAAATTCTCCTTTTACTGCTCCATCCCCTTCCCTGCCATTTCCTTAATTCCTATGTTAAAATAAGAACAAGCTCTTCAAAATTGTCTCAAGAAATGAAGGTAGGCGCATACCCTTGGGGGAATCCTATGGATACCATCTGTCATTGGAGGGTCATCCTGTCTGCAGCTCTGCATCGGCTCTCAGAAATGAGACTGAAAGTGTTCCCCTAAACTTAGCAATTCACGCTGGTGAGCTTCAGGCAGCTCCCTAAATGGCAGATAAATTTTAATGTCATCCTTCTGAGGTCTTTTTCTCATGTGTAAGTGCATAGGAAATCAAAGCTGAGCAACAGTAGGAGGCACTTCAATCCTTTTGAGGTATAGATCTCTTAAAATGAAAGCAAGTTACATGCCACATTTGGATGCTGAACCTATCAGCAGGTACAGAGACTTGTATGCCACTGCGACTGTGGTTATAGATGCTTTTATACTGAGAATGTTTTAGAAGATGAGGGCCTAGAATCTGTTTTGTTGGGGGTGGTGGTGGTGGTGGTGGGGTTTCCATCTGTTTGAAAATTTGTGACAGTTCAAGTATATCTGCCACCACTTTCTCAGAACCATTGTTTTACTAACCTTTCCTAGTATCATCACCAGTACACCTCAGAACGGATCCAGTTCTCAATGTAAAATAAATCTGGGCTAAAGAAATTATAAAATATAAGTACTTTCATACTCTGTTGTGTACCTGGCAAACATGAAGTACCTGAAATGCTGAGACCATTGCCTGCTCCTTTGACCAGCGGTTTCACTGCTATGTCTTGTCTCACTCGTTCATGTCTGTGTGGTGTCTTGCTTTACAGGACGCTGTAAACCTTAATCCTTTAGATGTGGGAAGTCGCCTTGCCTTGTGTCTGTACAAAACCTATCCACTAGGGGGAGAAGGCCCATGACTCGTGCTACTGCAAGACAAGCGCTAAAATCCAAACAAAACTTGGGACTTAACAACCCTCCAGAAGAGATGAACGGTCCACATAGCCCCCTGGAGAAATTCAGTGCTGTTCTATGCTAAACGGAAACTAAACCATGCATATAAGGAACGATTTAAGCATGCACCTGAATAAATCAAGGAGTAATTAAAAATCACCTAAAACCTAAGGAAGTAAAAAAAGTATGAGCACTGTCATCTGAAAATCCCAGCTGGAATGCCAGTCCTCATTTGAAAAAAAAAAAAAAATCAAATATCCTTAACCAGGAATTCACTGCCATTCAAGACAGTTGCAAAGCAATAAATATCAAACTGGCTGGATTCCAGCAAGCTTCACTGCAGCAAATAAGCCCAAACCATTCTGACAAACATTCTTTCTGAAAAAAATCCAAAATAGCTCACACTAATAATTATTATTTTTCACAGACGTTGTTTCTGATTACTTTGGCTACCTAATTTAACCAAAAGTGTTTCTACAAGTAAGCAGGAGGGATGCTATCAAGGAAGGTGAATATCCTGGTGATATCCTAGTCTAGACAAAAGCAGAGAGAGATTAAGGACTGTGGAGGTGCAATGTAGGCATCAACAAATAATCATCAGAGCACACTATGGAACCTGTTTACTGAAGTGACATTATTTTATAGTTTATTTAAATTCTTTCTTTTTTTTTTTTTTCACTGAAAATTAACTGTCTGAATGTATTATCCAAGCCTTATGTCATGAAAGGTGAGAAGCCACAGGAAAGCATTTTAACAGATCTAGATGAGTAACTGTCCATCAGGTTTGGAGGGAGAAAAGGGGATAGTGGCATACACTAAAAGTCAAAGCAATACAGATACATTTTGCTAGACTGCAAAGTTACAGCTTGAAAGAATGCTAACAGCTAAACTTCGTTAGGAGACAATGTGATTACCCATGACTTCCTAAAAGCTAATACAGAGAGATGGAAAAGGATCTACCCTCCCTCAAATGAGAAGGACATTACTATCAAAGAGATCTGTGAGGGAAGTTTTGAGGTGAATTTTGCCTTTGCTGGAAGAGAATTGCCCTAGATGAAGAAAATCAGATCAGAAATGCTCCCTTAGCAAAAGGATATATTAAGTACATGCCAAAGTATTTTGGGAACCTGCAGACAAAACCCATGCTGAATTACTTAGCAATCTAATTGAGACCATCCTGAAAAAAACTCTCCCCTTGATAGGTAAACCAGTCCTGCACAACAGGCACCCTGCAAAGCAAATTACACACTGAGCAGCCAAAAGGCAGTACATACATCCTGCAGTCTGGATGCTCACTGGGCCAAACTGGGATGGCTGAAGTGCTGGAGCTGTAGGAGGTGCAGTGCAACACTGGTAAACCCAAGACTTAAATGGTTTAACTGGTCTAAGGTTATGCTGCCCTGGCAGCTTGGTAGGAGTAATTAGATTGTTGATACCTTTTTCACTAATGTTCACATTAATAAAGCTAGGCAGAGATCTACTCCAGTTAGACAGTGGTCACCATATAGAAAGTGAGATATATTAATCTAGTGAAGGAACTAAGTCTTACAAGACATAAGGATGTAGTCAAAATATAAATGTTTCAGCAATCATGCCCTCTTGAATAGTGACTATGCTCTAAGCTGTGTCGGCTCCACTGTTTTTGTGGAGAGAGTAAACCAAAATGGGAAACTGGTCTAGCTGATGGGTTTTCTTGGGTGAGTTATTTTTTAACTCAATCAGTTCTCTGATCCTGTTCACTGAATGCCCACACAAATACTGGTGTTGGCGCAGCACAACAGGCTATGCAAGAGCAAACACAAACAAACAGAGGTAGAGATTGCTGCCACTTACAATACATCAAGGCCCAGAGAATCCCATACATGAGAAAAATGTTTCCTATGACAATTGTTTTATAGAGGATAAAGCTCATGACACAGTCTTTTGCTTACTGGGATCATTAATAGTTTCACTTTTCTCTGTCAGGCAAAAAAATGTGTAAGGACTTACTATCTTACCCTACCCCTCCGTCAATTTTTGGTTTAACACGCCAGTAGATGCCCACTACTATTGCTTTGTAACACACTTCCTAGAGGAGCAAGCTAATGGCCCCATTTATACCTACTCATAGAGATACTTTCTGCAATATTTTTGCAATATTAAACAGCCCAAGATAGAAAGCGTACCAAATCCCTCAGAAGCTACAACAGAAAGTGAAACAAATTACTCAGAGGTGATGCATTAATGCTTGAATGTCATAAGCTGACATCACAAAGCACCGCTGCTGAAAGAAGCAACCCTACTGACTGCCAGACTCCCTTACGTCTCCCGCCTTGGCACCGACACAAATGTGCATTCAGCTGCATGATAAAAAGGATAAGGGATTTGATCTGGGTCACAATTAACCTTTATTCATTTACTTACTTGGTTTTGCCTGGTTAATTGTAACTCAGATCAATTCCCTGAACTAGTTCAATGCTTGGCCATGAAAACAGCCGTGTCAGCAGAAAAGAAGGCATGCAAGTGAACCAGGAGGGACTGAGGAAAATAGAAAGACTACTCCTTTCAGTAGCAGTGTTTGCTTATCCTGGCTTAAAGTTTAAACTGTGAAATGATGGCCCCAAAGACTTCTTTTTTTTAAAGTGGAAGTACAAAAGGTAGGAATGCCAGTTCTTTGGCAAAAGGGTTTGACAAGCACACACCCAACACCTGCATTGATTAAAGGTTCAGGAAACTATAAAGGACTCCAGCTTAGAAAACATTTCAATTCCTTGAATTAACAACAATTCTGTTGTTAGTTGATTCATATGTAAAATAAGTCCCCTGTAACCATATCTCCTGATTGAACTCCTGCCAATAATGTTTCTTTCCCAGGTGTTCCTAGTGTGAAAAAATTATGCAACCCAACGTACTACTTTAGATGCATTCAAACAGTACTTTCTCATTTCCTGCATTTTGCAGATTATTTTTAAGGGGTTATCTTGACAGTCCTGGCAAATAAGATATGATATGTAACCTTTCACAAATAATTGTAGCACTTCAGAACACCAAGATAAGAATGTACACATTCCATAGATTGTTAATTGAGGTTGCAAATCTACAACATATTTAGAAACATACAGGTCTTTGAAAAGCTAAATACATAGATTTGCTGGCTGACAGGTAAACTTCTACAAAACCTCTTCAAGGTTGTTTCAGATGTTATTTCCTTAAAAAACAAATATTCGTAATTGCACTTTTGTTTCTATTCTGATTAAATATCTTAATTCCCATGCAGTTTAAATGTTCAGTCAATACATTAAGCAACCTGCTTAGCAAAGTGTGGCAATTTCTGAACACAAACGTAGGAGTTACAGAGAGCAGCCTCAAAACAAGATTACCAAATAGTTTATTTAAACATGCAACAGCGACTCATAAGAACAGCTAAGTGCTGGTGATAAGCAAAAAAGTTATTACGACTACAGAGTACATAGCCTTCTCCTGTTTCTGAATACTGGAAGCAAACAGTGAATGACCAAAGTAAATAGGAATCTGCCCATGTTCTACCTAAGGAAAATTGTAGTAGACCCTGCACAACACAGACACCTCTTGCAGCTGTATTGTAAAGGGATCAGAAAGACTGTACAGTGAAATATTGAGAGAAAATACTGAGACACTACAGGACATGGGAAGGAGGATTAAGCAATAAAAATACAATGTGACAGCTAACTTCATGGCACACTTGAGGCCAAGTCCTTCAATAGCGGCAAAGTGCCTGAATAATTACAGTACTTTCCAGACATGAGGTTTAGTCCTTCAGATCCTCATTTGTTAAAATATTTCAGTGACATAGGCCTAAAGTTGTATTCCAGAACATATGATCTTAATCAAAATAAAATGTGTTCTCCAACTTTACTGAATCCTGAGAGTTTTGGTAAGATTCACAATTCAAGATAGAAGAGGTTACGTTTTTATTAATGAGGATAATCTGCAGCTAGATGGGGTAAATTAATTTGCATTCATGGTAAAAGGACTGCAATGATTTGGAGTGGCAAGGATGTTTTTGGGTGGATGTTATTGCAGTGTGAGAAGATACAGACAGCTCAAGGCACACACCAGGTGGTCAGTGGAGGTGACTACTGAGAATTGTGAGCTAAGAATTTGGTATTTGAAATCCATACCAAGGGACAATGCTGCAAAAAAGTTACTCCTCCAGAATTCCTGATTGCCTGAGAATGAACCAGAAATCCAGCTAAGAAAAGTTGAGTAGAGTACTGTGTAATTCATTACCTCCTGATTAGAGCTCATGTTTGTATTTCTCTGTCGGTTAGAATCTCTGCTTAAGTAAATGGGTCCAAGTCTGACTTCTTCTTGGGTGTCAGGAGCTAAGCATACCTTTCATGCTGAGGTATGAACATGGCCCACATAAACAGGGGTTTCCAAAACCATGCTTACAAAGATGTCAGTAATTAATGCCCTTTGCTAACATTGTAGTTTCCTACACTGTAGCAACATAACTATGAAAACCCCCCTTCCACGTCTGAAACAGCTCATCATCATCAATGCAAAAAAACATTATAATATTATCACACAATTAAGTCCTGTAGGATTTATTGGATTGATTTTCAAGGGGAAGGTGAAAAAATCATCAAGAAAACTTTCTGTTAAATATGTATTAAAGTTCCCTGTAGTGATAATGCAAAACCATTTGCCTTGGAAATCAAATTCTGAATAATAAAGTATCCGACACATCTGCTTCCTGGATAAACAATTTCTATCAAAGAGAGAACAGCTGCCTTGTCATGGTAAAGTATGACAAATATCCAACTCCTTAATACTGACTTCAGTTCAGTGACATTACAGAAAGCAAATTGCAGAAAATCTATGGGAAAAACTGTCAAACACTTGACAAAGACTGCAGAAATTATTACAAAGAGGCAAGAATTATCATTACAGGAAAAAAAAAAAAAAGATGATTGTGCTGGTCAGATTGTAGAATATTTTGCAGTGTTGAAGAAACTGGAGATGCAGATGATACAGTGATCACCCTGATATATCAGAATCAGCTCCGGTGATGTTAGCACCCTTCCTCCCCTCCACCGTAAAGTTATGCAAATGACTTTTTGTTTAGGCTTGTACCAGCATGTTAGAGAACCTGCAATTATGCTAAAACACATAGCACATAGGTGTAGACTACAACAGCCGAACCACTCATTCTGCAACCAAAGAATCAGGACCTAGTGGGTCTGAAAACTTACTGTGTGATTTTGTGTTTTGTAGTAAGGGCACAACAGTTTCTCTAGCACACACATGGCTTATAGCTATTATGACAGGACATATATGGTAAAATGCACTTATGCACATATGCAAGGGGCCAGAACAAAAGCGTTAAGCCACGTTGAAATCCCATCCTGTGAGGTACGTGACTTTGCTCCGCTGAGATCCCACTTCAAGGAGTAAGAATACATTGCAAAGAAGAAACAGTTAAATGCATGCTAAGAAAATAAGTAATACCATGTGTGAGAGGAAAAGGTAACACCAATAGACTGGAAAGATGTTTATGTGATGTGCTATTCACAAAATGCTTTTTTAATATTTTAGCTCACCTGAGCAGTCAGATGAATGATAAGTAGCTAAGTAGTCAAAAGGAAGACAGGAGAAGAAAAAAAGAAAAGAAAAAAGGAAGGAGAACGTCTGGAGGTATAGGTTTATAGAGACAAACACATACAGCAAATTGTACTCTTGTAGACAGAATACATGGATTGTGGTAAGTATTTTAGAGAGGTGATGAGAAAAAGAAGTCATTTTGGTTACTATTTATTACTCTATGCCCCTCTCTGGTGAGCACTGAATACTGCTGGTGTCTGTATTTAATTCCTACAGCATGCAATCCATCTTTGACTGAATGCAGAGATGCCTTTTTGCTGTCTTCAGGTAAAACTAGAAAACACGCATTCATTCTCGCAAGTTACAGGGTAACTTTATTAAAAAGGCAGGTCTATTTAAACTGACATATGTTCAACAGAAAGAAATTAAGAAAAACAAAATCTAAGATATTTAATCTCAAATACTTAACAGCAAAAACTTTTTGCAAGTGGTATTGGGTTAGAAGGAAGCTCCCCAAATAAAGCACAGCTGCTGTGCTCTTTATTTACACTTGCACAGAGGCAACAGAAAACATACTGCAAGATACTGTTTTGCCTTGGAATTGAAACAGGTGAGCTGGGTCTAATAGGTGACTTTCATTACTGTTAATGATCTTCAACTAAGCACTATATATAAAAGGCTCTTAGGTTTTTAAGAGAGTGATAATTTAAAGGCAAAGAGAATTACACTTTTTTTTTCACTCCTCTTGTAGTTTCTAAACAGTAGCACAAAATGTGAAGCTGTACTATTGTGAACTAAAGGAGAGAATACGAGAATTTTACACAAGGATAAAAATACAGCCAGGAAAAATCCTTTATCTTACCATTAACAATAAAATGCTAGAGAGGGTGTTGTCATTAGGGACTTGTTTGTCAAACAATAAATCTGAGACAACTTAGTAAATGAGTTCTCTAGGGAGTCCTCTCCAGATTCATTACATTAGTGCTAACAATACTACTACAGTAAACTTTCAACTGATGTTCATTATATTACATTTCTGTAATGATTTTTCTGGCCTTTTCAAACTAAAAGACAAAAACTGTTGTGTGCATAAGCTTCAGGGAAAAAAAAAAAGTGTGGTTATTTGACAAAATGAATGCTAGTTCGGGCCAAATTCTCCTCTTTCTTATTCACAGAAAGCCTCATTCCTCTAGCTCAGAGCAAAATTTAGCCCATAGTTTGGTTTTAGGTATTCAAAATACTGTCTCTGTCTAACAAGGTACATACTTACAACCCATGAGTTTTGCTTGGTTAGGGCTAATTAAGGATATAGATCTACAATAGCATTTCCTATAACACCTTTGGGATGGTGCTTTTAACGTTTTTTTTTTTACAAACCTATTTCACCTCACAGCCCCATGTAGCAGAGAAGGAAATTGCCACTGAGAGGCTAAAATGCAAATAAATACTTATTTTAAGTAGGTCTGCTAGAGGCGCAAACCAGTGAAGGCTGCGTTTGAAACTGAGAAATGCTAGGCTTTTGGATTTGTAATCATAAACAAAATTCAAGTTGTACCAACTTCGAGGAACGCCCGTGACTGAAATCCAAGGCCGTGTTAGAAAAAGTCAGCTATTGTGATTTGACCAGGGTCATACATCATGACCTTTGCACTACTAGTCAAAAAAATTTGCCGTCCTAACTGCTGGTCTGTAGTGGTTATGCAGGCCTTTGGAAAGCTGTGATCAAACAGTACGGAAAGGCGAACCCCACATTTGAAAGATTTATCCTTGAGGGAGAACTCAAAGTCTTAAATATATTTACTTTTGGTCAGGGAAAAAAAAAAAAAAAACACCAAACCAGGATTAGAAAGTGATTGTATTGGATGCGTTTTGAAAGGAGACTGACAGAGCATTCAAATCGTGAAGGTCTTCCCAGCACCTAACCGAATTTCACAGGGCAGAAGTATCGGCAAGGAGAAATGAAATACACCCTCAGGAGCTGAAGCTGAAAGAGCACGAGCTTACCAGTAAAGAGCAGTATTTCTGAGGTTAGCCGGGGCAGACGCTGGCGTTTATCGCGCCTTTACCCGGCGCCCACCCCGCTGAGGTAACGGCCGCGGGGCTGCCCAGCAGCCCGCCAGGTGCTCCGTGTGGAACAACAACGCGAACATGTTACAGACCTACCCAGCATGCACAAACAGACAGACCACCAAGTAATGGCCCTGACTAACAACGTGACGTCCGCTACCAGGCGCCTTGGGGGGGGGCTGAGCTCAGCCCACGGCTTCTCCCCACGGAGGGGTTCTGGCTTCACCTCCATTCGTTTTCCGCAGACCCCCCTGGCGACCGTGGCTAGACGGCCACTCGCACGACAGCCACGTTCCTGACCCCACAGCCCGCTTCCCGGCTTGCGGCTCCCAGCGGGGCGTCCCGTCGCGAACCGAGAGCAGACGCACCGGCCGGCCCCGCCCGCGCCACCGCCTCACAGCTCCCGCCCCGGCCGCCCCGCGGCACCGCCCGCAGTGACCTCCCCGGGGCGGCAGTGGGCGGCGGCCACCGCCTCACCCCAGGGCGCGGCGGCTCCGGCGGGGCGGAGTTTGCCGTCTCCTCCTCCTCCCGCCCTTGCTCCCCGTATCATGGCGGCCCCGGCGCTGACCTTCGCTCGGAGGTTGTGCTGGCGGCCGCTCCGCGAAATCAGGTGAGCCCCGATCGCCCGCGCGCCGTCCCAGCGGCTAGGACCCCCGGCGTCGTCCTGCCCTGGGGAGGGACCGCTCTGCGAGCCGCCGTCTGCCCGCCGCACTCCCGGGTGAGCCGCCGGCGGCGAGCCCTGGGCCGCCTTCCCCTCCCGCAGCCGCCCGGCTCCTGCGGGGCCCCCTCACAGCGGCCGGGGCGCGGGGGAGGCCGGGGCTGTGAGCGCGGCAGGGCCGGCGGCAGGGCCAGCCGTTACCTCGGGCCGGTGCCGCCCCATCTCCCCCCTGCTGGGGCCTGGCGCGGAGGCCGGGTGCTGTCCGCCCGTGCCGCTTGGTGAGCCGGGTTAGCTCGCTCCCTATGGCCCATACGTAGGGGTTAAGGCGCAGGACAGACGTTGCCTTCGCCCTAAGACGAGGGAGATCACTTTCTGCTTCAGCTGGGGGCGCTTCCACGTACCAGCCACCTCTGAGGTGTTTGAACACGGCGTGGGAGTGGGAAACACGCACCGGGTGCCTTCCGCAAACAGGGCTTATACCCTCATCTTTCTGTCTCCTGAGGCAAATGTTTAACCACCGAAGAAATGTTGGTTAGGCCTGAGGTATGGCATCTGAAACTGTACCAAAATGTGGAGCAGCCTGTGTGGTTCCGTGCTTGCTTGGGATTTCCACCCCTACCTCGTCAGTCCCACAAAAACAAGTTTAATTGTGTCCAGCTAACTAAGGTTTCTTGCTAAGACTGCTCCAACTTCCAAATAGTGATGTAGTATCTCCTGTGGTGTGGCTTTATTACATACTGCTTTTAAGCTGTTTTCAAATAGTGTCACATGCAGTAGCGTGTGCTGCAGCATCTGTGCACCTTCGGCATCAGCTGGGCTGTGCGAGGCAGGAAGGATGGCTTGGCTTGCAAGTAGACTTGGAATTGCAGGGTTGAAATTGTGATGAAAGTGGTTAAATTGGAAATTCTGCTGTAAAATTGCTTGTGTCTGAGTAAGAATTGCAAAGTATGTCAGTTTGTAGAATTTCCTTTCTGTCAAAAATAGCTTAAATACTCAAAGAAAAGCAAGTGTTTGTTTGTTAATTGTACTTGGTAAGCAGGTTCCTAAACACAGTGGTGAAACAGGCATCATCACACCAATAGATAAAAGACTTGTGATACTCTGGTTATTAACAACATGCATATTTGACTGTTAATAGTACATACTTTCAGAAGTGAAATGCTTTTACTCAGGTATTCAAGTATCTCCATTAGATATGAGTGCATCTTGACCAGAAAACTGTAGCTATTTGTACATTAAATCATAATATTTTTCTCCCAAAGCTTTGTGAGAAATTATTTGAAGTATGTACATGAACATCTTAAGATACAGGGAGAAACAAGGAGAATGCAAACTGTGATCAGGGTGATTTCTGCCCTCATTTCAAAAAAAGAACTCTTGAGGCAAGCCTTCTACAGATAATATTAATTTCATATACCTAAGTTGTTACAACAAGAGGGAGGGAAAGTGGTTCCGAATGGGAAAACACATAAAAGACTGGCCTGCTGGACATCATTCGGCTAGTGGAGTCGGATGTATTTGAAGTGGCAATATTCTGTATGTGAAATAAGATCATAAACCAACAATGAGTTAATGTTTTTACTATATGATCAGATATAACACAGGAAAATGGTGCCATTTTCCCAATGGTGGCACACCAGGCAGGTGGACTTTATTTTCTATATCAGCAGTATACTAGTGGAATTGTGTCAAAGACACTGGCAGCCTTGCTGTGCCAATGAATTTAGGAAGCTTTTTTTGTAATCTAAATTCGAAAGAGAGGCATATCCTTGGGCGAGGAATACTCATACAAATATAAGGACAGAATGCAAGAATTCCTCTTTGTTGGTTTTGTTGTGAGTTTTTGTTTTATTTGTTTTTTTTTTCTTAGCAGGACATTCCTAATCCTTTCAGACATGTAGTGGGTTCCATAGGCTCTTCTCCCACATGCCCACTTTTTGTCGTGCCCTATTGCAGTATGTTATTTTTCCAAGTTTGAATTTGGCTGACAGGGGGGATGCTGACACAAATGCACATTCAGGTGAGTCTTACTGGGGCTGTACCCATCCAACAGTCTTTGCATTCAGCTGTTTGAGATCAGAGGGCTCACAGCTCTGCGTTTGTGGCACATTGGGCCACTGGGTGGAGAATGCTTGCTACTGGGAAACCTGTATCCACGCTATCCTTGGTTTGGAGGTTTCCTTCAGGCTAGTTGTAGTGTGATCCCAGCACTGAACACTTATTAGCAGCTCTAGGACATCTACCAATTTTATGTAGTCTAGAAGGGATCCAACTCCTTTGTGCCAGGACAGCTCGGCAGCACAAATCAGGGGAATGGAGTTGGCAGCAACTTAGAGACTTGGTCCAAGGGCGCTCACCTGGTCCAGACTGACAGAAACATAGTCCCACCCTAACATCCTCGTGTGTTCCTTACTAGTTATCTCTGCAACTTTAAAGGAGGTCAGATCTTATCAAAGACCAGTTTCCCTATGAGCTCCTCTATTTCTCAGCATTTCGGAAGAGTCTTTTTCAGAGGAGTGCTATTAAGTGCTGGTCTTTAAATGAAGTGAATTAGAAAATTGCTAATTTTCTGTTAAGCTCTTGGCTTAGCCTTGTTAGCTTTTGTCTGTGCCTGGAATACTTACTGCTTACAGTAGATCTGTCTTTACTACGGTATCTGTTGTTCCATTTGTGAGGCAGCAGTCTTAAGGGTGTGAGTTCACTTCCGTATTGGCTCGTGAGCAGTGTCCCAAATCTATTCTTGTCTTCCCTGCATCACCTCATGACATCTGCATGTCTACAGCCCACCCACACAACAGGAGCTTGGGTGCTGTTGAGTCCCACCACAATATGCAACAGCCTTTATTCAGTGTCTGCAGCCCTTTTCTACTTCTGTGTGGGAATTAATTGAACCTGCTCCCTGAACTGCTTATCCTTTAATTGGTAGAGCAGTTGTATTCGTTGGTCATTAAATCAAGGGCCCTTTGATAGATGTGTGGCAAAGCAGGACTTTGTAAACCTTCCATCTCTTCCTTTTCTTGTCTCTGACTGCGGATCTTACAGCTCTTTTCTGCCTTCCCTTCCACTAGGCCAGTCGGATGTAAGGTCCTGGGAAAAGGCACAGGGTGTTTGTCTTTGCCCTGGAACTGTGCTTGTTAGGAAGAAACTCCTCTGTTGAGGGTGGAGGAAGAGCTGATCACTTGCAGCTGAGAGATTATTTCTGGCTTCATCACAGCAATGGTCTGGGGCCTCTCAGTGAAAAAGAGGCTCGGTATTCCAGGTCATTCCCTGAAGATACTTCTTTATTGCTGTTAACAGTCTGTTGGCTGTATCATGGGGTTTTGTTTGCTTGTTTTTAGTATGTGAGAAGGATGTAGACACCGTCTCCTGCCTGTCTACAGATACGCAATAAACTTTCCTGCATTTGGGGTTAATTGCAGATGTTGGTACACCCAAAATGCATGCGAACCTTGCCTTGTGTAAAATCTCTTTGAGGCTGCTGTCATCCTGGAGATGACCGGTGAGTTTGGTGGTATCCCTTCTTCTGTCCCATTCCTTTTTTCCAGGTTTGGCCACAGGGTGCTAATCTACCTCAGAGGGAGTCTGCCTTGTAACTCTGTATTGGGAAATGTCTGGTCCTTTCTGTCAATTCTATTCAGATAGCTGTGGTTGGATATGGGCACACAAATTTCAATAGCTTTGCTCTGATATTCTCGTGCCAGCTGAGCGAATCTTCACTTCTCACCCACTTTCCTGCTGCCAGGCCCTATTTCTGTATTGCAGCAGCTGCTTTCCTTCTCTCCTCTGCTGTTTGCTGTCACCCCTAATCCAATCTCTTTTTACAAGGAGAAGGACTGGATTTTTGTAGTGTTGCTCTCAAGTTCATGTATCAGACTATATTCTTAAAGACCCTGTTTGCTCACACTCCTGGGTCTTCTGTGGGCTGTACCAAAACCTCTGGTGCTGACAGTAGAAGTTGCTTTTATGACTGAAACTCTTGCCCAGATGTTACGTCTTGGCTGAGTTGGATCTGGTTTCCCTTCTGCTCTTTGCGTGGCATAGGCAGCAGGTCTCCCGCAGCCTCCTGAACGTGTGCCCACCAACTTGCCTGCTCGCTAGCAGCTGGGTGGGAACACATCCTGACATGTTGACAGAGGAAATGTGTCCATGTACAGGGTTGTGTTTTATCCACAGCACAAAATGCATACCCTGATCCTACACCAGGGAGGCACTATGGAGTATGCTTTTTACTCGCTGTTGCTGTCTTACATGGGCTCTTGTGTTTTGGTTTCCATGTCACTTAAGTCATGCCTCTTGGTGCTGTGTCTCAGGCTGCACTAGCTTGCCTTGCTCAGCTGTTTGCTATTCCTATCAGCCAGCCAACATTTCTTTTTCTGTGACAGGCTTTTATTTATCAGCTCTCCTTGGCTTATGCTGGATTCTGTCAGTCGCAGGTACTCTGCTGTGCTCCGCCTGCTCAAGTTAATTGTGCTTATTTTTTCAAACTTCCCTTGGGTAGGTCAAGCCTCTAGTTCTAGTTAGTTTGTGAGCCAGGTTGTCTTGCCGAGCCTTGACTGTGAACCACAGGTCCTTGCCTGATCACCAGAAAAGCAAGCAGAGCACATAACTGCCTTGATTTTGAACCTTTTCTTTTTTCTTTCTTTTTAGTCTTTTCTGTCTTGGTGCAGGTCAATAAAAAGTTTAGACAGCTTGTCACATTTCCTTTACCTTTTTAAGTTGTAATAATTTCATATTAAAAAAATATTAAAAACTCACATCATATTCTTTCTTGAAATCTTACCTATTTTGACTTTTGCAGTAACTTTTTTCAAAATAGTGGTAAAATGAGCCTCCCTGAACATCGTGACTGTAAGGTAACTTTCATAGTCTTTCAGAAATGGTATTCATACCACCAATTAATCTTGAATTTATCTTTTTCCACAGAGCCATTAAACTCATCCACTGTCCTTTGAATACTGAGGCGAACTAGTCAATGGAAAAGGAACAAATCTCTTAATGGGCTGCTTTTTCTTGCAAATTGACTAACATTAATTGCATGAGTTACTACATCCTGTTTGACCAATACAACTTAAAAGACAATAGGTAGTGTTGAAATGATTGAACAGTTGTCCAGAAAAGCATTTTAATAAACATATGTCCTTATTTAAACACCACCTTAAACCGTTTTGAGCAGCAATACACACAGCAGTTAAAACCAACAAAACAAAATCCGGAGCAGCAAGCTCACCAACTGTATGTAGTGGAGCTGGATCTGACAGTTCACAGCTAATGTCTGGAAGCCTTGAAGATGGATTGGCATGGAACAGAGCTTTCTGTTGTAGTTCATGTGCTTTGAAGCAGCTGATCATTGAAGCCAGTGGAACCTTGTCAGCTTTGCCTGCTGAATTCAGTGATCTCTAGGTGGTTCTGCAGCAGCTTTGCTGTGGAGTTCAAAAGAATCTGATGTGAATGCAAATAAGGTGGTGGTTAACTGTTCATTGTTGAATTTTGCTAGGCTTGAACAGCCGTCCTCTCCAAAGTGGGCTCTCAGGTAGCTCCCACATGATGAGCCACACAGTTTCTTTCTGCCCTTGCTTTTTAAGATTTCTCTCCCCAGCAGAAGTTAATTACAAGTTTCTCAAGGAGAATATAAATACTTTTACAAATGTTTGGTTTGTGGTCTTTTTATTATGGTGCTAGAAATTAATTTTGAGTTTTTGCTAGGGTAGAAGGTACTGTCTTTGGATAGTACCATTTGAAGAAGCTACTTACTGCTCTCTTCCCATGTACTTCTCCCCCTGAGCAGATTGTGTTGTGTCTGCAACTGCGATCTAGCTAAGAGAGCAAGCAAGCTATACTTCATTCTTGCATATAGCGGTCCTCATTAGGATGGAAATTGGTCTGTTTATTTCTAGCCACATTTCTGGAATGTTGCATGTTTGAAGCAACAAAAGACACTTGAATGTCAGGATTTCAGAATTCGTAGTGCAAACCATGTCTTCCTACCTGGGCTTGAGATGCAGACTTAATTCACTGTAATGAACCTTGTTTACAAGTAACCTCCATTTATAGTAATGCTAGAGTAGACCCCAGAGGTTTCACTTGTAGTTACCCTTGTTGGAGTGAACATGTACAGGAGAGTGAAGCAGTTAATGTCAGCCTCTTCTTTTTTTTTTCCATTTATTGTTGTATTCTGCCTAAAGAGGCTGTGGAGTCTCCTTCGCTGGAGACATTCAAAACCCACCTGGATGCAACTCTGTGCAACCTGCTCTAGGAAAACCTGCTTTAGCAGGATGTTGGACTAGGTAATCTCCAGAGGTCCCTTCCAACCCTGATCATTCTGTGATTCAGCATAAGAATATTTGTGATTTTTTTCCTATTTCATGACTGTTCTATTTTAAAAGAATAATTTAAATAATCTACCTAAAACTATTATATACTGCTACTCAGTTCAGACTGGATGTTTCTTTATTATTCTGATGTAGTAAATGATTGAGCCTTTCTATTGTGATGAGTTCACTGATTACCATGACATTTTTCAGGTTCCCTTGAAGTTCATTGTAATAGAATTTAGTCTGTAATCAGTAAAAAGCAAAAACTGTGAGCTAAGATTTGAAAGGTCTTGTTAAACTGTCCTTTATTTCAAAGAATCAGAAACTATTGCCAGGCAAGTCAGTACTAGATACTCCAGCAGAAAAGAGGAAGCAAAAGCTCTCTTCGAATGGGTTCTGGTTAAGGCTTCCATCAAAACTCAGGCTTTAAGTTACTGAATAAGTGGTGCTCTTTGGCTTTGGAGAGGTCTGGCAGTGATCAACACGTAGCGACTTGATAACTTGCCAACATCCTGTTTTGTAAATTATCCTGGCTGTAGTCTTTTATCACTGAAAGCAATGATACTAAAGAAAAAAAATCACTCTTACAATTGTCAGAGTAGTATTTTATCAGCTAGTGCTTTTAGTACAAGCAGCATTAAGAACTGCAGGTTAGCCAGCCACAGAAATCAAACCGTAAGCATTATCAGTGAGCTAATAACTGCATTATTTTGTTCATAAGGTACCAATTTTTCATGTTCACCTGAATGCCTGCAGAAAGGATAACAGCAGTAGATAGCAGTAAATTCAGTAGGTAGACAGATATAATTTGTGCTGAAATCCAGAGATTACTGTGTAATGTTTTGTTACGTTGTTGTTTTGCTGTGTGTATGAAAGCTACCTTTTTTTCTGATAAAGTGGAGTAATCAAAGAGGAAACTTCTATGATCCAGTCAGGGAATGAAGTCTATTTTAATCGAAGACTAAATGGAAATTT
This sequence comes from Falco punctatus, assembly GCF_963210335.1. Classification (NCBI taxonomy): domain Eukaryota; kingdom Metazoa; phylum Chordata; class Aves; order Falconiformes; family Falconidae; genus Falco; species Falco punctatus. The sequence goes on along the minus strand of NC_137582.1, from coordinate 92,959,443 downwards.
ATCACTGTGTTTGTTGGTTTAGAAAGAAGTAAACATGATGTTGCCCTGAGTGCTATCTGATGACATAGTTCATGCTAGCTTTTTGACCGTGGTAGTGAAAAGCCATGTTTAAAACCAAACAAAAAGCCCTCAGAACGAAAAGCTCCTCCTATCTAAATATGGTAGAGTCCTTTTAACCTGCTCACAGTGTCATGTTCTATTGCACCAGAGCCCACTTTTTTTTGCTGGGCATTTCTGTGGTTTTTCCTCCTGGTAATCTTATTGCTCTGTCAAAAATAAGCTTAGGTTGGAGAAGGATGCCACACAGGAGTTGTCCCTTTAGGTCCCAATGTAATTCTTGATATTTCACATGTTTTATCTGTAGCTAGGATAGCTTGCAGATAAACCTCTTTCCTTGTGGCAGAGGCCGTGTGTACCTGCCCTTCATCCCAGTGTAGTCTGTGATTGAGCAATGGCAGAGGGGAGAACTTGGCTTTTAGCAAGTGTTACCATTTCAAGGAGTAGATAGTGTCCTTTGCTCTGTGAAAGATCTTTACTAATTTACAGTCAGGATTTTTTTTTTTTCTTGTCATGATCCTGCAGATTGATCTTCATGATTAGACTTGCTGGCGACAAAGATTGGATGTGTACATTAATCTCAGTACTGTCTTTGTCCTTGAATGTAGATTGACTTAGAGTGAACCTGCCAGCTGAGAATTTAAACAGTCTCAGTTTAATAGCAATTGTAGTCTTCCTATTTTCTGAGTGTCCTAGAACAGGTCATTCAGATTCCTCCCCTCAAACAGACTCTGAAGGCTTTCATATGAAGGCTAAAGAGCTATAGCTTCAAAGCTGAGTCTAGTGATGAACTGTAAAAGTTCGTGGGCCAGTTGTACTGCTTCAGTATAGCTAGCAGGTTAAATGTGTGTGTTCTTCACATAATCACAGACTGGTTGAGGTTGAAAAGGGACCTCAGGAGGTTGCGTGGTCCAACCCCCCCTGCTCAGGCACCAAACACCACCTTGAGCTGGTTGCCCAGGACCATGTCTGGACAGTGGTTTAATATCTCCAAGGATGGAGACTCATCACCTCCCTGGGCAACCTGTGCCAATGCTCGGTCACCCTCACAGTAAGAAAGTGTTCCCTGATGTTCAGAGGGAACACCCTGTGTTCCAGTTTGTGCCCATTGCCTCTGGTCTTGTCACTGGGCACCACCGAGAAGAGGCTCACTCACTTTACCCTTATATTCTTTATACTTTGAATATTTATATACGTTAATAAGATTGCCCTGAGCCTGTTCTGTAGGCTGAACAGTCCCAGCTTTCTCAGCCTCTCTTTATATGTGAGGTTCTCCAGTCCTGTGATCATCTTTGTGGCCCTTCGCTGGACTCTTTCCAGTATGCCCGTGAGTCTCTTATTCTGGGGAGCTTAGAACTGGAGACAGTAATCCAGGTGTGGCCTCACCAGTGCTGAGTAGGGTGATTCCATTCTTAATTGGTAATATATATATAATAAATATATATAAATATAAATATATATAAAATATATATAAATAAATATATATAATAAAAATGATTTCTTGAGGATTAGATTGTGTGTTGTATGAATTCTTTGCTGACTGTTTGGCCCTCCAAAAAAAAAAAAAAGTGGCTACTGTTTTTCTAGTAAAGTGTTCTGATAATATTTATTCTGACGATATGGTATAAGTGATATGTAACTTGTAGAATCCCCAGTAATTCTTGAATACTTTGGTCCTTAGAGGCCAACAATTAAAACACAAAGAAAATTTGAAATAAAAACTTTACTCTATTATTTTATACCATGATAAATGTACTTGTAAAATGCTTACTGTTTCAAAAACATCAGTATAGCAAGCCTGTTCCCAAAACAAAAGAATCTTTCTGGTTGGCTTTACGTTGTTCTCCTTAATTGCCAGTAAGATGACAAATCAAACACACTTTTATTCTGGGGAAGAACTTTCGAGTTATTTGGGTTGTCAGCCACTTTCCCAGACCAATAGTTCTTCATAATCTGTACAATGATGGCAGAAGCCAATATGCCTCTGTACATGTTGCATCCCCACTAATAACTGCCATGATGCAATGTGAGCCTCTGACCTCTGTATTGGGAGCAGCTGCTATAGGTGTAGTGTTCTAAATGCTATAATTTAAGTGTTTACAGTGTTTTTAGTAAGTCATGACTTGAAATTCCTTGGAACGTGTCTAACTTCCAATTCTAAAAGTGACAGATGTTCAGTGGTGTATTTTGTATATTGTGTCACACCTACAAGCTTACCTGGTTCTGTGATAAAACTAAGAGCAAGGTGTGTTATAGAGGGTATCTAAAGGGAAAGTTATCAGTTGGAAATTGATAAAACTTCAGTAAAATTGTTATTCATAGAGCAGATGTAAATTCTGCTGTGACAGAAAGGTACTTGCAAGTCTTCCACGTATGTGAGAACTTCAGCTCTGAACCCAAATCATCAGATTTTTGAGTAAATTGGTCCAGTTCTTTACAGGATACCAGTAGGTTTGTCTGGTTGTGGGTGCTGGAAATAGTGCCAAAGCCAAGAGTAGTGTGCTACTTTGTGTTTAGACCCAATTTGTTTAAATTATCTGAAAGAATTCTGGATTTGGACAGGATAAGCCATTGACAAATACTACTTCATTATTGTCATACAGCTTCTTCAGTATTCTTTGTGTCCATCCCCATTGTATCTAGGCATCATGGATTCAGGAGAGAAACTAAGATTCAGACAAATTGTTTTTCATCTTTCACTGGCTCAGCTGAACTAGCAGGAGTGTCGGTGGATTTTCTAATGTGGATGGGAACTCCAGCAGCTCGTTACATCCTTGTCAGAAACCTACGTACCTTGGCAAAACCTGTTAACATCAAAGTGTACACTCTTGTTCTCCATACAGTCAAGATTTGTCCCTGGAAGCCAGATAAAAATGGCTCTTTCCTTTCTCCATTAGCAGCAAAATTATTTTGAGTACTTGTTCATAACTATTTTGTTAAAGTCACCTTGGATAAGGATGCATAAAGAACCTATTTGAGTTTGTTGCTCTCCAAATGCTACAATAATCTTTGAGCAATTCTCAGCAAATGTCACATGTATGAGTATCATAGCTCTATATTTTTCTGCTAACATTCATGTTTGTAACTTTCAAATGTGTTTCAGAGGATACCTGTCTGTAAATCTTCCTGCTTGTGGAGATGTCTTAAACAGACTGAGGATGTACAGGAAATTATTTTGTGCTTTAGTCATTCACCATGACCAGTTAAGTGTGCTGGGAAGAGAGAGCACTTGCAGAGATTTTAGGAGATGATCCCAACTTTCTTCCCAGCAGCTGTGATGAGAGAATATTAACTGTGCCTGTATAGAGCACAAAGAGCAGACCATTTCAGAGCTCAGTGAATGGTAATCTAGATCTTTGATTCTTAGCTATTCTTTAATACTGAAAAAAGCCCTATCAAGCACAGCTGAGCCACTTACACTAAACAAACAGTGATTCAGCACTTCAGTTTGCCAACAGACACATCATTATCCTCTAGCTTTTATAAGTCAAAACAGTGTAGGAGTGTAAAATAGTAAAAGCTGATAAGGTTTTGTAGACCAAACTTGTGTTTAGAACAACTATTGAAGTGTTCTAATGTAATGGAGGAAATCATTTGACTTTCATTTCTTTGTTTATTAAAGTACCAGTAAGTAAATTGGTTATAGAGTATTTGCACTGATCCTTTTTGCTAGCTAGATATATTGGAAATAGCAGAACATTCCTATTACCTGATAGCAATACATTTTAGTTAACTCCACACTAGCCACAGTATAATGGGGTACTGCCAGGAACTGTGCTGGTGGAACAGGGAGGGATGGTTGTTTTCTTATGGTTTGGGTTTTTTTTGTTGTTTTGCTTTGGGTGGCATTTTTAGGAAAACTGAACTTCTGTCTACTGAGTCATCAACAGTTCCATGTTATCATCATGGTTAATAAAACTTTGTATTTCCCCAAGGGAGCTAAATGCATTTATTTCTAGAGAATTAACTTGGTGCTGATGAGACTTTCTTAGGCTGCTGGTGTTTGCTCTAAGAGGTGATGCACTTGTTCCAATAGATCTCTGCAGGAGCCTGGTGAACAGTAGCGTTGCTTTATCAAACGAATGTGTGGATTGGTTCTTGCTGCACAAAGAAATAAAACTACTCTGGCTGCTAAGCTGCTGTTAACCTACTGCTAACCTACTAATTTGGACAACTACTAACCTACTGCTGTAGTGCATGTTAGCAGGTGATAGCAATGCAGGGCTTAACAGAGTGAACCTGTAAACTTGTGTGGGACAGTACAGACTGCTTTGCTTGCAACACTTGCTGCAAGTTAGTTAACTTGTTGATTGTAAGCTATTACAGTTGCTGTCGTGAAAAGTGTGGGGTTTTGGTTTTAACTCAAAGGGAGCAACTCAATTATTTAGCTGTTTCCATCTTTTGTAGTTGCTAGATAGTAGGAAATATACCAGTTACGAAATTTTGAGCAGGCAAAAATTCTTAGAGGTGGTCTCTGCTTATCCGTCTTCTGAATGAAGATTGAATTCCATCTGCCTGTGTTCTGAATTGTTTTTGTTTTAATTAATGGCAAGGAATCTTTAAAGAGGTGCATACAAATGAGGGAAACTGGAAGTTTTCACATGAGATGGTTGTGGAAGGAGGTGTAAGCTTTCTCAGGATGACAGAAGTTGCAAAGGAAGATGTTTGTGTCAGATATGGATACTCCACGTTTTCCAGTATAAGAGGAGAAACTTGGAAGGACAGGACTAGAAATTAACAGCTGAAGTAATTGGACTTTATTAGTACAAAAACTGTCAAGCTGAGGTTTTTTTTAGTATGATACTGTCTGCCTAGTACAGAACTCCTATTTGTAAGCAAGTCTGTCTGTATAAGTTATAGGGATACAGCCTTCCACCTAGAAGTCTGACAAGATGGTATAACATGTCATATTCATTTGATAGAGACTCATAAAAGACAGTAATTCTGCAGGGAGAGGAAATACAATACCAGAAACAGCCTGAAAACACTATATGAAAAGAAATAGTACATATAGTCAAATGACCTAAAGTTCTTTGGGAGGAGCTGGTAGCAGGATGGCCTAAAGAAAGAGAAGGTTGCTTTGCTTCTGCAGCCAGAAGAACCTCTGCCCAGATTTTCTGTATTGATTAAACATCCACCCCCTACATACTGCTCTTTTTTTTTTCTTTTCTTTTTTTTTTTTTTTTTCCTCTAACAGCAAAGGAGGAACGATTGCTTCTAACACACCACAAGCTGCTCAGTTTGTTTGGCACTATCAGGTGCCTCTTCTTTTCCCAGCTCAGCTGTAGGTAGCTTGTGTGGAGAGAATAACTGGAGGACTGAGAGGTATGGTAGAAATTTGACATTAGCCCTTTCCATCTTCAGCTGCCTGGGGAAAGCTCTTATATTGCTGTGTAAGTGTTCAGGCTATATGAAAAACTACGAATCCTGAATTTTACATTATTATGTAGGTAAATATCTGTTTGGATTCTGTAGTATATAAAAAATGGCACGATGAATGGTGACGTGGGCAACCTGCCAATTAAAATTTCTAATGATTTTTATGTTAACATCATAGACAGTAGCTTCCTCTTGTTCAGCAAAATAAAGTGAAGTACAACTTTAAATTTAATTGCACGCAGAAAATACTGCAAGTGGATATGGAAAATGGTAACATTAGTTTCCCAGTTACCAAGAAAGCTATAAAATCATGGTACTGCTAATGCTTTGCTCATTGTCATTATTTGGTTATCAATCTTCCTTTTTAAATCTTTTTAAAGATTCTGATACGAAGTCTTGGAGGGAAGAATAAGAGGAGTTGGTGTGTTGGGTTGAATTTCTTTTTGCAGATGGTCCACTTATTTTCTCATGGTTACATTTTAAATACTGGTTTCTATTCCCTTCACGTGCCTGGTTTCCTAACAGTTGGTGCAGTTACCAATGGTGGCAGCCTTTCCCACCAGTTCTGCTCCGGCATCCCTTGAGGTAGCTGAACTGATGATCAAAGGCTATTCCTTTTCCAGGTCCCTTTTTTTTTCTCTGGGGAGAAAAATTAGGATAATTTTGAGGGAGGATCAAAGTAGGAGAAGTGCTGTTGGAAGAGGGGGACTGAAGCCTGAGGCTCTGCTTGGAGCAGGAATACTCCATGGCCAGGTGCCAGCAGGCAAAGACTACCCTGGTCACCTTGCTAGGGAGGGCTCGTAGTTTCTTCACTGTGGATCTCTTTCCCAACAGCAGGAGGACAGAGAGTGGGGAAGTTTCATGTGGTTGCTCCCCTGCTTGACTTTGCAGCAGCCACTCAGAGCAGTGGTTGCTGGTGCTGGAGCAGACCAGGTGAAGTGCTTGGGAACTTTGTAGAAGAGCTGAAGCTCTGGCTGGTGACTCAGAAACAGTGATGGGCTGGGCTGTGCTGGGCAATGTGTGCTGCCTCCTCTTTGGAGGGACTCTGGAGAGGCATGTAATCAGAAGCTTGTTTCAGTTTATAACCAAACACTTGGCGTGTTGAGGTTTGTGGGAATTGATTGCTTTGTATCCTAACTAAAAAAAAACAAAACAACAAAACAACAAACCAGCCACCCATACAACTCTTTCTACAGTAGCAGCAGAAAATCAGCATTTTGTTTAATTTTCTCTTAAGATGAAAAAACGTGTCTCTGAAATGGCAAGGTGTCTCTGAAACAAGGGGGCAGCTACCATGCTGCTCACTGTTCTGCATGAGGAATGTGTGGAAAGAGCAGTGCAAAACATCACAGCACCTTGAGATGGAGATCATGGCAAAGAAGATATGTCATACGTGTTATCTGAAGTATTACACATAATGCATAAAAGATACTGCATCTCCTGTTAAGTTCCAGGATTCATCCAAATGACAGTTCAATTTACTGCTTGCTTCTGTCTGGCAACACTTCCTGTTCTTTTTCTTCCTTGTCTCCCCAAAGCTAGTTACAATAATGTGAAATAAGCACTTTCCATCCAGTTTTGTCAGGAGTTTTAAACCCATGTTTCTAGCACCACCCTGCTGCTTTTAATCCTAATAGGATTTTTAACTGCTTTTGTCTGTGCTTTATTTCCCCAGGATCTACTAACGTTTAAAAGAAAAACTTTATTAAGTAAATGGAAGATGGATTTCAGGTATCCCTCTCTTTTGGTGAGCATGTCTGATGTTTCCTGTGCAAACAGATCTTTTGGCTTCTGTTTAGTCTTAATGAGGAAACTGCTAAGTTGCTTTAAAAGTGAGCAGCCAGCATTTTACAGAAAGTTGCCATTTTTAACTCTATAAAAGTCCTTATGCAAGTAATGGAACTACATGGTAATGAGAGTCCCTGTCTTTGAACAGGCTTTGTAGTCTTTGCTACTCGTATAAACAGTGAGAAACTGTCTTCCGTATAATTGACTTTTAATGTCTTAATTAAAAGCCATGTCTGAATATTTATCAGAATAAGAGACACTTTTGTGAACAGGTAGAGTGAATAGGATGAATGGCGGGTTTGCAAGATATCCTGAATGACTGAATGGCAACAAAGAGATGTCTGAAGCATAAATATGAAATGATTGTCAGCCTGGATGTTTCAGGTTCAGGCAGTGATGCCCAGGATTTATTTCTTTTTTCAGAGTGTACAACTTGTGAAGTACCCAGTGAATGATCTTGCAGGAGTGCACAGGCATTTGTCGTGGACTCTGGCTGCTCTGCCAAGTTGCGACTCCTCTTGCTTCTCTCTTTCTGATGGGATTTGGCTTTTACCTACCCAGGGAAGGTTCCTGGGCCCTCACCGCTCTCCCATGGGTGCTAGTACAGCACCCATTTGTAGCAGTGGGGCAGTGGCAGCTAATTGCCCATAGGACACAGGGCAAAAAAGAGGAAACTTTGTGAAGGAAATAATTTAGCTTTGTTGCAGCAAGTAGATGAGAAGGGGGAATATGAAGGGGGTCTTGATTGCCTTTCCTAGGCCTCTTTTTCTGCTTGGATTGAAACAAGTGCAGGTTTGACACTGGTAGTCTGCAGGTCAGGTTCTAGCCTTTCTGCCTGCTTTGTGTGGTTTTGGCGAAGTATTTCAGTGAGGCTGTTAAAATGGGGCATGGATTAGCTCAGTGAGGGAGTAAGAAGGATTCAGTGTTACAGCAAAGGAACAGCAGGTGGAGGGAGCAAGTCATCCTTGTAGTGTGCTACCACAGCCTCTCCTGCTCATCGGTCTCTGGGATTGTGGCATGGTATCACCGTGTAGTCTGAGAGATGGCAGTGCTGTTTTGTGTGCTGCCAGGTGGCAAGTCATCTCCTCATCACTCTGTGATCTACTTGAGGGTCAAGGATCTCTGTTCCTGCTATTCTTGTATTGCTCTGAAGGACAAGGTCCTGCCCAATATGAATAAAGTGTGAAATAACTTGATATTTCCTTTGCATTTTCATCATTGGTTATTTTAGTAGAGAAACAGTAGCAGTCAGCTTAGCCTTAGCATGTTGAGAATTAGTGATCATCACTGATGTATAGTAAATGTCCTCTAGAGATCAGAAGTCAGAAAGGAGTGAATCACCAATATCCTGCAGAGAACTGAGCTACAAGCAGCAAGGAAGAACTAAAGAAAAGAGGCCTTTCTTATAAACAGACTTTAATAAATAGTTAAGTTGCACAATCTCCTGTTGCAAATCAATAGGTAAGGAGGAGAAGGATGACAGATGGAGTATTTAGAGTGGATAGATACAAACTGTTTGGGTAAAATAGTTAACTAAGAAGTAAAATTGGGTGTAATTGAACAGCAAAGGAAAGTTGCTGAGTCTGGACTTACTGAAAGATCATTGCACTTTTTCCCAGCCAGATTTTTTTGTTGTTGTTCATTTAATTGTTTTCTCATCCTCTTCTAACTTGGCCACTTTGCATCCTTAATAAGGAAGAGAACTTGTGACCTGCGGAATGCTAAAACCCCTTAACTGTGAATATATGTGCCTACACACCTTCAGACTGGCTGCTGTGCCATCCCTCTCTCCCCAGCTGCCCATCCTCAACTCTTGTTAATTTATGGTCACTATCAAATCGTATATAAATAGGTTTTAAGAATCTCTTTTATAATATTGACCATAGCCAAGATGGAGTGAAGTCCAGATTGTCAAACATGGTGTAAACCCAAATCTCTCATTTTAAACATTGAATCCGCTTCACTATAGTCACTGCCTAGACTGACAAAAAAAAAAATAAATGTACCAGATACATGAATCGTTCTGGGAACAACGGTGTTCAAATAGTTCCAAAGGTGGCCAGCAAATTGGGAGGAGGAGGAAGAAAAACAAAAAAAGAAACCACTACTCTTCTTCCTGCGCTCTCATTTTCTTCTTCGTGTAAATGTGACTTTAAAAACACATTTGGGGATAGGATCTGAAAGTGAGCATCATGTTCTGTGACTCCTGGACAGACTAACTGAAGAAACTCAGTATTAAAAAACACTTGTATCTGTTTAGGTATGCTTTTTCCTGTCAAAGGTCTTCTATTGATGCTGAGGGTGAAGTCCACAAGTTGGCTAAATCACCTCCCAGTTGGTTAAGGGATAAACTTGTTAAATTCTGACAGTCTTCTGAACACATCAAGTTTGAATGTTGGTTAAACTGGCAGATGGTTAACTGGTGTTCGTCTGGGTGCACTGCTGTTAATAAAGACCCACAGCTGATCAATTTAAGTAAAAAGACTGTGTTTCTGCAGCCTTTTTTGATAGCCTATCCCATTTTTTATTGTTCAGATAGATTTCTTTTTATTAGCATAAGATTTTGAAGCAGATTCTGGAATTCTTTCTTTTTGAAAGAATTTCTGTGTATAACAGAAAATATTCTTTCCATGTCTGTCATTCAAACTCGGTAGCTCCAAAACACCAGGAACTTAGATTTATTAAGGCAGAAGGGGCTATAATGGGACACAAAACCAATAGATCTTACAAACATTTTTACAAGACAACTAAAATCTTCTGTCTGCATGAAATGAAATAGTAATAAGAATAATTGGAAACAGTTGGCGTTCTTCACACCTCCTGCCTACAACTTTTAGGCTTGCAACAGAAAATAAATTTTATTTAAGAAATAAGAGCAATGAGGATATCTTTGAAGGAAGCAGTAGAATTTCTCTACAAGTTTCATCAGGTGTGTGTAAAAAGGTAGAATTCTCATGTTAGGTATGATTTTTAAATGACAGTTCTGTAACTGAAATGTTAACAGATTAAATTAATGATTAAGTATTGTATAAGTCTGCATTTCAGATTATTAATTTTTCAAATGTGACTGCATATGAAACCTATTATATGTGATGTTCTAACATGACAGTTGTGTCTAAGTTAGAATGAGGAAAGTTGGGGGGGGGGGTGTTCTCTTTTTACTCAAATAAAGAAGGAACACTGATACATAAACTGCCAACATTTTAAAAATGCTTAACGTATATTGCAATTTCACCAAACAAATCTGAGACAACATGCTTTTGCCCTGGTGAAGCAAGACAAAATTATTAGATTTCTTGGCTTTTCATTCCAAACTGTTGAAGTAAACCTGCTTTTACAAAGCATTATAGAGTAGGGTTAGGCTTGGTTTTTTGGACTGGAGTTTGGGGTGGTTTTTTTTATTTTTTTTGGGGGGGGGGGTTTGTGTTTTTTTTTTAAGGGAATTACATTTTTTTCTGGTGGAAGGTTCTTCTGCCAGAATATTTTGACCAGCTCTTTTCTTGAAGGGTCTACAGGCTTTTTTACAGCCAGTCCTTTTGCAAAGTACATTTTGAAATTAGTCTTTTCTTATACTGCCCTGATTCAGATTCATGCAGACTTGAAAAGATCACAAAAAAGATGAGCTACATACTCATTTTAATTCACAGACATAACGAATTGTTAATCATAGAATCATTTAGGTTTGAAAAGACCTTTAAGATCATCAAGTCCAACCATAAACTTAACACTGCCAAGTCCACCACTAAACCATGTCCCTAAGCAGCCCATCTACATGCCTTTTAAGTACCTCCCAGGGCAGCCTGCTCCAGTGCTTGAAGACCCTTTCAGTGAAGAATTTTTCCTAATATCCAATCTAAACCTTCCCTGGCACAACTTGAGGCCATTTCCCCTTGTCCTATCACTTGTTACTTGGGAAGAGAGGCTGTCACCCACTTTGCTACAACCTCCTTTCAGGTAGTTGCAGAGAGCTATAAGGTCTACCCTCAGCCTCCTTTTCTCCAGACTAAATGACCCCAGTTCCCTCAGTTGCTCCTCACAGGATTTGTGTTCCAGGCCCTTCACCAGCTTCGTTGCCCTTCTCTGGACGTACTCAAACATCTCAATGTCTTTCATGTAGTGAGGGACCCAAAACTGACCACAGCGTTCAAGGTGTAGCCTCACCAGTGCCAAATATAGGGGGATGAGATTTGAACCATTAATAGAAATGTTGTGTTTCATACTTTGTCATGGACACAACATGTAGGGCTTTGCTTTATTCCAGAAACAGTAAAACATTAGTTTACCACTACTGGCATTTAGTGGTCTGTGTACAATTGTCTGGTATATTACTGCATAGTTTGTCATCTGGCAGCATTAAACCTCACACTTTACGTATTACATGGAGATAATGTCATGTTCTCCAAAGGTTAATTATGTTGCAGCTAAAGCAAACTTCTAAAGCAACTTTCTTGTAACTTTTAGCACCTTGCTTTTTGTTGTTGTGGTTTTGATCAGTGCAGGTACAAATATTTAATATTTTACGTGTACTGTATATGTCTTAAAAAGCAGCATATTTGTTTCTTCTCTACTCTTACACAAAAGCTAAGTAATAGGAATTTTTTTCCCCACTTACTAACAGGCAAGCACAAGCTGTTAGCATTCCAGCAGTTCACCTGCACATGACTGCAGCCACCATGCAAGTAAGCCAGAAAGATTTTGAAAAGGCTCAAGAACAGCTGAAGCTTTTGAAAAAGGATCCTGGGAATGAAACTAAGTTGAAGCTCTATGCTCTGTTTAAACAGGTAGGCTTGACTTGTTTTATTTTGTAGGGAGCATTTGTAATCTGAGGGGATGGACATGTTAAATATTTACTTAAAACAGGGGTTGTTCAAATGTATTGTGTCTTAACATTCTTCAGAGGCTCAAATTCTGTTCTTGAAATGTCAGCCCCTCAAACTCTGCCTGAATTTTGAGGGAAGCCAAACCTGTTTTACCTTACAAATCATTCTTGGACTAGAAACCATTATTCAAAGAAATAAAGCCAAATTACATCCGCTGTGATGCCTTCCATATAATATAGCATATATTAATGCAGCTCTGGAACATGGCTTATGTCTAGGAAAAAAGGTGTATGCTGCATGCTTTCTCTTAAATTTGTTGTATCTACAATTGGTCAGCTGGGCCTATAATATAACAGTGTTGACATTTGAAGGTTGATTTCTGGCATCTTTTGGTCTGTCAGTTGATCTTTCAGCCTATTCCAGGTAGTTTTACTAATTAATAATAATGAGCTTATAAATGTATTCTTTCTTTCCTGCCTCCTCCTTGAAATAGTTCTTTCTGATAGTGTACTCTTCTTGAGGAAAACTGCTCATAGAATACTTCAGGATAGCTCAGACTCTTGCAGTTCACCTGGTCCAATGCCCTTGCTTGTCGTATGTCCAACTTTATTAAATTGGTCCTATGTAATGGTTTCTTTGTTCACACAGCTGACAAGTCTTTAACTTCCTTTTTAAGTATAAAGCTTCCACAATTTTTGAGATAGGAGAACTTAACATGCATGGATGTTTTGGAAACCAGTGTCTCATATTGGTTAGGAGCTTCTGAAAGCTCAGCACCAGGTATTAGGACATGGCAGACACTGCGTACTTCATGGTATGTCTGAATACTGCCCAACTGCTAGGTGTTCTTTTTGTCTGAAAGCTGAATTCTGTATCCTAATCAGATGAATATTCCTAACAGTTGCCATCTTTTGTACTAAGACGTATGAACTTTAATCACATGTTTAACTTAAGTAAGTTTGTTTCACTCTTTTCAGGCTACTGAAGGTCCCTGCAATGCTCCAAAACCAGGTATGTTGGACTTTGTCAAGAAAGCCAAGTGGGATGCATGGAATTCTCTTGGAAATTTGTCTCAGGTGATATTACCTATAATTTCACTTAATACTTTGTAGATTACCTTGAAGTGCCTGGTCTGTAAGTGAATGGCTGGTGTCTAAACATATTACATACTAGTTGAGCAACTCTGCTTCAGACATCAAAATACTTTGCATTGTATTCTATAGTAATTTCACTGCCTCAGTGTTTGGAGATTTTTTTTGTGCTGTGTAAGCCTAGTTCTACGTTATTACTACCAGCTTGTATCAGTGTAAGAAATGTATGTGGTGACTTCCAATAAAAAGTCTGTTCCACATTCTCTTCTGTTCTGCTGTTCCCTTTAAGAAAGATGGATTGAGCTTCTCAGTTCTTACAACAAAGAACAAATCTGTGAATCCAGCATATTAGTAACTTTTAAAGGCAGCCTTTTATGCCACAGACTAAAAGACTAGAAAAAAAGTGGTTTATTGAGAGCCTCTCCTCATTCTTTCTCTCTATCTTGACATCAATACCTTTCACAACCTTGAGAGAAGTCTTTACTTCAAGTGAAGCAAACAGGAAAATTAAAGATGCAGATACATAAGCATTCATTTTTCATGCAGACTGTAGTAAGTCTGACATCACATATAGCTACTGCAGTTTCTTCAGCTCTTGTTAAATGTAGGAAACATCAGCTTTACAAACCAGCTGTGTCACTGCTGTGCTAGGCCTGCCTTCAGGAGTAGTTTGAGATCAGTCAAAGATACTACTTGAGGGGTTTTTTGCATTTTTTTCTTTTAAAAGAAAACATGCTTGCATAATGTCATGAATATAACATATTCTTGTGCTGCTTTGTGGTTTTTGGGCTGTGGTTTGGTGTCTTGTTTTGTTTGTTTTTTGAGATTGCTCTGCAGCTTCAAGACACACTTAAGGGAAAGAATCTGCTCTTGAAGTTATACTGGAGAGGAAATAGGCAATTTCACATGCTACAGATTATGCATTATAGAATTGTTCAAAGTATATTATCCTTTCAAGAAAATAGGTTGTAACAACCAAGAACTTAAAATTGTTTTAAATCACTGCTTATGATAGAAATAGGAAGATAAAATTCTTCAGGCTTTTAAACGTCATGTTTGTGCTATATGAAAGCTGGTGTCTTCAAGCAATTTTAAAATGCCGTGCACCCATTTCAGCACTCTTATTTTCAGCAACACATGTTCTAAAATAAAATATTTTGTGGGAGAAATACCAAACTGGAAAGCAGAAACAAAGGATCCATAGAAACGTGTAAATGCTGGGAATAAGACAAAAGTGTCTCTGGTAATCTTAGTGATGGGGGCACCTCTTCAGCAAAATAAATGTCATCATCGCAGCACTTTTATATTGTGGATCCATTGCTGCTGCTTTCCAGATGACTTTTAAGTATAATCTGCAATGTTTAAATACAGCAGATCTTTATTCTCACCCTAATTAGAATGCTTTCTAACTGAGGGGTTTTTTTTCTTTTGTCCTGAAGCACAGCCCCTGCCCAGTAACTGTTTTATGAATAGCATAACAAGCTGATTTTCATTTCAGCCTTTGATAATCTTCTGTGATTTCTTTTTTTTTCTTTTTTTTTTTTTCCCCTTTTGTTACAGGATAATGCCAGACAGAAATATACTGAACTAGTCTCAAGTCTGGTCTCTGCAGAATCTGCTGGCCAGAAGAAAGATGCTTCTCCAGAAGAGAGTGGACATGATGGTTATGAAACAATATTAGTTACCACTAAAAACAATATCACAAAGATAATGTTTAATCGACCTGATAGGAAGAATGCCATCAACCATAAGGTAAAAAAATTAACTTGGGAGGATTAATGATTTTTTTTTTTCTTTCCTGGGTAACCTACTAAGTTTTTAAAGATTGTTACTACAGGTTTAGTAGAACTGACCAAACCATAATGGTCTGAATTCTATGAGAGCTTAGTATCTTGACTCCAATAACAACCTAAGGAATAAATATCCAGTGCAAAATGAAACTATTCAGCTAAAATTTTACCAATTGGGATTTTCTGTATCTCTTGGTTTTTTCAAATTTAATATAGGATAATGGGATGCACTAAACTAAAATGGCAGACTGCAGGGAATGCTAGCCTTTTTTGTGGATACAAGATTTGACTGTAGTCTTATGTATAACAAAGCAAGTGTGCAGCCTACTTTGGCTCAGCACTGTTGTGTGTATGTCTTGATAGTCTTCCAGTTCCCATAGTTGTCTTCCTGATGAAGTCCATCCTTCATCATGGATGGAAACAGTGTGATCATCCTGTTTCACAACTGCAAAGGTACCAGAACAGGGACTTCACCCCACTTCTGTTAATTCTTTAATATATTATTTTTCCCAATTAAACTGCTTCTCAGGTTTTAAAATTAGCTGTTTCCAGTTAATGTTTGTTTTTTCAAAGGACCTTATTCTGTCCTTTTAGATTTGCCTTGCAAGTCTTGAGTATTTCAAGCATGTGTCTTTATGGTCAGAAATACCTCACATGTAATACTTCCTGTGGATGCAGATTTTTTTTTCCTACTTGAAAGACAGATTAACTATGGTCCTTTTAAGTTCCTTGTTGTCAGTGTGAATCTCCTTTTTATGATCTTTTGCAGCATCACATTTATACTTTGTTAATTTTCTTCTTAACGCAGATGTACAGAGAAATTATCAAAGCGCTTGAAGAAGCTGGGAAAGATGATTCTACCATAGCAGTTATTACTGGTACCACACTTCATGTGCCTGTCTTACACAATTCTATCTTAGTCTAAATACAGGTAGATAGTTTATGTCGATACTGTACTTTGGCATAATATAAAACAAGTAAGGAAATACTTTCTTCCAGTAAAGACCAAAGATTTTCCAGTGTTTGGGCAAAATTATTTCAAGGTGATGTTTCAAATGCTTTAGCAAGCTTGCTATTGCATCAAAACATCTGAGATGAGAAGATGGATGTCAGTACTCCTTTATCACTTTTGAGTAGCTGATACATCTGCTCCAGAGTATCTTCATTACTGCTTTTGAAGTTCATTGTTATGGGTTTAGTCAATTTTCTCTACCTCTGTGATGTGTTGGAACGTACTAAAACAAGGCCCTCAAATCCTGTACTAGCATGGCCAGTAGAAAGTTTACACTGCATATTTACCTATGATCATTGGGGAAAAAAAAATACTTTGTTTTTCCTGTGGCTGCCGTAGGAGAGATTTGGCCAGGCAAACTGTAGCCTGCCCTAGTTGCCAGATGTGTGCAGCTGGATGACTGCAGCAACAGTGTGAAAGGGCAGCTTAAACTCATGCTGCCTGTGAAGTCTAGCTGCTCTGAGGCCATGTCATTTGGATGATGTCTGCTGACTGAACACCACAGTGGCAAGGGCAGGCGGGAGGGACGAACCGGCTGAGTGCAGGCACTGCCTGTCTGGCCTATCCTCACTGCAGTAGGTGTGCGTTTAGGAAATCGGCCAAAGCTTGAGCTTTGCCTGGAAGCTAGGTAGTGTGGTTGCAAGGTGAATTTGGGCTTAAGCCTGTTTACTTGTTACTTCTGAGGTATTTCCATACATAATCGGCAACGTGGCTTCACTAAGGGCAAATCATGCCTGACAAATTTGGTGGCCTTCTACAAGGGGGTTCAGCATTGGTGGATAAGGGAAGAGTGACTGGTGTCATCTACCTGGACTTGTGCAAAGCTTTTGATGCTGTCCTGCATGAGATCCTTGTCTCTAAACTGGAGAGACATGGGTTTGGTGGATGGACCATTTAGTGGATAAGGCACTGGGCTGAGTGGTCACACTCAAAAGAGTTGTGGTCAACAGCTCAATGTCCAAGTAGAGACTGGTGACAAGTGGTGTCCCTTAGTGGTCTGTGCTGGGACCAGTGCTGTTCAGCATCTTTGTCGGCAACATGGACAGTGGGATCATGCACACACTCAGCAAGTCTAGTGACAACACCAAGCTGTGTGGTGTGGTCGACACACTGAAGGGAAGGAGCACCATCCAGAGGGGCATTGACAGGCTTGAGAGGTGGGCCTGAGCAAACCTCATGAAGTTCAATGAGGCCAAGTGCAAGGTCCTGCATGTGGGTCAGGGCAATCCCAAGCACAAATACAGGCTGGATGGAACAGTGGATTGGATGCAGCCCTGAAGAGAAAAACTTGGGGTTGTAGGTTGATGAGAAGCTCAACATGATGCAGCTATGTGCACTCACAGCCCAGAAAGCCAACCGTACCTTGGGCTGCATCAAAAGAAGCATGAGCAGCAGATCTAGGGAGGTGATTCCCACCCTCTACCCAGCTCTCATGTGGCCCCACCTAGCAAAAATACTGTGTTCACCTCTGGGGCCCCCAGCATAAGAAGGATGTGGACCTGTTGGAACAAGTCCAGAGGAGGGCCACAAAGATCATCAGAGGGCTGGAGCCTCCTATGAAGACAGGCTGAGAGAAGTTGGCGTTGAGAGTTGTTCAGCCTGGAAAAAAATGGGCTCAAGGGGGCCTACAAGAAAGCTGGAGAGGGACTTTTTGCAAGGGCATGTAGTGGTAGGATGGGGGGGAATGGCTTTAAGATGAAAGAGGGTAGATTTAGATTAGATATAAGGAAGAAATTCTTTACTGTGAGGGTGGTAAGACACTGGAACAGGTTGCCTGGAAAAGTTGTGGATGGCCCATCTCTGGAAGTGTTCAAGGCCAGGCTGGATGGGGCTCTGGGCAACCTGGTCTAGTGGAAGGTGTCCCTGCCCATGGCAGGGAGTTTAGATGATCTTTGAGGTCCCTTCCAACCCAAACCATTCTATGATATTCTTCTCTACTGTTGTCTTTACCAGCACTATATATTCCCAGGATGCTGAACTTCTTTTCAATAGTAATGACTAGGCACATCAGCCCTTACAAAATGAGAAGGGTAGCTGACACAACTGGAAAGACTAGCACGTGTATAGCTAGGAGTAAATAGCAAACACCCCTGCACAAACCTTTCTGTTCCATTTTACGTAGTTAGAGCACTGCAATGTAAAGTAACAGACGTGCTAACCAGTGAAAGATTCTATCCTGTGAATGTCCTCACGGAACACAGGATGATTTAGGCAATTAAATTGTGCAGTCTAGCTTTTAAATACAGCTTGCTTCTTTGGTGATGCCTCAAACTGACTTATACCTTCACTAACAGATTATCTTCTTACTGAAGAATCTGTCTTTCAGTACAATGATTTTAATGCAGTAATGCAGTGCTGTCAGTCTTATCCTTAGAACGCTGTGACTTTCCCTTAATTGGTCATAAAACATGTGAAACTTCTACCACATATTAAATAGGCTATTCTGTCTACTTTTGATTCCTTCATCAGCTTGAAGTGGGATGAAGGGACATGCGTAAACTTAAATTTCCATTTTCTTGTTTAAAAAGTTTCTCACGTCTTACTGTGTGAATGATTGTGAATTAACAGGGGAAAAAAACTTGAGCAAGTATGCAGGGAAAGAAATAAAATAAATGTTTTTCCATCTGACACTGTTACAGAAAAAAAGAAAACTATTGCCCCCCCAGTCTTTCAGATTTAGCATTCTTTGGCTTTTTACCCGTTGTTTTTCAGCAAATTGTCAGTCAAACCTTATTTTTAAATTGTAGATGTCCTTTAAGGTAGTGTGTATACTTTGAGACAATCTCTCTAATTACTTAGTAATGTTAGACACTTAGAATGAAATTCTTTTGTAAACGTAGTAAGTGGAAGTTTATCTTCTCTTACCTACTCAGAAATAATTGGTGCATTTATTCATATGTGTTCTCTGCAGGAAATGGAGACTACTATAGTAGTGGAAATGATCTGAATAATTTTACTAATATCCAGCCCGGTGAAATGGAGAAGATGGCAAAAGATGGAGCAGTATTACTCAAGTAGAACATCTTGGTTTCATATATGCATAAGTTACTGTAACGGGTAAAATAGAGTTTGCAGGCATTGTTAGAAAACATGATGTCAGGGGCCTAGTTATGCTATGATACATTCATTTAGATGACTGTTTAAGGGCTCACCATATGCATAAACACAAAGATCATGTGGGAGAAGTAGTATTAATTGTATGAAATAAATGAGGAATTGAGTTGAATATTAGAAATCTTTTTAAGTACGGTGATGTTAAAGACTAGACTTTATTTTTGAGTCCCCAAAGTACTTGCAGATATAATGACAAAAATGTGATTTTGACTATATAGATTGTTAACTGCAATGAAAAGTTTGTGGGTTTTTTGATGTCTGACAGTGTCTACACTAGCAGGACATGCCAAAATGCCTCCCCTGTCAGACTTCTTTGAATAGGTCTAGGTGTAATGAACTTGTTCAAAATTGCCCAGGAGTTCTGAGGTCTTGGTTCCATCTTTGAGTCTGAATCTACCTAATTTATTTTCTAAAGTCAGGGAGCTCAAGGGCATCATCTGACACAGGTGCTGAAATGTGGGGGTTTTGGGACAAACGATGTGTTTCTTTTTTCCCCTACTTAGGCTGATTTTTTTGGTCTTATTTCTGTATGTGATGATTACATCTGAGAGATGCTTGCAGGTTGGATTGCTTCCTCAAGCACCTGCAATTGATGGAAAAACTAAAATACAGAGAAAATCAGACAATGATTTTGATTTATATTTTAAAGATCAACTGCAAGTACTCAGTTTTGCAGCTTTTACTTAGGCAAGCTGTCTGTAGATCACAGTTGCCCCTACAAAGTGATAATGATGCAGTCCGAATCTGTTGTGATGATGTTAGTCAGTGGTATGTGGCAAGCATTCCAGCCTGCAGGGTTTTGTAGAGTGTTCAATAGTCTCGCGTGTACTTTATGTCTTGCTCTTGGGAGAAGACTATATTTGCTGTGCTGTTACTATTACACAAGCACAGTGCTTCATTACAACTGGTACGCAGAGATGCCAAAGACGTGGAATTTGCTTTTGAAAACTGTTGTATTTTGAGAATGCGTTTTGCACTTCTTGGATGGAGAAGTAGCTGTTAAATGAAACAAAATGCTATTTCTCAAGCCCATGCAGAACAGCACTAGGGAGTTCTGTGTTGTGGTAGCATCACAATTTTGCTGCCTGCTGGGGCTTCACTGCAGAACAGAATCTGTGAAGGGAATGAATATCCCATGGGTGGAGTTGGGATGGATGTATAGGCAGATGGCTAGACAGGGCTAATGACTGTTCTTAGTGAGCTGTATTGAGTAACTGGAGCTGAAGAAGAAAGCATTTTTATAACCTGATTGCAGGAATTAGGAAAGCTATGCTGACATGTACCTGTTTGGTTCTTAGTTGGTAAGGAAATGCAGGTATTTCAACTAGTTCTTACTTTCTTTGTCAGAATTTATTTGGGGAAAGGGTTAAAAACATGTTACTTATCTAGCTCATGGGTTTTGTTAGAGTACCTAATCACATGTTTTGAAAGTTGTTTATATTTGATGAAAAGGATTGAGGTGTGCGTCTTACATTCTGGTTTTCCTTCTCTCTAGAGAGTTCGTGGGTCATTTTATTGACTTTCCTAAACCACTGATAGCAGTGGTAAATGGCCCAGCTATTGGAATCTGTGTGACAGTCCTTGGATTGTGTGACATTGTCTATGCTTCTGACAGGGTAAGTAGATTACATAGCTGACCCCAAGGCAGTCTTTAAGCCTCTTTTTATGGGAAATACTTGTTTTGAGGTGATACGACCTAGGGAAGAACACACAAGTGTAAAGGCTTTTTATATCATGTCAAGGAACATCTATAAATTACCAGCACAGGGCTGCATCAGCCAGTGGTTCCTGCTGCTGTTATCAAGTTACTGACTCTAGTTTTGAAAGTCTTTACTGTATCAGTAGGTACAGTAAAGAGTAGCTGATGTGAGATGATAGTTGTCAGGCCCCTTTCAGGTGCGTGGTGTGAAGGGCAGCAAAAGATTATTATGGGATGGAAGTGCAGTAACTGGCATTTTATCTAATCTGTGTTCCAAGGTAACTTTGGAAAAGCTTTGGTTTGTTCAACTTAAGATTCCTTTTAAGGTAACTTGCCAAATATGTAACCAAAAGCTGTATTAAGGCATAGCACAGAATCCCATTATATGGGTTATTTTTTTATGTTAAGGTTATTAACAGATATGGAACTTAACCCAAGGTCTTAATTAATTTTAGGCAAGCTTTTGCTTGCGGAAGTGTCTTTGAGTGTACTTTGACTCCTGCTTCAGCATTGTGTCAGATTTTTTTTCTCAAAGTTCCAGCTGACTTATATTTGTCACCATGAGACTTAGGAAAATGGAGATACCAGGGACCAGCTCCTTCTGCTTGCTTCATTACAGGATCAGCTAGGACGGTGTCACTCCTGACATACGCTTGTATAGTGTGCATGATTTATTCTGTCTATTGCAGTCCCTAGATTTCTCTTTTACTAGAAAATTGTTGGGTTCTCCCTCTTCCTCCCCTCCCATCAGATCTTTTTTTTTGCTGCAGGGTAAACTGTTTCTTGTTCCTGAATTTAGAGAGCAGACTACGTTTATCTTCTCTTTCAATAGCCATAAGTGTGCTTAGCCACCAGTGTACTTGGACTGTTAGATATATCTCGGGTTTACATCCACTCTCTCAATATTTTCATTTTTTGAGCTAAACAGCTGCAATTCATTCAGTTTTTTCCTCATGTGGCCTGCAGTCACATTCCTCTGGACTCCCTCCAGTTGTTCTGTGTCTCTTTAAGCATAGTTGTGCAAACTGGGCACATCACTCCAGCTCATGTCTTACTGATGCAAAGTGAAGCAGAAGAACTACTCCACATTCTGCAGGCAGTTTTTCAGTTTTGACATCCCCCAGTGTTATTTGATTTGCGTACTTGTGATCTGCTATAACACCTGGATCCTTTAATGTAGAGTTGCAAGTTAAATGGTGGTTCCTATCATATATAGTGTGCTGTATACAGTTATTCCTGCCAAACTTTAACGTGTCCATATTAAATAGTATCATCTTACTCCTACCTCTTCATTTTGTTAAGACTATTTTGAATTCTAATCACTTGCATTTCAGCATAATACCTGCTTACAGCCATAAGTAGTATAGATTAAATTGAAGTTTAATCCAAATAAGTGGTAAAAGTTTTGTCCTGTTAATATTATCCTTCTTCCTTGAATGGTTTGTTTGGAATTCAAACTTGAACTTCCTTTTACCAGTGATATACATAATCATTGGTAAATGCATCTTATTTTTGCCTTGTATTTCTATTTTTTTTTATCTCTGCATGCTTATATTGGTTTCATACTTAGTTGTCTGATGCAGTTTTCACTTTCTGTGTACTTGTGTTTAAAGCCAGTGATGAGCTCATGACATAGCTGAGCCAGCCTGTTGGTACCTTCCTACCTGCACTGGGAAAGCTTTTGCTTGTGCCCTTGGTAACAGTTCTTTGAGGATTTCTGTAGTGTCTAACTTGGACTAACCCAAGTGAAAGCTTCATGAAAACTTTCCTATTAACTTCAAGTTTATTGAAGCCTTCTCAAAGGTGATTGTTCTTTGTTCTTTCCAGGTTTGTGAATTCCCATACAATAGGGTCATTCTCATCCAAATTACCACTTAATTTCACAGTTCTTCAGTAGTTTGATTGGAGTGCCTTAGGTATTGACTGCCTAGCCTAGAAGTGGCCAGCTTTGCTATGTCCAAGATCTGGTTTTATTCTCAGCCAGGTATTTCCAGAGCAGATAATTATCAACCACATTTATGGGATGCTGCACAGCCCAGTCTGACAACAGATCAGCGTTTTGGGCAGTCAGTTAACATGGCCTTTTGCACTGGATTTTGCTCCAGTTCATGAGGCACTAGTTCATACCCCTGGTATAGTTAATCTCCCCTTGCTTAAGCATGACCAATACTAGCCTGTGTCTTGGCAGATGTTGAATCTTTTCTTACAATTATATGTCACTTCCTTGTTAGGAAGTCTGTTGATCTGTCTTACTGTATGGTCATCTGTAGTACAGTAATAGATGATTACCTTCTGTTACAATGAAAGGTTCACTGCCAACTTTTTTACTCTGTGTATCAGTTCATATTTTTCAATGGAAATAAAAGCAAGCATTTTATCTTCCTTGCTCAAAGTTGATGTGAGCTGTCAAACATAAAATTCTGTAGCTGAGTTCTAACTTGTAGTTAGGGTATTGTTTTGTATGATCTCATGATGCATTTCTGCCACAGGTTCTTTTTATATTTGCATAAAATCTGAGGAAAGATTCAGTGACTTGATTTTTTTCAGGAGTAGAATAAACTTAGTGTGCCTTCAGAAAGCAAAATGTTCTTTACCTCTTAAGTGCTTTGGGCTATGTATTTAATAACTTCTAGGGCAGATGTGTATGAACATCTCTTCTGTAAAGATTATGCGCATGCAAATTAGTTTCTTTTAAGCATTGTTTTCAGATAAGGCAACTTCATCAATGGGCTTGTTACAATAAGGGAATTGAATTATACAAAGTCAGCTCTTGGGTACATTAAGAGGTTGAAGCAATGTTTACTGGGTGATGGTTAAAGCCTATTATGGCAACAGTTCAGAGGTATTTCTGGTGAACTCTTTCACAGTAGAAGCTTTGAAATGAAAATTAAATCCTAATAATTTAGTCCTGTGCTCTGTTGTGAGTTTTGCTTTGTTTTGTTGTTCTGGTTTTTTTTTTTCCAGGCTACATTTCACAGCCCATTTAGTCAACTTGGACAGAGCCCAGAAGGATGTTCCTCTTACCTGTTTCCAAAAATCATGGGCTCAGCCAAGGTAAGAATGTCTGCACTGTATATGGAATTATCTCACCTTTGTGTGTTGGTATCCTGCAACTGTAAGTGGAGTCACAGCAAGAGGTCCTCAGGGAGAGCTCCTGTTTATGTCTTTTGAACCAAAGATCAAGAAATGTAATGACAGAACCAGCACAGGCACCATCACAGAGTAGTCACCACTTTTGAAGCTATACTGTGATACTGATGCAGGAAGTTTTTTTTCTCATGGCTTCCTCCACCTTCTCAAGACAATTTCCATATGGTGAAAGGTTGTATCTTTCCTCCAGCAACGGGAGGGTATCGTGTAAAGAAGGATTAAAAAGAACAGAAAATAAGAGCATTCACAAGAAATGTCTTGGTAGGCTGCCTTTATCAGGCTTCTTTTGGTATCCCACAGAAAAAATCTGGATAGCTTCAAGTGCTTATCTGGTATCATTGCCTGCATTATATAATGTATTTTTGTTGAGCAGGGTTTAAATCTGTATGGAATAGAGAACTGCCTTATAAACATCCAGGTATCAAGGACAGTCTGTTCAGTGAGATACAGCCTACCAGTGCACGTTCTAGAAATCTTGGAGTCACTGCAGGAAGTGAACAAACAAATTTATGATGAGGTAATGTCAGGTGAACCTTTGAGCTCTGCTCAGAAAGACATGTAGACTCTGGGTGAACAATAGGAGCTGGAGACCAGTCACTGGTGGTGTAGCCCAGGGGTTGATACTGGGTCTAATTCTTATTTAACTTCTTCATTATGACCCAGATGATGGGACTGAGTACACCCTCAGCAGATGATACAAAACTGAGAGGAACTGCTGATACACCAGATGCGTTGCCGTAGGGACCTGGACAGGCTGGGGTATTGGGGAATCTCAGCAAAAGAAAAGTCAGGGTCCTGTGCCTCAGAAGAAATAATCCCACACACCAGTGTATGTGGGGTCTTACTGGCTGGAAAACAGCTTTGCAGAGAAGGACTGGTGTATCCTGGTGGACAAGTTGCCCGTGAGCCAGCAACACCACCCTGCAGCAAAGAAGGCTGGTGGTATCCTCGGTTGCGTTAGATCGAGTGTTGACAGCAGGTTGAGGGAGGTGTTTCTTCCCCTCCAGTTGACACTGGTGAGACCACAGCTAGTGTGCCGCGTTTGGGTCTGGGCTCTGGCTACGAGAGAGAGACGGACATGCCAGAGCAGGCGCAGCAAAGAGCCACAAAGATGATTAAGGCACAAGAGCATATTAGATATGTGAGGAGAGACTGAAAGAGCCTGGACTGTTTCTCCTGGAGCAGAGATGACTTGGGGGAATCTTATCAATGTTTTTAAATACTTGATGGGATGGGAGGGTGTAAAGAAGATTGAGACAGATTCTTGTTAGCGGTGCCCTGTGACAGGACAAGAGGAAAGGGGTACACATTAAAACACAGAAAATTCCATCTGCAGGTAAAAAACTAATTTTATAGCGAGGGTGGTGAAACACGGGAACAAATTGTGGAGAGATGCTGTGAAGTCTTCGTTCTTGGAGAAGTGTCTTATCCTTGGAGATACTCAAAACCCTGCAGGACAGAGTCCTGGGCAGCCTGCTCCAGCTGACCCTGCTTGAGCAGGTGGTTTGAACTAGGCAGTATCTGGAGATCCCTTCAGAGGGCAGACATTAATGAGCAAGAGAGTAAAATAAATGTGATTTGGAAGCTTGTACGTTTCCTGTCAGATTACTCAATTCTTGTCTTGTTGAATTACACTTCCTGCTTTCCTTTATATAGGCAAATGAGATTTTGCTTTTCAATAAAAAGCTGACTGCCGCAGAAGCCTGTGCCCAGGGACTTGTGACTGAAGTCTTCCCCGACAGCACTTTTCAGAAGGAAGTTTGGGCAAAACTAGAAGCTTATGCAAGCCTTCCTAAAAATGTCAGTATTTTAAATTTTTCTTCACCTTGTAAGTCTGTAGCATTCCCAGTCCTGCCAAAGGTATCCTGATATTTGGTCCTTAATTGAAATAACAAGGCTCAATGTATTTTCCTTCAAGCACAGATCTGTCCCCCTGCTGCTGGGAAACGGATACATCTCTTCTGCTTTGGCTGAATCTGAGACAGTGCAGAGACTCAAAGGCCAAAAAGCCTTAAAAACTTAACTAATCCACCTGCAGTCTCCGTGTGCGTGCCTTGGATGCCTTCTCTTAGACTTTTGTTTTGGCAGTAGTTTAGGTTGAAGAGCCTTACCACTGTTTCTACAGTATTAATTGTACTGTATGCACTGTGGGAGCGCAAGATGACGCTGGGTGGCTTTACTTTTTGCTGAATTCAGTCATCCTGCTCACTAGTTTAGGTTTTGCAAAACTGCTTGAGTCACGATGGTGTTATGTTCCATTAGACAAGAGGAGACACTTGTGCCAACTGCTGATAATGGAGGTTGCATTTGGCACTGCAAACAGTTGAACAGGTTTTGCTTCTTATGTCTATCTACTTTGATTATGAGCACTTAGTGGACTGCTGTTTTGCTTCCCATGAACCTCCTCCACCTTATTAGCAGTCAGTAATTAATTACTTCCACCAAAAAAGTTGACTAAAAGCTAAAATGGTAATACAACTGTTAGAATTCCAATGTGTTTATTGTGCTGTTTTCTGAAACATTAAATCAAGGTATAGAAGACATAACTTACTAATGTTCCTCTTTCTCCTCCAGTCCTTGGCGGTGTCAAAGCAACTCTTACGAAGTGTGGAAAAGGAGAAACTCCATGCAGTGAATAGTAAGGAGTGTGAAGTCCTGAAGGAGAGGTGGTTATCTGATGAATGTGTAAATGCTATTGTCAGCTTCTTTCAGAAGAAATCAAAACTCTAATCTTCACCAGTAGAATAATTCACCTTCTGGCAACAGCTTAACCTACTCTTATTGCTAATAAACTTTCTCTTGAAATAATTGTTCTTATACCTTTTGATGTGGTATATTTTTGTCCTGAGTACTGAGTTAAAACTGGTTCATAAAATTAATACAATATTATGTGCCTTGGATCCATTACGGATATTAGGTTGGGGAAAGAAGTTTCATTATTCTGTAAACAGCAGTGGTGTTTCTGAATAATACTAAAGCAGACTGTCTCCCAAAAGAAGCAACGGATTCAATAGTACTCCAATAAATATCTTATGATTCTTTTTATTAATCTGTGGGGAAAGAAATACTGTACTAATGAAAAAATAAATCGAGGTATTTAATGACTGTTGTGCTGATTCTTGCTCCTTCTGTTAAACATCCTTAGTGAGAGGGGAAGTAGTTCCTGGAGGTGTGTTAACACAATAGTCTTACAAAAAATACTCACTTGACTAACTGGAAGATTCTCAGATGTTTGTTGTGAGCTTTATGATTCTAATCTTAAATATATGTTTCCATGAATTGCTTGTATTGCACTTTTTATGTGAAAAACCCTATTATAGTAGTATGACCTTTTTAGCCATTTTGGAGCTAAATTAACAAATTATTTTTAACAGAAAAATTCTTCACTGTTTGTGGCTGTCTTTGGGTAGAGCGTGTGTACCAGCCACTACAGAGGGCAGGGTCAGGCTGCTGGAGGTAGGTAGGCATTTACCTCGTGCCAGTGAAAGGAGATCACGGAGAAGCCAAAGCTACTTGTCAAGAAAAGCCTGTCACTGACAAGGTGCTCAATGTTGTAAAGAAAATAAATAATTGTTAATTTCAGTGCTTTAGACTAGTCTCAAGAGCATTGACAGTGAGAAACACCAAAGGCCCTGGCACTGCATGCCATAGCAGGGGTGCAGCGGGTGCCGGTGGGCAATGCAGAGGGAGGCTGGCACAGGCGTAGCAGAGGTGGGTGCCAGTTTCTTGTCTGGGTGCGAGTGCCAGAGCACCGGGGCGAAGCACACGGGTGGGAGCTGCCGGAGCAGAGCAGCCAGCTGCCAGAAGTGGATGGCTTCAGGTCTGGTGTGCCTTGGCGGTGGCTTGCGGTCTTGCTGCTGGAAAGTTGTGTGGACGTGCAGGATGACTGCTGGGCAGTGGCACTGCTGCCTCGCAGGGTAAGCAGGACTTAAAATCCAGACTTTCCCTCCGCTGTACCTGGCCACGGGGATTTAACTACTGAGAAAGAAAAAGAAATGTGATCAGAGAAGGAGGAAAACAAGAAGCATGGATATGTGTCACTGAGCTATGCTACAGCGGTTAAATTTGATGCGAAGAAGTATTAAACCTGTTTAGGGTCTTCCTTAACCCTGTGTGAAGGGTGGTGCTGCCACACAGGATTGCCAACAAAACCAAGTTTGCCGTTGTACGGGATGGCGGCAGCAGCAGCACGGGGGAGGGGCAGGGGAGGAGGAGAGGGTAAATCTGCCAGGGAGGCCTGAGACCAGCTGACGGGAAAAAGCAGGAAACCAAAATAATTTCCTGCTACCATAAAATAACATGGAAAAGCTCCGGGGAGGGCATGCTTCCAGCTTCCCTTGGCAGAAACAGCGGGGGACGTTCCCCCCCAGCACCCAGGGAGGGGACATAGCCTCCCTCCCTCCCACCGCGGGCCTTGGGGCCTGGGGCCATCTCTGTGGGGTGACACAGGCAGCACTGCGGGGCTGGTGCAGTGGTGAGACCAAGGGGTGGCTGAGGCCCAGGGGGTGGCCGCGGCCCAGGGGGTGGCCGCAGGAGAGGCAACGAGAGAGGCTGAGGCAGAGACCCAGGTGGGCAGCGAGTGCTGCTGGAGGGGCTCAGGGCCACCATGGTGCCACCGCCCCACGAGGCAACGGCCTCTGCCATCCCACCCAGCCGCCCCCCGCCGTGGATGGGCAAGGAGCATGTGGAGGCAGTGGGCTGCCCGGCGGGGCCGTGCTGGCTCCAGGGAGGCATTGCCGGGGCACCCCAAGGTGTGAAGCTCCGTGCTGGCTGCAAAGTGGTGGCAGCTGTGTGGGGCACGGAGGAGGCCAAGCGCTTGGGCCAGGCCTGGGGCAGCCCCGGGGCTTGGGGCAGTGCAGGGCATGTGCCTCCGGGACTGGAGAGTGAAACATGGCTTTGTCCTTCCGAGGTTCTTGTGGCTCATACGCTTTTTTTCCCCTCTGCCACATTGCTCACCTGAGCCTGAAACACTCTCTGTGGGGTTTTCATGACACTGTGATGCCACCATAGTGGTGGCGGTTGTTGGCGTAGCCAGGTTAAACGGTTGTTCAGTCTTTTGAAAACTCTTTATCAGTGACAATGTTTAGTAGATTTAGTAGTGCATGAGCTCTGTCAACAAGTGTATTTTTTGTGCACGTGAGATGTGTTTGCTTTCCTCAAGGAAAAATGCAGCCATGGATAACCTGTTGCTGGATGAAATAGCAGAAACAGGGTTTCCTTGATCAGTATCCCAGCATACAGCAATGGGAGATGAACCATGACTGGTTTTGTAATGAATTAGATCTGTGGAAATATTTCTTCCTGTTCTGACTCTCCATGAATAATGACAATAAATCAACGTTGCTTCTAGGGAATGGAACTCATGGGTTTTTAGTTAACTTCTTCAAAAGTTAAATCATTCTCTCAGATCACTTATGAAGGTCACTTCATAATTTCTTTATTCACAAAATGTTTGTTTCTCATTAGCAGAATCTTTAGTAATTTATACACATTTTAGAGATGCCCAGTATTAAGAACAACAAAACAAGTCTGATGAATCTCTTCAAACAACTTCTACTTACTCTATACCACAAACTAGTAACGTTAGATACTTTCTTCTGAAATGCAGTCGTTTATGGATTGTGAGAATTACATCAAACGTTCTTGAAAGTTTCTTAAGTTCCCCTTCAAGGTATCACTATTGGGTGGTGTCTATCTTGCTAACACGGGTGTGCAATGTACAATAGAATTCAGGTCACGCTTGACACAATTATACATGTGCTTAATGATCTGCCTTTGTGTTTGCATAGAATCACAGGTAAGTAATCAAATAGGTTGCACAGAAATACAAATGGCAAGGTGTCTGCACCGAGTTTCAGAAAACAAGGTGTTCTGAGCTTACACTGGATATCAGATCTGCAACATTCATTGATTATATTCATTAAAGTTACTGCTAGTACAACGCCTGTTTGTCTAAAAACATATTTGAGACCAGCAATTAGAAATCCAAAGTTTGTCAAAACCACAAAACTCTGCATATAAGGGCATTGTGAAAAAAACTATTTTCAGGCTGCATCATGATGCTGGCTTTAGTGTTTCTAACTTTGAATTTACAGTTCAGTTATATATACCCCATAACAATGCTGCTGTGTTAAAGTGCTTGTTCCAGATGAATGTGATCACTTCCATGAGGGCAATGTATCTCAGATTTAAACATAGAATTTTATGTTTTTCAAACAAGTTAGAATTTATGATGAAAAACTCTAAACTCTGGTTATTTTTAAAATGTTTCCTGCATCTATAGACTTTCCTAGATACCTACGGACAGACAGCTATGCATGTTGTATAATCTTGTAGAAACTAAACAAAGTATTTCCATTTGCCACATTTCCTTGAAGGATTAATTTTCCTCTTTGGTTTGCAAGCGAGCAAACTTTAAAACACTCTGTGTTGCCTGTAACAGGTGAAATGTAATATCAATACTTTTTAGCTCTAAGTAGGTGGAATAGATCTAGGATGCAACGTCTAAAACGTGGGGGGGGACCCCATAACCAAATCCTTCTATGAATTATTAAGCACTTCTCCATTCAATATACTCAAGATGTGTAGAGCTGAAAGCAGTTTGTATAGAGTGTTTAGTGTGATATTGCTTTAATTAATTAGTTGCAGTGGAACACACCTGTCAGCAGTTCAGCAGCTTCTCACCAAGAAGGTTACACAGCACAGGACGACAACTAACAGAACTGGCAGCAGACTGCAGAACTTTGCAAGGCAACCAGTTTGGGGTTTGCAGAGGGCTGCAGCAAAAAAGCTAAGATTTCTCTCGTCATATTGTCCAAAACTTTGGGACTAAAATACAAATCTGTACAGCTGAAAATTCAATAGTGGCTTGTCAGGGAGTAGCTGCAGTCTAGACCAAAGGGTTGGTTTTTTTCCATTCCTGACAGAAAACCCTGACTCCCTCAGGCCTTCTCTCATCACCTCCCAGAGGTCAGGTTGAGAGCTGGTGGGATGCTGCTGCGGACCTCGTGTCTATTAGTCTGCCACAAGTGGTACAGGTGAGAAGTGTCATTCGAAGGAGTGCCAAGCTGCATGCAGATGGTTGGTCATAGTGCTGCTGCAGAGGAGTCCCAGCACAGTGTTTGTTCCTACGTGAACCTTCCTGCTGTCCCAGGGGTGCCCTGAGCTCTGCACTCCAGGTGGGGATATTCTTTTACTGAGACTTTTAAACATCACCATTTTCATGAATGCCAATTTTATATGTACCTGTATTATGTTAGAGACATAGTGTGCTAAGAATGCGAACAAAAAGTTTGTAGGAAGATATCCTTTGTTAGAGTGGTTAGTGTAGCGTAAAAAGTTGGAAATTTTTCTGGCACTTAGTTCTTTCTTCATGTATCCTCAAAAGCACACCTCTTTTCTCCAGCTATGGTAGTTGGTTTTATAGAAGTTATTTCTCCCCACATAAAATCCCCTGTTTGTTGAAACGCAGATTCAACATTTTGGGGTATGTTGTTGAAAGCCAGATTCAGCTCACTGGAGCTAACAGATATACAGATAACAGAAATTTTCTAGAAAAAGACCAAAGAAAAAAAGTAAGTGATAATTGCTGAGAAGTGTTTTCGCATGCACTATATCCCAAATTGGTTTGTTCTTTTTGCAGGACTCTTGCAGAATTCCAGCAGACCTATTGCTAGATTTGAGGTCATCTGAAAATATGTGTAGCTCAACAGAAGTGGACTTTGTTGGTCAAATAAATTAAGTATCCTGTTTTATTTCATATTCCTTGTGCTCATTCTGAAACATGTTTCTGATAGCAAAAGAAAACTGTTTTCCTTACTTTAGCTAACTCAAAATATCAGCAAAGAGTGTTTCATGCCTGGAAGAAGACACATAATGAAGGCAATATTGCTGTGAGCAGGTGAAATAATGTTTTAATAATGATATCAATTTAAATCGAGTAGTTAATGTCATAACCAGCCAGCCAGGCTGAACAGGTGAGAGCAATGCATGCAAAGACATGTTAGCACTCTGTGGAATTAAATCTCAACAGGTAATTATCAGCTTATATAGTTCTAATTGAAGCACTCAAAGGGCTTTTATTAACTAATGTAGATTTATTTTCATTAAAGTTAAGGAAGGGCACCTGGGAGGTAACAAACAGTATTTTCAAGTAAAAGCCTTTTGTCTTCTAGAAGATGTTATTTTGTACCATAGTTACACCCTAAGGATGCTTGTAGATATCTAAGTATACAATTCATTAACTCTATTATTAGCATAATTTCTTCAGTAGATTCTCTGTATACTCTGATGTTTGTTTTCATTATTAAAGGAGTAGTGTACAGCAGAGAAGGAGATTTTTGTTTGGCTATTTTTCTTTTATTGGTACTAGGCTTTCTCTTCCACTTTAATTAAGACCCTAGAACTGTAAGAGCCACTTCAGTAGTTTTGATTACAAACAACATTTCTTATACACCACATGTTCTAATGCATAGGAAATACTTACGCAGATTGAAAACTTCAACCTGAAGCTTGAATAATTCACTTACCTCATTTTCCCTAAATGTATCTGTAAAAAACATGATGGTATCTCCAGTTTGTATCCTTCACAGTAGTATATGTTCACCTTAATCAACCTTTTGTGGTGTGTAGGGTTTCATAATTTTCAGCTGGTAAAACATCTATTGCAGATGCATTTTTTACCTGGCATTTTAGATAAAAGTAGTATAACTAATCTCACAGATATGAAACAAGGAAATCTTTACCTATGGATATGAAGGTTAGTTTAAAAAACTGTAAAAGATTTGCATAGATAAAAATAATTCAGAAATTAAAGTACTTACAGAAATTCCATGCCGTTTCTAACAGCATACCTAAAAGAAGATAAACAATCTGTAAGTTGTGACAAGTTGCATTGTTTGAAGGGATGTTTTTGCTGTCTCACAGCACTGCTAAATATTGTTCTATTTCTTTTTGACATTTAAAGTTATTAGATTTGAGTAATGTTTCAAAACTTTTAAAAGTATCTAAGCAACAAGAGGCAGAAGCTAACTTCTGATCATGTTGTTCCATTAGCTCTGATCTTCTGAATATGTGTGATTTGAATGTGAGAAGAAAGCATTACATTATAAAATAGGTGGCTAACACCAGTTTTAAGATCATCTTGGTGAGTTGGATTGTTCATAATCAACAGGCTGAATTTCAATAAAGAGAAGCACCTTTCCACTTCTACTACTACAGCTGAATTTTCTTTTGACAATTGTACTGATGACTAGATTATCTTCTAGTGATGCTGAAACTAGATACGCCAAGAACTGACATAATTGCTCTAAAATGGTTACCTCAGAACTATTTCAATAGTGATTATCTTATTTTAGCAAAACCTTAAGTATTTTCACTGATTTGCCCATAAAGGGACAATAAATTCTGTCATATGATTCTGCTGACGATACAGAGCTGGGAGGAGCGGCTGATCCACCCGAAGGCTGCGCTGCCATTCAGCGAGGCCTGGGCAGGCCGGAGAGCTGGCGGAGAGGGACCTCATGGGGCTCAGCAAAGGCCAGCGCAGGGTCCTGCCCTGGGGAGGGACAGCCCCGCGCACCAGCACGGGCTGGGGCTGAGGGCTGGGAGGCAGCTCTGCGGGGAAGGACCTGGCAGTGCTGGTGGGCAGCCAGTTGCCCGTGGGCCAGCAGTGTGCCCTGGTGGCCAAGAAGGCCCACGGGACCCTGGGGTGCGTGAGGAGGAGCGTGGCCAGCAGGTCGAGGGAGGTGATCCTGCCCCTCTGCTCGGCCCTGCTGAGGCCGCACCTGGAGCACTGGGTCCAGTGCTGGGCTCCCCAGTTCAGGGGAGACTGGGAACTGCTGGAGAGGGGCCAGCGGAGGGCCACGGCGATGGTGAGGGGGCTAAGTGCTATGCGCAGAGCATAGTGGGGAATTGTCCCAGGTTTTGCTACTCTGTGCTGTAGCTAGCAGAGAGCACACTGGTGTGTGTTTGAATGGTTTCATATGCAAATGCATTTTTCTTGATCCCTTCGGCAGCAGAGTGCAGGCTACAGTTTGCCTTCACTTGGAAGGGCATCCAATACACCTGGAATCGACTGCCCCAGGGGTGGAAACACAGCCCTACCGTCTGCCACGGACTGATCCAAGCTGTGCTGGAACAGGGTGAAGCTCCAGAACATCTGCAATACATTGATGACATCATTGTATGGGGTAATACAGCACAAGTTTTTGAGAAAGGGGAGAAAATAATCCAAATCCTTCTAAAAGCTGGTTTTGCCATTAAAAAAGCCAAAGGATTCACACAGGAGATCCAGTTTTGTGGAATAAAATGTCACGATGGACATTGTGAGATCCCAATGGATGCGATCAACAAAGTAACAGCTTTGTCCCCACCAACTAATGAGAAAACTCTGACTTCCTGAGGACTTTTGGAGAATGCACATTCCAAACCACAGTCACAGTGCCGGAGCCCTGGGACAGGCTGCCCAGAGAGCCTGTGGGGTCTCCTGCTCTGGGGACATTCCAGACCCGCCTGGATGTGACTGTGCAGCCCTAGGAGACCCTGCTTCAGCAGGGGTTGGGTAGATGCTCTCCAGACCTTCCAACCCTGACTGTTCTGTTGATACAGGAAAGAATCCAAAATACATGCAAAACCCCTTCTGTTAAGCACTTCCCAAGCCCTCCACTTCCTTCATATTTTTTTTGTCTCTGAGAATGTGCTCTTCCTTTGTGCTTCTTGGAAAATAAAAGTGACAATAATGGTGTAGAGTGGGGAATTGTCCCAGGTTTTGCTACTCTGTGCTGTAGCTAGCAGAGAGCACACTGGTGTGTGTTTGAATGGTTTTTCATATGCTTTTGTAAGTTTTTTGTAAACTAGGTACTTCAAAAGATTTAGGAAGAATCTCTGTGGGATTACACTTCCTGTTACAGGACATTCCTGTAGCAGTTGTGTCATCTGCTTCTGTAGGAAGTTAGGAAAAAAGTGAAGATATGCTTGATTGTCTCTGCTGGGAGCCAACTGGAAACTGGCTTCTGCCAATCTCTCTTTCCCTACTCCATAAAACCTTGTGGATGGTCAGTGGCTTAAGCAGCGCTCAGTGAAGGCAGTTAATACTTTACTTCTGTAATGGCTAGTAAACCAAGAAATGACTTAAACTTTTAAAAACAGCTTTCACTTGCATTTGGTGTGAAATCAGGTTAAAACAAACCAGTTTCCCTTGTGCCTTTCAAGCTTCATTTTCTTTTACCATTCCTATTGCAGATAAACACACGGATACCACTTTATTTTCTTCTTCTGGACAGTATCTAAATACAAGTATTCACCACATGGGCTTCTCCTGGTTATTGGGACAAAGGAGATTGGAGCTAGAATACTTTTTTAAACCAAACCCAAACTACTCTGTTTTTTGTTATTATTGCCCAGTATCTAGCTGTGTTAAGGCAGTTTTTGGGTAGTTTTCCATTTGT
Source organism: Falco punctatus (assembly GCF_963210335.1). Classification (NCBI taxonomy): domain Eukaryota; kingdom Metazoa; phylum Chordata; class Aves; order Falconiformes; family Falconidae; genus Falco; species Falco punctatus. The sequence continues at coordinate 92,924,096 of NC_137582.1, read as the reverse complement.
CATGTTGCAACACATACTCTGAACAAGGATGTGCTTTGCCACAGTAGGATTTCTTTCATGGAGGGTCAGCTGGAAAGAAGGAGGGAAGCCTAGAAGGCGGTACATTGGCGTAGTTTGGTACCTATGTTTGGATGTCCTGGTCTGTGCTAGTGTTCGCTTTGTTCTGTAACGGGTCTATTAGAAAAGCAAAAATACATACTGTGTTGTGAAGCCAGTAGGAACAGTACATAAAAGGCCCTTTGCCTCCCCCAGCCTCCCCCTGGCCCGAGGAGCGTAAGGAGCTAAACTGGGGGTGCGCCGCCTTTGGGAGTCGGGAAGAAACTTGCAAGTCTGTTACACAGGATCGGTTTCAGTCTCTGGGGCTGAACACCACTCATGCGGACTACAAGAACGCATGTTCCTTTTGGGAGCGCCCATTTTCATGTAGAAGATAAAGAACACAGGATTACTTTTTTAAAAATAAAAATTCACATTACATTTTTTGACAATAGAATGGATGAGTTGCAAGCTGAATATGTAATACCCTGAAGAGAAAAACAGAAGACAGGGAAGGCAGCATGATGTTCAGCTTTTGATATTTTAATAAAAATAGCAACCTTGCATTTAACCTTGAGTGAAGTGAGTTGGTTTTTAGTTGCTTGTAGGCATTGAAAAACAGTTTGAGCAGTTAGCCCACATTTATTATATGCTTAAATCAAAATAGCAGCAAATTCCAAATGAATCTAGTGGAGTACTGCTTTCCTCCTTGTGACACACACCCTTAGCATACAGAGTATAACGAAGGCCAAGGTCTTTACTGGATTCAGCAGTAAAAAAACCCACTATTGCACTTCTAGTGCATTTTCCTCCTCTAAATGGAATCTCCAGTTTATTTTGGTCTTTTTTTCCTTCCTCGGACACACCCGTAAGCCTCCAGTGGAAACTCCAGCTCACATGATAACTTTTAAACTTCTTTGCTGCTAATCATGCAGTGGGAGGTAACGTGAATGAATATTTAACAGCATCTTACAACAATTTTCAGCAGACACCAATAGTAATCTGCTGGGCAAAAGGAGACTGGGATATTTTTTCGGTACTGGAACTGAAGCTGTTATTTCTGACTTTGAGCCTGCTGCTGAATGCAGTACTGAAGATCCCCTCTCTGTTTCCAAATGTAATTTTGGGTTACTAAATAGTTACACAGAGGACAGACTTTTTATGGAAGAAACTAGTGCATCTGAGAATGAAAAGACAAATGATGGTTTGCCTAAATATTTCAAAGGCATAAAGATAAAGCTATAAGCAATAGAAAACAACCAAGGAACTAATAGCCAGACATGAAAACAAAATATTCCTTTCTCTTCCCTTCCCTGCCATTCATTAGGCTTTACTAAAGGCAGTCTTTTCAAAATAGGATGACCACAAGTTAGGTTTTGCTGTGTCCCTGGAAGGCTCTGATGTGACACTGTTCTCTCATCTTCTAAAATGGAAGGAATGAAGTCCTTGACCACATTCCAGGAGAAGACCAAGACCTCGCAGCTTCTCCCTGATGGTTGTCAGCAATCGACCTATTTCTTCAAAGTCCATGCATCAGTCAGCCAGGGCTATTTCATTCTCCCTGTCTTCAGACGGCTTTTGATCCAGAAAAAAATGCAGCTGCTCTACATGTGAGCAGAGCTGTTCCAAATGTGTTTGCCAGTGCTGTGGGCCAGGCAGGTGCAGAGTGGAACACCCGCCGCTGGGAGTTCAGCTGCGAAGGCAGTTAGAGCATCACGCAATTCTCCAGAGAGCTCTGAGACGCCCACCACGTTAAACTCAAACCATACACCGGTGAGATCTTCCTCTTGCTCTGTTGCTGAACCAAGCTCTCATTCGGCTGTTGTAGCGATTTCAAAGTTCCAGCCACCAAATACAGCTGCCTCCAACCCTTTCTGTATCATTCTGCATGAGTAATACAGGACAAAATGTTCTTCAGAAAGAGCTCAGTAGTGAGTAAACTTTTGCCTCGTCAAAAAGGTAGAATCTCTAGCTTGCTGTGGCAAAACTGAAATATATTAGTACTGAAAAATATTAATTTCTTGGATTCCTACTTGTTGTGAGTGAGTCCTGTTCAGCACTGCTGGTTTAGCACGGTTTATAAATTAAGCCAGCAAGTGTTTTCTTACTGTTCAGAAGTGATGGGTAATACCTCATCAGAATTGAACACAACTGTGTTATTAAAAAAAAATAAAATCAAATTTAATTCATTTTATGTGCCAGAATCTTGAGACACTTTCTAAGACCTGTTTATAATACTGTCTTCCAAAGGGAGGATGCCTCGCTACAACTACAGCTTATTTCAAATATTTGTAAAACAGTAATAAAATGTAGCGTACAGACTGCATGTTAATTACAGATGTATTACTCAAATACATTGAAACAGTGTAAATGTGGTGATACGACTTAGATAGTCTCTGGGCCACATTCCAACTGCCTAAAACTGGTGTGGGCTGAAAGTGTTTCAGACTCCAGTGGAATTAATTACTTGTATTTACCTTGGTATGAATAGAATAATCTGTAAAATAGCTTACTGAGAGCTTGACTGTTGCCCGAGACCAAATAACGGGTGGCCTTGTAAATAAAATACATATGTGAGTTCTGTAAATACATTTACCCCCTCTCAGAATCTAGGACCAGAACATGTTCCTGTGGGCTCCTGGATTTTGGAAAACTATGATAATTATCCCAAGAAAACCACCTTCAACTTTGAAGAGTAAATTGCATACTTTGTTTCATCTTTTTTTGCTATAAAAGAGTTATTGCCATTAAGTATGTGTTTAGACTGCATTCATTTCTCTGTCTGTGTACAGGAGCCTCCCACACATGAATTTTGCTAGTTTTTGTTACTTTACAATTCAGCTGTTTCTTCAGGTTTGCAGATCTTCTTTGAGATGTCTTAAATTGCTCTTAATCACATATATGCAATACTGTGTAATGTACTACATGGAAAGAGAATTTCTGCATTATTTTTAAAGAAGAAAAACCTTAAGAAAGAAGCATGTTGACCTAGGCATTACTTCAGACTCTCATAAACATAGCTGAGTTTTTCACTAAGCCTTTATGAACAGAAATGGATCAATTACGTGCAAATAGGAACGGATTTACTATATTAGATTTAATGAGCTAGCAGAGCAATTTGAGACAGGTTGTGAAATCACCCATTTCCTATCCTGTCAGACTGCCTGGATGTTCTGTAAAAGAGGCAGGGAACTCTGCACCTAGATTTGTCCTGGCAGATTTGTTTAATTTAAGCCTCCTAGGGGAGGAAAACAGATAGGCATTGTGCATGTGCACATTGCAGATTTAAGTTCCTTTAAAACTCCCCCAAGGAGTGGCTAAACTGCCATTTTCCCGTGTGCAGGAGACCGTTCAAAGGAGGAGTGATTGCTGGCACTCCTCTTGCTCAGCCGTGATGAACCATCTTCCTTCAAGAAGCTGAAGGGAACGGTGCCTTTACCTGCTTCAGCCAGCTGGCTTATTTTGTCCGGATATTAAATCCAGACTAAATTTTGTAAAATTGTTTATGGAGTTCTGTGCATTCCCTTTCAGATGTCTAGTAGATACACAAGTAAACAAGGTCATCTTGGTTTTAGTTGAGCAGAACTTTGTTCTTTCCCCTGGCAAGGCTGCAGCCCAAACGTAGAGCTGTTCTACACCGAGTATCTCATCCGGACAATGTTTTTAGGATGAGCTTTATTTTAACATAGGAGATAGATTTGTAGAATGTCAGAGCTCTAGGTGTATTTAGATAAGGTAAAGCTCCTTTTATAGGTAGCATGTGAAGTTCAGCTTCCTCATTTGAGAACAGGGTTTAAGGGCAGAAAGAATACAGATAAATTGAGACTGGTGAATGTGACAGCTCAAAGCCACTGTCAAGAGTATTTGCAGGAGAAAAGTGTTCTTGTCACAAATCACAAACATTAGTTCTGCTGCTCCTGCTTGTAATGCGCTCAGCAGCATAACTGCTCTTTGCTGGAGTCCAGCTCACATTCAATCAACTGCAGGAAGAATATTCTCCCATCTATTCTGAGGTTTTTAAACACTGAGTGAGAATTGTGGTAACAGTGAGGTACAGGACTCATAAAAGGATAAGACTTCAACATTTGTGTTACTTTAGAACCAAAACCTCTGCAATTCATTGCAAGGAACTCAGCATAAAAATCAACGCTGCTAGTAAATAAACCTTTACAAACGACAGAAAAAAAATCCCAAATCATAGCAGTCCTCTCTAAGCTGTAGGTCATTTGGTCTGGCCCCATGCTTGAAATAAGGCCAGCTGCAGAGGGAAATCACATTCCTCGGCACCACACCTTGTTCACTGCTGGCTGCCTCCAGGGACGGAGACTGCAGCCTGCGTAACCTGCTCAATGCGTGCTGCCGGCTTCCCATGACACCACCACAATTTCCAGCAGCCTACCAGGCAGGCTGCTTCCCTGAGTTACCTCCCGATCTGCAGCAGCAGCTGCACCATTTAGACCCTTATACTCCAGTCAGGATGCAAGTAACGAAGTGGCCATGTTTCCAGCTTGTGCAAACTGAAAAATACCCACATGTAGCCAGGGTGGTTCACAAGTGGTAGAGTTAAGAGTGGCCATGGACTGTTAGAAATGTGGACACGCAGAATGTCAACACCAGACAATTACCATTTATTCTGCTTAGACAGCAGATGACTTAAAGTGGTTACCTCTTTCCATCAATGCAGGAATTCACCTGCATCCTCACCTGAAGAAATTGTACTTCTGCCAGATAATCTATCAGATTCTGTGACAAATCTACCTACCCCAAGGAACAGGTCAGCTGCAGCTGTAGGTCTAAAGAGGCCTTCAAAGACTCATAGAACATGGCAGAGACAGTTTTACTATGGAAAGATCCATTTCTGGTAACAATACAGGAATAGTGGTTCTGACACGTTACTGAAATCAGTGTGCTTACTTTTTGGAGGAGGAGGATTGGTTTGCCCCTTGTGAATGCAGCGAGGGCTGGGTATGGGGGTACCACGGGCTCCAGGTGCGGCATTCTGTCCTTGCTCTTAACGGGACCTCTGAGAGAAAGCGGCCCCCAGAAACACCAGGCACCCTGCACACACAGCGGGTGGCAGGGCAGATGAGTCAAGAGTTTTCTTCATTCTGCAGACTGCAGATTCCTGTGCCCAGTATCCTCCTTTACCAGCTCATGCTCGTTTTTAAAGCCATACAGACTTTCTTTGCTTATTATTCTTGATAGCAACTATCAGCCCGATTCTTATAATGGGGTGTATTGTAGTTGTCCCCAGTTACCCTCTCCCGTTTCTGTTTTACAAGAACACAAAAAGCCACATTCGTTGCATTCCCACTTGAAAAGTAACAGTTTTAAGACCGAACCAGGAACAGTTATAGACAGTGACTGTATCAGTATCCACCTTCCAGGTTATGACCTATTTATTTCTTATCTGTAGCTTTACATTATTTCTCACTAACTTAAACCAAACACTTAATCTTTGTAAATATTCTTCCTGTGCTTTCACTATTTTATGAATAATTAGCTCATACCTACTTTATAGAAAGATCTGGGCCACAACCATCAAAATCAGTGTTTATAAGGGAATAATCGAGACAATGAAGAATTCAAAAGGTATAGCATGGAAGGAAGGGCCAAGTTTTTCATTTAGAGAAAGTAATTTAATTTGTTACAAGTTTATATTAAGTTTTAGTTATTTAAGTATTTGGATGAAAAAAACCCTAAGATGTAAAAGCCTAGGAGGTATATTTGGTAGTTTCACTTCCGTACCCACGTCATGAGTACAATGACAATACATACTCCATCCCACTTTACCATGCTGCTTCTCCCATTTGATTAGCCTCGATTTTTTTCTTACAAAGATTAATCTATAAATACACATGGCCTCCCTTCACTGTAATACAATTAAATTCTTTCACCTCCCAACTCATACAGGGTGGCAGTACTTCCCTATAAAATATTTAAAAAAGGCGTGGGAAAATCAAAGTGAAATCCACATGAATTCTTTGGCACTGACAGGGCTTCCAAAAACCAGGAGATGAAGACAACAGCTCCATTCTACACACATTCAGGATGACTTTTCCACAGATTCTGTAGTACCTCTGATACCTACGCAGACAACTCCGTTCAAAGAACTACACTGGTTTTAGTGTATTTAAAAATTGTTCATATATTTAGCAGCTTTCCAGTATGACATTTGTAAACACAACAGAAGACAGGATGCAACTAAGTTTTAAGCATCCTTTATTAATTTCAAACAACTGCCACTTCCCAACACCTTCCACCCGAGTTACAATTTTACACGTACTGTAGAAGATTGCTCTATCTCCAGCAGTGTCACAGACTGGTCTGCCTTCTGTGTACAGGTCAATATACAGATAAAGGTTCTTCAGAGGTTTAAGGCCACTTACCCTATGTATGGAGATAAAGTATTATTAGAAAGGTTTTAAATGAATCATTCTATCAAAAACACTTAAACAGTTTTTAATTTTTAAATTATATCAGTATACACCAAGGTAATAAAAGCACATTCTAACTGCATAGGGCTGGTATCTTGTTTTTTTTCTGAATGCCTAGCAAACTAGGGACGTTAAATGCGAAGCTCCTTGTCACCATGAGGGAGAAGGGAACAGAAATCAGCACAGTAGATTTAGCCAAACTTTCTATTTGTAGGACCTCAGGTGAAGACACAAATTACATCTTCATGTACAGGAGAAAAAGAGCAATTATCCTCCCTCTCAGATCAGCTGAGAAATATTCAACATGAAAACTCTTGTTGCACAGCTCTTCTGTTTGCGCTAAGCTGCAACCATGGGAATTCAGCTGACTGCAGCAGCTCTACTCAGAGCACAGGCTACCGGGACAGGTACTGCCTAAAACTGGAGAGGTTCCTCAAGACTGTCAGTTAAGTCCTTGATTCCAGAGGCTTTTGAAGCCAGAACTAAAGATTTTCTACTATTGTGAACAAGAAGTATCAGCTGAAGCTGATACTGGACGGAGGACTGAAATCCACTTGTTTTGAATAACCCATCAGCTATTCTCTGTATCAACAGTAGTTGGAAAGAATTAAAATAAATAATGAACCTGCTGAAGTTAAAGAAGAAAGTGCATCACCTGTTTCAGTATTTACTAGTTAAAACAGACATATTTTAACCAAATATAATGGGAGATTTTTTTCCTAAATTTCACAGGTTTTGTACTGATCATTCTACCATTTTAAGAAAACTACATTTAAACAGTAATACCTATTTACCTACGTTTAATCACAATAAATAAATAAATAAATAAATCTCTTCAACCAGAAATGAAAAAACCCACATCTACATAGCAAATTCTAATACAGTAAACAGTCTGTTTCAGGAATTATCAGTACTGCAGCAGTGTTAATCAATTCTACATTGGAATGCTGGAAACCAAAAGATTAAGACAGAACTACATGAAGAGTATTTTTCGTATCTTATAGGACAGAAACCTTTGTTCATGTCTTCCGGTAGCCATCATCTTCTTTTGAGCTGCACCTACAACACAAAGAACAAGTAAACGAGCAACTTTATGCTTCTCCAGAATAGCTTAAAACAGTTCTGTAGGCATTAAGGGGCATCTTTTCTACTGCTTTGTTCCTGTATCACCACCTCATTTCATTGTTTTATACTCCTATTTTAAGAATAAGGTACAAAGCAACAGAAAGAATAAGCTACTACTACATCTGTGTAAAACTGCCCTCAGAGGTGCTGCCTACGTTTAAAAGTGCAAGGTACTTTCTGTATTTAGCTAGCAAGCAACTAGTGTTTCATTAAACGTGAAAGCTAATTTTTTTCATTTCCTGTATGAACAAGATACCTTAATATGTTGAAATAAGGAGAGATTATTTTTTATTAAGTATTTTACAATATAAATTGAGAAGAGACAGGCTGAAGGTTCCAAATAGGCATACAAAACCACCCATCTCCTGCTTGTTTTCGTAGTTAGTTCATTACATCTCCTCGGTGGGGTATTCCCCACCAGCAGAATGACTGCTTTGTGTCATTTTTCCATTCTTGAGTGCACTAAGAGTGCATGATTGCTGCCATTATGTACCTAGATGGATACAAAAACCCTTCTTAGTTCAAAGAAGTATAATAAAGTACGTGAAACCAGTGGGGTTTTCACAGCTTGTCAGGATACATTAATAAAAACGAAAAGGTGACTTCTTAACATTGTCAAACAGAACATTAGAACAGCAGTATAGACCTGAAAAGTTGGTTCTGTTTTCCTCACCCTGTATAACCAACTCAAATGTTTCAAGCTCTTTTAATTTGTTGCTAAATGTTTATCTACACATGCTGTCAGAAATAACCTTGTTAGGAAGGTGAAGTTGGTGTCTCAGCAAATCAGACCCATGGAGTAGGCGTTGAGTGGCCTGTGACTCGCTTTCCTTTTTCTCTTTCAGCACCATCAAAAGGAAAAGTGAGAAAAACAGCACAAACATTAGTTAAAGCCTGAATTTAATCCCATGTCCTACAGGAATAATTTCATTACAATGAAAGCAGACAGACAGTATCTGTAGGGCTTTTTGCTTTGTTTTCGTTTAAGCAGTGATAATTATATATCTAATTAACATAGCCTATAGCTCTCCCAAAGATCATAATGTTTAATAATCCCTTTAATTAAATGATTAATAGGAAATGCAGGGGTGGTTCTTACGGATTACCTGATTTACCATCACTGAAGACAGATTCTTTTAAAAATGGCTACAAATGCCTTGTTCACAAAAGACTTTATTATCTAATGATGCATACTGAAAACATACAGAAATCTGCATGGTCCACTTTACATGCAGCAGAACAATCTTCACTTTACAATAAGTAAGTGTCAACTGTTTTATGCAAGAGACAACACTTTAAAGTCACATTTCTTAAAGAAAAGCTTCATTTACAAAAGAAATAAAAGGTAAAGAAGCAATTACCGCTTTTAAAAAGCAGCTGCTTTGTTCAAGAGTGGAAGGTTTATGCCTGTATTGAAAGACAACATGATCACAAATAATGAAAACAATGAACAAATGAAACACTTTTAGCATAAAGCAGTACACTTTCAAAATGACATACAAATAGTTAAAAATTTCCTTATGTTGTCTATCTATCCTTTAGATATAAGGTCTTTCGAATGAGATCCCAACATACGTAATTACTAAATGAAAACTCTTCTGTAAGTATTGGTTCTATGTCATAGTGAACTGTATTTAACAAAATGTATACAAAGTCTATAGCAAGTTGATTAAAAAAATTAAAGTAATAAGAAACAGTACACTGAAGGCGCTCTATCCATCAAGTGCGCACTCTCAAAGTTTTAAATGTGATGAACAGAACAGAAGTTGTAACTATGCCACGGTTGCAATGCCAGAAAATAAAACAAGATCATTTATCAAACATGCAGGGAATTCTGCCACAATGCTATTGTCTCTCATTTGTCAGTTCTTCCAGTAAAATAACAGCTTAAACACCGGTGATGTTGATGGGTTAGCTTACCTTCAGTGTACTGAAAGTTGTACACAACCTGCTTTAAAAGAGGAGACCATCCCTGCGGGCAGGCTCAAGAAGGAACAGACCCCCTTCGGCACTGACTACACCAAGGGCATGCTGCTGTGGCCTGCACACACACACCTAGGAAAATGTGAATATAAACAGCATTTATGCTGGCCATTTTTTAAAGACAAAAATGAAGCCAAGTCTGCTAAAAACAAATCAACCACCCAGTATTACTGCTCTTTTTTTTTTCTTCCTTTTTTTTTTTTATAACAGATGCTTTTTTCTTTTTATAATATATACGAACTGCAACCATATACATTAGCATTGTACTTCTGTGCAGTCTTGGCAATTAAAAGAGTTCTACAGTGAAAATTTTCACGTAAGACACAGAACAGAATTACTCTAACATTTCTAAAAGAAATATCAGCCTTGATGTTAATTCAAATGTATCATCTCTTCCTCAACTTTGCAGGGGAAATATTTATGTTTATATACATTAATAACTGCTGTGAAATTTCTTCAGTCTTTGTATCTTAATTACTCAAACCCTTTGAACTTCTTCATCTGGTTTAAATTTTTTCCTGGATGAAGGCGTGCTGCAGAGCCTGGTTGATGCTAATTCGTTTAGCTGGGTCTAACATTAGAATCTGGTCCAACAAGTCCTTTAGCTGGTGCACTTTTTTACGCTGGTCTTCAGGGAGTCGTTGGCACCCAATCAAGTCTGCTAACAGGTCCTTGGTTGGATTTATGGTGCTCATAACAGTAACTTTCTCCTACAAATACAAAAATGGCAGCCTTGTAGAACAGAAGTAACACACAAAACCCCCTATCCCTGTTACAGAGCTTCAGCAGCAACTTCTCTGCAGGGTTCTCTCAGATCTGATTAGCAATGCCCTTCCTCATCATACGGCCTCATAAATCCCCATGTGGGCAAAGGAAAAGTAGAAATAATACTGTCAGGGGCAGGCCAGGCTGCATCCTTCACCAACAGCCAGTGCATACACAAACCTAACATCCCAGTTAATGGAAAACATCAAAATTTCATGTGGAAAAATCCCCTAATTCTGTGATTCGCAATAAATATACTATGTTAAAATGATACAGAAAGTAATAAGTGATCTTGTGAAATATCTGTGATTATGTGAAATCCCCTAATTCTGTGATTCGCAATAAATATACTATGTTAAAATGATACAGAAAGTAATAGTGATCTTCTACAACATAAGCACATCATACTGGAATGGGACATCCTTCTCCAAAATAAAGGCAGAATTTATTTTATTAGTAATTTAAGGTTAGATTATGTGGAGATACCCTGTGCACCTACCAAGATAAAACTCAGCTTTCTCTTAAACGTGTTTCTAAATAGTGTGTGGGGGGGAAATTAAAAATCTCTGTTGCCAGTTTACAACTACGTATCTTATCCATACCACCACGAAAGGACATTCTAACAGTTTGTAAAAATCTTATCTTTAATTAAGAGGACAAGATACATTTGAAAGGTCATAATAGTAAGAAAGCTTGGAAAAAAGGCATGTTAGTCAACACATTAAGGACTTACCCTCTCTGTCACTTTATCTACTTCTATATACATAAAGTTGAGATTTTGATCAAAGTGCTGATCTTTGAACACACCTTTTCGAATCATCTGGAAAATGAGGGAAAGGCAAGAGTTTCAGGCAAGTTTTCTGTGTTTTACGAATTCCACAATTAGCATTGATGTCTACTAACTTATTGGAACATGAATAATTTGAAACTAATGAAAAATATATCAAAAGGACAGCAAGAAATGTTTAGATTGAATTAAAAAAAAAATACAGTTCAAACAAGTTGAAAAAGACACAGTATCTTACATTGACTTACGTATTTTTTTTCAGGTCAGTGCTTAGAAGTTTTCTGCTTTCGCTTTATACTTAGTCTATGAAAAAGAAGCTGTATACTTTCACTTCATAAGATTTTAAATCAATATAAATTATACAGTCAGAGTGAAGTCTGATATTTACTTGCTGTTAAGAAAAGATGTACACGATAAGAAACAGAATGCAGAGAGAAAAAAGAAAGTATGTTCTACTGTTCATTTTAGCAGTTTCAGATATTAATTAGAAATCATATACTTATTTTCCTTACCTTGTTTGGCATCTTTCCTTTGAGATCCATGGCTAGTTTCAACATATGGTTATTGGTTTTGCCAGGAAAGAGTATTTTTCCTGTATAAAGTTCATATAATGTGCAGCCTACAGACCACATATCTATACCATAGTCATAGATTTTTCCTATAACTGAAACAGAGCAATTCCAGTTAATTCCATAAAGGAGCCTTAAACAGTATAATATCACAAAACCAGACAGATGAACAATTTCCAATTTGTAAATTATATTGGTGCTCCTCCTCTTAGGAATAAGAAGTTACCCTAAAAGGACGCAGACTTAACTTTTATAGTATCCCTATTTTAGAAAGGGAGGTGTTTACCTAACACCCAAACTAATCAGCATGAATTAAGTTAGTAAAAAAACAAGAAGTCAGAACAATACCTCTAAATTAAAACATAACTATAACCAATCAGAATGACTTCTCCCTGTCCTCACTGAGCTGACCACCAACATACATGAAGAGTTACACAAGCATGCTTTCAAAGTCTGAATTTTTGACTGCCATCATATTTCCAGAGTGGTGTTTTGCTAAGACCAAACAGAGAGTAAATTCAAGTCAAATTCTCATTTGCTAGTACTGGTATGGTATATAGCTACGTTAAGTATACTGCTTATGATACATGTAGCCAGTACAAAGGTACTTACTGATTTCTGGAGCGCGATAAAATCTACTAACTAGATACGGTGTGATGTCATTATCTGCGACATGTGAAGCTGATCCAAAATCACAAAGCTTTAATATCGTTTTAGACTCATTCACCTGAAAGTTAAATGTAAATATCCATTAGCACTATTTGTAGACAGAATTGCCAACAGCACTGTGAAAGTGACAATACATAAAGTCTGAGATAAGAAAAGCATTCAGCCTTTAAATTGGAAGTTCCTCCCATATTTCAATCCTTCCTCTCTGTATTCTGAGGAAATTGTGAAACTTTCTTAATTGAAAGTGACAGTTAATGTCTTCAGATCCTACAAAACACAAAAAGGTCAGTTTCACATACTTTTCCTTTACCGAAATATCCTTGGTGGATCCAGATTTCATTCAAGATACTGAAATTGTATCAGTTTAGACTTCCAATTCTAGTATCTGGAGTACCACTCAAAACAGCATATTATTTACATAACCCATGCTTACATAGTACATTTTACTGCTGTGGTGGCAAGAAGAGAACATTTTAAATCAAATAAAAATATGAGTTTGTCACAGGGATGACACCAAGAAAATCAAAGGAAATGTGTTTGATTCCTCTGTTGTAGATCTCACACCCTGCTAACCCGCAGAATGTTTAATGGAAACAGAAGAGGAAAAAGGCATCAAGGACTTTCTGCCATTATCTCATTCACACAAACAAAATCTCCATCCAGACTCAAACCACCTACTTCCATTTTACAGAAAGCAAGAACATTTTTCAACTACTGATGGAAAAAGTCCCAAGATTTCTCCTGAGAAAGAACACTGGAAGGTATGCTTTCTATAAAGAAACGCATGGATGCAGGTTTGTTTGAGAAAGACTGTATTGAATAAAAGATTTTATTTAGATGCTGTATACTTCTTTCTATTTATACCACAATAGCATCTTGTATCAAAACATGAATCCCTAACATTTCCAGATAAAGTGAAATTTGACTTCATCTAAATTAAAAGAATTATATTAATTGTAAATATTTAATTTTCCAATATAGACTCTGCAAAATAAGTTTCAATTATTTATTACTTACCAAAATATTATCTGGTTTAATATCTGCATGTAGGATATTGCATCTTTTAAGAAGTTTTAAAGCCAGGAACAACTGCTGGCTGTAGGAACGCACAGCTTTAATATGGAGGCCAACATCTTTCCCATACTTCTTCAACACCTCTCGTAAATTCATACTATTAAAAGAAAGGAAGAGAGAAAGAACAGAAAAGCTTACCAAAGACAAACATAGTGGCTTCCTGAACTGTAAGACAAACTTCCTATATTGTATAATTACTTACTGGACTGGCTTAATTCACAACACATTCTTAATCAAGATTAATTTGAGTGGATTTATTTGCACATGAACAGCATTTTCTTAATAACTGTAAAGCCTTTGTACTTGCTTTCTTCAGAAATAAATAAGGAAGGAAGTATGCAAAAGATACAAGTTGAGAAGGTGATTTTTTGGTGACTTAAACAGCAGATAAAAAGACCATAATTCCAGGACAAAACAATCACTGGATATAAATAATGTTCAAGTGTGTTATAAAGAGATAGTGCAGCACAAAAATAATTTGTTGTATGGCTTATTAATGAAAATATAATAGCAATTTCATAAAGTTTGCATTGCTTCAGCATACAACTTATCTTCACCTGAAATATGGCAAAAATTAAAATGACATACACAGAAAACTCAGGATAAGAACAACTGATGTCTCTAAGTGGGAATGGAAACTAAGGCAATTAATATATCCGCATCTACCATACAATAGTGTCTGCCATTAACCTGTCATAAGACCTTAATTATTTAAAGGAAAACTGAGCATGCAAAGAAACCACCGTAACAATTTTCTTCCTTAGAGCGTTGTTATATATGTACTCTTCACAGAATATACAGCGCTTGCTGAACTTCTCTGGGAATTAATTATGAAAACTAACAAGAATATTGTGACATACACACAAGCCCCCCTGTGCCCTGCAAACCAAAGAAAAAAAGAGCAGCATTGGTGAGATGCCCCATTTTTAATAATACATTATTTTATTTCAAATATTGTCCAGGCAGAAAATTCACAATGATGCTTTAAGTACATCAGCAATACTTCAGCATTCTGTTCGTCAATTTGTGCCTCCAGATAATATTTTTTTAAAGGTCCATGCGTTTTTGAATCTTGGCAATAGAGCAAGGTATCAAAACAACAGCCAAAATCAAAAAGTAAAGATCACTCAATAGTACTTTACTTTTTACAGAGAAGCCCAAACATTTGTCATCTTACCTGAGTGGCTCAAATACCAGACAGAGATGTTGTTTGTGGTAGAAATGCCTGAACAACCGTAGACAATGAAACTTGTCATCAGGATCTGCATCATTGAGCTTCTTCAAAAATTCCAGTTCTTTTAGGCCAGTTTTTTGCCTGAAAACAGAGAAATATGATTATAAAGGAAAACCAGTGAAATTCTAATACCTTTTTAAAAATCCAGACATTCACTAGTGTGGTTATAATTATCCAGAAATGAGAAGTGTCTTGTCACTACTTAACGCACCACGTCTTGAAAAAAAATCACAACAGTCTTTTGCTGTCAGAGTCGACACATTGGGTAAGCTTGTTTAATTCCCTGATCCTCATTGTGCCTTTGTATTCTGGTTAACCTTTTCCTCCTCCCTCCTGGTTGCATGTAAAGCTAAAATTAAGATTTCCTCCTGTGATATGACATTTTAGTTTCAAACAGCACTCGCTCGAGAAGTTTAGTTTTTTAAAGAAGTACTTAACCACATACATTATTACAAAAAGTTTTCAGCTTAAGACTTTTAAGAGTCAAGTACACACCCAAACTTAATGATACAACACACCAAACTGAAATAGCTTATCACCCCCCTCCTTTTTTAAAACTTTTCCAGATACCTATTCATATAACTCAAAATAACACAGTTATACACACAGCAAGTCAATTTTTAAAACCTCCAAGGTAAAACGCATGGAAAATATTTTTATTTAAGTTGTCTTTAACGGAAGAGAACATAATATACAACTGCAGAAATACAGCAGCAGTTACTTAATACAGCATTATAGGTAAGTCCTCACATAAAGTATGATCTATTAAACTGTGTTATTCTGAAAGATCTCAAAAAATTTTTTTTGCCAACAGAGAGTCCCATTCCTTTTCATATATCTTATATACATGTAAACATATAGACTATACAAAAATAAATAATGTACACAGGTCTTTTTGTAAGTTACAGGTGATCAGTTAGGATCCAACCCATACGTCTGACAAATCGATTTGGTCCATCAAAACAAAGTTTTTTTTACAGTCCACAACTCCCATCTCAATAATTTTAGGGCTGGGCTGGCCTCGTATTGCTACCACTGTTCCCTGCAGTTTTGCTAATGAGAAAGTGCTTGATGAAAATGCAAGTACCCTTCTCCCTGTGATAGCTGTAAAGAAGTGTGGATACATAGTCCTCAAGCGCTTCCCATTATCTGGCTCATATTAGCAGAAAAGGCAGGAAATCACAGCTGTAATCTGTTACTTCACTTGAAACAAAGGGAGATTCAAATCACAACATGAAAATCGTCCAACTGTTACATACACTGTATTATTATCAGTGAACAAAAACATTACTTACATAAGTTCATTGTTCCTGATGATTTTAACCGCTACTTCTTGGTTTGCTCTTGCCATGTCCCTGGCTCGCACTACGTTACTGAAGACTCCCTGACCAGTGTAACCATAGACATTGTAACGTTTATCTAGAACTTCACCTATATTAACACCTGAAGGATAAAATCAAGCAATTTAAAGTTAAGTGACATATATAATGAAATTTTAACACTCTGTAAATTTCAGAAGAAGAGGGTAATGGTATAATCACTTCATTTCATAACGTGCAATGTCTTCTATCACCTAGCTTTACGGAAATTATGGGGAACAAACTGATTCTGGAAGTCTGGAGTCTTTTTGTAAGCGAGGTTAAAACCTGCATCATCATTTCATCCAGTACATTACACAGTCAGTCAGGGCACGCGTGGTACATCTACACTAGAGTAACATTTCAGTACTTTTACATGAGGACCTTTTCCATTCAGCATCCTCATTCTAGCTGTCCCTGCCAATCAACAGATACAACTTACGGTAATAGCCTTCTGCATCAGTCCAGTTATCCCTGAGGTTGGGGTTTTCTTTGAAGTCTTTTCCAAACCCAGCAGCCCTTAGACGAGCACTCTGAAATAAACAGAAAAGTAACAGCTTTGCTTGTATGCTCTATGTTCTTCCTTGATGTTTACTTATCAACCCCCCTTTTTTCCTACTGAAACACTGTTCCTCTCCACAGCACAAACACACTTATCTTGTAGGAGAGAGAAACTACTGAACACAAAATGCTATTTACATACCAGTATCTATAGACTGACACAAGGGAAGATGATGAGGTCCAACCAACAGAACTATTATTAAACATTAATGGGCAAAGTTTCAGTTAGTACTCAGGAGGAATTTACACAAGTCATGTTAGAATGCACATTTTGGACCATCTGAAGAAGATTTTTTACTTTACAGTATGTTTGTAGTAAAGAAGTTTAGCAATTTGCAAGGAAAATGTAACTGTTTAGGCCTTGAATTTCTGTTCATTCAATGCCACTTCACAGATTTCATACTATTACACTTACAATCATAATATTACTAAAATTGCTATTGACATCTCTGAACAAATTTAGCAATAATTATCACAAATTAAAATCTGTAAAGTAATGAAAATCTTCAACTGAACAGCAGTTTCTGGAAGGGGGATTGCATACTTACAAGCCATATATATCTCTACTTGTAACTTTCAAATCTTTAAAATGACACATACACCCTTCACTATCCTTCAAGTATCTATCTTTTTCCAGGTCAAAGTGGTTTTGATTTATTTTATTATTATTACCAGTGTTACTAGAGTGCACCATGGCAGCCTTTTGTCACCAATGCTTCTGCCATAGCAAATAGGTTTTATCTGTCATCACCGAAAAATAACTAGAGAATTTCTAACTTGAGGAAAGTTGTTGTCTTGAGACTGTTGTCTCAAGTGTTGTACATCAGCAACGATGAGGTAGATTTACAAAGAATGGCAAGAAAAGTCTCAAAATTGGTCACTGGACTGCCCATATTCACAGGCCACTTCAGCACATTTAGAGAAAAACTGGTGGAATAGGGCAAAGTAAAACCAGGAAATGTATCTCTTAAAAAACAGCCCCAACCAAAACCAACCAACCAACAAACCCCACCAAACAAATCACCACATTACTCCAACACAGCATCATCAGCAAATTAAGATACCTTACAGACACTTTTTAATTAACCATACATGAATCTCTGAAAAAAAGTACCTATTTAGAACAGTGCAGCATGGTAATATTAACATAAAGCTTAACTTAGAAATAGGTTTATTACTGTTTGCCACTATAGGCCCTATCCAAACAGGTGAATTCCCCAATTGCTTACTCTGGCCAAACTCCCACTAATTTCAGCAGGTTTTCTTTCACTGAAATACTAATTAAGAGCTACTTTGCCTTGGCTGATCAAAAGATTCAGAACATATTATCCACTCAGTTACACATCCTCTTACAAATCAAAGTTCCCACAAACCTCAAGTGACAGTAATTCTCTAATAAAAAATGAAGCAAAAAAGTCATATATTTCATCTCCAAGAATTACCTACATCAAAGTATGCAGCGAACATATCATCTGATTCTGTGAACATATCAGGAGCTAGCAGCTTCTTCTGCGCTGAACCTTAAAAATGAAATCTAGATTACTCAACATGAAAAAGATGACAAACTCTGTTACCAGTATAATTCGTGACTTGGTATCTTTACAATATAATCTTAGGTCAGTATGTTGGCAAACAGGTGGCTCTACTAATGTTTCTAGCAAATACCATTTTACAGTCTAGAAATACAAAGCTCAAGATTGGTTAAGTTCTTCAAAGCACTCAAAAATTTGTATCTCCTTGAAAAATTAAGTACAATAGCTTTCAAATAATTCATGTAGTAGCAAAAGTAGTACATACTTATGTGATCCCTACAGATAATTACTATATCTATATAGTATATATTATAAATATACTCTCTCTATATATCTATTTATATATGTTTATGTATAAAAAGAAACCTAGAATGAATGTCTATGTATAAAAACCAATATAGACATGGTTTCAATATAAAGGTTCAGGCTTTTCTGCTGACAAAGTATTTTACTCAAAAACAAAGCTGTAAAGCCCAAAAGATGCGTCTTTGGAAAATGTTTTCTTCAACCCTGCCAAAAAGGACCTCACGCATAGCTTTTAGTCAAAGACAATGTTTACTCTTACATTTAAGAGAAACATTTTTAACGTGGGCAAGATAATCCCTTTCTCACCTTTTTATCATCTCTAAAGTTCCAAAGACATTTTACTTGGTTGATAAAAGCAGAGAAATATAGATTAAGTACATATTAGTGAAAACAAGTAAACTTCAAACTATCTCGTAACACACATTATGGTAGCATCCCCTCATGACCATGGTAAATCACAGGCACTCCCTCGAGGGTATTAAGCAATGGAGAAAAATAAATGGTTAATCTCAGGTGCTTCAGGTCTCAGGATGTATATAGCCAACCACATGCATACAAAATAACTAGACTGAAATCTTTCAACAGTATCAAAAACTCTCATCCATCACACTGACACAGTTGTTTCAAGGTATAGACCTGTCACCTGACACTATGGGGAGACAGGTTACACCATCATTTCACAGACAGACCCTTCCAGCAACTTCCTCAAATGTCTTTTTTAGTTCCAGTTACTCACACTTGCACTGGGCTACAATGAGTTATTAACTAGTTCTGTAGGAACTTACTATCCTGGCTCTGTATGAGGTCAGGATAGAAATAAAAAATAGCTTGTACAAAGAAAGACGATCCACTGCTTCCATCTGTTATAGCCACCTCCAACCCCGAATCTTACCCATACGTGAAAATTCCCAGATTTTAGAGTAACTGCTCTGTTTTCAAAACCAAACCTTTTTCATATCTTAAAAATATCTACCTAGTTAACAGCTATATTTTCATATGCTTTGGTGGACAAAATTATAAAGCAGTACATGCCTTGACAAAAAAGTAAAAAGACATACAAGAAGACTAAATCTAAATTTGCAGTATGCAAATCAAGAAAAAGTGCGTAAGGTAGTTCCTTTCTACCTCCATTGCAGGAGAACAATCTGAACACACACTGCTCAAGGGTAGACCAGTACAAACTACAGGGCAGTACACTGGTCCCAAAGAGATGCAGTTTTATTACTTCGAAAAGAAGCATCCACTAGAGGATAGCGTATTGAGCCCCCAGGGATACATTTAGTGCATGACATGAAATACAAACCAACCGTCCAACTATTTCCTGAGGGGTTGGGCAGCTTTCACAGCCCTTGTTAAACAGCATGCTGTTGCAATTAAACTGCAAAAAGAAACTGATGTAGGGAAAACAAGCTCAAAGTACGACCACACAGCAACTAGGCACACCTTTGACTACTTTAAGATGTAAAGTAATCCACTCTCAAAAGACAGTGAAAAAAAATAACCAACCCCCCTGATTTTCAGTATTACAAGCTGCACTGCAAGATGCTTTATGTTCCTTTTACCACAGCAGGCACAAGGCCGGTTTTGTATCAAGATGTATTTCATTTCAGTATTGCTGTGTAATAATATACAATGATCACGTGCAGGGAGGAAGAGGAGGAAATGTCCACTTCTCCAAGAAATTATGCCACCAAAATGGACTTACTAGCATTGACTCTCAAAAGCTTTAATCATTCTATAAATGACTACAGACCCACTTACACTTGTCCGACACCGTGGTTTTGACCAAAAAAAAGGGACAAAAGGGGCACAGTTCCCAACCCACCCCGAAGTAAAGACTAGGACTATATTAAGCTTCTACGAAAAGAACATGCATAAGTGAAAAGAAAAATTTGGAAGTTAAAAGGGTAATTCTTAATTATAAAGACAGACATCGTTATTTACTCTTCCAAATGTACAGCACACATTGTATTGTGTTAAGAGTTACCAGAAATACAAAGAACGTGTTCCATTTGCATTCTCCTCCTCCTTACAAGCAAGCTGTATTTTAATGTTGTCAGTATGTAATATTTGTGGAAATTCTCAAATTCTGTCCAAAAAGTCAATCTACTGCCAAGTCCTGAAGTATAGTAAGGAAACTAAGCAAAATGTCTGAGCTTTCATAACCTGCACTATACAGTGAGATTTCAGATTCTTACCGTTGTTCTGTTCAACTGTCATGAGGTTGTGCTTGGCTTTTACTGACGCCTCAAATGTGTCCACGTTTTCTCGTTCATACTCCTTAACATCAGCAGCTACTCTTTCTAGGATGTCATCTGGTGAGTTCGAGCGACTACGCGTACTGCTTTGAGGACTGCTTGGTTCAGATGGTACAGATATATTACTGTCTTCTGTCTGGCCTTTGTATTTCTAAAAAGAAATCTAATTATTAATCTTACCATCACAGCTTATCACAATTTAAACATTTTTACGCTTACCTTTTCAACAGTTTGTGCTAAACCTTAATCTTTGCTTTCATAATCATCTACACCTCTAAAAGCAATGGATTATTTGCAGAATGGGATAGACCTTCTGAAAATTATTCTACCACAACACACCACAGCCCAGAGCATAAAACAAGACTGAAAAATTCATGTGTCTCTATTTCCTTAAGAACTGATTTTTATTGAAGATTAACTATTTTGTTGTTCGTGACAAAATGTCAGTAGAGGTAAAATAAACCATTCTAACATGTGTTGAAGTCTTTAAGGACAAATTAATGATTTTACATCTTTCATCCTAGAATCTTTCCCATTTTTATTAGCGTTATGTTACAGAAAAGTAGTTTTCAGATTCAGGGGGTTTTATTTGAATTGGAAATCCTGTTTATTCATTCATTCTTGTTGAAAAATTTCAGATGCATTAAAAAAGTTCAAGACAACACCTGTACAAATTATTTTTTTTAAACTTTAAGTACTATGAAAGTATACAAATGTCATTTCCTCTCCCAAAACTTAAAAATCAAAATGAATAAATGCTGATACCACTCACTTATCAAGGTCGAACTATTCAATAATACAAACAGAGGTTTCCCATTGTTTTTGCTTCCTGCATGGACCAACAACAGGTGTAACCTGCCTTTAAAAATAATTTACTTTATATGGTTTTGCTCAGTCATAGTTCTGGAAGGATTTTACAATGGGCTTTGCATAGCAGTCAAATCATGAATGCTGTTTTTAGTGCTGCTTAAAATAAGCAGCACATTATAAACAGTGGTTTTATAACTAAATACTAAGTAAATAAGCCACAGCATTTTGCTTACTATGTTGTAGCTGTGAGCCAAATAAAAAAAAGATACCCGATTCATGCTGTAGAATTACATCCCCTTTTGCCACAGCTCCCTTTCAGGGGTCTCAATCACATTATTACCGTCATTACTATTACCTTCTTATCAGGAATACAAAGTTCATGGGAACTCACATGTGTAACTGAATATATCATCTATATTTATGAAGGGGGAACCCATGTTAGTGGCTTTACAAAGTTTTGGAAATGGAGAAGGATAAATTCTACTTGAAACAACTGACCATTTTGCTATATTGACAGAATGATATCAATGATACAGCTATGAAGAAAACCTACAGATTAAAATAACTGAAGAACTTTTTTTAACATCATAGGACTGTCAGAGAATGTCCAACTGTAGCACAAAAATGACTGACAGAAGAGCAGAAGAGCTGCTTCAGTTGTAAAAGCCATGTTGTTGCAATAGAAGTGTAAAGTTTAATGGAGACTAACATTTACAATAAATTAATTGGAAAAAATACAGTAGTAACTAACATAATGTAGTAACGAGCAAAGAGCCTTCCTTTATCACAACATTCTACACTAAAAACATAAAATTACTTTCTGTAGCCCACATGATAATATAACCAGGTACCTGAACAATTGCTTGCCGCTGTAATCTTCTTTGTCTTATCTCGGCTTCTTCATCCTCTTCTTCCAAATCAAAGTCTTCAAGACTATAAAAATACATTTATTTTATAATGTAACATCATAAACATAGAATTATCTACTGAATTTTACCAAATGTCATTCTTCTATGTAGAAAGCACACAATGTATTAAACAATAGCTGTTCAACTGACTCAGAAAGCAAAGGTGTATTAAAGCCCAGTGTGTGTATTTACATCTCCTTACAGAGAAAATTTATCTTCTGGTATCTCATTGGGACTTTGTGTATCTCATTTTTAACTGCAAACAATTAACAGTAACTGTTTTTAAAGAGAAAGAAAAAAACCTTGTTCATTTTCATTCCATCACTCTTCCTTAGTAATTATTTGGTTAAGAATGCATACGCTTGAGCAATTTCATTAAGTAGATATTTAGCAAATATAAAACTGATTTGCAGATAGCAATTAACCCTTTCAGCTATTACCATTTTTCCTCAAGGAATAAGCTTCAGGAAACAGACCAAATATTTTCACAAGGTATTGATCAAGTTGAATTTAGAAACTTAACACCGTATCATCCCCTCAGGTCTGCCCACTAGCCAACAGGTCTTGGTGTTTCTTGCATACTCTATTTTCAGATCATCCCAATAGTAATTTCACAAGATCACAAGTACTAAAACATGATTAAGGTTTTAGATGACAACCACTCAAAAAATATCAATTCATTCGCAGTATCAGTGGATCTGTATTTTCAGATAATCAGTGCAAGTTAGAAATTTATTCTTACTTTTCATCTGATGAAGACTCCTGTTCAGCTTTCATACCCTCAGAAAGACTACCTTTAAATTTGTCTTCTTTAGCTTTGCTTCTGCTCCTTCGTCTGTGGCCACCACGTGACCTGGACCTCCTTCGAAGGCGAGATCTACTTCTTCGGCCTCTATCCCTGGTAACAGTAAGAAGGGTTTGGATTTTGGTTTGGTTTGTTTTTTTGAAGAGAAGGAGAAAAATCTATTCATAAAACACCAAGGTACATAATGACTCCAAGTAATAAGACAAATAAATTCACGGAGAACAAAATTAATTCAACCATGCTAGCATATATAAATGTGGGCAAAAAAATGCATCACCTTTTTGCACAAAAAATAGCCATCTTTAATCTTTTAGTAGTATTTTACAAAATATATTAAAAAATGCAGTGTGTCTTTACCTCCTCCGAGGAGACCTACTCCGCCTTCTTGGAGATCGGCTGCGTCGAAGGGGTGAACGAGACCTCCTTCTAATGGGGGACCGAGACCTTCTTCTGGATGGAGACCATCTACTGGGGGGGCTAACATCTTTTGATCTTTCACGTCTAGATAAAATATCATCTCTGGTCCGCGTTCTTAAAACAGAGGAAGAGAATGGTGGTAAAATCAGGAGCAAGCTGAAAACAAAAATCCCAATTCCCTCTAAAGCTCACTTCAAAATCTTACTGCAAGTGAAAGGCCACTAGAGGGGCTTCTGAGGGAGGGATGGGTAAGTATGCTGCAGAGCTGGCTGCCCTTCTGCACCTCTCCCCCGTACGTACCCTGGGAAATATGTGCCTATACATAGGTCTAGTTGAGGACAACCCTGAAAAAAGAGCTTGTTAATTGCTAACACAATGCTAAGACAGGTTTTAAAACAAAACCTGTGCTTAGGCCTTACATAAATATTGACCTGTTTTTGTGTTTACCAGAAACTGTATTTTAACAATAAATAAAACCCAAAAACTAATTATTGAGAATTTTCTCAGCAACTTTACAATTCGGTATTGAAATTTAGGACCATGCTAATCCACAGCAACGACTTTAATGTCGATTTCAATTTGGGCACTAGAACTGGACAGCTTTAACATTTTGAATATTCTAATAAGGCAGCTGAAAACTAAAATTCTTAATTAACATGTAAACTAATCCTTCTAAAATTAAAAAACAAGTCTGACACTATATACTATTCAAAATTTGCTCATTCCTGTCTATACACATTCACAAGTACACAAGAAAAACTTTGATAGGACAACTACATTAAAAAGCTTAATCGCATTCCACGACAGCAAGTCTTCAACTGCAAACTGTAAAAGGACATAAGTTAAAAATATTTAACTACTATTCTAATGAGGCTGCCACAGAAACTCTTGGAAAATACTTCCACACCATGGTTTAAAGAAAACGTTGCCACTCTATTTCTCCCTCCTGCCCCACCCCCCCCCTTTTTTTTTTTTAAACCAAACTGGGCTAAGTTATTTCAGGTGGTGTATTTCATCAATGAACAAAACCTCTTGGGTCTGAAAGATTAATCCCACCCATTCTGTAATGTTTTTTTGTTTGTTTTGAGACTACTATATCAGGTTTAGTTACCTTAACTACGTATAATGACCAGGCATACAGAACTGATGCAATATACTAAAAGTGGGACAGAAGGAAACTTTATGCATATGCAGAAGTACTGGCAGTTTCTACAAAAAATTACTGTAGACTCAAATGCTGAAGCAGGCCGATGATCCCTCTAGTCCATCTAATTTACATTATGTTCTCATAAACAATCTTGCAAAAAGTCACAGGATGAACTGACAGTTCCAGGTTTCCTGGCTAACGAAGTGGTTGTACTGCCAAAACCCAATCAAACTACCTAAAAAAATTAAATCACTCCAGGAATCACAGGTATGAGATAATAAGTAGAAGCTGATTAAGAATGCCTAGTAACATCATATAACGAGTAAATTCAGTCAAAAGACCTGAGAAGAATCTTACATGATTAGAACTTGCATGCCTTAGAACACTAAGACAACAAACATGAGAAATAAAATTACTGGAAATTTTTTGCTAAAACTTCTAAAGCCCCTGAAATTATCTGGCAGCCTGAGTAATTACAGGTGTTAAAGCTCCAACACAGTGGAGGTAGTTCAGGATGTCCCACAAAGATTATTCCTGCTGATCTGCAAACACTTCTAGCAAAAAAGAAATTAGCAGTCCCCCATTCACATGCTGCTCACCACAGTGTTACAACATAAATTTGATAGCAAAATTCTAGACACAAGCACCACTTGAAATAGCATCTAAACAACTAATTCAAACTGGCTGCCATGCAAGCTGTCATCGGAAATGAAAACTGAAAGATACAAAATGCTATGGAAGAAAAGTCAAATAGTATGTCAAAGAAATATAGTGGTTGTGCCAATAAATTCCTGATTCACCAGAAAGCAGACAGATAAAACTGCTAGCATTTACAATACTTGCTTAACCTGGTTAACACCACTGGGGACACCCTCCAAAATATTACTTAGGAGCAGTACAGACAAATAAGCTGATAATGTGCCTGTAGAAGACACCCCATACCTGAAACCAGAGTAACCTTCAGCTGTACAGGCAGAGAGACTTTCACATTTATTAGGCACTTATTTACCAAGCTAGTCTTTGTGGTTCTAATCCACTGTTTTAAATTAATATTTCTTTGTTCTTAATTCTCAAGAGTGGGTGAAGCTAAACCCCGTAGTGAAAAGTTTTAAATTATTCATTATCCAGAAGTAATGCTGAACTCTTCTGCCGGTTGAGCTTCCTACATTTAATGAATTAACTTCCAAAAATGTATACACTTATATTGTTCTCTGCTTGGGAACTTAGCATCCAGGCTTTACAGCTTCAGAGTAATTATTAGTAATTATTGTCTCATGGTTTATATTAAATTTCAAGGTAACAGCTTTCATAGGCTAAAATGTCTCCTTTTAGAAAATCCCAGACTAAAAATAAATGAAAAATATTTCAGCCTTTTTCCTTTAAGTGTATGCAAAACATGGTAAGGATATATACAGACCAACAATGAAGCAACACTACTATATCCGTAGCAAATGAAAAATAAGTATTTTTAACAAAAAAAGTGACTGTGAGGAGGACATCTTGATAAAGATTTGCTTACATTCACACATATTGCCCATTATTAGGGTTGTTGGGGTTTTTTGTTGTTTGTTTTTTTTTTGTGGGGAAAAAGAGGTTAATTACCCACTTTTAGCCAACACCAATATGTAAGAGAGGAGGCAACTCTCAGTCCACAAAAATTCCTGAAAGCAACAGGACTAAGAAACAAAATAGAAGTCAGACTCTGAATCCAACCAAGTGACAAAAAGACAACTCTGAGCTAGAAAACTTGTTCCCAGTAATGGTGTGAGCAGCAGATAACTCAGCACTTTAACAACCAAAGCTGAATTTGCATGTTTAACAGCTGTGGGGAGTATTTTTTTAAAACCAAACACATACAAAGTACGATCCTAACACAATGCACAATCTGATTGTCTTTTTTAATAGCTATTTTCAGAATAAAATAAACACTGAGCTAGGAGACAGTTCATCCTGTAACACATTTTTGCGATGGTTCATGACATCTTTTAAGTTACCTGGGCGAAGACAGACGCCTCCTTTCCGATTCTCTTCTTTTCCTTTCGGCAGATCTACTCCTCACTCTTCTAACTGGAGAACGGGTTCGAGAGGGGGATTTACTCTGTTTAGATCTACGATCATTAAAGAGAGGGGATCTGCTTCTTCTTGACTTTTCTCGTTGTTTGGGAGACAAGCTTCTTCCTTTTGGGCTACGGCCAGGTCGTCTAGGGGACCTGTTTTCTTTCCCTGAAGAAGCATCTTTAGAAGGAGATTTAAGTGGCTTTTTTTCTTTGTCAGTCTCTGATCTCCTAGGTTTTCTATCTTTGGACCGTGATCTTCTATCTTTGGATTTGCTTCTTAGTTCTGTTGGGGATTTAGATTTTCTGCCACGATCTCTGCTTTTGTTTTCATTTACAACTGGAGACTTCCTGCGATCTCTTGACTTACTTTTATCATCAGCTTTATTTCTATCCTCTTGGGGAGATTTAGACTTTCTGTTTTTCTCCTGTGATCGCCTTTTAAGCATTGGAGACCTAGATTTCCTTGTCTGATCTTGAGACTTACTCCTCTTATAAGGGCTTTTGGATTTCCTCCTTTCTTTTGACTTGCTTCTAGTTGTCTTCTCTTTGATTCCATCAACTCCTACCTTGCCTTTCTTTTTGTCAGATCTGTGCCTAGTCCTTTCTTTTGATTCACTCTTACTTCCTTTCTTGGAACTAGTTTTGTTGTCCACAGGTTCCAATTTCCCCTTAGTGTTTGACTTCACTGTAGGTCTCGTTCCATTTCGCACCTTTTCATTAATCTCCCCCTCTTCTTCAGATCCTGACTCATAACCTTGTAATATTAATCCCATCCCAGACTGGACTTTTCCTTCCATTAACTCATTTTCAAGTTCAGCTTTTAATAATGCTCTTTGTTTCTCCAGGTCTTCCAGAGGAGCTAAAAAATCAATTTTAGTTCTTTTGGCTGGTCCATCTTCTTTGTCAGAGGTATCAGCTACCTCTTTCCATTTATGTTTCTTATGTTTGTGTCTGTGTTTATGTTTTTTGTCCTTATCTTCTTCTGAAGAATGTTTATGTTTCTTGTGTTTACTTCGGTGTTTGTGTTTCTTTTTTTTATGTCGGCTGTGCTTGTTCTGAGGTTGGTCTGCCTCTGATACTTCCCCATTTTCTTCATTTACACTTTTCTCAGATGCTTCAGCATCCTCAACCCTGCAAAAAATAAAAACTACACATCAGTACTATCAACTCACTGCAGTCCTTAATCTTGCATTGACAGCCTTTTTAATGATAAGATACTAACTGGTATCTAATTACCTACCTTTGGGAGAATTAAAAATGTACAACTAACGTAACCAAGTTATAACAGCAGATACACTTCCTCAGGAACAGACAGCTATGACCGCAAAAAGCAACACTACGGAAGGAAGATACAGTAAATGCACTAACAAAACAAAATGTGTGGATGAAATCAATGCTTGTGCTTTTAGATTTAATACTGACAATATCTGTTAATAGTACACAGCAGTGCTGCAATTTTATGCACCCTGTCAGTCCACCATCTACCTTATTTACTGCCCCATTCCAATGCCTAACCCAAGTTAAGCCTTTTTAAAGTATTTTCAAATGGCAGAACACAGCTGACTCCAAACAAAACCTATTTCAAGGGATGATGCTGATCACCCAATGAAACCGTCTTGCAAAATCTCACAGAGTCAACCGATTCTCTTAACTGCAATTTCTTTCTGTAAGTATATATATCTGTTAGAAAAATCAAGAACTCTTGTTATCATGTGTTTATTATTTATGCAATACAGGGAACACTTGATAAATTAAAGAAGCCTAATTTAAAAAAAACATTCTGTTAGTATACAGCAGACTACCACTTTTTTCTTGGGAAGCTGATAATCTTCAGACCTGTAAAGTGGCAATGGCTGAAAAAGCAGAAAATAAGTCTACAGCAAAATAATAATTTAGTGTTCCTTCTAAAGAAAAAACCAAACCCACTCCCATTAGCTAGTCACAGCAACAAGCAATTTAAATAGTATACTTCAAAAATGATAAAATTCAGTCTTGATGTTAATGCATTCACTTACATTATCTTCCTCAGATGCTAAAACTGGCTTACCAATAGGGGTTTTTTTATGGTGTTTAGCAAACACCTCCTGATCTCCTTCAGAACATCAATTAAGTTACTGCCTGTGGCAAGATGGACATTTGCTTTTTGAAATCTGTCACCCAATATCATAGGTGTCAAGAGTTCACCTTTCTACTAACTCATCCCATCTAAACTACAGTTTTGAAATGTACTAGTTTAACATTTTAATAACTTAAATGTAGCTCTTTCTGTATTCCAAGCTTCATTCAGAAGAATGAGAAAATTAATTGAAAAGAAATTCTCTAAACATGACAGTCGGGGGGGTGGGGGTGGGGCAGAGGGGATGTACACAGAAATGTAGAGTAACTTTTGAACTCTACTAGTTTCATACGACTGTTGTTTCTGAAGAATAATATGATCAATGATCCAATAGAATAAATGTATCAGAGGTACTCTAAGCCAGGCCTAAAGGATGGCACTTCACTATAAATCAGATTAGTGTCTTCCTAATTAAGGACAGGATCTTCAAAGAGTGTACAGTTACTGACTCTCTCATGCTTCAGTTAATGCAAATTCTAGTACTAGTAAATAATCCAGGCTTTTCTGCAACATAGACTAAAATTATTTCCTAATACTATTAACACTACAGTGGTCTGAAATGTGAAATTCCCTAAGGGAACAGACTGATTTAAAAATATGCAACATTCAGAGACCTAGCTCAGAATGCTGTATGCTTTTTCTTTTACATCTTTTACTTCTGCTTACTCAAAGCATACAGAAAGAAGAGTGTTTTTCTTAATTACTTCCTCCTGACACTCCACACCATTATGACAACAGAATGTCAGAAAGAAAGAGGACAAACATAGAGCTTGCTCTATGCTGCAATTTGCATAAAAAGACATGAAAAAAAGGAAAAAATATTAAATGTGTAACTTTTTAAACTTGGACTTGCAATCCAGAGCAAGTATGTCAGTGACATAAGTTGACTAAAGAGCAGTGAAATATCACAAGGAGAATTTTTAAGGGAACTATGCATCTTTCAAGGTTTTAGTCTCATACAGAATACTGCATATGTCCCCAATTAACACATTAATGGTACTTCAACACATTATAAAAATATTACAGAACAACAAAAATCACATCCATTCAAGCTGCTCCAGATAAGTCTTCCTTCTCTTAATAGTAGTAAGAGGCACTGAAATCTATAGGCAAGTTATCTTGTTATCGTATGTGTTTTAATGTTATGTAATAACCTCACCTTACACTCCATAAAAGCAGGCTGATAGCAGAGGCACCAGATGAGAAACATCACCGCAGTTGCATCTCAGACCACTACAGACCACTACCACAACTGCCAGCTTTCTTTGCATCCGTGCCTCAGCTAGAAAATTGCTATTAACTTCATTAATATCCATGACATATTTCAGAGTTTCTTCATGCACAGGATTCTGTTTATTTCAGCTAATTCCATCAAAACATGGATAAACTTTTACTTCATTTAAATGCTTCAGAATTGTAATGACAGGGATGAGAAACCTTTCAAGAAGATTGCAGGTGATGAAGCAGATACCCATCTACACGTTTAGGTGCTTTCAATAGAGAGAACTGTGACATGATCTTGTTATAGCTTTTTTGTTCTCCCCTCCTTATTTTTGAATTCAAGAAGAATGATAGGAAGTTCATGAAGGTTTGCAAAAAGATTTCACCTGTCTTTTTCTACATTCAGGCTTCCTATCATCAGTTTTTACCTTATCACCCTCAGTTACATTTCTTTATACAGTACTGAGCTCTCTTTTCCATGGGCTGATGTGTTTCACATAGTTCACATGTACATCCACTGACTGCTTCTCCTCATCCGTTTTCTATTCCCAGGAGTAACAAACAGAACCCAGAGCCTCAAGTCGCACCTTTTTAAGGTGGAAAAAATACAGGAAGCCGTTCATACGGGTAAAACACAGGGAAGAGGAGCGGCAGGTAAGCATTAGGCTGTCAACACTGGGCAAAAGTTACAGGGAGGAAAGCGCCCGCCAGCCCCAGCACCTCAGCCAGCCCCCCCGGCTCACGGCGCTCAGCGGGCCGCCCGCAAAGCGCTCCCCGCAGCCCCGGGCCGGCGGGGAGGCGGCAGCTCGGTCTTCGCTTCCCAACGGGAGCCGGGAGTTGCCAGTCACTTCGAGGGCTGGAAGGAGGGGCTGGCGGCAACAAATCGCTTTCTGCTTCCACCAGTGCAGGCAGTTTTTATACCGCGAGAGAGCCCGGGACTCGGGGGAGGTGGGCTCGCCGCAGGGCGGGAGCGGCTCGGCGGAGGGGCAACCCCGCGGCACCCGCCGCTCGCCCGGGGAGGCCTCGCCCGGACAGGGCCCCGCGGCGGGGCGGGACCAGACCCCGGCCCGGCCTCGCCCCGGGGATGCCCGAGCTCTGCGCGCCGCCGGGCCGCCGCCCGGCCCGGGAGGGCAGCGGCCTCGCAGCCACGCGGAGGATGAGGGACCCCCCCACCCCTCCCCCCGCCGCGGCAAACCCGCCTCCCGGGGCGGCGGAGCGGGGAGGGCCGCGCCGGGCCGGAGCCCCCCCGAGGCGGGAAGGCGCACGCGGAACTGAGGACACGCGCCCGCAGGTCCCGGCTCCGCTTCCCCTCCCCCCGCCCCCAGCGGGCCGGCTCGCGCTCTCCCGGCCTCCCCACCCCCACCCCCCCGCCACGGGCCTTCCCGGCTCCCACGTCCCGGCCCCGCCGGGCAGCCTCGCGGCGGGGCGAGCGGCTCCTATAGCAACCCCTGTCCCCCGGAGCGGCCGCCTTCCCCCGCCTCCCTCCCCCTCGCTCGCCACCTCCACCCGGGCCGCTTCCCGCCCTCTCCCCTTCCCCTCGCCCGTGCTTCTCCCCCCGCCTCCCTCCTCCCCGGGGCGCCATCGCGAGGAGCCTCCTAGCTGATCTCTTACTCGGGCGCTCGCAGCTCGGGCTCCGCCGCGGCGGCCATTTTGAACTTCCAAACTCCTTCGCTGCCGCTGGGGAGACGCGGGGCCGGGGCGCACGCGCGCGGAGGCGCCGGGGGGGGGGGGGGGGGGCGGGCTGAAGCAGGGGGGGGGCAGCCGGGCGCCGGAAGTGAACCGCGTCCCGGGCTGGGAGCGGGCCGGAAGCCCCGCCCCCTCCTCGCTCGGCGGCGGCTGAGGGGAGGCGGCGACTTGTAAGCGGCGGGAGCGGCCTGGTGGGCGGCACGGCCGGCGCTCCCGCTGTCGGCTGCGGGGGGGTGAAGGGAAGGTGGAGCGAAGGTCGGGAGGGCTTTGGAGGATGCGCGGTCCCGACGCCCGTGTTCGTAGCGGCGCCTCCTCATCTCCCGGAGTGGCTGGGCCGCGGCTCCGGGCGTCTCCTCAGGGAACCTGACGGGGACCTGACGGGGACGAGGGTGCCGCTTCCAGCCCTTCGAGTGCGAAGCGGGGTAGGCGACGGGCGGGTGCTGCCGGACGTTTCGGTACGGGCTCTCCAGAGGTTCAGCGCAGTTTGCTTTTCCAGACCCCGTCTGACTGTACCGAGCTGCGCGGAGCGGTTGGCGGGCCTTCAGCGGCGCGGTGCTGGGCTGTGTTTGGGGTGCGCTTGTAAACGGCGGTTGGGCCAGAGGCCTCCGGGCGTTAGCGGGGCGGTTTTCTCCTTAATTTAAGATTAATACAGCCCGTCTCTTAGCAGGAGCCGTTACAAACTTCATACAAAAACGCTGTAATATTATTAATCTCTAGTTCATATTTAATTTCAACAAGGGGTTTGAGTAGTCATTTATGGCATCATTTTTCTCACAGCAAAACCCTCACTTCTTTCAGTCTTAAAATCCCTAGGACTGGAATATGAATCTGGATTTCTTTGTGGCCTAGAGTTTTGATAAATGACGCTTGAAATCATAAAGTGGGTTTTAACTGTTTTATTGTCTCTTGTAGATTTGCCAACGAGCAACTACAGAAAATGAATGAATTTAAATACAAATACCAATGTGCTCTGTCAATGAACCTGCGTTGCCCTGAGGAAATCACAACATCCCAGTTGTATGGAGTTCAGATGGCCAGGCTGGTGGAAATGTTTTTGGTGGAGGTATACAGGTGCAAGCTGTGCCAGTTCACAAGCAGCATCAAAAGCAAGATTAGGACACACCTGGCTTATACGTATGAAACAGATACGGCACATCAGATTTCAGGCTGTCCTGAAATGGGCTGAGACAAAAATTATTTGTGTAGCATAGGAGATGAAGCTAATCAAGAAAATAAAGAAAACTAAGACAGTCTTGTAAAAAACGTCTGTCATATTTTGAAGCATCTGAAACACAGGTAATGAGTCCTGACTGTTGTGACGTGAGCCCAAGCAGTCAGAGCAATAATCCTTATGTCTCTCAGTCCTGTGAAGTGAACAACTTGTTTGGAGAAGCAGCAACTCATTTGCAGCTTGAGGATCCCTGTTCTGCAGTGCTCACTTCTCTTTCATATTCCAGGAGCAGAGATGAAGAACACCTATCTGTGCATCTTTGCCTCTGTCGTGTTTCCAGTGTTAGAACTTGGACCTTAGCTAGGAAGATAAAAACCCTAAGAAAGCTAGATGGGACAGTAAAGGGCTAGCTCATCCTGTGAAAGATGCTTGTGCCTTAAAGCTGGGTTCAGAGAGAAAGCAGCATTCCTGCAACGCTTGTAATGTAGCACTGCAGTCAAAAGATGCTCATAAAATCCATGAAAAGGGTCATGATGTGGATTGTGGCTTTAAATGTGTTTACTGTTGCATGACTGAGTGGGACTTAATCGGAAATTATTTAAAACCACAGAAGTGGATAAAAGAAACCTACCAGTACCTCATCTGTGAAAGTCTTTTTATGTCACAAAGTGCCTGGGAAGTGCACAGAAACAGCCATCGGAGGAAACATCATCTCTTTTTGTGGACAATATATTCATCATCCCTTGAAAATGAGTGGATAAGAAATCTTCATGTAGCTTGTCATTCTCAGGATATATTTGAATGTCCACACAGTGATTTTACCAGTAAGTCAAATTTTATTCTTTTGTTCTCGTGCAGGTGCCTCGGCTATGAACTTTTCTGTGCGCATAGCTTTATTTGGTCAGTGCAGAATTTATTAGTGCGTTCTAGTGTGACTTGTAAATGCTATCATGAGAAGCTACAGTAAAACATCTTCATGCTACTTTAAACACAGAAAACACAATAATTGCAAAAATTCTAAAGGTCGTGTAAATGTTCACTTCTTGATGATGTTCCTTCATTCTGCAAAATCCCGTCTCATATTGTGGACTCTGAATACTTCTAGGAGTAGTTGACATCGTATTCCAATAATTTCAAAATTATTAGCTTTTTAATGGCTTTGTAACGTTAGTGTAACGGTACTTCTATAAAGGTTAATGCTTGTTATCTCTTTAAGTTTTGTGACACTACTAATAGCTAAATATTCTCTCCATTTATAAATGGAGGATGTTGGCAGAGTGACATGATCTCTGCCTCTTAAATCACAAAAGCACATAATTCCAGTGTTCTAATGCTGTTCTCATTTGTATTGACTACAAAAGTTGCTTTTGTACCAATTGTAATTTATGTAAGTAAGCAGGGAAAAATGTACAAATGTTTCTGTCACTAATGGCAAGTGTTTTGGCCCAATAAAGCCATGCATTTAGTGCTTACCTTCAAGTCTGTAGGTAGAATCTTGAAAGATTTGTGTGCAAAGTAGTCTGGTCATTTTTGTTTCACTATTAGGTGTTGCAGGTGATTGCAGTGATTGATTTTACCAAGATTTCAATGGCTGCTGCTGCTAATAATATAGAGCAAATCCTTGCTGTCTGGGTTGAACTACTGGTTTGGTTCTGATTGCTCAATAGGGCCAGGTAATTATCAAAACCAGGTGATTTATGTGAAATAAGATGATGGCTTATAGGAGTGGTCTGTAGTTTGAGGGGGTGGTCAGGTGAGAAAACAGGCAACGTTAGAAACATTGTGGAATAGCAGGGCTTCCTGTGATTGTAGCCAGGCTGGGCATTGTGTCTGTTGCCGTGTAGGTTTTGAAGAGTTTAGATTAGATTGTGTTGTGCAGTCTAATTTTGAAGTAGTCTTTGTTTTTGGGATAGGATGGGTTGTTCTGAGGTTTTACTGTTTGAAAGGGCAAGAGAGAATTTTCATAGAAAGTTATTGCAGAATTTTTGCGTGGAAAAGTAACTAAAAAAGGCGTCCTCTTTAGAACTAAAAGCAAAGTGAGTATCTTGGTTCATAGCAACGTCCAGTGTCTCCCCCTAATTGTACATGACTGTAAGCCAACAACAAGGCTGCAGTCTGGTCTAACTTTTTCTCGAAGAGGTTGGGAAGGAGAGCACGTAGGAAGCTGAAATTCAGTACTTCAAAACAGACATGACTACAACAGTGAAAAGATTTATTGGTGCTTTTACAAACAATGTTTTCTTAAGTGAAAGGTGAAGTGGTTTTGTATTGACAAATTATAAATTGTCTCTTAAGTGAGTCATTTCCTTCTGGGGGGTGTGTGTGTGCGCGCATGTAAAAAATAAAATATCTCCCTTTCCTTCATGTTTGGGAGCAATGAATTTTGAAGATTATAACTTACCACTTACTGTTGTGTTAACATAGGCAGAAAGCTTACTTAATTTTAACTTTCTGTTGAAAAATTTAGTAGGTTAAATACTTACAACTTGTTAAGCTATTGGTAGTATTAGAGAATTGTAAATATTTTACGTTTATTTTGAATATTGTTTGCATTTTTGTGATAAACGTGAGCAGAGGAAGCCTTTCTAAATATCTATTTAACATTAAAAATATTTAATTTCTATACATTTTTGAGGTGGAGAAGAAACATTAAATTGTGAGAAGCTTGCTAGTATTTTTCAGATGTTTCACTCCATTAAATGAAGTTTTATTGTAACATTACAAAGAACTGTCTGCCAATTTGTTAGGCTTGCGAAGCTGATTCAATAAGTATTGGAGCCTTCCTGCTTGCGGTGGGGATAGTTTGTGAAGTAAGTTTTAATTGTATCTTCTTATCACCAAGTGTGTGTTTAACTTGGCGTCAAGGTTTAGCTGTAATTGCTAACGGTATTTGCTACAGTATACTTGTTAATAGCTTCTAACATACATGAAAGCCTAACTGGTTGGGGTTGGCAGAAAAAGATGTACAAATTGCTGAAATACTTTAGTGGAGTATACTGAATTTTCTTCTTAATTTCTTATTTAGGACAAAGTTATCAATTTTTCATGCTGAGAGATTCTTTAAGGTGATTAGGCAATGTTATTTGTTCATCACTTGTCTAAATTAAGAGTTGTCAATATTTGTAGAGGCTGTATGGTGATAGTTTACCATCTGCATCAGGGATAAAGGGTCAAAAGACCTGAAAGACCAATTGTGCTACCTGTCATGATTTTTGGTCTTTGAATCTTAAAACTTAGAGTCCAGAAGTTGCCACAAAGTTAAGTGATTTAATATTAAAACCTTTACCAAAAGGGGTTAGTGATCTTGATTACATTTCCCATTAAACAGTGATCCTCTATGCAAAACCCACAACCTCCAACCAGTACATTCTCCAAACCAAATTTAGACTGTAAGCAGATGTTTAGAAGAAAATGGACAAGTAAAGTATATTGTATCTTGCCACTAAAAACAATCCTTTGAAGCTTGGGTATTTCAATGCTTCCTAAGTATCTGTTCCTTCAGTATTTTTCATATGCTCCATAATTCACATCGAAATAACTCCACTGCAAACATATATTTTTGAAATATATGTTTTGCTAACTCATTTTAAATTGTGGCTTGAAAATTTCGAGAACTGCTTGTTACCCTGTTTCTTTTTTTTTTTTTTCTGTTTTGACACTGGGGGAGAAGAGTACATTGAGCATCCTTAAAGCTGAGCTAGCCTTGGTTTTGCTGCCAGAGCCCATATGGTTGAATTGTGTCTTCATAATAAATAATTGTTGTTTCTTCTGAAATACTGTGTCTCAGCCAAATTCAGCTTCATATTGCTTAAATAAGCACAAAACACTTTAAAACTACATAGGAGTTAAGCTGAACTTTTATGTTAATAGTTGTTTGATATGGAAAAAATGTGTTTTCTATTTTAAATGTATTTAATCTGTTTTTAACCTATTAAACTTAGGTTTTTATTACAGCTAAGGAATGGATGAAGGTCTACAAAGGTGCACAAACCACGGTTACAATTTCAGACTGCATCCTTGTACTGAATGTGAGATGAGAGGTTTTTTCCAAAGGTAGGTGGATTTTTTGTTGTTTTATTTTTATTCCCCATTCCCTCCCTTCAACAGGTCTCTTTCTTTTACTTTTTTAAACTGCTTAGTTTATAAAGTGCAATGAATGCTTTGTAAATACTATGAACATGTACTGCATTTCTGATTACATGTTTTAGTCTTGTCTCTTTTATAGAGTGGACGTGAATTTCTCAGTGCTGAATGTTTGCTCTGTGCAAGTGCATGTACAGGCACATTCGTTTTAATTGGTGGAAGAAGGCTTTAAAATTCATTAAGCTAGATTGAAACTGGTTTGAAGATGGGGGAAAGAGTACTAGGGAGTTCTTCTTATTAGTTTTCTTGAAGGTACTAAGTAAGGATCCCCATCTTCAAAGGCCAGTGGGTGGCGGTGGGATGTAACAGCTGTATTGAGCTTGCAGCTAGGCAGCTATTCAGTAGGTAGAGGAGAAAAGACAACAATGATGCTCAGTGCAGGGCATCTGGATGCAGGACGTGATGAGATGCTTGGGTTTTGGATACTTTCTGTGTTGAGTTTCTGGTAGGCTTATTTGGCAATTGATAATTGCTTGGTTGGATAATCACTTGTGTGTTAGTTTAAAAGGAAATTCTTCAAGTTAGTAGCAGCAAGTTTTGTCTTCCTTCATCAGTCTTACTCCATGTATACTCAGTGAGAGCTTTATTTCCATCTACAGTAGGTAGAGATCCTTGCTTAATACAAGGAAGACTATATTACCTCACAATTTTTTTTTTTGTTTTGTTGTTAAACTAGGCCCTTCACCTTGGGGGGGGGGGAAGGGTGTCTGTGTAATACTGTACTGCTTAAAATGTCAAAGCTGTGAAGGATGCTTCATGTCTGAAGCTTTTCTGACTTTAGCTTTGTGTCAATGTGACTGGAGTAACATCAGGATTGTAATACTTTGAATGACAGTCAGCCAGTTTCAATCTGCAATTTAGGTCTTTTTTTGACCAGGAGTTTGGTTTCTTTCTCTTTGTTTTTGGACATTTAATGATGTCAGGTGTGCATGTTGCACTTCATGCTGTTAGCAGTTCCAGTTCCTCAGACCTTGACCCACAAAGTCCTAGAGCTGTGGTTAGAACAGAGCTATGTGGAAAACTTGTCCCTGCATCCCTGATTTCTGACTTTGTTTAATCTCATTAACTGAAGCAGGGTGTATCTGATGAGAAAATGTATAGCAGCCTATAAATTGATATCTATTTCCTTTAGTTCCATCAAAAGAGCAATAATTAGGGCTAACCTCAAAGCTTCTTAAATCCTAACGCAACTTTCAAAGGATTCTGTCCAGCTTTGTCTCTTCCAGGATGAACAAAAGCCGGAGGGACCTGTGCATTTTTACACTTTCAAATTTGATTTTGTAATTTATATTTTATAATAGTTGTAGAGGCTATACATCTCTAGCAGCAGTTCTTCTATGTTAAAGAAACTCCCTTCCTCTAATTAATTTAATTTTTGTTTTCAGGACATATGCCTGCATCTCTCACATTTCTTCTGTATTTTAACTGCATACTTCATATTTAGTGTTATAAAACCGTACTGCATTTTTTTTACTACTCCAGATGCTCTGCTTTGTTACCAGGGGTGGTGTTTGCCTAAAAATTACTGTTTTCACCTGCTCTCCTGCCTTGCTTTTTTGTTTGTTCAAACTGTTGGCTGAAATTTCTCATGTTGTTCTTTGCCTCCAACTGATAATTTTCTTTTAAAAACAGACCAACCAAAAGGATTAAACTAATTTTCTAGAATGCGTAGGGGGGAAAACTTTCTCTGTTCGTAATGTTTTCAAGTGGAACCAGTAGGACTGTGGGTACCTTTTATTTGTAAAGCCCTAATAGTCCACGGCTTGCAGGAAAGATGTAAGCATTTTTCAAATTATATCTTTCGTTAGAATAGATGAAAGGCACACTCCTGATGCAAAAGTCTTTCAAAACTTGGCCTCTTCACTGCCTCTGAAAAATGCAGTGCAGATACCTTTACTGCAGGAAGCTGATTGTGAAAGACTGTTTTAGGGAGACAGGGACAGGAACTAAGAAAACTTGACAGCCCTCTTTGGTACCTGGCTGCAAAGGTTTTTAATTCTTTCATAGAGAGTGTATAAAAAAAGCTGGATGCTAAAGACCAGCGGGGCTGGAAAACTTGTGAGAAGTTGCTAGAGGTCATGATGAGATGAGAACAGGAACTCAAGCAGAATTTGACATGTTAGGAAAACTGCTACTGGGACAGGGTGTAGTAGGCAGAGAATGACATAGTTGGGTATCTCAGAGAATGAAAATAACCTTAGCAAGAGGGTGGCTTGAGGTGGACTTAGTCTCAGACTTACTAATGAGCATTAAAATAACAGGGTACACAATCACTTCTATTTACTGTTGCTGTCATTCAAACTGTAGTTAGTTCAAGTGTCAGAGGTTTCTGGTATATCTAAGGGTTTCAGCAATGCCAGTCAACCTAAATTTAATTCCTCGTTGTGAGATCTGGAATTTGTTTTAACTTCTAAGGTACTTTGTTTCAAAAAATAAAGCCTAAAACTTGTTAAATGTTTTTAAAAACCCACAAAAAGTTCAAGAAAACTCGCAATAAAGGTTGGAAAGTCAAACACTCTTATGTGTGAGTGGGGTACACTTGTAAAATCTTCAATTGCCTGACTTGACTGTATAGAAATCCACCCATCCACCCACCCCCAATCCTTCCAAAATTCAGTGTGTGGAATGGGTAGTGCTTTGTTAGCCTTGGTTTATTGTTAAGAGTATATACACAAAAAAACCCAATTAAATTAAGGTTACCAAGGCAACTTTAATTGTGGAAATTCCTGATTTTTATTTCTTGTCTTCAACCTTAGTGAGCTGAGCTTTTGTTTGTGTTTTAGTATAGGATTTATTATGTGTTGTGGGAGATAGCTGGCAGTCTACCTTAACATACTAAAATATGTTTTAAAAAATGCCATTATCTTTAGCAGTATGTGCTGTATGCTCTTAGTTACTAGGCTGTGAGATTGTGCAGTACATTACTAGATAAAAGTTCACATATTTCTTACTTAGGTCCTGTGACATCTAGACCCTTCAGTGTTACTTGTTTCAGCTCCATTATGACATCGTAACACACATTGTGTGGTGGTCATGTATTGACCACTGAACCACAACTGGAGAAGCTGGTGTACACTGAATGGAGGGTCACAGAAGTGTTTATTCATTATGCTGTCTTGAATATACCATCTCAAAAATATTTAAAAAATTTTTTTTAATCTGTAAATGGTCATAAAATCGGCAATTTGTCCTCCCTTCTCCCCCAGTCACTACAAGCTCCATAATCCAGCAGCATTTGTAATCTGGTGCTTGCTGTGCCATCACATTAAAAGGAATTGGCAATTTAATAAATAAGGCTGAACGACACTGGGTGAGGAAAAAAAATTTTTTTTTTTCCTTCCTGTAAACAGCAGTGGGCTGAAGTGTCCTACATTACAAAGTTCTTGTGGGGAACATTTGATACATGCTGCTTAAGTTGATGGATTTTACAAGTCACCTTCAGAGTTGGTGCAACTATTTTGAGAGTGATTCATATATAACAAATAACATCAGGTTTTTTTCTCATTTGTAGGCTTTGGGGAGAGAGAGTTGAGATTCATTCATACTTGGTTGCTAAAATAATTAACTCATACAAAAGCGGTAATACGCAAACTGTCAGGACCAAAAATATTGAGTCAAATTAAGTGATTCTGTGCCAAATTATATTTTCTATGGATGAAAGTATTCCACTATACTCTGAGACAAATTCTGGCTATGTTCTCAATCATCTAACAGGCTTATTTATTTATTTTTTTCCCTTATCTTACAAAATATGTTATATTTTTAAAAGTGTATGCAGCGCTGTGTTATACAGCTTATATTTTGAAGGTTGGAAATGGCTGGCATTTCACTGATCTTGATATTAGTCTTAATGTAATTAGAATTTTATGCTAGTTTAACAACACTACAAGAAAGGAAACTTAATATTTGGTTATTCCTGACTTAATAAAAATAAATCAATTCCTTGCAAGATGATAACTATGTTATGTAAATAAGTTGCTTGTTCTGTATAATGATCATTGGAAGTTTAGCTGAGGAAACTTGGACAACTATTTAAAATGTGTATTGTTAGAAAAAGCTTTTGTATGATAAATACATTGTAATCTGGTAAACCCAATGGATTCAGGTCAAATGAGATACCTGAAAATCATTTTCCTTCCTGCTTTGTCACTTCAAAAAACCCAAACCAACAGGGTTAGCTTTTGTGGTGGCAAGTGTGAGAAACACAGTAGTGACTTTCCAAACGCTGTCATTTTGATCATTATAATTTGTATTTATCAAATTTTGGTTTTCTCTTTCTTTGTGCTGAGCAGCACTGTGGCAATTTTATAGTGAAAGTGTGGATCCAAGAATGATAATCTGTACTTCTAGGGGGCGTATGACTGGCAGTTAAACATTGCTGTAAGTAGTCTGCCTGCCTGCTTGTGTTTACAATAAATGCAGAAGTAAAATAGAGCAGTTCTTTTCTTCAGCATTACCTATATGTAACAACTTGGATCAAATTCTGCCCTACAGTTGAAAAAACAACCAACACAAAACAAACAAAAAAAGCCAACACAAACAAATGGCTTATCTAGCTTTTTTGAGAAGCTGTTTTTTTCCCTTTGTGTGTGTTTCACAAACATAACACAGAACAATCAGCAAGGGTTTTTTTTTCCTCTGTTGGTGGACTGAATTATGAGGGTTACACTATTTCAAAAGTCCTTCTACAACTTTTACCTGAAAGTGTCTTAACTCAGATTCTGGAGTCTTTCAGTCATTGATGGCAATGTAAAATATTGGTTGATACTGTATTTTAGATTTCTTTTTTAATTAGTTTACTTAACATTTCTTAATTGGCAATCCAGGGAAGAGCTGAAAGAGCATATGGAAAGTCACAAAACTTCTGCAGCCCTTCTGTCTTCATTTTGAGATCAAATATTCAAAACCAGATGTCAGATGAACAGACATCAAACAAATCCATCAGAAAACAAACAAAACAAACCAACCAAAAAAAAAACCCAAATGAAAGAGGAAGAAAGCAGGCTGAAGATAATCCTTTGTGCTCCAACATAAAAGCAAATAGAAGGATTCAAGTTAATTTACATGTGGTACCTACAGCAGGTATGACCTGTGTTATAGCAAAGCTTGCCATTTTCTTTGTTACGCTTCAAGTACTTCTGTAGACCTTCACTGCAGAACAATTGATAATGTGGCACATTTATTTTAATAAGATAGTTACCCACAGATAGTCTAAATAAAAATAAGGTACCTTATTCACATAGCTGTCTTCTAATTGGTTTGTGATAGTACTGGTCTATTCCATAAAGTAAACAGGTGCTGATCAAAAGGTGCTTCTAAAGATTTTTCTCGTACATTTTGTTATAAGCAATAACAAAGGGGAGTCACTGAGATGTGCTCTTTGAAGAGCCAAGAGGTGTACTGTGAGACTCCTTGGAATTCTGTGTGTAAACTAAATACAAAAAACTGTGACGATGTACAGCTTCTTTTGCAGCCATGGCTGCATTTCTAAGAGGGACGTTTATAGAAGCACCAATTTTATCAGTTAATGCAAAATTCCACTTATCTGCAGTTTTAAGAGTTAACACTAAGACTTTGTCTGACCTCGGGTATATCCTCTTTTCCAAAGAGAACTTGAGAAGGCATTTGATGCTTTCCTGTTATTCAGAAAAGATCTTTTTTTTTCTTTGATAGAGAAGATGGTAATCTCTGGTAGCCACTAGTCTGTGAGCTGACATCACACAATATTCTACTGATAGCTTTTCTGGAATTTAGGTAGAGAAGTTAGTGTACATTTTGTTTCTCTAGGTTTCTTCTAACTATGTGAGTTTGGTTTTGGGGATTTTTTGTTGTTGTTGTTTATGGCCATACATCTGTATGTTACATTACTAGAAAATTTTCACAATGGGTACCTTCAGTTTAACTAAAGAACTTCCTGGCTTTTGAATTAATTAATTAACTACAACACACAACTGTAAACTGTCAAAGTTTTTTCCCTAAATGGTTTCTTTATCTCGCTGTTTTCTAGGACTGATAATTGTCTGTACCAGATCTGGATTTCCTGGTTTGATGTTGCTATTGCTCACATGGAGAGAAATAAATACATGGTTTAGTAGCTTGTTGAAATTGGTGTAATAGAAAGAAAGAAATTTGGGGTTGGATAGTTAAAGGCCTGGTTACTTGTAGTGAACTAGCAGCTTTGCTAGTAGGTAGGGAATGGACCAACGTGGT
The DNA here is from genome assembly GCF_963210335.1 of Falco punctatus. Taxonomy (NCBI): domain Eukaryota; kingdom Metazoa; phylum Chordata; class Aves; order Falconiformes; family Falconidae; genus Falco; species Falco punctatus. The sequence goes on along the minus strand of NC_137582.1, from coordinate 92,880,711 downwards.
GGTGATGTTATCTTTCACATAGGCATTGTTGGGATTTTTTTACGTGGTGTTTTTTTTTTTTAAAGTAAATAGCAAGCCTTGTCATACTCAAAGCGCAGTTAAGTCATTACAAATTCACAAAGTAGGTAGACAAGCTGCATCCATGTTCATAGTGAGATATTTTGAAATAACTTGTCTCAGCTTTAAAGAAGTTGGAGAAACATAAGGTTAAGCACTTAACTCTTGTAATGATATCATGATTTAATGTTTGAACCAGTGGAGTATGGCAATGCAAATTTAGTCTGAGGTTGTATATGAAATGTGTGATTATCAGATGAAAACATTACCTCTCTGTTTCTGAAGTAAGAAGCAGCATTTACAGACTGGGTCTCTGGAGCTCTCCCTGAACGATGCATGTGATCGCTGCCGACTTTAAGAATTGAACTTTTCATACCTAGTTCTGACTTGAGTTTTGCTGTGCTATCTGTACAGCAAAACAAACTTTGTGTTAATACTGTTCCTTTCTTACAGCCTCTTTGAAGGGCAAACTAATTACAATAGCAATTAGCTATTGTACAATTACAATGTTGTACAATACAAGCCTTGGCTGTCTCTTACTTCTTTTCACTGAAGGCCCTGACCCTGTGGCAGAACAGACTGCTGCAAATTGCAGCCATTTCAGTGCTGTGTCCTGCAGCTTAGGCTGAATAGCTGATGGTAGGATGGCATAAAGATAATGCTGCTGTGCTGACTGTGACTCTGAGTGCGCAGTTTGTGCTGTTAGGCAGAACTCTAGAATGCCAGAGCAAGTAGCCTCATTTTCTCTTGTTCCTGGAATTATCTCTCATTAGCCTAGATTAACAGGCTCATTTGGGAAATATATTTTAGAGTCTATTGATACTTTAACATTAAACACTTTTAAAAATGCCTTTAAACTGGAAAACATCTGCTGTGATAAGGCTGAATTATCAGGGGAGTGTAGGTAACTATGCAGGGAACAGCTATTTTCCTGGCCATCTTGTGGTGCTTTTTTGGTTTTGTTTTTCCCCAGAAGAGGGCAGCAAATGAACAACATCACACTGGCTTTTACTTTTCAAATGCCTTTTCAGTGTTCCTCTTGGCCTATAATCCTCAGTGTAGGTTACCTACTGATGTTAAGCATTTAAAATGATGACTTCTACCTAATTTATTTGCTGTAAGGATAGCTGGGATGTATGAATTGGAAGTCTGAATTCTTTTCAGTATTAGGCAGTAGGACTTGTTTAGTAAAATTTGCAAGTTTATAAAGAAGGCAGTTATATCTAAAGGTTTAAGATGTTTATGACTGCGGCATTAGGTGTATGTATATTTTAAAGGATAAAATAGCCAAACAACCACACCCCAGGACATTATTAGTTAATGTCACCTAAGTCTTGTTTAACATTTTTCAAATATTTCTTTTCTATATTTCAAGTTAAATTATTGTAACATTGCAATTGAAAATAATGTTCTCGTAGCCATTTTTCTCCCATCAGAACATAAACCTGAGAATACACTAAATGTAGTGATGCTTTTAAATCACATATGATTCATGTGTTCATGTACAAGTATGGCTTGTGCATTCTTCTAACAGTGCATGTGAGCCGAAGGCCTCAATTCAGAGGGAGTACTAATCATACTAAACAATATAACCAGTTTTTATCGTCTTATTTCAGCAACAAAGCTCAGTTTTATAGTCTAAAACTTTATGGAGGTGTACTGTATTGCTGATAAGGAGTATAGTTTTTTTTGATGACTGTATGGGAAAATGCTGATTAATACCTACCGTTGTAAATTTCTTGAATGTGTGTGACCATAGATCTGTTTAAGTTACAGATCAAGTAGTTAGTAAGAAGCCACAGAGAGAGGGCAGTCTAACCTTTTCAGTTGCTGAGTCCTACCCAATAGGTATGTAAAGAAGGGAGAATCTGGGAGAATCATAGTGGCATCTGTATCAGCTGCCTATAATCAGTGTTCAGAAGCTAACTGGGAAGAAGGAAACTGACACCTAACAAGACTGATTTGTTGATGACCTTGCCTGACTTTTTCATTAAAATCATGTTGTAATGCATGTGGGACCTTTATGAAGCCTAAAACTTGATCAAGAGTACTGGAGACCCTTTGGTCTTAATGGGTCAGAATTTCACGCTGTCTCAAATACACCTTATTTATATTTGAAGGATGAAAGGTTAAGTCATCCGTATTAGAATTCCAGGTTGCTTTGGACTTTCTTTTGCTTCTTAACCTTAGAAGATTGAACCAACTGTCTTAGTAACACAGTATTCTTTCTTATTAAAGAAAAAAGGGCACATCAGTATTTGTGGAGAGTTTGCACCACATGCACTACATAAGGTAGGCACTGCCAGCAACATTATGAAAATTCTGGAATCTGCGTTTAAAGCTATTAAGTATGTGGGAAATAGGCAGCTATGCCTACACTTTTCTTAAGGAGTAATTAAAATAGTTAGAAAATCGAAATGGCTCTACTTTTCTACAAAGTAATCTCTCAACAAAAGAAGGTTGTTATGTTATGTCATTGTGAAAGAAGTGTTGTTTAAATGCATAAAAAATACAGTTTTATTTCTGATTTCAATGAGTAGAAATGGTAACAAAACATTTTCCTAGTCTGTGAATTGGCATGTTATACCTTTGAACTACTGTACTTGTGTTGGATTCAAAAAGATATTACAGAAATTAGCCACTGCATTTTTGGTCCCTGCTTCATAGCTCTAAATTTCTCTCTGTCCTGTAGGAGTTCAGAATCTAGATCTTAAACAATTCTTTTGTGTGATGGTTTTTCCTCTTGAAAGATCATAAATGTTTAGGGAAGAGGGGAAAAGTTATTACAAATTGTTATTCAGAGTGGCGCAGCTTGCCTTTTAGAGTTGGCTTTCATCTTGAAGCTCACTGTCTAAATTCCAGATTTTTCTGTATAGCCCCTTGGTTCTACTAAGATCACTGGTTTAGCTTTCACACCTTCTATGCATCAAACGCTTCAACATCTCCCCTGTGTATTTAAGCTTCCTCATGCAAGTTAAGGGATTTTATTCTTTGAGCAGTGTCAGCTTTATTTCTCTGGTGCAAGAAAGTGTTAATCCACACAAATAACTGAGGAGTAATTCTCCTTTTGCATCTGTCTTGTTTTGAATACTGTTGCAAAATATAACAGCTGTATAGAATCATAGAGTCATTTAGGCTGGAAAAGACCTTTGAGATCATGATTCACTCTTAATTTAGAATTACCTGGAATACTTTTACCAGTAGAAGTCTTAAGTATAATATAAACTATTCATTGTTTTCTAAAATACTTTGTTTTCAAAATAGCAGGACTTTAATTACCTTCACAAATGTACCATGAACGTAGGCATGTTTTTGTTAGAATGTTTAAAGAATGAGTAATCCTGTTTATTACATCTAACGTGAATGTAGTGCATGTATTTGGAAATAGTATTTACTTAGTAATTAATTATTTACAGGTAAGATTTGAAAAGACGTATCCTTTTGCTGAGTTCTGATCAATAATCTGGATAGAGATGTAAGCATCTTTTAAACCTGCTGTAGCTGACTTCCACAGGACAAGGATTTTAAACAACTTCTATGCTTTTATTTCTCCCTTTGAAATTACTGTGTGTTGAAGATGTGACTTCACAGCATTATAAACTTGTGTTTGAATTTTTGAACAGCCAGTGCTTCCTCTGTTGTTGCTGAGTTTTGAGGAACTTTAAGTGCTTGAGACAGAGTTACATGGTTTTGAGGTATTCTCAGCATGGGGCAGGGAAGAATCTGGAAAAATTGAAGAATCTGGAACAGCAGATCTGTGATCTGTATAAGCCTTTTTCAAATGTTTTATGATTTTGTTTCCTAGGAATCTTCTCTTTGTATATAAGTGCACATATAATTCTCATACACATTATTTTCCCTTTTAAATAAAATCCACTTACAGGCCTGAAGGAGTAGCAGGTGGAATCTGTCTTTTCTGTCCAGACAAAAAAATTTCTAGAAAACTTACGTGGACCATTCAAACATCAAAATAAACAATACTATATAACCATTTGCATTATGCAGTATTGGCTGGTAGTAAATTACTTTAACACAGCAAAGTATATAATTCTGGGAATATAAATAAATAATTGGAAGATAGTAAAATAACTGAAGTATTTGATTATAGACAGGTCTGATAGGAATCTTTGTGCTCTCATCTCTCCCGCAGCGATATCTGTCTTTCCTGACTGATAGCCTTAAAGGCTCATGATAAAAGGCATTAAAAGCCTGAACTAACACAGTAATTGAGAAATGTCATCACTTTGGACCATTTACACAGGAAGAATAGCTGATGATTTTCCAGATGTGACAAGGTTAGTTTCCTTTCTGACAGAAAGTGTTTGTATAGTTAGCTTTGCAGAAAGACATGGGAACATGTGCTGGCATCAAAGCTTTTCCACTGCCAGCACCATGAGTATGAGACAAAGCTCAAAGCCTCTCTGATACAGAAGGGGCAAATGCATACAGGTGGATTATACACGTATGTCGTCTTTATGTTACCACTTAGCTAAACTGCTTGGGGAGAGGGGAAAAAAAAAAAGTATGGTACAGTTGAATATTGAATGCTGTGTAGGAGTGATGCCTTTGTGACATGAAAAGGATTTCTAGAGAAAAGGGATCTTTTTACCTATTGGTTGGTCTTCCTCTTACGCTGAATATACAAAACACAAACATTGTGATCCTGATGTAACAAAATAGGCAAATCTGTAATGGAAATGTTTTTTATTGTAGTTACAGATATTGATCTTTAAGGTTGTGTCTGATCCTTGTTTAGGATTTATATTCAGAATACACCTATGTAAAGATGTAGATACTGCAAAGGCAAGGACAGCTTATGTCCCTGACTTGTTAACTGTAAAGGATGTGTTTGCTAGTTCAGGGGGATGTGGACTTCAATCAGTTCATAAATTTAGGGTTTTTCTGTACTGGTACTCCATGGCCAAGAAAGAATAGGAATGTCTTCTCAAAACTTTCTTAATCAACTTGCACGTGTTGGCATATTTCAAGATTTTTAGTATAATGGATTGTTGTTTGTCTACCTTGGCTATATTCCCTTTCTTTTTCTGGAAAGCTTCCTGCTTCAGTTTTCTGTTTTGAAGCTTCATGCTGAACATCTATCAAAGGCCCAGCCTCTCTGTGACCGATGCTCTGGGGCTCTTTCTGTGTTCATCAAGTGATTTGTTTACATAGACTTTGTGTTGCCATGGTTCTGTTAAGTCCCTCGTTCTGCCAAAATAAGGCACAAAAAAGGCATTAGAATTTCTGATCTATGCAGAAGAATGTACTTTGTAGCACTGTCTGCTTGGACTGTTGGATCTGCTCCATCTTGTTGGTATTTAAAAAGTGAAGCCTTTCTACTTTCTTCTAAACTGGTGTTTTGCAGGATTAGAAAATAAGTTTAACTGAACGAATAGGTTGGGAACGTGCTATGTTGTGTTAATGGCCTTCTGAAACCTGCTACTTGATGCGTGCAGTGAGTGGGCGGACAGGACAGTGGGGAGCCAATTAGATGCTTTTGACAATATTTAAATAAATCGGCATGTGGAGAAGTTGTCCTGTAGGACCTGGCAGCTTAGTGAATAGGGATTTTCCACCTTTGTCCACACTGGCAAAATTAACTTTTCATGAAGTTGAAATTAAATACCTTGCACTGGCTTGGCAGGAGTGTGGTGCTCTGACACTGGAGTGACGTGGGTGGTGCTTCATCCTGCAGCGTTGGAGCCATGGCATCACACACGGTGGCAGATGTCTGGCAGGAAACATAGGTGTGAAGGAGGCTGATAGACATCTTATGCTACTGGGACAGATGGCTCTCAATCTCTGTGGTAGCAAGTATGCCATGTCTTCAAAGACAGACGTTTGCTTTATTAAATATTCTTAGCTTATGTAGAAGGCAATTGACAGAGCTTCAAAAAGTACAGGGAAAGGAGAGTGATAGCCAAAGAAGAGATAACTGACTTCTCCTAGTAGACTGACTAGGCAGTGTGGCCAGGAACTGTTAATGATATTCAAGTGTGTATTGTAGGCAGGTGACCAAAACAATGCAGAATAAAAACTTTTGCAAAAACTGAAGATATTGTCAGTCACTGTCTAGAAGAAGGATTGCAAATCTGGAATTCTCTCCTGCTCCTTGTTCTGCTGCTGACCTGCTATGTAACCTACAAGCGAACACTTAATGAGTTTTAGGAAGCTGCTTATTACCTATGGAAATGTAATTTGTTTTCTAGATATCAAGACAGGTGCTCCTGAAAATGTCATCAGCCTCTTCCTGTTTGCTTCCCATTGACAACTGGGAGTAAACATAAAAAATGCTTTGATTTCCACATCATGCTGACTATGCAATGGTCATGCAATGTGATATCCCCTGCATTAATTCTCTAAAAATACCAGTAATAAAACTGGAGCTGGAGAGTTACTTGTAATAACGTTGGTGTGAAGTGCTGTCTTGAGGAGAATTACTGCTATACCAGGGTTGGTGTCAGGGCTTAGATTCTTAAAATAAGTTAATTTTTCATTGTTTTTTAACTTAAATATACTTGTTTGGTTTGTGTTTTTACTTTTGGCTGGAAAAATGAAAATAAGTTTGCCTGTTTGGGAGTTGGACCAAATGACCTCCAGAGGTGCCATTCAATCTTGACTATTTTGTGATTCTTTTGCTTTATTTTTTCTTTTTTTCAGTCCGTGGTTTCTTTCTGTTCGGGTTCGTTTCAGGTTCTCCACTGTAAGGCTAGTATTTCAGAATTTTCATACATCAGAGAGGTATGAAGATAAATACTGTAAATTAGAAACTGTTAGTGGGAATGTAGATGAAGGGGGAGGCTAGTCCTTTAAGAACATACCTCTCAATGTTTTTGTTATTGAAGTCATTGTTTTCCTTTCTACTTGTGACCTAAATGTTGTCCTTACTGTCTTTACAGAAAACTCTTTGTGTGTTTTCTTTATTAAATTAAAATTACATACCCTTGATGTCATATCCTATTGCTTCTTGAAGATTTCCTGTTATGCTACATTTTCCCTTTCTGGGGGATTTTTTTGCTTGTTTTAGCATACTCTATGTCACCAATTAAAAAGCTTGCCCTCTGAACTTTGATTCAGAAAAAAAGATCAAAACTAAATCTGGAAATGCTTCTGGCTGGTTTTTCTTGATAGACTTAGGGTAGAAGCCAAATTTAGATGCAGTAGGTCTCCTACTAGTAAAACAGGCTATAACCTTTAACTGCCTAGGCCATTATCTAAGATCGTGGTTCATTAGCAACAAGATCGTGTGAAAGGTGAGGTGTGGCTTTGAGGATGTTCTGTAAATGCTAATCCACTGATACTTTTGAATTTCACACACACGCTTTTTGTTCCCGTAGAAGATATTAGGTCCTTCATATTTGCTTTCCATTTGCTGGTAGGTGAGAGAAGCCGTTCAAATGTGAGATCTGCTCTTACACCTCCATTGATGTAAGCTCTCTGCAGCGACATTTCTGAACATGCACTAGTGAGAGGACCTACAAATGTTGACTCTGTTCATATAGTCGGTAAGTGTAAATAGTTGTGGTGTTGGACAAATTCTGTAAATCTGTTGTGTTGTTTTTGTTTAAAAAAAACAACAAAACCCCACACTTCAAGGTATGCACTCCTGCCAAAGTCAAGCATTTAGATATATTCTTGTTTGGAGCTAGGCTCTATGAAGGTTTTTTCATTTAAGGAGATTGCTTTCTGTCCCGTCTTTACAACTCTTTCTCTATATAACTACTGCATAGACTGTGCTGGAAGACATATGGAACACTAATGTGATAAATACCAAAATACCTGGTAGAAGAAGGTGATTGTGCCTGTGTGTGAAGGGGCATTGGGACAAATGGTAGTGACTTGTATAAAAAAAAAGAAAAAAAACAAAGTTCATTCACTAACTGTATGTCTTAATTTGCTGTGTTAGGTGTACCATGCTGCTTTTTCACACTGATTTTGCCTGCAGCTTTGCATGTACTGTTTTGATTCCACCCTCCCACCCCCGCCGATTGAGGAAATGATCACATTTCTGACAGCGCTAACACATTTCATTCTGCAGTGTTGGCAGTGTGTGTCATGTGATGAGTGGGAGCATTAGCTAGTCTTAGTAAAGCCGAAGTACACGTTGAAAGCATGTACTTAGCAGCCTTAGACACTGTTTAAATGTTAAATTCTTGTGTGTTTAAACTCTGTACAGTAAATGATGTACTGTTTGCTTTTGGTTTTTTAACTCGAAAGGTATAAACTAAGATAAGCTCATGTCCTCAAGTCACTTCAGGTATGTGGTGGTTGATGGAGTGACAGCTTGATTAGTTTTGGTTTGTTACTTATGTGGGAGAAAGCTTAATTTACTCGGTTTCTTTATCTGTCGGAACAAAGGTAATTCTGATTACAAAACTAGTGCTCCTTTTCCAGAGTCTTTTGATACCAGAATTAAAATCTGGACTTGGATTCATCAAATATGATAAGATACCTTGAGCTTACAATAAATTCATTCTTCACCAAGAGCTTTTCAGTATCTGGCGATGGAATAACAGGGGAAAAGGCTTTTTTCTAATTTTTTTGTGGCAGCTGTATTAAAATGCAGAATGGTAAATATTATCTAAATATTGTAACAAAAAAGAAGGAAATTTGTGTAATGGAATGGTCACTTGCTTGCCTTGTTACAAAGAGAGATACTTGTTTGCAGATACTTACTTCCTAGAAAGTAGCATATATGTCCTAGTACATGAGAAAATAGTGGTTGGAAAATCTGAGGGAAATGGTAGTGGTGAACTCCACAGACAACATAGTGGAACAGTGGTAACCTGTTACTCTTTATGCATTACTGTAGTAGGCACAAGAAATCCAGTTTCCTGTCCTATCAGAAAGCTTTGGTTTATAGGATACAGCTGAGCACGACAGGGGACTGTCATTAAGTCCTGTACTACTAAATATCTGGCTTTTAATACACCATTATGTTATACCTGTCACAGTATTTTGTCTCTTTCTGCAGTATTACTTTGAAGTATATACTTTTTCATTTATTTGTATTAAGTCAGTACTACTTACAGGCATCAAAGATTTTCTTGCTTTCAAATTAACGACGTGCCTGCTTTGCCCTGTTAGATGCACATTAGCCATCATGATGTAAACACTTGCATGCTTAACTTTTGCTGAGGAAATAGTTCCTTTTGCAGTTAATAGAATTTTTCTTTATGAGTTTGACTCTCATTACACAGTAAGGTTTATTTGAGATCAGGAAGTGAATGTTTGAACCAATGTCTGTAAGACTAAGTGATAACACTGTCTGAAAGTACCCTTCTCTTGTATGTAAAATCTCCACTTACAAAGTATTTAGTTCTTGTCTGCGTAGTGGTAACTGCAAATGCCTGCATAGTGTTCCAGAGCTAAATAGTTTGGATGTTTGAAATTGCCACTCAGTTTGCCTGAGTTCGGTAAATACAGTTAAGGTGTTTTTTTCCTTAAGTGATCTATTTCAGGTCTGCAATAGTCTTACGAATGTTAAGCACACTAGAACATAATGCTCTCTATTTCTGAAATTGTATAAAAAATACAACAAAATGTAGGACTACAAAAGGAGGGGGGAAAAAAAGAGGGGAAAAAAGCCTTAAGAAACCCAACCCTTTTCTGGTTCCTAAGCATATACTTTACACCCACTCAGAACCTATTGGCTGTTTCAGGGGACTGTACTCAAAAATGAAATGTAAAGGGTAGAAATCACATGAAGATCTGAGTATAAGCAATACTAAGGATGGCATAACTGCAGTGATGAAATATACAGAAAAGTGTCATCTCTAAACTTTTTGAGTATTCTGATTTAGTTTGTGAATAAATGTAGTTTACTGCTAATCAGTTAGAAAACAGTTTCATTATTCAAGCTCTCACCTGTTAAAATTCTTTGTGCTTTGAGTTTACCAGATACATTGCACTATATTGTTTTTCATTCAATCTGCAGTGTCAACTGCTCATCAAATTTCAGGATTACAGTGAAATTTAATTTTAAAGTGCATTTCTGTGTATATTGATATGTGTGTATATATATTTGGGGGGTTTTGTGTATAGTGAACTCAAGACTTAAATGTTTATGTAACTTATTACAATAGTTATAAGGCTTTTGTCTTATCAAGAGCTTAGAGCTACGCAAAAGAAAAGATGTGAATATCTGCCTTAGTGACTTGGAAGTCAGATGACTAGTTCTGATGGCACAGAATCCAACAGGTTCACATTTTTGGCAGTTCTGCTGTCAAAGACTGCAAGAGAATTTCCTGAAAGTTGTGTGTTTCAGATAATAATAGTTAGGGAGATTTCTGTGCTGCTTTAATAAGAAAGTGTGGGAAAATATTTCATCTTTTGTGTAAATCTTAGCTTGAAAATACAAGTTTTTCTATGCCTGTGTAGTAAAATATTTTCTTACATGCTGGATCAAACCAATTACATTTTATTTTTGTTAGGTGTGAGTGGAAGGGAGATTTAAGGTTTGCTTTCCTGATTAAGCATAGTTTAAGAAAGTATAGAGTCTCTAGCTTCTTGCATTCATATAAATAATATTCATATAACCACCACCTAGGTACCACAACCCTGAATATAGAAAATATTTGCAGCACCAACCATGAGTTTTTTTTAAACTGGTACGGTGTATACATTGCTAAGTCTAAGAATTAATTTTAGCCAACTTGATCAGTTGTTTAATCTGACCACTCTGTGAATCTCCTTCTATACTGAATGGAGAGTTGTGGCCATTCCCACAAGACATCTTAGTGTCATATGAGACGTTACTTAAATGTATGGGCTAATTCATCCCCATTAGGGTTACTTACTCTCTGCATACAGTTAAGCTTACAGAGGAAATCTGGAAGATAACATGATGTAGGATGTATCCTCCTGTAAGTGATTGTTTTCGTTTCCTAGCTCATAGGGCTGCAAATAGTCGTTGCCAAAATAAACAGGTCGTCAATATCTGTTTAAGGGAAACCTTAAATTACGTTACAAATGGCTAAGTTTTGGAATCTGGTAGTTTGATGTTAGGTAACAAGTGCGGAGATTAACCCGCAAGTCTCAGTTGGGGTTCTCTATGGCCTGTATACAGCTGTATTCTCGGTTGGCCTTCTGTGAGGGAAGTACCAAAACCCAAAGGTTTAGATTCTAGACTTTGATATTCCCTGACTCTGAAAGAACTGAGATTTTGATTAGGATCAGATGATGATTCCAGTGTCTCAGGGGAAGATTTAGACCCGTATTAAGTATGTACCAGACCTCACATTTTAACATAGAAATAATCCTTGACAGTATTTGTGTTAAATGATTAAGTTCTTGGTTTTGAGGTATGTCCCCCTGTCATAATGCAAAATAGGTAGTATGAAATCACAAATACAGGGTCAAAACTTAGCAGTATATTCAGACTGGTTTGCAGTTTTCACTATGTTGAGCTGGAATTATATGCAGATGCACACACAAAAGTGTGCACCTCTGGTGTTCATGTGGCTGCACGCTGGTGTAATTGTAATCTAAGGATGTAAATGCATGTAAGTCCTATTAAGACTGAAAATTAAATTGGGACACTTGTGCTTGTAGGAGTTTGGATTCTTATTATCTGTACAGAGGTTTTATTTTCAAAGAACAGATATATTCACAGGTGCACAACTGACACTAAACCAGAAATACTGCTGAAAACATGGCACTAACTTGCTCCAGTGGGAGGAGAAAAAAAGGTGAAAGGTGTCCTCTTGCTTGTGTAAAATGAGAGATATTTTAGGACTAGGAACCCTCATTTGGGGACACAGCTAGCTGTAAGTGAAATCATTGAGGTGTGAGTCAGGAGAGCTGTGTTCTGGACTAGCTCTGCCACTGGACAGAGCTATGAGATCTTGCTAGGGGTGACTCATCCCCTGACCTACTGTATGGCCGCTTCGGATTTGTGAATGCTCCAGCTAGAGACTGACTGCCTGCATTTGTGCAGTGCTCACTGCTACTGGTGGTACTAATGACTGATACGTTTTTAATTTATTACAGCATTCAGAAGAAGAGCTTGGACCTTCAGATGCACTGACATCACACTTGTGAAGCATTTGGCTGTAGTTTTTGCTGCTATTCTTCCCATGACAAACAACTCCAGAAACACATTAAGAAATGTCACTTGGGTTCAGGAGCTGGTTCCCAGCCCACCTTTACCCTCAAATCACTTCCTGTGGAACATTAGGTCCTTCACTCTTAGACTTCACCAGAGCATCCCAGCAAATAAAGAAGCTGTTGGCATTGTCAGACTTTTGTGCTGAAAGCCAGGGGTTATCTGGAAGAAGAGAAGAAGTGATCCTTGTGTGCCGATTAAAAGCACTTAGGAATGGTCTTCCAAAGAACTGTGTGCGCATTATGGTGCAGGTGGTGACTCCAGTGTGCTGAGAGGAGTGTGGAGGTTTGGGTTGCACAAAGGGTAGACATGTAGATTTGTTATGGTTACCTCTTGCTCATACGTTCCGCTTGCTTACAAATGAAGGGTTTGACATTTCAAGGCAGAATCTGTTGAAATGTATGTACCAAAGCCGACAGTGACAAAGCTAACAGGTGGTTTCTGTACTAAGTCTCTCATTTTTAACACAGGTCTTTATATAAAACAGTAAATTACTGAAGAAAATCAACTGATGCAATAGCACTCACAATGGGGTAAAAAAAAAAATCAATTAAACTTCTTCATGGTTATTTTTTATAACAAAACGTGTTATCATAAGCTAATCCAACGTTGAAGTAAAAATACAAACTATTGAAATATGACATCAAATAAACTTGACTTGAAAATCCAGTGATTAAACACATCTGTACCTTATTTACCCCAATAGAAACTGCTTACTTTAAAAAAAGATTAAATTAGAAGAATGGAATATTTTCTAATTTTAGGCTTAGAGGACTGGTTTTACTCTGACTGCACATTTATTTCTTGACTATGGTGGTTTTGTGGAGTCTGTTATTAGCTATGAATGTTACTTAAGAAATGTAACCCTTGCTAAAAATAGAAAACCTGTTATCACAACTTGCTACCAGACAGAAGCAAATAATGACTGAGCTGTGCCTACACTGTTCTCTTAAACATAATTGTAAAGAATGTACTACTTCAACAGGATAAAAGTTTCCTTTCAGGTAAGCTGTGGTTTTCTTGATTTACAGTAAAATGTTAGTAAAAGAGTCATGGTGGAGAGTAGCTATTAGCAAACTGTAGTAATATCTTTATTAAAGAATTAAGGAGAAACCTTTTTCAGAAAAGAAAATTCTTATGTTCTTAGGAACTGATGAACGTCACAGACCTCATCTTCCTGTTGTACAGTTGGAACAGAAAAGGTTTGAAATGCATACCAAACATAAACACTTGGTTCCTCTTTGTCTGGAAGTATAATAGTTGGACACTTGCAACTGAGCACATAATGTAATTACTAATGGGAAATATTTTCTTTCCTTAATACAATTTGTATGGCAGCATTTTAACTTGTTTGCGCAACAGTCTGTTTTTTTTAACTGGTAAGTTAAAAATGAGTGGTAAGTAGTCATTTAGGGTTCCATTGGCTTTTCACTAACTTTGCATTGGGGAAATATTTTGATCCTTGTTGATGTTAGGCCCAGGGGACGTTGACTTTAACAAGTTGGTTTTTAATAGCATTTAGCAGTAGCAAAAGATGTGAACTGCGGAGGGGATGTAGGTATGTGGAATTTAATTAACCAAACTGGAATTCAGCCAAAACTTGGATGAACAGTCCCAATCTTGCAAAAAGTGCAAGGGGACTTCTAATAGTTAGTAAGTGAACTGAGCTTTCATTTTGATGTCACCTTGACAATTGCGGTGTAAGCAATCTAGTACCTACTTTTCTAGGGAATTTTTTCAGTAATGTTGTGAACGATGGCCTATACCACTTACTAAATTACTAGTAATTACTGGAGATTACCTCTGGCAGCATTCTATCCTGTTTTCACATTTTTCATTTAAGCACCAAGCTCAACCTTAGCATTTGAGAACAGGCAAGAGTACAGCCTGGAGTAGCAGAGCTGCAGGCATAACATGGTGCAGTTGCTTGCCCACTAGAATTTTTAATGTGCTGGGGTTTTTTTTTTTCCTCCCATTTTTTTCCCCACTGTTAGTGGAAGCTGTATAGTAGGCTTGATAAGCTAATTAGGAATAGGATCTTGAATACAAAGTGCTTTATTTCTTTTTTGTATATTTATTAGTCTATTTAAGTGGGCAGAAATATTCAGCATCAGCTAGTTTATTGAAAAGACTGACTATTGATAGCAGCTTTTGTATGTATAAAATATGATTCATAGAGCCAAATTCTGATCTGTTCTTTATATCAGCCTCAGGCAGTACAGTTATTCTACAGTAAAGTGAAGAATTTTGCTGTGTCCTTGTAAGTGGTCTTTCAATATGAATATGACATGGTCCATCAGAAATGCTTCCTTACTCTTTAGAAAAGGAACAAAATGTAGGTACAGAAACTAATAATCTTGACATTTCTTTTTTGTTGTGTGAGACACCTTGGTATACTAGTCTCTTATCAAAAGTCCATACACCCTGGTCATTCAGAACTATCTGTTAATGGAAGACTAATGTGACTGTCATATAAAACTATAATTTATTAATATAAAATATTTTAAATGTAATTAGATCAGTAAACAATTAGATTCTAGTTCAAATGTCACATATATTACAAATCTTCCAATCCTGCTCCCAGCTCCAAGCACAATTTTTCTAGGAATATTGAGTTATGCTTTATGTTCTTTTTGTGTAAACCAGCAGAGAGTGGTGTGTCTGATTTTTTATTTTTTTTTTTAATGTCAACTTAAGCGAGTCAGAGGGGAAACTGAGGTAGATTTTCTGTGTGACTGTCATAAAGCTGGTAACTCTGCTTCCTCTTGAGCAAACTCTCCCTTGCATTCCCTTTCCTCCTTTCTTCTACTTTGCACAGTAGTTTCCACAAAGTGCAGCCTCAGCATAGGTATGGGGCTGTAACAGAGTTGACAAAGGACTCTTTGTCTTGCTATATTCAGGCAAAGGTCCTACTGCTATAAATAATGCATGTTTTAATTGGAAACTGCAAATAGACATATCAGTCTTTACAGGCTGGTTGATTTCAGTATAATCTCTTAGGGGCAGATTCTGCTTATATGCTGAACACGCAACACGTTCCCAAAATTTGTGGTTGGTTGGTTTTATTGATAATACCTGTGCTAGTGAGTTCCTTTCTATAAATTAAGACAAATGTCATATCTAGATAATCATCTGGGAGTTTCTATCATCATATATTATGAAAGCTGCCTAAAACACTATTACAAGACTGGGTACCTGCTGATGTTAAGAGTTCTAGGTTCCATTTGCCTTGGTCAATATTAATGTGATTGTGCACTATACCTACTGAAAGTAAATTTAAACTATTAGTACAGGGTGAGTTTAGAAGAAGATAGACATACTCATTTCTTGCCGAATTTCCCTGGGATTAATCACACTATGCCTGATGTTAGCCACAGGTTTAGGCTTGCATGCACAATTACTGTGGATAAGCTGATACCAGGCTAATTCATGAAGCTGGATTGCATCTAAGAGGATGAGCACAACTTCTTGTACCATTTTAATTAAATTGGTTTAAAACCACACCTTAAGGCCTCCTCTGAAAATAACTTCTACCAACTTCAGTAAAGGAGTATGACAGTTACCTAAGTGGTGCATAAGTGTGTGAAGGCTATTAGTTTGCTTTGGGCTAGGTTGGGTTTTCCTTTAATTTGGATCATTTCTCTTTGCACGCATTCATCAGTCTTTGTTTTAAATTAATTTGACATTGTCAAGATGAATTTTGCAAGGTTTTTTTTATCAGTTTGTAGATACTAAAATAGATGACACACACCACAGCCCTGCAACTTGCAGAACTGTAGTAAAAAGGGGAGACAGGTTAGTGTGGCCCAATGTCATTGTATTGCTGTCCAGTTTGGGCACCCAAATCTGCTGTTTGTGAGCAGGCCTGAGAAACATATACCTAGAATCATAGAATGGTTTGTTTTGGAAGGGACCTGGAAGATCATCTTGTTCAAATCCCTTTGCCATGAATAGGGACACCTTCCACTAGACACGGTTGCTCAAAGCCCCATCCAGCCTCGCCTTGAGCACTTTCAGGGATGGGACATCCACAGCTACACTGGGCAGCCTGTCCAGTGTCTCACCACCCTCATAGTGAAGAATTTCTCGCTAAAATCTAACCTAAATAACTTTCATTTTAAAGTCATTACCCCTTGTCCTATTGCTACATGCCCTTGCAAAAAGTCCCTCTCCAGCTTTCTAGTAGGCCCCGTTTAGGTACTGGAAGGCTTCCTGGAGCCTTCTCCAGGCAGAACAACCCTAACTCTCAGTCTGTCCTCATAGGAGAGGCGCTCCAGCCATCTGATCATCCTTGTGGCCCTCCTCTGGACTTACTCCAACAGGTCCATGTCCTCCTTATGTTGGGGGCCCCAGAGCTGAATGCGGTACTGTAGGTGGGGTCACATGAGAGCAGAGTAGGAGGGTGAGAGTCACCTCCCTAGATCTGCTGCTCATGCATTTTTTTGACGCAGCCCAAGGTACGATTGGCTTTCTGGGCTGTGAGTGCACATAGCTGCATCATGCATGTTGAGCTTCTCATCAACCAAGAACCCCAAGTCTTTCTCTTTAGAGCTGCTCCCAATCCACTGTTCTGCCCAGCCTGTATCTGTGCTTGAGATTTCCCTGACCGGCATGCAGGACTTTGCACTTGGCCTTGTTGGACTTGATGAGGTTTGCTTGGGCCTGCCTGTCAAGGTCCCTCTGGATGGCATCCCTTCCCTTCAGCGTGTCGACCACATGTCACAGCTTGGTGTCATTGGCAGACTCGCTGAGGATGCATTTGATCCCACTGTCCCTGTTGCTGACAAACAGTACTGGTCTCAGTACCAACCCCAAATGAACACCACTTGTCACCAGTCTTCACTTGGACATTGAGCCACTGACTACAACTCCTGAGCGTGACCATGCAGCCCAGTTCCTTATCCACCGAATGGTCTGTCCATGTGTCTCCAGTGTAGCGGCAAGGATGTCAAGTGGGACAGTGGTGGATGCTTTGCACGAGCCCAGATACGTGACATCAGTTGTTCTTCCCTCATCCACCAAGACTAACTTCATTATAGAAGGCTGCCAGATTTGTCAGGCACAACTTGCCCTTAGTGAAGCAATGTTGGCTGTCACCAGTCACCTCTTTATTTTCCATGTGCCTTAGCATAGTTTCCAGGGGGATCTGCACCATGATCTTGCCAGTCACCAAGGTGAGACTGTCTGGCTTGTAGTTTTCTGGGTCATGTTATTTTCCTTTTTAAAAATGGAGGTTACAGTTTCACTTTTTTTTTAGTCAGCAGGAACTTTACTGGACTGCCATGACTTCTTAAATGCAATGGATAGTGGCTTAGCCGCTTCATCTGCCAGTTCCCTCGGGACCTGTGGATGCATCTCATGTCCCATGGACTCGTGCAGCTTCAGGTTCTTTAGATGGTGTCAAACCTGACTTTCTCCTGTAGCAGGTGGTTCTTCATTCTCCCAGTCCCTGCCTTTGCCTTCTGCAACTTGGGTGGTGTGGCTGGAGCACTTGTGGTGAATACTGAGGCAAAATAAGTCATTGAATACTTTGGCCTTCTCAGTGTCCCAGGTAACCAGGTCTCCTGTTTCCTTCTGGAGAGAGTCCATGTTTTCCCTAGTCTTCCTTTTATCACCAACATACATATAGAAGCTTTTTTTTTTGCCCTTCCTGTCCCTGGCCAGTTTTAGTTCTGTCAGAGCTTTAGCTTTCCTGAGCTGGTCCTTGGCTGCTCAGACAATTTCTCTGTATTCCTCCCAGGCTGCCTGCCCTTGCTTCCACCCTCTGTAGGCTTCCTTTTTGTGTTTGTCTGGGAGCACCTTCTTCACCTGTGCAGGCCTCCTGGCATTTTTGCCTGACTTGCTCTTTGCTGGGACACATCACTCCTGAGGTTGGAGGAGGTGATCCTCCAAGAATGCTTCTAAGAAATAGAATTTAGGAATAAATTAGGATTCAAATGTATAGAACTCTCAAGTGATGTGGAATCCTTCCAGAAGGGCCTGAAGGCTGATTTCAGAAAATGCTGTTAGGAGCACCAGATCCCAAGCCTTGGGTGCATAGAGCAACCCAGTGTCCCAGCATGGGTATGTATTGAGTTACAGGTGAGCAAGGTGCCTCAGAGTCCAGTCCAGAAGGTGCTGGCATTGAGCAGGTAGCTTTCAAACTAAGAGGCAAGGCTGAATGTAGGATTGAGTCTTGCCCCTAATCTTCAGACTTAGGTACCTCTGGCTGGTCGTGATTCAGTCATGAACTCTTACCTCCTTGTTTGATGGCTGGAGTTTGTTTTGACCAAACACAACCAGGGGAAAGTCGTGGGGCCCCTACTTCAATTTACTTGCCTATGTGAAGATACCCCATGACAGTTCAGGTCACTCCTTTGCACAGGAGGACAGGGTTTCATATTCTGTGCTTCCCAAGAGTACGGAAGGGTAAAACCTTTTGGAAATGGAGTTTATAAAGTTCTCCTATTAAAGTGTTATTTTTGCATGGGGAGACTAGGCTTCTCATTTCAATTCCAGAGAATATTGAAATCTTCTGTGTAAATGGAACAGGGATAATGTCTCATCATTCCAGGTAGTGTGTCTTAAATGCTATGTTGTATAGATACTCTCTTTTTCTGTTGGCTAATAATGAGTGAATTAGCCTGTGTGCGTAGCGGTGGCTTCAAATGTTCTAGCTTTATGGTCACGGCCCTTTCTGTTAGGAGTGGTGGGGCTGTGGGGTTGTCATCAGGCTGAAGGGTTGTTTTTTTTTTATTTATTTTTCCTTCATTGAGGTTACAAAACAAGCAGGGGGCAGAAGTTAGGCAAGGAAAAATAGTTTGGTCTCATGCATCAGTCTTTTCAAATGTGCCTGTCCTTTTTAGGACAGTAGTAAAAATAGGGAAGAAAGGTAGCTTCATTCCCTTCTTCCCCTAGAAGATTCTTCTTGAAAACAAATTCAGGATAACTAATAAAATTAAAAAAGTAGAAAAGAGAAGTTTGATTTAGAAGGAATTGCTCAAACCTGATTTTTGTTGGGAGACTAATAGTTAAAGCATCAACTCTACATTTTGCAAGGCAGTGCATTGTGTTAGTAAGTTATTTTTTTTTCTTGATCATGACTGAACAGGACTTAATGATATGTACATGACATACATTCTTGGATTGCTTTGCTTGAAAGCATCTTGAATAGTCTTTCAAGTTTGTTGAAAACCTAAATCAATGTTTTTAACTTGACATTCCTCTTTTCAAAGGTAATTCTCCATCTAACAGGACATGTAAAAGGCCAACAGAAATAAATTGGCTATGAACACAGCAGCAGTGTTGGCAGAAAATGCCTCACAAACATATATGGATTATGTTTCCTCATTTACAGTGTATTGATTATTTTCACAATAATCAGCTGCCTCTGCACTCTTAGATACAGAAAACCTGTGCCGAGAGGTGGCACGTGAAGATGAACCAACAGACATGGGGTAGGTGGAATGTTTCACGCTGAAAACTGATATTCAGCATTCTTTTGGGTTATTGCCTTCGTAACTCCACACCCAGTGAGTAATGCGGTCATACAGCAGTGACGAGCCACTGTAGCCCAGGGAGAAGGAAGCTCTTTCTGCGTTCCTAACCAGGTGTATTCAAGGTATGCCTGTAAGCTGTTGCTGAAAGCGCTGACTGCATCTAATTGCTGTTGATTTATTCTGGTACTGAGCCGTACTGGTTAATAGCTGTTAGTAGAGGAATTTTCCTCTTTATAGGTGGGGCTCAGAGCCTTGTCGATTCAAGTCTTGCTGGAGAACATCATGCTGCTATAATTACTGGTAATTCTTATCCCTAGGGAAAGAAATCTGTAGCACTCCTCTTTTGTGTCATGAGGAATACTTTGGCCAGAATTGTATTATTCTTGCCAGTATGGGTTGGCAAGAAATCATGGCTCCTTGTCCTGTCTGTCGCTCCAGTGGCCCTGCCGCTGAGGTTATGTGCACAAGCAGCTCTTGTCCAGAATGAGATTGCTCAGGAGGTTGTTCCCAGTTTTTTGTTACTGACGCACTTGCTGTGAGACAGTATCTCTCTTCAGCCTCTAGTTTTTAGGGACGGGTGTGTCCAGCATTAGAAAATGTCCTACAATGGTAAATTACTGGATTACTGTTGTTGTTATTGGTTCATATGCAAATACAAAGAAACAACAACCTAATATAATCCTTTTACGTACTAAGAAAACATCACTTCCTCAGTGATAGTGCAACTGGCTCAAGGCGTTTGTTGTCTGAATTTTGGAAATGATGTCTTGGTGATTGGAATGCCTTTTCTTCACTTGCCAGCTGCTGCATGGAGGTGCAGCAGTTCCATTTTTCATGTGGCAGCTTTAATTTCTGTTTCCTTAACAGAAAGTGAGCAATGCAGCACACCTTTCACAGGATGCAATTAAACCTGGCTTAGTCACTGCTGGAGGAACAGGCAGAAACAGGTCATGTAATAGAAACTGTCTCTAATAAAACTGAGACAAACATGTCCTGTTAAAGGTTTGGGGAAATCTCTTCAGGCAAAAAAACTGTTTCCTAAGGATGGACTTTGCATGGCCTTCCTTCTATTGTACTTTCCTTCCTGTAGATGACATGCTGGTACCAGTCATGTTATTCAGAGTGAAGCCAGGATATCATGCACCATGTCTGCAGGCAATGGCTTTACTCCTCACCCTGCTGAAAGGGGTCATGCCGGCTACTACTGAACCTTTCTAACCTGATCTTGTATTAATTTTGAACTCTCCTGGAGCCAGATGTGTGATTACTCTTTCCAAACTTTAGTAGCCTAGGAAGCCATGCATTCCATCTAGAATTAGGCACGTGGATTCCTTCTAGAGGCAGGATTTTTACCCTGGGAGTAATTAATCTCACCCTAATTGGGGTGGTGGAGTAACAAGGTGGTTGCTTCCTAGGTATAGCCACAGCAGGAGGTGTTAGAGTCGTAGAATCACTTAGGTTGGGAAAGACCTTTGAGATCATCAAGTCTGACCGTTAACCCAGGACTGCCAAGTCCACCACTACAACATGTCCTAAGCACTGCATCTACGTGTTTTTTAAACACCTGCAAGGATGGTAATTCCATGATATCCTTGCACAGCCTGTTTCAATGCTTGACCACCCTTTCAGTGAAGAAATTTTTCTTAGTATCCGATCTAAACCTCCCCTGGTGCAACTTGAGGCCGTTTCCTCTTGTCCTGTCAGTTGTTACCTGCAAAAAGAGACTGACACCCACCTGCCTACAGCCTCCTTTCAGGCAGCTGTAGAGAGCCATGAGGTTCCCCCTGAGCCTCCTTTTCTCCAGGCTAAACACCCGCAGTTCCCTCAGCTGCTCCTCACAGGACTTGTGCTCCAGCCCCTTCCCCAGCTCCGTTGCCCGTCTCTGGACACGCTCCAGCACCTCAATGTCTTTCTCATAGTGAGGGGCCCAAAACTGAACACAGTGTTTGAGCTGTAGCATCACCAGTGCCGAGCACAGGGGACAATCACTGCCCTTGTCCTGCTGGCCACACCGTTTGGATACAAGCCAGGATGCTGTTGGCCTCCTTGGCCACCTGGGCACACTCCGGCTCATGCCCAGCCGCCTGTCAGCCAGCACCCCCAGGCCCTTTCCCACCAGGCGGCTTTCAGCCACTCTGCCCCCAGCCCCCAGCGCTGCGTGGGGCTGGTGTGACCCACGTGCAGGACCCAGCACTGAGCCTGGTTGAACCTCACACCACTGGCCTCGGCCCATCGGTCCAGCCTGTTCTAACAGCCAGCACCTCTGCTGCCTGCAAACCTGATGTTGCAACAGGGTCTGCTGAGGGATCTTTTTCAGGTTATGAAATGCTGTCAATAGTCAAATTGGTTATTAAAACTCCTTTTCGGGACCTGTCTGAAAATTGCAATGATATTTAAAAAAGACCAGTCCCTGCAGTCTAGTGCTGAATGTGGAATTCATATGAGTAAGAGAGGCAGTATTGTCCATGGTGTTTTTCTGTACTATGTTTTAGAGACCTCCTTAGAGTAAGATCGGTGAAAGACCTCTATTATATGACAGATTTGAAGAAAAATTAATATACTAGGATAGAATTTAAGGCCAAAAAGATTATCAGAGCAAAATCTCCCAGATAACATAGAGACCATATTCGGCTCAGAAGATAAACTGTCAGTAGCCATAGCACATAGTTTTGTAATACTCTCTTGCAGTTCCATGAACAGCAAAATTAACGAAGGCTTGTTTCCAAAGCATGTGTATGCATGTCTTGCCTCTTCCCATTTAGATTCTCTGGTGTCTAACACTGTGGCCATTTCCTCTGTGGCAACTACAAGATCCTCTCTTTTGTCTATTTTCAGAAATTATTTAAGGGTATAGTGTTTTAGAACCTCCCTACCTTTCTGTTAAAGTTGATTAAAATTTGCGACTGGGTTTCAGAATTACTAACAGGCAGTGGACAGACCCATGTCTATGTAGAGCACAAAGACGTGTTTTATTTTCACAGGAAACCTGGCTACAAATGTTAGAGTGAGGGGTGTGGTGATGTGTTAAAGAGTATTGAGAAATGACTGGTTTCAAAGTGTGGTTGGCCCCAGAACACACAGAAGCGTGCCTGTGTCAGATAACCTACCTCGCCTGTTCCCTGTATTCCATTCCATGGAACTTCTGTGTGCCAGCTCCCACTAGACAAGAGATGGCTTGTGTTTTATGAAACTACTATACCATTTAAAACCAAAAAAGAAACGTACTGCTGTAATTCTGTCTCGCAATGTCTCGCAGCTAAAATGTTGCTTATTTTATTTCTAAATTTGTGTTGTTATTTTTAGCTTGAACTTTTTACCATTGGTTCTTGCAATGCATTTCTCTGCTAGGTTAAACAACCCTATGAGACCAGGTATTTTTCACTATGTGTGTGTGTGCTGTAATTGGATCATTCTTGATTTCGTTTTTGATAAATGAGGCATGTTGAACTCTTTAGTCCCCTATGGGTAGGGCATTTTCTCTAGCCTTCATATCATTCTGGCTCTTCGCTCTGTAATTGCAATCAGTGTGGTCAAAAAACAATTTGTAAGTTACTTGTCAGAAAGCATACTATAGACAGAATCTGGCTGTCACAGAAACCTGCAGAAAGAGAGAGATCCTATGTCCTATCTGCTTTGCACAATAAAAATATGTGATAATGTAATGATGGCAATATCAACTGGATGTTTTTTCTTTTTTTCCAATGTGGCTATGAAGATGCTAGTTCAGTACAAGCTGTAAAACCAGCTAATTTATGAAGTTGCATTTTTTTTTTATATTTGTATTTAGGTTTCCTTTTACAACTCTTGCATTCATTAGCAAGCATTTGTCGAACCACGCTGTTCCTTTGAGATCCTCAAATGCCCTGCTTAAAGCCAAGCAGCGTGTGCATTCGTGAAGATGGCCTATCGCAACATGTTTCCATTTTTCTCTCTATGAAGATCAATTTAAATTTATTATTGCCAGCTGTTTCTTTCTGCGGTGTGTTTTTTCTCATGTGATTAGCAATCCTGATTGATTCAACTCCTTGCCCTGCACAGGGAAAGCATCAGGGCTGTTCCGTTATGTCAACTTGTGTGGGAAACTAGCATCACAAAAGATTTAAACCCGTAAGCAGAAAGAACATGTGTTCGACCAGGTTTTGCTCTTTTAAAAATGCCCTTTGAAGTGGTAATTTATTTTTTAATTAGAATAATAAATAAATGTGGTTAGGTTTACAGTTTGTCTCAGTTTTATCCAGAGTGGTGGTCCTATTGTGGGGTTTTTTGGGTGAATACTTGCACCAGCTTTGTTTGCTCGTCCCTATCTGACGCATGAGAACATCATCTCATTGACTGCTGAACCCTCTTGCTCATGGAGCAGCGACTGTTCCACACAAACACAGTGATAACACTTAATCCTTAGTCTCTGAGGTTGATCAATAGATTCAAGTTAACCATTTCACCTTATGGCTAAACATTAATTATGCAGAGTGTACTAATGCCCTTTTTTAAGAAACATTTTAACCTTATGCATTTAGTGATTAAGTGCTGGCAGGTCATTTTTTTCCTGTGCTGCTGCAGAGTAAAGTTAAACTTAGCTGGCTGCATCCATGCCTCTAGCTGGGTGACGAATTGTATGGGTTTAAGTCGATGCTACTGACGGAATAGATGGGTTGAAAATCAGATTCTTTTGTTGTTACAAAACAGCCAGGCTAGAATGAAATGGCAGTGGTTCAAGCACATGCTAGACAGACCGTATGTTCCTTACAGTGAAGCAAAGTGGTGTTGTATATCTGTATTGCTAAGCATAAGGACAACAGCTCCAGCTTCCAGAACTGCTGGCAGGAGTCCTACATAGAAATGTACTCTTCCTCTATCCTTTAAAAGTCAATTAGGAGTGAAGCCAATGTCTGTTCCTGCCCACCTCATGCTAGAGCAAGATGTACTTGGAAAACATGCCTGATGTAAAGGAGTGGACATCATTAATATATCTCAACTATATATACAACTAAGTTCTAAAATAGTCAGCTAAAATTGGCACAAAGCTATCACCTCTGAAATACAAGACTGCAGAGGATAACTTGGGTCATTGAGTCTCGTTCCTCTTCTCCCAAGAATTAAATGAATTCTGATTAATTTATCACATCCATTTTGAGAGATGTCATTTTCCCACCCTATTGGAAAGCTGCTCCAGAGCTCTGATTCTTTCCTACCTTAAAGTCATTCTCTAATTCTCACCACAAATCGTAGACCTATTTTCTCTATTTTAATGTCTGTCTGCCTTTGCTCTGAGAACTCTTCCTTCTTTCTCTGGTGCTTCTTTTAAGAACGCTTTTCTAAAGAGGGTACTCTTTTCTGCAGAGCTTGTAAGCAACCACGAGCAACAGGAACACTTCTCTGTGATGTCTGGTAAACCAGTGTTTTGGGCGAGACTTCCTTTATGAACTGTGCTTGACACCTTAAAGATGATACATTCAAGAAAAGCCCCCTCTTAAGAACATGTTTACATTAACTTTAAACACATTAGTCTGAATTGGAACTATGTGGTTTCCCTCTAGGGTTCTGAAATATTTAATTTTTTTTATATTGTCACTCTAATGGTGAGGGAAAATAATAATGGCAACAGTCAAATCAAAAGTTGAGGATCTGCAAGAGATCTTTGGTGAAGAAGAAATGACAGATTTGTCACTGCGGGCTTATTATATCAGCCTGTGGGCTTCTGTTGGACTCTTGACTGAGTATAAACATGGGGACCAGGCCTAAGGCAGCTACTTGTAACCCCATATAAATTTAGATGCCATTAAGTGGCAGCTCATTTGGCACTTTTCTAGAACTATAAAGTCTGCACTAGAACATTTCTGGTAGTGCAGCGTCAGAAATACAGATACGACAGTTTAAGACAGCTGTTTTGAGTGCAGTGTAATTTGTTGAGGAAATTCTGGATGTAAGGTGCATTGTCTGTATCCCAGACTGTTCTTGGGTGAAACGCTGTCTGCCTGTGTTGCTGGACTTTGAAAACTTACTCTAGAAGGTGGAAACTGACCCCTGTTGTTTTACTTGAATGTTAACATTAAAACTAATGGGAGCTTAATTTTAGGCTACTCTTAAAACTGCATTTTGCTCTTCTCCAATTTAAGTCACTTAAATCTAACTCCTCAATCACGTGTTTGACCTGGGGTACAAGTATCTCAGGTGCTGTCCAGATTGCATAAGGACGATGAGGTGAAGTAATGTGCAGTAGCAGAAGTCAAGGTGAAAAACACATTCCCTGTATTTTCTCGAGGTCAGAGATTCTGCAATGTCTTAGCTAAGGCTGAATCTTCTTCAGCATTTCTTCTTACTGTAGAGAAATCCTCAGTGAAAGCAAACGCCCTGCTGTCATCTGAGAGCTCCATTTCTGTACTTCACTGCTGGCTACTTGGGGGTGCCATTAACAGCATCTGAGATTTTTGAGGGAAATGCCCAATTGCTTTGTGCCTGGGAGAGGAGTTTGAGATGACAAGTGGAGTTTGAGTAAAAGTGGGTTGAATACCTGGCTGTTGATGCTTTAGAGCTATGTAGTAGAAATAGTTTTCTAGTGTACAAGTGGTAAGTGAGCCAAATCAACCTCAGGTAGATTTGCTGGAAGGCTGTGGTTTTCCTCCTCATCAAGAAAAAACCCAAATCTTTTAAAGGCATTTCGTTCTGTCTTTGCAATTTGCATGACCTTAATGAGTGGCTGTACACACCTGAATTGGTAAATTGGTGCATCTCCTTAGGAGGATAGTTGTATAATCTCACCCTTTTCACAAACCCCACTGTTTTGTATGTAATGCTCCAACTAAATCAGAACAGGGATAAAACCAAATAAGCCCTGCTGTGATTCAGGCATGGGTAAGACAATGACAATAGTCATCTGCTGAAACAAATTGCTCAGACTGCAAGAAATGTAGCTCTACAGCCCTCAGCACTAACCCCCGCATCCCCACACCCCATCTTTCACCCTTGGGATCTTTCTCTGTTTGTTTCAGGTCATGATATTTTCAGCTCTGGTGCTGTGCTCCACATACTGCGTACTGGAATGAAGTGCATGTCCATGTCAGATGGTAAATTCACAGATTTGCTTTGGCTTTGCCTTCTGACTTACACACTCCCAGGTTTCGTCACGATGTCATTTGCTAAAAAGCAGAAAGGATTAAATCATTAGCAGTAAGTTTTTTCCTTCTTGGTTTTTTTTTTATTTTCTTTTCATGACATTTCTTTCACATTATTAGGCAGAACATTGGCTCTGCATCAGCATTGCCTGAAATTGTGTGTTGTGCTGTCTGCCATCCAGCAAAGGAGAGGACAATTTAAATGCCTCTCCATGCAGTGACAACTGAAAATAATTAGGAACTACAAAGCAACTGGGAAGTGGGAGGGGGAGGGGCATGTGGCTTGGTGGTTCCCTCAGTGCTGACAACAAATGTAAGGGACCAGTTTCATCCTAGCACTGTATGTATGCAGCAGAAGTAGTAGGAAGCCCGCAGAATCAGAAGAAACTAATATATACCCCAAACTTTGTCACTGCTGAGTCTCCCAAGAGAGTATGAGAAATACAGCGCTGCTACAAGGAGGCTTGGGACTGTGAGAAATGACATTGTGTTGTGCAGTTTGACTCATGCTATGTACATCAGTGTGGGTTTTTGAGGTCAGGTCTGCAGCTGGTATAAATCGTGACAGTGAAAAGAAATGTTAATGCAAATTTCCCTCATAATCTTTAATTCATTTTTCTAAATCATATGGCAACTGCAAAGCAATTTGTCTTCATTAGCATGAGGCAAAAATCCTAAACACTTGGATAATTTCAGTAAAAAAATGCAACACATCTTCAGATGAAGATATAACTTAGGTCCAGCTGCAAACCATGCAACCCAATCACCTTAGTGGAAGGTAGTTCAGAATTCAACATCACTAGCACTAAACGCTGCAGCAGCATTGGATTTAAAGCCAAGTTGTCTTCTGCTCTTGCACTGGTGTAAATTTCGGTTACATCCAAAGAAATCAGTGGGTTTGCACTATTTCTGCAGTGCAGGTGTAAGTGAAGAGACTGGTGGTCTCCGCTGGAGTGTCTGGGCCTCTTCTACAGAATCGCAATTCCCTCTCTAGTAAGGGATGGTGTCAGGTTAGGATGGTTATTTATAAATCTCTTTATGTGCTGTAAACGTAGCCGTGCTGGTTAATATGAAGAAAGTCCCTTTGGAGAGCCACACAGCAGGGACATCTGCAGCCAAATCCACGTTGCAGACTTCTGTTGGCACAGCGGTATCAGCCAGGGATATGAAAGGGTGTGATCTCTGGCTAGCGGAGCCAGGCTACAAAAATCTCCCAATACCAATGCAGTTACACCAACGTAACTGTTATAGCTATAGGGTGACTCTCAGAAAGGTTGCCAAATGCAGTGGTTCTGCTGCTAAGTTACGTCCACGCCAGGGATGCTCTGCTGGCTGCATAGGCTAAAATAGTTACTCCAACAAAAAGTCCTATTAGTATAGATCAGATAACGTATCTTTTAAAACCTGCCTTCTTTATCATAGCAGTTAATAATTAGCAGGCTTTAGGCAAATGGGGGATCTGACTTTTTCAGCAAACTGTGGAAGACAGGTTAAAGCTGCCAAAAGCAGCTTGTGTGTCATGGCACTGGTGAAGTAGCAATTACAGTCTCCCTTTGCAAGCACAGCATGGAAGAAAAATTTGTGTTTTACTCATAAACCAGTAGGTTTCTTTTTCTTTTTCTTTTTCTTTTTCTTTTTCTTTTTCTTTTTCTTTTTCTTTTTCTTTTTCTTTTTCTTTTTCTTTTTCTTTTTCTTTTTCTTTTTCTTTTGCTGGTGATTGTTGTCAATTACCAAAATACATGATATATAGTACCAAGGGAAGTAGAAATATTTTGTAGGGGTTTAAAAGCATAGCACAATGTTTCGTTTTCAGTGATGAAGGAGAAGCAATACTGCATCTTATCTGGATATAGATGATTACCCTGCAACCTAACTCCCAGTGTTTTTGGAGCTCATCTGTGAACCCAATCTCAAATCTACATACTTCCCTGGAAACAGCAGATGCTTCACATCTAACAAGAGTTCTCTTCTCCCTCCCCATTTTTATTTATGGAGCCTTTCTCCTGGTCTGGAAAAAGCACTGGTCATCTTTTGCCTAGTTAAAAATAAATAGGGTTCCAGAAATGAATAATAAACAGGACTAATAATAATATTAAATAAGCAAGCTGCTCTCTTAGAGAAAAAAAAAAAAGAAAGAAAAATCTAACTTTTCCTAGCTGTTTGCTTTATTTTAGCACGTGATTTGCAGTAATGCTTCCAGCTCAGAGATTCTTAGAGTTATAACTCTTCCACTCTGTAATTTGTTGTGGTTTTGGACAATCTAGGCACTGATACCAATGGCAGAATGGGGGGAGTGGGACAAATTTCTTCTTATGTGTACACTAGCACTTGCATTAATCTCTGATTTAATGTGCCTGGAAGGTTTCACATCCTTCCCTTCTGAGTGTGGCCTCTATGTGTCTGGGCTTTGTTACATTCCAGTCAATGCAGCCTAAATCCATATTAGATAGGTCATAATGATTCTTACTATTCAGCTAGGGCATGTAAACGGCTACAGTCATCAGATACTAGTAGAATTTGAAACTGGCTTCTACTGAAACCTGATATAAAGCAATCTTTGAATTTTTAATATCTCTTATTGCATAAGCTAGTTTTATTAATTCTGCTCTTTCACACTGACTTGTTAAGGAATCTCTCTGATTATGTTGCCGAATCAAGATACAGCAGAGAAAAATATCAGAAGAGAAGGGAAAAACCTCTAGAGCCAAAGGGCAAGAGAAAGAAGTTTCTGTATGTGTGATCTGAAATGGGGCTGAGAACTAGTGAAGCAAAGTACCACTAGGAAAACTGCTGCAGTCAACACTGCTGGGAAGAGCTGTGGTGGAACAGCTGGTTCTGGTAGGCAAATGCAGAAAACTTGAGGCTCTGTTGCTCTGCAACACATCTGGGACACTTAAACCCATTTTTAATGACATGAATGCAAAAGGATGGAAAATGAGGCTCAGCAGTTACTTTTAGTGTAATACAGTAAATGATCCTAGGGTCTGATCCAGCAATGTGGTGAGCATTCTCCAGTATCATCCAGGAAAAGTACACAAGAAAAGTAAACTTCTTCCAGATGGACTCCCACAGATCATCCACTGCGTATCCAAATATTTCTTAGGAAATCACACCAGCTAATAACATTTAGGGTAAGCAGTAGCAAGATTAGGAGTTCCTCTTACCGATCCAAAACTGTCATCTCTGCTATGGTTTAAAAAGAATCTTCTCTACAATTTCTACCATGCATCTCTTAAGGAGGTAACCTTTGGGGCAGGGGGTGAATTCTAGTTTTACCATTCAAGTTTTCTATTTGCTGTTACAGTGTCTCTTGTGAGAGCCAATGGAAAGTGATTTTGAAATTGTTCGATACAGGAGCTTGGAGCTTCCACTGTGGTTTGGCATCTGTTGTGCTGCTGATCAGATTAGCACTGCTGAACTGTTTTGCATGCTTATCACAGGAGATGAACAAGCAGGCTTCCAGAGAGTGAAGGAGATCTTTGTGCTTTAAAAAAAACCAAATTCTGATTATATCGGATGGGCTTTGTAGAAAACGTTGTAACTCCACACGCTTACTGAGGAATGGGCTTTAGTATTTGAAAACTGCAGACTTTTCACCTGAATCTTACCAGTGGATCAGTGTGGCTGTCATGGTGTGTTTAGTAAGCCTGAAGAAAAGAATGTAGTTTGGATAGCTGTTATGTGATTTGGCCTGCATCACAAATACGGGTTTGATTCCCAAGTTTACTCATAAACAACTGGAAACGTCTAAACATGCAAGATTGAATTTGCTTCCTTCCTGGCCTGAAAAACCAACCAACTGGCCCCTTGCCCCCACATAGCACTGATTTGTAGAGGAGTGAGCTTGGGAACTTAATCCTGCAAAGGAGAGGGGTGCTTTGATAGCCAAATAACTGTAAAAGTTGCAGATCTCTGTATTTACTGTTGAAGTCTCTAAAATCTGATCTTCAGATGGCAGCCTAGTAAGTCCTCTTATCACCAAACTTATTCCCTCCTTTCTTATTGATGGAAGGACTTAAAACCAGATTCACTCTGAAAATTTAAAGTACAGAGGAGGAATAAATAGCTACCTGGAACAGACAGGGGAATTTTATGTGAGGATGAGAAGATGAGAAGTTTTACTGCATCAAGCAAAAGAAGACATAGGATTTTAAAAATCCAGTAGCAGGAAAAGTTTTTTAAAAAGAACTGCCAAAGCTTGTGCTGATCTGACACAACGAAGAAACCTGACTGGCTCACCTGGAAATGGAAAGCATCCTTAAAGAAAGTTCAGGAGGCTGCTCCAGTTTACTGACTTTCAAGGTACAAGACCTGTCCAGATGTTTGAACTATTCTTGAAGTGTTTGGAAGTGCGTATTTTGTTAAGAGGTACGATGTAGTCCTGAATTACTCTGCTTGGAGGATCTCTGTCATTCTCATTAGCCTGAGAAACGGATAACGCAAGCCAGAGGCAGACACGATACAGCCCCCTCTCTGAAAGGCCCCTGATGGTTCATTCATAATGTTCAGTAGCCTTGTTATAATTGCTCTTCTGGGTTTCTCCTTGGAGGGCTACTTCTGGTGTGTTGTAACTCACCTAACCAGCTGCAGTAAGTATTTTGAGAGCACCCACTGTGGCTCTGCAGGCTGAATGGAAGACGTGTCTTGGAGGTTCTTGTTAGCTTTTGTAAGTTTGCAAAACTATATTCCTAGGTGTTCGTGGTCACTCTAACAGGCCTGCTTCCAAACTCTGCCCTCAAAGTCAGTGAAGCAGGATGCAAACGTTCAATTCCATCAGGTTATGGCAGCAGGATAGGCTGCATCAGAGCACACCGCGCGTGTATGTAGAGGCATTTGCTCTGGTACTGATACCCTGGCATAAGTATGGTGATGGACAGAAGGCCAGAATGTATGCAACTCTGAGACCTTGCTGACCTGAATCTGTCATCATGTAAGCGGGTAATGTTCTACCAAGGCAAAACAGTGCAGCAGAAGACTCTGCAGCATAGGGCAACAACAACCTGCTCTTCACTGTATTTGGTTTTCCCATTTCTCATTTTTGGTTAACTAGATAGGTTGTATGAACAGCATTTCACTGCATCTTCTCCTGACCTTAAGAAATTTTAAGTAGCCTGCAGCAACGAATTTACTCCCTGACCTGAAATGTGGTATGAATTATCACCCTGGAACAGTGCATTTAAAGTAGTTCAGTTTCAAGCTCAGTCTTTCTGATCCAGAGCTTTCTGGGAGCAAGACACACCTGCCTCTACAGACAGCAAAGCCTGGAGGGACCCAAAGAGATTAGAAGCTGCTGCAGCTTTGCTTCTGTTCTCTCTCAGCTTAGTTCACTGCCCATGTTGATGTTACAAGGAGGTGCAATGTAAGGTAGCTTTTAATATTTTGCATTTCATTTCCACTCAGTTCCTTTTTGCTTATTTGTGCTGAACGTGTAACTACTTGTCTGGATAAGAAACAATTCCAGAGTAAACAGCGAACAGCTGCCATGTGAGGTACGTGTGTGTCCACCATCAGTGGTAGGAGAACGGTGATGGTGCCTCTGTTGTCACACTGTTTGCTGCTCTGAAGGGGCCTTTGTCCCTTTGGTACCACACATAGCCACAGCACAGTTTGGGGACCCCACTGTGAGTAATACGTTTTCTAGAAAGAAAGCTGGTTTACAACTTACAGTAGTCAAAACTGAGGCACACAGTATTAAATCCCAACCTCTGAAGTAAAGAGCGTGTCCACAAATACAAGAGTCCTCAGCTTCTCTTTAGAGCTCTTTCTGCCTTGCAGACATGTGCCCAATACTTAATGCATAGAATCATAGAATCATTTAGGCTGGAAAAGACCTTTGAGATCATCAAGTTTGGCCATTAACCCAGGACTGCCAAGTCCACCACTACAACATGTCCCTAAGCACCATATCTATACATTTTTTTTAAACACCTCCAGGGATGGTGATTCCACAAGCTCCCTGGGCAGCCTGTTCCAATGCTTCACCACCCTTTCAGTGAAGAAATTTTTCTTAGTATCCGATCTAAACCTCCCCTGGTGCAACTTGAGGCCGTTTCCTCTTGTCCTGTCAGTTGTTACCTGCAAAAAGAGACTGACACCCACCTGCCTACAGCCTCCTTTCAGGCAGCTGTAGAGAGCCATGAGGTTCCCCCTGAGCCTCCTTTTCTCCAGGCTAAACACCCCCAGTTCCCTCAGCTGCTCCTCACAGGACTTGTGCTCCAGCCCCTTCCCCAGCTCCGTTGCCCGTCTCTGGACACGCTCCAGCACCTCAATGTCCCTCTTGAAGTGAGTGCCCTAACTGCTGCAGAGCAGAGTGATAGAACTGTGCTAAAACACCAAGTTACTCAAGATCCTTAGTGCTATGCAGTATATATTAAATTATTTTCTCCGGGTTTAATACAGATTTTTTGCAATGTTTTTGCTCTTTGCTACTACTTACTTGTTTAAAAATATGGAGTGGAGAGGGAATGTAGAGTTTCCATTTGAAAACTAGGAATGGTAAAAGTGTTATTTGCTGAAATGTGGGAAATGGATATTCTGTTCTGAGCCAGTTTGGCATCTGGGAGGACGCAAGTCCTCAGGTGGTTGTTGAGCGTCATTTCACACACTTCAGATAGTCTAATCCAGCATTTCCTTCTTTGGCTCATGCTTGTCCCACTTGTTCCTGGTATATCAACAGGTTGTGGTTTTTTCTTTCTAGAAGTTTAGCAGTTTTTCAAGAAGAAAAAAAAAAAAAGTTTGTTTTTTCTTCTCCAGGAGAAAAAAATAAAGCCTTTGTACCATTTTTGTACTGATATTTGACCTTAGCAAGAGGCAGTGGAAACATGTTTGACAGAAGCCAAGGCCCTCATTAAGGAAAACATTAAGTACCATCTGAATTTTTAGTTCTGATTGTAACTGGACTTGCAGCACATTGGCATAAGCATGAAATTAAGCACAGGCTTGAATTTTTTACTGGACCTCTATGTCTAGGTAGCTGGTGTGTCTTTTGGTGCCAGGAAGAAACAAGTTCTCAGAGGACTGAATTAACAGTCTCTTTAAAATTGGTTTCTTTTGCATATACTGTTACTGGTCATACAATAAAACAAGTTGTCTCTGCATTTCATTAGCTTTGCCCATGCATGCATACATAAGTAGTATGGCAGCGCCCATTGAAGAGACAATCGCTCAGTACTCCATTGTGTTTGCACATGCATGCATAAGAATGTTGCATTTTAATATATAAAGGCTCTCGTTATGTGGTCTGTGATGATGTTTGTGGAAGTAAGCAAGCTTCCTGGAGTGTCCTGTCTCATGCTTCCAACAACCTGTTTATTTGCACTGGGCAAAGAGGTTTGGCTTTCCAGACCCAATACTTGTTTCACAATAATCTGCTCTCTTTCCTGGACTTTCCTATTTCCCTTGTTTAAATTTTTTTTTTTTTTGCTCCCTTTGCAGTGTTTGTTATAGTTCAGTCTTTTTCACTTAAACCCATCATTTTAATTCTAATAGAGAGAAGTGGTCAGGTGGGACAAAATGACAGAGATCTGTGCAGCAATTGTGTTTCAAGATAGTTTCAATGTGGCAGCCAGAACCACAAAGAAATTAAATTGTTTTAAAATGTTACATTTCCAGACAACATCTTTTCTTTGGAGGGAACAAGACCAGGTTCTTAGGGATTAAACAACACATGATCAAATGATTAAGAAGTCTGTCAGCGTATAGTGTAGCGGAAACACGATTAAAAATCCTGTTGGGACTCTGTGTGGATTTCAGCGTAGGAAAAGAGACAGGTAGTACTTAGGAGTGTGAACCAGTAATTAAAAGCTACACAATGTGTATGTGCTTGCATGTATATTAAAAAAACTGTGTAGTGGAGAACATAGGTGATGCAGATAACCAGCAGAGCAAGGTTATGCTGAAAAAAGTTTACAGCTTCCTATGAAGTGAATGTGCTTTGGCTGTGAACTAAATGATACCTCCCTCCTGTTCTAGTCCAGAGACAGCTGTGGAGCGGTGGTGACCTTCCTTGTGTGATAGTGTGAGGTGCTATCAGTGGAGAACTGGATTGGTGCTGCCTCATCCAGGTCAGGTTTTATTCGAATTCCAGTCTAAATACTAGTCACGGCAGAGGAAAGCATTTTACTGAACTGCTTAGCCTGAAATCTCTTCCTAGATGCCCTTGCAGGTCACCAATGCCACTCTCCCCCAGCTTTCCTCAGTATCTCCCTTCCCTGTGGGGTGATGCTCTTTCTCCCCTGGGGAGGCAGGTTATGCTGACTCCTCTGTAGGAGCAAACGCTGATGCCTTCTGAAATCAGTGGGCATCTGCTTATTTAATCAAATGATTATCAAAGCAACAAACCCTCATCTCAGGCAATTGCAGTGCTTCCTATAGCCAGTGGGGAAACATTAACTTCTGATCTTGCAGTTTTTGAGTACCATCTGCCCAGCCTGGTTCTCAGAAAGTGCAGCTCACTAACCTAGCTGGTATTGTTTGAGGATATAGCATAGATAAATATGAGCATAAGATGGGGGTTGCAGGTTGCTTCTCCATCCTCAGTTACTGCTCTAAAGCAGCCTTTCAGGAGGCTTCCAGCTGATGTGGAAAAATCTTAGAAACCAAAGTAAATACAGTAGGGAGTGGTGACTCTCATCACCCCCACCATTTTTATGACAACACTTCTCCTGGAGGGAAGCGACCAAGTAAATCCTGGCCTCTGCTGGGAATGGCCAAATAAAATCCCAGGTACCATGGGCAGATACATAAGCTGACAGATAATGCTTGACTGACCAGACCTGAACTGATGCTTTGAAACGGAAAGCTACCATGACCAGTCATCAGTTTCCTCTGTCTGAAACAGAATCCTTGAAGCTGTTCGGATTTGAAGTGCTCAGAAAATTAGACTTCATCTGCCTGTAGAGAGAGATGGGGGGCAGGGGGGAAGATCAACAGCTTTGATTATTTCTCTGCTTTTAGCGCCACAATTCGGTGTTATGTGTTATTCATGGCATCAGTCTCTGGTACTGCTGACATTTGTCATTGCTGGTTTCATTATATGCAAATGTGCAAGCCCCTTTTGTAGACACTGCATGAGACTTTTTTTTCATTATATGAAAGAGTTAATGTGTAATTAACAATGTACCAGTGAAACCAGCACTTACTTGGCCTAACATAACAGGAATCTGTTCTTCTCTAATAGCATTTTCAGTTCATCACACCCACCGTATCTCCTTGGGATATGAGTAATAACCTTGCCTTTCTTGAGTCAGATTCAAATGGTGCTTTTTTTCCCTTACTGCTGTAAAATGAGTCTGAACACTGTTGTACGTGGTAATTTAAGCTACCCCTGTTCAGATATTGCTGGCCTCTGCTGGTACATAAACCTCTAAAACATCGGGCTTTCATTAGCCCTAAGTATGAAAATTAAGCTCTGAATGTGGTTATCCTGATATATATCTGGAATATGTCCATGGAGAACCACAGCCTGACTGCAGATGTTGGGTTGTACCTGGGGTGATGGAGAGAGCATGCCTTGTGAAATGAGTCAAGGCAACTGGTACCCTGTGAATAAGGCCCCTAGATTTATGTGTAAATAAGAGAGGATTTTGGCTCCAGAATACCAAATGATACTCAGGGGATGGTGCTTTCATTGCATTTATTTTAAGAAAAATCTGCTGTTGGGGCAGCAGCAATTTAACTCTTTATTATGCTCATTTCTATGTGGCTCATTGAAATATTCCCTGCTGGAATATTATTCAGAGGCTTATTATCCTTAATATTATAAAGCTCTTCATTTATTTAAATTTTTTTAGGTTAAAACCTCACATACCAAAGAAACCATGATTACAGGTACTTTCTATTCTTCAAAGTTCACCCAGCCTTTCAAATAAACAAAAATAAATATTGCCCTTTTCCCTGCCCCCTTTTCTTTATGTCCATGTTTGCCCTTCCAACACAGTGCTTGGATAAACAGGTTCTCTCTGCAGCTCTTTGCAGGAACAGTGAGGGAGTAGAGAAAAAATTATTTAGACAAATTGTTGTCACTTCAGCATGGAGGAAAAAACACCATAGTGCTGTGCCTGCGAACCTTTCTGGAGCCACTGCAGTCTGTGCCAGGGACTGAGTGAGGAGATGTGGACTAAGCCAGCCTGTGAGGAGCACAAGACATGCTTTGCAGGAGTCTTTCTCCCCTCAGCCTGTTGTTCCTGCAATCTCAGTAGTGAAGGAAGTAAGAACAGGGAAATTTAACTGTATGCTTTTTAAAACATCCAGTGTATACTGTCTTCTAGCCTGCCATGGGCTGTACCAGAAGGCAAAGCTTCACCGGAATATTTGCAGAAGTTGTTCAAAACCTTCCCTCCCCACCCTCCCAGTTGCAGTTTAATTTTGGCCAAAACCAGATTCTTGAGTAAAAATGAGGATGTTTCATTCAAAAGTCTTTACAGCAGAAAATCTTTTTGTTCGTTAAATTAAAACCAAACCATTTTACTTCCTTGCCTTGTTTAAAGTCTGCATGGAAAATAGTTTGGGGGTTTTAGTTGGCTTTTTTTCCCCCCCCACCAGCTAAACTAATAAAATGTACTAGACTTTTAGAAATATTCTGTTGTTGTTAAAATATCTTAGCAAATGAAGCCTTCCCTAATCTGTGATTTCATCTCATTACCTCTGCACACATTAACCTCAGCAGTACTCAAAACCCATTCACTGTACTGAAACCAGACTGAACCCTGCTGCAAGTCCTGCAACTCAGTGGGTGAATTTGCCCTTTGAAATCTCCAAGGCAATTCAGCAAATCTCATTTGCAGGAGGGATCAGGTGAGAAATTGTTGCTGTTCTGTGTAATCTCATTCAATTTTCCAGATGAGAAGGGACTGTTGGTTCTCCAGTTCCCAGCAGGATTTTCAGTGCGTTGTGGAGATCAGGCATGTGAAGGTCACGCACACTCCACTTCAGCTGTGTGGTTTTTACCTCCAGAAATGAGAACTTCTCCAAAAAGGCACAATTGTTATTGCTACTTATGTCTTGAAAGAACTGCCATTATGTAGTAAATTATAGTGTTTATATATGGGTTTGGGACCTTGATCAAAAATAGAGAGTTTTCTTAATCCTGTTTGTCAGAGGCAAAGATTAAGCATAGATGATCCACTAAAAGAAAAATTGCAAGAGTGTCTGGATTTGATCCTAGCTTGAGAGAAGTGCTAAACTAAAGATTAAGCTGTTCACTCTTAAAGCTGAGCCAGCGATTCTCCTGGAAACCATTATGGCTAACGATAAATTCTATAGAAATCCTTAATGTATGAAAATATAGTATGCGTGATATCCAGAGAGATATAAATGAAGCCAAGCAGAATTCCTAGATACTTCTGGCACTGTTGCACAGAGAAGTCTTTGTGGTGTTGTGAACAAAAAGTATTTAACCCCTGGCAAAAGCAGTTTGCAAGTACCGTACTTTTCAGAGTAGGTGATGGCTTTACAATGTGGCAAAGGGAGAAACCCTGACTTTCCACCCGCTGTAACCCTGGATATTCTCCAGGGCTTGGGTAGTGCATCTGGAACTCCAGAAGCATCTTTTGCATCATAGCCTGATGCCATTGCTGGGAGCAAGCTCCTGCCAGACATGGAGCCTGGGTTTACAAGGTGCAGCTAGAAGAATGAGTGCAGCGATGTTAGTTCTGCCTGTGATTGGGGAAAGGGTGGGCAGGGATTAGACTACATGAGTTCAGAGGTAACTGGGCTAAAGATCATAGGTCAGCTCACTGTCATTAGCAGTAGAAGTCTGGAACTGCTGTTGTGTATGTGCAAAATAATATGCAAATTTTATAAGTTAAAGAAACTCCCAAGAAATGTCTGGCCCCTGCACAGATTCTTTTTGCTTAACGCAAAAAGGAGATCTGTACTAGTACTCCTTCCCTTTAGTATGGCACCTCAGAAGGCAGCCATGAGCTAATCCATTTATTCCAAGGAGAAAAATGAGAGATGGAAAGGAGGCAAGATTTTTGTATTAAATTTTTCAGTGTAGAAATTTAAAAACCGGCACCATTTAGATGTCTCTGAGCTCTTGCAGGCTGCTCAGGCTGAAGTGAAGGAAGCTTCATAAGATTAGTTCTAGTACAGAGTGGGTTTTGCCATGTCTGACTGTAGTGGAAATGTATCTCCCAAAATATATAGTGTCTGTCTCAGGATTCAGATCTGTGCTTGACATGTCGGAAGAGCCTGGACAGTTAAATGAGGCTTCAAAGGTAACAAGTATGTTGAGAGCTTTAAAGCTATTTGGATCAGCTGTAGAAGTATGGAAGTAAGTCTCTTGCTCAAATAATGTGAGAAATGGAACAGGAAAAGGTACATGAATAAGTGTTTTATATTAAGAGTTTACAACTTGAATTCACATATCTATGACAGAAAAGAAAATATGTTGATTGCTTATGGCTGAAACTGTTAAAGCCTTATGGTCAGCAAATGCTGAAATGCAGTTTATTTTATTGCCTCTGGAAGTGATCACTGTGAGAAGTCATTGTGATCAGCAATATGTAGCCTTACTCCCAGCAGGAGGGGGAAAACGCATTTTCTTTTTTGAAAAATTCAAGAGTTGACTTCAAAACAAGTTGTTGTACACCTATTTCTATGCCGGAGTCAGAATTTGGCTACAACATGCTCTGTAAAAGCCCCAGATGAATTTTCTGTGATGCTCTAAAAATCTCTTCCTTTCCAAGTAAAACCTAGCAGTGAACAAAAGTGGAACAATACAGAGAGGCCATATGTAACAGTGCTGCCAAAATAGTTCCCTGTTGTAGCCTGGGAGAGGAGCAGAAGGACAAAAGAGGCTTAAAATCCATGCAAAACTGTCCTCCAGCCCTGGATCGCTGCTGTTCCATACAGCGTAGTGCTCTCACCACCAGTTCTGCTCTGCCTTCCACGTTTCTTTCTGCCAAGTGTAGAAACAGACCCTTACTTACTCTTCCGTATCGGGGAATAGATGTATTAAGCAAACTGTAGTGATAACATGCCTGCTTTGATATGTACAGCCTTTGAAAAGGGACTTTCTTCTAGAAAATATGTTGTTCTGCCCTGTTCCCCAGATTTTCTTACCCCAAAAGTCAAGCTAAAAGTCTCCAAACAAAATCAAATTAATAAATAAGCCTCCTTCCTTGTGAAATGCCACTTCAAGCATGGTTCCTACCACTGAGAGAAGGGCACTGCTGTCATTCTTTAGTGGGCATTGACATGATCTGAATGTCTGAACAGCACTTTTGTATTTAATGCTCTTTTTTTCTGCTGCTGGGCTCTCTCATTATCTGTGGCTCATCTGCATTCAATTTATTTTGTGGTTTTGGGAACTGCAGTAGTTAATGCTGAAAGCCATGAAGGCAATAATGAATTACAAATCCTTTCAGTAAATTCTTCTGAAACATGTGCAGTGCTTGACAAAGGTCCTGAGCAGACAGGATCGAGACCCAAAGTTTCTTTCTGCCATACTTGTTTAGGAAGTTCTGCCACAGCGACGTTCCCCTTATTCTAGCGAGGTGCTCCCTCGCACGTGGCTGACTCGATGGGACGTGGCCACAGAGCTTGATGCACCTGGCTGCTGTTCTCGGCTCTGCTGGTGAGCTGCCGGGCAGCTGCACTACCTCCCTGTGCCTCGTCTTCCTCTGGGACCGTGCTACTGGCCATCAGGTGCTACTAGCCATCGTGGTGTGCCTTTGGAAAGCGCCCTGAAGGGAAGGGGAGGGCAGCTGGGCAATTAGTCTAGACCCACAGGCAAATAGTGGTTTGTGTGTGTGTGTGTACTGTCTCACTAGGACTACTCAGCCCTCACTTAGACCGCTTAGAGCTCTAAGAATGTGTCTCTGACCATGCTGTATAATTCATTCAATATTCTATGTCATTGGCTAATAAATTTATTGATGTATTGTAGCATGGATACACCTGGCCAATACTGGACTCCATGAATGGAGCTGCTGCCTTTTGGTTACCCTAGAAATATGTGGCGAAATATCCTTTAAATGATAGGATATTGTTAAAATTAATCTTCTAGCATGCTTCAGTGTAAAGCTTGATTAGCTAGTAGCCAGAGCAGTGCAAGGCAGAACTGCTTCTGAGTGTCGCTATTAATTATGTATTATTATTTATTAATAATTGATATTGCTTTTTTAGATGGGCATGGGGGCTTGGAGCTAGTTAAATGTGCCCAAGAAAACGATCTCTGCAACGAGGAGTTGAAATTGGCAGGAGCTGCACTTGGGGATCAGCACAAATG
The DNA here is from genome assembly GCF_963210335.1 of Falco punctatus. Taxonomy (NCBI): domain Eukaryota; kingdom Metazoa; phylum Chordata; class Aves; order Falconiformes; family Falconidae; genus Falco; species Falco punctatus. The sequence continues at coordinate 92,839,725 of NC_137582.1, read as the reverse complement.
CAGTCCCGCAGTTTGTTGTTGTTTCTGACAGTGAAGCTATTGTGGGGCAGGGAGGGAGGGAAGGGGAAACAACCGCAGCTGGAATTTTCCCTTTGGGCTCTGCTGCCTCCCTCACCGTGCCTTGCAGCAAAGCTGCGACACTCTTTTGAGCTGGCACAGTTACTGCAGAAGTAAGTACTGGGTACAGTAGCATCCCCCAGATTGCTCTATGAGGGTGAATTTCACAATCTGTCACAGCAACAGCTGAGCTGGGATGTGCCAGCAAGAGGGACCGTGAATTGCTGGGTGCTGGGCAAAGGCAGTGAGCACTGGCCGAACAGGGCAGCTCTGGGCTAGGGAAAAGGGTAACCCTAGTGCTTTAGTTAACTCTGAATTATGGTCCTGACTTTTTAACTTGTGTTCATGTGAGCATTCATTTCTTTTTGTCTGACCCTTGTGGACTGGGGGAGAGCCCAAGCCAAAATTCCATTTACAAGCACTGTCTGCTCTTAGGGTCTGGATGGAAAGAGCCTGCATCTCAGCCGTCGCGGAAGTGATACCTCTAGAGCTCATTATGTTTTGGGTCCATTTCTACATTGTTTTTAGCAGCCAGCAAATTTGCTGAGGGGCTGAGCTATAGGAAAACCAAGGTTATTGTAGTAATTTGAAATTTTAACACCAAGAATGAGAGTTAAATTCAGAGGTGTTCTTGTTGTGTCTTTATAACAATCATATAATAGTCCTCAGGAAATCCCACTCAGGCACAGAATTCAACCCTCTGAGCAATTTCTCATGATCTTTTTGTTTGGGTGGTGACTTTTACCCATGTTTTAGTTAGAGTTCCTTAACAGTTTAAGTTACCTGTTTCCTTCAAGAAACTTGATGGCTTTGTGAAACTATGTTAAGTGCATGACAACTCTTAAAGCTCCTGTTCCTCTTCCTCTGTAAAGGTTCGATGATTTTTAACAATACAAAATACTAGAAGAGGTCACTGCAGACTTTACTAATCACATATATCAAATATTCAACATCCTTTCTTCCTGGAAGGAACTGGCTAGCACATCCTTCAAGTTAGACTTGGTAAATAATGAGGGTATTACTTCTATTTTTCATGAGTCAATATAATAACATGTCAAAAGATAAATATGCTCTCTATAAAAAGTTTTATTGCTTGTGCTACAGGGGATTTATTGCTTCTCTAATAATAATATCTAACAGATGTATATGCTATTTTGTAATTGCATTAAATGAAATAAAATGGCAGTGCAATGAAGACAGTGTTTTACAGGGCCACTACACAACTGTGGCATAAGAAGACTGGAGGTAACGGTATTATGATGAGACATCCATTAATGCATAGACCACTACCAGAGTGGGGGTTGGGGGCAGGAAACATGTATTACAAAAAAACCCAAACTGTTAAAGGATTACACAGTCTTAAGTTTCAGGCAGAACGTGAAGAAGCTAGCTTAGAATACAGATGTTACTTCTGGTTATATCCTTTCATGGAGCTGTGGAGGTGTTTTGATGAGTTATCACAGTGCCTTGTTACTCGAGTGAAAACTCCCACTCTATACAAAAGCATTTTATAATGCCAAAGAGGTGATCATACAGCCCTAATGGTTTTGTGCTATAGCAATTTCAGCATGTCTGCAACCCTTCCCCTCTGATGACCACCCTGGCATCTCTTGAGGAAAAACATCATGGGTATTTGGTGGTTCACAAACCTCAGATTGAGAATTGCTGCTATAGGTGATGTTGTATTTCTTGTGTTTGTCCATCAGAGGTAATGATTTCAGAGGCAGTCGGGATAGAGAACAAAAAATGCAACCAAACAAAAAAAGATAGGATGTATTTTGAAATATTTGTGGTTTTTTAAATTTGGTTTCAGCACTGAGATGAAGATTTTTCTTTCTTTTTTTTAATTAATATAAGCCCTGCAGACATTTTGCTGTAATTGGAAGCTGCAAATAACTGAGAAAGAAAAGAACTTAAACAGGATAGAGAGCTGCCACAGGGAGCCAAAACTGTGGGTGGGCCTTCGACACAACTAAAGAAATGAAGAAAAAAATGGGAAAGTAGACTATCTCTGAGGGATTTTCCTCCCAAAAGCTTTTGTGAGATGGGAATTCAGCTACCAGTGGTTGAGGAGGCAATGATCTGAATGACAAGCATACTGGGAAAAAATCAGTGGCTCTGCACTGCTTTCTTCATGCTGGCTACTTCAGAGCTTGAATTCCGTAGTTTTAATTTTTGGTGGTGGTGGGTTTTGTTCACCTAATGTCCCAGAATGTGCAACTCATTTTGGAGCAGTAATGCTCATGTTGGTGTGGTACCGTGCAGTAGCTGCCTGTACTGGCCTCAGCTCTTAGGGTTGTTGATTCACTGTTGCTGATAAAATCAAACAAATAAAAGGTATCAGCAGAACCCATGCAAAATAGGGAGCTCTTCAGAGAGGCTCTTGTTTACTAGTTAGTTGGATTATGGTTACTTCGATTATTACTACGGTTTTACTCTATTGTTTTCCTGTCTAGGGTAGCTATGCTTTTAAAACCAGATATCAAGAGTCTTTTAGATGCCATATTCCATGTCAGAGATTTTAAGACTTATGCAGTAATAAAGACCAATAAAACTCTGCAGTTTTATCACTTAAGCGCTGAGCTTGTGGTTTGATCAGATTAGCATTATACATCTCTTTCTTCTAAAACACTGACAAATATGACTGCAGCGGCATATCACAACTGGGTTGTAACCCAGGGATCAGGACATACCCTCCAATATTTTTGCAGAACAGTTTGGACCAGTCTTAGGACCAAATGCTGGAATAGCTTCTTTTAAGTGTAATGTTTTATGTATGGGTCTCTGACAGATGCTTAAGGCTAGGCTTTTCCTGCTGTAGCTGGACTTTTAAATAAGTATCTCAAAGGTGCTGAGTTGCTTAGGGGACCCCCCGCACTTCATTTGAGCTGGTGGCAGTCAGCTGCACTGATAGCACTAGAGGCATTTTGAAAGCGTGTTTGTATGATTTTCCTTCACACTGCTCTTTTCTGACACATCCAGATTTTACAATCTTAACTCATATGTATTTGCTAATCTCCAAGAGTTAATTGCTTCCTTGTGGAAATCCCAGAACAAAATGTACTCCCAACAGAATACACATTTCTTGGGGTACATTTCTTTTTCTGAGGCTTTTTATTACTGATGGTGTTATTTGATTCATTTTCTTCACTTCTCACTGATACAGGTGAATGAGGAAGGGGAAATGATCCCTCCTCAAACATGCCTTGGAAAATCTGCCTGTTTAATAAACCCATGAACTGGCAATCAGAAGGCACATTTGTGAAGTGGCCTCTACAGCTGTGGCCACAAACAACCCAAGCAGTTGGCTGCCTATGCCGGACATCCCACCTCTGGGCTCGTGGGGCTAGCATTGCCTCCAGAATAGACTTGTCACAGGCCAGCCACCTCCCAGGAAAGGTCCCTAGACCATTCTAGCTGCCAGACCATGTCTGATGATGGTTTGAGTAGAGTGTGCCTGGAGGTGGTAAATTTGTGACAGGGAAGATATTCAGGCACTTAACTCGTGGAGAGCAGCATGTTGGGGAGCTTGGGGATGCTTTTGGACATGGTTTGTCAACGGAGCCGAAATGGATAGTGTGTGCTGACACCCTCTTTCACATGGAAACTGTATTGTATGTGGCAAGAGCACTGGAACAGGAGTCAGAAAAGCTCATTTCTAACTGCCTCAAAAGATGATCTATTGCTTGATCCTCATCAAGGTAGCTGTCCCTGTGCCTCTGGGGGGACAGGGGGGAAATTAAATTTCTTACATGACTTCTAAGCATATTACTGCTACTGCCATTACTGCTACTTAAGAGCAGCTTATGGATCTACACAATCTGGCTGTAGCCACTACTGCTGCTGCAAACAAGGACTTTTACAATTTCAATGTCACCTGATGGGCAGGAAGCCAGTTTGACAATGTTAATTCTCAGAAGTTTGAGTACTCTTACCATTACATCAACACACGCGAATGTTAGTAGTGGTTGTAAAATTATGCAGCCTTAAAAAAAAAAAAAATCCAGACACATGCCAGTTCTATTATAGACCCCATCTGTGCATCTACTGGTTCAAAATGGAAAAAAATCCCTTGCCTAGCATGTTGATCAACTAATTATTATAAACTACATCTCGCAGTAACATCCTGTTTCAATGGTGTACAGCTGTTTCTGTCTCTCTGTGTTTCTTTCTCCTTTTTGTGTCTTTTCCCAGGCTTCCTTCTCAATGCTTTCTAGCTAGCGGAAGAATTGATAAAGTCCTTAAAACATTTGATCTGAAGCCTTGATCCAAAACAGCGCATTCAGTAATAGCCTTTGAAATTAATTCAGTGGACTTTAGATCAGTATCTAATCATAAAATGCGAGGAGCAGTGAAACACGTCCTCTGCTTTTTCCCCCTGCAAAGCTACAGATTTTTTTATCTTCTTTTGAAGGCCCACAGGAATTTAAATCTGCTTCTCAGGCTGCCTTGTGGTGTGGCATGCTCAGACAGGTGCTGCAGCAGCAGTAGCGATGGCTTACAGAGCTCCTGTCCCTCTCGGGTCGGGTCAGGTCAGAGTGTCACAAGCCGTTGTGCTTGGCAGCGAGACTTACTCCATCTCTACCTGTCCTTATTTCCCTTTCTCCCTTCCAGGCTCACTACTCGGTTGGGCTAATGCAGTGGCTGGTGGGATCCTACCCTAAATGGGCTTGGGGAACCAGTTTGGGTTATAACTCCTTTATTTCCCTGTTGTACCCCAAATTTCCGTACTCTTTTTTTTAAGCTGGACTCTTCCCCTTACTGGTTTTGACAGTTTGGCCATGCAGAGAGCCGTGCTGGCAGAGCTTGAAGATGAATGGGGTAGGGTGAGGAGCAGGGAGGTCAAGGGAGTAAGCCAGGAGCTATCTGAAGGGTGTTTTCTCCCAACCAGTTGATGTGGAAGCCAATGCAATGGAGTTAACCCAAAAGACTAAATTGTGAGGCTCCTCCTCAGGGTTCAGCTTTTACTCTATGAGTATTTCTACTGGAATTGCTGCTGCTGCTGCCGGGTAGGAAGTGTGAGTGCAGTCTAGCTCTATCAGCCCTGGCTCCAAGGCAGGCCCATCTGGTGATGGATCCCTTTCAAACATGAAGTATATTTGGACTGATTTATGCTTCTACCTAAAAATCACGCAATACTACCAGAGCTGAATATTCAGTTGAATCTGAACCAGGCAGTGTTATAGCTGTGTTTATTTTAGTTGTTTGTCTTTGCAAATCAGCTCAGACTGAAGGCACAGAAAGATTTGCATGAATGATTGCAAACAAAAAACTGCTGATTTCCCCAAACTCTAGTTAATTGACCATCCACCAACTCTAGGAAAAACAGATGGAAACTGTGGCCAGAAAAATAATTTTTAAAATAAAATCTTTGAAACACCATCAAAGAACCTGCAGCACGAGTCTGTAGCAACAGCTGTCTTTGGGGGATCTTTAGTATCCATTCAGAGCAGGCAGCAGAGCAGGGCATAGGTGACCCTTGGACCTCACCTCTTGTTGGCCAAGAGCCACCCAATTGTTGTATGTTATGAACATTGCCTCCTCTCCCTTGGCACTGACACGTTTTCCCACGGGGGCCACCAGCGCCAAAGGCTTTCTGAGGGTTTCTCAAAGAAAGAGGTCGTGCCTGAAAACTGGAGTCAAAGTGGCAAGCTGAGGAAAGGCCTGTGCAACAAGTCATCTAGAAAAGATAGAAAACCCTTTGTTCAAGGAGGAAGCTCTTTGCCCTGAGTTTCAAAGAATATCTCCGAGGAAATGCCTGTGGAGCCTATGAATATACGCGAGGAATTCTTCTCCTATGATATTATTATTACAATTCAGATTACAGTTTTATTGCAGTGTATAAACCAAATCCAAGATCTGCGTCTCTGTTCCCTGTTGGTCTCTTGGCTGTTCACATAGGAGGGATGAGGAGAGAACATACAGATGTCCTCATTTTCACTTCTTGTTTGAAGTATGTTTTGTGCAGTCTAGACAATGGGGAAGAGTAGGATGCTTGAGAGAAGTTATATATTAAAGATTATATATTAAAGATAATTTCTGGGAGGTGGCTAGTCCTGTGGGAGAGATATGAAGCCTGCATCAATGCCGGACAAAGAGAGATGCTCAGTGTTTAACTGCAGGCTAACCCTTCACAGTCATCTGCTGGCTTTAATCTCCAGGCTGATGATATGACACGACACATGTTCCTCTTCAGCTGCTGGAAGAAAGAAGCAATTTTGTACAATGACTGTGCTGGGGTTGGAACTATTTCATAATTCAGTGAGAAAAATTGTTACAGAAAGTCATGGGATAGTATTTCTGAAACTCCTGCTGTCACCATTTCAGTAAGAGGATCCGAGGAGTTTGCCCTGTAAAGCGGGGCCTCTGAGGTGCGCTTCAGCCTAGTGATTCTTTTTTTCCAAGACAGAAGTTATTTCAAATGCCCTGGAGGCCAGAGAACATATTATCTTCACTTGCCCTTATGTATCATAACTTACTGAAAACTTCCCTACAAATTAACGATGTGACACCAAACATCAAAAGCCGTGACTGCCATATGTGCTTCAGGAAGAGGACGTGAGACGTCAGGGGATATCTCTTTGATTTGTTTCTTTTTCTTGGCAGTTTTAAATCACTCCACAGTTTCCAGCTGCAGGGGTATTCCTGCAATGACTGAAAATACACTAGGATACTTTATCTATGAAAATAGTGATATGTCTCCTCATCCTTTCAAGGCAGACTCAGATCTTCTCCCCCTACAGTTCCATGAACAATTATAGCTGTCTCAGGTTTCACAGGGAACTTTTTTTCCACTGATATCTTAAGATATTTTTGTATGTGAGCTTCACAGGTGTGAGCTTCATAGTTTCACTGCCCGGAAGGTGTGTGTAGCAAGTCCTTGCCACACCAGGCACTGATTAGAAATTAGACAGCTTGATCCTCAGCCATGAGGCAACCAAATCATGGTGTGTATGAAAAAGAGGCATTACACGCTCCACCAAGGGGTCAGCCACTCAGAAAGTACACCACCTTACTTTGTGCACCCTTTTTTCTACCTCAGGCTTTGCTGTTACCACATTTTAAACCTTTTTAAACCTTTCAGGTCATTGCATGAGTCGTGCCTTGGTTGAGGCCTCCCTTTTTGAAGGAGGATGCAGTTTCCCCGTGGCTAAAGCCAGTCCAAATCCAACTGGCCACCAGTCCATGTGTGCTCCCACTCCAGGTAGTTCTGTTATCAGGCGATGGAGTGATTCAAGGAATTGATCTGCCTAAAAATTAGTTCAGAAAAAAAATATAAATTTTAAGCTCCTTGAAGTGGCATGTTTTCCAATTGCTATACTACTTATTTATTGCTGCCACAAATGGAAAAGTAGGGAGACAATCTACGAAGACAGAATGTGTGGGTCATTCAGCATCCTGCAATATGCAATATGTCAGGCTAGACACAGCCATGGTGATTCCTTGTTTGCTGCTGGGTAGCAATTTTTCAAGAGTTCTGGACAGAGAGTTTATTTTGAACGATGGTAAAGAAGCAGAATTCTACGAGGAAGCAGAATTAAATGTCTTTATCCTTGCCTTCATCAATGAGTTCTGTAGGAATGTCATGGAGGTCTTGTGAAGGATGAAATGCAAGCAATGTTCTGCTTATAAAGGTCAGAGCAGAAATAGCCATCCTAAGGATGCCAATTCAGATATTTTGTTTGACTTTGGGAGAGCTGAGACTGTTCTAATGCACTTTTCTAGTTTACCGAGCCAGCGTGGTGCAAGGGGAAGCACGCTGCACAGACTGCTGCAAGACAAACAGGCCGAGAGTGGCTGGGGCTTGCTGACTCAGCCGTAGCAACTCCAGTGCTTCCCCACGTCCTGCTGCTTTGCATCCTTAGTGCTGGTGTCACCGCTTTCAATCACAGCCGTGTCACCTCCTGCAGTCATGAAAGGCAGGCAAGGAGCCGAGTGCACACACACGTGCCCCCCGCCGTGCACACTTACGCCCGCAGCAGCAGCGAGCAGATCCTGGCAGTTGCGCAGCAGCAGTGCCCTTACGGCTCACACAGCTGCTCTGCATCCGAGGCAAGGATGTCCCCTGTGCTGCAACAGCAGATGTCAGACACGGCAATTTAGGGGACAGGGTGCCACTGCAGCCCCAGCCAGGAGGCCATGAAAGAAGGGCACAAAGCAAGGTCACATCTGTTCTGGAACAAAGGACATCTGTCGCTGGCCCGAGCAGCTTTTTGGCATGATTTCACAAGGACAAAGGCTCAGGTTGACTGATACAAGACTGGTACTTCATAAAACAAGCCATAGGGTCTTAGGCTGACCAAATGTGTGCTGACAGTGAGATGGTGCTCTGGTGGGTGTGAGGTTTTATTCTTCCATCTAAGGGAAGAGTGTAGCACAGGATGGTCCCCATCCCGTGCACAGCATTTAACCACACATCTGCCCATTTCTTAGGATCTCTTTGTGCCATTCAAAACCTAGACTACTATCAGATTATAGGCAACAGATGTTCTCTTCAAGTGGTTTTGTGTGTGACGTCCTTGTAGCGGGAAAATTTCTTTTGCTTCTTTAGAGGCTGGGTTCATCTGTTGCTTTCTACAGGTTGTTAAATTGTAGTTGTGGCCAACCTATTTATTGAAAGGCTGCAAGCCACTGACGTACATCTGCCTTCTGCATGAATGTGAGTCTTATAGGAGAAAATCTTTTAGAAAGGACAGACTTCTAATGTGCCTTCTGTAAAGTGTTCTGGAATTAAGCTGACCATAGCAAATTCTGATAATTAGCTTGTTTAGCATCATGGTTAAAAAAATATGTTGTGCCTCCTTCCTTTCTCTGCTGGTGCCAGTAGTAGCTGTATAGCTTTTTAGCTGGAGGGATCAGAGCACAAAATTTTGTAGCAGAGTGTGTGTGCAAGTATGCACACAAGTATAATGTAGTGGAGGTTTAGGAGAACAATAGAAAACCAGAACAGTCAGGAATATTCATTAGTAAGATTATAATAGCAAGATAAGTGTATTTAGTTGTTGTATACTGAAAAACAGAAGCAAATGACCATTAACATTTTAAGAGCTTGTAGCTTCTTCCTATGCATTCCTTTTTACGTTCAGCCCAAGCTGCCACATGCCTGTCTCTGAGGGTGTGGGGAACAGCGAGCAAAATCCTCACTGTGGGCTGCTGCACAAGTTCACCAATGCATGAAAACACCATAATGCATTTAGGCATTAAAAAACCCTGAAACCTATGGAAGTTTGTTACATGGTACCTCTTAATGATATGCTGGCTCCATTGTGTTACTCTGCCCGGGCTTGATAGTGCTAAGACAGAACAATGAAGAAAGATTTTAGCATGGTTTGTAAAGCTCTGGCAGGGGTGTTGCACCCACTGTCCTGCAGGTAAAAGCCTCTGACCTTGCTTTTGCAAGTTGCTTGCAACTGTCATAATGATAGTTGCTGAAACTGCTGGCTTTGCCCGGCTGTTTAAGAAGCTGATTTTCCTACTGCATCTTTGAATAAAAAGAAAATAAAATATATTACAGAAACCAAGGCTGGAGATATGTATCCTCACTCTACTCAATGAATGGGAAATATGACAGAAAGAAAGGAAGAACAATTTCAGAACTGTAACATTCTGCTAGATGGTCTGAAACTTAGCACCTGCTAATACATCTGCAGTCTTAACAGAGAGGTGTGAGGCACAAAATTCACACTGGGATCCAGATGAACTCTGTCTACCACAGAGTTAAAATAAAGAAGATGGAAATTGTTTTTGTATATACAGGCATGTCCAGATAGAATTTCAAAAGTCCAGCGATGGTAGGAGAAACTGCAATAAAAGAATGGATAAAAAAAGATCTAATTTTCAACTGCTGAAGATCTTCTTTTCCAGAACAATTTGTTATGTACTGCTGTTTGATGGCTTTTGCAAACATGTATCTGCAATGGCGCTTTTGGGCTTTGAGCAGTCTGCAATGTTTGAGCCCCTGTTCATTTCCTTTAGCCCTCAAAGTGACAAGAGATGTGGTAAGTACAGAGACATAAATGGAGAGTTCAGATTGCCTGGCTTTATCTTCATATAGCTTGAGAGCCTAAAATAAAATTGCAGGCATCATATGCAACCAGTGGGACCTTCAGGAAGTGTCTAAATGATGCTTTCCTTGCTGCATTTGCTGTACAGGCAGTCTAAGGTTGGGCAGTGTGAATTCTCCACTTGAACTGAGCTGATGTGCTGCATCCTGAAATGTGCTCTGGAGTGCTTCCTACCGACTTTATCCAGTTCCTGGCCACCTCGGGCCAGAGGGGCGGCCCCGACTAGCACGTCCTGAGCACAGGAGGAGACAGAGCGCTCCACCAGATCATCACTGTTTTCATCTGAACCCAGTGTCACTGGCAAAGGATGAACTCCTTGAATACTTTTCCTGGTTGTTGCTTGGGAAGCTGCTCTTAGGTTTAATTCATGGCCCACACAGATGTCGGTATGGTCCATCAGCAGGTGAGATAAAGCTGTCAATGTTGGCATAAAGCAGCTTGGTAGAGACTTGTGGACATAGAAAGAGTGTTTAAGGTGTCTGTGGATACTCTTGATGCTAGTGCCACCTTCAGCACCACCAGTCTCCTCATTTTTGTTTCATTCTTCATTAGTTATAACAACAAATCAGATCAGGGAACTTATTTGGGTTAAAAACAGACTGATTTAAAACCTGGATCAACTCCTTGATCAGTCCACCTTGTGATGTTTATAGCTGTTATATAGGATTATATAACCACATCCTGAATAAATGTTCCCCAATAACAAAGTGATACCACCTGAGGTTTGATCAAACACGAGTTTCTAATCAGTAAGTGTCCTGGCACCACCGAGGAGGTGGTGAAGTAGTGGAAATGAATAACTGTGAAGGGGATGGGAGCTTGTGGAGGTTCACATGCCACTAAAAGAGACATCCAGGAGCCGTGGTCTGCGTGGATTGTAGATGTAACATACCATACAGAGGCCAGCAAAATAGATATTCCGGAATTATCATTAATTAGGAAATGCAGAGATAGGTCACAGGCTTCTACTACAGACCTGTGCAAATTAATCTTCTGGAAATTTTTCTTTCCCCACATTCCTCAAGCACTCCAATAGTTATATATAGCCAAAGTTGTTGGAAGACAGCCATTAATGAAGGACAGTAGTTGGCACGTACTGCTACAATGACTGGCACCCAGAGAAACTGTAATGATATGCAAAGTTGAAGAGGTGTTGTGTTTAAAGGTAATGAATTCTTTAAGCAATCGTTATTATAAAGTGTTCACTCAAGCGGTTGAAACGACATTTATTTCATTAGTAAAATGAGGAAAGCTGGTCTTGATTTCTGGTTTTGAGCTGTGATTTGGCAACCCCCTCCAGCTATCTGAAACAAAACAAGAGACATTGTTTGTTTACTGGTTTAAAGCCAGTTTCTCGCACAAAACTCCTAAATCTGGTATTGTAACTATCAGTACTTTGCAATGTATATTTTAGTCTTTTAACATGTATTTTAGATCATGTTGTTTCAAAATCAATGACTGAGAGAAATTAAGAGGGCTCACCACTTGCAAAATGTCATTCCCACTCTTCTTAGTTAGCTTTAGACCTCAGCCAAAATTTATATCCCGATTATATACCACACCCCAAAGAAACAATAACATTTTCATAAGAGGAAAAGAATGCTTTGGGATCACCAGAATAAAAGCTTTCAGAATTATCTTGGTGATTGGGTCGTAAACAAAGTCGCTCTGAAATGGAGGGATAAAAGTCATAGGGATTAATACCAGGTCTTGCATGTTCATAACTGTTAGTACTTCTCCAGTCCTGCTGTGGAGGTGAACGGATACTCCAGATGTGAACCGTGGGCATGCTGAGTCCAGAGATGTCCAGGTTTAGCCTTGGCTTTGGTCCCTGTACTCTCTCCTGTCTTTACTGTTGGCCAAATCCGAGCTCTAGAGCCAAATACCTCAGTCCCTGGAATTGACACCAAGACCTGAACCACCCCGCTGGCTCCTGTAAAATCCTGTGCCTTAATAAAGAGTCAGGATGGGGTTGTAAGGAATGGAAGGAGCTTGATTATTAATGCTACATGTAGCAAACAGAATCCCACCATTTCTCCACGGGATTTAGCATCTGAGTTTTTTAAACACACTGTGAGTTGTCTGCTGTCACCAGAGAGCCCTCCCTAAGGCTGAATGAAGAACTTTGCATGTCCCTTGCTCATTTCTTGACAGGTTTTGACATTACAATGAGCTACAATGAGCCGTTTATTTTCTGGTGGAAAGTTTAAAAACGAAGGCTGGAAATTCTTGGCTAAAACCATGCAATTTAAAAAATTTGAGTGCACTGTCCCTCTGTCCCAAATCCTTCATCACTTCCAGTTGCAGATGGATGGCAGTCAACAACATGCTATTGTTTCTGTGTTTTGTCTTTAATAGATCTTTCTCTCTGTGTTTTATTCTGAGATTTTCCTGATGGATGTGACAGAAATCTGAAAGCTGTAGGTTTTATTTATTTATTTACCCACCTACTTTGCCGTTAAGCTCTAGGAATGATAATTTGCTTTCTTCTGTGGCGTTGTTAATTGTCTAACATGAATTATCCATGGTTGTAGAGACATCAAACCGTCTGCTGGCACAATGGCCCCTGTGATAAAGGGTAGAGCAGCCTCATCATGGTACCCCTTAGCACTATTTTAGTTAAGAACCTGTCAGTCTCCACTAAACCCCCCATTATTCAGGATTTCTGAGCAATCTATAAATATTTGCTCTGGTACAAAAGAGCTCAGCTGAAGAGCTCCTATTTTTAGCTGGAGGTTAGGCCTGGTTTTTTGTTTTGTTTTTCATCTCCTTTTAAAAAGATGCTCTCAAGGTTAATGGAACCATAATTTGACCTCCCTTTTAATACGGTGCCTGTTTGCCCTATGCGTATATTTCTGTATATTTGAGTATTCCCCTGACAAATACGTGACAACATGAGTCACTGCGAAAGATGGGGACCAAACAATAAAGTTCATTTGCTGTGTGTACAAGACTGAATTCAGTAGTAAGTCAGGGCACAGTGTATCTTCTGTCAGAAGGTTTTGAACCTTTGTTAGAAAAAAGGTCTTGTAATTAATCCTCGATGCCTCTCTTAGGGCCTAATCATGTGATGGGATGTGCCTACACTGGCCTAAATGCTCAGTGAATGGTGCCATCATTTCCTGCCCTGACCCAGCAAAGTGCTTTGGGGGTGGGGGGTGGGGGGTGCGGTTTTTGTGACACATAGGTCTGATGGGTTTGTCTTTTATTAAATGGTATAGAAGTTCTTCTAATGAAGGTAGTGGTGGGTTTTTTCCTGACTGTTCATAGCACAGCAAGCCTTCTACTGGAAGCGATCAGAATTATCATCAATTATAGTGAACCGAACTGAGCTCAGCTGTCCTTATTATGAAAGGCGCAGACCAATTACTTTAAAGGCCAAATCGTATCTCATAAAGCTCCTCTGGTAAAGAATACTGCGTGTTTTGATTGGTGTTTATTGGTGTTCATCTACCATAGCCAGCATCATATCGATAGATAGAAGCGCAATGAGGAAAAAATATGTTTGGGCCTTCCTCATCTGTCTCTGATTTGGGAGACAGAGTAAGTGGTAGCTTTTAGCTGTCAAGCTTTTTGTATTCAATTTTGCTTTCTATAGTATATTACAAATACATACTAAATCCTGCACTGAAAAAAAATATTGCTAAAATCTTACCCTTGAGAACTGAGAAGACTACGAATTAAGGTCACAGCGCAATCTGAATTTGGCCCATTTGGATACACAGAGTAGAATAAAGTCTTTGTTAACGCTTACAATTTCAGGGCACGTGACTGACCAGATATTTGTCTAAAAGGTACAAAACCCAAAATAATCTAATTTCATGCTTCCTGCTTCCCTAAGCCTTCTGGCATAGTCTGTGGGAATGCAAATCTTACTACTTTCTCTAGATACAGTAGGGAGTACTAAGCCAACCTGGACATACTAAAGCCCATGTGACCACATGGGATGCACCCAAGGGTGTTAAGGTCAACCTTGTAAGCCAACCGATGTCACGGTGAGGCTGCTCCCTATCTTTTTTGAAAGGTTATAGTGCCTGAGGTTCGTTCCTGATGCCTCAGAAAAGGTATCACACCTGCATTCAAGATGAGGAAGGAGGATCCAGGGAGCTATGGGTTGTCCAGACTCACTTGAGTCCCTGGAAACATCATGGAAATGTGTGAGACAGCATCTGGGGCACTATGTTCACTTTTGCACTCCTCAGTGCAAGAAAAGCATTGAGATACTGGAGTGAGTTCAGCCACCAAAATGTTTTAGAAGCCTGGACCAAAAGATGTGTGAAAACAGGCTGAGCAAGCTGGATGTGTCCCATCTGGAGAAAGGAAGGCTGAGGGGAGATCTTACTGCTGTCCTCAACTACTTAATGGGACAATAAAGGGAAGATTGGACCAGGCTGCTTGGGCGCATTATGGCAGGACAAGAAGAAAAACATGCTGGAACGTGGGAAATTCTGACTTCGTATAAGGAAATTTTTTTACTCTGAAGGTGGTCAAACACTGGAACATGTTCTTAGAGAAAAAGAAAGTCTCCACCCTTGGGGGTCTTCAAAACCCAGCTGCACAAGCCCCTGAGCAACGTGCTTGAATTAGATCTGCTTTGAGCAGGAGGTTGGACTGGAGACCTCTGAAGTCCCTTCTGACTGGAATGACCGCATGCTGGTTTTGAAGGAGATAAAGTATTACAGTTTTTTCAATAATTTCATGGGTCACCCTAGATCTTGTGGTTAGAGTTAAAAATAGAGTTTGGAATTTGCCAGACCTCAAATCGATCACATCTGTGTTTCCAACTTTGCTCTCACAATAGGAAAGCGGTTGCCTTCTTGGACTTGTTTCAGATGCTGCCTGGCTGTGGGAGGCAATTGCAATGACACAGCAGAAAATTATCATGAGATTGCCACATATATGAAAGGTTTAGTGATAGCAACTTAGGTCATGGCCGAACTTGACCTTAGAAAGTCTTTTTTTTTAGCTTCTTCTACCCTTGTCTTTCTAAAGGAGCCGGTTCATCACAACCTTTCTGGAGTTCTGCATCGCAGCAACTCCACTGTTAACTCTGAAAGTATATTAGTGTATACAACTGGAGCATACTAGTAGCCTAGCAAACCCAGAAAATGCCAGACACTGGCAAAATAGTACACTATTACAACCCTATGTATAATAGCTTTTCAGTGATGGCTTAATTTGACTTTTTAATTTTGTTAAAGGACTTGGGCTGGATTTATACCACTACATTAAAGGTCCCTGGGAATGTTCCCAGCCATTGAGGCCAACTGGCATGGAACAGACTGCATCTACGATGGTGAACTGGGTTTGCATGCACTGAGTGGCTGTAAGCAAACTGCTGCTTGAGTGTGGTTCCTGGCACAGTCCCACCACCAAAAAAAGTCCAGAAGTCGCTTGGGAAAGCACTAGATGGAGCAGGCTCCATTCATGCCAGGGAACTCTCTCATGGTTTTATACATAGGTAACAGTGGTGGAGTGCATAGGCACATGGTGGGCATGCTTGAATTTACTAGTAGAGCTTTATACTCTAAAGCAGATGAGCTAGTAAGTTCTTGTGATGAGAAGAGGACACCTGAGTACATAGGCATAAGCCATGAAGTACTGTTAGATGTCCTGGATCCTCTCCTGGTACTAGACTTCTATAGACTTCTTGGGGGAAGGGCTCAGCCTTTTGCATCGGCTTTCATCCCTTCACAAGAAATTCTGTATTTACAGCTACTTTAATGTTTTGCTGTCTGGCAGTTCCCAGTATGTTAGGCCTTAGGTCAAGAAAATGTTAGTAAGCAAATTCAAAACTCAGTTAGATTTCTGTTTCTGTTACGGTTCTCTACCATGAATAAATATGTGTACAGGCGGAGTCTCCTGCAAGAAAACAGAGCAGGCATGAGAGCCAGGGCTTACCTGCCCAACTGCCTTTTGAGATTGCGACTCCTCTGAGACTTAACCAATGCTAGCAAAAGTGTGTTTCACTGATGTCTGTGTGATACCCTGAAAAATCTTCTGTGCTACAACCAAGATGTATGTTTCAAATATCTCCAAATGAAAAGACCTAGAAACAAACGTTTCTTGCTCCCATTGCCATGTAAACCCAGCTAAATGTGCACTACAGACCTTAGAAAGGCTGGAAGTTGGAAAAATTAAAAGCCACGGATGTTGTTCCTCTCTGTTGTATATGAGCAGAACACTAGCATATGTCTGCATAAATCTAATGTGCAAAAGATGTACAATTGGAATTCACCTAGTCCAATAAGGACAATAATTATTCTTGAGGACTGTGGAACAGTAAGTGCTGAAGTGGAGCAATTGCTTGAGGTAGCCATGAGGTATTTTTCTGTTCTGAACTTTATTTCTGTTACGTATGGAAGAAATCTCCCTGTCTTTGATGGCTTCAGAAACAACCTACAGAGAAGGTCTGACCAATGCTCTGAGGATATTGCTGGCACTATGGCTCCGGTGCTTGCATATTTCTTTTCTTTGTTCATAACAGACATTTTCAAGGTGTGAAGGACAGAAAGCAGATGGCAGTGGGAATCTCTTGGTTTTCCCCGTTTCCCACTTAGAGAATGCATCCATGCAAGACAGAATGGTACCAGAAGATGACATGCTTTTTCCCTGGAAGAACTCCTAATGTGGCAAATTGACAGTATCTGCTATGGTTGCATTGGGCTGCCTTCAGAATGGAAGGAATCCTTCCTGAGACTGCAGGAGCAAAGTCACTGAAATGATTGCCGGGTAGAGCCATTTCACTTTTCATTATGAGGGTATTTCTGTATCTGGCCTGAGAAAATATGTCCATGGTCTTTGATAAACTATCTTTGAAAGCTTCTGTCCCTGTCCAGGGATGCTCCTAGGGGAGCACTGTACAAACTACTCCAGGGAAACCCTCCATGGTCAGAAGGCTACAGCAAATAGTTTTGGCTGGTTGCAGGGATTGCATAGGGTTTATGTAGGATGTATCCCAGTAAGCAGCAAACACTGGGGCTGCAAGGATGTACAGGGCCTTACAACTGTTCTGCAGGCCATGCACCACACTCCGCGTGGCATAAAGAAGGGAAATTCTGTAGACTTGAACAAGTCCATTGGTTCAGCAGTATGAAAGTCATTCCTCTGCAGCTGGGTTTCTGCCTGCTGAAACCAGCACTTAGGCTTTCACTTGAGTTTTCTGTCCTTGCTTCAAACCCTTACTCCCACGTTCAGGGACAGAAGCAATGTTGCCATGACACAGTCGACATCCCATAAACCCTACAGTTTATTTTCTATCAACATCTTTTTGAGTCTGGGATCAAATTATAACACAATTATACAAGATATCAGTAGTGACGACCAACCGAGCCACACAGAGCTGTTCTTTCAGACTTTTTCCGCAGATAGGATTGAGAGAGTTTAGTTCTGAAGGATGCTACAGATGTTGGGGTTTTCTTTACAAGTTTTAAGCTGGTCTTTGAAAGTGATCCCTTTTCTCCCCATTTTGAGGTAGTTAATTTTAACTCCAATACCACATACAGTTCTGATTGCTTTCATTGCAGAAGGGTGGATTGGAACTAGCAGATGCAGAAAAGGGCAGTGAGAAAGATAAGCAGAACAGGGATCCTGCTTTACAGTAGGAAATTGAAGGGAAAGATTTGTTTAACCTTGCAAAACAAAAGCAGAAATGGGATATGTTTGCTGTCTGGAAATGCATCAGGCGGGTAAATACCAGAGAGGAGAAAAGGAGCCATAGATGCCTTAGAATACAAATGACCAGAAATAAATTTAAGCTTGAAATTAGAAAATGGTTTCTAGGCTTTCGAACTGTAGCCCAACAAGTGGGATTTGTGACTGCTATTAAAATAGATCTTGCTGCAGTTATGAATGGGGAAGGGCGATGTGGGTGCGTGTATTAGCAGTGGGATAGACTGAATGACCTGGTAGGTGCTGGGTTTGTCTTGCTGCCGTTACTGTGCTGATAAATTGTCCTGGAGATAATGCTGTGATGATAGCAAGAAACAGATCCAGCAGATTTCTTCCTTTTTAGCTGGAGTTCCTCTTCCTAATTTTAAGTTCTCTTTTGCTATGAGTTACAACATTTCATGGTTTGAATGTTTGTCTTAGGGAAAAAATCCTAATGCTTCTAGAGGGGGGGCTGATGCATTTTGAGGACAAGTACGTACCTGCTGCAGGGCAGGAAAACCAGCAAGGACAAGCTGGGAAGGCTCTTTTGGCCCTGGCCCACCTCAGACATCCTACTGAAGTCAGATCCAGGACCTGCATCCCATAAAGCTTTTTGTGGGAGGGAAACCCACAAAACTTTTCAGTTCATCTTGCTTGGGATAGCTTCGCAGGGGCAGAGAATCTGCTCTGCCAAGGTGGCAGGTACAGTTGTAAAGAAGAACAGTTTATTCTGCAACAGGTTTCTTCACAATGTGAAGAATGTGAAATTCCTGGATATTTGAACAGATTTTTCTACCTGCTGTAACACTGTTATTTTTCTGTAGGGTTTGCAGCAAGCAGAATTTCTGGAGGTCCCAGGCATCCTCATGAGAGAATCTCTTCTGTGTACATGAAGATTTCTACACAAGGGAAATTTGGGATGACCTTTTCCCCTGCAGACCAAGCCATGCTGGCGAATTTCCAGCCATATATGAGGACAAGGCAGTTTATTTTGTGTTGTCAAAGAAAAACAGAGGTAAAAGGGTAAGCTGATACAGGTTGAAAGAAATGGAAAGAAAGCAGATCCCATACACTGGAGACTTAGGCTGCCCTAAAAACAAGAAAAATGGGGTCCAATAAGTGACAGTCCAATTTCATTTGATGTTCCCAGAAGCTGTGGGAGGAAATTATCCTCTTAACATGGAGTCAAGGCTCATTGAAGTGGATGAGAAAATTGACTGAATCACACCCAGAGGGTGTCAGTGCCACATTTTGGCAGAAAAACTGACTTAGAAGATGAAAAGGATAGTGCCTTTCTGTGAAGAATGGAGCTGGTCTAACTCACAAGTAATGACCAAGCCATAAGCAGCTGGGGCACTGGAGAGCTGTATGACAGATTCCCTGAACTGTGCAGGGTTGGAAGGGAAAGGAATGCCTGAAAACACTCAGTGGCAAAATAACTGAAGAATAGCTCTCAGTGATAAATGAATCCAAAAGGTAGAGAATTTTTTTTTCCCTGCTCCATTATTATTTTGATATACTTTTCCTGTTTTTTCTTGTGACCACTTCAAGGAGAGCTCTTTCCTAGCAGAGATTTACTAAAGACACTCTGACATCAATTTCCATTTTGTTCCAGAACCTGTAATAACAGGCAACAGAGCTGCAATCGTGGATGAGTTAATGATCTCAGGGGTGGTTTGGAGGTGCTCACAAAGAAGTGGGCACCTAAGGTACAGCTGCCCACAAACACAGAGGCTTTGCAGAGCATGCTCCCGCAGTGGCAATTCTGCTGTACAGATGCAGGCGTGCCAGTCTTGAAACTGTTTTCATGGTTGCATGTATCATAAATGTGCCATGGGCCCTGGGTCAGCTAATCCAATTTGGCAACACAGAAACTAGTAAAAGAGCATAAATTCAGAATAGGCTATGATACATTCAGATATGAATTGCCCAGAAGAAACAGTGACCACCCATACTGGCCCATTTTGGGGTCTGCATGGAACATTATTGGTAAAACCTTCATGTTGTAAACGAGTTGAAGGTTGTTTGTGACAAAGCTCCCAGCCTGCCCTGACTATGTAGTAACTTCACATCTGTACTAATGCCTGCTGTGTAGATAGATCAGTCATGTGGAGGGGAAAATAGGCAAGCTGAATATCTCCCACAGGTCTAAATGATTCTTGTTTTGGAGTGCACTGTGTTAAGTAGTTGCTGAGAAATTTGGCCCTGAATGCCATTTGTTTCCTTGGTTGTTTGCTTCCTTGCAATGTCACTCCCACACTTTTTATAGTATGTGAAAACTCTGTGATAACTCTCCTTGTCCCTGGTGCTTAGATAACACAGTTTTATGTGTAGTTCATCCAATCCACCTAACCTTTTCAGTTGAGTACGCATCGTATGACAGATAAGAAAATGCAGTCCTTTTATTCTGCTCATGTTTTCAGTGCAGACTTATTGGCTGTGTTGACATAAATATCTATTCTTGCCTTTGTCTTGTTGTCTTCTGTTTAAAATAGAGGTAAGATAGATAAAGTTACTACTTCACAGGAGTGTTTGAATGTTAATGTAATTGATGTTTGCTAAGGATGGACTGGGAGATGCTAGGGGAATTCAAGGTTTTATTGCTATTGCAAGTGAGGTATTTGGTGCCTAATGAATACCTGCAACAGCCCCAAATAAAGATGTCAGAGGAACTTTATTCCTCTGGCTTGCGTTCGGGCAAACCAGCTTGGAATCCTTTCATCCCAACTTCAGTATAAGGGTTTGAGGAATATATGAAGCTATATTGAAAAATACTTATCAGCCAGCTGCTGGTGGTGGCATCAGCTCGGCCCATTGCAGGGAGCAAAGCCTGAACTGCTAACTCCTGCTAAATAAAGCAGATGACTCTTCTTTCTTCCTTTTTAAAGAGTGGATTTCCTTATGGAAAAACAAAACAAAAAAGCCAACACCAAAGTAACCGATCTCATTCCAGCACTTTCAGGTTCTGTTTTTATTGCTCTCAGCTCCCTCCTACTTCCAATTATTTATGGAACAAGCTGTGAGTCACATGGTGGAGCTGGAATGATTCAGGAGTTTGTGGAGTGAAGAGAAACAGGAAAAGAAGGGCCTGGCGGATCAGACAAATGACATCAGTGCTTCGGCATCTCATCCCAGAGCTTGGAAAATGCAGCTCTTGCTGTGAGAAAGGTTGCAGAGTGATGCTCAGAGGCAGAAGTGATTCTTTTTTTTGGCCAGCATGCAAAATAACACTAGACATAGTCTCATAAGGTTTATTGGTAATGACAAGTCAAGTGGGAGATACGGATTTATAAATTGTAGCAAAAGAAACAGCTGAAAGTATTGAAGAAAAATCCCATCCAAACAGGTGATTATGCATCTGTAAAAAGTACAGAAACTGCATGGAGTGTTTAATCTTCTTTACATTTCTTAGTTGATTGCCAATACAGGTTTGCTTGACTGGATTCTTTTTTTTTTACCTTCTTAAGAATAGGAATTATACCTATGTGACAATTCCTGTGAACTCTGCAAGCACAAAGCTAGTAAAGAATTTATCTGTTTTCCACGATAATGAAAAGGAAGCTGCCAGGCACTCATCACAACCTGATATCCTTTAGCCATGGGATCCTGAGACTGTGCTTGTGGTACCTCATAAGAGATTAGGTGGAAAATCTTGAGATGCTAAGGCAGCAGGTTTGCATTGAGATATTTTTCTTTCAAAGTGGGGCTTTGGCTTAAGGACCACTCAGTGACAAAGCTGATAAGACTGAAATCCAGCACACTGCTATAGCTCAGTAGACAGTGTCTAGGACAACGGTTGTCTCTGCAGCTGCTACAAGGCAAGAATAAAATAAAAACTAGTGGCAGAGTGTGGCAAGAAGCATGTCCCAATGTAAAAGTGACAGAGGTATGTGGGTGAGGAACAAAATCAAGTATGTACTGATTTCAAAATTGTTTTTTAAACTTGATTTGTATAAATTTATGAGCACCAGTACTGTTATTCCCGTCTAATGTGTCCTGGTTTTAAGGAATGTACATACTTAATATTAGTAATGATGTTTTACTTACATAGGATAGTGATCTGAAAAGCCACACCTTATGGCAAGCTGGTGAAAAAACATTTTCTATTTCAATAGGCTCAAAACATAGTAAATATTTTATAAACCCACATTGATTCTGTTTCCTACGTTATGGCCTTCTTGCTGAAAGGACTGAAAAAGCCCAGTTCTGGCCTCTGCAGCGTCACACGGGTGTTCAGATCTGCTCTGGAGACAGTGAAGCTGAAGCACGGACATCGTGCCAGTGCAGGGCAGAGGGTGTGCATGCGCCTGGGGTTGCTGCAACCACTTCTGCTGTAACGCCTGCCACTGTTCCAGGCACTTATGTTGAGCTGGGGGAATGTAGTGTAGGAAAAGACATAGAAAAAGGAGATGCAGCCAGTTAGACTGCCCCCCTGGCATGTGATTCCTCCCTAACTGTGCTCATTTGCAGTAGGCATGAGCAGTGGGTAAAACAAAGCAACCGTTGGGCTGCTGGAAGGGGACCGGCCACAGTGGTGGGGCCAGGTAGGTCAGTTCGCAGTGTCATCGGCAGAGCCATGGGACCAACTCAGGAGGAAGGCAAAAGGACAGAAGCAGGCAGAGATAATCATAGCAGAGGTAAAAAAATAGCTCAGCAGCAGGAAGGAGCAAGTGTCCCAGCCTTCTGGGTGCTGCACTTTTTGGTGTGAGGCTGTGACAGCTTGTGGATGGTGTGCAGTGGCTGCAGATTGCTAAAGTAAGCTTTCCTGGCAGCCGTGGCTGGCAGCAGGGCTCTGGCTGTTGCCTGTTGTGGCGGGTGAAGATGCTCAGAAGTGTGTTTATTTTGGCCAAGGGAGCTCCCCGGCCCTGCTTGCAAAAGGTGCTTTAGGAACCTGGTTGGTGCTGTGGACCTTCTGCAGGCGGTGGGTGCTCTGGCAGAAGGAAAGCCCCGTGGGGAAGTGACTGTGGTTTACCCCTTTGCCTCCCACAGTGCCCACAGCAGCCAGCGCTGGTTTTCGGAGAAGCTCCTCCCTGGGTCAGCAGTGCCTGTGCCATATTCAGAGCCACAGCTGAAGGTCCCTCTCCGCCTGGTGCCAGCGAGCAGCCCCAGGCACCACCGCGTTTCCTTCTTTCGCCTTTGAGATGTGGTTTGACAAGAGGAAAAAAGGTGGCGCAAAAAGGGTAAATAATGCCATCTGTTTTGGAGGAAAGGTGATCATTCCCGCAAATTAGCAGCTCCGGTGCCACTGCAGCAGGCATGGCTGGCACAGGGGTATGAAAATAAACTTATGATTCCCTGGGAGGAAATCTCAGGAATGATGGGTGTTTAAAACCAGCTTAATTAAAGCCTTATATTTTGTTGCTGTAGGCACATGTTCAGATTACAGCAGTCTGGGTAGCGCAAGCGTAAGGCTGAAGAGGGAAATGCAGCAGCAGTGGGTGGCTCTATGCGTGGGAAGGAAGTTGTATTTTCCCTTGAGAGTTCAGGGAGTTTGTACTGGGGACCGGCAAGTGCTCCCACTGCAGCAGCAGCCAGTCAGAAACCACTAGACCTTATGTGGGTTAGTCACGTTAAGTCACAAGATGTGACATTGACTGGTGATTCTAGTGCATGCTGCAAATTGCTGATTTTCATATGCAGAAAGCACAAATCAAAGCAATTAATTCCCTATTTCCCTTTTCCTTGGGAAAATGAACAAAACAAAACTGTTTTGAATGGGCAAAATATTTTGGCAGCGTCCAAGTTTTGCTGAGGCATTTACATTTATTTGAACCTCCTTTAATTCCCTTTAAAAATCATAATCAGTCCATTTTCAAAATGGAAAAAAATTATTTGAGGATGTCAAAATAATTGTTTTGGCTTTCTTAATTTTTCTCCTGTTGTTTTAACTTAAACTATTCTATGATCTTGTTCCAAATTTGTAGGTTGCTTCCCCCTTCCACAAAACTTCATTTTTCAATGAAGTTTTATATTATATAATATATTGTATATCTTAATGTATTTTGCCTATTTTAGCCCCAAAGCATGCCCAGATCCAGGTGTGAGCAAGCAGCATTGTTGTTGCCCTGCTCTAGTCACTGTCTCCTGAATAGGAATTCGGCTTCCTACACATGCTTCCACATATAGTTTGTCTTCACCAAAATCATCCACTCTGAAATTCCTGGGAACGACAGTCTTGCTTATTAATTTTAAAAAATTGACACTTTGCCTTCAAGTGATCGGATTTCCAGAGTCCCAGGCCTTTTTTCTTCTCCGTGAGGTATAATAAATAAGGCTATTTCTAATTAACTCTGTGGGCTTGCACTGATGCCAAATTTGAATTGTCTGCAAAATTTGTTTCAAAGGAAGTCCCTCAAAAGCAGAGTGGTGCCAGTTATTGTCACTATAAAATTTATGTGAAACTGCTTAGTTCTTACACGGGCTGAAGGTCTAACCTGTATTTAAGACTGTGGGTTGATGTGGGGTCTGGACATTTTCGGTGGTGTTACATGTTACAGCTTGGGGTTTTGTCTAACAGCACTCTGAAGGGAGAGGCATAACTATGGGGAAAAAAAGAAGCAAAGAGTTGCTTTTCATTTGAAGCCTCCCATCCAAAAGGAGCTGGATTTTGCCTTGAATGTGTACATTATTGGAGGAAATCTGCTCCAAGTTAAAGGAATAAAATGTCTTATGAAAACTGAAGAATATGTAGGTGTTTCTTGTATACCACAGTATGAAAGAGGAGGATAGAAGTTGAATAGTTCCTGTGTTTTCAGCCAGGACCCTGACAGCTGAGAAAATAAATGGCTGATTTAGTGAAGCTGAAGTTGGTTGCAATGGGAGAATAATTGTAATTACCAGTGGAAAACAGAGCTTCCACACAGGGCCAATTACAGATGTCCCGTGACACCATGACTATTTTTAATTAGCTGCATATGTGGGAGAGGAAAAAAATCTTCTATTTAGGTATTTTGTCTTGCAGAAAAAATGTGAAAAAGCATTAGCTGCACAGTCTTTAAGCCAGATGAGAAAGTTGTGCCCCTGTCTCTCAAATGGTAGTGGGTGGCTGTAATGTATCTCCTCTGGTCTGGGTTTTTATTTTGTAAATGCATTATTGATTTTTGTTGCTGTTGTCAGCTATTAGTAGCTTCAGTTTCATTCCAACAGCTCTTTTAGATACAGGTCCTGTATATTCCTAGAAAGCCCATTTTTGCTTCCTGCAGATGATGTGGGGCCTCAGGTTGAACCCAGAGGGTGGACAACCAGCTCAGATACGCCAGCCTTAAGATTCTTCTCTCTGATGGAAATGCCCATGTGAGAACCCAGGGAAATCTTCTGTGGGCAATCACTCAGATGTATTTTTCTTGGTTGCTTATTTCATTGGTTCATACTGCTTCTGCAATCTATTCCCAGGAACATTCAGAGGACAATTTTACTGCCCTGTGTGTCCATGCTGTAATGCTGTCAGCAGACACAGTCTGGGCCATGAATTAAAATAATAGAGGAATATGGGTGCCTCAAGATCTTTGCCTGAAATCCTGAAATAGTGGCCATTTAATGGTCTAGATGAAGATCTGTCTTTCATCTTTGTTGACCGGGATGAGTTCATATATGCATCCATTTTGAACAGCTACATGAATGTAAAGAAACAGTTCTAAAGAGTGTTTGAGGTCTTGTTATGGGACAACGATTCCCAGGAAGTGAGAAGAGGAATGCGATAAAATAATACTCTGACCGTTCTGCTTTCAAAGTATTT
The DNA here is from genome assembly GCF_963210335.1 of Falco punctatus. NCBI lineage: Eukaryota > Metazoa > Chordata > Aves > Falconiformes > Falconidae > Falco > Falco punctatus. The sequence goes on along the minus strand of NC_137582.1, from coordinate 92,814,219 downwards.
CATAAACGTTAGCTTATTCTCAAACCAGTTCCGTGAGTTAGAGAAACTTCATCCACAGTTTACAAAAGAGGAATCTGAAAGGCAATGAACTGGAAATTTCAGTGAAGCTCCTGACTCCTACGTACTTTCCTTGGCTCAGTACAACTTGCTTTCCTTCTAGGCACCAAAACATTCAGTACTTCCTATAAAAACTACACTGTAGGCCTTCTGAGCCTACAAAACTGGTGTCCCCAGAGCACCCTTGACTGTTATAACAATACTGACCTTTTATCAGGTGCTTGGCAGCTGCTTAAGTAATTTTTTTTTATTGATGGTGATGACTGATGCTCTCTGCAGAGAGAATCTGGCATCTCTGTCATTCTGAAGCTTCCCCCAGAACCTTTTTGCCAGCTGTAAAAATAACCTCCACATGGGCAGAGGCACCCTAGGTTATCTCCATCCCTTCTTGCCCAGCAAGGGGTTGTTCACAACAACTCCCGCCATGGATCTGTCATACCCTTGCATGCACTAGTCCACACAATCCACACAGTCACCAGGTATCCTTCAGCCTAGAGCCAGAAGTCTATCATTAAGAGAAAATACATTTGATTCACGTTACTGACATGTTTGGAGTTGGGTCTAAATTGTGAATCAGTCTTATCTGACCCCTAGAAATGTGTGGGTCATTTATCAGTGAATCAGTCTTATCTGACCCCTAGAAATGTGTGGGTCATTTATCAGTGAATCAGTCTTATCTGACCCCTAGAAATTTCTGCAAATGAAGCCAACTGTGTGTGGAAGGCCTATATGGGAAAGTTCATACCCGGATTAACTTTGCCAGGATTTGTTCAGGACCAGAGCAGAATTATGTGACTGATCATTTTGGTCTGGTCCATGCGCCATATGGAAAATAGCTGTTGTGAGGCTGGGAAAATACATGGAACCTTCTAAGCTTCATGAAAAGTTCCTTTCCCAGGGAAATAAATTATATTCTGGCGGTTTCAGATTTTATGGGTATTGTTTGGCTTTTGCTGTCTATTTCCTGATAAAATTACTCCTTTCCAAGGCATATGGTACCTCTTCCTCATGTCACTGCCATTACCAGGGTCCGCATCATTGCCTCAGATAGCCTTTATTCAGAACTTTGGGCATGTGCTAAAAGTAACAGGATGCTTTGAAAAGGACCTGGGTCTTTACAGGAAACCAAAGCCACATCATATTACTCAGCTCTCATACTTTCCTGCAGTCCCACATTGCCTGTTTCCCCACATATGGCTCCATCACACACCCTGTGGTGCACGCTTGGTTGGGGGTGTTCCTCTTCAGCAACAGGCTCCGTCTCGCAGGGCCTGGCCTCAAAGGGTTTGTTTTTATGCTCTGCTTTAGCAGGGGGTTCATACAAAACACCTTCAGGGGCTCCAGGCTTCCACTGGCACATGGTGAGCAGTTCTCCAGCATTTCATAGCATTATTGGGAAACCTGAGGGGGTCATTTGATCTTACTTCTTGCTCCTTCCTGATGCACAATCCACAGTACAACAGCCACGAAACTGCGACTCTCATGAAAGCAGTGCCTCTGAAAATTGGGACCAAATACCTCCACAGAGGCAGTAAATTCTCTGCAGACTGAGCTTTTCATTGAGGTGCTTTCTCAAATTGAGATTCCTTCACTACAAATCACATGCTTTGGCCATATTTTGTTGTTCCTAGGAGTATTTTTTTTTTTTACCTACAACCATTTTCTTAAAACAGCTGTGCTTTCTTTATGTGGCAGAGCTCTCCTGACATCACCAAGGACTTCAAGTTCCGTTGAATAATCTGATTGCCTGAGTGACTGTGTTATTTCTCATGCACCCCTTGTTTCCAGACACATAAAGGAGTGCTCTCCAGGGGGTCTTTGGAGACAATAGTGGTACTTAAAGCTATTTAAAGGATATATAAAGATAAATCACATTTCCTTTCCAAATAGTCATAGCTCCAAAGTAAATACTTTGTATTATTAGTTGGCTCACTATTTGAAAAGACCACTCTGCCTATGTGTTTTGAAACTAGCTGGATCTGGTAGACCATCAGATAATTAACAGCAGTGTATCTGAAATACAGCCTGCACCCTTTAGCAGGTTTATCGCTTAATCTAATCAGTGGTTTTCTCCCTCTACTATGGAAGAGTAAAGGGGTGAATCCCTTAGAAAATAAAAAAAAATAATGTAGATTGCTAAGTTTAATAGTGTTGGCAATGAATGGGGGCCCAGGCTCACGTTTTATGGGTTATTGGGTGTCCTTCTGCTTTTTGCATGGCCTGTGTGATGGGGACGGCTGAAGTTCACCTCAGCTGAAATCCCCTTCTTGTCATTGAGAGTAACCTAGGTTACTCTTGAAAATTACATTTAGGCCTCTTAATGCCATGGAAACACCACTGAATTACCTTTAAAAATTAAAGCTGTGGCACTTTCCTCTTCTTTTGTGCCCATCTCCCTCCTGTAACTGGATCCACTAGAAGTTAATTATGTTCTCTGTGTAAATTATGAAGCTACCCCAAAGTCTGTATTAGGCTCACAAATAGCAGCAGGAGTAGGTAACACTGATGACTCCTCCTTTCTGCCAGAGGGGAAGATGTGTTTACTATAGGCTGGGAAGGCAGCTGAACCCCTCCAGGACGTAACATCACCCAGCACTGCTCACCAAACTTGGCTCTCCCACCCACCCTGAGCCATTCCTGTGGTTCCCTGCACAGGCTCCCTCACTGTGTGCTCGCTGTGATGCTAGGAGATGGTGATAACTGCAGCATTGTGAAATACTCGGAAGATTGGCTTGGCTGAAGGACATAAATCCAGGAGGGGAAATGCTGGACGGATGAATGATTCCACAGACCAAAGGCTTCCCACGTTGATGTGATAGCAATAAAACTTAACTCCGAGCACTGCAATCTCAAGTGAAAGGAAACCCTGGCAGTCTTTAATGAGTGACGCATCCAGACCTTGTTGTTTTCCCTTTGCTTTGCGATCCATGCAGAGGATGGAGACTGGCAGTAACCTTCCACATGAGTCAAAACAAGAGCTTGTGTGGCAGCCAAACCCATGAGATCATGGAAGGGTGCAGGAGCAGCTCTGGGTTATTATTTTATCAAGCTGGCAGATGCCAAGAAGATCACACGATACAATTATCTCAGCCTCCAGGTAAGAAGCAGACACTTTGACTCCCCGCTGTTGACTGTGCAGCAGTAATGCTCACTGGAGAAGGTCTTTTCTAAATATTTTTTTCTCCCTTAAACCTTATGGTGTGACTGCTGCATCCTCATGAACTTTCTGGACTAATTACTTGACACTGAATTACTGATGTCAGTTAAAACAGTGAGCAGAGAAAAATATTTAGAGAACAGAAGATCATTTTCTTAACTTGACAGCTGTTTCCCAAAGATGAGCAGCATCATTATGAGTTTTCTGCTCACCTGCAATCCTCCAGTGAGGTTTGGGATTCTTTGAAACTTACATGAACTCTCAATGAGAGACACAGCAAGCACCAAAAAATCGCAGAGGAGGTTTGAAGCGATCAGGTTTTAAAAAAAAATTGACTGTGCATCACATGGGTTTTTCAGCAGCTGTTAGCAGTGATTTAGTTGATTTCTGCGCAACATGTAGAGAAATTAAAACCAAGTATGTTTCAAAATTCTTTCTGTAATGTTTTTCAAAGCCCTTACAAGCTGAAAAAATTCAGCCTAGTTAATCCAGAGGTCCGTGCTGCCAGTTGTTATTACAGTTGTCCCTTGTGACTCTTTCAATTATAGGACTGCTGCCGCTACTCTAGAATTATATTCACCAACATTGTAAGATGCTCCATAGACACTGTGCTAAATAATATCATGGTAGCCAGCAAACTCCTTTCCTCATAGGTTAGCGTTTTTGAACAAGCAAACAAATTAACTAAATAAGTAAAAAATGAGGACATTTAAAGGTTCAACCAAGGCAACAGTCCCAAGCATAGCATTTACTCTCCCTTGCTATAATGCAAACAAGCAACTCACAGGCCTTCTGAGAAGGTGCAGGGTACAGTCAATCATGTGTTTTTTGAATGAGATAACAATTCTTACTATGGTAGTGGCCATGGGAACCCTTTCTAGTCCTGTGCCTTTGCCGGTGTGCCTGGGTTAGGAGACTGGGGGTGGCAGAATGAGAGAATTCCATAAGATTTCATTTCTTCCTGGAAAAATTTTGGATGTTATTTGTTGTTTGGTATCTTTGAGTATTAGTCAATGTATTAATATAGGCCATTATTTTCCTACCCTGTGGAAATATTGATCGATCTGTGTTGGAAAAGCAATGTTCAGGCTCTTGCAAGCTATTCAGGAGTAAGGAATTGGTTTTCCTATGAAGAAAGCATGGGATTTTGGACTTGAATCTGGAGCTGCAGGGAAGGTGTCCTCAGAAGTTAAAGATGTTGAAAGAGGAGAAAGAATGAAAATTGGGGGCTATGATACCTCACTTTTCCACCATGAAGACCATTCACTATGGAGAGGACAGCTCAAAACCAGTGTGACTGGACAGTGCCGTGACTCTGAAGGCCATCACTGCCAGCCCTACCCCTGGGGTTCGCTTTGGGCAGAGTCACTGCTGAAAATACAGTGGCCCCTTGACTGCCGGAGGTGGCACCTGGCTCTGCAAACCCGAAAAACCCATGAGGCTGGAAGGCAGGAGTCAAGGGTGGGAATATTTCCAGGAAATAAGAAAGTTTTGAAACTGTGCAGAAGAGCAGGAGAGAAAGCAGAGAAGAATCCAAGGAAGGAAAAAAACTATAAGATTGAGGTTTCTCCAGAGTTGACTTCTCAGGTATCTGTTTCTTGATTTTGTTTGATCAAAAATCTGAAGGTTGTGTAAAATTCTTTACACCAGTTCATACTAAACGTTAACTGTATTGATTTGAATGTGCTTATAAATGAATCATGAGGATGTCAACGGGCTGGTATCTGGCTCTTGTGGGAGACCCCACCAGACAGGAATCGCCTCAGCAAGCCCAAAGCAAAGGATTTCAGAGGGGAGTAATCCTGCCTGCCTCATGAATCAGAGGTTCATGACAGAGGGCACAGACTGTGAAATGCATGTTTCTTCTGGCTTTCTCTGTGGAACTTGGCTGGAGAGACATGTTGCAGCTCTTGACCCAGAGGGTGATAATAGTGAAATTATCCGAGCAAGCTGGCTGCAAGCCAGAGGAGGGGAGGAAGGGAAAGAACCCTGCGGCGATGTAAAACCTTGTCCTGGTTTCAGCTGGATTAGAGTTAATTTTCTTTCTATTAGCTGGTAGAGTGCTATGTTTTGGATTTAGGGTGAGAATAATCTTGATAACACACTGATGATTTAGTTGTTGCTAAGTGGTGTTCACACCAAGTCAGGACTCTTCGGCTTCTCGGTGCCCTGCCAGCCAGGAGGCCTGGGGAGGGGCACAAGAAACTGGGAAGAGACACAGCCAGGACAGCTGGACAAAGGGACATGTCATGCTCAGTATATAATGTCATATATGTCGTGCCATGTGATGTCATGCTCAGTTTTTAAGAAAAGAGGAATAACTAGTGCAACAAAGACAAATGCTGGGGGAGGCACTAGTGCTGTTTCAGAGGCTCCAAACTAGGATCTCAAGTGACACATGGAAGTTTCTTTTTCCTTTCCTGCCTCAGTGCAGGAAAGCTCCCAGGGAGCTGTGCAAGACATGTTTTTCTGGTGGAAGTTTATTAAAGAAATTACATTGCTTGGGGAGGGCTGAAAAGCTACTTTAGATCATGGAGGATCGAAATGGAATTGAGCCCAGAGACAGAGGGGAGGGCTTCTTCTGAACTTTGCAGGTTGTCTTGAAAGGCAACCCTTTTGGGTTGGAGATGTGAAGACAGAAAACAGTGGCTGACTTGCTCAAAAGGCAGTAAGTATGCAGATCAGAAGAGAAATGGGATAGCAGCTGTGGGTGAAGAGGCATGGCACCGAAAAGGGTTTCAGAAGGGCAGTGGGACTGTAGCAATGGATGCTGCTTCCTTTTCTATAAGATTCCTTTAATTTGCTGTTTAAAAAAGCACAGAAAAAGAGCTGCATATTCTAGACTCAGGGAGCTGAGGCTTGAAATGAGTAGTTATTTTTGTAGCATCTATTGGGTTCTTTTTTGAGGGTTTCCACATCATGTAAATTTGACACGGGTTTGAGAGAGCAGCCATCCTAGATATTAATGCCTGTGCCGTATTCGGTAAAATGTAGTTGTTCTAAAGAAATGTGCTTCCTTCGCCTTCTTTCCTGGAGTGCCGTGTCATAATGAATTTGACATAAGAGATGTTTGGAAATTAATCTTTAACAGAGACCTGAGATTTCCAGATAACACATTGCAGCAGGAGTAAACTCTGTGAGGGACTGCCAACACAAGCGAAACTTCCACCGAGGTTACCAAGCCAAAGTTGGCCCCGGTGTGAGTACTGTTCCAGCAGATGCAGGGGAAGTTACACAAAGGCTGTGATTTACCCTGGCCTATGCAAAGTCCTCATTGTGCTTTATTCAGTAAACTTGAAAATGTCTCAAGGGAGGGAAAGAGAGGAAATTCCATGCTTTCCTTTGCAGCTCAAGGAAATGAGCGTCGCTTGCCCTAAAGAAACCTGCAGCAAAGGCTTGGCTGCACTGAAATCAGTGGCAAAATTCACATGATTTTGTGAGCTGGTGCTTCACACCTGGTGTTTTTCTTCTTGGCAATTAACCTCTCTGGCTTTTTCTGTCACCTCATAATCTTGCTCATGACTGCACTTCTGTTACCTCCAAACTGGAAAGTGCTGTTCATGGGCTGATACCTGTATTACAACCACCTTCTCCCTATTTTATACTTATTTTTCTTGCCTCCTGCTATTTTCTTTTCCCCTGGAGAGAAATTCAAGTTGTACATCATGCTTCTCCCCTGTTGCCTATATGCATGTATTTTCCAGATGTCAGTCCCCAGATGGTGGTTCTAGGTAGGATCTGAAACTCTTAAGAAGATGACCCACCTCCCCTTGGGGCTGGGATCTGACCTGAGAGAAGCCTTGACACAGCCCTGGAAGTCTGCACAGTGGCTGTTGCCACCTCAGAAGAGTTTTCTGGAAGTTTTTGTCAAAACTGATCTAGAACCTTGTTCAGATTGGTTTCCACCTCTGCAGCTCTGTGGCCTTTGTGTGATTAGATGGAATGCAATGGTTTACCCTAAAAGCCTGTTAATCTAAACTTTATCTGAAACAAATGCATTATTTGGAAAAGGCTTGTCATTTTATATCCAGTCAGTGGTGCTGGCTCTTCTTTTGCACACAACTGTCTCATCGTGTTATGCATGCGTACATATATCTAAGAGGTCACCGACTAAGAACTAGCATAACTTTGTTTTGCGTTTGAACCGCAAGGTGATGTTCTTTGTTGCTCCCATAGGCTGTATTTCATGGCACTTGGGAGGATTTTTGCACCACAGTACTTCTTGCAACTACAAACTTTGTGTGTGTCTTACCATCCTCCTTTTCAGAGCGTGTCTTGCAGCTGCCTGGCAGGGGCAAGTGCCTGAGTGCTGCCCTTTGCTGTACAGCAGCTCCCTTTCTGCCCTCACTGCGGGGGACCGCATGTCTCTCTCACTGCTGCTTTCCTCCCTTCCCTGCTCCGTCCTGCCAGGGGGTTCTGATGTGCCCCAGGCTGCCTGGTTCTCCCCTATGCCATTTGGCTGGTCAGGGTGTCACCTTTTAAAGCGTGCCTGGGGTATTAACGTCTGCCATTGTGTGATCTGCACAGCTGCAGATGTGGCCCAGGCTGCCAACAAGGTACTGGCCATTCTTTCTCTCACCGTCTTGTTGGGAGGGGACCTTAAACCCCTTCCAACTGAGATCAGTAGGTTTCTGCCCATAGATACCTCCAGCTTTCCTTACAGTGTTGGGACTGATCACATTCAGTAGTGATGGAAGTTACTGAGTGCCCAAGAATGTCAGCCTGAACATGAAGACTGTTTCTGTGGGCCTTTCTGCATCTGTAGCTCTTAGTCTCCATTACTTAAGGTATCCAGGGCCATCATGGAGACCCATTTGGTTTTAAATCAGCAATAAGAACTTAACGCATATGGGTCTCAAAAGGACACACTGGATTTATTAAAATAAATGCTTTGCTGTTAGTAAAGTTTTCAGAGAAGGCATTTCTATGGTCTTCCTCTTCTATCCTACCACTAAACTGCCCTGTTTATGTCTGCAACAAAAGTGTAGGTGAATGTTTAGGTACCAAAAATGCCTTTTCATTGGCTTGTGTTAACCTTCTGTATCTTGTGTTCTAGGAGTCCTCTCTTTCTTACACTGTAAGCTCTGATGTTCCCGTGCATTGCTAAATTCACCGAGGCCAGCTATGCAGTTCTGCAGCTTGCAGAACTCCCCCAAAGCAGTAGGCCAATATCCAGCAGTACAAAGGTCTCTTATTTTTTCCCATGTTCCATTTCCCAAACATATACACCAGCAAGCCCAGTGCACGTATTGCCCAGTATTTCCTATTAAAAATAGCTTTAGCCTATAACTGCAAATGGTCTTTACATGATAGTATAGTGGTAATGTCCTCTGCCATTAGACTTAGACTTTCAGAAGAACTGACCTGAAAATAAACTCTTTTTGGATCAAGCTTCCAGAGCTGAAAGCTAAGTCTGCCACTGTTGCAAGCCCCAGAGCACCAACTGTCTTTGGTGGCAGCAAGTTTGTGCTGAAATTGTGAAAGGTTGTTCTTAAAAACTCCAAACTTTTCACATTATTTTATTTTTATGCTGTTTTAAATTGTATGTTATGTGATGGCTGGCTAGAAATTATCTGAGTTGTGAGTATGAGTTTGTCAAAAATCATCAATTCATCTTTTGCTAGACAAGAAGGAAGTGACATAGCAGCCGTCAAAAAAACTCCCAAACCTGTCCTTGTGAAGCGTCCTTAAAAGAACCCCTTTCAAATGATAAAAATTTGGGTTGTGTATATGCAAAGACTTTCCTTTTGCTCTCCTCCTCACAGAGGCATTAATTACGTTTCAGTGTGCCCAGGCTGGTTCTGTGCTGAACTCCTGGTGTACCCATACACCTCGGTTGTCCCCAGTAACCAAGATTCAACTTGAAAATAGGTTTATTGATGTGCATGGACCAATTCCCATCATCCAGCACGGGATGTTAATGTAATTCCAGGGATAAATGGCGTTCCTCTGGATTTGCATCCATGAAGTAAAGGCTAAGCCTGCCTTTGAAGGTGTTCCAGGCTCCTTTCTGAAGTGAGCAACTATTGCTGGGCAAGAGTGGAGTTACCTCCTTGCTGCTGAAGGCAGAAGTCCCCTACTAGCCTTGGCTGAACACATACCAGCCCTTGAAATTCCAACCCTTCAGTTAATTTTATGGAATAAAGAAGTAATGGGCAAAGTCAGATCTCACTTTCTTTATGGAGCTGCTTACAGAGCAGGGCTGGACTGTGCCATGCTTGGGGATCGCATCTGAGTCCTGTGAAGAGGGGAAACTTCTGGTAAGGTGTTCTGCTGAACAGACTCTTAAAATGCTTATGCTGTTATGGAGTGCTGACTGAAAATAGACTTCATTTTCTGCAAACATTAATAAAATCATGAAGGAAAATGAATAGGGTAGTAAAACAGTCTTAAATGTGCTAGATTTCTAATGTAGAAGATAAAAGTGTGTGTAGAGGCCATAATTTCCTGGTGGATTTTTTTTGTTTGTTTGGTTGGTTTTTTTAATTCCTGGTGAAGAGAAGAGAAGCAGGTATTGCTTTCTATGACTTTTTGTGTTCTTTTCACAGACAACATTTTGGATATAAAATGGAGAAGACAAAACTTTTGATGGATTTCAAAACAAACAACCAAATACAGAAACTTGTTTTTCAGCTCCTTTTTGTAACACATCTCAAAATGAAAATGTGGGCGAGTGAAAGTGGGAAGAGTTTCAATGGAAACTCATTTTTAAACATTCTTCTTTGGGTCTACAAAGGGAGGGGAGGGCTACTTCTATGTGGGGAAAATACTGCTTTTATCCTCCTTTCAGTTTTGGAAGGGGAAGGTCTTTGTAGCATTTACCACACAGGAGGGTGTTACTGCCCAGAGCGAAGCACAACTGAGAAAATAATTTTGACCTGATACATAGAAGTAGTGTCTAGACAGAGAGCATTTGAAGTGCTTAAGGGGAAACTCAGAGTAGGAACCAGTTATGACAAACTGAGCTTTTGAAGTGACAAATAGAAGCAAACATGTATAAACTTAAGATCTGATAAAGTAAATGTGAGATTTGCTGCTGACTAAAATGAAACTAGAATACAGGACCAGCTAAATTTTAGCGTGGTTTGTTTCTGCTGCTCTCCTCTTCCAAACAGGAACCAGAGCAATTGCTTGTGGGGCCATGCTATGCAACCACGTGCAACCCTCCTGTTTAGTTTGGTTGGGTTTTTACAAACCCAAAGCTTTCTTCTTTCACCTGGTCTGGTTTACAGTCTGGATTGGTCTCACAAGGATTTTCAGCAGAATGACCTAGAAGGTAACGAACTGCTGTGTGTGGGCAAGAAAGGACCATAATTTACTAAACTGGGCTCTGCTCTGCCGGCAGCTGAAGGCAGCTGTATTCATGGGGTCCTGAATATGCCATTTTCTGGGGCATTTTGCCTTAGCAAAGCTAAACACATGCTTCATGGTGTTGTGGGTTGTAAAGACACCAACAGAAATGTCGCCTGCATCTGGAGGAATCGAACGCGACTGATTCCTGACTATCCGTACTTCTAAGATGTTAGAAGTGGAAATACGTTACTGGGATGAGAATGAGAAATTTGGTTACAGAAGAGAATTATCAAAGGCAAAGTCCTATAGCCAAACTGGTCATTTGAACCCCTACAAAACATCCTGAAGTTTAGAAGATCGCGTTTGAATTCTTGGTCTGTATCAAGGCATTCAGGCTAGACACAAACTAAGGAGAGTTGCTGAAATACTGCAGTTTCTTAGACTAGAGAAAACCATTTTGCAAGTAATGCTGATTAGAAGACACTCGTTAAAAGTTTCAGGAGAAACTTAACGTTGCTGAGGAGAATTAGAGGTGGATCTCCTTGATCCTAGTGTGGTGTTTTGTTCTGAATTAACCTGTTAGAGTGTCTGTCTGTGCTGTACGTGAACTATGCAGTGAGTAGGAGCACTTGTCACTGCACAAATACATATGCTTTCCATGTATCTTCCATCATATTTAATCAGATGTGGTATAATACCTTGAATGAAGGGTTTTTTACAAGTACATAGCGTGATTATAGTTGATATATGTGTAATTGTTAACTATTACTTATCTATTTTCCTTCTGTCTGAATCAATAATATAATAACACTTTTATGAAATCACAATCAATTATTGTGGCAGTGAGTCAGATGTCATCTTCCACTTCAGCACTTATGACTGACTGAGATAAGGACAAATAAACTGACTAGACTCAATACTTGGGGTTAAGAAAAGCTCTCCTATTCCCATGATCTAAAAATACTGCTCCTAGTTGTATTTGCAGGGGGCACATCACAGTGGAGGTCCAAGGTGACATGAAGAAGGCTTTGGGGCTCCAGAGAACCTTCAGCCTTGCTGCTCTCCTCTCCTTTTCTCTTGTTTCCTTAGCTGCTAAATGCTGATGATCCTGTCATTGTGTTTCAACCCTCACTTCTGCCTTCTGAACTGTTTAGGATAGTTCACTATCTTTGGTGATAGTTTCACCAATTAGGAAAGTGTTCTCTTCAGGCAGGATTTAAAAAGTGCATAAGCCAAAACCCAGTGATGTCAGAAAGATGAGAAAAGAGCAAGTGTAAGCAGGGGTTTTGTTTGTATGGAAACAGGCACACTAAATCAGAACTTTCTTCTCCTTCTTTCTTTAGGCCCTGATGTTTTTATTAGTATTTTATTCTAGAGTGTCTAAACCTACAGTAAGACAAATAATAAGTCCTCAAAATCTTAATGAAAATGACAATATGGAGCATGCAGTAGATACTTTGGACCACATTTTTTCTGCCGCTGTGTGGTATAAGGACTATAAAATTTTGGCCTACAGTAAATTATTGAAGTTCTTGAGTTGTGATGCTTTGTCAAGTGTCAGCTTAAAGACTATCCTACAAGTCTTAAAGATGTATTCTACATATTGGAAGATCTTTCAGCCAAGCTTTTTGGTCCCTTTACTTCTGAGGGGACTGGAGCAGCAAAGGGAGAGGTCAGCATGAGTCTGGAAGCATTAGGTGATCCGGTGCAACATGCTGTGATAATATTACATTGTGTTTGTCTGAAATAATTTGATCTCTCTTTTTGGGGGGAATAGATGTCAAGGAAAAATCTTACTTCATCTGTTCGTCCAAATGACCCCAGAAGAGTTAACATAGTCCAAAACCAGGACTTATTGACTCTTAAAGGATTAATTTGTTACTCACAGTCAATGATCATAAGAATTATGTGTCATTTAAACCATGACAATAGTTAATAGAACCTGTTTCCTTCCGTACTGTCCCATCTTGGCTTTCAGGGAATTGACTCCATCCTGTATCACTGACCATGAACATGGCAGAAAAGAAGAAAATATTATCGGCTTTAGCATTTCTAGTATGTTTAATGCTCTTTGGGTACAACAGGGACATTTGAGGCTTAATCCTTGAAAGTAGATTAAAATGAAGATAAAGTATGGGGCACGAGAACTACCCAAGGAGAATGTCTTTGAGAATAAATCTAAAATTGAAATGTTTACAATATCCTACCGAGATCTACTCGAAGCATAATCAAACACAACAACAACATAATGCTGCCTGTTGCAAAAGAGTATGTAAATTATGTGCCAAGTACAATGTACAGCATTAACAGGTGCTCTTGGGTTGTAGCTGAGTCTAGCACCAGAGGTGATGAGAGGTAAGAAGGAATGACCTGAGAGACTTCTAAAAAAGCTTTTCCAAAACTATTACTTCTGAGCAGGTCTTGGTGACAATCTATGGCAGATGATCTGATCCAACCAGAACTACAGGGTTATAGGCGTGATGCAAAACATAATTTGCAAGCAAGGTATGAATGCTTAACAAATATATGTGATAAGACTAGATAACAATAGCATTAAAATGTGCTTCCTTTTGAACCAAGTGGTAAATACTTATCACGTCTGACTTGTATCACTGATCTTCAATGTATCACTAGGCATGCCTATACAGCATGACACATGATGCTGCACAGGCATGACGATACGCTGTCATGAGACAGTGTTCATGAAAGTTTTCCCTTCAAGTATAGTGAAGGTGAAATTGCTCCTAAATGCACACAGTTGAGAGCTGCTATTACCTCATGCTTCGGGATGCTATGCAAGAAGTTGCCAGCAAGTACACTGTAGGTTTCCTTCTGCTTCCCACCACAAGAGAAACCATCTCTTTCTCTTCTGACTTCCTTTGTCTTCCTTTGCCTCCAGTATGTTTTTTGCAGACAAGCAAAACTGAGCAATGGAATTTCCTTTTTTAACTGTTATTTTCTGTTTTTCTTTCTGTCACTGATTGTTAATAGGAACCCCCAAAAAATATATACTGGAAACATTACAAGAAATGGAAGAATTAAATCCTCTGAGTGCTAACAGTACTTTCTTACATCTACTAGGATGTATATACAATGTAAAAATACTATTTTTAATCTTTGTTTTACATAATTGTTCATGGTCATTGGCCTTCTTCCCCTTTATAAACACGGGATCTGTTTCTGGAACATCTTTCCTTGTCTAGAGGGGTATGTTGGAGACACACAGCGCCCTTCTAAAAAGAATGTAGTTTGTACACTTAATAAAACTCTTCATTAGCCTCATTTATAACTTTGGTTATAGTGAATGAGATCATATTTGCTCTGGAGGAAAACGTTTAACTATTCCTTGCATTTTGCAAGCAAAAACTTAGTAAACTTCTTCTCATTACATGCTGCTAAATATTACCCAGAATCAAAAATTGTTCTTTTTGAACATACAAAAGCTTAACTTCTGTTTATTGAAAGTTCCTGTACTATTTACTTACCTAAAGACTTGAAGGCTGCTTTTGTGTGGGTGAGGCAAAGAAAAAGAAGAATCTTGCATCCAGGGGTTTTCCCTTTGAAATGTGGGAGTTGTGCATCTTTGCACGCCAACATTGAAACAAGACCTACGCCAGCACAAGGCCAGGTTAAAACCCTTGGAGTGAAATCCTAAGCATGAAACCTTATGGTAGAGCCCTTGTCAACTTCAGCAAAACTGGAATTTTATCCTGAGGCTTTACCATCTCCTTCTGGTCATGACCATTATAGCTGTAAGACTCAAAGAAGCATGTGCTTTTTATTCCCCCTTATTTTGAATGATGGAGTATAATTACAGTCCCTATGCTCCAGATTCAATTTTTCCTATTTTGCAAAAGTGCTAAGACTTCAAACCAGAGAAGATGCATGGGCTTTCTACCACAGAACTGCCAAAGAAAATGCCACTTTTTGAAAGGCTGGTTTCTGAAAAGGCATTATATGATTTTAGTATTTTATTCTGCACGCTGTGTAATCCTCCTACAAATTCTCCAAAGCGTTTTTCTTGCGAGGGTTCATTCTGGGATGCTTTTTAAAATACAGGTAGATATGAAGGAGTATTTAAACTTGCATTACACAAGCAGGAACGGGAGTTGATTTGAAAACAGTGTAGCATTTCAAAGCATGAATGAGGTAAGTTTTCAGCACAGAACTTACTCTCCAGCCTGTAAGTTGCCATACAGGCAATCTTTCCAGATCAAAACCCTATAATACACCCAGGATCTAGTTAAAAACTCTTCTTTATGTGGAAACTGATGCTGCACATCTTTCTCAAGTTGGTCTTTGCCAGTCTAGGTCATTACGAAAAATTAAGCCAGGCCCATGGTTTTCAATGTTAAAAGAGCTAATGCAGTGGGATGAACTGCAAGTGGTTTCTGACTCCTTTCATTTCTGTGAGAAGGCAGCACCGTGTCTGGCCATTTGCATGCAACAGGCACTCTGAACATTTCACACATATCCTCATACAGCTGAGAGGACTTCAGAAGTCCCTGTGCAGATGGTGCAGAGCCACCTTCCTTGCTCAGGTCCCACAGGACCCTTCCTTGCGCAGGTCCCAACTTGTGTGGCATGTAAATTTAGGACCCGAGAGTGTTATGCATTTCCTACCTGTGCCAACAAAGGCTGATCCACACTGCTTTCTTTTGATGCTTTTTTCATTCTTCTTAAGCAATACCTAGCTTGATTAGGTTTTTTTCCTGTATAGTCATTTATGCTGAGATTCAGTGGGGTGCGCATTTCTCGGTTCCCCCGTGGTGTAGATCAAGAGGAATTTCTTTCTTGGGGAGTTGTTCAGACCTGGGCCAGTGTAAACAGGATAAGAATCTCCCTGGATGTCACTGGTGGGTTTAGCCTGGTTTTATGTTTGTAGAGCGAGGGAGCAGGGATTTTCTTGGAAAAAACAGGCAGAAGTCCTGTTTCAAAAGCTTCAACAGCAGTTAAGCTTTAATAATATACTCCCTCCTTTGCTTTGCTATGAATACCTGCCAGAAGAAAGGAAAGGATTTCTTTCTTCTGAATCCCAAATGCATTAATCTCTGAAGTGACTGGTCAGGACAAAGTTTAAATGTCAGATAATGATATCTGGAGTAGATTTTAGTACAATGGCTCAATATTACGTGTTGTTGAAGAAGGCGGGGGTGGTGTTGTTTGGTTTTGTGTTCATACATTGTGTCTGGAAAGTTCTGCTTCCTAGAATTTTGCAGTTCTACTGTGACAAGGGGTGGTTTATTTTTTTTAACTTGTTTGTGTAGATATCTTGCAACTTCTATTGCTTTGTAATTTTTTATAAAACCATTTATGTTAGAAGGGACCTCAGGAGGTCTCTAGTCCAACCTCCTGCCCAAAGCAGGATTAGTGATGAGATCAGATCAGGCTGCTCAAGGCTTTATCCAGTCAGGTCCTGAAATCTTCCAAGGATCACGGTTGCACAACCTCTCTCTCTGCAACCTGAGCGGCTGCCCAACTGTCCCAGTGGGGAGTTTTCTCCCATTTATCCCTTTTTCACTCTGGCCGTTGTCTCTCTGCTATGCACCTCCCTCCTTACCTCTTCTCAAAGGTGCTAGACGTCTGCTGTCAGGTCCCCTAAGCTGTCCCATCTGGAGGCTGAACAAGCTTTGGTCCCTCCATGACTCCTCATAGACCTGTGTGCCAGCCCCTGGCCCTCCCCTGGACTTGTCCCATGTGACTGTCCTCATTCTTGCCCTGGGGCCAGAACTGGATGCCGTATTCTAGGTGCAGTCTCATGAATGCCAAGTAAGAGGAAATAATCGCTGCCCTCAATCTGCTGCCTGTGATGCTGGTGGTACAGCCTGGGATGCTCCTGGCCTTCCTGGCTGCCAGGCAGGCTGTGGCTGGTGCCCAGGCTGCTGCTCACCACCACCCCGAGTCCTTCCCACGGTGCTGCTCCCCGGCCAAGCAGCCCCCAGCCAGCACTTAGGCAGCAGTTGTTCCTGAGGGTATTCCCCCCTGGCACAGAAACAAGCCCTTGAGCTTTCTGAAGACCATACCTTTGAGGAATGAGGAGCTCGGCGATCCTTTCTGAGCACAAGAAACCTGTGGGCTAATGTGATGAATTCCTACCAGGGCTCTTTCCTGTCCTTGGGGACAGAAAGGTGGTGACGATGCTGCTTTTAAATACGTGCGCCCTGGCAAGGCGCACTCTCCGTGGGAGACTGAGATGCACAACAGGGGTTTCTAGTGCACACTGTGTTTCTTGAATCCTGTTAGGAAAAGCAAAGCAAAACATTACTTTTTCTAAAATGAGCATTAGTTGTTAAAGCCACCATTACTTTCCAAAAATACCATGGTACTATTAATAAGGCAAAAAGTACGGCAAAAAAATGCCATATCTAATGTTGTAACTAATCTAATTACTTACATAGAGAAGAACTCTTAATTCCATAACTGTCATCTACACTTTATTCTGAAGGAGCAGGAGGGCTGTCTGGAAAGGAATGAAGAAGAATCAAAGTCTGAATTCTGACCTCAGTTATGCCAGCTAGTGTGCAGGGCAGCTTGGATCCAAATCTGGTTTAGGAAGGACTTTAAGATTTAGCTTGTTAAATCTGTACAAAATGGATTACTGTAACGAAGGAAGAAAGCAAGCCTTGTAGTGACAGGACAATAAGGGCTTTATTCCTGTTTTTTCATAGGATTTCCTTGGTGATCTTGACATTTTTAGGCTGTGTGACTTGGTCAAGCTTGAGAGCCTGTGGGTAGGCACCAGACATTCATATGCAGAGATGCTTCTAGTAAGCAGTCTGATTTTGAGAGAGTTTGATCATCAAACCTCCCAGTTCTCAGCAGGACAGAGTTGTGCTCCACTTGGCCTCTTAATGATCTGATGTGCCGCGGTCTGACTGCATCTCCCCGAATAAGCCATTGACGCTTATGCAACCACATCTGTGCTTCGTGCTTTCTTGCAGAAAGAAGGACTGATTGAATGTGTGGTTCTGCCCTAAAGCCAGACAAACAGGATTTGGGCCTCCAGTCCTGTTTGCTGTTTTCAGAAGTGTTTTTTCAAGTTTCCAAATTGGTGGGAACAGCTGATATCTTGGATGATCCCAATGCTCAGTGGGAGACTCAACTGAGTGTCAGCTATGCAAGAGAAAAGTAAGAGATGACACTTCACCTTCTTCTCAAAGAAGTCAGCCACAAATCTACTCCTTTTCTTTGTCCCCTGCTGTCAGAGGAAATCTGAGCAGGATTTGAAGAGGAAGAGCTTTATAGGGGAGATCTTATCACATGTATTGAAGCAACCTGGAAAGCATTATGTATTTTTAATAGTTTTATGCTGACAATGGTGGGAAGTAAGCTGGAGACAATGGCAGCTTTATAGAAGGACATAAGTTGTTACGTATTCTGATATTTATTTCCCTCAGTCATGTGCTGGGGTCTCTTGTCTGGTAGTGGCAACTACGTGAAGGAGTATCTACTCAGGGTCTGTCTTCCATGCTGGACAATTTTGTCATTGCTCCAGGAGGCAAAGAAGGGTTGCTTTTTATGGGAAAATTAGGCCAACTCATTTGAGTACCAAATGTGGCTTTGGAAAACTGCTATGGGATAAACAGCTTTTGGACTCACACCAAAAGAAAGTTTTGAAGGTTGTGATTTAGCATTGAGAAGGACATGGAGAATGATGCCTCTAGGGCCGTGCTGTTTCACCATCTCAGGTATTATGGCATCACCAATCCTTGGAACTGAAATCAAGATCAAAAATGATGGCATTAGGGAAAATGAGCTCTTCTGTTTTTTAAACCACGCTGTGCCATGGTTTGCGTTGTAGTGTGGTAAATTTCTTTGTGGACCTTTTTATTCCATCCATGTGGTTTTCTTTTTAAAGGGGGATAATCTCTGTAGTAATTGTCAGAGAAGCTAAAAGATAGGTTGGTTGGTGATTTTCAGCGCTAAGAATTACTAATACTTTTCTGCTGTTTAACTGTTCTGTGCTGGTATTATATACTGGCACTCCTCAGTAGAAGATAGCAACGCAAACATGTATTTTACAAGTCTCTGGTGCAGCACCATTGATTGCAGCCAGCTATTGTTCTCCCGTCTCCTGCCTCACACAGGGAGTGAGAAGTTTCCTGGGATTTAGGTCCAGACCTTTTTGACAGGAAGCTGGGGAACAATTAGGAGGCAGCTGAATCTCTTCACACACACACACACACACACACACACACGTGCTTTTTTAAAAGGAAAACAGTGGAAAAGAGGAAGTCAAAAGAGTTTCCCTTGTACTCTGCTGCTGCGCAAGGGGCTGGCTGTATGTAAAATAGTTATGTTTTTAACTGCTTTGGAGACAGGGTTTTCTCTGGCATGTGGTGGAATCAAGCCACTCTGAAGAGAGTCTGCTCAACTTCTTGCTTGAAAGAAGGTGGCATTTGTGAGTTGAGGCAAGGCAGGAACAAAAGCTTGCTTCTGCCCCACCTGCCAGAAGGAGAGGCTCGCATCCGTCCATCACCTATTGGAAACCATGCGAGTGGCAGCTCCTGCCAAGCAGATGGTTGATATTTATGCTGTTCTGCCTTTGTGATTCTTCTTTCCTTTCAGGATAGGGGGATACAAGGCCCTAGCATTGATTTTTCTGTGCAGCTAAAAAGACAAAGCTGCTGTGCTTTTGAAGGTTTAGGCTGTTGATTTTCTTATTCCCTGTAGGTCTCCCCAAGGTCTCTCATCTCTTTTTCATCTATGCAGATGCCTCTGTCTTCTCTAGATCCTTCCTGGTGACTCCTTTTAGGAAAGAAAACTGAAATTCTGGTCCCATTGAAACATTTTGCTATAAAGCTCTGATTCTGTGCTCAATTCTGCATGGGATTAATTGGCATCTGTGTTTAATTGTGCTGACCCATAGTTGTACATGGTAGCGATCAGAGCTCCCTAGGGGTTTGCAGTGATGAAGCTGTGTTTGTGTAGTGGCGTCACTCCAAAATGTTTAGAGGCAGAAATACTTCCAATTCTTATGGAGAATATCTTTAGGGCTGAGGGAGAAGGTGTCCCCCGTTGCCTTTAGCTTCCACAGACTGCTCCCCCTCTATTCCCATCCAGTCCTGCAAGCTGAATTATTAGAAATTTCTTGCAGCAACTAACAAACCTTGCTTTGCATTTGGGAACTGAGTGAAGAGTATTCTTATAAGAATAACAGTACTTTTAATTCCAGATCTTTTTGTTCAGAAGGTTGACTGCACAAGTAGCATTATGGGTTTTTGATGATTAAATGCTATGAGAAACCAATTGAAATGCAAAGAAAACAGATCCTCACAAAACCATTACCTTTTTTTTTTGAAACAGAGAGTGCACTGGAAATATACGCTGCCAAACAGGTTTCCAAAAGTAAATCTAATTCAAAGAAAATTGCACATAATAGTGGAATATACATCTCTTGTTTGGATAAGAAACAACTAGCTAACTGTATGTACCTCTCATTTAATCTTAACTTTTTTGGTAGGCCTAAGTGCAGCTGCTACCATGAGATAACTATGAACTAACATAGGATGTTCACTAAAGATCAGAGAAGAAAAAATACGAGGACTAGTTTAGCAGCTACAAGTAATGATTCTAGGAAGTTTTTGTCACCTCACCTTGAGTTAAGGCAATGGGAAATAAGACAAGTGACAAACTTAAGTGGTAGGAGAGGAAAACCAAGCCTTAGTGTTTTACAGGCAACAACTGAGGAGAAGCAGCTTGATCAGCAATCTAGCCAGTAGATGCATTTTTTTACCATAAGACGAAGATAAGATTATACTATCCTGTCTCTTTGCCTTCTATAATTAAATCATTTAATGTTAGTGATGACTCTGTTAGGGTCTGGCGTAAAAGCAGTCTGGCACCAAGATGGTGTTCCCACAGCAAGAAACCCCTGTTCATGCAGAGATACCCCTCTACAGAGCTTGTGAAAATATCTTTCAGGGTTAGTCCCTGACTTGAAGTTAAGTAAGGTTTTCAGCGCTCATTGGTGAATTCCCTACTACAGTTCTTCTGAAACCTTTTTCTTTTATCTTTAGATATTTATAATTTCTTCTTCTGTTAATTTCTGGTTCTGCTTAGATAATACACATTTTCCATAACAAGTCTGTATCCTATCATTCTTTGCTTACCCATTGTATTGCATCTTTAATTTTTTCAAGTAAAATTCTTTTTAACTGTTCCCATTAAAACTAGTCCTTCTAGGGGAGGGCTGCTTGAACTGTCTTAACTTCCAGTTGTTTTCTGGGGTCGATGATTGCATGCACAACTACCGACTTCTATTCGTATTAGTTACACTGAAGCAATGGAAGAGATGGTCTTGGACTAAGGACTGCATTGGGCTTGTATAGTAGTGAGTAGGAATAAAACTGTGCTGGGGAAGCCTAAGAAAACATGCACTTCATTTACGGCAATCTTGCAGTAGGATATTGCAGCAATTTCTGCTGCATAGCCTCTGCTTCAGCAGAAAATGCGGAGTTGTACTTTTGACATTGACCCAGAAGATGAGTTGGGTTGGTGCACCATGTTGCAGTGTTTGTTGGCGCTGTCCTGTGGGATGTGACATTGCATGCTGAAAGCAGAAGGCTTCTGTAGATTTTTTAGCTGTTCTGATTTTGGTTTGACTTCACTTGAAACTTAAACTGGTGTCCAGTGGGATTAACACTGGAATACAATGAGGTTTATACCTGCGTTGTATGGAAACAAGAATCAGACAAGTCCCACTGGCTTTGTGTCCCAAATAAAACAAAATATCCTTAATGCTGAAACCTGATGGATTTTTGTGTGTGGACCATCTATGCAATCAAGCACAAAGGTTTTTAACATGGGTAGAGGCTGTTTTTCCAGCAATCTGTACTAAAACCACTGTATATCTTTTACTTTATTCTTCATGTTCCTCTGAGGCTTCACAGTGTGTTCAGTTGAGAGTCAACCCTGGCTCAAGTAACTGACCTTATTTTTTTAAGAGAAAAGCTGTCACTCTCCTGTGCAAACACGAAAATTTTGTAGGTCCTTTGTTAACCTCCTTATATTGAGAGTGATAAGAGTTGCCCATCAGATCTTGTCCTTTATTTATGAGAAGAATGCACTGTTACCTTTCATGACCTTTTTCAGTGTGTGTTAAGTATACATGAACTAAACCATATGTATGTGTAAGGTACTCTGGTCTTTATAATATGACAAATAATAAAAAGGGCTTTAGGGAAAATACTTATCATATGTCTGGCTGGAAGGGAAAAAATACATAAGGCCAACACACAGTAATTGACTTGGAACGCTACAAAGGGAAATACCTTTTCTCATGGAGAAAAGAGCTTCGATTCACACATGAGCTGTGCCAAGTAGAACTGATGAATATAGCACAATAGTCCTAACAGATTCACTACAAGCCCCGTCCTGAATAAGAAGAAAAAGAAACAAAGAGGAGGGGGGCAGGGAAATGGTTTCCTTCTTGCTCTTGGGAAGTTAGAAAAATAGAGTGCTGAGCAATATAGGGGGGGAAAAAGGGAAAAATAGTCACATATTATTCATGCTTCACTCGTGTTTGGTACATTCACATGGGCATATTAGGCATGAAAAGAAGTCTGAAATGTAAATAGAGACATCCATTGTGTGGTTTTACTTTATTTTTTAAGGAGGAAGGGAAGAGAACGAATGGAATCCCCACTCCGCTGTTTTTCAGAAGGAATCCCTTCTGAAGCCATTCTGATGAAAGCATAATTAACCTTGTTTTCATTAATAGGTCTTTCCTTTGTGGCTCAGATAACAAAAAATGGGGGAGAGCGTGGGCCACCCTAGCGATCAAGGAAACATCATAAAAATTGAGGATGAGGTCGTTGTGCACAAACTGAACTACCAAAGGTATGATGGGCTTGAATTTCATTCCCGTAATTATACTAATGATGCAGAATGTAGCCAGACTGAAATAACTTGGGTAATTACTTAACATATTGCTCTAGTTTCTGCAATAGCAGTCATTGTTTACATCTCTAATTATGCCGTGTAGACACATCAAATCACTCACACTTGTTTTGACTTGAAGTATTTGAAGCAGCAAACACTGATGAGCTGTATCTTATGGATGCTGCTATGTGAATGAATGCAATTCAGTAATACTTGTTCATCAGGGTCCAATCCTGCATGTCTTTCATACTCAGCATTCCTGTTGCTGTGACTTCCTTATGTGTTTCTTTCATTGAGAACTTCTCCTTGCCTTGAGCAGATGTTGAAGGGCTCCATATCCACTTAGCTAAGCACTCAGCGTGCCTTTAATTTTAAGAGCATGACGAGTCTACTGCAGGTCAGCTGGACTGCTCATATGTTTTAAGCCAGAGTTATCACTGGTTAGGATACAGACAGAGTTTTCAGCATCTAAAACAAAGCCAGTTGCTCATTCTGGGGTAGCATAGCAAGAGCAAAGGAAGAATTTGTTCCAATTGCTAACAACAGAAACAAAAATATGCCCAACTTGTAGTTGTTATACTCTGCCTACTGATTTTAAACTGAGTGATTTTTCTTCACAGTAATGAGGAAAAAAAATAGAACATTAGAACAGCTTTGTCCTTTAAAAAAAAAAAAAAAAAAAAAAAAAGCAAGCTAAGATTTCCTGCAGTGTGCAACTGGTTCTGTTGTGCATTTACAGCTCTAGAGGATATACACAATGTAGGGTTTTTTTATCCCCCCACGCTCTGCAAAATAGTATGTTCTCTAAGGGTTGTATACAAGTCTGTGTGCCAAGTGCTACGAATATTTCAACCTTTCAGACAACCTCTTTCTGCAGTCCTAGGCAAGCTCTGTGGCTCTGTCTCCCCTTCTGCAGACTTAGAATAATAATGCTCGTCTTTTTGAACACTTTAGGGCTTTCCATTTCTATGCTCCATACAAATTTGCAGTGTTAGGCCATACAAGGGATCATTACAAACCATACAGAAGGCCAGTACTGTGGACCTTTTATTGCCCAACTGGCTAATTATGCTAGGTTAAGAGTCTGAAAATACAGATAAGTTTTGTCTTGCATAATTTTTATGCCAACATGGTTGGTTTTTTAGTAACCTAGATGTATATTTAATTTATTTGCCTCTGCTGGAAACATAGTGAATATATACTTTCTATGTTGTCTCCAGGAAAAAGGCTCATAAAGGGTAAATTGTTCCACTAGAAATAGTCTATTAGATTAAGGTAGTTTACCCTTTGGCAGGAATATACCTAGCTTTCAACTGCACTTACAGCTCCTTGAGCATTTATAATACACTTTTTAATGGAAAGAATTTCAGCCTCTTCTATTAAATCAAATTCAATGTCAATTCTGAGGGAGAGGAAGGGGTTTTTCAAGCATTTTTTTTACCCAGAAAACATGTACAGGTTCTAAAAATAGGTTGTGCATACATTAATGACTATATTATGAGGTAGCCAAAGCTGGAAGGATATTGAGTACTTTTTTAACTCCCATTGGCTCCAGGAGGGCTCAGTACTTCACAGAATCAGCCTGGGGGAGAGAGGAGGAGAACAAAGTGAGAATACACAGTCCCAGCAGTGCTCTGGCTGTGCATGCAAACCTTTTGCAGTCTAACAGCCCCACAGGAGCATGAAAGGATGTTTCAGTCAGTAGCTCATTTCTTCAAGGGCTCCCTCTCACCAGGCGTGTTCAGAAGGGACAATCTTGTCATATGAGCTAAAGACTAGAACAGCAGAGGCTGCTTTGCCTTTGGATTGCACATTAAAAAAAACCTTTTAAGAGAAGGGTGCACATCATGGGAAAACAGAAAAAGAGTGCCCACTCTACATTGCAGGTATTACAGAGGTGCAGGTGGCTTTTTAAAACTCGTTATTTCTTTTCAATAATTGTGTAAGTGGATAAAACTTCAATCTCTCTTGCTTTCCAAATTATTTTTGGTACTGTTAAGCAGTAGGTAAGCATTTGATTTATTCCAACGCCACACTGGCAACAGAGCAGAATGAGCTAACCGAGCATCTTTGCAAAGGCTCTGGTCTCCCAGGCTTACAAATCCGCTAGCTGAGGCTGGAAATGTGACTCTCCTTCACTGCAGGGTCCAGGCCGTCCACACTTTCATGGCAGGAATGATTTTTAAAAGTCAGCAGGCAAGAGGCCTTTGGTGACTCCAGGCTTGGGAGCTATGACTGCTTTTTGGCTTGTTAAGTGTCTTGATGAAATCTTTGGGTCTTGAACAGTTAGTTAGAAGGAGCGATTCTTAAGGGATCCAGGTGCCTTGGATGCAATTTTTGCTTATTTACAAAAATGTAGAAAGTCAGCTTCCTTGAGCAAAGGAAGACTTGAACAACCAGAGAGCCTCTTACCCCAAGGCAGGTGTTGTTCTCCTCCTGCCCCTCTCAGCCTGCCTCTGTCCTTGAGCTTTTCCATGGGATTCATTGCCTTTAGGTGTTCCTGCACCAGAGGGGCTCTGCAACACCTCTCACATCTGTTTCAGGTGGAGATGCATGTTAGCTGGTTAGTGGCTGCTGCTATTTCAATAATCTATTTCCTCTAAAGAGGTTAATGATCTAAACTGAAGTCATGAAATCTTCCAGCTTCACTCGTTGCGCTCACGAAAGATACCGTCTATTTTTTCCTGAAGATGAAAGCTACTTTCTTTATCCCCTGTTTGCAGTAGTGGATATTCCTTACTACTTATTATAAAGCCTATTGCCAAAAATGAGGAATTTAACTACAAATATAGTACAAAACCCTCTTCCTACCCTGCATGGATGTGGAGAGAAAGAGGGTGAATCATCATGCCTCTCTGCTAAGGGGGTTGAAGTCCTAATGACAAAGGGGAGCCCTAAAATGACTTTCAAACAAACCAGGGAGAGATCTTCTTAGACATTTAGATGAAGTTCCTCCCAAATGCAGATGCAGTCTGGGAGACGATTACTATTGGGGACTATAACTCATGAGGATAAAAGAAGGTGCTGCAGCGGACTGGAGGGTGTAGGACACGTGGAGAAAATGTAGATAGCATGGAAATAGCTTTCAGAAGTCTTCACAGCTTGCTTGTATATGACAGAAGGCAAGCATATCCCTATAATTTCCAATTATATACCAATGAAGAAACCTGAAAAAACAGGACTGAGATGTCACGGTGCAGCGCAAGGTTAGAACTACAGGCTCATTCAACTTTGAATGAAAATTTGTGTTTCTAGCCATGGTTCACATTGCAAGTGTAAGAGGCAAGAGTTACCTGCCCTTGGGTTTCTTAAGCCCCATGATTTGGCCCTGGCCTCTTCTCAAATTCAGACAATTTTGCTGCATCATGGTTGCATTTGAATCAGTTGAAGACTTGAGAGGGAAGTTTTGGCCAGAGTAGCTTTCACAGGGCCAGAGTCCTTTCAGCAAGCTGATTAACAGTATGTGGTAAGTACTCTGCATGTATTTCAAATGAAGGAACTTTCTTAGCAGTTTGTGAAACTAAAATGCAAGACTGGAAAATTGTTAGGTAGAAATCAAACTAGTAAGTGGCCAAGAAAATGTGTGCATTACCGTAACATTTTATGACTCCAATGAGACAGTAAGATCACAAAAATGCATGGGGATAAAATATACACAGTCAGCATCTTTATTCTCTAAGGTGCAATTGCCACTAATTACTTTTGTCTCGAAACGTAAGTATGGAAAACAGTAACCCTACATGTCACATAAGAAGGAATAATATGTGTTTTGATAAAAACCTTTCCTTAAAGAAAGGCAAATACACGTTTCCCCTTTTCTGCTGAAGAGCAGCTGCTGCACAATGCCTCTGCCCATGCTGCGTACACATGGAAAACTTGTCAAATGCAAATTCCCACCCTCTATGTACTTTTAAAAGAAGTGTACAATGGAAATAATTTGTAGACCAAGAATAGACAGTACTGATAATAAAAGATGCTTTCATCTGGAAGATGTCTATGTCCTTTGGGACTGTCCATCCTTCCTGCACACCTATTTTACATTCCGCGCTGCAGATAATCTTGCAAGTCCTGCCTCAAGAGACCTTTGCCATAATCCTGCAGTCCTTTCACAGTAACAGGTGATTATTACTAACCCAACTTTTATGAACACCAGTCATACCCAGATTTAGTGGCTGGTTGGCATTACACTGCTGTATAGGGACGCTCAGGAGCATACCTGAGGGGTGAGAGGATGTATATACGCATGTTCTGCCGCCTAAACTGAGAACAAGATTAAATCGTGGTGAGCTACCAACTCGCCCACAGGCGATGGGTGACCACACCAGAAGTCTTCAGTGGCAGGATTTAAAGCTGTGCCACAGATTTACTTTCTGGTTCAAAATGGGGATGTTGTACTTCTGTAGTTACTGGATTAAGATTCTGGGTTTTGGAACAGGATCATACTCATGGGGAAATAATGAACTGATCCTGCATGCGCAGCGCTGGGCATGGGAGTACTTCTACCTTTCATCTGGCATCAGTATGCCAGCTTCAAGCCCTTTAGATGTAGAATTTTCAGCATACACTCATTTTTCATGAGCAGGCAGTGAAAGGCACATAGGGTTTTGTGTGATTTGAATATTTTAGTTAAGTTGGAAGTTTGGCACCGGTCAGATTGAGAGAGAAAAATAGAACTGAACACTTAATGCTTGAGCCTACAGGACAGTGCCTGCCACCCTTAGCCCAGCAGAAGCTGGGGACCCCCAACCAAGACCTTGCAGAGTCCAGCTGAAGCTGGAGCTTTGACATGGTGCTGAGAGCCTCGGAGGGGTGCTTATTGACATGCAGTTTGTGGGCAGGCTGACAACAGCAAAAATCACTTTATTGCAAAGGCAGAAAATACCAGTCAGAATGAGCAGAAGTCAAGTGCTTTCCCTGCTGAAATAGAAGCAACACAAGACTGACATCTTTAAAAAAAGGGGGTTACTCTCGCAGTTCTCTTCCTAGAAGTTTCGCTTCCTTAGGACATGTGGCTATTTCAGGTTACCACAGCAACTTTCAGAAGAGAAGTCATTTTATTTTCATGTTTTGTTTTTACATGGAAGAACTGGGAAGACCACCATGTACTGGAACAAGAGGAGGGATTACAAAAGCCTGCCCTGAACAAAAGGAGCTGTGTGAAGATCTTCCTACAGTACAAAGGTTCACAACAATTCCCTTTCCTGTGTTGAATTTCCTGTGCTGAATACTCTGAACAGCTAATACGGGGTACTTGGGAGATGCCTAGCCCGACAGTGATGTGAAAACCCTTTTTGTGGTGATCCAAGGTGAAATTGGTGGGCCTCTGCCACAGCTTTGCTCCAGACAGGGGTAGACAGCTCTTCTTGGAAAGCATGGTCCTTCGGGTTTGCTTTGGGTTTGTATGGCAGCTATGAGCCCAGGGCTGTTCTGAATGAAGTCAGTTTGGTAAGAATTGGTGCTGAGCGCCTCAGGATCCACTCCAACATCTGAAGTATTGCCTATCCTGCTGTGAAAAATCCAGATTTCTCTAAAGAAATGTCTGCAGGTGCTGTAGAGTGAGGCTGCAGTAAACAGGCACTTGCCTTTCTGTTGGGAGAGATGGAGCTGTTGTTTGCATTCTTTACGTATGACCGTGCTTCAGAGTGAATTAAAACCAGTTTTGTTATGTAGAAGTTAATTCAAGAAAAGGTACAATTATATATTTGAATAGAGAGATTGGGACATCATTGCATTTATTAGTTTGGAGTTGGTTTACCATAGAGGCATGTGGCACGTAAATGATGCAGGCAGTTACGAGCAACATGTTATCTATTGGAAAGAGTGTGATTTAGTTATTTAATTATGCACTTTACAGAAAACTATTAAGTATCTTTCACCTCTGTGCCCCTCCCTGCCATGCTTACTTGTACAGTCCCACGGTGATCCGGCCGTGATGTTCTCCAACCACCGGTTTTTGGCTGATACCCCTAACAGCGGTCATGTCTCTGGGTTCTGCTGATTTTTCTGAGCAGTTAAACAGCACCCGAACTGTTCCCGTGTGAACTCCTGGCCTCCCGAGCCACAGATGTCACACTGGCAAAAACTGGCTTAAATTTGGTGATACGTAGTGTGAGTGCAACAACCTTCTGACCTCCCCAGATTATACGAACAGGAAGGGTCTCTTCAGCCCCAGGCCACAGCATGACCCAAACTGCCTCCCCCGGCCCCCCCAAGCCCCCCTGCAGCAGAAAGCCAAAGGTGCCAGAGACACCGGAGGCTGCTGCCTTCCGGCAGAGCCAGTCCCAGGTGATGCATCCCACCTCACAGCGCTGTCATTCACTTCACCTTCAGTATGTATATCTTAACCCTGCAGCTTCTAGGCATTTTCAGGCATCCACGTATTTTCCACACACTTTCTTGCTTTACATTGTGTCTCCAGTTTTGCCAGATGCCTGCAGCTGGCTACTGAAGGCCCTGCCAGCTCTCCCCGTAACCCGTTCTTGGGGTGTTAAGACAGTGCTTGGGGTCCTCGTAGGAAGGAGGATTTGCAAGTATTTGCAAGCCCCCCATCTCCCTCCCGTATGTGATGCTGCTGGAGGCTCCCTCAGGAATGGTGTCCCAAGGCTGAAGGAGTCCCAGGCACCAGCCGTGCACC
The DNA here is from genome assembly GCF_963210335.1 of Falco punctatus. Lineage (NCBI taxonomy): Eukaryota > Metazoa > Chordata > Aves > Falconiformes > Falconidae > Falco > Falco punctatus. Next base: position 92,785,195 of record NC_137582.1, on the reverse strand, counting down.
CCTTTCTCCCGCTTTTCCTCCATTTTCCTTTTTAATGGACCTACCTCTCCCCGGTGATGCCTGCACGGCTGCCGGGGTCTCCGGGAGGGCTCCCCGGGACACAGAGGGATGCTCCCCGGGACACAGAGGGATGCTCCCCAACCCTGTGTGCTGCGGGATGGGGGGTGGGGGGGGTGGCAGCCCCGCACGCTGCATCTGGAGGCGGCACAAGCTCTTCCCCCTTTGCCTGCCCCAGCTGGCGGGCCTGGAAGTTTTAAAAAAAGAAAAGGAAAAAAAAAAAAAACAAAACCAAACTTTTGGGGTCATCGGGAGGGGAAAAAATGTCCTCATCCTGTCCGTGGCGCCTGCGGAATTGTCTCGAGAAGGAAGAGGAGGATCCCGGCGCGGGGCCGGCGGCTGTTGGCGGAGGGGTGGGCGCCGGCCGCGGGGCCGGGCCGGGCCGGGGGGTCAGAGCGGCCGCGGGCGGGGGGGGCGGTGCCCTCCTGCGGCGCCGGGGGAGGCGGGCCGCGCCGCAGCGCACCGCACCGCACCGCACCGCACCGCCGCCCGCCCCGGGGGTTGAGGGCCGCCGTGGTCGGTGCCGGGGGCGCGGCGGAGCCGGGGCGGGGGGGGCCGGGCCGGCCCCTCGCTGCGGGCCCGCCCCCTCCCTCCGGCGCCGGGAGGCGGCACAGCCCCGGCGGGCAGGGCCGGGCCGGGCCGGGCCGGGCCGGGGGGGCCGTGCGGCGGGTGGCACCCCCCCTTCCCGCTTCCTCCTCCTCTTCCTCCTCCTCCTCTTAACTTGGCCGCGGCGGCGCGGGGCGGTGCGCTTCGCCCTCCGCCGGCGGCGGGGGATGCGCGGGCGGCGGCGGGATGGCCTCGGCCGTGTTTGAGGGCACTTCGCTGGTGAACATGTACGTGCGGGGCTGCTGGGTGAACGGGATCCGGCGGCTCATCATCAGCCGGCGGGGCGACGAGGAGGAGTTTTACGAGATCCGCACCGAGTGGTCGGACCGCAACATCCTCTACCTGCACCGCAGCTACTCCGACCTCGGCCGCCTCTTCAAGCGGCTCCTCGACTCCTTCCCCGAGGACCGGCCCGAGCTGTCCCGCTCCCCCTTGCTCCAAGGTTTGGGCAGCCCCCGGCCCTCGCTGCGGGGCGGGCGGGCGGGCGAGCGTTCAGCCGCTGCCGCTTGCCCGGCGGTGGCGGGGCGGTGGCGGTGGCGGTGGCGGTGGCGGCGGCGGTGGCGGCGGCGGGGCGGGCGGAGGGAAGGGGGTGATGGAGCCGGAGCCGCTGCGGGGCCGGACGGGGTGGGGGGAGCTGGAAAGCTGCGGAGGCGTTTTGCTGTTGGAAACTCCTCCCGGGCTGTTGATTTCTGTTGTTTGGGCTTTTGGTTTGGGGTTGGGGTTTTTTTTTGTTATTTTGGGGTTTTTTGTAAATACACGGCGGGGGTGAAGAGCTGTCCCGCAGTCCAGGGGGGCATGCCCCGCGGGGCCCGGGCTCCCACGGGAGGGAGACCCCAGCCCCGCCGCTGTCCCCAGCTGTGCGGCGACGGGGGCTGCGGGCCGGGGCAGCAGCGGGGTCCCCGTTCGCGCAGCCCCTCCCCGCTGCCGCCGGCCTCCCCGAGGCTTCCCGGGGAAGGGCAGGGGGAGTTGTTGGCAGGAGAAGGGCTGTAACTGAAAAATCTCCGCATGTTGGTATGTTGTTTGCCACAAGGAGAGGGAAGAAAAAAATAAGAAAAAAAAAAAAAAGAGGCTGCGGCGCTTGCCAGTGGACAGAGCGACTCTGGGAGCTGGCATCATTCCTCGCATAACTTCTGCAAAACAGGGGAATTGCACCAGCGGTTGGAGCCGCGTTTGCTCTTTTCGTGCCTGAAGTGGATTAACCCAGCTCGGGGGATGCTGCCCATCCTCGGCCGCCCCTGTGCAGAAGCAGAATGTACCTGTTCAGTTGCCTTGAGGGTGGTTTTAATTTGTTCAACGTTTGGGGTGGTTTTTTAGATGCAACGATGCGTTTTGCTCCAATCAAGTGTGTAGAGCGGTGCAGAGCGCCCGCTCATCTGACGATGGATGTAGCTCTCCCAGTCTCTCCAGTTGTTTGAGTGACCACATAAACGATTAGGTTGAACAGGACTGGGGCGAAGCCTATATATTGTGTATGTTTTCCTCTGTGGGAGGACTTCCCAGTCCTCCCGGGCTGTCACTTCGCCTCTCACCATGCTAATGTGACACACACACACCCCCACCCCTTGCAGAGGGTCTGCGTTTTGACATTCTGAGGGCTGGGTCTCCACCCTGCATACCGGTGTAGATCCACTGGATCTATTTCTGGACCCTGCCCGTGTGCCAGCGGGCTGTGTTGGCTGCCGGGGGGGCGCAGCGCCAGCCGGCCTCCCCCGGGCGGCCTCGCCCGTGTGTTGATGGGGGCTGAAGGCGAGACAGGTCTTTTTGCGTTGCCCTGCCAGACCCCTAACCCCAGCTGGTGGGCTTGGGGGGGGCGGGGGGGAGCCTTATTTAAAAAGGCGTAAACCTTTCCCGGTGACGGGAGGCGCAGCCCGCTCCCCGGCGGGTGTCCCCCGGCGCTGGGCTGTCCCCTCGCCGCTGCCGGGAGGGGCGGCCCGGCTGGGCGGGCGCCCGGGATGCGCCGCCACTCGCAGGCCCCGAGTGCCCTCTGCAGGCGGGGGGGCTGCGGGGCTTGGCCGCGGGGCTGCGGGCGGGCTGCGGGGCTGGGGGGGCGCGGGGCTGCGGGGGGTGGCGCAGGGCTGCGGGGGGCGCGGGGCTGCGGGGCTTGGCCGCGGGGCTGCGGGGCTGGGGGGGGAGCGGGGCTGCGGGGGGTGGGCGCAGGGCTGCGGGGTGGGAGGTGCTGGCGGGGCTGGGTGCCGCAGGGGGTCTGTGTGCGTCCCCCCGTGGGTGCAGGCAGGGGGCATGGGCCTGGCCGGCGCTGGGGCTCCCTGCCCGCCCCCCCCAGCCCGGCCGTGTGCGCGGCGCAGCGTGCTCCAGCGCCGGGCGCGGTGAGGCTGCTGGTCAGGGGTCTAAAGTATTGCGAAAATTCATTATGCACTGCGGGTGCCCTACCTAAGGTACTGCGAGCGTGACTTTTAGTAGTGCTGAGCGGCAGTAAATTCTAAATAACGTGGCCTTTAAGTGTACGTGGTCCTCCGGCTTTTGAGGATGCTGGGTGGGTGTGGAGCGAGGCAGCAGGGCACAGCACCTGCCAGGGTCACTGTGATGAAAATCTGACTTCGCAGGGTGCCGGTGGCCTTTGTACTTGTTGGCTTTATGGGGCTCTGAAGAGTAGCTTGGCAGCTGCCCTGGGGCATGTGCGGGGTCTGTGGCCAGATGGACTTGGTCCTTGCTGGCCCTGGCCCCCTGCCCCCCTTCCCCGTGTGCTCGCTGCCCACCGCTGAGGCACAGGAGCCGCTGCGCATCCTTAAGCTGTGCTCATTCCTCAGCACCTCTCTGAAGGGAGCATGATTCCTCTTCTGCCTCAAGACCCACCACAGCTTTTGCAAAGTATTGAACTGTTTTCACAGCATCTCTCTGAAGCATCGCTTGTTTTGTTGGGGCCAGACGGGATTAGAGTCCCGTGCACTGGTTTTACTTGACAGTCCCAGGTAACACACACCACTAGTGCATCAGCAGCTGGGAAAGAGTAAGCGTCCTCAGCCTGTGATGCTCGATTCCTGCCCGAGACCTGGAGCCAGCAACCTTCACTTACCCTTATCTCGGGAACAGGCATACTGACTTCAGTAGAATCAGGAATGAGCAAGGCATAATCAGTCCAGGGTTTGAAAAATCGAAACCCAATATAAGCAGATTATGATCTGTTCAGCTCGGTGAGAGGGTGGGGGTTACCTTTGCAACGGAGATAAAATGAAAATCAGGAGCAGTTTCTAAGCAATCACAGTGCACTTCACAATTTCAGTAATACGCTGTTTAGAATTATGCTGCTCCTGCTCTAAAGAAAATTACTTTATAGACTGTGCTTCTCTGTATAGAGAACGCTTCATCATACCAGCATGTTAAAGTGACTGGCCACAGCCTTGTGTAACTGCACAAAGCTGAAACATAAAAATCTCATTTAAATAAGTGACACTGATGCAAAGCTTTAGGTGTAACAAGAGATGGCATGGGGCATGTCTGGTCCTTATAATAAGCGTGGTTTCTTAATGTCCTGTTTAAAAGCAGACATCCTGCTGCCTACAGTGAAGCTCAATATACTTCACCCAAAAAAAAACCTGACAAAAGCACACTCTTGTGTGTGTTAGTGTTCAGTCATATACATTTGTGTGTATTTTTATATATGTATAAATGTATATGCATATGTATGTGAGTTTGTATATGTGTGTGTGTTTGTTTTAGGCTTTCTGAAAGGAGGTGAATATTAGCTGTGCCTTTTATCTGGAGGAAGTGGTAAAATGTTGCAAACCAAATTTGCATTGCATTGAAGGACTCCAAAGTCCCTACAGATTTGCCTAAGGAGCCTTAAAAGGGCTGGCATTATCCTACAGCTCAGTCATGCTGCAGTACATTACAAAGGGATATGGTTGAGGAGTGGAAGCTTGAGCTATTTCATGTTATTAACTTTTTAAAAGAAGATTTTTTTGTTGTTAAAACGTCAGCAATATTAGAAAAAGTTGGTTGTTGCCATTGTTGCTGGTTTCAGCAAACAGCTCATACTGAGCAGGAGTGTGCTCCTTTTCTTGCTCAGCAACAGCAAACCATCCTCTCCTTTTCTTTCTCCACCCCTCGTCCCCTTGGACTGGCTTCCACAATGCTCTGTATTTCTCAAAGCTGCTGAGTGCTTTGAGATTAGAGGAGGGGATGGGAGGTATAGTTTTCTGCAGTGGCTGTTCCTTTTACCCTTTCTTTGATATGGGAAGAGGAGAGGTCCTGCGGGGGAGTATGGCATTCACACAGTCTGGTCTTTTCTTTGATAATTAATAAGAACATGTGGCAAATTGCGCTTTCTGTATCTGGAGTGTACTATGATGCTAAGGGCCAAGGACGTTGAACAACACAAGGCATCTTCCTAGTAAGCTGGTAAACAAGGTTAGGTATGTGCATACCTGCAGGGTGACTAAATATGATTCACTGTGATGTTACCAGTAAGTCGCTAGTATTTTATTTGTGTCTGAAATGTGCTCATCCCTTGCTCTAGGCAAGTGCACAAAAGAGGATCACAGAAAAACACAGGATAATTCACTCTTAGCAGAGCTAGAACACAGCCTAATGTTACTAAATGGTCTGTTTCTATATGCAAAATAAACAGCTTTTGTATTTAAATCAGTATTCATGAGAAAGGCAGCACTATGGACTTGGAAGCTGACTTAAAACTGATGATTTAGAGATAGTTGCAACACCCCCAATAGCACTGGAAGTGAAGTATAAACCTGGAAAAGTATTCTCCCTCCTGTTTTCTCTAAATATTACTCCTGAGGGTGTTTTATCTAAGATTTATCCTAGAACCTGATCCAACTTCAGTGCGGTCAGCAGTCAGACACCTGCCTCTTGACTTCAGGGTGGGCAGGATCAGCCCCTGAAGTGCTGGACCAGGAAGCCAGAAGGGCGCATTAGTAACCTTTCATAGTTGGGATTTGTTTTGCCCTGAAGTGGCAGGGCAGTTTCTGGCAATCCTCCTCTGCCGCTGTTTTGTTGCCTTTGTCATCAGAACAGAGGCTCAGATGCTCTTCCAGTGTCACTGTTCATATTGTGCCTTTGTGTAATGCCTGGTCCTGCTCTGATAATCTGAGCCATCAAGTCAGAAACTCTCTCCAGTCTTACAGACTGGTTTTTTTTTTAGATGGAACCTCTCTTCCCAAAGTGCTCATTTTCCTCCCTTTTCCTTCTTTTCATGTCTCCTCTGACTCATTCTGCGCTGCCCTGACCTTTTTCCATCATTGGTCTCCTTTCTGTTATTCTCTCTGTTTCTCCAAGTTGCTTTCCCTGAGCCGCTTTCTGTTCCCTTTCTTTGCCTCCAGGTTTGCTTCCCTCACCAGCTTGCTGCCATCCATGGTTATCTGTGGTTCTGTGGAACTTCTCGGTTCCCTTCTGCCTTGCTGGCACACAACCGCTGTCTGTCCATAGAAGTTCTCCAGTAGTGGTGGAGATTTCCCACAGAAACTTTGTGTCTGCAGCCTGCCTTGTAGCGTACAGGTAGTCGCTTCACCTGCAGCAGACCCTGAGCCATCCCTCCCAGGTGACTAGTGCTGAGCTCTGGCTCTAAGGCTTGTGCCTGCCCTCCAGCCTGGTTGCCTCATGCGGGAAGCAGCTGATCGGCTGTTTTCTCTGTCCCAGTGGCTGTGCACCTGGAAGCACATGGGAAGCTCCTCCAGGGTTGCTGTTGGACGGACTTGCACAAAGCAGAAGACAGTTCCTGAAGAGCTGGCCCAGGAATGTTATGTTTGCCTGCAAATGTCGCATTCATAACTTACGGTTTTCTATATGCTGCATTATAGTGTTGTTGTTGTTTACAAGACCATCTGGGAGTGTGATTTATGAGAAGAGGGAGCTCTACAGAAGCAGCATAGTCATTTCCACAGACAGCAGCTGTTTCGGTGCTGTGACAATACAGATAAATACACTGCATCTATTGTGCTCCTTTCATTGTTGACATTGTCAACAGTTCATTAGCAGAGTTTGCTCAGAGCTTCTGTCTGGCAGACAAAGGATGCAGCTTCTGGTTATCAGGCTCTAGCAGGGCTGTATAACCAAAATTAAGTTTGGGGCTTCTGGGTTTGGTTTTTATTAGCTGAATTTCATGGTTCATCAGTAATGATGGAGATGAATGGAAGCTGGCTGTGTTGTTACAATGCTAGGCACAAGTTACCTTTTTGTGGTGGACTGAGGCAACATGTCTGGGAGGATTTTGGTGGAAAGGATGGAAATGAGGTTGTTTTTTTCATGACAGTTCTCACCTGATAAGAAATCAGCACTAAAAATGGTTGTGGGAGCTTGCATTTTTAGTCAGGTTTTTGCTGCTTTGTTTGCTTTTATCTCATGCTTCTTTGACACCTTTTTGTTTCTTGTGGCTCACCAGGGATCAAGACTGGGAGCCTTGTGGGGAAAGCCTGTCTGCTGAGTTTTGTCACCAGAAGGTGCTGCGTCCCTTCCAGAGATCCTGGGAGATATAATAATAATAATAATAATAATAATAATAATAATAATGATGTGTGGAAAGCCCATCAGCTGGAGGGCCTGGACTTCTCAGCTTTTAACTTTCCTCCTTGCTTTGCATAGGTATTTGAGTGTTCCAGGGTCCTCAGGTGGCCATGGTCACAGCCTCTGCTCTGGGGGATTTCAGTCTGACGATTGCACAGGACTTTGTTCCATCTATATTTTTACATCTACTGCATATGAACTGCAAAAGAAGAAATGGCCTGTGTTAGAATTGGGTGTGTGCAGTGCAGGCAGGGTTTTAAGAACTCCTTATCTTTCTCCATCTAACACATTTCTCTCAGTATCTTCTTCAATACGCTCGTTGCTACCTAGTGAGACTTCTAAAAGTGTGGAGTGACTTACATGAACTTTGCATACTCATACCTCTTGAAAAAACTTGTCCCTATTTTGTTCTTCCAACATTAAGTTTAAGAAGGGCAGCACAACATGTAACAAATTTTGAAAATCCACCTCCCTGCACCACTCTTTTCAACTCCATCATATCCTTTTCACTGCTCCCCAAGTAATGCCACCGAGGTGGATCTTGTCAGTGATACTGTATAAATAGAAAACCCTCTGTAAAGGCTTTAGAGACTGTAGTGACTCTTGTCATATGAGACAGATGAATTTCCCCACGAGGGCAAGGGGCAAGTGTGTCTGCCCCAAGAGAGGGGTGTTGTAGAATTAGGCAAGAGGCATCGAAGAAATGTTGCCAGAGCTGCCAGACTAAGTCAGACCAGTGCCATAGCTAGCTCTGGGCTCCTGTCCCTAGTGATGAGAACCAGATGCTACAGAGGACAGCCTAAATAACTGGCAGAGAACAGCAAAGTGACAACCCTGGTCTCTAGTAATTGGAGATCCCTGAATGCCTGTAATTATTTGCCCTTCTATGGATCTTATCAAGTCTTTGGACTTAAGGGATTCCTGTAGTGTCATTTCTACAGAGTTAGTGAAGAAAAGTGTGAAACAAGCTTTCCCATCTGCTGGTTTTTTTTAATTTCCTGCCTTTACATACCACTGAGTATTCCTTTGTCCTTCTAAAAACCTTTTATCCTATTCCCCTTTGTCAGAGAGGAGGCAGCTGTAAGTGGGAGCTGTTCTGGCCTCTTCAGAGTCCAGTCTGAGGTGGCTAATGCCATAGTTCCCAGGCAGCATGGTTGAAGGAACATGTGTCTGTGGGGAGGAGGGATGCTACCAGGGCAGCCACTGGGAGGAGAGAGGCATCGTGGCCGTGAAGGAGGGAAAGATGCCAGATGAAGTGATACTGAGAAGAGCCCATTTCAGCAGAGGAAAGATATGGGAAGCAGTGCAAAGGAGCAAAATATCAGAAAGCATTGTGCTGAGTTGCCTTTGAGCCCTGACCCATGTCCCAGCTAGGTAGCTTCAGTTCCTGCATGATTCTGTGGAATATCTGACCATGGGGATAATCAGAAGTCAACTGGACATGGTCCCCAGCAGCCTTATCTGACTTTGGACTTGGCTCTTCTTTGGATGAACCAGACTGGACTGTCTCATTAGACATTATTCTGTGATGATTCTGTATACCTCCTCTCACGGCTGGGACCTTACTGCTGTCGCTCCATCTGCATCCTGAATTCTGTGTGTGCGCACACATGGGTTAGAACATATCTGATGGAAAGAAGGAATGAAGGTATGGGACAAAAAAGATTGAGCACTGCAGTGTTAATGAATACTGTAGCTGGGGGAAAGGGGCCTATGTCCTGTTGAAGCCACACAGTCTGGCCAGGAGAGAGAGCAGAGTAGCAGTCTCCTGTGCAAGACGGATAATCTGTCTTCCCTAAAGATCTGAAATCCCTAATCGTGGGCTTGCACAAGGAGAGAAGAATGGGCTATAGATCTGAATCGATAGGCCTTAAATCTTTCTTGCAGTACAGGTTAGCAGAATACAGTAGGATTTCTCCCTGGATTTATTTGCTACTCCTTTTTTCACTTTGATATCTACTCTGCGGTTTTCCCATAGCAGGTGGAGAGAGGATTAGGTGAGGATGGCTCAATGCAGTATTTTAATCTTCATGTACATACTAAAATACATAGCATTTAGGAGTATCGCCATTCCATCTTGCACACACATCTTCAGAAAGTACACCTTGGCTTCTGCTCTTGCTCAACTTTCTATACATATTGAACTGCTTTTGAGAAAGTAGGAGATCTCTTGGGCATTCTTTGTTCCTCCCCTGGCCGCAGGCCTGGAGTCTTTCAGACTGGAGAAACAGAGTTTTGCCCACAGTTTGAGATCATGTATACACAGTGACATGTACATAGCAACACATCTCCAGAAAAGCAGGCCTCTGTGTATCAGAGATGGCATATGAGACATACTTGACTTAGGTATGAACTTACTCTTCCTTGGAAGGCACTAGAGGATTAAGACAGTGTGCTCCTCATGGGCGCTGACCGTCGGGACTGCGTTGTGATTTTATTACGAGCCACGGAGCACATGCTGTGATTCCTGTCCCGCCTCGTTGGATAGAAGCGTGCAGTGCATCATTATCTGTGGTTGTCAAAACGTCATTAGTTGCAGATTTGGTGGCTCATGTGGCAGTAATAGGACAGGCCTACCGAGGCTTGTGTGTCGACATCAGGAATTGGCTCCCAGTTCATTCTCCTCCTCTGCTGAGCTCGTTTCCTGCTCGTTTGCAGCTCTGGGCCCCTCTCCCACGCCATGAACCAGCATGCCAGGTACACAGCTGCTGGCCTGCTCGCTCAGCCTCCTGCAGCTGCTCTGGCACAGGGTCCCGGAGTGGGAAGGATGCTGCAGGTCTCTGGTGCTGTTTGTGCAGTGTTTTTCCAGAGACATGTTGCTATCTATGCGTAAAGTTGCTATGTATTCTTGGTCTCAAACTGTGGGCAAATCCTTTTCACCCAGTCTTAAAGACTCTGCCTGGGGCTCTTGGTCTGGAAGGGGGCAGAGGAGATGTCAAAGGGATTAAATGAGGTTGCTGACTATGGGGGTTGTGCACACAGCAGAACGTAACACAAATATCCCAGGTGCAGGTGAGTGCCACTCTGGGTCAGGCGGTGTGCCTGTATTGTCCCTCCCGTCACCAGCGTGTGTGCTTCCTTGTGTGCAGGGTGAAGAAATCTTAGAGGTTTGTGGTATTTGGCAACAGAGTTTGTGGTAAAAAAGGAGCTGGTGGGGCTCCAGTTTACCTCAAGCCCTATAAACATAGGTGTTTATAGCATTTAAATCACTTGAAATGATAGTTAATTGTCCAAGCACAGCACTGGTAACAAGATGGAGAGCAAAGTTTTCCTGGGAGGAGTATGCACATGTTTTCCATTAGCAGTCAGACAGGGGCCGGGGCAGAGGAAAAAGCATGAGAACAGCCTTTCACCATGACCTCACTAAAAGTTTTCCCAGCTCTGAGCTCAGCTCTGTTTCATGACTGAACAAGTGGAAGAAAGCGCAACTGGATCCAGGCTACTGGTTCCTTTACTGGTGTATTACTTTTATATCTTATTTTTATTTTATAGCAAACTGTCTCAATAAGGATTCTCAGGGTCTAAAAGCCCTGGATGGAAAGAATGGCATGTATTTATGGTCTGTGGGCAGAGGCAACAGCCTCAGGACATGTTGTAGCTGCCATACAGACGCTGCATACGTGGCCAGTGAGTCCTGTACACTTCAGATGCATCCACCTTGTGGTGCATTTGTGTCGGGGTTAATGAGTAATGGAGGTGCTGGACTCTGTCTGCAGACTCAACTGGCATGTGCATGTGCCTGTTTGTTCAGGCGTTTCCAGCATCTGGAGATTCTACACCAGCCTCTGGGTTGGTTTTTTTTTCCCCTCTCTCTCAGCCTCATCAAAGCTTCCAAATAGGAAAAAGAAGATGGGCAGGAGAGAACCCCCCCCAAAGTGAAAAATAAAGCTGAAAAGCTTGGGTGTGGTTCTGTGACCCTTCTTTATACAAGTCCTGATTCCTGCTCAAACTCAGTACAGTGCCTGGGTGAGAAAGAAGCTTGAATGAGTGTAGTGGGTTGACTTGGCTGGATGTCAGATGCCCACCAAGCTGCTCTATCACTTCCCTGCTCAGCAGAACAGGGGCGGCGAGGGATGGGGGGTAGGGGAGAAAAAATAGGGTGAAAAAGAACTTGTGTGTCAAGATAAAGGCAGTTTAATGAAGCAGTACCAAAAGTTGCGCATCCAGAAGTGAAGGAAAACAAGATGTTACCCTCTACTTCCCATCAGCAGGCGATGTTCAGCCACCTCCAGGAAGCAGGGCTTCAGGATGTGTAGCAATTGCTCCGGAAGAGGAACATCATAAATAACAAATGCCCCCTGTTCCTCCTCCTCTCTCTTAGCTTTTGTATCTGAGCAGATGTCATACGTTATGGAATATCCCGTTGCTCAGTTTGGGTCAGCTGTCCCAACTGTGTCCCCTCCCGAGATCTTGCCCCCCACCCCCAGCCTGGCGGTGAGGGGTGGGAAGGCTGGAGGGGCAGCCTTGATGCTGTGGGAGCGCTGCTCAGCACCAGCCAGAGCACTGCTGTGTTATCACCGCCGCTCTGGCTACCAAAACAGAGCACAGCACTGGGAAGGCTGCTGTGGGGCTCAGCCAGGGCCAGCACAGTGGGGCGTCCTAGTTGCAGTCTCTTGCTGCCAAGCAAAGAAGCTGCAGCTTCTGCAAAGGCTGGGGTTTCCTGAGGTGAAGCCTTTGACAGGAGCAGCTCGAGGTGTTCCCCGCTGCTCACCTAATGGTGCTGGCAAAGCGGAGGCAGCACTGTGTTGTGGTGTGGGAGAGGAAATGAGTTGCAGGGGAGGGTGAGAGCACCTTCAAGCAGTCTTGCCGCAGGAGGCTTCACATCGTGAAACCACAGTGTTCCTCATGCACGTATGTGCTGGTGGTGATGGCAACAACCAGTGAGGGCGAGCTGCAGGGGAGCCAAAGCAGGGACGAAGGCCTTCTGCTCCCAGCCGACTGGGCAGGCAGTGCCTTGCTCCGGTTAGTGTGGCTGTGGGGTTGTGAGCAATCCCTCAGGTTGTGGGACCATAGTCTATGACTAACTGCAAACCACAAGGGCATCTGTTAACTCTTAGAGAGACTTGTAGAGTTCAGATAAATTAGAGCCTCACACACTTTGTGGCTAGTGCAGAAGAAATGACAGGGTTCAGTATGTATATAACCAGTCAAGTGCTCTCTGTGTGTTTGGACTGCAGATCTATGAAAAAGGAAGGCTTTAGCCCCGCCAAACTGAATTCCCTGTATGGGAATTCATGTAAGGTCAGCAGGTTTACACCCCAAAGCTGTGCATCCATAATCGTTAAGCACATATATAGGAAGCTGTCCAAGCAGATGTATCACTCTCCTTCCTACGCTGTCTGCCTTTTAGTTTTGGTATTACTAAAAGCTTTTTTATAGTTTTTTATCATGTCAGATGTTACAAGTTGTCTGTGCCAGTTTCCAAGTCAGTGTGGGTTTGCATGGCTGGTGCCTTTCCAAGAGCTGGAAGGAGGGAATATACCAGGGCTGGAAATTCCTGGTGAAAGCAAGAAGCTGTAAAACCTCCCACTGGGTGATCTGTGACAGTGCAACAGCCTGATGGCATTGTCCAACTTCTCTTGCTGAAGCATAAAAAGGCTGTTTGGAGCTGCAGATGCTTTGCCTGATTACTAATGAAAGAAAATCCTAACTGCTTGGCTGGTTTTCCTCACGGGATGAATGCTCAGTGTTGTTGGTGAGGTGGATTTTTTTTTTTCTTTTTTTTTTTTTTTCTTCTCCTGGTCTGAATATCTTGATTTGTTTGAAAGTATCCCTCTTCCTGGTAAACTGCTAGTTTCAATAGTAAAAGCTTATTTGGGAAAGGGTCTGAGGTTGAGGGCAGATTTGAGAGAGAGCGGTTGGGTGCTGAATCCCGGGTGGGTCAGCGATGAGGTGTTTGCCTGCAAGGTGGGAGCCGCAGTCGGGCAGTCTCTGCTCTGTCTGTGTCAGTATTTATGCAGCCTGGATCCGGACCAGCCAGAGAAGCGGAGACACCCCACGGTAGCTGGCACCAGGGTGGCTGGCTCTCTTTTCTCTGATGTGGGCTACAGCGGGGCGACAGTGTTTCTAACATCATAGGTGGGTGTCTGAGCTGTAGGGCTGTTGGCAGCATTATTTTTTTTTTTAGGCCAGATGAAACCACTTCTTTTTGAAAGGTTTGAACTTGTTTTCAGATGTGGGATGAGAACATATTTGTGGAGGGGCGAAGGAGATCCACCCAGGCTTGCTCACACCCAGTAGTTAGGAAGATGAAGGGTGCTGGTCTGCAGTTCAGGTCAGTAATGTCAAGCACAACCCAGCTAATACACGGTCTGTGGACCCATGCAGATGAGTTAATTTGTGTTTACGGCCTTTCAGAGAATTTCCATGCAAAGCTACCCGACTCTAGTGTACACCGGTCAAAGCAGGCTACACGGCTGCCTGCCTCACACGCCTGCTGGTACTGGTACGCTCTGCTCTGCTGTCAGAAGAGGGAGCGAGCTGTAGCAGGGTGAGGGACAAAACCAGGCAAAAAGAGGGGCTGTCAAGCAATAGAAAGGCTCGTGCAACCAGGCTACTTTTGTGGGACAACTGTCAAGTAAACCTGGTTGCTCTGGAGACAATCTCTGTTTTATTTAGAGCTGTAATTGGAGGAGAGCTGACCGTTTCGAAGTCACACTTTTCTCTGGAAAGTTTGTACGGGATCGTATCTCATTGGTAACAAACACCAAGGACTGATGGAGACTGAAACTGTTTGTGGATGTTGTCTCCACACTGTGCATGTTTCATGTTTCTTTCTATATGTTTGCCTTTTGAACAGGGAGATGGAGACGTGCTTAGTTTAACACAATTTTAGTATATTGGTTTCTCACACTGCTTTGCAGATTTGTAGTTTTGATGGTTTTGATTTATTGAGTCTTTTTCTGCTCCAGGTTTTTGTTGTTTTGGTGGTTGTGGTTTTTTACCAGTGGAGCTTGTGAAATTCAATAACCTCTTCAGTATTTCATTCTCATGTGCGTATCCTGCTACCCAGAAAAGATGCACAAATGTAGAGGCGAAACAATGACTGGGTTAGAAAAAATAGGTTACAAAGATCAGAAATAGAAGGGCTGCCAGAGGGAGGCAAGATTGTAGGGTATACTTCTCCTCATATTCCCTGTACGAGCGTATAACCTGCACTGTATTTCCCTGGGTCTGCTAGAGGAGGGGGAAGTTACAGATGCCCTGCTGGTTACACATACAAAATATGGTATTACAGTTAAAGATCCCTGTACTGAGCAACTCAAAATTAGAAGCATTGTAATCCCTTCTGCAGCACTGTGATAATTCAGTGATTATTAAAAAAAAAGAAATCCAAGAAGTCGTTTTGCACTTGAAGGACGTGATACTGAGAAATCTTCCTTGGGCCGCTCACTGGGGCTTACATGCAGAGAAACACAAGACAGCCCTCAAAGGGTTTTGTTTAGCTTATGTTTAGTTTTTCCCTCTTATCTGTGGATTGTGGGTTTTGGTTTTCCTGGGGTTTCTTATGCTTTTTATTGACAGGAAAAAGGATGAATCATATTTTTTGGCAGCAGAAAACTGGCTGTTTGATTATCACTGCTGGGAATGCTGTGTAGTGACCTGTGGGTGAGGGCGTAGGTGGTTCTACTTCTGCTCGTCTTGCAGCTCCTAAATGTGATCATAAACAGCTGAGTTTGTGTCAGGCTTACAACTCTGCTTGTAACTACACCCACCTCAGTTTGGGGTTCGGGCTTTATCATCTGCGTGGGTTAAAAGACATTTCTGGGAGGCATGATATTTGAGGTTGTCCCACATCTTCTTGAGTGGATGCCGGAGTGTGTCTACATGTGAAAGTATGCTTTTGTCTATGCTCATGATCTGTTTACTTTGTTTCTAGGGCTTATCACAATAAAAGAAGCCCATGATATAGAAGCCAGACTTAATGAAGTGGAAAAGCTTCTGAAGACTATTATAAACATGCCCTGGAAGGTGAGTAAGCCAAGTTCCACATTTAGCCCAGCTTGACTCCTCCTTCATGATGACATGCCCTTTCACGCAGATTAGAAAGTGATGGGCTTTGCCACACTCTAAAAGAGGCAGCAATTTATTGAGTATCTTGGAGGAGAGCTGAGCACCAGAACTGTGTAACGACATCTCCAAGCTTTTGTTTGTAGTAAGTCTTTCTGTCATACTATGAAGGTATAGAAAGGGAGAAGAGAGACAAAGCAAACTATTGGTAAAAAATGGATGTCTGTTTCTTTTTCTCTTTTTCAGTATTCAAGATCTGAAGTTGTCCTCACGTTCTTTGAGAGATCTCCTTTGGACCAAGTTCTAAAAAATGACAATGTCCATAAAATTCAGCCAAGCTTTCAAAGTCCAGTAAGAATATCAGGTAAGAGTTGTTTAGCTTCCTACAGTTGACACAAGAATTACAGAAGGAAAATTACTTTATTTGCTCTTACCCATGTTCTTTCTCCATGAGCAATTCAAAAGATAGTTCCCAATAGTCTGCTTTATGATATAGAACTTATAATTAGCCTTGACATACTAGGCAACATGCATTCATGCAATAAAGTGGCAGGTGAAATTGAAGGCTGATAAATGCAAAGAAGTGGATGTGAGGAAAATGCAGTCCTTGCTATTGTCATGTATGGTAGTGCTGTTACTCTTAGGAAGGAGATTTTGAGGCTATTGATACAGTTCTGTGAAAATGTAAGCTCAGTGCCAAGCAGTGAGCAAAACCAGCAGTAAGAATATTAGATATTATTAGGAAAGGAGGGGAGAACATATGAGAGGAGCACAACCACACCTTGAATACAGCGTGTGCAATTCTAGTCTCTCCACGTCAGAAAGGTTGTAATAGAATTTAAAAGCATACAATAAAGGACAAGGATTCAAATTGTTAAACAGCTTCTGTAAGAAAAAGGTTAAATAAAGAAGGACACTTCAGCTTTGGAAAGAGATGACAGAGTGGGGATACGGTGGAAGTCTGCAAAGCTGTGAACAGAAAGAGGTCGATAACCCTGTGCTTCTCATGAAACAAGTACTATAGGCTATCCAATAACATTGACAGACAACAGGCTTTAAACAAACAAAAGAAAGGTTATAATACTGTTTTGTTTCCATTTGGAGCACAGTTAAGGAGTGGAACTCATGGGCATAGGATATGGTGGAACTGAAAGCATAAATGATTTCAAAAAGGAATTAGACAAGCAAGTGGAGGAAAAGTACATTGAGACGTCACAGGTGGAGACGTGGGAAGTTTCTAAACCACAAATTGCTAGTGGGTAAAAGGGAAAACAGTATTACTCTATCCTTGTCCATTCTTTTAGCCTTTCCACTTTTCATCTGCTACTGACTGTTGAGAAAAGGCTTGTGAACTTTTGGTGTGCCTGGGTTTGTATTTCTATACTGAAACGTTTTGTTTCAGCCTAATGGCAACTGCTGGTTTTGTGTCACCAGAAGAGTTTATTTCAGAGAGTGAAATAAAGTGAAATACTACATAGTCCTCCAAGATGCATGAAGTGTTTAGCATGACACTAGTATCAATTTTCTTAGGTACTAACAGTATATTGGTAAATGGCCAGTCAGCATGTCAACATGCTAAATGTGTAAACAGTGTGTCTTAAGGATTGATCTTATACACAGGGTGGACTTTTTGTAATCGATTCTGAGCTCTGGTTTTAAGTGAACTATTCTTTATATATATTCTTTATATTATAATATATATATTATATATAATTACAATTATATATAATTATAATATATTTTTATTTATTATATATAAAGAATATATAATATTCTTTATATTAAATGGTAAATGGTTAATGACCCCACCAATAGCTCTTTAGAAGTGTACTGTGTCATACAGAGCTTCAGGGAGAGGTGTGGTCCTGCCAGCCCATCCGGGCCGGTGCCTTCTTGTAGGGGCTCCTGGGCGCAGGCTGCTGTGCAGCGCAGGGGTTGTGAAGAGGAGCCCCCAGGGCCGTCCTGCAAAGTGAGGTGACACAGGTCTGGCTTTCTGGGAGTGAGAGACAGGAACCAACATGTGTGTCTCCCACCCCATGGTTAGGGAGGGTTGGATGATGTCTTGAATCCATGTGGAAACCCCAAGTAAAATTCCTTGTGTGTTTTCCTGACGTTACTCATCTTCCAAAGGCTGAATGTGGTTATTCACTTCGCTCCTTGCGCTTTGCCAGGATGTGTTCTCAGCGCTGACCCTTGAGAGCATATGCACTGGTTTTGTCTGAAATATGTTGCTGCTCTGTGAGATCAGAGCTGCAAAGTGGGTCCTAGCACCTGCCCCTTACGAAATGAAGGATCCCCAAAATATGTGCTGTAAAAATGTTTCAGAGGGTGGCTGCTGCCAGCGATACCTCATTCTTTTTGCAAACAGGCAAATATCAATAATAAATGTATTTGGAATTGCATTGATTAGAAACCGCAGCATTGCTCTGACTTGGGGCTTTCTGCTGTTTGGAAGGGGTTTGGATGATTTTTGTGAGGGTCTGGACTCCCTTAGGGCACATGTACTGTGTGTGTGCATGACTGAGTATGTCACATGGTGGGTACAACAGAGAGAAGATGGTCAAGACGAACCTAAATTCAGAGGGAGAGTGCCTGGCTGATGGACAGAGGCTAGCAGCTAGCCAGCCTGTATGTAGAGGAGCTGTGGAAACCATGTTAGCTGAATAACGTCATTCAGTTTAATTCTAAATTAATTATGGTAAAGATGAGTCAGACCTAATTAATTGAGGAAGATTTTACTACCTGTGCAGCTATCCAAAAGCATCTTATGGTAATTAGTTTTATCATTGAAGTGATTGTTGCAAAGATTTGGAGAACATAGGTGGAAATTTGATGATAATTGGTATTTGCCTGGTTTGAATGTTGCATACTGGAAATGTTTCCAGTGCCGGGCAGCGTTGTCAGTAGATGGCAGTAAATGTTAACGTCTAAATCCGTTCGCACAGCAATGAAACGGTGTAACTCTTCGGTCATGTCAAGGACACTAGGAAAACAGCGGCATTCCTGTTAGTGCTAGTGCAGCTTTCTACGTGGCTTGCAGACTTAGAAAAACTGGCAAAAATGTTTTCTGTTCTCTGGAAAAACAAACTGTCCCCCACGTGGTCCTTTCAGAGTGGTGGGTGATGGGGAAGAGAGAAAGGGCTACCCTCTTAGATGAAAGTTGAATATTAATTTATGGTGTAATAAATCTTATTCTGCAACATGATGCTGGTTCAAGATGAATCACAACTGAAGTGTGATTCTGCTGGGATTCAGTGTTTTTACCACCCCCAAATGTATTCTGCTAAAGTTAGCTGCAGTAAAATACAGACTGAAAGTCAAAGATGACTTAAGAAAAATATGGAGGTGAGTTCTGGCGTTTACCTTACTGTAGGAACATGTAAATGTACACTTTAAAAAACTACCTCCATTCTTTATCCTGTCTCATTTCCTGCTCATTACTTGAACTGTATGTATAGTTGGAAAGTGTTTGTTTGAGGGTTCACTCTAGGTATGTTTTGTACCTGCCATATTTTCTGTCACAGACTAATTTCCTTTTGTTTGTACTGATAATGCCAAGCTGCAACACAGGGTTCTCGTGCCCTGAGGCAGATCATGAGTCATCCCACTTAAGTCAGTGATGATTTATACAGAGATGTGTGCTCACTTGGTGGTGGCCCTAGCTTCATCTGAGATTGTGTGACCGAAAGGAATCCTTGCGGCTTGCCTAGTTTGCCTTTCCAGGTAGCACAGATGTGGATTAACTTCTCATTCATATCAAAACTGTTCTTTAATTATAAGCTCTCCCCATGGCAGTAAGTCAGTGGAAGTAGGTGTAAATTTTAGCTATTTTGGATTGGAGGCTTCTTTCTCAGTGAAAAACAATGAAGCAGAGTTGAAGGCAGCGTAGAAGATGGTAATGCTTAAACTAGACTTAAAGCTAGTGATTGAATTAACTTGGAAGGTCTCTTTTTGTTTCCTTTTTCCTGGCTTTTTGTTTTTTCTTTAACTGGCTTAAGCCTTGGACTGTCTAGGAAAAATACAGTTATGGTTTGGTAGTGGTAGGTTGCAATATATGGATTGGCTGCCATCCTGCTAAGGGTGACGGGAGTTTTGCCATTGGCAATAACAGGACTGAAACTGGGCCTTGCTTGAAGTACTCTGTGTGTCATGAATTGATTATGTGAATAAAACTGCTTAAGCACTGGCAGTTTGCAGATGTAAGAAGCTAGGAAACCAACTCTTCATTCCTGCTTTCATGTAGACATTCTCAGCGTCACACACGCATCTCGGTTCATAACCATGTCAATTGCAGATGATATGCGGTTGTTTTCCAGCTTTCTTGGGGTTTTTCATCTTGTTTTCTTTCTTTCCTGACAGAAATCATGCGATCAAATGGATTTTGTTTAGCCAATACTGAAACAATAGTCATTGACCACAGTATACCCAATGGAAAAGAGAAGCACCTGGACGTAGATTCAGCAGAACACTTGTAAGTGGGGTTTGTGCATGAGTAATGCTGTCAGCTTTGGATAAACCGCAGCTTTCCCACCTCCTGTAGCAAAATGTTGTCCTCTATCTGGGAGCAAAACTGGTACAGCTGTCCTTCTGACTGGGTGAAGGTTACTGGGCCTGATTGCTAACGCTTCAAAGCGCTTTCTATTAAAATGGATCAAGTGGCTGTCAGTGAGAATCATTGACCCCAGGGAGCTCAGTCCTCTGTGTATGAAAAGAAGCTGTGGCTGTCATAGGGGTCCTGCCAGGTGAGAGTAGAAGAGTTGGCTTTTTTTCTCTCATGACTGTGATGAGAGCTGGCTTAAATCCAAATTTGGAAACTCAAACATCCTTACAAATAGAATATCCTACTACAAAGGATGTGCTTGCTTTGGGGAGCAAAACATCATCCTTGGAGGAGGGGAACACACCCCTGAATGTAATGGAAGGGAGCTCAGCAGCTGCTCAGGTGCTGCGGGATGCTGGGGCTGGGTGAAACGTGTATTGCTTTAGAGGAGAGGGAAGTCAGGCTAGTCTTACCTGTAAATTCTGCCTCCTAATATATGTAGGTATTCTGGGGTCAGAGACCTGTAACCAACCAGGAGGGCTTTCATGTAGGTCTTAAGTCAGTGACTGTATTGACAGATGGGTATTGATGGAAATCTGCCCCTGCCATAGCAAGTGATTGATATTTCAATGGGCTTCAGGTAGTGAAGCATTTAAAAATTTGTCAGAGAAACATTGACCTACTTTTTCATTAGGGCAGTCAAAATGATGGAAACAGAATACTAAAAGCCTTATGGAGGCTTTATCTTTGAATGCAGCGCTCTGTCTTGCCACATTTGGAATGTGGTCATTGCCCATGTGGAAAGGCTTAGAGCTTGACAAGATTTTGTCAGGGTCTGGAGTGTGTCACTGGCTGCAGTGTAATTTCTCAGAGTCTTTCTATTAACTTATCACTTCGTGCTTTGAACCTTGACCTTGCTAACAACATTTAAGCTTATAAGCTTATATTAATGAGGCTGAAGCGACACACTGGAGGTAATTCTGTAAGGCCAATGTCTGGAAATTAAAGCTGTCGTAGTTCATAGTGGGTCACTCTTCAGTACTGAGAGTGACAAACAATAGGAGAAAATTACCAAATAAAGCCTTTTACTGCCTTATTTTGATTATTTTTTAAAAAAAATGATTTAAAAAAAAATCTAGTTTTAAATTTAAAAATATTCTGTGGCCCAAGCAAAACTTACTGGTCTGGGATCAGAAACTGCCATCATCTAACTGTCATCCCATTGAAGTCAGAATTAAGTCTGGAATTAAGGCCAGAAAATACTAATATGATAAAAACTATATGGTAGGCATGGTTTCCCAGAAACTGTGGTGAAATAAATAAATCTAGGATAACAGCTTGGCTTTGTGCATTTGTATTTTATCTTCCCTGAAGGAAGTTAAATCAAGAGTCAAGAAGTTAATAAATTCAAAATGTCTGTTTTACATGGTGCCCTAAATTTGCCCATCCTGTAGCTGTATTTTATAGCCGAGAGGTAATAGCTAGGAGATAATGGCACTTGTGTAGCACAGATTTTTTTTAAAGGCAGAAGTTTTCTATAATGTTGCTTTAAATGTACGTTAGTTGCCCAGAAAGGAAGCTTTAAAATCTTTCAAAATCCTATGCAGTTCCTTTTTAGTCTCTGTAAAACTGGATATATAGGATTGGTGTCTTTCATTCTGAAATCAGAGTTAATTCCCTGTGGACTTGTATATCCTCAGATGGGAACTTTTTCCTTTCAGCCCATGAGTCAGACATTTTGAAAAGCAAACCTGTATTTTTTGGAGAGAAGCACTTGAAGCTTCAGCAAGTAGCATTCATTCCCTGAGGTCCTGCTGCAGTGGTTAGCTTTTGCAGCCTGCAGCATTACCTACCCAGTGATCCATCAGCTGAAAAGTCTCATATTTGTTGCAAAAGAAACAATAGCATTTTTGCAAGTTGGAATTGCTTACTCTGTGGTTCTGAAGTAGATGCTTTCTGCTTCCTTCATTTTCTTTCTAATTTTATTTGGCAGTGCACAGTACTGTTGCAAAATGTGGTGAACCCCATGTGCTCAGTATCCATGTGGCATAAATAGTCCTTTTATGCATGGTTCTCAGAGTACTCTGCAGTTCTTTTGAAGGGATGGGTGGTAAATAAATACATTTGAACTTAATGCTTTGGGTTTGCTACAGAGGTGCTTTGCCCTGCCAGGACTGTTTGCGCTTCTGTCTTTTAGGCCAGCAGGAGAGGCTGTGGCATTGGACATGCTGCCTTTCTAGCAAATTCACTCCAGTAGTAGATGTGCATTTTCAGGACGGTGCTACCATTGCCACAAGCATGTAGCTGTCCATGGGAGAGGCTTTCATGGGTGGGAATGCAAAAGCAGCGCAGAGATGGTAAAACCAGATACAGAATTTTTCCAGGAAAAAAGAAATCCTACTCTTGACAGGAAAAGCAAATGCTTCCCCTGTGCTTTTATGTCTTAAATGGGAGGAGATCTTTTCAGGTACTACGTGTACACAGGGTGATGAGAGGAGCTGGGCTGTTGTCTCACACCATGTTTACACTGGTGTTACTCTTGTGAGTTACCGAGAAGTGTCATAGAATCACAGAATCATTTAGGTTGGAAAAGATCCTTAAGATCATCGAGTTCAACCTAACGTCGAGTAAACCTAACGCTGCCAAGTCCACCACTGAACTATGTCCTTAAGTGCCAAATCTACACGTCTTTTAAATAACCTCCAGGGATGGTGATTCCACCACCTCCCTGGACAGCCTGTTCGAGTGCTTGACAACCCTTTTGGTGAAGAAATTTTCTGTAATTTCCAATCTAAACCTCCCATGGCACAAGTTGAGGCCATTTCCTCTTGACTTGTCGCTTGTTACCTGCAAAAAGAGACTGACACCCACCTGCCTACAGCCTCCTTTCAGGCAGCTGTAGAGAGAATAAAGTCTACCCTCAGCCTCCTCCTCTCCAGACTAAACACCCGCAGTTCCCTCAGCTGCTCCTCACAGGACTTGTGCTCCAGCCCCTTCCCCAGCTCCGTTGCCCGTCTCTGGACACGCTCCAGCACCTCAATGTCTTTGTTGCACTGAGGGGCCCAAATCTGAACACAGTGTTCGAGCTGTAGCATCACCAGTGCCGAGCACAGGGGACAATCACTGCCCTTGTCCTGCTGGCCACACCGTTTGGATACAAGCCAGGATGCTGCTGGCCTCCTTGGCCACCTGGGCACACTCCGGCTCATGCCCAGCCGCCTGTCAGCCAGCACCCCCAGGCCCTTTCCCACCAGGCGGCTTTCAGCCACTCTGCCCCCAGCGCTGCGTGGGGCTGGTGTGACCCACGTGCAGGACCCAGCGCTGAGCCTGGTTGAACCTCACACCACTGGCCTCGGCCCATCGGTCCAGCCTGCCCAGATCCCTCTGCAGAGCCTCCTGCCCTCCAGCAGATCAGCACTCCCCCCCAGCTTGGTGTCATCTGCAAACTGACTGCGGGTGCACTTGATCCCCTGGACCAGACTGTCAATAAAGATATTAAACAGAGCTGGCCCCAGCACTGAGCCCTGGGAACACCACCTGTGACCGGCTGCCAGCTGGAGGTAACTCCGTTCACCACAGCTCTTTGGGCCCAGCCATCCAGACAGTTTTTTGCCTAGCAAAGAGTACGCTGGCCAGGCTGTTAGCTTCCGTGTACCTTGTTTCCCTCTTCTGCCTAGCAAATGTGAGCAGCAACTCTATTGTATTAACAGAGGTTAAAATGGTGAAGAAGGTTGTCTTGCAGCACAAGAAGTAGGCCCTTGTGAAGGACGGGGTGTCTGTCAAGGTACTTTGAGGACAAAACAGCAAGAGCAGCAGTTTGGGCATTTAGGAATCTGCATGTCCATAGTAGTTTACAGAGATTATTTTGGGAAGAAGACCTGTTGGTAAGAACACAAAAGCATTTGGACTGTTGGGTGTCCCCTACAGCTGCTAGCTGCAGTAAACAGTCCTCGTTTATTAGGTTTGGTTTGGTACGAGCTCTCTAGGGCAATGCTTTGCAGACTGTGTCCGTGCTTCCTTTTTGGCATCAAGGAAAGTTTTCTGCATAACCACAGCATGTGAATGCCGCTGCTTTGTATCCGAGGTACACGCTGCTTGTAGTACCCTGTCAGTGAGGCTGAAGAACCACAAAATCTATTGGGCCTTCCAGTTGTAATAATCTAGTTTTATACAATTGACAATAGAAGAAGAGCAGAATACTTTTCTTGACTCCTCTTCTGCTTTCTTCATTCTGTCGGCCCTACTGATATTTCATAGTTGTTTCTAGATCACTAGCAGTCCATAAGACAGCACAATGTGATCTGTGAAATGTTTGCAAGATTCAAAGTCAGCTCCCTTCTGCACATGTTCCCACACATGCAGGCAAGCAAACAGCCTGGAGGCAGTAGAGGAATGACGGTAATAATCATTCAAAGTTCAGTCTCGTTTCTGTTTTGTAAGTAAAGAGCATAGCAACAGCATTGCAGGGGAAAATCCATGAGTTTCTACTCAAAAAATGTTCTGGTCCTCATAGTTAAAAAAGAGATGAGAAGGACAAGGTAATAAGTAGTATGGAAATGACAGAGCTGTGTCCGTACATTGCAGAGTGCATACACCACGCTATCCAATAACCTGTGATGCTTCTAAAGGAAGTTTTGGGGGAAGGATGGGAGTGGGAGATATATGTTTGTTTATCCTCCCACTCTTCTTCAGGTCCTCTGAAATACCTGGCTCTTAGGGCTCTCTAGAGTGAGGTTAGAGGAGTGTCTGCTATTGCCTCACTTAACTCAAGGAGTCTTAACTAGTTCATGTGTAGGTGAGATGTAGTTTCAAACCAAATTATTTTAAAGCATCATTCGTTTATCTGCTATGCAGAGAGCTGAAGGATGCCAGCCTGGAAAGGTAATAGAGACACATCCTGTTGTCAGAGCTAGGTTAGGATTTCTTTTTCCATCCTGTGCAATTTTTCAGTTTCTATTTCATTTTTTTTCTCACTCTATCAGAATGAATGCAAGTTCTTTCAAAATATTAAAAAGAGAGTGACAAAAAGAAACTTGACAGTTCTTCAGGTCCTTTGCTTGAATTGAGATGAGATTTAATCCTTGACCTGCAGTGACTGTCTTTAACTGCTAGGCTGTCTGGGAAGAACTAAAATGTTTTCTTACTGCAGAAATTCAAGCCTCCTAGGAACAGGAATGTGTATAACTGAAAGTGTGGGTTTTAACACATTGATGCCTTCTGGTTGAGCATAGGCATGAGATGCTGGGTAATCCTTGCAAAAGTTCAGGTTACAATGGAGAGTTTAGGAAGTGGGAAGGAAAGTACTGAAGCAAGTGAAACTAAATTTGGGAATCTCTTTGTATTTTGATATTCTGTTTCTCAAAACCCAAATCTTGTGCCATGGGGAGGACAGTGTGGCTCTGGAGGAAGGACATTATAGTCGTTATTTCCTATTTGTGTTAGACATTTGGCCTCATACAAAAGCCAAACCCAGAGAAGGTACCTGGGAAATGAAAGAGTGAGAGTCCAAGTTGAGATGGGAAATAAAGGCAGTTTCCCTTCCGCCTTTTGGGGGGAACTGAGGCACTTTGTGTTGCTGCCACATGCTGTGAGAACAAAGTGTAAGGATGTGGACCTCAGCTGCATGATTCACTCTTCCAGAGCTCACTTACTGCTTCTTTCCTTCCTCATGATTAGCTTTGAAAGTCAGGGGTAACAAGGTGATTTGCTTGCATGTGCCATGGTTCTCACTGGCCTATGATTTATTCACGTACACGTGGGTGTGGGCAGGAGGAGGTGTGGATGGCACTAGCTCTGAGTATTTTCTGTGAAGATTTTCCTGTACCATAGTGAAAGCTCTTCTAGACTTAGAAAAATCTCATTGTAGAGGTATCCAAAATTGCCTGACAGGAAAGGCTATGTCCCAGGAAATCATTCATTCGTTAGTAGGAGGGGAGTCCTGGGGCCTGAAAACAAACTAATAATGCTTTTGGTCTGGCTCATGTTAAATGCAACGTGGTAACCAAGTGTCATGAGATATGAAGTTCAGTTGTTACAATGACAAGTGCTGTGAAGGGTCAGTGTCACACTAGAGAGGAGTCATAGAAGTCCCTTTTACTGAAGACAGATATCCAAAGAGAAGAGAACTTGCTTTCCTGTTATGCTGTGCAGCTGTGTTTTAGAATAGTTTTAAAAGGGAATAGGCATCCTGTTTTACTGAAAGCAAAATCATCAGCCCATTCATTTCCATAGGTTATAAAGAAACAGGCTTTCTGTTTCTTTAAGGACATGGAGAGTAATGGTTTCCATTTACTTCTCAACTCTCTCTAGGAAGTATTAAATCTTGGTTTATGAAAGTGGCAGTGGATGCCATTGCTGATGTCTCCAGTAGGTTATGCTAGCATAATGATATGTAGGCTGATGTCAGAGAAACTATAGCTTCACGATGTGTAGTTGATCTGCTTGGACCTTCCTTGACAACTTCTAGTATGAATTCAAATTTCACGCTGCCAAAAGAGGGAGTGAGATATTGAAGCTTTCGAAAAAGAGTTGGGTCTCTAAATCTTTGTATTGCAAACTGAGCTTCATAAAGCTGAAGCTGCAAACCAGCATTAGAAATACTTCTACTACAACACTGCTGTGGTGTGAAGCAAGCCCACATATTACATTTACTCAGAACTTTTAACTTGCAGTGCCAGCAGAAACATTCCTGCCTGCAGCCCTTTTTCCAAGTAGTCCCCTCACGAATGTCTTCTCTCAAAATTTCCAGGTGTCAGTCTTCAGATACCCTAGCCTTCTCCCTCAGTGCTTTCCTTCCAATTTCTTTGACTTTGATTTTCTGAACGAACGTTAATGACTTAATGCCTTTTGGTGGTTTTTCTATTTATTTCTCCTTAGGTTCGAAAGTGTTAGTGACTTTACCTCAGAACTAGAAGACAGTGATGATCCAACAGCTTATGTCACCAATTTGACATACTACCACTTGGTCCCATTTGAGACTGATATTCTGGACTGAGGCTGCTCGGTGATGCAGTCAACCAGCATCCAGCCGACCTCTTCATCCATAGGCTCTGCTATCTCCAGCATTGCATCTCTGTGAATAAGGCTGCGCGGGCAGTACCAAAAGCCAGAGGAGTTGCAGCAAGTACGCCACAAAGCTGGTTTTGTAGTCTGGCCCTCCACTGTGTGTTATGGAGACATCTTGTAAGGAGGTAACTGCTTCGCTGCTGACAACAAACTCGTTTTCTGTGAAAGCAAGCTAGCAGAGGCCTCTTGGGGCTCAAGGAAATCTCTACTATGTGAGAATTGTCGGTCAGACACAGCCATCAGAAACTTGTGCTGTAGTGTGCTGTCACCCATGCTGCTTGGCTTGCAGTGCAAGTTGGGGCTTCCTTTTTTAGGATACCACCAGAAACTTCCCCAGATGGCGTGACCACACTTTTTATGCTATGTAAGCAAGAAGGCGAGCAAACCAGCTGAATTTTGTCAGTTCCCTGTGTGGTTGCTTAATGGAGGTCTTGTGGGTCACTTTTTGCTCAGCTACCGGGTGACTGGTGCCTTACACGAGATGTCAGAAATACCATTGAGTGCCTCCAGGAAACAGAACACATGAGCTGACCACTTCTTTTAATCATGGGGTTTTATATAATCGCTGAAGAGGTGACTACTCTTTCCTGGAATAGTAAAGCAGACAGCAGCTGGCATTGCAATGGACTGTGCATGATGTTTGGGTACCCATGTGATTTCAGAGATCTGGAAAGCTGATGGGAAGGCTGAGCTGCCCTGCTAAGAAGGGTCAAGGCTATGGCAGGAACTTGGATATGATTTTTTTTTCATGTGGACCAGCGAATGTGAATGGTGCTTACAGTTGTTTACATCAGAGAGATAATTCCCTATGCATATTTCTCCCCGGAGGATGGGAAGGAAGACAATGAGATTTGTGTTGTATTTGGACTGAAAAAGAATGATAAGCTATAGTGTCTACAGTGGCAGGAAAAACACTCTGTCCGCTGCCGGCCTGGCTCAAGGAGTCTGTCTAGCTTTCCAAGATCTGCCTGCAGGGCCAGGTGCAGGCCTCATTGTCGTGTAATGTCATGGATTTCAGTGGCAGTAGGACAGTAGGAGCAAGAGTGAGATTGGACCCTGCAACCTCTTGACTACTAAGTAGTACAGTGTTAAAATCTCCTCGGGGTCTGTGTTTTGCAGAGCACTCTGAAATCTCAGCTCTCACTGTGAGTGCTTAACACTTGCCAACCTAACCTTTCGTTGAGCTTTTTTCAATCTGTTTGGAAACATGAATTTGAACAGATCGAGATGGGAAGAAATGCATTTTGGACTTGTTTCTTGGTAAAGGGGCTTACTTGGTCCCCCAAAAGTTGATACAACTCCCTTCTGCAGACTTTTCATTTCTCTCTATAGAATAACATTCAAATAGAATTTGCTAATGTAAATAATAAATTATTGAGAATCCTAATTCTTTTACACAGTATGTTTTTAAAATATATTTTAATGAAATAAAATATAACTCACCTTCAGTACACTTCTGCAGCTTAAAACAATGGCTTCCTTTTCTTTTTTTTTCTTTCTCTTTTTTTTTCTTTCTTTTTGTTTTATTTTTTTTGTTTGAGGATGCTTTTGCAGCTACGCCAAATCCTCTTTCTCTAGTAATTTTGGAAATGCGCTGAGTTTTGGCAGTTCTTTCTGTGCTCCATGTGTTGCCCATACTGCAGATATGTGAAACCTCTGCCTAACTGATGATCTTGTGTCTAGCTGTATGTGGTTTAATGCCACTAAGATTAGTGGAGGAATTCTGCATTTTCAAGACCATGAGTGAAATCAAATGTGTCAGGTTTTTTTTTTTTTTAAGATAAACCAGGTTCTCGTATGTTAAATTTCTGGAGTAGAAAGGGGTATTTTCACTCATGCAAAGGTTTCTGAGCAGCCTCTTGAATTAGAATTGGGAAGGTTGTTTGTTTGTTTGTTTTACTCTCATTAGTTTTAACTCTTTGCTTTAAGTTAACCATTATGGGGTAGAAATAACATCTAGTAAACATGTGCGTTGGACTGGGAATTGGTATATTTGATTTCAATTCCTGGCCTTGCTGTCAGCCTACCATGTTGCTTTGGGTAATTCTGCTTCATCTCCCTATCCCTGAGTTTTCCCTGAGTAATAGTTTGAAAACCACCAAGTGTCATTGGCTTTTGATGCAATACTGTCCCCTGATTCCTTTGAATTTTCCTATGAATTTTTAACCACATGATAACTACTTATCTTTTTAAAAGCATTTTAAAATATATGGATTAAAAAATAGAGAAGTATTGCTAATATTTTAAATGTACAACCACATTCCTCATATGAAAACCAGCTAATCTGCACACACAGTAAAGTCATCAGGGAGTCTAATGCAAAGGAACTAATCTACAAACAGAATTTGTACCCATTTCACTTGGATTTTTCAAAAGCCATTTTGATCAAGTATTTTCGAGACATGATGTCATGTGATATTTTTTTTCTCTTAGGTGAAATATTTTTATTTGATAAATCAAAGCAATGCAAATGGCCATGTGTATTACTTTGTCCACAGAATCAATTAAAAAACCCTTTGGTTAAATTGCTGCAACTTTCGCATGTGGATCAGTTCTCTACAACTGAGAGAGGTTTAGAGTATGAATTCTGCATATGGTTAATTCAAATGTACCTTACTGTTAACCAAAAAAAAAATATATCTTTGCACACAATTGAGAAAGAACACAGAAAATTTTCTTTTTTTTTTTTTCTTTTCAACCAGCTCTAATTATAGACTAGTAACATCCTGCAAGAATATAGTCTAAACTCATTGCCAGATATCATTCCATTAAGTTTTGTTTTGTGATGTAGCACAATGCTCAACTTCTCCAACTATGCTTCAGTTTCTGTTCTGTTTGGTGGCATGTCATGGCAATGTCATAAAGAGAGCATCGCTTACAATAGCACATGGGTTAGTGTAGTAATTCTGAACACTTTGAGTGCAGAAGGGATGTTGGATCCAGAGTCTAGGCCTGCAGTGTAGCAGTTTAAACATAGGTAGTCACGAAAAATCTGCAGTCAGAAGAGAATGTTTTGCTGTCAAGGCAGACTAAGGCCTTGGTGTAAAGCTTATGGTTCAAAATGTGGTTGGTTAAGCCAGTGCTCCTCAAGCAATATAATGTGATAAAGGGCTAATAGGTAGGAGGTAAAAATGTATGCACAACTACAAATGCATGTGAGTTGTGAATAGTGTACTAAGATGTAACCCTATTACTCATTAAAGGTAAAATAGCCCTAAGTTTACGTGTTAGTGATGAGAAAGTGGGCCTGGTCCTCCCAGAGAATTTGTTGGGGAGCAGAGAGCCTGTATGAGCAGTTCTCACTCTGCTGAGAAAAGGAAGGCTCCAGCTGAAGTATTGACTCTTGCCATGCCCTGGTGTCATCTCTCTCCTATTCTGGGCCAGTGGTTCTCCAGCTCACACTTTATAATTACTCTGTGGGGCTGGCCTGGCACACAGTCCACCCGCAATGCCAGAGGGCACAAGACCCATGCAAGCAGACGTGTGCTTTCTGCTGTGTCTCGCCAGCCCTTCACGTGGGGCTTGAGCCACTCTTTTTGGCTTCCTGGTAATGTCCTCAGCATCACACAGGAATGAAAGGAGTATTTGTGTCAGCTGAAGCATCAGGTGGTCAGAAGTAAATAAAGGATGGCAAAGTGGAACCACAGGTGCTCAGTCTGTGGGTCAAATGTGTTCCTTCTCTTGGAGTGACTATCTTCCAAAACAGTCATGCAGATGTCTGTTGGGGAGTGGGATGGCTGGATGCATTTTTTCTTTCCACTGAGCCCTTTGGGGGAATTTTTAAACCAGAGGATTTGTGTCACACCAGAGCCTCTCACAGAAGAAAGTTTATTTATCAATAAATAAGCCAGTACCTAAAACCGAATCTTAGCTACCTCCTTGTCTCTCACCTTGCTGAGTGGAAAAAACCATGCCTATCTTCTTGCTTGCTGCTTCTCTGTTGAGAGGATTAAAACAAAGGTCTGGAAAACAGGGATTTGTCCTGAAATCTCTCTGTTTTGGGGATTTGCCTTAATTTTTGTCCGTGGTTGGTTGTCACTGGCTGCTGGCACGCCCTTGTGGATCCTGTGTGTTGGAAAGGGCATGTGTCTACAGAGATCCTCGGCTGGGTAGATGGGCACAGACCGATGCCCAGGCAGGGGCCAGGGGTTGTGGAGCACAGGCAGGCTCTGCCCTCCTTTGTGTCATGGTAGCTGGTGGGGAAGTGGCCATTTCCATCTGCTGGTCCTGCTGAAAAGGAGTAAGAGGTGGGTTCATACAGGGCTTGTAGCCATGGATGTGGGCAGTTAATGCACGTCTGCCTGTATGGGGATGCTCTGCCCATTCACGTGGTTGTATGTAGGCAATCCTCTTGATGTACCGAGGGCAAAAGCTGTGGGCGAAGCACAGCCCTGGTGCTGCTGCACAGCCACTGTCACACTAACGTCTCAACGAGTGGGCTGAGCGCGCAGGGCTCCCCCGCCTCGGCCTGCTGGGCCATGGCAGCAGCCACAGCGGCCCTGGGCCTGGCCTTGGCCCGGCGCCGTGTGTGTGAGGAGGGCACTGCCAGCAAAACAATTTATAATCAATCAGGAACCAAGCATCTCTCGCAGTCCTTTGCTGAAGTGCTTGACAGACACTCATGGGAACTGGTTTTCCTTTTTGTTATTTGGGCATGCTGGGTTTTCTTCCTTTTCTTTCCCGCATTTCCAGCTTCCCAACGTGAATGTCAGGGCGCCACGAGGGCCGGTGGCAGTAGGGGGTCCCCGTGGGGCTCCCCAGGCAGGGCCTGGCACCCCGGGCCTGTCCCACCACCCCACCAGGAGCAGGGCCTGGAGCAGCCCCGGCATCGGGCACCTCCCTGGGGATGGGGGTCGGCCAGGACGTGGGGAGCCAGCGACCAGCCCTGCTGTGGTGTTGCTGGAGCAGGGGCTGGCGGCCCGGGGGGCTGACATGGGGTCCTGGGCCATGAGCAGGGTGGGGGAAGCCCAGGGGCAGGCAGGGACAGCCAGGCCTGTGGGTGCCTTGAGGCCCAGATGCTGGCTGCTCAGGATTTTTGTCCCGTGTGTATTGGAAGTACATTTATTTTTGCCACAGTTAAACGGGTAACCTGATATTCAGGGGACATGAAACAGGGTGCAGAATTCAGTTCTTGCTGTGTTACTGCATGAAAAAAAGAATCACAAACAAACAAGCAAACAGCAGTCTTTCATTATTTAATAAAAATGTAGCTGAAATAAAATTTCATCTCTTAGATTTCTAAACAAGACCTCTCCCCTGTGAACCCATTGTAGATAGTAAAATTCCCCATGCTCAGGTCTGCAGAACGTCTCGGGGTATGGGAAGTACTACCATCCAGCTTGGTGGTGTGTTTCTTCAGAAACTTAATAATGAATGTGTAATTATCAGTATTGTTCATTACTTAACATACTGATGATTCTAACAGAAAGGAGCCGCACAAGGATTCTCTCCCTAAACCCCTCTCCGCAATGCCAAGCCACTTCCTATATAAGCTGTGTTATTAAAAAAGCCGGTCTTTATTTTCTCTGCAACTTTGGCTTCCCCCTTTGGCTCACCGCATGGGGATCATG
Organism: Falco punctatus; assembly: GCF_963210335.1. Taxonomy (NCBI): domain Eukaryota; kingdom Metazoa; phylum Chordata; class Aves; order Falconiformes; family Falconidae; genus Falco; species Falco punctatus. The sequence goes on along the minus strand of NC_137582.1, from coordinate 92,752,873 downwards.
TACCCGTCCTTGCTATTAGTTGCATGAGCAGAATGGAGTTGAAGTATACTGGTATCTAGTGAAGGAGCAGGAGGTATGTGCCTCTTGGGAGGAATAGCAATGACAAAATCATTTGGTTTTTATTTTTCAAGTCATGAAATATGCTGGCATTATAATGTTGTCAAATCTTAAGAGAGTTAAGGAAGAGAAAGGGTATCACACTATGCTATGTCTTTTCCACTAGTCTTTTTATTATGTTTTTGTTATAGCAAATACTTTTTAAAAGCCTAGCCTTGGATTCCAAGGCCGTTCTTTATATCAGCAGTAATTTGTAGCTCAGCATCAAACTCTTAAAAAAACATATTAACGTTCTCTAATTGCTTCCTATAATAATGTCCATTCTTGTTCTAGTCAGCTATCTCTGAACTCCCTTCCCTACACATACAGAAATTGTTCAGGCTGTTTTACCAGTCAGCTTTCATCAACGTAATTGCTTTCTTATGGAAATATTCACACCCTAAAGTGCAGTTCCCAAGTTTTATAGCACACAGAGCATTCCCATTTTCAGTGTTGTCAGGTAATTTCTTCTTGCTCTAAGCCAATTCTCATTATAATTAACATTGTTAGTAATACATACATTGGGGGATTTAGGTAAGGGAAAAATACCAAGGTAATATTATACAGAATATATCTAGATTTAATAAATGGAACATTTGCATTCATCTAAAAGTCCATAGCAGCAGTGAATATGTGGAAATTGCTTGGATGCATTTGCAATTTAATTGTATGAATTCAGACTTTCTTGGGGTTTCCCAATCCCTGTTATCATGTCTGTTTCTTGCAATTAATGTATATAACCTCACCATGCTCTGGTGAGAGAGAGAACAGCTCGAACTTTCATATCACAGAAGGGGAGATGGAACACCAAAAGGTGGCGGAGACAGGATTTTGCAGTGCTTAGTTTTTATCCTAGCAGGATGCCTAGCAGGCAGATGCCTTGCACTTCAGGACAGGAGTTGCTACAGCAGTTTAAGTTGTCGTTCTTCACTGGAAAGACTGCTAGTAAGGGGAAGGTGCTCAAGTAAGGATTTAGAGAAAAGCTCCTCATTCTCTAAAGATGCCTTATCAAACCTTGCATAGCAGAAAAATTAATTTTCTGCTGTCTTGTGAGGCTACCTATGTGTCTGAAGAGCTGGCTGGTTCCAGATCAGCTCTTAGCTGCATGAAGGCCGGCTACTGCCAGAAAGGACTGGATTAGACCCCAGCCACTGTCCAGGCTGCAGAGATGCCTTCCACACCCATCTTCTAGTCCTCAAATTCTGCTAAACAATTTTCAGGAACTTTTAGATAGAAATGACAGCTGACATACTGGCAAGAAGAAAACCCAAATGTGAGCAGTCTTGACTAAAAGCATCCTGGCATCAGCTCTGTGTATGTTTTTTTCAAGTGAACTTCAAAAAATAGAGGATTCTTCTCTAGAATCTTTTATAGCATATGTGGGAGCTCCACGTAAGACCTTGCATGTCCCTCTGGTACAGCTGTTTCTGACACAACCTGGCAAAAATCACTACTTGGCCACAGTTGCAGCACATGTGTTTGTAAGGTCTGTGAGCCACGGAGCCCTTTTTGGCTCCCCTGGCATCTCACAGGAGGCTTTCAGCTCCTCAGAGGCACTGATCCTCTCTACAAAGCTCTGTGTCATAACCTTAAAATGCCTCCAGCATTCTGGGGGGCTCCAAGCATCTGTCGTAATTTCAATTAGTAAATTGGCTTTGTTTAGAATCGTAGTTTCATTTGGAAACCATCTGCAACTAATCACAACCTCTTCTTTAGCTGTATCACCTTGTACTGTGCAGGCTGGAGATAGAAGAAGTACCAGCAGCCAACTTTGTTACATAAAATGAAAAAAAAAAAAAAATCAGCACCATCACCAGCCAAACAACTGTTGTCCATAATTTTCCCTTGTAGCTATTAAAATTAATTTGACCAGAATCCATGAGTTCTGAATGAACATACACTGTTCTAAAACAGAAATTGCCCAAATTTTGCCAGGTTTCCCTTTGTCTCATGGGAGCTGGCTTCAGTGGTTGAGCACAGTGATACCACATGCTGCATTCAACCATCTTGAAGTGACCTTCAGATAGAAAAGCAAGCAGTGGGTGTACTGCAGGCAGGAGGGGGCAGGAGGCACAAGGATGGCTTAGAAGGAGAGGGATAGATAAATAAGGGAAGGATTGTGTGCAAAAAGAGGAAATCTCTGGGGATAGTTTCAGTCTCGAAGCTGCAATAATTCATCTTTGTCAGAGTGTGGGTGGGCTTGCATGCTGTTGTACTGGCACTGTCTGAGTGCTAAATCACACTGTTCCTCACCTGTTATCCTGCAAGAAACAGCATGAGCCCTGGATGGTTTTGAAAGGGGGAGATGTCTGTATCTGATCGGGAGCCCTTGTATAAAATGAATGCGCTGAACGTTTTGGAAACACATTTTGCAGCAACAATATTTATTGCAATTGCCCCTTTAAAGCAGCACACAGCTCTTGTAAAGGGTTTTGCAGTTCAGCTTCTGTTTTAATTAGTCCCCCATACATCTTACCCTGTATGCTTCATTTCTGTATTTGTCGGACTCAAATGCACATGGCTGCAGGTGAGGGCCATGAGGGCACTAACAGGCTTTGATTGCCCTGACCACCCTCACCTGGGACCCCACCCACACCCTCAGAAGAAGGGGCTCAACTTCAGCTCAGCCCAGGAGCTTTAGTCCTTTCCTAAGACAGGCTACAAGAGTAGCTGCCCTTAGTTGTGCTCCTGAGTAGTTGGGGGGGTTTTCTAGGCTGTCCTCTGACATGATGCATGCATTGCCTGATGCTTGCTGGATACCTGATGGGAGCTGCTGTTGCCACCATGCTTTGCCTCGTGGTGAGTTCCCCTGTTTCAGTTACTGGGACAAACCTCACCTTTAAAAGCATTTCCTGATATGAGTGTGAACTTTCCTGTTATAGGTAAGTGCTTCCCAGAGATATCTGAAGAGACTATGTGCTTGGGAATATGTTCTTTGTACAGTGCATGAGCTCATAGTATAGCTGGCTTGTTCTGGAGGGTATAACTGCTTGATGGCTCAGCTGCTAGAAAGCACTGATGTGCATTGATATTTTTTATGAATTAATCATGCTTTAGGGTTTAGAATAAAATGACAAAATCTGCTCACATCTAACTTCCAAAAAGAACCCGTTTACAGGCTTTCATGATGGGGAACTTTGCTTGTGTTTCTCTTCTGATTCTAGCCTGTATTGGCAGAAACTTTATCAATGGACAGTTCACTTGAAATGGCTTATTGGCATCCTCTCTCTGTAGCGTGAGTAAATATCTAATCCAGCAAACAAGCTGTTGTTACATTAGTCACAAATTTGAACCCATATTGGTCATATACCCTGTAGATCCAGGTGGTAAATATGATCATTGCAGGAGGAAGAGTGGAGATGTTGCCTGGCAGGTGGTCCATAAAGGTCAGGGGTTTGAGAGGTGAGGTATCTGGAGTCTGCACAATCACTGCTGGCATTGGTCGTGTTGAATGTGCAAGCAATATGCTTTTCAGAAAGAATGATTTTGGTCTCCTCTCTACTTAATCGCTACTGAAGTACAGATAGGAAAAATAGCATGGGAACCTGGGGTTTGGTTGTGAACAGGTTAAGTGGGCTGGGAGTCCTGCTCCTCAAGTTGAGGAGATAATAGTGACATTTAAGCAATCTGTACTGAAATGCAGAACTGCAGTTTCTAGGCTGTAAGAAAACTCTTGATTAAATCTGTTTCCTTTGTGTTTAACAACCTGAGAAATGATGGAGGCAAGCCAGCTGTGGAGGTTGGCTGATCAGATACATGACTGAGGGGAGAAAAATCTGCTGCTAATGGGTGTAAACATATGTTAGCAAAACAGCAGCAAGAATGCCGGTCAAGGGATATAGTCACAGGTACTGTAGCAATATATAATGAACTTTACTGGGATTTGGCTTAAGGTATCTGAAGTATTAACATGGAAAACGGACGTTATTTCCCACAGAGCTACAGGGTGAGACAGGTTTTTTATGAAGCAAGCAACAGGGCAGGGAAATATATAACTCAGTGAGTCAGAAGAGTTGCAGAGCAGTTGCATGGCCACAATAAAATGAAAAGATTGGAATTATGACTTTAGGTGGCTCTGAGATTGCAGATCCAGATTCGGGGGTTAGCCTAATCAGGGGTTTAGCCTAATTAGGGAGCATCAAGCACTATAGTGCCTCCTAGAAGAATACATTTTTCACCAGCAGTGTGCTTCAGGTTGATAAGGAAAGCTGGACACAATTAGAATTTAATGTGCAAGTTTATTAGGCATCTAAATGGTGATTTATTAATAGCTGTGAAGAAAGATGGGTATCTTTCATATTTTATATATAATCAGATGCTTTCACTTGGGAACCTCCTCTAATATGTTTAATTAGCCTGAGAAGGGAAAATATGCTCCTGGTGTATGGTACTGTTATCATTCCAGTCAGTGAAGCAGCCTCCAACATAACACACATCAAATGGGGCTCAAGGCTGTTGTGCTAAAAATAGCTGCCTACTGCTTACAACTGTAGCAGAGGCTATGGCTGCACCATAGAAATATAGATGCCAATAGCACGAATGTTGAATTCTTGGTTAAAGGAGATGTATATGGCTCACATTCGGAAGAAATATTTTTCTGAGCAATTAAAACCTGTAGTGAGCTTTCTAAAGTACAGGAATAACTTCCTGAGGTGGAAAAAACGAGCATCCCACCTGGCTGTTGCGATACTTCAAGAAGTGGTAAAATGGAATTTCTCCTTAGATCAGGACTGGATGTCTCTGCTCTGCACACTGCTGCATGGTATTTAGAGCACCAAGCCATTCCCCAATAAGCCACCTCCAAATTAGTGTAAGCGCAGGGCTTGGTGCAGGATCTGCTAATCAGTCACCCAGTGTAGATGCATTACCTTTGATACACCACCTTGCAGATTTAAGGTAAGACTCTTTTTTTTTTTTTTTTTTTTTTTTTTTTTTTTTTTTTTTTTTATCTCTCTTTAGGTGCCTCCCCTCCCAGGACAAACAATTTAAACCTTTTGAACGGCAAGGGCCTGGGAGAAAGGATGCGACGAGCAATGCACAACACTGATTCCTTAGGGTCTTTTCCTTTGACTATGATCTGTTGCCTAAGCATGTAGTAAATGCTAAGTCCTTTCTGGGAGCCTTTTGGACCAGGATTCTAAGTCCTTATTCCATTTAACCTTCAGAGCTGAGGAGTGTCTTGTGATACATAGCAATTATTATCGTTAATAACCTTTCCCATACTCTGGGTAGGTTCTGTATGGAATTCCCTGTTTGGAAGCCAAGTCAGGACACTCAAATGCAGGACTAATGTTACATGTTAAAAGTGAGGAAATTATCATGCTTGTTTTTATTTTACCCTGTTAATGCCAGTGCTGCTTAATTTTGGAGATGACACTGGAATCTAATTTAAGATAAACATTTTTAAGCAGCTGAGTTAAACATAAATAGATATGAATGTAGGTATGCCAACTTTTTTAAAAGGTAAGACTTGTAGGGAGTTAAGTTTTATTAAAAGCAACTGATGTGAATGGGGGGAGAACAGGTGAAGCTTTTCCATACAGACTTCCTGCATAAAACAACTGTGTTCCTAGTAACTTTACCAACTGTATCTATTGGTTTAAAACAAAACAACTCGCAAATACTGTTTCAGCCTCCAGGACTGGTTTTCTATGTATTCCTGTACCATTATGGCAAGACTTGTTTTTTAAAAACAATTTTCACCCTGAACAGTTTCATTATAATAAGAAATATCCTATTTCTTCTTTTTTTCCTCCCCTGATACTTGTATCTATCTCTTTTTCTCTCCACTCCTCCCTTGCTACTGTGCCACTAAAAAAGGTGCAGCAAAGGAGAGAAGGGAAAGACTATACCAATTACAATGTAGAGCCCTGTAAAACTGCCTTAGGTTTCTTATAACTGAATCGGGAAAGATGACAAGGTATCTAATATCACAGTTGGGATTTATGCCAATAAAACCTGGTGTTCTAATCTCCTGCCTTTCTGAGGTGCTCCCCCTGCTTCTGCCCCCCTTGCAGAAGTTCATTTGCAGCTTGCTGAAACATGACTAGAGCTTAGATTGAGCTTAATTTCTAACTTTCTCTGCCTCTATGTGTTTTGATAACTGTGTTAGCGTTTTTTTGAAGGCCATATTGATAATTAGTATTGTAGGAGAGATTTTCCTAAAATGTAGTGAGTGGAAGGCTATGGGTCATCTCCTTTGTAACTTGCCATAGTAAAATTGTTGCCAAAATATAGATTTTAAAAGAAAGTCTGCTAGCTGAGGCTACAAGCCAGCTACATTGACACAGGCAGTGTAATGCATTATACTCACTAGTAAATTTTTGGTGCTTCAGAATCAAAGGCCACTTTCTGCAAGTTTCCAAGTGTGTTTTTACAAGGCTTACAAAGGAATGGTATCTGATGCTCAGCCTCATGTGCTAGTGTGTTTATACGTGCTGAACACAAAGGAGGACCGAACTGGCTTGTGTAGTTCATCTTGTCCCTGCTCTGTAAATGAATCCTCTGCAATTAACTTTAGCAGGTTAAGAAAGACTTTCAAGTTTTCCCAGCTCCAGTCAGGGCTGTTGCTGTTGACATTTGTTACAGGGAGGGAGGAAGGAGTGTTCTTTTGTTCTCAGGAGGAAAGTTTAATCGTTTTTTAGAGCAAGAGAAACTAACAGTGAGCAGTTAAGCAATGAGATCAAGCCTGTGCACAGGGAATCTGTGTGGAGTATGCAGCTGCTAAGCCTCCTCCACTGACACCAGTATAAACTGGAGGCCCCCATTTCTCCTCTTCTCCACATACGTCTCCAGAAACATTCCTCAGGTTTAGTCATCGCAAGTTTAAAATCTATTATGACAATGTAATATGAATCCAAATCTGAGAATCAGCTAGGTAAAGGAATTGGTCTTCCTCCCACCCTGTCTGCCAGGCAGCAATGGGGCTGGGGCTGCTCCGCAGGGGAAGGGAGCTGGGAGTGAAGGTGAAGCAAGGCAGGTAGGACAGTGCCCTCATGGTGGGTCCCAGTGTCCAGGCAGAAAGAGCAGAGCAGGTCTGTTGATATTGATCTGGGGCAGCCAGGAGTGCAGTTTGCCAGGTAAGTCCCTAGTAATAAGCAAGTCCAAGGCTGGGAAGTTAAGTCATTGGGTCAGAGTCTGGGTTGGTGAGGGACAAGGGTAGGCACAAGGCTGCCTACACCATAGCTTGGGCAGGACCAAGGGCAAGAGCTTGAGCTTAATGCCCTGGAAGGTGCAAAGGCCCCCAGCAAGGTTTCTTCCAGCTCTGTTCCCATCAGTCAGGTCCAAGGTCACCCAGCTGCGCTGTATCAGAGCTGGTCTTGAGCAATGGCTATCAAGGCCGGGAGAGGGGGAGGAGAGGCTGCAGGGCCTAACACAGAGGACAACATGTCCACCAGGAAGTTGGTGGGGCCATCTGACGGCCATGTGGACAAGAGTACTGCAGAGAAGATAATTGTGTCTGCTTGCTGTAGAAGCAGCTGGGGAGATTCCCTATGTCATTCTTTTTAGCAGTGATTCAGCAAATTATCAGCTTGAAATTTGAAGTAATTATGGAACAGGTTCAAGTACAAATAAACAAAATGAAAATTAACTAATTGCCAAGGCTGGTGCTAATCACCCAAGCATTCTGGCTGAGCTCAAGGGTAGACTAAAGAGTAATCCGCTAAATTTGAGACATGAAGAGTAAGATGGCAGACGAAATTCAGTGCAGGTAAGTATAACTCCTGGGTAAAAGTAGTCCTGGCCTCACATAATATTCTGAGCTGTGACTTCCTTGTTGTCACTTAAGAGCAAGACTGTGGGTTCAGAATTATTCCGGCTTAGTGCTCAGTAACGGGGGTGCAGGGAAGATGAATTATTACTACTTTGTGGGAAGGTAACAGAGATAAAAAAGCCACTGCATGACTCCAAGGTTCACCCTCCTGCCCTCCCATGCAGTTCTGGTTTTCTCATCTCAAGGCATATTATGGCAGGAGAAGGTCTGAAGAAAGGCAATGCATGTAAGCAAAGGTACGAGATGATCTGTTCCTTGAATAGATTAAGTAAGCTGAACTTTACATTGTCTTTTTCCAAGGATGCATGGATGATATGATATAGATCTACAAAATCATGAGTGATATGGGAGGAGTGAATAGAGATTGACTGTTTGTTATTTCTTCTGGCATGAGAACAGGGAACCATCAAGTGACGCTAGTAGGAGGTAGGCTCAATGGAAACAGGAGGTGGTTGTTCATGTGAATGAGGCCTGTGTACTGCCTGCCAGAGGATGGTTTGGAATGTAGCCTGGGAAAGGGATAGAACTTCTTTGAGGCTTACTATCTACACAAACCACAACAGGCTTGGGGGAGTCGCCTGAGGCTGGGGAAAGCTGGAGGTGGGGGGAGTATTAGGGTGAAACTGCCTCCTGAGTAGTACTTGCTCTTCCTTATTTACAAGCAGTGTTGGAGGGAGAAAACTGAACCAGGTGGACCAAGGTCCACTCAGCCATGACTGAATCTTCCTTTGCTGTTATGATTTTACACAGGAGCATTTTGAAGCCAAAATTCTGAGTTACTTTTTAAATTTGCAGTATATTTGTCCTAGGCATGATGCAAGGTTGTCATATACTGCTGTGAAAATACAGTATTAAGTCCTTTAATTCACCAAAAGTTCAGAAAAGCTTTGATGCTGCATGCATGCAAGTCTTCACAGCGTACAACTGCGATGCTAAAGAAAAATGTCAGAGTAAGTCCTCTATTTTGTTGTGCAGTGAGGAAGGTAAGCAGCCTGACAGCTGACCCTACAGCATCAGGATCCTGTCCTGCATATTACCCAAGACATCAGGAATGCTTCTATGAAGATAAGATGCTGTCTTGCTCTTTGTGCACAACCTTCTTAAAATGTTTGTTCCTTTCCATCCTTCTGCTTTTGTGTTTTGAGGGAATTTGCCACAATGGTTTCCATGGTTACGAGGACACGGCTGATCTTGGAGTGAGAAATCTGCAGAGAGCAAATACACAAACCAGGGCATCTGGGACAGGGGAAATGTGCTTTGTATCTGTAATGGCCCTTTCACCCTAGGTAAAAGCCACTGTGAAACTGAAAAAAATGATGTAATTCTTAACCTCCTTGTCTTACTCTGAAATGTAGTGCTCTCCTTTACCATTAGGTCTTTTTAGATTGCTGAAAGCACTCTGATTTCTGTGGTCTCTTGAGTATTAAAGGAGAGGAAACGGGCTATGTTGCAAAATATGCTACTAAACCAAGTTGTGCAATTTTCTTCTTTAAGAAAGACAAGTGCTTTCTCCCTGTTATTCAGAATTTTACGCTTCCATTTTGTTCCTTCCTCCAAACAAAATGAAGGAAGAGTACAGAGTTTTGGGAGAGACGCGATGGTTCCCTCCTTGCCTACACGCTCCTTGGTAGCACTGGCAAGTACTTGTGGCTCTGACCAGCTCTATACAGCATTTGGTTTGTTGAACCCAGGAATAGTGTTGGACACGTGTGCAGTAGTACAGGGCATGTTGTTACCATGCAAAAAAACTTTGAGGAAGCTGTGTTATCACACTGAGGTTGCTGTAAACCTGAAGCAAGCCTTGGTCCCATGACTACCACTGAAGGACTCGCTGCCTCTGCTACAAAATTTGAGGAAGGCTTCACTACAAATGCAGAGGGTGAGTTAGCTCGCCTTTCTGAAAAACCAGCAGAGGGTCTATGCACACATTTGCAGCCTGGAGTAAAGAGCTAGGGGATAACCAAGCCACGCTTTACAAAAAGTTTTTAATCTGGAGTGGCAGTCGCCAATCGAGTAACTTTGGTTAATGCTTCTTTGCAAGTCCTGATTGTAGTGAAGAGAAAAAGAAAAGTCTTACGTTAGAAACTAAACTTGGTGATTTCTGTGGTCCTCCACCGTATTTAACCATAGTACTTAAACAGGTCTGTGTTAAAATGGTAATTTGAGCAAGCATCAACAAGATTTCCAAGGTGAGTGCAGCTGCATCTCAGGGATGCTGATAAAAGCACTCAGGGGACTAACTGGTGTTCCAGGCAAGACTATCAAAAGATTTATTCTAATTTGTTTCATTTTCATTAATTGTTACAAATCCTTCATTTAACTACAGTTAAAAATGAGCCTTTTAGCTAAATACACCCAAAAAGCCACCTCACTTTTAAAATGTGTTTTTCTTACAAAGCCCAAGTCGCAGATGTCTTTTTGTTTGCAACTTCTACAGTACAGCTCTGCAATACTAAAGAAAAATGAGGTTTTGATGGAAGAAGCGGATAACCATTTAGGGGAGTTCACCAAGCAGCAGAACGTTGCAAATAGCAATAAATATTCAAATCCCAAAGCAAGACATTTCCAGGCTTCCATATTCCAATAAAACTATTAAAATTAATGCCTCACTATTTATAGCAGGTGGCAGCTTAACACCAGAGGATATTCATATTTAATAGAGTGCTCTTGTAATCTGAAGAGTTAAGGAACTACTTGCTGTGATGGATGGGTTTCAGCTGAGCATGTGGCTGGGCACAGCTTGCTGCTGATGCTCAGCCACCACAACAATCACCTGCCAGCCATGAAGCTCTCTTGACAAGGCGGTGGCCCTTAATGGGAAGGATTTTTGACAGATATTTATTGGTGTTCTTAATCACCTGATAGAGATGTCTATGATGGTCACTTCTTACACTCTCAGCAGCCATAGGGCACAGCTCTAGTCAAATAGGGCACTGCTCTGAGATATGCAGTAGTAATTGTACGTGCACCTCTGTCAAGTAGCATTTGGATGGCTCTGTGGGGTTTTATCCCTTTTACTTCATGAAAATAATCTCTTACAGCTTTGCCATCATCTTTGAGAGACATGCAGTGGCCCCCTGAAAAAGTGGGGCTGTGCTAGCTCCACAAAAATCGAGGTGGACCTCTAGGAATCATTGATGGGGAGCGGTGGAACAGGGCAGCTAGTGACTTGGAAACACTTCTGCAGAGGACAGTTTATGTCCAAGCAGTATTTGTGGTGGTTGTTTCTTCACCATCCTACTCTGTGAGAGGAGCCTCTGCCAGCTGCATGTTAAATGAGATGACTAACATCTGCCACATGCTCATTAAACATCGCACATATATGATATAGAACCCTCTGCCAAATCTAGTGCTAATTAGGATCTGTAATGAGTGTTATTCTCCTCTTAATTAATATGAGCAGGGTAGAATTTTCATAATGTTTAAGTGACTGAGGAGCTCGCATCTGCCTTCTCAAAAGCAGGTTAGAGACAGAGACGCATTTCATTGGACTGAAACAGCATGTGAACAGCAGTGGCAGCGGCCACTCTTGCAAACTGGGATGCAGCCCTGACTGCACTGGGGCTGTCAAATGGCTTAAGTGTATTATTCTGCTATGGTGAGTCTGGTCACATTACCCCAGTGATAACGGGTTTCCTATGGCTAGCTGCTTTCGTCTGGCTCACTCCCTCCCCCAAAACAGAGATTACTGTCTTTTGGAGAAGTACTGCACTTGAAAACTGAGTCACTATTCCAGAATCAAACCTCTCTCCTTTCAGGAGTGTCCACCCAAATGAACCTGCAGCACTTGAGTTTCTCACTCATAAGTTGCACTCCAAGGTCCCTGTGGTACAGGACTGTTGTTAGAAGGTCTTCTGGTTGTCCAAACAGAAAACTACAGAACATAGTAAGGATAGCTTTATTTTTTTTTCCCTCACCCTCAGTCCTCTGTTCTGCTTTTTGAACATGAGGGCCCTTAATTCATTTGATGGATGGTCACCAAAGCATGAGAAGATCAAGATTACAATGGATGTCTGCAGCTATATGGTAAACCCATTACATCACATTCTTCAAGGCTGTCAAGTTGTGATCTGGTCTGCACTGGAAATTATGTAGAAAGAAGAAAGAACTCCCTATCTTCATTTTACAGAAAACATTTAAGATGCATCCAATATTGGGTAGAAGGAAATCCACAGAAAACTGATATCACAGCAAATACAGTTGTGATCCAGAGCATAAATTTGTATTAGAAAACACGAATTTTACTTTGTACAAACAAGAAGGAACTGTGTCTCTTCCAGCTAGCCTAGTATAACATATCTGATTCTTTCCTCTGGCACAGGAAAAGTTAACTTTGAAAAACGCTTTAAATGTCCTTTTTACAGAAAGTTTTTTAAACATTCAATTTTTTACATATGTGTGCAAGCTGAAAATTGTCCTAATCAAGAGTCAAAGATCTGTAAAGATACAATCTCCTTCTTTGTAACTGAAATATTTTTTAAATTGCAGTTCCAAAAGCAAATTTGAAAAAGGTCTAGATGTATGGAATAATCTGTAGAACTTAAAGAGAACATGAATGCATGACTGCTCTTGTTCCATAAAAGTGCCCACCTTGCTGCCCTGAAGCTTAGCTACAAAGATTTGCAAGGTCAGTTCAGCCTTCTCCCATTTGCAGCAGAAAGTTCTGTAGTTTTTGGTGTAGGGGCTCTTGGACAAAAGCCAAGGTCTTGATGCAGCTCACAATGAAACAAGCGGAAAGATGCCCGTTAATGAGAAGAGCTTTAGATGTGATAATGGAGCCTTTTGTGGTAGCTAGGTTTGCTCTGACTTGTTTGTCTATAAAATAACTCTGCCATCTAATGTGTGCGGTTCGCATTGGTGCCCTATTTGGGGGGATTGGGAAGAGGTGTTTTTAAAATAACTCAAAATATTTAGGAATTGAGAGTTCTGTGTGCATAAGCCCATAAAAAGCACAGTCTTTAGGAGGAAATAGTGGAGACAGGCCTTCTGAAGGCCCAGGCCAGACAGAGGCTCAAGAGACTGCAATTAAAAATGAGAAAACCTGGTCTGCTGAAGCCATTAATGGTCAGTACTGCTGCAACATGTAGCTAAGGATGCAGCTCAGCAGTGACAAAGATTTGACTTTGCCAAACAGAAACTTGCCCCTACTCACCTGCTAGAACCCATCATGGATCTCCCTTTCCAATGCACATCTTCCACGTTATGGCTCAAGCTGGGGAGAATGCAGACATTGTGGAAGACAGGGGATCCCCACAGGGTGTGACTTAGACCACATAACCTGAAGCCAGTGAAATGAAGACAAGCTCCAAGTCATATCTGAGAGGCAAGATTGCGTTTCTCAAGAGAAGCTGGTTTCTGTGGGAAAAGAGATCCTAGCGCCTGCAGGCCACCTGCAAGAGGACGTGCTGTTGCCTTACTCAGCCACAAGCTGCTTTCAGGTTCCTACAACTGCTGTGGATCAGGCTGCCTCCTCTGCAAATCACTGCTCCAGCCAGCAGCACCTTGTCCCTGTGCAGGATGGTTTGGTACCTACGGAGCTCCTGCGGTTCTCATGTAAGTGTTTTGCAGCTTTCCTGCAGCGAGGGGGATCGCAGCATGTGGTCCTCGCCTCAAAGTGCTCTGATGGAGTTGCCTGATGAAATGAACTCCTGATCATCCCAGGATACATACTGAGAGAGGAATATATGTTGCATAGGCCACGGGCTGCTGCTGGGCAATGAAGGTAAATAATCTATTGCGGTATGTTAAAGGGTACAAAGACTTTGAGGTGCAGCCAGGTGCTGAAGCAGAGCTAAGCATGTCTTGCGTTGAGCTGATTGTAGAAAGAATCACAAAGGTATTTCCTCCCACTGGGTTCAGCTTTATCATTTAAGTTAAATACATTTGGTGAGGGTCTAACAGGTTTCAGAAACAGCAAGCAAACCCACAGATGTAGAGCAGGGGACAAATGTATCAAAAAATTGGTTCAGCACAGCTATTCCCATCCGCTTTTTATTGGGTATTGTGGACAAGAGATAGCAATTTAATTACTTGTAGAGGTATCCCAGACTGTTTTGAGGAAAATAGTGAGCTGTTGTTGCTGTAATCCAAAAATACTTCTGGTAATAAGGATAACTGATTCTCACATTAAGCTAGGCATCCCATGAGATCTAGTGTTTCCATCTAGAAATAAATGCCAGAAAAAACCCTGATGTGTCTTATTTTGAATGCAAAAGATGTATCTCTGTTCAAAGGAAGCATGGCTATAGTTTTGATTTGATCTACCAGCGCTAGCTGAGTGTATATTCTCTAGAAAATAGGTCACAGCAAGAAAAGGCAGTTAAATTTAAAGAAAAGAAAGATGAGCAGTAGTAACTAGAGAGATTAAGGTGTTCAGTAGATGAATAGCACTAACTGGCAAGCAGCCCTCTTTCAGATGGGCATAAATATTAATGCCTTCTACATTCATGCTAGAGAGAACCTTTTATTAAAACCTACAAAATTACAACCTGTGTTGCTTAGGTTGAGGGCTTTTAGCCTACTGTGGCTGCCTGGTAGGAAAAATATAAAGCTGCTCTTGTAAATGGTCACTCTTTGGTCACTTGTGAGAGTGAGGAATGCCAAACTTGATCTATGATCTGACTTCCAAAATTTTACACATTTCTTTTCAGGACAGTAGCTCACTAAATAAACGTAGAATAATTGTTTCCTTGCTGCAAATATCTGTTTATTCAGTGGCTGTATTCCCCATTCTAGCTTGTCCCCCAGCTTTGTTTCCATGCCCACGCTGTTTGAATAGCCAGGGCTCTTGCTCGAGTCCTCGCCTTTCCTGCTGTAGTGCTATTGACAATCTCTCGCCCTCATCTGCCCTGAAGCTCCTCATCCTGGCAGAAGTGCTTAAGTACACAAATGGATCACTGCCACCAAGTAGGATGTAGTGGGCTGCTATGTTTGTGTTAGTAAGGTGCTGTGAGATTAACCCTCCTGCATCCTTTCAGTTTTTGTGTAAAACAAACAAACAAAAAAAACCCCTGTCTGTCTTAGGACCACCTCCAGAAAGGCTCCATTTGCCTTCCCCCAGGGTTGTTAGATGTGCTTTGGGCATAGCAAACGCTTCTAGCTGGGACAGAAAGATGGCAACTACCATTTCAAAAGAAAAACTCTATTCTCCCCTGGGGTAAGGGTCTTGGACTTCAGAGGAAGGTCTGTGGACTGTGGCACGCAGGAAGCAAGCGGAGGTGATGTTGGAAATTTAGCATCTGTGTTCTGATAGCCTGTGGTTGCAGGGAGCTGGTTTTGATCTCAGTAGTTTCTGACAGCTCTGTTCTTTGCTTTTCTGCTTAGCTCTCAATTACATCAAACTCATGCTTATGTGATGCCAAACCTGAATAAGACTAAAGAGATTTATTTGTTTATTTATTAAAGCCGTGGTTCCCGTGGAGTGGTGGTGTTGCCAAGTGGTGCAAGTAGCTTTGTTAAAAGAGTCATTATAGATATCTGCACTGAGTACGAAAGGAGCGTGTTACAAGCTATAGGTGTGCCTGGGGTCCTTTCTGCTCTGCACACCCTCCTGCTGCTGTCTGACCCAACCTGCCCCCAGTACACCTGCTTCTTGGGTGCCCTTAAATAACGGGGTAGCTCTTACGTGGTGACAGACTTATGCTACTTGCTGCAGCTGTATTTGTATTCTGTGTCTGCTGTACTTCCAGCTTGAAGGGTTACAAGCTGAGTCCAGGCAGGATGTTAACTGCTGGGCTGGCTTCTTGTGCTCTATTTGCTCATTTTTAATATAGCTGCCATTATTTGCCATAAGAAAGGATTCTTATGATATTTAATTACTTCCTAGCCCATTATTATGTCAGGTGTTCAAAAAATATAGTTGAAAACATATTAGGTGATACACTCAATATTGTGATTACATGTTGTTCTTGTTTGCAATTATAACATATTAGTTACAATATGGCAATCTGGATACAGTCCACCATGTCATTCTTACCAGTGTATTTCTGTTACTAGGGAAAATTTGCATTTAGGACTGCCCTTTTCTAGTGTGATTGAAGGAATTATACTCTTCATAGACTTAAATCTAAATATTTGAGTTAAATACATGTGCACAGGCATACGTGTGTGTGTGTATATATATACACACACATATATATTTGAATATTATACTGAAGAAGCTTTACACTTTAAAGAAAGATTTTGAGAATTTGGATTTAAATACTGAGCCAGAACAAAAATCAGTTTACTTCACTAACTCTTTCCCAACCATTGTGCTTCTTGGCTGCTTCTTGCTTTGCGTTTGTTCCTGCAGAAGGGAGCATAAGATTCAACAAGTACACCTCATGTGTTATTTCAAATATCAGGTGTATCAAGGCAAGGGCTTGATGGAATTTCTCAATTATATTGCTCCTGCTAGCACTGTGTGTGCTTTCACATGAAATGGCAGCAGTATGCAATAAGGCACTTCACAGAGGAGCTAGCCTGTATTTACCAAGACAAAGCTCTTCTAGCTGATCCAGAACCATGAAGGTCTGTCAATAGATCTGTAATAGATCAAATAGATCAAATCTGTAATATTGCTTGCCTCTGAGATGATCTACAAGACCCTGAGGCTTGAACCAGGTATTAGTAGATCCTCTGTCCTTCCTACGACCTTTAATGAGGGGAATAGGTGATGCTTCATTGCATGAATTTCTATATGACTGTCCAAAATCAAAGCGCATGGACTGATTCAATCTTACATGTTTACAAGAGTTTCCAGCTTCTGTAAGTGTGTTGGCTCTCAGAGGAGTGATTTTATTGACTGTTACGTTGCACTACCACCTGTTGCTGCTGATGCCTCACCACATAACTGCACAGGTACCCTGGGCAATGGTGGGAACACAGCTGTAAATGAGGCAATGGTGAATCACTCTTTGTGTCACAGGAAGAAAACTAGCTTCTCCTCTGTGTCTGTGCCTTCGAACTTGTTTAGAAGCTTCAGGTGAATCACTGCAGTAGTTCTAGCTGGTTTTATGTTACTTTTTGCCTGTCACAAATCCCAGTAGATTGGGATTTAACAGCCAAGGTTAGAGGAAAAATTGGAACCTTTCATCAAGCAACAAGCTTGTTTCTATAGTACCCTGCTGGCTAATGGCTCTTCATTAGTTTAGACTGGTAATGTTGTTAGTATGAAGGGAATCAATCTTTGTGACAGCTTTAGGAGGCTGTGAATGTAGTGGGAGTTGTAAGAGGAAGAGCAATCATCTTGTTGCTTGAAGTAATCAAGGAAATAATCCTTTTCATTCCAGCTGTTTCAATCTCATAAATATGACATCATTCTGTCCATAATCTACCAGAAAGAGGTGTTTCTTGTGAGCATTAGTCAGTCAGAGGCTTTGCAGTCAGTCATGCTTGATTACTGCTCCAAAGCCTCACATACCCATGCAATTGCTGATTTTGGGTGGCACGTTATAACCATGAGAAATACTTGCAGAAACTTTGCTTTTACACTGACCAGAACTAGAGCTTCAGCGCTAAAAATCATTCGAATAACAATGAAGACCGATGTCAAATTGAGTGATTAAAAGGTTTACAACCTCCAGTAAATGAGATTGCCACAAGATGATTCAAAGGTGAGTGAAAAGGAGATATGGTCTGAGAAACCTGCTTTCCACCTCGCCCGGCAGAGAAGTCTGTGACAACAGCGATCTTTGTGTGCTGGAACCTGGGACTACGTTGTTTGCTTGTCCCCAAAGCTGCGATTGGCCTGAGAGTGGGGAAGGCAGGCACAGGAATGATGATCTTGTATTCTGGTTTGCATCTAGTGAACAAGCACTTCATAGGGAAGATATAGGAGTGCCAAAAAAAAGAATCCTAACTTCTTTCCCCTGAAGTGCAAAGAAATCCCACTAGACTCCAGAAACAAGCCACCGTCCTGTAGTCGTTGGACCAAGCCAGAGCATACCTTCTTTAGAATCAGTTTTTTTCCTTAATCTTGCTAGAAACTTTACTTCATGCACACAAAAGAGTATTGGCTGCTAATGTTGGCTAGATATTTCTTATTTATTGCACTGATTTTTCAGAAGCAAAACCAAATAATTTGCACTCCTGGTGGGGTTTGGGTTGGTTGGTTGGTTGTTGTTTGGGGTTTTTTTGTAGCCTGTCTGTTCAATGATTCATTCAGTATCTGTAGTGGGTTTGCATGGCAAGGTTTTGGTAGTGGGAGGACTACAGGGGTGGCTTCTGTGAGAAGGTGCCAGAAGCTTCCCCCATGCCTGACAGAGCCCATGCCAGCCAGCTCCGAGACGGACCCGCTGCTGGCCAAGGCTGAGCCCATCAGTGACAGTGGCAGCGGCTCTGGGGTGACGTATTTAAGAAGGGGAGAAAGAAAACTGCCACTGCAGCCGGAGAGAGGAGTGAGACTGTGAGAGCGACCGCCCTGCAGCCCCCCAGGCCAGGGCAGGAGGAGGCAGGGGGGCTCCAGGCGCTGGAGCAGAGGTTCCCCGGCAGCCCGTGGTGAAGCCCCCGGCCGGGCAGGCTGTGCCCCCAGCCCGGGGAGCCCCCGGGGGAGCAGATCCCCCCCTGCAGCCCGTGGGGACCCCACGCCGGGGCAGGGGGTGAGGAGGAAGCAGCAGCAACAGAAACGAGGGATGAACTGACCATAACCCCCATTCTCCATTTCCCTGCACCACGCAGGGGTAGGAGGTAGAGAAATTGGGAATTAAGTTAAGCCTGGGGAGAAAGGTAGGGGTTTTTTCCTGACTTGAGTGGTAATAAATTAATTTCCCCAAGTCGAGTCTGTTTTGCCCGTGATGATAATTGCCGAGTGATCTCTCCCTGCCCTTATCTCGACCCAGGACCCTTTTGTTATATTTTCACTCCTCCATCCAGCTGAGGGAAGTAACGGAGCAGCTTTGGTGGGCACCTGGCATCCAGGCAGGGTCAAACCACCACAGCATCTTTCAGGCAACAGCCATCATATTGTACTGAAGTTAATACAAGTTAATCCTTTCTCAAGGCCAGCACATCATAACTGCAAAATATTGATATACCATTTGGAATAAAACATTCTGAAGAATAAATCTGACACTTTTCTGTATCTTCCAAATGACTCTTTTTGCACTAAAGAAAATATTAGAAATAAACACTGAAACTGTCATTTTCTGCTACCCGCTTTTGAGTTTTCTAAATCTTTTCGCAGCTGTGTCTTCCACTTCAGCTACTCATTTGCTGTTCCCTACTGACTGGCAGGTTAACAATAAAAGGAAGGATAGGTAAATCATCACAGATTTTTGTCCAGACTTTGTTTTTGAATAAAGCTCCACTCAAAATTCAGTTCCTCATATATAATGTCTGCAGCTACAGAAACTATGTCCAGCAGCCAGCCTCCATGAGGGCTCCTGCTGTTGCTGCGGTCCCAGAAGCAGCTCAGTTGGATCTTTCGGACACTGGCGAAGTCAAAAGGCACCTTCCAATGCACAGGTACCTTCTCTGACTATGAGGAAGCTGGATCCTTACTGGATGTATTAAGCTGCCTGTTTTGGATGTCTAACAAGACAGTTGAGAGGACCAAGGTTAGATACCTCAAAACCTTGTCTAATCAGTGGGGAAGAGCAGGTGTTCTCAGTAGCATGATTTTCATGGAGAAAATTAAACATCTGCAGTATCTTCTTGTTTGAGGAAACTAAGATATATTTACTCTGTGTGTATTATGACTGCTTTGGTGCTTTAAAAGAGGTTTCATAATTGTATATAACAGTTTTATCTATAACTCTCGTTCAAAGATCAATGCATGTAGCTGGCATTGGAGACAGGGCTGAACCACACACTAATGTACTCAAGTAGTCTCTTGCCTTTCTTAGCATGTTTCTAGACCACGAGGAAAAAAGTGTTGAAAACCAAAAGCTTTTATCTAACTTTTATGGCTTGTAAGCAAAACATCATATGTTTAGAGCCTGGGTATGAGGAAAAGGTGATTGATATTTTAGGAAAAAAGTGGTTTTGTAGAGGAAAAGGCTCCTAAAATGAACTTGACTGCACCTATATTTTCATTATAATGAAGCTGACACAGAAGAAAAATAAGGATATAACAGTGGTGTATAGCTGAATTTTCTGGTTAACAGTAGTCTGAGATTGTAATCACTTGAGACTTCAAGTAGTTTTATTTGAATTACCTGTTTGTTATAGAAAGTAATTTTTAAAAACCCACTCCCCTTTTGATCATTAACCTTGAACTTAGTTGGTTTGGAATGGCTGTGTTTGGAGGACTCTCAACAAACACCAGTATAAAGAGCTCACCAAGATCCAGGTGTGAATGGGAAGATAGACTGAGGGGTGGGGAGGGCCTCTGAGGTCCATGTAATTTGGGGTTTTTTTGCTGCATGGAGCAGACCAGACCATGGAGTCCAAAGGGGAAGCCCTCGAAGTTGATTCCCCTACGACAGCCCGGTGCCCTGGCCAGTACCTTGCGGGTAAAGGGAGTTTGGCTGAGGCCTCTTAATCCCTTAATTCTGGGTTCTAAATAAGCAAATGTGACTACAGCCACAGCACCCCTTTCCAACACCACCAAGCTGAGTGGGAGGTATCCCCTTGTGTTGAAGAGGCTTGCTAGCACGGATCTCTTGGGCCAAGTGAAACCTGCTCCCATGCAGGGAAATGGATCAGTATAAGGAGGCCCTGCTTTGCTGGGAAAGGCTGATTGATATTACGGTTCTCTGCATCCCTTTTATTAACATGCGTTCACAGTCAGTCTGTGCGTGTGCACTCACTGTGGTAGTACCTTGCCAAGCAAGTAAATACGGTGTACTTTGTAGGACAGTTGTAAAGTGCCTCCTTAGAACAACTAGGGGTGTCACCGACACTGCAGCTTTCAAGACCAGCAAGTGTACTTTTCTTTCTTTTTATCAAAGAATGAGGAGGCCCAACATGCCAGGACAATATTAATGCGTAAAGCTTAAAACACACGTGAGCATATCAATGCACTTTGGACACTGATGCGTATAAAAATCATTCCACGGGCTCAGGCAGGAATACAGATGGAAGTGCAATTGGATACCCACAGATGCACGTTCCCGAGGGAGAGACAGATGGCACTGCATACATACAGTCTGCTGTGATTATCTAGTCGGAGCATGATGCTATCTTACCTGTCAAGGCCTGTTTAGAGAGGGAATAAACCCATCAGCCCAGCTATGTGCCTTAATGGCTCCAGGTTGAAGGTTTGGTGGCAATTTAGCAGCCTGCATGCCTGGATGTGGTGTCCGTTGTGACAGGATTGCCTGGCAGAGTATACTTTCTGGATTTAATTTACCGTGCATGCAAAGCAACAGACTAAATAACAAAGTCAGTCTGCTAAAGAAGGTTTCTATTTACCACAGATTTCCTTTTTTCCCCCAAGTCATTTCCCTACCATGCTGAATCTTGGGGCTTTCGTGGAACTGCTCTATTTGGACTTGTCTGTGCCTAGATCTGGCTGCATGAGGCTGCCTGGGTTTCAAACCACAGCTCATTCTTTTCTTCTTGCTAATCAACCTTGTTTGGTCCCTGAGCAGTGAAGTCAGCCAGTGATTTGCACCAGTTGTGGTTTTGATGCAGCAGTGCTGTGAGGTTAAATTGATAATAACGGGGATGGTTTGTTGCTGCTGGAAGCAACATTCAGGGATTTTATTTTTTTAATTATTTTTTTTATGGAAACTGTTTTAAAATCCCCTCACACACACAGCAACAGAAAGTGCCTTTTCTTCTACAGGTATGAAAAGTTAAGTAGGTCATTTTTTTTATCTTTGAAATATAAAACTTGAAAAACCTTCTCTGAAATAGTCTCTACTTGGTAAATCTAGTAAGGGGTATTTTTGTCATTGTTTGATGATGCCATCGAATAGAGACAAGGCTACTGCAATCTGGGATTACTCTGTGGCACTGGGTCACTGTTGGCTCTTGGTTTGTAGTAGGCTTCCAGTGATGTGAACTTTCAGTAGGAAAGTGAAAATATTGTCAAATTATAATGCGTCTTCAGTGACCTTGGGCAAACAGCTGAACATGCATGTCTACCTCCTGCTCGGTGTCTGCAGCACCTTTTCGTTTAAAGGGAGTAAAGGTACAACAAATTGGGAAGTGGTTCAAAGGTAAGACTCCCATTTGAGCAGGAATAGCCTGAGTTGCTGGCTGTTGGGCGGTCTTCCCCGAATCCCTAAAATCCCAATGGTCACTGCTTTATGTTCTGAGCTACCTGGATCCCTAGGTGAGGATTTGACATGTGTTTTTCAAATCCAGCTATTCAAGGAGGAAGATGTAGGCTTATAGAAAAAAATCTGTATTTCTTACTGATGATGATCACTTGCTGGTTGCTGTTCAGGAGCATAGCAGGAGGTACAAAGTGTTGTTCTTCTGGAAAAATGATTTGTTTATATATATACACCTTGCCATTGTAATTTAGGTCAGAGAAGATTAGGCTTTACTCTTTTTTTTTTTTTTTTTTTTTTTCAGAATCTAGATCTCTTGTGAATATGCAATTGTTCTTCATCTTCCAAGAAACATATATATATATATGTGTGTGTGTCTGTGTGTGCAAGTGCATGCATGCATATACACTGTCTTTGGAAGTAAATACCACCTCTTTCTGTCACTACCAGTTTCTAGGGGCCTTCTACCCATCCCAGTGCACGGTATTTACCAGCTCTTGTCCCTGCTATGACAGAGCTGCAGTTCAGAGCTCTGTGCTTGCATAGGATGGGGAAGAGATATTCTAGCTATTTTAATTTTCTTTCACTGACAAGGCTTATGGAGGCTTAAAATTTATGTTAATTGTGGGTGGACAGTGGGTGGAGGGATTGTTGGACATCAGGGCCTCTGTAAGACCTGATAGGTAGGTCGATATTTCCATTGCACATAAGGTGGTCGTAGCCTAATGCAAGGGCAGTTCCTGTCTGTATTTTTGCTAGGGCTGCACCTGCCTCTGTGTAGCATGCCATCCTTACTCGTGGTACCCCTGACTTTCTGGCTGCCCATTTATTGCAGGGAGCTGCACTGCCAGCTGTACAGGCAGCTCTGTGTCTGCATCCTACCATATGTCAAGGTCTTTCCTGCAGTAACTGGAGCATGCTCTCCTAGAGTGAAGAATAACTGGTGACAGCTTGCAAAATACCTCCAGGCATCTCTTAAACCAGACTGCTTGCTTGTTTTCATTGTAAGAAAACACAGAAGACCACAAAGAGAAGGGAATTGGTCATCCAGCATTAAATGACAGACTTAATTCTGCCCCCACCCTCCACTGGGTTTCTGTCTCTTCACCCTGCTCTGCACTGTCCCCTCTGCTTCAGACTATGAGACCATAGGATCTTCTTTGGATCAGCAGTCAACCATGTTTAGAAATCCATTGTGAAGTGGCATGGTCTATACCCAATTCTGTTCTGGCCTGCAGTGTGACTGGTCAGATCACTTGGCTCCTGTGCCTCAGTTTCCCTTGTGGAAAATGGAAATGGTGATACTTTTCTAGAGTGCTAAATGAGCTATAGGCACAAAATACTGCAGATAAACTAAGCCTCGTTGTTGGTCCCTGAAATCCTGTAGCTGGGAGTGATGAGACAGCAGTAGGAGCCACTGGTATGATGCAGAGATTTCTAGTTCCACTGGGTGGCAGCTGAGACTTTCTTTAGGTGAGGAATAACGTTTTCTCCTTTGGGTTAAAGGCAGCAACTTCTTTGCTGGA
Organism: Falco punctatus; assembly: GCF_963210335.1. Taxonomy (NCBI): domain Eukaryota; kingdom Metazoa; phylum Chordata; class Aves; order Falconiformes; family Falconidae; genus Falco; species Falco punctatus. The sequence continues at coordinate 92,729,333 of NC_137582.1, read as the reverse complement.
AGAAAACAGATCCAGAACCAAGCCTACTGCAAGCTCATGAGGCTGTAACCATTAAAGATGGCAGTTTTCCTTTTGTTTACCTTCTTCGAATCCCTTAACTTAATATAGACAATAAACCAAGATCTGTTGAACTGAAAAACCCATCACACCTGCTGGTTTTGGGTTGCCAGTCATTTACAATATTTGTAAAGGGTTGTAAACCAAAACCACCTCAGCAGAAGTCCACCTGTTTTTCATTTGATGTATTTCCTGTTGCAGTCTATATGAAAACCGGGACATGAGATATCATGTCTCAAAACTAGGTTGGTCAAGGAGGCAGATACCTAAAGGAACACCTCCTGTTGTATGGATAGGCAGAGTGGATCATATTGGCCACAAATTCCACCTTCCCTCAACTGTCAGCCAGTTCCCTGGCAGACACCAACCATAGCATAAAGAGCCACTGGGCCTGAAATGGTGTTTTGGCAACCCTGCTATGCTGCTAACGGGGTGCTGTGGTGGGTGACACCCTGAAAGCACCGTCCAAGCACTGTGCTGTAAGGCGAGGTGCTACGCTCTGTCCTGTCCGCTGTCTGGCTCAGCACAGCGCTATCTGCACCTTCCACTCCTGCTGCCCCCAGTATGAAATAACTTTTCAGTGGTATCTCCGCTCTCCATCTCTGTTTTGGTGCCTTAGGAGATAGTTTCCTGGTGTCCTTTTCTTTCTCGATGCTTTGTATTGTTTGGACCTGCAGGATACTGAACCATCTAGTGGTTTGCTCTTGCTTTTCTGTTCAAGAGGTAAAGAAAAGCCTCTTTAAATCATGTTAGTCTTACAGATTAGGCTACAAAGTAGTGGCAAGAATTGCTCAAAGCTGGTCAGATGCTGTATTGGTGCTTCAGGTAGAACTTCTGTCTGTGTCTCCAATGGAAAACCACAGAGTCTCGCTAGCTCTGCTTGGTGGCTTTCATCTAGGGACTGGAGCACCCTATCCTTTCAAGCAGTTTTTTCACAAACCCAAGATTTCCTCTTATTTACATGGAGGAAAAATAGCCCTTTGTCAGTCTTTGCTGCCTCAAAGTGGGTCACACCATGGTGTTGGCCAGAGAGCTTCTCATTTTTCACTGCATGCTTACCTGCAAGTGCCTTAACCAGGGACTGCTTTTTCTCTTTTCTGTTCTTACCAATCCAGTTCATTCAGGGTATGTTGTTTGTGCGGGTGCAGTGGGTAGAAAGGGGCTGCAGGTACTTTATAGGAAGGTTACCTGTCTCAGAAGAGTTAGCACAACTGTCTGAGGCTGACAAAGGCAGCTTTCACAGGAATTGTCTTCAGGGTGGGCAGAATGCGTAATAGGAACATCAAGACTGTGGTTTGTCTGCCACTTGTGTAATATTCTTATATTACAAATATAATTTTGTAAATATTTGATAGTAAATAAGAGTCATTCTCAGACTATTAGAGATGTGCGACCAGGAATGTGACACCTGGCTTCTTCCCTGCCCAGCAGATTTTGGCTGCAGAAAAGAAGCAGGCTGCCCTCAGCGTGGGTGCAGGATCTCTCTGCAGTGCTGTGTAAGGCTGGCCTGGGTGTCAGCATATTTGCTTAAGAACATGGGAGGGTTTGGATGTGAGAGGGAACACCACAGATATAATTAAAGGGCAAGAGAGCATGGAAGCTCATTCTTGGGGACTGTTTGAATGTTAATAAGCTTTGACAAGAGTCATGGGTGAAAGAAGAAATGGTTGCAAAGCTAAACCGAGGCTGGCTTCAACCCCTGAGACATCTCACGTGTTCCTGCTGAAGATGTGCCAGACAAATGTGCAGAATGATGGGCTCCCTTGTTTGTGTCTGAATTGATTTTTGAAAGGCATTTGATGGGCAGCATGGACGGGCATGGGACCATCCATCAGGCATTCAGCATTACAGCAAACAAGACTGGAGATGCTGAGTGCCGTGCAGGAGTGGGTGGCCTGAGAAAGAAGCAGGATTAGCTTCAGCAGCTCTTCCTTTACTGTCCTGTGGTACAGCTATAGACCAGATGAGGAAGTAACACAGCCTTCAGCAACACAGGCTGGCATTGTGTAGGTAGATGATGAGGATCTTTTTACACTTAAACCTTATAGACCACTTACTGCTGCTACGTGACATGCTAAAAGCTAAAAAATAACACAAAGTAGTTAGATTCACATCAGTTGCAGTCATGAAACTGCCATGTCAAGCCATACTAATACACTGGAAGGCAAAGAGCAGCAATGAAGTGGAGTTATGTGCCTGGACAGCACAGACTGTCCCAAGGGAACCCCAGAAAAAAGTCGAGCTGGGGAAAACTGAAGCTAACTTCAACTCTGAAAAGAAATCAAGCTGAAACAAAATGGAAAAATTCAGCATAGGTTGGTGCATAGCTGTGACACCTGGTGCCCTCCCAAAATAGTACAGGACTTAAAAAACTTGTGCTCACGAAACGGATTTCTGTACTGCAGTGAAATTGAGAAAGAACCTACCACCTAATCACTGAGCTGAAATACAACAGAGTTGCTGGACATAGGTTTTTTGGAGGGAGTTTGCAAGCTGCCGGCACTGGGAGCAGGCGACATGCAGACTCCCTCCAAAAAGCTGTCAACCCACATCATGAGGTACAGAAAAAATCCTAAAAACCTTTACAGAGAGAAGCAGAGCAAGTGGCAGTGGATGGCAGGAAGATAGCAGCTTTCACCCTGCTGGCCTAGGGCAGGTGCAATTTAAGTGTGATGGGCAAGGTGTGACTGGAGCCATTCGGCTCTTCTGAAGCTATTTTGTTTTCTTGTGGGCATCAGCTCTTCCTGAGACTGCAGACTGTTCCCTGCATGGTGCAGCACAATGCTCTGCAACACTCGTGTGCCCTGGCTGAGACTGCTTTAATCCCCTAGTCCTTGCTTTCTCCCTCTGCTAGCGAAGAGCAGAGCAGTAAAGGAAAGCAGCTGCAAAAGCCCCTGGGCTCCCTGTCCCAGTCTTGGCAAGGAGCTGTGCAGCAGCAGGAGCCTGAAGCTTGCCAGCAGTGAGCCCCACCATGCCATGCCAGTGGTGCAAGCTGTCCTGTCCCATGCACCCCAGCCTGATCTGGGGACACCCTGCTCCCCAGACTGGTTTGCCAGTGAGTCCCAGGCTGCTTCCCACTGAGTCTGCAGCAGGCGATGGCCTCATTAAACGAGTCTAGCTAAGGAAGCAAAGGGGTAATTTATTTTTACAATGGCAGCACCGACAGGTGAGAGCATAGGGACTATCTTCCCTGCTGCTCCTCTCCCATCCCAGAAATAAGAACAAATCTTGTTTCATTAATGTTATTTAATTTTATTAATTTAATTCTATTGTTTTAGTTATATTTTATAGCTTATTAATCTGAAGGTGCTGGTCAGGAGTAAAACTAGTTTGGGATCACCATACCAAGAGCACCTGTTCAGCTTCCCTTGTTTCAACTTGTTTTCAGCAATGCCAGCTCCAAGCTTTTGGAAATAGGAGCCTTGTGTATCTTAGGACTAGCTAACAGTTTTATTCATAGGGTGTAGTTTACACCATACAGACAAGGCCATAATTAGTGGCTGGGACGAGCACAGAAAAAAAAATGTGTGGGCTGATGGACTGAAAGGAAATTCTGTGGGACAAATTCTTCATTGCTGCCATTTCATTATGATTCCTCATACATTTTCTGCATGTTGAGCTGTTTTTAAAAAAGGGGCAAGTATTGCCTGCCTTACCATTCTGTTTACAAGAGGGACAGATGGATCGTTCACTTGTGTATTGCTCAACGTTTGGGACCAAAGACCATGTAATTGGAGCAGGGGATTTTGGGCTGATCTGTACAAATAGTTGAACTGACTTCACTGTAATCAGTTATGGAAAACATCACTTGGAAACACAACTGAAAACAGTATTTTGGCTGATAGCAATTATATCTTAGTTTGGTAGTTTATTAACTTGAAACTAAGTTTTGAATTTGTATTACAATTAACTTACCGACTGAAAGGTAAATTGCTCTAAGCCATAACTGTTACAAATGAATTCAACTGTGTCCCCAAAGGAGCTTCTGAAGGAGTAACTGAATCAGTTTAATAGCAGATTGTAGTTAAACTGGTGGGAAATAATTTTGCGTAAACCAGTCCTTGGGGCTGGGAGGTTTCATGGTGAATCAGTTGAAGGGTTGCACAGCAGTACATGGGGAGAAACATCAGAGATCTTTTGGAGCTTAACATATGGATCTGCTTTGCAAGGAGAGCTGTTTTCATCAGAGGAGCATCGTTTCTTTTGCCATTATTGGGAAGATGCAAAGATCTTCCTAAAACCAGATCAAAAATGCTTATAACTACGTGACACGAACTGCTGGTAAAGTAGTTATATTCCTTTGCTTCAGGTTTTCTTAAAACCTGCGTCACCTATTTTTCAGCTGGCTCTAGTAGATCAATTATTGCTTATCTGTACCACCTGGACAGATGCTTCTGGATCTAGCTACACTGCAGTGTTTAAATTCTGTATCACGTGCACCAGCTTCTTCTGACAGAAATGTGTTTGTGTGAGTATGTCTAATCTGGATCAGACTCGCACTGGGCATGGATTCAGTATTAATCATTTTTAAATCCTAGCCTAAGAAATCACAGCCAGGGTATTGTTATACTACTCCACAGTCCCCTGGCTGAGGTCGTGTAGGTTGTGCCACATGCATAATGGTATTGTTTTCTTGGAAAGATAATAGTATTTCAAAGAAAGATTTGACTCTGTGGTGAGGAAGAGAAAAATACCCTCAATGATCCTGGTGTGTATGGGCAGAAAAGATAAGCAAATGTTTAAGACAGTGACAGTGAGAGCACAGATCACACAATTGTAGTGTCTTTGGAGAAGATAGCTCTGACAGCATTCCCTCAGGCATCGAGATGCATAGGTTCAAAACATCATCTTGAATGTTGATGGTAACAGGAACAGCCGTTCACTGATTTGTGCAAGTGTAAACAAGTTGTGGTTTAATGGGCACAAAATCATCTCTTTGCAAAGAGCAACACAACCACCCCCTCCAGATGCTGAGCCTGGGCTGCGTACCAGACCCAAACTTGGGGTGCCCACGCTCGGCATAGCTCATGGGAGGACTCAAAACATGGCTCCATGGGACTAGCTCCTGCGCTTCAGGACCTGCGCTCCACGGCACCACCGGTGCGCCTGAAGCTGAGCTCACCGTCCCCTCAGCTAGCCCAAAAGGCCACGAACTCTTTTAGATCATAAGACATCTATATCACGCGCTGATCTGTGCTATCTGGCACCTTTGACAGCTCTCTTAGCAGAGAGCTTGATGATGGATTTGGCATAAAGATTAATTTCTGTTGGGTCAGGGAAGGAGGAAATGAGAATCTGGGCAGCTCGCCCTCGTTCTGCCTGTGTTGTGAGGGTCTGTGGACTTTGTGCTGCCTTTTTTTTTTTTTTTTCTTTGGTGGTTGTTTGGGGGTTTTTGCAGTTGAACAATCTCCATGAGCAGTATTAACTTCGCTACCGTACATAAAAGATACCATACCCATAATCAGTCTGTTGGCCTGGACCTTTTCCCTAAATTAACAGGTGACAGGGTGAACACCAGGTTCTGAGGAGTTGGTGTGGAGGGTGGGAAGCACTGTGATGTACTCCCAGTTCACCCTTAGTAAATTCACCGAGCTGTGTACACATTGCACAGACAGAGACTGTTTGTTCAAGAGACATCAGGCTCTGCTAACTCTCGCCACAGAACCAAGCTCGTTAAGAGCTTGCAAGCCTCAAAGGATAGTCCTTTATCTTCTTACTTTAATTATGAAACCCACAAGAAATACAAAGCAATCCCTGGCTACAGAACACCAGTAGCATCTTGTGTTTTAAGTGGAAGTGCCCTGGATTTTTCTCCTGTACTATTGGTGATACTGCAAGGTTAATAATATTAAGTGGTATTTATAATTGCATGTAACAAAGAATTGTAATGACATCCCGTTTATATCAAAAAAAGGCTCTGTGCATGTGTCACCTCTGTATTTTGATATAGCTGTCTCTCAAATAACTTGCAATAGACATCTCTGCCCATCATTGCAAGGCAGTAAGAGTACAATCTACTAGGACATTTAACGTAATACTGAGTATTTTGGTTTGACTTGGGTTCCTGGCTGCGTAGTACTCCAAACTGTACTTTGCTAGTCAGGTTTGGGGTGGGGCGTGTGGCAGGGGTGTTCCTTGCAGAGAAAGGGCTGTGCTACTGTGAGATTCTCATGGTTGTCTATTATCCTGTGTTGTGAGACAGCCGGGAGACCCACAACCACTCACAGAGTGCTAGCATTTGCAGTCTGCTTGGACCAGACACAGTAAAAAAATACTAATAATAAGAGGGAGAACTGGTGCAGAAAACAAGGGTAAGAGCGATGAGGGAAAGGGGCCCGTGGTTATGCATCCCTGCAAGTATGCATGCTGTATGAGTCATCTCATGTAGTCCTTTTAACTAATTCCTTTGCTCCCACCATGATTCAGGGGTTAGGAATGAGGATGCAAATGCAGGCAGCCAGCACAGGCCCTTGTGGCTGGGGAGCAGTTGTGTTTTCAAATGTCAAAAGCAGAAATCTGGGAGGAAAGACCAACCCCTGCCCTTAGTCCTTTGTCCCAGCTTCTAACCCAAAGAACATAACTGAGGACAGGAGCTGGATCTCAGCAGATCCCACCAAAATGGGAAAGCAGCAGATGAAACAGCTGCACTGTTATCCAGGATCCAGATGATAATTCCCATCATCGCAATGTTTAGGAAGGCTATGCTTTTTCTTTCATATTTTCAGGATTCCTTTCAGTGACATCTCTCATGGTATGAAATGTATTCAGGTGGATAAAGACGATATTTTAGTTTGCAGGTGCTGTAAATCACTTCATTTAAGAATAATGATATATTACATTTATGCTGAAACTTCCATCTCAGGATGCAAGTAATCTTGCTGTGATAAAGGTATTGTATTTATAATAATCATCACACAGATGAGGAAATGACAGCTAACGCAACGTCACACAAAATTTCTGTTACAGCGAGAAATAAAATAGGAATCTCTTGGTCATCACTTCCCAAGACAAGATTCTCCTTCAACAAGAAATCTTTTCATAACTGTGATATGACTAACCACCTCTCTACACATTAGTAGCTGTGGTCTACAGTCTCTTTTATAGATGAGATTGCCTCAACAGATGGAGAAGTTATGACTCTGGATGAAATGCACTTTACTCTGACATCATTTTCATCACTGGTCTGCCTTGTTCCAGCTTTCATTTCTATCACACTTCGGGTTTTTGGGGTTTTATAAGAAGAAATGTGGTGTGCCCTGAGAGGAAAAAAAATAAATGAAAGCAAATCTCCCCAGTGTATACCATCTGAATTATCCTATGCACTATCCAGGAATGATGGTCACTTTAAAGAAAGGCATCTCTGTCTTTTCCTGAAACTTTTTTTAAAATTTTTCAATGGCAGTTAAGGCTAAAGCTTTTTATTTTACATCTCTGTGCAGCCACTTAAAGCCAGACAAAGGGAGCGTATTAAAAAAAAAATCCTCTATTCACCCTGATAAAAATGACCACACAAGGTACGGAGTGATGCGGAATTTTTTTTTTTCCTCCTCCTAGCTGACTGTGTCTATCAGTGTGGAAGATTGAACATGCTGGCATTCAGCTCTGTCAAAAGCAAAATTCCATGATGTGCTCTGTTTCAGCAAATACTCATCTCCTTTGTTACAAGGCTTTCTGTATGCATCATCAGTCACTTGACATTCTGTGTACCCTAGAAACCCAGAAACAGCAGCATCAATGCTAATTTGTTTATATATTTTAAGGAACTTCATTTACAGTTTGACTTTAGCCACGTTATTTCACAAATTAACTTTCAAGTGCCTGACTGAACAGAGAATAACTGGAGACCAGCCAACCTGCCAGTGACCTTACGATTCTTTTTCTTCTTATTCCCCATTCCAGTGATTCAAGTCACCCACAACTCTAGGACCTCCATAGTACCTGTGACCTCCCCGAGGCTGGCTAAAATTATTCATAGTTATGATTCACTGACCGATTGACGCTGAGGACTATGTTCATTAGCTGTAGGCTTAATCCAGCAGATGGAGCAGCTGCCTGACACTGGAAATGCCCTGTATCTTTGTTCTGGGTGGCTTGATCTGGTGGCCTGGGGCACCTGGTAGTTATTAACTCAAACATGGTCATTATTATTTGCGATCATCCACAGACAGGAGAGAAAGCTCTGCTCCACTGGATGCTTTGGCAAAGTTTTACTACTTTCTACTCCTTTGTGCTCCCATTAAAATAGCTCCCAACTTGAGAGTCTGTCATTAGGCTCTTAGAGCTGGCAAGGCAGACAGGGATCTCTGCTACAGATGGTGTAAATCTAACGTGTCATCATACACTGGCTTGACTGATGGAAACCGATCTGAGATCCAGCCCGCTGTGGGGCTTAACAGAAATAGGTGGTACCTGCTCATGTTCTGTAATTATCGGTGACTGTATTTATAGTCAAAGATAACCTTGTGGAGTTAAGGACCTCAAGCTAATAGCTGCAATACATGGAGATGCCCCTTGCCTTGCATATAAGCTGTTCCACATTGTCCTGTGGGAGTTGGAACACAAGGCAAACTTACCGAGCCCAAACCTTTGTGTGCTGCTCTTACATTTCCCCTACACCATCCTGGCTCAGTTTTCTGTCTCCTCTATTTTTTTGTTACCCTTCTTAGATGGTTCTATTGGCTGGGTAAAATGCTGCTTTAGAGATAATGACAATTTCAGACAAGCCACAGCATGGTAGGCCCTCATCCTAATGCCATTGAAATGTATACTTCTTCAGGAAACCAAAGAAAAGCAGATAATGATGCCATCTATATCTTGACTATGCATCTGTGTCTATGAATGTGAAAACTGTAGCTGCCCTCCACACGGGAGCTGTTGTTTGTCATGTCAGTGCTGCCCGAGGCAGGGGGGCTGCATCCTCGCACAGAGCACAGAAGTGATGCCTTTGCACCCTCTCCAGCCCTACTTATGGAGCCCAAACAGAGCTCGTGGGGCAGTTCTGGTGTTACAAAGGCAACGTGCTGCCTTTCTTCACACGGGCAAATTGGGATTACCCACTAAGGTCTTGCCCACTCATTCTATTTAAATCTGTTCCGCTTACACATAGAATTATTCCCAGGGCAGTAACACCATGCAGAGAGGCAATTTTTTATTATTTTTTTTCTTATGACATTTTAATATTGGCAGAAGTCCTTGGAGTGGTCTCTTTCTGTCAGATTGGCTTATTTCACCAGCAGAACCAAGGCAAGTTCTACCAGCAAAATCATTCTGTTGCTACATCTATTCCAGGAGCACTTGCCAAGACAGTTACATCTATACCCAACATAAAGGCCCATTCTCTCCTCACAGAGACCGTGGGCTAGCTTCCAGTTGCAAGTAACTGGTGGTAAATCTCCTGCTAGCCTGGAAACTTCTTCTGGAAAACTCCTGGATCCATTTCTCACTTCTGGTTTCTCGCTGTGAGTCAGGGAAGGGTGTAGGCTTGATTGATCTTCTGCCCACAGTGCCCTTGTGGGAATTTAGGCCAACAGCATAAATCAGAGAACTCCCTGGACTGCTTTTGCTCTTTCCAGGCTTTGACTGATCTTTCCCACGCATCTGGAGGTGATACCGATTTGCTCCTGCACTGAGCAGAGCTCTGCTTCGAGAGGGAATCTGGCCCATTGTGATGAATTCTTTGGTTAAAGCTTAGATGCCTTTGCTTTAATTTTTTTTGCTGCTAAGACATCTTCTCATATTGCAATATTAAATGTCTAAACCCCTCAGGGATTCATTAGCAATAAGTGATACAGGATGTAGTCTGAGAGCTGGGAAAGAGATCTTTATTAACAATATGCAGAAACCATGTTTGAGGCAGGAGGCTGGTGTTCGGTAGAGCCCCAGCTCCTACTTTGCATTCCTGAACATCAGGCTAATTTATTCTTAAAATCCATTCTCCTTTCTCATTTTCTGTACTGTAGCTGTACTTTATCTTGACTGGTCATAACAGAGAGCAAGTGGTCTACTTTAAATGTTTATTTTCAAATCTATTTTTAGCCTTCATAATGCTATGTTCAAATCAGGTATCTTGCCTAGGTTATGTAGTTTTCTGTTATTTTGGTAATACTGCACATATATTATTTTTTTTTCCATTGTAGATCTAATTTCTTGGCTTTCTAATTAGCTGCCTTCTTTACACTTCACAAGGTAAATTTATCCCTTGTGGATAAATCAGTGGTGTTTCTCTGTGATGCTCTAAAAGTTAAGCTTGGATTGGATCTCAGTACAGGTAGTACCAGAAACCAGTCTCTGCATTTTTTTAATCAGGGATCGTCTAAAATGCAGAGTCCAATTAAATCCAGTGGACCAGCTCCTTGACAGGGATAAAACAGGACTGACTTCCCCCCAGCTGGAGCCTGCCCTGCCTCTTCACATTTCTACTCACTTCGTCTCTCTTCTGACCAGCTGAGGTGCCAATTAGTGCCAGCTGGGGGTTGATGTTATGGAAACCTAACCAAAGAGAACCAAATGGAGACTAAACTACCATCAGGTAACAGTGACTGCTTTACTGAGCCCATCGACTCCTGCAAAGATGGTGTTTGTGAGATTGCACCCTTAACCAGACAAGCATGTGCCTTCTAATCTTTCTGTGTGGGTTCCCTCTTAATACAGCTTTTTAATTTGTCTTCTGTCAAGGTAAGAAACCTGATGTTTTCCCCACAGCCAAGCTGTAAAAGCATCAGCTGTTTGGAGAATTTTCTTGAGGCAATAACAATGGCAAATGTCTTGTCTCCCCTTCTCCCTGCTGACACTCACACCATTAAAACCAGCTTCTGCGAGGCACAGAGCATTTATGCCCAAGAGAAATAGTGAAACCTTTCCCAAGTTGATGAGCCCTGACGAGCTCTATCTGACGTTTTATATTGCTGTTTTTCTGACCCTGTGGCAGGGTAAGCAGATACCTACTGGATGGATGTTCCTGGGAAATAAGCCTGTCAAGCTGCAGAGGAGCTGCTTTGGAAAAGTTCGAGCAGGTAGAGGAGGTCTGTTCCATTTCCTACCCAGGTTGTGCCCTGGTGGAGTCAACTGACTCATGCAACAACAGGATGGCTAATTCCTTTGAAATGAGGAACAGACCTACAGCTTTTCCCCCAGGATGAATGAAAGCTTGTGGTGTATACACAGATGTTTAGGATGAACTAATTTCCAGCCTGTTTTTATTACCTCTTTGCAGATCTTGACATGCATCTGTGCAGTGAATTGCTTCATTTCACTGATGAGCAGGCGCTTCTGAGGTACTGGTCCTTGCCAGCCAAGATGACCTTGTTTACTCTGCCATGTCTCGTCCTTTCATCTGCAGAGTACATATCTTTAATGAAAACTTATTTCTGTTTGATTTAACAGAAAAAAAGGTGTACCACTTCAGCTTACTATAAAGGGTTTCCAGAGCCTGGGGGGGGGGGGTGTTGTTGTTAAAATTTTGTGCAATCCAAGCAGTGACCTCTAGCTCTAGGAACATCAGAGCAAGAGCTTGGTTATGGTAACCAGGAAGGCACATGGAAACGTGCAGCGGGTTAAATTCTGCAATGATTTAATACTGATGTGGTTCTACTGGCTTTTCTGGAGCTTCCCCACTAAGGCAGAATTCTTCCCTTCTCAGCAGGGAGTGAAAACGTTATACAAAAGTGCAGTGAAAGCTAAGAGCTGGGAAGGAAATCTGTCCTGGTGAGGTTCCTGTCCATGTGTCTAGAACCCTCTTTGCATCTTGCCCAATCCGGTGCACAACAGGTTCCTGGGGCAGTTTGGGACTCAGGACCACAGTTAATCTATTCCTCTGCCCAAGGCAGGATTGGCTGCAAAACTGTGTTGCTCCTGACAGATGTTTGATGGAGAGTAGGGTCTGGCGATACTAACTACCTGCTGCTAAAATACTACCTGTCTTCTAAAATGCCTGGAGATGGATGCACTTTTGCAGCCAGGCTGCCCAGCGTAGCCAGTGATTTTATGCTGGCCTGTACCTCTGTGAGCTTTACTGCTATATTTATAAACATCCAGCTACATAAAGAGCTATTTTGTCTTTTGGCTGTGACTTGGACCCAGCGTTTCTAAATGGAAGGGCAAGTTCCGGGCTAGCACCGTCTTGTGTGTGCAGCAGGCATGGATAAGACTGCAGATTTGCCATTTAAAAAGACTGAAGAAAGATCTATAGGGTAGAAGAGAGGGTGGTTATTAAAAAAGCTTAGTAGGGGCTACGAGCCTTGCACAGGTCAGGAAAGAAACTGTTGAGACAAAAGCCAAGAGTCTCAAGCATGGAACTTTTTTCCTAAAAGAAGGTACATGTAAAGCAGGAATGAGAGAGAACCATTTGCTCCTGGACGACCTCTAAAGAGGAGGTGAACATGCTGACTGCAAAAGTTCAAGAGAGGCTGAAGGAGCAGTCAGGTGAAGCCATGGGGTTGGTGACCCTAAGGGAAAATCTGATGCCTGGTGAGGCCTCTCCAGCTGAGCCTTCGCTAGCCAGCTGCTTGTGGTGGTTCTTTATCAGGCAGTGCCCTCAGCCTGGGGGAAGAGCCCCTGCTGCAGGATCTCATGCTGATGGACTTGGTCGGTGGACTGAACTTCTTGCTGTATTAGATCCTGATGGATGGGGAGAAACTGTGGTAGGCACTGGGCAGACATAAGCTGTGCCCTTTCCAGGGCTCTACTGACCTGCAGGTAACCTTCTTTTAGATTTGATTAAGAGATCTCCCTCTCTTGCACAATGAGCAGCAAATTTCTGGCTCCAAAGACCTCCACTAAATCAGTGTGTTCAAAATACAGATGAGTAGAAGTCTCAGAGATAATGTCACCCCCTATAAAATTTGGCTGAAGTTAATGCAGGTGCTATTTTAAGGGTACGATGGTAAATACATCCGCAATCAAACAAATTGAAAGGAATCTCTCTGTTTAGGGGGAAAATGCTAATGGAAAACATCTAAGGTAAACATCCATAAACATGCCCTATTTCTAAAAGGAAGAAACATGTAAGTCTACTGCTAATTTTGAAGAATGTATTATCCAGATTGTTAACATTACAGGGAAGTAGTGGTCCTCAGACAGAGTTGCACACACTGCCAAGTTTGAAATTACTTTTCCTCAATAAAAATGTCTTGTGCGTATAGCCTAGCTATAAGCTGCTGCTTAAAAGTCTGTATTGCTTTATGGTAAGCTGAAAATTAGGTAAGTGACTCTGGCTTTATAGTTTGAGCAAAGGCTTTTCTTGACTTCCCTATGGTATAATGAACTCTAGTACCTGGATCAGTTTTGCTGAACTAATAAGTTCTGAAATATCTGCATTTCATTTTGCTGCCTTAGAAGCATCTTGCCCTCCTGTGAAACTCAAAGATGCTTTCATTTCCTAGAGTACATTCAAGAGATACAGGCAGTTCAGACTGTGAAAGTGTTTGTATGCTTAACAGTGTCATCAGCACTCTAAGAATACTTGAATATCTGTTACTGCATTAGGAGAAATGAATCTCCAAATAAATCTTAAATATGCCACTTTCTGCATGGATAAATCAAAACAGATCATAAAGTTTTGAGATGTCCAAAAGCCAACAAATAGTATTTATCATTTACTTTTTGTTCTAGAATTCTTTTCCAAAAGTCTTTGGTATATAAACTACTTTGTAATAACTTACACAATGTGCTGATAGAAAAGGCCAGGTGGTTTAAGAGTACTCTTGACCACTTCTTACTACTACTTCTTTTCATTGTAATACTGTGTGGCCAGGTGACAATGTTGACTCCTGGTGGAAAGAAAAGCATGTCTTCCCCCACCCCCTTTAAGGTTTAGTTTCCAGTTTGGTCGATTATGGTGCCACTTGAATGTGATTCTATATAATTAAACTTGTGTGTGCATTTTTGTTTGGTTTGGGTTTGGGTTTGTTTTTAATATAAGAGCTATGGCTATGGCTTGGCTGTGCTTGTTCAGTGGCTTTGTAGCATGACCCTGAGAGCTCCTGATTCTGAGAAGAGGAAGAAAGAAACCATGAACTTTGCAATGTACCAAACTGTATGTGTTAGCATTATGCAGTGTCTTTTTCCAGAGTAGGGTGGCATCCAGAAGCCTTTCCCAGGATTAGCTGCCAATGTGAGAATACAGGGGTTTTATCTGCTTGGCACAGTGCAGTGATACTGGAAGCAGGTCAGGAATGAGGATCGCAAAGTCTAGCTGTGATTATTGCCTTGGTTAATGAGGCAGGCTCTTGAGCAGGACCTACCACTTCAGGATTTAGCCTAGCTTGAAGTCAAGGCTGCATAGAAAGCCTATGGGTGCAGAAATCTCCACTGGATGTGTAGCATCTGAAAAGATTTCATCCTTGCTTGTTAGGTTGGTCCTGAGAAAAGAAGTAATAATACAGCTGAGTTATGAGGATTCTTGCAAGCAGTAGTGGGAGGCTGGAACATGCCATACTCCATACAAACATTTTTAATGAAAATTATTATAGACCTATTTTACTGTTCTAAAAATATTTATTGGAATAGGTTGGGGAGGGCATTTTTCCAGGTAAAAAGAAGACAATTGTTGCTGAAAAAGGTGAAAAGGCTTCTCTGGTGTGTAACTGAGTAAAACTGGTCCAAGATCTTGATCTCAGCATAATGGGTACTGGCAAAATGGTCGGTGTTGGACTGTAGTACAGGCAAATAGATGAAGCCTGCTTGCTCATTAGCTTTTAATACTCTTCTCTGTCATAGGTTTATATGTATGGTGTTTTACTTATTTATGCCCAGGTGATATATGTGAATGAGAGCTGGCAGCAGCTGCTGAATAATGGATGAAACACCATAATTCTGCTGGTGGCAATCTCCACAGCAAGGGGGGATGTGCTGAGGGCTTGCTGCTCCCCTGGCCAAGCTGTTACCTCAAATGCTGTTCCCTGGCAATAGCCAGAAACTTCCAGCAAGTCCTGAGGTGTCTCAGTGAAGAATGTCTTTCTGCAGAGTATACCTTGACATCTTACATCATGGTCTGTTTCATTTTCTAGCTGGTTGCTCCCATTTCTAATGAAGAGCCTGACTAGCGCTGGTCTACAAGAATAGCAATCCCATCTTTTCACTACCTTTTACAGCACTTCCAAAGTGCATGTTGTAAGGCTTTTATGCACAATTTCAAATGAATACGCTTTGCTAAAAAAGAAAGCTGAAGTGTTTTAATTAGAGTAACCTAATAGGCTGGCTGAGCTCTGAATGTAATAGTGGCAGAAGATCACTGAAAAGCTTCTGCCCTTATCTGGTCTTAATCATATATCTTGGTTTCCAGGGCACTTGAGACTTTATTCTGAATGTTTCACAGATTATACTGACTAATATGAGAACAGGGTCATTAGTATGATAAATCTCAGGTAAGTGTAGATCTAGCCTTAGGAAACCTTCCTATGTTTGGCCTCTGGTATCCATTGCTGTAGGAGTCTATAAAAAATAACCATTGACATCTGGTACAGGGTACCAGTATGCACATGTGAAATGCTAATGCTGCCATTTTTTCAGGAAAACATGGGCAGGCGTTTTCAGCTTTGGCAACACAGCTCTGTACCTTGCTTGCCCTGGAGGAAGCCAAGCTCTTCCTTGCTGAGCACGTTTCTATCAAAGACCGCTAATGCTAAACATCTGATTACAGTTCAGTGACTTGTTCACGCAGTGATTAATTTTTTCTCTCCACTAACCAAGGGACTTGCTTCTATACACAGCTGATCAAGTAGGTATTTATAACCTAATTTGTAGGAGGGGTGGGAGCTGGTTGAGCTTACAACAGCCTGGTTAAAAGCATCTGACCACCATCGCGTAAGTCGTGGTCCAGGACTCACTCTGCTTCTCATTAGGCTGGGCAGAGCTTGACCTCAGTGGGACTTCATTTGCTTCACCCACCTGATGACCCCGGGCTCGCAGTGTGTGTAGAAGGAGTGCTGGCTGGCTCGTCTGCCTGTGTTTTACCCTTCTGGTCTGAGGGCTCATCGCTATTTATTCATATCTTGAAGCCTGTACCGGACAGGAAGGGCTGGAGAGCGCGTGGAGAGGAAGCAGAGGAACCAGCCCGTGGTAAGACTATCAAGGCTACAATCCAGCAACGTCTGCAGTAAACCAGCTGCCATCTCTCCGCGGCTGCTGCGCTAGGCAAATTAGCAGGGAAGTGTTCTCAGTGCTTAACTGCCATATCCCAAACTGTTGGGGCTATCCCATAGCCTAGCAGTGACAGAGAAACAGCTACCCGGTCTCAACCAAAGTGATCAAATAACGCCTGAGGGCAGCGGGTGTTTGAAAGCATATCAGCAAGATGATTTAGTGGGCCTGCCTTCGGGCAGTGTGACTGAATTGCATCCCAATGAGTTTGTTGCTAATTCCATCCTAGCTTGCTCTGCTGCTGTAAACTGCTGGAGATATCTCTGCTGGCTCCCTTGCTCTGGCGCACAAAGGCTTCTCTGTGTACGTGTCTTAACAGTGTCACTGTTTTCTTTCTTTTTTTTAATCCTTCAGTCCCAAGTGATTCTGAACAGATTGCTTTTCCCCCTCTGTATAGCTTTGTACGGATAATACAGTGGCAAAAGAGAGAATTAACGCTCTGTTCCTTGCTTTGGGATGAGATACCAGATGTGCCCAGGGGACCTGGCCCTGGGAGGACTGTAGCCCCCCCCCCACTCCCCACAGGGCTCCTGCTCTGCTCTGCTCAAAGGCTAAAGGAAGCTGTAGGGGGGAAGGAGGGCAGTGCAAATTGTGCATGTTTGTGTCATTGGGTCAATCTCAGCGGAACACATCACAAAAGCCGATGCCATACTCCTGTGACAAAACTGGTACCTGTTTGTGGCTCTGTACATTTCAGCTTTCCTGTCACTTGTCACAGGCCCGGAGAAGCCTCAGTTCATCTCTGGCCGGTGGGTCCACCCGCAGCTGCTCCCTTTTCTTGGCTCTTCGACATGCACACAGCAGCTGAGGGGGATGAAAAGCAGCAGCCGATGGGGGGGGGGGGGGGCAGCTCCCAATGGTGCAGCAGCACCGCAGGGGTGGCAGGGGGCTTCAGCTGGCCGCCAGCCCTGTGGCGTAAGGGCGGGGGATCGGAAAGCCTTTCTGTAGGATGAGATATAAAGGATGACACCGAGGGGGCTGGGGAAAATAGCTGTCCTCTGCAGACCCGCCGTGGCACCTTCCTGACCTGGGCAGCACTACAGTCCTGGTTGGTGCTGCAAAGTCAGCTGCTGCAAAGGGGGGACAGGGGACAGGGATTGGGGAGGGGTTGTCTGAGAAAATTGGCTTCCCTGTCTGCAGAAGTGATTGTATGAATGAGCAAAGTAAATGAGGTTTGACCTTGCAGGAAAGCGCTAAAGTAGCGCTGGAAATACCAGCTTCCTCAGACCATCCAGAGGCTTTCCTTTGGTTGCAAAGATATATCTTTCCTACTTACTCTGTCTGAAATGTCTTACCTGAGTTCTCAACAGACTTCAGAGCATTCGCAGACCCTCTCTATTGCCCCTCACTCCAGAAAATTAGACTTCAATGTCTTCTATTGAAGACAAAAATAATTAAAAGGTATAGGGAATAAAGCCTGCTCTCTAGTCCCTCTCTCACATACTGGATTTGCACTTCAAAATATCTGTCTCTAATTACTGCTTGTCCTTGCTGTGAAGAAGGCAGCTGACTGCTGGCGGTGGTGGGATGGGCTGCAGCGCTCCAGGGAAGAAAGCTGGCTGCTCACTGGTACCTGGCGCCCACTGACAGGTGGTAATAGATAGTAAATATTTTTAAGTAAATATTTAGCAAATGCCCAGAGCTACTGGTAAGAAGTCGTCTCCAAAGCAGTTTAAATAATGTCTGGTCCTCTGCGAGGCGCTGATGGTAAAAGCTGGGGATGTAAACGCATCCCAGCTCCTGCGGTACGAAGTACTGCTTTCAGCATCATGGATTTTTCGGTTATATCCCACCATGTGTGGCTTCCCTCCACCTTTAAAATAGCAGTGCTTGCTTTTAATCCACAACAAAAATGCTGATTCAACATGTAACACATGCTGCGGTGTACCTTGTCCCCTTGAACAGGTGTATGGTGCATGCTGTAGCCTTTGCTTGGGCTGACTCAGAGAGAATGAAGAGCACTTTGGCTTGCTTTACCTTTTTAATCTTTTCAAAGAATAATTTTTCTTTAATCTGGTTTTCTCAGTTACTCAAAATATTGGCTTTTAACAGTAACTAGGGAATCCCACTCCGAGTAAAAAGCTAGTTTTATTTATATTAAACAAGTTTGGGGGTTTCACGTTTTTGTGCTTATTTTCTGGCTTTGGTGATTGTTTATGCTTGTACCCGCCTACTTGAGCTTTCTGGAAGGAAGCAGGCTGCTTGTCCAGCATGCAGTTGTCTCCAAAGCCCAACTGCTGGCTCGACGCGAGGCATTTTGTGGGGACTTTCCTCCATGGACTCTTTCCAAACCTACCCTTGCTGTTCCTCCCCAGTCTCATCTGTTTCACTGTTTGCTTTTTATCTTTAGTATAAATGGTCATTGTTCAACAGTAGAAAATAATTGGACCAGAAAAGCTGGCTTTGTTCCATTGAGTGCTTTTTTTATCCTGCTTGGCAGCGAGAAGGGGGAGGAGAAATGAACCCCTCCAGCTCTGTTTTTTAAACTTTTTCAACATCTGTGGTGATCCTTTTGCCTTATGGATGCTGATAGTTGCTGCTGGAGGAGCAAAATGTCTTATCAGTACCTCTCAGGGCTGCTCTGAGGGGGAGATGAGTCCAGCCATGCTGGCAGCTGCCCATGCACAGGTACAAAACCCTGTCACATCACTACACATGTGCCACACCACAGACAATGGCTAACCTCTGCCTTTGAGTAAAACACGGAGCACTGGAAATGCTATTTCTGAAGTGAAGGGGGGTAGCTATGGCTTAGGGGAAAGGTCGTGCTTTCAAACAAACCAGCAAAACCAGATGTACTTTTTTTTTTTTTTCTTCCTCTACCCTATTGGTTAATAGAATGTCTTTTCCAAAGCTGTAAACAAAATTTCAAAGTTTTCCAACCTCTTAGCTTGAAAATGTCAAGGAAAAAAACGGGACACTTTGGCAGGATTGCTACTGAGCTGTTCCTTTACTTTCTGGAAAAAGTTCAGGCAGCCCCAGCAGCTCTCACGTTACTGTTATTAGTCACCCCGTGTGTTCACAGTCTTTTAGAGGCTCTGTTTACTCTTGGTAAGAAAGGGAAAAGTCCAGCAACAGTAAATCCGGAAACATGAACACATGCTTTCATATTAACTTGGGGTTTTATTCCTGGGTTTGGCTTTACTGATAACATAAAAATCAGGATGGGGGGTTCTGTGTAGTTAATTTGGTATTGTTTACTGGTAAAGTAGAGAGACCACTGCAAGGTAAGATCTTATGTTAAAAGGTCTTATTTTCTGCTGCCTTGGCCCCACATGTATGTGCCCTTCCCCTAGTTTTTAAGAGCCTAGAGCTGCTTTTTAACAGGTCTGACTATTTGCATCTAGAACAGACTCGGGCCATAAAAGCAGCGCAGGATTTTGCAGTTGTTGTCATTGAAATCAGGTGCTGCTTTTTGAAGTGTTTTGCTGTCCTTCTTTAACTAAAATGTAAATACGTGCTTATAATGTCCCTGTTTAATTACCTGAACCACTCAGATGTCTGAGGGTGTGATACTCCTTCCAGTGTGACAAAAACTAATGCAAGCCACGCAGGCGCTGGTGCCTTCCAGAGCTAGTCAGTCCTCTGCTGAGGGTTACTAGAGAACAGCAAAAAGCCCTCTGAGTAGGAGCCAAGAGGTTGACTCTGTAACTCGAGTGCCAGATCCAAGAAGAAGGTGCCAAGAGGATTAAGCTATCTTTAAAATAAAGCTTTTTGAGTATCAGGCTTTTAGTTACATCTGGTTTGATCATAAGCTGACTGATACTGCAGAAGCTTGGCTATTAATTCTCCTGGAAAGCATCTCTGAACCTCTCCACATTGTAAGGCTTTAAAAGTATTGCTGCATTTGAACATATAATTCATGCTTGTGGGTCCAAGCTGATGTCTTGTTGCAAAATGAGTAAGTCTGAGTATCCTCAGGTCCAGAAGATGGGATAAACATGTGCCAGACTTGCATTACCCAGTTCCAGGATTTTCAATAGTGATAAGGACATAATGGTAAAATGTGAATGTTCAGACCTTCCAAATGCTCCAGTTTTAGCAATTCATTAAGATTATGTGGGGAAATGCACAATGAACATAGTAACTGCCAAGTTTTGTCTTATTCTGTGGAACCATGTTTATCTGGTTGGCAGGGAGAATGGCTTTTAGAGCAGTCCTTCTCCACTTGTGGTCTCTAAGTTATTAGCAGATGAATATCCAAATGAAAAGGAGAGGAAAATAAAGAGCAGACTCTCATACATGTCATTAGTCATATGAGCAAGCAAATTTAATCGAAGGAGTAGAGGGGAACAAAAGCAATAAATGAACATTAAGGTTAACCTAACTTTTATACATTTGTTACTGAGAACTATGCGATCTCACCATGTAAGTTGTTTCTTTTCAAAGCCTTAAGCAATTCTTCCATTTAAAAACAGAAAATAAAAGAGAAAAGTTGAGGAACACTGACCTAGCTTGTATCTATGAAAAAAAGTCTTCTCAGTAAGCATTCCAACTCATGAGCAAAGGCTTTGAAATCTTCCCCGGCTTGTAATGGAACTGAATGAGTTCAACGGTAAATATGCAACAAGTGTAATGCCTGTTTCCGCTCTTTGTTCCCCTGAGAGCCATTTAAACAAAACAAATTCAGTGCACACTAATAAAGTGGGTAGGTAGCTATTGCAGCTTAATAGCTTGTGCTTGACCGTTTTCCTTGGCAGGGGGTTTAAAGAGTGTTTCCATCTAGGTTATGATATCTTCATCATGGACTGTTATCAGGAATTGCGTTTCCCAGTGTCAAGTCCCAGCGCTGAAGATAAGCTGCTCTTCAGGAGCCTGGGACTGCTCCAGGAGACACAGAGTTAAACACAGTGTATGTGCTGCTCCCCACGGCCCATTGTTATTGCTGCAGCCTTCTCCACTGCATTCAAAGTGTTTTCCAAACAAAGCATGTATTGGAAGTTTTTCTGTTTGCTTTTCTTTCTTCATTTTTTTTGGTTGTGTTGGTTTTTGTTTTTAAAAAAAAAAACATTGGCAAATGCTTGGGTCTAGCTAGACCGATATTCGGCAGCTCTAGCTCCTTTCTTCAATTTCATTTTAGCAAAGAGCAGGATATACATGTTCTGCGTGTGGTGTCTCCTGAATCTGGTGCTCTGTGTCTAACGTAGCTATCTGAACAACACACACCAGTATTGAGCAAATTTGCTTAGCTACAAAGAAAGATGAGAACATGTGCTCCTTCAAGTCATCTCTGGCCCTCTGGAACTTGGCCAGTTCTGGTGCGGGAAACCAGATAAGTGATAGGGCATGGGGGACAGGGTAGTGCAAGAAAGATGAGAACCTGTTCCCCATTGCCTGTACTTAAAAAGAGTGGGGACAGGTTAGGGGAAAAGACTAACGGTCACAATATACTAGCTACTTGCATTGTATTCATGCATCTTGAGCCTGTTGAACACTCCTCTGCAGGAAGAGGATCCAGGCCATACCTCGTGCCACTTTTGCTGCAGCTGACCTGGGCAGTCCCCCCAGCCTGGCACTGCCACCTCCTCTGTGTAGCTCAGTGACTGCTCGGTTGTGGCTCCTTGTGCAAGCAGGAGGTAGGGGCAGCAACTGCCTGAGCCAGAAATGCTGCTCGGGATTTACTTGGCGAGCTACGCTTTAAGGTCCCCTACCCAGCCCCTGTGCAGATCTTGTGCTAAGCCTGTGCAACCATGGTGTGAACTTCCAAAAAAAGGGACAAAGTCATCCTCCATCTACAAATGGATGGCTGTGTGTTACTTCTTTGTTTTTCTAGTAATCTTTGGAAAGTGGAGGAAAAAAACCCTAGAAAAAAATGCTATGTCCTGAGAAGCTAATAGTATCTGGTTTCCAAAGGGTTTGTATTCATAGCTTGGCATCCCTGATGTTTGTCTTTCCTTTTGGGGGTTCTCCATCATCTACCAAGATGGGAGCCTGCACTGCAGCCTTCTCCTCGGTCAGGACATCTATGAGGGTTTACTTATGCCATCTCCATCTGTTCAGACCCTTCCTCTAATGTTGCAACACCATATTGAAATTAGCTGAAAGGGTCCCTAATCACTAGAGGTTGAAAAGGAGCTAGGTAACATGACAACACATCTTAGGGAAATTGTAACACTGCTGTTTGCTTAGTACCCTCTAACTGATGCTCTCCCAGTTCAGTTCTGCACTTTTTTTCTTTCTAGTTTGGTGTGAATGCACAGTCCTCTTCTACAAGATTGATTATCTAGAAATCATGCCTGAAAGATTTTTTAATTTACCTTCAGCATCTAAAGGAAACTGAAGTTCCAGCGCATGATATGATTAAGTGCAGTCTAGTTTTAATCAGAACCTGTTATTCTTGCCAGCTGAACTCCTAATTGGAAAGGAGCAAGGCATTTCTGAGGAGCAGCAGATTAACTGAAAAACTTAGGACATAATTATTCAGCAATGGGGGCCAAATTCAGTTAATAGCTGAGCTGAATTAAAAATACCTTGAAACACTAACATTTGGAGTTTATTTTGATGCTTAACTGCTTACTTCAAAAGGCTTTAAAAAAATATTTAAGCTTTAAGAAATTGAGTTGAGCCAGCATAAAAACAGAATTTCTCAGTTAATTTGGTCTTCTTTCAGTTAAGAAATAAACACATCTGCAAGTTTGGTTCTGTCTAACAAAAATGGGGATTTGGGCCCAAACAAACAAACCTTATTACATGGCTAATGCTGATACTAGTAACTTGTTCAGCTATGCACACATCGGTGGCTATTGTTTATAACAATTTCTATAGCTGAACTCTGAAGAGTTATTTTTTCGCCTCTCAGAACAACAGTATCTAAAATGCTCTGTGTCAAATTATATGCTTTGGAGGCTGGTTTTATGTGCCCTACTTTTTCAAGTGGCATAGATCACTGATTTAAGGAGTTCTGTGCAGCCCTCGCTGTTCCTGAAAACCCAGCCGTTCCGTTGGTGCTCACCTGTGGATAGAGAGCCTAATAGTTTTTTTTTAGCCTGGTAGCTTAAATGTCAGCATCGTGTCTTATAGCATATTTTGCATCAGCTTTATGTTTGGCTTGCTCTGGTACTTCGCAGGCAACTGCACAGCTACTCTGAGCCCCAGTCATGTTTCTAGTAATGGTCTTCAGCCACCTGAAAGCTACAAGAAGAGTTTAACATAAGGCTTTTTCCACCTGCCCTTCTAGTAGCCAGGTGCTGTCTCTGGTATCACTATCTGAAAACCAAAGCAAGGATGTTTTTCCCTTTCAGTGGGTGCACTGTTCTCCCTTTGTGTTGCACCAAACTGTACAGGAGCCCCCAAGGACCCTGAGCAGGGAGAGGTGGTGGAGTATGGAGCTGGGTGCTGCACCCCTGAGTGTGCTGTGGCTGAGACCACACGTGGTTGGGGCTGAGCAAGGAGGAAACACGGATGGGTGCCCATGGTCTCACCAGGAAAAACGCTACAGAGGTCTGTAGCATCTCCTGCAAATTGCTGTAGCTGTTGGGACTTGTGGCCAGTGTGAAGCCCTGCTCTGTGGTGGTCTTCTGTTAATACAGGCATCAATGGGCTACCTAGTCCATCCTCATAAAGGGAGCCTGTTTTGCAGAGGACATGACGACAAGAGCCTGCAAGCTTGAAATATCTGGATGTCTTCCAGTTTCTATTCCCAGAAGTCTCGTTTTAACAAATACTGTTGCATATACACACAGTACAAGGGGGTGCAGCAGGAGACTCAGCAGGAGATGGGATCATACAAAACATCACCAGCCTTGGAGCAGCACAATTAAGTAGCCTGCAGTAGATCTTTCAAGTCAAGGTGGAATGATGCCTTGTTTGTGGAATCTTATTAGCTGCCAAAGGTTCCATCCTTATATGTGTGACCAGCTACACTTTTGAATTTAGGGCCTTATTTTTCAGCCTTCTTGTAGTCACGTATGTGGATTTCGGGATGCGCCTAGGCAGGAATATTCAACTTATGTGAGAGCCAGCTGGTGAAAAGCAAGATGTTGGGAGTTTCCTCACCCACTCCAGCAGATGGTTAGTCTTCATTTGTAAGTCTAGCACAAGGCAGCATGAACAAAACTTTCCCCCATTCTCAAGTC
This sequence comes from Falco punctatus, assembly GCF_963210335.1. Classification (NCBI taxonomy): domain Eukaryota; kingdom Metazoa; phylum Chordata; class Aves; order Falconiformes; family Falconidae; genus Falco; species Falco punctatus. The sequence goes on along the minus strand of NC_137582.1, from coordinate 92,705,064 downwards.
CCCAAACTTTCCCCTTCTTCTGTCTGAGTTCACAGCAGCTGATAGTCCCCAAATTGTCCAAGACTGTCGTTGCTTCCTTTTTTAATTAGGTTTAGACATTCACAGACCTAGTTTGCCAAATGACTATACCAAAACCAGCTAGTGTAGTCTGCTAAAGGAAGTTCTGCAGTCTAAGAAGAAACTGGAAACATTTCTCCCTCTGCTTTCACCAGCCTGGATGAGCTGTTGACAAGTGCAATGGAGCCATTGGCCTCCAGGATCTCTCCTGCTTCATATAATATCTTTCCACCTCGGCATGCAGAGTCAGGCTCCTTACCCATATGCTCCTGGGAATATGGTAACAAAAGCAAATGCGCTTCCCAGGAAGGATTAAAGAACCACCTTGAAAAATAGGCAAGTTGGAAAAATAAACCATAGCAATATAAGCGAGCAAAGGAAGAAGAGCACAAATGTATTAGTCATCTCTTAATTGCTCTCAGAGGCCAATATGCTTAACATCCTGAAATAGAAAGCCCATCATTTCAGTTCTGCACATTAGCAATTTAAAAAGAAATAATGTAAAGTGAGATCTCCCACGAATGAAATCGTATATATGTTCATATTGTCAAACAAGTATTTTTCCTGTTTGCAACCTCTCAGTTTAAGCCCTCATACTTTATTATATTCAGGACTTCTATAAAAATTCTTTTTGAACAACAGGAAAGTTTTGCCTGGGTTTCAAGGAAGCTTATTTTATATTGCATGACCTGAGTGTGCCAACATGTTATTAATTTAGGAACAGTTTTGAGTGAATAAGCTTGTGAGCTGAGCAAGAGCTCTCAGGCTTGAATATTTTCTTGCTTTGCAGAAGCCCATACATCAGAGGTGAGGCCCATTTGGTCCAGCATAGCCAGCAGGTGCCTATCAGCAGTTGGGCTCCCATCTTTTAAGCATTTTCATTTTTCAGCCACCAACAAAATCTGTGATTTTGTGGGTAGTTTCTTCAACCACTTATCAGCTCGTCTCCCCCTCTCCCTGTTGCCCAGTAAACATAAAGGAAATTGTCAAAGCGGGACTGTTTGTTTTGTGCTTATAGACGCCGTGATCTGCTCCACGGACCTCCAGGGACTGTCCATTGTTCTCATTCCTTTGGCATATTGGCTGTGCCAAAAAACATCATCCTTCATCTTCAGTCCAAGGGCATTTCCCCCTCCCTTTCCTTCCTCCCTCTGACTTTTTTTTCTCTCATTCCTGCTTTATGCACTGGTAGTATTTCAGTGCTCAGGATTATTTGGTACAACTTCTGGGCATCCACTTTGATGCACTTATTCCTCGAGTACAGGTCTGGTTTGGAGGCATCAGATCCTTTCTGCATAATGTGCCAGGGCTATGAAAACAGTAGCCTTTTGAAATCAATGTGTGTGCATATTAATTGCAGGTGCATGGTTAATACTGTGGGATCATAGGTGACCTATAATTTTGCTCAGCGTTGCTTACCTAACAGGCCACAACCATAGTCAGGCAGGTTTATGGTTTTTACTATGTTTCCCATGAGGTGTTGCTCGCAGTGATATTTTTGATGATGGAGAAAATTACATATTGGAAAAAACCTTTAGTGTTTATAATTACATGGCTGAGATTACACGGTACCACACTGAAGAGTGGTTGTTATGTGAAAATGACCAATAATGTTTTAAAATTAAATGGTATTTCTGTTTTCTTTGAAATTAATGTCTAGTGCTTTATTTAGGTATTTCTCTAAGAAAGTGTGAAAGTACGTACTTGCATCAATTTTTAGAAGTACTTTCTAGCAGTCAATTAAAATGTTACTTAAAAGGGGGCCAGGCTGAGTACTAAGCCTTTTCATTTCCAGATCACAAGCCTAGTCTTTCTGGCAGTCGCTCAAGAGTCTGTAAATGAGGGGGGGGGGGGGGGGAAATACAAGCCAAAAAAAGAAAAAGAAAAAGGAAAAAGACAGACCCTGGGACAAAGTATAAAGTGAGAACTCTAGGCCTGGAGTGCAAAATCAGATTTGGGAGTTTAGGCTGGTTTGTAATCTTGATCAGAAACTAAGCTGTCCACCATCAGCACCACATCGCCATCATAGATACTGGTCTTGCTTATGCCTTCTAGTGCAGGAACCAGTGGGGCCTAAAGAAGCTGTTCAGCCACAGAAGAAATGGTCTATGACCCAAAAAGCTGTCAAGTGAAGCAAAAAAACCCCAGTGAGGTAACACTCTAAGGGCAGCACAAAGGCACAAGGCTGACAAGACTGGTCAGCCCTGGAAGCAGAGACCTTGAGGCACACAAGCTGCTCAACAGTCGTCCAGGTGCTGCGTAGCTGTGGGGAAATCACCTTGGGGGGGTGGGGGGTGGGGCAGCGCGAATTAGAGAAAAATTGGGTCCTAATAGAAACATAATATTACAGAAAGCTTTTTAGGGTAAAACACAGCTATTGCCTTCAGGATGGTTGGCATGCATGGATGCTACATCACCATGTGGCAGAGGAGACAGAGGAAAGGAACAAGGAAGGATGCATGCTGGCTGTATGGAGCTGTGCCTAGTTATGGGGGGGACACCTGCGGAGAAATCATGAAGGTGCTTGATCTCTCTAGTAACGGGGAAATTAAGTGGCCTTTGCCCATGGGAATCAGAAATTCAGACTTCACTATATCCTTGCAGAGAGGCTGATGACTGCCAAAGACTAGCGTGGGTTTTGTCTTTATACATTAATCACAGCTTGGGGAAAGCTTGAGTGAACAGTACACCTCGCTATACTGATTCCAGAACGAAGTATAATTTCCTTCTGCAGTGCTCCCGGTCTTGGTGCACTTCATCAGAGCCAAATGCACACACTGGTCTCTCAAACAAGCTCAGTGGGAGTGGTGGCATTTGCAGCATCTGTTGAGCTGACTGCCAGCCCTCCGCTGCTGGTGGATGCTGTAGGTAACAGCAGAGACAGCAGAAATATCAACATCAAAGGGAAGGAATTCAAAGAAAGAGTATTTGGAATAAGGTCTTTAAATACTGTTGGTTTGCATGCATGTTCACTAATCCTGTATTGCTGAGAGCCAATACTGAAACCAAGGGTCACTGAAGGAGAAACGAATGGGGAAAAGTAATTTTTGAGGAACACCTGGGGAATAGGATCTCCACTATCAACTTTGTACAGTGGGACCAAAGGAAATTCTTTGGGTTTCATTTGTACCTGATGTTACGTCTTACAGCCCTGGAGCCTTCCTTCATTATGTCAGGGTAACTGCTCTTGAATTTAGCTGTGAGCAAGGGAAACCACAGGAAAAAATGTTTCTGTTAGAAATCCAGGATATCTACAGTGGGCTGGACGTGACCTTCAGAGCAGAGAGACATGACGTTGGCAGTGCTGTCAAGCTACAGCTATGGAGGGAGTTTTTACCTTGCCTTAACAAGGAGAGAACTGAGCGTAACATACCACATGGGAGTGGAAAAAATGGCCATTGGGCTTGAGGCTGAGCTCCTGCAATCACCCTGAGCAATGCTCTGGACCCACTTAACGCTAGCCGTGTTTTACAGTCAGCGACTGAAGAAAGCTTGTTGTTGCCAGGCATTTTGGTGATTACCTGTGCCTGCCGGATGCCCCTGGCAGCCGAATGACAAGATTACAGGGCAAACTAGCAGGGGAGAAAACTGACATTATTCCTGGTGGAGCATCACGCCGAGAGCCCAGCTTCCTGCTGCAAAAACAGGAAATATTTTCTTCTGGAACAACGCTAGGCTGAATTCACTGCTGGGTACATTCACAAAAGTCCCCACGCCTTTATAATTAGGCAGTTTTCTGTGCCCAGTGTCCCAGGAATAATAAAGAGAGAAAAGGCTTTTCAGGTAGATTCATTTTGTCTTGCCTGTAAATGATGGAGACCGTGGGGGTTTGCATGCTCTGGTGTTTCAGCCAGTCTGCTCCTAAATGGTCTACCTGGTTGGACTCCTCCTAGCTGCTCAGGGGCAATGTTCTATAGTGTGTTTCACTGTGAATTGTTTCAGTATTGAGCTTCAATTTTCCTTTGTGATTTCCTCCCCCACCTCTTCCTGGAGCACCTGCAAGACACCCAGTGGGTACCAACAGCAAGGCAAGGAGCACAGGTGGACAGGCGGAACTTTTTTTCTTTTTTTTTTAAGGTGAGCTTCTCAGCGTTGAACTGTCAAAAGTACTTTTTTAATTTTCTGTTGTAAGCACTCCTACATGTGAATTGTTAGTGTCCTGTAAGCAGCATTGAAATGGATTATTTCAGATAATTTGAAAAGTTTCCAATATACATTGTTAAAAGGCTTCCCCCTCCCCCTTCTTTCCCTTTATGGCCTGTACCCTCAGGCTCTTTAGTTTTAACAAAATTAATCTGCGCTGATAAAATTAATTAATTAATTAATCCATTCCTCTAACTGAGGGAATCTGGAATCAGCTATTTTGCACATGTGGGATTGTGATAGAGAAGTAGAGAGGTTCTTGTTGAAGTATGTGCTGATGGATTAAGTGTTTGGTATGACTGGGGCAATCAAATTACTAGTGCAAGCTTTGGAAACTGTATCACAGAACATAAATACCTAAAAAGACTGAATATAGACTGTACATACAAGCCCTAGGGGTCTTGTTTGTTTTATTTTCAAAATCAAACTCAACTTCATTTGAGCACAGTGAACTACATAAATCATTTCTCTTTCTGTACAATTAAACATTTTAAAATAATTGACCCCTCCCATCCTTAACATATATACACTCCTGCCTGATAGGTGCTTTCAACAAGCTGAAAGTACATCCTCACGCAAATGAGTCCAGCTCTCCAGGCAAAAGTCCAGCCCTTGCAGTGAGCCTTGTCCCAGGCAGGATGAAGCAATCAACATCCACATCTCCACCGCGCAGAGCTTCACAGAGGGGAACTTGTTGCTATTTCATTCTGCAGCTGAAGAAACATACAGTAGTGGCAGGGAGCCTTGGGGCAGCTGATTTCAAGACTGATTTTGCAAGCTGTTCCTTACTATCTGGCATTTGTAAGATTCACCTTGAATAACTGGTTTTCCTACTGAACTCTCAAACTCTTGCCAGAAGAGCATCCTGCTGGCTGAACGTATTCAGACCATCCTTGAACTACAGCAGATGGTCCCAGCCACACTGAAGTCCAATAATCAGTGATTTTTTTTTTCCCCTGGCAGTTGTAAAAATCTGCTCTACCCCTTCCCTGGGAACTTTGCTAATGTGAACAGTAAAGGCTCTCCCCAGAGACAGCATCCCACTGGCTTCAGCTCTGTTCTGACAAAATAAGGTAGGATTAAAAAAGCACAGTTGCTTCCAGGCAGTCAGTTTGTGGTCAGTCACGTGGTGAAATAGCTTGGGCATAAATTTTAATTTAATGCAGATCAACATCAAACATGTGAATGTCAGTGGCTGATAAATTTAATTGGGTGTTTGTTTAAGAGCATTGCAGGAAGTATGTGCTTGAAGCATCAAAGACTGAGTTTTAGAACTTAAAACAATGCTCTGGTTATGTTTTTAGGAAGGGCTATCACCAGATCTGTGCTGTATGGCTGCTGCAGTGATACGTATTGCATCAGTTTCTGAACTTGCATGGCACTTACTAAAACACGCGTGTCCATAAATAAACTTACAAGGAACAATATGGTTGTGCATAAACAGACTTAGGAAGAACGATGTTGAGAGAACATCGTCATGGTGGGCAGCAAAGACCTGACTAGGTAATGCAATTATCAAGGATGCCTGCCAAATCTTAATTTTCTCCTCCTTTCATCCCACCTCCACATATGGTGGACACAATTCTCATGTGATTGCACACGACGTTCCTGGCAGTACTGTGAATGCACAGAGTGGCTCTGGTGAGAAGCTGGAGCTGTGGGAAGAGGCCCCTTCCTCCAAAGGAGGACATATCTGCTTTCCCTATCCACAGTGGGTAGGACAAAAGTGTCAAGCCATATCAAGGAGATGTAGATTAGACTTCATGAAGAAATTGTGAACGGTTTTCCAAGCAGCAAAATGCTGGTGTAGAGTCACCTGGGAAGATGGAGGAATTGTCTGTCCTCAAAGCATGAGACTGGCATCAGAAATAAGGCAGGGCTAACTCTTTCTGCATCAAAGGAAGGGACTGAACTAGGTGGCTTCCGGGTTCCTTCCACACATTCCCATTCACTCTGAGTCCTTGGTTTTTGCCTCCTTTTCAGTAGCAGCAGAAGCGAGAAAGCACATAACAAATGAGGCAGGCGTTGACAGAAGGGGAAAGGAGCCTTTGGCAGCTGAATGTGGTCCTGGAGAAAGGCATCTCTCCCCAGCCCGTGCCACAGAGCTCCTGTGAGGTGCTGCAGATGTTTTGCAGCTATCAGTTGTTCCCAGCTGGCGTTCTGGCTGCACCCACCTGCAGTCTCATTTGAAGTATTAAACCCTAAAAATTTAAACTGAAATTAGCGGAATATGTCTCTGAAAATGTGATTTTGACCTTTCCAGAAAGTTACACCTTTCTGTGGATCAGCTGCCTTTCTGTAAAATGAGGGTAATACAGCATTTTCAGGGGGATTGCATAAGCAAGTTTGTTAATACTTCCAAAGTGCTTGGATGCTGTAGCGATGTGCAGTGAGGATGGGGCCAGAAGGAAACAATGAGTTTTGTCCCCAGAGCAGGGTCTGAACAGCACGCCATAAAGCAAGCTGAGGGCCGCATGCTGAGTGACAAGAAGAAAACAAAATGCTGATTAAGTGAGCGCATTTCATTTTTTGTGTTGAATAAGGCAGGAATGCCAGCAAAAAAAGTAGTATGTGGTATCCTACTGAAGACTTCAGCCTCCTTTTGCATAAGGATTATGGTGAGTGATTTGCCTTGTCCTCTATGGTGAGGAATTTAAAGTATTGCTATGATACATGCCAATGTCTACCTTAAACTAAGAAATGGAAGCAACCCAAACAGCAAAAAAATCAGTTTTGTAAATTCGATGTCTGTGATCTGCCAGCTGGTAGATCACTCAGCCCTGCACACAGAGGAGCTGACAGCAGTGGCGGGCTGACCTTCTCCAGGCTGATCCATGCGAGGGATTTCAGGCTCCTTTGCCAGGAGTTGGACAAAAGTTGGTGCATAGCAGAGGAACTGTAAGGCTTGGGTATCCTGCCTTCACCCCAGATTTGGGGAACGATATACTGAAGCAGACACAGACTGTTTTTTTGTCTCTGTCTTTGTCCTGTGCTTGTTTTCCCTGGCAAGTCCTACATACCTTCTGTGGCCACTGTCTCAGGCTGCTCCAATGCATGGGATTGTCCTAGATATAAAACTAAAAAATGAACAACTGATATCCCCACCCTGCAGAAATGGCCCAACCATTGTGCTTTTTTTGTGAGAGGTGTTGGGCAGCTCATGTGTTGTAGCTCTATCTGCCGCATCCCATAGCTGTCTTGTTACTGGCAGCAGTGGCCTAAGGCCATGAGGCAGAAACTGTAGAAAGATTTAAAATCTTTTATTGTAACAAGTAGTAAGGCTAGAGGAAAAAACCTGGCAAGCACTAAGGCCTGAAGATAGACTTATGTGCCTGAGAGCTCATTTATTTGGATGTCAGCTATGCCACTGAGGGCTACTGCATCAGCGTACAAACCTCTCTGGTCTTCAGCATGTCAAGTAGAAAGTACGTTGGACAACATAGTGCTGTGGTCCCATGGATTAGGAGTGATCTTGGAAGAATGTAAGGGGAGTATCTCTTGAGAAGTATGGAGCTCGGAGGTGGAGGTCTACCCTAATACAACAGCAATACCTGAAGGTGCCTTGTCTTTCCGTACCAAAGGTGAGGTTGGGTCATGCCAAGCTTCAGCTGCCCAGGGCCACCCAGGAGTTCTAGGCAGTCTGCACTGAACGAAAGCCTCTCACTTTTTGAAGTTTAGGCATTCCTCCAGGCCCCAAGCACTGAGGGACAAGAAATGAGTTGTATCAACCCCTCTACCTTCCTCCTCTCTGCCTCATGCACCCTCTGGGCTCTCTCCCTGCTCAGAGGAGTCACACCAGCTCACCCCACTGCAGAGCCTCCTGGCAGTCCCTGTTGCACTGTTTCAGATGATTAGCCAAAACACACTGGAAGAAAAAGACAGTGTTTTCTTCTTCCTGCTGACATTCTTACTACAGAGGACTGAGAATGTAAAAGTGCAGAGTAGGTGGCCATGCCCTATTGAAAGTCAGGGGAGGGGAAAACCTGTATATTGAAATGACAACAAAGAACTACATGATAAATATTAGCGAATTAATAGGGTTCAGGGATTTCCCTCCTCCCCACCCTACTGCCAAGTGTACAACACCAAGGATTTTTCTCCACAGGGTGCTGGCTTTTGCATCTGTCACTTGCTACCCTTTTCTTTGGATGTGGCAATCAGCAGGGGAAAAAAATCCTGCTTTTCCCCAGCCCTCCCGGTAAGCAAACCTAAGTCGTGCTCAGGCTCCTAGATTTCTTTTGTAGTTCAGAAACAAACATAGGGCTTCTGACTATCATCTAAGAATTGCTATGCATGGTATGACTATCTGCTAGAAGAAGAGGCAATGAGCCTATGGGATAATCCTGCTCTGGTGATTAAAATTCAGAAGTCAAGCTGAGGCTCTTAACAGCACTCTGTGAACTGTACATCCTTCACGAGAGCCTGAAGTGCTTTGCTCTTCATTCCAGCAACCTGTCTCCAAGAAAACCTACATCCTTATTTTGCAGAACATAACCTGGAATGGTGTAAAGTGCCAGGCATTGCCACAGCACATGAGAAATGCTGTGGTTCTCCAAATGAAATGGACTGTGCAATGCACAGAGACCAAGGTACAGGTTTCCACATGGACACAGCTGACATGGCATACATGTGTGATAAGAAGGTGTACAGAGGGGCTTCTGTCTGATCATAGCTAACCTTTGTTCTGTCTCTTTAAGAAAAACCTGAAAGAATGATGCAACCTCCAGTAAAACATGTCTCATTCTTTCTCGCTGTTCCTCTTAAGCAGATGATGCAACACCTGAGGCTTTTGACGCATTGAACTGATCTCACAGCTGACTAATGAGGAGGCAGACAAGCAAAGGTGAGACTGAACTGAGCGAGGTACCGGCATAATGGTCTTGAGGCCTTTGTGTAACTTCTTATGATCAAACATTATTACATCAGCAGAAAAAACCAAAAGAGATTATACTCCTCTGGGACTCCCTAATTTTAGATTACAGAGTGAGTTAGTCAGATGAGAGATGCTTAAAATGAATAAGATCATCTTTCTATGCGCATTTGGGAATTCCTTGTTTCAATCACAAAACCCACTAATAGAGCAGTGGCAAAGTGAAAGCTGAAATTCTCCTTTCAGTCGATTTCTGCCCTCACTTACCCCAGTGCAGACACATTCCTGCCTGGTGGCCTGGCTCAGCTGCAGCCAAGGACACGGGGTCACTCCTGGAGGATCTTTACCGATGCTGCTGATGCTTGCACTGCAGAGCACTCTGCCCAATTACAGATGGAAAAATCCATATATTAAATATTTTTTTAAATGAACACATTGCATCTGGTGGTTGAGGCACTGTAATTACAACGATTTGTCATTGTCCATAGTGTTGCTGCTTTGCAAAATAAACAGTGATCTTACAATCTTTCAAAACATGGTGGCCTTAATCAGCTTTTTCCTGATTATTACTGTCATCCTCGGTAGGTATTCAGTTAATGGTCCTTCTTTCATTGTGAAGCTTGAATTAATAATGTTTGGAATATAATGCAATCAATTTCAAAGTGTCTTGTTAAATCTACTGGAACTCTTATTTTAGTTCAACCGATATTATAATGATACTTTTGAGAGAACATGGATTTCTTTGACATTGTACTCTGAGACTTACTGATTAACAATAATAAAATCTGGCCTGACTTGCCTATCTGGAATTTCTAGTAGAAAGCTAATTGGCTGAATAATTTCCCCCCATTGGAGATTATAAAGATAAAAGAGGAGAGATCAGGGGACCTAATTGTTTTTTAATGGAGACAGTTGATACACAAACTACTGTTGCATTAACCCAGCGAGCTGAGCACTTCCATGTGAGACGTGGCCCACGCAGAGCAGCTCAGCAGTGCATTACCAAGCCGCTTGCAGAACACCTTCAGGAGCAGATTGTTGCTTCTCTGGGGAGAAAACCCCAACACTGTTAGCGGGACAGGACAAAGCCAACACCAGCTCATTGTACTGCCAAGGCAGCATGAAGCACAACCATCCATCTGTGACTGCTGTATCTTGGTACTATTGATGAACAAGAAGTGAATCCTAAAATGATAACTTATACTCAAAAGCAAAATCCCATAAATCAAATAAGTGTGCACAAAAGAAGTAGGGAGGAAATGGCAAAAGTGGCACATTGCTTCCAGGATATTGTCACCCAAATGTTAATAGAAACCAAGAATTTCTAGGCCAGGTGCCTTAATGAATGGCCCCATCTCTGAAGCAAGCCCTTAGAGTCCCACTAGTGTGGATGTGAACTGCAAGGGCTCTGTCCTTACAAAAGCTTGCACCTGAAATGGACAATGCACCCACGTGCTCCAAGCATCCTCTCTCCAAGGGTGCCCATGTGGAAGGATGTGCGAGAACCCCGTTCAGTAACCCTTCCTGTCTCAGTCCCACCCTAATCTCTAATAACTGCAGACTGGCTTAAGGCCTGAAGCATAACATTAGTCTTTCTTCTTAAATTTGCATGATTATTTGTAATTTTTTTTTTGGTAGCCACATAAATTGTCCAGTCTCTGAGTTTTGCTGTGCTCACTAGTGCCCTGGGGCACAGAGCTCCTTGGTCTTCGTGAAGTGCTTGCCCTCTCTCACAGTTTTGTAGCCATCCCCTTTTAGAGCCACCGGTTGTCCCCTTGCTGTTCTGTTGCTAGTTGGGAAGAACAGAATTTCCACACATTGAATCATTCATCATCTATTGTATTTTTTCACCTCCCATTTCTAGCTTCTCCTTAGCGCAAGAAACTCAGCGGGTTTAATCACTTTAACCTGAGCCTTTCTAGGTTTTTGACTGCTCCTGTTATTCCCTTCTGAAAAAATTTTGGTTATTCAACAGCCATTCTTTTAGGGTAAGCAGCACTGAGCATGCTGTTCCAAGAGGCCAGCCCATTCATTTGTTCATCTTTCAAAATTATGACATTTTTTTGTATTTGTCGTCACCTCATTCCTTATAAATCCTTCTTGTTTCCTTTTGAGTGAAGCTGGGGATTGAGCACAAATCTTTGTTGAGCTGTCTGAGCTTGAAAAATGTGTCTATTTTCACTAATTTTTCTATAAGCTAAGGACTAAAAAAAAACTGGGGAGGGAAAAAAAAAAAGATTTTACTTCTCTCCTGCCCACCTGGCAAACTTTACTGCTCCATGCAAAGTCTCAGGGACTCGACTTACAAAAAGGCAGTCTTGATCCAACTGGTGTACGCTTCAGGTAATTAGGAGCAAAAGTAGATCATTAGAAGACACACAGGTTTTTATTTGCCATAAATTGTGTTCCAACATAAAAGACTAAGATAATCTCAGAAATACCAAGCTTGTTTTCTCGTCATAGCATTTTTTCACAGACTTTTCTTTCTGTAACTTGGCAGTACTGCAGTAAATAAGGAAGTCACAGAGTTTGAGTCAAACTATGGCCAAACATAAGACATAAGATGCAAAACTGGAAAAGTTTAACATCACAGCATTATTAACCTTTAGCCTCATTAAGATCTAGTGGATAATTATAATTCCAGGCTTTTGCCTATGGACTGATGCATTTGGATAGCAGGACTTATGATTATAACTTTACCTGTGCTGATATAAATATTTACAGCTTATCAGCTGTCCCCTGGATGCTGTTTTATAGTGTCAGCAAGTTTAACATTTACTAATCGCAGGATGAAGTAGGAATGTGAAAGCAATACTGCTTCTCTGTAGCTTCTCAGTTTGCTGTGCAGCACTCGCAGGCTAAAATCCACCCAAAAAAAGAAGACGACTCATACGGTATTCAGGATCCAGTGCAGGTGAGAAATTACATGCATGACAGGCTTGGTAGCCTGCCCAAGTTTTGCACAGTGGGGCTTGGTTTGCAAGAGCCATGTCTGATGTGGGATTTAATAAGGTAAGCGAAAGGAATGGGTGATGGAGAACCTCACCTAAAACAGATTAGGATGCTGAGCTCATACTGGTCTGCAGACGGGCACAAAGCAGAGCATTGACCAGAGCCAGCAGAAACTTTTGTTTTGTTGGTGGTTGCCAGGTAGCGTAAGCCTTGTGGAGGGTTTATTATCCAAATAACAAAAGAGGAGGGTAGGTTTTCACTGACATAGAAAGATTACATTGCTGAGGTTCATCTCTCCACAACAATTTTCTTCCCGTTGTTGCTTTTTTCTGTCTTCTTCTAACTACAAGTAAAGCACGTCAGAAGTGGGAGAAGAAAAACAAAGTTCAGCCTGTAAAAAGGGTGGAAACTTGATTTCAGAGTGGGTTTAAGAGATTTCAGAACTTTTCTAGCACAGGGAGTTTATAAGTGTGAGCTGCTGCCTTGCCCCAGGACTGCATTTATGAGATTGCTGAAGTCTGAAGCTGTGAAGCAGCCTCTTAGCTGCAGGGAAATACGCACCCCAGAGTAATGGGGTAATCACTGTAATGAAGTAGTGGGCTGGTATGTGGTTGCCCACCCCAAAGTCCTGGTCTCTCGGGGTAAGGGACGTGGTCAGCATCCACATGTGTTTGGCAGCAGCAGGACATGTCTCTGTGCTGCTGGTGTCACCAGCGCTCACAAGGATGTGAGCGGGCTCCCCAGTGAGGGGTACAGAACAAAAGAGGTTCCCCCGGGTTTTACCACACTCCTTACATGACGTGTTGGCCTGTCTCTGTCCATTAAGGATCACGGTGATGGCTGTGGTGTTTTATTGAGCTGCCTGCTCTCAAAATGCAGCCTCCAGCTCTCAGGTATTTTCACCTCCGCACAGCTGAAAGTGTCGGAGGTGGTAGGGATGGGCAGGGTGTTTAAACCTTACAAGAGGCTTTTCCAATTCTCTTTTGGCCTTGTCCCCCAGAACACCAATATCCCAAATTACTGGCTTTTTACACAAACCACTTGCTTTATTCTGACTGCCTCTGCTGGAGTTATTAACCACAGCCCAACCCCTGTACTTCACAAATGCTCATTTCAGAGCACGGCAGTGTGGTGGGTGAGAAGGAATCTGACGGCTGTAGGAAGCAGCAGGGCAGGGCAAGGCAGGCACAAATGCTGGAATGGTACCACGGGCTGGAATGGAGAAATCTGTGTCTTGTCTTCCCTAGGAATGCAATCGTGGAGGTTATAGCAGGAGAAACAACCAGCAAGCTAAGTAATTATGATGCAAATCAGTAATAAAAAAAATACATTACTGCATTCCTCCAGGAGTTGCCTTTACTTTTAGCCTCCTAGCCCTCTTCTGTGGTACACAAGAGTTTCCTGTAAAGAATTATTTCCACTGCTGTTATCAAGTTTGCTGACAAGGGAGAGCTTAATTTACAAAATAATTGTCACTTGCTGCAGTGTCTTCATCGTGACATTATGTGTGGCATCCCAGCCTGGCGCTAGATTCCTGTATAAGCTTCCTGCTCCAGACAGGATTTTATGCTGCCCATTGACGATGACTACTTCCCTTAAGGAGCAAGTCAAAAGCACTAATGGCCAAAAGTGCCCCATGTTGAAATTAGTGCCTCTGAATGGATTGTGCTTATCCTTTCCTGGTCAAAGGGCTTTTGTCTTCAAAACTCCCAAACCAGCAAACCCATTTTGACCACAAGGCTTGGAGGTTCACTGCCTCTTGGTGTTTCCTGATGGCATCCAGCACTGTAGGAGTGCACCTTGCTGAGGGGTTTCATTCAGTATTGTGAGTTATTCCTAGGAGGAAAAGGGGGTTTTAAGGGATGGGAGAAAGAACTTGGAATTGCTTTACTTTTTTAAAGCCTGCTAGGAATACTTCTCCTAGGCAGGCTGCTTTTCACATTGTGTTTTCTTCCTCTCCTCTGGTTTTCTTTATCAAAAGGAAGGATGTAGTTGCTCACAGACCTGGGGGAGAGGGAGGTTGCCTCTGCCGGTTTTGTTGTATTCATTTGTGGCCTGGTTTCTTAAGATAAGCAAATCTTGTACAGGCATGTCATCTGTCTGTCTTCCTACACAATTATTCTTGAATTTATTGGCAAATTTCATTCTAATTTGATAGAGGCACTTGAGATATCAATAATACTAAATTTACATAAGTTTTAAGGAAACAGATGATAGATAAGCAGGGAAGGTGGTGTTAACATCCTTACTGGGGGACCAGCTAATGATCTGATCCTTTATATCACAGAATCCACATGCTAAAAATCTGTAATTCTGCCATCTGTGGAGCTACATGCTACAGGCTGACATGCCAAAGGGCGTACAGAAAGTAAATATTGTATTGTTGAGATGTGAATAGTGCTAAATTATATATGCAAGTGGAGCATAAAGGGCAAGAGAAAATACAGCACATTCTGCAGCCCCACTTGCACGTGCAATAGCCAACAATGATTCCTGGCTATAGGAATCCTGCTGAGGAATCTGGGGACTGATTACCATCTAATCTTAGAGAAGAGCCTTGGGGAAGACTCACCAGCTTCCTGACTTAGTTTTTGTATTTGAGAGCAAGCTGCTCTGAGCTCTGGCAAGGTGGTGCCAGTGCAGTATCTATGCTGTTCCCAGATTCCTCATGTCACAAATGTTAATCAAGAGCAACGGCATGAAGGGCAAAGGTACTAGTTGCAGAAAAGGACAGTGGGTCAAAATCACTTTTGTCATCTCCTATAAATCTCACAGTTCTACCTCCAAGACTAAAATCTAAAACTGCCTAGTGTGCAACTTCTGTGAACAACCACACAAACCTTAAATTGCTGGCACTGCATTACCCTGTGCTTCAAAACCCACCGGCTGTATTTTTAACTACACTTAGGTTGCATGCTGTCAAGGGAAGTTAGAAACTCCATCTCTTTGCATTCAATTATATTGATGATCCTTTAAATACCAGCGAGTTACTTGCTCTGTGTTATAGCGACTTCTGGATTTTTGTGACTTTCCAGCACGTACAGGCAAGGAAGCTCCTGTGCATTTGTCTATCATGGACTTATCACCAGGTGTTACAGAATTGTTTCTGTAGAACAACAGGCCACGGCGTCCTCTAATTTGTGACAGTTTAGCTTAGATAGCTGGAATTTAAAAAAAAGACTTTTCCTTAAAACAGAATGTCTTCTTATTCTACCAGATGTCTGTAAATAACACTTATGATAAAGCCACTTGCCAGCTGAGAGCAAGTCCTCCACTGAGACATGAGAAAGGCAGGGCAACATCTGCCACTGCGTGTGCAAATGGTAGGTCCCAAGGGTGTGTGACTGGGGGCAGAGAGGGAATGGCAACCTCAGAGGATGCAGCTGGCTGAGGTGAAATGCCATACTGTCACAATTAATAAAAGAACAGGCACGCTCGCCACAGAGTATATGCCCTGTGGTCTAAGAGACCTTCTTCGGCAGAATAACACACCTGCTCTACACTGTTGCTCTGTGAATAAGGCTATTAAAACCACTGGTGCAGCTTAAATCTAAAATTCAAGGCTGCTCAATGACTTAAAGGGTTGAGCCCTTTGCTACCTTATAGGACTGATACAGATTTCCATTCCCACCCTAAGTCCCTGATCCTCCCTGCTTAGGGATGTCAGTTCCGTACCCTGTAGGTCATTTCAGCTGAGCTTGACATGGGTGAGGGGAGCGGGGCTTGGCCAGATGGAAAACACTGCAGAGGCAGCGCAATGTCTGTCAGAGGAGGAAACAAATTGTGTTGTTCCCAAATGATCACTATAATCAATATAAAAAGGAGTGCTTATAACCTGAAAAGCAATTGCTGCTCAGTGGCTTTTTGCCCAGCCATGACCAAGCACTTTCTAGGAGTGGCAGTGCAGGAGGAAGGGATTGCTGGTGAGCCCTCCAGAGGGGAACTGGAAGACTCACAGAATAAATAGTATCAAAAATCTAATAAAATTTGGTTCTCTCATAGTAACACTTCAGGATCCTAGTTCGTTTTTGGCTGTCTTTCCAGCAGTGCTCAACCCGTGATCAAACCAGCCAGCCTTTGAGAGTTGGGCTGTTTGGGTGGAGTGATCGGGCTTTACTGGCTGTCTCTTAGGGATGTATTACTGGGCTTACCAAAATGGACAGTACAGCGCAGCACAGTCCGTATTCTCAGTATATTTTACTGGAGTTTCACATGTCTACAGCCACCACACCAATTACAGAGTCTCCACGAGCGGTCTGTGAGTGCTAAAGGGGCCTGGGAGAAGGCTTTGCTCAAACACAATTCTTCCCTTTGGCGGTTCTTGACTTTCAGAGGGAAAATGGAGTTAAGGAAGATGAATGGATAAGGAGAGACGGGTTTGGTATGCATTACACCCCTGGTACTGACAGTCAGAATCCCTGGATCCTGATCCATACATGCCTGGTAATGATCTGCCACAAAATGTACCAATTAAGTCCTGGTTGAGTCCTCAAAATATGTCTTCAAGATGTACATGTTTTGTTCTGATCCTCTCCAGAGGAGTGAATTCTACTTGTTTGCTGAAACTGATGCTTGGCACCATCATGGTATGGGACCTTTGCAAGCTGTTGTGCCTCCCCCATCTGTGAAATAACCCTGGGGGATATATGACACAGCGTGATGTAAAGATTAGTATTTGAATGTAGATTTATGATCTTGGAATGAAACTTGTGGTCCATGTAACATGTAATAGTAAGCAGGGTGGTGCAGTGACGTTTCTTTGGTAGTTGCCTGTATGGGCTAATAGAGAAAGCTCCCGTTAGCATGTGTTTTGCCTTGTGATAATTTATGCATGCATTTAACCTTGCTGTTGAAATTTCACACCTTTAACTGCTATCTGTGTCAGAAAATGGATGTCACCTAACTATTTCCCAGCCCACTGCCACACACTAATTAGCTCAGAAGGCAGCCCTGATGAAACTAAAGACGGGGATAGTAAAAAGTGAGTTGAGCCAAAAGTCAAGGGGTCTGCCACAATGGGCTCTGCCTCATGGGACAAAACAGCCAAAATTTGTTTAAAAAGGACTAGCATTCAGTTATTGAAGATAAATTCCTACATATTGTGTAACATATTGGTACAAACTGCTAACCTGAAAGAGCAGACAACAGCACTCAGGGGCACAGATACATATATAGGTTTTGTGCTCTACCTTAGAGAAAATAATTTGATGCACCATTCAGGAAAATGATTTAATAAAAGTACCTCTCTCATACAACAGAGACTTAGGGCCATTCAGTAAAATTATTTCATAAAAACACGTGTCTCATACAACAGAGACTTAGGACTGAGCTAGCCCAGTTTTTGCCTTAATATTGGCTTAATTGCAAACTCAAAGTGTTATGTGGGGCTTTTTTCCCCCCTTGCTTCAAGAACTTTTCTCCATCTCCCCAGTAAGCAAAAGGAAGATAACAGCAATATTCAAAGCCTAATCTATTGAGCTCAAGTTACCAGTTAACTGATGCCAAACCGATAAGCTCTGCTTATTGTTTAAGTTAACTTCTTAAGTTTCAAGCAAACAATACAAGCTCACTCATACAATTGCATGAAATGCCACTTGGCCTGTGGGGACACTCCTGCTGTGTCTGCTGGTGTTGTTTTCATCTATCTGTTTCAACAGTATCTCCACCATATTGCAGGATACCAGCTGCTTGAAAGTCCATTCCTGCTCTCACTGACACCTTAATATAAGTTGTCTTAAAGGATGAAAAGGGATGTGCTGATTTTCTTTGCAGGTTGCAAAGGCACCTGATAAATCAGGAAGTTTAACACAGCCATACAATTACTACACACAGCTGCATACAGCTACACAGTATGTTAAAAACTTGATAATGTATTCAGACTAAAACTCAAAAATACATTTATATCCATTCCTTAATTATTCAACAAAATGCCAACAGCTTGAGTGAGCTGTGAAAGTGTAAGCTTGGGACCCGCGGGAAGCCTTGCTGGCTTTCTCTTAGTTTCAGCAAACAAATAGAATTTGGAGTGCAATTCACTCCTGTGGAGAGGATCAGCACAAAACATATGCATCTTGAAGACGTATTTTGAGGACTCAACCAGAACTTAATTGGTACATTTTGTGGCAGATCATTACCAGGCATGTATTTCACTTCAAGTGAGTACAACTCCAGACTAAGGATTTTGTTGGAGTTAAATTGTTTTAAGATCTTTACTTTTGCTTTCAAGGAGAACAAGCTGAGTTCTTTTCCCTGGCACACCAGCAAAATTGTTCTGCAATTCCCAGTGAATTACACTTTCAAATCCTTTAAAAATCCTGAGGTTTCCACGGTGTCACTAAAAGACATCATTTGAAGGGAATGTCATTGCTCTTGCACGAATGAGGGTAGAGATTACGCAGAGAATTTTCATTTTCACTGTATTTTATGAGAGATTAAAAAACCCAGTAAAGGCCTTACTTGAATGTGGTGACCCCATACTGCGCCTGCAGCATTAGCAGTTAGAGAAGCTGTCTTTTCAGTTTGCATATTGAGTGTGTTGGCTGCTGGATTACACTGTGCCGCTGCTATTTCTGCTGCAGCGCAGAATGATGCTTTCAGATGTGAGCCCCAAAGAAGTGAGGTGGTCCAGGACTGGGGCACACTGGACTTCTATCCAGGCATCACAAACCCATGTGCCACGCTACCTCCCCCTCGGGACAGCTGAGTGTGGCTGGTCCTCTACAAGTTGGCACTGAGCCTCACAGATAAGATAACACAGTGAAAGTCCTGCTCTGTCCCTTGTAGCTAAATTGGGGATTACAGTCAGCAGGCCTCTGCATCCAGCCTAGCTCCTTGGAAAACCTGTAAATTCATGCATTTCCTTTTCCAGAGATGCTTGAAAGGCATCACTGGTGAGGGCAGTGGCTGTTGTGACTAGATTAATTAGTACATACGCACACTAATTCTACTAAACTTAGCACCTGTGTTTGCTAATCTACAACCCAGATGGAGGGTATCAGAAATCAAAGGAAAAAGGAAAGTAATTGCTCTGGCCTTGGGGATTAAAAGTTAAAATTATGATGGAGAATTTAGTCAACAGATACTTTTTTTACCCTCCTGGGGAAAAAACAAAAATATGTTGGTTACAATTGCCTGGAAACAACCAATGTGTTGCATATCTGCAGGCCGTGTACACCCTGTAGAATACATGGTATTATTGAATCATTTTCAGAACAAGTCCCAAGTAGGATTTTACAGACTGATCCTATTAATTCCCATCTATTAACTATCTGGCAGCAAGATCAAGGGGTTTTTTTGTATGTGGACTCTGGTGCAGAGTCAAGGACTTCCACCACATTGTCTCTTCCCACACTGTATACAGGGACTGAAAATTTAGTGCCTGGATGTTCCTGTGAGCAGGAGGTTAGACATATCCTCTTCCACTGCAAATAGGAAGGACATACAGTTAGGTAGTTGAATGTTACTTTTCACACTCTCCCCAGAGACTCTTAAAAACTTGTTCTCTTCAGGCCTGAAGGAGTACAGACTCCTGATAGCCTCAGAGGGATTTCAGGCAGATCACCTCTCCCCAAGGTATCAGCTGAGTTTTAGCAGCACAGACCAAGCTGAAGATCCCCAGGGCATGCTGTGGTTCCTCTCACCGCTCCCTAAAAAGTGAAGAAGTGAAAAAAAAAAAAAAAAAGTGAGAAAAAGTGAAAAGCTGGAAGAGATCACCACATCTGTGCTCAAACAAGGCTCTTGCTTGCTCTTCAAGCTCTCCTTGCTGCTTCCTCTCCTCCTGCACCACACCCGTGGATGAGGAGATGTGGCCCCTTTTGGCCCCGCAGGTCCAAGGTAAGGTGCAATGACCCCACATCTGCTCAGCTCTCCTGCTGCCTGGTGGAAGCTCTCAGCTCACCAAGGGGAGCAGGGAAGGAGGGTGCGGTGGGAGCCCCACTTCACCCAAGCTCAGTTTTGGAGATCCTCACTGTGCACAGTCTCACTGTGCCAAGACACAAGGGATGGAGAGACACCTCACTCTGCCATCTAGGTCTTTTTGGGATTTGCTTTGGAAGGAACCAGAGAGGTCATTTTTCCAGTACAATCAATAGCTAAGGGACAGAATCATTCTACCTCGCTACATCCTAGA
This sequence comes from Falco punctatus, assembly GCF_963210335.1. Classification (NCBI taxonomy): domain Eukaryota; kingdom Metazoa; phylum Chordata; class Aves; order Falconiformes; family Falconidae; genus Falco; species Falco punctatus. The sequence goes on along the minus strand of NC_137582.1, from coordinate 92,684,914 downwards.
CCTTGACAAGAAATACAGTGCGTAAGGCCGGCAAGACAGCAAAATAATTTATACTAGCTGAATATTGTAGATTTTTTTTAAAATGCATTTTCCTTAAAACCCTACTATCCTACACTATCCTTCCTGTTTAAAGAATACAAATGAAAAACATATATTTTAAGGTTAATCATGCTAATATGGCTGATTGGAAAGGATTAGTGTGGATAAACATGCAATAACTGATGTAAGGCACATAGCTTTATGTGCTCTGCATTGCACACTGGAGATGGCCAACTCTTACCCTTGACTGCAGAGGCTCCTACCTCCAGACACCTATGCTGCATTTAAACTAGGTGCTGGAAAGATGAGGGAGGTTGGATATTGCTCAAAATGTCCACCACCAGCAGCAATTACAATCAAATTCCAATTGCCTGTTTGGAGTTTTGAGGTACTTCATCAGCCACAATATATGCTTTGCTACACCTATAGCTCTGGAAAACTTGCTTTTTCTTTCTGTTTTCCCTCATTTGACTTTTTTCCAGCAGTGATTTCACTATTCAGAAGCCAGTGACAGCGTATTTTGTTTCTCTAACTATAGATTTCAGGTGCAAATTACTTGTAACGAAGTGTCCAGAAGAAGCTTTTACATTGCTTCTGTTCCTTCTTTTTGGGAAAAAAAAAATGCCTGAGAAATTCAGGAGGTGCTGGACTTTTGTATATCCCCACAAAGCAGATGAGATTCTTCAAAGTGAACAAAGCAAGCCAGTGACACATTAGCTTTTCTGAATTCCAGGGAGGAAAAACAAAATGGTAAAGTCCTGATGGAGACATTAGACATTATACTTTATCTTGGCTTGGGGCAGGAAGACTTGTACTGCCATTAGGCTGAACAAGATGAAAAAACATCTTTAAGTGGAAATGTAGACTTGAAACTCTATTCAGCTACTTTGTGTGCAAGCAGACTGTGACCCTGGTGTTTCGAAGAGTTGTAACAAATACTCAACCTCATTTGTTTAAAATGAGATAATGGAAATCATGGTTCTTAAAGCCACAAGGGAAGTTTTTTAAAAAAGAAAAGAAAAGAAAAGAAAAGAGAAAAGACAAAAGAAAAGAAAAGAAAAAAGAAAAGAAAAGAAAAAAGAAAAGAAAAGACTAAACTGTGGTAAGCAAAATTACAGCACTTTCTAATAAAGTACAAGCGGTTCTGTGCCTGCTGTATGTGGGTAACAGCATGAACGCTCCTGCGAGCATTCACTGGATTATAAAAGGTGGTTACAAGATCTGTATTATTCCTGCTAAAGCTAAGACTTACCAATTACTGAGAACAATATTATGATGCAGCTTCTGAAATGGCAACCTGCAGCCAGTTCTGCAGTCAGGCTGTTAGAGCTGGCTCTAAGCTGGGAACTTGGCAGAGAAGGAAACTGTTGCAGAAAGTTTTTACCCAGGGGATACTCTTGAAAATGTTGATAAAATCTGAAAACACAACTGAATCCAACGTTGAAAGGAGAGACTACACTTTGGAGCATGAAATGTGAAGTGTTACGCAGCTTGTTCCCCTCTACCCTGTAAAACGGGTCAGCAACAAAGCAGTTCACTTTCCAAAAATGTACTTGATGTGGAAGGTTGAAGTACCTTCGGAAGTTCACTAAAGACCCTGAAAAGTACAGCCAAATGGGTGATACAGTCCTTACTCCCCCATCCCAGAAAAGCTTACATTTCCCTATGATATCATACTGATTTTAAAAAGGAGGTTCAAGCACCATGGACGTCATCAAAACTGTGTCAGAACCCCTGCATGGAACAGACATATTAATAAAAGAAAGTGATCATTTGTTTGCCTCAGTGGTCTGATGGATCAAATCCACCAGAAATGTGTGAATCTGGAGGAATTCAGAATTTCATTCCCCCTAAGGGACTTGAAATTTCCCAGGGAAATGCATATAGAACAGGAAAACCCAAATACCCAGACTTCATAGAATAGATGTCTACATTCCTGTCCTCACAGAGATTATGTGTAATGTACAGTATCCAACCACAATCTGATCCGAGGCTTTTCAAAGCTATTTTAAAACTCGAGAACATCATGACACCAATTACACTGGCAATGCAAGATATGCTACAGATGTATGGGTTGGATTTCAACCCTGTGCAACTGGTGACTCAGCTTTGCCTGTTGCAAGCTGGCTATCAATTTGCAGAAGGTCACTGAGGTCCATTCCAAAATATTTTTTGTTCAGCCAAACCAAATGCTGACTGTTTTTCAAAAAGGTGAAGCTGACACTGATGTTTTCCATGATAGTAGCAGCCAACCCTAAAAGTGAGAGAAATATAAATACCTAGTATCAGTCACAGCTCAGGAGTCTGCACGTCATGCAATGAAAAAAATAAGAAAAGTCTGATTTAAAGCTCACAGGAGTTTTAGGTAAACTCACTTAAAGTAAACAGCAGGCTCTGAACTTTGTCTGACTTGGACTCTGTTCCTCTATTTGTGTTTTTAAAATAAGTAATTGTTAGTTTTGTGCCATTCCTATTTTGTCCACTTCTAATAAATTGATGAAAAGAAACCTTGCCCTAAGTTTTAAAACTTATTGTCTGTAATCTACTTGCTTTTTAAATATAGGCTAATGCTCATTAAGCACTGCACTGATTTGCTCTGAGGTCTTGGAGGGGTTGGTAGGGAGATTTATTCCCAGCAGAGTAAACAACATACTTCGCATCTACGTTTGCTAACTGGATAAAGGTTTGTCCTCAAATCTGAAAATACTGGAAGGATGGCTTTAAGTATCTAAGAGGAAAACTTTAAAATAACTGACTTCAGGAGCATTTTCCCATAGCAACGTGCTTTTAAAAATAATTGAGAGAGGTTAACAGAGAATTCCTGCATAATTACACAAATACGTCTTCATCTCTTACCACTGGTATCTTAATCACAAAAGCGTGTTGCAGAAGAGAAGCTGGACTGACTGGGCACCAGTTAGTCGTCTGCTCCAGGTAAGCTTGTGAAAATAAGCAGGAGCAGTGAGGTGCCTAGTCGGAATAACAGTTTAACACTGAATAAGGAGATCACAGGTTGGTCAACACCACTGTGAAACTGGCCTAACAATCTCCCTCCTGCCTAAAGCCTGGCGATAGTATTAAAGCTGATAACCATACAGAGCCTTTTGTCAAAATCCAAATGGCCAGGAACACTCAATCCCTATGAAAAGGAACTGGAGATAAAAAATGTCCTGCCTAAGATATTTGGCAGGACAGCTAAGCTGCACAACACAGCAGGCTTCTGCCAAGGTTTTGGCTCGCTGCCTATCTCATACCAAGCAAACACAAAACTGGTTGATTTTCTCCCATGACATGGTCACAAGTGTGAACAATTTACAACATCTGCAGTCACCAGTACAGACTTCTTCATTTTTTAAATGCTAGCTGCTTTAAACTTGTTGCCTGGTTGGTGTCTTCCTGGGGAAGATAGCTGAACCGCTGGCACATCTGAGAAGAATGTTTGCTGGAAGAGAAATGCAGGTTTGCCGGCAAAAAACAGCCTCCTCCTTGCCAGTTGAGGCCATTGATATCGCCTGTTCTGCTGGCTGGCTGTCCATGGACCAGCTCAGTGCGAAAGTGGAAGCAGGGAAGGACCACCATAAAAGGACCCTCAAGGATCCTCCGTCCTTCTGTCTCCTAATCACAAACAGAAGCCCTGAATGGATGAAAGTTGAATTTCCCTTTCCCCCATCATCCTATACCAGGTTTGTTTCTTCACAATATAGTTTACAATTCGCTGTTTGTTTGGGTTTTTAAAGTCTGTTTTCTTTTTTTTTTTTTTTTAAGAGCCAATCCTCTCCCCCAAGCCAAGTATTTATTCCCAGCTAAATCTTGCCTTGTACCATTTCTTCTCAACCCAGGTGTAACGTCTCCTTCTCTGGCTGCTGCTGGCAGCTTTTCCCTCATAGCAAAACTTTTCTAACTACATGACTCCAGCTGAAGAAGAACTTGAGTTTTCAGATTGTCTCCTGTATTTTCAGATTCCTCAGATGCAGCATCCTCACTGGGCAGCGGAGGGGAAAAAGGCTGGGGCACATCTGCCACGGGTCATTTGGTGCAGTGTACTTGGTACAGCTGGTGCCTCTCACCTTTCCTTGGATATGCTGGGTGTGCACTGAGCAAACATCCCAGTAGAGCTGCATGTGCTGGCCAGATCCTACTGATCCAGAGCAAAACTAGCTGGAATTTCACCCTTTACTTCAGATGCAGTAGGTCCTGGGACTCTAGTGGTATAAAATACAGAGCCCTTTGGATGAACAAAGGGATACATATCACTCCCTCTCTCCATTTCTCTCTCTCTCTGTTTTTAAAAATTCCAAAGTACATGGTATCCTTGATTTTAGGCTGCATAAATTCAGGCAAAAAAAACATTATGAAAGAAGTACTTGGTATTTCCAGGGTAGAGGCTAACAGCTCAAGACAACATTACTAGAATGCTGGAAAAGGAGTTTTGACCTTTGTGGGGTAAGGTATAAATTGGTGGTTACGCCTGGAAAGACAGTGTCTGCCGGGTTGACCGCACTGCAGAGCTGTACTTGCACAAGTTGGCAGGCATTCCAGGTAACTACAAACTATTTAACTCCAACAGTGCAAGGCTTTTATCTCTCCAATCTTCAAACATCTATAAAAAATACAACAAAAATGTTAAACATTGTGTTATGATTTTTTTTCCCCAACCCCTTTCTTTCCCTTTTGCTCTTAAGGCTGTTATTTTGTTTCATAACAATATTCTTGAACAACATCAGTGCATTCTTTCTCCAGCCTGAACTAATTAATGCTCTTATTTCCCTTTAAACCATGTGCGCGCAATTGTGCTTGGTTTATATGCAGAAAATAGAGAATATGCTCTTCTCCTTGAAATTTTGGAAAGGATTTATTCAGGAGAACCATGAGCTGAGCTGAGAGCCACTGATGCAGGTGATGCCTGTGGATGGGCAGTAGGAGGGCAAGTCCAGGGCTGCACTTGCACAGATCAAATTTAGCAAGGTCTGTGCAGGATATCCCAGTAATTCCTGTTGGCAGTATAGAATACGATAGAACAGGACAGTTTCATTAGAAGGGACCTACAACAACCATCTAGTCCAACTGCAAGCAGGACTTGCAGGGTGCATGCAGCAGTGAGTGCCAGATAAATTGTAAACAGATGGATGTATACATTTCAACATCCCATGCTGACATGACACTGTTTAATTAAGACTTTGTCCCTTCTCAGCCGCCTCACAGGTAATGTCCAGTTTGGGCCTGTGCTGAAGAGTAGAAGAGGCTCAAGTCTTGCTGCTGTACCTTGGAGCTCACTCCCAGCCCAGGTAATCATGGACTCACGGCAAAACTGTTTTGAACACTAGGTGAGTCTGAGCTTGCATATAAAATATAGGAGCAGGCATGGTAAGAAACACTGCCATCGAGCATGTCTTTTATCCAGGTGTAAAGGAAAAAAGAAAACAACAAGGGAAATATTTCATGTGCAGATAAGATTCTCGATTATAGGTTCCATTTTTATTAAATGTTCCAGTTAGGTCCTGCACAATTGGAACTTGGTGATTCACACATTTGAGGCAATTAAGCTTTGAGTTGCCATCCTTACATTTGTTTGGATACTTTCTGTAGCATATACACATCATGTTTGCACAGTTAGTCTGTGTGCAAGGTGTAATTTTTCTGTGTGTGGACTGCACTCTGAGTCACTGAGTTTCCTCAGGGTGTCCTGATTCCCTGCTTCTGATAATCCTTAAGGAATATCCTAGGTGCTGCTTCGTTTTGATTTCCCTTTAGAAACTGAGTTATATCATAAAAGTGACAGTAAGCATCTGCACGTAGCAGGTTGTGATTCCCATTATAGGTGAAAATGTACCCATCTTACTCCTGAACTAAATATTACTATTCCAGTCTCAGTATTTCTGTTAAGAATCTGTCAGCAGCCTTAGAGGAGGATGCAGAAAATATAGACATATATTCACACTAAGTGATTGTTCAATATCAGATGTTTGGTTACCATCTTATGACCTAGGGAACATGAAATGAATGCTGTTAGAGACTCTGGTGTTTTGAAGCAGGAATCCGGCTCAAACCTTGTTTAATTTAATTTAATTGTTCATTTAATTTAATTTATATAATTCCAGTATTTGAAGGTCTGTTTAAAATAAAAAAGCCACTGGACTGACTTAATTCCTGCTTGATTTCACTACATTCCATTCAGGCATTTGAAAAATCTGTCTAAAAATTATGCACACTGTAGAACTTGTCTGTTGTAAGCACTCATTAGTTTTTTGCATTGTTTTAATGTATACACACAGAGGAAAAGCCCTACATTAAAACACCATGAAGAATGCAAAATTAAGCACTTGAAAGTCAGAAATTATACAAGGTGAAATAGCTTGTGTGAGTTTTATTTGGCCTCTCTGCTTGTTCGCATAATATCTATGTGTTATATATACATACGTAAATATATCTTAAGTATATAATATTTGTGTGTGTACAGTGAGAAAAGCCTTTAATTACATGACTACCTGCTGTTTTTTCCGGAGAGTTCTTGCTTTATTCAGTGAACAGGACAGACCTGCTTCACATGTGGGTCACCTTACTGTGGAGAAGGCTGTTCCCTGTATGACACTGCCTCATCAGCCGTATTCTCATTCACCTCATTAGGTGAATCACAGATGAGGTGGGACACTGGAAGAAGAGCTAAGGGGTGTCACTGCTTCTCCAGAGAGTTAAATTCATAACTTAGAAAGTCAACCGGCTGGCTGCTGACAGGTATAGAGGTATCTGAGTGAGCTCCTGAACTCCCCTCAAGGAAAATTATCAGGACAAGGTTATGTGATTAACCATATCAAGTTGCCGATCTGAGGGAACTTCACTGATTTACCCCACTGTAAAACAGGGGGTGCGTGCAGGAAATGCTCTGCAGACAGATGGGGCGGGGAACTAATTTCTAGCTAGGAAATGGTCACAAACAGCTGGTGGAGGTAAGTTCTTCTGCTGACACAGCTGTGTCCAGAAGATAACAACTGTTCACAACCTGGACCATGCTAGGGTAGGACTAGCTTGGGTTTATCTTTCTTCCTGTATAGTCACTAGCAGTCTATATCAGTACCGTTGTCTTCATTAATCAAACTCGTAAGCACATTTTAAAAAAATGGTAGTGAGAAAAAGTTTATTTTCCTTAAATCCAGGTTAAGTGCCTCTAATTATCTTACCTAGTTTTAATTCTTTATTAATCCAATGGTGCATCAGTTGCTCCATCCTCTTGCCTGGGAGTGATGTCAGGCTTCTGTCTCTTCCTTAAAGCACCATATGATGTTATTCCAGTTGCATTTGTCTCATTTTGTGAGTGCATGCCTTGAGACTCTGGAATCTGATTTACAAAAGTGTTGCATATTCACAGTTGCCAGCCAGAGCTGTGCTTTGAAAATAAAGAATGCTGTACCATGCTCAAGAATGCTAAACTGCTGGGGGACACAAGTACCCAAAAATTCATGGTTTTCACCTGAACCTCTCTGCCTCTGAGTTTCCCAATATGAAAAGAAGGTAATAAACTGTCCCCTTACAGAGACACTGTGAAAATAAATGCATTAATATTTGTGAAACACTTAGGTACTTCATAGGGGAGAATTACAAAAATCCCATGAGGACTTTAATCATTAGTTCTTGAGAGCAAGGTTTGAAGATAGCGCATTAAATAAGTCATGGGGCTCCATACTGAACAAGGAGAAAAGAAAATATTGAATTGCTCCTCATTAAGACCCAGATTCTCAAAGGCATTTTAAGTGCCTAAATCCTGCTGAGTGTCAGGGTTTCTTAAGTGGTCATTCTTTAATATTTTTTTTTAACTGACTAGGACAGGAGCAAGAAAAATTGCACATAATCATGTAATTATACGTTGCACTATACTGCACTGTTAATTAAAGGTTGCATCAGGATGCATGTGCACAAGATTTGGGGCACAAATTAACATAGCCCAAGCAATCTTAGTTACAGCATTTACCAATGTCAGATTGCTTGACTTTGCAACATCTATGATCTTTTCCACTAATTAGTGTAGAAATCATTCTTTCTGGTTTTAGGATAATAAACAAAGCCAGCCACATTCCCCATCATGCTCACATCCCTAGCAGATGGGGGAGGGGTACCCTTCTCCTGCTGCATCCCTCCCCATGTGGAGTACAGACCTCTGCCAGCAGAGTAAATGACACAAGTAATAGATTGTCATCTTCTGTTTGAGTCAGCATCAGGGAGGGACAGAACATTTTGCCAGTGAGTTTCACTAATGTTTGCTGACATCGGAAGAACGGTGAAAGTCTTCGGGGTCCATCAGGATCGGAGGAGAGCACATGGAAAGAAGTACAGGCTTTTCTATCTGTTCCCCAAGTGGCATAGCCCCTTTTACCATTTTCAGCTCATTCCCGTTTCTTCCTGTTTATCTTGCCTCCCATCCAGCTCTCACAGTACCCACGTGGCCCTCCTGAGCTGCAAAATCCCCCCTAGCATCTGGGTAAAGTTCTGCCCATCCTGATCTGACTCCATAGCTGGTCCTGCTTTGAGAGAAGGCAGGACTAAAGAGCTCCTGATCCCTTCCAACCTGAATTATAATGTGATCCTATGAAGACATTGTGCTTCTCTCCATTATATAAATAGTTTGCATTCCAATAGGTGATTTCATTAATCGATCCTGGTACCAAGTAGCTTTGGTTTATTGCACTGTCACACTTTCACCTCTACGGTACAGGATTCCTTTAGTCAAAAAAGGCAGCCAAGCATACATCCCATAAAACAATAAAATATAGCTACCGTGGTTTTTATGTGGAATGAGGTTGTTGCAAATTCCACATAAACCAGGAATTTATGCCAGGAGCTCTTCAAAGTACTGTGACTGGCTTTCCAAGAAAGCTGCTAAGGCAGCTTGATTTTTTTTTTCGTCCTCCTCTCTGCAAACGTACTGATATTTCTCTGGGTACTGGCTTCAAATCTTCTGAGCCATGGCAGGGTGCCGACAGACAGGGTGCTCATTCTGCAACGGGAGGCTTGCTCTGCAACAGGGAGACGTTCATCGGTTTCCAGCGCCGCTGTGTTGTCCCAGCTCTGAGGCCGCTCACTCTGTGGTAGGGCAGGGATCAAACTGCTCCTGTCGGAGAAGACCAAAGCCACCTTTTCTGCTTCTCCTCCCCAAACTGTTGAGGACCCAGGTTATAATGGTATGCAATTTCCTTAATATAACTCGGTGAATGTGGGGGGAAAAAAAGTCAAAAGACATTGATTCATTCTCTTCTTGAATGCAACTTGTCTTTTAAATGGTATCTTTTTGTCTTCTAGCGAAGAGGCACCCCAAAGGTCCAATGTCTTCTGTCTGAGGTCAAAGAGGAACTGTTGGAGAGGCTGTGCTTGACCACAAAACGTAGTGTCTTGTGAAGCCTTGCACAGGAGATAGAAGCTTGCATAGGCTCCACCATGCAGCTGGAATATTCCTTTCAAATCCTTTCTCATTTCCTTATTCAAACCAAAACTAATTTTCACAAGAATATGTAAAGCCATTTCTGTTATTTGAAAGATAATTTTCCATGAAGTTTTGCTTCAGTAGTACTTATTTCATCAAAGATTTATTTCTTAACTCCTAGAAATGTATTTCCTTCCCTTTTTTTCCCTCAACCTTCTTGTACTCAGAAACAGTCTCTTGAGGATCACTTTCAAGGGCGGGAGAACTTCTACTAAGTAAAAATAACTCTCAGGAATACGCTATGTTTGAAATTTTTCAGTTCCAAACAAAATCTCAGGATGTAGTAGCATCCTAAAAGAGGCATTTGGGACAAAAATGTTTGATCAGCTTGAGTAAGGGGTTGTCATCTCTTGTTACGGACTTTTCATTGTACTATATGACTCCAACCTGTTCCTACACATCCACTCGTTCACAGTAGACCTACTTCCTTCTCTAAGGGCTCTTTTCCCTCCCATCTCTTCCAAGTTTTCAGTTCTTTGCTTACTTCAGTCACATTTCCCTTCCCTCAAAACTTCAACTCGAGCCATCCATTCCCAAAGTCCCTCTCCCCCTCTCCATTTTTCCCTGCCAACCCCAGGCCATGCTAAGGCCTTTTCTGGGAAAAGGCAATGAGTGGTAGCTAGAAGTTTTAGAAGATCTGTCCCAAATGATCCCATAGCAGAAGAAATCTAGGAAGGGCAGGAAGCAACCAATCAAGCTAAATTATGAGCTCACAAAAAGGAAGGGCAGAGAAAGCAGATCAGGTTTCCATGGGGTAAGAGCAGAAGTACCGCCTAGCCCGAGCAGAAGGGGACAAACACAAAAAAGCCAGTACACCAAATATAACTTCACCAGCACAATCATCGCAAGTAACAGCAAATCATTCAGTTAAGAACATCAGTGGTAACAGCAAGCCAAAAGCAAATGGATTACTCATCAGAGGGAGAAAGCTATTGACTTTTTACAAGGGCATGCAGCGATAGGACAAGGGGTAATGACTTTAAACTGAAAGAGGGTAGATTTAGGCTAGATATTAGGAAGAACAGCTTGCCCAGAGAAGCTGCGGCTGCCCCATCCCTGGAAGTGCTCAAGGCCAGGCTGGATGGGGCTTTGGGCAACCTGGTCTAGTGGAAGGTGTCCCTGCCCATGGCCGGGGGGTTGGAACTAGGTGATCTTTAAGACCCAAACCATTGTATGCCTACAATGCCAAGGAGGCTCAGAGTGCCTCAGGCCTTTTTTGCACCAGTCTTGGCAAAACGAGGTCACTTGCGATCAGGTGATTGACATAATACATATTAATGACAAGGGAATAAGGTTTCAGCCCAGACTGGGACAGAACCAGTTGCGAGAGTACTTTGATAACTTGGAGCTGTTCAAACCAGCAAACTGGCTGGACTTCACACCAGGGTAGTGAAGGAAGTGGCTCAGACAGCACGGGAAACGAAGTGTCTATCTCTGAGAGCTCAGGGAAGCTAGCCAAAGGCCCTGCTGACAGAAAAAGGCAAAACTGGTGCCTATCTTTAAAAAGGGCATTTATAAATAAATAAATAGATAGATAGATAGATAGACAGACCAGCCAAACCTTTTTTTTTTTTTTTCCCCTAGAAAGCACCTAGCACAAATAGGCACATTATTTGTAAAGGGGTAGAAGGAAACTATGAGATAAGCTACTATTAGCCCGGCCTTGTCAACAAGAAACTGGGACAAGCCAGCGAAATTTGGTGATAGAAGAGCAGACCTTGTTATGGAAGAAAGAGCAAGGGCCTCAGTCATCTGGGCCTTGTTAGGCTCTGCACGTTCGTTAATAAATGAGAGAGTTCAGCTTGTGTGAAAAATGTGGGCAGTGGGTACAAAACTGTGGAAAGAGCAGCTGGCAGTGGTTTACTGGCCAATGGGTGGATTATAGGTGCAATTTCAAAGGGATCTGTCCTGGGATGTTTTGTTAGCGGCCTTCAGAGAGGGCATTCATCGGGGAGCAACTGCAAGCAAGTACATTGGAGAATAACATAAGAATTGAAAATCCTCTTAAGAAATTGCTTGGAAAGCACAAAACGTAACCGAAAAACAAGGAACAGGAGTTGGTTTTGCAGGCAGGGTTAACACATTGCACGCACAGAGGCTGGGGCACTGCTCAGAGTGCACCACAGGCAGCAGCTGAGGGGGAACCAGAGGACAGCTGGGGGCAATCGCTGACGGCACCGGGAGAGGTGGACAGATCACAGCTGGTTGTCATAAAGAAAGCACGTTGCAGGGACATGGTAACAGCCATCAGCTGCGAAAGGGCACTACAACACAGGAAGAGTAAAAGAAGACTTCCCTGGGCAGGGAGCACCAGGTTCTTCTTTCAGCAAGGAATATTCAGATCAGGGGATGATTGATATTCATATATATATATACATACATATTTCAGCAAGGAATATTCAGATGCTGAGGAGGCTGTAGGGCTGCTTGGGTGCTGCCAATCCCTGAGAGCAGGGCTAAGGGAAGCCCTACAAAAGGGATCCAGAGCCACCAGTACATGGGAAAACTTTTTGGTGTCCTACATAAGAAAAGGAGCTAAAGAGAGAAAGGTCTAAGGAGTTAATGGTGTACAATAACTCGCTGGCAGGGACTGGATCAAGTAAATGAAAATCCACCAACAACTTGCTCTTCCATTTATATTCGGTAATGACGCCAGTCCTCTTCTAATGCACACAAGTGTTTTCTGCTCACTAGCCATGTTCATGTCTACAAGCGCCTATTGATCTGTTGTCTCTCTTCCCCTTCTTCCAAAGGAAAAAATAACCGCACGGTTCAGTAATGCATGGGCTGTGCTACACGATGAAAATAATCCGAGGTGCTTACACGCTGAAGTAAATTTAGCTTAACATAAAAATAACCGTCACAAATTCGAAATGTCTGTTTTACAATTAATGTCAGGCGTAAATTTTTTTTCCTAGTGTGCACCAATTCGGCAGGCCGGCCAAAGCGATGCAGGCACACCTTCCCGCACCGCTCCGGGTCTCGCAAATGTCCCCTTCGACTTTCACTCCTTCCCTGCGGGCTGCCCCCGCTCCCGCCACCCGGGCGCTCCCGCGGCTCGGCTGCCCGCGGCGCTGCTCCGGCCCGGCTGCAGCCCGGCTGCGTTATTCACGGCGCACCGCGTGAATAATTGATATGGAAATCGCAGCGCGCTGCGGGGGGGCGCGCCCCGGCCCTCGCCCTGCCCTCCCCCGGCCCCGGCCCGCCGGAGCGGTGCGCGGCCGCGGGGCGGCGCGGAGCCCGCACGGGGCCGCCCCGCGCCCTCCCCGCCCCGCGGCGCCGTCCCGCCCCCGGCGGCGGCGGGTCCCTGCAGGGGGCCGGGCCGGGCCGGCGGCGCGGCGGGAGCAGGTGCGGGGCCGCCCGGCACGGCGGGGGCGGAGCGGGGGGCGGTGGCGGGGCCGGGCCGGGCCGGCAGGTGGGGGCTGCCGGGAGCTGGAGGGCGCGGGCCGGGCGGGCTGCCCGCCTCGGAAGGTGCGGCCAGCGGGCTGCGGCGGGAGGCGCACGGCGGCGGCGGTCCCCGCAGCCCGGGCCGCGGAGGGGCCGGCGGGGCCCCGTGCTGCAGAGCCAGATGTGCGGGACGGGGGGCTGCGAGGGGCCGGCGGGGGGGTGCTGGGGGCTGCCGCCGCCGCTGCTGCCGCGGCCGGGGGGGCACCCTTAGCTGTGCGGGAAGCGGGGAAGCCGCGTCGGGAGCTGTTATTTTCCTCTCCTCCTTCCTTTGCCTTCCCTCTCCTCCCTCCCTCCTCCTCCTCCTCCTCACCAAAACCGGGAGAGGAGGCGTGTTCGTACAGCCTTGCTGCACCGGTTTTGCTTGGTTTGTTGTTGCAGGGTTTGGTTCGCAGGGTGTTTTGTGTTCGGTTGGTTTGGGGGTTTGGTTTGTTTTTTCTTTTTCTTTTTTTCTTTCCTCCCTTTTCTTCCCCCGCTTTGGCCCATTGCATGCTCGGATCCGGCTGGATCCTTCCTTTTATTTTCGGCGGTGCCTCTCGGAGGGGGGAAGGGAGAGCTGGGATGAGTGCAGCTTGACGCACAGGCGAGGGGAGGGGGGGCACCGCCGGCAGCTGCAGCGGTTCGTGGCCGCAGGGTGCGGGTGAGAAGGGGAGCGAGCGAGGGGCTCGCCCGGTGCCCCCCCCCTTTCTTCGCCCCTCTCCTTCCTCCCCTCCTTTCCTCCCTCCCTCCCCCATCCGTCTCCTGCCGGCGCCGGCTGGGAGCGTGTGTGCGATAGATTACGTTGCAAGGTGTGTGTGCGCGGAGGAGCGGGAGGGAAGGACTCGCGAAGGAGCCGGGGCTGCCCCAGCCCCCCCCTATGTGAGCCCCCCCGGGCGGCTGGATGGCGATAGACCGGCGCCGCGAGGCGGGCGGCGGGGGCCGGCCGCTGCCGGAGGAGAACGGCTCGGTGCCGGGGGCCGTGGGGGGGGGCGCCGCCGCCGCCCCCCCGGGGCCGCCCCCCGCCAGCGCCGCCGGGGCCGAGATCCAGGCGGTGCCGGTGCTGCCACCGCCGCCCGCCGCCGCCTGCAGCCCGCTGCTCCTCGACTACGACGGCTCGGTGCTGCCCTTCCTCGGGGGGCTCGGCGGCGGGTACCAGCGGACCCTGGTGCTGCTCACCTGGGTGCCGGCCCTCTTCATCGGCTTCAGCAAGTTCTCGGACTCCTTCCTCCTGGACCAGCCCGACTTCTGGTGCCGGGAGGCGGACGGGCAGGGCAACTGGAGCGGGTCGCTGGCGCCTGGCCACGCCAACCGCAGCGGCAACGGCAGCATCTTCCCCCCGCCCGGGCTGCCCACCCCCGCGGGGGGCAACGCCAGCGAGTGCGACTGCCACGAGTGGCACTACCGCATCCGAGCCGGCCTCGTCCAAAACGTCGTGAGCAAGGTGAGACAGGCGGCTTCCCTCAGCCCCGCTCCCCGTCCAGCCCTCGCGGACCCCCCCGGCCCTCCCCCGGCACCCCTCGGCACCCCCTGTGTAGTGTGTGTCCCCAGGGCGAGGGGAACAGCTGGAGGCGATGCGGATCTGCCCGTCCATCAGGCACCCCGCGGGTCACCCTCCCGCCAGGAGCGAGTCCTGCATCCCCGTAATCCTTTCCCTCCCTGGGCGTCCGGCCGGTGGGTTTGTACCTGGGTGCTGGCTGCGGCACTGAGCTGCAAAGTTAGATCCTGGAATAGAGTTCCCGGTGGCTCTTGGGGATCCCAGCGGTGTCAGCTGGCCTGCCGTCTCGGGACGTGGGCATCTGCGGAAGAGATGCTGCGGGCCAGCATCGCCACTGCGAGGGGAAAGGCTTGTGGAGAAGGCTGTGGTTGTGATATCGCTCGTCTTTGTGCAAGCGTACCAAACCAGCCGCGCAAACCAAAAACCAGGTTGACTTTTGGGGATGCTGATGAGGTGGTCACTGTTGGGAGGAAAATGAGACAAAGTTCTGCCAGATTCTTCTCGTTTTGTACTTACTCCCTTGATAACTGTTTCGGTAGAGCAATAAAAGAAGAAATGTCTCACACAAGTTGTTGTCCTCCAGAGGCGGAAAGTGCATACTGCTCTGTTTTGTGTTTCCTAATGTAATGGCTAAGGTGGAAAATTTCTAGTGAGGAGGAATGCGCCGCTTTCTGCTCTTACTTTATATTTGCTGAGTAGTGCATGCAAAAACACACCTGCCTTTTCACCTGAAAGCTTTTGCGTGTTTATGGTACCGGCCCTGCGAAAGCCCTGCCAGCTGTGGATGGGCCTCGTTGGTATTGACAAGCAACTGGAGGTCTTGGAAATGTAAAATGCAACTGTTATACCAGGAAAGTAGTTCCCTTAATCTCAAGACCCCCTCCCTGAGATCAGCAAAAATTACTTCCTGCCTGAGAGCAGTTTTAGATTAACTGTGTTTATCTAGCTGGGAGAAAGAATTGCAGCAATAATCAGATGACCGGTGTAGTTGTGCTTTGGTCAGCCAGCATGTGTTCATATTTAATCATTGAAAAATCATTTCAGTTTCTCTTGTGTCCCTTGAAAACATGTGCAGCAGGGAAAAAGCAGGTAGTGCAAATCCCTCAAAACCTTGAACCCAGAATGTATTAAAAAAAAATCCAGCTACACGCCTTTCATGAGAAAAATACAGGCACATGGTGGACTTGAATGGTTGGTGATGTAGCAGTGAATAATGAAATTTGACATTTGAGAGGCATATTTTCTTCTGTTTATAACTAGGACTGAGCAATTAATGTGTTTTAGGGTTTAATGCTGATGCTTAAGCGCAAAAAAGATGATCTTGAAATATTTCTTTTTAGTGACACTGTAAAATAATTTTTTTTAATGTTTGAATCTTTTGAAGGTCGTCATCAAGTTGGCCACAAAAGGTCGAGGGAGAGTTAGTTTGCTATCTTGCATGCTTCTTTAAAAACAATAAAAAAAAGCGTTCTTTGGAAGAACTTGTGGTAAAGGGCAGATCAATTTTAAGGGATAAATAAACATCTGTGGTCCCTGCTGTCTTGTTTTCTATTAGAAAGAAAAATAGCCATCTTTTGAGACTACGGGTTTTTCCAGTGTAGAGTTTTTATTTTTGTTGTATGCTTACTTCAAAAAACTTGGCAGCTTTTTTGCTTTGATTTGTAATCCTGCTAAATTATAATTAGGCTGTTTTCTCAGGGTCAGGATTCCTGCTTCGTTTGTGCTTTGGGTTTGTTTTGGGGGTTTTCTGGGTGGGTGTGTTGTCTGTTTTTATCCTAATGAAGAAAGAGGAAAACCCCAGGCAGAATATCAGTGTAGCTTAATTTGGACTTCCTTTCTTATAAACCCCCAGGAGCTCTGATACTGTGGGAGCAATTCTCGTAACTGCTGACTTCTCTTACATGCATCTTACTGTCCTTTGTGGGAAGGAGCAGCCCTGGATAGATTCAGAAGACTGGATGTTCAGATCTCCCTTAAGTCCCCTCAAAAATACATCTGTTTCTGTAATGTATTATGCAATGTTCTCATCTTTCTAAATAGAGATTTATTAAATCTTAGTCTAATATATGGTCATCTGTGTAGTAGCCAGGGTTATATTGAAATATTGTAAAGAGAGCCAAAAGTATATTAATAAAAAATGCACTTCTGTTTCGCCAGTAAATCCCCTTGTTCTCATCTTCAGCAGTCCAAGCTAATCGCTGCTGGGTGCTCCATTGTTGCATCGTCTTCAGAAACAATGAAACAATTGTGATTATTTAGCACAAAGCATATTTCCTGTTCTGCATTTTGTTCATATATGTGCGTGTGAGATGTCACTGTCCCCTGTTCCTTGGGAGCAGATAGCTGTCCTTAAACTGTGTGAAGTTTCACTGTCTCCATATCCACTCTCCTGCTGGTACCCTTCAGCAGGTGGTGCTTCTCTGTCCAGGCTTTCTCAGCTCTCCCTTCCCTGATGCCCTTTTTCTTCTAGCCTGTGTCATGCTTGGGATTGATGTAGTGGAGATTTTGCTGTTTCCAGCTGTGCTTTGCTTAGCCCCGCTTCTCCTTGAGTCTTCGCTGGAGCCAAGGGTGGCATTGCACCTTCCTTGAAGAGTGGCATTGCCACGCTTGGTGCTGCCACTGTCCTGACCTCCTTGACTGAGTCACTGGGAACGGTACTTTTTATAGTGCTGCCAGTCATTAGAACTGGAAATGGTAATAAAGGGCGTACTGCTTATTATTTAACGCTGTTGAAATACATATAGCGAAGAGGTCAGATGCATAATTTAACCACAGGGATTCCAGTGGCCATATTAAATCACCCATCTGAGCTAATGCCCTGACTTGGTACATAAATCTTGGACTTTAGCTTGGTTTGTACATAAATATTTTCCTTTAGGACAATTCGCTTGTAAGGCTTTTTTCACTGCTAAATGCTTATTTGAGGATTTTCACCTGTTTTTTATCACAACATCGCCATTACCACACTGCTATAAACAGAGCACATGTGTATTGTTTGAGATATGTACCCTGAGCTAGCCTTTAGGCAAAAGGCTAGTAAAAAAGCCCAGAATTGTCTTTTAAATGGCCTATGTATCTTGCCACAGTCCAAAGGAAGGATGCTGAGAAATACTCTTCTTTTTTGCCGTGGGAAAACCTACGGTCTTATTTTACCCATTTGCAAAGTGATACTTCAAGTAAATTATTGTCATTATGTTGGTTGTTGCATTAATGCTAACTAAACATAACGTAGCGTTGAAGCCTGGCAGGAGGTTGGAGTGTGTACTCAGCAGGGACCTTTCTAACTCTCTCAACTCCTTTAGTGCCTGGAGCTTCTGATCATCTGCAAAGCCAGCTGTAATCTTGGGGCAAAGTTTTCACAGAGGCTTTTAGTTACAGGACTGATGGCTGTTGTTTTTTTCCCTCAGTTACTAGGATGACCTGTCTGCTGTGTTCAATCACATCATGCCATTATGCGGTGGGGTGGTTTGTAGTTCTAAATGCTAATTTGTGTAATGGACACCAAAAGCTGACAATGGGCAAGGACTGAGGCTTGATTAAATTGCAGCGGTTGATGGCACAGCATCCCTCGGTGTGCACCCACAGCATTCCAGATCATTCCACCTCTTGGGGGTGGCATAGAGGGAAGTGGTTAGTTGAGGGCTGTGTTTTAATCACTCAGAGCAATTGTGTAATAATATTTCATGTCTAGTCACAAGGGAATTCCTCTTGTGGCTGCCCTTCTGCTCCAGATGCCTTGTTTTGCTGCAATGCTGTTCTCTTGGCTCTCAACTTCCCGCTTGATTTAGGTTGAGTCATCTTCTTTCCCAAGTAACGTGCCATCATTTTACCTATTTGCCACTGATTAGATCATTCTTCTGCCAGTTTGGCTGAGCCTCTAGCAAACTGTCCCCTCTGAAAAAGTGGAGCTTAATTCGGGAGAGCCAAATGGTCCAGGGGCAGCACTGCCATGCAGTGCTGTCTTGGTGTGAAGTTGGATCTGTTTGGGCTGTGATGTGATGCTCTTTGCTTCTGTGCCCTACCAGCCTTTCTTTCCCTTGCTTTTCTGGCAGTTCTGGCACTTCCCTGGACATGCCTGAGCTGATTCAGCTTGCTAACCTGGTAGAAAACTCACTCTTTAAACACATTATTATTATTATTGTTGTTGTTGTTGTTATTATTATTATGATTACTATTATTGTTGTTGTTATTAACATCATCTCTTTTCTGGGTTTTTCTGCTGGGTTAATGAAGTGAATTGGCTCTGTGCAATGACATGTGCTGTAGACTGTGGTGACGTCTCATGGGATTATTGCAGGTATCTGCAAGTAGCCAGAAATGGTACAACAAAAAAATCTCTGTGTGGTAATAGTGATGATAAATTTATAAATTTGGCACTGCTTGTGGGGTGATGTTTCTTGGGGTAGGGGATAGGTGTGCAATTCGAGTAAGCTTTCAGAGTCTAGTTCCTAATTAATTTGAAGGGATCACTCTAACGAGGTCCTTCCCAAAGTAAGAGCTGTTCTACCCTTACTGCCTCCCATTTGTGCCTGGAATCTCACCTGTTTCTGCATATCCTCCAGCTGGCTGGTCTTTGCAAAGAGACTTCAGAAATGCTGATGCTTCTTTCTCCTCCCCCTGCCCCCCCTGCAACTGCCAGGATTTGTCTTGTCAGTGTTGGTTCCTGGCTGACTGGCTTCTACCTAGTCCCGAATCAATGAAGTCCTTGAGTTACGGTACCCAGCGCAGTGGTTGGGTCAGATGCAGCAAGATCAAAGCCAGTGTGTCACCCACACCTTTGATTCTCTTCTGCAGATTGAAAGAGGTGTAGAGACCTGCAAGGCAGACACTTGCAAAGGGTGGAAAGACTTCTAAATTTCTTTTAGGCAAGGCTTTGAAATTACTGTCTGCTTCGAATGGGTGCTGGAGGTCAACGAGTCCCTGTGATCAGAGGTATCCAGAAATCTGGGCAGACCAGAGCAAATGTCTACTACAATTTTTTTATGGCTTCATCATCTATGGAAGAGATCCCAAACTTTTTTTTTTTTTTTTTCCCCTCCTTTCCTCTGTGAGTTAGCTGATGAGGAGTTCCTGGCCTGAGCACTTGCAGGCTTGAGAAACCTCTTTGTTAAAGAGGGAGCAAGGAGAGCTGACAGCCCGTCCCGCTGCAGCTGCCGTGTGGCTGCCCGTACACACCGCACGCGGTGATGGTGGCTCCCAGATATCAGGGTGCTGGTGAACAACACCGTAAAACAACAGGGCAAGTTTCCAGCCAAGTTGTGTGAAGGAAGGGGATGTTTTGGGAACAGGACCTGCCTGCAGTTTCTCAGTGGTGAGAAACTGTCCTCTGCCTGCCCAGAAACAGCAAATTGCCTGATGTTTGAGAGAACCAAATGTGATACCGCCACGCACAAATACTTGTTTAGTGAGCCTGGGTACTGTTTTTATTTATCTGAGGCTGGTGTTAATGTATGGGCCAAAAAACTTCGAAGCAGTTGGTCTAGAAAACAGACTGGGTTAAGACCGATACTGACGTCAGAACTCAAGTAGTCTCAGGTTCCCTATCTGGTATGGATTATTTTTTTTCACTAGAGGCATGTACATAGAGTTAATGTTTATTAGCACCCTTAAGATAAAGTGTCTCACATACAGGAATCTGATTTCAGCCTGCCACAAACAATTTCTAGTATTGTTAGAACTAACAGTGATCCTCCAGGAAGGTAATTTTGTATTGAAATATCTTAAAAGTCATTCTCAGCTTTCCAAGACTTGCTATTGAGTCTTTCATATTCCTCATTTTCTGTATGTATGTCAAACAACTGCTTTTTTTTTTTTTTTTCCTGGATGGACGTGATGTTTGAAATGGTTGGGGTTTTATTTGTTTGTGTTTCCACTCCCTAACACACATTGTATCTCCGTCATTAAGTTTAAATATACAGACCCTGCCCATGCTGTGGCAGAAGTTGCAGGCTACAGTGTGTGTTTACCAGCTGCTAATGCGGTCTAAAACTGAATTTCTGAAGTGCACCAACAGTTTTACCTCTTCTTACTCTGGCTACAAGAGTGCCATTACAAAAACATGACCTCATGTTTTTCTCAAAGCGTTTGTCACAGAGGAAGGCATCTAATTTGGAGTCAGTTCTGATGGTAACGTTAAGATGAGGATTACAGGCCAGCCAAACATGAAGGTGTTCGGGTTTTTTTAAATGAAATAATATCTGGAATGGCATGGGACTTTACGGTTTTCCTTAACTTATAAACTTTTGGCCATACTAATGGTGCAAAGTCTTAAATTAAGGTTTTCCAAATAAATTCTAGAGAGCTGCTAAATTGAGAAAGTGCTGAAAGGGTGTCAGAGCTGTTGTGTACCTTGTCTTTTTTTTTCCCACGTCAGTCTGTTTCCCCTCAGTCTGTTTCCCCTCCGTGCTACCTGGCATCCCTGCTTGGGACAGTTGCTCCCTCCCTTTCCTACTCTCTCCTCCTCCTCTTCTGCAGCACAGCCTGGCTGGCGTTGGGTTACCCGCCAGTAACTGCGGAATTAATTAGGCTGAGGTCTGGGTGTAGAGGAAAGGAGTGGGGTTTGCTGTAGACGATGCGTAGAAAATCAGGGAATGCTGTCACAGGAGGATGCTGCAGCTTTGCAGCAGTGCAGTGTTCAGGTGTTGCACTGAATTCTCTCAGAACAGCTTCTCTTGGGCTCTGCTCACCTCAACTCTGAAATGTGTGCTTAGCTCCTGTAATGCAATTTAGTTTTATTTTTTTTCCTAGCTGACTTTTGAACAGCAGATGACCTTGTGTGCCCTCTGAATTCTCTTTTAAAGCCAAGTGGGAAGGAAGGAACCTAAAGGAAAGAGAAAAGTTTAAGACCCTTCCGGAACATGTCATCAGGATGTGTTGTGGAGGCATCCAGGCAAGACCAATGTCAGTGTCTGGTAACTGCTCAGCGCCATACTGGAGTTGTGCTGGCCCATTCCCAGTGTAGGTGCTGCGGAGCCTGCCGTGCCACCAGCCTGTAAAACCTGGCAGACAGCGATGATTCATGTAGGCATGGAGTAGCTCCCGCTGATCCCAGACACATCATACCTGTTGGGAATGCGCAAGTAGGTCTGCTCCTGTTCCCTGCAGTGGGAGAGGGCAAAATTGCAAAACTGCTGAGGGGTGAAGGGGTGCCTGGGGCTCCTTCCTGTAAGAGAAGGCTTTTTTTTTTTTTTAACACATCTCCTCCCCAGGAGGAAAATTCAATGTGTAGTACAAAAGTTTTTTTATTTTGTCTTTCAATTTGGCACAAGTGCCGGTTGTTCTACAGAAACACAAGAACAAATGATTAAATGGGCAAATATATCCTGATACTTGTTTCTGGGACACCCATCTCGATCCCCAAGTAGCAAAACCAGCAGAATCAGGAATGCTACATGTTAGATGTGGGGAAGTGGTGTTTGCCTTGTCCCGCAGCATGTGATTTATTGTTATTCCTGTGCTCTGTTTTCAGAGCAGGGTGGTCTTATTTCCTGGAAAAGGTTTTTTGGCTCCAGACAGTTGTGGGAGAGTTCATTTTGGCTCAAGGACTGTCTCCCGCTTTCTCTCCAGCACTCTGGAGCTGCCTGGTCTCTTCCTGGCCTCCAGACCAAAGTTCACGAATGTGTAGACAATGTCGCAATGTCCACCCTACAAATATTATTAAGGATAGGGAATGTAAATTAAACTATAAGACCGTTTCCACTGCTCTGTCTCCCAGGGCCATGTAAAACATTGTCTGCTAGAACAATACAAGCTTGACAGACCTGTTGACCTGTTTTATATTTGATTTGTAAAACAAGTGGAATATTTTTCTCTTTTCTTCCTTCCCCTTTATATTTATTTAAGTCTGAATTAATACTAGACCCTCTTTTTTTTTCTTTTTTCTTTTTTTTTTTTTTTTTCCTCTCCTCCTTCCCTGAGTTATAATAGCTGTAGTCTTCAAATGATGAGAGGGCAGGGTCATGGCAGCAATAATTGCATGTCAAAATTAAGGTGTCTGATCTTTTTATCTATGGTGACTTTGAGCAAGTATTTCTCATGAAGAATGGCTTTGTCCTCTTGTCTCCTCCTTCCCCCTTCTCCATTTCAGAGTTTTATGTCATGCTTGACATTTTCAATTTCCACACACCCCCTACCCTCTGATTTTTAAAAAGGCCCAATAAGGCAGTAAATTAGGTTTTGCCATGTCGGCCCGCTCAAGGCTGTGCACGTGCAGTATGTTTTACACACGTGTGGCTTTGGCAGCCTTAAAAATACCAGTCCTCAAAGTGTTAACTTGTTTTCCATGATCAGATGATAGCAAATGTTAATATTTAACTAAAATGTTAGGGATTTTTTACGTATGCCTTCTATTTACAGTGCTTAGACCTCTTCTAAATACAAAGCTGATAACTAGTTTAACTTCTTATTTAGTTTGTTGTGAGGTCAGTCCCAGCACCACTTACTTCCTTAACAATAAGGATTGTTGTCAGCTGGAAACTGAAGGCTGGCACTAAAAACATTTTTCTGTGTTTCAGTCCTAGTGATGGGTGTTGTTACTTCTGGTCTTTTCGTGCAGCCGGAGGGAGGCAAACAGCTATGGGACTTAGAGCAAAGAACAGGTTTAAAATTAAAGTCAGTTTTGTGACATTGGCTCCTAATGATGTCAGAATATGTGTAGAAAGGATACTTAATTGCAGCAGAGATATAAAAGAGAGATGATCCTGCTCCTGCTCTTTGGAAAATTATTAATATAGTGTTCATGAAAGCTGCAAGCAAGTTTTTGTATCTCCCAACTCTTTGATATTAAATGACATTATGGAGCTGAAAAAGCGAAGCAGATCTCATCAGATGAGAAACGAGTTAGTTGACTAATCTGGGGAGGGCGAAGGCTGGAGAAGATCAAAATGTCTCAGGATGAAGGGAACTCCTGCTACTGAAAATAAAAGAAATAATGATGAAGTGGGTGGTATATGTATGCTACTAAAATTGATTTAATCATGTTGAGTATTCAGAAGACTGTTATATGATTAACAAATCATATTTTAATTGTTACCATATTAGTGATGATTATTTACTTAGCAAACTTCCTTCTTCCCTGTCCCAGTGGGGAAAAGTAACAGATCTGTGATGAGAACAGGGTTGGGAACAGAAGATCTAATTGCTCCTGATTAAAACATGAAGTTAAAGGGTAGATGAAACTTTTCCCAGTTTTGTAGTGTTTTAGGTAGCATCTCATTATCTTGGGACTCTGCTGATGTGCTTGGTGGTTAGCTTGGAGGGTCTTTTTTGCTTATGGCATAGACTAAGGAATAATGTAGTGCCAAGTGTTCAATTTAGAGTCTTTTCCAAGTTTGTTTCCTCACTCTGAAACAAAGTTGATTTGTGTCCTTTTGCATATTTGAAGTTTTGGGCTTGTTTTGCAATTGCAGTGTTGCTTGAGCCATCTCACCACACTGGGGAGATCTCTTACAGGTGAACCAGGACTGAAAGGTGTTAGATATGACACAGGGCACGCAGATGTGCGTGGTGCAGCTTGGCTGGCAGTCTGGAGCTGCTTCGGTGGGTGCAGACAGGAGATGCCCAGTTACGCACCCTTCTGTCAGCATCACCTTTCTGCTGCCGGGGGTGGGAACGGGGCATGCACATACCGGGTGTGAGCAGGACAGCGTCGCCCTGCGGGGTGTAGTGGGGACCAACTAGTTTCTGGAATTAATTAATATAGAAGGCAGCGTATCTCTGCCTCTTGTTTGCAAGCAGCTTGACACAACCTGTGCCTTAGGTGTCCCATCTTCGTGACAGAACTGGAGTTTGCAAACCAGGAGGAAGTGCCATTTTATGTGTCGGTGTTCACACAGTGATGTGTGGCACCAAGTGCTTTGTTTTTAAAGGCTTAAATACCAGTCTTAAAGAATATTCACTTCAAAAATTAATGTGGAAATTTCACAGCAAAGTCATGCATATCAGAAAACGCAGGTTTGAAGGAATTATTTCAGCAGCTTGAACCATGTTAAACTTCACAAACCATTAGTTTCTGGTTCAGAAACCAGGGAAATTTGTGAAGTCCACAGTTGTGCAGTCCTGTACTCTTTTGTGAGGATGGAAACCGTTTTCATAGGTATATGAAACTGCTTTCGTATGATGCTGCACAATCTAATTATATCTTTCTTGGAAGACTGCTAAGCATGTGTCCTCTGGCTCACACACCCTCTCCCCTCTCTCTCTCCCCTCCCCTCCTTAGGTCCCCAAAACCTTTGGCTTTGTGGCACTAGTCAAAAGTAGTTTCTTTGCTTGATTTTTTCCAAATGGTACATTGCCCAGGCCGTCAGTCATGGCTGTAGTTAAAGCAACCTGACCATTTCTATGTAGGTCACCTTGTGTTCACTGTTCACAAGTGATTTTTTTCCTGGGCTTCAGCTTTCCCTGCCAGGTGCCTGCCATGGTTAGAAATGGTTTACTGGTTTCTGAGAATGAAAGTGCTGTAAGAAAAATGAATTGGATAAGAAGCCAAACAGGACAATCCCTCGCTTCTATTGAGTTAGCAAGCTCCAGTGCATGGGAATAGGGACCTGAGTTTTCTTGGGAAGAGGGAGGAGGCAGATGTTGAGCAAAAGGTGATACTCTGGTACCAACAGTATCTCTTTTGCTACCTGAGTAAAAGTTCTTACAAACTCGGATGGTTATAAACATATCAAAATACCAGTGTGTACTTGCTCAGTAGAAATTTATTTTAGAAGGATTTATCTTAAGAGGCCCTAAGCACTCAGACACTGGTCAGAGGTTTGGGGTTTTTCGTTTGGTTGGGGTTTTTTCTTCTTTTTCAGCAAAAGCATCCACTTACAATAAAGCTGAAGAAAGTTAGATGTGCTCAGCACTTGGAGGTCTAGTGTCACGCAGAGGGGAAGTAGCTTAAAAGTCAGGTGTTGGCTGTGGTGCGAGTTGAGGCATTCCAGTGCAGGTGATGTATGCCACTTACAGTGGCCGTTCAGAGAAAACAACAAAACCTTTCAATGGCTGGTTTGTTGTCTGTCTTGTGGATGTTCTTGTTCGGGTGTTTTTTTAATGACTCTTCTGTTTTCCAGGTAAGTCCAGTTGTGTCCGAGAAAAAAGTAAGGAAAGATGTAGATGGGAGATGTTTGGTTCTGAATCTGGCTGGTCAAAGAAAGAGGAAATCATTCGTTTTTACACCTTCTTCTCAAGTCTTCCAGGATTATTTGGTTTTATATTTTTTACTCTTCTTAATGTCCCCATTTTGAAATGTGACCTTCTTGATGCACCCAGCTGGCTGTACTGGTGGTCAAAAAAATGCCAGGTGTTTGTTTCTTGGCTTTATCAACATGTAAAATACAGAACAGGGAGTGCTTTGCCCAGCTGTGATCTCAAAGGACAGGCATTCTTACTCTGAACCTTGAAGGTTAAATAGTTTAAATGCTCTGTTGTTGCCATGGCTGAGAGTGAGATAGAGACACCTGTGGCAATAAAACCATCCCAACTCTAAGTGTTGTAGTTGTGCTGGCACATCCCTCTGGGAGATTCCTCCTGTCAGCCTCTTTAGTGAGGTTTAACTGCACAGTTATTTTCTGTAGAGTTGAGCATCATACCACTTTCTGGAACTTGTACACGTTCTTTAAAGTTAAAAATGCAGCCAGTGTCATCTTTGGCTGGGGGTTGAGAAAGGGAGCGACATTGTCCTGTAGCAGCCTGGAAGGAAATTTTGCTACAGTGGTCTCCTGGGGCTGCAACTATGAGTACTACTTGGATAGTTTAGTACTAGGAAAAGGCATTAGTTAGTAGTAGATACATTATGGTAGAAATACTGATTTTTTATTTTTTTTTTTCTTTTGTAGTTATTTGGGTGGGGTTTTTTTTAGTGCTTGGTCTGCTGACTTGGAGCTTTTCCTCCAGGAGCAAGTACCTGGAGACTGTCTTGCTTTGTCTTACATATGTTGTATAAAAAGCGTAACTTTTAAAATTATTCTTCTTAAAAACATCTTTGTGGTTCGTATTTTTGGGGGGAAAACACTAAGAGAATCTGAAGGCATCATAAATTTAAACTTTTACTAGATTAGGTATTTATATAGAAGATGGATTCTAGTGCTGTGCAGGGAAAATTGACAAGGTTTGGTTATAAAAAGATGAAGCAGGAAGGAGAGGAACTAAGAAAGACGAGGTCTGACATACATGTCACCTCAGTGACAAATGATAGATTCTTATTTTCATGAACTGGTCTTAAAATTGCTATCTAATGTGCAGTGCAGCTTGTGGCTCTTCCCCAGGAGGTGTTTGGGGC
This sequence comes from Falco punctatus, assembly GCF_963210335.1. NCBI lineage: Eukaryota > Metazoa > Chordata > Aves > Falconiformes > Falconidae > Falco > Falco punctatus. Next base: position 92,658,223 of record NC_137582.1, on the reverse strand, counting down.
TGCTGCGGTAAGCTGTGGCGTGTGATATGTAGAGGCTAGGGATCCCGGAGTGGGATCTTTTCTCCAGAGGTCCAAGAGGCCATGTGTGGTGTGTCGAGCACGTCATGTGCCTCAGGACAAGAGTCTGCAAGGGCCAGTGCAGCTGCCTGACTGGGGAAGGATTGAGGGTGCAGCTTCGTGCCTGGCTCAGGGCCTTCCAAGGCAGCAGCGTGAGCGACCCTCCGGTCTCCTCCTGCTCAAACCAATGCAGTGAGCAGTGGGAGCACGGCCACGGTCCACCCACAGACTGCTTGGGGAAGGGTTGGCTTGCTCTCAGCAGTGATCTGGGCATCAGTCACTGCAAATGGACTGCAAACCCGCAGTGTGGGGAGAAGGTGTGCATATCCAGCTCCCCTCTCGTGGGCTCTTTGTACCAGGCTCCAGGCAAGTGTTGGACCAGAGCGTCTCTCCTCCCATCTCTTTGCTCTTTTTAGGACAGAAGGGTCTGCCTTGCACTTTTCCATGCAGTTAGGGTGAAGGTAGAAGAACCCTAATCCTTGGTAGGCATCTTACTATGACCTTTTTGCAGCGGGTATTCAGTGTGCTTAGATGCCATAGACAGCATTATGGCCTCTGGAGGACAAGGGCTTTCAAGGCAGGACCTCTTCATTGAGACAGTGTGTCTTTGCAGTAGCAAACACGCAGCAGGCTTTACATTTGTAACTTTTATAACTTAACCTCAGTGCAAATACCAGCTCGCTGCATGAGCTCTTCCCAGATTTTCACTCCTCGTAAAGAAGTTACAGAATGGTCGCTTTTTGGGTGCGTTTACCTTTTGCCAGATGTCCTTTGAAGCACCTCATGTTTCAGAGAGTCCTCCGTGTTGATGGGAAGCGGAGTGACTCACAGCACAGGTGGTGACTCACTGGTATCAGTTAAAACATTAGGATCCTGAAGGTGTGACTCCTTAAGCTTTGACAATGCTGTCACAACATGAAAAAAAAACCACTTGCAATATATTGCACATCCGCATAGGTGGCAAATTCTCTACATTGCTGTACTGCTATTAAAAAAAGAAGCTTTTCTTGTTTAAATGTTCCCTTTCCACCAGCAAACTTTATACACAGTTATTTTTGTTTCAGGACAATACAGTCCTATTTATTTAGTGAGTTATTGTTATATGTGTTATAGCGTAACTATACAGTCCTATTTATTTAGTGAGAAAATCAGATCTTTGCATTAGGAGGATATGGAGATGGAGGACAGAAAGACAGGCAAAACTCAGGGACACAAAGAGAAATCCCAGGAAGCACTGTAAATTTAGCAGCATCCTTCCCTCAGGCTGAGTGCTGTTAACTCCCAAGGGGGACACCAGGGGGTTCAGCCAGAGCAGTTACAGGATTTGATGGTCCCCCAGTGCATCCTACCTTTTGTAAGAGATGGGAGAGGATTACTGTCCAGCCTCCTCCCAGGGCAGACTTGCTTGGGGTGCCACTAGAACTGTCATCGGTGCTGCCCAGCCAGTGCTTTGTTCTGCAGGGACACGGAAACCTGTCACCCCTTTCCCTGTGGAGCAAACCCGAGTGTCGTGTTTGTGGGGTGAAACTACTGGCACTTACAGCCAGACCTGCTGAGGCTCCGGGCACAGTCGTGCTGTGTGGGCAAGTCCAATACACTCCACACTGCCGAGCCCGGGTGTATGTATGGGGAAAGGCCGTGCAGATGCTAAATAATGTTTGCTGTTTATTTCTAGGTCTTCAAAGCTGAGGCTACAGACCCCTGCCTTTGGCTTTTCTCTGGGGAAGGGAAGGGGCAGCATAGGTCTCTGGAAAAATTCCTGCACTTTCAGCATGACAAAGCCTTGCTGGCTTGCTCTCTGCTGTGTTAGATGGGTGGGGACTATATGCTAGTTATTAAATATGTATTTTGTCCTATTAATGTCATCTTTAACTCAGGCTGCTTTTGACGGCAGCATCCATGTTTTTCTTTTGTGTCTTCTCCTTATTTTTCTGTCTCTTTGCCAGTCGAACGCCCTGGTGGCACCCACCACTGTCCTGCCGAATTTATTTGGGATAATGGCTTCACAGTGACCTCTCTGGTTTGTGACAGCTGCCAGAGGAGAAACCAGGGTGTGCTGGAGCTCTCGGTACTCAGCAAGTAATTTGGGGTTATGGCAGATTCTCTGGAAGTTTGTGCTAAAGCAACTGTTGAAATATTTCAGTATTTACCAGTTCTGAGGGGTTTTAAGAGCGAGAGGCTGGGGGAAGGGCAGGGGCTGCCGTTGTGTGTCAGCACCCATGAGGCTGCTGGTGGGCTTGGGGACCAGCTCTGATTTACCCCGGCCTGCAGAGCGAGTGCTGAACCCAGGGCAGGGAAGGGCCCAGTGCAGGGTTTGCAAGGAAATACGTGTTTTTATTTTCAGAGCAGCTGGGGACTTGGGTAATAGCCTTAACAAACAAACATATGGTGACTAGCAGATAAGTTATCAAAAGGAGTGGGTGCATTTTAGGCACCACTGAAGGACGTGCTGATAGACTGACTTTTCTTCTGCTTTTAAACTCTTACTCTGTGTGCCGGTCTGGTTTGACATCTGTTGTCCTGGCCTGAAATTTCACAATTGCCCTTCATGAGATTTGGGTTTTCCGTCCATGAACTTTTACCTATGTGCAATCTGGCAATGCACATTCTCTGGCCGGGCCTCGTGCAAGGGCTGGCTACCTTTGACTAGCATTAGTAAGCTGTGAAAATGAAAAGGCACCAGACTATCTGCTTTTTCTTTTTGTAATTGGGTGAAATTACCATTCCTCTGACAACAGTAAAAGTAAAAATTAACAATTTGTAGAGATAGCCTTTAAAAAAGTGTTCGTGTATAAATATGACTAGTTTTAATAAAATCAATTTGTTCTCTAGAAATAAAGTATTTCACAGCTTTAAGCAGCGTATGCACCTTCTAGACTGTGAAAATAAACCTGGACCGTCTGAAAGCCTACCTTGGAGCTCATATATATCTCTCAAACTGTGTTTTGTTTGCAGCTTGTCTGGGCATATATTCTTCTTTGCTAACTGGAGATTGGGTCTGTAATTGCAAATACTAGGAATTGCATTTCCCCCACTTGCTAAACACTTCTGAAAAGTCAGCATCTTTGGAGAGCAATTCTCACTGCCTTGTTGAGCTGTTTGCTGCAAATAATTCATAGCTCTTTGGTGGAAAAATACTTGTTCGTATTACTTGCTTTTGGTTCCTTAGTGCCTTCAGCTGTAGGTTGGAGGATCACACATATATGTCCCAACTTCTACAAGTCAGTGCAGCGAGGAACTCAAAAATACATTTAACTAAAAAAACCCTGAGCCCGAAAGCTGGCTTATTTCTTTTGGCCACAAAAGTGCTATACTTCTTGGTGAGATGGTGTGTTGTAGGGAGGATGTCTCCTGCAAAGTTGAACCAGAGGGCTGAGTCAGGGCTAGCCTTGTTTGTGGAAGGGCTGTATGTTATGGAAATGCCTAAAAGTGCAGCGCACTTAACTGAACTCTTTTGAGGGAAGCTTTCTCTTGAAGTTGCATCTGACTTTTGAAAATAAATTGCACACTTCTGCTCTACATTTTTGGCCATGAAACTTCAGTTATGGGTGTCAGGAGGGCTGCTGCTATTATATTACACACAACAGACATTTATTCCGCTAAGTTTCAATTGTGGAGTATCTGGTTCTCCAAAGTTGGCTGTACTTATTTTTCATGAAATGTGTATGGCTCCCATTACCATTAATATTTGAACACTTCACAAACCACAAGCAAACATGTCTTCCTACATTTATTCAAGGGTATAATAGCACTATCCACACTTTACACATAAGAGAGATTAAGTTACATGTCTGAGGGCAATGAGGGTGTTGGGCTAAAGCCAGGAGTGCAGCCTTGTTCATCTGAGACTCGGTTTAATGCCTCAGAGGAAAATGTCTTGGAGTTTAGGGAAGCCTCACTAGAAACCTTATTGTTCCTGTCTTTCCCATGGGAATGAGGCAATACCCTAACAGCAGCAGGGGTGTGCCTGAAATGGTCCATCTTCTCTTCCTTTGGGCAGAAAGGGTCATTTCAGTGTCAGGGATAGCATTAGAGCGGAGGTCCAGCCCCTGTCTGAACTCTGAGCTGTTAAATGTCGCTGTGGGGGCTGCTGTCCCAAGGAGTCGTGTGGCTGCGCCGGGCTCTCCAGCTGTCCTGTCCGGCTCTGTGCCAGAACTTGTCCTGATGAGTCATGCCCATTAGTTAGTCTTCATCCTCTTCCAGCACCTGGGGAATAGGGATGCTTTTCTCAAAGTGAAAGTGTCTTGATGCTTTGTGGGAGCTAATGGCCATCAGGTGTCTCTGGCAAAGCAGCTACTTTTCCCCATGTTTCCAAATGGCCCTGAGGAGCTCACTTGGAGAATTTGCTCTTAGTTGATGGGGTTTGCTGCTGGTGGGCTTCACGGGGCTCTAGCTGTAGGTGCCTGGGGCTGCTGCCATGAGATGCTTCAGCTACACCAGTACTGCCAATGTGTGATGGAGATACGTTCCTTAGTCTAAACTGATGTGGCCTAGAGAGGAGGAGACAAGTGTTGGATATTGTCACTTTATAATTAAGGGTTTGATAAAACTCGCTGAAGTAAACGAGGTTTTTAATTTGTTCCTCAGGGTCTGGGGGTTGGCTTGAAGGAGAAAGCTTTCCTCTGTCATTTCAATGCGCTCATGCTAGGACTGAAATTTGGAAGAAGCTGCACAACATGAGTATGTTGAAACATATCTGAGAAACAAATGTTTCAGTTTATCTCTTTCTTTTTTTTTGTTTTCCTTTCTTTTTTTCTTTCAGTGGGATCTTGTTTGTGATTCTGCCTGGAAAGTCCACATTGCTAAATTCTCTCTACTGGTAGGATTAATCTTCGGCCACTTAATAACAGGATGTATAGCTGACTGGTAAGTGAAAAATCTTTTAATGCAATGTAATTATAAATAAATAATAATATTAAATATTGTTTTGATTTTCTTCTACTTTATATTTATGAAGAACCTTTGCATAACAATTTTTCAGGCTCTAAAAGAAGCATGATGAATAAACAGTTTAAAACTGTGTTAATAGCTTGAACCTGAGTAGTTTATTTCAAGGTAAATAACATAAATAAGCTATTTGGTAATTGGCTTAGTTATTTCCCACTGACACAATTTATTACAGCTGTAACGCTAGTACAGAATTAAGTATTTTCTAATTATATAAGTAAAGCCTTTAGGGTTTGTTGTTGGGTTTTTTTTTTAACTGAGAGGTAGGGCCAAAAGAAATTGGAAGCGGCATTGATCTGACTGAATACGAGACTAATGTAATGTCAACCTTGTGCTTACACAGTATCTTTTGGTGGGTAGAAGGCTGGTTTTTGCAAACCTTTCCATTATTCTTTTTTTAAAGTTCTTGTTAAGCAAACATTTCAATGTAGTGTTAGGGAATTGCTGACTTATGTGTCATATTGGGGTATTAAATGTAAAAGCATAGAGTGCAATTCCTTAAATTGCAGTAGTGAAAACATTATTGAATACCCCAGTTATGCTTAGAGTTCAGCTTTTCTTTAAAGAAACGGTCCTGTAGTGCAAAAGATGAGGGGAGAAAAATTGAAGGCATGACTCAAGTGATTTCAGTGGAAACTTGCAGCATCTGAAACAATAGCTCTGCAATGCTGTCCCAGTCATCTGAGTGGCTTCTAGCACGGTTGCCAATGTTGGTGCTTTAAATGGCCCCAAGTTAACTCTTTTGCCATTCATTAAAACAGGAAAGGAAGAAGAAGAGTTGCCTATTAGGGAAATCTTACAAAGCCTTAGCAACTCGCCAGTCAGTTGGGAGAGAAAAGGCCCCCTGCAGCTGTGCTGTAATTTGGCTCAAGCATTTGCAGCAAAATGGCATCTTAATTCTTGAATAGTCACTAAAAGTTTTGAGGCAAGTGAGGAATCATGACTTTCCAGTGAAGCAGGGAACATGCATGATGAAATACAGTTGAATTTGATTAAAATACCAAAGTAAAACAGGGCTGTTAACAACACATAGAAAGTATAGTGGGGAAATGAATGAGGGATCTTGCTCAGTTTTCCTGAAAAGGAATCGGTGTGGAGAAAGCAGACTTATTCCCAAGTTAGGAAAATGCTGCTCTAATTGACAAATAAGTCACAAATAAATGAACAACTTGTTGCCAAAGGCACTGGCTTCAAGAGAGAATTGCAGTAAGCAGATTTAATAGCTCTCTGCCACCAAAAGGAGCATCCTGCTCTTCCATCCACTTCTGTCCTCGGTGCGTACTTCGCGCTGCTACGTGCGCTTCTTGGATCCCTTTGTGAGCTGCTTAGCTGAGCTAATGCAGCATAAAATTACCCTGATACAAAATTAAGGTAGCTTTTTTCTTTTTCGCCTAATGAGTTTAGGAGAGCTTAAGGAGCACCTAGTCTCCAGCTGTGGTTTGAAGGAGAAAAAGGGTAACTGTTTAGCTGGAGGGAATAGTGACCCCCTTGCTCTTCTGTGGGTGAACGGAAAGGACGTGGTTTGCTGCCACCAAAGCCGGTCCTCAGGCCCCTCTTCAGTCCCCATCGCTGCCATCTGATGTAACAGACTCAGCAGAGGTCCTGTGCTAGATAGTCTTTTTGTCATATCACAGCAGCACGTGGGACTGGTAAAAGAAGACCTAAGTGGGGTTTACTTTGCTATTTAATAACACCTTGAGTTTCCACTAAGTCAGGGGGTTGTGTGGAGAGATGGATGCAAAGGGGAATGTACCTATAAAAGAAGAAAAAAAGGGTGTTAGTCCCAAGCAAGAGCAGGGAAGGCTTAAACAATGTAATGTATAAAAGTATTACAAACTTTCAAAATCTGTTTTCATTTCACTTATATATGACTCTCCAGTTTAAATAATTAGAAGATGCTTTGGGGTTTTTGTACCATCAGGGGCTTTGCTTTTCCTTCTTGAAAGAAGGCTTTTAAAGCTGTATGTGGCAAAAGCATAGAGTGTATTAGGGTCATTTGCTAAGTAAACTGAGTGGTTTACGTTCCAAATACAGTAGCCGTGCATGCTGGGATAGCTCTATAGGAAGAAGGTCTGTAAACATGTTTGGCTGTATGAAGACCATCTGTGTCCAATGCCTGAATAAGTTACTTGTTCAAGAGGCAGAGCACCGCTGGCAATTTTGCCTGCTCTGGACAGAGGCTGTTGAGGTCTCCGTTGGAAGCCTTTTCTCCTGGAGCAGGTGGCCTTGGTCATGTAGCATCCAGACAGTAGGTCCCTGCCTCCCGTTTGCGCGCTACTGCCCCTGCTTTGCTGCTCTGGTGCTTTTTGGAGCCTTTGTGCCAATTCAAGTCCCAAGACGAAGTGGACACCTGCAAAAGAACAGCATGGGAAGAACTATTTGATCAGTTTAATCTTCTCAGGGTGGCAAGGTACCTGGGTAGGAGCATGGGAAGAGCAGGTCTTGTCCTCAAACCATTCCCTCTCCCTGTGTGGTGCAACTCTGATGATGTTAGGAATATCTTTTTGATGCATCTGTGTGTCATGCTGTGTGGATTGCAGATTCCTCAAAAGCCTGGGGTTGCTTGTATCCCTAGTTATTTACCTGTGCAGGCAGCATTTAGCAATTAATCTACATAATGTTATGCAGTGTAGGCTGAGACTTCTGTGGCACAGAAATCTCTCTCTGGGATAGTTTGGATGGCAGCAGATCACACCCTGGGGCTGTTTTACCAGGGAGATTGTGTATGGTTTAATTTCTCACAAGCATTTCCATTTACTGTTAGATAATTCTGTCTCCGTATAAAAGGCTTTTTTATGCTCTAAGACACCATCCTGTCAAAACACCGAGTGGATCACCAAATACCAGGCTGGTAGCTGCCCTGGAGCTTTGATTGTTGAGGAATGTGCTAAGTGCCTTGGTGAGGAAGGAGTTTTGTGTCTGGGAGGAGGTGCTGGTGATGCCTCTTTCTGGAGGGCTTATCTGGCCTCAGTTGGCTCTCACAGGCCCAGGAGGCTTGCAGATATCCTGATTCTTCATTAGTAGCAATGATTCATTTACGTAACTTATATAATGGTGGAAGAAATTCCATCATTAGGACATAGATAACCTCAGTACAGAGGGTGGGAGGAGGGGAAGAGGGGAATGGAAGTATGCTAACCATGAGGTCTTTTCTAATCAACACCAGGGAATGGCAGGTCAGGCTTGTGATGAGAATTAAGTTCCTAATTCTGAGTGTTTGCATAATGCCTTTCATCTACAAAACACTTCCACAAACACTAATTAGTATGAATTACAGCTTGGTGATTACGAAAATAGGGCTGCAAAAGTCTGCGCAGATCACTGATAACAGAACATTAATAGGGGTTTTTTTTCTGTATTCAGGGTTTCGTATGAGGTACTTCCCCTCACTCCCTGCTCAAGTGCTTTGTGTTCCATAAATATAAAATCTGAAGCACACACACAGCGGTTAACTGCCCTGGTATCCAGCATGTTCCTAGTGCGTTGCATGTCACTGAGGCAGTGGTGATGAGTTCCCACGCTGAGCTCAACAGCAGCTTGTCTTCTGGTGGGCTGGGTTTGTATGCTGATCGAGAGCAGTCTGCTTTGACCTTGCTGTCTTCACTTTGCACGTTGGCACATTCTGTTTTAAAAACTTTGAACGGTTAATGTCAAGAAGTTAAATATTTGAGATGCCCCACAGGTGATGCTACTATTTTCTTTTCAGATGTAAAGCTGTCCTCATGCAAGGAGCCATGACACTGCCTTCTTAGGTGTGACTTTGTCAATCATTGACACTTTTTCACACATAGTGGTGCACTCTCCCAGTTCCCCAAAATATAAAAAACTATAACGATGTCTCCTTCTCAGCCCTTCACCCTGTATTTTATTGATCTCACTCCATTTCAAGTAAAGCAAAATCCAAAGTTCTAATTGTGAATGCATATATATATAATATACTTTATAGCTGCTGGTAACAATCTGCTGAAATATTTGAATAGAAGCACTACAGCATGTGAAACTGGACGAAGTTGTGAGATTTAAATGCTCTTTATTGTGCTGACATTCAACCTGGTGGCTGGCTTGGAGCTGACAGACTGCTTTGAATGGGTCTGTGAAAGCTGCCTACGAAAAGCAAGTTCATATATTCTTTGTGGAAATGGCATATGGAGCTGACTAAAAGGGATCCTCAGTTCCACTGGAAAACTTGTGGGAGTTGACAAGTTGAAAAATTTTGGAAATCTCCACATAATGATCCAATTATTGTTTAAAAATAGCAGTGTGCTCTGGTGCTTCGTATCATTCTTGCACGGGAAGAGGGGGAGAAAGGGGAATTATAAACACTAAGCATGAGAGTAAGATGTAAAAATCTCATGTTCCTTTGACATCAAGCCCAAGCTCTGCAGCAGGTGCCTCCCCAAGTTTGGTGGCAGCGTAACTCTTCCTCCTCGTCAGCAGTGTACCAACACGTGCAACTACAGGTTGCAGCTGCAAAGCCTGCCTGCGAAGGAGCAGAGCAGATCCTCACGCCCCTGTTGCCAGCACTCATTTTTGGAGCGGTTTCTTCCTCACCCTCCAGTCGGGCTGGTTTTGTGGATCCCTGTGGCTGCTGTGGGGATACAAGGTGGAGGGACGGTTTTCTTGTGAGTGCAACTAATGGCTGCCTAAGGCTCAGTGAAGCGACGTGAGCCCTGTTTTGTGCTTGGTCCGTGTCTGTTAGGCTTGCCCTCAACAATAAGGCCAAGAAAAATAGTTTTTTGAGCCAGCTCCTCTTGCAGATGGGGCTGAAAAGCACGTGTCTGTTGGGAAGAGGAGATCTTTGCAGCGAGTTTTGTGGCTGTAAGCTATAGAGAAATAATATACCGTGCCGTATAACATATAATACCATAGACTCTCTCATGCTACTACTGAAAGCTCTGACAAGTTGCTTTTAATCTCCAAGGGACTTGTTTACGGCCTTACAGTAGTTCCTAGATGCTTACTTGTTCATCTTTGCTGCTTCGAAAATGATGGTTAAATCAAGCAGTAATACAATGTGCTGTCCCTGCTTAATCCCATCTGAAAGGAATGTGTCAATGCAAAGCTGGCTGAGAAATCCGGGTTTTAGTAAGCAGAAAAAAAATAATGAGAAGAATTAAAAATGGATGGCAATATTTGGAAGGGATTGCATGAATTTTTTACCTCTTTGCCAGCTGTAACGATCTAGCTTTATGTCCATCCTGGCTTTTTAACACTGTTTCTCCATACTTCCTTATTTTTAGGGTTGGTCGACGGCCCGTACTGCTCTTCTCTGTCATATTCATTTTGATATTTGGATTGACTGTGGCACTCTCCGTGAACGTGACCATGTTCAGCACACTCAGGTTTTTTGAGGGGTTTTGCCTGGCTGGAATAGTCCTCTCCCTGTACGCACTGCGTGAGTATGCCTTCATCGCCCATCCAAATTATTGATACGTGGTTTGCTGTTCTCTGGCTTCCTGCTTTCATCCAGACAGATGAAACCTGAATCCTATGGACTGAAAAAGCTTTAGCCTGGGTTTTGTTAAGGAGGTAGAGGTTTTGCAGCTGTCTCTTTAAGTTGCTACAGAGTAATCTGTGAAGCTGTTTGAGAGCTCATTTTAGGAGTTATAAGAGTTATGTAAAGGAGTTATATATATGTAAGAGTTATATATAAGAGTTTGCTTGTTGTCGTTTAAACCTAGAAGTCATCTATGTCATAGCTATAATGTGTAATGGGAGCGGATTTCACCTTGCAGTATTGAGCTTGATAGGAGACTCCCCACTTTTACTGTCTCTAGCAGTATGTACTTGGCACTTTTTCAGAAATTCCTGTTATTTGCAGCAAGAGATCCTGTGTCCCTACCTCAGGACTGTAAAGTACAGCAAAAATATGTGAGAAGAGCCTGAAGTAATTTTATCAGGGATTGGGGTTTTTTTTTGGAGGGGGGTGGTGGTGTTGCTTTTTGTCTGTTACATGGAAGAAAAAAATAACTGTAAAGAAACTTGAGGGAAAGCTTGTAAGGAATGTTTATATTTTCATATCTAGGGTGATGGATAAACTTGTAGCTAAAACATTTGAAAACCCCTTTTGGAGGCCTTGCCTTTGGAGAGTACATGTGTGATGCCACCAGCTTAATCTGTGTCCCTTGGATATGCTCCAGAGAGCTCTGTCTGCTGCTTCCTTGGCTACTTGTAATTAACAGCTTCCTTGGCTAGTTGTAATTAACAGCTTCCTTGGCTAGTTGTAATTAACAGAGTACTGTACCACCTGAGGAAAACACAAAATTGCCCACTCTTTATTATGGCTCTGGAATAGTATTAACTATACCCTGGAAGTTGCTGTACATATGTTCATAAATTTTTATTTACTGCCTGTTGTAGATGGTATCCAACCCATTGAGACTTAGCACAGAATCCTTACTCTACATGGAGTGTTTTATAGTATTAAGTTCCACAGTTTTGGTTTTGGTCTGCAGCAAAGGGAAAGAAGTCCAGCTAGGTTGTATGAGACTTTGTTCTGTATTGCACTTCTTCATTATAGCTGATATGGTACCTGAGATACATATTTTTATCTTCTCTTGCTTTTGGTCATAAAATCTCCAGTGAGAATTTTTCACCAAAAACCCAAAAGTACCACTGAAGACATTACACTTGTATTGGGAACCTGTGGGAGGAGGCTTCAGCCATTACCAGTATGACATTCAGCTGGAAATTTGGAAATTAGGCTTGTTGGGATTTTTGACAGCCCAATGCAGCTTGTTAGTTTTTCTTGGTTAGTGGTTTGTTCTTTATTTATTTATTAAATAATAAATTATTAAAAATATTTTAAAAATAATTTTATTATTATGGACCTTTTGAAATTAGAGGGAAAGAGTGTATGATCACCTTAGGTCAAGTGTATGTGTCACCTTGGGTCAGACAGTAGCATGCCATCCAAGGCTTTCATTCAGCAAAAGGGAGATCCTGGTTAGTTCGTGCCCTGCTTGATCCAGGGCAAGGATTTGAGTCCGATTTACACACATATGCGTACCCTGATAATTAGTGTTTGCTATAACCACTGCTGTCTGGAAAGACATTGCGGGAGTAGAGTGAGTATCTCTGAGTAGGAGTAGGAGAGATCTCTGTGAGATTAGCTGCAGCCTGTAGATAGGCGTACTTGTGTGGAAGTAAGAAAATGTGAAAGATGCAGCCCCTGCACCTCTTGTAAATCTTCTGACCCTTCTGGCTGGGGAGGTGAGGGGAAGGGTTTTCCTGTATTAAATATTTTCATTTAAACAAACAAAAAAGGCTGTCATCTTGGTGTAGAGCAACGGGAGAGGTTTAATCTGTCAAGTCTTAAGAGAATGGGAGTAGCAGGGGTTTTTATGTGGTGATGTTGGTTTTGATTTCAGTACTCCTAATTTGTTAGCCCTTCTCTCAATTTAGATTTACTGTCTTTCCCTTTCTGCTGGAGTCTGTAGCATGCCACTGCATTCCTTTGGAGTCGTATTCCATTTCATAGCCCCTCTTCCCTTTCTCTTCATGGCCTTCATTTCTTCCCCTGGAGGTTTGTTGCCCCTGAATTCCCGGCTGGCTGCCCTGAGAAAAACAATAGAAACTGGAAAGTTTGATCTGCCAGACACAGTCATTAGCTGAAGTTTTCAAAGCTACTGTGCAGAAGCGACTGTATACAGGCTTGCATAGCCTGCAAAGGTAATTAGCCTGCCACAGGGATCCTTTTACACTGTGTTGAGCTTGCTAGTTGTGCTCGGATTTATGGCCTGCCTAAGGGAAATTGTCAATAGCAGTCCTGGATGCTTTGGGAGCGGGAAGAAGCACCGAAGTGCTGGTTTTAAAACGCAGAGTTGCCAAGGTTGAGTTGTCCACACCATTCAAACCGCACTCTTAATAGCCTAATGCTGTTTTCCCACCTGTCTGCCCTAAGGTGCAGAGCGAGCCGGGGGATGAGCCTTGCCTTCTGTGGAGGGACAGCACTGAGCCCAGACCACCTGTGCTTCTCTGCAGGCTTTCCCCAGTGTCGTAGTGAGCTAGCTTCTTGCAGCCTCCAAGTGTAGCCTCTGGCCTGGAGCTGCTTTGGACTTGTCTAGAGAAACCACTTTGGGATGTTGATTTGTTAAACTGAGAAGTTTTCCTGCAGCTGCTGTAGTTTTGTTGGAAAAAGGAGTTTCAGGTGAAATTTCTCATGAACCTGCAGGAAGAGACAGGCTCTGAGCAGGTGATGGTTTTTGCTGCAGAGGGAAGCAGAGGAGAAATGAACCTGGGGCTTTTCCCTCCCAGGTGCTATAGGTCATTGCATCATCTAGGACAGGGGTCCTCAAACTACAGCCAGTGGGCCGGATACGGCCCCCCAGGGTCCTCAATCCGGCCCCTGGTATTTACAGACCACCCCCCACACACATACACACACCGGGGGTTGGGGGGGGGGGGAAACCAAGCAGCAGCAGATGACTGCCTGCCACTTCATCTGCGTGCTGGCCCCCCGTTTAAAAAGTTTGAGGATCCCTGATCTAGGAAAACGAAAGGCAGTTTAAACCTTTTGCAGTGAACACACACAGCTTTGAAAGGCTTTTGTTCCATGCTGATATGGAGCGGGGGGAACTTCTACCATCTTCCAGAAGCAGTTTTCTGCTTGGTACCAACCTTCAGTGGGTTCCTGTGCTCCTGAGCAGCTGGCACACATCTTGTGTGGTGAGGCACCAGGAAGGTCCTTGGGAAGCTCTCCCCACCAGGAGAGCAAAGTGGCTCCCAATATGCCATGCTCAGCAGTCATCTGATACACAGAGCTGGAGCCGTCTGCTGAGATGCTGGTTAGGTCCCCTGCTACACTTGCTGAGCAGATTTCGGTGGAAATGGGCCACCCCTTGTTGGAGAAGGGTGCTGGGACTGCAGATTAAATTTTCTGGAGAGAGAAATGGTGAAGGGGTGCTAAGGAGCACTCAGGCTGCAGTGGTTGGACAGGGCTGTATGCCCTGCCCAGCAGTTAAATGTAGGAAAGCATATAGATTGAGGGGTTGGAGGAGGACAGGTTGTTTAAAAGAAAGCAAGGGAAAAGCTATTTTTTCTGAGAGTGCGTTTCGCTCCAGTATTTGTTGCTGCATGCGTGTCCAGGGAGGAAGGACGGGCATCCTGCCCCTGCTGGCTCGGCACAGTTGGATGCATGGCGCTGTGGCCTGCTGCCCAGCTGAAGAAGAGGAGGTTTGAGTTTACCCATTGGGGTGGAAAGCCCTAAGCTGGTCCTACAAGGGAGTTCCCTTCAGACAGGCCAAGAGGAAGGAGAAGAGGTGTGGGAGCCCTGAGTAGGGACACGTGTGCCTGAGTAATGCTCAGCTGGTGTCCGTGGACTCATACAGAGGGCGAGGTGTGCCACTCACTGCAAATAGTTCTGCTTGCGGGTTGCAACTCATGTGGGACGAAGTACACTTGGCAAATGTGAAAGTCATGGGAGAAAGCAAATTTGATTATCTCAGGGCAGGGGAGGGCGTTGCTTCTGGGTCGCTTCAGTCTCGCTGGGGCATTGCCTTGGCTGTGACCACAGGGCAGCCCTTTCCTGTGTGCTTCTCTAGAAGGCCAGGTTCTGCAGCTGACTCAGCACGGGTCCCTTCCTTAGGGCTCGCTTTCATGAGCAGGCACGCTGATGCAAGAGCTCTTATGGCTGAGGGCAGCAGTTCCTGCTCCCTCTTCTCTCTTCTCACGTGCTGCTGCCCAGGCCACACTGGTGCCAGCGTCTGCCTAAGCCCTTGCGAGGGACGCTCTCCACCTTCGCTCTGGAGAAGGCAATGAGCTGTTGTCCGTGGGATGGACCCTCTGATCTCGTCCCCTCTTCCTCTGGGAGATCTGCTGGGTGTTAAATGAATGAAGAGAAGCAAGGGTTCCCGTCCAGCTGATCGCTTCCTATGCCCTATCTGTCTCCTTCCCGATGTCCGTGCTTTTGTCGCTTTCTGGAGTCAAAACTAGGATGATGGTATTAATTAAACTACTTAAGGGGGAGGAGAGGAGGGGGGAAGAGTTGTATTTTTTCTGACAAATGCTCCTGGCAGGTTTAATAAGCCTCCCGTTAAAGTGCTGCGTGCTATCATTAACGACTGTACCTGAGCTCAGACAGCACAAGCCATGGCGCGCATTTGCGCACAATTGCAGGCTGTTCAGCAGTTTCATGGGTGACTGAACTACAGATTATGCTGCAAAATTAGAAAGTCTAGACTTGAATGAACCAGTAAATAGGCTCTGGAAATAGCTTTGCTGAAAGGGAGAGAACATCTCAGGTTGGACTGGGGAAGCAGGGGTGTCCTCCAATACATAGTAGCAGGATGAGTAGGCATGTTGTTTCTCCTTCGCTGTTAGAAGAAAAAAAAGGTAGGAATGCTGTTGAAAATCACAGATTGTGTTTCAAAAGCCTGGAGAAGCTTGGCAAAGGCTTCCAGGCTGGCTAAGGTGTCCAGCTGTGATGTATCTTTTTCATTTATAGTTAGGTCAATCCAACCTGTTACTCCTGTAAATTACACAGGCACTGATCTGAGGGAGGCTAAATGTGGCTGCTTAAGATTTTTTTATTTTTTTTTTTAAAAAACAGGTATCCTGGAAAGCTGGAGCAGCATGCTAGAAAGCTTGCTCCAGGCTGAAAAATGAGCAAGTGCCAAAACAGAGTGTGGAAGCCTCTGGGTGTTGGGCTGTAGGGATGTTAGATTTGTAAAATAATTTTGCTTCCAGTCAGGTGTCAGTATAAAGGGTGAGATTTATCTTTCTTTCTTTTTTTCCCCCGTTCTTCCCCTCCCTCACAGAAGTGTACGAGGCTGTAAGATCCTGGAGCATCCCAAGTTTATAATTTTCACCTCTCTTGCAGCTGAATGTTCTAAACAATAGAATTGCTTGATTTTTATTCTCCATTTTCCTCTCCTGACTCTTCAGTAGCAAGCATGGCCCTGGCTAGGCAAGGCAAGCAAAGCGCTGGAAACTGCAGGCTCTGAAGTTATTCTGTGTAATCTGAACCAGCTCGATAAATAACTCTGCAAAGCATTCCCAGATCGGAGGATGTGGAAAACATCTGACTCCTTTCCTGTGCATTGACATGTGCGCTAGCTCTGCAGTAACATTCAGTTCTCTCCACTGACAGGTCTGTGATAAGATCAAGGTTGTTAAGCCACCTACCTTCTGTTTATGTAACCAGCCTTTCCTTGCTCTGAGTCACTTGATGCAGATCTAGCAGGAGTGATCGCAGAGGGATCCGCTGAATGGAAAATCTTACTGGATCACCCTAAAGTGACCATTAACTGTTAAACGATACCAAAGCTTCTGTTTAGAGAGGAGTCACAGGCTGTTCTAACATTGAGATGGGATGTGAGTTTCTGGAAACAGCACTTCTGCATTTTTAATAGCTTTGCACAAGACTGGTTGTAAGAAATAATATGCAGTAGGAGCAATCCAGCTGCTCAAAAAAAGGACTATGCCTGCCTTTTATCAGATGCCTGGGGGCTCAATTTATGCAAGAGTGGAAAAGGTTATTGGAATTACAGTGCTCTCCTTATAAGTATAAATCTTCCTTGCTCTACATTGCTTCCCTCAGTACAATCAAATTATGACTCTTCATATAATCTATTGGTCTCTTCCTCCTCAGTACTTTCTTCTGAATTTTCTTCCCTTTTCTGATGGCCAGAGTGGGGATGGACTCTTCTAGGAACACAGTGGACATCACCCTTATTTTAACCCCTACAAACTGTGTTCTAGAGCAGTGGTGCCCTTGAAGCATTGCTAACATTGTCCTGAATCCTGGGAAAACTGTACCATTTGAGGCAGCACATTTGAAGTTTATACCATCTTAAGGTATACTGAAGGGGAATGAAAGAAGGATCTTTCTAAGGTTTCTTGGGAGGTTAGAAGATGTTTGGTTAATGCAGAAATTGCGGCAGGATCTAATTTTAATCAGTTTTGCCATTTCAGTTGCTAAAAATCTTGTGTGTTGTCAATGTGACAGAAAGCCCAAGGAATTAATTTTATTTGAGGTATATGCTGTATGAGTGGTCAATTGAGAATGCAATTAAGATGCAACACTGCAGTTGTTATACTTGTGATGATGACAATCAGATGAGATTAGAGTACACTTGCAATTTCCCCAGCTTAAAATGCAGCTTGCATTTACCATTTAAAGTGTCTGTCTTTTAATTGTTCCAAACCAGCTACAGCAGTTTGGGTGTGCTCAGCATGTGAAATTTTACTTTCTGTCATGCAGATACTTGTAACTGTAACTGTTCAGGATTTTAATGACATTTTTAGGGATTTTTTAAATTATTTTTTTTCTGAGCAATGTCAAATATAGTCATAGGTCTACTCATCCCTGTTGCACAGCTAAGAGCTTGCTTCCACTGAGAGGAAATGAGAAGGGCTCCTATCTTCCCCTTCCACATTCCTTTGCATTGTCTCAGCTGCTCATACAACCATGTCTTCAAACTACAAGGAAGTGTTTATGATGGGTGTATGGTTAAATCCAGAAAGTTGCCTTTCACTTGCAACTCTGACTTGGCTAAAGTGGTGTTAGTTGCTCTTACTTACTGTAAGAGTAAATTGTAAAGTCTGTTTCCTCTGCTGCTTTTTTTTTTTTTTCTTCTTTGTTGTAAGACAGCTGCTAAATGGCTTTTCCTCACTATGCAGATCCAAGCTATTCAGCGTTGTGGAGGTGGGTTGCTGCTAGCCAAAGCTTCACATAATGTGTGCGTGCGCATCTGTGCAAGCCCTGTCCAAAGTGACTGATGCTGCTGTCGGGCTGTGGGTGCTCTGTACCTTGCAGAGTCCTCTGGCTGCTGTGCACCAGCACCGGGCACTGCCAGCCTCCCTCCTGGGAGCGGGTCTCAGCAGGATGCCAAGGAGTCCCCCAGCGGGAGGAGAGCATCCCACCACAGCGGTCAGGTCTGCTGCTTCCCACCAGCAGATTAAAGCCTTCCCACTGTGCCCAGTGCCTCAGCTCCAATGACTGCCTGTTTGGGCTGGGAAATGGTTGTGTGCTTTGCAGTTACAGAGGTTTGATATTGCAGCAATGTTGTATCATTGGTGTATGTATGATACTGTCGTGTGTTCGTAGTTAATCCCATGCTTCCATGATCCGAGAGGATGTTGTGTTCTTTTTTTCTCTGAGAAATGCGACTGATTCAGAAACAGGCATGTGGACTCTGTTAGTTGTGATTTATTTTTTTATTTTTAGGGCTGGGGGTTTTTTTTTGCTAGCAGGAAACCTTATTAGTTGCAGAGAGCATCAAAGAGAAGTTGTACATATAAAGCCTATTTTGCTAAGTCTGTTTGCTTACTGAGTTTTAGCTATCCTGTTCCTCGGCCGTGTCTTTACATTTGGCAGAACTTGAAAACTGGATGGACTAGGGTTGGAAATAAGATGGGCAGCAACCAGCTCAGGAGCTGCCCTTAAGGCACTCAGCATACAGGGTTGAATTTTTTTTTCCCCAGCTGCTTCTTCCAGTATAGGTAGACTTTTTTTGTGTGCATCTGTTAACTTTCTGCTGCAAGAGGAAGCACACAGAGGTTCATAAATCACCTATGAATGAACAGTGCTTTACTTCCCTTTCCTGCCTGTCCCTACAGGATAGCTTGTCATGAAAATGCAAGCCAAATTATCGCAACAGGATGTACACAGAGGAAAAACCATGTGTATGAAGAAGGTAGATTTAGAAGTTATCTGTAGTGACTTGAATATTCAAGTCCAGCAACAAATGTCAGCACACATTCACATAAATATTTATGTGCCTTTCAAGAGGAACTGTAATTTAACAAGGCTAGCCAAATTCCCATCCCCAGTCACACAGACATGAGTCCTATTTTCTCGCTTACAAATAACATAACCCTGTGGGATTTTTACTAGTTCAAGTTAATTAAATTTCACTCGAAGCATGAAATTTGCAGGCAACTCTTGTTGCAGGATTTCTGCAAATGCATATTATTTAGTCAGATACAATAAAAAGTTCACTCTTGTTTTAATTCTTCATTTTATTTGTTGCCAGTCTACAGAATTCAATCATACATGCTGTTCCAGTACTCGTATCACTTCTCTTTATTTTTTAAATAAAACTACTCAAGGTTGCATTGCAAATGAAACTGTTGAAGTCATACGCTGCAGTTACTGATGGACCTGAAAGTATGAGCTATGTTTTTGTCTTTTGAGAACATCTGGTCCCTTCTTAAAGGAATTGTACATAGACTTAGTAGTTTTTAGAGATAAGCTGAGACGTAAGTGTTTGTTAGTATCTTGAAAACCTGTTTGCTAACATTCTTTGCATTCTGGTTGTGGTGTGAATTGTGAGACAAGAAATCAGCTTACTGAAGTCTAATGAATGATCTGCAAATCTTTGCGAGCACTACTCCAGTTCCAGCTTTAGTCACCCCACACATTCAGTAAGGAGTCTTTCAGCTATAGATGATCTTGAATTTAAGCTTGGTAATAAAACAGGTAATATCTTAGAGAAGAAGGGTGGTTGAAGAAGGCTTGTGGCTTGGAAATGTAGCTGTTGCTTGATGAAGTGCGGGAGGGAGCATGGTCCAGTATTTGCATCAGAAGTTCCAGACCCTCATTCCTGCGCCCCTCTTGGATGCACCAGCGTCTCTCTCTTACTGGCTTGTGTTTGGAGGAATTCAGGGCAGACTAACTGTTCTTGTGGCTTCTTCCAGCTTTCTGTCCTAATGCTGTGGCAGAGATCACCTTCTTGTAGAGCAAACTATTAGTTTGTGCACTGATGCCTCGGTGCTCTCCCAAACAGTCGGGCGTTTAAGTGCAAATACATCTCCATCAGTGGCTTACCTCACATATTCAATATATTAGGTTAAGGACATGCATTTCATTCTGCTGCTGTTTATTCTCAGAGGAGAATAATCTCTGGCAGAAGCAGCAGCGGAGCCTGATGTTTGCACATGCCTTGGCCAGCCGAGCACGTGAGAAGTGCCACAGTGCAGTGGAAGAGGGCAAGCTCTGCTGGAACGCTGTGCACTTTAATTAATAATTCTGTTAAAAAGCAGACTGCAAGACCCGTGTGCCCCGGTACTAAGCCGTAGGTAGGTTACTTTATGTACCATCTGTTATCCAAACAGTTGAGGCTAATTCCCTGGAGAAATAAGGAGGGTGTTTTCACTGTGAAGCATTCAGTTCAATGGATATTTAAGCACGTGGACCAGGGATCATTGTCTAAAATAAATAAATAAATCAATCCCTGGTGTCTTCTGCTTGATCTGAAACTGCTGTCCGGAGGGAACAACGTGCTCTTTAGGGGCCTTCCTCGCTTCCAGTGCTGCTTCCAGCCTGACTTCACTCCTGTGCTGGCGGGCAGTGTAGCTGCCTCCTGGATATAAGCACTCAGTTTACAGTTTTACAATAAAAAACACACAGGAAGCGGAGTCGATAATGTGGTGAGGCAAAAAGCAATATAATGGAAGAAATGGTTTTTTGTTATAGCAACCAAAAATGGATTGAAGGCAGGGACGAAAAACAAGAGCAACTTATAAAGATTGTATAATGGTAGAAATAGCTTATGTGGTGAAATTGCAACCAGTGTTCTTAATAAGATCCCATTTTTTTGTTTCATTTATAGCTTTGACTTTGAAATAGGGGTTTTTGCCTGGAACTTGACTGACTTGTTTTTCAAGGCACAAAACCAAGCCTGTGTTTCTAGGAAGCTTGAGGAAAATTAATTAAAGAGCTTTTGAATTACAGATTCATTAAAAATGTCTCTGCTTTGAAATTTAAATAAATAAAGCAAGCTGCTGTCAATGTTACTCATCTATTGGAAAAAATGGCTTCTCTTGTATCTGTACAGTATAGAAATGCAATTACTGCACTCGAGTGCTTTGGAGTTTGGGCAGGAGAAGCTTTGTACCAACCTTGACTCTACCCGTTTGAGTCTTTTCAGATGTCACGTGTGAGTTTAGAGCTGTGAATCAGCCTGAAGTGTTGTCCTGTTCTGCTGCTTTGGTTTTTTTTTCTTTAGTGAAGTCTGGAAGAAAATATGAAAAGTTCAGTCTGCATCTTGTAAACTTTTAACCTGATGGATTTGACTTTTTCAGGAGACAAAATTCACCCTTTTTGACTGAGTATTGCATTTCAATAAAATACTCATTCAGAAAGTGCCTTTTTCCCCTTCCTGACCTGTTCTTTGGCTGAGGGTAGTGCTTTGTGTCGGTCCAGGGTCAGTAGCATGTGGCAAAGCTGAGAAAAAGAATAGCCGCTGTGTGACCTAGAGGGAAAATAAAGAAAATAGAATATACAATATGTACCACAGCTGCTGCTTTTCTCTTCCTGCTGCTAAGAGAGAATGTGATGGATATTTTTCTAAAATAAGAAATATGCTTCTATCCAATGAGGAATAATAACAGCAATTAAAGATTTCATATCCTAATTTTTTTGGAATCAAAAACACAGCCAGATGAAGCCAGCAGCTTGTTGTGGTAGCTTGTGTGGATTTGAGTAGCACTGCTGCCTCGGTGCTGTACTTCATTGGGAGTTTTCAGTTTTCAGGTGGGACTTCCATTGGAGATATTGGTGCTTTCTCCTGCCAGGACAGCTCTGTGTGTGTTTACCCGTAGTCTCTGTCCCTTCTTCGGCCACCGATGCATGTCCTGCTTGCCCAGTGCCACTCAGCATGGCTCTGCTCACAGCAGCGCGGATGAGATGCCTCACAGAAGCAGCGATGTTGGAGAAATAACCCACCTGGCCATCCAAGTGGGAGAGGGCCTTTTATTTATGTGTATACACAAAGCACATCCTTTCTGCCCTGATTGCTGGGAGTAGTTAAAATCTCAAAACGACAGTGCAGGGACAGGCTGAAGCTTTTGCCCTGCAGGAGAATCTGACAGCAGCTCTGGGACAGCCGAAGCTGACCTGGATTTGCCTGCTCTGGGTCTGCCCGTCCTTCCCTGGCTGGTGCTTCCCACCTGCTGCTGGCCCTACAGTGAACTGATACAAGGGTCTAAACCAGGAGAAAACTCTTGGTTTTGTTGTTTGGTTTTAAGTCATTTTCCCCCTCGCCTTTCTCCCTTCAAAAGCGCACCCCAGCGCTGGATGAGTGTGGGTGAAGGAGAGCAGGAGTAGGTGACTGAGGAGTTAAGGAGAGAGGAAGGACTGTAAAAGCCATGTTACAAATTCAGCTTGCTGTAGTGCCCTGCTGTAGATGCAGTTTAAGAGCCCTTGTGGCTTGTAGCGTAGATGAATCGATTCTTGCAAGCTTATTGCAGCAGCCTTAGGTCAGGAAATTCTCTTGGTGAAAACAGATCAGGCTGTTACCAGTCACTCCTTTATTCAGTGTGGGTCATTCCAGAACGTGGGATTTAAAAGTTTGTTCCTGCAGGCTTTTTAAAGATCAGACGGTGTTTAATTGCATCTTGGTAGGGATGGTAGGTCTAGTACGTTTAGAAACCTATGCCTTGGACAGGCTGATATTTCCTTTCAGGATAGCTGTCTTTGAAGCAGTAGCAGATGGAAGTTCTTCCACCACTTCTAGGCACTGGCTAACTTGTCTTGGAGAAGAGTGGATAAACTGGCAGTAGAGAAAAGGATTCTTAAAAATAATTTATAGAGATCTGTATGGCTTTAATTTTATTTACTTCAGCTTTCAGAGTGAGGATACCAGCCTTGGATTTGTTTAAAACTTCTGAAGCTCGGTTGGAGAACCAAATATGATCAGGTTTTGGCTATGCGATCTCTGCTTTTCTGTCTGGCTTCTCTTAGCAGCATCGAGATTAATGTATAAATGAAGTATCCAGTCTGCTGATGACAACAAATAATCTGTGACTCGGAGTAAAACATCCCGATCGTGGACCTGGCAGCCCATGATCAATCCTGAACCTTCAGGAGTAGAAAGGCAGATCATCTATCTGGTATTCCAGTGCTGGAAAGACCCGATTTCTTTGAAAAGGTCATTTTGTTGCTGTTCCATCGGTCTTGCTTCCGTAAATTTTACCCTTTAAGGAGACTAGATTTTAGTTTTGACTTTGGGATAAAAAAGGTTTAGGGCTTGAACTGAGGGGCAGAGTTCATAACGTTTGTGTCTAGGATAAAGATGCTGAAAGATGTTTTCTGCACTGAATTGTCTGATGAGCTCCTATGACCTTGATCATCTACTCAGACCATTTGCAGAATCTTTGGGATTGTCATGCTGTTCAGTGTTTTGATTGTTTTTTGAATTTCTGCTTGCTTAATTAATTTCTGATTGATACTTAGGTGGCTACCTGAGAATGTCTGACTACAGGATGTCCATGTCTATTTTAAAATACTATACTGTGTAAAATAAGAAAACACAAAGGGAAGTTTCTGGATTTACGTGTTTAAGCTTCAGCTGTGTCTCCTCTTTCTTTTATTATAGATGGTAGTGCTGAAAAGAGTGAGTTTTACTTTCTCAGCACTGGAAGGGAATAGTGCTTGTTCTTTAGAAAAGACATCTGTGAGAAAGGTACACTACAACGCTTGCTATAATATATTAGAAGAATTCACTAAGATTTTAACTATTTATATGAAAACAAATTTGTCCTGATGATGGTGAATTGGGAATACTGGTCTGCAAAGTATTATGCACAATCCTAATTTCAAATAATATAATTTTAGTTACAGTAGTATCTTAAATTTAAATAACAAGGTTAAACGCCAAACCAAACATTCTTTAGGGGGTTTTATACTGCATTGCAGTTATACTTGTATACTGTATAATTGGTATGAAATGGTATTGTTCGGATGTAAACCTTGAGACCATTTCAAGACAAGCATTCGGTGTAAAATACATTCGATTTAATCTCATTTAAAAGAGAAGTATAAAACTTCCATTTTCTGTTTGTTCTGCAAGCTGGCAGATCAGGACAGGAATAGGATGTGGCTGGCGAAGCTGTCTCGCGTTGTCTGTACCTGGAGAGGTCTGTGTTTGGAGAGGCTCTGTCAGTGCCGTGAGGGTCTGGTGGAGCTGCTGCCTATGTGCCCGACACCCAGTCCTCCCAGTACAGGTGTTTTCCTGGTGGTCTTTAAGGAAAGATTTTTCTGCATGGGAACTGTGATCTTGGTAAGATACTGAGGTACAGTAATTACTGGATATAGCGTTCCCATTTTGTGGTCACTGTGCAGGAGAGCTGTGTTTGCACTCTCACGACTGCACGTCCTGGGGGAATCGCCCAGCAGCTCCTGCTGCCGGGAGGAGCAGCCCTGCTCACCTGCATCCCTCTCTTTCTGCTGGCTTTGACATTTGTCTCACTCTCTTCAGCCACTTAATCCAGCCAACAAACAATTTACTCTGCTGAGCTGATTTTCTGCTCTTCTATTGAAATAGCCAATTAGGGGGCAAACAGATGCAAATGTCAAACATAAATGTCAGGGGAGACGAGAATGCAGGAAGGTGGGCTTTGCTGATGGGGTGGCAGACTGCATCCTGCCCAGTGCTGTCTTGTGAAAATCCAAAAGCATAGTTGTGGCCCTCGAACAGCACAGCCCGTTTGAAGTTCCTGCGACGTGTTGCTGCCTCCTGAATTTTTCTAATTTCACTGGTTTGGTAGCTGTGCTCAAAATCAGCTGTGCCCAGGTGATGTGGCTTAAACAAAAAAAATTCAAAAGTACCTCTTGAAGTGATAGTCCCAGCCCACCACCGCCAGTTGCTCTGCTCTGTTGTTGAACAGATCCACTTTAGGATTGTTGCGTGATTGCAACAGCGGTGGGACTGATACAGATGAGGGAGTCATAACCTGCAGCGTGCTCTTTCCTCCTCACACCACATTGTCCATGTGCATTCGTGACGAGCTGTGCATAGATGAGTTTCTCATGTACTGCAGAGCACGCTTCAGATGAAGCAAAGTCAAAAGGGAAGAAATCAGGGCATCATCCTGTGAGGAAAACTGAATTCTTGAAGTATAAATTTTTCTAGTGGAAGCATGCAAACTTGTCTGACATGGCTACAGTCCTTGGACCCCAAGGAAGTTAAAGAAATGACGAGTGAGGAATAGTGCATATGTGGCTTCCAGCTGAGCTGGCCACCCTCCCATGGAGAGGTCAGGGAGGGGAAGAAACTCTCTTTCACTCAGCTGTTTTTTAATGGGAAGTCAAGGTCTCTTTTTCATTTGGAGTTCTGAAATATTAGCAGCAGACCTAGCAAAGATGGATGTATGAGTGAATGGTGGCAAACTGGTAAAAGGCACATGGTGAAGCACTAAATGGAAAGCATGGCATATGAGGGCATGGGACTTAAGAGGATGAGAAGATTGCTTAAAAAAATAATATGTTTGTTCTTTGAAAACTGTATTGTTTTGAGATGGAAACTTTCTGCAGAAAATGCTTGAATGCTCTGGCATCTGCCTGTGCTGGAAAAACTGTAAATGTTTTGTTCTGGATCAAATTTAATACCTGTGTTCTCTGGAGATAATGTGGGGCTTTCAAATGCTATACGTGTTTTATTCCTCATGCCTGGATTCCTAGATCTTATATTTTCACTGCAGTTTCTTTCCTTGTTAAACTAGTCTGTTGTATCATGGGAATCCTTAAGCAATGAAAATAGACTTGGATGAAAGTACATGTCAAAATATTAAAATTTCTTGTGAGATCAAAACCTCCATCCTACACACAACGTATATCGTGCACTTGCATACAATAGCTTCATTTCTCTTTTTCTGCACCAAGTTCTTAGTGACCAGAGACTGGCTTACAGAAAACGCTGACTCAGCATGATCCAGAACACCCTGAAATATTTGGTGATACCTGGGTGCTGCACGGGTGTGCTGCGACAGAGGCAGTTGCTCCCAAGATCTGCAGACATTAGTGTCCTCTGTTATGCACCTGATAGCCCCATGAGTATTCTTTCCTCCGTTCATTTCAGCTGGGATAACTGAGGGTGGTAGTCCAAAGCCTCTGGATGTGCAGTCAGAACCTTTCTTTGGAAGCTTCTGGAAAGCCTATGAGCTGTGGAGTCAAAGGTGAGAGATGCAGGGCTGCCTGGATGCTGCTAGAATTTACTGTTCCAGAGGGAAACAAATTCCCAAGCGCTGCTTGTGGTTTTTCTTCATTTCTTATGTATCCTTTTTGTGGGGTTTGGAAACATTTAATCCTTCCGTGTACCTTATTCCCTAAAGGTGGCCTGTTGACAAAGCACAATGAGAGACTGGCAGACACAATTTGCAGACTTAGTTATCTATGTGATGATAAGAATGGTATGAGATCGGGCGCTAGATTTACAGGAAGATAACACAGGCTTTTTAATTCTGCAGTGCTTGAGTGCTTGACTCTTTGCAATGTTAACACACTGCAGGTGACGTAAGAGATTTCATTTTTGAGTATGTGCGTGATCTCTTAGGCTGTCTTAAGGGACAGAAATTCCTTACTGTGGCATCAAGTAGTTTCTCTGTGGATATGGAGCCTTTTGACTGAAGTGGGAGAGGGCAGTAGGATGAGGATTAATGTGTTGGTAGGCTGTCCACTGTCATTTCCATCGCCTGGCTTCTGGTGGGACTAAGCACCCTGACACGGCTCGTGGTGCTGGGGCAAGGGACAGGGAGGGAGCAAGCTATGCTTTTGGGAATACTTGCTTTCAAAATAACTGGGAAATGAGATGGCACCCCAAATTGTGTGTGAAGCCATTGCACGAGAACGTAGCGTTGCCTCTGTGAGAGGCAATGCACTGTGCATCTGGTGGGGACACAGACCTGCTGGCGCGCACCTCCGTGACACGGGGATGTTTCTGTGTGATAGCCACAAAGTAATGAAATGTGACTGGAAAGCACTGGGAGGGTGCAGGTGGGATGAGTGGTGTGTCAACCACTGGTCCAGGCTGTGGTCTCTTGCTTTCCTAAAGTAGCATAAATGTTTGTTTTCTGGTTTGGTATGTTAGTGAAGGATCACATAAATTGTTTGTGTGTGCAGACTTTCTGGCATAAAATCTTATTAAAAAGCAAAACAGCAAAATTTAAATTCCTAAATTCTTTGTTAATGCAGTTCTTTAATTCCCAGGTTGAAATGTAAAATTGAATTATTTCTTAACTTAGGAAATTTGTTTAAAACAGAAGAGGAAAAAAGGGTTAAGTCTAAAATGGTGCTATTGCCTTTAGGTGTCTGGGAATGGAAAAAGATTATGGGATGCAGTACAGTCAGCAAATCACTTGTGATCCGATGTGAATGCTCCTCACCTGAGCAAAGGCATATAACGCTCTGTGTGTGTGTGTGTGTGTGTGTGTTTGCCTTCCTGCTGACCCTGATTTCCTGACAGTGCCACTTAATGGCTTTTGCATGTTTGGAGACAATTCCCCATCCGTGCCAGGGTGACCTGTCCCTGGAACGCCCTCCACCCCAGCAGTCACCACTTCTTCCTAGAGCACTGAGGGTGCCGGTGGCAGCAGCTGGCATTAGCATTGCTCACTGTATTTGGTTTCTCCATTGACACAGCTGCTTAATGAAACACCTGATGAGTCAGTGTTAACTAATCTCAGTTGAGGGTATGGCTGTCACCTTCCTGGAGACCAGGGAGAAGTTCTGTCTGTCTTGAGGATGCTATGAATCAAAGAGATACGGTTTGCATGCAGCTACAGCTTCTTTCTTCATGTAATTTTATAATTCAATACCTGTAGGGGTGGCAAATTGAAGTAAAACTGGCACAACCAGAAGGAAATGTAAGTGTCCCTCGCTCCCTCGGGCAGCACTTTTATATAAGAGGGACACTTTAGAGATTCATATTGAAATTGATTTCATCTTTCTGCCCCATTAAACAAGCAATTGGTTTTCAACGGTGGTTCACAGATGACTCTGAGTCAAAGCAGGCTGATTAACTGGAGGACAGCCACCTTGGCAATTGTCATCTCCTGTTTAATACTCACGGTGTATAGTGGTACACACATCAGAGACTTAAAACTTCTCCCCTCAAGAGACAATACAGTAAATTAATCTGTTGAGGAATTGCTGAGATTCCAGCCTCCCTACCAACTTTTTCATTTAACCAAGTTAAATACTGCTAGCTGGAGTTGCTCAACTGAATGACGCACAGCCAGCGCTGCAAGACTTTATTTTTGCTTTTTTTGCATTTCATATCTATAAATGGGTGTGTTGGAGTTCACTCGGGTTGAATGCACAGAGGTGACACTTAATTCCTGTCAGTTAACAACAACTATTCCTCATTCAAACAGAATATGCTCTGCTTTTACTCACAAAGCTAGGTGATCTTCGTGTGTACCTATCAGGAACGGACTTTTTCTTCAAAGTTATGATGTTCTTGAGGGCACGTATGCCCATCCCTATTCTGAATGTCTGGGTTTGGGGTGTTCTAGTGATGAACCTGACTTCTGAAAGGCCAAGGGTGTTATGGAGCATCTGTTCAAACTCCAAGGGATCTTATCTTTAGTCTCCCAGTATTTGTCATCCTGATTATTTTGAAATAAAAAAAAGATGTATTTAAAAGTTCTTAATCATCTTCATGATCCCTCTTTTGGCTTGTTGGTTGGTGAAACAAACGTGCTATAGTCTTAAGGGGGCTGAGAAGAGAGAGCATGGGAAGATGGAGGAAGCTGCTACTACTGTGTACAGGGTGCTTCTTAGTTATGTTTTCTAATTTATTCCTACAAAGGGAAATTAATGAAAATGGGGGAGTTCAAATGGCTATGTTGCTACCTACAGGGAGCAGGGAGTGAATCTACAAATTGAACTACAAGGTTATTGGAGCACTTATCTGCCTATAATATAGGTATAAGTCCTGAACTACTGAATATTTTTATTGCTGCTGCTTTAATAATTAATCTACCCTTTGGAAGCTGCAGGCTTTTTGTCTAGGATTAATGTACTCGTAACATCGCAGCGTCTACCACCTTGTCCTGAAAGTGAAGTGGTATCACAAAAATCTGCTACAGGGGGCTTGTCCCATCTTTGACCGCATGTTCATATGTCTTCATAGAAAATGTTTTTAATCCCTCTCTGCTGCCAGGTTCAGAGATAAAATCTCTAGTTCTGTTCTGCAGATCTCTTCAATGTTAGCTAGGGGGGCTGGTCTGTTAACAACTAGCAGTAGTAATGGCAGCCTCCTCTGAACTAGGCTGTGAAAGAGGCATGTTCCTGACTGAGATGGCTGCTGCATGCCTGTCTCTAGCTAGGAGTGGGGAAACACCCTTAAAACACAGATCTTGCTCTTGGGGGATGAGCTTCCCCCCCTGTGAAAGGCTGAGTCAGGCTCTGTTCAGGGCCTTCCTGCGCTTTCTGGAGAGAGACCTTGCGTGGCGAGGTGGGATTCGGATCTGTCAGCAGGCACTGAAGGTTGTTGGGGTGGGTGTGCATTATGTTTTTCCTGTTCTGTCTTGTTGGTGTCGAAAGGTGACAAATCGGCACGTCTGCCACAGCGAAAGTGGTGTGGAGTGGGGTGCTCAGCTGCTCCTGTTAGGTTTCCCAGGATCCCATTATGTTTCCTGGTCTTGTTCTCTGAAACGAAGAGCTTTTGCTTTTTTCAGGTGAGAGAATCAATATTGTGTACTGCGCTTTGCCTGTGCACCTTTCTGTTTTCCGTTAAATACAACTGATGCCCACCATGGACTGCATGTTGTACCACCTGGCTCCAAGGTGCAGTTGATGAGAAAGAATCTCCATCCACACGCTGCACATCATGCTGGGCAAGATGGGGTGAGGGCAAATGTCTTTTATGCGTTAAGGCACATTTGGTTGGTGGATTTCTGATCCCTGTGTTGAAGAGGGAAGGGGGAGCAGGACTGGGAGAGTGGCAGAGGCAACACACTTGTTTCTCAAGGTAGTTTTTGTGCCTCCAAGAAGGAAAGTGTCTTGCTGAAGGCAAATACCTCGGGGCAACCAATTAACGCAAGCCCTCCTAACTATGGATGGAGGGATGGATACTCCTAGGATGGGTTTTGTGGGAAGGTGCAAGAAGCAGAAGGAATGGCTGTGTTTTTTCACAAGGTTTGTTTCCACCTAGTACATGGGGTAACTTAGTGGCCAATTGATCCCCTCCCTACTGTATTTGTATTTAATTTTTTCTTATATATGCAGAGCTTAAATTCTGAAGGTCTCTTCAGCACTGGCAATTGCATCTAAATGGAGTCTTCCTCAGTGGGTGGTAGGGGTTTTTTTCTGTTCATAGCAGCCCATGCAGTTAAGAACACATGAAGTTTTCCTTCATGGCTGAAACCATGTTTTACCCCAGGTTTCCAAAGGCAAAAGGCAATTGTTTTTTGCCTTACTGAACTATTTTTAATTCAGTTGTGGCATTCTTCAGTCTCCAAACAAGGTCATACAGGTTGCCTAAAAGTAATAGAACAGCTCGGCTGTATGGCTACTGCCCAGCCTTGCTGGTGGGAGGGTGATTCTTTCTGAATCAGCAAAGAAAATCGGTTAAAACCATGTCTGTGCTCCTTTGTTCCCTGCAGGTGCTGTTGGTAACCCCACACGTGATGAGTACTGGCTAGAATTGATGGCTGGTAGAAAAAACTGTATTATTTTTCAATCTGATGCTTGAGGTTTTTGGTAATTTCTGTCAGTTTGCAGCAAAATGTCTACCAATAAGGCAAGGGTGTCCCATCAGAACAAAGTATGCCATTCCCACAGTGATCACAGAAATACAAGGCTTTTCATTTCATTTTAACTGTGTTTGAACTGACAAATTTCTAGGATTGCTGAGGTACACAGTTTAGCTTGGACTGCTGCTCTCGCAGTGACACTTCAGGTCATCAGAAATGCTGGGTTTTTTGTTGTAAAGCCCTATGGATTTTACCTTAGAAACAAAATAACTACTAATTTGATTCTCTAAAACTTAGCTTTCCTGTAAGAGACAGCTGTATAAAACCAAACCAGATCCCTAGCAGCTTGCATTTTAGTTGTGTTGGTCGTGGAAGACTGAGTTGGATAGCACAGACTCAAGTACCCTTCCTTCCAGGAGCTGAAAAGGGTGACTTAGTGCCAGGATTAGACACAGCTTCTCTTAGGGAGCCAATTCCATGTGCAGCGGTCTACCGCGCACAGGTTCACGGGCGGTTTGTTTTGAGGCACACACTGGTTTCCCTTGCACCGCCCCAGCTGTAGCCCGTCCACGCTGCAGGGGTAACAAGCTGCCTCCCTTGCGTTAGAGTGAGTCAGTTTATCCCTTCTCTCTGGCTGCTCCACATGCACTGCCCAACTGACCACTGTCTGTAATTACTGTTTGAGCTGTTCTCAGCTTATAGCTATTTATTTGTCTTGGAAACTGGCCAGTGTTTTCCATGGGATTATTTCTCTGTTAAAGTTGTTATAGTCATGATGGCTTAGGCAAAGAAATGCAGCTGTGAGTTTTGGGGCACCAAAGGCTAATTCAAGACTTGGAAACCTTGCTGTACAGCCCAGAAGTATGCACGGCTCCATGTATGGGAGGTAGTAAGTGTCTCTTGCATATATGACCTAATGTTTTGCCTTCCTTGAAAATATGGGGGTTTTTGCTTGCAGAGATCAATGCTGTATTGTGATAAGGGAACATGCTCCAGGAGATGATCTTACTAATTTTTCGTTAACTGCTAGCAGAACAGAACAAAGCAAGTTTTTGCTGCGTGGAAGGGCAAAACTAGCATAGGAGGAGGACCTTCAGCAGTCTAGAAATGCCAAATTTATGGACGTGGGACACCTTGTTGGTAACAGCATCTGATTAAGTAAGTCTCAGTGGACAATGTTTGTTTCTCAGTTCGCTGCAGTGGCTGTTTCAATTAACTTTCTCACTTGTGTTGAAGATGTCCTAGAGTGCCGTGAGTGCAGGTGGCAAGCTTTGTTTCTCCTGAGGTAACGGTTTTCCTTATTTGAAGCCAAAGGAGGCCAGCAAGCCAAGTTAATTTAGTGGGGGTTTAATCTATGAGGTTTCTGGTGCTTTTTTTCCGTAGCAAAAGCTGGCAAAGTATGGAAAGGAATCTTGGTGACCTCATAATTGAAGAAAATGAGACTGCTAATTATGTTTAGGAGGGTTGCTTAGTTTGTCATAAATATTTCTCCTTGCATTTAAGCCCACAGAGTTTCTTTTTTAAGAGAAGAATTCAGGGTGGATGTTGCTGCAGTCTGCAGACTTCTTGCTTTTCCTTTTGTGTGTTTCTGTGTGGTTTTATTTGGGAAGATAAATTGCTAGGTGAAACAACCTGCCTTGACAGTTGACAGTTCTGGGAAAACAAAGGGTTATAATTGCCTTATCCCACAATGGGACTTGAAAGGTTTGCCTTGTCTTGGCTTCCCTTGCCCTCTGGACGGGGCACAGAGGGATAGACAGGGGCAGGAAGGGACGCTGCCCTTAGGGTGGTGCCTGCTGTCCCCTGTCCACAGGAGGAGCACCACAGGGCAGGTGGGACCCCAGAGGCTCCCCTTGCTCTATTCCAGCTCTCCTGTTCAGAAATGCAGAGGAAGCGAGGAGAATGCTGTGCATTGCAGATGCCCGGGTATTGTACTCTAACCAAGCTGGGGGGAGGAGGAGGAGGAGGCAGCTGGATCCAGATTTCCTGTTGCTCTCCCTCATCTGGCTCTGTTTCTCTCCTTTCCCACCCCCTCATGCCTCTCCCTAGCTTCCTGGCAGCCATATCCCATAGCATACTCTTTTTCACCCCCTTTCAGGCTGTGCCGAAGCACAAGGGAGCCTTTGTTGTAGCTGGAGCGCTCTATCTGTATGCTGTGGAAAGCAGTACAGCAGCGCCTGTATTTAAGGCTGCACTCAGGGATGCTTCAGAGGGGAGCTGTGTGGCTGGTACCCTCTGAGCCGGGCAGAACTGCAGGGGGGCTTAGGGGACACAGGAGGGATGCTGTACCGTGAACTGCCTGGAAACACACCGGCAGTCACTGCAATGGAACTGTTTCTGCCGAGCAGCTGCTGCGTGTTCACGTAGCAGCAAAGCAAGTCTTAGGGTTTCTGTGAAAGGGAAGAAACTCTGTCGACATCAGCCAGTGGTACAGAGGCTAGAGCAGTGGTGGCTGCATTGTCTGCCTGGAGAAGGAACACCTCTTCTCGAGGGACTTCTCAGCTCCCCTGCAAGTGTTTTCCTTCACTGCCCAGCTCCTAGTCTGTGCTGTGCCCTGCAGCCAGCCCATATCCCTGTTCCTATGGCCCAGCATGCTGTTACATCGGAAGTCACTGAGAAGAGCTGTCCTGGGGAGGCCGCTGGCACTATGAGAACCCCTATTTTGAGTCAGCATGTTGATATTGTGCTGTAAGTGCATCTTGTTCAAAAGCTATACTAATTATAAATTGGTCTTAGGAGACGAGAATAAAAATATCTTTAGTTGGCTTGTCTCTGTAAACAACCTGTGATGCTATTTGGAAACATGGTATAGTTTTCATGTTGCAGGGAATGCGCATGCTGGGTGTGAAGGACTTCGGCAGTCATGGTGCAGAGCTTCCTTGTGGTCAGGCTGACGAATAAAGCAGGGAAAGGATTTTTTGAAATACCAGAGATGGCAAAGTGGATATTTATGAGATTCTTTTCCACACAGTTTGAGGGAGAAATCTGAGTTTCCCTCAGAACTGGAGAAGGAAGGATGTTTATTATACCAAGTGTATGCCATAATATCTTCTTTTTTATGTAAGAAAAGGCCCTTGAAGCACCTTCTCTGTCCTGGCCTTATGCATTTGGGTGGAATGTCTCTTGTGTGTTGCAGGAGAGGATTTGCTTCTGTGTGTGCAAGAAATCAGCTGGTGTCATAAATCAAATGACAGCATGTACTGTCATCTGCAAGGTAACGTGCCAGTAGGGGGAAGGGAAGGGGTGCCAGAGGCAGGAGGGAGACAGACGTGCAGGTAATGCAACTTGCTGTAGGTCATGGGCTGACCTGTGTTTTGCACTCTACCTTTTATGAAATGGGCAAAATACGAGGAGAGGAGGGAGGAGTGGTTGACAGCCCCACTTAAGCGCCTTCCAATTCGATGCTTTCGGACCACATCGACAGTCTTGAGGAGAAAATGCCTGGAGTATTCAAAAGGGTTTATCATCTGAACTAAATTATTCATTGGAATATTAAAAGAAGAGTATGCAAAGATGTAAACTGAGCATACCCCACTGTGAGCTGTAACGAGCTAAAATACAGGCATGGTCTTGGGAAAAGACTATGGTTTCTCAATTAGCTCAGTGCTGTTGGCTGCCTGAGTGTGTATCAGCACCTTCTGCACAAGGACGATGCCAGGCATTCATCAACTTTGTACTCATTTTTCAGTAGCTTAAATAAAATAGGATTTAGTCTGTATTAGCAATTAGTCTGTATTAGCAGCAGATAACAGCAGTGCCACTTAATAGAGCGCTGTAAATCTGGTGAATAAGTAATGGCAATTGGAACCTCTTTGCTCCTGTTGCCTTGTAATGCCCCTAGGTTTTCTCATTTGTTTTCTTCCTCCTTGTTTGTCCTGTAAATGCTTATAGCTAGCTTTCTGAGATGTCAGCCTCCTCTGTGTCCCCGTCTTGCATCAGCTCTGTTTTCAGCTGTTGAGTACATATATGTTTGAATCTGTTTCCATGAGCATTTTAAAAATTGATGGCTTCCACCTTGAGTTCACAGATTCTTTTTTTTAACCATCTTGGTTTAACAGTCTA
The DNA here is from genome assembly GCF_963210335.1 of Falco punctatus. Taxonomy (NCBI): domain Eukaryota; kingdom Metazoa; phylum Chordata; class Aves; order Falconiformes; family Falconidae; genus Falco; species Falco punctatus. The sequence continues at coordinate 92,623,738 of NC_137582.1, read as the reverse complement.
TTTTCTGACTCCGTTTTAAAGGAAGTGGGAGTCTTGCTCCTCTTGCTAGAGCATGACCACTTGCACGTATCCTCTCTGCATTTCGGAGCCAAGGTGAATGATATGCTGAGAGCTTTAGAATAAATAGGTGATGATGAAGAGATTTCTCTCCTCTTTTTTTTTTTTTCTTGGGTGGTTTGGGGTTTTTTTTTGGTCTTTCTTAATGCTATTGTGGAAAGGCTGTGTTGGAGGATCAGGCCTCGCAGGGTTTTTTCTAATGCTGTTAAGTCTGTTTTCTCTGTTTGTCACTCATAGTGCTTCAGGCAATATCTTTCTCTTTATGAACTTGAAGGTCTTGCCTTGACTTTGATGACAAGCTCAGTTGTTACAGCAGTGTGATTTAATTCTGAAAAATGCTAGGGCTTGAATAGAAGTCAGTCTGCGTTCAGGAGAGCAGTCAATATGCTTGAAGTTGGTCAGCTTGTAAGGGGGAATTAAGTGTTTCCTGGGATGAAGATACTTTTTTGTGCATTTTACTCTCTCTCCTCCCCCCTGGCCTGCTTCTCTCTCCCTCATATATTAATTAGTAATAATCATGGTGTGGGTGGGGATTTGTAGAGCCAGAAATGGAATGAACTAGAAATGACCCAGGAAACTTCTGCCATTCTGCATGTATATATAGCTCCTAGACAGCCACAACAAAGAAGATGCTGCTCATTATTTGCCAAGTAACTTTGATGGAGGCATGAATAGAAAAATGTACGTGAATATTTCTGGAAGAGCATCTGAGCAAGAATTCTAAATTTGGAAGTTGTTTGATCAGGTTTTAAATAATGTTCAAGAAGTCCTTAACAGAAACTTTAAAAAAAAAAAAAGAAAAAAAGAGAGCGAGCAAGAACTGTTCACTGAAGAATTAAAATCCATTTCAATTTTAAATGAAAACCTGAAAAATTTGGACAGGCACTTCTATTAGATATACTTGGGAAGGTTGGGGGAGGTGTGGAGAAGTCTCCTCCTGAGAAGTTGTTCTGTGTGTTCTTAGTGCCGATATCTCATATGGTGCGGAGCTCATCTGCAGCAATAACAGGAAGAGAAAGCTCTACAGAGAGCTGCAAAATATGCTGATTCAGGGATAAGAAACATTTTTTTGGAACATTCAGGTTGTGATAGTATTTTAGACTTCCTTCATTTTTGATGAATTCATTTATATTCAGTCATGCTTCTTGGCAGTATATTAGTTTCCACACTGTGAGAGTCTGATTCTGAACCTGAGAAATACCAGTGGAGGAGGGAGAACAGGGGCATGTAGGTAGGTATGCAAATAAAACATGAAAAGCTTTCTGCAAAGAGGAAGACTCTCATGCAAGGTCTACAGTGGAAGCCACAGGTCTTTCTTATTATTATGCATAGCCTGGGAGGCATTGCAGAGGCCTCATGTGAAATTGGGAAAGTAAGCACACATTTCTGTCCCCAAAATGATTAGGGATGGAGTTGTCCCTATCTGTTTCACCTGGAAAAAAATTTAGTTCTATGTCCCTGACTGCGTAAAGAACTAAATAGTTATCATTGTCATCTGTGGCTGCAGTTCTGAAATGCTCTGGTTTTGGTTGGATGACCTTCTGTTGGTGGTGTTCAGACACCTTTCGGGTCCCCTTGAATTTTCAAGTAGTCTTGTGTCCTGGGACAGTGCTGTAATTGCTTGATCTAGCCTGGTCCATTGCTTGAAGTCTTTAGAACTGTAGGAGCCAGCACTTAGCTCCGTTCACCAACTGCTGAGTTCAGGCACTTCCTTGTCTGATGTATTTAGGCTTTTTGCTCTTAGTGTTCCAGCTAATTTGGCAAGGCTCTGGTTTTATGACACTTCTGGCTCTGCACAGGGGTCCATTACTGTTCATGTGGCCCAAAGGAACAGATGAAAAAGTGTCTGAATCCTCAGCGCTAGTAGCTGTGTCCAGCAGGACCAGAGCCCTCTGCGCATGTAGGGCTGTGGCACAATGATTCTGAAGAGGTGCGCTTTCTGTAAGGGCTGAAACCGTTTACGTCCTCTTCTTGTTGTAAGAGGATGATAGTTTTGATTGCAGCATCATTCAGATTTTTTTAAAGGCACGAATCAGTGGGGTGTTGGCCAAACTGTCGTAGTTTTGCTTAATTTTTTACCTGCACTTTGGGGTTGTTCCACTCCCACTTCATTCAAACTGGGAAGGATTTCTGAGGGAAGAGTGTGTAATCTCAAATGTGAAGTCTTTTCTTATAGACCGCCATTCAGAAAATAAAGCTTTTTTTTCCCCTCCCCCCTTCCCTCAGTCCAGAGCATAGCCCAAGTTGATGCTGACAGGTTGACTGTGGGAACAATTAAGAATTTCTATTACTGTCATTTTAAAATTTACAGTGTTATTACACCACAGTTCACATGCTGGCCTGTAAGCAGTGGTATAAACTGACACAGGTAACAAACCCTCATGTTCCCAGAAGCTTCTGCACTCTGGCAAGTACATGAGCCACATGAAGTAACTGGATGCAGATCGGCACATTGCTTCATATAGAGCTGAGGATCATAAAAGTTGCAATTGCATCATGCTCGAGGTGAGATTCCCTGCCTACTGGAATTATTTTATGTATGGGGAGGACAATCAACTCTGGATCATAACTGAGAGACATCAGCAAACTGTGATCTTCAAGTCTATTTGATTGCAAATGAGAAGGAAAAAAAACTTAAAAAAACACAACAAACCAAAACCAAACCACAACTACCCAAAAATAATAAAAAAACCAAACTAAAAACTCCCAAATAAACCACTGTGTGTGGGCTGACTGTGGGTTTGTGGGGCTTTTGCTTGTAGCTGCGATATATTTATATCTGTTTATTGCCATATAGTTGGCGTTGTGAAAAACTGGCGTCTTACATACAGAATTACGCAAGCCGTTTTATCCTGAGCCCTGTTCTTAATTTCCCATGCCTCTTTTATTAGTAATTGTCATGTACCTGTGAGCAGAGGGGTGACATACTGTAATATGTGAAGTAAAAGCAACTGCAGTAAAATCAGATGACTGACAGTAAGGGGGGAGTGCAGGGAAGACAGCTTGCTTGGCTGCCAAATTGACGAGGCATGTTAGTTGACTGGGCGCTTTTTCTTCTGTTTTACTTGGTTTTAATTGTGATCGCCTGGCTGGGCTCTGTCTCTAGCTGAAGTGTTCATTACTTAGGTCAGGTAGCACTCATTTCTTCAAAGTAAATGCTTACAGCCACTTGTATAAGTAGAAGGGCTGGGATGGTCAGAGGGCTGAAACAGCTCTCCCACAGGAGAGTCAGGATGAGAGAGTTGGGGATGGTCATCCTGGAGAAGAGAAGGCTCCAGGGACACCCTGTAGCCACCTTCCACACTACCTGAAGGACGCTACAGGAAAGGTGGGGACAGACTTTGCGAGGGCCTGTAGCAATAAGATGAGGGGTAATGGCTTTAAGCTGGAAGAGGGTAGGTGTAGATTAGATACTAGGAAGAAATTCTTCACTATGAGGGCGGTGAGGCACTGGAACAGGTTGCCCAGAGCAGCTGTAGGTGCCCCATCCCTGGAAGTGCTCAAGGCCAGGCTGGATGGGGCTTTGAGCAACTTGGTCTAGTGGAAGGTGTCCCTGCCCATGGCAGGGGGGGTGGAACTGGAGGGTCTTTAAGGTCCCTTCCAGCCCAAACTGTTCTGTGGTTCTACAATGTCTGACAGGACTGATGGCAGAAATACAGGAATCAGACTGGTTTTGCCATGTTCTCCGTAGTCTTCTGGGCATCGTCACACACAACCATTGTTACGATGTGCACTGCTTCTTCAGGTGTTATTTTTATGGTGTTTAAGCTTCTTCTCAGGTGCTGAGATGAAACTCAGTTTGCTAGTTTATCTATACCGCTAAGCCTTTGGAAAGAATGGGGAGGATATTTTGATTCGCTTTCATTTTTACCCTGTGCCAGACTTGAACTGATCATCTGTGACAGTATAGAACGAACCTTGCAGAAGTGCAGGGAAGAAAATTCTTCCTAGTCTTGTGTTCGCAGAGCTGAGAGTGTTGAGCAAACAGGCTTTCAAGGATTCAGCAGAGTTTATAAGTAGTAAGTATGAAGTGGTTTTTTTCCAGGCACTAAGTACTGCATAATTGAAACTTTATAAATTGGTTCAACAATTTAACATAGCCTTCTCAAAAGCAGGGGTCAAGCTTTCTTGGCACAGGCAAACATTTAACACTTCTTTTTATTTAATCCAAAAAATCTTTCCTGCTGGCAGCCAAATTGCCCATGTCATTTTGTGCTCTGTGCTGCCAGCACATTCTCCCTTCTCCGTGGTACTTACCTCATATAGTACATACTAACTGCAGAATTTTTTCTGGAATATCAAACCAACTTGATCTAAAGGAAAAATAATTTTATTTTTAAGTAATTGCAGCTTTCTATGCATTTCCTATATTAACTGATTCTGTACTCCTAAGACCAAATCTGACACTACAAGTAGCTTTCTTGGGAATGTGAGAGAAGAGTCGTGAACAACTTGTGGTAACTGTTAGGACTGGGTGGACATCAGAGGAGAATGTCCACCCTTGCTGCACCAAGGCTAAAATATGGATCTTCTTAATGGGCTGGTAGTTAATTTGGGGAGTGCAGATCTAAACTGAACTTTCTGGATGTAGTTCTTTCAGGCAAATTCCGTTGCTTACTCAAACTGGTGACAGTGTATGTTAGTGTTAATCAGAACCAAGCCATTATAAGCACGCTGGCAAGTCTCCTTGGTGTGCCGAGAAAGCCAGACTGCTTAGTCTTGAAGGTGTGACAGCTCCCACGAGAGCAGTGAGCATTTCCATTAGGAGTGTCCTTTCTCTGGCTTTGTAGTTTAAAAGCAGCTCTGTAGCTTGTCTCCTGCAGCTGTGTCAGGTGGAGACTTGTCTTGTGGAGAAAATATCCTGAATAAAATCTTGCCACATGGTTCTAGCACAAGCCATAGTCAGAAACAGCACTCTAGATTTCCCAGCTTTACCTTAAATGTTCTGTCTCCAGGCCAAGATGCTTGTTATTCCATGTAACCAATCTTTTTTAAGCTTGTTTTCCTAAGAAGATCAACTGATGTAGCTCATTCAGCCACTGTATCCTCCTGCTTGCTTCAGCATTTTCTCCATTTCCCTCTTCTCCCTTCACTTTTGACCAGTTTCAGTCACACAAAAGCAGACCAAAAATCCTGAAGGTGCTCCTCAAGGTGTAGGAAGGATCTGGCATGGTTCAGGCTTCGTTAGTGGCTCTGCTTATGAGCAGCTTGTTTGCTCTGGCAGGAGTCATCCAGAGAGAGGAGTAGGACTTGAGGACCAGCACAGCCGAGATGGAGGAGAGGAGATGCCTGCCTTTCTCTAACTTCCAGTGGAGGCTGAGCCTACGGACAAGAAAACGCAGGGATGTCCCGAGTACCACTTGCACCCTGGTGAACCATGGATCCCTTCTGGGGATTTGGTTCAAGCCTGGTTTGTTTGCAAGGCCCTTCGCCAGCAACAGACCACAATCTTGGCACAAAGCTCCCTCGGCCTCTTCTCTGAAACCAGTTCTTAGCAGGCTTGAAATTTAGGAACTCAGGAGGAGGAATCAAAGAGGAGATGCATCTGGAACTGGAGAGGTCAGCAGGCCTGCAGGGCAGGGCACGGCGGAGTGGCTGCCTGTTTTGTTTCAGAGCAATGCTGTCCCAGCAGCTCCAAGATGCTTGGCATTTGGCACCTTCGGTGGGTGCTCAGCTTCAGCTGAAGGGCAGGAGGAGGGGTTTGCATGGGGTTTAAGAGTAGCTAGCAAAACAGGTAAAAGCTTGTATGGCATTTAAGCTTTGCTAGCCATTGCCAAGTTTCCACATGTTTATAACATCAAGTGCTCCCGTAAACAAGATGTCAGCCCACACCCTCCTCCTCGGCCACAGAGGTTTCACATAAAACCCTGTGCGTAGCTCTGTGCAGCCATGGTAATGACTGATCTAATGACTCTGCAAACTAAACTCTAACTTTCAAGCCTTGTTATGCAGCTGGCAGGGCTAGGAAATGCTTGCGTGTCTCAAAGCATCCTGGACAAACTGCTGTGATGTGAGATATTTCCCATTTCTGGAGTGGAAGAGCCCACTAAAGGCAGCTGAATAAAAGGAGAAGTACCACAGCCTGGAGGTGAAAGGAAGTGTCCTCTCCTTTTAGGTTAAGTAAGTAGATGTGAAGCTCTGAGGCTGGCAGTTGTTCCACCTCGGTTCACAGGAGGCTTTACTGAGACCCATGCTGCGCAGGGCTTGGGGCGTTCAGCTCACTTGAGGTCTGAATGTTTGAGATCTGTTTGTCTCAAACAAAAATTACAGCAGCAAAATATGATTTCAATGTGCCAGAATGTTAAGGTTGTGATTTTGATGATTCAGTAAATCTGGATTTACGATGGCTTTTGTGGGATCAGAGGTACTCCACAGCCACGTGGGTTGGTAGGTTTATTCAGTACAGTGTCACTCTGACAAGTTCTCCTTTGCATGCACAAGAACATGTGATGGCTGTTCCCCCTGACCGACCCCAGCAGGCTTTGATCAGTTCTTGTCCATCTGCCACTGTAACCCTGCAGGTCGGGTATTGCTGTCCTGCCTTGGAGAGTTTTGTCCAAGTCCTGTCCACCGTTGGACTTGGCTGGCTACTATAAGAGAACTGTAAGCGTTTCTGGATACCTGACTGTGGTGTTGATGCTTTTATTTATTTATTAACTATATTTTTTTATTATTTAAATTTTATTTTTAAACTTAGTAAGGCTAAGGGCTGAATGAAGCAAGGTCTGAAGCCTCTCTTGATATCTTTTAATATGGCTAGTAACGACCATCGACATCTTTACGCCAGAAAACCTTCCTGTATCTGTAATGGAAGGAAGGGCAGAGCAGTTTTAAAATGCAAAGGCCTCAAACATTTTGTCTGTCAGCCAGAAGGGCAAGGAGTAGTTGGTGGCAAAGGGGGGAACCGAAGAAGGAGGGTGCTTCATGTAATAATTTAAAGTGCAGTGAGTGCTGGTTGGTGCCTGAGGTGATCCCTGCTGCTGACTCTGAATCCCAATTTTGGATCGTATCTTAAAGCAGGCAAGATATTTGGTGTGGAGAACATCAAGGATTTGGTTATAGATTTTACTTTATTCTTGCTTTCAGACAGCAAGGCTGAAACCCTACCTTAAAGTCAGAACTTAATTATTTAGGATGCTTTTTAAAAGGAAGTAGGTGGTCACTGGCTGGTAGTAATTCAGATGTGTTGACTTGTAATTAAATATAGTTTCCACATTCATTTGGCACTGTTCCTGGAGAACTGGGTGGGTGCATGCTGTACACATGCTCACTGGAGTAGTTGTAGGGCTCTGTGTACACCTGCTCAGATCACTGATTAATAGTTGGTTTTTCCGTGCAGTTTGTGCCAAGCTGCACTTAGATGGAAAGTGGAATTGAAAAGCATCAACATTGTTAAAGACTAATTATTAGTGAAGAACATTTGAACAAGCTTTTTTTTGTCTTTGAGCAAAATAGTTTACCAACATATGGTTTTGTTCTTTAAAGTTCCCCAGTGTCATTAAACTAAAGAAGCATTGTGGCTTTTTGTTTCTGGTTACCACATCCTTCGAGATTGTAGTTATTATAGTAGATAACATAGTAGGTACCAGAGGGAAGAGAAGAATAAGCTTTCTGCATCCTGAAACTTCCCCACTGCCACACCTTGCTTTCAGTGGCAATAGTAATATGCTAATTTAAGCAAACTTGGAATTTACAATCCATCTTTCAACCATTTGGGGAAAACCGTAGCTGTCAAAAGCCAAGTTAGACCTTCTGAAAAATCTTGTTTCAGAGGACTGGTCAACGGTTTCTGCAAGCTCAGTGTCTGACTTTCTTCAAAGCTTTGAGAAGCAAATCATTGTTTGCTTGAATGCTGTTTTGAATTAATTTAATTTTTTTAGAACTAATTTAATTTATGGTAAACATACTGTGATTTCAAATGCAGAATTAAAAAGGTTTGATTAAGAGTTTCAAATAGGTCTGATTTTCATTCCAGCTGTAGGAGTGCAGAAAGGAAAGTGTGATTTGGATTTGAAGGGTTCCCCCTCACTCCCTAAACTGCCACCCACCCCGGCAGCTTTTATGTTTGCTGTTAACCTTTTCTTAAAATAAAAATCAGGTAACTGTCATACCTGAGCTATCCCCAAATGAAAAGCAACAGGCCTGAATAGGTATTCTAGAAAGGAAGGTTAGTCCTATATATTGCAGTGCAGTACTGGAGGTAAAAACTAAGTAGCAGGGAGTATGTCCAAAAATAAGGCAAGGCTTTCTTGGGCTACCTGGTATGTCCGCAATGCACTTAACCTGTCAGCAGGTTAAAACCGAAGCCTTTCAGAAACTGCTGGTCATGTCAGAAGAAGTATCTCTCGCCCTGTCTTGGGAATGCCTGGGTCACTCCAGGGTGGGGGGTGAGCAACAACAAAAACATCTTTTATTGCATTTGACTTTCTAAATTTATCTGTGTTCCCTATCTGACTCCTGTAGTGTGCGGTAGTTCTTGCACCAAGGAAGACCGTGTATTTGAGTGATGTTTGCGGGGAGACTGGTACAAGTCTTCTGTCAGGAGTTTGGGAATGAGAAAGGTCAGTATGTATCTGGATGGATGGGTGCACAGTAAGGGAAGGAAAAACAGTGGTTTAAGAAGAAAGGATAAGGATTTTTTTAAAAAAAATTTTATGAGTTGGATTTCTCTGGTGAAAAAACTCAAGTGGTCTGTCATGGGAGTGGTTCCCATTTCTTCATTAACTTACCTAGATTTTTAATTTTTTTTTTTACTCTAATTTTTTTTGTGATATCTAAATGGAACTGCAAAGTCAAAGGTCACAATAGTACCATGAGCTTACTTAAGTGCACTTTAAGACTTCAGCAGGCTTTAGCCATCATTTAAAAGCATCTCTATCATTGGAGCACAGGTCTACCTTGCAGTCACAGTGGAGACCCAGGTGTTTTCAGGTGCTAGAAACAACTTAGCTGTAGCTTTAAAAATAGTACGTAGGGTGGTAGGTAAGTCTGTGTGGACCTCCGCTGCATTTAAATGTAACAGAAGCAAGAAATGTCTGGGGTGGATGGCATTTGGCAGTGGGAAGGGGCTGGGTGCCAGGCTGCTAGGGATGCAGCTCCTTTGGAAGGGAAGTCTCTGAATGAGGATGCTTCCCTTTGCTCACTCCATGGCTCTGCTTGGTGCAGAAACCTGACGTGCTGCCTTGTTTTGGAAATAAGCAGGACTGCACCAGTGAAATAGGCAAATTGTGTATTTTGGGTAGTGTCTCTGAGGTTGCCCCTTAGGAAGAGAAATGTCTTTAATTCCTTCATAGCACCACTTGTGTTCCTTGATTTCCTATGCAAAAGACCTCCTCCATCTGGTTCTCAAGGAAGAAATTATTCCTCTCCAAACACACAGTCACTTGCCTGTGTGTGCTTATGAGACAGAAGAGAGGAAGATCTTACCCTTTGCAAGAGCAATCCCAGTGCAAAGGAGACTGGCCTCTCTGAGAGCCCTCTGATGGTGCCCACGGAAGCACATTTCAAGTGCACGCAATGCCCGAGCTAGGTTTGGGAGCACACAGCACCTAACAGCTAACACAGAAGAAAATGGGAAGAAGGATGGGAGGGCAGGTCAGGCTGCTCGTTTTGAGGGATTATTTATTAAGCGTCAGATCTATGCTTTTGCATTAGGAGCAGCTTTGGCCCGGACTACTAAGCGTGTAACACCGTGGACTGGTATGCGTTTTTTTTTCTAATGTAAGATATGAAAATCTGCTTTGTTGCCAGCATTGTAAATGTACTAAGAAATTGTTTCTCTATTGCCTCTCTTTGTTTCATTCCAAAGATGTTAAGGCCCTTAGTGCCCCAGGGTGTTATGGTCGCTCCAACACAGACGTACGCTTTTGGAGCTTGTACAGCACTTTGTAGCCAGCTTCTTGTGGGGAATGTGCTGCAGTCACAGAGGACTTAATTTGTTAGCCACAGCTTTGCTTAATCTAATCCCATATAAAGTGCATTAGGGCTTGGGCTTTGGGTCTTCATATGCTTCAGTGTATGCCTTATTATAGTGATAAATTTTAATTCAAGTAATGTGTGTGGAAAATACTGGTACCGTAATATAAGACTCTCCCATGATCTTTTAAGTGCTTCATCTAAAACTGTCCTATAACATTTGCAGACATCATTAGTTATCTTAAAGCTTTATAAAAAACAGACCTACCCATCCCATCTCATCTCCATTTGCACACATCCTTGGAAATTCAGTGCTTTGGTTGCTTACCTGCCAAGGAGTGTGTTGAGGACCGTTTGTTTTTTTGCAAACAGGAGTGTTTCCCCTGCCGTGCCTGTGGTGCTCTGGTGACAAACGTCATTCCCCAGGGCTGCGTGGCCAACCAACACCAAATCCCGGATCCTCCATGGTGGGAACCGTGTCAGCTGGGACTCAGACATGCTGTATGTTACAGCAAGTTCAGTACTTTGAATCTTTCTGGCATAACTTGACGGCTTGCTGTTGAAACTGGTAGCAATATGCAGTGTGGCAGGTTTAGCCCCTATCTCTGGCATTTGTTTTGTACTTTTAATTAGAGAAGGTGCCTCTGATTGCTGCCAGCATCTTCCCATCCCTGTTCTCCCTGTTTTGCCTCCGGCTCCCACTCCCACTGCGTGCTCTGTTCCCTGCACAACCTGTATCACCTGCCCGGTGTCGAAGCAGCCCCCAGACCAGGGGAAGGGATGAGGGCCCTCAGTGGGCTGGCTTCCATGCGGATACCCCAAACCACTGTGCTAGAGGGATGCTGGTCATTGCACCACAGGTGTGTAAGGCTACTTCCACACAACCCATGGTCAGATCCAGTGTGTACAAGGTGCTTTCAAATGTGTGCTTGCTGGAAGGACCACAGACCCCTTGCTGGGGGCTGCCAACCTCTGCTCTTGCTTTTCATTGCCTAAAACATACAGTAGTTTTGTGTGTGGTTTTGGGGTTTTTTTAAACCAAAACAAAAACAACCAACCAAACAACAAAAAAAAATCTTTAATGCCAAAATAATCTTCTGTTCTCCCTGCAAAAAAAAATTGGATGAGGGAAGAAGTTCACTTAAGTGAATAAATGTACTCTGCTTTCCAGAAAAGGGGATCAAATAGTGTGGGTGTCCCAGCAGCTAATAGCACTGGTGAGTGCAATCACACCCCAGAGAATTTTGCAGTTAGCTGTTTTCAGCCATGTTTTTAATCAATATGATATTTCTAGTTCTGTCAAATTCCGAATGAAACCATATCTCAAATATTCCTTGTTGCTATCAACTTTTAACCATCTGTAATTTAGCAAACTTCCTTCAGCTGTTGTGGGGCCCAACTTGTGAATCTTGTGGAGACTGGATATTTTTAATCAACCTGTTTTTTTGGAGAGTGACTGCAATGGAGGTCAGCTGTGTTATGATACTGGGACTGAAGCATATCTAGTTTCCCCTTTTATCTGAATTATTATAAATAATTCCCAAAATCCGCGGGCCAGTTGCAGTTGCCGTGCTTGAGACAGAAATGTCAGGAGATGAAGTGCTCTTCCCTCCAGCCCATCACCTTTCTGGTAAGATGTGAAGGAGAAACCCAGATCACTTTGAAGGAGTATCACAAGCCACATTCCCACCTAGGTGAATTCCCCATCTCATTTCAGAGCAAGGATCCTTTTATTTAGTTAGTTTTCTTATTTGCTGCTTTCTTGAGCTGGAGTAAGGCATCGCCCTAAGCAAACAGAATGCGACTGCTGTTTATTTTGAGAGAAGTACTTGTGTTAGGATCCTTTGGTGATACATGCTAGGTATTGTAAATATGGATAAATATTAACTGACTGCATAGGCTGCAGCGCATAGTCGTTTAGTGGTTTATGTGGGAAACCGTGGAAGGAAGAGGCTGGAGCAGAGAGACCTTCTACTGTTCGGTGTGAAATACCTGTTGGTGAGAGGTATAATCAAGAGAAACACATTCTTAGGATGGTTGGCTATATGTTATACTCTTGTTTTAATTAAGTGTTCTGTAACCCATGGCGATGCTTGCCGTGGCATAACTGTTGATTTGACTCCTTTAACATTGAGCATGTTTTGTTGAAGTGGAAATAGTGTGGTCAGTGGCTAAGTGGAAGCATAGAAGCACCGGGTTTAGGATATGTTGTTGCATGGGCTGCAGGAGTGCTTTTAATGTAAGGCTCTCCTGCTGGGAATATGTTCCTTGGCTGAAAATGTTGATTTACAGATGCTGTCATCACATTAATATCAATATTAAAAATAATGTCCAAAGTGGTCCTTCTGAGGATTGTCCTGATCTTAGCCAGTTAAGTGTCCTACTGTTCTGTTTCTGTCGTAAGGAAATATAAAATGCAGGTGTTTTTTATAACACAGATTTCCTATTCTTTTCTGAAATAAATTGTGCCTTCTATGAATGTTTCTAGGAGGTTAATGAATAATTGACTACTGAGAAAAGAAGATCCTTTTAATAGGCAATTGAATCTGGTGTGATGTATGAAAATTAGTAGGTCTAGCTTTAAAAGTGATGTAAATAGCTTGGTGTGGATATACAGTATTTAGACATGAAGATGTCCTTATTAGCATCAATTCCAAACATTGTTATTTATTTTACATGCATCTCCAAAGAACTTCGATTCAGTTTTCCAAACAATGAAGCTTCAGGTTTGTGTATTTAGGACCCTGTTACATTATTCGTGTTTAGGTAAGGGAGAGGATACCGAAAAGCAAATGTGATTGTTTTTCTTTTTTTTTCATCCTCCTTAACATTTTTTTCCCCTTTTTTTTATGCTTGTGCAGACATTTTTTGAAATTGAAAAATCAGCTTTGAATCTTTGTATCTACTAGGAAGGAAGAGCATGCAATGAGTGTGCAACGATTGTTAAAATGGAGAATATTTTACAGCTGTTGCTTTGATAGTTGATTTTCCGCGTTAGCTACTGATAAGTCAGTAATAAATCAGTGCAAGCCTTGCATGCCTACACTTTTCCAGACCTCAGATATTTTTTGCTCCCTGCTCTCATCCATGCAGTGAACTGCACAGGGAGTTTTCCTGTTTTGAAGAAGGATTTGGAAATGAAGTTGCTGCCACACTTCAGATCTTAATCTTCTTTGCTGTTTGCAGTTGATTCTTTGCCAGTCAGCCAGGTCAATACTAAAACCAAGCTGTGATGTCTAAAAGCCAGAAGCTCCGTCTATATCAGCATTTCCAATTTCTCATATCTGGAGTTCCGAAATTGGCTATAAATTGAGTTCCCTGAAAGGGAGGAAGGTCATGAGTTAACAAGGCTTAGCCATCTCCTTGCCAGCCTGCTAGTGAACCCTGCTGCCTGCCCAGGGCTGAGCAAGGCAGGGGCTGAAGGTTTGCTTTGTTCCATTTCTGTGCTACCTGTGTTTGTCTTGTCCTTTCGGGAGCTTGCGTATCACTTTCTGTCAGTCAGAAGTGAATATATTAATGCGGTTAGGATTGTCCCTGGGTGTTTGATATTTTACTATTATTATTTTTTAATCTCTTTGTTACTCTCAATCCCTCCCTCAATTCCAGATCCCCTAAAAAAAAGTCATGATTTTCTTTAGCTTTGATTTTTGTTTATGTGGTTATGCAGAAACACTGCTGGTGATACCAGCACTGCGGTGGAGAGGGCAGCCTGACAGTAACTAGCTCAGCAGTTCTCAGGCTTTTAAATCCTCAGCCTTTCGGTATTCATTTGTTTCTATTTTGAAGGTGGCTTGCCTTTTAAATGAGTTTATTTTAATCAAATGTATGTGAGTACATGGATGAGTTGTGGATGTGTTATTTTTAGCCCTACAGTGTCAGATGCAAAGTGATCTGAGCAACAGCTTCTGGCCAGGCTGAAAGAAAAACAACCTCAGAGTGAAGGTTATGCCTGTAGTTTAACTTCATGTGGGCAAAGGTGAGGGTGTGTGTTGTCTGGATTTTGGAGCGAGGGAAACTGGTAGTGAAACTGTTGGAGGTTGGTTGTCTGTTATTGGAGTACCTATCCTCTGTATTTAATTGCAGTTTACCTGCAGGCAGTGAATGCTGGAAAATGCAGCTAGTGGGGCGAGGGCAGGGGAGTGTATTTTAGCGTAGGACAGAGCACATCAGTGCACTGAGAGCTGCTCGTCTCTTGCTGGAGAGTGAAACAGTGGGCAAAAGCTAGCTAGCTGCTTTGCAATTTTTTTCTTCATGGAAACATCATTTTCCATTTCACCACTGGTGCCCTTGTTTAGTGTAGAGCAGGCAAAATAATAGGACCCTTCACCTCTTACTGCTCTGAGACTTGGCGGTATCTGCACTCTCCCATACCGCTGTGCTGCAACTGTGTACAAAGTTGGGCGATTGCTGTGTGGCTGGGGCTGCGCCTGCAGCTGGGATTTCCAAGGAGAGAGCAATATGCTGGACTGCCAGGGCTGCGCACGCTCCAGGCTCAGCAGACCATGGCCTTCAGCATCGGTGGTGGACCCTGCAGGGCGGGCAGGTACCTGGATGGTGGGAGCAACCCTGCAAGAACCACACCAAGGCAGCTGCGGAGCAGAACAAGTGCCACGGAGATGCAGTCAGCCCTGCTCTGCCTCTTGAAGCTGTGTCCAAGGACCTGCAAGTGGACCTTCAATCACTGCAAGGGAAGACTGCTTTTCTTCTGTCATTCCCTCACATTTCTAATTTAGCTGAATGTATAGAAAGGCATCCATGTTCTAAGATTATTTATGCAAATAACAAAAAGTCTGTTGCTGGTAGCAGGGCACTTAACATCAACTCACGCTAAACCAGGAGAAATATTAAGACAAGAGAAACCTGTGTTGCTGGTTCTTCACTTAGAGATATTACCTATATATCCCAACTGATGGGTATCTTTTCCTGCATTACAATGAGGACTGCAGAGTCACACGTTTTTCACAGGCAGATTCTGACCTATTCAGGCATGCCTGTAAATAGGCACAGATATCCCAAGCAACGTAAAAACTTGGAATGACAAATAAAAGATAAAAATAACACTGTGAGTTTTTACATGCTAGAAAACCTAATGATGTATTATGCTGGTACATGGACACAGAGAGAAACTGTGGTGACAGTGATTTTGTGTGCGACACAGGAACACAGCACGTAACTAGTCTGGTCCTGGCTCACCCTGAGCAGAGCTTTTTCTACCAAAATGGTGGTTGCAGGGGCTGAGGGGTTTTGACGTTTAGAGTTATCGCAGCATCGTAGGACAACACAGCACCAAATAACTCTTCGCAAGCACGTTCCCTTTGAGGCTCTGGCAGGCTGGGCGCTGAGCAGATGTCCAGCATCTCACTCACCTGCTATAGTGGGTCAGGGTGCTGTGTCACCCAGCGCTTGTGAACGCCCGGCATTTCCTCTCCTTTGGGCGAGAGCTAGAAAGGAAGGTGGTTTATTTAGAAAAGGTTCTTTTTGTTTACTTCTTTCTATTCTTACTCTTGGTAGAAATGACATTCCTCCTTCTGTGTGAAACATCTGCCTAGAATATAAATGTGAGGAAGTGACTGAAGAAATGGCTTAACTTATCAGGTGATTTTGTAGAAGTTCTATGTTTTATCGTGGCTTAGTCATGTAACCACATATTCCTGTTAAAATAAGGAAATAGTGACAGTAACAGAAGCTCCTGTTCTTAGAAACCTGAGCTTAAACTTGCCCCGGGGCAAGGCTGGTGTGCAGTGGGGCAGGCAGTGCAGCAGGGGTGTGCTTCATGTCTGCCCATCACTCAGCAGCCACCCGGAGCAGCCCCAGCACCCAGTGGCTCCAGCCTGAATCCTGTTTTCCAGGATTTCCAGCTCTGGCCATTTTTTTTTAGGTGAGAAAATAGCGAGTGAACGTTCCCCATGTCTGGGAGCATTGTGCAAATGGGCAGGGATGTGTAAAGGGACCTGCTCGCTGGCTGGTTCCCAACAGCTCGTGCTCCAGGTGAGACTCATGGGCATCATTTCTCTCGCTTAAATCTGTGATCCTCAAATCTCATTGCTCGGAAGTTCCTTCAGTCCCTCAGCCAAACCTGGAGCAGGCAAAAATATTTTCCCTTTAAGACTACGCTTTCAATAATGAAAACTAAAAAGAAAAATAATAAGGCTGGTTTTCTCACTCTAGTTCCTAAATGGGATAATATGTCTATTCCACTTAGATACACAATGGACGCTTTTTGGTTTGTAATTTGTAATTTATTTTATTCTGTAGGACCTGTAGTTCTGAACACTTTTGCTCTTTATTTATTTATTTTTATCTCTCTTTCCTGTTACTCCTCATTTACTTATTTTTGCTCTTGGCTCAGAATTCCATATGCATCCTATTTATATAGCCCTCTGAGCTTTATCATTCATTGACCAAACATCAGAGTTCACTGTAATAAATATGACTGGTTTTTGGCGGCACTCTCCACATGTCTTTCATAGCTGAAGGATTTGCAGCACCTCCAAATGTCTTTAATTTTTTTCCCCTTCAAATTTTGATTAGAAACATCACTCAGAGGAACAGTTTGCATTTTCTCTGCTTCTGTAATCATATATAAATGTAAGTGGTCATAACTGTATTTTTTCAAATTCTTTCTCCACCTTATTTTTCAGAAAGAACAGCCCTAACAGATGTAGCTATGCTTAGTTCCCATGTAAGCCAGAATGCTTTTTGGATATAGCTCTTCACGTGGTAACTTAGTAAAATCTGGATGTTAGGTACAAGGCGGTTTTCCTAGTTGGACTGTGCAACTTTGAAGCCAGGAATCAGTTCCTCCTTGTTCCCACGTGTTTTTGAGACAACAGCTTGTAGGTTTGTGGTATGAATGGTCTGGGGAACAGCTCTGCCCTCCTTCCCTGGGGATGCTGTTCCCTTGAGCCATGTGCCAATGGTACGTGCCTGGTGCTGCTCTGGAGTCTTGGAGCACGTGTCATCTTCTACTGTATCCATGGTTACCTGGGTTGGGAGATGGTCATGTCCCTAAGATGTTTCTGTGGTGCTTGTGCCACAGGGGATGCGTACCCCTGTGGTGCATTCAGGTTTGCTGCGTGCCAGCAATACTGGGACCTGGAGAGGTGCTGGTGTCCGAACCCTGGGTGGGGGTGCCAAGGACCCCTTGTCACACTGGGAAAGGCAGGATCAGCCACAGAGACTTTTTCTCCCAACATCCAACATTTTTCTCATGGCTGGAAATTGTTTATTTTAGCACATTCCTTTAAGTGGTTGCATACAGTTATGAAACAAATCAGTGAGCTGAAAACTGAGCTCAGCTGTTGTACCTTTCCAGTTCAGCCCCTTCTTACCTCTTTACTGGCTCTGCAAGAAGACCCAAAGGAAAATTTGGAAACAGTAACTGAATTGCTTCTGTTGTGTCAAGCAACAGAGTGATTTGTTCATAGCTCAGTGTAGGAAGGAAATCTGATATGATGAGATGGGGACAATTGGTCTATCGTTTTTCCCATTCCTCCATGGCCACCATCTCCTTTCTACCACTCTTCCTCCCCTCTCCCACCCCACCTACACGTTTCTGTCTTTCTACAAAAGGGTGGTAAATATAGCAGGTTTTTCTGATGTATCCGAAATTGCTCCCTGAGCGAGGGAAGCCTAACACTGCATGTCATGCATCTCTGGTATGCATTGCAGGCACAGGAAGTAGCATGTAAAAGTCATGTTGCTGTTTGTCCTGTAAGCAATGTAAGTATTGCTGCACAAACATACAATTATCTTAATCAAGAAACTGCGTGCTCTTTGCATTTTTCTTCACAGTTAGTAACAGAACTTACTACAGAGAGAACCTCCCAGAAATCCCCTGACCTTAAGAGCACATTTGGCTGTACCTAAGCAAGGTGAGGTCTACACCAGGCTCTGCCAGCTGGTCTCCTAGGCAGTGTTGCCTCTACTCACAGGTCTGGTCTCCTTTGACTTTGCACCTTCAACAGGTACAGTGAAGCACCACTCAATAGGAACAGCCATTTGAAACATAGAGGATCACATAGAGACACTTAAGAATTGGTGAGAAAAGGTTAACAGTCATTCATCTCCCAAGGGGTGGGTGCAAGCGCATATCTTTACAATTTTAGCTGTAGCTGTGATACGTGCAATGTTTACTAATGTTGTAATCGAACAAGTAAAATCTGCTTCTGTAAACTGCAGCTGGATTCTTTCCAAGGAGCTTGTTTTCCTTTTAATATTGTGTTATTAATTAGCTCAGCAAATCAGCAAATCATTGTAGTTTTGTTTGGAACCAATCAGCAAGTGTTGCCATCTTTGAATGCTTTGGTAAGTGGTTGTTTTCTTGAAAGAGGTCTTTCAGTGGAGAAAAGCCACCCTCCTCTGCGGGAAGATGGCTTCTGCTCAGGGAGATCGGTGTATTCCCAGCCTACTTGCCAGTCTCCACAAAAGAGGATATTAAGAAAAGTGAGCTTTCTCTTTTTCAAAGGTATTGCAAAGCAACAGTAGGTTTTCCATCCGTTCAGCAGAAATATTTAGCTCTTACCGCAGTTCTATCAGGATGTATTAGTCTTATACCCTTGTGAAACTACATATTCTTGGCTGTGAGATGCTCTTGAACAAAGCCACTCGATGATCCTGGGAAAACTTTGTATCCCGGTGGATGTTTTCAGGTGGTCCGGTTTGGTCCTTAGCACAGCATTTACATGGAAATATGGAGTGCTGGAGGCATTGTAATGCTGGCTGCCCTTTTGTTGGTCTTCGTCCTCAAGTCAGGCTTTACCAATCCAAGGAATTCAGTATTTCAGGCGAAGAACTTTTCACAGATGGTATTTGTGAAGATAGCAAGAAGAAATTTAAGGAATGTTTAAGCTTTGGCAATTATGAGACCGTTTTAATTTCATACATGACAGCAGCACATGAGAGGCATTCCACGGTGCTCACCTCTGTGCACGCAACTACGGGTGCTGCCCTCCTGAGTTAACCTTGGCTTGCAATAGAGATGGGCTGGAAAGGGAATGCTCTTTCCTTGACAAGTTTTCTGCCCTCGTACTGAACTCGCTGAGTTATGCTGTTTGCTGTGGAGCTGCCCACAGACCAGCCACGAGCAGAGCCCGCAATACAGAACGCTCCTCATGCGCAGGGTGGTGGAAGGTATCCTCTACAGCGCACAGTTCATGTATTTAAAATAAAGAATAAAAGTCTGTAATTAAAACCTGAAGATTTAATTTTGAATAAAAATTACGATAAATTTAATAGCTTCAGGAAGCATGGTTATTTTCCCAAGGTTGGAAGTCATATCTTTTTCACTTTAAAAGTTGACAGAAAGGAAACCTTCAGTGGTATTTCGTTTTTCACTTGGTACATTTTTTTTTTCCCCTCCCTTATGGAAATGTTACTTGGAAAATAAAAGCTCATTGGGAAATGGAAGAGGGAAAACTGTACTACTTCTAACTGTGCATGGGCTGCTTTTATACCAGAAGGAGTTTTCTACCACCTATATACTATCACAACCTCATTTTTCATTTTTTGTCATCATAGATTTAAAATTAGAGGAGACACAACTGGGGGCTGTCCTATTCCTGTGCAATGGCTGTGAGTGCTGTATGGCACGGTCCTCTGGTCGGCTGGGCATTCCTGTTCTGCCTGCCTGCCTTTGCCTTCCCCAGACCTGTGTCAGGCTTGACACCGAATTCTGGAGACAGAGGATTATTAATGCAAAAGTCACCCCTTAGTTTGACCAGCACTTCCTTCTCCAGCAAATGCACATGTTGCTAAAAGCATCCAAAATATAGTGACTTACTGGCTCTGAATCCCCCCAGTTCCCCTTTCACAGCATTCGTGAAACATTTATCCAGAATCCCTGGCGTGAATCTTTAAAAACAAGGATGCCCTGTGGGCCAGCTGTGAGACAGCCTTTCACAAAGATGCTTACTAATTGCTTTTGATTAAATTGCATTTCTGCTGGTCCTTGATGCATGCTTTCAGCCAGCACTCCGGTACTGTGGGCAATCCCCAATGCTGGTGATGCCACCTGAGCTATTCAGGTCCTCTGAAATGGCACGGGGTACTGCAGGGCATCACCCAAATGTCTAGTGATCACTTTTGACATCAGAACAGGGAGCAGGGAAGGAAAAGGAACTAGGGGGTTTTTGCCTTTACAATTGTATATTTGTGTGTGTGTATATATATATAAAAATATTTATATAAACCAATTGTATTTATGAGAGTTTAATAACCAGCCACCCAAATGTTTGCTTAGACTCCACGTATGTAAGCCTTGGGAGGGCTTGTTATTCTGTTGACACAAGCTAAAGGAGCAAGATGTTTTCCTGGGGTTGTGCCGCTGGTGTGTGGTTCTTCAGACAGGCCATCCTCCTCCAGTCCGAGGGCAGGTGTGCAGGGCAGGCGGTGCTTTATTAAGACCCTGGGCGCACCAAGTTCATTTCTTGGCCTTCCGTTTAAAGGTTTCCTCTGTGCTTGTCCTTTCTTGCTTGGTAAGCTAGGCTGCAAACAGCTCGAGGCTCCCATGTCAAATTCTTGTTAGCAGCGTGCGGTTCTGCTGGGAAAATGCTTAAATGTGAGATCCGGTGCGTTTATTCACCTGTCCAACAGTAGCACGGTAACAGTGAAAATCTCTGGCTTGGAGGAGCATCTCATGTGGGACCAGTGCTCGGGGGGAGAGGGGCTGCCCCTTGCTGCCCTGCTGCCTCAGTGAGCAGGGAAACATTTAATAAACCTGAAACAAGGTGTTAGGCTGTTATTTCTTTGTTCTCTCCTTTTTGAGAACTGTCATCCATCTGGAGGTTGCAAACTGAGATTTAGAAACAGCTGCTGTTGGAATATCGTTTGCCACTTGGTTAATTAAGAGACTGCCATGCAGATTTGTGGCTATTGAATTTCTTCTCTATTCTTATTTTAAGTGGCTACAATATTGCTAAAAATTCACTAACAAGTACAGATACAGAATCCTTTCATCTGAAGCATCAAAGAAAATGAGCTACTCTGATACCTCTCACACCGGTTTTTGTTTCAGCTGCTCTCATTCATTCTTGTCAAAAAGATGCCAATTGTGATTTAGATCCTGCCAAGAGAAAAGGAGCCAGCTGTTGTAAACAGCAGAGGTGTTCAATTTGCAAAATATTCCTGTAATCATCTGTGCATTTTCTTTAGAGTAAGCCACCTTTTTGAAACAAGGAAGAATCCAATGTGTTTCTATGCAGTCTTAGTTTTGTGCAAAAATAAACCAATATTTATATGGGTTTGGAGAGTCTCTTAATGAGGGGTAGGAAGTTAAGGACTGGAGGTGGAGGAGGAATGTATATGAGGACATATGTCACGGCAAAGCTTTTTATCACCTTTTAATTGCATTTAAGTCATCTTTATTCTGAAATTGGTGTGTTCTGTATCTAGCAGGTTTTTATGCTTTTTGTCACTGCTGTTCAGGTTTCCAGGGGCATCCTCCCGGTTTTGTTTCATAATGCTGCTATTCACATACAGGAGCTGTCATCAAAAATCAGTGTTGGCTGGGAGCTGCTTATGGCAGCAGTGGAGATGCTGCTGCTTTTCTCTGCAAGTAGGATAGATGGCAACTGCAGTACCACAAATGTGATTTAACATTTCCTTGGTTTTGTTACTTTGTGAGTGGCAGGCAGTACGGTATGTTAAAGATTTCTTACGCAGTCGGCTGTTGTGTAAGACATTGTTTGTCTTGTGCAATGTAAATCTCAGCAGATATAGATACTATGGGATGAACAGAGGAGTGACGCGTGCTCCCTTCCCTGCCGTTGATGCTCCCTGGGAACCAGAGCCCAGTCGCAGGCATCACTGCGTCCCACGCAGCGGTCGTGCAGCCTCTGCTCAGGGTCTCCTGCGCCTGGAGGAACCGAGCTCACCCTTGCCCTGTCCAGCTCCCTACTGTGAGGCAGCCTGGCCGCAGGAAGGGGCTCAGCTGAACGTACATGGTGCCAAGGCGGTCCCCAGCTCCTGCAGCTGCATTCGTAGGGGGGGGAGTGGATGTTCTGCATCGAACCTAGGGTGGCTTGATGTGTGCAGTCCAAACCCTCTGCCTGTGGGGAGAGTTCCTCCTGAAACACCCTGACAGCAATGCAAGGGCTGAAACTGGCATATTACTCATTTGTGCCTTACAGGAGAGAGCCAGGCATGCAGAAAGTATCGAGAGGGAAGGTTGTACCTTGTGTTTTGTTTGGGTTTTGGACGAGAGGTATAGCCGTGCTTACTTTTTTCATGCTACGCCTCTCTATGCACGTTGTAGTGTTCATGGCAGTAGAGGCTAAGTAGTGTATTTAAAAGGTATTTTGCCTAGCATCAGTTTTAGCACTACCCTGGTACTTGCATACCAAATGAATGTCTGATCCAGTTTTGGTAAGAAAGATATCTGTTCTGGTTAGGTATCTGCCTATCTGATAGCTCCATCTGATAGATATGGGTTATCTGTGCAGGTCAGAAATGAAGAGTGCCACCGCACATCTGGTGGTGTCGTGCTGGCTGCCTGCCCTGGAGCCAGCCTGACAGCTCTGTCACCTCGGGTTGTGTCAGTGCACAGACGAGTGATTTGATGTACATTAAAAGCGTTAATTAGATAAAAATGGTGGGCTAGCATGTGTTTCAAAGAACCCCTCACCAAACCTATGATGAGTAGAAAAGTATCTTTGAAGGAGCACCTATGTCAGTTCATAGATGTATTTTAGAGTAATTTCTGTCCTGCTGTGCTGTTGGGGAAAATAATCCCATTTTTATTACTCGACCCATGGAGGTTCAGTCTATTACTGCTTGCTTTGCTTTGCAGCGGATTGGATTTCTCCAGAGAGGAAATTAGATTTTTCCTTCCTTTCCACTCTGTCTCTGTCCTGTGCTTACATCAGTTGGTGGCTGTCCAGGCACTGCAGTGATACCCTTTCCTTCCACGCGCTGCTTCATTTGCTGTTCTCTAATAAACTGTATTTACACATGGTGCTTTCCACTGTAACTTCTGGTGATGGCAAAGATGATCAAGAAAATGTGCTCCATGTCTAAACTCGGCCAGAAGTGAGTGCGGGCTTAACCTGGGCCATTTCAGCCGGCGCTGAATCAGAAGTGTGCTGATTTGGATGAGGAGTGTAAATAGCCCGTGGGTAGGGCTTTCAAATCACCTGGAAATTTAGGTATATAAACAGATATGCTGGGGTTTATTTATTTACGTCTCCCCCTAGCAGCCAGCTAGGCTTGTCTGGGAGTTTATTAATAGGTTTTGCTGCAATTTTATCTTGTCGACTAGCCACAAGTGAGCTCGCGGGCCATGTTATTCTAGGAATATCCAGTGAGATGATCTGTTTACAGCAGAGGGCAAATTCCACGGAGAGTGCTGAAGGAAGAAGAGGCCCCCGAGGTTCGAGAGAGCTTGGTGGGAATTAGGAAATACAGCAGCTGTGGGGACGGGGTCACCTCCCAGCAGTCTTTAAGGATCGCTGTGATGGAGGTGGCAGAGTACATCGTGCCAGAAGGGTCAGCTTGGGGAGCACAGCAGCGGTGGGACATGCTGGAAGTGCTGAACAGCTTGAAAAACTAAGTGCTCCGAGATGTTTTTTCTTTCCTTTTGTGCTCTTTTGTTGTAAAGCAGAGTCCAAATGCAAAATCCTGTCTTAGGGGCACAGCCTGCACGTTACTCTTGACTGAGCCAGCAGCTGCTGGGGCCAAGAGGCAAACAGCCCTGGTGTTTTTGGATGCCAACACCCCTGGGAACTTCAGGTGTCCTGCATTTTACACCTAAAAGCTGTGTTGCCTGAGCTTTCTTCTGCTCAACTGATAATATGGGCCTTGTTCATCTCAGTCTGATTGTTTTCCTTCCTTTTGGGATAGGGGAACATCTTGAGGAGTCCTTACAGGGAGGGAATTAAGAGTGTTGGGTGTATGGTAATATGAGGGAAACTGTCAAAACTTGTGATTATTTTTTTTAAAATATATATATATATGTAATGTAAAACTGTGAATGTGAGTCTAGAATTAGATTGTCTCCTCGGGGATTTCATTCAGTGGGAATGCTGTTGCCCAGACTTCAGGTGCTTTGTCCTGGCTATTTTCTCCAAGGGATACTCCTATATAATTACAGTCTTCGTGGCTCATAGACTGAAACTGGGCAGGGAGAGAAAACTGCAAAGGCACAAAAAGCGGTTAGCTTGTGGTTTCTGATGGAGCTAGCGCTTGGGCTACGGTGCAAGAATTGCTTTGTGTTTTGGGACTGGAGATGGGTGAGTGGATGCTAGAGAGTTGTTCAGGCAGTGTGATTTAACCTCTTTTTCTTCTTGATATATTATTTGCAAATGACTTAAAACTTCTTTTTTTCTTTTTCTTTAAATAAAAGTATTTGCTGTTCATCCTTGTGCAAATATCCTGTGAGAATAAATGTCAGTCTTTGAAGACAAATGAGAGGGTTTCTGAAATCTGAAACCAATTATTTGTTAGCGGTGTGCAAGTGTAAAACTAAGTGAGAAAGGATGGGATGTGGCCCTTAATCCCTTCATGGCGATGACAGGTCGCCCAGTGGGGTTTGGAGGAGGTGGGCTAAGCAACGTGAGCTGATGTTAACCCGGTGTTACTGTGGTCCTCCCCCGTCTCCTGTCCATACGCCCATCTCCTCTAGGCAGACTGCTCCTTTCCACAGCTGCAGGTGGAGAAGGTGGGAGAGAAGAGCCAGCTGGAAAAGGGAAAAGGCAGCATTGCAGATTTCAGGCCATGGCATGCTTAGATAATTTTAACTCAATTTCCCATCTTCTTTTCAGAAGAGGTTGCCTGAAAAATTGTTGTCAAGGGTATGCCAGGGGTTTATCCATCCCAATGCCAGGGAGAGGAGAAGCTCTTAGCAAAGGCAACATGTCCTTTCCAATCTAAAATCCATTCCGATCTAAAATCCATGTGCCCCGTGTCACCAGTGCCGGTTGCATTTGCAGTGGTTAACCAGTTGTCTGACCCATGGTTTTCTTGTGCCTTTCCCTGCTGATGCCCAGGGACAGTGACCTCCTGTGCAAGGGAGCAGCTCTGCATGTGGTGGGGCTGAGCCCCCATGGCATTGCAGAGGCTCTTCATCAGCTCCCTCCTCACCCATGTCCCAGCAAGTCCCAGTGCTTGCAGTTGTACAGCTGGCATGGCCCAGCCACAAGCCCTCCTGGCTCGTCCGTGTGGCCCATGCAGCTCGTGAGGCATGCTGGTGGGAAGAGTGCCCTGGTCTCGCTTGGAGCAGGTGCTCTAACTCCACCCACCATCCCACCTGACATATCAATGATGTTGGGATCTTCCTAAATTTCACCAGTCACACCAAGATACGTGAAGGAGCCCTGTCCTTTTCCATAAATACCAGCCATTTTGTTCAGCTGTTGGGGACAATTGATTTTGCTGTGGAACACAATCTAGAGCACTGTTGTCTTCTGCAAGCTATTTCTACATTTCCAAAGACTATAAAAAATAAAGCAAAACCTTTCAGGCCTAATGGCTCTTTGCAGACACTCCAAAAATGTGTGCAGGTCTGAGATGTGCCGTACCTCATCTCCCTACAGCCTGACTCCAGAAACATCTTCCTTTCTGCTCTGCTCCCTGGGTTCTTCCAGGCACACCTGTATCCAGGTGAGGTGGCACAAATGGCATGCACCAGTTCAAATGCCATATGGCTGTAGTGAATTGGTTTGCTGATGTTTATATGCAGCTCCTTTATGGAAGAACTGCAGGTGCAGTTGCAGAAGGGCCTCCCAGCACTTCATGTGCTCCGTGGATGGGTCTGCTTTTTCCCTGTGAAGGCTTGTTCAGGTTTTCCCTTCTTCCTAACAAGTGTCCCAAAGGATTGTGCCACAAGGGGTTTGTAGGGGGGAGTAAGGGAGGAAAAATTAATCCCTTTTAAAGAAAAGTAACTTCAGTATTCCAAAACCTGCTCAGGAGATCTTATTCGATCCGACTCACTGTGGTCTTGTGGTGTCCTCTTAGTATACCAAAACCGTTGGTTTGAAAGTACTTTCCTTGAGCTTTTCCTTTGTCACTAGCAACAGCCAATATAGCTGCTACAGTTCTTATTCCCTTGGTTAATGTTTGAAAAGATTTCTCATGGAATTTCTAAATAACTAGATAAGAGATCTTATAGAAGGACAAAGTGATTTTTATTTTTTTCCCAAAACAGTCTCTAAGTAGGCAGATTTGCACAACCATGCTCATCCTCTTAACGCATTTCATTCCTGCATGTTCTCACACCCAGGCACTCTCAAGGTCCAAGGTGTTTGTCCGCATGTTCTGGCCAGGATCATTTGTGTGACACAGAGGACAAGTGTCAGTGGCTACTGTGTCCTCATCACATCCCTGAGGTTGTTCTTGGCAGGCAAAAATGAACCAGCTTGGAGCTGCTTTTCATACCATTTAAGCGTTGATGATGTTTACAATTTTTTGTTTCATTCTTTTTTCTCATCCCTTGTAATTCACAGGCAAACTTCATGAATTTTGGTTCTTTCCTCTGCCCCCATAGTCTTGATATTTTATGACTCTAATCCTGTTCTTCATCTTTGTGACAACTTGCCTGCAGGTCACGTTGTTCCTCCTCCTCTTGTTATTTGAATGAAATACGGGTAGGTAGGATGCGATTGGCACAATGGGCATGTGCCATTCCCTTACTCCATACTCTGCCCACCCTTCTGGTGCCTGCTTGTTTGCTTGCTTGCTCTTGCACACGCATACGCTCATATACACACACGCACACTTTTACTCTGCCTTTTTTCATCACCGTTTTGAATACTTTGAATACAAATTGCTGCATGCAGACTTGCAGAGTAATGTGTCTGCCCCCAGTACTGTTCCTTCTGTGCCAGAATGTGTCTGCCCATCCTGCATGTCAGTAGTGGGGTTACTTTTCTGTGCATCAAACAGCCACCAGAAATTTTTGAATCCCTTGTAAGAAGGGACGTAGTTCACGCCAGCTCTCCCTGCGCCAGGTTTGCAGGCTGTGAGGCTGCTGATTTGGTCATTTCTGCAGCGGAAGGGCATACGGGATAGGGTCCCAAAGGAGGAATTCTGTGCTTTGTTTCTGCGTTTCCCAGCCAGAGGTGTATGCTGTGCCATGAGTCTGATGTGTTCAGTGTCTTGTGATGCCTGTGGGGCCCAGGTCTGCATCGCACCTGTGGTAAGACAGTTGCTGTCAGGCTGGGTCGTACTTACAGCGTGTTGGAGCAGTTCTGGCAGGGTCCAGCTTCTGCACTGGTGATGTCCACTGTTGCTGGCTGTCTATTGATGGTCAGAAAGTCTGCTTCACATGTCCCAGGCATGCCTGATTTCACTGCCCAAGTGCTGCAGGACTGCTTTGCATGCAGGTTTCAACTTGCCCAGACAACCACTTGCCTGGGACTTACAGAAATTAGGCATCTGAGTCGGATCTGCTGCTCCCACTGTGTTGCACAGAGTAGAAATGCTGGGCAAGGAAGCAAAATCCTTTCCATGCCTGTTTCCTTGCCCAGACAAAATTTTTTTCAATTAGAGCAAACGGATGTATCCAGGAGGGGTTGGTATTGATGGTGATTTCCATTATTTTTGTGTATGACCAGAGTTTGCTCCGCACTCTACAAAGTAGTTGAGGTAGAAACCTTTTCAGTGAGTGGGATCGCAGGAGCTTTTTTACTGAATTTGCCATGGATGGATAAAGCTGATCTCTGTCTTGTAGTGATTTTGTCTGAGTTAGTCATTTATCACACAAACTGGGGGCCTCGTGCCTGGGTGTGTTGTGGCAGCGGCATGAGCACCAGCAGGGTGCGAGGTGACTTCCCTGGTGCTGGGGAAGGTGGCTGGCTGGCTGATAGATGCTTGCTAGAAACTGCAGCAAAGGTTTTTGTTGTATAAAATTGATACCAGAGATGTCGGAAAGACAGTAGGCTGTCCTAATATGAAAAACATTTCAACTGAAATGTGGTATTTCACGTACGCAGAGTGCCTGCTGAGGTCACTCGGAAGCCATGCTCACCCAGCTATAGGAGGGATTATTTTTTTGTTTTCTCCAGCTTTTTTAGAGGAAAAGGCAAAATTGATCGTATGCATGGGATAATGCAGAGAAGGAAATAGATGCTAAACAATCTCTGAAGTTATTTCCTTTCTATACAACAAATAACTGCTGCATATAGTTATGTACTGTGCACCAGTGCCTTAATGTAACTTTATTATTTGGACACCTCTTTCTGACTTCATATAAAAGTTGTTCTCTTGGTTATTTTTTTTATCTGATATTAACCTAAGCAATTCAATTGAAATGCCAAAGCCTTATGTATCTAATGCAGACTTCCCGTTTCTATAGCAACAAAACTCATCCTTGTACTTAATGAAGGAATATTGGAATGTGAGTAACTGTGGCTTTAAGGTTTAGAAAAACAAACAGAACTGCTTTATATTTGAAGATTAGAGCAATGAAACGGAAGTGACCTCTTTGCTTAGAACAAAAAAAATCACCTAGGCTTAGGATACTTCATTAGTAAGAATGAAACCATATTAATGTCATAAGGAGCTCTGTGTTTTAATCTTGTTTTTCTAATTAAAATGTAAAAGCCTTTTATAGCAAGTGAGAGTCTTTGAGGGTTTTTTTTCCCTGCCCTTTCTTTTCCAAAGCTGCTGTGTTTGTGGTTAAGCTAATGAAAATTTGGGCTGCCTCACAACAGATTCTTTTTCCTTCTGTATTGGCAAAAATCCATCAATAGTTTTTGTCATTGGCTGAAAAAAAAAAGGGGAGGGGGGGATGTGTGGTGTTTAATCCTGCATTTTGATCCACAAGCTAGTTCCTGGTCAACTAGTTTAAATCTGTGTTACAGTGATAAATGCTGAACAAGCTGCAGATGAGAGAGTGAATGAAGGAGCAGTTGTCATCTCTCCCTATTAGCTTATAGCTTTTCAATTACAGTTTTAACAACCGTTAAATTCTAATTTAAGACAACCCTAGGAAACAACCCAAGGAAATACAACAGTGCTGACAGCAACATATCATGAATGTTTATGAGCCTATATTTCTGTATCAGCATGCCGATAAGTACTACACATTTGTGGCAGGTTTATTGTGCTTA
This sequence comes from Falco punctatus, assembly GCF_963210335.1. NCBI lineage: Eukaryota > Metazoa > Chordata > Aves > Falconiformes > Falconidae > Falco > Falco punctatus. The sequence goes on along the minus strand of NC_137582.1, from coordinate 92,594,723 downwards.
ATTATTAATCTGTAGAAGTGAATATGGGCAAATGGGAAATGTGAAATAGGGGCTTCTATTGCAATCTTACTGGTGACAAAATTGTTTGAATATATTTCCACAAGGCAGTCCAATTTTCCTGCTATTTCTTGTGATTTTTTTTTCTGGGGGTTTTTGGTGGGTTTTTTTTGTTATTTTGGTTTGTTTTTTATTTTTTTTTTAAAGCTGTCATTCTGATAAATTCATCTTAATTTCTGAGGACTGAATAAAGGTAGCCAGAATTCCAGGTTTAAGGAAACTTTTAATCTGCTGAACTCACTAGTCACAAGGCAGCTAAGACAACCAGTGATGCCAGTGATGGCAGTAAATTGCCCCACAGCAAAAGATAGTATGGAGGACAGGATAAGACAGATGGAAGGCTGGCTCGTTTGAAAGTTGATCAAGATTAGCTGTTGTGAAAACAAAAAGCAAACCCAGAAACAACACACTCAGCAAAATCCAGTTTGAAACTGGCTGAGTCGCAGTATATTAAACTGTGGGCAGGTGGCCTCCCGTATGAGCTGGGAGCCTGTATCCTGCTGAGAGCTGTGCTCTTCTGCCTCCCAGCAAACGGATTGGAAAGGCATGCAGCATCTCTGAGAAGCGTGAAAAGGCTGAACCCAAAAATCTTTGGATTGTGTTTTACCCTACGTTCCCTTTAAAAAACGAGTAACTTAAAACTTGGTAAAATGCTTCTCTAGGCAGAGACTGAAAGGGAGCTGACAGCGATACAGCAGGTCTGCAGGAGATGCAGTAGGTGTGTGCAAGTTGCAGTGTTTGCACCGCAGCCAGCAGTTAACGGGCTTCTGCAAGGGTATTTGAAGCCCAAATACAGGAAGAAACAAGATTTATGTGATTGTGCATAACTTTGGTCGAAGGTCTTGAAGGACATTAACTCCCTGAAAGTTTCATAAAGAGATGCTCTGTGGGTGCCTTTGCTGGATGGGGGCTAATGTGTTGGCGTGTGCTCTGTGTTTCAGGGATAGAGCTCTGTCCTCCTGGGCACCGCTTCATGATCACCATGGTGGCGAGCTTCATCGAGATGGCGGGGCAGTTCCTCATGCCGGGGCTGGCTGCCCTCTGCAGGGACTGGCAGGTCCTCCAGGCCGTCATCATCTGTCCTTTCCTGCTGATGCTGCTTTACTGGGTGTAAGTATTTCTTTCTCCTGTCGGGTCAAAGACCACATGAGCTCCTAATGTGAGATTTAGGAGTTGCTGCACTGTTGGGAAGTGTATGTGCTTTCCAATACATATCAGCCTTTCCCTTTGTTCTTCTGTTCACCTTTTGCAAAGATTGGACTTTGAAATAAGAAATAAAAACTTCATCGTTTGCTGTAGCCCACACATCAGTTAGATGCTGCAGTGTGGTGGGAACTCGGGAGATGGTCCATTTTCACTGAGCAGCAAGTTGTACTTTGCTATTATTATCACTGTCACTTCTCCTTTAAAGATTAAAACAATTGTTGAGAGGCCACATCTCAGCCTAGCTGTTGTCAGGTTGTGGCTGCACCGCTAAATTTTCCCTTAAAACCTGCATTGTGGTTCTGGGCTGTCACTGCTGCTTTCTCTGGCCTGGGTTAGCCAAGCTAGGTTAAAAATAACATAAGTCAGCCCTTGAACAAGCGCACTTGGACATCTTGTGTGCTTGAGGTAGCCAACCCTGAACTAGACTGCCTGCTCAATTTTGCCCAAATTTGTATACACTAACTAGTACTAACTAGTCTGCACTGGGCAGTAGCTGGGAGTCATTCCCACAAGGAATCCTCCCCTCCTAGCTGTTCCTGTTCCTCTCTGCCCACTGCACTGGCAGCATTGCAGCACTGGTACAGCTGCCCTGAGCAAAGTAGGGTGGCTGTCACCTTAGGGTTGGTGCCAGGTCCATCCCCACCAGGACTATATACACCTCCCAAAAATCCTTTCTTTGTTGTTCTGTCTTAATAGTGACACGCAGTGGCAGCATAACACAATGGAGGCTTAGGAGAGCAGTGTTGTACAAAACCATAAGAGTAAGAACAAGCTAGATCATTTACTTTAAAGATAACACTAACAAGACTAAAATATTAAATTGTATGCTGAGAAAAATGAGAAAAAAAGGCCACCGTGCTGTACAGGACCAAGTTGTTTATGAACTGTGTGGGGGCCAAGCTGTTGTAATGCCTGATAGGTTGCAACATGTAAAAACTTGTTACAGTGTGTAAGAATTTTTACCAGTTAAATATTTTTTCTATTAATGCATAAAAGCCTTAAAGAGTTCTCCTGTGTTCATGGTAACAGCCCTCAGTGGGGATTTCTTAGCGTATCCCTGAGGTAGACATGCTGCAGCTTGGGCTGAGGGCAAAACACAGCACATAGGAGAAAGTTACGAGTCCTTTGCAAGAGAGTGAAGCTTTCCCCCCCCGCTGTTTTCCAATATATAACATCTAAATAGTCACATCTTGTCAGTGTTAATCTTGATGAATAACCAAGAGTGTTCCTGTTCATGTGCGATACTGTTCTTCCAAACCCACCATATGTTGTACACATGCAAACACACGTAGGTCTACTCTACAGCCTCCCATTGGGATGCCTGCCAGCTGAAATGCCTTATATCCACAACTGGATAGAACCCAATATCAAACAAAATGTTTACAGGTATCTGTATCCAAAAGGACGGTACAATAGTACGAAGACACCTAATAAATGTGGTAGACAACATGGACAGCAGTAACCCCTCAGCAGTGTTCTGGAGATAGCACGTTTTCCAGGTGGCTGAATCAAGGTCTCGTACATTTCCTGTTGGACATGGGTGACATGGAAAGCGATAGGAAATGCTAATATTTATTTGCTGATCTGCAAGAGCTTTGTGGCTTTTTGGCTGGGTGGGACAAGCAGCCCGTGCAAATAGATCCCCCTTACATAATGTGTGATATGACAGCTTGATAGATAGTGGTAATAGCCAAAGTAACAGGATTTGCAGTGCCCAGGCGTTTTGCATTTGCAGAAATGGACTGTGGTTAGGATGCCGGTTTAATTATGCTGTCAGTACAATATGCACTTTTCTCTTAGGCTTTTCTCTTCCATCTGTTGTATGTTCTCTGGAAAGTGCCACCGCTTTATTACCTCTTTCCTTTCCTCCCTTCTGCCCCCAGCATTGTGTTGGGGGAACTGAGCGTGGATGCTCGGCATATGTTACAGATGAAGGAAGAAAACTCACTGATTTGTAATAAAGGAATGACTGGAAAACAGCACTGCTTATTAATTCCCCATCATGTACCCAAAGCAGTGAGTTCAATAACAGACGCTGTGACAGCCCCTGCACTGCTGCCTCCTTACTCTCTTTACTTCCATCTCCTGCCGTAAGAGCTGTTTGCCCCTCCAGACTGGGGCTTAGCCCTCTCCCACCTATAGATTTGCTCTGCTCCCAGCCACATGCACATGGCAGGTCATACCATCCCTAGGAGGTGGGTGGCTGAGTGGATCGGGAAGCTGGGCATGGAGGGGAGGAAAGGGAGAAGCACCAGATTTGTCTAGGAGGGATAGGCTAGTGCGCTGGGACACCTGCAAATCGAGCAGATGGCTTTGCTGAGCTCTCAGGTCGTTCTGGAAGGGCTGAGGCACCCACATAAGCTGGACATGAGCACAGGGCTTGGTGACAAGCATATAAAAATGGGTTGTAAGAAGTTAGGCTCCTTCCAAAGTGTGTGTGTGTTTGTGTTAGAGTTGTGAGGGAAGGGGAGCTCCAGTTATACAGAGGCATTATCTCCCATCCCTTGGACAAAGTAAACTCCTGACAAGACCATGCTGTGAAGGTCAGCAAAGGTATCAGTAATCTGAAATAAACTCCTGATTGACTCTAACCAAAACTGAAGAATGGGGACAGGGTGGCCGGTTCTTCTCTGGTGCTGTTAGGTTGGATTTATCCTCACCAAGACACGAAGCTGTAATAACTGGGCTTGTTGTCCTTGGGCAGACCCCTAACTGACACACGACACACTTTCCGTGGGCATAGGTTTGCTCTGCATCTGGACAGGGTCATGGTTCTTCCAGCTGCATGTGGTACCTGCCTGGCCTTTGTCTGTCTGTCCGGGATTCTTCGCTGCCCTTCAGATTTCTCAGCCTTTGGTTCTTTTTCCCCAGTGTCCCTCCCTCTCTTCCCTCTCTCCTCTCCCAAGCAGCAGCTGTGTAACAGGAGATGAACATTTGCCTCTAGCCACCCACCTCCCTTTCTTTTCTTTGACTGCAAAAGGCTGGTCCTTGCCTCACGGATGGAGGAGGTAGAAGACTATCAACCAGATGTCTGCAGTCAGCTCAGCCCGGTGATCTGGGTGACTGGCCACCCTCAGCAGAAAGCTGTCTCAGCTTCATTCCATTTGTATTTAATGCCAGGTGATGAAGCACGAGGTTGTGGCCAAATTTCTGTGCAGAAGTCCACAGGGGCCAGGGGGTTTGCCTCCTTGTTTTAGGTATGAGGGGTTGTTTTTTGGCTTTTGAGTTTGTGGTGGTTCTTGGTTTGGCAACGGGAAGTGCAACAGTAGGTACATACAGATGACCCTTGGCAGCAGGGTCGATGCTCAGGTGCTCTCACAGAGATGGAGCACCCAGCACTTCCCCTTGCTGTGCCTGATAACCTGGGCTCAAAGCAGCCCAGAAGTCTTAAAGATCCTTAAATGAAGCTCCCACTGCTTGCACTGAGGAATGGAGCAGCTGAAAGACGTGAGGCTTCAGCACTTTTTTTCCTTTGACAAAACTGCAGGAGCTGGAAGGTGAAGATGGTGTTTGTCCCCACAATGCCCATCCCTGCAGCTCTCCTCCTTTCCCTAGGAGCAGTTATCACCGGAGGGCCTGTCATTTGGGACCTGTCAGCAGACTGTGCAAAAGGTGCAGCTTTTAGGTTAGTGGCGGAGGCTGTCCCTTCTCTGGAGCCAAGCGTGGGGAGACTGTGCATTCAAAGAATTCTTAATATTTTCAAAAAAATGCTTTTGCAGTGCAGAAGGATATGCCAATGCGCCCATGCAGCACCAGTGGTAGTAAATAAGCTGTCAAGCTGAATGGCTGCCATCATGGCTGTTACATCTTTTTATTGCCTGATATCATTTAGATTGCAGTCTGCCTGACTTCTTTCTTCTTCTTTCAAAAGAAAAATAATACTTTCTCTATCTAGGATGGGAGGTTGCACTAAGCTGTCTTCGAAATTACATCAGCCTTAAAAGATAGTACCATAATGGTGCGATTGCCTTGCCTGGTCCGCTGCTTAGAAGTGTAAGAACTGAGGCAGCATCCACAGCAAAGAGCAGTGCTTTGTGAAGGAAATGTCAGGTTTATTATATATTTGAAGGTAAAAGTAGTTGTTAAATTTGTTCTTAGAAAGGGCTTTTGGAAGATTAGTGAAAATGGGGCCTAAATAAGAAAGAAAAATATGCGTGGAGTTTGATAGGAAAGTTCTTGTATCTACAGAAGTATGGGAGTTTTTAAGATCTACGTATTTCTTTTGGTTTCCTATTAAAATAAGCTCATCTGGGGAAAAAAAGGAAGAAAGATCAGTTAAGCTAATGAATCAGGTGAATATCAGCACTTGAAGGAAAGAACCAGTTGGAAAATAAACTTTTGTATTTTGTACCTTTGTGTGCATGTGCATATTTTTAAGGTAACTCAACTAACACAATATTGTCATTACTAGGGAAGCTTTTAGAGAAACAACTGGATGTTGTCTGGAGCATGCACAATACTGACCTGCCTAAAAGAATGACTTAAAGTCTGCATATGTGGGAGAAGATTTTTTTTTGACATGTTTAAAAATTAAAAATCTGTTCCATTATAATCCTAAAAAGTAATTTTTCTCTTTCTTCTCTGTGTCTTTATAAGAGAATCCAAATCACTTCTGTCAGCTATTTTCCTTCTTTGGTCTGAATTACCATGTTAACTGCACATCTCATTCATTCCCTCCTTGGCAGCAAATATCTATTTCAGACAGTGCTGCCACGTTCTCCCAGTTTTTTGAGGATTGTATTAAGGGCAGAGCACCTCTAATACATTATAAAATTCTAATATGTCCTATTTCTATGTGATAGGATAGTTCCTGTACCATTTGTGAATCGGTGTAAAAGAAAATGTCATTGATTTGCCCATTCTGAACCTGTTTTTCCTCTTTATTTTGTGATTCTTCTGCTTTTTGAAAATAATTAATGTAGCTTGTGAACAGTTAAATGAGCAGCTAAACGCTATCAGTTCTTCCTCTGACAGAAACTTGGAAGCAACCCTAACCTGTTTTCCATCTTTAAAGTATTTTCCCAGAGTCCCTTCGGTGGCTGATGGCTACACAACAGTTTGAGGCATCCAAGGAACTCATCCTTCAGTTCACGCACAAGAACAGGATGAACACAGAAAGCGATATCAAAGGAGTGGTGCCCGGTGAGTAGGATAGACAGGCAACCCCAAATCCCTCCGCCCTGCTCCAAAGGCTGCATGTGGTATTGCTGCCCAGAATTAAATCATCTATTTACTGCCTGTAAAATCATACTGTTCATTCATGCATTCATTCATTCATTTTGCTTTTCTTGAAAAACCATTCCGAACTCCAGCGCTGTGTTTAAAATTACTTGGCCTGTTGAACAGTCCTAGCAATTATAGTCTCATCTTGCAGTGCCATATGTCTTTAGAGACATCTCTTGAAGAATTTTACCATGGCTACAGAGTGTGCCTTTAGCTCTGTGTGCCTCTGGAAAGGCACATCTTCCTGTGTTTTAAGGAAGATGCTCGCTGGGATCCTGCTCATCATGCATCACTTATTTTGTTGGTTTGGAGAAGTTGCAGCACTTGAACCTCCAATTCTAAAGTGCCAGCCCTGTGGCAGACCTAAACCACATTGCAGTTTCTCCTTAAAGCCTTGCTCCCAGAGCCGTTTTGCTTTCCTCTGCTGCACCATCTGAGCGATGCTGCTCTGGGGGCGGGAGGAGGCCCACAAGCGGTAGCAGTAGGGCACAGTTTTGGGCTGAGAGTCTCAATTGTCAGTTCCTCGGTGGTGATTTTAAAAAGAGCTGACTCTCATTGTCACCAGGATTGTCACTGAAATAGCCATGCTCCTGTCTCACAGGGTGCTTTGCAGAAGAGACTGTGTGTCTGTGTGGCTCTAACAAAGGTGAAGAGTTTCTGGATCTTCTCACCAGTGCACCTGTCAGATTTGGTTCAGGCTCCCCTCTTCCTTCTCACAGGCCTGATGGTGATGATAAACACCCATTCTGCACTGTCACTTGCAATCTGTATCAGACTACTCACTAGTTAGAAAACAGTGGAAAAGTTTCTTTTTTCCCCACTTTTTCAAACCCTACATGCTCTGACCCCAGGGGCTGCAGGGAGATCTCACCCCACAGCTCTGCCCACGGGGATCAGCCTGGCTGATGCTCGCTGTCAGAGGTCTCTGGGGTGACTGTAGCATCAGTCAGTCAGTGCTAAAGGCACCGGTCAGTACTGGAACAGACTTGATCCAGAAGAGAAAAATGTCACCAGTAACACCGGTGCCTAAGGAATGAAGCGGTCTTCGTCAGTGAGGGGTGAAAAAGTCTGACTTGGGTCTGTGGTATTCAGGTCACTGCTGCGGTTGGTGGTGCAGTTGGCACACGGGTTAATCAGCTTTTTTGCACGTAATTGTGTGTCTGGGGTTACAGTTCCTGGATCTGCATTGCAAACAACATGGCTTTGCAATGTAAATGCTGTTTTTCTGGTAACATTCTGAAAAGCATAGGGGTATGTGAGCAGCAGCTGACCTGGTACTCTCCACCCCCACCTCCCTTTTGCAGATCATCCCCAGAGTGAAAATGATGAATCTTGAAGAAAATTTGTCTCTGAGGCCATGAAATATCTCACAATTGGACTAGGAGTTTACCAGCCAACTCTGAATTTGGCTTGTCTCAGCTAGTCAGCTACTTGAATTTGCAGATGAAATAAAATGTATTTTAGGGGAAAGAAAAAATAAATTACTTGAAGTTTCCTTTAAGGAAAATGGTAAAGATGCAAGCATGTGCTAGAGGGAATTACTTAAGCCACGTATAATTATATTGTCCATAGAGGAATGCTAAGTATCAAAATGTTTTTATGACTTATTCATGACTGATTACTTTTTGCAGCGGTTTCATGGTAGAGGTACACCCCTGTTTAAGGAGAGACTCCCTTTCATGTGGAAAACAGCGTTATTACACATCTTGATGCTATAGATTCTCTGCCTGCAAATACATTTAGATATAGCAGTTGTCAGTAGATTATCCTTTGCAAACTTTGTGATACAGAACATGGTCACTTCTGCCTCCTTGTTAATGCTGCATTTGTTTGGGACATTGTTGGGGTTTTTTGTTACTTCTTCCCTCGCTTTTTCTCTTTAAAATCTTTCTGTAGCCCCACACATTAAGGCTTTCCTGACCCAGCCCTGGAGGGACACTGCATTTCTGTAGGGAGAACAAGAGAGGAGCACTATCAAAAGGATGAAATGAGCTTAACTAAAAATTTTGAAAGGAAGGAGCTTCTCTCTCATTCTGGGTGCATGCGAGTGTTGACTGTGAGTGAGGACAGGGGAAAAGTAGAAATTCCAAATGAAGAATGTGATCAAACTGCAGCCCACCTGTCCCCCCAGTGGGTCAGTAAGCCAAAGAAAACATTTCTCTGCTTTTGTGTGTTATAATCACATACCCGTAGTTGCTGTAGCAGGGAATGGGTAAAAAGCTGGTACTTGTCTGGGAGAAAGGATGCCATTGAGCCTGATGCAGATATTCCTGTTTCCCCTTGACTCCATTGTTGAGCTTTCCTATCTGTGTAGAGGGGGGTTTGTTTGTGATTTGTTTTATTCTTTGTTTTCCCTCTGAAAGGGCTAAAAACTGTTGTGCTCCAGTTAGGGGCCATTGTACTGCTGTTTATTATTCCTCGCTGCATTGTTGTAACAGCCTCCTGTGATTGAATTACTCCCGATACATTTAAATTATGAACTGCTCACTTGCAGTCCCTTCCAGCTGGAAACCCCACTGTAATTTAACTCGTATGTACCAGTCAAATTAGTGTATCCTATATAACAGATCATTACAAGAGTTACAGTAGTTTCATATGTACCCATTTTGGCAGCTGATATGAGTTCCGTAATAAAAAGAAATAGCGTTCAAGTGGATGAAGTATTTCTGGGATGGAAGAAAATGCAATTTTGAATTGCTGTCCAAGCAGTGAAGGGGCCTATTTTCCTCTCTGAAGAATCACACTGTTCCCATTGCCTGCTGAAAGCTTTTACTGGTCCATTTGGCTACGCCGCCCATAGTGGAAAGCGCCACTAACCTTCTGCAAGGTTTGTTTTCTCCACAGGGAGGTGGCCCATGCATTGGGTGGAAAAAAAGCAAAATTTATCTCCTGTTCCTGAATCAATCCGTAGGGTAGGAGTGGTTTGCCAGTGCTGTCCTGGGAGGTGTCTCTAAAGAGAACAATTGATGTCTGGCCAGGGGTCCAGCTGCAGCTGAAAGGTCCAGCAGCTGTGGTAACCTGTGCCTGGGGAAAACCGTCGGCAGGGACAGTGCTCAGCCAGCCAGATAGTACAGGAGTGCGCTTGTACGGTAAACAAAGTGAGACAAGGGATGTTGACAGGAGTCTAGAGTGTTGTAAATTAACATTGCCCTTATCTTCGGCAAGTCTGTCCCAGGGGTGTAACGTAGTGGTGATGATGTTGGTTACAAAACACACAGAAAGCAGCTTCCTCAGCACCTTTAAGTGGCTTTATTTTTGAGTGATTCGTATACCTTGTGATTTTTGGCAGGAATAATTTGCCTTCATAAAAAGATTTCTGGTTTTATGTGGTCATATTTTCTTCTTTAATGCTGAAGAAATCTAGGTGTGCTAATTAGACCTGGTTAAATCATCCCTAATGTTCCGAGTCTCAAAATTTCACCAGTTGGCTCAACACTCTGCCCTCTTTTAGAAATAAAAGTTTAAGTTCATTTTTGCATCAAGGGAATGATTTTTATCCAACTGCATATTGAAATGTCATTTGTAAAACAGGCTTGGTGAATTTTGTTGACAAATATTTCAAAACATTATCCAAAACTGTCAGCTTCAATCATGAGCAAATGAAATATATTGATAAAATTAATTCAGTACAGGTTTTTCACTGCTGATTTCTCTAAAAACTTTCCCATGTCTTCCCCATTCCTTTGTGGAACAAGAAAGAAACATACATTTCAGTGCAGCTGCAGGACAATAATTTTGACCTGAGTGAAATAAATACCGAGGAATTATGGACATCTGTTTAAAGAACAGGAGAAAAGAGTGTTTAGGGGAATTGGAAATCCCCAAAGCACCAACAGTCCTTACACCTGTTAAAGGTGTGTTGTATATTAGACAGCTTTCCTTATTTTGGTGGGATGCATGTCTTGTCTTTGTGTGGGACAAAGGGTCTGTTTGCTGGCTGGAGCTGACTGACTGCTGCAAGCTGATCTCCTGCGCCAGCAGCACCCAGCGCTGCTGGCATGTTTGGGTGTGCTGGGAAATGAGCCACTTGAGAAGCCGTATCAGCAGCTACCTGAGTGTCAGACTTGATACTTTCATGGAAACCCACCCTTTCTTGGTTCTCATTATCTTTTCCTGTGGTGGGAGACATTTCACATGTTGCTTAAGAGAAAAATAACTACCTGACCAGGCTGAATAACAAAAACCCCTTTTTGCTCATCTCCAGATGAAAACACAAACCAGAGTTCCTCTGTGGACAGACAGGTTGGAGCTGTTCCTTTCCACAGTTCCTTTCTAAGCTTAAAGGAATAATATTACTGTAATTACAAAAGTGGCCAGCAAAAATCAAGCATCCAAATAGATGCCAATACTTCAGTGTGCAGGACGCAATATGGAGAGGAAGAAGGGGTACAGGGGTGGCAAGTACTGTGTGTGCATATGTGTGTGGATTGCAGTTAGGAAAGCTGTGGTTTTCAGGGGCTTTCCTTTTAATCAAAAAAAAAAAATTACATTCACCTTTCTTGCTGCTGAGCAACACACTGCCATGACTTCTTTATTTTTTTAATTTTTTTTTTAGTTTTCCGTTTTTTTTGCTATATATTATTTTTTTCCTAAGCATGGGGCTTGTATCTATGTACTTACATGCATTTTTTTTTCATTGGGTCAATAGCAGAGGGAAGGGTGAAAAAAACCTCATATGTGAAAGTATTTTTCCCTAATAGAAGATATTAACTCTCCCCACAAAGCTTTACTCATATCCTTAGACCATCACACCTAGAATTACGCTACTGTTTTAAAGCTTGTGATAGATGAAGAGCCAGGTGTATTTGCTAGAGAAGGAAAGCAAGTTCCCTGGCCCCTAATACAGATAACTCCATGTGATGCTATGTACAAACCTGTCAGATGCATTCTTTTACCAGATCCAGTTTCTTGGTTGTTTAATGGTGCCAAACTTAAATATCCCATGCAAGTCCCAGAGGGTAGTCAGGTAAATGTGGGAAATTTAGTCAAAACAGTTTGAAGTGCTACTTGGTCTTAACAAAAGCCTTTAGGTCTTAACAAAGGACTCTGTGTCAGCCACAGAGATTTCTGTCTCAAACAAAACCAGCCAGTGGTTTCTGTTTCCCCCTTGTATGTTAAATCAGCTTTCCAGAGGGGTGGTGGTCCTGGTGGTCCCCTGTGTTCCAGGAGCAGGAACTGACAGAGTTTGTGCAACTCTTTCAGGACATGCAGTGCATGATAAATAGTGAGTAACAAGAATAAAACTGATCAGTTAAGTCCTTTTCCGCTGGCTAGGTCTGCAGGAATGGAAGAGGAGAGCCCATACATGCCCTGACTGTATCCCTGGTGAGAGTGGAAGTGACCTCTGACAGCAGCAGGATTTGGAGAGGACAGGGGGAAAAGAGAGTGCTCTGTTGAGGATGTGCCTTTTGATGCCACTGGGAAAAAGCCAAATATGCTAGAAAAGTTAAAAAAAAAAAAAAAAAAGAGAGAGAGAGAAAGAAAAAAAGAGAAAGGAGAGGTGGTGTCAGCCTCTATTTAAGCTTGAATGACTCTTTCTCACTAGTTGAGTCCTCCACAAACTCTTGCTGGCTGTGCTCCAGGCTGTCACAGCTGCTTTGTGCCCGGCTGGCACACTGGCTCTGTCTGCAGCGCTACCTTTCCTCCCGGAGGAGCCAGCTTTATGGGGCAGGAACCGCATGCAGAGGGCTGGCAGCAAGCCCTGGTGCTGCTGGTGCTCCCCTGGCTCACGTGCACCGAGACGGGAGAGGATGGCTGAGGCTGGATGTGGACAGCAGAGGAGACCTCGGGAACCAAGTGGAGAAGCAGAACAGTAAGAGAGGACCGGCGGACAGAGAAGAGAGGAAATAAGAGTGAAAAGAATTGTAGGAGCAAAGAATAAAGATAGTTGGAGGGAACTTAGAGGAGCAAAGGCAACAACGGACTGGGGGCAATTAACAGCTGTAGAGAAAGAGGAGAACCTAGACCATGGAGACCAAAGGGGCTGTGACCATTTTGCTCCCCCCTCCATCCAGAACAAGCTGTCAAGCTTGTTGAGTCTCAGCACTCTTCTCCTGTGAAATCCACTCCTAAAATGTGTGCTTCACCCCTCCGTACTGCGCAACTCACCTGCTCTGCCTGCTGAGGTTTCCTCCATAGCTCCGGCAGTAGATAGCAGCAATGCATGTGTAGGTACCTGAAACCTCCTGATGGCCCAGGTATGGCTTCAGACAATGACATTTGAGGTGTTCTTTGTGTTGTGGTTCGGGTTTTTTTAATGCTGGTAATGTTAGAGGAACGTAAACATTGACAAGTCATGCTCTGGGAAATGCAAGAAGTCAGGTTGCCTGGGCAACCCTTGCTTGGCCTCCTGGCATGAAGGCATGATGATACAGCCTTGAATAACATGATTACGACCTATTTTTTCCACAGGGCATAGGATGGACGAATCTGTGCATAGCATGGACGATGCTGTGGGAATGAAGCTGTTGTCTGTTCCTCATTTGTTGCAGAATTTGGAAGGTGTGTAGTGAATGAGGCAGAGGGTTTGCAGAAGTAAAGAGGACAGTCTTGGGGAAATGAAGCTGAATGCCTCCTGAAGAGCTGTACTCATTCCCTGTGTCTGCCAGGGATGTTCTTGTATGATAATGGAAATTCCCTGGAATCAGGCTCTTTCAGTGCTGTCACTAATCACAATTTCTCCAATGTCTGTCTCTAGCATGTAATTCTGGGGCTTGACTGGCAGAAAGCTGGCAGCATTTATATTGGCACCTACAAGGGGTATTGCTGTGTGATTTTTCTCATTCTGGACACAATTCCTCTGTATTTTATCTCCCTGCCTGCAAAACAGGAATAAGCTTTGTCCTTGCTCTTACAAGAAGGTGGTGGAGATGATTTCATTGGTATTTATGAAGTACGTGAATATTCGGACAGCACTGTAGGAATGTCTCTGAGGAAACCTATGATTTTGTACTCACTGGGAGGTTTGGATAATAAGGCTGAGGGACACATGTTGAATGGGAAAGGTAGAGACATCATTAGTAGCTGCCCATTTCCTGACTGCAGTGAGCGTTCTGGCGGAAAAAACAAATGTGTGATCATCTGATTAAGTGCTGTATCTTAATGCATATGAGCAACTGAAGATTGCAGTGGCAACCTTATGTCTGGCTTTTCTTATCTTTTTCTGAATGTGATTAGAAATACAGCATTGCAACAAATTACTGCAATCAGTCCTTTGCTATTATAGTCATTGAGTTAAAGCGTTGCTCTCAGGAAATAAGCCTCATTTTAGATGTTTTTAGTATTTATGTCCCGCACTTTTGTTGGAAGGCCATTCCAGACTCCAAATTGCTCTTGTACTGGGGTACCTTTTAGCATTCCATTCAAATATACAATATCTGTCCAGGTCCTTTGTCTCTTTTCTCTCCCTATTTGCTCCTGTGACCATCTTTATCTTAAATGTCTTTTTCTCTTTTCCCATGCTATGTGAGCAGACAGCAGCCGCATTCCTTTGCTGAGCTGAAGTTCTCCTCTGTCTCCTCTCCTTTTATAAATAGGCTTGCCAGAGCTTTAGTTTCTCAAATATTGATGACCGGAATTGTAAAGGAGCACCAGTATTTCATTGTCTGAATTGCAAAGGCCTCATGGACACAATGAACTGGTGCCTCATAGTTCAAGTAGTTCAAGATGCCTATATGTTCAAGTAGCGTATAACCAAGTCCGTCCAAAACAGTATTTGCTAAAAGCTCATCTTGCAGCAGAAGCATTTCCCAACAGTCCCTGAGTATCTTACCTTGTATTTTGCATTTTTACTTGCTTTTGCAATGCAGGGTCTCAAGCTCACCCAGTTCCCTCTAATGTCCCATTTCTGCACTGTACTGCTGGCAGTGCCTCACTTTGTCACCACCAGACTTCATTGGCACATTCCAAAGGTTTGTGCCAAGCTCCCTTGTGAGATTATTAAACAAGATTATTATTTTTTTTAGAATCAGACAAGTCACCCCGCCACTAAACTGTTGCCATCTGTTTATGATTTCCATTTTTCTGTCCCTTATTGCTGTCTTCCCATCAGTCAGCTCTTTACCCACCTCATAATTTCTGTATGTGACTTGATAGACTTCGGTATTCCTTTCCTGTTTGGCTTTTCAAAAATGCAATGTTTCAGGCTGCTAGTTCTCTGTGATAAAAATAAATAAATAAATAAGCACAAAGGGACTTCATGGAGACAGAAATCCTGGAAGGTATAAATAAACCTGTGTACCAGTAACTCAGTATGGCTGAGAGTAGGTTGCTTCAGCTCTGCATTTCAGACTGATCTACCTCCTGCTGCAGAGCTGTCATGCTCCAGGGATTGATTGAGCCTCTGTGCTGGGCTTCCATAGCTCTTTGCGTGTTCAAAGAGCTACTGACAGTATCGTTTAGCAGCCAGAAAAATCCAGCAGAAGTCCATCACCCCAGGACATTTGTCATTTTGGACATCCTTTTTTGGCGGCATCATTTGACCTGTGTCTATTTTGCCTTTGCCAAGTGATGCAGAGATGGGTGGTGCCTTCATTTGAAGGCTTTAAAGATACTTTCTGATTTCGAAAGCCATGCTCCTGAAACGCAGAAGATCCCACGAGAATTCAGCAGCGTTGGGAGCTGGAAGCTGGTAGGGTTCCTCTCCCCGTGAGACTTCTTAAGTCTCCCAATGAATAGTTTTAATTTCCACTGAGATATAAAGAGTTAGCTTGTTGATAGTTTCCCTACCGAGTCCCTGAATAGGAAGCCTGGAGTGTGTGTGGGCTCCGGAGTATGGGAAAACTCATAATGGGCCTCTGAGTAAATGGATAAAAGTATTTTTTATTTTCCACATTCACCCTTCTGGTAAATCATTCAGAACTGAAATGTTTAACGCAAATTCCTTCTGAACTGGTGACTTCAGTGCAAAATCAAAGAATAGGTTGGGGGCAGGGGAAATTTTCCTGGTGTTAGTCCAGCAACAGAAAAAGCAATAGTATGCTCCATGAGATTTTAATAGGCATTGGCTCAACTTCTCTTTTAAGATGTTAACGTTGATCTATAATGTCCAGGCGGCCAAAGAGCTGTCCGTCACTCAGCTGATGCCCATCACAGTCAGTCCGAGCTGGTCCTTTTGTACAGGCAGGCGACCTCCAAAGACAGCAGGCCACTTAAATGATGGCCAGTTCTGTAGGTGATGACTTTTTTCCAACTCCCATAGCTTATTCGTTGCTATCTGAATGATATTTTGATTATTGTAAATGATTGATGGGGGGGGGGGTGGTAATATCTGACTGGTATATATAAAAATTAAGGAAGAGAAAGTTCTCAAAAAGATAGATGGTGTTGGAGACTTGGGGAGACTCCTTCATCTGAAGCAGGTTACTTAGATTTCGAGTTTCAACACGTTGTAGAGGGATGGAGGAGTAAATAGCTGGTAAAGCCAGAAGGCTTTCAGTAAAAAGTCAGGTGCTGTGCATTCTTTGATGTAATGTTTGAGACTGGATTCTTCTTGAGACTGGATTTTCCCAAAGAAAAAAAAATTACTCTGAGAAACAAAAAAAAAAATAATTAAGAAAATCCAAAGAATATGGCATCAGGGACTGTCTTCTGCTGACACAGATGACGTTTTACTTTGACAGGCCAGATCTGGTCATTCTTAGACAGTTTGAAAGTAAACCTTTATGTCCACATGAAATCTGTGCAACGTGTATTGTTTGTGTGGTTATTTTCATTGTTGCCCTTCAGCTGAAACAGTAAACAGTCATCAGTAGCTTTTCAAAACCTCGTGCTGCTTCTAGTGCTTGCTTTGACGTTTTTGCTGTAGAAGGTTTTGCTTGGGCTCCGTTATAGGCTTTATAACCATGTTTTTATCTAACTGCTTCAGTTGTTCTGAATTATTTCATTCCCACTTACTCCTTTCCAGAATCTTCTACAAAAATCATTTTGGCCTTGCTCTTCGAGATTAGGTACCATCTTTTTTTACTGTTGTTTTTTTTTTTTTTTAATATAGCCTTGATCCATTGCTGAGCCTGCTGGGTGCTCCTGTAGTACAAATATTAGTCTGACCAATTTCCTCTTTTGCTCCACCTCTGTTTTTATGCTTTTGTGAGCTTCATGCTGTGTAGATTCTGGGGAGAAATGGCTATTATCAGGTAGTAAGGAAAGCAGTAGAGCAATATTCTGCTTAAGTACAATCATTAATGTAAAATACCCTTTGTTGCTTTTCTCAGAAGCATTCCTTGTAGTTACTCTATGTAGAAGACCAGGAGTGACCTGTGAGCAGTGAATAGCTTAACTATTTGCATATAAGTAGTTTCTTTGATTTATTATTTTTATGATGCAGCTTTCAAGTAGCAGCAGACAAATGTGTCTTTTGTTTTGTTCGTAAATCCATGACTTGCTTTCATTTTTCCCTGTCTTGTGTCTCTTAAAGAGATTGCTATTCAGTGGAGGAAGGCAGAGGTCAGGGCAGGGCAGTGCAGGCGACTGAGGACACCAGCACTAATTGCGCATGCGTGAAGGGAACGCATGCACAGTTCAGCACAGGGCCACGCTGCCGCCTGTAAACACCGTCAGTCTAGAAAACAGCAGTAGAAGCCTGTGCCCTGAAACCCAGTCCTAGCCTGTACCCTTGGAGTGCATCATTTTTGTGATGCTTCTTTATAACCACAGCTTCTTTCACTTTTACGAGACTTTATGCCCTTGCAGCTGCCTCACTGATCCAGTAGTTTGGAAACTGCTTTGCTTGGCATGCTTAGGGAGGTGCTGGAGCTCTAACCTAATGATGTTTGGGAAGTAAGCAGTGCCTTTCATTGCTGTCCCAGGCCAACAAGAATACCAGATGCAATATTTATTCAAACTGAAAGAGGGTAGATTCACATTAGGTATTAGTGAGAAATTCTTCACTAGGAGGGCGGTGAGGCAGTGGAACAGGTTGCCCAGAGCAGCTGTGGGTGCCCCATCCCTGGAAGTGCTCAAGGCCAGGCTGGATGGGGCTTTGGGCAACCTGGTCTAGTGGAAGGTGTCCCTGCCCATGGCAGGGGGGGTGGAATCAGGTGATTTTTGAGGTCCCTTCCAACCCAAACCATTTTATGATTCTATGAATATTTGCAAGGCTTGTGTCTTACTACTAGCATTGCAAAGAAAAGTTCGCTTGGAGCTGCCCAGCACTTTAAGGATATGGTGAGGGTTTAGTTCTGAAACACAAAGACATCAGAGCTGACGATGGCCAAGAATTTTTCTTTAAGGAAGTGTCTTCTGCTTAGGACATTGATCAGAACAATTTTAAATATTTGAAATGGGGAGCAGGGGGTGGAGGCGTGGAGGGAGGGAGGATAGGCTGACAGCGTCCTAGCCACTTCTTTCTGAAACCTGGATTTGAAGAAACCTCAAAAAATTCCTACAAAAAATGAGTTTGAGCTCCAGCACTTTCTATGGCTTTTCAGGTGTGCATTGCAGAAAGGCAGCAGATCTTATAACTGCACAAACACAGTCTTGCTGGGGAGGGGGATTTAAAAATTAACAGAACCCTGAAGTTCTTCAGGAAATTTTATATCATGGTTGCTGGGATCAAGCTCCTTACTGCCCCTAGTTTACATACATGTTTTAAACCGGGAGAGGGTTTGGGGTGTGAAGTTCTTGGGCAGTTCTTCAGCCCTAAGAAGCTTAGAGGAAGCTTGAAAGAAAAAAAGTGGAACCTGAGATGGACTTTAGGCAGGTTGTTCAGCATTTTTGTAGCTCCTGTTAGCGTAATCAATAGTGTCCTGCTCTCCAGAACATCCCTCAGAATATCTGTAGTTCACAAGCAAAGCTGCTCCTTCTCATTCTTCCCATTGAAAGAATGATTTTGGTTTGGTTTGTTTCAGAGCTGGAAAAGGAGATCACCAGGAGACCGAAGAAAGTCTGCATTGTTAAAGTGGTGGGAACAAGAAACCTGTGGAAGAACATCGTAGTATTGTGTGTAAACTCGTAAGTTCGATCTCTCTCCATTTGAATGGTTGTGTGGTTGGTGAACTGGAAGCAGTAATGGGAAATGATAGGGTAGCTCCTCTGGTTCCCAGCGTGGGACCCTTCACTGGTGTCTTTGATAAATGGCCCTGGAAAAACACAAGCTGTTGCAGGGAATTATTTTTTTTTTACAGCAAATGTGGAGGAACTCATCAGCCGTTTCAGGCAGCAGCAGCACGTGTCTTCTCAGGTGTCATGGTGCAAGTGCATTGCTGTCACCAGCGGTCTTGCACAGCCATGTGCTGGTACATGCTTACGCACGCAGACACCTGCAGCTGGTGGCCTGGGTGGGGTTTTTGAAATCATTCATGCCGCAGGAGTGCAAGTTCGTGTTGTTTACATCTGATAGAGCTGTGCTGCAGAGGAAGATGTTGCTTGCCAGTAAATACAAGCCTACTCCCTTGTATAATAGCTGTGCTTGATAGGGTTTCACAAGCAGATCACAAAGTGGTTCAGCGCTCCCAGATCACGTGTGGGGCGCACAGGGAGAATGTGTGGCCTCGCACAGAGCAGCGTGATGTCCGGCTCCTAAGGCTTCGGCTTGGACATGCTTACCTGGGCAAAACCATCTGCCTCTGAGACCTTCTGTCCAGAACTGAGTGCCTTGTGAAGTGGAAAGAGATGGGCAGAAAATTCAGCCTCTAACCAAACCCAATTTCAGGTAGGGTAGCGGCAGTGGATTTTCTAAATTTTTGATCTTATAAAATGCCCGTTTCTTTTTGTGACTTTTTTTCAAATGGGAGGTGGGGAGAAGACTGGAATTTCCCCATCCTCTGCTCTGTTTAGAAGTACATGGCTCTCTTGTGGCTTTTTCTTCATTACTTCAGGGCCCTACTCTGCAGCCTTCACTCCTGTTACCAGGCTCAGGGGTCAGTCACCCCCCAGAGGGGACAGCCCCTGCGCTGGGCAGTCACCCAGGGGCACACGGGCTTCAGGGATTGGTCACCAGCCTTACCAGTTGCAGAATCAACTCAGGTTTTATGATTTTTGTGTGTGTCTCTCACCCACCAGTGGGTGACTCCCTCTGTTTGGAAACAGAATTTTCCTCTTAGGCTGAGCTGGTAGATTTAGTAGCCTGTGTTAACTGTATTTGGGGAAAAAAAGGTTGTGTTGGGAATTCTCCCTTTCTGCCTCACCCCTTTAAAGTACACACATTTGGAAATTCCCTAAACCAGAACAAGGCAGCCCAAAGAATAACTTCTGGCAGTAGCACATTGAGGCGGTTCACCTTCCAAGTAGAGCATGAAGGAGATGTGTGTTTGAGGAAATAGCTTCCATGTTTGTTTTTAGGGGGTGGGAAAAAAACCTATTTCATTTTATTTGTTATTCCTGTTAAGGAACGTACTAAGCCCCTGTTGGGGCTTAACTAAGTTTTAGTAGTGTGCAACATGGAGATGGAACCTTTTGCAGGGAATGATAAGACATCAAGGGAGATAAATGTATTTAGTTTTAAAAGCAACTGTTCTGAGCTGCTCAGCAAGTTAAGATAATAGAGTAATTCCTGGGGAAGCAGGCTGGAAAGCAAACTTCAAATTATATGTTCATTTAGTTTATAGGTCATGATCTAAATAGCAACTTCAGTAAGTGTGTTTGCATGCACAGAAAAGACAGAAGATACAAACCAGTTAATTCTGCCATCTTATCAACATTTTTTTGCTGATTAATATTTCTTTTATGGGAGGAGTCAGCTATAATCTCGGAAAACAATCTAGTTATAGTCTATATGACATTCTTGTGTAACAGCCAGTACTTGTCCTAGGTTTTTATCAAGGGGAAGGTGTTTGGTATTGGGGGTGTATTGTTGAACTATAGCATTGATTCACAAGATCAGAAGAGAAATTTCCCCAGGCCCTGGGCTGTCAGGCACTCAGCAATTGCATATTCCCCCAGCTGTTTCCATGTTTATATTAATATCCAGTTTACACTGACAGATACTTCAAATTCTTGACCTTCAGGAGGATAGAGGTGTATCAGTGTAATGTACCTGCCATTCATTTTTTGGAGACCTGGATCTGTGCCTGCCGCTCTGTCAGGCACAATTAATTTGTGACACGAGGTTTGTCTGCTCCAAATGCCTGGGGCAGGAGGCCCTTCCCAGCAGGGGTATTTGTGCTGTGACGGGGGTGGCTGGGAGCATTGACCTCCCGTAGCAGCTTTCCTGCAGTTTTGCACCACATCAGGGGTGATGCTGGGGCTTCTCATCCGACTTCTGTACCTCCAGCACCCTGCTCTTTCTTTGCTGGGCAGGGGCAGACAGGAGAAGGAGGAGTGCAGTGGAGTGGCAAGATGTTGATCACTGGCATCATGAAGAAACTTTTTTAAAAGAGGGGGAGACACATTGCTGTGAAGGGTGGTGTAAATTCATAGATCGAATTAGGGCTTATTGTTTCATAGTTGTAAGAATCATTGCAGCACCTGCGACTTCCATTTCTAAGAGGTTTTCAGTTGTAACAGGCTAGCTTGGGAAGTGAGATGCAGTCTTTAGTCTGACCAAATGACACAGACAGGCGGGTCTTTCTGGAAGACGTGTTTGTATTGCGTGGATGTTTTGCTGTCCAAGCACACAGGCTGCTTCATCCCAGCAGCGCTGGCTCTATGGCTGTCAGTGGATGCACTGGGAACAGAGAGATATCCTTCTCGAGACGGGAGTTCTCGAGTGCACTGGGAAAAGCAATCACACACTAGGAGTCCTTGTGAAGTTGCTCGTACCCTGATCGTACCACAAGCAACAGTTAAATGAACGAAGCCAGTAGAGTGCAAATGCCTAGTTGAGTGGAGTTTTTTCGTTTGCTTCTTTTGATCACTGCTTATTTTTACAGCACCTAGAAGTCTGAGATGAGTCCTTTTGCACTAGGTGTTGTATTGCTGCAGAGGAAGAAACTCTTCGTGCATTAGCATGTTCCTGCGTTGAATTACGTTGCAGTGCGTGGCTGCCTTCTCAGCAATGATCTCCTCTTGCCCTCTCCTCTTTTCCCTAGGCTGACTGGTTATGGCATACACCACTGTTTTGCAAAAAGCATGATGGGGCACGAAGCAAAGATGGCGATTACCCACAACTTCTACGCGGACTACTACACCATGGCCGGGATTGCGCTGGCATCCTGCCTGGCCATGTGCCCAGTGGTTGGGTTTCTGGGGAGGAGAGGAGGACTCCTGCTTTTCATGATCCTTACGGCCCTGGCATCACTTCTGCAGCTGGGCCTTCTCAACTGTAAGTTGGAGACACGAGCTTTTCAGGATCACACAAGTTTGACATGCGAACAAGGGACCAGGAATTATGAACGTTTCCTTTGACTTTCTCAGATTTGACATGCCGTACACCTGCTTAGCTTAAGAAGCTGAATCTGTTTGAAGAATTCCCCAGACACTTGTTGTCTTAGGTTCATTAACAAAAGCCGTTGTGCGCTGGATGAGTCCCCGTGGTGAAGTTCATTGAGCACTGGTGCTGCTTCTAGGACTGTTACTTAAACAAAAAACGCTTTTAATTTTATTCAGTGAGATAACCTCTGGGAAAAGAGCTGGTTAGGGCTTGGGAAGGGAAAACCTTCCCACTCCAGTCTGCTTCTCAAATGGCCTCAAACAGAAGTTAAAGCAGTAGATGTATGTCCTCTGCCTGCTCTGAGCATCTTGCTACGTGCAAATAATATATAGGTAGCATGGAAATATGCAGCTGAAAGACCCTACTTTTAGCACAGTGTGTATGTATAGCCCATGTGAATATATACACATAATTTTGTGAGGTGACATAGCTTTTCAAGTGGGTTGTTCCTGCCAAAAACAAGAGTATCCTGCCTTCTCCTTTGCAGGCAGTGACCTTTCTCTGGCCCTTTTGAGCTGCTTCAGCTATTTAAACTGCTAAAGAAATATTCTCTTTCCCTATTTTATTGCCTTGTCTTAATTTTCTGCTGGGTGAGGAAGTTGAACTTGATGGATCAGAGAGAGAGGTGTTGAAGTAGAGGGAAGGTGGGATATGCTTTGCCCTCTCACAGCTGCCAACCATTAGACCCCTGCCCCATGAAACCTCACCTCAAGGAAGGGAGAAGAGCACTGAGACATGGTTTGAACAAACTGGATATGCGACAAACACTACAACTTGTTGCTGTTTTTCATTTCTAAGTTTAGAAATAATTAAGGGCTTTAATGAGAAAGTTTTTTGCATTAAGGATGGAAAGATTTCACATTCCCACATGCTGAAGGCAGCCCTGAGGCAGCAAGAATTGTTCCATATTTACAGATCGTGTTTCCTGAAAGCATTTACTAAGTGAACCTTCAGCAGACATGCTTTTTGTGAGTGTAGGAGGGAAACAGGGAACCTCTTTCATGGCATGGAGGAAACTCCAACATCTTGTGTGTTTGCTCCCAGCTCGGCACAGATGTTTACGTTCCCTTTGAGCACACTTTACCATGTCCAGCAGTCCCCAGCCCATCGATGGGCTGCGACCATTCACATGCAGATGCACGCTGTGCTTGTGTGCAGCCTCCCAAAACTCCACATTCTTGTGGTGGTCTCCATCAGGGTCTCTCCATACTAGATTAGTCTAATTTATTCGGGTTTTAAGGATGTCAGATGTTTATTGAGGCTGTTGAGGTAATAAACATGCAGTTGCTTAGTGGAGAGAAAGCATGCCAGAGCCATTAGTCTGCTCCAGAGTCATGAAGATCTGGTTGCAGCTTTTCAACAACAAAAAAAGGGGTGAGGGAGGTAGGGAGGAACACCCTGTAGGAATCATTACAACCTTTTCCATAGCGGGTTTAGGTCGTTTTGTGAGCAAAGCTGCTAAAACTGAGAGCAGCCATGGGCTCCAGGCACGTCCTGCTACGTCGGCACCGAGGATGCTCTCAGTGCCATCCAGCCTTCCCCGCCCTGCCCTCACCCCTCTCTTTGTGAGAAGAGGAAGCAAAGGCAGCCTTGAACTTCAGAGTAGTTTGGCTCCCCCTGCTCTAGACCATGCCCCACTTCTTCCTCAGAAGAGCTAGGCACAGTGTTTGGAGTGACCCTGCTGCTTATGATACCTGTTACAGCCTCCTGCGTGTTTTAGCGTAGCGCAGTCTGGGTGTAACTGGCAAATAAAATGAGAATTTGAGGAGGAGGGTGAGGGAGCGAGAGGGGTACTCCCCATCAGCAGGAAATCCACGGTGGCCTCTGAGGCTTGCCATGTTCAGCCCTTCCTCCAGACCCTGGGGTGTCACCTGGGATGTCGCAGGAACCTGGGAGATGACTAGCAGAGCTGTGCCCCTTGCTTCCCAGTACTGCCATGTGCTCCTTTGCAGTTGGGACACATGGCAGCTGGTGGCTAGCGTGGCACATGGACCACCAGTTCAGGGGTTTGGTGAGAAATAAGTCTCCCAGCAGTGTGGCGGTGCTGATGCCCAGAGCTTTGCTCTCTAACTAAAGCCTCTGTAGGCCATTCCCTTGGGGCTGCAGCAGGAGGGCAGTTTCTCTTCTCCCCCTTCATTAATGACAAAGAGGCCTTTGTGTTAATCCCAGTGGTAATTCTGGGGCTCTTAAAAATGCTTTACTGCTGTGTTTGTTATCACTGCCTCATTAGCATGCTGTCCTCCAGCTGAAAGGGGCCTGGAAACGGTGTTCTATCTGGTGGCCAGGGGAAGATGTGCCAGCCATGGCACTGGAAAGGAGAAGGCGAGGGGTGGGAGTGGGGTGCAGGGGGCTAGGGTGGCATGGGGAATTTCCCTGGGTTTGTTTCTTTTCCTTTGAATAAATAAGTATGTAACCAATAGTATGTTCTTGTGTTCTCTCCCTTTCTCTCTTACTTTTATCGTACTCTTAACTTCTGTGGTCTTGGATCCAGTGATTGGAAAATACAGTCAACTTCCAGACTCAGGTATGCTTTCCAGATGGGTCAGCACCGTGCGGGAAGCCCTCCCCCGGGAGCGGGTAGATCTGAAAGGCTGGGGCCAAAGCACCCGCAGGGGAGCTGCTCCCACAGAGGGGTGCGGGGGGAAAGGCCACTTCTACACCGTGCCCAGGGACCCCGCTGGCAGGCTGGCTTCTTCGTTTATGTACAGTCTCTCAGTGTAGCATCCCCTCCACAGTCTGACACGCCTCTGCATGTCAAGAGAAGGTGCAAAGATCATCCAAGGTTTATTTTTTAGATAAGGGGCAAGGCTTTCTTAGAAAGTCTCCTTCTCAGAAGCAACATTGCCAGTCTGTTTTTTTCCAGAAAGATGCTAAAGTCCCTTCTGATAAGGGGACTTAGGCACCTTAGAAAATACTTCCCTGGACACTTATCCCAGCCTGAAATACTATAATAGCACTGCAGTAACAGGCTACAGGGGAACAAAATTTACCCTTCTGTATTTGATTTAATGGACCTGACCTTGCCCAGCTTTTCTGCGTCTGTTCTGCTGAGCAGTCCCCGGCTCCCTGGAGGGTCAGGAGTGCAGCCTCACCCGCTGTGCAAGAGTTACCTCGGAGACCCATAGTTTGCAAGGTGCCACACTCACATCCTTCTCTGCTGGCAGTATTTGCTCTCTCTCCCCAGTTTGGGGTGCGTTGCAGAAAGAGCTTAGCCCTGAGCAGGCTGCAGCATGTTTTGGAAGTTGTAACCGAAGAGCTCCTAAATACCTTTTCTTCTCCAGACAGCTGATATGTTCAGCAAGAACAAAAGCAGGTGTTATTTTTCATTAGATCCAACCCAGAGAGTGCACCTGCTTGAGACTGCATGCTGCTGAGCAGCCCTTTCTCCAAGCAGATCTTGGGACTTCGCTGGAGGAAGGTGGGGGACATTGGCCGCAAAGCTCCAGCCCTTTCCCTAGTGCTCCTGTCAGGCACGATGTGTTCCCCTCCTATGGTGCAATAGCCTGTTCAAACAACGTGGCCTCCTCGCTGGCCAGGAGGGACCCACGGGAGCTTGTGCAACCCTGGATCAGATATCCCATCCCTGCCCGCAGAAGGTGGGGAGCAGGGATCAAATGAGGGATGTATTGTCATTGTGGCCAGGAGACAGAATCCTTTAGCTTTGTTTAGATTTACTGGGGTTTCTCCCTGTGCTTGATAGACACTGTTCACCCCTGGAAACCTCGCTGCCATGAAATGACTGAGCAAAGAGCCTTGCTGGACACAGTGACTTAGGGGAGGGCTTCACCGTCCTTGGCATCAGCTTTTCTCACCCAGGGTGTCAGGTGAAGGCTGTCAAGCTGGCTATTAGGGCAGAGTCTGCAGACTGATCATGTGCAGGGGCTTAGCACGGAGACGGGAGCACTGTTATTTCTTTCCCTCTTGTCCTACAAGCCTCCCTGGTGCCTAAGCCACCGAGCTGTACCAGATGTTTGGCAGCTTGATGAACGCTGCCTGCCTCCGCTTGTCTGTCAAACGTGGGAGGGAAGCGGCTGGTGCCTAAAAGACTGCCCAAAGATGTATTTTTTTTCTTGGGTTTTACCTTTTTGTGGTGGCTGGACATAAGCAATTCAGAGATCGCTGCCATTTTTGGCATGGCATTATGGGTTTTTTTTCAGGTATGTTTGTGTTTCAGGTGCTTAGGGAATGGATTTTATAAATACCAGTTTTAAATTAGTATTACAAAAATGACTCAAGTTCTTGTCTAGGGAGGATGAGTAACAGAAACAATTTTTCCTTGTTTTCTTCCTTAGAAGTTTGGCCTTATCCTCACTGTTCATAAACACACTTGTCTTGGCAGGTATGAGTGACAGTGTCAAAGACAAATTCTCTACTGCGTTTTCCATCGTGGGTATGTTTTCTTCGCATGCCGTTGGAAGCCTCAGCGTGTTCTTCTGTGCTGAAATCACACCCACAGTAATCAGGTGAGACACTGGAGTCCCCTCTTCAAAGGGTAGGGATGAAATTATCCTCATTTAATTGATAACTGACTGTGTAACTTAATACACTGTATGGGAGGAGAAATCCCCCATAGTTGCAGACCTCATAGCAATTTTTGGGCTGCTCCTTAATGTCGCTGCAGTCAGTCTGCCCAAGTAAATGCCTGTCTGTAGACAGAGGCTTTGTTTCCCATAGCTCCACCTTGTGTCCCATCGTGGTGATTTTCAGTAAGCTGGGCATCATGAATTGCATTTGTTTGCAGTGCAGTATGGTCTTCAATACTTAGCGGAACCAGATAGTGCAGTTGAACCATGTCACTGCTTCACATACTCTGGCTGGACTCGTACAAGCAGTGACTATGTGAATATGTGGCTTGATATTAAAAGAGAAATTCCACAGGTGTGCAGAGGAGGACATAGGTGCCGGCAATCCTTGCCTCCATTAATTAAAGTTAATCAGGCCAGCTATAGGGGTACTTTGATGGAAAGGAGGTGTTGCAGCATGTGGTGTTAAATGCTTTTGGTGTGTACAGGTGCTCTGCAAGTCTGCCTCTCCTACAGCAGCATCAGTGTGAGTGGTTTGCCTTTTATTGCAGATAGTCATCTTTCTCTTTGCACCCAGATCTATTTTAGCAAAGGCTCAAAGTTTTTTTTAAAAAAGGAGTGCTTTCACCCCAGGCAGTAGTAGAAATCAGGCAGATGGTCTTTGCTGGAGAGCTTCTCATAAAATGTGTGGTCAGGTTTTTGTACCATTTTCTGTATTCACTGTTTATTACCTTTCACAGCACAAAGGTTGTGCTTTTGTGTTCTAGATTATGTCTTCAGCAATGCTGCAGCAATTCAGGAGTCTGCCTGGCCTCCATTGAATTTCCCAGGAATGTAGGTCATATGGATGGGAGGAAGAGAGGGTGGAGGGAAGAGGAATCTCGGTTTTTTCCTCTCTCTTTTTTTTTTTTTTTCCCTCCAAATTATATACCTTTTCAATAACTTTGCAGAAGTATTACAGCAAAACTGTCAGCTGAGTAGCCAGAGTCTCCTTGATCCATGGCCTTTTCTTCCAAGCAATCTGACTTTGTGAATGTATTTTACAGGTAACGTTATTTCCACAGGGAAAGGCAATGTGAGTGGTGAGGTTATACAGCACCCAAAACACTAACAGCCATTTACTTCAGTGTGTGTCACTCAGTATGGTGGTTTTATGCCTCTTTAATTTTCTCCTTGTCTCTGTTTGAAAGACACATAGATAAAGAATTGGCCACGTCAACCAGAAGAGAATCTACCAAGTGTCAGATGCACGGTGTGAACTTTGCAAGCTATTTTTCTTAAATGATTTATATGTCTACAGGGAAGGGGACAAAATCCTGGTTGGGAGCTGAAATTCTGCTTCCCCTGACTCTGCTGGGTGACACCAGGCGAGTGACCATAGCTGGATATGCCTCAGGGTCCCCATTTATTAATAGGGATGATGACACTGCAGTGCTTTGTGGTCCTGTCACTGTGAAGCTCTTGATAAGAACCACTCCGGGCTCTAATTAGTGGGTGGCGCTCAGCGCGGTGTGTAATCCTGTCTCAGGCAGAGGTGTGTCGTTAAGCTTCCTTGTATCTTGGGTTTTGGTGGGATCTGCCTGCTCCCTCATAACCTGTTCCCCAGAATACTGCCTTGGATGCCCTTCAGCGTGTCAGACCATGTCAATATACTTTCGGTTGAATGTGGAGGAGCCTTAAGGAAAAGGGAGGCAGAGAGAGCACTGGGGCCATCTCTGGGGTTTCTCTGATCAGATCCTTTACCTGTAATCCCCCATCCCTAAGGGAGGAAGACAGCGCTGCTGTTGTCGGAGTAGTGGTGGCATAATAGTGAAGCCGTAGCACCCGGCCAGCTCTGCTGCTGTGGGGTTGAGATGAACAGTTACAGCGGTGTAGGAGGAAAGCAGCCATCTTCATCGCCCAGAGGTGCCACCTGCTCCAGAAGCACAAAGGTCCCATGCTGTCATGTGGCACAGAGGGGTCTTCGTACCCTTGCGCTGCACCCCGGTCTCCTGGCGCTAGGTTAGGAGAGCTTCACCTGCAGCTCCCCTTCCTTGTACCGGGGGCTTTGGTATGGAGCTCCTTCCAAAAACTGAATCTAAGCACCAAGGGGTGCTGATAATCCATCTCTAATAATCTTAATGGGAACACCACTGCGGTCTGCCCAGCTACTAGGTAGGAACAGGCTGAGGAAAGCATAGTGTGTCCTCTCCCCGTCCTCTGTGTGCTCAGTTACTACCAAGTGGGAGAGAGATCTGTTGGTTTTTCTCTCTCTGTCCTGCTTTTGTGCCCACCTGGCCAAAGAAATGGAGAGTGGAAATTAGAAATTAGGAGCTTTACCCATCAAGAGCCATCTCAACCCAAATTTCCAGCTGGTACGGTGCTGTTTACTGGGACCTGAACCAGGCCTGGCTTTCCAAAGGCAGCGCCTTGCCCCGTGAAGCCGAGGGCATCCTGGTGTGCCAAAGAAGCTCTGGCCTGGGACTGAGCGCACAACAGGGTCACTTACAGACAGGAAAGGCAGGGAAAAACCATGGAGGTTTCCAAGGACTGACTTCAAGAAGTGCCTGAGCTGGCTGGTCAGAGCCCTCAAAACCTGGTCTGAATCCAGTGCTGGCCCTGCTTTGGGCGGGAGGCTGGAGCACATGCTCTCCCAAAATCTTCTCCACTCCTCCAGCCCGAGTGGCGCTCTGGCTCTTTTGTACCCTGAGCCGTGCCACCCGCCGAGATGTTTGCTCAAGACAGACAAATGGCCATCTGAAGATGGGATTAACGTTCCTCTGCTCCCCTGAGCAGTGGTGAGAAGGGCAAATCCCCTTTCTTGGGCTTAGCCTGGTTTGAGCAGAGAATATCACTGAGGGTGTTTTGCTGCTCTCTGAAAAAACGCTGCGGCAGCAAGCGAGGAAATTCTCCCCTGTGAGCTAGGAGGCCCCTTCTGAGGGCAAAATTGTGGACCAAGGTCCTTTCATGATTTGCCCACGCCAGGACCATAAGCCAGCAGCCCTCACAGTCCCTCTCCTGGCTCTGCTTTGCAGCTCAGAGCGCCCTGGAAGCACCGACACTGGCCTCCTCCCACGGGAGACCTGGCACTGAGGAAGAGCGGTGCCCCAAAAACACCCTCAATGGTTTTGATTTCCACCTGCTGCCCTGTGGCACCTGCAGAAAGTGTGAATTACAAGGGTGCTGCCTCTCTTGCCCTCTACCCATTTCCCTGATGTGCATGTGAATAACAAAAAATTCCTGACAGCATTTTTCAGTTTCCTTTTCTCTCCTCCCCTCCCCCCGCCCCTGAATTTATGTCTTTGCAGTATAATCAAACATTTTTTAAAAAAACATCTTCTAGGACACACACCGAAATGTATTTTCAAGCATTCTTTTGTCAGGTTGTGATGGTGCTGGATAAAGTAATGCCTGTTCTAATGACTGGTGTCATATGGAAAAACTTTTTTTTTTTTCCCCCTTCCAAATCTGAAGCTACTTGCCCTGTAATGACAGAGCCGCCTTTGTTGTTGCCTTTTCCTGTTTCCTTTCAGCTTGTTTGATGTCCTTCTACAGCGGCTTTTAAAACTCACCTCAGGTCCTTCTTGGGGGTTGAGATACAATTTAGCTGTAGCAAATACTGATGTAAATAAGCCAGGTTTTTGTTGCTCCAGAGCCAGCTTGGAGAGTGATTTGCCATGCATTCAGGGCTGGTTGTGTCGATTACTCATGTGAGCGTATTAATGAAGTTGCAGGGAGGCCAGCTGCACAATGGCCGCATTCAGCTGGGTTGCTAAATTGCCATTGGAAAGCTGGCAAGTTTTTAATAAGGGCTTTTGCGGTATTTGGGGAAATCACTGTTGTCTGTGAAAAATGCCCTGCCGAGTCGGAAGAATTAGAAGGTGCATATGTGAATTTTTGATCCAGTCAGTGTCCCAAGAGCATCTTTTGAACCCTGTGCTTGCTGCACTTCAACTGTCAAGTAAGCAGCGGTGGGTTTTGGAAAGGATTGGGTGCAGATTAGCTTTAACACGGTGGTTGGCTGAGTGAATTTGGCATTTGTAGGTTTGTAATGCTGTGATTTCTAGTATGCTCAATAGTCGATGAAGCTTTCTTTTTTTCCAAATGGCTGATGTAAAGCAGTTCAGTTGTCTTCTATAAGGTCCAGTTATCGTTAATAATTACATCTCTGCTTTTGGGCCAGGAACTGAAGCACCTGAGCCCATCTGATCACCAGAGGGTTTGGGAATAGATGGCATCTCCCAGAGGAGCTGCAGGAAGCGTGCTGCCCAGGCGAGCCTGGGGATGGAGGCGTGGGGAGCAGGGTGCCAGTGATTAAGCTCACAGGGAGACCTCCCTCTGCAGGCAGCAGGGTCTTTGGGAAACGAAGGACAGGCTGCCACTCTCAAAGGTTTTACTAAAACAAGTCACTTGAGGGTGACACTTGGCTGGCTGGAGACCTCAGTGGTGCCGCAGCAGGAGGAGGGAATGGTCTGCCCCAGAGAAACGCCTGCGGTGCCGCTTCTGCGCGGGGTCACCCAGCAGAGATGAGCACGAGCTGTGCCTCGGAACAAGGTGGGCATGCACATGGTGCTGCAGGTGTGCCCGGCCCGCTGCTCCAGCGGCTGGAGAGGCTGATGAGCAAGACGAGGGACTGCAAGAGAGGTTGCTGGCATAGGCGAGTGTCATGAGAGAGCACTGAATTTGGCTTGCACAAGCAGCTGCCACGCTTGCAGCTGGAGGAAGGTGAGGTTATTCTTGCACTTTTTTTAAGCTTTAATGTGTTTCTGTTGTTTTTTGTTGTGCATGTATGTATCATCTCAATACACAAGCACGTTGCATTTAATTAATAAGTATTTCTGCTATTATTTTATAAATATTTTATAAATATTTTATAAAGTTACCTATTTATAATTTAAGCATTTCACCAATGCTAAGGTTTTTGTAACCTTTCTGTGACACAAGAAGAACAAGAAAGAGTGAAGTGAGGGATGTACCTGAACTTGTACAGCGAGTTAAGAGGAGGTCTCAGAAATGAATCCCAAACTCTTGTTTTCCTGTTCTGACCACTAGCTATGTTATCTTTTTTTTCTGAAAAGTGTGCATTTTATTATAACATCAGTGTGTTGAGAGGTTCTAGCCACAACGTGTTTTTATGGAGAAAATATTTCAGCACTCAGTGTTTTGTGTAAGGGACCAGGGTAGTGGCCTATAATCTCCTGCCTCCACTGCTGACTGATGCAAGACACTTTAGAGGCAGCCAAAATTGACTTTTGCACCTACTGCTTCTTGGCGTGAGCTGGAGAAGGCTGGCATGCGAAGTGAAATCTGGTTATCCTCCACTGAATATAGAAATACTTGGAAATAGGAATACTTTAGAGGGCTGTCTACACACTCACATGACAAAGCTCCTCTTCCTCTTACACGGGGGCAGTTACACGGGTGTGAAAAGCTACTGCAGTGGGTATAGTTGTTTCCCCACGCTGAGGCAAAGAGGCAGCAATGATCTACGACAGCAAAGCAATTCCCTGCTTGAGTTACCGTGCAGTATGAAAGCTGTGAGCAAGCCAGGCTTGCCTCAGAGCTTTCTGATGCTCAGGTGCGTGCTGGACAGGGGGTTGGGCTGCGGGACCAGGAGCGAGGGGGCTGCGGGGCCGGGCTCTCACCTCTGCTGTGTCCGCAGGGGAGGCGGGCTGGGGCTGGTCCTGGCCAGCGCGGGCTTCGGCCGCCTGACCGCCCCCATCATGGAGCTTCACAACCAGAAAGGCTACTTCCTCCACCATGTCATCTTCGCCTGCTGTACGCTCATCTGCATCATCTGCATCCTGCTGCTGCCGGAGAGCAAGAACCAGAACCTGCCTGAGAACATCCCGGACGGGGAACATTACACCCGGCAGCCTCTCCTGCCACACAAGAAGGGGGAGCAGCCCCTACTCCTGACAAACTCTGAACTCAAGGATTACTCTGGCCTTCATGACTCAGCAGCCGTGAGTGACGGGATCTCAGAGAACACCACTGCCAATGGGATGAAGTCGATGTAACCGGGTGGATATTCTTTTTCTTGTTGTTTTTGGTTGGGTGGGGTTTTCGTTTGTTTTTTTTTCCATTCTCCTCTTTCTTTTGTATTTTATTTGATGCTGTTGTGCAGGAGGAGCAGCACTTTGGGCAAAGGTGTTTTGCACAGATTTTACAAACCAGTGATGGAGCAGACAGATTTGGGGGAATTCAACTCTGCTGCTAAAGCAACTTTTGGCATCTTCAACTGTTGTGCAGATTGCTCTTGAAAAAGTTATGGGGGAAAAGACTCATCTGAGAAAAGACCTGGCTGGAGGTAGCCCTTCAGAACTCTTTTTTTTCCTGCCATTAAATATGTATATTTATTTTGATTTATTCTCAAGAAGCACTTTATTTCCTTTTCCTTTCATAGATCACAAAAATGAAGCCATCTTATTATAAGAGGTGCAGCCATTCCAAGAAAGAAACCATGGGGGGGATTGTTTTCTGTTTTGTTTTTGTGTTTCTTTAAAGGAAAGAGGGATCCACTGCAAAGTTGAATTGACTGAAACTTAAGACTTGTGCAACGTTCTTCTGCCTGTCTAGAAAGTCCAAGCGCCCACGTTGCCTGCTGTGTTTGTGTACACCAAAAGAAAAAAGAAAAAACAGAGCAAAGCCTGTTGTGACTCAAACTCTGACTGCATTTTAGGCAGCTTGTGTTTGTTTTTATAGCCCATGTGCACTTAAAAGTTACTTTCTGTATTAGTTTTGGGGTTTTTTACTGAATGCAGTGAAGAAAACCCTACCCAAATAAGCTGATTTTCAACAAGAATCAGCCTTCTGCATTTTAAGAGTCCATTAATCTATTTTAGCCAGTTCCTGCTGGTCTTTAATAGTAGTGTTGATAATGTAAATGATCTGACCAATGATGCAAAAATTAGTTTTGCCAGGAATGGCTTTAATTACCAGGAGGCCCAGAATCTCTGACTGACTGCTCCAGAGGAAGAGCATAGACCAGCAGAGGTGAAAAGTAAGGAGCATGGGCTACGATCCGTACTTTTATTCCAAAAGACAGCACAACTGGGCTTCCCACTCCCGGGAATGAGTGTCCTGGTATTATCTTACCTGGTTTTAGAACCAGGGTTCGGGGTTTAAATTTACACGGACAAAATGTTTAAGTGACTATTTGAAAGGAATGAGTTGATGGCCTGTGAATAATGACTTATGGTCTGCTGTTGGCTGTCTTGGGGCTTTTACAGGTGTTTTCTGGTTCTGACCCAAGAATATACAATGAACTCACACAGATTTCCCCGCGTCCCCAACTGCTCTCGTAGGATTTTCATTCAGGAAAAAAAAAAAAGTTTACTCAAATTGGATCAGTCCTACTCTAGCCCAAGCAAAGTGAACATCCAGTTTGTCTCCTGCTGTGCAGATGGCACTTTGATAGTGGCCACTCAACTTCTCTCCTCCAGGCCCCAAACCAACTATTTCCTTTGGCCATCGGCTTTTGGTTCTCACTGTGTGAATATCGTGAGGATCTAGTTCCAATGCAAGGACTTTGTAAACAAACAGCTTTCTTGCATTGTAGTTAATCTCCCTGCTCTCCCTCCCTCTTCTCCTTTCTCACTCAGGCCATCCATTTGTGATTGCTCGGTAGTGCAGACGTTCAGACAAACAGAGCAGCAGGATGTCAATGTTGTATTGAGTGTCCATATGATTGCCACTTTGTTTGATGTACATCTTGCGTTCACACACGTAGAAAGTGCTCATTTGCACTTTCCTCCTCTACCTTCCCTCCCCCTTTCTCCTTTGCTGTATATATTGTCAATTAACTACTGTACCTAACAATTTCCATCCTCCATTAGGCTGCCGATGTCTTCTTACAGTCCCCAATAAATCAAAGATACATGCTCCTGGGTGGGCGATGCAGTAAGTAGCACAGCCTCAGATGCTGCAAGGGGACAGGTAGACCTGCAGAAGCGACAGATTGTTGTGTTCAGAGTAACAATGTTGTCCTAAAGCTGCTAATTTTTGTACAGAGGATGTGGACATTCAGGTTCTTCTTGAGCCTGGTAAGAAAACACTGGACCAGTTGATGGTAGTTTTGCCCAAAGTTACACTACTGTTTTTTTTCACCTTTGCTAGACTTGCTGTGACAGTGAGAGCCCGATCTTCCTTGCACTCAAGTTTTATTGTCGAGCTTGAGCGCAGCTGCTTCTCATTTTGTTTTGTGCTGAGATTCCGCAGTCAGTGTTCACCTAAGGAAAAAGCCCAGGCGTTCCCCATTCGCGCAGTATTCACATGCCAGATTTGTGCAATACCTTTTGCCTTCGATGCAAGATGCTTGTTGCAAGCCACGCACATTGAGGTGGGGGAAAAACAAACAGGGTTTCACAACAAAAAAATTGAAGAAGCAAAACAAGTCTTAAGGGAAGAGAAAAAGGGCCTGAAAGTGGAGAAGGTGCAAGCGCAGAGGCGGAGAGCAGCGTCCTGCCGTCCATCGTGCCGTGGAGCCAGCGGCTCCTTCGTTCATGGTCTCTGTGCCTGTGTGCTCAAGCTACGGTACGGCTCTTGTAGACCATCCACAAGCCTATAGAACTGGCTGCTTCCAGCACTGTCAGCGGTCCTGGTGTGCTCACCACTGTTGTCCACAGCGCTTTATTGTTTCCTATTCTGGTGGTTGCTCTGTGATGACAGACGGACCCAGGGAAGTGAATGGTTGTTTAAACATATCAACATTTATATAGTAAACAAACTAGGTGACAGGAACATGCAGCTTTTTTTTTTTTTTTTTAATCTTATGAAATTGACATGATTTACTGCTTTTGCGGTTTTTTTGCCTGAAACCAGGTAGTTGGTACTGATCTTCTGCAACATGGGGAACCCAAACTTGTCCAGTTGGTCTGGCCCTCTGCCTCTGTCACGACAATGAAACACAAACTTAATTCCCTGCCTTGGCAGCTCCAGTTTTTCTCCTTTTCCTGAAAAAATAAACACTTCTGTGATGATTAATTTTTTCCACACACGCTCACAGAGTTGAAAAGCCTTTGCTAAGCGTATCTTGCATGGAGGAGTCGGGTACCAGGTGATGCAGCAGGGCAGAAAGGAAACACGGAGATGCTTACCCTGCTCCGCCTGGTCCTGCAGCAGGACAGGGCACTCTGCTGGGGTCCTGGTCTGCTGCACCACCAGCTCCGCAGCTGCGTCTCCTCCACAGCCATCACCAGGAAAGGCTTTTCTCAGGTGGCTCTTTCTGGCCACTGCAACAGGGAAAGCGGTCAGAGCTGCCCTATTCATTTTGGCCTTTTTCTGTGAACCTTCAGTAACCTCTAAGTTCATCAGTGAATTTTCCTTTGGGTTTACCATTCAAGGGCTTTATTCCATCTTTGTAAGTTTAAACAAAAATGTGAAAGTGACATTATGCTTGATGTTGGGGGTTTTGTCCCCTTTTAAGGTTTCGGTACTGCTTTTGTTACCAGACACACTGCAAATGGATAACAAGTCGCCCGTTTGCAAGTGTTTTGTGGTCACTCAGAAAGGGATTTGTGTGATTTACTTCTTGGTTTCATTGAGCAGGTTTTTTGTTTGGGTTTGTTTTGTTGTTGTTTTTTTTTTTTAATGGAAGTATTTTACTTAACTGTTGCCACTTCCTGGACCCAACACTAAAGGTCACCAAACTGGAAGCAGAAGTGCCATTAACTGAACTCTGTGAATGTCAAGTTGCACCTGTAGCTGGCACATAAGACAACGCTAGTAAGTGGGTGGGATGATCTCCCCCACTGTAACTTTTTTTTTTTTTAAGAAAAATAAAATTACAAACCTCATTTTAAATGTATTGTGTAAAATGTTTTGGGAAAGGAGTACGGTGTGTTATGTCTAGTGGGTGAGACCTCCCTCCCCATTTCAGTTTCTGATGAAGTTTTAAAAGAATCGTGTTACTGTATGTTTTGATCATGAATAGTCTGGTGGTGCTTCCTCATAGCACAAGCTTAAATCAAGTACTGAAAACAGTCTTACAAGCTAAATGTCTGCATGATGTTACATCTGTTGTACCTACTGAAAAGAACTTTGTATGTAAATGTACAGAATAAAAAGACGTTGTCCCATCAGTTTGCTCTCCTTGGTCTGGCTCCCTCGCAATGACTTCTGGAACGGCTCGGCAGTGGCTAATGTCAGTGGCATCTCAGCAAACAGTCCTACCCTCCTCTACAAACAGAATGAGCTGCTTGTAAATCAGGCTAATTAAATCAGCACATTGATTTGCAACTAATTATCCTTTACGATAATCACAGGAGAATGGTTGAGTCTGTTTCCTGGCTCATGTAAATTAAAAAGAAAATACCCTCCAACAGTTGCTTTTTGCTATTCTGATCTTGAACTGCAGCCAAGGACCAGCGACTGTTCGCAGCAGGTAAGGAAAGGCCCTCTGCGCCCACGTCAAATCTGCCAACACCGAAGCCACCGGGTGTTCAAACCCCTTTGGACAAGAGGCTCATCAGGTTTGCACCCCCTACATCAGCAACCTCTCGGTTAAAGTTTTTAATTGCTGATTATGGTGCCACAGCAAGGTAAGACCCTACAGAAAAACTGATGAACTTAGGACAGTTGTCTAGCAGCAGTACCAGTGGGTTTTGTTTGTTTCAGAAGCTTATGTCTGAGGCAGGGCTCAACTTGCAATGAAAAAAGAAGTAACCTGGACTCGCTCATCAGGTTGGTACCTCAGTGTTCCTCCAAATCGCTGCGAACAGGCAGTGTGCCACAGCATGGCACACACCGACAGCTGCAGATGGCTACCCTGCCACTGGCTCTGGGGCTGGTTTGGAGTTTTGGTATACTTCACTTTTACCTGCCTTTCTCAATGAACAAAACAGCCCATGGATCTGCCTTTGAAAGAATATCCATCCTACCTAAAAGCAAGTCCAGAGATGTAGAAGCAGGACACTTTGCAGTGGTGGTCGTGACCGCTCTGATTTTTCTAAGTCTGCTCAATTTACACACATGATGCTCTTCTAGCAGCCTGACAGTTTTATCTATGGCCCTGAAATTCTAGCTGTGCTTTTCCTTTCTGTGTAGCCCTCAGGGATGTACAGATAACCCTTTGTGAAACCCTTCCTCAGTGCCCAAGAGATTGAAGGAAATCCAGTGTTTAGCACTAGTATCAACAACCAACAGGGGCTAAAAGGAGCAAAGCAACACTCGTTTTGTTACAGCTTCACAACACAAAAATGTGGGCTTTCTTATTTGAGCGCTACAAGCTGCCATACTATGTTCAATACTAATCCATAACAGATTAATTGTACAGCTAGAATTTGGAACCAATTTCCCAGCAGATCCCAGTACTGAATGGAGGCCAGACTCTGCGCACATTTTTACAATGATGTTCATACATTGCAGAATATTTTCTATTCTACTTACCTGTCCCCTACTTAACAGAGTAGCAAATTTGAAAAAAAAAAAAAATCCAGGTCCAAGTGTGTTTAGGTCCATCTATATTTAATAACAATTGCAAATTGAAACAAAACAATACAAAACAAATGTACTAAATGTCAGTGTGAAGATTGCAATCAGGTTTTCTAAAACAAAAACTTC
This sequence comes from Falco punctatus, assembly GCF_963210335.1. NCBI lineage: Eukaryota > Metazoa > Chordata > Aves > Falconiformes > Falconidae > Falco > Falco punctatus. The sequence continues at coordinate 92,556,866 of NC_137582.1, read as the reverse complement.
AGGTTATTTTATAATGATGCAAACTCAGAACTTCTCTGGAAAAGCCATCATTTCTTCTTTGATCCTGTTTTCTATGAGCAAGGTGAAATTGCTGTCTGTGTTTTGAAGATTGTAGCTAACAAATATCTGTTTTTTCGTCTTGCTGGCTAAAAGACAAAACAATAGTCAGCCATAGTTTGCTCTTTATATAAAAGTGATGATGGTGGTCAAGCAAGCCTCTTAAAAACCTGTATCATGCAGATTTCTAAGACTACGTTCTCTACTCCTGCCAAGCTGGACCCAGTTATAAAGGAACAGCAGAACAAGTACCTGAGCACTGGCATGTTGAGCAAAACTATGCAGGTCGTTGAAATGGGCAATATAAGCCTGGTGACTACCTGGCCTGATGCAAACAGCCATTAAGTCACTAAAAAGCCTTGCAGCGCTTTTAGTGGACTTTGGATGCTTCTTAAATATAGTACAGTTTAAGTGAAACCACAGACTATACTGGACTCTTAGCACTGAAATCTAGTTTATGAGTTGGTAACTCTGTGCTGTGGAAAACACTTAACAGAGGGAAAAGTGCACAGGAAAGTGATTGGGCCCCAATTAACAAAGTTCTGTTTTACTGTGAACCCCTAAAAAGGCTCCCAAAAAGCACGCACCAGTCTTGTCTAAGCCTGCTGTCAATAAATGTGTTGCCTTTAACCTTTATTTGTATCGTGTCCATGAACACTCAAGAGGCTGGAGAGCCTGGGCTGGATGTGATGAAGCTGAGCACAAGTTCCAAGTTACTGTAATGACAAATACCTAGAGAGAGGTGCTATAAAATTAAAAGCTGCCTTCCATGACAGAACTAATTAACAGTGACAAAAATAACGTCCACTGGGGAAGGAAGACTTAATTATCAGTGCAGATCAGATAACACCAATAAGTGTTTTATAAATAAAATGGAATCCTACTTAGATTTTACCATAGTAATATAGCAAAGCTGTAACTCTCTATATATTGCTAAAGCTAAATTTTGTGAAGAATGTAAGCAACATAGAGGCAAAATAGGCACTAAAATTAAACCGAGTTGTGTAAAATGGAGGACAAAAAATGGTATTCGGGTCACGAGATATTCTGGGCTGAGCTGGGAGCTGATGATGCTAGGGACAAATCAGACTGTTGTGCTGAATATTCAAAAATATCATCTGAAATTTAAAAATTTAAAATAAAGACACCAGAACTAATACATCGGTCCTTTCTACGTGAGAAAGTTAACTACAGAAGACCTATATAGACATATAAAATGTAGTTAAACAAGTCCTTTGAGGCATTTTCATTATGAAAATCAATTTATTATTATTTTCCATTCTAACAGGTTACCAGCTTCCCAGCTCAGTAAAAGCAGAGCTGTTTCTGAAATGCAAGGACTCATTTGCCTTTTAAGACTTGGCACTACAAAATGCTGATGTAATGCAGCACGTTGCTCTGATTGCAAAAGTGCTTGGCACCAGATTTTGTGGTATAAAGCAGCATGTTTTGTAAGCACTAGTGCTTCATCATCATGCCCTAAATGAATGCAATGCTAATTCTGAACTAATTAATACCATTATCCTAGCTAACGAAGCTATATTGTACACTGCAGTGTCAAAACTCAACTTCTTAATTATGTTTGCGTAAGATCCAACCGAGTCTCTGGGATGCTGTTCCAGTTCCCAGCAACACCATGAATCCCTCAGGGCTGCCTGCACCAAGCAGCTCTGCTCCCAGCACCCTTCCCGGGCTCTAAGGGGGAGCAGGACCTTTTCTGTCCCCACTTCATAGAATCACAGAGTCATTTAGGTTAGAAAAGACTTCTAAGATTATCGAGTCCAACCACAAACCTAACACTGCCAAGTCCACCACTAAACCATGTCCCCAAATGCCATGTCCACATGTCTTTTAAATACCTCCAGGGATGGCAACTCAGCCGCTTCCCTGGGCAGCCTGCTCCAGTGCTTGACCACCCTTTCAGTGAAGAAATCTTTCCTAATATCCAATCTAAACCTCCCCTGGTGCAACTTGAGGCCATTTCCTCTTGTCTTATCACTTGCTACTTGGGAAGAGAGACCTTGCCTGCAGATTCATTTGGACACGTGGACTCTTACGGGAAGGACGAAAGAGGGAAGACCTTATGCCTCCACGGAAGACTCTCCGCAACTTCAGAATAAAGCAGAAAACTGCAAAAGATAAGGCTTACTGAAAAAGCCCTGCAGCGGGGCTGCTCCTCACATTGCCTGGCTAATAATCCCTGTTGCACCAGCCCCTCGAAGTGGAGGAAAGCTTCTCCAGCAGCCAGCAGCCGCGGCATGCCAGGTGCCACGAGGCACTACGCCAGCACAGACCCACTCCTACAACCTTATGGACTGGGCACCAGTCTAAGTCTGAAGAGGCGTAGCAGCAGGAGAATGGACAGAACAAGCATTAGGCGTTAAAAGTTTGTAGACCATTCATGCTGGAAGAGAGGTAGGTGGTGGAGGAGAACTGTGCCCAGCCCAGAAAGCCTCAAAGAAGAGGCGAAGGTGATCTTCACCGAGAGCCAGCCAGTCCCTACAGAGGGAAGATGAAGCCGTGGTGCTTTTCAGCAGTGACTGTGGCCAAAAGCACTGTGATTTCAGGATAGGCAGGTAAGGGAGGCACTAATGGACAAGGCATTCTCAAGAATTGGACTCCACTAATCTATGGGAAACAATCTTTTACGATTTGGGTTTCTTGACTAGCGAGACATATCTCATGCCAAAGCAATCAGGCAGGCTGGTGGGAAACAGTCCACCCACCTAACACAAACAGATACAGGTAAAAATAGGTAGAAAGAGGAATAGGAACATGGCAAATGTGTCTTCAGCAGTGGAAAAGGGAAAAAAAAAACCCAACCCTGAAATAAGGAAGGAGTCAGTACACCAAATGCAGCTGCTGTGGCTAGGGCCCCTACCAGTCTCCACACGGGAGAACGTGTACACTGATGCACAGCAGCGCTGAAACTCCTGCTTCCCCTGTGGCAGGGAACCTGGCATTGCAAGAATAAATGGCAAAGACTGGGAAGGATAAGAAATAAAAATACTTATATTCAAATGGCATCATACATTACTTAAGTTAGCGCTTGCAAAGACCAGAATGGAAACGGTATGCTAAAAATGGTGACGGCATGGGGGGGGCGGGCAGTGGCAGGGAAGATACTGCCTGCCTGAAGATTACCACATGGCAGGATGGTTAGAAAGGCTACCTTGGAAGTACAGCTAAAAGTCAGACATGGCTGTGAATAGCATCTCTGTTATTACAGAATTTATGGGAGTAACAGGGTTTAATTTCCCAGAGGAAAACTAAACACCAATAACAGTAAAGCTTGGTGTTTCTAGCCAAGGCAGAACACAGATTTCCTTACCGAACACTCCGAACAAAGAAGATACAGAGATGCTTAGTGATGATCTTGCAGATCCACTGGTTTCAGGAGAATAAATAATTTTGGAATAAGCGACCATGAGCTGACTTGAATTGCTGGAGTGCCAACAGCAAGCTTAAATACTAAGTTGTAGGATTTCAGAAAGAAGATGTATTTCTTTTTTCAAAAGTCAGTTATGCTCAGGTGAAGAGGAAAAATAATTATTCAAAGCCAGAAGTGTATTACTGACTTTGTCCTTCCAACCAAAGGTGAAAAAGCCCTACAGGCCTTTCTCAATACAGTATCAATATCCTCAAGCAGGATAGCACGAGGAAGAATAGTATCTATGTATAAATAGAATACAAAAGGGGCTGACTAGCAAGGATATCTGCAACCCAGAGTTTAGATGGCACAGATACAGAGGAACATTGACTAAAAGCCTAGCTGGGCCGTAGCTGGCACAGCAAGCTTAAAATGAAATAATGAAAGACACTAAAGGCACACAAAAAAAAAAAAAATAGGAAGGTGCATTACGCTCTGAGGATAAAGAGTAACCAATATTCCAGTACCAAGCAACACTCGCTTCTCACTAACAAAGTATGTGAAATTAGCAATGTAAATAAGAAAATTACCTTTTTTAAAAAAGGCAGCAAAACCGAGGCCACTTACTAGGAGAAAAGTCAGGTGACCCAGGCAGCCTCTGACCTAGAATACTGAAAGAACTAATACAAGAATGGCACGTTACTACCAACCCTATCTGTGACATCAGTAATAAGTCTTTTAAGAGTTGAGATAGCAAGGATGTGTAATTTAAAAAAAAAAAAAAACAAAACAAAAAAACGAACAGGAGAGGGTGAGAATCACGGAGACAACAGAGAATCACCAAGACAACAGAGCTGTTAGCCTGACTCTGGCGCCACACAGAAGCTTAAGAGAAAGATTCAGAAGTAGTAATGAGTAACGCAGAGACCAAATGGAAAGCAGCATGAACTGTTACACTTTCTCCAAAGTAAACTCTCTCTGACTACATTTTTACTGACTTCTTAATGATAATGCACTAATTACACATAAAGAAATCATGTTATACAATACTCCACAGAATTATTACTTAAAGTGGAAATGATTGAAGCCAGTAAGTAGAGAAAGAGCTGCCACCAGGGGAGACTACAACAGCAGTTATTAAAAGATAAGTTAGCAGGAAGAAGAAAAGACACTGGTACTGTTTTTCAAAGATCAGTCTTGTAAGCAACCCTTTTTGATAAATGCATTAGTGGCCATACTGAAGAAGTAGGTGTAGACTCATCAAACTACCTGACAATACAAACTCAGGGCATGTCGCCTGTAACAAAGATCAGCACACAAATCATTCAGAAGAATTACATGGCGCTTCCAACCAAAGTAACAGAAGTAAGATGAAACTGAGCAGTGCAGCATCTTGCATTTAAAACCTGGTACCAAGTAGTGCAGCAGCTCACCAGCTGGAGCTGCATCAGTGACAGGCAGGTGATGATGAGTGACCAGCATGATGCGGCAGCCAGGGATGTGAAGGTGCCAGGACGCATGAGGCCAGGTATTTGTTTTAGTGGAGATACAGGAGTTTGAAAGCATTAAGACTCAGGGATCTGGCTAGGTCAGCACTGCGCTAGGCATAGCGGGATACTCTTACACATGCTGAAAAAGAAGACATCCTCAGAGGTGCCCAGCAGGGCCAGGCAGAACAAATGCTGACATCTGTGAGACGATCCAGAACCTTCCAGGCCAGAACTTCCCAGAATGTGGGGGCTAAGGGGTGCAAGATGCGATGAGGGTTGGCTTCATCTTTAGGCAAAATGCACGTGCCTTGCGTGACGGCCACCCCACCGCACAGAAGCATCGCAGGTTTATGGAGGTCACTGGAAATCCCACTCGACAGGCACCAGCATGTGCTTTCCCTGCCTCGCACCCACGGCCCGGGTTGGGCTATTAAATATGATATTAAATAACAACTTAAATATTAAATGAACATACGCGTTGGATGATGCTCGGCGCGCCCTGAGGCAGAGCCCCCGGGCCGGGGTTCGCACACAGCTGGGAAAAAGTGACTCCGCGTGGGAACCGCCGGTGCCGGGGGTCTGCCGGGGGATCTGCTGGCGGCAGCGAGCCAGCCCCCCCCGCGCCCCCCCACACACCGGGGGCGGCGGCTCCACGGCCACAAGCACGGCCCAGCCCCGGCCCGCCCGGCCCCCCCGCCCCGCGGAAGGCAGCCCCCCCTCCCCCCGCCCCGCCGCCGCCCGCACCTACCCAAGCGCTGCGCCAGGCAGGCGGAGGCGGTGTCGGAGGGATCGCCCAGCAGCGAGGCGGCCACGGGGATGCTGTCCTGCAACGGGAGCAGAGCACGGGGCCGGTCAGTCCCCGCCGGCGGCGGGGGCCCGCCAGCCGCCCCCCACCCTCCCGCCCCGCCGCAGGGGTCCCGCAGCCCGGGGGAGGCGGCGGGGACACTCACGCGGGGGCTGCACATGGCGACGGCCAGGCTGGCGAGGGCGGGCGCGGCGCCCACCCAGAGGAAGAGCGAGTCCCGCAGCCGCATGGCGTGGAAGTGCACCCGCTGCTCGCCCAGCCGCCCGCTGAAGTCGTGCAGGGCGATGCCGCCCCCCGCCGCGCCGCCGCCGCCCGCCGCCTCCATCGGCCCCGCTCCCGGCGCAGCCAGGCCGCAGCGCGCAGGGCCCGAGCGGGCGGCCCGCCCCGCTGCCCGGGGAGGCGGCGCTCCGCCGTGCCCGCCCCGCCGCAGACGCTGCCGGCGGTGCCACCCCCGGCACCGGGCCCTGCGCAGCCGCCGGTTCCGGGCACGGCCGCCAGCAGCCGGGGGGCGTACACGCTCCGGGTGCGGAGTCCCCCGCGGTACGCGCGCCGCTCCCCCCGCCACAGTCACTGCGCGCACCCCCCGGGGGCGCATCCCTGCCCGCCCCCCACCCCCCGAAGTGTGCACCCCCCGGTCGGTGCGCACCCCCTCCGTACCCCCCCCCCCCGAAGGACACAGCCTCCCCTCGGAGCGCCCCCCCCCCGCGGCACACCGGCAGCCCCGGCGCGCCCCCAGCGCACAGTCACGCAGCCGGTCGGCCACGCTGCCCCCCCCCGCCCCCCGGGGCTCACCGGCGCTGCCCCCCCCGCCCCCCGGGGCTCACCGGCGCTGCCCCCTCCGCCGCGGGGCCGGGGCCGGGGGAGGCCGCGCAGGGGCGGCGAAGCCCCGCTAGATGGCGGGTGAAGCGCTGCCTGCGGCGGCACCGCCGGTCACCGGGGCTCTGCGGAGCCACCCGGGAGCAGCCCGGGGTTCCAGCCTAAAGCGGAGGGGCCGGCGAGATGCTGCGCAGCCTCGGAGCCCCCGGGGCAGGGCAGGAGGAAGGTCACGGTGACCTTGGTTTCGGTCAACCCTGGAGGTGTTTACGGTTACGGGGGACCGACAAGCAAGCGGGTGGGGGCTGCAGCGTCCAGGAGAACGTGGCAGCGCGGGTGATCAAAGGCCCCGCTCTGGGGATGAGTTTGGTGCCCGCCACACTTTCTCCAGAGCACAGCTGAGCTGGTCCTTGCTGCAAAGGGTTTTCCTGACCTGTGTGTCTGTTGCTGATAAGAACGCGGGTGGCACACGTGTGGCCAGCGGCCCTTTGCCGTTGAAAACGTACATCTTCCCACCGCGGGCAGGGTGGGCAGCTCTGCATAAAGAATGAGCCACTTAACCATGCAGATTGGCTTTGTAATCAGTATTCCTCAGCCTCCGATTTCATATATATTTCCAGAAATCAAAATTTCCACGTCCAAATTTTAAAACTTTGTTTCCACATTGAAGAAAATGGAGGTGGAGGGGATGGGGGGGGAAGGAAGGAACTGTTCATCACTTTTCTTCCCTAAGCTGCTCCAGTTCTTCTGGCATCTGCCAAAAGACGAAATCCTCAGCCCTGCTAATTTCTGCCCGTGCTGCCGCATCCACGCTAAATCCCGGGAGGCAGCTAAGCCCAGCCCAGCTGCCATACCCTGACATCCCACTGCACCCGATCAGCTCGGGGAGAGGGGGGGTGGCAGGCCATCTCCTCTGCCCTACATTTGTCACTTGCTCGCACAAAGCATTATGGGATGCATGGCAGCAGACTCCAGCTACGCCTGTCCCCCGCCTCACTGCTGCGGCGGCATCAGGCTCGTGCTGGTACCCAGCTCTCCCCCCATCCCCGCTCCACAGCCTGTCCCAGTCCTTTGCCTCCACATGGGTTGGCCTCCCGCAAGGTACATGCAGAAGCTGAGGCTTCTGTTGAGGCTCAAAAATCAGCCTCTCCCGGGTCCCAGCAGCCCTTTACAAACTGACACTTAGCCTGTGGCAACTGGGGACATCAGGCTGGCAAACAGGTGACACCCCCCACCTTGCAAGGCGGGGAGTGCTGGCTGTGTGCACCAAACACTTCCCTCTGCATCACGTTCATCTTTTCTGCTTGTTGTGGCTGCAGGTTGGCTCTGCGCTCAGTGCGCGGGGCTAAGGCCATCAGCCACATCAGCAAAAACTACCCCAGGCCAGAGGCATTGCAGGAATGAAAATCCAGGCACCAGACAATATGTCTGCTGGGAGCCACACAGGTGGTGCTGGTGGTGCTGGTGAGATTCCTGTGATTAGACACCTGCGGTGACGGAGGGAGATTTGCCCCAACCCTTGATTAGGGGAGAAAAGCAGGCCATTTAAGGTACAGTTCATCTGAGCTGCTTTAGATCTCTCTTTTGAGCGAGAAGCATCCCTTTGTGACCAATTTCCACTGATTTGGTTAGGGAGATTAAGGCAAAAGGTAAGATGTGCGCAGTTTTAAAGACAGATTTATTAATGTCTTTGCCTGTAAAGGCAAATCCTTCTTGAAGTGTTCAGAGCCAGTTTCTCTGCTATGCTGAGACAGAGTTGACTTTCTGCAGTGGAGTCCCAGTGGAGGATCTGCTCTAACAAAGCTCCAGCCCAGTGTGTCTCTTCCCACCAGGTAGAAGTTGGGGCCTCCTTGGTGTGCTAAACCTAAGTTTAAATGATCTGCTGGATTGAAGTAAGAGTACTCTGTTTCCTTCCCTGGTCTTGCCACATCAAGTACTGGTTTCTTATATTACTACCAAGGCTGTCTGTAGGCGTGGTTCTCCCCGGGGGGAAATACCCCTATTTCATCACGCTCTGATCTGTCCCTATTCTCATCAGTCTTGTCCAAAGTGCTTGTAACTTTCCTTGAGATCCTAAACCCTGCAAACCTCTGAAGGTAAGTCACGGGGGGGTTAATTTATTTATTTTAATTTAATGTTTTTTTCTGTGAAATGTAGTTGCTATCTGTAAATCGTGCTAAAACCTTGTTTAAGCTCAGAAGAAAAAGTTCATCTAGCAACTAAAATGCTGGGTAAACATTTTTTATTTGCATTGCAGGTGTGAAGAAGTGGAGCTGCGCAGCAGCAGACCATCATGTGTGAAATGAACTTCCTAATTACAGCACTGCAAGGCCATTGAAGCCCCTGGAAAATGAGAGGGGAAAGCACTCCAGCAGCGTATGGAACCTCTTGCAATTCCTTTAATGCGCTCATCTTTTTTTTTTTCTGTGGCTGTGAAAGCAGTGCCCATTAGTCTGCCTTATTTGTCAGGTACAAGGCTAGAAGAAGTCTCGGCTGCAGTAAGACACTGGATAGCAAACTCGTGGTAAAGCGAAGATACTGTAGCAGAAGCACTGTGTGTATTTTAGATATGCATATATGTTGCTGCTCAGATGAGATCCAAGACCCAGGATATGTGATTTAAAGGTATGTACTTCCATGCTCTTTGTTCTTCTCCAAATCTTAGGTTGCCCTCAAGAGTTACTAGGTCCTAAACCACCCATTTTTTACCACCCATAAGCCAGGAGTAAATCTTCCTCCTGGTAACTGAGGAGTTAAGATAGGTAAAGCACACAGTTATGAACTGGATATTTTCTGATTCCAAAATGCGTTCTGCGCTTTTGCTCCTGCATGAATAAAGTGTGAGTTTGACACATGAGAAAGCAAGTGAACCATTAGCGTGTGTCAGTGAACCCTCTTCTGATGCCAGTTTTCTTGATTTGTTGTCCTTTTGCAGAGGAGTAAATGACCACTTGATAAAGCCAAATGAAGCTTCCACAGCCACTCTGGTGAGGCTTTGTCTTACCAGGCTGCTGTAACAGTAGCTGTGCTGCAGTCCCAGACTTTCAGGGGTCTGCTTTGTATTGAGACTTGGAGATTTATTGTATGCAGAATTCCCTTCATGGCACTGCTGGCTATAGGGGGCCTTTTCTCTCCTTGTGCCATCGGGGCACCCAAGGTGCTGAAAAAAATGCTTCCTTTCTTAGTCATCATTGGATTATTTTTCTCAGCTGCAGCAGTTCTCTGATCTGGCTTGGTGTGCCACTGCTCAAATACTTGTACTGGCATCATGGAGGGCAGCATCAGGTAAGCACAGGCCAGCAAAAAAGGGAGGAGTGTTTCTGCTTACACTGTACAGCCACCATGGCTGTGATGCTGTGACCATCTAAACCGATTCTGGGTGGGGCTGCCCCAGTCCTGCTTCATAGTGCTCACCTGATATGCTAATGAGTCACTCTGGGGAATCAAACTGGTCAGAAACTATGCCTGGGATCTTAGGATGGGATGTTGGATTAACTGTGATAGGAAAATGCTCCTGAAACACCTAACCATGGCCACAGATAGGTCTCTCAACTTGAAGGCTAAAAACACACTGTCAAGTGTTGATCATCCTAGCTTATGGCCCCAGAGAAGAGATGGAAAAAGAATCCAGGCTGGAACTTTTTCAAAAGTTGCAGGAAACAGGGGAATCGGACTGGTGAACTTGCATGAAAATCACAGTTTAAGAGATCTGCAAGGGGACTACACTAAATTCATTCTATGAATCTCATGGTCCAAAGCAATATCAAGGCCAGCCCTGACCCTACTCAAAAAAAAAAAAAATCCCATGTCTGAAAAAGCACCCATAAGTAAATGCACAGTGTAGGTGCACAAGCAATTCCACATCTGCAGTAGCTGCCGTGACGGTGTTAGCAGAACTGCTGTAATAACTCCTCAGTGCATCTATTGGTACCCAGGCAGGCATTGCTCTAAGGAAATCCAGTTCCTGATTTCCAAAAGGCTTAAGGTAATAGCTTTTTCCCTTGATGAAAACCCTTTTCTTTTCTTGGGGGTTCATCACCCTGGCTGTTGGGATATCCCTGCCCAGGTAGGGTGAGGCCTGGGATGCACATGACACAGTGATTTTCTGATGGGCAGCTTGTCCTGCACAGCATGTTGGACTAGAAACTGGGGCTGTTAGGTTTTGTGCCTGACTGGCACAGTGACCTTGTGCAAATCCCTTCTGCTCTGCTTTATTTCACTCCTCTGCAGACTGGAAGAGTACAATACCTCTTGCCTGTGTTCCTGCAGCTGAATGAAAGTCTGTGTAAGACACAGCTCCTAAGGACTTTTGTGAGCCCAGACTAAATTTCTGCTGTTATTGAATGAGACAGTTCCCTTTTCTTGTTATGTGAGTCATTGGAGGAACTCATCTTAGACCTATGGGAGCATTTGAGACACGTGGCTTCATAGCTGCTGGGTGGGAGGCACTAACACAGAGTGACTCATCACTCCCCTCAGGGACAAGAAGAGGTTTACGCAGTCAACTGGAAATCGTATTTTTATGTGCAGATAGACCTCTTCATGGTGGAGCATCCCAAAGCAGTTTACAAAAAGTGACTCTGGTGCGTAAAAGCCAGAAGCTGTAGTGAGACCTGTGGGTGCAATGGGCTTTTACATACCTGTGACCTGACAGGGAACAGGTGCCAAAGCCTAGTGGAACCAAGCTTTTGAAATGCTGAGAAGGGAAGAAAAATAAATGAAATAGTATTGAAAAGTGTTTTCCCTTATATTGCCCAATTCAATGCCTAGATCCCACAAGACATACAACACACCTGATGGATCCTGCTATTTTTCTGTCCTTGGGCCACCTAATGGGATGCCAGGCTGGGGTACATAACATACATAGGACTTACTGTGTGCTTGAACCAGAGGGGATGCCGGTCTGCTACTGACTCAAGGGCTGACACGTCTGCTCAGGTTGCAAAGAGTTATGCTCTTAGCCATGGAATTCAACAGGCAGTGCTGGCAGCCACATAAACAAAGGTCTGATCAAGGTTCGGGTTGCTTTGGGAGGGGAATGAAATTCCTTTTTTTGAAAGGTAGATTGCTGTTGCGGTTACGGGACTTGCTGCACTTCTGGTCTCTTCCCAATCTCCCTGGATGCTTTCCCTTGGCTGATGTCAGAATTTCCATGAATCTTCTTTTTGTCCTTAGACCAGGCCTTGGACTTAATAGGCTCTGCCCCAAAGTCCATTAGCCTGCAGGTCTGACTGGCCATGCCTACACACAGCTTTTCCCTTTCTCAAGCATGCCAGCAAGTGCCTGCCTCTCAGTCTGGTTCTCCAAATAGCTGCTCTCTTTCATTACTTTTTAAAGTAATGCCATGGCCTTTTAATTTTTCCATTTGCAAGCAAAACTAGCTGGACAAAATCAGCTTTGATTACTTTGCTTCCTCCTCCCTGGACAAGGAGTGAAGCTAACAGGCCTGGCATTGTCCCTTAGCAGCCCTCGAGTGTTCACTCTGAGGTGGCTTAGCCCAAGCCAGTCTTTTTTCTTGGCTTTTCCTTCCTGCTCTGTTGCATACAGTGGTTTGGCAGAAAGAGTAAATATCCCAAACAGTAGCTTAGTACCTGTACATCGCTACAGAGCAGCCCAACATTGTCTGATCCATTAAGGATATGGCTGTTCAGGCCAGGCTCTCCAAGGTCATAGTACCGTTCTTGAACAGCATGATTTAGATCAGGGATGTATTTAATTTCCTAACAGAAGTATGTCAAACAACTACTGCTGCCACCTAATCAGTGTATCTGAAGTTACTGATGATTACAGGGCATGTAACATTCACAGGCATCACTGCAGTGGTCTGTCTCCAATCTCCAGAGTTAAAAAAAAATTAAAATAATACTTAGCACTAGTATCCAAAGATGGGGGTGTTGCCTATTTGCATGACAACAGAACAGACAGGATAGTTAATGCTGGCAGAACATACAACCCTAGGAAAATGTTATCAGAGTTCCTTTACTGTATTTTCAAAGCTAAATAGGATCCCAACAGACTGAAGCTGCATCTTCAAAAAGTCTGTGTCCTGCCCTTGAACAACAAATGAAAAATATCCTTCCCGGCTGCCTCTCAGAAAGCATGAGGAGTCATCTCCCTTTTCTGCTTGGTGTTTGAAAAAGCTGGTGTGAGGTGCTGTTGCTGCTGTTGTACAGAGCCCTGGGATGGGTGGTGGCCTTCCCCAGGATCGAAAGGCTTGTGTTTGAACAAAGTCCCATAAAGGGACGTTTGTGATGTGTTTCTCAGGAGGCAAACACAAACCAGGTGAAAATTATCCCTAAATCCTGTAGAAAGCTGTAAATAGGAAAACAGGAGGAGAGAGAAGGACAAAGAAATTCATGGCATTTGGGAGCGACACCTTTCTGTAACAGACTCGGGATCTGAGCCAGCCCCTACAGAAACCAACTGACAAAACACCTGCCAGCTCCCGTGAGCTGAAGATAAAGCTTGTACTGATGAACCTCGCTTAGCAGTTGTCCGAAATGCTGCACCTTGGACTCCTGAGTTAGGGCCTCAGGGCTTGCTCACCTCCCTGCATCCCACCCGTGGAAAGATGTGACCAGCCTGGAGCACCGCGCAGCTCCGGGGGCACAGGCTGCCTCCCTGCCCAGGGCTCCCCTGTAAGACCCTGCCACCCACCTGCCCTGCACACCCCAACAGTGACAGTGGCAGTGCAGCAGCCCTGTGCCACCACACCCCAGCTTTGCTACCTTTTCCCCACGGCTGATCCCAGAGACAGGGATTCCTTAAAGTATAAGGGGAAGGATGGGCTGGAAACGATGTTTTCATCTCTGCCGCCGGTTCTAGCTTGGCGGGGATGCTTCCAGCTTTAATAAAGCAGATGATCAAAGCCTTTGTGCAAATCCTGTCATCAGGAGAGAGAGGTTGTGCCGCTGCGTTGACAGCACACTAGAGCCCTGTGCAGCTCCCCCAAATCCTGCTTTTCTCGGCTGCAGGCTATTGGCACCCAGATCACCTCCCTCCAGCCCGACACGGGAGGGCAACTGATGCTGGGGAGAAAGAAATCTTTCCAAACAGTCATTTTTCTTTCCCAGTAAGGGAGAGATTTAATATACGTATGAGTGATCTGGGGCCATATTTTTTTTTTCAGCCTTCAAAATTATTTTTTTTCCAGTCTTCTGAAAGATCTGTATCAGAGGCACCTGAGAGCAGCCAAGGCGGCAGCCTGATAAGATCTTTACAATTCATTTGCACAACCATGCCTTTTGCAAAGGAAAAAAGAAAGTGTTAACGAGTTGACAAGCACACTCTTCCTTGCAGCGAGCGGCGCTGCCAGCCGCAATATTACCGCAGGGAGGGGAGATGCAGGGTGGTGGTAGAAGACCTTGGGAAAAAATGCTTTGTTCAATCCGGTTACAAAGACTGCTGCTTCCTTACTACACCAAACCCTAGCCGGCCGAGCAAGGCAATGGATGCAGTAGAAACTCTACTTGGTAACGATGCAGAGCAGCGTGTTGCTATCGGGGTTTCAAGGATGAGTCTCTGGGGTGGAAAGAAATTATGTTGAACCAAGAAGGATCAAAGGAAAAAAGGAATGTTTGCTAGGCATGTGGCTTCGGTGCCACTGCCCTTCCAGGTTCTGACCTGACGGCTGCAAACGAGGGTCCGACAGCGGTTTTACCCTCTGACACTGCCATTCTCTCCCAGACCCTCAAACCATGCAAATTTGCCCGATCTCAGTTCAGCCCAAACACACAAAAAAAAATCCTGCTTAGGAAAGAAAGGACCAAGACCAGGTTTCAAGAATAACTCAGACGAGCAAGTGAGTATTTTCTTTCATGCCTTGCTCTTTTGCATTTACTGAATTTGTTCCACATGAATGTAGAAACAGCTGCATCAGCACCAGCACTGAGGCTGGAACCTTATTAATATTTATGCTGGGAGAGCAAAGCACACAAGAATCAAAATGCCTTCCTGTCATTGACTCGGGGACCCCAGCATCCGTACAACACCTTGCCGTGTTTGGTGGCCAGGCAAGCAGATATATTAGAGAGCGGATCAATTTCTCATCAGCACTCTCACCCAATCGCAGGGAAACTGCCCTTCACCTCCCTACCTGCTCTTTGCTTCTTGTCTTCCAATAATTTCCTCATTAGGGAAACCATTTTTCATCTCTCTTTTGCACTTCTGTGGTTTACAGTCTTATCTGTTAAATATGACTGGAGGCATTATTAGATGCTTCAGTTATTATTATTTGCTTATACAAGGGCATACTCATAAACCTTACTATGAATGAGATGACACAAGAAATAACATGGTGACAGATCCAGTGTGTGCTGGGGGGTCCAAGTTCATGACACATGGCACTATGCGCATGAAGGGTATCACATGGTGCCAGTGTGACCCTCAGAGCCTCCTCTGGGACTCCTTACTGCTGTAATTTTTGCTGACAAGGTGCCGCAGTGAGAGCCCTTAATCTGAGGCTGGGGGGTTTCCTTTCCAGGAGTGCCAGCAGCCTTGCTCCAGCTTTTGTTTCGCCTTAGCTTGCAAGGCAAATATTAAGACA
This sequence comes from Falco punctatus, assembly GCF_963210335.1. Taxonomy (NCBI): domain Eukaryota; kingdom Metazoa; phylum Chordata; class Aves; order Falconiformes; family Falconidae; genus Falco; species Falco punctatus. The sequence goes on along the minus strand of NC_137582.1, from coordinate 92,541,786 downwards.
AGCAACCCTTCACTGGTCTAATAATGAGTAACCGGTGAGCAGGCAGGTGCTCTCAGCAAAACTGAAACATTCACATATATTTAACTATTTGATAGAAACACTGGTTTGTAGCAGTGGTAAAAGAGGAAAAAAAAAATAATCCCATGATCTGGTTGAAGCCGGTTGTGGGAAGGATGCGTGGCAGCCCCTGATGGCTGCACCAGCAGCCCCCAGCTTCACCCTTGGTGAGGCCAGGGGTGCCCCAAGATGGGCAGCACCAGTGGGGGCTGTGGGGCAGGAGCCCCAGGATCCTCTGGCAAGCATGGCAGCACCGGAGGACTTGCCCCCCTAGGACGCTGCCCAGATGAGTAGAGGGGGCTGCAGATACAGCACGGTCATGGCCCAGGCCTCACCTGCTGGGCTTGTTGGGTGACCAGAGCCCACCCAGCAGCTGGGCTGGCATGGGGCCACCACTGATGGTGTGGCCAACCCTCATGGCTCAGTCCTGGGCCACCCGGGGCATGTCTCATCTGGCACATGCTGCCATTGATCCTAGGTACTGTGGCCCAAAGACAGCTTGGCTTTGGTGAGCTCTGGCACTGAAGCATCGCAACGATGGGCAGAGACAGCACTGGCGTGCTGCCCGGGCAGACGTGGGCAGAGGGAGGTGGGTTGGCCTTTGCTGTCCCCACAAATGCGTCCTCGGTATTGACACGCTGCAGTTTTCTGCCCCCCCCCCCCCCCCCCCCCCCCCCCCCCCCCCCCCTTCCCCATCTTTTCTTCCTTTAGGATGTCACAGCTTTCCATTCTGGTGTTGATGCTCCCCTGTCCTTGAGCTACTGATGGTGGTGTTCCTATAATCCTATCTCTGCCTGAATTCATACCTTTTCTTATCGGGTGTGGTGCTGTGCTGCTGACCTTCCCGTAGCTCAGCCATTTTCTCCAGAGCCTGGGCCCAGGCTGGGCAGCCAGTCCGTGTTACAGCAGGGCTTTTGTTGGAGACAAGGCTACCGAGGGTCACAGAACACAGTGATGGCTGCTGCCAGCCTTGTGCTGCTTCTTGTCCTTTCCCACCAGCTGGCACAGGTGGGTCCAGCCGCTGCATAGCCTGCAACTCATATGCAAAACCACAAAGCCACAGGGAAATAGAGATGCCAAACAAAAATTGTGTTTGCATAGATACAAAATGCTCCCACTCCCGGGGCACCACCCTGAATTCCTCCCAAATGTACCCAGGGTCCTCCCAGCCTGCCCCTCCCTGAGTTACAATGATGCACACTGAGGAGCAAAGTGTTGGTTTGCCCTAACCCTGGTGAGCCGCCCTAGACACAGGTCATTTACCGTCTAGCCTGGTCTGTGGTGTAGCATCTCAGCTTGTGAGAATCCAAAATACTTTCTCATTTCTATACACTACAGCATCCTGCCCCTCAAGGTATGGGAAACTTAAGATGCCACTCTGGGGGATTTGGGCATAACTTCAAGGTCTTTAAGGCATTTACATCCTTCTGAGAGGAGCCACAGACAAGGATGTGACCCATGAAATGGCATGCTGAGCCATGGGGTGGGTGAAAGCCTTCTGAAAGGAAGGCAAGTTTCTCTTTAGGAAAAACCTTCTAATGACCCACAAACTGTCCTGCAGTACATCAGACAAATGCACATATCTCCTATTATAAAGTAAAATGACCGAGTCCTTCCCTTGGGCTGTTGTTAGCTGGTTTTTGCAACCTCCTGCATCCTGCAAGGGAGCCGTGACTTTCATCAGTGACCACTTCAGTGGCTGAAGACAAGGCTCTGGCGGTTGTCACACCCAGCCTTGTAGCTGGGAGGTTGGAAACCCTGTCAGGGAGGGGGAGAGGATACATCGGTTAAAACCGAGTTGATCCTCTGAGTTTCATTAAACAAACTCCTGACTGAGGTTATGTTATTCATCCTCTCCTACGTCGGGCGAGGATGGCTGTGTAACAACCTTGCGGGCCGGCATTTCACCCGTCCTGCTGCCGCTTCTGCGCTCCCCTGGCCATGCTGCTTTTACACCCTGGGAAATCAGCCGGGCTGATGAAAATGTTGCAGGCTTTTTTTGTCCCTTTCTGTTTTGTGCAGCTCGTTTCTGCCGGGCTGGGGGGGGGGGGGGGGGGGGGGGCGGTTGCCGGGGAGACTGGGGATGGAGGAATCCAGCCAGGGCCGGCCCCGGGGTTGGGGCAGGGGCTGCGCAGACACATCGATGTGAGGCAAATACAGAGAGGGGAGAGAGGCACCGGAGCTAACAGCTCAGCAGTCCGTTTCCCTGCGAGCCATTCGCCATGAGCAATGCTGGTCCTTTGGGAAACCCTCCGTTTCAGATGCTGACCCTCGAATTAAGCTGGACCTCGCCTGAGGTCTCCTGAAGTCAGTCACCTGATGGGCTCTTCTCCTCTGAAGGGTCCTGTCCAGGGGTTGCAGAACAGTGAGACCTGGATTGCCTCCCTCACCCCTCAGTGATGTAGCTGTTTATTTTAGAAATAAGCATTTCACATCGTATCTACACAGAAGATACACTTGAACCCCCCTCCCCTTCAGAAATATGAATTGGGGTGGTTTTTTTAAGATAAAGCAGCTGGGGTGACTTTCTTTCCTCCAGTGTTAATAATCTGTTTTCCTTGAACTAGATTTTAAAATGGCTTCCTTTGAAGCCTCAAGCTGTAAGGAATGAGCTTAACATAGGTATGGAGGATGCATAAAATCAGCTACTCCCTTTTGCCCTGAAATGTCAACAATCCTTCTGGTCAATAAGTAATACACAGTGCACAATACGCAGAATTCTTGGAAAGAATAGTAGCAAGCAGTCACAGTACCTGTTTCGCACCAGCTCTCCTGTAAGAGGTTTTGCTGCGCCAGTGTTTTCAGGAGCACACCCACCGCAGCCATGGGAAAGGCTGGCATTGCTTTGAGTCATTACCTGGAGCGGCCAGTGGTCCACTGGAGTTGCTAATCTGCAAGTTATTTTTAAACCCGTAATTATAGATGTGGATGTTGATTATGCAGTTAATATGCCACAAAAAATGTTCGCTTGGAATTAAAGCTACACATTGTGAAGCGTACTCAACCAAATAATTAAATTGCTCCTGGCTTAGGCCAGTAAAAACAGATTTCACAGGGAGTGCAAGTGATGTGATTTATATTTCTCACAATCACTGTTGAAGAGACAAACCTGAGGCTGCCTTTTGCAGCATCCCCTTTTGGAACCCGGATGCCTTCTCCCTGTAAGATGAACAAAAGAAAGGTGTGGATGCTTTGGCATATCAATCAGAGGAAACCGGTTTGTTCTGCAGATTACCTTGGCAGAATGTAAAACCAGATCTAGAGTGATCCATAGGCAGGGTTATCCCTCTGCATAAACGAGGTTAGAAAGATTAGGGGGATCGGCACATGGGTAGAACAAAGGAAAGAGTGTATGGAAGAAATACGGATCGGGAATGGTGATGAACTCTTTATCTGCACCTCTAGAAGAGCTGTTGTAGCCTTCATCTAGTGTGTTACTAAACCCGGGTTTGGCGGAGTTCCGCCTGACGCTGGCCGCGGGGAGCCTGCCCGCGGTTACCGGGGCTCCGGGCAGCCCCCGGGGGGCCCGGCACCCCCTCACCGCCGCACAAACCGTGTGGGGAAGCAGGCGACCCCCACGGGGAGCCACACGCCGCGCTGACCGCACCGACGGGCACCGGGCGCGGAGCGGACCGTGCCGCCCCTCGGTGCTTCCCCCCCCCCGACCCCCCGACCTCCTCCTCTCCGGCGGCGTGGGCGTGTGCCGTTGTACCGCCCGCAGTGCCACACCGGGATGCTGGAAAATAAACTGGGGAAAGCACCTCAGGGGCGCACACGTCCAACCCTCCCTTGCCCCCCCCCCCCTTTTCAGCTCCTTTCTTCATCTGTCAGCGAGGTGCAAGACCCCATTGCTGCAGAGCTAAGGGAAAACACCCTCCCCCCGCGCCCCCCACCCCATGAAGCAGCACCCACGTTGTCTATTGTCTGGCCGAGGGTGTCTGGTGGCTGCTGCCCGTAGCCGGGCGGGGGAACGCGGGAGCCGGTGGCTTTGCCAGGGAGCGGCCCCCGGCTCAGCCGCGGGAGCGACACCCGCCCTTGGCGGGGGGGGAAGGACAGCTGAGCCCGACACCGGGGGAGCGGCGAGCACGGCTCGCTCGGGGCACGGCGGGGTACAGGGCAGGGGAGGCGGACGAGAGGTCGTACGGCACAGCCCGTGCTGCGGGGAAGCCCACGCGTGTCCTGCCGGAGACGGATGAACCGGGTCAGGGCGCGGGGCTCCTGACCGCTGATGCGGGCGTTAACGGCACGGGGTGATGCTGGTGGGTGCGCGGTGCCCCGTGGGGAGGTGTCTCTCCCGCCGGCGCCGTGTGAACGGCGGCACCGGCGAGGGGCGGGGGCTCCCCCTCCCCGCGGCGGCAACGCCCGCTGCTGCGGCAGGGAAGCTGTGACTGTCTCGGGGAACAAAAGGCTGCGGCGGCCGCGGGAGGGCGGAGGGACGGCGGCTGCCAGCAGCGCGGTGGCAGAGCCGATTCGTACGCGGGGCGGCCCAGGACGGACACCCGCCGCGGTGCTCCGCGCCTTTGTCCCCGCTGTCAGCGACGAACCGGGGCGGCGGCCGGCAGCGGTGCCGGTGCCCTGCTGCCGCTCCCCGTTAGCCCCGCCCCAGCCCCGCCCCGCCCCGCCCCCGCTGCGGGAGACAATGCTGCAGCCACGCCCCGCCCCTGCGCGCCCATTGGCCCCGCGCCGTTCCCGCATGACGTCACCGGCGGGGCGGGGCGCGGCGCCCGATTTAAGGGGCGGCGTGGGGCGCGGCCGCCGCAGCGGCGAGTGCGGGAGCGGGCGGAGAAGGCGGCAGCGGCAGCAGCGTCGGGAGCAGCGTCGGACACTGTCACCATGCGTGAGATCGTGCACATCCAGGCCGGGCAGTGCGGCAACCAGATCGGCGCCAAGGTACGGGCCGGTGCGGGTCGCCGCGGGTCGCCTGCCCGTGGCCGCGGGGCGGTGCCGTGCTCGCTCAGCCGGGCTCCGCGTGTCCCGGCCAGGGCGCAGCTGGGGGGGGGGACGACCCCTCTTCCCGCTGCAGGGCACTGCCGGGCTCGCCCCTCCGGTGCGGGGGGTGCGCGCGGGGCTGTTGTCTCTCGGGGGGGCTCCCGTGGCGTGTGCGAGGTGCCCCTTGGGTGGGGGGGGCAGCTCTGCCGTCTGCCCGCCCCCCGTGGGCTGCAGGGGTCCGGGCGGGCGGGGGAAGGGGGCGCCGAGCCGGTGCCACACCCCTCCCGTCGGTGTGAGTGGGGGGGAGGGGCGCGGTAGCGGCCGCGTCTGGCGGGGGCCGCCCCCACGCGCGGCGAATCCCCGCGTGCCACGTCGCGGGGCTTTGGCCAGGGGGCGCGGGCGGGGCGTGGTGGCGCTGACCCCTCCCGCCCTGTCCCCGCAGTTCTGGGAGGTCATCAGTGATGAGCATGGCATCGACCCTACGGGTAGCTACCACGGGGACAGTGACCTGCAGCTGGAGAGGATCAATGTCTACTACAACGAAGCCACCGGTAATGCCCCTCTGCGATGAGCCCCCCGGCCCGGTGCTGCGGGGTGGGTGGGTGTGCAGGCGTGCCCCCAGCACATCCCACCGTGCTGCCTGTGCCCCCGCCATCCGTCCCTGCAGTGGGTGCTGCCCCAGTGGTGCTTCAATGGTTGCTTTGTATTCCCAGCCCAAAATGCCTCTATCCACATTTCCTCGCCTGCCATGTCCTAGGCAGCAAACTGGGAGGTGAAGGGAGCACACTGGGGCTCCTGTGGCACTGGCTGCTGCCTGCGGGGCTGTAACACTGGCACTGGTTTCCCCCCCAGGTAACAAGTATGTCCCACGTGCCATCCTGGTGGACCTGGAGCCTGGCACGATGGACTCTGTGCGCTCCGGCCCCTTTGGACAGATCTTCCGTCCCGACAACTTTGTCTTTGGTGAGTGTGGGATGGAGGAGTCCCAAAGCCGGAGCTCCGCACAGGAGAGACCTGGTGCGAGCATGCGAGTGACCCTGGGGGACATGAATCCCAGTAGCGGAGTGGGGGTGGAGGTGAGGGGTGAAGCCCGTGGGGTGGGGGAGGTGGCATCACCTGTGTCCCTTGGTGGGGCACTAATGTGGCACCTTGCTCTTGGTCTGCCCCGTAGGTCAGAGTGGGGCTGGCAACAACTGGGCCAAGGGGCACTACACGGAAGGTGCTGAGCTGGTGGACTCTGTCCTGGATGTGGTGAGGAAGGAGTCGGAGAGCTGCGACTGCCTGCAGGGCTTCCAGCTGACCCACTCGCTGGGTGGTGGCACGGGCTCTGGGATGGGCACCCTCCTCATCAGCAAGATCCGGGAGGAGTACCCCGACCGCATCATGAACACCTTCAGCGTCATGCCTTCCCCCAAGGTGTCGGACACGGTGGTGGAGCCCTACAATGCCACCCTCTCTGTGCACCAGCTGGTGGAGAACACGGATGAGACCTACTGCATTGACAACGAGGCCCTGTATGACATTTGCTTCCGCACCCTGAAGCTGACCACTCCCACGTACGGGGACCTCAACCACCTGGTGTCGGCCACCATGAGCGGTGTGACCACCTGCCTTCGCTTCCCCGGCCAGCTGAATGCCGACCTGCGCAAGCTGGCGGTCAACATGGTGCCTTTCCCCCGGCTGCACTTCTTCATGCCGGGCTTTGCCCCCCTGACCAGCCGCGGCAGCCAGCAGTACCGAGCCCTGACGGTGCCCGAGCTGACGCAGCAGATGTTCGACTCCAAGAACATGATGGCCGCCTGCGACCCCCGCCACGGCCGCTACCTGACGGTGGCCGCCATCTTCCGTGGCCGCATGTCCATGAAGGAGGTGGACGAGCAGATGCTCAATGTGCAGAACAAGAACAGCAGCTACTTTGTGGAGTGGATCCCCAACAACGTGAAGACGGCGGTCTGCGACATCCCCCCACGTGGCCTCAAGATGTCTGCCACCTTCATTGGCAACAGCACGGCTATTCAGGAGCTCTTCAAGAGGATCTCGGAGCAGTTCACGGCCATGTTCCGGCGCAAGGCTTTCTTGCACTGGTACACCGGCGAGGGCATGGATGAAATGGAGTTTACGGAGGCAGAGAGCAACATGAATGACCTCGTCTCCGAATACCAGCAATACCAGGATGCCACTGCAGATGAGCAGGGGGAGTTTGAAGAGGAGGGGGAGGAAGATGAGGCGTAAAGTTGAAATGGGTAGGAGTTAAGTATAGTCTGAGCAGGCAAGTGTTCATTGAGAGGAGGAATCTGTGCAGTTGTGCTGAAGCATGCATTTTTTTAATTTGGTGCTCTCCACTGTTGCTTCTGTCAGCAGTTTTGTATCCTTGACTGTCCAATGTAACAGTAGTTGCAAAAAAATACTTCAGAGTCTTCTGTTGAAATGGTTAACTTCTCAAACATAAAGGCTTTTTGTGTCCTAAACTGTCTCCTCTGCCTTTTTTTCTCTCTAGATTAAGAAAATAACTCATGTGTAGTTTTCTGTAGCTTTGCTTCTCAGTTTATTCCTTAACCTCAGTGAAAGTTTAAACTCAATAAACAACATTTCTCAGCCTGTGAATTTAGCAGTATGGGGAAACTGCAGTTTAAGATGGTAGCAATTTATGGAAACAGTTGGTTCACTCCTGTGTCTGACAGCTCTATTGTTGGGGAGAAAGCTGCCTTAGCTAATAGAAACAAGACACTGCACTTGAGAATTCTGCAACTCCTATTTATGGACATACATGCTAGTGAGGTCTGTGAGAAGGTATTGAATTCCACATTACAAGCTGTCAAAACAGATTTGACAGGATAGCTGCAGGCTTCTCCACTGCCATTCAGCAGCTCTTCCTTGTCCCAAGGCCTGGAACAAGTACATGGTACCCATAGTATCCATGTGTGGCACCTATATAGCATATGGGTGGCTGCTTGTGATTTGACTTGATCCTGAGCTGACCTATCTTCCTGCAGCCCTCCTCTCTAAATATAAAAAGTCCATGCAGGGAAGCATAGCTGTGTACTAGCAGACAGCTTGAGGACTTGGTTAAGAACCTGCACCTCTATTTGGGCATAAAATTATTGTTTCTCAAAAACAGCCATTAAGCTGCCCTTAACTGTAAAGGGATTGTTTCTTCAGGGCAATTGGTTCCTTTTATAGGAGACAAGGTGATGAGCATATTTCTAGATTACATGGCTTAAAGGCTGCTCAAGCATACATACTGTCTTGGAGTAGTCGTAGATACCCTGACAATAGCAGTTTCCAGCATCCCAGGTTATGCATTTGCAGGGCAGCTGTTTGGTGCTCTTGATCCCTGCAGCAGGAGCCAGACCTCTACCCAGGGAGGTGAGAGCAGTGCAGCAGCACCCTGTTGTATGTCTTTGTGAAGGTAAGTATGGATTCTTTACAATGAGGGAGGGGGGGACTTAAGTTGCCATATGCTTAAAGGATGTAAGAATCCTGCATGAGCCTACAATGCAGTTGTTGGTAGGTCTAGGCTCTGTGAGACTTTCTGTGCTCCTACAAAACAAGAGTAAAATCCTTCATGGAGTGTAGCAGTTACCCAATGTGTAAGCTTAGTCCCTTGTTCACCCAAGCACCACTTAGGGAAGTGCTGTGCCAAAAGGGTTGCTTTGAGAACTGCTACCAGTGCTACAGTTACTGTGGTCCTTACTGCTCTGACAGAGCTGGTATCCACATGTATGCAACTTCTGTTGTGGCCCTTTAATGAAATGCTTGCCAGGCATTACTGGAAAAAAGGCTTAAAATGGAGATGCTGTGCATGGCTAATATCTTGCCTGTTTTGGCTCTGTTAATTGACTCCACTGCCTGTGTATGCTGCCCTGCTGGTGGGCCTGTTAACCTGGCGTGCAGGACAGCTGGCACTTGCTAAAGCTTTTCTCTCATCCATCATCCACGTGCTTGATTTCTGGTGTACACCCTGCACAAGAGGGGCAAGAAGCACTTAAACTGCCTGAACTGTCAGTAAACTAATATGAGTTTATATACGTCCACTAGTACTTGTATTTCTTAGTATTTGAGCAGTTCTTGGATTAAGCATTAAACAAACTGAGGTTGTTTTAGTAACTGAGTTAATACATGCTGCCTCAGGCCTTTGGGGAAAGAACAGCTTATCTGGTTGCCCGAGTAACCTTCCCTTGAAATTACCTAGTTGGGTTGTACTTGAAACTGTTTATCATACAGCTTTGTAAAGCTGAGAAGGAGAGCCAGCAAATGAATTTAAACAAAGTTTTAACTAAAAGGTGAGAAACTGTTTTTTGATAGTGAAGATCATCCTTTCCACTGTGGGAGCGTAGCAGGTTTCAGTGGTGTTCAGCATGTCTAGCTTCTAATTCTTAGTGTAATTACACTCTAGCTAACCCTTAAATATAGCTACCCAAGTGACACATTTCAGTACAGCTCCCTTACTAGAAGTAGGACACCATCCTACATTGCTTGCTGTTGTTTGTATTCGGTTTTATCTAGAGGAAGAGAAACCATAAATAAAGATACTCTAGACAGAAACATGTCCTTTCATAAATCCTACACAGCCTATTTGCCAGTCATAATCATTAAAATAAATAAAGAAATAAACCATTTCAGTAGGAGTTGAGGGAAATGTAGGAAAAGGGGATACTGGAAGGCTTAGACAGAAGGTTCAAACCTCCTTGGATGGAACAGTAAACCAGCTATAAGGGAGGATGAGTCTCACACTGTGCCTGGGGGCTGCAGTACTATTTTCTTCTGCTGGATCTTTGAGATTTAGCTGTATCTATCACCCAGGAGACCATTCGCTATAAAAACTGGAGACTGGCTGCTGTGTGCTAAACAACAAACAGATGTCTTAGCAAGTGCTGGTGGTTGCATTTTCGCTGTTTCACAAAGAAAGCAAAACCACTGAAAGGATTTCAGGATTAGATAACTCGGCTGCCTTAACCTCTACTGGGTGTTGATTTGCATTTGGCCGTGTGATGAGCAGCACCTCTAACCCCAAAGGTCTTGCATGAGGCGTCCTGTCTGGAAGAAATGAGGATAGATAGTAAGACTTAGCAGTGTGTGGCTTAGGCCACTTACAATGGTTCATTTGTATTGAGAAAGAAGTTAATAGTATCAAGCAATATATTATTGTTTCAACATATCAACAGCGGCCTGCGGGGAAGCATTCTGTTCTGTTGACAGTTAGAGCTGATGGTGTTGGGGAAAGGAATAATTTTTTTGTTTTGTTTCCTTTATTCAATGTGTGGCCTTTTAAATTGCATTAGTGGAATGTCTTGACCAAGGCAAACAATTCAAACTATGCTTGTCTGTTGGTAAATGCCAGAAAGTAAAGTTAAATAAGGCTGTAAAAGCAGCTAGGTGCTATGTAGGTTTAATTTAAATTGAAATGGAATGAGGTACGTTAACACTGAGATACCATCTCTAATTTCCCTTCCCTGTTGAGTTATAGGACCTCAGCCTAAGGCCTTATACCAACAGTTGTGAAAGGATGGTCCAATATATAGTCTGGTTCTTCAAAACATTTAAATATCTGTTGAAAACGTAGGCCTACATCTGTTTTCCAACAGATGTTTTCCAGTCTGTTGAGTGAGAGCAATAACAATTCTCCCCTTACCAACATCTGTGAGGTTTCCATATATATCAGAAATTGGGTTGTGTTAAACAGAAAATGGTCCCAGTGATGTGATAATCGAAAAATCAAAGCTGAGGCCCATCTTCTTGATAGATGTATCTTTCCAGAAGGTGTGAGGTAAAGAACATGGTAAACCAAAGTAGTAATGGGATTTATAACCTGAAGAAAGAAGAGAATCCAGATCTTTGGTTTCTTTTCCAGCAAACTCTCTGCAAAAATGGGGCAAACCCCTAATCTTCTGTGCAGGGAAATCTGCTCATGCTACATACTTCAAAAGAGTATGGTGCTAGTAGGTCCTTCTAGGTATCTGTGCAAATACTATGTGCTTAAAGAAGCTGTGATGGACCGACAGAGTCCCTATGGGACAGTGCTGCAATGCCCTACTGCAAAACACAGCTCTGGTACCCAGAGGAACCGTGGCAGAGTGGTGCAAGAGGGACAAGTTTTTCTTACCTCACCACAAACAGCCCGTGCATCTAGCAATACTCTGCACCAGAAAGAGTTCTTGCCCTGCTTCCTTTATCCTTTGCCCCTTCTTGTAAGCCTTGTAGCAAAGTTACGTGTAAGACCAAGATGAACTTCAGTAGTGGGTTTAGTAGGGCAAGTTTATTGGTGGTTCCACTGAAATCACTTTCAAAAAAACCCCAACAACCAAACCCCAAACAAAACAACCACCCACACCTTGTTGTTTTTTACTACGTTTTTAAGAAGCGCTGTTAAAGTATATTAAATTCTGTTTTACAGGATGGGAGAATGTTTCACAGTGGGAGGTGCTTCAATTATTGCTTTCTATTTAATCAGGCCTAATATTTGTGTTGGCTAAAGCTATGAGAAGATAAAATCCTCTCTGGAGAAATCATGTGACTGACCCCTATATTTGGTATACATCCTTTCTCCCCAGGATGTTATTCTACTTTTCTGTTCCACGCTAAAGCATAATGGATGTATACTTGGAGGGGCTGTTCAGATGCGGTAGCTTGTGTAGGAGCTACAGGTGACACTGTTTCCCTGAACCTGCTCATTGCAGGGGAGGCTCTGTTCTCTCATTTACAAATAATCCTCTTCCCAGTCTTTTTCAGTGTTTTTCCCATGTAGTTTTCAGTGGCTTCTATGCTTCCGCAGAACAAAGCTTGTGATTCTTTTGATGTGTTATATGTGCCTGAGGTAATCCAAGTAAAGTTATTTTCCCCCGCCACTTTCTTCAACTCAAAATAAACCTTTATAAATAATTATTAAGATCTGATCTTGTATGTGACTAAAAAAAAAAAAAAGGAGGTTTTTGAGAATTTTCCCCCTTCCAATCCAAAATTCATTCACATTGAGCACCTGCCTTTTGGTACTCCCAACAATCGTCCTAGTCTGTTATTTAGTAAGATGGGAAAGAGCACACTGTTGGATCTCAGATACTTCCATTTTAGATGGTTGTTATCTTTAGCTTTTCTACATGAAAATGCAAAATGGAAGCATTTGGTCACAGGAAAATGCCTGATAATGCATTTTGGAAAAAGATATTTCTTGGCCCTGACTCTACTGGACACTTGTCCAGCTGGAGCCCTCTGAGCATTTGAAACTGAGGTGCAGGGAGGGTATTAGGTGGGGACACAACTGTGAAAGCCTGGCCCCCCTTCCCCACCCCAGCCATCCTGCCAGCAAAGGATACAGCGCAGGTGACAACTCTTTGCTCTCCCTGAGTAATTTAACAAGAAGCAAGCCGATTCCCTGTACCTAGCTTCAATCTTATTGTCAAATATTTTAATTGTGAATCTGCCAGACAGAAAAATTGCATCTTTATGAAGTGTGTGTATAAGAAGGCTATGTATTTACAGTGGCTAGGCAAAAAAGAAATAACTTAAGAGTAGGTCATTCCCTCCTCCCCACTCAAAGTCATTTTTCCCTTAAGGGCAGAATTCCACTCGTAAAGGAGGAAATCAAGTTAGCTTTGTTAAATTCGTGTTTACTGATGTTTGATTCTTGTAGGGTAGAGATTTTCTAACTGGTCTCAATTTATCCATATGCTATCTTTTATAATCAGATTATTTTTCTCACTTGGCTTCCTTGGTAAGTTTAGGGCATATTTTATTTTCTTTTTAGCAAGAATGCCTCCATCATTGCAAAGAGAAACGTTAATAATAATCCAGCTTAAGCAGAATGTGAAAACATTTGCTACAGAGGATGAAATGGCTACCCTGGCAGAGGCTGTGTAGCTTGCTCAGTAAACAGTTCTCTGTTGTTTTGCACTGAAAAATGTTTCCATGTTTTCTGCGAATGTAATAGAAAGATACTGCCTGCCTTCATAGTGAGTAAACAGGGTTCTCAAGCAGAATTCAAATGGTCTCACAATAAGCCTTACCAACATTAAATGAAATTCAGACGTTGACTTCTTACAGTCTGCTTCTCTGCATCCAGCGTAAGGCTGGTCTTATAATTAATAAATTAATTGTATGGCTGGTTTTTGGAAAATCCAACTATGACTCCAGCTCCACCCTAGCAGGCAGGGAGAAAAAGCAAGCTTGGATTAGAGGTTTCCAGGGCATCAAGAAAACTCCCACTTCCATGGGCTGGCCTGATTCTGTATCCTCCAGCTCCTAAAAAGGATGTTCCCCTTGCCCCACTTCAGGTGCTACCTCCATGTTATTTCCTTTAGGCAGCTTCAGGGCATGTCTGACCCCTCTACCCATCAGTCCAGCTCCCTGAACTCCACAGTTAGGGACAGTAAACTGGGGGTGGGGAAGAAGTTCTTTCTTGGATTAGGGAGTGTGCCAGAGGGAGAGCTGGTGCAAAGGAGGAAAAGGTAGGCAGCTGGAAGCAGCAGAGAGCAGAGCAAGATGTTGAGTCGATTCAGCCACCTAGTGTGACAGCCCCCTGAACCCCTGCAGAGAATCCCGGCAATTTTAAACAGTGTACGTTGGCTCCCACCGCAAACTACTGCATCTCTTAGCAGACATCACAAGCTGAAGTTTAGAGTTTGCTCAGTGTCAGTTTGAGTTACAAGGAACTATCAGATTGCAAGATAGAGGAAGGGGGCTAAGGAACAAAAGAAACGGTGACTAGCAGATCAAAGTTGCTATCTGTGCCTTGTTCTTGATGACGTGCAGGAAATAAGCTGCCCTGGAAAACGTGATATCAGCATTTCATTTATATTGATGCTGGAATCTTAGTAATCCCTTGACTGAAGGACCCAGTTCGTAGATATAGCAGATGTATTTCATCTCCTGAGTGATCTTAAAAGGTAGATGCAGCCTAGATGGGGGCAGGAGCCATCTGGCTGCTACCCCATCACATCTGGTGTGCCAAGCGGAAATAATGAGAGGCTGCATTGTTTTGCCTTTCTTCTCGGTAAATTGCTGCCTGATGATGATCAACATATTTTTCGCTTTCTGGAGTCATTTTGCAACATGTGATCATGTTTATTATGGTAACTTTGGAAGCCTGGTGAGTGGAGTTCTGTTTGCTCTGTCCTGCACAACCACACTCACAGAAATTCCTGACTCTTGGATGTTATAATCCAAGATCACAAGAGAAACCATACGATGTGGAAGAAATACTAGGTTCCTGAAGAAACAATTCTTCCCTCAAAAGGAGCACAGGTCATTTTAGAATTGTCAGTGCCCTAAATTGCTCTGTAACATGATGTTCTCTCACACGCTTATCCTCTCTCTTTTGTTCCTGGCCAAACACACAACGCCCCTAGGTGCAATAAACACAAGTACAGAGGACTCTGCAATGAAACTGCTTTTGCTCATTCATAAAAACATGCTCAGTATTGTAGCATTTAATTGCTTCTAGTGCCTGCAGTGGGTTGTAATTCTGAAATAAAAATAGATTTTGCTTTTTGGTATTTTATCACTAGAATTAAAAATACCTTCACAATTATTCCACCCTCTGGCTGGCAGAAATATTCTTCTGTCTTAACACACATTGCAAGTAATTAATCATCAGGTTCCAAAGGTGACCTCAGACAGTCCTCATCAGGGGGGAATATTGTAGTTACCAGGTAGAAGGCAAACAATAAGCTAAAGAACAGAGCCTTCTCATTCGAGTACCGAAAGAAAAGCGCAAAAAGTCATGTAGTCTCTGATAGACACGCCTGAGCAATAGGTGACGTCACCCATCACAAATAACAGAATAAAGCCATCGCAGGCGTTTTGTGTCCTTGAGCAGCTCTCGGGTTTCTACATTTGAGATTCTTTTTTGAACAATGGGAAATTATGGACAGACATGAAAATGTTGTGGGATCCCTGTTGCCTCCCCTGTGCATCCATTGCCCGGGCTCCACTGTTACCTTGGCAACTGGGAAGGCAGGGCTCGGCGCAGGCAGGGCTCGGCGCAGGCAGCGCTCGGCGCAGGCAGGGCTCGGCGCAGGCAGGGCTCCGCGCAGGCAGGGCTCGGCGCAGGCAGGGAGTGCGCTGCTGTGCTGCTGGCCGTTCTGCCTGCCGAGGGGCACATGGGCGCTCCTGGGCGCACACACTGCCTTTGTATGAGTGGGAGAGCTGTGACTTCCATTTGCGATGCTGAGCACTTAGGATTCATGGAGCTATAGTAAAAAATACAACAGGGACCTCCCATACCTATTTAAATATCACGGATGGCTAAGATCTGTTAAAGTGTTTGCCAAAATGGAGGGTTCTGAATTGACATCCAAATAAAGATGTTTAATTTGCTTCACTGTGTGTTCGTGGATGTTCAACATTGCTGTAGGTGAGGGAATTTATGCAAACACGTACCTCCCTTTAGGTGGTCAGATTTAAAACCTGGAGCTACATCCCCCCAAAACCAGTGGGGATCTACAACCAATGCTATAGCACCTAAGAATTAGTTTCCTAATGAAAGGTCAGAATCCTTAGTGGAATAACTATAAAGCCCTAGGAGGCCACTGTGTGCATGTGGGGAGAAGACATCTTAGGGAGGATCCAGCTGCCTTCAGGAGGGGAAACAGAATGCTTCAAGCTGGTCCTTTGTAGGTTGCCAGGAATCTGGCACCCAAAAAGCACTTCGATGCCTGGGTGGATCCCACAGAGATGCAGCTGAGTTGCTGTTCCACCAGTAGTGAGAAGATGTAACTGCTGCTGCTCAAAAGGTTGAGTTACGCCTATAGCAAGTAGAAATGTATATGTGTGAGTTGTGCAAGTAGTAACAAAAGCTGCCTGTGACCAGGTATTGCAGAAATGTGTCAAAGGAAAATACCGACAACAGCTGGGATATAAAGAACACAAACATCAAGAGAATTTGGTGAAAAGATCTCAGTGCCCTCTGGATAGTTTGTGATTGCAAAAGCCACGTGCAATAACAGCACATGTAATTCCACATGTTGCAAAGCTTGAGCCAGTCCATGCTTGTGACATTTCACAGCAGCTGAGGTTTCTGCACGGGGGGCGAAAAAGAGCCACCGATGATAAGCAAGTCAAGTCAATGAAGCAAACTGAGAGCCGCTTTTGAAAGCACAGTCAAAGTTTTTCCAAGGACACAGCAGCCAAATGCCAGGCAAAGATATGTGGTACTTCTTTAGCCACTAGTATGTCCTGCCATAGATGAAAAAATTGAGTGAAAGTGGTGACATTATGCATCAATTTATACTGTGTTAAGCACGGCTAACCTGAGTAATATGTAAACAACTCTGTTCATTCCAGCTGCAGTTACCTTTCTTCTTGATAGCGGTAATGATTTACCACATTAATTATTACCTCACCTTTGCAAAAATCCGCTGGGTTTGAAGGTGTTATAATTGCAATATAATGTTACAGTGTACTGTGATACTGAGATCAACAAACCATCAGTCTGGTGTTGCTGGTCACACATAGCCTCCCACTCCTTTCTCTCCCTTGCACACAGTCACAGGATAGCTGAGGTTGGCCAGGATCTCTGGAGATCATCTGGTCCAGCCTTCTACTCAGCCTGGAAAGGTCAGTAGAGCAGGTTAATCAGGGTTGTGTGCGCTTGGGCTTTGAATATCTTCAAGAATGGAGACTCCACAATCTCTCTGGGTAGCCTGTGCCACAGCAAAGAAATTTTTTCTTATGTTTAGATGGAATTTTTGGTATTTTGGTTTGTGCCCATTGCCTCTCTTCCTGTCATTGGGCACCACTCAGAAAAGCATGGTTCCATCTTCTTTACTCCTTCCCATCAAGTGTTTATATACATTGATAAGATTCCCCTGAGTCTTCTCCAGGAAAATCAGTCCCAGCTCTCAGCCTCTCCTCATATGACAGATGCTCCAGTTCCTTAACCACCTTCGTGGCCTTTCATTGGACTCACTCCAATATATCCATCTCTCTGTTGTACTGGGGAGCCTAGAATTTGATGCAAAACTCACTATGTGTTTCACCACAGCATATCCCCTTCCTTGACCTGCTGGTAACTGTCTTCCTAATAATACAGCCCAGGGTGCTGTTGGACACCCTTGCTGCTAGGGCACATAGCTCATGTTCAACTTGGTGTCCACCAGGATCCCCAGGGCCTTTTCTGCCAAGCTGCTTTCCATCTGGGTGGCATCCAGCCTGTACTGGTTCATGCAGTTGTTCCTCTTCAGGTATAGGACTTTGTACTTCCCCTTGTTGAACTGCATGAGGGTCCTGCCAGCCCATTTCTCCAGACTGTCGAGATCCCTCTGCATGGAAGGACAACCCTCTGGTGTATCAGCCACTCCTCACAGTGTGGTATCATCAGCAAACTTGCTGAGGGTGTACTTTCTTGGCACATAAGTCATTAATGAAGAAGCTAAACAGTGTTGGCTCCAGGATCAATCACTAGGGTACACCGGTGGCTGGCTTCTGAACTTTGCATTGCTGATCTCAAGCCCTTCAGCCTGGCAGTGCAGCCAGCCTTCGCTCCATTCTGCTGTCCATTTATCTAGGCCATACCTCATACGATTTGCCTATGGGGATGTTATAGGAGACAGGTTTAAAGCCTTCACAAAATAAATGATGTTAACTGCTCTTCCCTCATCTACCAAGCCAGTCATCTTGTTGTAGAAGGCTATCAAGTTGGTCAGGCGTGACTGCCCCTTTGTAAATCCATGGTGACTACTCCCAGTCACCTTCTTGACCTTAAATATGTTTGGAAATGGTTTTCAGAAGGATTAATCCCATCATCTTTCTAGGAATTGAGGTGAAGTGGCTGGTCTGTAGTTCCTCGGATCCCCCTTCTCACCCTTCCTGAAGTTAGCAGTGACACTCATATTTTTTTTCCAGTCCTGAGAAGCTCCAAGATTGGCTAGACCTTTCAAAGATTATGAAGCGTGTCCTCACAATGGTATCTGCCAGCTCCCTCAGCGCTGAGTTGGATCTCATCAAGACCCACGGACTTTTGTATGTTCAATTTATTTAAATGTTCCCTAAACTGATCTTCCTCTACCAAAAGTAAGTCTTCACCACTCCAGACTTCCTAACAGGTCTCAAAACCTTGTGATTCCTAAGGGCAAATCTCAACAGTGAGAGACAAGGTGAAGAAGACACTGAGTACCTCAGCTTTTTCCATGTCCTTTTGTCACTGAATGTTCCCTGCCATATTCAGTAGTGGATCTGTATTTTTCCCTAGACTTCCTTTTGCTGCAGACAGACCTGTAGAAGTCCTTCTCACTGTCCTTCACATCCTTTGCTTTGACTTTCCTAAGCCTGCACACTAGGACAGTGACCCTGTGCTGCTCCTGGATGACCTGACTCTACTTCCGCCTCCTGAATGCTTCCTTTTCACATGTGTGTTTAGTCAGGGAGCTCCTTGTTCATCCACACAGGCCTCCTGCCACCTTTGCTTGGTTTTCTGCTTGTTGGCATGGACCATTCTTGAGACTGGAGGAAATGATTCCTGGAAGTCAAGCAGCTCTTCTGGACTCTTCTTCTCTCCAGGACCATCTCCCATAGGATTCTTGCAGACAGATACCTGGAGAGGCTAAAGTCTGCTCTTCTGAAGACCAGGGAACTGTGATCCTGCAGTTTGCCTTGTTCCCTTCTATCAGGATTTTCAACTCCACCATCTCACAGTCACTGCATCCAGGGCTGCCCTGAGCCTTCACACCCTGACCACTTCTTCCTTGCTTGCATCAGGTCCAGCAGAGTGTCTCACTTTTGGACTCCTTGATCATCTGTGTCAGGAAGATATCACCAATGCACTCCACAAAACTCCTGGATTGCTTGTACCCTGTTGTGTTGTGCCTACAGTAAATATTGTGGAGGATGGAGTCCCTCCCTGAGGACTAGGGCTTGTGAACGTGAGAATTCTTGCCTGAAGGTCTTATCTACTTTGATCTTCTTCATCAGGAGGTGTTCAGCAGATACTCACCACAACATAGTGCACATTGGTTTGCCCACTAATCCTGGCCCTTTAGATACCAGCTGGCTCATCACCCACCCCCAGGCAGAGCTCTGTGCATTTCTGCTGCTCTCATGCAAAGGGCAAATCCCCTTCCTCACCTTCCCAGCCTGTCCTCCCTAAAAAGCCTGCATGACCCCATCGCAGCTCTCCAGTCCTGTGAGCTGTCCCACCAGGTCTCTGTGATCCCAGTGAGACCCATAGCCCTGCAACTGCATGCAGGTCTCTTAACTCATCACGTCCATTGCTCATGCTGCGTGTGTCAGTGTAGAGGCACTTCAGAGAGGCACCCAGGCCTGCTGGTTCCCGGGAAAAGCCTGAGAGCTTGCCCTGCCACGCTGTCCCCTTGGCACTCCCACACTATGCTGGAGGTGGACCCCCTCCAGCTCCGCTGTGCTGAATACGAGGCACCTCATTTCGTATCCTCTTTGCTAACCTGCTCCACGCTTCCTCGCTGGGCTGTGGATTGCCATCTCCCTCCCCTGGTCCTGGTGTAAAGCTGTCCTCGCCAGCTTGGCCAGCTGTGTGGCAAACTTACTTTCACTACTGAAAAATTTACAGCTGTGAATGAATTAACATCTTATAGTTAAGTTTGATAGTTTCTGCACAATTCATTATAGATCTTGCTAAAAATTATTCCGGATATTCTCCTTGGCAGCAGTGCAGATACAGGTGTGTATCTCAGTTGGTTCAAATATATTGTTCTCACTGTCGTTCTTGAACTGTCCCTCCTCCCCCAGCCACCTGCCATGTACTTAGTTTATTTCTATAAGGGAACAAGCAGAGATGCGAGGAGCAGGATCCAAAATCTTCCAAAACGAGGTACATGGCAGGTGTCTGGTAAGACAGAGCGTAACTTCACTGACAGAGAAAAAGATACCCCCGTTCCTATGGGCGTTCAAACTGCTGTCACCACTGCACCGCTCCCAGATAGCAGCAGCGTGAAGTTCCGCTCCAGCGCTGTGTCCGTGGCATCAGAGCCCCACGCAGCGAGGCCTGGCAGTACCATGGCACACAGGGCAGCGGCTGCGGGCTCCACCGGCACCGCTCCGTCCCTGCCTGTCTTGGGTGCCCGAGCTATGGGAAGGTGATCGATTCTTGTCGTTACGACGGATCAAAGCACCGTTAAGCAGGCCTGAGCTAGAAATACAGGCTCGGGGGTGCTAACAGAGCACAGCAGCACACACACGCTCTGCTGCTGCGGGGCAGAGAGGCGGGGGAAGGCGGCGTTCGAGCTCCGACAGGTGCGCAGGGAGCAGCTCGGGGGTCGGAGTTTTGGGCTTTTTTCCCCGCGCTTTCAGCCACGCCTCGTCCGATTCCGGCCTTTCTCCCACCGGCCGAAGGCGCCTCCAGCCAGCCGCGCTCTGCCTGCGGGGCGGCCCGCCCAGGCACGGGCACAGACACGGGCACGGCCACGGAGCTCCGCGCCGGGCCGCCCCCGCTGCGGGAGACAATGCTGCAGCCACGCCCCGCCCCTGCGCGCCCATTGGCCCCGCGCCGTTCCCGCATGACGTCACCGGCGGGGCGGGGCGCGGCGCCCGATTTAAGGGGCGGCGTGGGGCGCGGCCGCCGCAGCGGCGAGTGCGGGAGCGGGCGGGGAAGGCGGCAGCAGCGTCGGGAGCAGCGGCGGACACCGTCACCATGCGTGAGATCGTGCACATCCAGGCCGGGCAGTGCGGCAACCAGATCGGCGCCAAGGTACGGGCCGGTGCGGGGAGGGAGGGGCCGCTTCCCGATGTGGGGGCTGCGGGCATCCCGCCCTGGGGGCGCAGCCCCGACCGGCGGTGAAAAGCGGCCCGGGGCTCGCTAAGGCGCCGCGGATGCCACTCCCGTGCCCCCCGTCTCCGGCGGTCGGAGCCGTCGCGGACCTGGGCGGTGGCTGGGGTGCGCCCGGGCTCTGGTTCCCCGCTGCCCAGCCCCCCCCCGTGCAGACCCCCGCTGCCTCGCCCCTCCGCAGCCCCTCGCCGGCTCCTGGGGGAGGGAGCGAGCGGCGCTCGGTGCCACGGAGAGCCCCCTCCCCCGAGCGTGTTGCCATCTTGCAGTGGCTGGAGGGTCTTAAGCTGCTCCTAGACAATGGGAGAAGACCAAGCAGAGCTACCCGGGGGCTGTCACCTTTTGGATGCAAAATGTAAAGGCATGAACTTGTGCTTTGGTGCTCCAGCTGCTCTCTGACCTCAGCAATTCAGCTGCTGCGGCCAGCGAGGCCCTTCTGCACTGACTCACCTTCCTCTGGGCAGCTGCTCTGCTGTGCAAGGGAGTGGTCGGGGTGATGGCATGCACAGGCTGCGCTGCTGTGTGTGATTGGCACTGGCCAGCTGTAATTAGTAATTGCTGTTTTCTCAAAATTTCTTCTAGTTCTGGGAGGTCATCAGTGATGAGCATGGCATTGATCCCACTGGCAGCTACCACGGGGACAGTGACCTGCAGCTGGAGAGGATCAATGTCTACTACAACGAAGCTGCTGGTAAGTGTGCCTGCTTCCTCAGATGCCCTTAAATAAATGGGGCAGGCGTGCCAGCTCATTGAGGCTGGAAATATCCCTGAAGAAGAGCTGTCATCTGCCAGTAACTCCTCTAAGAGAGCTTTGTTCTCAGAATGGCTCTGATAACATGGTAGTCTTGATTGAGACATGTCTTTCCAGTGAGATGTGGGGAGGCTGAAGGGAGCACACTGGGGCTCCTGTGGCACTGGCTGCTGCCTGCGGGGCTGTAACACTGGCACTGGTTTCCCCCCCAGGTAACAAGTATGTCCCACGTGCCATCCTGGTGGACCTGGAGCCTGGCACGATGGACTCTGTGCGCTCCGGCCCCTTTGGACAGATCTTCCGTCCCGACAACTTTGTCTTTGGTGAGTGTGGGATGGAGGAGTCCCAAAGCCGGAGCTCCGCACAGGAGAGACCTGGTGCGAGCATGCGAGTGACCCTGGGGGACATGAATCCCAGTAGCGGAGTGGGGGTGGAGGTGAGGGGTGAAGCCCGTGGGGTGGGGGAGGTGGCATCACCTGTGTCCCTTGGTGGGGCACTAATGTGGCACCTTGCTCTTGGTCTGCCCCGTAGGTCAGAGTGGGGCTGGCAACAACTGGGCCAAGGGGCACTACACGGAAGGTGCTGAGCTGGTGGACTCTGTCCTGGATGTGGTGAGGAAGGAGTCGGAGAGCTGCGACTGCCTGCAGGGCTTCCAGCTGACCCACTCGCTGGGTGGTGGCACGGGCTCTGGGATGGGCACCCTCCTCATCAGCAAGATCCGGGAGGAGTACCCCGACCGCATCATGAACACCTTCAGCGTCATGCCTTCCCCCAAGGTGTCGGACACGGTGGTGGAGCCCTACAATGCCACCCTCTCTGTGCACCAGCTGGTGGAGAACACGGATGAGACCTACTGCATTGACAACGAGGCCCTGTATGACATTTGCTTCCGCACCCTGAAGCTGACCACTCCCACGTACGGGGACCTCAACCACCTGGTGTCGGCCACCATGAGCGGTGTGACCACCTGCCTTCGCTTCCCCGGCCAGCTGAATGCCGACCTGCGCAAGCTGGCGGTCAACATGGTGCCTTTCCCCCGGCTGCACTTCTTCATGCCGGGCTTTGCCCCCCTGACCAGCCGCGGCAGCCAGCAGTACCGAGCCCTGACGGTGCCCGAGCTGACGCAGCAGATGTTCGACTCCAAGAACATGATGGCCGCCTGCGACCCCCGCCACGGCCGCTACCTGACGGTGGCCGCCATCTTCCGTGGCCGCATGTCCATGAAGGAGGTGGACGAGCAGATGCTCAATGTGCAGAACAAGAACAGCAGCTACTTTGTGGAGTGGATCCCCAACAACGTGAAGACGGCGGTCTGCGACATCCCCCCACGTGGCCTCAAGATGTCTGCCACCTTCATTGGCAACAGCACGGCTATTCAGGAGCTCTTCAAGAGGATCTCGGAGCAGTTCACGGCCATGTTCCGGCGCAAGGCTTTCTTGCACTGGTACACCGGCGAGGGCATGGATGAAATGGAGTTTACGGAGGCAGAGAGCAACATGAATGACCTCGTCTCCGAATACCAGCAATACCAGGATGCCACTGCAGATGAGCAGGGGGAATATGAAGAGGAAGGGGAGGAGGATGAGGCGTAAATCCCTGGTGTCAAAGGAACTTCTGTAAAGCAGGCATGTGTACGGAATGACTTCTGATAGTGGTGGTAAAGCATGTTCTCTAGAAACTATGTACCCAATTACCCTCTCTGCACTTGTAACTTTGACAGATTTTTCAATGTAACAGTTCTGAAACCCAGTTATTACAATGTTTTTGTCCTCTAATGTTAAAAGCACATAAAGGCATGAATTCTAGATCATGTTTCCTGTCTTTCTTAACACCTCTATTGGACAAAACATCTATTTGTCCTGTGTGGCAAGAATTTTAATGACATCAGAAATCTTGCAGCACACTCCCGATCCACTGAGGGCTTACATATTCTCAAAATATATGGTTCCCATGCAAATATCTTTCCTGTTTTTTCTTACAGGACTCAAACCTACCTGTAACTTGAATGAAAATGGAAAGCCAGCTAAATCCTAAACAAGGCAAGGACAAACAACATACAACTCTAACTTGTTTTACTATTTAAGTCAACACAGGAAATCTTCCACTTGTCTGTTGAAGTCCTCTGCAAAACGCAGGTGTAAGTTATGCTTTCCTTCTGGCATCAGAAGCAACCTTAAAAGAGAAAATCAAATACTGAATATATATTTTATTCTGTGAGCATAGATAACTAAAATATTTGTTGTCTTTTCCTTGCTCTTGTTTACCTATGTACAGAACTGATGTAACTTTTCTTTAAAGTACTGCCCCTATGTACATGGTTCAAAATGTGAACCACAGCAACGGTTGAAGCAAGAAGCATACAGCTTTCCCCTGCTTTGGGGAGGATAAAATAAGCTTAAAACAAATTTGTCCTAGATCTAGTTTCTGGGAATTTTTCTGGTGGTCTGCAGAGAAGGTAAGATTCCAAAACTTATGTGAGTGGGGATGCATCTTCCAAAGGTATACGAAGTACCTGAGCTATTTTCCCTCTCTGAGAACAGTGGTTGTGCCAGGCAGGCAACACATTTAAGAGATTGCCACAGAAATGTAGATTTGCCAACATCCAAACTTACCATTTGACTTTTATCTAATCTTTCTGCAAAAGACAATCCAAAACTAATACCATTCATCCATCAAAGTGAAAAGGGAAGTTGAGACTCCCTCAGCTATAAAAAAAGGCTTAGAAAAGTAGTATCTGTGAAGAGGTTAAAACTTTGTAATACTGAAATGAGCGTGCAAGGCTAAATGTTATTTGCTATCATTTTCTATCTGGGAAAAACTTTATAGATCAGGTGTGTACTTCTAACGTGGCTTCTTATTGGGGTGGGAAGGTCTCTTTATTTTACACTACCACATACTAAGCAAATTCAACAGAGCTAAAGCCATCTTGGCTGATACTTTGTAATGTTGCCTTCATGTTATCTAAGCCCCGCTACAATAAGGGGATCTTACTTTTGGTAGTGACAAGTGCTATTTTGCCTTGATGGTAAAAAGCAATAGTGTGTGAGCATATCCAGCTCTTCTAGCACTTCTGTCTGAATTTCATTGTCTTTCTTCAAAGACCAAGCAGTGCACAGATGTGCAAACCTATAGCACTATGTATGCTACTATTGGCTACTGCTGTTAAGCCACTGTAATGCTGCTTAACCATGCAAATATGCAGTGATGGCACACTCTACCAGGAGAGAAATAAGCAATGTATCTGCACTACAATCAGCATAAGCTTATTCTATTGCATTGCTAGATAAAAATCAAGGTAAGAAAAGCTGTTGGTAGAAGCATGTATTAATGAAAACATGCTAAATTTAAGGTTTTCTTTCTGCTTCACAATGGAACATGCCATCTCCAGTGCAACAAGGGAAGAAGGGGACCATGTACCTAACTAGACTAATGGTGTTCTCAGAAATTAATAATTTCTTTTCTGGTAAATACACATATAGGGGAGTACCTCAGCATGAAGACATGAGAAGAACCATTTTACATTTTATTAGATAGCAACTTCTAACAGTGTTTCTTTTTCAGCTTGTCTTCCAAAGAGAAGTTACCAGATCCTTGTTTTAGTTTTTTGGAAGGATCTGCCTCAGTATCTGGAATGTTTCAGAGCTCAGTGAACCCCAACAGGATGATAGGTATTCGAAGCAGGGCATGTGGGAGTAACTAAGTAGCAGACATGAAATAAAACAGTTGCATGTGATTGTTAGGAAGGTCTGTTTTTCTCATCTTTCCTCTGGCATAATGCATTTCTATGAACTGTGGGGTTCACTTTGAGATAAATATATCACTCAACTCTTCAGAGACTACACCAATGAAATAGTTCCCCACATTCTGTATTCAAAAAAAAAAGAAAAAAGGTCTTGTTCTCCTAATTCTTTTCTTCAGAGTTAATCAACACAGTCTATTATTAACTAGTAATGGAGCTCTTGAACTTATGTGCAAATCTATGAAGAAAATTCTGCTGGTGAAATCCCAGCATTTTATAGGAAGCATTTCTGGAATTCTCAAATCAAGCAGATGGTGCCCTGATGTTTTTATAAAGTACTATCTCTGAGTGTAGTTGTATATTTTTTTTCCTCATTCTGCTTTTAAAAACACTGAAAAATCATGGGACAGTGGGAAAAACAAAATCTTTGAAGAGGTTATTCACATCAGTATCTTGTGCTTCTCTCTAATAACTGGGAATCTCTCTTCACTCATGGCATCCAAGTTCACTGCTCTACTGAATGGGACAGAAATGAGGTTTCTTGCAGCAAAAGGATTGCACTGGCCATAACAGAAACAGAGAAGAAATTTGCTTGTTTCTATAAATATTAGGGATTTGTTCTGAGTGTGAAGTGGAAAGAGGAAAAGAATTTTATTTGGTTTCTCTTGGAAGACTAGGAAAGGGCTTATTAAGATATTGTACTGCTTATATTGCAAGAAAGGTTCAGCTATGCTGTTTGCATTGTAACTTGCTAGCGTAGTTTAAAATAGCTCTGTTTGTGGCAGAGACAACTTGTCCAAAATTATTTTTTTTTTACACTGTGGGTTTGAACTGCTTCATTTCTTCAACAATGGTTTAAAAATACTCCATCGTGTAACTTACCGAGAGTCTTTGATGTGCTTATGAATGTATTCTGCATGAGCTTGTGGAACCAAAGGGTCTTTCTCACCGTGAATTATAAATGTGGGACATTTAATATCTGGCAGCAACTCTTGGCAGATATTACCTAGGGAGAAAATAAATGAAGGTCACGCTTTGTTTTAAAATAACATGAAAGACTGAAACTACTTCTGTAAAGGACTGTGAACTCCACTGGGTTCTAGTTATTACCTCTCCTTGTGAATAGCACACAGTTAGTCTTCAGGACTATAATTAACATTTCTTTCTCCAAAACGTTACTTCACTGAAATCTGCTTCATTAATGGATACTAGCACAAATGGATGGAGGGAATGAAGTACTTCTGTCCCACATTTCCTCCATGCTCTCTGACTGTTCAAAGCAAATACATGCATCTCTTTCCTGGCTTTGTTATTTTCAGCCTTTGAAGTGTTATGGCCTTCCTACGTTAATGCTACATTTTGTTACATCACTTGTCAGGTTATGAGATTGGCTGCTTTTATCAACAAGTTAACTTAGTTTATACTCATGCCTGCGTTCCACCTTCCAGACCCTTTGCTGTCTGCAATGAATAACCATTTAATACAAATAGTACTAAAACTATTCAGAGGTTATTTTCCCCATTCATCTTATAGAACCTTGAGAATAATTTTATGCTTACTAGTCTTTAATCTCACTAGAAGTAATTGTAATGCTTTTCCTTAAAGACTATTCTGTTCCCAATTCCCTCCCTTTCTTTTTTCCTCATCCCTTAGTAACCCAGTTTCCAAACTCTTTGCCTAACTTCCCATGCTTGTGCAAGAGAATCTTTGGGCAAAACATACTTGGTGAGTATTATGTTCCATTTATCTTTGAGCTAACTTTGTCCTGCTTGTAGTTGTCTCCTTGCAGCTACCAACAGCCATACAGTTAATGCTCACATATGCACGTTTTCCTTAGCTCTAAAGTCATGTTTCACGGAGGTTTTTCCAATTGTTTGGTTATATAGTCTTAGCTTGCGGTTCTACTGGTTAAACATTTTCATTTAGTACACTTCACCCATAGTCCTCAAACACCTGCACAAATGTTGACTGTTTTTCAGAACAAACAACAATTTAAACAATTTAAATTATTCACCTAAGGATGCAGTTGGCAATCAAACTATTATTTCCTAGTTTCCAGTCCTAAAACTGTTTTGTACTATAACCACTGGATTATATTTACTCCAAAACCACAGAACAGCAAGAAGAATCTTGAATTTTGCAGCTTTATGCAACTTAGTTTCATTAAGTGTTGGTACCCTCTAAAATTTCGTTTCCTATGGCATTTCACACTAAAAGCTGTCACATTTAGGGCAAATAGTCTATTTATTAAAAAGAGCTTGAGTTGAGATTTTGACCAACAAAGGCTTTGCCATCTTATCTTGGATGTGTTTTATTAAACCCTTTTCTTGTATTTGACATATCTGCACCCTCTGTGCATTGGGTCTTAACTTTAATTCCAAGGAGGCCTGCTTATAGTCTAAATCACCAGCCCCAAGCTACACCTGGAAAAACCTGCAGTCTGATGGTTGTTAATCTTTTTTAGCAAACATTAGGTTTCTCCCAATATCTGACCTAGTTACAGCATCTAGGTAATTCAGCTCCTTGTTACATGTCTCCAGGTGGCTTCTTATTTACAGTCACTCCATCTCATAGCGTCTGAGGCATGTGCAGGCAGTAAAAGGATGTCACAGCCAGAGTTTTACCAGCCTGGGCTTTGGACTTAGGAATAAACTAGTTTTAAGGAGATGTATTCAAGAAAGGGTAAAATAAAATCAGATCACAATTTATCCAATCACTAGCACCATGTTGCTGATACCTTGCAAAGCTTTACGAAAAAAATACAAAATGATGGAATGCTTTCCCTGTAGCACCTGCTGCTCGTTAATGTATGTTACCTGTCTTTCAATATGAGAGCTACAGGAAAATATGTGTGAGAATTACAGACTCTTTGTTTTATGTATTATGTATTTCTGCTTTTGGCAAATTAAAAGCAATTTTCCTGTGAATAAAAACAGAACTGCAAGTTATTATTCATGGTAGTCTTGGCTGCAAATGTCTGCAATTGCAGAAATCTTCAGAGATAAATGCTTTATATTGTCTTGCTTAACTATTCTTTTTAGATTTTTAAACACCTAAGCTGCAACAATAGTGGTCTTTAAATGTGTTTTGTTAATTCTGAGTTCTCAAAATCTGAACTTCCTTCTTTTCTAACTCATATACTACTAGCTTTGAAATAGTGCTTCAGCTCCTGTTTGCAGAGCCTGGAATGAACAGGCCTCGCTCTTGGGATATCTTAATGATGTCACCAAAAGGTAATCCTTCCACACTGACAGAGGAGAAAAAAGCTTGAGCAGAATCCCTCCTGTTCAGTCTGCACAAAAGCAATGATTTAATAATGTAGTTTTGTGGTGGAACAAGAGGAGACTCATCAGCTAATGCTTCCCATAAACGTGTGTTCCTCCTGTACCTTGCTGATTCTGTGAACCATCTATCAAGTAATTGCTTTATTCATGATTGTGAGTCAGATTGAGCTTTTAATGCCATACGCAGAGTCCTTCCTTTACTGGCTGCTAGGAATACTATTAGATTTTTATCCAGAACTGTCTGCTACTATGATTTCTTCAGTTTAACATTGTAAAAGCCTTACCATCTGATTTTTCAGCAAAGCGAGATATTCCATCTACCCAAGCCTCACAGGTTTTTGCGAAGTAGCTATGTCCATACATCTCTTCCAGTGGTTTCTTGACCTTGTCACTCCATTTTGAAACATCTCGGATGCCTACAAAAAATAACATTGAAATATGTTGTCCTTTCTGGCAACAAGATATAACCCAGTACTGTCAATCTAATTGAGTAAGTTTTCAAACCAGACCACAGACTTGTATTTCAAACTTGAAACCATACTGAAATGGTGTTAAATAATTCATAGTATGGAAAGGTTATAAAAAAAAAGTAGTTTTACGATCTCTGCTGGGGTTTTCCTGAGTTGCAGAAGACCATTTTGTTGTTAAGGTCACATGGAAAAAAAGTAATCAAAGGACTCAGTCCTAAAACTTATGATGTTCCTGTTTGGAGGGCTTGCAGAAGGAGAGAGCTCAAGGAGGCACCTTGTGTATGAAAAGGGGACAGTTTTATAACAGTGTGCCAGAGCTGGAAATTCTTTTTCATGTCCTTCAGCCTTTTGCTTTGGCTCATGGATGGAAGTTCTTCCGTGGCTCCTACCAGTATTCTGAGGAAGGAAGCTCTTACTAAGGCATTCCAGCAGGCTGACATCATGGTACATTTGCCATAGTCTTACAGAAAAACAAGCAACTCTACATAGTAGAATCCTGTGACTCATGGCAGGCTAGCTAAAGCTGTACAAATAATCTGACATTCTAGCTATTTATTTATCAGATTTACCTTTTTTTTTCCCCTTCTAAAATTCTCAGTACTGCTCACAAATCAGATATCCACAAGGGTGACTTTCACTAAACTGTATTTCAGCTGTAGAGCTTTGTATTGACAAAGCCCAAAACAATGTTGGCATAGCAGAGTACCTGAAAGAGACCTGAAAAGTACTGAATCATCACACAGCAATACATGGCACTAGCAAAGCTTTTAATTGGTTTAAAATGGGAGTTAAGGGAAGAAAGGAGTGAGGTGTTAATGAACAAATTGAATCTGTTCAGACAAATAAGCAAGGTAGCAGTGATTGAAAGTGTTTTATAACAGCATCTGATTGGAAATGAGTTTGCTCACCCCAGGCTAACTGTTACTGAAAAGGTGTTTCCCTTATAGAATTTACTGGTTTATTCTTGTAGCTGGCCTTAATTTAAAAAGGAGGAGAGCCAATACTGAAAGGACACAGTTACCAAATAAACACATTTCTCTCCTCCCAAAGCTTCCACAGCAGCTGAGATGCATGATGGGCCAGCTGTGGGAGGTTTGCACTGCAATCCTCTGAGCCCCATCACCCAGAAAGAGATGCTGAAAGCAGAAGTCCACGAAGGGGTCAAAGGTCAGAACTGCTGTGGTTGCTCTGTGTTAAGTAAGTCTTTAAATATTTTTTTTTTTACATTTTAGCCTGTTGGCTGATACTAAATGACATGCATTTCGTAATTATGTAATAGAAACTTTGTAAATATAAATGCATGTAAAGAAATAAAGCAGCACTTTCACAGAGCTAAAAAGCATTTTGCTCACTGAACTAAAAAATATACTACTTTGCCACCAATGAAAGTGCTTTAGTATAGGTGAGGTAAGTACACATGTGCAATACATACATTTGTACTTTAGCTGAAGCCAGACAGTCAGATTTCACAGGTGGTATAAATCAAATTCCAATCATTAAAATGAAACTACACTGATTTACAGTTGTTGATGGCTGCATGGTTAACTTCCAATTTCTAACTTGAAAAAGAAGCATGGTCCCTTTCTGAGTTCACTAGCAATTTTTGCTATTTTCCTTTACAGTAACAAGTGATCAGATTCTATTTCATATGAGTAGAATAAGGATCAGAAATCCCATGTTTCTTTACTTTGCAAGGGTTTTCTAATCACAATAATTAAGTTTAAAGGAATGCAAATTAGCAAGGCATCCTGGGACACTTACTTGAATGATTCATTTTCTTTCTGAACTCAAACGGTAACTTATGAGCTTGTTTTCTTACTGTCTATATATTATATAGTCCCTGGAGACAAAAGATGTTGTGTGCTACCCCAGTGATTTTCTCTGGACTTTGTTTAAAAGGCTGTGCAAGATGTGAGAAAAGAAATTGAGCCTGGGGTCAACAGTATTATTTGGAATTTATTTTTAGGAATTTGTTACAGAAAAACAACCTTGAATTTCTGAAAACTACTGATAAGCTGTTATAACATGTTTTTCAGCAGTGTGGTAGGGACTTGTTAAAAGATCTATTATATTACCCCTAGGGTAACTTATGGAGTTTCTCACTATGATTACTCTACCCCTATACTTACAACTTAGTGAATTTTATGTCCTGCTCCTTAAGTTTGTGTCCTCAACTCTGTCTCCACTTAGCTGCTACATGACTAAGATCCTTAGGTCAAGAAGAAATGAAAATAATTAATTTAGGGTACAATATTCCGTTTGTACATACCATTATAAATTCTCACATCCTCTTGAGTAACACTGGCATTTGCTCCCCAGACAACCAGCTTATGGATAAGAGTTGGATACTTGGCAGCTGCAATGAGTGCTGTAATTCCACCATCACTCCAGCCCAGCAAAGAGAACTTCTTAAACTTCAGTGCCTTGATTTGTACAAGAAAGTTATATGCAAATCGTCAGCTGGTTTTACAAATAAATATCAAATACTTCTTGAAAACTAACTGTACAGATTTAGATACAACACTACATAGTTGAACTACTGTTAGCTTTCATAATTAGAAAATGTAATTTTCCTGCTATATATAAAAATATTTAAGAAAAGGTCAGAAAGTTAGAAAACAAGAAATTATACCAGCCCTTCCAATTTTCTACAACTACTTAATGGAACAGGCAGTAGCAATATTAGATTCTTTCTGCATTTAAAAAAAAAACCCTCTTGAAATTAAGAAATGTTTATTTACAATGAGGAGTTAAGACCTTATCAGAGAGCCGAATGTATCAAGAATCTGTGGATTCTCTTGGTATAAAGTTGGCAAAGACTACCACAGTGTGGGATGGCAGACAATCCAAGACCAAAATGAACTTCAGAAAAAGGAAAGTTTAGGACTTTAAAAATGGAACCCAGTGATGTAATTTACTGATGGTAGCTGAACTAAAAAACCTCAAACCAAACAAACAACAGCTCTGTAACAACAACAAAAACATGCTTACAGTATTTGCTACAGGATTTTATCAAATTTTAGTGCCTAATTTACATTTTCTGAAGCTTTTAAGTATACATTTTAAATATTGCTTCACAGTCAATTGCAATTCAAAACACTAATAACGAAATTTCTCCTTCTTGAAAAGGAAGGCTCAGGGCAAAAAATATGACAGCCAAGACCTTAATTCATTCTGACTTGTACAATGCTTTCCACTAGAATTTGAAACTCATGTTTCCTCATATAGCACAACCTGTGGTAGTGGGTACTGGCAGCAACAGGATTGCATGTGTGATAGTCAGTAGGCAAATGGTGGGGTGGGGAAGGTAAAGGTAAAGGCACTCAGGAGAAAATGCATCTGAAGGTTGTACAGGGAAAATAGTTAAGCAGTACTTGCGGTTTTGCATACAGAAGCCTCAGTCTGTGAACTCTTTTGGAAACAAACATAAAGGTTTCAAAGGGGTTTTGGGGGGATTGATTGTTGGTTTTTTTTTTTGTTTGTGATTTTTTTTGTTTGGTTGGTTTTTTGCTTGTTTTTTAGAAATTACAGTCTTTTAGATGCGATTAAGGAAGATATTGTACTTTTGAAGGAGAAAGATCAAGTTCGTTGAATGAGTTGCTCTGTTCCTTGACATTTTGTTGTTGGAAGTCCAGGCCTGCTTTCTTTGGACAGAAGAAAGCAAAAATGCAGGCAATGAGAGAAACAACTACAGAGAAAAAACAGTTTCTAAACTGCTTGTAAACTCCATGCTCAAGTAAGGCATAACTTTATCAGTCAACTTGATACCTATTAGCTTTTATCACTATAAGGCTTTTCTGGTTTTGGCTTCTTCCTTGGAATTAGGTTCACTGTAGTGTTGCTCAATACTAGATTTCACTCTGTTAAGCTATAATTACTAAACAGAAGAGAAATAAGGTAGGCAAAAGAAAAGAACATGTAAAGTAAGATCTGTCAGCAAGAGAAGAGAACCTTGAATCTTTGCAGCTTGTCACAAGTTGGCCCTAGCCTGCCTGAAAAGTAGTTTCGTGCTGCTGAAGGGTTACTGATGTCTTGGCAAGATTCAGGAGTTGGCAGCAGTACTTGTAAAGCTCCAGTTTTTGCTTTGGCTGCTGCTGTTCCCCTACCACCAATAGCAAATTACGGATCTCAAAATTGGCTAATAGGTGGAATAGCAGATTAAGATTTTTGTTCTTCATGTCAGGTCATTTGCCAGTGCTTCAACCGAGATCGGCTTGCCTCCAGTATTTCTCTTGTTTACTAGCCATTATCTTGATGCATTCTTTGGATTTTCTCAGGATGCCTTTCCAGCAGGAGGAATTTAATTTATCCTTTGCAGCCTTCCAAAAAACAATGTGATGTAACAGATGTGTTGGATATGGTATGCATGTCTGCTTGCTTTAATCTTCAGTCACTTACAGTACAGGCCTTTATTATCAAACATTGGCAATAACCTGAGAGCTGGTTGCACAGCTCAACCCTGTGGGTGATTTTGTGCTGGCTCTATCCTGTAAGTGAACAAAATCTCTTTCAAAATCACCTCCTCTATCCAGGCCTATGTGAAATGCAATCAAATGATTACACATGCTGTGACAGAAGTAACTTAAAACAGTGAGTTGCAATACAACAGCACTCTGCACTGCATGTTTTCACTGGATCACAGGGAGTACATCACAAGGGTTGCAGCTGATCTACAAAAACTTGGAGAAGCCCAAGCTCATACTTTCGCTGAGACTGTAGCTCTGAAGAGTAAGAACCTCTTAAATATCAACTCTAATTATTTTCACAATTATTTTTCTAATGCTAATGGACTTTGTTAGCATTAGACATTGGGATGGAGTGCAGCAAAGTGGATTTATTTGCATTATACTCCTTTTATTTCAAGCAAACTCCTTCACAGAACATATACAGTGATACAGGGCAGTGTCAACTGCATCAAGGTGCTAAACACTCTGCAGAATTTTAGCTTTTGATATTTCACAGAAACCCTGCAGCACTCACAGCTCCAGCAGAGACCAGAATCTGAAAAAGCGCTTCTGAAGGCTCACCTGTATGGATGGGTTTTTTGGTCAAGTGTAGGCCAGATGATGTATGTAAACCACACATCCTTATAAAGCCTTCTGCAGGAGTTATGACTTTGTTTTATTCTGGAAATTGTAGTTGGGATGATTCCTTGGGATTTGTGCTATCGTTTATGTTATGCTAAAATAGAAGCAAGTTACCCAGGCTTGGGAAGATTTTAATAAATTATTAGTATATGCTTGTATCAATAAACT
This sequence comes from Falco punctatus, assembly GCF_963210335.1. Classification (NCBI taxonomy): domain Eukaryota; kingdom Metazoa; phylum Chordata; class Aves; order Falconiformes; family Falconidae; genus Falco; species Falco punctatus. Next base: position 92,507,574 of record NC_137582.1, on the reverse strand, counting down.
TCTTCAAAAAGCTAGGATGCTATCTCTTATTTGTTTTGGCAGCTTTAGAGATTAGACAGGCTGCTGTCCTGTTTGACTGGAAGCTATATGGTTAGGTTATCTTTGGGGACAGCTCTGTTTTCTATTTTATGTTTATTAGTATTTGAACAGAGGCAGGAAAGGGGGTTACAACCATTTAGGCTGAAAGTTTGTCACCTATCCATGGCAGCATCTTTGGGTTTTTGTTGTTTGGGGTTTTTTTTGTTAGTGTAGCAGAAAAAAATGGTGATTTATGTGCTGAGGTTGCTTTTATGGTTAGAGGGCAAAACTGTGTCTTAACCCTGATTCTGTTGTCAGACTTGTTTTGCTACGCAGAATACTCCAGGAAGGCTGCATTTCTAGTTTCAGATGGGTTTCTGCAAGGTTACTGCTTATTAGAGAAATATAGTTGGATTGACTGCCTGAATGTTGTCTCATATTTTTGGAATTTTAATGCTCTGCCAACTTTCTTAACACGGCCAAAGAGACTGTATAGCTTAACGTAACAAAGCCAAAATATTAGTTAAAACTAAACCAGAAAATAGTGTTAGCATAAGGACAGAATAAAAGAGGAACACAAAAACACAGATTTGAAATTCTGCAAGATGGAGAAGTAATAACAGCTTTAGATCATATGCTTTATAGTCACAATAACTCTATTTGTTATTAAGTTCTATTATGATCACAGGAACCCTTTGATTTCCCACAAAATTTATTTCAGTAATATGCTGTAAAATGGGAAGAGTCAAGTTAATTTTTAGAATGAAATGTTTCTTGAAATGGCATTTTGCTCAAGGCAAAATGCCAAGGTTCTATTAGCTAGAATATTTTCGAAGAGCCTTTCACTGTTGTAATCCCTTCAGTTAAACCATTTAGCATAGACTTTGGTTTTTATATAGACTTTACCTAAACTTACATGGTTCTTGGCTGAAAACTTCTTAGGGCAGGGTCTTGGAATAAGAAGTTATTGCTTTATAATTAATTCCCACTGCTGAACGTCTATGTATCTTGCAGAAGAGGTGGAAGAAGAAAATATTTTCCAGAGCAGCGTGCATCTGCTCAGTTTTAAGCCTTCACTTTTGTGCTCTTTTGCATAACTTGCTGCCTGCTGGAAACAGCCTGCTTAACAGTACTCTTTCCTCCTTCTCAAAATTTAAGGAAAACAGCTTTTAAATATATGTATATGAAAAACAATAAAATCTCAGAATAGAGTTACCTGCATAAGATCCACAGCATCTTTTGCATCCCTCTCAAAGAAATCTGGAGGAAAGTCTCGAGATGGAGGAATGGACTGTCCATATCCCCGAGGATCCCAAGCAACAATTGTGAAAAGTTGCTTATTCATAGACTTAAGTTGTGGTCCAAAATCAGTTTGACCACTCCCTGAAACATCATCATTTTTCAGTTATAGTAACCACCACAATACAGACATAGTATACATACTCTAAATGGAAACCCAGGGAAACTTGTTTCTTAATTCTAAAAAAGAGATTATCCATCAACTGAAGTACACTTTATCTCTAATTGTAACTAAACATTGCAACTCTCAGACAGGAAATACCACAATAAAAATCTTCAGAAATATCTGCAATGTGCTCAGAGTAAACCATTTCTGGCAGGTATGTAAGCTCATAAAAAACTGTGCTCTACACAGATGCTTTAATACAGAATCTTAAACTGGGTTACCTGGGTAGGGATTTTTCATTAATAGATTTACAGCACTAGCATGGTCATTGATTATTTATCTGGACAGCACAGGTGAAACTGAAGGGGAAGGAATATACTGACTAGTTACAAATCTGTAGGTGAAAAGCACTATGTAAGACAGTTTTTCTTACTCAATAAAACATTTATATGAGAATATTAGTGCTTACAGCTGAGCTTCAAATACTTGTTGCCTGAGGAGACAGTGGTGACATGAAAGCATAAAACTGTAAATTTTCATTTTTCTAATATGTGTCTTACCAAAATAAGCTAAATGCAGCCATTTTTCTCATGCAGAACAGTTTTTTTTATTGATGGCTCAGATCTTCAAAGGATTGAAAAATTAAGTACTCCAATCTATTGTGCTAAGCTACCTATGAGCGCTAGCATGAAGGTAAGACTGCAATTTATTTCTTATTTGCATTATGTTCATGTGGTAACAGTATCACATGCTACTTGATTAAAACCTGTTCATATCTAATATATTCAAATGATGTAAATCAAATATCAAATTGGAAATCCATCATTATATTAAAAAGGCTATTTAAGGGTATTTAAGATTTTTTTTCTGTTTACTTGGAGAAACATGTCCTCAGAACCTTCCTCCTTTATCATGAGCTAGTTTAAATAATAAAAGAGGCTGTGTATAGCATGCTGTGATGAGCAGACTACAGCCTGGCATGATGTCTTGCAACACCAATTTATATCTAAAGATATATATATATATAGTCAGAAGCAAAATATCGGGTTGTTTGAAAAATACCAGTGCAACCTGATTAATATTAATCACATATTCCTAGATAGGCTTTGTATGAACCTCTGCATTATCATGCACATACTTGTTCTACTATTTTTTTTTGTAACTTAAAAATTAAACAAGGCTGAGAGCATATCTGAATGCTGTGTTTTCTTAGTATTTTTCTAGTTAGAAAGAGAAGCATCCTTTTGTTTTAGTGCAGTTTATAGAGTCTAAAGACTAATTAATTTTGTTGACCTAAAAGCACTTATCTTGCTGCCACAACACACTTAGTACTGGTATAAAATAATACTGCAAACAGTTATCAGTACAAAGGGAAGAAGTATGTGTCAGAATGTGTCGCCCTCAAGTGCTGCCCAAAAATATTAAACCATAAACTTAATAATGGTAAAGAAACCAAGCTTAACTATTACTGCTTGTAATAATGCTAACTGCATGATAGCAGTGTACACCTAACAGTAATAATATTATTCAGAACAGAAGCAATATGTTATTTCAAGACTTAGCATTGGCAACATGATTACTAGTTTAAAAATCTCTTAAAAATTATTAGGTTAAAACATATGATTGCTAAAGAACCCCTAGCATTAACTTTTTTCCACTCTCCCTTTGAGAACTCTTTGAAAGAAAGAACCACTTCATGAAGACTTGAAACTGTTGATGCCAAGAACAAATGCTTCCTGCTCTTCAGTTCTTGACATTCTGTCATCTTGATCCAGCAATTCAGTTAAGCATGAGCCCAACTCTGAGCACAGTAATGGTCCTACTGAGAGCCTGCCATGAACTGCTAGTAAGTCAGATCAGCTCTTCAGAGCTGCAAGGACCCAGGAAAAAAGCCCGAATTAATTTTAAAGGGTTATTATCAAAAGCAGTGGTCTCGATGGGCAGACACCACTTAGCTACCACAACCTGTTGTCCATCTCAAAAAGCCATTAAGAACCTTAACGATGTTGCCCTTAATAACCAAAACATGAAAATACATTTTTAAGCAAAAAAGTAAGTCTCAACTGTTCCTTTTTCACTATAATAAACTGCAAGTGCTGCATTATGTCTATTAATTCAGTTGGAATGCACCTAGTTCCTAAAAAGGAATGCATAATTCAGTCTGTGTAACAAATATAGCTGACCTGATTTTTCTCTCTCCTCTGTTATTTTGCACCTTGTGCAGCTATTTGCCACCTGTGCCAGACACCCCCTCTGTGCGCTTACATCCAAAAGTGCAAGTGACTACTACACAAGCCAAGACATCGTGTAAGAAGTGTCTGGTGGTACAAATGACAACTTTAAAAACTGTTAACTGATTGTAATAACTCTGCTGTTTCTTATCTGTTGTATGTGTAGCACTTTTTTAATAACAGTGCTCCACAACCAGGTGTTGAACATATTACAAAATAGTTTTGTGCATTCTGTATTGAGACTGGATGGTGAAAGAGGTGGTTGCTTTACAAAGATAAGACAAAATCTCCAGACCTAGCATTCCGGGAAGCAGAAGAACTGCATGGCTTCCTTCTCCTGTCCGCTGGTAATGCAGGTGGACTCCATTCACTTGAATTTTGGCAGATGTTATTGAAGTACTAGGGATGGGGGAAGGAGAGAGAAATAGGAAAACATTCAGACAGTTAATTCTCATTACTGCATGGTCATTCAAGGAATACAGAATAATTACTTCTTCTAGATATTAACAACAATACAGTGAGATTTAAATGGTTCACTTGCCTTTCATGGGTGAGCAGAAGACTAAATAAAAGATCTGTCAGAAGCAGAGAAGTATTCAGTTGTGACCACTATTTGTGACCACTATGTAGCTCTGGTACTTAAGTTTCACAAATGTAGTTAAATGACTTAAGTTAAAGGGGAGGAAAAAAATGTCTTGACTGTGCAAAAAGGGGAATATGTTTTATTAGCAACTTTACATGGCTACAGAAATGTACTGAAAAAAATACATTAGAGAGGAGAAGCCCCATTCTGTCACAATATAACTTTTGAAATGGCTAGCATTCCCCTTGTTATTATTGAACTGTGCCTCTCACAGAGGCTCAAAGAAAACACAATCTATTGTGACTGTTCCTCATGAACCAGACGGTCTGCAATGAAAACCACCTTGCACTGAGATAAGAGTGGCGAAGCATCTGGTAATAATATTTCTGTCAGTGTAGTCTCAGCAGGAGATACTGCTTAATTGGAAAATACCATGTGACCAAAACCTCTCACCCTCTGAAGAAGTATCACAGAAACCAACTGCATAGGCCACCCTCAGCCCTAACACTTAAGCTCCTACATTAACCTTCAGTACAAAGCAAGACGTAAGTGTGAATGCAAACAGGTACCTTGAAATACCATGTCTAGATACAAACAGCTAGCAAGAAAGCAGAAGTAGCATAGATTGAAGGTATCTTCTTAACAGTATAAACCATTGCATCTGCTCTCCCAAGCAACTTTGTGCCCTAATGCAAGACATATTTTCAACAACCTAATTTTATTTAAAGGTAGCACTATGCTAAAAATTTTGCCATTTGGTTACCTAATGGTTAATCCTCATTCCTTGCACTTCCCAGTTTACCTAGACTGAATATTCTTGCCCTATGAATTCAATCAATGTGAATTTCACACGCATACAGCAATGCCGTTTTCCAGTCTTAGATGCAACCACAATCTATTCCATGGTAAGCACTGTGCAGTTTCTTAAATATTCAATTTTAACATGTAAATTCTGAACTACTTAAAGCACATAAGCATAGTCTCAACCATATAGAGTTTAAAATGGTGAATTAAAGGTAAAAAAATCCCAAAAACTTAAACCCTTCTCATAAGGAAAATGAAAATTAATAGTAGTTTGCAGACTCAGGTCCCCAGCACATAAGCAGCAGTTAAACCACAGAACCTGTTTAACACAAAGCCATTTGGATTTTACATAAAATCTTGGTCTACATAACCAATCATGCCACATGCTTAAATATAAGCTGTGACTGTGCAGAACAGGATCAGCTCTTTCTACCTGTGCAGATCCAATTTGAGAACTGGAGTACAAATGCAGATCTGTGGCAAGAATCCAGTTCAAAGAAACTATGTCATTATAACTTCAGTGAGTTTTGCTGAATAGTTTTGAAAATGTGATTAAATTAATTATTAGTTTGACTGTAATGTTGAACCTCCTCTAAGTCCATATATCACACCTTAAGTGGCTATATACTTCACAACTTGAATTCTGAATGTAGCATTCAGATGGCCTTCTTACTCCCTTTTTGAACATCTGACTTTTGCTTTTTTCTATTTCTAAAATAAATATATATTTTTTTCTTGAAACACCATATTTTGTTTTGTCATTAATTTCAACATATTGTTTTATCATAGCTCTCACCACAGCAAATTAGCACCTTGCTCTTATTAGATTTTATAAGAATGTGATTTTTTTTTTCTTCCAATTAATAACTGCCAAAAGCATTTCCAGCTCCTAACAAAACAGATTTATTTATTTATTTATTTTAGGATTAATTATTAACATCAGGAGCTTGAGAATTTTGCTGAGTTTGTGACACTTTTCTGTTCTTGGATTGTTCCTCAGTGTAAAGTCCAGTGACATCCAGGAGTTTCACATGAAGAGTATTTTCAATACTTTCTGGAAAAATTTCTAAACAAATTAACTGGGCTTTTTTACGTGCTGAAGAACTGTACTGGAACTGGCTATACCTAAGGCAGATTTGGTCTTCTCCACACCAAATTTCTGTGAATCTGAAATCAATTCAGTGAGCCTGCCAGCCCGATGACTTCTGTCAAGGTTTCTTAAAGACTGTATTTTCTATTCGTTGGCATAATCAGAAAACATGTTAAAACAAAACACACCCCCCCTGCTATTTTGTAACTGAACTAGTGCAAGGCCGCTCCACCTCACCGCTGTGAAGCGCAGCTTCACCTGGCAACTGCCCTGTGCTCCAGCGCCCTAGCCTCATCTGCGCGGGGAAAACAAAATGATGGTATTATGCTTTCCTTAATAGGATTTGCGGAATAAGCAGGAATAAGCAGTATTATACGTTAGGTGTATGTATTCTCTTAGCGACCTTCGGGAAGCACCTGATGGGCAGGCGGCAACGGGCTGGCGGGGGAGGGTGGCAGACGCCGGGGGAAGGGGCCGCGGAGCCCTGCAGCCTCCTGGCACCACAGCCGAGAGCTCGTCCCTCCCCAGCCGGCCCGACCTCCCCGCCTGACAGTGGGCACCTCAGAGTCCCTCCCCGCACCTACTGTGCGCCCCCTCGGCTAAAACACCTCGTCCACCCCGGCCCCCCGATGACACCCGCCCGGCCTGCCCAGTACTGCCTTCCCCAAGGCCGGGGCGGAGGGGAGGGACCAGGGCGCTGGGGAGCGGGGAAGGAGGCGGCTGTGGTTTTTACCCGTAGGAGGCAGCCGGTCCCCGGGGAGCGAGCGGCGCGGCCCGGGCTTGAGGCTGCAGCAGCAGCGCCCGGAGGGCCCAGCCCGCGCTCCGTTGAGCCATTTTGCCTACGGAGGCCGTCCCTCCCCGGCGGGGCGGGCTGCCGCCCTGCCCTGGCAGCGCCGGGCCGCGCCGGGGCGTGGAGGCCGCGACCCGGGCGGGTCGGAGGCGCCTGTCAGCGAGCTGCGCTGGGCGCTGCGGCCGGCACGCAGAGAGGTGCCCGGGGACCCAACAGGCACTTCGGCCGCCCCGGCGCTGCAGCCCCGTTCCCCGACCGGCGGGGGGGAAGGCGGCCGGCGGGACGGCCCGCGGTTGCCCGTGCGCTGATTGGCTGCCGGCGGTGTCACTCAGGCAGGGCGGTAACGCCGGCGGCCCTCGCTGAGCGGGGGGTTGGGCGCCTCGGCTTCGGCGCCGCCGCCGGCCGGGGTTGGCGGTCGGTCCCTGACGAGGTGGGTGACCTCCGCTCCGGCTGGGCGGTCCGGTGGGTGCCTTCGGTCTCCCACACCAGTGCGATCCCTGATCCCACCTGCCGTCCCCCGAGAGGGGACGCGCTGCCCGCCTGGAGGGCAGGAGGCGGGGGGTCAGGGCCCTGCCCGCTCCTGCCGGCCCGAGAGGAGAGCAGCGGCCGGCCCTGCGGCGGGTGGGCAGCCGCGCCGCTGGGACGGGCAGTGGGGCGCTGCGGGCGCCTCCGTCCTCACCCTGACACAGCCCCAGGCGAGGTGCCTACAGCGAGCGGAGTCCCCTGCTCTGGGAGATACAGGGGCCCAAGAGTGAGCTGCACCTCCAGCTTTGCCCATGACGCAAGAAGCTCCATGGACTGTGAGAAAACCAAAGACAAGGTGGTCGGTCATCAGCAACTCCAGGTCTGCCTGGAGAAAAGCTCCTTGTGGGGCTGGGGCAGTTGGGACAGTAAGGGCAGCTCTGGGGTCTGCAGCTCCCCTGAGGTGATGCCTTCAGCATGCTGACCCCAGGCCCCTGACGGGGATCGTTAACTGCCTCACCAGTGTTCCTTGTATGTCCTGCTTGTGGGAACAGCACGCATCTCCTGGCGCAGGCTTTGGCCTGGCAAATGCCCATACTGCCCAGGGCCAGCCACCTCTGGAGCAGCCTGGCTGCCTTTGTTCACCACAGCACTTGGTGTTACTTTCCTCTGGACCTTCTCACAGGTTGCTCATAAAGCACCAAGGAGACTGACGGCTTTCTCCCATGTCTGCTTTCCAAGTGTGGAGGAGAATTATCCAGACTGAGTCACAGCCAGCCATGGTGTTGGTGGGGAAGGCTGTGAGGGTAGTGAGGGAAATAGCAGAAAGCTGGTACCAGGCTTGAAACAGACCTAGGAAGCAAAGTCTCCTGCCTTATACCTGGATGAGAGGGATTTCCTCAAGACAGGTCAGTGTTACGTATTCACTCCAGCTAAGCGGGAGCTCAGCGACTGCCCTGAGAGTGAATAGTTGTCACCCTTCCCACCCTATTGCCATTTGTATGGGACTAACAAGTCTTAGGGGTGAACAACAGTCATAACAAATTCCAATGCATAAAGAGATTAACTCAACTGTGTGAGCATACTGGTTCAGTTTATCCCTTAGGCAGATCAAACCATTTAAGATTAAGGTCTTTAGTATGGCTAATTACAAGCAATCCATCATCAAGACAAGCTGCCTTCATTCTTGCCCAGTGCCGTCTACAAGCCCCTACAGTTTCCTTGGCTCTTAGGCTGCTTTCAGAGGCTCATCTTTGTTGTGATTGTCACTGTCCACATTTCTTTCTGGTGGAAAACGACTGGAGGTGATGGCTGACTATTCTGCCTTTAGGAAAAAGAGGTAGCTTGGTCTTCTGCTACACAAAACTGATTTTTTTCCTGAATTCTGTAATTCCTACGAATCAAAAGGGGCTCCTATGTCCTGTATCACTATGAGCTTTAGAGGGAAAGGTCCCAAACTTGTATTCAATTTCACTCCTGTTAAAATGCCTTTCAATCTAATCTTCCTACATATCCTCTATCTACTGTGGCTAAAGGGGATATAAGAAATTCTTAGAATCTGTGCTGAAGAACTGAGGGATAAAGTAGAAAGGGTTCGTCATACATTGTAGGGGTGGGGTAAGAGGTAATCAGAAAGGTAAAACCAGAAGCCCTAATCTTATGAAGGAAAAGGGAGATGAGGAGGTTTTTGTACCACTTAAGGATGGGGTAGTTCCAGACAGGTTAACCCCACTGTTGGTGTGACAAAAGCTGAGTGGTCCCTTTGTAGAAAAGGCTGTCACAGTTGAGATGGTGTACCACATAATCTCCAGGCCTTCAATCACAGCTCTGGAGCTTACAAGGCCTGTAAAGCAGCCATTCCTCTGCCAAGAGCCTGGACCATACAAACCCTCTCACAGGCAGTGTCCTGCCTTCTTTGGCCTGGGGAGAGAAAACTAACATGGCAGTTGGGGCAGAAATGGCACTGGCAAAAAATGCTTTTCTATATGTGTGTGGAAAATGACTGGCACCGTGATGGGTGACAGGAGAGAGCCATGCTTGAGGAGAGAGTTGCTGTCTGGGCCCACAGGGCTGTGGCACCAGAAGCAGCTGTGGAAGCAGGATTCTGCCAAGGCTGGATGCTGGTGGCAGATGATCTGGGGAGAAAAAGAGTGTAAACTCACAGGTTCAAACTGTGTTCAACCTACTCAGTTCACCAGAATATCCAGTCTTGTTAGTAAAGCAGATTTGGACATAATGATGGGCATCTGGGAAGATTAAGTATTTCAGCTCAACTATTTCTTCAGATATGTTCTCCTTACAAATTACTGGCTGAAAGGAGGGAAAATGCTTTGAGCAAGCCAGACACAGGCTTACTCTTACACAACCTGTGAAAGAGTTGAGAACAACTGGGGCACTAGCTTTCCCGTCCACTCCTTTAAAATGTTTTTATTTGTCTGGTTACTGCTGATGGTTTAGGTTCTGGGAACTAACAGTTTCTGGCTGTTGCCTGGAAAAGAAAAAAGAAAAGAAAAAAAAATTTTTAAAGAGGTAGCACTTTTCTCCTGGTGATGTGTCCTTGAACACAGATCTCCCTTTCCCTCTTAACTGCTCTGTCATTTTTTTGGCCCCCTTGGTGTTGCCCCATATTTCCAGTGTGATCATCTCTACAGACAGAAACTTATGTTCAATGGCAGCTGCTGGCTGCTGCTGCTGGCAGAATTTCTCTCTGATATCCACCCAAGGCTCTGGAGGGCATCACTGCTGTGCAGTGGGACTTTTGTCACCTGTGATGAGCCCTCACAGTCCCTGCAGCCAGGCTGTGCTGTCAGTGCTGCATGGATTTGTTCCTTACAGAACTACTATTTTTGTACTTCCTCAGGTTGTTGAAAATCTAGAAAAGACTAGTCACTTATTGACATAGCGGGTCCATCAAGACATGCTGGAACATCAGGTAGAAAGGCTAATTCCAGGTCTCCAGAGACATAAATTTCACTCACACATGGGATTCTCATATCAGGAGCAACAATCCTTACAAGACACCAGAATCATTACCATTACTAGGGCTTTAACTCTGGAGCTTTCAAAGAGGAACTTATTTGCCAGGCCCACTGGGGGCACTAATAGGCTTTAATGGCCATGATCAGCCTCAGCTGAACAGGTCTCTCCTTCACTCTCTGCTCATGGGTTCAGGAGTCCCTGTCCCAGCCATATCTGTCTAGTTGGGGACCCTAGTGATCCAGGTACTGTTGTAGACTTTGCTTCTTGGTGTAGACTTGTTTTTTGAGTCTGTGTATGTATTGACTGACAGTTTTTGCCTCTTTCATTTTAGTTACTTCTATGAAGTGAAATATCCTGCAATTCTTATGCCTGTTTTGATACATGGGGTCTTGTGCCTCTTCGATGTTGCTTGTTAGAGCAGACAACATTTTTCACCTTAGGACAAAACTTCATTGCTCCAGCTGCACAAAGAAGAAAGATTTGGGTAGTGGTGAATTGCCAAATGCAAAACAAAGATGTGAAAATGCCTATGTTTCTATGAATTGGTATTGACCTTCCAAAGAAGAAAGATAGAGTGTATGTGAAATGACTTTTGAAGCTGTCAAGTGGAGAGTAGCAGCATGTGTTTTTGCAGCAGGAGGTGCATGTAGTTGAGAACATCTTGTCATAAGCAGAACAGCTAATAGAAAAAGATCCTGGATACTTTGGCTCAAAAGAACATTTCAGACGAAGGTACTAAGACACAGACATGCATTTCAGAATTGTTTTCTTTATGTTTGCCTGTGTTTTTCTTATGCTAGCAAAGGATAGTTGTCTGTCAGCTTAAGTAGTGTCTGCGTACCTTTCATATATTTATGAATAGCTGCATTATAAATCTGAAGTGCCCAAGTGCAGACATGTCAATGTGAGGCAGTCTCATAATTTCAAAGTTGAATATGATCCCCATCCTGTAAATCCAAGCAGAGTCTTGGTATAATTTTTGTTCAGATTCAGGGCATTCTGGATTCAGAGACCTGAAATGGCTCCAAATACTCTGGTACCAAAGCAGATGCAGCTTCTACTTTGGAGAGGGAAAGAGTAACATTCAGAAAGTGGTTCTTGATATGTTTGTGAAAGGTGTTGTAAGAATCGATTTTAGTGAACTCTGTGACCCAGATGACTCTTTCAGTACTGCATTTATTTCTCTTGACCTGAGGTGTGTGTGGGGCGCACAGGAATTGCATCACATCATTCAAAATCCAAGCAGTATTACTAGTTTGTTAAGGTGATTAATGCGGATTTTTGAATCAAACAGCTCTCATCAGGCATCTCTCTGAGCTCTAGAACTTTAATACTTATTATCTGACCACATCTTAGCTCTGGCAGAAGTTAGAGTCTGTACCAAAGAGATGAGGAAACTGCTAAAAAGAAAGGAAGTGACCTACTTAGTTGGAGAGGAGGGGGAAACCCAGCATAAATATCAGGAGCCTGGCCTCCTTTGTTTCACTCATAGAAAATACTTCCTCCAGCACGAAGATAGCTTCTAGGCTGTGCCTAGACCCTGTTCTGATCCTAACTTCCCCCTTTCCCTTCTCCCCAGGGGCTGTATTAAGGATCGAGTGTGAAAGCTGCACTTTCCCTAGCTGCTGTTTTGTGGTAAGGAACAAATAAGCATCAGTTGGCTGACTCCGGATGCTCATTGGTATGCTAGGAGGGAAACCTGGCATGCTGCAAGGAGCACTTTCTGTAGTTTGTAGACTGGGATGAGAAAGGGATGGAAAAAACGCCAAGAGGGCACTAGGGTCCATGGAAGAAAGCCCTCCCAAGTCCTAGTTAGCTCCGATGTGGTCCTGCCCGTACTGCATGATCCTTCTTACTTTGTTTCCTTGTAGCTCCTTCTCACCATGTACAAGGCTGGGTGTGTTTCAGAGACTTTCTTACTCTATTTTCCATGTGCCTCCAAGGCTGAGAGGTTTTAATGTGTTTTAGTATAATGATGAAAAATCTAACAGAGAAAATGGATGTAGTTTATTTAAAGCTGCTTGATCAGTCAGAGGCCCAGTTCTTGAGTTATTGCCTCTCCTTGGAAACTGGCCTCAGAGGAAGAGGAGCTGTATGTTGCCAGCTCAGTTCAAAGTTCACATATCCAGTACTTGCAACAGTGTCCTGAGTTTTTTATTCAGTATTATTAATTGGTATCATTTAGCAACTATTTTGGAAGCTGTAAAAATTCCCCAAAATTCTTAGTGGCTTGTATGCTGTGAATGGGGATAGTAACAAAATTACCTAAGTAAATTGTTCTGAATTGCATGGACTCAAATCCTTTACGCATTTTAGAATTTCAGGACAGACTGGCTGCTGTGTAGCAATGACTATGGGGTGGAGGCTGTACTTGAATGGTATTTGATCATTTGCTGTTAAACAGTGTTCTAGATTTGGCTCCACAGAAAAAGCTCCTAACCTTGTTGCCTAGAGTAAAGGAGAAATCAAAAGTGAGTGATGTCAAGGAACACAAGAATTCTGGGTAGAGAACTCTTCAATATCTTAAACTAGTACTTTCTGTGAGCAGAACTCAACTAGCAATAAAACCATGATTTAAAGTCTCAAAGCTCCTACTCTCTTAAAATTGGAAAACATAATGTCCTTGTGTGAAAGTGGATGAGTTCACCTGCTGTATAAATTCAAGGAGAGACCATGAGGAAGAGGTCTGCTGCTGCAGCCCACAGCCTTTTTTAATCTGGCTTGCACCTCAGCCATCTTATGAAAAATTCCTGTAAGGCTGCTGCATTACTTCCTCTGTCCTGTCCTTCAGGCTGATAGCTTGCCAGTTTGATGTGAAATTACTGTTCTGTCCTTTCTCCTCTTTCTTTTGCCACGAAGGGTATCTGATCTACACTATAATACATCCCTCCGCCCCCACCCCCCTATTTTCCTGCATTTTTGGTCTGTTGTGATGGGTTGCTTTTCAAAAATGAATGCCATCCTTTTTTTTTTGTTTGTTTGTTTGGTTTTTGGGGGTTGGGGTGGTGTGTTTGTGAGGTGGGGGTAGTAGATGAAATGAGCAACCCAGTGAGTTATATTAGCTGATATCTCTCTCTGCTATAGTTAACATTTCTTTAAATTTTTAGCCTAGCGGAAACATTAACTCTTTTCTTTTGACCTCTTGTACACCATTATCTTCTACATTTTACCTAGTTAACCTTGTATTGAGACCTATAGCTTTGTTTTTGACTATATCCCTCTTAAGAACAAGATCAGACTTAATTAAAAGATACCAAGAGGATCCACAGACTCCCTAGGTAGTTTCTTCCAGTAGTTAATCATCCTTATTGTTAAATATGTGTTCTAATTTTGGCATGCCTGGCTGCAGCTTCCAGGCATTAGGTCCTGTTATGTAGTTTTCCACAATACACTAAAGAGCTTATAGTATTTTATATTTTCTGCCTAGGAAGCTGAATCTTAGCTCTGTGATTGATTTCTGTAAGTGTTGTCCTGAAAGACACTGTCTGTAGCTTTCAGTTTTGTGGTTGTTTTCTATACCATCCACACAATGACACCTGAACTATGAGCAGTAGTCTAGAATTGGACTTGACAGCATCAAAGCTAAAATGACCTTCACCTTCCACATCCTGCTTTAAAGATCTAGGACTGCCCTATGCCCGAGTCTTGTTCTGAGATGCTTCATGTCTGTGCTCTACATTGTTGTTATTTCATAAGGTCTAGGCTTGCTTACTTTAGTGAAGAGCAAATGAAACATTTAATGTATGTCCATGAAATGATCACCATTTCTTCTGTGTACCAAATAAGACAAGGATCTTATGATGGAAAAATAGCATGTCGTATAAATAAAGAATACAGGTATGTGAGACTTTTTTTTTTTAAAAAAAGCACAAATGAGGACTGGGGAGTTTATATAGTAATAACAGTGCAACCGATGTTACTAGAACATAAGTGCACTTTGTAGATCTGTTAAGGAATCTGTTTCATGAAGTAACACAGTAGTTGTTAGTTGTAACTCTCTGTGGACTGATACAGAGGAGAAAACACCCTCCACCCCATTTCTCTATCCACTTCAAGAAGAGTGAATTATTATTTATGGAAGGTGTATGCTCATTATATTAGAGAATGAAATCTTTGTCCATTATACTCAAGAGTTTATAGAAAGTTTAGCATGTTGCCAAGTCAAAACAGCAACATAATGCAATAAATTCTGAGGAATTCAAAATATAAATATTACTGTGGTATATACCGATATACTACAAGCTAGTCTCCATGGAAAACATGGGTTTTAGCATGCATTAACAATAAATATATAAACACTCCAGTATCTAGGTAGATGACACGGTCTTTGTATTGATTTCTGCTGAAGTGTCCATTTTGGGGGCCATTTCCACTATTGCCTTGTGCTAAGTAGGTTTAAAGATTACAAGTATGTTGGTGCTTGCTACAATTCCAGTTTCATTTTGCTTCTACTGAAATGGTGGCTTCTGTATCAAGGAGCACAAATCCATTCTAACTACACTTTATTAGATTATTAGCTTTTTGCACAGTAACAAGAAGCTAATGAATACTTAACTGCTTTAGCTCCAGCATAAAGAATGACCTGGTCCAAAACATCTGCTGGAAATATTTGTAGATTTGATGGAAATAGGAGGCATCGTCCTTCACAGGAAGAGGTTGGCATGATTATTCTTGGGGCATAAAAATGTACAGCTCAGTAATTCTGCTTTCATAGATGTTGCACGCTGAGACTATGTCAATACTGGGAAGTCAGAGTGGCAAGGAACATTCCCAGGCACTGAGATACCGACACCTGCGCTATAGAGCTGTTCCAGTGCTCCCCAACACACCTTCAGAACTGTGAAATAGCCCTTGCACAGTATTCTGGAGGGTTAAAGAACATGCTTTCCTGGCAGCAGGCTGTGGCATACCAGTTAACCTCAGCACCCAGGAACATTCCCAGGCATGTTTAAGTTACTAGTATAAATGCAGCCTAAGCGATTCAGAAACTAGTTACTCTCCAAGCACCCAGAACGAGTAGGAGAATGGGTCTTCTGTCACGTGGTAATAAGGCACTTTACCCTTCCCAAAGCTCCCATATTCCCAAGTTTTTACTTTGGATTTTGTAATGATTGACTTTCTTTTTTCAGTATTTCATAAAGCAGATGAGAAACTTACCATGTAAAATCTTTTCTACCAAGCAATGTAAAAATCTAATGCAATATTAACCTGTGAAAGAAGAGTATTTTATCAATTATATACTTTTAAAGCCAAAAATAATTTTTGCTTTTATTCATGCTGCTGTTCTGCATAATTCTAGACATCTGTATTTAATTAACATTATAAAAAGATTTAAAAAATAATGTTGTATTGACTTAGAACAATCTGGGATAGTACCCTTGCAAGTATTGGCACTTCTGGCAAAATTTGGGCAGAAAACAAGATCAACTGAAGGAGTCAGTCAGTCTTTCACATATTATTCACTGATATATTAGCTTTGCTGAAATGCATGCTTTTGTTCGGAACTGAACAAGGGCACCAACATGTTTCAAGATAGAATCTAGAAAGCTTGTATAATACATTCTCCTTCAACCAATACTGGTATTGCATGTTGTTGTTGTTATCTTTGGAAAATCATTTCAATTAGAAGAAAGCTGCTCATTTTCTTTTATCCTCTGGAACACCCATTTTCTTGACAGAAACTTTTTGTTCTGCTGGAAACTGCTTGGCAGAAAAAAATTTGTTCCAAAAAATCTGTGCAAAAAGCAGAGCTCCAGAAGGTCTGTTCAGAATTATTACTTGTTATTGGAAAGGTCTTCAAGGAAAAAATACCCTAATTTTCCCCCATTTCTCAGTCAACTTATTCCTCATTGATTTGCATCAAACTAGTAAGGAGATCCAGTCTTTGACAGCCAAAGAGGGCTTTTGCAAGCTTTCCAACTGTAGCGCCTTTGGAGCCTTCCCTCATTACCCACTTCAGCAGCATTTGGTAAACTTTTTCTTTTAGTCCATCTCGTTCATAGTCATGATCAATTTCATCAATCTCAGGATCAGAGAAGCCCAGTTTACGAGCACAGTGCTTCCACTGTTTAGCCAACTTTTCTCTTACTAGATTCAGATGTTTCTCGGTCAGGACAGAAGTATTGTCTGCAAAAAGAAAAAGTGTGCAAGAAAATGGCATTGTTTAACATTTCTTCTGCTCCTTTGACTATCTCACCTGTCCTCCCCCAACTATTTATTGGTAGTATCTGGAAACAGAATTTTAGTGATACAGTCAGAAGTGGATTTCATGGAGGCAGTATTGTCCAATGATGCCAGGATAGAAAATCCCAGTCAGAACACGTGTATGAAGTTGCTGGACCTGCTTTTTGATCTGAGGCTGTCATAGTTTGTCACTCAAACCTGCAAGATTGAAAAGCTCCTTCCTAGAGTTCTTACACAGCTGACTGATGTCTGTATGATATGTTTTATATTCTGGGACACTATTAATTTGTTTACTTAGGAATAAATGGGGATAGTTTAGTTAAGTATTGACTAATGAAAATAAATTAAATTTCAAAATCTTCCAGTTTCCACCTGAATGAAGTGGTCGTGGCCCTGAGCCTGTCAGTGTTCAAGAAGCATTTGGACAATGCTGTTAGGTGTATGGTTTAACTTTTATGTTTCCCTGTGTGGTGTCAGGTGCTGGACTCTATGATCTTCATGGGTCCCTTCCAACTCAGCATATTCTATGATTTAAACTCTAAGTCAGGTGAAGACCGCCAATCCTAACCTTGCTTCTATCAATTTGAGTGTTGTTATTCCACTTGTTCTTGACACATATAGATCTATACATGTATCTGGTGTCTCATAAGGGCTCATGAAACTACAGGACAAATGAGGTACGTGGTATTACAGAACAGTATTATCACAAAACCCTTACTTGTTTTGTACACTCTTAAGCATGTAGTAGAAAAAGACCCAAACAATTATTTCTCAAATATCAGAGGGAGAAAGCTGTACCGGTTTCATACATTCCAAACCAAATGATCCTCAGATAAACATATGGGGAGAATCCATCAAAACTAGGGAGATATTTCTCTTACCAAATACACCAATTGCTTCATAATGCATATAAATTGCTTCTGTAGCAACAGGAGAAGTGCTGATGTGTTGATTGTGCTCATCAATCTTCATGTGATTGTAGGATCCAATTTGAATTCCAGAACTGTTACTTATGTTGTACTTGATTGAGTCTTCTGTATAAGCAAATTTAATACAATTTTATAAACAACTGCATATGGTTCAAAATGTCAAGAAGCAACATAAGGAGGAGGTAAGGAGGAAGAAGGTTCTGCTAGTAAGGGAAGGGGTTAAATGTTTTTATTGCATTTAATGCAGAAATGGCTATTGCCTGGCAAGTGTAAGCATATTTTCATTATGCAGTGTGACATAAATGTACTTTAGTGAAAGCCCATCCTATTCTAGTCTATGACAAAGTGCCATAACCAAGCCTTACATGCTGGTAGTTACTAGACTGTAAATAATGCCCCTTGCACTTTAGGAATGTGTAGTAGCAGCTTTCCTTTTTGCTGGCTAACAGCTTCAGGTCTGTCTTTTTTTTTTTTTTTTAAAATTAAAAAAAAGGCACTTTCAAGTAAACTTAAAAGCCTTACTTCTGCCCTTCAGCTTTACTCTTCATCGATGTAAGTTCAGGTTTATAACTTCAAAGTTCTGTGAAACTACAGAAAATCATTTCTAGCTGCTTGTAAGGTTTCTATACTCCATGTTATACTGTGCTATCTTGATGGCATCTATCTGTGTTTCACAGTGTATTTCATCCTTGCTATCTAGGAGTATATTCTTCAGTTATGCTTGTTTTCACAGTGAATCACAGTGCACTACTTGCTCAGTGTTTCAACACTTCCTTCTCTCTCTCTCCTCTTTTAACCCGCCCCCCCCGCCCCTTCTCTTTTGGTTCTAAGACAAGACTAGAATGTTTTCTGAGATACCATACCAAAAAAATCCTACTCCTTTATTTTGAGGCCTGAATTGTCAGCAATAAAAGCCAACATGTATATGCACCTCTGGGAGCTTACATCTGTGGTTTAATTGTATGCGATAAGTTAAACATCTAATTTGGGGTCTTTTGCTTAAAGCTGTCCAACTTCCACACATAAACATCAAATCTTCCATGCAGTCTTAGGTGATGTCAATTTTTTATGCTCTTGACAATGTTTTCTGAACTCTGGATTTAACTTGCTATTAAACTCTATTAAACTTGCTAACTCTAGTTTAAATGGTGACTATCACAACCTGGGTCTAAAATTGAAGTAGAGCTACTTAAAATGACACACCAAGCTCTGTATTTAATAACCCAAAGTGATGGTTAGATGTACAAACATCCTTGTTACTCAATTGCAATGTGAAGTGTGGAAATCTATGGTCGTGTATGGAAATAGGACTAAATGCATTTAATATTTGTTAACCTGAAAATGCTAGTCAGAAATACTTATATGTATGCATGATTAGTTTATAGAAGTTGCACAAAAGGAATGCATTTTATTTACAAATCTTTATTTCAAAATACTATGATTTCTGTATCTTTTTTTTTTTTGAGGTGAATGACTCAGGAAATGTGTTCATATTTTTAGCTAAAAAATGAAGCAATCTCATATATTCATTATTTTCTTATCTGGTAACACAATGAATCTAGCACAAGATATGAAAACAGGTAGAAATGCTTTGTCAATATTAACAGTAAAAGTTACTGTGCTTATAAATCTCCTTTCCCAAGCCTCCACACTTCACTTGCTTGTCATGTTTGGGTCACTTCCAAGGGGCATGTAGCCAAGAAGACAGAAACCTGCTGTTTCAAGTTTTATTTCTAAGTGTAAACCACTTACAAACTGGACAAGCCTTGAAAAGGTTAATAAGAGTTCAGGGTGTCCCAAGTAACACAGCTCAAAAGGAGCATATATTAACAACTCCTGAAGGACAGGACAGAATTCCAGGGGTTTAAGACAGTTGAACTGTAGAGACGTGTGCCCCAAGGAAGGCTGATTAGCACAAAGCCTGCACTAGGGATCTGTATCAAAAATCCAGAGCAACAGTGGATAGGTATCCCAAATGCATGTATGGTTCAAGAATTGGGCAAAGTCACAGCAACTTGACTTTTAATCTAAGAAACTGACTGGTGTAGGTGTACAGGAGATCTTACAAAGCCTTCATGTTTTTAAAAGCTCTTTACATAAAAGATGTTGTCCTTGATCCATCAAATACATGTTTAATGGTGTGAATAGGTCCTGCTAAAGACAGGAACATACTGGTACTGATAACTTCAGCTATGGTTAGAAATATTAAGCAATAACAAATTATTTCAAGATCCTGAAGTTTTTTGCTTTACTGATCAGGATGCAATGCATAGCCTGCTGGCTACCAGGCAGATGAAGGCTACAGGACTTACCTGGGCTTACTCTTGGTACCGTAGGATAATATGTAAAAGTTCCCCTTGTAAAAGAAGTGGAAACCTTGTTACCTAAACAAAGAGGGAAAACAAAAAAAAAAAAAAAAAGGCAAAAGCATTATATACATAAAAAAGCAAGGGTACTTAAAAATGACTGCCATATTTGTAACAGTACATAATTTATGCTCTTAAATACAAAGAGATGAGAAGCTTTTTAATTAACAGGATTGTATCTCCTTGAATAACTCTTGTTAAAGCAATGACCTTATTGTGGTTTTGCTCAGCGACTTAATAGCCTTAACCATTCTTGGATCCCAGTGAGGGCAATGGGCTTCTGCATGGGTGTGTGAATACCTGGCTAGTAGATGGCAGGGTGGGATCACAGCACACCACAGTTACGGACACGAGCTGCCTCGTGTCAGGTATTCAGATTGGAGAATTCCTAACTCCCAAGCATGCTCCTACTGCTTACTGCTAAGACTCACTGCAGTTTGTATTAGCACGCTGCTTGTGACCGGCTCTAGCAAAGGCATGGGACACCACTGCATCTTCTGCCAGTGGCAGGAATGCCTGACAGGGATGTAACTTCCAGCCCAGGGCAGTAATCGATTTGGATGCCTGCAGATGAGCTCTGCAACTCATGATGGGGCAGTAAAAGTCGCTGGGTTATGGTGACCCAACAAGTCAAGGAAGAGCTGCAATACAGCTTTTCTGCATCTCAGTCTAATATCTGCCACACTACTGCACGCAGCCTCCATATAATAACTGTTTTCTTTTTTTCTTTCAAACAGATTTTACTTTTATTAGTGGTGCTGACAGTTCTAATCCCTGCCTTCTGACATGACAGCTCTGATTCATTTCAGTAAATAAACTCACATAAACAACTAATCACAGCCTCTGCATAAATAATTTAACAGAATAACACCTTTGTGGCATTCTGCCTGCAAACAGCTAGGCATCCTTGATTTTTCTTGTTAGATGATCTGGAAAAGAATGCTGCACTAAAATTATCCAATATGTAGTAGAAGCACGGCAATGCAGCTCATGTTATCTCTAGTTTCCAAGAGACTTTAGGACTTACAAGTCGCTAGTTACCACTTATTTATACTTTTTGCCAATGCTGAAGTGTTCTCTTCTTTTTTTGCCTCCATACCTTTCTATTCCACAGCTCACTAGCAAATACTGACAAATAAAGCTCCCCATCAGCACCAGGCAGAGCTCTCTGGAGAAACCAGTTATGAGCCTTAGCCCCCTGTTGGCTCCCTGAGCTCAGAAGTCTCTTACCTTGCTACAAATCAAGGTAAAAATACCCATCTATTTTCTGAAATGCTGCAAATGTTGTTTCTGCACAAACAGAACCTATGGTATGAATGTTACATTTTGGAGAGTCAAAATTTCTCCTTCACTTTCCTAAAATGATTGGTAGCTGCTGTAGCAGTATTTGCTGTCTGCTATTACTTGGTTGTAGCTAAAGAGTTAAGCATTGGGTTTGATGCTCCTCTATTACACTGACTCTTTGGAAATGGTTTACTTGAAATGAACAGCTTGAAATTAGTGAAAGCAGCATAATGATGACGTCCCAGCTAGTGTTTTAGTGACCTGAAGTAATCAAAGAGAACTTAATGAAATAAATTCACCTTTGCTATATCACAGATCAATTGTCAGCAATAAGCAGGTGGTTGTTACGTAAACTACAAAACACTCTTGACAAATGCATTTTTAGAGAAGTCGTCTGTTTTCAGAAGGATAGGTGTTGGGGTAGGAGGAATCTCACCCGTATCTGTGCCTGCAGTCTTTGGGTACCAGTTCACGTTGGTCTGTGACTGCAGGTTTGGGCCACATTCAGGCACAGGAGGTTTACTTAGGCTACAGGTACTGGCTGAACGCAATCCATAGAGATCCTCTGTGTTTCCTGTTAGAAGACTGTTAGGGTTTGGCCCGTAAAAAAAATCTGTATTCCCCCATTTTGGTGGTGTTGCAGCTGGCTGTGGCAAAAAATATGGATTAGTGTTTGATCCTGTTTTTTCAGTGCTTGGACACAGTTCGCTCTGTTGAGGAGGAGTGGGAGAAGGCTTTGCAAATGGATCATAGGAAACTCTTCGTCTCCTTTCTTCCTCTCTCATTTCAGGGGTGTACACTAAAGGTGGAACTGCTTTATCCATCCGGCTGCCAAATACATGGTAGTTGTATTCACACTGAAGTTTTCTTTCTAGATTATCAGATGTAAATGAGGTCTCACAGCTCTCAACAGGCTGGTTCACAGGGGAGGCAGCAAACAGTGCTTCGTTAGCCTGACTGGTCATGGGACCTTGTGAGCTGTGTAGAGAATTAGGCTGATCTGAAAGGGAAGAAAATGAAATATTTGAAATACATCCAAATGCAAGTATGTAACTTGTTGCGATGCCACTAGAATCTATTAATCTATCTCTAATATTATGGTAATATATAAAAGGTGAAAATATAACATTACTTCCAGAATAAGCTGTGTTTTATTTTTTAAATGCTTTTACTGAGAAGTATTACAGATTTTTATCTAGGTAGTACGTACTTGTGGAAGCTATCAGTGTCAAAAATCTCACTGAAGTGCTGTCAGAATTCGTTGCATACTCTGCTTATATTGACACCAAGTTCTCAACCACTGAAACAACAGTTCCTGTAAGCACTTGCAGGTTCTGATTTACTGGTGTGTCTCTGTTGGTATTAACTGGAATTTAATCAGTGCAAAATTGGAGTGTAACAGGATGGAAAAAAACACCACTGTAATAGGTGTTACTTCAGACAGCACAAATAATTTGTCATTAATGTTTGCAAATGATTACATAAAATATCCTGCCTGGGTCTTTCATAATTAATCTTTTTTGTCTAGTTTATTCTTCATAGTCCCAAAGAATACATTTTTAGAAGTAAAAACTGCCATATAAAATAGTCTGTGTTATCTACATCCTTCAAACTAATTCTCACTATCAAAGGAAGCTCTACTTCAGTCTTGAACTAAATTGAGTTGTTGTTTGGATCATGCTGTAGCATTCCAAGACTAAACAAGAATGTAAAAATCTGCTTGTTACTACTTGTTCTTGAGGGTAGGACTACAGATACTTTCTAAAAATGTTCTGAAAGCTTCACAGTTGTCTAGAAAACATTGTACATTGCCTAAAGCAAGAGGACTCTTACAGACTCCTGTAAAATAGGGACAAAGTGTATGTATGTGCTTCTATTTAGTTCAGATTATGCCAGTGAACTGGTTTGTTTTTCTCTCTCTTCCTCCTCTGCGCACCCCCCCCACCTCCAGATTACATGAATTCAGTTGATATTGGGCAGGACCAAAACTAGTTCCTTTTGATGCCTGTATGTTAGTACACCTTTAAGTCTAACTTGCTCTGCTGCTTTTGTTATTGCTGCTAGAGAGGGAGTGGAAGAAGCAAATACAGAAACAACCTCGTCAAAAGTGACAGCTATTAGCAATTCTGTATTAGCATAAACTATATGGCATCCATTCCCCAGGGCAAGCTTGAGATGTACAAACATATCCTGTGGGATACCTTTCACTAACAATGTCTGAGTAATGCCCATTGACTAGAGAAAAAACACCCTGATTTTGACTGACAGGTTGTCCAGATCTTTTTGCAGTGTAGATTCACAGTAAAGCCTTTTGTACTTAAAACACAGAGCATCTGAAATCTGCTGCAGACATATGTGATTATTTCTGCTAGGGAAATGTAACTATGGTAATTTAAAAATAACAGCAGTGGGGCTGCCCTACTTAGTCCACCGGTTCTGCTGAAGAACAGTTACGGCAAACCTAGCTTTGGGGAAGATTTATTAGTTGCATGTTACAGTTTAACATTATTCATTTAATAATGCCTTTTGAATTGTGTGAGCAAACTTAGCAGGATTTTATTTCTACTGAATTTGATATTGTTGCTTCTAAATGAGTGTGCAAATATGATCCTATATCCTTCACCATTAAGAAACTTTAGTAAAAGAATTCCAGATACACGACTACAAAACTGTGTCATCATGTATTAGTGAGAGAGCTCTATAAAGCCATGAAACATGCAACTCATCCAAGATTTGATAGAAAACGTGACAGAAAATTAATCTATTAGAGCTGCTCAGATTCCAAAACCAGCAAGATCGTAAACAAAAGAATATGTTACAATACGTCCTGGTCATATTCAGAGCATTCATAGGAAAGGCTGGAGTGGGGAAAAAGGAAAGTCTTCATCAAGTGAAAGCCTACAGACTAAGCAGTGGGCCTGACTATAGGGATGGGAAGAAAGATCAAGTATTATCAAGTAATTATCAAAGTGACTACTGAAAAGTCTAATGTTAAACAAAATTTTCAGCATGGGAGAGGAAAGCAGAAGAGTGCAAAATGAAATGGGTTCAAACTGTAGACTGTAGATTCAAACTGTAGATTCAAAACCATATGACTTTTGGGAGCCTGGGAGCAAATTTAATCTTTTCTGTGATTACAATTCTTTCTGAAGTGCTGAATAATCAAGTCTCTTCATAACCCCTTAATGGTAAGATTAGTTACTTTGTACATGTACACAACTTTATCTTTGGCAGAATACACTGCATAATGATGTGCTAGTAAGTGACTTACCTACTTGACCACTACTGGTATCATCTGCTACAGCATCTATTTGAAGGGACTGCATCCTATTCAGCAGTTCATTTGACTCAGGCCACATTTTCTGCATGTAAGAAAGAACAAATGATCAAGTTACAGGCAAAAGCTTAACGAAAGGAGTACCTGTAGAAAAAGAGCAGAGCCTGACAGTGAAGTGTCCTGGATGAACAGATTCTGTGAATCTGTGGAAAGAGATCCCATACTCTTCATAGGAGAGCACAGCCTGACAGAAAATACCCATTGCTTTGCTACATACAGATGGGCAAAACCTTTTCTTCAATGAAGGGAGGAAGGACTGCAATGCAATTGCAGTATATAATGCTCTGAGTTGGCTAGACAACACCCTTGCCTACATGAGTATGAGCTTAATCTAGACAGTGGTTTTGGATTGTCTATCTTGTACTTAACAGCTAGACTTTCTGCAAGCAATCTCAGTGAGAGTATGCTGTTGAGGTAAAGGTAGCAAACGTGCAGCCTGTTCTGTGAATCTATAGTTAGTAAGTACATTCATCAACAGGAAAGAGGTGAGGAAGAAGATCTACATTCAGGTAAGGCCATATTGGCTTTTATGAAGACTATTAGGATCAAAGAGCTTGGAGCAAATCTTCAGAAAGACAGTACAACTTCCTTTCTGTAAATCCTCATCCTCACTTCACTGGAGTGAAGGCAAAATCTATTTCTGTTCTATTCTTTTGATGTTCCTATTATTCAGACTTTACTGGAGGTAAAAAAAAAAACACACCTGGAAAAATTATTTCTCAATTTCCCCCAGTGCTTCTTACTCATAAAATAACTTCTAAAAGGAGGGGGTGGGGGGGTGTGTGACTTTTTTTCTGATTTTGTTTTCTTCACTAAACCCAAGAAATATTTTCAGATAGTAAAAATCAAAACACTACTCTTTCTTCCCAAAAACTCCACTTCCTTCCAAGAGCAAAAGATGAAATTCTAAAGTGCATTACAACCTTAGGTCCTTAGGTTTTACTTGAGTAACTGAAGTGCTTGAGCAGGGTGGTTGGACCAGATGACCTCCAGATGTCCCTTCCAACCTCAACCATTCTGTAACTCTGTGGTCCTTTTAGTTAGGAGGCTGTTGACTCTGCTTCCACAATTTACTGTGAGGGTGGTGAGACACTGGAATAGGTTGCCCAGAGAAGCTGTGGATGCCCCATCCCTGGAAGTGTTCAAGACCAGGTTGGATGGGGCCTTGAGTGACCTCCCTGCCCATGGCAGGGGGGTTGGAACTAGGTGGTCTTTAAGTTCCCTTCCAACCCAAACCATTCTATGATTGCTAGTGGGGGAAAGAAAAAAAAAAAAAAAAAAGTAGTCAAAACCTAATTCATGTTGCTACTGAGGCTGTACAAGTAGTTCACCACATTGACTTGCCCTGGATGCTGTATTCACATTCTGTGCCCTGATAAGAAGAGATGCTTTCCTTCCTGAGAAAGTAATAGGCTCATGGCTCATTTTCTAAATAGTTCTTCATTTCCTGTGATTTGAGTGGTATATTTGCCGAGAACTAATGCAGCTAGTATTGGCCATGATCCTGATTTGGGGCTGCTATTATAAGTTAGGCATATGTACTTCACATCATTAGTTATTTTGGTCAAATCAGTCCAGGAAATGTTTCATCAGTTTCATTTTGCAAACCTCTGTTGTTTTTTTGAACAGTCACTGGTGCTTCATAAATATCGTATGTTCTCTAAATCAGAAACTTTCATTTCCACAATTGTAGACTTGGTGACAGAAGGAAGCACTTTAAAGAAATCTGTAAATGGTTTCACAAAAGAAGTTGGGTTTCTTAGCTAAAATAACTGGGTACGTACTCTTGTGAGCCTCACTTCACTGCAAAGATTAAACCCCCAATGCCAGGCGTTCTCACCAATAGCTGTCAGTACCGCTAAAGTGAGTACATTGATAAAATCTGTGATAAAAAGGTTCCATAATCAGCCCAATTGTTTAAGAACTTCTCATTCTCTTATTTTCACTCAGGAAATCATTCTTTTAATCATAATTTATAAAGCTACAGCCACAAAGGAATGAGAAACTAATCGAACACTTAGGAAAAAGATCTGATTTCAGATTTTCCCTGTTGTTATTATTGTGGTACAACTTCCAGGTCTCAGGCAGTTCATGACTCATTAGACACTGCCTGAACGCAGGACAAAACTTACCAAGAATTTACAGGGCTTTTTATACTTAGTGTAAATCAGATTCTGCCACTTTTAAATCTCTAGGAATAAAATTTTATTTCATGAGTGAGACTTAATGGATATATGAGGAGATTTTGCAAAGTATTATCATAGAATCAGTGTGTCACTCAGGCAGAAACAGACTTTGGGAGACCTCAGGCCCACTTCCTGCTCAAAACAGGGTTACTTATGGGATTAAGGTTGGTAGCTTAGAGCTCTGTGCATTTGGGCGTTGAAAACCTCCAATGATGGTGACTAGACAACCTCATTAGGTAACTTGCTCCACTGCTTGGCTGTCCTCACGGTGAAAAGTGAGGGGTTTTTTTGTTTATTCTCCCCTCTTACATGCAGTTTGCATCTCTCTTGTTTCAGTTTATGGCCAGTGTCTCTTGTCCTCCTACTATGCACTGCTGTGAAGAGCTTGGCTCTGTCTTCTCAATAAACTCCTCACAGTAGGGGACAAGCTGCTATTTATGTCTCCCCAAAGCCATCATGTATCTGGGCTGAAATAGCCCTGGTCTCTCACCACAATCTCAACGTGGCAGGACTAACAAGGGCTGAGCAGATCTACTCGATTTGCTGCCTGTGATGCTGTTGTACAGCGCAGGGTGCTGCTGGCTTTCTGGCTGCCAGGCAGGCTGCGGTTGGTGCCCACGTTGCTGCTCACCACCACCCTGAGGTCCTTCTCAGCAGGGCTGCTCCCCAGCCAGGCAGCCCCAATTGGCACCGAGGCCAGGGGTTATTCCAGGTGCAGCACATTGCATTTCTTCTTCCTGAATTTCCCAAGGTTTTTGTCAGTGCATTCCTCCAGCCTACAGCTGGCAGCCTTGCCCTTGTGACTGTACTGACTGGTCCTCCTAGTTTGGCACCACCTGCACACCTTATCAGAGTATGCTCCATCACTTTGTTCAGGTCACTGGTAGAGCAGTAAACAGGGAAGGTCCTGGCATGGGGCATGGCAAGGGGCACGGCATGGGGCATGGCAAGGAGCGTGGCATGGTATGGTATGGTATGGTAGACCCCTGCACTACTGCAGTTGTTACTGGCCTCCATTAACCACTACCCTCTGAGACTCACCATCCAACCTGTTTTCATCCACCCATCTAGACAGTAACATCTGAACTTGGATACAAGTTTGGGAGACAGTGTTGAAAATCTTCCTAAAGTTGAGGTAGATGACATGCACTGCTCTCCCCTGATTCACAAATCAAGCCATTTTATCACAGAAGGAAATCAGGTCAGTCAAGTATGATCAGCCTCGAAGTGGCAGAACCTGGCCATAACTAGGGTTGGGGAGGGGTGATATGGGGGACTGACACTTTAAAATGCTTAGAAAGTTACTCACTTTTAACTTCTTCAGATCATCTTCAATATTTTGTCCTAGATTTTGATAGTAAAATGGCTTGTACCTTTGACTAATTTCTGCAAAAAGAAAAGAACTAAGTGAAAGTGGTTTTCAACAGAAAATAGAAGTGATTTATTCTATTAACAATTTTGACGGATAAGGATTGAATAAAGATTTGTATAAAGTCAGAAGCAGGAAAATCTGTTCGTATGGCTCGTTTAGCCTTATTACAGTAACAAGAACAGGATGCCTTCTAGGGATTTTTTTTGTTGTACTGCTTTTTGGGGTGAAAACTCTGTGATCTGTGGCTGACAGCACCTTTTCTTGACTGGCCAAAAGACTGGTTGCTGCATTTTTTAAGAAATAAGTTACATTAAATTACATGCAGCTATTTGATAAACAACTATCCTGTCTGCTGAAGATGGAATTACTGAAATAATCTACAAACATGGTAAATATCAGTATTTTGCACATGAGAAAATTAGAAGCTAAGACCCAGTGCAAGCATAAACTCAATCCATTAGCAGTAGATTAGGCAGGTTACATTCAGAACGTGTTCCTCCAGGTATACAAGCTTCCTCTGAGTATTTAAGTACATGCCTGTTGTATGTGAAGCTCTTGGTGCATCTGTCTAAATCCAAACCTCTGTTTCCTGTTATGTGTAGGTTTGGGGTTTTTTTGTGGGTTGGTTTGCTTTTTGATTTTTTGGGGGGTGTTTTTTGTTTTGTTTTTTTCTTGTTGTTGTTTTGGGTTTTTTGCAGGGAGGGGTTGGGTTTTCGGAGGTTTTTGTGGCACTACATATTGAGGCAGAAGGAAGAGACAAGAGGAGATAAAGATTTTTGATTCATATGCTGAATGCTCTTAGTCTCCTTCCCAGATTATTCAGTCAAGATTTTTACTGATTGCAAGTGTTTTGGGATCTGACCATATGAAAGGATGATTGGCTAGTCGAAGGCTGTTGCATGTCTCATGGGAGGCTAAACAGGGACAGCTTTTGAAGCTAGTTTCAATAGGGTATTTTCTCAGTCATAGCCAAGATATACTGTCCCTTGATGTTAGCTTTTCTGTAAATATCAGCAGGAAGATTACACTATGCTGAAGACAAATTATCAGCAGGTATAAAGTGTGTTTGCTCCATCCACTCACTAGTATTTCTCAAATTGGTAAACGCTGGACCAGGTACCATTTTTAGTTGGGGTACAGGGAGCATGCTTTACTAGGCGTGTGAATCAATTTTTCTATTTTCAAAGCAAAAAGCTGTATTTTAAGAGGAAAACGCTGAAGTGTTTTTTTCTGCATTACAAACTATTGACGGACACATAACAAAAAGAATCCTAAAGCAGTGTCTTACCTGCAAAAGTTGGCCGTTTCTCTGGGTCTTGCTCCCAGCATTGTTTCATTAGGTCGATAATTTCCACTGGACATTTATCAGTGATCTCTGTTATATCTGGTCTGTTTCCGTTCATGATGCCAAAGCAAATCTGGGCTTCATTTATACCATCTGAAAAATAGAATTTCCTATCAGATCCTGATCACAGGTTTTGCGACCTTTCCATGGGTAAAAGAAATAGTGAAGCACTTCCCTGTGTGTTTGTGGATATGTAAAAGGTGATTTCAAAATGTTTGAGTTACAATTGCAAATCTCTCGCATTAGTGAATTTGAATCTACTGCCCTAACTTCCATGGATTAGAGATTTATTTTATGGTTAATGGATTTACTTTTATATGTGAGACATACCCAGTGTGAGTAAGGGTGACAGATCTAGCTCTCTAGAACCTGCGCTACAGTTGTGCTCTGCATTGGGTATGAACACAAAGATGGCTACACAGGCAATTTAGCCATTTAGTTACCAAAAAAATCCATTCAAAATGAAAAACATGTTACGCTGGAATTCCACAGTCTGCTCCTATTGTTGTACATGAGCACAGTACTGCATGTTGAGAAATCTGCACCACACAGCTGAGAAGTGGTAACTGGCTGTGTGACCGTTCCTGTTAAAAGAAAAAACACATATAACTAGCTCTCTTCAGGCAACAGCATACATCAGAGTTTCCTTTGGCATCCTGACCTGCCCAAGGTTTGTCTAAGTTCTGCCACTGAGTGCAGTTTTATGTCCACACCATGTGGATGTGAATAGATTGGTCTCATACCTGCATTTCAATTCAGATGTTCTTGTCAATGCTTAGAAGTCAGAAACAATGCAGCTAATGCCTCTTACTGGCTATGAGGTGTTGAACAGGTGCTGTTCTTGGGCATAGATGATTTAATCTACTAATCTTAATTTTATAACTTTTAATGCTTAACATTTGTAACTTAATTTTGCAATAACTTTCTTGTGGAAGTAACTTACATTCGTATGGCTCTTTGTTAGCAAAAATTGCCCAGATCACTATGCCGAAGCTGTAAACATCTGATTTCTCCACAGGTTTTACATTAACACAGCGTAAATGCTCGGGGGCCATATAGAAAAGAGTCCCAGCATTGTTCTGGCAAGCGCTCTTGATTTGCTTCTGTCGGACAGTCTCTTCTTGGGTCAGCCGACTCCAGTTTTTAAAGGAGGCAACACCAAGATCTGCAATCTGAAAAATGAAACACATCAGAGCTAGTGCTGTCATGAAGAGATAAACAAGTATTTCATGCAGTGCTCAATTTTATAATGAATAGCTGGTAATAACTTATGTAAAAATGAAACATTGCAAAAAATGCAACTACAACAAAGGAAAACAAACTATTTGCCGTTTTAGATTTTGGTTTTTATTTTCCTTAACAAGTATCACTGCCAACTGGGAACCATTAGGCTAAACCTTCATTATTAACTGAATCCCACTTGGAACGATTACACAATGTAAGGAAAAAAGAAGTTTGTTTTTGCTCTTGTTGACAATCATGTTCAAGATCTGCTTGCAGTGTTCATGGCAGAGCAGAAGATCCATATGAGAAGAAGCTAAGATTCAAATCCAGAAGTAATCTATGAGATGGATGGATATCCCTCCTCCATTACCGCCCTTTCCATTTAGATTTCATTTAACTCAACCTCCTTAGATCTTCCTGCAGGAAGGGGCAAGAAGAGGATCTAAAATGATGTGATGCGTATGGCAAAGACACACGGAAAGGAGTAGCATGGAATAAGTTAAACCAGGGATACCTGGGTTCTGTGCACTTGACAAGGTGACATTACTGAAACCTTAGGGTGCAGTTTTACAACTAGACTAATGGCTGATGGAGAAGAAAGTAATTCTTACCTCCTTACCCCAATAGCCTCCTGTCATGTGCTCACCCTGCTCCTCCTGTTTCAGCACTGACACATCTGACACTGGGAAGACCTAGTACAAGGCACTCAACCACCCTGCTGAACCAAGTGCTCCCCAACAGAAGGGTAGCACTGCCAAGGTAAATTGTAATCTCCTGTTTGGCTTTCTAAATCAGGGCAGGGTGGTCAGATTAGCATCAGTACTAACGCAAGGGAACAGGAGGTCAACAGGAGAGGAAAAATGGAAGAAAATGTGAGTGCCTCTCTTGGCCACAGGCAGCTGTCAAACTGAGTTGTGTAACCTAGTCACTTGAGATAAAACTGAGGTGACACCTTGCCTCAATACTAACTCGCTTTTCTTTTCTCTCTTGTTGCCTCTAACTAGCTTGTTTTTCCTCTAAAGTTTCTGAAGCTTTTGGCTAGATTTAGAGGTCATGTGTTCAGA
Source organism: Falco punctatus (assembly GCF_963210335.1). Taxonomy (NCBI): domain Eukaryota; kingdom Metazoa; phylum Chordata; class Aves; order Falconiformes; family Falconidae; genus Falco; species Falco punctatus. The sequence continues at coordinate 92,475,922 of NC_137582.1, read as the reverse complement.
GGAAGAAGTAAACGTAAGCGACATCCTGCTGAGGAAGGAGGAGTCCAAGTTCATGCCTACCAGTGAGAGGTCTAATGTCATAGAGGAAGATATGATATAAATCTTCATACATTTGCAGCTTCCTAGAACAACTATTTCCCTTTATAAATATTGGCAATGTTAGACACATTCAAGCAGACAGATCATACAACAGTTGCCATAAAGTATACTTTTGATCAAGCTGCTTAAGGAAGTCTGATCTGATTCTGAATTTGATCCTGGGTGCTAGTTCAGTTTGTCATGTGGTGTGACAATAGCCTACTTTGGTCCTGTCCATATAAGCAAGCTGAAACCCCCAAAGCCATGCCATCTACATTTAAAGCTGATCATGATGGATTTTTTATTTTTGGCAAAAAAAATATAGTTTATACCTCTTATCTGCAAGCTGCTCATACTGCATTAGGACTCGCTACTAAATTAACCTTGTCAAACAACTTCTCACCAACTTAGGTGTGAGAAATATCAAACGACAGAGCTCTCTTCACAGGAATTTGTTCTGTAATTTCAAACTGTAATGGGGTGATTATTTCAGCAACTCACCTTGACCAGAGACAGGACATTTGATGAGGACTGCTGCAAATTCTACTCAGGCTTATTCAGCAGTAGGCTCTATATCTATGTGTCTTGATCCAAACCCCCACTAAAGTTAATAAAAGAGCTTTGGAACAGGCTTATAAACCATTCTTTGAAGTAGTCTCCTGCTGCTTTTTTTGTAGCTGCTGGCTGTCATTTAAAAATGATGACTAAGGGAAAAAAGAGGGAGACAAAAGAGGAAAAGATACTAGGCAAAAGAATGAACGGAATAAAAGGAGGAGGTAAAGGCAAGAGGAGAAATTACAGCCATAAAGGACAAAAGACGTGATCCATAAGACATACAATTTTGTTTCAATTTCTGTGTGATAAGATTTGTTTTTTCTTTTTAGCTATATTGTTATTTGTAGTTCATTAGTTCTTAACAATATTATTTTTTTAATACCTTTAGTGATTTCCCCACCACGTTAGGGGAAGATATTATGAACATTTGAGGCTCAGAGGTTATAGGCCACCATACTTCAGTGTTCCACTGCTAATCTCTTAGCGATAGCTCGCTAGACTACAAAGGAATTAATTTACCAATCAGAAATATTAACCAATGCAGCTGAACTGGGTTCTTCAACCCAAATCACCTGCTTTCTCCATTTATGTTCTAACAAGTACCTTAATGTGGAAGTCTCTGTCCACAAGGATGTTTTCTGGTTTTAGGTCTTTGTGTACAAAGCCTTGCTCATGCAGATAAAGCATTCCTTCTGTGATCTCCAGCACAAAACGCCCTTTCACTGACAAAGGCAGTGCGACCTAAAACAAAGAACAAGAAGTACCATCTATTAAAAAAATTTATGGTAACAATCAAATTAAACCCCACTCTTTTAAAAAAGTATCTTTCTCCGTCCCAAAAGTACCTCTGTTCAAGGTCCTTCAACCTCAACTAAGGTCCTTATTGGATCTAAATTTTTGCATTAAAGTAATTCTAAAGTCACTCCATATTTACAAAAGCATTCTTCTTTAGCAAATTCTCCATGTATCTCTACAAATGCTCCTATAACTTTGAACCTATAACTGTAGTCTGCTCCTCTGTGATGTGCAGGAAAGCCATAGTTGTCCTCTGTTGTCTCTAGAGAAGGCAGGACTGCCACTGGCTCTTTAATACAGAAAGGAGAATGAGAAACTAAAGACCCCATTCCCTGGAGATGGCAGTAACATCTTGTCCCTTTCATGCTTCTTATCAACCCTAAAGGATGGCAAGGCATGAAGCAATTCACTGCTCACTTTCTGTAGCACTTTCATCATGTTCCCCCGGTCCACATACTCCATCACAAGTGAGTAGTTTCCATCTTCCAAAATGATACCTAGGAGTTTTACCACACGGTCATGCTGCAGTCTGCGCATAATCCTGCCTTCTTCGAGGAGTGAAGCATTATATCTATAAAACAGAAATTACACTGAACTCAGATGCCATGCTAGAAAGAACACAGGGATAAAAATGCTGTTGATTCATAATGAAAATGACAGCCAAAAATGTTGATATCTCTAGAGCCACTGTAAGATGAACTGTACCTTCAGCTGGTTTTGAATTGGTACAGCTTTGTTCATACCAGGTAATATTCCCTAAGACCCTGCTCAAATGCCTTGCACCGAGACCGTCTGCTCAGCCTGATTTTAAGGCCTGTTTTTCAAAAAGTGTGTAAGCCTCCTTTTTGTAGATGCACTGCTGGTTGTGTATCCAAATCCCTGAATAACCGTGGGATCAGGACAGGGCAGGGTTGAAAGAGCCTTTGGACAAGGGGGATCAAGACATACTCCACTACCTCTTGCAGGAAGCTATATAGGTCTCTTTCCCAAAAGGCTGGTATTCATGTTCATGTTCAAAATGGATCTATTACAGGAGATCCACCCACATACTGGATGATGACAACATTTACTAACAATTACTGGTTTAGGATTACTTCAAAGCCTAACTCTTTACCTGTGTCTCGGTACAACCCATCAATAGTCACAGGTACACAGCTGGAAGCTCACTAAGGGTATTAAAAGATGGTATCCATCATATTAAACAGAAGAAGGGGTGGTATTTTTACTATTGCTCCTACTCTAGTCATTGGGCAAAAGGCTGTAAGAAAATCTTGAGACTATCTTGCTTGCTAATGCTTTCCTACTGTGTGACTTAATAGGAAACTGCTTTCTCCCTCTGTGTTCCTCTGTAGTACTAGAGAAGAAAGTGGTTGTTTTGTTTGCATTAGGTTCAGTTATAAATTTGCTTAAGGCTTTTTGTTCAGTATTCAAGGAATGACAAACTTAAGAGCCTGTGCAGTGAGAAAGTAAAAACACAAAACCAAAAAAATAAACCTGGCAGGCTTGTCCATTTAATCTTTGTTCATCCCAAACTGTCACTGCAGTCTGCACACTACTGGAATCTCTTAATTTGCTTTCCACTGGCAAAATAAAAACTCAGTTAGCTTATTTATCATGACACAAACCAGAAGATCCTGGGTTTTCATCTCTCTCTAGCGGATGACTCATGGGAGAGTTTTAAGACTCTTACAGCTGTGAGATAGAAGAGCTGTAACACGACCTGAATCCACTGAAATCAACAGATAATTCAATCCTTGAATTAAATCATAGAATGATTTGGGTTTGAAGAGACCTTAAAGATCATCTAGTTCCAACCTCCCTGCCATGGGCAGGGACCCTTCCACTAAACTACATCACTCAAAGCCCCATCCAACCTGTCCCTGAACACTTTCAGGGATGGGGCATCCAGAGCTTCTCTGGGCAACTTATTCCAGTGTCTCACCACCCTCACAGTAAGAATTTATTCTTAATATATAATCTAAATCTACTCTCTTTTAGTTTAAAACCATTACCCCTTGTCCTATTGCTACAGATGCTACTAAAATGTCTGTCCCCATCTTTCTTGTAAGCCCCCTTTAAGCATTAAGTAGCAGTGGGCTTGGTTCACTCTGCTTTTTCTCAAGGGAGAGAGGGTTACATTCTTGGTATTATACATGTGCAGTTGGAGTCCTGCTGATAATGTGTGTTTAGTTCCTAGAGGACATTTACACTTGGACAATTGTATTGGAAATTGATCTGCAAGCTTGAAAATGTCATGTGCTCAGAGTCTTGCACTTCCTTAAGTTTGCAAGAGTCTCCTTGATTCTTAATAATTCACATTAGTGCTCACCTTGCAAAAGAAAACAGGAACTTTTCTACTTAAAACGAAAAAAGTTGGCTTATGAGGGATAAAAAAAGGAAAATTTGCAGGACAGCTGTCAGTATTGTCTTAAAGAGTATTTTCCCCACATACAGTATCTCCAGAATCCAGAGATCTGAAATTATTACACTTTATTTAGATTTATCTCCATTGAGTTCAGAGGATTCCTTAGACTAACTGAAATATAAAAATCAAAACCAAGATCTGTAACTTACTCAGTGCGCTGGGGTCCTGTATATACTTTTTTTAATACTACATATCCATGTTTTTTGTGAAAGCACAAAGAAATTGTTCCAAATCCTCCAGCGTCTAATTGTTTTTTTTCAAGCAAATCCTGGGTGTTCATGTGGATGTCTTCCAGAGACATGATTGCAGTCTTTGTGGCTTAGCAATTAAAACAAAATCAAGTACCCTAGTGCTTCTGGACCTGTCGTATAAAGGAGGAAAAAGAAGTATCATTATCAAGCATTCAGCAGTTCCACTAAATAAGCATCTATGTAAGGAGTGGGACAGAAGTATACACTGTCGTGACCCTTATGAACAAAGAGTCTCAGTTTGAAACCAAAGATGCTGTGGTTGTTAACATGATCAGATGTAAAGATCACAATGATTTATCATGTCAATCCACTATTATATTAAGCCAGTGTAAAACCTTCTTTCTTCACCTGAGGATTTCCAAGTGCTGTTAATAAATAGGTTTTATACATATAACATGCAGTACATTGGTACTGTCCCTACACTTCACATGTACAAAAACTGAAACCCAGAAAAAATCAAGGGCTACAGTCCCAAAGGCAGGTAGTACCTCATGATTCTGACAGGCGTTTAATTTTCTAAATTGCCTGAACGTGGGCCTGTCAGATGCCCAGATATTCATATAACTCTAAGCTACCTTTTAGGCATCTTTGCAAATCCAGCTCTAAAGGGTTTGCCTGAAGCTTCAAACAAACAAACAAAATGTTTCTCTGGAGGGTGAAACAAAGAACCCAGCTTCTGTGGGAAGCTCATTTTCACAGCTGCCTGAATTTAAAAAGACAAGTGCTAGGAAGGACTGCAGTGGGATATAAGGCAGCTTCTCCCCTGCCCCTCAAAAAAAACAGAGGAGCAAAGAAATTGTGAAGGCTAGTAGTAACTCCTAAATGCACCAAGAGAAAGAGAGTGCTCGGGGGAGCCTGTGAAATGGGTAGATAAGTAAAAACCAGTGGATGCCAGAAGAATTTTAAACCTTTGATAAAGCTGTGGTGCTCTCTTGCCTAACATGTCTCAGGAGGTAAAAACCTTAAAAGAAGGCTAGACAGCCAGTACCTTCAGGACACACCAGGAAGCTGTGCTGCTGGCAGAGGAGCAAGCCACAAGCTCTGTTTTTTTCCTTGCTGAACTTTTACCTTAAGTACCTTAGATCAGGTAAGGAAAGAGTATCCTAAGAAAAGACGAAGACCAAGAGACTAGCAGGGCTGTTCAGTTTCCATTCCTCTTGGGTGACAATGACACGGGTATACAGAGCTGGGAGAAAGGCAGCATTTCAAAGTGCCACTATCAGCAAAGGTAGATTGGCTCATTCAGGTAATTAAGAGCTCTAAATAGTGTAGCAAGGGTATTCCCAAATTTTTCAGACCAACAGGTGACTGTTAACTCGTGTAAACTACTGTGCACCTGTATCATCAAATCTCTAGTTGAAAAGATTGCTTAATGTTGATATGATCACCAGCCGCAGCCTAATTACTACAGCCTCTTTCTGGAGCCTGGGAACTAAGGAGGTAGTGAAAGTGCCTGTAGAAAGTAGATGTCTAAGGGAAGAGAGATGTTTATGTGCAGGTTTGGAAATATCTGGTCAGTTCAATACTGACAAGCCAAAATAGGGAAGAGTAAATTTAATTTAAAAAAAACCACTCTGTTGCGCCTGTAGAAGAGAGGATGCAAGAGCTTCCTCTTCCCAGTGTATCTGTGGGCTGCTGTCATACAGACAGGGAACATCCTCTCCACATGTGGAGCACCGTGCTCTCTGCGGGGTTTTTCTTCTTTGCCTTTGCTGACTACGAAAGGATGTAAATTTTGTTTTGCTGGAGTGCTAGCCTGTAATGTGAGCACAGGACTGAGCATATGGCTGCATTTGTTTAGTAAGAAGGTAAGCTCTGCTATGCCTCGTAATTGTTAGGGGAGAAGAAATCGTTGTGTTTTGGCTTTTTAAAAAAATTCTTTACAATTAGTCAAATAGCTGAGTAACAAATGACTCATAGCAGTGCCAAGAACACTCACTGCTGCTCTCACAGGTGAGCTTTTGTCTCCCTGGAAGTTTTTGGTGATGGTTCTCTGGCCTTCTTGGGGTGGCGCTACTGACTGTTTTGCAGGTGGGGTGGGTGTCACAGGTACAAAGGCCTGAATTCAGTCGTGAGACATTAATGTGGCATAAGCTAATGTCTTGCTTCTTTATGTGGTGTCTCACTTTCAAGAATTGGTTCAAAGTCACATATCTATGGTAATTTTTCCATGCTAACAGTAATTATACATCTAGGTAGTAGTTATTCTTGTAAGAATTGTATGTGCTCTTCTTGTGAATGCAAATTAGATGTGTATTTCTGATGGGGCTGCCATGCAGTACCATATAACCTGATGGAAAAACAGCCCTGCCTCAAACTGTAACAATATAGGACCTGCTCCTATGACACAGCATCATAACCAGAAGGCTTGGAAATTCAGAAGCAATAACTTCTGAAATCATAAACATCTGCTGAAATGAGCTGGGTAAGATACAACAGAGGGAATTTTCTTGTAAGATGGGCGAGAACTCCCCTCCTTGGGCATGCTCTACTATTAGGATGCTACTACTTCCTTTTTGTTGTTGTTAAGCAATGAGGTATTCTGAGTAGAAACTCTTTGATCTTAAGACTTATTTCAAACCCAAAGTTTTCTGTAGGATGGATGTCACAGGAAAGCAATCTCTAGCCAGGTTTCTAAGCAAAGACTACTTATTTCAGTATACTGTTTAATGCGAGGTACTGGCGGATGTTATCTGGAAATATCAGATGACAAAGAAATTAAGCAGGGAATCTCCTTGTTTATTCCAAGCTTACTGCTTTTTATTGAGGTACACGGCAATTCAAATGTATCCTCAGTACTTATGGTACACTATTGCATACTTTACATACCCGTGGTTAAGAGAACAGTAGTTTGGTTTAGCCTGACCTTACAGAAGTTACATGTACTTCTAGGGGTTAACTTGTGTTCTATGAGGTAGCCCTCCTCTGTATACATAGTATATTAAAAAAAAAAATTGCTTTATAATCAATCATTCTGAACATCTGTACAGGGTGGGTTCATATTTAACAAGTGCCAACATGTATTATGAAAGTTATGAACACTGGTTGCTAGAAGAGAGGGATTTTTGCCCACCAGTATGTCTGGGTTTTCTTTAGGAAGGGATGAAAGCATACTAAGTATGTTTGTGGCATTTTTCTTTTTAACACCACGGTTGTGTTCTCCCTTCTAACCCTCAAAGGGCACATAAATTCCCAAGAATCATGACCTGGTCATAAGGTCATATCAGGCCTGATCACCTTTCAAAAGCGGTTTGCTGTATTCTGATGATTTGTTACTGATCTGATATAGACCTGACATAACCTGCACGTTTAAGCAGGATTAGTGAGTGCATTAGCAGGGTAATTTGAAAAAACATTACCCAGAGAGAAAAAAAAAAAAAAAGGAGCCCTTTTGGCCTAAGGACACAGTGCACAAGTTCTTGAGCAGTGTTACCAAGTATAATTGGAGAAAGTGAACAGGTTTGCAGGCACTGAAACTCAGGCCACTTAGTTACCAGTCGGGACCAAGGGAATAACAAGGAACTGAAGCTGGTATCACCGATACAAGTAACAGGTGATAAATGGAAGGGTTCCTGCAGCTGGAGACAAAAACACAGCATGTGTGGAAGGTGTTTCAAAAGCTCTCAAGTGCATCCCAACTCTGTTGCTGTAACTCTCATAACCCACTCCATCTAAACCTTGCTCTTCTGCTCAGGTTTTTCAACTGCTGCATCTTTTGGACGCTGATGAATGATTTCTTAAAAAAATATAACTTATTTTGGAAATAGCAAAAAAAACACCTGTGTCAGATCTGCAGTAGGTTACAGAAGGAATCCCGTGGGAAGGCGGAGGAGCCAGGACAAGGGAAGCAAAGGTGTTCATGAAACAGGCGCGTCGCCAGGGCCGGCGCAGAGGCAGCGCGGAGCACACGGCGAGTTTCGGCGGGGCCAGGGAGGGGTCTGCGCGCTGCCCTGCACCGGTACGACGGGGGCACCGTCGGTTCTGGTTTAGCACAGCAGCGGCCGCAAACCCGTGTGTGCCTGTCGGGGAGCTGGAGCGGGCTGCCTGGGCAGAGGCACCCGGAGCGCCGCGGCTGCCTGAGGAAGGCGCTGGGCCGGGGCCGGGCGCTCCGGGCCGGGCCGAGCTCGGCCCCTGCAGCCCAAGCGGGCGGGGCCGGGCACCCAGCGCGGGTTTTCTCTGGCCTAGTTCCTCGTTGGCCGCCGCGACATGTCGCCCTTGTCCTCCCGGCGGCTTCCTGCCGCCGAGGCCGCCCCTCCTCGCACGCATCGCTCCCCGCCGCGGCGGCCCGCGGCTTCCCCGGTGGCCGGGCGCCCTTCCCCGGCGCCGCCGGCAGCAGGTGGCGGGGCCGGGGCGGGGGGATCCGCGCCGCGGCCCTTCCGGGCCGCCTCGTCCCGGGTCCGGCATCCCGCCGGCCTGGCAGGCCCCGGGCCCCGGCGCCTCCGCAGCGTGGGGGCGGCGCGGGTCCGCCTCCCACCCCCCGTCCCGGTGCGCGGTGCCTTACCGTGGCTGCGGGCCGCTGTCCTCTGTCCTGCCGCCTCCCTCGGGAGGGCCCGGCGGCGAGCGGGTGCGCCCTCACCGGCCCCGCGGCGGCGGGAGGAGGGCCCGGCCCACCCCGCCGCGCCTGCTCGGAAGCGGAGGCTGGGGTTTGCCGGAGGGCGCCGCGGAGCTCCCGCTGCTCCCGGGGCTGCGAAGTGAGCCGGCCGGTGCGACATCACCGACCCGCTCCGCCGGGGGCAGGTGCGAGCCGGGCCCGGCCGGGCCGCCGCCGCCGGGAGGGAGCCGGTGCCCATTCGCCTGCGTGAGCGGGGAGCCGGCGGTGAGCGGTGCAAACCTGGCCGCGTTACCGAGGACGGCAGCTGGGAGTTTGGTGCGCAGTGGAAATGCCTTTCTTTGCTGTGGTTTTGGTGCCGAAGAGGCAGCTTTTTCCTCGGGAAGGGTGGAGGCAGGAGTTCCTGTTTGTCAACACAATAACCGTAAGGTAATAGTCCTGGGGACAGCTTCTGGCATACATAACCTAAAAGGACCGCTGTAAACCATCTAGTCTGTCCTCCTGCAGTGGTCAGGTGCGTCAAGGGCATCTCTGACAGATTTTACATAGTTTGTTACTGCCCTAACAGCAAAGAAGTTTCCATAACTAGTGTATTCCATGATTTCCATTAGGAAAACTGTTCTGATATAGAAATGATGGTGAATACAGCTAAGACTGATCCTTTTGCTTTCCTCCAGTGAAACAACAGCAATGACAAGTGTCTACCCTCTTTGCCATGACCTTTCCCATTCTGGGGACTGTTGCGTTCACCACAGTGCTTTGTGGATGCTGTGGAGTTCATGACTCAGTATGACCAGGCACCACCAGATGAGCAGCAGCAGACCCACATGGGAAGGCAACAGCAGCCCACAGCTTGTGTTTAAGGGAGGGAGGGAGCCTTTCTAAAGCTGGAGGGCAAGCCTAACAGTGATGAGAGAATGAAAGTAGTCCAGGAGCCTGGTTCTGTTTCCTGGTGGAAACTGAGGCCTCAGACTGTCATATATCTGGAAGAACCACAATGGCCGCAGAGGGTTTGAGTTAATTCTGTTAGGTCCCATGGTGGGTTTCATGGATAGAGTTCCTCAGTTATGGAGAACTTCCGAGGTGATGTTTGCACCTGTCCTATTCCTGCCAAATAAAAATAAAACATTCACAAACAAAAGAACCCCATTGAGTATTATGAGACCTTTGAGATTTAAATGGGTAGGTGTACTGGTGTGTATTGCTGGCATATTCTGGGCCTCTGGCCCTCTGTAAGTACAAAATCTCATCCTTTATTTCTCTCTGTGATGGTCAGCAATGTAGTATCTGAATTCCTAAACCACCTGTGTACCCATACCTCCCTTTATAGGGGAAGACAGTCTGATTTGTGCCTTCTGCTGACCAGCATGTTTATCTGTGAGGGCCAGGTGGCTCCTACCTTCCAGCTTTCTGAAAGCTGTTTCCTTGTAAAGACAGATAGGAAACAGTAGTATGCTGACAGCTGTGGTTTTGGAGACGTAGAACAGCCTTGGCGGTTACTTTCAAGCTGAGATTTTCTCTCTGCATCTGGAGATGGTTTTCTGCACCTTGTTGGACAAACTGAACAAATGGCTTCTTTCCAGGAACTCTCAAAAAAATGCTGAGTGCACTCTTTTCTGCTCTAAAAACACCAATGCTGGCAATGGAACTGGTGTGTGCCCAGCACATCGCCATTTCCCACTGACACTGTATCAGCTGGTATTAAGCCAGAACTGGAGTTTAATGCTCTGACATTTCCAGATGTAAGGCCGGATCACACTTACTGTAATGAGGAGACTCAGGACAGCTATGCTGAATTACCAGGCTAAGCTCATCATAGTTTAAATACAGACATTTCATGTCCATCCACACTGTGAGGTATCACATGGAGGTTGTTATTAAACCTGCAGTCCAGAGAGTCTGGGATGTTTGTCAACTAAATATAGCAAAAGCAAATCTAGATGTGGTATCTCTGGTGGGCTGATCATGCAGGTTTTGGTCTTCTGTTGCAATCCTAAACTTTACAGAAGTCTTGTTTTTTCTGCTTTTGAGCTCTGCATTGTGTATTTGGCTGAACGCAGGAAGTAAGATGGCTAAATTTGTAAGAATTGCATGGTTAAAAAGGTTTCCGCCTCATTCAGTGGTGATTTGCCAACAAGCGCTAGGCAAAAAAAGACAGAAATCAGCATTTAGTTGTTGGTGCTTAGAGGTCAGTGTTGCCCATTATGACAATCCTTCTTGAGATGAACAGGGAAAATAAAATGATCCATAAATGCAATCATAATTTACAGAGAAATCTCTTAATTCTTACTGAGAAGAAAGGAAGGTTATCCTGAACTGGATGATAAGGCCAGTACAGTTTTAATGTTTTTCACAATAATGCATATATGTGAACAGAAGTTTTCGATTTTAGTATTAATGAAAGTAAAATAAGCCCATTAGTTCTCTTTTTACTTTAACTGAAACTTTCATTAATTTCAACCAAACTTTCACTTATTCTGTACTAAAAATATCTCAGTGATCTTATTAAAACTGATAGAAAAAAATGTGAATACATAGCATTCTAAAAAAAAAAAAAAGGTGTTTAACAGGTAGCTGTTTTTATTGTCAGTAGAATAAATATTGCCATATGTGAAATTTGCATGTTTCATTGCACCACTGGAAAAATTGTAGGGGCTGATATACAAAAAGTGTCAAAACTTCAAAGTGCTAGACCAAGCTATGTGGAATGGTTACCTATCTCATTAATCTTAAAAACAAAAATGAAATCACAATAAGCTTGTGCCATGACAAGAAAGTAACTTTGCACAGGGGTATTTTCCTGGTATTAACTTTGAAGGCTGTATTGTAGTAAGCTTTGCCTACAGAGGTTTAAATTTTTTCACTCCTTCCTCTCCACCTGCAGTTTGCTGCCAGGTATCTTTTTAGAGGCTTTTCCCTCTCCTGGCATGAATTGTGAGCTCTGTAGGGACCTGAGCGTAACGGTGCTGTGGCTGTCCCTGGTTAAAGGCTCAGCTGGGCCCAGCAGGGATGAGTGTTTCCTCACACAGGAGGTTCCCAGCTCTGCAGATGAGCGAATGCTGAAACATTAATTCTGGGCTCAGCACCCTGCTGAGAACTCTGGGGAGGAGAGGGATCACCAGTGGGCAAAACCCTAAGGAGATATTTGTCTATAATCTTTCTGTAATCTACTTTTTAATCTAAAGCTAAAATATTATCTGGTCTGATTGGTCCCACTGCTGTCCAACAGCTATTGAGATATGTTAGCTATTGAGATATGTTGTACAGTTGATTTTACAGAAAGAAGCCATGATTTTAGCTAGCTTTGGCTCATCAATGCAACAAAACGTCTATTATATTTCTCTGAGCCCCCAGAGGGTTGAGGTGGGAGAAACTGCAGCACTGTACAACCAACAGTGTTGACACACGAGGAGAAGGGCCATAGTGCCCTGGGGAGTCCAAATGCAGAACGGAATGCCCCGAGAGACTTGGGAACCACTGTTTGTGACTAACTGCAGACACAAGTTTTCATTTAATTTAAGTTCAGAAGACGACCACCTGAGGTCTCCCCAGACGCTGAGGTGTGGCCTAGCAACAAATGACAGGAATACACGTAGAATATATTGAGAAGATTTCATTTTCCCTTGGCTTCATATTAAGTTCCAGTAAAGACACGAGCTTTGCTCTGCACATCTCACTGGAGTACACAGCATTTGCAGGTGAGGTGGTCCTCTGTGACAGTCTGTTGCTTGGACAAGCTGGTTTGGTCTTGGTTTATTCTCTCTGTCAGATGCTAACAAAATGCTTACTCATTTCAACAAGGGCAACTGATAATTCAGAAACAGCTATGGGGTATTTTGGCTGCACAATCCCAGCAAAGAAACTGGTCTTCTGTCTCCTTACGGCATTTTCCAAAGAGATCAGGATTCCTATGCATTCAGACTGTATTAAACCAATACTGCTGAATCTGGAGGAGTTTAAAAATGTCCTAGGATGGTTGGAAATAATTGTTCACGAGAGATTACTTCACTAAATCTTTCTGTTCACAAAAAGTAAGAACTTCACCACCAGTATTTATAATTATTTTTTTTTAAATCAGTCTGCACCAAGCACTGTGACACAAATTCTTCTGTAGGTGTTTCCTTAATATTTTGTTCTGTGGAGAATGTTTCCATAAATACACAAACACCAGCAGAGTAAGATGGAAGCCACAAAAGTATTGCAGGAACAGACATTTCTCTGACTTGTTTCTGAAATGATCAACTACTGCCACTATGTTAAAGGACATAAAATGAGGCTGCTGAAATGTGAGGCTGTTGCTTTGGACTAAGCCCTTTGCTTCCCCAAATGTCTGTAGTCAAATATTCTTTTATACTTTTAAACTCCAGTTTTGGAACTAAGGCTGGAATAGCTCTCTTGGCTACTCTTTGTAGTGACTCACCTAATTTAAAAGGAAGCATCATGGATCTTCATTTTTGTTTGGATACAGTTGGTATTTTAATACCCTTGGAACGATGACACAATTACCCAGCACTAAAACTTGAGAGTACCCTAAGCTTAAATTTTTTGCATCTCTTTTGTGGAGCATAGGCTCTTTAGGCTGTAGGATAAGCTACTAATATAGTAGGATTTTTCTTAAAAAAAAACAAAAACCCCCGAAGTCATACATGAATTATACATGGTATTTATTATTGGCTGTTCCTCTCTTCAGCCCAACCTTCTGATAACTTGTCTACCGCAAAGATTCTTCCTCTGCAAGCAGGCAGTAAACCTCAGTGACATTGTTCCAGGAATGAAATATTAAACCAAAGGAAGAACTATCTGCACCTGCCTCTAATGTTAATTTTTTGAAACCTGGATTAAAAGCACTTTACTGAAAGAAATCAGTCTTAGTTTCTTTAGACTATGAGGCTTCTTGATAACATAGTTCAGATGGGGATCTATTTGTGTCCCTATGTTTTCCCTGAAGTTGCAAGTATGTTTCACCTGCCATTTCAGACCGTAAAATAAATTCAGTTACAATTTTTGGAAAACAATGTGAGAGAAAAAGATCAGAGCATTGTCTGAAAATGCATGGGAGAGGAGGACCCCCAGCAGCAAAAAGCAAATCCCCAGACTAAATGGAAGAGGAAAGCATGTTGCTTTTATACCCTTCTCCCCAGCCTGAAATGCAGCTGTAAGTTACTTGCCTAATTCTAGCTTTACCCTTTCAGCATAATGTGATTTAGCAGGGCAATCATTCTTTATTCAAAATGGCTGTAATATTTCCAGTACTGCTACGAAACTAATACTGCCACTTCCTTTCTCTCTCCTTATTAACCACAGATCACTCTCTGTTGGTTTTCTACAGGGTAAAATTCTCCCTTGAGTTTTTGAAAGGCATGTGCCAGAACATGGACGCACCCCTGCGCAGTGTGCGGTACAGCAGGCAATGAAAGCATGTCAGGACAAGGACATTAATTCTTGCCTCAGCACCCACTGTCGCTGCACAGTTGACTGGCTTCCAAAGCGTTGCAAAAGCAGTAGCCTTCAGCAAATATGGTTTTATCTGTTACGTGTCCACAGCCGAGATACAGCTCACAGAAGAGATATAGGAGAGCTAGACACAAAATAAAGTGACAAGAATTATGAGGCAGATGGAACAATTTCTGTATGAGAATAGACTAGACAGATGAGGACTGAGATTGACAATGGAAAGTTACAGTTGAATAGTGGTTCTTAGCTCCTTGCCCCCTCCCCATCATATACTTCCTTGTACAGTGGCTTTCAAATTGGAGAGATATTCCTGAAGAATTTACTTTAGGAGGAGTTAAAGCATGTGGAGAATGGTGATCTGGCTGATGTAGTCTGCTTGCATTTCCAAGAGGCTTTTTACAGTTTCTTTTTTTTTTTTTTTAAGGAAACTAAAAAGTTGAGGGATAAGAAAGAGGGTTATGGCATTGGAGACATGTTTAAAAGGTAGGACAAAGAGGGCAGCAGTAAATGGTCACCTCTCAGAACAGAGGGAGGTTAGAAGTGCAGGGGTCTGAGCTGTTGAAAAAGATCTGAAAATGGGTATGTGCAATGAGGTTGAGAAAGTTTGCTGATGATACAGATTACTTGGAGGAGGGGGATAAGGAAAGCAGATTGCGAAGAGTTCTTGGCTGACTGGGCAATGAGAGAGGAAGTGAAATTTAAGTTATGTAAAGGGGTGCACATGAGGAAAAACATTACCCTAAATTGATGCATAAAATAATGGCCCCTGAGCTGACCATTACCACTGATGGCCAAGATCAAGGGTTACCACAAATGAAAACATCAGCTAAAGCAAATCATATGTCAGTGCTTATTAGGAAAGGAGCAGAGAAAAGTCATATGAACCCAAGAGTAACAGACTTGACTCTGCTGTGCCCTTCTGCTCCCCTCTCCTCAGTGACAGGACGGTGAGACTGGAGAAGTTCAAATAAGGGTGACCAAAGGCCCCTGCCTTCTCTTGAAAGAACAACTGAACAGGACAGGACTCCACAGCCTGGGAAGGAGTTTATTTAGGAGGGGAGGTGATGCACATCTACAAAACTCTAAGTGCCAGGTAAAAGAACAGATGTGACTAATTGTTTACTGTTATCTGGGAGGAATCAAATGAAGCTACTGGGAACCAGCTGCTTCACCCTCCCTGGGATCCCTCCCCACTCTAATGCTTCAGGCAAGGAAAAAGCTGACCTGCTGAACTTTGCCAAAAAATATTGGCTGCTTCAAGCTGGCATGGATTCTAGAGAAGACTGAACAAAATTCAGAGCAGAGGTCTATTTGGCTTGGTAAATACAGAGAAAACATAGATAGTTTAAGAAATCCATCAAACTAAATACAGTTGGAGCCCAGGACAGTATTCAGGGAAGTGCTTGCTGTTCTTGGTCTGTAACTGTGGAGAAAAAAAGTTGGAGTTGGAGGATCCTTGTTCTGACCTAGCACAACCACTCTTGTATATTTAAATTACAAATATCCAGTCTACAGGCACTTAATGCTACCATGTGTGTGGGAGCTGGCACACGTCTGCCAAAGTGTTGAGAAGTGTATTTTCATCATATAGGTCAGAGGTTCTTCATCTAACAGTTAAACCCACTAAACTCTGTAACTGATCCAATACAGTAACACTTGGTTTGACAGCTGCAACTTCTGCTTTCATACCCATTTCATTCCTTCTTGAATAGTCTGGTAACTGAACACAGTGAGCATAAGGATGATTCCTCTTCTACACAATTTTAATATTTGCATTTGTCCTTCAGTCTCTCTTCAGACAACTTACAAGTTGTTTTCATTAAGTCTTTTAGGCAAGAATCTGTTTTCCCCACAGCTTACGTGTATAATATTTTCCATTTATTCCCTTTCACTTTCTTTTTCCTATACAAGAGTTATTGAGCCAAAGCAAATTTCTTGTTTGTGTAACCTGAAGACTTTGACTCATACACATTCGAGCAGACATCTGCAACAGCTTAGAGCTGCACTGCTTCCAGGGGTCCATCTCTGCTAGAGGTGGCCCTTCATATGGTGACTAACAGGAACATGTGATGCTTTCCCTGCAGTAGCAATTCCCAGTCTTGTGTGTCAGTTTACACTGCCACGCCAGAGGCTGATCTCAGCATGTTTATTATCTAAATAGCCCTTAAAGAACCTTAAGGGTGGGTCGTGACAAGGCTGCTCGAAAGAATGCATGGCAGATGCATGCTATGTATGCAGAGGCCTAATTGTCATTTGACAGTGACTCAGAAGACTGTTTCTTATTCAGGCTGCATTTTTTAAATATCGAAGTGCAAAGCCAGTTATTAGGTAAGCTGATAAAAGCAAGAAATTGTGTAGCTAAGAGAGAAACCCATGCCTTGCCATATGCACAGAAAGGGTTAACAGCTCCAAAACACAAAAATAATCCCTCTAAAATTCAAGGTAAAAATCACAGATGTTAAGAGCCAGATGGTCATTTTGTCCCACTAGATCCTGCAGGTTTTCAGGTAGGTGTTCTGCCTCACCAGCTGCCAGTGCTGGAGATCTCCAAGGAAGCCCATCTACACTAACGCTGGAGGGGATGAACCCAGCCCTCCAGACCCAAACAGCAACACTGACTGGTGTGAAGAGGTAGGGAACAGACAGGATTCCTTTTTGTCTCTACTTAGGGTAACACAAATAGAGAACTCCCTTTGATTTTAGCAAACTACATACTTTACAAACGGGAGCTACATTCTATAAGAAAGGTAATGTATGCACATACTGCTACATGATATTTATTTTCTTTTTCCTTTTCTAGTATCTGCCATAGATTTAATATTGTTTTGTAAGTATGTGGAAAAGCCTAAGGCTGTCCACAAGGCTTTCCACCTGTCACTGTTCAACTGTACATGCTTTTGCATTACTCATGATCTAGCTTCATAGCTCAAAGGCACAAGTGTAGAGCTCTCACCTAAAAGAATAGGATTGGTCATAACAAGGTTGAGTATGGGCAGCATATTCTCTGGCAAATAAAAAAAGTGGCAGGTGGTACAAAAATTGTTAAACTTGACTCAGCAATGTACTTTACTGTTTCATAAGCAGCAACAATATAATCTGCAATTTAAATACCGCTTGTGTTACCAAGCACTTGTAGGCAGGATGTCACTGTTACACGAGTAAGGATAATTCTTCACAAAGTTTTGCACCCATCATTGAAGAGAATCCCTCAGGAATCAATGAAGATAAACACTATATTGTCAGTTAAACTGCTAGCTGTAGTACTCAAGATACTTCCAATACATTTGAATTAGGACATTAGCGTTCAGATACTGAGATAAAGTACCAAAAAGGATGGAGAAAAACCCGCAATAAATCTTCTCTCTGTAGTCTTGTACTTGAACATTACTTGAAATACCACTCAGGAGAGCAGTTGATGGGTTCTTCCTTCCAAAGAGTCTTCAGGCGCTGGGCCCAGGCAATCAGCATCTCCTTCCTCCTCTCCTCAGAGACATATTCTGGAGCGAAGCAGATGTGAGGTGCAAGGACTTTGACACCACAGAAGTGCATGATTCCATGCTGGACTCAAAGCGAAGAAAGAAATGCTTCAGGAAATAGTCTTTCACTTTCAATTCAAGAATGCCTAAGATTCAAATCTGAAACTGTCTCTGACCCAAGGTTTTCTAAACCTGTGCATTTATCAGGAGAAGGGAAATAAATTGCAAAAATTCATTACCTATGCTGGCAGTCACTATTGAAGGCTAGGCATTAAGCAGAGTGACACAAAAATAAGGTTAACTTCATTTATTCTGCTCTGTAGAATTTATTTTTAAGTGCTATTAAACCCACAGAACTGTTCTCTTCAGCTGCTGTATGCTATTAAATTTGCAAGTATCAGAGACAGCCTAAAGTTCATTGTACTGTTTGAATCTCCACAGATTGTTCCTGAACTGCAGTGTATTTCTCATCTAACTCTAGGTATTTTTTTTTAACCTTTTGCCTCTGGCTTAGCCAAATGATCCTGAATAAAGACTAGCGCCTTTCAAATCAGCTCAGCTTGCCATTTTCCCTCTCTATTTCTGAATTCACAGTCATGTCTCATGTTCTTTTTCATGCTTCAAGCTCTGCAGCTAGATAGCTTCACAAGGGTAGACAGCTAGTAATCACAATGGGTCAGAGACCAAAGAATTTAAGCACATCTGTTGTATTATATCAAGAAGTAGCTGGTACAATTTGCCTTACCACCTACATTTCTCAAAGCATGCTCGCTACTTCTGATAAAAGGGTAGCAGTAAGAAAAGGCATCTAACTTTTGTATGCTGATCATGAATGCCAAGATAATATGTGACTCCCCTCCTGCCCTGCATCCTACATGAATCAGGTAGCTATGGGGAAAAGCTATTCTGCACGCTAGGGCTAAAGGAAATCCTATTAACACGAGCTGACTGTATAAGCTTTTTCCAGATTCCAGTCTGGAGGAAGGGCCACAAACCAAGTTTAAAACTCTGTGGACTTTTAGTCTGAGGATTTTAGGGCCCAATTTATAACCTGCAGATGCTCAGAACTGACAACTTAATTATTTTTATATCACATTTCATAGAAAATAAATAATAGAACTGTTAAAAATAATCGGAATAATAAAAATTAAGGCAAACAACCAAATAGTCACACATTATACCTGCATGGGCCACAGGAGATAGCGAATATCACCACTGATACTGCCTTTTGCATACATCTCTTCGCTTCCTCCAGTGGTGAAAGAAAACAGGGCTAATTTGTTCTAAAATTAAGAAAGCAGTGCTTGAGTTAGGTATGTTTAAAGAAGAGTGGCTGAACAGTTAAAAAGATATTCAGGGTCACCTGGACAACATAAATTTCTAGAGGAGGTGGTGTGCTCTTTTTCAGACCTTATATGTAGTGGCAGCTCTGAGGCAAAGATCGCTAACGCACAACTCGACAGCGGACTGTGTGTCAGGGCTTTGGGCAGAAACAGGTTAAAAAGAAAAGGAATTACACATCTGATACACTTGTATGAAGCAGGGCTGACCCTTGTGCTATATTTGGAAACCTGTTGCTGGAAAGCACTCTGTTACTGGGAATATCCTTATTCCTGCCCTTCCTGAATGCAGAAATCAAATGTCACAGTCCCCCTTCAAACCTGTGCTTGCTTGTCACTTGCTAAGGAATAATTTGAGAACAAATTTTTCCTCATATGTTCTAAACCCCCATGTTTCTTCTGCTTCTGTATTAGCCACGGGCTCGTGCTCAGCTTCTATCCTCTCAGTTTTAGCTTCTGTAATTGAAATAACATTTTTCCAGTGCAGTATCTTAACTGCCTTGAGCCTGCATTCAGCATGCAGCTATGATCACTGGGGATTACTCCTATTCATCTCAGTGAGGCAGCCATTTCTGAAATTTAACAAACTGAAATGTTTGGAATTGTTAAGAGGATCAGAAATTACAGAGATTAATATGCAGCAAATGTAAAGGTGAAACGTATTGATTGTTTCTGGATGCTGCAGTTGTTACCAAAGAAGATCCATCAGACAATGGGTCAAAATTTTCCAGGGTTATTCCTAGTGCCACGAAGCATTAAAGATTTATGAATTGTCACCTATAGATACTGAGTGGAGAAAAGGTTGAGATAGTTGGGACAGAGGCTTGTGCACTGGGTATTTCAGGTTTCTGATTTAGTTTTGTAGTTTAATTCCAACCTTTGACATCTAGTCCCAGAACAGGATCTTGTCACCTATTCTAGTATGTCCCTCATTACAGATTTGTGCAGTCCTACAAAAGTGGGATGAATGACAGACTATAGTTTTAGGAAATTGATCAACTCTTTGCAAGCCAGTGCACTCTGATACACCTACAAAATTATAAAGCACATTTTGTTGGCCAACTAAAAATCTCTAGGAGATTGTTTAAATCTTTAGGAACCACTGCATTCTCATTACTGTATCTACCTTTCATACAATTTTAACATATCAGAAGGTTACTCAACGTGTTATCAAAGCATCATTTCAGAAGAGCGTAAAGTGAGAGCTTTAAGCAAAATAATGGAAAATAAAGACCAATGCCCTCAAAAGCACTGCACAAATCTTGATCTTAATAAAACAACCTCAAAAACATACCTTGAGCAAACCAGAATCATAACAGCGTGGAAAATCATGAGCAAATCCTTGGACCAAGACTCTGTCCATCCAGCCCTTCATGATTGCTGGCATGCTGAACCAATACAAGGGGAACTAGGCAAAAAGTAAATTACCTTGTTAGCACAGAGAGTCTGGGCCATCCTTAGGCCTGCTCTACAGGCCAAATCCTGTTCTCTTAATCTGTTCAGATCTTGTACGTGCCTTCTTCCAGCTTTCTGTCAGCAGAGGCAGTAACTAATGCTTGGCAAAAATAACTGAAGTGCTTTCTGTTTTCAGTTGTCTCAGGGATATATATATATATATCTATATCTGTATAACCTGAGCATCTATAGCACACTAACACCACAGTGAATGTGAGGGCTTCCACAGAAATTAAAGTTGGAATATGATGAAGCAGGAAGGTGCCATTTAATTTAAACTTAAGACTGTACAGAATTGAATCTCCTATTGCTGAAATGCAAAAGGAACATAGGATCTCATGGAGAATGTGGCCGAAGAGAGCCTTATTACTAGGAGTGATATCTGGTGATCAGTTCTGATCTGACACTGCTGACAAATGCCATGGGATCTTAAGAGTTACTTTCACATCCTCACTTTACTGAGAAGAAAACTTTAACAGTAACGACCTCTGTTTCTAGATCCTCCAGTTAGCCCATGGGACTACAGCCTAAAGCTGTCATATCTTATTTGCATTATCTCGAAGGTTTATGGACTCTTATTCTAGGATGCATCACTATCCCTAAACCTTTGTACACACTGCAGTACAAAAGAAGCAATTCTGTAAAAGCTTAACCACCTGTGGGGCTTAATTCAAGATGGAAACAATGTAGAAACTGGGCAATCACCACTATCTCTAAAAGTGGTGAGTTTAGTCTGTAGTAAATTTTAAATTACTTTATGGTGTCTTTCAGAGGCTTTTTTTTCTGCACCAGAACGTATTCAACTCTTCATAGCATTCCACAGACAGAAAATAGAAAGCAACCACTTCCTTTGGGGGACATTTTACTCTACTTATCTCAGAAGCAATAGTGTAAAAATGATGAAGAATTACAGTGAAATAAATTTAACTGAGATATGGTCACATCCTAAATTTGATCTAGAATCAGACAGTGGAACATGTATAGGCTATGTCTAAGGCCAACAGCCACACAATGAAATGTGAGGCTGGTATTGCTTTATACAGTAATTCTGGGACTTGTAGACACAGAGGACAGAGTTGGCACAGTGGGGAATGGAGATGGGGTGTAAGGAGCTGGTAGGGAGTCCAGATAGTTCTTCCGCAACTCAGCAACAAATGAGGACAGTCCAGTCTGGGAAGTCCAAATTCCCTGAGCCTACTGGCTGCTCCCAGCTGCTTGCCCACAAAGTAAGCCTTGCCCTGCTTTCTGCCAGCCTGCCTGACATCCGTGGTCACATGTTTTTGTGCATCCACATACCAAGTTTGGCCCAGAATTGGTGAATTACTGGATTTGCTGTTGTTTCAACCTGGATAATCGTGCTACTGAATTACTGGGTTTGCTGTTGTAAGGACCCAGAAAATAGTACTACTACTGATCTGTATTTCTTACTGTACCATTACTTAGAGATAAAGTGTTTATTCCTAAAGCTGTTAGTCTGGTGTCTGTTACCATATCCCAAAGCTATAACTTGGTGGGGCTGCCTTAAACCCTTACACAGAACTCTGTGTGTACATCAGTGTTTGCTTTGCATAAGCTCCAAGACAAAAGGGACAGTATCAGGCTGCCTGGTGGTATGGCATGACATATTGAGAATCACAGTATTATTCTGCACTCAGTACTTTCTGGTCTGAGTTGCTCTATGCAAGAGTTTTGGAGTCCAGGCAATGGGAGCGCCAGTCTTCACAAAACATATGCAGTCAGACTACTTTTGAATAATTTTTAAGTGAAGCAGTGCTGTGAATTTTACTCAAGTATTTTAAGGTTCTACTTTCAGATGCCTTCCTAATCCTCAAAAATGCCAGCATGGAGCCATTATTTGTGTGAAAAATTCATACTGTACTAGCACAAATAATGCTTGCACATGATCCCATATTTTCTAAAATTCACATCCTATCAGAAAAACCTGACACCTTGAAATTGCTATGCTGGATATATACTGTTCTGTGTTGATGGCAGAACTACTACCTCTTTTTACTCTGGCTAGATTCAGTGTTCCTAATGCAATCTATAATCTTCTCACTATTGCCTTTCTTTCGTTCAATGCTGTATAACTGAAGACTTTTAATAACATTTGAAATAATGACCTGAAAAATCAGTAAGTCTGCTTCCTGCACCTTCTTCTGCTCTTCAATCACATCATTGGACAAACCTCCTCTCTTGTAAGCTTCCCATGCCTCCACACCATAATTGAACTCTTCTGAGTTGTGCAAGCAACCTGTTTGTTGAAGTGAAGAGTCATTCCTTATCCTGTTTCTAACATCATAGACAGATAAGAATTAAATAGAAGTCACAATCTACAGTTCTAAATTGAATTACTGCTTTCCATTTTTCTCATTTTTTTGTTCTTGTTTGTGTGTGTGTAGATATTCAGCATCATCACAGCTGATGGTGATTTGATTTCAAACTGGAGAGGAATGTAGTGTAGAGCACCAAGATTTTTGCCTTTCTGTAGCTACGCTGGAAGTGCAATAAGAGGACCTAAGCTTGGCTCAAGACTGGTGATGCAGGTGGATGATTTAAGAGGATTTAAGAGAATTTTGCTAATTGCTCTGCCTCTGCATTAGAGATTACTGAAACCACCATGCAGTCACAAGCACTGTGTAGCTGCTGAAAAGCCACTGTAACTGGGAAACTCAGCAGGGGCTGGGGAACCAGTACTGGCTGGCTCTGCTGACTCTACTACAGCTGGGTGAGCTGATTCAGATATGTTTGAATCAGACATATACATTAATTCTGCTGATTCAGCTAGCAGATAATCAATCCAGCAGAAGAGAGAGCCTCATAAACTAACTCTAGCAAGTCACAGAATGGTTTCTGAAGGTATTTCTTACCCATGAGAAATGGACTTCAGAGATTGATTGTGAACATGTGGTAATGCATTTTTCCCTCTCAGTAATGTCACTATGAAACAAGGTTCATATTCAGGAGTGGACTTTTAGAAATGCTTATGTCTGGTCATTAATAAGCTGCTGCTTGTTTTTGCCAGTGTTTGCACTTGACCTGTGCTGTTTCTTTTTGATTCCTATTTTAAAGAAAGTGTTTTAGCAGTCACAGATTATATTGTGGCTTTGTGTTTCCTAACCTGGAGAAATACTGGGGCTAAATGCTAGTAAGAGCACAGTGAAAATACCACAGAAGCCTAAGAAGAGCATCACTGTTTTTCTCAAGTCTTAACTGCATCATCTAGTCATTTTTAATGGTCATATACAACCAAGGCAGCCAGGAGGTGCCAAGACAACTCAAAAGCCAAAGCACTTAAGTGCCTGGAGCTAACCTGCAGAAAGCATTTGTAATCTTGTTCATTAAGAGAAGGTCTCTGCGGTGGATTGCAAATACTGTAAAAATAGTATTTTTCCTCATTCACCTTAAAGGCAAAGCACTTTTATAAATCTCTATTATACAGACATTTCATTTTTCTGATTGAGGGGCCATTTCTAGTGATCAGATTTATTTAAAGGAAGATTATACTTGTTGGGTTCCTGCACTGACATTTCTTAGTCAATGTTAATAGACAATAAAAAGCTGGGTCTTGTTAGTTGAGGGATATTTGTACAAAATAATAGCAACTGTTTTTTGGAGCGCACCTAACAGCATGGTTCTGCATTGTTAACGTAGCAGGATAGTCAAGGGGAAAGTTTGTCTCATTATTGTCAAAAAAAGCGTGTTTTGGCTAGTCTCACCAACAATATCATTTCTTGTTGCTCTTGGCTCGAACTGCATTGCATATAAATCAGACACTGTGACACTGCAGCCCTGCTCGCTCAATTCTTCCACAGCAATCCTCTTCAAAGATCCATTCAAGGACTTGGGCTCTTGATGTGCGTAGACTATCAGGACTTTTCTCCCTGGAAGCAGAAAGAAAACCAGATGGTACCTTTGAGTATAACAGGCAGATATGAAATGTTTATGGAGCTGGGGCCTGGTCCTTCATTTTTCTGTAGTGTTTTCCAAGCAGCATAAAACTAGCGAAAACAGAATGACAATGGCAGCATTTTGACTCCTGCTCAGCAGCAGTGAGTAACTCATGATGAACTAATCAGTGAATGCCCCCAACCCAGCAATTGCGTGCTTACACCAGGCTTTTCTAGGTGGAACTCAGTGGACAGTGAGTGCGTTTCCATAGCAGGTCAGTGCCCCAACATCAGCACAACCCAGTCCTTCCTCTTGAGTCAGCATTTGCATTTATTCGATTCCACTATACCCCAAAAAGCTCAACAGAGAGGGAAAAAAAAAATAAAAGCTGTCAGCTGGTTTAGCTCCCTAGGCTGGGTCAGACAAGCTACAGTCCAGATGTGAGGGGCAGGACTGAAGCAGCGCCAGCTTAGATTCCCTCAAAATGTTGTGGAAACAACTTCTGAGAGCTCAGAGCATCTTCTGACTGCAGTGTGGGGTCCCTTCATCTTCCAGTTCAGTGCTGTGCAAGCGACATCGCGGTAGATAATTTAAGATGCCACTATCCCACTTCAGCATCATCACAGCGACTTCAGGAGAAAGCAACGTGGTTTCTTCTTAGATGCGAGTGAGCGAGCCATCTAGTGTATCTCAAACTGCTGACAAAGAGGATTTAAGGTAAGCTGAGTGGCAAGACTGGTATGTTGGGACGGAGTTACTTTAAATTGATGTAACAAGGTACATCAGAGCTTTCTTGTTCAAAATTTTATTGTACAGACCATTTGATTTCTGTAATTCTTGAAAAAAATAATCATTCATCACTGAACGCAAGTAAAAGGTGAAATACTTTTATGTGATAGTAATTGTTTATGTATAACCACTGCAGAGGGAAATTTCCAGGGACTATTGAAAATGACAGGATCTGCAAAACCTGAAGCTCTTGGTTCCTAACTGCCAACAGAAAAACTCTGGCTTCTCCTGAGTTCAGTTTCTCCAGGGGACACAGAAGCTATATGGCCCAGAGCACCACTGCAGTGGCAGGTAAATGTGTCAGAGATAATTAACAGAACGCAAGCTGAATGAACAAGACCTCATTTTTAATCTAATTGTAAGGGGTGATTACTGCTCCAGTAGTGCCCAGTGTCCGTGGAACAACAGCTTTGCTAAAAGACTTGCAAATTGTGGTCGAATGCTATCATAAATTTAACACATGTATAGACTATTTAGCCCCCTGCTCCGTAACTTATTCTGGAATATTGAGAGCAGTTACCGCTTTGCTGTTCCTGCTTTAACTCTCAGCAAATAGGTAGTTCACGGGCTGGAGCCGAGACAAGCTCAGAGATGCGGTAAGATTAAATCTTAATTAAGCTGCTGGGTTGTTGCCATGTCAGTGCGGCTGAGGGCATATGGCCACAGTGTTTGGAAAGACCACAGTTTTCAAAGGCATCACTTACCGAAATAATTTGTCATTTGAAAAAAGTACTACCTTAGTATCCCCACTAAAACCTGCCGACATGCCAGCGTGCCCCAGCCTGAAGCGAACAGCGTTTTCAGTCCTGTTTGTTCTTACCTGCCATTTCCCAAACCACTCTGCAGGTTCTCTCTCGAGAGCCGGGTGCAGCCTGTGAACTCAAATGACAAAACTGCTGATGTCAGAGCCATGGGGAAGAGGCGCAGGGCAGGCCGCCGCGCCGGGTGGAGCCGCGCCGCTGGCTCGGCGTGCCCGCTGGGCCGGGGCAGCGCGGGGGAGCGCCCGGTGCGTGCCCGCCGTGCGGGGCTCCGGCTGCGGCCGGGCCGGGCCCAGCGCTGGGCTCTCGCCGCCGGCGGGACGGGGGAGGCGCGCTCGGCGCTCCCCGCTCGGCTTGGCCCCGCTCTCGGCCGGGGCACCGAGCGCAGGCTCGCCCTCGCACAGCCCGCTTCACCCGTGCGCGGCACCGCCCCGGCGGGGAAGGCGCGGGGCGCTCTCCCGCTTGTTCGCGTACCCGCTACGCCCGGCTCGAACCCGCAGCGCTGCGCCGCCTGCCCCGCTCCGGGCAGGCCCGCGGCCCGGCGCGCCCCCGCTGCCGCCCGGCCCGGCCCCGGCGCGCCCCCGCTGCCGCCCGGCCCGGCCCCGGCGCGCCCCCGCTGCCGCCCGGCCCGGCCCGGCCCCGGCGCTCGCGCGGGGCGGGGGCGCGCTCGGCACCACCCGCCGCTGCGGGCGCGTCCCCCGGCGCTCGTGCTCGGGCCGCGCGCGCGGGCGCGCTCCGTGGGGGCTGCTGGTCCCCGGTGCCGCCGCGGGGGAGCCGGGGCGGCTCCTCACCCAACGGCGGGCGGCCCAGTGCCACCGGTTCCGGTTTTCAAACGGAGAATCCCAGGTGGAAACCGAGTGACCGGGCCCAGCAGGGAAACGAACGGCCGAGCTGCCCGCGCCGCTGGCAGCGGGTGCGCAGGAGCCTCCGAGCAGACCTTGCACCGCCTGCGGTTTCCAGCCGCTCCCGGGGGCTCGGGGGAGACAGGCGCCCCCCCTTCCCCGGGAGAAGGGGACACGCGTGGTGCTGCGGGCCCTGGGGACAGCCCTGTCTGCCAATGGGCAGCAACAACGTGAGAAGCCAAGGGTGCGGCTGCCGCTCAGCAGCGTATGTGGAGAACAAAACATGAGCCCGAGCTCTGCTGGGCTGCGCTGTCCTGGTTGTGCGGGAGGCAGCGCGGGGCAGAACTGGGCAGGCACTCCAGAAACCCAGACTGGAGTTAAAAGTTTGCTTACCCTCAGGTAGGATGTCTTATTTTTGTCTTTGCATCCCTCCTGGCAGCAGAAATAATGAGATCTGACAAAACGCTCAGTTTTAAACGGCTAAGGGTTGTTGGCGTTAGTATACTGCCAGCAAGTAGAATTCACCTTTGTGAAGGCTGGGCTAGGAAAGCTGAAATAGATGTAGCCCAAAGACTTTGATTTTTGTTGTTGTTTTATTAGAGTTGCTTTTTATAGCGCAGATAAATGACCAAGCCAAAAGTTTTCCTTCTTTTCCCCCTCCACGCATGAGACCTGTTTATGGTAAGACATGGGAAACTGAAGGAAGAATGCTAGTAGTTTATATACTGTACCTACATAATAGCTGACGAACTACTTAATATGATACCTCACAAAAACAGTAAAGAAAAGATTACACTGTTCCTGCTAACTTTTTTGCATTCAAAACTCAGCGAATATTCGAGTACTTCCAAGGGGTCTTTTTTTGTTTTGCTTTGTTTTCCCTGTTCCTGCTTTCCTCTTCTGGTCACCCTGCAGTGGAAATTGTTTCTGCCTGGACATCACCCGGGCGTTGGCTGGGTCACTGCCAGCACGCACCCTCCTCTGGGATCCTGTTTCCCTTCCCATCCTTATCTCCTGCTATCAGGAGCCTGGTGGGGGTGGATGACGGCTGCCACCCAGCCCATGTGTCCAAAGCTTTCCCTGGGCTGGGTGGGAGCTGACACATACTTGGGCTTACCCTGACATGGAGTATCAGAAACACTCCTGGATTCCCACCCAGGTTTTGCCATAGCTCCTGGACTGAAAATTATCTTCGTGGGTTTTTTTTTTTTTTTTTTTTTTTTAATTTTTTTTAATTTAAATTTAATATAAAGAGTGAGCATAACCTGCACAAACTAAATGGCCAGTTTTCTCTCGGAGCACAACATATTTTTGTCCTCCCCAATATATAGTTACCATATATATCATTAATGTTAACAACATTTGAAAAGGTCTACCTGAATATAAAAAGAACATTAAAAAGGGAGTTTATTTTGTGGGGGAAGGACTTCAGAGAACACATTCACGATGCATCAGATGGATAGACACCTATGTTAACATATTTCACAGGTGTT
Organism: Falco punctatus; assembly: GCF_963210335.1. Lineage (NCBI taxonomy): Eukaryota > Metazoa > Chordata > Aves > Falconiformes > Falconidae > Falco > Falco punctatus. The sequence continues at coordinate 92,447,771 of NC_137582.1, read as the reverse complement.
TAAGAGGAAAGGTGGTTTATTTTACTACCAGTATATAATAGGCTTTTAAAATAGGAAAATACTGCAATGCTGTAGGTGTGCATTGTTATTTTAGACAAATGAAAGATGCAGGCTCAGTGTTGAGGAGTTTATGAATTTGATGAGCGTGAAAGCATTAACTATTTCTCCACATAAGACTGACAGCAGTGATCTCACTGTAGAGTTGACACTCATGACCCTGGCCCTCCAAGTAAAGTTGTAAGAGTTTACAGGATTAGTTCCTGTGTTAATTCCTCATATATCCTAAAGTACCTTTCTCTCAAATATTGTCAGAATGATCTCTAATAATTTCACAAACTGAAAAAAAAAAAGTTCCTTTCTTTTGTATTTGTATTTTTTTGTATTTGTTTGTTTGTTTGTTTGTTTGTATTTGGCCAAGGCCCATTAGAAGGACTTCAGCAGCCACATTGAGCAATTTATTAGCGATCTTGTGAGCACCCCTTAGTTTTTCAGAGGTCTTCAGAGGGTTCTTTATGAAACTTAAATGTCATAGTTTTAGGAACCCATTTATTTTTGCTGTTTGGGTAACTGTGTGGGACAGAGTGAAATTTCTTGTACCCTCCTCCCCCTGCTGCTTCTTCCCCTGCCTCCTTTAAAGTTAATTAGCACTCTGGAAGTGTTGCAGTAGCTTAAACACCCTCTGAGATTTTAATTTTGCAGGCTGGAAATGTTTCTTATTATCCCCCCTTTGATATCCCTCTCTTTAGTCCTCCTTTGCAATAAGAAAAGGTGAGGTTTTTTCCATTAATATTTTTTAAAGGACTTAATTACTGATTAGCAATGAAAAAAGTAGCTGTGGCTAAACTGGGAGAAAATCCTCTTGTTGCTGTCAGCCATTCATGAGCATTAGCTGCGTGAGCTGTACTTCATAGGAAGTTTGGAAGTTTACAGTTTCTCTTGCTTTCAATTGACATGAACTATTTATCTCTTTAACGTAAGATCGAGAGCATAAGAAAATGAAAATTATGGTAGTGATTCAGACCAAGGGTCCGTTCAGCCCAGTCTCTAACCCTGCTCAGAAGTAGGTGCCTAGGGAAGAGTAAGAGCAGGTAAGCACATATGATGCTTACTTACTTACTTACCTACTATGTATGACGAGACCCCACTACTCATAGCCTGCAGCTATCTTCAGCTCAGTCCTGGGCGTGTTGTAGTTTGTTTATATAGTAACCTCAGTTTACCTCTCTGTCAGGCACTTTTCCCAGTCTCCTTGTGAATCCATGCCAGTCCCTTAAATGTGCACTGTCCTTGGCAAGGACTTTGACAGGCTCGATGCCTACTGTGTGAGGAACAATCCTTTTTTTCTTGCTTTGCATCTTGTTCCTTATCAGCTTCATTTGATACCCCGTAGCTCTTGTACTGGAAACGACAGTGAAGAATTGGTCCCTGCTCATCTCCTCTGTCCATTGGTGATTTTATGGACCTGCATCATGTGCCTCCTGAATCATCTCTTTTCTGGACTGAAGAGTGTTCTTCAGGGGATCTTTGTTCAAAAACTGCTCTGTACTTTCAGTCCTTCCTGGTGCTCTTCTCTGCCCTTTTCCAGTTCTGCTGTATCATTTCTTGAAGTGAGGGAACCAGTTCTATGTATAATATTCACAGTATGGATGCCTCTTGGATTTACTCAGGGGTATAATGATTTTCTGCTCTGTGGTCCTAATAATTCCTACTGTAATGTTTGCTTTTTGACTGCTACTGGGTATTGAGCTGATGGCTGTGTGGAAGTATCTGTCATAATCAGAAGATTTTACTCCTGTGTCGTGGTAGTCAGCTCAGAGCCCTTAATTTTAGATCTGAGGCCAAGTTGCTTTGTTTGTCTCCCATAAGCTCTCTTAAGATTCACAAAAATCAAAAACAACTTGTAATTGCCGGGCCTACCGAGCAGCGTCCAGGACACTGTGCTAGTCTTAGCTCCCTTATAGGTTAGAAACAACCCTTGTGCTCTGTGCATGACTCACTTATAGGAGGAAGTTGGCACAAGTTGGTAGCTTATATACTGTTCTTCAGATATATTCTAGGTACACTTCTCTACTACCATCTAAAATACTTTTCATTTGTAGCCCCAAACCCTCTAATGAAGATAACTTCTTTTTTTTCTCTGAAATACTTGTCAAAGAACATGCTTTTCTGTTGATTTTATTGGGCCAGAGGATTGGACACAGCTGAGGGGGGCAGAGATACCTCTTGTTTTATACAGTTGCAATATTTTCTTCTTGGATCACTTATTTAGGAAGTTCAGGAGTTGGATTCAATTCTGTCTTCAGCTTGAGGGAAACCAAACACCTATTCCTAAAGAGTGACCCCCATGACAAACTGGGGGCTGTTCTGTAGCAGGTACATCATCAGTTCCTGTTGAAGGTGTTTCACTGCAGAAAAATATCTTGAGTTTCGGTGAAGGAGAAGAAAGAATGCAGGCATGATTTTGTCACTTAGACACTGGGATGGCCTTGGAACATGAAGGCTCTAGTCCTTGTGTGAAGTATTGCTGAAACCTTTAACATGCAACAGCAGTTGGGTGCGTACACAGCTCCTACTGTGCTCTGAAAGAAAAGCCCGTGCGCTCTTTACCTGAGGTTAGGCATCAACTGGGTGAGAGTTTTGAAGGTAGCGGGAGCTCATTTTTGCCTGACTGTCATTTATGTGATCTTAAGTCTGTATTTCTTTTTTTCTTATTTTTTTAGTTAAATATCTGGCCTAGAAAGAAAATAAGTTGTCACAGTTCCCTTTGAGGACTCTTTCATTCCTATTACCATGAAGCAGAGTTAGCATTAACTGAAGGAAAAGAGAAAGTTCTCATAAGTGGGAAACTGTGATTCATGTCAAAGTAAACATTTAAACTGAAAACTAAGAGGCTGCACCTGGAAATCTCAAAACAAGTGTGCTTAATTGAGGAATTTTCATTGGATATTGACCTTACTTTTTTCTCTTTCCTTTTAAGATATGTTTTAGTTTCCAGGTCAGATAATTCTGTGGCTATGCTTCCAGTGGTGTTGTATTGGATGTCTTCTACAGGCTTGGAGTTTGGTCAGATGAATAACCCTTACGTGACAAAGCAAGGCTGAGATATGGCAAATAAAGGAAAACAAAGCACCCAAGAAAATAGAAAGTATGAGGAAGGCAGCAAAGTAGGCCTAGTGGGATGATGATCAGTTCGAGAGAGATTTATAGCAAAATGGGAATCAAGAGCTGGATGTGAGCCTAGGTGGTTTTCCAAGACAAAAATTTGCCAAGGACTGTCAAGTAAATCTCCTAGCTAGTAACAAGGCACATCTGGCAGCTTGCTTCTGTCCCCTGGTGAAATGAAGTATCTTGTGAAGTTGGAAAGGACATGTAACTAAAAAGGGAGAGAATCATTCATATAAACCTTTTCATTAAAAGTTGGTCCCTGGTTCTCTTCCCCAGTATGGAGACAAATTTCACTGGCTTCTTGCTTCCCCTTCCCATTCCCCTTCCCAGCACACTGCCTGCAAGCTCTTCCCCTGTTCTTCCTTCACTAGTCACAGGTAGGATGTCAGTTTGGATAGCCTCAGGCTACCAAATGGTATTCTGGAAGCCAGACACACATCAGATGTCTGCATTTTATTTTGTTCCTAAGTATTTTATGCTTCTTTGAAACCAGCTGTTATCCATCCCTAAAGAGCCCATTAATACTTTCTTAATTGTTGCTGGTTAAGTTCCATGAGCAATCACTGATTTTAAGCTATTCAGTCATATTCTGCACACAAAACCATCTCCATTTTGTACAAAGTACTTTTAAAATACTCTCTGAAAACAGAGAAGCCAAGAAGCTTTTGTATTCTATTTTCCTCAATAAATATCTGCTCTTAATATTGCTCTGAAGTTATTATTGGTGATAATGTCCACGATCATAAGGTGCATATAACTTGGCTAGGAATGGAGAGAACCAGCTCAGTGACCTGAAATACTTGTCCAGTAGCTATACCTTCAGAGAACTAAACCTCCTGAACTTGTAACAGTCCCTTTGAACAGTGGTGACAGGACATTAAAGTATTGTCATTGCTTTAGGAAACCCACTTTAAAGATGCTGTAGTGGTGGAAATGTTGTGACATAGGGGGTTACAGTCAAGAACAGAATAGAACAGACTATTTCAGTTGGAAGGGACCTACAATGATTATCTAGTCCAACTTCCTGACCAGTTCAGGGCTGACTGAAAGTTAAAGCATGTTGTTAAGGGCATTGTCCAACCGCCTCTTAAACACCTACAGGCTTGGGGTACCGGCCACCCCCCTAGGAAGCCTGTTCTGGGGTTTGGTAACCCTCTCAATAAAGAAATGCTTCCTGATGTCCAGTCTAAACCTCCCCTGGTGCAGTGTTGCACCATTCCATGTGTCCTGTCACTGGATACCAGAGCTCAGCACCTACCTCTCCACTTCCCCTTTTCAGAAGCTGTAGAGAGTAAAGAGGTCGCCCCTCAGCCTCCTTTTCTCCAAAGCAGACAAGCCCAAAGCCCTTAGTCGCTCCTTTCAGGACATTCCTTACAGCTGTTTCACTGGCTTTGTTGCCCTTTTCTGGATGCATTCAAGGACCTTAACATCCTTCCCAAATTGTGGGGCCCAGAACAATCTACCCCTTTTTTCTCGCTCTACCCCAAACCCATGTAACTGCTCTCTTCACTTAGGTAGGCATGCCATTGGGATTCTTCTCTCCTAATTTTAGCCATGTAAAAGTTAGGGCATCTAGTCTAAACTCCCTCTAGAGCTGAGTTAGTTAGTACTCCCAGATGCCATTCCTTTCACTTGCTTTTGATGTTAGTGGAAGGACTCCCACCACCTGGCTATGGGGAGATAATGCTGTTCTCCCCTGTCAGAATACTTGGACTCCCACAGGCTTTTGAACCATAGCTATTGTCAGGAGTATGTGAAAGACTCAAGTTTTCCAATTTAATTCCATTAAATTTCCAGTTTAATTCCAATAAAACCCAGCTATGTAATGTCAAAGGATAAGGAAATAAGAGATATTTTTGTATTTCATTACTGTGCTGAGGCCAGTTACTGTCCACACTGGGTGCTGTAAGCGCAGCATTATAAAATACCTGAGGCAGAATAGTTTAGGATGAGTCAGAAGCTAGAAACCAGAAAGACCTCTGGTGGGAAGTATTTAGAGTGAGCGTAGTGCTTACTGTTGTGATGTGCCAGCAAAATTTAGACAGCAAACGAAGTAGATTGATTACAAGCAGGAGAAAGACTAAAGAACTGCAGCTAACAGAGCGGCTGCAGGGAGAAGGAACTAGGTGAGCCACGAGCAGGTGTGGTGCTGGAAGAGTATACTTTGAAATGAAATGAGTTTTCCAGGTCAAAATGGAGATACACTGGCACAGCTATACAGGGACATCTGTGGCGGTATTTCATGTGTCATAGTGCTTTGTGAACAGACACCTTAGTTCCCCAGGCATGTCTGAATAGTACTTCCTACACTAGCATCCTGGGAGGAAAAAATAACCAAGTGGTTTGTCAATTGGTGGTAAAAAAGAAAAGTAAAAAGGGTCAAAACAAGAGTATTTGAATCTAAAACCATCTAAGAGCTTTCATTTACATTCTCTTCTAATATCTTGCAGGCATGGAAATAAAAATTTTGATCAATTGTAGGAGAAAGATAAGAAAATCCTGCATTTCAAATACATTTAAGAGAGAAGAAATAACTAACATTTTATTGCCTCTGAGTTCTGTCCATTTATGGCCTAACTTGAAAATCATCTGCCTGCCAAGAATGCTTGATTGGATATTACAATAGGACTCTCAAGTTCGAGAACTAAACTACTCTGAAATAATCAGGCTTTTTGCTTCAAGCCAACAATGAACTTAGTGATCAACACAATCTAAAACATTATAGATGCCAGTGTAAAATACAAGCATGTAGAGCACTTAGGTTGATTGTTTCCTTCAGCAATTGAGCTAGATTAGCATTCTGTTTTCTCCCCGCCCTGCCTACTTTATCAGATGGCACAGCACACAATTTTGTGATCTTTAATATCTGTTGTATAAATTCATGTAGAAATGCTAATATCATATTTGATATAAATGCTAATATCATATTTGATATAAATGCTAATATATTTGAGTGTGTGTGCATTTTCATCATACAAATTAAAAAACGTGGGTTAGGGTGCAAGGTAGTTGTCTATCTTAGAAAATAAATTAATTTGTCTGTAACTGTACAGGAACTGTTTTAGCTTTCCTTATGCCCTTTCCTAGGATTAAGTTTATTGTACTCATTGTTCTGTCTCTGGAGTAATACATGAAGTTGTAAAGTATGATGTATCCAAAAGGTACCTGTTGTGCCCTCTAGTGCCCCGTGCAAGGGTTTGTCTTCATAGCAGAAGTGAAGCCTTCACCAAGGACATGTGTTTAATCTTTGATGCAAGTTCTGTCCTAGAGGAAATGTTTTAAGACCCTTTGTCACCAGTAATAATAAGAAGCAAGGAAAAATAGTGCTAACATATCATTAGTATAAGAGAAATACTATTTGATATTAGTTTTCTGTGACTACAGCAGAGCACACGGCTACTGGGAGAGCAGTTCTAACCAGTGGGTACTGTGATTCTGCACTGAAAATGGGAAAAAAAATAAAATTGAGGAGTAATATGCTACAGAAAATATTTTTGCATCGGTCTGTAACCCCCATATGTGCCACAATAACACTGTAGTTATTCCTAAGTTTCTTTTGTCAGGTAATAAAAATGATGGTCACCCTCATAATGATCTCTCTCCTTAGAGCAGAAGAGTTGATGGCTTGTGCAACAGGAAGGAAGGAAGCAGGAAGACTGCATGACTAACAGCCTCTCACTGTGACCTGGTTTTCTTCTCAGTCTCTCTGTCTGGTAGTGAGTAACAGAAATTGAAAATGTTAACCTCTGGGGTTAACAAGTCTGTAGTATCTCTAAATGAAAAGCAAAACATCAACAGGGATACTGTTATTTACATTACAGTTGTTGCAACAACTATTACGGTTGTTTAGCTTGTTTTTAAACCTTGTGATGTTAAATATTTAACACTACTGAAGGATATAAATTAAATACATATTTAAGGCTTTCATCTGTTTGAACTTAACTGTAGCTTCTGCTGGCAGATTTTTGCCAAGAATTAGGAAGATTACTTCATTCAAGTACAAACTCTGGGATACATGAATTTGTTACTTGTAAATTAGTAATCTCTCTGTACTTTTTGATCAAGAAGCCTGGCTTGAGATACTCCTTTGAACACAGGCTGGGATTTCAAATTTGACTATAGACGCAGTCTTTGTATGTATAGCACAGTAGATCTAGGATTTGCCTTTGCGTCTGAGTAATGAGAACCTCTGCCAAGTGTGACTGTCTTTCTTTTCCCCATTCGTGATAGCAAAAGGCAATAGGATGTGTCTGCACTCTCCCTTGAACTTCTTGTGGAATTGTGCATGTAAACATGGAGCAGAATGAATATTAACTGGTACCTAAGGAGTAATAAATAGGTGGTTTGGTTTCAGGAGAAGGCACTTTAGATGAAACAAAATGTTGGGAGACCTGTTTCTATAGTCATTGCACTATATTGGATTATTTTCTATCCCAGATGTACGATTTACATTTTCTCTATTATGGAGAAAAGATCATACATCAGGTTGACATTCTGTTTTCATATTCAAGTTGATGTTTCTTTAGATTTGAAAAGTGAAGCTGGAAAGGAGGCCAGCTGCTGGCTGAAGTCTGTTGTGGTGGGGTATAAAGAAAATTCCGTAAGGCTGATAAACTCTAGTTTGCCATCAGCAGGTACATAAGGTGCTGCCTCTGGTGAGTCCAGTGGTGTGTGACATAATGTATTTCAGACACAACTAATTTTAGATATTCTTTCTAAAGGGTTTTTTGCAGGTTCCTCTTACATGTTAGAGTACTTGTCTGAAACATCTGCTGACAAGTCCCTCTATGCATGAGGAGAAAGCTGGGAAAATGAGAGGGAGCACCCACTTGCTGAGCGTGCCATGAACTCACCCTGGCAAGGTTCATTATGGGATGTGCCCAAGACAGTAATGTGGTGATTGCTTCCTGGTTACTGTTGAGCCTTTCATTGGTTTGGAATTTAACTATAATATGGGATCAAGTGCTGTACATGAACACATCATCTCATGATTCGAATGTTAACCATCAAGGTAAAAAAGTCATCAAAGTAAAATTGTTTTAACACACAGTCTGTTACCAAGGCTCAAGATTAACAACCTGGCATTGGAAACAGTGAGCAAGTCAGTGATGATTATTTTCAAACCAAATCCAAGCATTTAGCTGTTGTTCAAAAGAATAATTATGCAGAGGACATAATTCTGGGGAGAGGCTCCTCCGAATTTGTGCCACAAAGACTCTCTAAGGCTTCAAAAGGAGCAAAGCGACGTTTCGCTGTCTTTAGCGTCCTGGCACTAAATAATTCAGGCAGCGTGAGCAGTGGGGAGGACGGTGCTTGCCTGGGCGAAGCCCAGAGGAGGGTGCTGGAGAGCCGAGAACGGCGCTGCTGCAGGTTTACTGCGAAATGCCTTCAGCTCCCGGAGACACGCTGAGCGGTACGTAGATGCACCCCTCTGTCGGTGAAGCTGCAAAACAAATAAGGAATTAGTCAACATCTTTCTTGTGTTTGCCAGATACTTATGTAGGTGGATGCTCATCCTACACGTGCCGTCATTTAGATTTATTTCATGGCTCCTTTTCATCACTGCGTTTTTGCATGGTTCTGCTGGGCAGCTATTTTGTTAGCTCCACCATCCTTTCTTGGCCTATTTTATATGTCAGGCAAAGAATGTAGATATCTTGAACTTCACCTGTACATTTACAGTTTACTCATAGAACAGATATTGTTGCTATAGTATTTGATACAAAGAATAATAATTCATATTTGATGGATAGGCAAACTGATGCTTACGAGACTAAGGGAGACTCAGCAAAAGATATAGCCACCTCCAATCTGCCTATGTGCAAAATTTCAGCCCTTTAAAATGTTCTTCTGGCCAATCTGTTATGCTTGAAATCCACCTGGAGGAAACTTTCTGACTTAGGATTTGCCCAGGAATGTTTTAGGTCATGGCTGTGTAGTGCGAAGCAGTGGGATGGACCCTGGAGCCAGAGCTGGGATCCAAAGTTTTCTCTGCACTAACAGGGCCACCCACCAGGCTACAGCCTCGCTGTGTGAGAGCTGCTGGTTCCTCAGGTCTGTTCTACAGGTTGAAGTCTTCAGCATGGAGGTGCCCTGCCTTCCCCCATCCTCACCTCCTGCTCTTCTGCAATATCATGGAACTTGGTGGCTGAGGTGCCCTGAAGTGTGAAACCTGTGGTAAAATCTTTGGGGAGGCAGGATTTGACATCCAGTCTTAATTATTGGACTATAACATAGAAGAGGGAAAATTAAAAAATGGGCATGTGCACACTCAGGAAAAGATATATGCTGGCTTCTCGGTATGGGAGTAGGGGGCTGTGGGTAGCTGTTCACTCGGGATGTGCCAAAATATTTGGGGAAGCAGATGATTCAAGACTCATTCTTGATATTACTGGCTCTTGCATTACTGTTGCCTAGCTGTAGGTACGCCACCTTTCTGTGGCTCTGTGACTCCTGAGCCTGACACCTCTTTGCCTGGATGTCCATGTTGGCTCTTCTCTGTTAGCTGTTCCAGTGTGGGCTGCAGCCACCAAAGGGGCTGTGCTGAGGAGCAGCCGGGCTTTGGTTAGTGACCTCCTGCAGAACGGCTGCCTGTATCCCAACCTCCCAGCCCCTGCCAGGCCAGGGCCCAAGCGCTGCTGTGGGCTGCTCACACCTGAAGCAGGCCTGGGCTGTGATGCTCACTCTTCTGATGCGCTCGGATAAATACAAGTTTTTATAATACTAAACGTGTAATGTAAGCCTGAGCAGGACTGGAGTGTTACCACGTTGGATAGCTACCTGCACCCCCTCAGGACTGCAGTCACCAGAGGTGTGACAGTGTGACTTAACAGAAGGGTAACCGCTGCCCATACACGCCTCCTCCCCATGCACGGAAAGGAGAAAGGCATTCCCGCAGAAGGAGGTGTTACTGCAGTACATGTGCAGAACCTGGCTTGGTAAGCTGCCCTGCAAGGTGGAATATTACAGTCTTGCAGACCAAGCAATAAGAGTTTTTTGGCAAGTGGCAGAGTGGTGGTACCTTAGGGTGATGTAAATTTACATATTCATACAAGTTGTTGTGAATTCAATGATTTGCCTGTACTTGGTGTTACTCTTTTAGAGTTCTGGTTTGAGAAATATTGTTTGTTGCTTTAATGTGAACTAAAATCATCTCAGTGCACCCCATTAGATTGCTTCTACACATGGTCTGCATGACATAGTTGGGAAAGACTAGTGTGTGGTTCAGAGAGATACGACCCATGCACTAAGCGGCATTAATCACATAGCTATATGCATACTTCTTTTTTTTTTACATTGCTGTGGGGTATCCCCGTTTGTGCCTGGGCCTCCTACACAAAAGGCTCAAGCACAAACTTACTTCCCTGCAGCACTGTAACTAGTCGTGCAGATCCACCACCGCTGCAACAGTGCTGTCACACTTTAGAATTACTTCCTTACTGTACATCTGCACTGCCTGGCCCCTTCCCCTCCCCCTTTTTTCTTTGCTGCCTGCAGTATTGCAAACCCCAAGAGCAATGTGCAGAGCTGAGAAATCCCCCAAACTCAGTTACCCGTGCAGCTACTCAGCACAGCTCTCACAGCACTCAACATGTACATTGCTTCCCCCATTGGGTTTTTTGACCTTTTCTGCGGCCTATTGTCATTTAGCATCCTGCGTCACACCACCTCACAAGCCCAAATAATTTGTTCTGTGATTAATTGCTGTGGTTCAGGGGCTCAACCTGAAAAGCAGTGTAGCAGCTGCTATACAGCAGTCAAAGCTGACAATAAAACCCCAAGTGGAAAACTGAAAGAGAAATGAGCTCTTTTCCCTCTCTTCTCCCTGCAAACTCAAATGCTCAACCTAAAGGATTCTGGATTCTCCACAAATTTTTGGATCAAAAGACATCATGGTCCTCTTTTTTTTTTCCTTGTAATTGCTCTGTCCCGTAACAGAATCACTCACTGCTGCAGTTTTATCTTGTGGGAAGATAGCATAGCAAGATATGTTTAATTTTTTTCCCCTCTCTAACTATTGCTATTGGAGCAGAATTTTACCTGGAAAAGTGTGTATTAACATTTGTGATAGTGAATACAATTATGGAAAATTATTTTGGTTCAGGGGCAGAACAGTCGGGGAGATATGTGCAGGACTGGGAAGCAAGAACACCTCATCTCTGCCACTGACAGTCTGTTCGGCCAGGGGAAAGTTGCATAGACTCCTGTTTTGAGCATTCATTCACTTAATATAAGTTAATTTATCTCAATTTTTGGATGCCTATCTTGAAAAAGATGGGGGGTGTCCCAAGGGGCCACACAGCCTCTGTTCCAGTGGATTCTTTAGAGACCTATTGGCAGTTGTTGAGAGCAAGTTCAGGTTGGGCAACCAGAAACCAAAGGCTACTTTTGAAAAAAGGGCTTTAAAGCATTATTGTTATGAAAATGTTGACTATTATGAATTTTTATTTCAAAAGGTAGGCTAGTGCTCAAGAAAAGTCTTCCAGGAGAGTGAGGGGAGGAAGGCCAGCCAAGCATCCATGGCTGTTTCCCAGTCTCTGCTCACACCTGCCTTCCTTCTGCCCCAGCTGGTTGCAGGAGAGACACCACGTCTGTTGCACCTCTGCTGCTGCTGCTGTCACTGTGGGGAATCACGGTCAACGTGGTGTGAAGGCTGACAGCATCGTGCACCCCTGTTTGAGAAGCACCCAAGAGTGATGAAACTTGGATGCTCCCTGCTCAAGGGTAACTATGCTGTGACTGAGTAATCTTGTGTTCTGATGGTGGTTTTCAGCTGATCTTAGGAGGCCTTGCTGCCACAAAATACGGTGGTCTCTTGGCCCAAGTGATTTTTTTAACTGTAGGGAAGGCTATACAAAATGAAACATCAATGGAAGGATGAGAGAAATAGGAACAGGAACATGCACTCCATGTTTCCGATCTGTGTAAATGTGTCATAGAATACAGTTTAAAAAAAAAAAAAAAAGATAATAGAAACCTCTGTGGATAACTAGTCACCTGCTTTATTACCGATTTGACAGGAGTCAAGCAGGAACATTTAGCCTGGGACTAACAGAAACCAGTTTCTTCCTTTTTTTGTTTGCCTACCAAAACCTTTGACTAAGATACCTCTCCACTGCTCTCCTTCAAACTTCTGCATTTTATGGCAGTACTTTTTACTTTATCTGTAGTAGTACAGGCAGACCTGCATAATATTGAGTACCTAACATGATGGGTACAGATCACACTTGGATTCCTCTGGTCATTGCTCTAATAAAAATCATAGGACAAATATTGAACTGCTTGCTTTAACATCCCAGGTTGTCAGTGGTTACGCTGCAGAGACATTTAGTCAAACCATTCTCTCCAGCCATACGTTTCAAAGTACAGCATTGTTTTCAGGCCTGCTGGAAATATGCCAGGTTTTTGCTGAGCCTTACTTGTGCTGGGCCAACACTTTGCTTAAGGTTGCGTGAATATATTGCCTCCAGTGTTCACTAATTCTAATTGTTTCATCCCTTGTGATGTAGTGACTCATTTCTTTGTGTGCATGCACATGGCAAGTAATGCTTGTAAAGCTCTTCTTATGGTTTCTAATATGGGTTGATACTTGACTTGCTAATGCCAGTGTCCTGTCTTTATGACATTGCTTTTGGAAAGTGTTGTTCTTAAAGACAAATTTCAGTTTTGTTTTGATTACCATATCTAACCTTCTTGCTAGACTTGCTACTCTGGAGCAGTATAAAACCTAAAATAATTCTTTCACTATGTTGAAAGGTCTCTGGAGAAGAAGAACATCTTAATAGTTCTTTGTGTATCTGATAGCACTGATTATTTGCTTCACTACTTCCACAAAACAATTGTATTTTGGAAAACTGCCTGCTTACAATTACATGCTAGGATACATGTAAAAAATTATGAAAATACTATTTATGTTGTTTGAAACAGATGTGGGAATGCATGCTTGTTTGTGTCTCCAAGATCTGTCTATGCAAGCAGCTTGCTGGCAATTTGTGTCCATATCGTCATCATCATTTGGCGTCAGCTACAATTTGTCTTCTTCTGAACCCCACTGAGAGCTGCTCTTGAGGTGGAGAATCTGTGCCATGAGAAGGAAATGGCAGTGGTCTACTCAGATGTCAAAGACACATCACTTTTTCCTTACCCACAGCAGAACTCACAGGTGAGGGCTCTGTAGAAGAATAGCTTAGGCTGAAAGTGTATTACACAATACGTCTAACCCCTCCACACTGGAGGACAGATAGGCGCGTTACGTAAAGGGGAAGATGGCTCAGAGCCAGCACCATCTAGCAGAAATCATGACAGTTGTAGCAGTGCTGCCGTGTGTGAGAGGCGCGACTCGGGGAGGTTTCCTCTGGCTTCCCCTAGAGCTGGAAAGACACATTCAGAGCCAAGGGTTCAGCGGCAGCGTGTGTGCGCTTGGGCTTTAGGCTTGAAAGCCTAACTCTGTCCCCAGGTCCCAAGATCGTACCATATCATGTGCCAAATCTTATTAATAATTTTGGTTCTTAAACAAAGAGTGTAGGTGTGTGGAGAGAAATGATTGTATGCAAGTGTTTTCATGCAACTGTGAAAGAATTAAGAAAGTGAGCCTTTATTTCCCTGTGTATGTAATATTCCGAACCAAATGACCTTCTCTGCATATAGAGATAGTACAGGAGTAACAGGAAAACAGCTGTGGGCATGAAAATCAAGAAAAAGTCTCCAGTAAGACCCAGAATCAAAACCAAATAACCTGAATGAAACTAAGACTGTGAGTCTTAGATGTAATTCTTTACTATTGATAATAAATGAAATCATTGTTTTGTCAACAGAAGGGCTCATGCTGACTTGGGTACAAGTCTTTACATACTCTTAACAACATTTAAGTGCTCAGCTTGAACTCAGCTCAGCGAAGTTACCTAATGTAACACCAGTTTTTACTGTTTGCCTCCATTTATTAAGCCAATGTCCATCGTTCAAGATACCATTTCTGTCATATGTAAAAATCTTCAATTTTACTGGCAGTTTATTCAATGTCAAAAGTCTTCATACAGTTTAAGAGATTCTATATTACTATTAATTAAAATAGCTATGCAACAGTGTACATAATTATTGCAGGCAGTCTGAGCACAGCGGCAATCATACACAGTTCCTCTAAAAAAGAGAAGCCAAAAGATTTTATCCTAGTTTTTAATGAAGTTGTATTTCAGTGTTTCCAAAACTCTTCCTTGGAAATGAAGCCATATTCAGAAGAAGTCTCACATCTGTGTCTCATCTTTCTAGTTTGAAAGATGGAGGGATGAGTTAACTTGTTGGGATTTGAACCTCCACTGCCGCTAAATCTAATATGAACCTAGTGACAGAACTTCAACTGATGTATCTCACCAATAGATGACTCTGTAGGAGTTGATCCCCGGGACATGCTAGTTTAATATTGTTAATAAACAATATTAAGACTCCTGGTAGTAGTGTGCATTACAAAACAAGATGAAGGCATTTCACAACCTCTGTCAGTCACTGTTTTTATGGAGGAACTGTTGCAGAGGAATTGAGCTCAGGTCTGGTGTATAGTGTCTTTTCCATGTAAATACTAGGGGGGGGAAAGCCTATAGCAACAAGCTTTTCAAAGTACTCACCTTAAAACTGAACGCTGTGAGTCTGAAAATCCTGTGTACTGGATTGATTGCATCAGACTGCAGCCTGATGCTGTAGCTACTCACTTTACAATGCTGGCCTGCAAAAGCCCTCACAGGAAGACCTTGTGAGAAAGGAGAAGTTTAGAAGTCCTGTGCTTCCTTCCTTCCCCTGTTGGGCTGCTGTAGTAGTATCTAAGTCCTGCTGCATACTCGGGTTTGTTTGACTTTCTTTATATTTGCCTTGCTGAGGGTTATGCTGAAGGACTCGGAAGAGAAGAGATGTTGAGCTCACTTAAAAAATGCAACAAAAAACATGGAGGCTGCATGAAGCAGACAGATCCTGAGGACTTTGGCAGCAATGTGGAGGCTGCTCCCAATGTAGTAGTAGCATGGTATCTTAGCATGTGTGTTGCACAAGCTTTTGGAAAGGAAGTTGTAAGAGAAAGCAAAGGGACTACATACATAATGAAACTACGTTATGAGTAATGAAAGTACTGCCTAGCCCATGGGCCTCCCTTTCTCCAGGAGCTGTTTGAGCCTTCATTTCCTTGTATCTGTATTCTGCAACTGGACGTTGTTTCATTTCCGTGCCTGTTCAGAAAATTCTTCCCTTCTTGGTGGCTGAGAACATCTCACACATGAGTGGTGCCACCACATTCTCTGTGGTGTCTTACTGACACAGCATGTTAGCCAGGACTAGCCCAGTGCCAGTACTTGCCCAGAGATGTCAAGGCTGGGTAGAAGCAGATAAAGGTGGAAGAACTGGGAGATGAGATACAGTGGAGCTAGGGAGAGACTTCAGATGCTCTTGGGGCAACTGAAGAACGGTGGAAGCAACTGCTGCTGTTGCCCTGGTGATTGCTGCCTCTCTGAGTATACTCATTCATCCCTTCATCAGTAGCCAGCCTTGCTTTCCAGGGCTTTGACAAAGACAAAATTTGGCCATTTGGATATCCTTCCTATGTCTTCTGGACCTTATGCATACCAACTTTTCCTTTAATTCTTCAGAAATTGGGTGAAGCTGTACAGTTCTTATTTTACTCTTCCTATATTCCCTATACCTGGGTGCTCCCTGGGGCCAGCGTGGTCCCAGCAATGGGGTTCTGTGTCAGCTTTCCTGGCAGGCAGCCAATGGACCAGACTTGTATTGTGGTTTTCCATTAAATTTCTAAGAAAATACCAAGAGCCATAACTTTCCCTCAGAAATGTGAACTGCTATGTCATGCTGTCTGCACCAAATTTACTACCTTCTTGTTGTCCTGTTGCTTTAGAAGACCTTTACATGAAGACAAAGGTATTTTCTGGTAAAGGAGTGTGTCTCAAGTTTTCCAATGAGTGTATATTCTGGCCACCTTGAAATGTGAGCAGCTCCAGGTTAGAATGGCTGAGTTCTGAGAACAGAGGGCAAAAGCTAAAGAGCTCGTCTGTTAATAAATTAATTTGTGGTTTGGTGGAATTTTAGAAGTGCGTGGGGACATAAAGCATGGAATGAAGGCTAAAATAAAATTTCAGTAATTTATTTTGAAATAATAATAAAAAAGGTACCAAAAAGTCAGCATGTCCATTAAGGACCAGCCCTATTTTCCACTGAATTTGCTAATTGTGCTTTAAAAAATTAAACTAGTACAATTTCCTCTCTTCTTGGTCTTTCTTCAATTCAGCTTACTGGTGTCTGTTACTAGGACAAAGTCTGCTAAAGATGTTTTTGCATGAAGTTATAAAGTACCACTTATACTTTACAATTTCTATAAATCGGACTTCTGTCAATCACTTCTGTGCTTACCATAAGAAACTGTGTCTTGACTTCAATTGAATAGCAGTGTACTGAGCTGCCATTTGTGTTTTTTATTTAGTATTTTATGTTTGTGTTTATGTATTTTTACAGAGATGCAGTGTGCTAAGAAAACTTTAAATTGAACTTTATGTGATTCATTCAACTTAATGACAACGGTTTGATTTGTAGGGGCTACTCCAGTCTCTTTCAGACACGGCTGGAAAGTCGCTGTGACAGAGAACCTAGAGATTTCCCCATCAAGGGAAGTCCCCACTTGATGGTGAAGCAAATCTAGACCTTTGAAAAGACACCTTTTGTTTAGAGACGTGAAAAAATTTCCCCTCTGGCATATTGGCTCTAGGAAAATAATTACATGCTGTCATTATCCCTCCCATTCTCCCTGTGTATGTTACAGATGTTATAGAAGTCACCTTTGCTTACCTTGTTGCTTCAGTGGTGTGCCAGGCATAGCTTATTCAGATCCAACTCACCAGTGAGCTAGTATGTCAGAGTAAAACTAGTATATCCAGTCACATACATTTGCCTTAATTTTCTGTGATCTTCTTTTCCTTTTAGTCACTAAATATATGTACATATGCATGTACTTACAGAAAAGCATGCATTCACATAAGTAATAAAAGTAAAGGACAGAATATAAGGCCTGCACTTAAGCACAGAATCCTCATTTTTTTCCAAAGTAGAATTTGCTGCTAAATATTTACACTAACTCAACAAAGATGAAGTAGCTATTTTCCCCTCAAATTATATAATACATATTGCCTTTGTGAGAGGTCCAAAAACTTGATATATTGACTGCATATAAAACATTAAAACCCCTTGAACTGAAATCAGTGCATCTCTGCTGGTTCTGTGACCTTGGATCTTCCCTGGCTGCTTGGTGGAATCCCAGATGCTTTTTACAGAGAGGGATCTTCCTCCATCTAGAAACTGTTGTTCTTCAGTTTTTATTTGTAGGGCTTATACAGTTCCCTTTCTGAACAATTTCTTTTCCTCTCTCCCATTATTAGAAAAAATATTTTCATGGGGACCACTTGGGAGACTCAATACCGTGATTTCCGCCGGTTTTCAAGATATTGCAAATAGGCAGCGAGGTCAATTAGTTGTGTAAATTTTGGAGTTGCCTGGAAAGTTTGAAAGCGATCATCTCACGTATATGTAGTTCCATTCATTACCAAGGATTTAAAGGTTTGCCAAATATACAAGTGGATGACAAATTATATTTACTGCGGTCAACAATGGTATTCAATCAGCTAGAGAAGAAAGTTATGAATGAAATTGCATTTCAGTTTCAATTTTATTTCAAGTTGACTTCAATTAGAATTTGTACTACTGGGAATTCATACCTCCTGGCTTGAATTTGACCACTGCACTGGCTTTTACAGCCTGCGCTTGTGTTGTGGCTTAACTAAGTGCCACACAGCTGCTCGCTCTCCTCCACCACACTAGGATGGGCAGGAGAATCGGGAAAAAGGTAAAACTCATGGGTTAAGATAAGAACAATTTAATAACTGATATATAATAACAACAACGACATTGTAATGAAAAGGAGAGAGAGAGAGAGACAGGAATAAAATCCAAAAGGAAAAACCCAAGTGATGCACGATACAGTTGCTCACCACCCTGATGCCCAGCCAGTCCCCAAGCAGTGATCCACAGGTCCCAGCTACCCCCCTGCAGATCATATACTGAGCATGACATCCTATGGTATGGAATATCCCTTTGGCCAGTTTGGGTCAGCTGTCCTGGCTATGTCCCCTCCCAGTTTATGGTGCCCCTCCAGCCCTCTGGCTGGAAAGGCCTGAGAAACTGAAAAGTCCTTGTCTTGATATAAACATCACCCAGCAACAGCTAAAAACATCAGTGTGCTATCAACATTGTTCTCACACCAAATCCAAAACGCAGCGCTGCACTAGCTGCTAAGAAGAAAAATTAACTGTATCCCAGCCAAAACCAGGACAGAAGATCCCTGATGTGTTTTCTGTCCTTCGCAGGGCATCAGCACAGTGTTTTCAGCTCGTTGTCCCAGAGGGAAGGTTGACTGGGAGCCGGGAATGCTTGTGTGCAGCTCCCAGCATTGTCCCTGCATTTTGGCTTGCTTGATACCTCCCATCCAGATACAAACAAGGTCCAAGGCTGTGGTATGGAATTATTCATGATCAGTTAGTTTCACTGTGAAATGTGCTCTCAAGCAAGAGGAACATATTCTACCAACATTTTCTGGTAGCCCACAGCACCCACATCCGCTGCAAGTGAGACGCAATAGGTAACAAGGATGATAAAGGCACTGCGAGTGTTCTCTGAAACTCACAGGTCAATGAGTTATTAATCATAGAAAATTCCTAAATGTTACGATTTGGCCTCCAATGCAGGGGAACCCTTCTGCCCCCCACCCAGCCTTTCTTTTTGAAGGGCATACAAGAGGTTGTGTGTTAAATTTTATATTTGTTTTATGGTATCTGAGTGACTGTACTCTTACGAAAAATAAGTTGTTCTTCAGTAGTCTGAGCACAGAGATGATGCATGTTGCCCAGCACTGTTCAGAGGGAGTCTATGGCAAAAGAGAAACTGAATAGCTTTGGATATCTTGCAAGCGCCACAAATCAGGATCATCTTTATACCATTTTGTGCTTTCCTCCAGGTTTCAAGTGGGAGGTAATGGGAAGATAGCAAAATGCAGTGTTGCAAAGAGAAGTTTCTCAGGGATCAGTCAAAAGGCAAATGTGATGCTGACTCAGCAGCAAAGAAAATAGAAGTGGCCCTGATGGGGAAGGTTTTCTTTTGCCTCTGTGTGCTATGAGGAATCTGCTTGTGCTGGTTAGTGTGTAGAAATGGTGTGGTGTACCTTTAAACAGCTGTCATTATCTGGTGTGTTTCCCTGTCTGAAATTATTTGAAAAACACTGCAGCCCTGCTACAACAAGTGGATAGACTGATGTTTTTTATCAATAGCAAATGGTTTGTGTACATCCTAGAGTGCTAATGGAATTCCTTCAGAAGATGTTTGGCATGAACATGAAGGAAAGGCACATCATACATGTATTGCAATGTTTTGGAAAGTGGTAAGCTGCTTGGTTACCTTCATCTGTGTCTGGTACTGGGTCATTCCCTTCAGTGTTTCGAGGGAGTGATAGAATGAATGTTCAGTGATACCTGAAGTGAGGCTGATTTTGGCTGGAAAAGGCTGTGACTTGTTTTTCCCACAGGCTTTTTTCCTGCTGGTAGTTTCTGGGACTTTCCCTTCCTGGAAAGTTGTTCTCTGTGGCTTGCAGCTTATGGCAAGATTTCTCTCCAGTGCCCATCTGGCACTTTCAGGAGCTAAGCCAGCTTTCTGCTTCATCGCACTACTCCCACTCAGGAAAGTTTTCAGAGCAGAGGAGAGTTGCTGATATAATTGCAAGGGGGTCCCATTTCTTAACCTAGCACAGCACTGTAGAGATTTTCCATTCTTTGGGTGTGGGTACAAATGCTTTGCACAGAACAGTTGACAGATCCAGTGTGGCCACTCAGGGAAGCAGAGGAGGTGGCTGTTTCTTCTGTTGGCTCCCTTTGCAAGGTGTCAGCCTTCCGCATGGAGGTGCTTGTGTCCATTTTTTCATTTTTATTCAAGTCACAAAAATACTGGCTGACTCTTTTCAATTGCTATGCAGCTACTTGTTTCCCCAGAGTAAGCAACACATTGTGGCTGGTGAAAGAAAGGTTCACCTGCCTGAAGTCTGAAAACAAATCCTTGTTTGTTGCTAACAACTGGCAGATGCCTTCTAGAGAAAATCATGAACAGGGGAATGGACGTCTCTGGGAATTTGCCCTTAGAACAGGGTGAGTTGTAGAGGAGGAAGCAGAGTAGGGGATGGTGGAGTGCAAGAGTAAAATCTGGCAAGGGGTTTTGGTGTAGTGGTTAGACTATTAGCAGCTGTTGGTTTCACCCATAATTGTGCTACACTGGGCAGAGGTTATTTGACGTTATAATGTAAGCATATTTGATTAAGATCATGCAGCATGTACTCTTGCTGTGGCCTTCAGTAACCAGATTTGCTGCCTAGCAGTTTGAAATAAGTTATGTACTAAAGATCAGTGTGGTGACGATAGCCTCAGGCTGTGTGTCAGGCTAACCAAAAGATGGATCCTGATGGCTGACTCTTGAAGAGCTTGGCTTTGGTCATTCACTGAGGTCAAACAATATATGGCCATTTGGCAGATTTTCCACCCAAATCTGGGGTATTTTTCGTGGAGATTTTGGATGCATTCAAATCCACACCAGAGCAGGACTGTAGGACAGGGACTGCAGGTTACAGTTGAAAAGTCTTGGCATTAATACCTGGGCATCAATCTTGATGAACTACCTAGTACAAGTAAGAGTCATGTTCCTTTGCTTATTGCATCAAACTGAAGGAGAGTGTAAAGATTAAACCTGGACCCCAGGCAACACTGGTGTGAGTACAGTTGTGTCCAGTCTCTAACTGAAAATAATTTTATTGCTTTATTGTCTTTTTTTTTTTTTTTAAAAAAAAGGGGGGCGTTTAGTGCAAAATAGCAAAATAACTCTATTCCGCTCTGAACAGCATTTTTTCCTTCTAGGATTTTTGGTTACATGATTAATTAAAGTTCATTTTTTTCTTTGGTTATTAAGCTAGTATTAAACTATCTGTGCATGCAAAAAAAGAGAATATTAGAGTTGAAATTCACAGTCTTCTTCATTTTTAATTTCTTCCATTTTCATATTCTTCACGTAATAGTCAGTCCCTGATTTAGATTATGACAAGATATATTGACAGACACCCACAAGAAACTATTAATACAGATTTTTTCCCTATGGCTCTTTCTCACTCATGCCTTCTTAAAATAGGGGGAGAAAGTAATAACTTAGCATGAATTAGTATCTGTGGCACAATCTAGTAGAAGTAGAGACAAGGAAGGAAGTGGGACATCAAATTGGAAGCTCCAGGATTCAGTTACAAGCCCAGATATGAATTTCAGTGTTTGAAGCTTCTTTTTGTCACTAACACAAGAGAAAAGGCAGAACTGGAATTGTGGGTGAAAGAATTCATACTATGTGACATGCATCCATCAAACTGCAGCTACAAAATTTATCCTTCAAAGCAATAATCCAAAGAAAAAAATATTGGTTGCACTACTACATTGTAAACACTAACAGATGCAAAAAGCATTGAGCTAATTAAAGGTTGTTTTAAAACTTTTGAGATCATACCATTATGATATAATAATGATTATTTTTAGTTTCTTTTTTCTACAAAGGGAAACCACTGAAGTAAGACACTCTGTGAAACTACTTTACTTGAAAAAAGCCCCAAATTCTGATTTACAAAGCTCCTTTCTTGATAGGAATTTATAGAAATGCTTCTAAGTTCCTGTAAATGCCCCCACGTTTCACACATCATATCATGTGAAGCTGTTCTTGACCCTAATGAAGATGCGGGTGAATCACTAAGCCAAAATGAAAGAAGAAGAATATAGAGAATAGAAAGTTTGTGAATCGTGAAGACAGAACATAGTATAGAGTGGAACAAAAGGGGAAGTTTCGAAGCAGTAGATATTAGAGGAAAAATAACACTAAAGGAAGAGATTGTCCTGCCCTCATCTGTGTTTCAGTGGGGTTAAACCACATGCAGTAGAACAATGCCTGGTACAGTATGGATCTCATTAGTCATGATCCTATTGAGGTCAAACTCCTGTTGCCTCTTCTGGACGTAGGACTGGATTCCTGTGCTGTTATCAGGAAGGAGCATCATTAACCACAAAGCTGTATCTGTAGACACAGCCAAACCCCTTCCAAGGTCAGTTGGATTGGCCTATCCTGCCCTCTTGTTCTGGGTTGCCTCCTCCAGAGATTACCTGGGCTGGATCTGAAAAGTGTTACCAGGATGGACTTTCTCCCTTCCAGCTTTCCTGAGAGTTTCAGCTCTTCTGTCTGCTTCTCAAGTGTGATAAAGCAGAACGTGGTCGTCAGGTTTTCCTTAGTCTTTCCTCAGGCTATTTTCTTAAAACCAGAATTTGGAAGAAATGTCCTATCTGCATGCATGATACTCTTTATCCCTGCTTCCACTTTGGTCTAGGGATCCCCTGCTAGACTATCATCATTCTTGTACATATTTTTCAGTGTTTGCTTTTTTTTTTATCTCCCCCCTGAAGTGTGAGCAGAAGATTCAGAGAGGAGGTAGTTCAAGGAAAGAAATTAATTGTCCCTCCGTTAGTCCCTTGGGCGATCTTTTCAATGCTCAGTACAATTGGAGACTTGCATTCATTTCTCTGTGAGTCTTGTCTGCTCTGGGAAACTTCCCCATTTAGGGGGAAATCCATATTCAGCCACAACTGGGGGAGTCCCAGGAAGCCGGACAAGAGGAGAGAAGGGTGTAAAGGACCTAGAATTGCTTCAGAGAACCAAAGACATCTGTGTAGACAATCTTCAGTGCACACCAGTAGACTTAATTGGGCTGGAAGGACATGTAGACTCGAGAGCTAAGCCTACTAGATGTTCCACGATGAAACAAGCTGCCCACCTTGGTCCTACTCCCTGGAAAGAGTGAGTTTGGAAAGTTGGTGAAAGCAAGTTGTGAAAAGCTATGGGAATTTTTGCCTGATAAAGCACTGGGGAAAAGCTGAGTAAACATGTCAGGATTTCACCAGATGAAAGAAGAACAGAGGTGGCCTCTGATGTTTGCAGACTTAAAAAATAAAGCTTAGGTTCACTAGTTCGTATGTAGAAATTTTATCTACCACGTTGGGTCACAAGCTGGTAAGGTGTTTTTCAGGGAAGGTATCTCTATGTGTGTGACTACATGAGCCAGTACAGTACAATAGGAAACAGGCTGTATAAGATATAAGATAAGCTCAGCTGCTTGTGAATATACCTAGAAGTTGAACCCATTCTTTTACTATTTATTTTCAGGTCCATTTTTTATAAAGGGCATTATGCCATTGATCTAACTTATCACTAGGTAAAGTTAACTGTGGACATCATGCTACGCTGTGTTTAGGATGAGAATTTACATATATATTTGCCTCCATTTAGGTAGTTTGTTCTGTGAGAACAACTCAGAAAAAGGCATCTGTTTGAACCTCAGTTTTGAACCCATCCAAACCAATGGAAGTTTTTCAGTTTCTTTCACAGGATCTTTAAACCAGAATATAATTTTCTAGCAAAATGATAATGAAAGTGTTAGTGGTTTGATCTACTATAGATGAAGGACTAGGAAGAGTACAGTGCTGGTTTTTTTCCCCTCTTATAAAAACTGTAAGATAGGTGGCAGCAGCAGATGTGTTAAGAAATATTCAAATGTTGATAAAAATGTCGATCAATTTTGGATCCCATAAGAACTTCCCTGAAAGGTGAAAAGCACAGGTTTCTTTTATTTTCCTTACCTTGGCATCTCCTTCAATAAATCAGGTATGTCGTTCAGCAGTAGTGTTACATTAATTATAGCATGCCACACAGCATTTAATGAGAAAACCCTCATTCATTTAAATTCAGAAAAAAAATTAAAAAGTCAAATTGCTTCCGCTTCTTAAGAAGTTTGTATAGTATGTAGAATTTCTATTTCTAAAGCTATTTCTATCATTGCCACCTTTCCCTGAAATTTTTACATGTGCCTGTGTATAGTAACTGGTTATACAATATATTTATAGATGTCCTTTGGTTGCCAACTCAAGTTTTTATTTTCTAGCAATTTCTGTAGCTGTTCTTTCCAGTTATACTCTTGTAAAATCTTATATATAGATCAAGAATCTGCACTGTTTAAATAGAACTCTCTATATAGAAAGCCTTTTTTTTGGTTGTTCAACAGTATAATCACCTCATCTGGCAATTATATCATATTCCAGTAGTCTAACATGTAGATGTATCTCTGCAATGCACTGGATGCTGATTTATAGAAAAGTATTTTTAAAAAATGCTCAGATGTAAGTGAGCTCATCAGAGCTCTTAGCTTGTACTGTACTTATTTATTGCTTATTGATTTCCCAGGGTGTCCAGATTGAAAATATATGTTGTATGGGTTGTACTTGGAAACTAGAGTAAAACTCATTTGCAGTAGGCTTTGTGCAACACTTTACCGTTGTAGTAGATTCTTTACAGTATACTTATTTTACCGGACTGTGGTGGCATAAGGGAGCTACTGATGCATCTACTATAAATAAGTGTGATTGAACTGTGAAATTCAGGACACAATCATCTGAATTACGCAAGCATTTACGAATCTCAGCCAGGATACTTTAGAAGCAAATTTTATTTGGAAAATGTGTGATTTACAGAAGCGTTATAGTGTTCAGGAATACTGTAGAGTACCATAACATTAATACAAGGACAACTTATTATTTATTCATTTCTTTATTAATTTGCATATATATATATTTCTATTAAAATCAGAATTTTTATGGAGGTACCGCAAAACCCATTGCTATCAAGGTGGTTGTCTCCTCTTAGAGCTAATAATCTAAGAATAACCCCACAAGATAACAGAGGACCACAGTCTGGTAAGGAACAGGGAACTTGAATTGATCTCACTGTACTGTAATTTTTTAGTACACATAACAAAGGAGCATTTTAAAGGGAAATGTGAAGGCGCACATAAGTAGGCTAGAAGAAAATACAAAAGTGTAGATCTCAGAATTTGACAGGTGGCTGTGTCACAGGTTACTTGGAAGGACCCTCTCATACTCAGCATTTCAATAGCGAACAACGCAGTAGGTAGGTTTGGGCTAGACTGTGACAGGTGCCACAAACAGAAGACTGCTAGGGTTATACTTAATATGATGAAAAGCAAGAGTAAGAGATGTCTCTTACTCTTAAGTAAGAGTCTCTGTCTCTTAAGAAAGGAGATGAAATCAAAGTATCAAGGTATAAAGTTCATCTGCTGAAACATTTGCATGGTGCAAGACTGTGTTGACAAAGGTAGGAAAAGAAATTACTGGGGGAGAATGATTAACTATGTGAAGCTTACAGTGATGATTACACATCCACAGTGAGTTGTCAGAAAGAGGCTGAGTTGTTAGCTTGGCTAAAATGATTCATGCCTAGAGTGGAAACGTGAATTTGTAAGTGATGAGCATGAAGTTGTTAAGTGCAGTGGGGGAGTGATTATTCGGAGATAAGGGGCAGAACAAGGGACGGGAACCAAACCTGGGGTTTGACAGAACATCCCATCCCCCTTGGAGTGCTGGAGTGGAATGAAGATGCCTCCAAGTAGCTCTGTGAGCTGTTATAGAGGGCAGAGGAGAATTAGGAGAAAATGGAGACCCTGAAGCCGATGAGTGTCAAATTTGTGTCAAGAACAACTGGCAGACCAAGAATGAGAAGCCTGCAGCACTAGAATTGTAAACTTGAGTCAAGAAGAAGTCACTAGAGACTATGGTGAAAATAGTTTGGTTGAATTCAGTTGCCAGGAACTGAGCGGGAGGAGGCCTGAGTTGTAATTAAAAAAACAACTCTAGACAGTGTGCTTATTGGTGCCATGTTCAACATACCTGGAGTATCTGAAACCATTAGTTAGGCTTACTTGCTAAGGGAGAACACATTGCTAAGTAAGCTCTTCCATGTTCCAAGTATAAAGCCTGCAGCAAACAGCTATAGCTAGTTAAGGGAGAAAACTGGTAGTATAGGATGAATTAATTGAAAGAAATGAAAATGCATGTAAGGAATAAAAACTGAGCGAGTGGTTTGGTAAAAAAAAAAACCAACACAAACCAGCAACCTCACCAATGCAATGCAAACTAGTCAAAACAATCCCAAACTAATACAGGTGCATGGTGAAAAGGAAGAAAAATAACACAGATATTGGAAATTAACAACTAGAAATAATTGCTAAGAGTTCAGAAAAATATATTTTAAAATCAATAGGAAGAGCTATATTAACATTGCACTGATTTTGATGAGACAAATTTGCTGCTCATATTTGTGTCAATTTCTTGTATGTGAATATTGACCTTAATAGGCATTTTGTCTTATCATTAAAAATTATATTTACCTGCTTCCTAATGAAACTTATTCTAACAGAGGTGGCAGAGTAAAAGCTGTAGAAGTAGCAGACTTAAGGACAGAATATAATCAAGGTTATTTGTGTTGCAAGGAGAAACAGACAGGAAAAAAGGTTAAAAAAAAAGAGAAAGGGAGTGATACAAGGAGGTGCAAAATAGACCAGGAGCTGGAACAGAAAGGGATCATGATGGCAAGAGAAGATGTTAAATGAGGAAAGTAGATAAAAAATTCTACTTGTGAGGTGAGAAGAAAGAGAAAGCTAAAGAAAAGGTATGAGCAACTGAAAGCAAGCTGAACTGAAGAGGAAAAATCACAGCATATTTAATTAGTTATCACTTGAAAGAAATTGATGGCTTCTCGTATCAGTTAGCACATACTCTGTAACATCCTTCAAGTCCTCAACGGGAAAGGAGACCCATTCTGTTAGACACTAGATAGCAGCAAGGACTCATCTTAACACTTCTGCTCTGCTGGGCTTCTTTGAGTGAAATCAACCTCTTTTCACAAGTATCTTCTTTCTGATCATAAATTCTAGCTCTAAGTTTACATTTTCCTTTTCCTTTTACAAAGATTATTTTTTTCATCTGAGAAAGATGGTTAAGAGTTTACTTTGTTCTGGATTATTTGTTCACTCTCCAACTACTGCTTTATGAACCCACCCTCTTATATTAGAAATTTCTTCTGCTGATCATGACTGGGATGAGCAATCTTTCTACACAGAAACATAGTGAAGCTACCTTTCATTTTTTCTTCCTAAAATGGTATCAAGAAGCTGCTGTAAGTATGGGTTCAGTCTGCTTCAGTCCTGTACATTTAATCTCCGTTGCTTGTGGTAGAAGATCAATTTTTCCCTCCTTATTCAGACCAAAAGTCTTTTGGAAATCACCAGAAGATTTGTTTGAATGTGGCCTGTATTTCAGACACAGAGGTAACATTTTAGAACTAACTTCAGGACAGAAGACTAAAGGGATAGATCTGAATGATGAAATGGAACTTGGAAGTACTTGGAACACTGCAAGAAAACCCAAAATCAAGTATTTTAAGTTCTAATTGGAATGCACCCAGAACTAGCAAAATGTTTCAGTCAGGAGTAAAGGGTGAGAAAGGCTTTGGGAAGTTCCAGCAAAAGCTGAGATTTGATTAAGGCTAATCTTCAAGTTCCCCCACCCACATATGTCACCTGATATTCAAAAATACGCACAGAAAACAGAAACTGTATGGAAGATTTTGTTTCAGCTGCATTTCCTAGCCTTACTTAAGGACCACAATGAAATGACAGAAGTTAATCTCATTGGTTCTCTTAGAAAGCAGGAATTTTCTCTTCTAGAAGGCTGCAGCGTAAGGAAAGATGCATTTTTTAAAGGCTGCCCTTTAAAAGGCAAAGCAGTAAAACCTGTTGGTATTTTTCTTTAATTTCTGCTTAAATCTCTATATTCATTCAAAAGAGCAGATGTCCAGTTAGGCTTTGGAAACATGTAATAAAATATATTCCTGGCTGCAAAGATATTACAATCAGCATAAGCAGATGAAGAAAGGTAAGAGCGAGGAAAGAGCGTTACCCCATTTTCCTCAGGTGTGGTTTTTAGCATAGCCTTTAGATACGTTTACCCTTTAGACTTCAATAGGTAGATGGATACCAAAGGCAGCTTTAAATAAAGAATTTTGCTTTCACAATGTAAAGTAGATGTTTCAAAGTCTTCTTTTATTCCAGTTGAACTGCTGTTGTCTCTGAATTAATTCATGTGAAGCTCTGCACTCTAGACCCACTGAAATGCAGGAAATAACCCCAGGTTTTATGAATCTCGAATCCAGTATCTTTGCTACCACCCTTCCTGTCACCCAGTAATAAAGATGGGACAGGAGATCTGGGAAGAGAGCTAAGATCATGGAATGAATCTTCTGTTTTTGCTTACAGAAATGATATTTAATTAACTAAGGAGATGAACTATTTTAACAAAAGGAAAAATAATAATGGTAAGCAAAAAAATTGTGATACTGTAGAATATCTTAAGTGAGTCATGAAAAACTGCAGAGAAAAAATCACACAAAATCATGTATAGAAGTAGATATAATACCAAATATAAGACTTAGGTCTCTGGATCCCTATCTTAGATCCTTGGTGACTGAAAGGAAGGGATACGTGTAAGAGATCTGATGTATAGAGGAACTGCAGCATTTAGATACAGCTTAATATGTAGGTTTACAGAGCTGGATAAGTAAAAGATGGCACGTAACAGTGAGACTGAGCTGAAGATGTGCCTGTTGTCTTGATGAGTGAGAATGTGGAGAAGAATTTTGGGAGAACAGCTTAAGGTTCTGTGTTGTCTTTAAAGCTGATGGCTAGACATCTTGAGAAAATACTGAAACAGGGTATTCATTAGGATGGCAGAGGAAAGGTCCAAGGAAAACATTGTGAAAGGCTAAGGCTAGCAGGGGAGAGCTTGTATATTGTATAGCTGCGTTTTTGTGTGAGATCCCTTAGCAGTAAATGGTATAAGAGAAAAAGAAGCAGAATCATTGAGTCCGAGACTAACTGAGGTTGGAAGGGATCTCTGGAGGTCACTTCGTCCAAGCTCCTGCTCAAAACAGGGTGCATGTTACAGTCAGATCAGGTTGCTTAGGCTTTGCCCAGTTGGGTTTTGGTTACACGCAGTCTCTCTGGGCACCTGTTGGAGTGCTTAACCACCCTCCCTGTGACCAGGCGTGAAACTCTAGAGGACCGTGTTGGATGCTGGAGAATGGTACAATCATTTAATTTTAAAAGGATGATTTCAGCACTAGGATAAAGTGCCAGGAGTTGTCAGTGAATGACGTTTCAGGACTGGCAGGTCAAAAGCAATTTCATATAAGCCCTTGAAGTATGGTACAGAAAGAGTTGAGACTTCTCTAAAAAACTTCTATGAGCTCTAGGGATAAGAACTTAAGTTTATTTACATTGGTAGATAGTTAATTCTTAAGTGATTTTGCAGATGTTATCTCTTTCAGTGGTTGACCTGCCCATATTTCTAACCCAGGTTTATGTCCCCATCTGTCTGAAATGTTCATGGTCAGATACCTTTCCTAATGTTTAAAACATTCTGGGGAATGAGACCCAGAATTAAAAAGAAGGATTTAATTTAGCCAGAATGCCTTCAACAGTGGGTCTTCTGTTTGGAGATTCTTTTTGGCTTTCAAAATTGTACAAGATGAAATGCCTCATAGTGCGCAACCATCACCCAAAACCAAAGTCAATAAAAACACTGTCAATTTTGGTGGAAGCAGAGTTAGGTTGACACTTTGTGGTTTTGAAAATTCTACCCATAGATGACAATTGAAACTACTCAGAATATTAACTGTGATGGAAAAAATGCATAAGTAATAATATTTGAGACTAGGAGTTACATCTCACAATCTACTAATGCTGTGTACTTGTGTAGGTGCCGGACCAAGTCAGTTTTCTCATCTCTGTGCCACACACAGAGTGACACCCTGCCCAAGGCAAGGCAGAACTACTTTCTTATCAAAGGGTGTCTCAGGGGGCCACAAAATAATGAAACAATAACTTGAATGTCACAAGCACACAACAAGCATGCAAAGCATGCAGCAGGCTTCCAGCTGAACAGCAACCTGGATGTTTATTCAGCTGGTAATTAAAATTTCGTAGTAGAAGTAGTACACTCCAGGTCCTAGGAAGACACTTGCACCTTATGTAAGTTCCAGATTACTACAGTGGGAGTGCGCTGTAGTTCCTCACAAGTTATGCATCTAGGCTTCCCTGCCGAGGTGGAATAGTGAACACAAGTGAAACAATAGTGAACACAAGTGAAATAGGAACAGTTGTGTTTTGAGGTCAAACTCCAGTCAAGCTGATGTTAGGATGCAGCTAAGGTGGGTACCTGATCTCAGGAACTGGATAGTTTCCTTCTGTTTCTTTATCGAGAAGTAACTTGAGGGGCTGTCTCTCATTTCCAAGATGTGTAGTGCTTCTGACTTCGCTGCTGCCCACATAACTGTCACTGTTTCTCCTGCATTTTTGTTTAAATCACAAGTTTCTCTCTGGTCAGACACAAACCAAGATCGTGATAGTCACTGAAGGCTCACTAAAGCGAGATCTGCGTCTAAAGTCAAGAAGAGCCGAAGGCCAGTTTAAATGTGACTTTGTTCTGAAGTGACCATGGAAGAATTCCATCTTCTGTAGGAACAGATGACATTATCACTTGCACTGGTGACCAGAGAAGGTGGTTTCCCCTGGTTTTATCTCTGCCCAGCTTGTAGTTGTGACCAGCTAAGGGAGGCAATAGTCGATTCAGTTCTGTGTGAAAAAGTTCAGTCTTTTGCAGCAAGGACTTCCACAGCTTGACTCACTGTATACAGGAGCACTTCCTTTGTTTCACATTATATTCCAGTCTCTCTGAAAGCAGCGAGTTTGCACAGAAAATATTAAGGGACGTAATGTGATCTTCTGGAGAAAAATTTCAAGAAGGAAAGGAGCCATCACAAACTTTAGAGATCAGGCTGGATTTACGCCATCATGTTATACTTGAAAATAAGCACATTTTGATGGGAAATACTAAAGATGACAAATGTGAAACCCCATTACTGGCAGCACTTTACAGAGTAAATCTGCCTTTGACATGTTAAGTCTGGCTGAATTCATAATGCTGAACAATGCCTTTGGTGAACTCCGTGAGCAGCAGATACTGCTGTAGATAGAAGATCCTTACTTTGAGTCAAAGCTGAAGAACAAAGGAACAGTTGTACCTGGTCAGGCTGGTCAAATGGAATGTCCTTTAGCCCTTTTCCAGTGGTGGCTGATGGCAGATGCCTAGTGGTGAATTAAAAGGTCAGGTAAGGATATAGTGACTTTTCCACAATCTTATCCTGTCCTTCAGTAATGTGTAGCTCATGGACTTCCATTGCCAGGGGCTTTCCTATTCAGTGATCCTTTATGGATTTTCCAGTTGCTTACTGAGCCCATACAGCACCCTTGTACACACACTCTTTTGCAGCAAGGATTTTCCCAGTTTAGCTCAAAGTATAAAGGACCACTGCCTTTGTTCCAGCCTGCTCTGTGCAAGTCCTACCTGATGCCCCTTAGTTCTTGTATCGTAGGAGAGACTAGTGACAGCCATTACCTATTCACTTTCCTGGCACCTACTTGAATAGATGTCTAAACACATCCTTCATCAGCCACCTTTGTTTCATGATGGAGTCTTCTGAGTCTGTATCTTATACGGCAGCATGTTCAACACCCCTGTAGGCAATATATGTACCTGTGAATTATTCTCAAGCTCCAAAGCTTCCAGATGAACAGGTAGTTTGGAAGGAAGGTTTGGAAGGAAGGCTTACTGACTTGAGATGTGTTTTCCCCATAGAAAATGTTGATTACTTTTAAATAATAGATTATTTTCATGGAAAATGATGAATTTGGTGGTAAAAGCATTGAAGTTTTAACAATACCCATCTTCATCTCTTTTCATCCCATTTCTTCCCATAAACTGGTTTAGAAAGTAGATATTTTGGTTTGCTTGAAAGCCCAACTTTACTTTTACACTGGAAACCAGTTTAGCTGGAAGAATTCAGCCACTCCTCTGGAAGAAAGGTCAAGAATCAAACTCCTCTGCATGGTGACTTTTGCTTTCAGTGGCTGATTCTTGGAGGGTGGAAATGAAGGTAAAAGGCAGACTCATAAAAAGGGAAGGAAGCAGTCAGCTGTAACTAATGTTTGACCCATCTACCCTTTATGTTTTATTCTCCTGCAGTTTGGTCTCTAGAGGATGAAAGTAAGGCTTGGAGCTGTGATTTGGGAGCAAGAAGGGGACTGGGAGGAATGGTGAGATGAGTGAAGGACAAAGATTAAGGGAAAGGATAAATATGTACTGCAGAAACAGGGTAATCTTGCTTCCACATATGCCAAAAACTTGTGCTTTGGCTGTTGGATTGACTAATGATTCGTCACTGCAACAAAATAAAGAATTTTCTTCCTCATTCTGGCTTTGCCACATGAGCAGAGGAAATCAACTTCTTGATTTTAACAGTTGGCATCACAGTTTTCAGTAGACAATCAAGTATGCATTGAAAGTGCCAGACTAATGGCACAGAGACCAAAATCCTGTGTAACCACAGAAAGGCTCACAGAGGCAGCAGCAATGTAGACTTCCCAAACATCGACATACAGTAGTCTTATTCTGAGGGAATCACTTCTTCCTCCTTTCCATCCATCCATCCATCCATCCATCCATCCATCCATCCATCCATCCATCCATCCATCCACCCATCCATCCCCAGGACTAGAAATGGTTAAGTGACCTTTTCTGTGTCAGCAACTTGTTGGAAAACTTGCAGACTTAGAAGGGCCACAGCTCTATTCATTTCAGTAAATGTTGCATTTGATGGACTGGAGCTGGCTGACTGTCACCTTTTGGTTTTTAGAAGAACATCACCTGTGTGAGGAGTTTCTGAAGACAGAGACATACAGTAGTTTGATTTGACTCAGCAAAATCAACCCCTTTTATGAAAGGTCTATTTCAGATTTCTTTTGTGGGTAGAGAGGCAATGAATGTGCATCATCAACAGGATGTCATAGGTCCTGTTCCTTCAGAGTTGGTGCTTTGCCTTGTTCTGTTTTCTGACGAACTACAGAAAACATTATTTCCTGTCACTTACATTTTAAAATAATCCCCACTGTCAGAGTGAATAAACCAAAAGAGGTCTGTGTGTTTCAGGCAGCACCCTGCTGCTATATAGATTGCCCACCAAAACGTCAAATGGAAATACTTTTTTTCTGTTTGATCACTCCTGTGGGTGTCAGTTACATATAAGCGGAGGAGGCTTTAACAAGGAGAGGACAGAAGAGCCAGTGGAACAGCTGCTACCTCTTTGTCTTCTGTGTGAACTTTTTTCCCTTGGGCTTCTTGGGACTGGTATTTCAAGCAGCATAAGCTATTGCCACCTGGACTAGCACCAGCTCTGCTGCTCAGCTGTGAGTCGTAGCAACACACATAGCAGAAATATGTCTTGGGAAAGTCACAGCAGCAACTACCTACCTCAGGGAACATGTATCCCAGTACCTAACTTCCACTAGCTCTCCTCCTTCCTACATCCTTTCTACTGAAGACTCTTCTTTCAGAAAAGACAACATATAAAGTGGCATGTGGAAACATTAATTTGCTCATACCTAATGTTGCTTCTGTTTTCTGTATTGGAGGTGCCGACATATTTGATTAATATAGATGCTAGCCTTTTGCGAATACACCTGTCATAATCCTGCTGACCCCAAGATGTGGAATGAAGGTGAATCTGGTGAAGATGTTTAGATTCATGCATTGGGTTTGTGAAAGTCTTCAGGTTTGGAAAATATGCAGTTGTTTTTTAGCTCTGGCTTTTCAGGCATGTTTTCTGAGCACCGAAACTCTGGAAACACTTCCAGGAAAAGGGATCTTGTGGTCCAGCTGCACCAGCTCATTTTTGAAAGCAGTTTTGTTCTATTAGCTTTTGTCTTTGTTATTTTTTTCCTACTGTGATATTTTATGCTCAGCCCTGCAGACAACTTGGTGCCATTAAACTGCAGCCACTCTATTCTGTGGCGCTTCCAATTTGCATGGAAAATTATTCATGTTAATAACTCTCCATTGTTCATGTCTTATCTTCCTAAGTCATGTCAGAGAGCTACACAATACAAGCCCTGCTGTCGAAAGGCTTCTGTACACTTTAAGGCATGAAATTATTTGCCTTCAGTGAAGTCAAATGAATTCAAGGCTTTTAGAGACTTACATAAAATCAGCCAGAATTCTTAATTCTTAATTTTCTTAATTTCTTCTCAGGTCACCTTGTCCACCTTTGCATCTGCTAGCACTCTGCAACCCTTCTGCCTGTGCTACTGCTGAGCCTTGCCATGTTTCAGAGGGAGACCACTCGTCGTTCTGCAGGGCAATAGAAGGCATTCAGCTTCCAGTGTACTTTCTCAGGTGAGGCTGAGTTAAGATATTGATTATAGATATCACAATTCAGCGAACAAAACTTTTTTTGGCCTACACTTGCATTTGCTACAAAGAGGTTTCCCTCTTCCTACAAACTGACAGGATAATTGCTGGTCATGTGAAGATACTGAGGATTTTAGGTTCATTGCCATTTTTCCTCATTTGTGTATGTTAGATAATGCTCTGGGAAAAAAAAAAAGTATTTTTTTAGCAGTTAGGTTCATGAACATGTTTTCCTAATCTTCAAAGATGGCTGACATGCTTGTATTACAAGAAAAAAGTTAATATTTGTTGGGTATAATCGAAGCTACAGAAGTAACACTAATATAAGGTGCAATGTCTTGTGCGTAACTGCATAAAACTCTAACATGTTTTTCGAGTATAAGGGAGTGCTTTAAAAAACATCAAAGCATCTTTTCAGTTGCTGTTCAAAACCACTCTTGTTTCTCAGTTTTTAAGCACTATCACTCAGCACTGGTTTTGCTTCCTAATGTTGATTTGCTTTCAGCTGAGCTTTTGTTTCACAAACTTTGTGAAACACACCTGCTTAAACACTTTGGCAATATGGAGCAAATCTGAAAATGGCTCAGTATCTATTATTTCATAACTGAAACCCAGTCAGGTTTCTTTTGTATTTTAGTATGATATTGTAAGCCACACAGGAAACCTACCTTCATTTCTATAGTGACTTATTCTAGAATATTTGGTCAGATATTATCAACTATATAATATATTAAAATTACTCAGTGTTGGCACCACTCCTAAATACAAGCCCATCTACCTGCATTATAGCGCTAGTCTGATATTAAAAGAGTATAAAATGAGTTTCATTTTCTGCCAGACAACAAATAAAGTAACCATCAAAGCAGGTGAAATGAAAATCAAATGAAAAAAAAAGACACTGTGAAGTTTCCTGAGATGTCTTCTTTCTTTATTTACAAAAAGATTAGGTCAAGTGAATCTTTTTTGACAAATAGTGTTCGTTTCCTACTGAAATCATTGACAAAGCTTCACTGACTTCACTGGCAGCATAAGCTGTTCATGTTAGGCAGTAAAAATACAAACCCTGACTGTGCCTTTGTGGACTTCAGTGTGAATTTGCATTAACCCTACCCAAGCCTAGCTAGAGCTTGACCGTTGCATTCCCTCCAGGTGGGTTTGATGCTTTCTGAAAAAAGTACAATTGTTCACAATGAAGAGACAGAAGTATTTTTGCTTACAGAACCAGATTCAAAGACATGAGTTAATCAAACAAAACTTAGTAAGTCTACTGATAAGCAGAACATCCAGCCTGTGTCATCAGCATTGCCAGACAGATTTCAGTGGAAACGTACTGCTTTTTCACAAGTAATGCTCTGTCAGATTACACAGTTTGCTTAGGTTAAGGGAAAGCTTAGACATAAGGAAGACTAAAAACTTTCTGGTCTCACAGACAAATACATCTCCTTGTTCCTCACCCTTCCCCCCATTCCAATTTCCCCCAGCATTTGTATAATAGTATTTTCCAGAAATCTTTTCACAGGATACCCCAAAAGGCTCATGAAAACCCCTCAGTGTGAAGGAAAGTCCTTTTGTGGATTAGAGGTGGTTAGAGGATGAAAACCAAAGGTGGGAGCTACTGATCATTTTTCACAATTAAAGGAAGTTGCAAGAGGAAGGCAGGGGAAGGAGCCCATGCGAGGTCCTGCATTGTCCAACACATTCACAAATGGGCTGGAAGAGATGGTGGATAGCCAAGACGGTGGATGGCTGATGATACAAAGTTGTTTCCAACAGTCAGAAGCAAAAGCTGCCTGAGAAAGCAGCACAGGGATCTCAAGTTATCAACTAACTGGGTAGTAAAATGGCAGAGAAAATACAATGCTGATAAATACAAAAAAATGCCTATGGGGAAAATACAGCCTTAATAAATGCAAACAATTCTGAATGAGCAGTTGTCACTCAAGAAAGAGATCTTGGAGTCACTGTAAATGTTAACATAAAAACACCAGCTTAACATTCAGACCAGGGACTGGGTGTGCCTTTGGCTCACAAACCTTACCTGCTTGTTGCCAGAAATTGGAAGATAAAAAGGGGAAAGGAACCCTCTGTACTCACCCTGTTTCTTGTTGGTGTCCACTGCTTGCCATTGTTGAGAGGAGATGTGGAGCTATACGGATCTTTGCTATGACCTAGAACAGCTGCTTTTACATGCGTATGTAAAATGAACTGTTTGAGAGAGTAGATTTAACCTGGAGTCACAAAGGAAAGTGAAACTATAAAGTATATAACCTGAGAACCCGTGTCTCAAATTGTGCATGTAATCAAGTCCCAGACAAAGGACCAAAGGACCAGAACAAACAAACAAAAGCCTCAGAAGAGACCACAAGGAGACCATGAATTAACCCTTTACAGATTAGAAGCTTGCTGGGTGTTGCTGGTGCTTAAGCACAGGGGTTGACCGAGATTCCAAAATACCACAATAAAACATCACAGAAACACTTGAAGAGCTCCGAGACGGAAGTAAGCAATACATCCTGCAACTGCAAGGTGTCCAGCAGGTGCAGAAGGAGACAGACATCAGCTTAGTGAACAAAGTATATACAAGGAAGACAGTTTCAGTAGTTCGTCGCTTGGAAAGAGACACTGGTTGAAAACATCAATGAGCTGTCAACCTGGAAGCAAATGGGACCCATCCCAGACCAGTAATTCTTATCTTCTGTGACGTAACTTTACTGATGACTGTGCCTGTTGTGCTGGACAAGGCGTATGGGATATTTTAATGTCTGAAAATGTCTTCAGTTTAATAACTGTCTTTTATTTAATAACCCTCAATTCACACCATGTGCAGCAGAGTACAGGTTTACATATCAACATCAGATGTTCATCTGTACTTAACTGGGCCACATCACTGGAATGGTCTGTCAGCAGCTGATGCTTTGCTCAGCAGACACAGATCTCAATGGGAGGTGATGTTAGAAGAACAGGGATTTGCAGAAGTATGGGGAGAGAGATATAGAGGCAAACAGTAGACTTTGAAGTCCTGTCATTGCTGCTGCTTCCTGAGCTTGACACAATTCACATCCCCAAAGGTACTAAACAGTTGCTGAGAGTAGCTGCAATCATACTGATCCAGGCTGTCTCAGGTGGCCGTGTACTTAGAGAGATAACAGATTTTTTATTATAACTTGCAGAAGGCAGGCAGGCAAGGGTATGCTGCTTAACCCGAGAACATCTTAGTGATTTACACCTATACACCCAAGGAGGCATGCTTCTTGGCTCTAAGTGTGCTCGTGCTCTGCTTCCCACTCATCTGCTCTCAGCAGCCCCACAGCTCACTCACAGACAGCCCACTGAAGTGTCCTGGCCATGCACTGGAGACATACTGACAGGCTTTCTAGGTAACCAGGTAGCTTGGAAGCACTTTGGAGGGACTCTGTTGCCACAGTCAGGTAACTGCAGCAGGCAAAATAACCAAAGCAAATGAAAACTCCGCAAGAAAAATCAAGTAACTAACTCTGGATGAGAATATTGTTGTATCAAAAGCGAGCCACCAGTACAAGCAACAGTGCAAGGGCCCCAGGAGTAGCTGAATGTTCTCAGATCATGTAGTGAATATGTTGGAAATGTGTTTGGATTGTGTTTTTCATAAGCGGTATTTAAGGGCTAGTGTCTTAGATATTGGTCAAGAAAATAAAATACGGAATAGAGAACTGTAGCTTTAACTCTTTTCAATTTTCCAAATACAGGAAATCTTAAGACATATCTCATTAAGCAGAAACTATTGGGAAAATGTCGTCAAAATAAAGATCTCTGCTCAACATCTTGGCTGGAGGCAGGCTGTGATTATTGAATACCACAGTCTACACTGAGTATCATGTGATGGTGGTGGGATGGGGAGTTATCTCCTGGCACTGACCACAGCTCCTTCTGCAGCTGATTCAAAGAAAGATTCCTGCTGACTTTGGCGGGTCACACCCTAATGGCTCTCAACTGATGGATGGACGTCTCAATGATGCTCACCAAGTGTCAGTGGGAACTTCAAAACTGACATCTTTCTGCTCTGAAGAGTTTTCATTGACTGTATATGAGAAGTCCAATGGATATTATGGTCTATTGGCTTCCCGCAGAGAGGCAGTGTGAAGGCTGTGTTCCCCTAGGATTACATAGGTATAAACTGGAAGCAGAGGTTAGGTTGTTGTAACATTATTTTTCCATTTGAGGACACACGTGTGCCCAGAGAAATGAATACATACCTAGCTTATCAAGGGAACGCATGTGGATATTTTCACTCACACTCAGCAATGGACTATTCTTAGTAACTAATAATATACATGTGCCTTGCAGCATGCTTTTTGATAGCCTTGTTTCTATTCTTTAGCGATCCGATATTTTACCATATTTCTAAAGAACCCTGGATTAAAAGTATCTGTACTTCATTTGCAAGCCATTGTGAGTTTTAAGGTGGATTCATTTTTTTTTTAAAGCCTAAAATACATATAAACACAAGTAGCTGCTAGCAGGTTTAGAGACACAGAAGTGCAGTAATTTGGTACGTGGTTGCCATGGCAGCTAACCTACATCTAAATTATCCTATACGCTTTTCTCAGCCATTCTCTAGCATTGTTCCTCCTGTCTGAACTGTTGGTTGCTTTTTTTTTGAGACCTGCCTTCCGCAAAGCCCCTATTTGGCCTCATCTGCTGGCTCAGCCCTTTCATCCTGGCATACTCCATATTCTGTTGATAATATCCGTTAATGGAAGGGGAAGCGAGAGGAGTACGAGGCAGAAGGAGATGATGGTCTTGCAGCTACTCTGCCTGTTGAGAGCAGCTTCTCGAAAGCTGATTTTTGCTGCAGTAAACCACAGCGGTGACTCCCTTCAGTTTCAAGACTTAAAGCTTGCTGCAACATCACTGATTTTGATGAAGTTACTGCAGACTCAGTGTGACATAACGAAAGCCAAATTTGGCCTTAAGACAATCAGTTTATCAAATGATGAATGAATGCTGTTCTGTGGATACACGGCAGTAAATCGGGGTGCTATCTCTTTTATCCAGAAAACAAGCTTTGAAATGCTTTAGCAATGTTCAATACCAAGTAGAAATATTAAAAGAAAGGTCAATGAGTCCTCCAAGCTCTTTCAATTCCATTGACCTCCCTCTCAGCACAGTTAGAAAACA
The DNA here is from genome assembly GCF_963210335.1 of Falco punctatus. Taxonomy (NCBI): domain Eukaryota; kingdom Metazoa; phylum Chordata; class Aves; order Falconiformes; family Falconidae; genus Falco; species Falco punctatus. The sequence goes on along the minus strand of NC_137582.1, from coordinate 92,408,088 downwards.
AGCCCAGTGCTAGTTATGAATTTTAAGGCTTCGTTATTTATTTCTGGTGAAACAGTTGCTTTTTGTCAAATTGCTCTGTTTCAGAGGAAAACCATTCCGCTGGCTATTTCTGAGCAATCATCCTTTTTATCTCCCTTCTTGCCACCTCTGAGAACTAAGTTGTGACGCCTCTTCAAGGGAACCCAGCCCAGGTCTTATCAGTTCCTGACAGAACATGGATAGCCGACATGCCTTCTGCCTATGGCTGAATGTGAGCTCAGGGTTTACAGAAAGTAAGATCAGAAGATAAGAAGTAGAGTGTACTTATTTACTTACTTTTAACACAGTAAGGTCAATGTACTGTCAAAGCAGAAGTTTTGTCTAATTTTTAAGAAGATTCAGTTTCAGTATCAGTTTGGTTGGTTGTTAAGTTTTCAGGCAATTGCCTAGATGCTCGCTGCTGCGCAAGACTTGGCATTGCCAGATACATTTATGTGCAAAGTCAAGAAGTGGGGATTACTCAATTTGTCATCCTCACATCGTAAAGAAGTAAAAAAATCCCCGGATTTGTAGGATTACAGGCCATGCTAAAGTGATCTCTTTTCAGGGATACTGAATACTATGAGATTCAGCAAGAGCTTTTTGCTCTTATTTTCTGTGTCAATTTATTCAGCCCAGTCATCTCAGGATAGCTTGCTTTTTGAAATGGACTTTCAAAATATTAAAACCAGTGCAGATACTAAGCACAAGGAATAAGATCTTGAGAAGTGACAATAAATAAACACTTTATGATGATTTAGGCTTGCTGAAGACCTGCCTCCGTAAATGCATTATGTGGTAGTTTATTAAACAACAGCTGAAAAACTAAACCAATCTGGTTTTGGAATAACTGGCAAGAGAGCCAGGTCTGGCAACAGTATCAGAATTCCCCTTCCAGACCTGTGGAGAGGAAAAGGATATATACTATACATCATGGTAAATGTTTTAGAGAGAAGTGGATTTCCTCCCCCTGCTTTTTAATCTTGGTATGTCACACCCTCCCACTCTAATTTTTGCTTTCACTGTAAAAAGCTGCATGCATGCAATAAAATTCTAATAAGGGAAAGCACTGCAGGCTGAAGTAGGCATCCTGAAGGGAGTCAAGAAACTTGAAAACGAAACAGAGAATCACACTTTCCATTCAGAAGAATGGGAATGTATGATGCTTCCCATTCAGAAAAATGTCAGATACAAAGATATATTTGTGTTCCACCTGTATTGCCTAATATAACATAACAATTTCACACAATTTGCCCATGCACAGTACTTTTCAGGGCTTTTTGCAAAGGTAAGAAATATTGTTATTTACATTTTACAGATGGAGAAACTGAGTTATGGGGAAGTGAATTGATAAGCCCAGGCTTCCAGCATATTGACTGCAAAGCCTTCCAGTTACGATAGACCTCTTAGCACAACACAGATCCCTGCAGTTATCAGGGATATTATTTATTGTTTATCCTTTTGTCTCACAAAAAGAAACTACTTGCCAGAGTTGCTGACAAGAAATTCTTTCGCTTTGGGGGCATAATGTGTTTAGTAGTTATTATGGCAAGCTGTGATTCATACTGTTTGGACCTCAGTCATATTTTGCACGGCATGAGAATAAATTACATTCTGGAGAGCTTTGCCAATGAAATATTAAAGCCAGTATCTGTGATAAAGCTCACTGCAACGCTTTTCAGCAGTACTGAGGGGGCAGGGAGAAGTGCAGTACATGAAGTCAGATGGCTATCCTTCCTGGCCTTAGAGAGGCCACTCGGATGTTTTTGAGGCTGATAATGACATGCTACAGCCTCCTAACTCGGTGGAGCCTCAGGGAAGGAGAGCTTCAGGAATGGTTCAAAAGCATAATCAGTGTCTCCCTGTTCTGCTGTGAGGTGAGCTGAGGCAGGGCCAGGCGTAGTGCTAGGTCCAAGAGGCTGGGGGTGGTGGGGTCATGAGGTGAGGCCAAGGTCCTAATCCCAAACGATCCAGGTTGAAGCATGTGGTGGCTTCCTCCTGCCCTGCTGTCACAGTTCCATGTGGGAGACCCAGGTATACGGAAAGCAGCAGGGGCCAGCTCACACTGAGCCTCCCCTAACCTGGGTTGAGGTGTAGCTTGACAGTGCTCCCAGGGCCACCCAGTTCAGGTAGAGCAGAGGTGGCCTAGCCTCAGCAGTCCATGCTGCTTGCTTTCCTCTTACGACCCCAGGATAACATTACTCAGCAAACCTCTTGCTAGCACCCTGTCACTCGACACACCACTGTCATGGAAGCTGGCATCAAACTGCCTGCCAGCTGCAGACTGCCCAGGAGCTTGTCCTGCCTCAGCTGCCCTGGGCTGCCCTCCTCCAGCAGCGCTGCTCCCGGGCGTGTTCCCTTCCCCTGAAATTTAAGCATCTGTGGTGATGACATGGCTGTTTCAAGGCAGCAAGAGTTTTCCAGCTTTCTAGGTAGTTAAACCTATGGCTTAACTTCTCTTGGCTTTCAAGCATGTCATTGGCTTCTATGGGAACAGCACCATTTTTGAAGAGGTAGCAATCTGATGACAAGCCACTGCTGAAGCAGCTGGTCCTGCTCCCTGGCTCTGTGCACTGGTCTAACCTCACGGGGACGAGGCTGTCACCCCCCAGCTTTCTGTGGGGTTTGTTCTCTGAACAAGGTTGGTTGGGTCAGAGAGTTGTTGGGGGTTGCCTGAGGACGGGGGCACAGAGGTACTGCTGAGGGTAGGTTGGATGTGCAACCACCTTTTTGGCAACAGCTGACATTTGATTGCAGTTGAAGGTTGTGAAATCATTCCCTTAGAGTTTGCTTGTACTGGCAACTGCTGCGTCTATGCAGGAGTACCCCGTCACTCATCTGTCCATCATTTCAGAGTTAATCCATCAAGTATTACATGTCTGGCTTTGCTGCCTGTCAGCTTTACCCTGTTCTCCGTCTTTCCCCCTTCCACTGCCTATGTTGCGCTGCAGATGCCCCTGACTTTCCCAGTCCTACCGAAGTGTGCCCAACAAATGACATCTGGACATTACCCTTTATATGCATTCCACACTGATGCATCTATGAATGCATAGGGAACATGATGGCAGCTCCACAGCAGTGTCCTTCATGGTTTTGCATTTGAACCACTAAGGATTTCACTTGTTTTGGGTGGTTACTGTGCTTGTTAATGTTAATGGTTAGCAAAGAGATCTTCCATAGCAATATCCTGTCCCTGCATATTTAACCTGTGTGTTTCCCTTAGGCCTGTGCTGTATTCCCTATCACATTAGTGTTCGGAGTAAATTTCCTTCACTGAGCACCAACTCCCCCATCGCCACACCTCCTCAAAACAAACCCCTGTGGCCACCGGGCTATGGCTGTACCCTGCCTTTAGCTGCATTTCTCTGTGCGCCAGGGAGCAAAGCACGGGCTGGGGAGGACAGAGCAGGGCGCCGCAGCCGCGCCTGGCCTGCCAGGCCTGCCGGGAGCATCTCCCCCTGCCCGAGGAGGGGCGGACCAGATGGCCTCCGGAGGCCCCTTCCCACCTCCGCAGCGCCATTCTGCCACGCTTGCTTCAGGCTACTTGCTTTCTCCTTTCGTTTGTCCCCGTTAAGGGCACGAGTGTCCTTGGTGGGTTGGGGCTCAGCGGGCCGGGGCACAGGTGGCTGGGACAGGTGGCTCGGCGCCGCCCCGCGCAGCCCGGGCCTCTCGCTGCGCCACGGGTCCCGCCTGGGCCCGGCCCCGGCCCCGGCCCGCTGTGAGGCGCGGGCTGGCGAGCGGGGGGCTGCAGCGGCGGCCTGGGCGCCTCCCGCCAGGCCCCTGCGGCCGCAACACGCTGGGTGCGGGAGCGCAGAGGCAGGCAGCACCGCCCGCAGCCCGCCGGCCGGCCGCGCCGTACCGCCCACCGCGCCGAACGCTGCGGCCGCCGGCGCTTACTCATCCCCTCAGGAATGGGGCGAGGCCGGGCCGCGCCGGGCGCTCGCCGGGTGCCGGCGGCCGCGGCAGGTGGGGGCAGGTCGGCGGCGCGGGGGGCGCTGGGACGCGTAGTTCCGGCGGGCGGGCGGCGGCGGGGCGGCGCGGCGGCGCGGACTACAGGCCCCAGGGCGGCCCGCGGCCGGCGCGGCGGGGCCGTGACCGCACGTGGGGGCGGCGGCGGGCGGCAGTTCCTGGTGGCGCGGCCCCGCGACTCGCCGCTCCCGGGGGCGGCCGAGCGGAAACCCGCCCCCAGCCGCCCGGCAGCCAGGAGAAAGCCCCGGCCAGGGCGGGGGGAGATGCGCCTCACCCTTCCCACCAGCGGCGAGCCGCGGCCGTCCTTAATTAACAATTAGCTGGTCCCCAGTCACCCCCGGCAAGCACTGTCCCATGCACGCCGACCCGCCGCCGGCAGCTCGCTAGCCCACGGCGCCTCCCGCGGCGCCGGCGTGCGGGTCGCTTAAGCCATGGGGAATGGCATGAACAAGGTAACGCCGCGCGTCGTTGTTCCCGTGCGGGAGTGCATGTGCGCGGGCGAGGCGCAGCGGTCCCCGCGGGTGGCGGTCCCTCCCCGCCGGCTGCCGCGGCGCCCCGTCCTTTGTCTCGGCCCCGGGCTGCGGGGCAGGTCTGCGGGCGCCCGCCCGAGGAACAAAGGCCGGGCAGGAGGGGTTTCTCCTGCGACCTCGGGGGTCCCCCGCCTCGGGGCGCGGGGGGAGGGAAGGGCGCCGTGGCTGCGCCGCTCCCTCGGGGCGCGCCTCCTTCCCAGCCGCAGCACGGTGGTTGCGGGGGGGGGGGGGGCAGGTTTCGGTGATGCTCGCCTGGGCTTCCCCTCCCCGGGCGAAGCGAGCCCCCAACGGTCGCTAACGGCCGCCGTGCCCCCCCGGCGCCGTGCCTCAGCCAGCCGCGGCGCCGGGCCGGCCCCGCCGCCCTCCTCGCCTGCGCCCCCGCTGCGGGCGGCCCGGGGCAGCGCCGGGCTGGCAGCCGGGGGGGCCCGGCGGGTCGAGCCGTTGAACTGCCCCACCGCTCGCTTCCCCCTCCCAGGAGCAGGGCGGGGGCTGCCCGCGCCCCCTCGGGGGCTGCGAGCTCCGAAGGCACAGGCGGTTGGTGCCGTGGGACGGGACGGCGCTCGGCGAGAGGGCAATGTTTTGCGGAGGGTGTTGGCTGTCTTGGCGGTGGGGGCTCATTTTAAGTGCCGGTTCCCCTGGCACGGCGTGGTGGTTATCGAGGGACAGCTGTGATTTTTCTCAGTATCTCCACCTCTCTTTTAAACCCAGGTTTGAAAGTGTGGTGGTAACTAGCCTTTTAAATATAGCTTACTACGAGGAACAGGAGTTGAGTCATCTCTTCTGACATCCTGCTTTGAGGACCTGGGTAGTAGCCTTGCTGTGAGCGTGGCCTCTACCAAAGCGGAGGAGAAGAGCTGGAAATAGCTGCTCGCAGGTTGCCCGTGCCGGCCTTCCTCGCCCCTGGAAGGCGGACTGGTTGAGGCCCAGAGCGTTAGTGTGCCGGCTGGGAGGCGAAGCCTTTTCATCCTGTGGACAGAGACATTGAAATAGAAACTTCAGGCAGTGGAAAGGCCTGGCCCGCCTGCTGGTCTGACCGAGTTAGCGGGTAGGAGGGAGAACCTCCTGCCGTCCTTCTCTCCATTTTTGGTTTCAAAGTCTGGGAATAATGTGATATGTAGCTATTCCTTGGAGGTACCTTCTAGGAGTGGCCAGTTAGGAAGAAACACAGCTGGAGAGACTTCTTTTAGACTTCTCCAATGTTTGTAGTATTTTTCTGGGAATGTTTGTAATTATCAAAACATTTAGAGGGACAGGATATGGGATGCTAAGGTTGCAGTCTGGGAGGCGAGCAGAAAGAAAAGTTCTCAATCCTTTGAAGCTTAGCATTCCTTGTCTGCATTATATCTTGCTGGGGTACCGTGTGGACAAGAATTGGCAGTCTGTGACTCTTGGCAGTTTGGTCGTTTTAATTCTGCCAAGCGGTGCCCCAACACGTACCAGCCAGAGCTTTCAGGACAAGCATAGCACTATGATTTTTCTCTTTCCTCCTTATGGCTGTATCCAAGAGGATGAAATGTACACTTCAGGAGGAGCTGGTTCCTTTAAGGGAGGCTACAACCACATTGGGTACTGGCCATCAGGGTTTATTTTTGTAGGGGTCCTGCGTGTAGGTCTGGTACTTGCCACCTTCAGAATGTGCCCCTGGATCATCTGTTCCTTTTGATCTTGTGAGTCAGCGAACGCCGGAGGGGCGAGGGGAGGCGTGGGTTCATCAGCACCGATGTTGAGGGGGTATTTGCTTGAGATTTTGTGTAGTCTATTGATACAAATTGCCTTAGTTTCCAACTGAAGTGTGCTTTTTGTGGTGGAGCTATATGCAGATGGTAGGAGAAAATAAGCAGTTTATCCGATGGTGGATTATTTAATTTAGGGAATCTCTTTGTACTGACGCCAGGGGAAGAGGATTAGTGGTGACCTGTAATGGGTATGGTAAGGAAAAGCTCCAGAGACTGCTACAGCTGCTGTGGCTGCTCTTGGATGCTGAGCCTTTCACAGTGGCATCGTCCCCTCCTATTTTTCTGTCACATGATATTGATGTATTTTGGAGCAAATACCAATCGCACCTGATGTTACGTGACCATTAGTGCTGGTCAGGGGCTGGAGTCCTGGCATTCTTTTTAGGTAGGGTTTTTCTTTTGCTGGTTTTCCCTGTAAAATTAGCTGTTCTTAGGTGTTTTTTTCCTTAAGCCTGCCCAAGCCTCCTGACTTATCTCAAATTAAACTGAAAGCAGTTGTTCAGAAATACCCTTCTTATTCTGCTCAGAAAAGAATTGGCTAGTGAGTGTGCATCAACACTACTGGTAATTTTCAGTGCTTTACACTTTTTTGTTTTTGTTTTTTACATCTTTTAGTACAGATTGAGTAATGGGATCTGACTTAAGATGCTGTCTGGGTGGCCTAATTTGTCTTCAGCCTTAATGTCTAACTTTGACTTGTACTCAAGGTTCAAGTTGAAGTCTGTAGTTGAAAATTACAAAGATGTTTTCGAGGAGCTGAAGTCTAGTGGCTGAGCTGGTGATGAGAGATTGTAGTACTTGTATCCTATTCACAGATAATCAAATCTGCTTAGTGAAGAGCTTTGCCTGGGTTTTAGTTCACTTTCATCCTGTTACAGTTAACTGCTCATTGTTCACGCAGACCCTTCCGAAAAAAGGGTTGAGTGTTATCTCTACAAAAAGGGCAGATAAGTCCTGTTTGTTGCAGGAGTTGATTCTTAAGAAATGTAAATCAGTGTGAAAAGTTTGAACTGATGCAAACAGTTCTACTGAAGCCAGCAAAGCTGTGTCAGTTCATGTCAGCGTTCCTTGACCTGTGCCACTCTCCTGCACCACTGGAGAAGATAAGCTTGTCTACTCCTTCTACAGCACCTGTCTGACTCAGCAGAAAGCCCGATGAACTTCTCTGGGGCACCCATCAGTGTTAGCACAGCTAGAAACGGCATTGGGCAAGGAGTTACCTTTATCGTAAGCATGTGCACATGTAGGAAAGAGCAGCAAATCCATTTTCTTAGCTCTCAAATTAGCTCTCAAATCCATTTTCCAGAAAGGTGTATTGTCAGAGAGGTCTGATGAGAAGCATTGGCATCTGGAGCTACTGTTGTCCATTGCAGGGCTCCACCATTGCGCAAGGTGGAGAATGTGAACCGCTCTCATGCGAGGTACGAACCAAGACAGGTGTTGATGCCCTTATCTCTTGGTTGTGCGTTCTTCTACATCTGTATTTTAGTCTGTGGTCATTTTCTCAATGTTTCGGATGATATAAAGAGGCTACTGTTTTTATTCATAAAGCAGTGGTTGAAAAGTTCACAAAAACAACCACCTTATTTTTCTTCTCTTCTGACTCCCACCCCTTCTCTCTCACACGCCCCTTGCAGCCATCGGTCTTCATTTTGTGCGGCCCAGAGTTGCAGTTACTGAAGGCAGTGTGAGATGACACAGCTGAAAGTTCCCAGCCATAGTGTAGTGCCGAAGTATTAGTCAGCATGGCACGAAGATTCACTTCTTTCCAGGTAGCTTTCACCCATAGTAATGTTTCTTGCTTCTAGAATGACTAGGACAACAGGGGTAACATCTGTCCTTGGTTGCAGTGTCCTAATTTCCTACCTAGCAAACAATGTTGCTTCATGATGCACAAATGCAAACTTCTGGATTTTTCCTCCTTTGCTGACAGCCATCTAAGAAGCTTCATTTTTGCAAACCCCCATGTTTCTTGGTATCTTTAATTTATAATGTCTAACCTTAATGACTGTGACTGGAATTTAATATTTTTATCCTCTCTTGGGAGCACGTATTTGATGCAGAAATAATGTCCTGGAGTCTAAAATGCTATAGTCTGCAGCAGTGGTAGTGTGGTTTGAGATTTGCGTGGCAGATAGGAAATACCAGACAGCTATTTAAAAATACCAGGAAGGCTTTTTTCATTTTTTCATTTTTTTTAAGCTTAAGTTGGGGTGATCTGGTTGGTGAAATTAGTTAATAACTTGATTCTCTTTAGCTTCCGAGCATGTTTTTTGTTTGCAGAATTTGGCCCTTAGCAACGGCTGTTGGTTACTCCACTTTCTGGAGCAGCAGCTACAAGCTTCTGATTCCTAGCCTGGGATGGTGGCCTTTGAGCTGCACTTCTAGGAGAGTCATCAAGTGTGCTTAAAATAAAGAATCAGTCCATGAAACCATGAATCTTGCACATGTGGAAAGGGAGTGCAAGATTCCATCGTCAGGGTTCTTTTCTTGACTTGATACCCTGGCATTGGAAACTATCCTGCTGATTTTTGCTGTCTTCATAGGAATGTCAAATTTGTATGTATGAAGAGGGAAGGAAAGGAGAGCAAGCTGTCTGAGCTGATCTGTGCAAAACTTAGAGGTGCCCGTTGGTACCAGACTAAAGAACCATCTTCTTGTCTAGCTGGTGTTGTCAAGCAGCCCATGGTTGGTAAGCAGTTGAGGGTACAGCAAGGCTCCCAGAGAAGTGATCTTTCAGTATCGGTGGCAGAATTGAGCCCTGTGGTTAGAGCTGGTATGACTCGGCAGGGAGAGAGAAATCACCCAGCTAAGTTGAGAGGGGAGGAATGTTTGCACAAACCAAAGCTGCAGGCAGTGTGAGAAGTGCTGTAGCCTTTCTGTTTTCTGTGCGGGTAGGTAAACGACAGTGAATGTGATGCTTTTATCGGATGAAAGCCCTGGAGTGAAGGCAGGTCAGAAGCTATTTTGCAGGCCCTTCTGTCGGCCTGCTAACCTTTCGGTGGTAAGCTGGGTCGCCTTTCAGCAGGAAGGCTGCAGTGAAATGTGCTGGGGCGATAATCCCCGATGAAAAGTCCTTCATGACTTTCGGAACTTCGCGGGTGCCGGGCTGAGCAAAATGGGTGGAGCTTTCCCTTTAAATAGCTGTGCCCCAGAGACTGTTGCTGCTGTTGTGGTGACACTTGGGTGTTGCTAAGGCTTTAGGAAGTCAGCGCTGACATATCTGTGTTGGTGGTATGCTCTGCATGCACTGAAGAAAAAATGGATCGTAGGGTTTCACCACCACCATTCTGGCCTCTTCAAAGGATGTGGGTGTGGGTCAGAGACTTCAGGTGGCAGAGAACAAAATTATTGGCCAGAAAACGTGTGTTCAGTGTGCCTGGGGTTTTTTCCTGTCCTTACTGCTGTTCCCAAGTCGGGAGGGTTATGAGAGGGTGGGAGGGGTAGCACTGTGGTGTCACCTGCCCCTGTGTCCTTGCATGCATGTGTCCTCAGGCTGACCTTGAAACTCCCCAGTTAAAGAAAGTCCTGTAACTGAGACCTGTGCAGGCTTCTGGGAGTGTTGGGGTGGGTGGGTAGATCTGGGAGAGAAACATGCAACTCGTGAACTTTCATCAGTTCTCTTTCTACGTGAATACACGACCTGTTACATGCAGCGATTTCCTCTGTGGAGGAGCCCCACTGTGCTGCAGCCCTGACTTGCATGATTTTGCACTTCAAAAGACCTGAAGGATGTAATTTTGTAATGCTTTGTCCAGCTTGCTTAGCAACTTTAGGCAAATCACCTTTCCTGTATGAAGTTTCATCATTAGTTAAAGGAGGGTAACTCTTATCCTGCTGCGGGGGGGCAGGGGGAGGCATGTGTTGTGAGGCCCACTTTGTGTTTGTAAACCACTTTGGCTGGCCTTGGAGAGCCTCCGTTATGTGAGTCTGCATGATTCACAGCCCCCGGCTGTCAGTGGATGCTCTCAAAGCACGGTGTGCCTAGAGCTGTGTAGTTGGGAAGGTTGCAAAGAGGCACACAAAGTGTTGTCAGCGCTTTTTAGATTGCATTTGACATTAGTCTGCTAAAGTAGTATGTTCCATCCTGTATGCAAATTGAACTTTGTCAAATTGTCTTACCACAAGATATCTATATATGATACTATATTTCTTTCTCACAGATTCTGCCTGGCTTGTTCATTGGCAACTTTAAAGGTAAGATTAGTTTTATCATTATCTATAGGATTACTTAGCAGGGGTCTTACGGTGGTGTTTCACAGGCCTACGGAATTCTCTGACATCTCTGCAGTTTCTTTAACCCCATCTTGCTTCATTTCTGGATTCACCTGGTAGCACTTGAAGAAGAACTTGTTTGTACTCTCGTCCATGTGCTGTGCTGCAAGTACTTTAAGAAAAGAAAAATGAATGCCGTCTCCTCGGAGCATACTTCAGCTGGAATTCCTAAACATTGGCCTGCCTTAAACGATTCCTGTGCTTGGCAGGCGAGCCCGCGTGCCAGACAGATTCTTTGTAAGGCTTATTTCAAGCCCTCCTTATAAGTAAAGGCTTAGTATGCCTCCTGCTTGTTGCTTACATTATTTTGGTTATTTATAACAACTGCTAAAGAGTTCTGTTATCACTGCTTGCGAGACTGATAGGTCTGCAGGTTGCTGTCTGACCACTGATACTCGCACTGTCCATGTCGCGGATGTAAGGTTCTCTGGACCATTTTTCCTTCTTGCATGAGGTTTACTACTTGTGTACAGAAAGAGAGAACCATATTTAGAAAACACAGGAAACTTGTATGTAGACATTCAAATAAATAACCTGTTCTCAAAAGCACTCTGTTAGTAGCAGTTCCAGCTGACTGTCCCTACTTGGAAGTAAACCAGTTGTACCAGTACAGTCATTTTGATACGTCTAGAGCCTGTATTTCCTATGCTTTGGTACAACAGCAAAGCAGGACTCATAGGGGCTGCTGTGATGTCCTGTTCTTTCTGGTCTGTTAAGGCTGGACGGTGTCTGCATTGGGTTTAGATTGTGCTGCACCTCCTCTCTGCCTCACATCCACCCTTCCTTTCCTGCCCCGTCCCCCGTCCCCAAACCTGTGAATTCAGTGGATTTTGGCTGATTTACCTGCCTGTGGACCTGCTGACACATGTTGTTTGCCCGGTGCTTGCTGCCCCTTGGGAGGTGGAGCCAGTCGCCTTGAGAGGCAGCTTGGAGATAGGTGTGATGTTAAAAGCTGCCTTTTGCCACACTGGGATGCAAACATAGTACAACGGCTAGGGTGTAAGGGAGTTAGTTGTGCCATGGTAAGGAAAATGAGATGCATTTGTACTGGTGGAAGTAGGTAATGAAAGGATAATAAAGAAAGCAAGCACTGTATGGACCAGTGACAAAACTAACTTGGTCACAGCCATGTTGCTTCCTCTTTTTGATGCTTTTTCTTTTTTCCTGTCAAGTAATTTAGGAGACGAGTAGAATGGGAAGATGATTGAGAGTGGAGTCCTTTAGGTTTCAAGCTGCCTGGCAGGGTGGGCCCAGGGAACGTGGCTCTCAATCCGGCCCTCTCACTGTGGCCGTCCTGCTGGTAAGCCCGTGACAGCCCACTCAGGAGAGCGAAACTCAGCCAAAGCTATTTCTTGGTGCACTTCTGTTTTCAGCTGATAAACAGTTTGACCAGCTGAGGGGAGTTGGCCAAGGTTGCGGAGTGAGTCAGCGTCCCTGCTGATGCCTGCCAGGGCCTGCGACCCTCTTGCTCTTGCTGCTCCGGCCACTCAGCTGTGCTCCTTGCAGATGGTCCTTAAATGGCTTGGCAGGACACTTACAGCATCGAGGCATGCACGTGAAGGTGGTGTGACTGGGCAGTGTTTCTGAAGGCTAGATGGAAAAAGCAAAGGCTGAAATGCTTCAGCTACCTCTGTGAAAGAGAATAAGGATGGGTTGGCTCTAATTTCAGTGTTTGTGTTATGGAGTCTCTTTTTTTTTTTTTTTAATTGATGAAAAACACAAAGTGTTTGTTTATTGTTGTGACCTTTGCTTCAGTTGCACTTAATCATTATGTTCTACTATCGTGAGTGTCTGTCATAATCTCAAATTAGCTAATGTACCTGGAGAGGAAGAGAGAATATCAGTGTTACAGTACTTCACTAAAACTAAAGGAAACTTAAATTCTCTTTCTGCATGCCCTGCCCCTCAAACTCCCTACTGCCTTGCTGCTTAAGAGCAATTGCAACAAGCTCTCTGGGCAGTGAAGTCATCCCATTTAGGAACAGGCTGTCGGTTAATCACCCACGTGTTTTTCTGGAGGAGTTCGATTACCATGTTTTTGGGGCATGTTCTGATTTGTGGCCCTTTTTCAGAAAGCAACTAATGAATTTTGAGGCTTCTGTAAAGGGGATCATTGACTGAGAAATACTTAGCAGTGTGTGCAGTTGGGATTGGTTAGAGTATCCTGACTTGGGCAGCTGAAATGTCTCGATACTTTTAAAATGGGTTTACAAAATTATTTCCTGTAATGCACTTTTGAGCAGTCTCCTATTTCTTCAGCTTGAGACTGATAGCTTGGACTGAATACAGCTGCATCTTGCCAGTTAGGAGAGTAACCCTGAATCCCTGGCATTGTGCATCTTGCCCGGACACAGGGCTGAGGCTCTGTGGCACCCACCGGGTCTCATGCAAGGAGTGGAGGAGGGAGGTTTTCCAGGTGAGCCAGGGGAGTCTCTGAATCGCTCTGATCTGCCCTCCGGAGGATAGCCTCCCTCTGTTCTCCAGTGACTTCAGGGAGCCTGGGCAGGATTTCCATAGCTAGGTCAAGGACCATTCTGCACACACTCGGGGCGCCCTGCTGCATGGCAGACCTGTGGGGACACTGGTGGGCTGGGAGGGGGCACAGCTGCTGGAGATGGGTGCCTTTGTGCTGAGTGAAAAAGCAGTATGTTAAAGACGTTAAACACTAATCCTGAAAGGAGGTGGTCTGGAGAAGGCATTCAGCGATTTTTCTGATAGGGAAATTATTATTCAATATTCAGCGATATTTCCATTTATGTATAGGGTTTCTTCCTGTCTTTTTTAGACCTAATCAACTTAAAAGCAATCCAGGACAGAGAAAGTGCAAACTGTTCTGCGTTTGACTGGGAGATAAACCAAGGCCCAAGAAAAACTTGTGAAATAAATCTGCAGCAGAAATGGGAATTGAGCTTCCTACTTGCGGTTTGTCTGCTGCTGCACAAACCTTTAGGCACATAGAACGAGGGAGGCTCTTGTAACCGCCTTAGGGTCTGTAGGGTAGGAAGTTGTGCGTAGTCCTGATTATGGAAAGCACTGAAGTACATGCTGAAATCCCTCTAAGTCCGCAGGACTTCAGTATGTCTCTGGAAAACTTTCTGAAATAGCATAGACCTCAGCCTGTGTTTCGGTGCTTATTATGAGATCTATAAGCACCATTCTGCTCATCAATAGCACATTGAAATTGTGATGTGTTCCTGAGAGTGTGTTTGATATTGCACAGCTAGAGGGCAGAAATATTCAAGAAGAACCACAGATGTCCATACAAAATACCAAGACTGAGTTTGGTCTGAAAGCCCAGAAGGAAACAAAGCTTTCGGGCTTCTTCAGTGAAAGTTTAGGAGGAGTTATTTCTTTGCAAATGGGTAGAGGGGGAGCTAAGAGAGAAAAATGAGGGGGGAGGGAGAGAGGAATTTAACTCTTCTTCCCGCTTCTAGTTTGGGGGAGATTGTAGTTTGTTCCAGTTGTACCTCACAGATGAAATTCAATCCTCTCAAAAGACAATTTATTGTGGGATTGCATGCCCACATGTCTTCTGTACTGGAAACATGATGTCCCTTGAAAGGCACCTCTGCTCACAATGAAAACAGGCGCTTTGTTCCTTAAGAGACTAATAACGACAGGATTTTTTAGCCTGTTTCTCTGCACAGACAGAAAACCCGCTATTTGTCCTGATAGGAGGTTCTATATGGGCGCTTGTTCGGTCCCAAGCAGATAGGTGTAGCAGTAGCAAACACTAGAGACTGCAGAGTATTTCTACCTTGAATATGAAAGGGCTTGTGTCCTTCCTTGCTTGTAATCATATTTGGAAGACTCAAATTTTTCCAATGGAATATTTGGGGGCTTTTTGATTTGAAGGGGAAAGCCACAATATGAGGTTTAATTCCCCCCAAAGAGTCCAGCGTTGCTGTGGATGAGCTGGATAGTCTTGGGAAAGTTTCTGCCCTTCCCTTTACTAAGTGTGTAAAAAGACAGTGCCCACCAAGTGGTTCTGGTGTGCTTCTAGATCGAATTAATTCCTGTTATCAGCTGCTTCGTTTTTTTGGGGAAAGTTCCCTTTTCTAGGGCTGTATTTCAGGTACTGGAAACAGGAGAGGGTGAAGATACCATTCTCTTTCAGGTTCATCTTTTGAAGAAAGGCGTTTTATAAATACTCTCATTAAACAGAGTCCTGGACCCTTTTCCCCACCTTTCTTGCTCCCTGGAAAGGTCCTGAGAGGCTGGGACAAAATATGTATTGGAATATAGTGGTGAAGTGGGGGCAGGAGACGTGGAGTTTTTGTTTGCGTGCTTAGTTTCTGTGCGTGCGTGTGTCTAAGCGGGGATCACCGGACTCTGGAACAAAACTCTCCTGCTGTGAAACTGTTCTCAGTAATAGCTCTTAGTGCTCTGAACCACTGGAGTGGAGGTTCTCCTTTAGGTGTCTATCTCCAGTTCTCTCCAAAACAGAAACTAGTGCAGAGAAATGGTTGCTTTACTTAAAAAAAAAAAATAAATAAATCTGATGATGATGGAACTGTAGTTTCCATGCATCTGCAGATTAATGCTGTTGTACACTCTGGGCTGACTTGCCTTCTCTAAGCACTTACCTTGTTTTTGTATACATAACATAAAATTTTATACTGAAAGCTTAATGCTTACTAGCTTACTGGGTTACATGAGCATGTCTGTCTTTTCAGACTAACACCAAAGTCAGGAATGTGGGCTTTGGAGGAGGAAGAAGGGAGGATGTCTTTAGTTTGGGATAGCTTGCTAATGGGAGGAAAGGTGACAAAATGAAAATAAACTAATCTCATTTATTTTGTGGAGACATTTAATCTTCTAAATTCATGAGTGAGTTGCAGTTGTTAAATGTTACAGATCAGGCCCATATCACTGTAAGGCTTTTTCCCCTTTTTCATGGCAGGATGCTTTTGTATTTTGCTCTTAGCAGTAGAGACAGAAAAGACTCTACATCTGTTTCTTCTTCTCTAACTCCGCAAAGGGAGAAACCTTTATTATTCCTCACCTTGCAGTCCCATTTTGATGACTTTGCTACAGCTCTTTGCAATTATGTGTTTGCAGCTCTCTGCATATGAGTAGAGGTCAAGGTAGAGGTTGTAGAATGAAATTGGGGGAAAAGAAACTAAATATGAGTGTGGGAGGGAGAGAGGAAGACTTCCCCAGTGTGAATTTTGTCCTTTTCTGTGGGGAGGGTTTCCTGCTGCATCAGCTGAGAAGAGTTTCACTATATGAAACAATGTTAGGTGAGCTACTGTGAAGAATAGCACCACATTTGAGGGACTCTTTAGGGATGCACAGGATGGGCTTTGACAGGTTTCTTTCACTTTAAAATTTGGAAATGGGATGATTCACACAGTGACTTCAAAATGTGAGCCTGCATGTGGCTGTACAGCACTGCACTACAATAAAGTAGTTAGAATTGCTGTGGTAATGGTCATTCTTCTGGCTTTAGGTGGTCCTTTACATAACCCCTGATTATTTTTTTTTGCAATTTATGGTATGAGACTGAGTGACAGGATACCTAATTTGTGCTGCTGTTCAGCTTTGTCTGTGGTATCTGTAGAGACTCATGGCAGGTGCCAGGGAAGCCAGGGGAATTTCCCCTTTGTAAACTGTTTAAAATTTAGATCCAGGTAATAGTCATTGGCTGGGAAGCTTTTTCTCCTTTACATTTGTGATCTGGATGATTGTTTCTTAAATGTATTGAGGACCTGCCGGTCACCCTGGGATGTAGGTCTGGGATAGCAGCTTCCAGCTTGTTCCTAGGAATATCTGAAGTCTTACTGTCTTACTGAGTAGTTTCAATGTGTTGAAATTCCTTTAGCCTAAGTCCTTGGTTAACTGAAGAACTGAAATCTTCCAGTCTTTTTGTGTTTTACTGTCTCCATTAGGCCTTACAGACTGGTTCAAAGCAATCAACATTTAATTTGGATCATACCTTCTTTTAAAGCTGTTTGCCTTGTGGGTCATTAGAGACTGGGTAAGTATTAACACCTTGAGTTCCAGGCAGCAGGCTGTGAAATTTGTCCTTAACCTTAGGAGAACAGAAAACAGTGATTTTTAGGGACACTTAGGGTGGCTTCTGGGCTTCCAAACCCTTGCCTGCTTAGGTGTTCTCTATGAAATCAAGACTGTCTAATAAACTGTTAAAAAAATCTGAAGATCAGGTGGATTAGAAGACCTCTGCTGGCAAACATTAGAGTTTATTCTTTGAAATGCTCACTCTGAGATTTTTAGGAAATTTTAATGGTTCTGTGAAGCTAGACCTTAATTCTGTTTCAGACAGAATTTGTGTTATTTCTCTCCTGAAGGATTAGGTATCTGTGTTGATCGTGCAGGCTTGATCAGTAGTAAGTAAAATCAGTGCAGTTTTGACTATTCTCTCCATTTTATTACCTGTAGAGAAGCTTGCATAATTGGATTAGGTTCAAATTTTATTGCCTGTTATTGTGCTCATGTGGATCTTGTCTATGGGGCAGTATAATTAAATGTCTAATTCCTCTTTGTGATGAGAAAAGGCATTGAAACTTTATAGTACAGTGGAATAAGATGAAGCAAGAGATGCTAATTAAACTCTTGCACGTACATAAAGAATGTACAGGTGATGCTATTGTTATTTTTGTACCTAGAGAGAGCCGGTTTGAAACCTTTGTGGTCAGTACTCCTTTTTTGTGTGCAACCAGGCTAATGTGAACAGATTGTATGGGTAGATTTGGAAGGCAGGTGTTCGCATCACAAAACCACTGCAGTAATTGCCGTGGTGTGCTGTGCCATTCTCAAACGAAAAGGTCAAAAGTAAATGGACACAAACTAACTTTTACCTGTATTAGTCGTTCTTTGAGGTAATTTTTCTGGCATGCTAATGGTTTAGTATGGGGAAAGTTGCTCATTGATGACAGATAATCTATTTTACCTTCTTTCTCATAGAAACAAACCTATGCTTTTGCAATATCTAGCATCAAATTTTCAGCTGCCCCGGTTTGCTTTCCAGTTTTGAATGTTTGAAACCCCTTGGTTGCAGGTCTAGGAACCACCTTTTCACAACTGCACTTCCTTGCTGTAGCATTTTGCTTTTTCATTAAGTTTGGTATCTTCATCTTCTCAGTCTTTTTTCAGACTTAAAATTATGGTGTGTATTGGCCAAATGCAAATGCACATTTTTCCCTACTAGTTCACAGAAAGTAAGAATCTAGTTACTGTTTTTGCTTGCCTGTTAATACCTTAATTCAAGTGATATGGGTGGCTTCTCTTCTTGGACCTGAACATCAGAAAGGCTATCTCCCAAGTGAAAATAACATCTCCTGAAGGGGGATTTATGGGTAGAGAGGAGGTAAGCTATTTCTTGTACAGCTCTGAGTCTTGTTCAGATGGCCATCACCTGCACATGGGCATACACTGACTTATATCTCTGATGCAAAATACATGAAACTTCTGACTTAAGAACACATTCCTGAGTCACTTAAGCTTGTTCTTTATATAGTATATAATTTGTTTTGGAGTTAAAATGTGTCTTCCCGTTACCCACTCAGATGATGGTGTTCTAGAACAGCTGCATTTGGGGTTTTGCTTTACTTTATTGGTACTTTTTTTTTTTTTTTGAAGCTTCATAAGTGATTTTTTTTTTTTTCAACATGCACAATGGAAAGGGGAGTGGGCTATTCCAAGAGATTAAAAAAATTGTCTTCCTTTTTTCCCTTTATTGCAGATGCCCGAGATGTAGAGCAATTGAGTAAGAATAACATTACGCACATTCTTTCAATCCATGATAGTGCCCGCCCTATGCTCGAGGTAAGAGATGTGGGGGACTCTGTAGTAAATCCTTACTTTTCAGTTGACTGTTATAGTCACCTTGGGATTAATTTCTCATTTTGTACAATTGGTGTTTTGAGACTGATTTTTCTTGGAATTGTTTGATAGCTGTAGTTTTGGGGTCCAGTCACAGATTTTGTTGTTGCTGCTGTTATAACAAGAAATCTAACTGACAAAGGAAAAGACAATTACAGTGTCGATCAATGTAACACAGTAATGGGACTGTGTATTAATTTAATAGTAAAGGTAAGTTCCTTTCTGTGTGGAGTTCAAGCATCACATAAACAACATTCCTTCTCTTCCTTCCCTGCTACTAACCCTCCTTTGTCCGTGGGCCCCTTTCTTGAATCTTAATAGCAGGTGGTTGTGTAAGAGGTTTGCAGTGCTTTTTTGTGTAAAATAGCCGTATTTAGGCTTGGGGCGTGGGAGGAACCAGTGCGCTCTCATATAACACACCTGACATAGCAGAGCATCTGTAGGTCTCCAACACTTTAACGTTGAGGTATTATTCCCCATTTTACTGAAGGGAAGCTGATCTGGAGAGCTGAAATGACTTGACTTGCAGTGTCATCTTGAACAGCGAAAGAGCTGGGACCAGGCTGCAGGTCTCCTTGTGATGGACTGTTGTGCTTTCTTCTTTATGCCAGATAACCTCAGAGGAGGGGAGATTGGCTGGGCTGTGCTACACCTTAAAATCCTGCTCTTTGATTTATGTTGGGAACTGTTGTCCCCTTGAATTTGTTTGTTCCTTTCCTGTGTTCCACTTTTCATAAAATACAGTGAAATAGAGGGTGAGGCAGTTGCTAGTGTTACCCTTCAGATGTTGCTGGGAATCTCTGCTTTTCATTCTCTTGATATAAAAAATCTCTAGTGAATTCAGTCCTTAAACTGTGGAACTTCCACCTCTCCCAGGCAAGTCAATAGGTAAGCTTGAACAAAAGGTGTAATGATTAAAACCAAATCAAGTTACTGGTGAATTCAGGATTGATCTTGAACTTAGAAGTGTGCTGAAGCAGAGCTTTAGCTGTTGACTTTGTTATGCTGTCCGTTTGACTTCTGCTTTACCTGATGCATGTTAATTCTGAAATATACTGAATTTCAAGAGTTCTCTCAGTTGAAGAGATAAACAGTTGTGCTGGGTAAGGAAGATGTAATGTTTCTTCTAAGATGCTGTTCTCTAAAATGAATAGAATCTTGCTTTTTTTATTATCATGAACAGAAAAATAGGAAGACTAATTATGGCACAGATCAGCCGCAGCCTCAGGTCAGCGTTTTTTGTGGTGGTGGTAGTTTTGGCTGCCCACATGCCACCTCCTCACTTGTGGTGGTGCATCTGTTTGTGAGGCTGCATGGTAAATAATTTGGGAGCTTTTGTGGGTTAAATATAACTGAGTCACTATTTCTTCCTCTAGCTACCCCCACAAAAGACACGAAGTAGTATAGCTACCCGGATCTGTTCCAAATCTGGTTCACAGTAGTGTCTCAGAAGTTACAGTGGCATGGGAACAAGTAGTGGCTCGTGGAGAATGGACTTGCTTTATTCACCCCTGCTTCTAAAAGATGTTTCTCCAACTGTGCCTTCTATTTTCTCAGCATGCAGTATACTCCTTGATGTGCTGGTGGTCTGGAAAACAACTGTTAAAACTTCTCCCCAGTTCTTAAAGTAGTGGAATGATGCAAGTGTCATTTGTTTGGGAGCTGAGCTGATTATTAATTACTTTATCATTCATGGTCCTACTGTCATGTTTGTTTGCAACTAAATGCTTCTGTTTAGGAGCAAGGGCCTAGGAAACAGGTGTTAGGTTATGTTACTTCTTTTCTTATTTGCGTCTTTGCCAGGTTTGTTCACAGCTTTTGTATCCACGTTGTGCTTGGGGCTTGTTCTCCAGTCCACTGAAGTCAAATGGGAACGCTTTCCCTATGTGTCTCCCTCTTCCCCTTCCCACCCCCGATTTCACTTGTGGGAAGTGAGGGCTTACATGTGTGTTCAGAAATTAATCTGATTTTAGTTGGACCTTTAAACATGGAATTGCAGTGATATGAGAATTGTTTTCTCCCCCTGAGATTCCTTGTTTTGTGTGTGTGTATTTATGTGAATACTGATCATCTGTAAAAAGCTGCCTTTTCTTGGACTGTGGTAGTTGCATTTGTCTCTTGCTAATAATATTTTATCTCAAATATTTCCTAGTCAACCTATAGGAAATGCTACAAATACTTCATTAAACAAAGCTTTCTGTGCAAGCTATGGAAGGTAAGTGTTTTTAGACATCAAAAAGTTGGTAGTGTTGTACTAACATGTTACCTAAGAGAATTTGGCCTTTTTTGGCTGTGGAACAAACAAGTATGGATGCATACCTTAGCTCTCAAAGAGGTCACAAATTACCCACATCTTGCTTGTCAGATTTTTAAGTTTCAGTAATGACTATTTTAATGCAATAATACTTCTGATACAGCACTTGAAGCTGATGATGGGGGGGTAGAGAATGAAAATGACCAATCTGGCTTTGTTGTCCGTACTCAAGAATGCAATACTCAAGAAATAAAAGCAAATGTCAGTGTATGTGGTGAACACCAACTTGCTACAGATTGTAAAATTATTTTGCACTGTAGTAACTTAGGACATTGCCCCTTTCTGTGATGTTTCAGACTATTTTTACTTGATTAAAATACTCGCAGTACCTTTTTAAAAAGTGTACTTTCCTCTGTGCTTTATATACTACGTTATTTGGATATACATTGCTTTAGTTCCTCATAAGTTGGTGAGCTATTAGAAAATGACTGAAGAGTTTAACAAGAAAGTAATTATATTGGTTTAGATTACATAGTGTAGGCCTGTTGAGAAATAACTTAAAAAAGTTTTCTTACTGGAATTTGGTTTCAGACATTAGCTCAATGATCATTTGCAAACCCTCATGAATGTCTGATTTATGGGTGGCTCATAATCAAAGTTTGGCCTTAGGAAGTTATTGTGAAATTTCAAGCTGGAATAATGAGAAAAAGTAGGTTTAAAAATCAATTGGATTCTGAGACTTTTTATACCTTTAGACATTGGCAGCCTGCTTTAAGTACAAGACTCAGAGTTTTGTAAGGCTTCAAGTGATTTAGACTGGAAGGAATTTGTCAAAATCTGACCTGAACTGTCTTGCAGTATTGCCCCTTAGTTCTTTTTGTATAAACCATTTCAAGGCAATTTGTCTTCTAATAAAACCAATACTGAAATTAGTTTATATTTAGAGAGCATCCTAAGGTTATTGTTCCAATAAAGTGCACAATTGTTATACAGGATATTAACCGCTTAGGTAAGCATTTTGTAGTTTATAGATGCAGGTTTATAGGTCCATCACAGAAAGCTGTAGGTGACTGGTGGTGTGTCCAAGAGAAAGGACTGCATGCTGTATGGAACAAGGTTTGTCATTTCAGATGCACAGAAGTCACCCCCTGAGTAACAGCAATGTCCAACATCATCATTTGTGTTCCTGCAGAGGCAAAAGCCTTGGTGAATCAAGTTGGCTCCTCCAGAGCACTTTGGATAGCTGCCCATGGAACATGCACAGATGTTCTATAAATCCACACAAAAGCCGTATACAGAGGAGAATAATTAGGTTTCTTACCACCTGCTTTCTAATCTTTCTCAGCTAGTTCAGGTTTTAAAATCTCTGTTCAGAACATGAGACACACTGAAAGGTGAACAGGAAACATCTCTGTGTGCTTTAAATAATAACCTGGCAGTAACCTGTTTGATCTATCCAACAGGTTGTCATCTGTCTGTACTTCCGTAAGGCCTTTGACATGGTCCTCCACAACCTCTTTCTCTCTAAATTGGAGAGGGATGGATTTGATGGCTGGACTGTTTGGTAGATGAGGAATTGGTTGGATGGTCGCATCCAGGGGGTAGTGGTCGAGGCCTCAATGTGCAAATGGAGATCAGCGATCTGTATGGGGACCGGTAGCGTTTAGTATTTTCACCAATGACTTAGTGGGATCAAATGCACCCTCAGCAAGTTCACAGGTGACATCAAGCAGTGTGGTGCAGTTAACACACCTGAGGGACGGGATGCCACTCAGAGGGACCTGGACAAGCTTGAGAAGTGAGCCCATGTGAACCTCATGAGGTTCAACAAAGCCAAGTGCAAGGTCCTGCACCTGGGTTGGGGCAACCCTGGTATCAATACAGGCTGGGGATGAACGGATCGAGAGCAGCCCTGAGGACTTGGGGGTACTGGTGGATGGAAAGCTGGATGTGCGCTGGCAGTGTGCACTTGCAGCCCAGAAAGCCAACCATATCCTGGGCTGCATCAAAAGAAGCACAACCAGCAGGTCAGGGGAGGTGATTCTGCCCCTCTGCTCCACTCTAGTGAGACCTCACCTGGAGTGCTGTGTCCAGCTCTGGTGTCCTCAGCACAGGAGTGACATGCTCCTGTTGGAGCAGGTCCAGAGAAGATACATAAAAATGATCAGTGGGCTGGAGCACTTCTCCTATGAGGAAAGGCTGAGACAGCTGGGGTTGTTCAGCCTGGAGAAGAGAAGACTCTGGGGAGGCTTTATTGCAGCCTTTCAGTAAAGGGGGCTTGTAGGAAAGGTGGGGACAGACTGTTTAGTAGGGCATGTTGCGACAGGACAAGGGGTGATGGTTTGAAACTAAAAGAGGGTAGATTTAGACTAGATGTAAGGAAGAAACTTCTTTACAATGAGTGGTGAAACACTGGAACAGGTTGCCCAGAGAGGTGGTAGATGCCCCGTCCCTGGAAACATTCAAGGCCAGGCTGGACAGGGCTCTGAGCAGCCTGATCTAGTTGATTCTGTGATCTCTTGGTAGAGCTCTTTTTAAAGCTGGGACAGGTAGCTGTTGGGGTTGGAGACCAGAAGGCCAAAGGTCTGACTGTTGTGACACCCATGTATTCTTACCAAGCTGGTGCCGTCATTCAGAACCCAGTTCTTCCCCCCGTTGCTGCAAAGGACGCCAGCTAGGTGTTCCTCTGCTGCATTAGATCTGGATAACAAATTTTGTGCCAGTTAATCTTAAGCAAAGTAAGTAAAGGCAAATCTAGCTATTCTTGCCAGAAGAATCTGGTTGCAGGTCCATTAAAGTTGAGGGTTTTCCAGGTGTTTGACCCTGTTCTGGGGAGTGTTACATGGAGATGAATGTGGACCTGAACCAAATAGGATGTTGGTGTGGATTGTGCAGCTGCTTGAAAACAGTTGCATCCCATTCTGGAAAGTGTGTGCTGCGGTGGACAGTTGCATCCAAGCAGCTGAACTTGCAGCTTGTGTGTAATTCAGGAAGGAGAACAGCACTGGGCCTGGGGGAGCAAGGGCTGCTGGAAGTTCTTCTGGTCAGACAGTCGCTGGGGCCCTGTCCCAGAGAGTTGTTATCTGCAGAGGGGGGCAGGGGTGGAGAGGTGTTCTGTGGGTCCCCGTATGGAGAACCCACCTCGGAAAACAGCGTAATTGTGTGTGTCTGGCAAATGATGTCACACGGATTTGGACTGGAAGAAAGAAAGACAAACTGTGAGGGTAAGTAACTGCTGAAATGTATTGCCAGAGGCAATGGTGCATTTTCTTGCTTGCTCTGTTTTTGTGTGGAAGTTGAGTCGGGTCAGGGTGGGTTACAGAGGTCTTTGAGCTTTGCAGCCAAAGTATTTCCCAGTCCTTGTTCTGCCCAAGTTGCTTTGGGGTCCCAGTTGTGGTGGCTGTTGTGTGTGTTATAGACACCTGTCCCTCGGTCAGGAAATGGACTGAAACTACCTGTTCCTTTCACGCTGTCCGCAACACTTGTCAGTTACTAGTAATTTTGCTGTTGCTTTTGACTGTCACCAGAGGTTTGATCTAGTGAATGTATAAATCTTCTCACCAGTTGCCTGTGGTTGTGGAGACCTTTGGTGTTAATTTATTTACAACATTATCATTGTCAGACTGACCACTGCTGCATTGCAGGAAGCCTTGTATGTTGTGCTCATCCTGGAGCCATCGTAATGATCACAGTAACATAGACCTTAAATCAACAGGAGTTTACCTGTGTGTTCCTGTACTGCTGTCTACCACAAAAGCTTTTCATTGTTCGCCCTGTTTAGGACAAATTGCATTAAGGGTAGGCTTTTGTGTGTGTGCTGCTTCTATTTGCACATCAGTTTTCTTTGTTTTCTGTTACTACAGAATGTTTGTTTTTATTTTCAGTGTGCTGTTTTTTTCAGAGGAGGAAAGAGACTATCAGTAGATGTGATATGTTTCACCCAAGTGACTTTAATTGAAACTAAGTAAATGAAATTCCAACAAAACATGCACATTTTTTTGGCTTGGGGGCATGGTCATCTCTGCTTGGTACCAAAGCTGTCATAAGTTTTTTAGGCAGCTCCATGTGAACAGCCAATCTGTGTCCCTGTGATGCTCATGTACCAGATGGTTCTGTTTCGAGTCTTACCAGTTGTGGGATTTCTTCTTCAAAGAAAGAGAGTGATCTTACAGCCGTGTATGGAGTTTTTTTGAATGTTGCAATAATGTCTTCTGGTTGCTGAGAGAATATGTGATGCCTATGAAACATTTGCTCTTCTTTTTCTCTAATGTTCTCAAAATACTGCCTGTATAGATTATGGTTTCCCCCCCTCATTCTGCGTAGTTAACCAGAGCACCTGCAGACAACAGTAAATTACTATTTATTATTATTCTGATGCCATTAACAGTATCATCTTAATCTGGTACATGCTACCTCCAGAGCAGTGATTTTCCTCCCATTTTTCCTGAATTAATGACTACCTGAATAAGTGTTGATATAGTAGGTGGGTGGAGGGGTGGGGAAAGTAGAGAAGAGTTAACTGCTGGCTGAACTAAGCATCTTTCTTGTCCAGTCTGTTAGCTTGTGCAGCCAGCACGACTTAAATGAACTATGTCTTTGGAAATAAAAAACTTCACAGGCCAGGTCATCTTATGAATAATTTCAGATTTTTTTTTTTCTTCCTTGCAAATAATAAAAATCTTAATCAGAATAGAAATAGGGTTTCAAATACTCTGTATCTAAGAACCTGAACTGAAAGGGAGGAGTGCAGTTAAGAAAAAAATCTGTGCTGATCTTTTAAAACAATCTTTTATACTCCCCGAAAACAGTCAAATGCATTAATAGAATACAGGCAACAAAAATATGCTGTAACTGGAACAGAACCCAGTAAGTGTGAGGAATAGAAGTTGTAGGAAAAATAAGGGTGCTACAGAGAAGCTGTATAACTTCTCTGCACCAGTTTTATCTCTGCTGAATGCTGTGATTTCCCTGTTTTATGAGGTGTTAAGGATGAGAAAGTTGCAGCTGGGGAAATCACAAGAGGAAGTGTTGGATCAAGTTTATGAATTAAAAAGAAAAGTGTATGACTGGTTGGTAAATCCAGATCTTTGGAGGAAAGTGAAGACTTAATGATGGAACATCTATGAAAAACTGAGAAATGTTTCTAAGATCAAAGGGTCATAGCCTGCAGACCTAGCATAGATAATGCATTTGTATCAGCTTGCATTAAGATCTGAAATCTCATTTCATATTTTTTAAGCCTGGCTGGATTTTGTAAATCTTAATGCAGTTTTAGAGGACATGATACCCTTGCATATTTACAGATGATCTGTAGACTATACATGTACAGTTTTTTAGAAAAGGAAAGCAAACTAAGCTATTACAGAGGAACTGAACCGACAGCTCTGGCACAATGCAAGTAATCTGCTTAACATAGTTTGTGGATAGTATTTTTGCAGCTATTTTTGTTTTTGCTATAGAAACCTATCGTATCTGCTGTTAGCACTTAATGTGACGAGGTTTACTATGGGGGAGCTTTTACTGAAGCTTCGAAGTGGGATAGCCTCATCTCCTTTAGTTTTCTAATTTTTTCTTTCCATCACCAGTTTGTGGAAACTTCTTTCTCTTATGGTTGCAGATTCTGGACTGACTTAATTTTGTGTGTGTATAGCAGGGATTCTGCTGCGCTAGAACAAAGGAAAAAATTTCTGTGTTGTGCCCCCAGCTACCCCAGCTGATAACTCTGGATGTGCTGAAAGCTGCCTTAGTGCTGCTTTCTTTAGTTCTGTAACCCAAAGAAAGCGTTTGTCTGGACTCTAAAAGCGTATCGCTGCCTAACATGAAATAACTAAGTAGGGAAATATTGGGAAACCATTCTCAGCTCTACTTTTTTTTTTTTTTTTTAAGCATATGCTAATTCTGGACAGATGCTGTTCAGCAAGTGGGAACTGCCAGTCTATTAAAACAGTGTCATGACGTTGGATAGCGTGCAGAAGTCTTGTGCTGTAGGAGGCTATTCATATAGGAATATTGCATCTTGATGACATGATGAGAGAAGTCCCTGCCAGGCATGCCTGGGCATCATGTTCTCTGCACAGGCTCTGCTCTGCTGTCTTTGATATCCAGCCTAATGACTTATGGGAGCTATTGAAGAGGGAGATGGCGAGATAGCCTTTAAAATCAGAATTGCTAATATCTTATCAGAAGGTCGTTGTTGTTGTATAAAGATCAGCTCTGCACATCAATAATTTAGTCAAGTCAGACTGTTGCATTTCTGTCTCTAGCACTAAGCTCTTACATGGCCGGTGTTGGAAGCTGCTGATTTCCAGCCTTTATGCTACCATCAAGAGGAAGTGGACAAGCACTTCTTCTAATAAAAAGCTTAACTTTCTTCGGTGATGTTTCACTGGCTTTTCATGGCAAGGGTTTCCTCTCATGAGATGTTTCAGAAGATCATGCTGAGCAAAATAGCTACCATTTTTCTTTCAGGTGTGGTGGCAGCAGATGATTCTCTGTAGTTTGAAGTAATGCCCTGCCTGACATTGGCTTTGCTTGTGAAGTTGGGAGCTATGACTAATTTTCAAAAATGACAACAGTAGCCCACTAAGAAGCCTCCAAGAGATGTCCACAGAGTAGCTTTTAAAGTGTGTCAAGCTGGGCCTTCATCACGAGGTACCCTTGGCACTAAATTAGTTCACTGTTTGAATTGCTCAGCACATGCTAGTTGTGTCAGGGGAGGCACGTTCCTGTAGTGGCAGATGGCAGAGAGGAGAGGATGAGGATGGTTTGAAGCTTTCAATAGCGAGCTGTTTGCACAAGAGATGTTTAGACCGGTAAAAGCCTGGTGTTTCTCATTGCTGGGATAGCGTTGACCAGAACAGAGCAAATGCTCTGACCTGCTGCATGCAGAGGAGATGAAATCATAGAATCATTTATGTTGGAAAAGAGCTTGAAGAATATCAAGTCCAGTCATTATGGATGATGTGGGGAGTGTGTTAATCCATGCTTGTAATTTCGGCATATTCCAGAGGTGTAGTGATCATATTCCAGCATTCTCTGAAAGAAAGAGGTGGGTGGGATATATTGGTTTTTTGTAGTACTTCAGAGGTCCCTGTGAAGGTTCACAGACCAAGTGCTGAGATGTTAGATATGCCCTGTGTGCCTGGGGGCTTGAATACATCATCTAGTCAAGGCAGACTAAGAAGTTCCTTCCTTGTGGCTGAAAGATGTAGTCCAATAAATCCTCTTTGTGTGTCCTAAAGGAGATAAACCACAATTTGCTATGAACTCTGGTGTTTTCTCCCACTCTGTGTTCCTTCAGATGAGCCAGGTTAGAACTGGAATTCAGGGGTAGAATTAGAAATAGTATGTGCAGCTGTTTGATGCAAGTAAAGTAAAATCCTGAATTCTGCAACATTTCTCTCTTATAATTTTAGAAAGGGTGATAGAGAGGAGAGATGGGGTAGGAGGGCTTTAATGGGACGCTTTGTTTGTGATTGGCACATTCCAGCCTTAATGATACAGACTTTCAAGTGTGTCACTGAGACTACTGCCTAAGAAAACCATAAAAAATGTTTCAAAAAAGCCCCAAGACTTATAAAAACTATTGTATTATTCAAGGTAGCACAAACCAAATAGATAAATGCAGTTGCAGGAGCATCCCGCTTTCTGTTGTTCATATTGAAGTAATTTCAATTTCATTTGTAATATTTTTCAAAACCAAACCTGAGTGTGTTTTTTCACTAAAGTCAATTAGTGGTTGTTTTTTGCTGAAACACAAATGTATTTTCTATGAGTCATTAATAAAATCAGCACCATTGGTGATTGCTACAGAAAGTAACTGAAAGGACAAACAAACGGTTGAATGGTTTTCAGTTTAGCAGGTTCAGTTTGGTGCATTACTGGACAAAACCCTTGATAAACTTAAGTTGGTTTGGCTTGAGGAAGCTTTGTGCCGGCTGTTTCCCACTTTAGCTTTTTTGCTGAAATGCCCCTAAACAAAAATAAGTCCTCCTGCCCTCATCTGTAGATGTGACGACTCAAATTAACACATGGTTTTTGACTAACCTGAAAGAACTTGCCAGGTGCTGGAGGTTTTCTATTTGCATCTGGCTTCACAAATTTAAGTTTAGGGGTTTAGGTTTAAAAAAAATTTCTTGGAAGTCGTTGACGTTATCTTTACATAAATTTAAATAGAGAGGTTTAATGCCAAAAATACAATCCTGCTCTTTTTAAGCTTTTCTTTTTTACATCCCCTTCCCCTCACCCCCTGCCCTTGGAGAACAGAAATTTTGTAACTTGACGTTCTTTCCCTCTCTCCTCACCTTTTAACAACTGCAGTTCTAGATTCAGGTTTCCATTGCTAACTAGAGCCTCAGCAGTGTCATATACGCAGTAGTGACGGGTACAATGTTCTGAAGAATATCTGTAAAAAATATTACATGGAAAACACATTAAAAATGAAATTAGTAGCATTTTTAGTCCTTCCTCCTGTTCTCCTGCCTGCTGTTTTGCTAGAATACACAGTTTTATACAAAAATTGCTGGATAGTTTTCTTTCATGGATAAATTTTATTAGTACGAATTAGGGTGTAATCAAGCTGGGCATCATTCTTGATTACTTCAGAACAACTTTGATCATTACAAAGGAGCAAATACCCGTACAGGTATGCATTTGTCTCCCAGTACTTCTTGCACCATATCTTGTTCAGAGTGAAAATTAATCTTGGTATTGTGCAATTAAATTTGTGCGTGCTCTTTAGAGATCCTATTCTCAGTCACTGACCCGTTATCTGACATGTAGCACTTGCAGTAGCAAAATGACACATCTACAGAATTCTATGTGTTCTACTTAAAAAACCCAAATGCCAGTTTTTACAAGTTTAGTTAAAATGAAGCTGAAGTTTTTAAAATAGATTATAGGTAAGTAGACTGGAACCAGCATTCCTTAAACTGCACTGTTGTGTTTCCTGAGCACTTTTTTAAAAGATATTTAAATCTTTCATTATTAAATTCTGTATTTCACAAAGCTAATGGTATTTGGAAGGTGGTGGTCTATAATCTTACCGACTTTTGCAAATGTGAGACAACTGTTCAGTTTCCAATCTTAGTAGATTGACCTCTGAAATAATTAGAAATTTGGAAATGACTGCAATTCCATGAATACCTTATTAACTGTAGTGTAAAACCTCTGCATATGTATGTGTGCGCACCTAAACCTTTTTGTTCATAATGCTTTGATATTCGCTGCAGCAGAATTTACTTAGTTCTAGAATCTGCAATGAAATTGTGCAAGTGGTGTTGTGTCTCAAATAACAGTGAATTTTAGAAATTTTACTTAACTCTCGCTTGTTTCAACTCTGAAAATCTTGAAATCGGAATACTTGCCCTGGTTTTGTTAGCTCTCACTGTATCGGTTTAACTGTAGCATTTAGTTTCAGGGCCTAAGAGAGACAGAAATCTAGTTTTGGTGGTTATTCTGCTGAAACAGAAAACAGAAAAGTAAATTATATTTTATTTTACTGATTTTTTTTGGGGGTGATCTTAACAGGTTAAATACACCAAAAGAAATGAAGTGCTGCTTTTATTTGATGAGGGCGTCAAGATCATCATGTGAATAAAAAGGAAAAAGTTGAGAGAGGTGTGTGTTGGAGGGTAGGACTGTTTGGTAAAGGTGATGGAGAAAGGAAACTGAGCAATGATTTAAAAGTAACAAGTGGAAAGTAGCACGGAACTGAGATGACAGAAGAAAACTGTGTTCAGCATCTCATTGTCCTAGGAGCTTGCGTTTGAACACATTCTGTATGTACGGACTGTTTTATTACCTGAGAAACATACGTAACTTCTGTGTAGTTAAAAAGGTTGGATTTTTTTTTTAATGGATAATCTGGGGAAAAAGCTTGTTAGGAGACATGAGACAAGACGGACACAGCTGTCAGCTGAAAGAATGTTTTAATAACAATATATTAGTATCAGTATTCAATAAACAAAGTGGATGTGTTATACTACATGAAGTATTTAAACCTTTTCATCAGTTTTTATAATTGTAGGCTTTTCTCTTTGCTTTGAACAAATACCATGTTTTGGGATGAGTAGCTGTTCTGTGGGACCTAATTTAGTGTGTGTAGGTGAAGTGGTGCAATACCTGTTTTGAGTTTTCTGTCCTTCCTCCACTGAATAACTTTTAGAGAGCTGTCATTCCTAGGGAATGAAGTAGAGTTAATTTAAAAATAAATCAATAAATAAAATAAAGACTTCCATAGGGTTGACAGCAAATTTGTATTTGTCTTTCCATCTTTTTTAATATGCAGTTTTGGTTCAAGTTTGGTTTGCATCTGCAACCAGACTCAAGTTTATTTAATGAAACTACAGACTAGGTAATGATTTGGAGCCTGCTGAAAGTTCCTTTAGGAGCTGCTCTGCTTGACTCTTTAACTGTCTTTTGATTTAGCTTACTCTGTTTTAGTCACTGTTTCAGTAATTGTTGCCTTTTTACATCTTAGGCTTTGCAGTTCCAGAGTGGTAAGCAAACTGCTAGGTAATAAAACAGTGATCTGTCTTAATCTTTCTTGCATGCTACTACCCTATCTGAAATGTTGTAGGTATTTACATGTTTGGTTGGCATAAACTGTTCTGCTTTGAAAGGTCCCTTTGGGACAGTTCTTAGATGTTATCTGCAAGGTGTGTGCACAGGAAGGACAGCAGTGTCTTGGGGCGCAAATACACAAATAAGGTTACAATCCTGAGTAACTTTTTTTTAAAAAAAAAGTCACAGGCAGCAGGGTTTGGTAATCAAGTATCTTCCTATTGTAAATATGGTTAAAAAAGAAAGTCTGTTTAGCATATGTGAGGAAAAGCTAATTCCATCAATCAGCATACGAATATCTGCAGGGAAACACTTCCCCACCCCCCCACCCCAGTCTCATCTATGTGATCCTGCCCAGTACAATCTCGTGTCATTGTTGTATTTCAGGTATCCAATTACGATGAATGATACTTAAGCCTATTATTATCATTATTTCAACCAAGAGAAGCAAAACTTGACGGTAGAGTGGGATCCTCAGGAGTTACCAACCTGGGCCAAACTGTGTTTGGGTCAAAGTCACTGAGAGTTTCACTGTTGATTTTTGTGGGAGTCAGGTTAGGTCACTGCGCAGTATTTATGAAATCCCACCTGTAACTATTTCTGAGTTGAATGTGTGATTATTTCCTCACAGGGAGGAGTCCATCACCACAGCCTTCCAAAAACACCGTGCAAGTGACGTGCATCAGTCAAAATACCATATTCCAGGAACTTTAACCCTCTTCTGTCTGAAAAGCTATGTTAATATAAGGCTAATTGCCCAATGCTGAGCAGTTGCGAGCACAGTAGTGAAAAGTGTGCCGTGGGCTTCACTGGATGCTGTGAGTGCTGAAGACCTCCAGGATCAGGCTCTGGATGAGCCATTCAGCACCATGTGCGGTCTCTCACAGGGTAGTTTCACGCTTGCTTGCGGTAGTGGGAACTAACCAGCCATGACAAAAAAAAAGAACATTGTGGGTCTTAAACTTGTGCTGGTGCTACTTCTGCTTTTAAAGTGAAGATGATCTGAAAGCCCCTCTGCACTCAGCCTGTGAAAAGCGCTCAGCATGTGCCATAGCTTCTGAAATCTGTGGAACAACTTGCGTCAGTGCGTGCTGGAGGAGCGAACCTTCTGGCATATAGCGCGCTCCGGAGTTAACCCATCTCCTGTGTTCTGTTTTCTTCCTGTTTTTTCCCTTGGTGGTGCAGTTGGTGGTATGGAGCTGTCTAGAGGTGTGGGGGAAAGAATAGCATGTAAATTTACTTTCAGGTCACAGGCCCGTGTTCTACTGGAGTGACTCACTTCAAGTGATACTGGTGTCCGAGATAAACCTCTCAGATGCGTCATACAAGATACTTCTTATCGTAATTAATGTGTCACAATATAATTACCATCCTTGGCTCAGCAGGCTATCTTTATATGTATTACTGCTACATTGCCTTTCTAAAGGCATGTATCTACGCAAACTGTTGTGGGTGAGCTTATGGTTGTGGAACCATCCTGGTTTCCCACAACAGGCATCCCTTCTCCTGATGCAGGGCAGGAGGCACTGTTACTTGTTGATGCCGTTGCCTTTGGCAGCAAGCTCTGTTGGTTTGCAAACAAATTTCATTCTTATTCTCTCTCCCCTCAGCTGCATTTTGCCACGAAGCTCTCGTGCATGAGCCCTTGTCTTGGTGTTGCGTTGATGGTACCTTCTCCGTTGTTGGGCACTGTCATGTTTCCATCTCTGTGCTTAGCGCTGTCTACAGAGCATTCCCTGCTCTGGTTCTGCCTTCCCCAGACCAGGCCGTGGGCAGAAGCAACTCTCCAGTTGTGGCACACTGGGAATGGCTTGTCAGAGCAAGGAGGTCTGGTAAAACAGGGTGGGAACAGGGCAGGCTCTCAGAACCGTGTGGCTGTGAAGAAGATGCTGGCTGAAGGGGTTCTGCTGGGTTGAGAAAATGGCTGGTGCTTGTGTAAGCGGTGGTGAAGAGATGGGGGTGAGGTATCACCACATCCTTTCTGACATAGCGGTGAAGTTCACGCGTCTTGCAGAGGATTAGCATGATGGTCTATCGTGGTGCCAGGGGTCAGGACCTTTTATAAAAAGGATTGCTCTTTGGTGTGAGATGGCAGGTGAAGTAACAGTGGGTGTGTAAGGGAAATAGAGGGGTTTCTGACCCAGCAAAGCAAAAGTGGTGTTGAAGAAGATACTGCCTCAGGTAGTTATCGCAGTTAAGCAATAAAAATTCCTCCCTCCCACCCCCGCTAGCAGATGAAATGCCTGGTAGATGCATGTTGTGTTCCACTTTGTTAGCAAAGGATCTCTTACAGATAAATGTGTGACTTTCAATGTGTTGTTGAACACGCAGGATTATTGCAAGGGTTTGCATTGTTACAGAAGGATAAACTGAGATGTGTTTTATGGTGTGACCTTTTGCTGTGAATCCTTATCTTTACAAGTACATCTGAAAAATTCACAAAACTGCATCTGAGAAGTCAAAAGACTTCCAGTGAATGATTTAGTACTTGTGTGTCTGAGCTGCAACAACGTGTATTCTTGGAAGACCTATTTGAGAAGTTAGCTAAATGTACTTTCAGAAGTGTTCTTTTTCTTAACAGTCATAGGAGCAAAAGAAGCTTTGAAAATAAAATGACAGTTAAAATGAGCGTTGACAATGCAAAGCAGTAGTGTGTATTATAGTGTTGTTTTAAATGTACCAGTAACATTTTTAATGCATCAGAAATGGTTATCGTAACTTCCCTAATTGATCTTGTAACTTATTATAATAGCCGACTGAAGTGAGGTTAACTTTGTGGGAGAAAAGTATGAGTTTTATGGTTGTCCCTGAAGTTTCCCAAAAATAAAAAAAACAAACCCCACACCACAAACATGTTTCTTCTCTGAAATGCATTTTGTTTGATTTATCAACCAAGCAAAGAAAAGTGACTGCATGGGATCAAAAGAAGTAGCATCACAATTTTAAGCTATAGCATCTGTTCAGAGAAGGGGAAGGGCAGGAGAAGATGCAACTGAATTTTACTAGAAATGTAAGAAGAGTGAGATTTTGAAAAAGAGGTTTATGCCTTTTTAGTAGAGATGGTTCTATTTTAAAAAGCTTGCTGTTGGGCCTTGGGATAAGCATGACTATGCTACCTGCTGGTGTCTTAGCAATGAAGCAGATGTGAAAAGTATTTTAAAATCTGGCTGCATAGATATGATCTCTGCCTGTCTGAATAATGGTGTGCCTTCCTCAAAGTCAGTAAAACTGCACCAGTTTAGAGCAGGACTTGTGCAGTTGTAGATAAATGTATTTAACTTGGCTATTTTCTCATTCCTTTTTGCTTCTTTACACAGGGAGTGAAGTACCTGTGCATTCCTGCTGCTGACTCACCATCACAGAACCTGTAAGTTTTCTTGGAAAATAAACCACAAACCCCCAGAAGTCCCTCAGTGTCGTGATACCTGTATTACAATGAGCTGGAAGATCTGATTCTGATCTCTCTGAAGTATTACACAAATGTGGGGTTTAATCTGTTAAAAAAACCACAGTAACACTTTATTCCAGGCACTTTGGTTCGGACCCTCTTTTTGTGTGTGAGGGTTTGTAGGGTGCAAATGCTTTTCATTTGTAGCTTTAAACTTCAGGAATTCCGTAGTCTGCTCCTAATTTGTCCCATTTGCTTGGCTGTTCTTTTTTTTTTTTTTTTTTTTTTTTAGCACTATCTCCAGCCATTAACAAAAAGAAAATATTTGAAAGAGGTGTGAAGCCTCGTTCTTCAAGGGTTGAAATAAATTCCTCACGGTGAGCCTTCAAGATAAAGTCCCAGTGTGCAAACTACCCCTGCAACTATCTGCTCTGGACTTCTTGAAGCTGCCTCAGAAGGCCCCACTGCTCTTAGTAGGAGGCTGGCACAGCACGGAGTTTCTGCCCTGTGGTGACTCTTGCCTCGAGGATATATGTACTGAAACTAGGGTGTCCCAGCCTCGCTCTTTCTCATCTCAGCTAATGTTCATGAAACACTAAGTGACTTGCCCTTGGTTTTAATGTTTTGAGCCGTCGAACATGGCAAGTCTTGATTCCAAAGAGAAATCAAAACAGGTTTTGTAAGAGAACTTGGATGGTGACCAACTCTTTCTTCTCGAGCTCACTGTTTATGTTGGGGAGAGGTGAGGGGGCTTTCAGCCACATCCTGCTACCAAGTTTTGTAGAGAAACAAGTAGTTGAAAGAGGCCTGGTAGGTACGGAAGGAAGTGCAGCGCTGCTTTTCTCTCACATCACAGCAATATTCCGGCTTGTGCTTTCAGGGGATATTTTTAGAGCATGTGTTTCTCGTACCCTAGAAATATTCCAGTGTGGCATTTGTGTGGTGATTTGCCTTTTTCATTCTGCATTTCTGTCGTGATTTTAGGGGTGGAGGGGGAAACCTTCAAACCGCCACCACATACCCCCCCGCCCCAACCCACAATAAAAAACACCCCAAACCCCTAAATTTCCAGGACAGGTCTGTAATGAGAAAGCAGACAGCTAACTTTCTTTGTCAAGGACAATTTTTGTCTCCTCAATACTTAAATAAGAATAAAAAATGTTAAATCCTTTTGGGAAGGAAAAGAAATAAGACATTAGAGGGAAACACTCGTATGTCCTATTAATTGTTTGTTGATATTCTGACATCTGTGGCTTTTCTGAAAATGTTTTGCAAATCTGCTTCCTTTGTTAATAGAGATCTGGATCAATTGGGAATGGAAATAGAAAGGATGGCATTTGTGATGAATGTTAACCAGTGTACGGTTCAGCTGCTCGCTCACTGTTAATTTCAAGGAGTTATATTGAAAAACCACCTCTAGCACTTGAGCTGTCTGGCACAGTACCAAAGCTCTTAAAGCTTCAGTAAGAAGATACAATATTTGCATGAGTATTGTTTCTGTTATGCTGCAGGCATCTGAAATACTTGCTTTGGTATCAGGTGGCTGCAAGCAAATGTCATTACTTCTAATACTGATACATTTTATCACTTAAAATAAAACTTGATGAGTAACTGATTTTTTTTTTTTTGCTTTATACAGTCAAGATCAAATCACGATGCTCACAAATAGCAGTGTTGCTTGCTTTGCATGTACAATCTTCTGAAAGCAAGAGGAATCTTCTGAAAGCAATCTTCTGTTTGTGTTCAGACTGAGGATCTGTCACAGTCTTATCTAGGAGCTATTAACCGTACTGCCTGTGCCCTCTGTGGAGGGAGGGATAGCTGGGGAAAAGGGAAGGGAATTGGTCCCTCTGCAGCATCTTGTGTATCTACCCTCCTGTTTCAAAAGAGGAATCCTGGTGGTATTGGGGGGTGGGGGGGAAGCAGTATCCTGTATTGCAGATCCTTGTGTTTTAGCAATGGTTGACAGGCACAACTGACTAAATACACACTGCAGTCTTGTCTGTCTCTCCCAACAGCAAGTTTGTCAGAAGCTTTGCTGCTACTTTGCAGCTGCTGGCAGGTTGATAACATCCAGCTGAAAGCCTTTACCCACTGGATTCTGGGACTATGAGCTCTTAATTCCCTTCAGCTCAGTTTTTGTGAGAGGAAACTTCTGGTTTCTTACGCGTGTAATGCACATTTACTCCTAGTAAGCTTGTTTAGTGGAGCTCCCTTCCTCAGAGGAAATATAGGGAAATACAGCCGGGATTCCCCTGTTAACAGGTGGGTGTTCACTAACGTGTCTCAGAAGCTTGATCCTACTCCCATGCTCTGCCCCTACCAAGCGCAGGAATCGAGCTGTTGCTTTTGAGACTTGAGGTGCTTGCTAGGTGTTAAATCTTTTCCCTGGACCGTGAGAATTTTGCCTTGGACTACTGACTTCTCCAGAAATGTCATCTCCTATAGAACCTGTTGCTAAAAAATTCTGTAGAAATCAAATCTTCCCTTCCTGTCCTCTTCCAGCTAATTGTCACAGTCTATGTATTTCTAAGGAAATAACCTCCAGTGGTCAGGTTGTTAGTGGTGGTAATTACAGAAGCCATGTAACCTATTAAGAAAAGAAATTTACGTGGATATTTGTTGCATTTGCATTGCCGAAGGAAAGAAATGTCAAGATGCGGCTTCCTAGCTGATTTGGATGCTTTCTTTTTAACCTTTGTGATATTTGTAGAAGTCTGACTAGCAACGAATGAATATGTAGATTTTGTATTGTAACTCTGCCTTCAGCCTAGTTTTGGGTTATCCAGCTTGCTTATATGTAAGTTTAGATAACTTTTACAATGTCCTGGTAGGAGCACTGTACTGGTGGTTCCTCCTGTGGTGTTTTCCCACTGTAAAGATGATGCAGTTCAGGACCCAGCTTTAAGCTGGGAGATGAAAAGCCAGATATCATGTAATAAATTGTCTTGAAGTAACTGTTCAGTCCAACAAATAGGCTGCAAATCAACATATTTGTCAAGTGCTTTCCTGTTACTGATGGTGATCAACTGTTTTGTGGTTAATGTAAGACTCACCATTCTTCTTTGTGTCTGGCACTTGCCACGCAGCTAACTGGTCCTCAGCCTTAGTTTTCATGTAAATATGGTCTGTACCATCAATTTGAAAATTAGTTTAGTCAACTGTGTCTGCTGGAGCCAGCAGAGACCCCAGTACCATAGGGCTGTTTCTACTTCCATCACACTCAGGGTGAGGACTGCCATGGTTCTACAGAGCAGCACTGATTCTAAGTTTGGCTATTACTCTTCCCGTTTTCATGAATGCCTGTGAACACACTGGACAGTGTTTCAGCAGACTAAGTGTCAGCAATAAGGAAGGATGAATAAAACTGAGTGAATGGAATTCACTGCTAACTACATTTAGTACCTTGCAAAGGCGTTATGCTCATTCGCAGATACTTTTCAAATCAAAGCATTGAAGTGTTTAATGAAAACTTGTGCTAGACTATTGAAGTGAATTCAGTGGTGCTTGGAGCTGCACTGTTGGCCAGATTTCCTAGAGAGAAGGAGAAAAGATGGGTGTGTGAGAGGACTGGTATGTTGCCAATGTAACCCTAACAATTTTCTTTTGACTGAATCTGTTCCATCTCAGACAAGTGCTCCTCCATGGTGCAATAGCAATGCCTCCTGCTCACACAGCCCAACATCTTACTTGTCCTCTGAGTTCATTTATGTGAAGCTGCTCGTGCCCCCCAGGCAGACCTGAGCACCATGATTTGGTAGAAGTCAGTCAGTGAAAATATTTTGTTGTGGCAGCCTGAGTAGAAATGCAGTTGTAAGGTTTTATCCCTCTTCTTCACTTATCCCACATGCTTGATCAGTTTCTTGAGAAACATAAAATCCTGAGTTGACATGTTGTCCTAAAGCTTGGGATTGCATTGTGCCTTGAGATTTTCCAAATAAGTCACCCAAGTCTTCTCCAGCTGTTCTCCATGTTGTATCCAGTGATGCAAGAACAGCCTTGGAGAGGGAGCCCTGGGCTTTGGGATCCCACTTTTTGCAAATTTCAAGTTAGACTAAATTGCTTTTGCAAGTTCCACAGGTGCTGTCACACTATTGCATCGCTGTTGTCCTTCTCCAGGTCTTCTTTATGCTATCAGCAGCTGCACTGTTGGGCAGGAAGGGACGCTTCCTTTTGTGTGGGTATTCCTGGTATTTGCGTGGCTGCTGGTGCTGGGCTGAGATTTATTTTTTTTCTTTTACCCTTGTGGTATAATATTCACGCTGAGAAGGAAAACCAGCTTGAATACAGGACATTGTGTTTCATGAGTGTTGAGTGCAGTGTGCTCTCAGGTTTGTGTTTGCCAATAAGCCCAGTACCGCCTGCCCCTTAAGAAGCTCTTTCCTCTGTCTGTGGTGCACACGTTGCTACTGCTTGTGAACTTAAATTGAAAGAGCTGTCAGAGGCCACAGTGAACTCCAACTGTATTGAACTAAGAGGCACTGCTTGCACTGTGATAAATTGCAGGCATTCCCAAAGGCTTTGCAGTCTGGAAGGCAGAGGCAGGGTGAGCAACTTGGGACTGGGATGCAGCGATGCAATGCTGCAGATTTCCTGAGATGATGACAGCTGCTGCAATGCTGCAGATTTCCTGAGATGATGACAGCTGCCCAGTTACTTTCCATCAGACTTGCCCCACTTAAAAGGAAGAGGCATGTGTAAAGCATAATGAGAGTATAAACCTTAATGTTTTTAAACAGAGTCTTTATCTTCCCCACATTTTCTCCTCCACTGCTTTAAAAAAGGTAGGTTGTAGGCTGGGGTTGGCTGACACCCTGAGTAAGGGCAGACAGAAGGGGTACTGCAGTCTGAGAGGAGGAGACTGGAAGGAGCTGAAGAAGCCAGGGCTTAAATCAAGATTTTTTTCATAGCACAGACTTAAAAGGGAGAGATTTCATGTTGCAAAGAAGAAAGTCGTAACGTCTAGATGTGTCCTAGTACATGGTTTGAAGGAGGAGGTGAAGTCAAAGCGTAAGTTTGGGTAGCAGGTAGTGGATGCCTCTGTGAGAGAGAACGTACCTTCAGAACTCTTCATGCGGTCTTGCTGAGTTTCATCTGACATCTGGACATACAGAAGGACACATGAGGTCAAGTTACTAGTCTAAGGAGGAATAGAACGCAAACTGAAATACAGACTTGACAGTTCAGAACATTTGTTAATGTTTGCCCTGCTAATGCCTAAGATACCAGTTCTTTCTTCAGGTAGTGCAGAGAATAACTATGCCAGTGAGTTTTGCGCTTCGTTGGCAGACACTAACTTTTATTTTGTAAGACCTGTATTCAGTTCTAAATTCTAGAAACAGTGTTAAGTGAGCTTTCGGATACATTTCTCTCTTTCTAAGTAGTGATTTTACTAAATACAGCACTTTCTTTATTCCCCTTCTGCTTCTGTTTTCAGGGCAAGGCATTTCAGAGAAAGCATCAAATTTATCCATGAGTGCCGGCTTACAGGTGAAGGCTGCCTAGTTCATTGGTATGTATGCCACTTGCTAAGAAAACTTGTTTAGGGGTTCCCTACCTTCATTTGGATGTTCATCATAATGATAAGTTAGTTTTCATCTCCATTTTATAGCAAAATCCTCTTGGACTGAAATGCCCCCTGTATTTGAATAGCTCCAGAGAAGATCTGCAAATGCTGTTAAAGCCTCATGCCAGGACTTTTGAGTCACTGGGGTGGGCAGCTGCCTGGAGATAAAAGGAGCCTGAGAAATTCTTCTTGACCATCTCTTTGTATCAAACCTTTGTGTAGGATTGACTTGACTAGAGATACATTGACTAGAAACGTATTATTTATTTTAATCACTGTATTTCTGAATGTAATTTCCATAATCCTAGTAATTTGATCAGTTTCTATAACAGCTATTGTGGTGACTTCAGAGGTGTTAAAGAAAAAATTCCTGTGAACAGAAATTTGATTATTTTTTTTTCTCCTTAAACTGCTGAAGCATTCAAATGTTACATTTGTTAACAGCTAGTCTGTGATTGGAGAGGTGCTCCTGGGACTGTAGAGAACAGAAAAGGAAATCCCACCCTGGGTTTTTTCTTGCTCTCTGCTATTGGACATACAGCACAAAGACTATGACCAAGTGACATATCTGAGTCTATATCTGGAATCAGAGTCATCTTGTGATTTGAACACTGGACTTGTACACAGCCCTGAGCATAAAGCCTCAGTTTGCTGCTGACTCGTGATAGGGCTGTGTACATGTCACTTGGTCAGTCTCCATGTGTGTAAAACAGGGATAATTAGTCTGAATTCTGTTAGAGTTCTAAAAAACCTATTTGAATTTGCAAAGCATTTCAAAAGCATAAATTTTCTTAAAATGCTAAGTAAAAGTGTTTGGGACAAATGTAACTCAAACATACTATTCATACTCAAAGTAGTAATAGTTGGGAGTTTTTGTCAAGTGCTGTCCAACCAGTAATAGCGAATGATTCTTACTTTATCCCAGTGTTTCACATGGGGAAGCCGGAGTCCTGAGAGTAGAAGTTGTGCAGTGCATGGACAGCAGAAAGAGGAAAAGAACTCAGGCAACCAAATATACATACTTTAGCAGTTCAGTTAAAGTTCGTTTTGACCCCATGAAACTGAAGCCTTTATTTGTGGTGGAGAGGGAAGGATCTTATTTTGCTGCTCTGATCTATATAAGGAGAAGAAAGTGGGTGACTTATTTCTAGATTATTAAAACCAAAATCTAACTTAGAACCTGTGCACTGTCCCCTGCTTTTGTGAAGACTCAATGCTTATTTCTTCCTTCCCAGTCTCGTAGGAATTACCACTCAGAACCCACTTTCTCTGTCTTGTCATAGATTTGTCCTGATACATTTGAAAAAGCAGCACCAAACCCCTTTTACTCAAATATTGTACTATTTCTTCGTTGTGGCAAGCGACACAGCAGCCTGCTGTGATGTTGGGAAGTGATGCTTTTAACTGTGATGGATGAGTTACAGCATGACTTCAGTTTGTTGTACCTCCTTTTTCATGCAGCCTTGCAGGTGTCTCCAGGAGTGTAACATTGGTGGTTGCCTACATCATGACCATCACAGACTTTGGCTGGGAAGATGCACTGTCTGTTGTCCGTGCAGCAAGATCCTGCGCCAATCCTAACATGGGCTTCCAGAGGCAGCTACAGGACTTCGAAAAACATGATGTTGATCAGGTAAATGAACTACAAACGAATGAGCTGTGAAACACGACACCAAGTCAGATCGTGGGCTATTTCTCATTATTTTGTGGCCTGGGTGGTTTATCTCACTCCCAGTTTTTGCTTTGAGGGAGTGGCTTCTTGGCTAAGCCTGCTCCACTAGGGAGGTGCAGCTAGAACTGAAGGCATCAGGGAATGCTGGGTGGGAGAAGAAATGAAGCACAATAGTGAAACATCTCCTGCCCAGCTGTGCTCTCAGTCCAGTGGCTGCTTTATGTGCAATAAGGCACAATACAAGACTGACACCTTTAGAGAGGGGTAAAAGCTAAACAGTGAGTTGCTTAGAACACAGCAGAAAGACAAACCTGTAAGTACCAGTTGTATAAAAACAAGGGTTTCCCCTCAACATGTTCATTTGGAATAGTAAGCAGGAAAGAAATCATAATCTGATACCTTTGCTATCCAGGAGTTAAACTAGGTTTTCTTTATGACTTACATGTTGTGCTCCCCCACAGTTCTCTGTCTGAGAATAAATTTGCTGATATGTAGGGCAGTCTCAAATCCGACCCTTTTTTCTTCTTAGCCTTTGAAGGCTTTGTAGAACTAGGAGAATTGAGAGAACAGTAAGACTGCAAAGTGGTTTTCATAAAACAAAAATCAGTTTCTTACCCCTAAAAAGAACCATCCCACGCAAAAGACCTGCTCCCCGTGGGTGATAGGTGACTTCCACTTATGTTAACAAGCTACTGTGGCTGTCCCCTCCATTTTCCATTGCTCAGCACATTGCTGTTCTCTGGGCTTTTGTGCTTATTGTGCGGATTAAAAATCAACAACAACAACAGAGGCAAACCAAAATCGGAAAGCAAAATACTTGAGACAAGGGATATTGGTTTGTTTTTTTTTTATTATTCCATCTCTGTTGTTCTGCTGCAGAAAGCTCATAGTTTAGAAATTACCATTTGTTTTGCGTGATACACTTTGCAACTGTAAACATTTGTGTTTTTTTAATATTTAACTGAATGTTTCCTGGATCGTTTGGAACTGGTGTAAATGGTAGAGTAACCGATTTTTAAGTGACAGAAGTCAGAGGGGGACTTTCCAGACTTGTCTCCTTCCTCCCTTACAGTCATTTCTACTCTAATTGGTCTGGGCTAACAGCAATGACAATTAAGGCTATATGCAAATAGCCTGATAAAGACAGTAACGTCTCTTTTTTCATCCACCATGGACGGCACACTCTGCCTTTTTTTTGCTGAGGGGGAGGCAGTAGGTTGCAAAAAGAAATATCCACCTGTAGTCACTGGCTGGGCTGTAGTTTCCTACTGTCTCTTAATAGCGACCACATCCTTAGCAGGTGTCTGTTTACACACCTGATTTCAGTGGAATAATGCCATCTGCTGAGGGTGTGAACTTCTTTCTGATTTCAGCGGCCTGGGTGTTTTGCTGTGCCACTACAGGGTGGTACTCTGTGGGGGTTCTGGAATGGGGTCCTTTAGATCTTGGTCTTGCAGGAAGGGGTTTAGTCACTGAAGTCACAATGTGGTTTGCACCAACTCCAAACTTCCTCACGGTAGCCTGAGGCTTCAGTTTTGACTCAGGACCTTATGATCTTTAAGGAGTGGGAGGGAGTAACTCTGTTGAAGTCTTGTCTCCCAGTGTCCTAGTAAATGATCTTTATGGAGAAAGCTGTCCCTGAGACCCAGACGGAACAAAGCTATGAAAGTTAAGGCTTGCAAAAGGAACATTATCTCCACTGGGATGGAACAGTTGGGGTCTGTGTCTACTTGCTGCTTCTGCAGAGAAGAGCAACAAGATTGTCAGGAATGACTTAAGTGGACTCAGATTCTTCAACTGGTAAAGAAATGACAATGGATGTGACAAAGGTCTATGAAGCTGAGTGGAACAGAGAAATAGAACAGGTGTGATGTCCACTCTTTCCTGTAATGTGAGATGGAGCTGTCAATTGGCAGGTGCTAATCAAGGAAAGGGGGGAGTTTTACACAATATGTGCTTATGGAGCTTGTTGGAATCCATATATATTGTGGTAAAAATTTGTGGATTCAAAAAGTGATCTCATGATAGAAAAAATAATTTCTTGCTGTCAAACACAAAAATACTGCCTCAGCCTCTGAAAGTACCTGAACTGAAAATTGCTGGAAGCTGAGGAAATGACCAGGGAAGA
The DNA here is from genome assembly GCF_963210335.1 of Falco punctatus. Taxonomy (NCBI): domain Eukaryota; kingdom Metazoa; phylum Chordata; class Aves; order Falconiformes; family Falconidae; genus Falco; species Falco punctatus. Next base: position 92,364,144 of record NC_137582.1, on the reverse strand, counting down.
AGTCCCAGCATTATTGCCTTGCTATTGTCTGATTTTTTTTTTTTTTTTTAAAATCAGCATTTGCATCTGGCTACTCTCATCCCAGAATATAGAGCTGGACTGACCTTCAACTGGACTTTGTATATCTGTTACCATATGCCATATTCTGTCATCCATGTTAGTAACGTATAGAGTCCTATTCTATAGTTCTTAAAGCTCCTAGACTCTTTTCTTCCTAGAAGATACCTTTCCTGATATCTGCAGTGTATTTTCTACTATTGGTGTTTGTGGCTTCAGGATAAAAAACCCATATGAGTGGTTCACTTCCTGATCTGCAACTTTCTTGCAGCCTGTTGTGGCTTGCATTAGTTGGCTGATCGTGTTAGCTTCCATGCTATTTCATCTCACTGTCTGTTTATGCAAGAGGAAGGGGGAGCTTTTAAGTCCAGGATGTCCTTGCCCAGTGGGTGGTCCTTACTCTGCATTACTCCAGTCAGCCAAGCTGTTATGCAAGTGTGTCATTTTAGGGGGATCTAAGGGATCTCGGTGATTTCAGATGTGTTCCTGTGCCTGTGTGTTCTGTGCTGCTGTTGAAGGACGTGCAATATTTGGAGTGCCTTTCTTTAAACTGTTTGTGTTCTTAAAGGCTCTTGAAATCCTGTGGGACAAGGAGGCAGTATTACTTCTGCATCCGTCTCATGTTATTGTTCCATCAAATTGTGTATGTGTGTTCAATTTCTGCAGTTCAGGCAGTGGCTGAAAGAAGAATATGGGGAAAACTCTTCTCAGGATCTGCAAGAAGCCAAAAATCTTCTGAGCAAATATAAAGAGCAGGCAGAGTTGCAGCAGAATACTGGAGGAAGACAGTGGAATAACAACTTCTCATCTGTGCCATCTCTCTCATACAGCAACTACACAACAGAGACCTAATCATAGGAGGTTGATTTTTTTTTTTCTTTCTACCTTTGAAAAACATCTTGCCATAAGTTCCATCCCATCTTCAAGACTCTCAGCAGTAAACATGCAAGCAGTTGATTTGTAGAAAGCTTCTTGATGAAAAAACTACGTTATGTGTATGTGTATGAGTGTGTTTCACACAGTTTTGTCATTTGGGCAGGATCAAGCTCTGTGTGCCCACAGACGTGATCCCGTTCCTGTGGCTGAGCCAGTCTGTCAGCCAGCCACAGCTGTTATCCCCTTGTGCCCACATTGCCTGGCATTTGCTGTGAGGTTAGCTCAGCTCCTTCCCTTGTAGGCTAGCAAAGGGCTCAGATGAAGTCTGGTGATTCAAGCTGTGGCAGTTTGACATCTCTGCGCTGTTCACGTGTCAAAGATGTTATTGCACCTGAAGAAGGGGACTCAAGTCTGTGTCTCTGCTGCTCCTGTTCACAGTCCATTGGCAAGTAATACTGTGGAGGTGGGCTTCATCTCCAATGCTAGGCTGAAAACTGGAGCAGGTGAGCTATGGGTACACGTATGTTTCTACCAACAGTAGCATGTAGGAGAGAAGTGGGACAGACAGCTCTGAGTAATAACATCTTCAACTGCCACAGTTGTACTTGCTTCAGTGCACGTGAGACAGAGCTGTCGGTAGAACTGCCGCAGACCAAAAGCACCAAGACTGTTACCACAGCTCAGCTGACGTGCAGTGATTTAAGCCGTGGTCCCTTGATCGTGCTTCTGGTCTCCCAACATAAGCTTCTCTGGAGAATAATTTATCCGGTCTCCAGTGCCACTGAATGTCATTCCCTGTGGAACACGTGCCTCTTCAACACACGCCCCTGCACACATGATAACGTGTCTCCAAAGAGTGGGCTCGGTGTGAGTGCGAGCACCTGCTTCTTTGCTTGTGCTGTGGTTTGCTCTTTGACTTCAGCTACCTCAAAAATGCTGTTCTTGTTGTTGTGGTTGTAAATGCAACCTTGAAAATTGCCTTGTGTAATCTTAATCTGACACTGAGTGAAGTAAGTGGGTGCGTGTGCGTGTGAGAGTGTGTGCGTGGCGTGTATATTTCACAAATGTCTGTATTTGAGAAGTTTATTGTTTTCTTTTAAAATTGCCCATATTTCTCACTGGTTTGAAAAATTCAGTTGTTTGAGTTCAACTTTCTGCCATTTTAAAACCACTATGTATTTTGCTGTGATCAGATTTGTAGGAATGCATTTGTAAAATATATTTTGAACTAGGTTAAAGCTAGGGGCTGTACTCCACTCTTGGTAACGTTGTGTATTTCTGGAATGGAGCCATTGCCTGACTCAAGTGTATTGTAAGAGCGTAACTTCAAATATGTCACCAGGGATGCTGGGCAGTGTACTGATTTCTGAGGGTGTAATGGGGGGGTGACACTGATGCCAAGATCACGATTTCTTGTCTTTGACTCAGAGGAAAGAAGGCCTATTTTTCTTGAAGATTCTAGAAAGTAAGAAATACCTCCCAAACAGCCAGCGTAGAAGAACAAACCCAAATCTCTCATTTGTTTAAACGTGGTGTGTATCGTGCTGAAAGCTGAGCACTGAGGGAGACAGAGGCAGCGTACTAAATAAGACTGTTGTATCTTTCAATTTCTTTGGTACTCTGACCTCCCATCCCTTCACAAGATTCCCCTTCATGTGATTTCCAGCTTGCTTTGGGTGGCAGTGAATTCCTTGAATTTGGGAGCAAGGCTTTCGGGGTCAAACTCTGGCTGTTAAATACCTGTAATTAAGCATCTTCAAAAAAAAAAAAAAATACATTATGGCTTGTGAAATGTAGATCTTGTGCATCAGTAATTGCCAAAAAGGAAAAAAAGGGAACGGGGTGGAACTGTCCTGTTCCATCTGAGTCCAAGCCTGCATCAGGGTTCTCATTGCACTAAGTGCTTTCAGCGTACTAAGCACAGCAAGAGTAGCATAGTCCTGTGTTGCAGTAAGGGATGCTGCTGGATTTGGGAAAGGTGCTGGAATTGCTTTTGTTTTCAAGCTTGTAGCTAAGTGAACCACTACCTGTTTGGTATATCCAGCAGCCTGCTCTGTGTTTGCCTGGTAAGAGAAGTATTTAGATCTTCTTGAAGTTGTTGATCTGCAAATAACTGGCTGTTTAGGGATTCCAGCACAGCAGTGCCCACGTTGGCAGTCCCCTGTGTGCTCTGAGGGCAGATGTGGTGATTGGAAAACACTTTCCTCGACAAGAGGGTCTGACTTGCATTCAGGATGCTGGTCCATTTGTTCAGCCCTCTACTTATAATAGGATATGTTGTGCAACTTCAGCCTGTCCCCAAAGGGCAGCCTTGTTGGAAGCATTCTGCCTTTGCTCTTGCAGGTATCCAGTCAGTCCATCCTGTAGCTGACTGCCAGCACTGTGTATCCCATAAAACTTTTGGCACTCTCGTCCTTGTGGTAGTAACCCTGCGAGTGCTGGTAAATTGGTAGTTCTTCTTTCTGTTCTGACAAATACAAGGCAGAATAGGAGACATCTGTTGGTGTTCATGTGTCTGAGATTATTCTGTACTGTTCAATTATTTCATAATAGTTTGGTTATTCCCAAAAAGTCAGTCCTGCAAATAGGATTTTTAATTTTTTTTTTAGAACTGAATTTGGCTTTAGGGCCATATAGCCACATCAGTGTGCATTATGCTGCAGCTCGAAAGCAGATACAGGGTAAAGCAGGAAGATGGAGGGAGTGCCATGTTGTCAGCAAGTGGAGGTGCTTCTCTTTTTAAAAGACAGAAGAGGTATTTTCTGTAGTCTTTTGCTTCTACATCTTGTTTAGTGGTCCGTACACACTGCATTTAAGTGGTAAAAGAGCAACAGCAGTCTAAGAAAACTTGGGTCTGGTTTGTCTATGTAGAGAGCAGAATGATAGTTTACTTCTTTGTTACCACAAGGTGTAGAAGAGGGAGTAGTTACAGTTCTCACCTTTGGCCCTTTTAGAAAGGGAGGGGAGCTAACACAGACTGAGAACGTGACATGATTTGTCTTCCAACCAGCCTTTCAGTGGCAGTTTGTAGGACTTTCCAGCTATCTGGAACACGGCCAGACCCCAGTCCATCTCTTAGTAGTTGGCCTTTATAGTGTAGGTGATGCATTCAGTTATTCTGTTTCCGTACTTTAAAACATTGTCCTCGTTTTGATGTTCACTGGAAAATGTATAAAATTTATAACACCTTACTGGATATCCAGATTTGAAATGTATAATCGATTTTTTTTTTTTTTTTGGCTAAACTTGATACCCATGTGTGATTATAAGCAAATGTTTAGTGTTATACAATATAGGTAATGGGTAAATGCATTAGTATTTATTACCCTGATTTTTAACCTGGAAAGAGTTGCTTCCTTACATTTTGTGGTTGAGTGGGAAGATATGGCAAATCATATCTCTGTTTTTTAAAAAGGATAGTAATAACATTGGTTGCTATAATGGCCACTGCCTATAAATAAGTCAGTGAAAAATTATAGTAATTACTTCAGTTAGTTTAAAAACTCTAAACCTGGTAAGCTTCTTGATTCTCTGTCTTCCTCTTCCTGGGCATCTTAGTGAAGCCTTGATTGCTTTTTCCAAATGTTTGTATTTAATACGTTCTACAATTTTTTTATAAATAAATGTTAACACCTGATCTGCTTGTGTATTTCTTGGAATCAATGATAGTGTCTGGAAGACTTCTGCTCACTGTTTGTATCCCTGCAAGAGTACAAGACTAACTCACTTCGGTTTTTAGCTTACTTTTTTCTCCTGCACGCAGACTCCTTGAGATGTCCCCTCTCTTCAGCAAGTTCTTCCAGGTGAGTTCAAGAATCTGCAGCGCAAGAATCTCTTGATAGTAGTCCTACAAGAGGATGTTGCATGTTGCTTTCTTACTCACTGTTGCTGGCCCATCATTGTGACAGGGTATGCAGTGAATCCAAGGTTTTTTTTATTCTTTTGAAACACCTTCTTTTCCATAGCACTCTGGTTTAGGGCTTAATTAGCTGTAAAACTTAGCTAGTTTACAGACCACCAAGACTGAAGGTTCTCAGTAGCTGTTTGTTGGAGTAAGCTGATGCAAGTGGCAGATGATGATTCTCGGGGGGGAAAAAAATATTAAAAACTTAACAGTGCAAGGGGGGGAAAAGCCCTACTTAAATTCACACAGATAACACTGAATTTCTGGTTTGACGCTGTCTCTGCTAAGAGGATAATTCTGGCATTTGAACAACTTAAAAACCCCCAAACCTAAAACAAAAAACCCACCAACCTGAAAGTATAACCAGTCATACCTAAGTAGCCAGATCTCATGGCCACTGTCGTTGTTGCTGAAGGCCGAACTGTTCTTGCAGTGGGACTTCCTCATCATGAAGACGAGTTAGATGCTGAGGCACCACTGTGGGTTTTGGATCTTTTTCTTTTGCCCTCTCCTCCCTCTCCCAGCACTTGTTAAGTTTATAGATGGCTGGGAATGTGTGGACGTTTCCTAAGGGATCTCAGAGATTCAACTAATTAATAATATCCTCTGCTAGAACAAAGTTAATGTGTCTGTAGGTAGCTCTGAATGCGCTATATGATGCCCTTGTTCATAGGATATGTCAGTTCGTCCTCAGTGTCAGTGGGATGGCTCTGATTTAATTAGCTGTTTCAGTCCTTTTCCTGTCTTCCTACGAAAAGATTTTAAACTCCGTGCAGCCTGCTACGTGAGGCTTGAATTAGTAGTGTAGTTACCTCCTTTCTCCTGTTATCCATAGCAATGTCTTAGATGTGTGCTATAGCATTGATGAGACGGAAAACACGTTTAAAACATAATCCCTTGTGAACTGGGAAAATCTCTTTAAGTTTTAGAGGAGGCTTCCCCCTGCCCCCAAAGGAAAACTGCAGTTTCCAAATGAAAAATGCACTGCCGCTCTGTCCTCCTTTTGACCACTGAGCACTGCTCAAGGGCAATTTTTATCCACGTCACATGTAAAAATTGTGCCGCAAGCAACCGTGGTGCCATGCCACTGTTCCCAACTGTGTATCTCGTTTCATGCAATATCGTATGTAACTGTTGTGAAGTCTAGAAAATGGCAGTTCGGATTTGATTCGGGTAGTCCTGTCCTACCCTGCGGTGAAGTGAGGGAAATGGAGGGCAAACCCGCATGTCCTTAGATGTGCTCATTAACCTGAAAGGCATCTGGGCTTTGCCAGCAAATTGCGAGAGTCCTTCCACTTCCTCAAGAAGATTGTACTGGCGGAGGGAAAATTAGATGGTCTCTAGAAAATATTAGACAGCATGAGGAAGATGATCTTGCACTGTACAGTGTTTCTGTAGAAACCCCTGGAGACGCAAAGCATGCGACAGAAACAGCTATTTTCACACTTCGTTCTCAGCACAGTTTTAAATGTGGTTCTCGTTTTCCATGTGCCTCAACTCCTATATGTTTAACTATTTCATTGCTACGTTTAGCTGCTGTCCGGTATTACTCTTCTGACTTCACCCAGGGAATAAATTCTCCTTTATACATTTTTTTGAATGTGTGCTTTGCTCTAGTGAATTATGCAACAAACCGCAGTTTACCAAAAGTGAGTAGCTTGTGAGTGGCAAGATGACTTCCTGTAGTTTTCACGTAGTTTCTAGCATAATTGTTAGGAGTGGGCATCTAATGAAGCGTGAGCAGGAGATCTTTTTGCCACTGAATGCATAGCTCAGTCCTTGTAGGAGACTCAGTTCTGCTGTGTGAGCCAAAAACATCTGCAGTAAATTGGGAGTAAAAATCATTTGCAAACAGTCCGAAGAATGGGATTTTCAGCCAGAAACACCAGTTTCCATTTTAGTTGAGGCAGTTATGAATGTGCAGGTTTGTACCCTCCATTATTCATCAAACTATGAATAGAGATATTGGAACCAAGATATCCAAGCTACTTGAAGTGCAAAGTGTTGTTTGCCCGCTTGGTCATCTATTCATACCATCATTAGATCTAGGCAGATGCATTTACAAATAGTCTCTTTAGAAGTCTGAGTTCTGATTCTCCTTCTTCCCTTCTTTCTCTGAACGCAAGTCAATTTTTATTTAGTTTCAGATACGGGGGATGGGATTTTTGTTACAATTTCTTTAATCTCTTCCCTTCCTCCTTTCCTTTTACCTTTTTTTCTTTTTCTTTCTTTTTTTTGGGGGGGTGTGTGTGTATGTATGTGTGATTATTTTTTTTTATTCTTTATTTATCCCAGAACTCTTGAGTCAGGATGAGCGAGTACCAATGTGTGGCTTGCAAACAGTGTATTTCCTGTAAGTGTGTTCCAGTAAAAGAAGTTGGTTGCTAATTTAATTGATTGCGTTAACAAGTACAAGTGGTTGTTTGCCAAGCCTGCCATGACTTCTGTGGATGTTCTTATCTTCTATGGCAGTCTGGCTCCTGGAAAGCACTGGATGTTTTGGAAAAGTAACACTGATCCATGACAGCATTGAACCTGACATTTGAAAAATTAAAAGAAGGGGATATTAAACTTTTATTTGTATGCCAGTGTTCACTGGTGGATCTATACAGATTGCTGATTAAAACCAGCGGTTTTGCTTGATTCTGCTATTCCTTGCTTTTTAAGGCAGGATGGGGCTTTGAAAGCTGGGAAGTAAGGGAAAACTCTGCCCTGTGCTTGGAAAAAGTGTGCGTTGAAGATGTCAGAATGACGGCTGTGTTTATGCATGCTTACTGCTTGTTTTCCCAAGGATTCCATTTTGGAAGTCTTTGCAAGTAAGCCTTACAGCATGTCACTTTCCCAGCAAAACTATTTAAGTAATCCCTGAATGTCTCAAAAGAAGAAAAGAAAAAAAACACCCCCCAAAAAACCCCCAAATCATAGTGCTGTTCAAACTTTGGTCAAATCCTCAGATTTTGGACATGAGATTCTTCTGTTCATAGATTGTTTATTTACTCACTAATGGCTGGTTTGCAGTGTGTTTATTTACTCGCTAATGACTGGTTTGCAGTGAGGTCCTTATTAGACCTGATAAAGATCTCCATTCCTCTGGGAGGTAGGATATGTCATGCAACAGCTTGTGTCCTCTGAGTAAAGCCTCATTTTTGCAGAAGTCTGCAGCCTGGGCCCAGGGCCCATTTGCAAGATGTGGAAGGATGCCTCTGTTGCACACAAGTAAACCGACTGGGCTTTTGCTGGCTAGTGCTGCTATTTACCATGGGGAAAATAATTATTCTTCTGTTTGAGAGGACTGAAACCCATTTGCATTTCTGCAGATCTTGGAGGCTGTGCAAGGGTGAACACCTCTGTTTTTTCTCAGCTGGGTAAGGCTGTATGACTCTGCACTTGGCTATCACTGGAATAATCTTAAATACTCCTCCTCTTCCTTAACCTTCGTTTCTGTTCAAGGGACTGAGGTGGGGCTGCTGACATGTTTAGGGTTGACCTTTATTTCCCTGAGGTTGTCACCTTACATCAAGTTGCTTGCACTGTAGAAATGTCTTGTGAGATCTCATGTCTTTCCAGCTGGGCTTTTATCTCTTAGAATTATACATCCCTGATATGCACGTGAATTTCCGAAGTGGCATAGAAAGGGTTACAGGAGCACCTGTGAATGCAGTAAGACAGGATAAGAAGTTCAATAGTCCTTTTTGATGCAAAAATCTTCCGAGTTTGGCGTATCAAAGAGGCATGTTGAGTCAGCCACCTTTGTCCTATCCATAAAACGCTGGACTGAGAAAGCGTTTGAGATTCTGTTCCCAAATCTACAACTTGCTGTGTGACTAGGCAAATTGCTTTGATTCAGATTTGCTTCATTTTTCTGATAAAACGGGGAAGATGTGTTATGACTCCCTAGTACAGTTCTGTGAAGGCCCCGATGAAAAGTACTGCATGAATGTTGGTTGTGTATTGTTAAATGGAGTATCTGCCCCCCCCATCTGAGGGGTATTAAAATAGCTTTGTAACAGGGAGATTCTGAAGCCAGGCAAGGAGCTGTGGTGGGTTCTTGCTAACTGTCAGCACCGCAGTCCCACCTGCATAGGAAGCACTGTGCTGCATGGGATGGTTGCTGGGTGTTGATGGGAATAGGGAAAAATCAAGGTCTGATTCCCTAGGTACCAGTCGCTATATTCAACATGAATTACATAAAGTGCAGTTGTTGTCTTTCCATATGGAAAAAGATGGAGTGAAGTAGAGGTCCAGAGGAATTCTGGGTGTGACTGCCTTAGACAAAATTCATCCCACAGGTGCATCTGTTGAACATAAATCTTGGTTAAAAACTAAATGGTAAGGATATGTAATGTGTCTGTGATGTCAAGAATGATGGGGGGGGGCAAGCGGAGGAGGAATAACATATGGAAAAAATTAAAGCCTTGGAATACCTAAATGTGACGTGGTAAAGGCTGGTGACAGATCTGATGAGATACGTTCCATGCACTCCAGGAAAAAGTCTGCAGGAAAAAAAAAAAAAAAAGGAATCTCCGCTCTTTCCTATATTTGGATGCATGGTTACGATGATAGAAATAAGTGGTGTCCTGATTTTCCCCTAGGCTTGTTCTGGAAAGAAAGTGCATATGGTGAATACATCTAATCAAAGCTGTTCTGGCAGATGAGAACTGGAGGAGGAACAAAATTAGCACCTCCTTGGCCAAGCTGCTGCTGCTGCTACTTTTGGACTGTTTCATGGAAGACATGAATTCGATTCATTTCCAAAGACAGCTTGGAAGTTCCAGGCAGCAGAGGAAGGGACTCCCCCTTGACTTCGCTGTTTTTCTCTAAATGCATTGCGCTTGTGTGAAATGCAGTCAGTGCCACTTCTCGGGTCATTTCTGGGGGAAGGTCAGTGCGGGGAGGGGGGCTGACCCTCCGTGCCTCAGTTTGGGTGATTCGGTAGCCTTGGTGCCTTGAAACATATTGAACATCAAGCAGCGCTGGGGCACTTGCAGCACTGTGGGCACCTCCATTAAAAAGGAAAACTGCTTTTAATTTCCAGCCAGAGTAAATGCAAACTGTGTATTGGAGAACCCTCTGTCTTTCTGCTGATGGCCAAGGTCTCCTTGATCTCTCCATGGTTGCCTCCAGCACTAAGCTGGGTGATTAGGACTGTTTCAACCCCTCCAGCCCTTCAAGGCTGAATGAAGATGGTTGCTGCTGCTGATGTGCATTGGTTCAACCAAGTCATTTTATCAATTTTTTATTTGAAGCATGCGTATTAGGGTGGTTGGAAAGTAGCAGATGACTTACCTAGCTGAAAATAACCCAGGTGAGGGTTGGGCTGCAGAAATAGCGGAGGTAAGAGTAAGGAGAGCATGGTTCGGTGAGTGCTCTGAGAGTAATTTGCCAGCTCTGATGGGAAACAATAATAGTGAGGATGAGACAGTAATCAGTGAATCAATCCACATGGCTCATTTAAAAATACTTCCTTTTTTGTGGCTTTGGTTACAAGAATGCTTTGTGGGTCGCAGAAGAAAGGCATTAGTAGCTTTTTGAAAGAAGCCATATTCTAATTTTGTGTTTCATGAGGTCCCATGAACCTCTGAGCAAGAGAAGTTCCACCCGTGTGCGTGTCAGGGGGAGAGGGAGGGCAAATGGGCAGTGGATATTTTAAGCAAGTAGTTGCAATTAAAGTAAGCAGAGCTTCTGTAAGCTGTGCTAGATTGTGGTTGAGGAGTACATTTGTTTGACAAGGGACAGGATGAGACACTAGAAGCCCCATTTCAACAGAACCTGCCGAATGTTTGACCATGAAGTTGCACGTAATGGTCGTCATCTCCTGGGAAACGGTAATTAACAGGGCTGTGTCTCTACCACCCAGAGTAAAACCTGCACAGCGACGAGGATTGCTGCCCGTGCATCCCAGCTGGCTCTGTGCTTAACACAGGCGTGCCCTGGCTTCCCAGCGGGCTGGCGTCCCGGCTCTGAGCACACAGGGCTCAGCTAAGGGCCCTGCCCAGCTCAGCCTGCGCTGAGCACAGCCCCGTGGCGTGCTTTGCTGGTGGCATGGATGAGCGGTACCCCAGGCAACTGGGAGCTGATTGTGCATTGGTAATGTTGAACGTGTTCTGTTTGGGAGAGGATAAGCCTGAAGACCTGGAGGGGAAGCTTTAAACATCGAGTGCAATCCTAAGATAAGCTTTTAATGCACATTTCCAGAAGTCAATGATGCTTTGGGCGGTTTTGCTTTTTAGCCACACTTCAAAGCGGGGTGATCAGTATTCTTGGGCTGTCACACATTGCAGCTTTAGGGAACAGGAGCTTCACATTTCAGGGATGATTTTTATCAGGCCCCGCAGATGCAAAGTCATTCCTGGAGGGAAGTCACAGCAGTCAGAACAAGTAACACCTCTGTTAAGGTACACCTTCCCTTCCGCCTGCCAATAGTAAGTAGGTGTGGGATGATTTTATGAAGATCACATTCCAGAGAGGGGTAATTTGTTTAAGTGAGACTACGGACGGAGTATAGCCTAATCTTGTTTCAAAAGAACTTCCAGCAAGATGGTGTGTTTAAAATCCTCCTGGCACCTGATGGCTTGAACAATAAATGTGGCAGTCGTTTGACTTATGCAGATGCCTGCTGTGATAGTCTTTAGAAGTAACGTATAGAATGTGGTGGAAAAGAAAAGCTCGCCATCACTGTATGACTTTGGGTTGTCATCAAATTTCTCTTTTTCCTACAGTCTTCTAGAGCTTTGCACCAATGATTCTCAGTTTCTGTTGCGGTTGGTGTGTTGGACAGTCACAGGGCACGTTTGTTAAGACCCTGAGGGTGAGCAGTTGTAACAGATGCAACAGTTGTAACCTCCTCTTGATGGGGTTTGTAGTGGCCTGGCTCAGTGAAGGTAAGAGAAAAGCATAATTATGTTTTTAGAGGAAAGCCAAGCAGAGCTTTGATTTTGGTCTGTTGGTTTCCTGCTGCTTTATCACAGGGGGAAAGCTCTACAAGCAAATAGTGGCACCTGTGGGAGCTGGAAGGAAAATTCGGAGGAACTTTCAGGAACAGTGTAAATTTCCTAAGAATGATACAGTCAGGTAGAGTTAAGGGTTTTTTTTTGTTCTGGATTTTCTGAGAGGGCAGGAAAGATGAAAGGAAAACGGCTCCTCTTTGAGAATTACATTGACTACTCAAGAGTCTTGTACCTCGATGCACCAAAAAAAAAATTAATAATGCAAACACAACGACTAACCAAACTGATGGTTTTGGTCCAGAGTGTATAGACAAACTGACTGCTCGTGAGCTGTACTTGGCAGCGCAATGGTCCAGCACCATTGTAATACTTGAGGTGAGGAGTGGGAATGTGAGGAGAGAGCATGAGTTGCACCAGTAGGGAAGACTGGGCCCAACGCTGCTTAGTATCTTCGGAAGTGATCTGGATGATGGGATCAAGTATACCCTGATGAAGTCTGCTGATGATACCAAACTGAGTGGGGGAGTGGACACTTTGGAAAGGAGAGCCACCCTGCAGGAAGACCTGGATAGGCTGGAAGAGTGGGCTAACAGGAAAATTACAAAGTTCAACAAGGACAAGTGCAAGGTCTGGCGCCTGGGAGAACATAATCCAGCAGTGCAGCACAGGCTGGGGAGCAGCTCTGTGGAAAGGGACCGGGGGGTCCTGGTGGACACAAGCTCGATGTGAGTGAACAGCGTGCTGCCGCGGCAAGGAAAGCCAGCAGGATGCTGGGCTGCATCATCAAGGGCATCGCCAGCAGAGATAAAATTGTCATTAGCCCACTCTGCTCAGTGCTTGTCAGGCCGCACCTGGAATGCCGGGTTCAGTGTTGGTCCCTGCTGTGCAAAAAAGATGTGGACAGGCTGGAGAGGGTCCGGAGAAGGGCCACAGAGATGATCAGAGGAGCAGGAAGCCATGTGGGGAAGGGCTGAGAGAGCCGGGTTTGCTCAGCCTTGACAAAAGGCAGCTTGGGGGAGACCTTATCACCGTGTTCCAGTATTCAAAGGGTGGCTGCAAAGAGGATGGAGACTCCGTGTTTACAAGGAGTCACGAAGAAAAGAGGAGGGGTAATGGCTACAGGTTGCTCCTGGGGAGATTCAGACTGGGCACAAGAGGAAGACTTTTCACAATGAGAACAATCAGCCACTGGAATAGTCTCCCCAGGGAGGAGGTGGATTCCACAACATGGGGCACTTTTAAGATTTGGCTGGGCAGGGTGCTGGGCCGTCTTGTCTAGACCGTGCCTTCGCCAGGAAAGGTTGGACCAGATGGTCCTTGAGGTCCCTTCCAACCTGGCGTTCTGTGATTCTATAATTCTATTACAAGATTTAGGAGTTGCAGATGTAGGTTACATGAGCCTCTGCTGACACCTGATGTTCTCCTGTGCAGTGGGAAGCTAGGCCCAGCTTTCCACTCTCTGTACTGATGTTTTGTACTTTAAAGTTCTGCGTATGTGGAGGGGTGAAAGGAACCCAAAAATGTAGCTGGAAGATGATGTTGCAGGTGGACAGCCACTGCTCTCTTAAGCTCTGAGGAGCTTCATTAAAGTGTGCGCTGAGCTGATTAGTTTTTCCCAGTTCTGCAGGTATGGCATCGGTTCCTTTCCACAGTTATCCTCATCCTGAGGCACTGGAGGCACCTGCACTTGTCAGTCCTGTGCGCTGTAGCTGCTTCGTGCATTCATAAACTGAAGGTGGGGGGTGACACTCTGCTGTTCCTGTGCCACTCCGTATCACTTTTCCATGCTGCAACACACTGTTCTGCCTTATGGACCTTTTTTGAATGGCCCCTGTGCTCTGGAAATGCGAGTTAATATTTTAAAGTAATTTATAAAGTAAATTTATAGGTTGGGAGTTCCCAGAGGATCCTTTCAACCTCTGCCGAGCATCAAAATCATAGGAACTTGGTTCAAGGGGACCTTTGGGGGAGAGAGGAAGGAATCGGTCCCAAGCAGAGCTGGAGCAGCCCTTGTAATACGGATTCCCAAATGAGCCTCAGGCAGCAGTAATGATGTTCTTTGTCCCTGTCAGACATTTCTTTCTTTCTTTTTTTTTTAAACAAAACAAAACGACTTAGTGAGGATAGCTTGTACTGCTGCTTCTCCAACAATATATGATCCTCATTCGCCTTACAAAAATAAAGCACCATTCCTTGGAGCTCTCCCAGCCCTTAGCAGGGAGGACTGTATCTGACTATCCGATATGGAAACGCACACCTACCCCAAACATAGGATTACTGGAATATGTAGACACTGCTTGCCCTGACAAACTGAGCTACATTACACATTAAATGGATATTGGTCTGGGTTTCAGGCTGGAGTTAAGGTGAACAGGGAACAACATCATGGAAGCTGTGTCCTGGGACTGCTGTTAGTAATCTGGTGCTGTCAGTGCTGTGGAGGCTTGGAAGTAACTGTGCCAGTAAAATTCTCAGCTGGGAGATGCCTCAGAAGCCCCGATACGTGTGCCATTTTATGTAGAGCATTTACCATTACTCAAGAAGTGCTGTGCCAGCAGGGAATTTTGTCCTCATCCCTTTAAATGCTGCTGTTTGTCCTTTTCCAAAAGTCTTTAAAAAAGTCATTGCCTTGCAGCTGGGGAGGGAAACCTCATAATTCACAGCTGCTGGGGCAGGATAGCAGCAGGCAGCCCCTTGCATTGGCAGGACGGGGACTGTCTGTCCCTGTGCAACAAGCAACTCCTGGCCCGGACACTTTGCCCCCAGTGAAGCAGCCAGTGGAGAAACTCCTGAGCTCAGTGACAGCAGGATCTGTTTTTCTGGGGCTTTGAGCAGCAGTTTAAGGCCACCAAGTGGCCATTTCTTTTTCTTTTTTTTTTTTTTTTTCCCCTCCCCCTCGTCACCCCTTCCCTTCTCAAGACAGCCCGCTGCAGCACCAGCGTGGTGGAAAGGCAAATGTAGTAATAAAGAGATGTAACAGGATTTTTCCTTACGTAAGATGAAATCACATTGCTTCTCTACTTCTCATACCATTGCACTGCATTGCAATACATTGCAAATAAATTCTCCCTTCTGCAAGGACTAAATGCCTGTGAAACAGGTTAGAGAAGCTTTAAAACCCTAGCAGCGTGGACGATGCGCTCTTTATAGCAAGCATTGGCAGCGATCTGTGTGCTTCTCAAGCAGTAAGAGCTGGGGAGCAGGGCAAGGGGATTTGGGAGGCCTTCGTAAGTCTGGTAGGTCTGAATATCCAGAGGTGATAATGAAGGATGAACTTGTCCCATGATGGGCCTGGGGTGCTGCAGGAAAACCAGTGGCAAGTTATTCATGCCATCTTGCTCAGACCAGTAGCCCATGGTGCCTTCTCGCTCAGTCACAACCAGAATTGCATCTGCTCTAAAGAAGGCAACACACAGGTTTTTTGTGTTGTTTGATTGTTGGGGTTTTTTTTTTAGTTTTTTTAACAGGCACAGTATTTTTTGACCCAATCCACAGCAAAAGAAAAAAAATAATAAAATGAGTAATGCTAAGAGGGTGAGAGAATTTCTTGGTGTTTTCTAGCATGCAGCACCTTCAGTAGAAGTGTGCATGTCCAAGCTTGCATCACTGGCAATGTGAAAAAACTTTATTTTGCTTCAAAAGGGAAGCATTCACCCATACTAGTAAGTCACCCTTCAGAGTATCCTTCCTGTTCATGCTAACCAAGAGTAGCCATGCATGCAGAGATCTTCTCTCTTTTTTTTTTTTTTTTTTTTCAACCATTAGAATAGAGCAACCTGGTACAAAAGTTAATGAAATGGGCTGTCTAGGCTGCATCAGCTGTCAACAGTTGCTGCAGCTGTTAACTCCTCAGAAGGCACTGTGGCCCAGCATCAACTGTCAGGCGGAATTCAGAGAATATTCAGAATTTTCCTAAGATAAAGCAAAACAAAGCAAGGTGGACAATGTTTTAAAGGGGGAGGTTTTCCCATGTCACTAAAAGGAAAGAAGTGCCCCACTGCCGCTGCATATCTCCCACCCTCCTTTTGCAAATCTGCCCTTGGTGGTCAGTGTGCTTTGCTTCAGCCGCTGTGAAGCCAGTAGCATAAAACCAAACAGTGCCCATAGGAAACCCTCTGTGTGTGTGCGCTTCTGCTTGTGCAGGGCTTTCCCAGTTCCTGCCAGCACCTCTGCAGACCAACAGCTGGTGTAAGATTTTTCTTCTACCTAAACTTCACTGGGTCCCAAATGCTATTCTCTTGACCGGACCAGCTCAGTGCGGATGCAGCGCCGCAATTGCCGTGGTCCTTCCTTAAGTGGCGACACCAAAAGCTGCTGTGACCTGGAGAGGAGGAAGGTGGGAGGAGATGCAGTAATGTAATGTTGCTCTAATTTCACGTATTCACTCTTCAGGGAGACGTTTCCAAAAGCAGCCAAGTCTCTTTTTCCGAAGTGGCCACGACATTGTGAAGTTTCCTCCTGACAACGTTTCAGCTATTGTGTATTTTCCCTCATGTTTGGTAGTTCTTATCTTTCATCACCCAAGTGTTGCTTGCTCTTAGCAGACTATGACATGCTCCCAGCATCTTTGGAGATAAGGCTTTATGAAAACTGTGCCATCGGGCTCTTCAAGGAAGGAGAAGCATCCCTGACCCTCCCTCCAGCAGGCTTTACCAGCCATGCATCTCCACGTGCATCTCCCAGAAGCACACCTTGCAGCCAGCTGAGGAGCCATGCACTGCTCTCCGCATTGCTCTCCTGGCCCCTGGCAATAGCCTGCTGCCTGGAAAGCCCCTGTGCATCCAGCTTTCACCTCTTCCCTGGCAGGTTTGTGTGTGGCAGGCTCCTTTGTGGGGCGTGATGCAAGGCGAGCCCTGGGGAGCCCCACTACAACCTCCTTGTTCCACCTGGCCCTGTGCCTGGGGTGATCAAGCATCAGTGAGGAGGAGAAGCCTGGTTACACTGCCCCTTCCACCCTACTCCATGGTATGGAAAACCCAGGCCAAAGCTGCTCTAGGCCAAAAGACACTGGCATCCCAGAAGAGATAGGTTACTGTGAGCAATTTATTAAAACTTCATAGTGTCAAACATTCTTCATGCTCCCGATCCCTCTCATTTATAAAGGCACCTGGCAAGGAGGACTGCAACACAAATGTCCTGACTGTCACAGGGCTGCAGAAGGACAACGTCCCACCTGCAAGAGCTTGCACCAGAGGTTCTGCCTAGGGCAGCTGGCCTCTTGAGCGGTTTGTGCTGCCCCGTGATCCGAGCACCAGAGCTGAAAATGCTGAGGACCTAGTGGTTCATCTGGTGCCATGCTGTAAAGCAACGTTTGATTGCTGTTGGTGTGGCGGCTGATGAAGGTGTTTCATGTCTTTGAAAACTTTCAGAAAGCATTCACTGCTTTATGTACGTGCTAGACTGATCATTGATAGCAGGATAAATTCTGACTAGATGTGCTTGCTATCGCCTGTTCTCTCCCTCCACTGAAATCCTTGTTTAGAAAGACTTGTTTCTTTTTAAATCATTCTTCTGCACATCTAATGGGGCTGACCCGCTTCTTTTCAAAGTGAAATACCACTGTACATTCATTTAGGACTTGCATTCACTCCCCTAGATGACAGCCGAACTTGGGTTGTGCTGCTGTGAATGACGAGTCAGGTCTCTCCTCAACAGAAAAACACAGGCAGGTTATTTGTGTTGCTGCCTAAAGAAGAGCAACTAATAAATGGATTTTTTTTCTTTAAATAATTTAGAATATAGCACCCCTTGCTCACTGAATATTTTTCCTTTGGGGCTGTGAGTTCCTCTTTTGTCTATCAAAAAGAAGAAGGTAACACAAACTGCTAGACCATCTCCACCACCTCCTTCTCACCACCATCTGCATCTCATTGCCATCTGCTCAGTAAGTCCAGGCTGAGGATTTACCCCTCACTAATCAAGATAGGATGAAACCAAATCATGTTTCAAATTGTACAGGGTATGTTATATCTATGGTCTCTGAAACATCTCCTTCCAAAGGGCTATATGTGCCACAATTTTTCCCCCCCCTATGATGGCCACAGACAAGAGGAGACCCTCCCAGTTTCTTCAAAGCAGGGAAATCTCAGTGGCCCCTCCATCTATGGTTTTTGTGAGACTTCCCAAAGCTCCTTCCCTTCTGAGTTGTTTTCTCTGTCGTTTAAATTCCTGCTTTGCATTGCTTTTCACAAAGATGCTCCAATTCCAAAGGACAGAAAACCCAGACAGTTTTATATTCAATGGAGGATTGTAGTAGGTAGCAGGAGCAGAATGGGTGATACATACACAGTATAGATCTTGTGATTTTTTTTAATGTTTAGTGTTTAGTTTTCAGTGAATTTTCTTGTTGTGTCACCCTAATCCCTTCCCTCTCTGAATTGTTTTCTGATTTAACTGAGCTCCTTGCAGCTCAGTTTCTCTGAAGTGGAACTTCAACCCCAAAATACGCAAAACCAAGTTGATCTTTTGAACCTAAGAAGTTAGGTGGGCTTGAACTTCGACATAAATGAACCCAAGCGTAATACTTACACTGTGCTGGTATGAAAGCCTTCCTTCCCCTGGGCATGGGACTCTCACAACATCCCAGGATGTCCAAGACATCCTGGGTTTCATCCAGCCACAGACTCTTGAGAAGTTCAAAATGTGCTAGGAATCAACCAACGTGCCAGCCAGTGCTCAGTGTGCCCCAAATCCCTGGAAATTCTTCCTTGATGGAGGAAAGGACTCAAGAGAGTGATTGCTGGGGGTCCCACCCCAGCCCACACACCCAGGTGTCAGCCCCTGCATCACTGGGTGCATCCTTGTCCCACTCCCACAGCAGCCAGCCCAGCCCTCTCCCTGTGTTCTGTAATCTGGAAATTCACTCCCCAAAGGAAGTTTTTCTAAGGGCATGAATTCAGCCTTTATCTTGTCCTTCACTTTCATAAATCATGTTTAGATTGGGTACCACTTCTGGAGCGGTCCCACTTCTCCACTCCAGTGAGATACCATCCCCACCTTGGTTTAACTTCTGTGAGCGAGATCCAATAAGTGTTTTTGTCAGCATTTATCACGTTTGGGAAGTCTTTGAGTGCAGTGGTGTAAACTACTTTTAAGGGAAATGTTCTAAGGACACAACATAGCTGAAGAAATTTGGCCAGGTGGACTGATGGTCTGAAATCTAACCCCCTGTCCACTCCATCTTTTAACTCCAAAGAAGGTTGGATATGAAAAAAAAAATAATTAAAAAACCCCGCAAAACGAAACTGTAATTTGGATTTACCCCTTCTGCCAGATGAAGGCTAGCTTGGAATTCCCAAGCGGGACTGAGATGGACACGTCACTCCAGGGAACAGGGGACACGTGGCCACTCTGTGCCCCACGTCAGTGGCAAAGGGCCAAGGTCTCCCTGCCTTGATACCGGCAGTCACGGGCAGTCCTTAACAGCCACCCCGCAGAGCTGCAAGTTTTAAATTATTAGAGTTAAGGGAGAGGTTGTTCTCAGCACCTCCTGGCCAGCACCAGAACATGCTTAAGTGTTTACTGGAGGTCATTAGGAAATGAATTTTTTTGCACCTAAAAACCAACCCACCAGAATGCACCAAAATAAAAGTTGATAAAATGTTCTGCCTATGGTAAGCAAATAAACACATATACATTTTTAAAGCTTTGAAAAGAGAACACTAACTGATTTTTCATTTTTTTCCCAGTTTTGTCAAATATCAGACACATTAGGTTTTGAGTTTTCATATGAAAACTGAACAATTTGAAAAAATATTTGTCTAAAAATGTTCTCTATTCTTCTTTACAAGTAGTCAGGAAAAAGATTTGATTTTTTCTTAACCTGCTTCCATGATGGAGATATTTTATAATTTTATTTATTTATTTTATTTAATAAAATTTTATATTTGTTGTAAATTTTAAATTCTTGCAGCAGTACATCATGTTGAACTTTATGTTTTCATTTTAAGGCCCAGAAACCTCCCCAGACTTCATCAGGTTAGGCTGTATCTCCAAAGCTTTTGTGTTTGGGGCGATCCTTGAAAAAACAGGGATCGGTACTGGTACTTACTATTATTTAATACAATGTATTTTAAAGAATGGAAATGGTGACTGGTAAAAATTTGAGGTTTTAAAAAAATTGAGTGTTTCCCCTTTCCACAAAACTTAAAGATTTTGGTTTCTTCATCCAAATGCCAAGAAGCAAAGAAACACGGAAGAGTGTAAGCAGGTGGGAGCAGAGGTTCCTTTCGGGGCTCGGGGCTCATGTCCCCAGGGAGCTGCTCCCTCCCTGCCTCAGCTCATCTGGGGGAGCTGGAAGAGAGGTGAAGGTTGTCAACACGTCAGCTGCGTAGATGGTAACAGCGAATAACAAATATGCCTGTGAATTAAATGCATTATTTCAAGACATTAAATGCAT
Organism: Falco punctatus; assembly: GCF_963210335.1. Lineage (NCBI taxonomy): Eukaryota > Metazoa > Chordata > Aves > Falconiformes > Falconidae > Falco > Falco punctatus. The sequence continues at coordinate 92,343,962 of NC_137582.1, read as the reverse complement.
TATTGCAAGACAAAGCAAACATATTCTTCACAAATACATTTACAGACCTGTTCAGAAATTCACCTTGTTAAATGAATTTCTCGGCAACCACGCTTTCCTTTTTTTTTTTATTTGAAAACTACTTACGATTTCTTTTCTTCCCCCCCCCCCCCCCCCTCCCCCCCCAATTTTTCATCTAGTTTTTAGGTTCAGGACTGCTGCTTGCTGATGAAAGTGGCTGGACTAGCATAGGTTGAACTGCTCTGGGGAGATGGGGAGGGAGGATGACACCATATTCAGAAATAGAGCCACCGCAGAAGAGGAGAATGGGAAAATGATGCCTCTCTGGAGTAAGCTGCTGCACTTCACATCCAACCTTGGCATACAAGAAGCCCAATTTCTTGCTCATTCAGCAGCAAACTCTTGATTTTGTTTTTATTCATAATGTTGATGATTTGATTCACAACGCTACTCACTCACGTTTTGATTTCCTCAGCTTGGTGGAATCATCAGGTTCGTGTATCCAGCACAAACATGACTGCAGTGTTTCTTAAAGTTTCAGGAAGCTCCACCTTGTTGTGCCTGGGCTGACAACAAGCGGGCAGTGATCCAGAGCTGCCTTGTGGCTTTTCAAGGAGCACAGAATGAGCTTTAAAAAAACTTTTTAGCAAAATTGGCATCGTTACCAGCACCCTGCAAAATGCAGGCACGTGAGCGTGTGCGCAGACACACAAAATCCAAGGGTTTTCTCCCTTACAAAATTAATAAAGCTTAGAGCACCCAAAGAGTAAAGCCCACTCCTCCCATTAGTTTTAGACTGGAAATGTTCATGCTTTGTGGTTCCAGATGGCTATAACAGGGAGTCGGGATGCTGGAGCAATACCCAGCTCCTATCCTTCATATTCCTCTTTGCTCCTCTGGTTTCCCAAATCAAAATCCCTTCTTTACCATTCGGTTTCCCTGCAGTCCTTCAGGGCACTTGGCATTTTCCTCAGACAGCAGTGGTATTTATTAATTACCTCCTGTACTTGCAATAGAAACAAATAAATGTTAGCAACCCTCCAGCAGTTTTTGCCCTCAAGGTTACACTATCTTAAAATGGATGTTTCCAGGTTGTATGGCTTTTCACACATTTCTGCATATTGATGAAATATTCCATAAATCTGAACGTGAGTTATTGCTCCTTCCAGAAATATGCTCCTAAGACACATTCTGCCTGTATCTCCTTTCTCAGTCAGCACGGGGAGTATCAGAGAGCATCCGAAGCAGGTCACGGAAGGGCTGCCCAGTTGTACCCCTCCGGATCCTAGCTCAGCAATTCAGTGTGGTGTTTGGGAAAATGGAAATGTTATCGGGCTTCTGGTGGGAAGGGAGTTAATAATGATCCAAGAATAACCAGAGGTCCCTGAAAACATGTAGAAAAGTAAATAAGAGCCGGGGAGGGAAGAGAGCTTGGAAAAACCTCTGATTTCCAGAAAAAGTAAATTAGTGCTTGGAAGTGCCATAAGATGGAAATGTATTGATTACATTATTATCAAAAGAGTCTCCAGCATCCACCAAACAGTGTTGCTGTGGGTGGAGCTCTCAATTCTCATAGTGTGATGCCAATGGTATGACCTTTCCCTTCAGGTGCCTGATGAGACCCAAGCCCTCAGGGCACGGCTGGCAGATGCAGACGGGGCAGTGATGCCTACACTGCTAAAGCCTTTCACCCCCTAGTCCCAGCAACACTGTTCAATAAAGAAAACACCGTCAGCCCAACGCTAGCTGCCCAAGCAGCCTGCTGCTCAACCAGGAGGTGAGGAACCTCTTTCCCTGGGGAGCAGGGAGTCCATACAAATTTTGCTGTTGGTTTGCAGAGGTGAAGGTATCAACCTAGGGCTTCTAAGCTCCTGGCCTGGCTACCCAGCACCGGGGAAGCGTGCCTTGCTGCTTGTGTGCTGCATTGGCTGGATGTGCACGACAACCTTTCCTTTTCAAAGGAAAGGCACGGGATATCTCAGGTGTTAGGACATGCGGTGAAAGGCTATTTCAGTCCCAGACACAGGCATGAAGGCAGCCTCATGAAAGGCGGTTTGAAATATTCTTGGCTACGAAGCAGAGGGGAAGTACGTGAGAAGAAAACAAAATGTACGCCAAATCCACCCGAAAGAATCTCAAGTGGACTGTGAGACTCTTCTGATTAAAAGACATGGCCACACACCGGTTTGCTTTATGTCTAACAGTTCAAAATGACTGTGTAATTAGTAATATGGAAGATACATGACAAACTAACACTGTTTCAAGAGTCTCTGTGTTAAATGGAGGAACTGCAAATACCCTCCCAAAATGTGCTTATGACACCAGAAGTTTCCACAACAGAGGATGCCTGAAATTGCCTGTTGCAACTCAGGTTAGACTGCTTATAGACCCAGGTGCTTTGCTGGAATAAATCAAAGCAACTGGGAATCTGCCCCAGATTTCCATGGTGTCTCTGAATTCCATCAATACCATCCATAGAGGTCTTTCTGCTGCGTAAGCAACCTGTGAACTCAGTCCCAAGCCTCAGAGCTGTTGACTGAAGCATGGGGTTGTGAGGCTTTAATAAGTGCCACTTCTTGGGGTCTGGTTGCACTGCTGCTTTGGGCAGTGGAGGGCATCTTCTCACAGGGACTTGCAACCAGGGATTTGTGAGGACTCCTGAGGGAAGCAGACACCAAGTGAAAACCAGTGCCAACAGCAAGGTGTTGAGCCCTTCAAACACCTCCGTTTCAGGAAAGGGGATTTGGGGCAGTTAAAGATGTAGAAAAGCAGCTGTGGGCTTTTCAAAACCACTTTTAAGGGCTTAATACATTTCTGAAAATGCATTTACCAATGTCATTTGTCAACCGTCTTAGCACAAGCTTTGCTGGGTTCCTGAAGAGCCCTGAAGAGCCAAGACTAGAGCTGGACCACTGGGGAAGAGGCTCACTCGCTGGTGTGCTCCTGCTCACTGGTAGCTTTGCTCTGGGCTTCAGTGAGTGTGTGGTGAGCTGGACCTTTACTGCCTACTGGGACCTGCTGTCACAAGCATGGTCCTACCAGCGTCACAGGCAGATGGGTGGCCAGTGCAACCGGTGCAGCCCTCCCACCCCAGGCAGGAGCAGCACGAGAGAGTGGGCATCCCTTGCTCCTCCTCAGCAGGTTCCTCTTCTGCCCCCAGGAACTCCCCCTGCACTGGTGCCCAAGGGGATTTCATGGTCTTCGGTGCAGGGAGAGCCCCAGAAGGAGCCACAATCCTCAAAGGGCGGACTGCCTCCAGCGTATGTCCAACAGGTCCCTCTGGCTTAGAGACTGGGTTTACCTGGTGGTTTTTTAAGGAGGCAGGAGAGCCTTCCCCCTCCCGAGAGCAAGGGCGACCTTCTTGAAGGAAAGGAGGAGTAAACTCCTGAGTGCAAGAGCATTTAACATACGTGCCCTTTGGCTCAGCACTGAACCCTTCCACAAGGACCCATTTCAGAGAGCCCTCAGCAGCTGGTCTGAGCTGACATCTCTCTCTTTTTCTGCCTTGGGTGCAATTCCCAGGTGAGTCAGCTGGGACTTCAGAGGGGCTTGGTGAAAGCAGAAGCCAGCCTTCTAGGCGCTGAGGGCTTGCCAGCCACTGTTGAGAAGAAACAGTCACTTTTCCTGGCATGCCTTTAGTCAGTGTGACCTTAAGAGTGTGAAACACAGGGGACCCAGCAGTGACTGCCGTGGTTAAACAGCAGCAAGAGTGTTTTCACAAGAGGACTTCAGTCATCGACACAGAAAACTTCCATGAAGGCAGTGGGGCTTTTGGGTGAGGTTTGAAGAGCCAGGCACTCGCAATGGTGAGGAAATCACTAGAAAAAGATGAACAGGCTGTGAGGTGCTGTTAAGTGTTCAGATCACCAGCAAGGCCAGTTAGGGAGGAATTGCCTCTTAGCATATGCAAAAAACACCCAACGAAACTTTACCGGCGCACTGCTGCAGCATTTAATGCAGACACCACAGTTGTGTTATTGATCAGAGTTTTCTGCTTTACAGACCAAAATGATGGTCCTAATTTTTTTTACTTTCTTAAATAGAAATGGCTGATGTCCAGGAACCCTGAGTAAGGAAGTCAGCAAGGCTAATGACATTAACGTGTCTCACTTATGAGAAGAATTATTTGCAAAGGCCAAGTGTGCATGTATGTGGTATCTGGCTTTAAGCATCCCATCCCTCTAACATTTAGGCAACTGGAGGTAAAGTTCTGGTAAGAGTTCTCACTGCACAAAGAACAGCAACCAACCGCCCAGCCAGGTAATTTCCCACATATGTACACACATATGTGTGGGTTTTTTATGTTTGACTTCGTCTTCTCTTAAAGATTTCTGAATGTGTAACTCATCTACCTCTCTATTTATATACATGGTTCTCTTAGGACAACTGTTTATTTCCAAAGTATTCTCCAGCATTTAAGAAAGGTGTTTTTTTTCACCTGAAACGCCCTAATGCCGATCAAATCTGCATGTTTCACACTGGCCCAGAATTTGCTGTCTTAAAAGCTGCAAAAGAGAGAAGGCATTAGAAGTATTCATTTTGTAGTGATGTATATTAGGGCGGTTTTATACTTAATGAAATTACAGTTGGCACCCTGAGTGCTACGCAGTCTTGTGCCTAGGGATCAAAACTGGATTTTTAGAAAGCCTTTCAGATGCCTTTTGGTAAAGCTGCGGTTGCTCTTCTTGATTTATGGTGGCAGTCACCTCCAATCTCAAAGATCTATTTTAATGTTTTGAAGATGCCTTAATTCGTGACTGAAAAGATTTTGGATGGGCACTGCCAGTTCTTTCTTTAGAGGATGGATAGCGTGTTATAAACCCGATACCTGAAAATGCCTGAACTTCTCCCTCAAAAACGTGGCAATAATTACATGTAAATGTCAGAAGATGGCGTTGAAGATTTGCAATTAATATCCTAAACTCTGCGTGTACCCTCCACGCCGGCGGCCTGCCAACACAGCGCACGGACTGTTTTTTTGATCTGATACGTTACGGCAGAAAGGATGTGGATGTGTGCTGGAGACGTTAAAACAGAACAACAACAAGAAAAGTGCCGTGGCCTGAAACACGTGTTTGAAACCCGAAAGGCGGTAAGAAAGACTTTCATGTCAGCCCGGACCTCGCTTCTTCATCCCCCCGGCTCCCACCACGCTAGGGCAGGGGACTCTGCAGGCAGCTGAGCGAGCGGGTCACCCACCGCCCAGCCCGGCTCTGGTGCCGGTACTTCAGAGGAGCTTTCCCGAGGGAGCATCCCCTGAGCGCAGCGGGGCGGGAGCCGCTCCCGGCTGCGGCTGCCCCGGGCTCCGGCTGCCGCCGCCCCGTCGGAGCTCGCTGCCTGCGGGGCCGGGCGCCGCTGCTGCCCCCCACCTTGTCCCCCATTTCACACCTTACGGGCTGCAAAGCACGGGGCGGGCTCGCCAGGGAAAAGCCCCCAAGCCCGCCAGCTCGCCCCTCGTCTCCGCAAGGCGGGCGGGGGTGCGGAGGGTGTGTGTGCGGTTCTTCATCCCCCTCCGCGATCCCGGCTCGGTGGCCCGTGCGAAGCCGGGCTGGGTCGCAGGGGATGCCGGCAGCGGGTACCGGCCCCGGGGCGCGGCGTGGGTCCGTGGGTGGGTGGGTGGGCGGGCGGATGCCCCCGCCGTCTCTCCGAGCTGCGCGGGGGCCCGGCCGGCGCCGTCTGGCACGTTTGTGGTGGGTGTAGCTGGCTGAGTCTTTACAGTAAAAGCCGCCTGGCTATCATAGGTAGGAGTTTCCCCGTGCTATTTATGTATATGTATCTGTCTGTATAGATTTAAAAAAAACCACGCGGATGCAGAGAGGGCGCCGGGCTGCGCGCCCCCCCGCCCCGCGGCGTGTGTTTACCAGCAATGGGCATGTGTCACTGCCTCAGATGTTTTCCAGCTCGCAAAGTCCCCGCTCCCCTCCGCCGGCTCCACCTCCGGGCCGGGGCCCGCCTCCCCCCCGCCCGGGCACGACGCCCTCCATCATATAAAGAAACTTCCCGGTGCCGCCGGCCCAGTCGCGGTGCACCCCATCTCAGCAGCCGCTCCGGCAGCCGGCGGCCCCTGCCCGCTCCCAACGCCGCGACAGAGGTAAGCGGCGGCGCCCCCCGCCCCCCGCCCCGTCGGGCCGCGGCCGCAGCGCTACGCCCGCCCGCCCCCCCCCCAGAGCGGCCCCGCCGCGGGACCGCCGGGCTGCGGAGGGGGGCGGGGGTGGGCGCTGCGGGAACCTCGGCATCCCCCCTCCGGGCTTCTCCGGGTGCTTCGGCACCTGAGCGAGCCGCTTGGCCATTTTTATAAATTATTTTTATTTAATATTTTTCCCCTAATTTAAAGCCAAAAAAATAACACCCGCCCCGTTATCAGCTCCCGAGGTGAAGGCGCACACCGGACCTCGGCCCTGCCGGTTGCCCCTGGGGAGGGTCACGGGAACGGATTGGGGGGGATCCGCTTCATGCTGGGGGGAGGGGGGGAAGGGACTCTGGGTGGGTCTTTGCACAGGCTGGGCCATGCGCGAGGCAGCCGCGGTCCCCGCGGCCCCCAAGGCACATCGAGCCCAGGGGAGATGCTGCGGGATGGGGTTTGGTGTGCAGGGAGGTCAGGTGTGCGGAGCTGCCCATGTGCCCGCAGTAGTGCGGACCTGTCTGACAAGGGTCACGGAAAGTGCCCTGTGTATCAGGGCAAAGGCTGGGTGAGGAATTGCTTTTTTTATTAGAAGTAATGGGGGAAAGAAACCCTGCCAAACTATGCTTTGGGGTATTTTAGTATATATAAACAGAGCACTTTTTCCAGATCAGGGAGACAAACCTGACGCCAGGTCCCCATCACTGGTGTCGGTGTCCTCACGTTAGGACTGTTCCAGCAGGTGCCCATCACTGTGGAGCCGCACGGCTCCCAGTGCGTGTGTGCATCCCTGGGTGTAGCTAGGGCTCAGTGCGGCTGGCTGCAAGCTCCTGCATCCCTGGGGATAACGTCCTTACGCCAGGCTCCGTGGGCTGCTGTCTCCACTTCTAGGTATTTGCAATGTATAGATTTGAATGTTACTATATATGTGTGTTGGGAGCAGTTGGAGGAGTAGATATGTATAGGACATCATGTGTTCAAATGTGTCTTGCTTAAGTGAGCTTGTGAAAACTACTTCGATGTTATAGTTAGATGCCATATAAATCGTAACTGCATGTGAAGCCCTCCAAAGTGCGTGCACGTCTAACGTTACATACGTGCACTGTCATATGCAAATACATTTGTATGGATTTTTTTCTTTTTTCATTAAAAAAGAGCTCTGAGAAGGGCAAGAGGTTTGTGCCTTAAGTCACTTGGCAATGAAAATTTCAACAACGCATGTACGTTCATGCAAAACAGTGTCGGGACAGGGGGGAAGTCTGTCGAAGTCTGCAGCACCAGCGGTGCCTGGGGAGGGCTGTGGGGGGCTGTGGCCGGTTTCCTGAAGCTCTGTACTTTTTCCCGCCACCCCCACCCCCCCCACCCCCCACCCCCCGCATGCTGTGGCTGCCCTTTGGCGTGATATATGTGGCACCAGGGACTGGGGACTGCTGGTAGGGCTCCCCACGGGGACTTCAACCAGCACCTGACCTGTGGGTTTTCCTCTCCCCCTCCCCTGCCTCTCTTCCCCTCCTCTGCAGCTCCCCCCCCCCCCCCCCCCAGAGCTGGTGCTTGGGCGTGTGTGGAGAGGTGGGCTTGGTAAGGCACCCCAAAACCCCCCACCTGAGCCCTGACACGAGTGGCATGAACTTGGAGCCGGGCGAGTGCGGGATGAACTCGGTGAGCTGCGGCAACGGGAAACTCCGCCAGTGGCTGATCGACCAGATAGACAGCGGCAAGTACCCGGGGCTGGTGTGGGAGAACGACGAGAAGAGCATCTTTCGCATCCCCTGGAAGCACGCAGGCAAGCAGGACTACAACCGCGAGGAGGATGCCGCCCTCTTCAAGGTAGGGCTCAACCCGGGGTCGGGGACACAGCTGGGGCAGGAGGGGTGCTCTGCAGTGGCCCCTCACCACCGTGTCCTCACCACCCGCCCCTGCAGGCTGGCTCTGCTGGGTGCCCGCTGCTGCTGGCTGCCCGCCTGGTGGCCCTGGCTGTGCCCTGCTGGCCCCTGTGTTTGCAGGATGAGACAGCCCGCCCTTTCGCACTTCTCTGTGTGGAGCTAAATGCTTGTGGGACTGCAGCACATCTATTTCCACGTTCATCTGGGATCATTTTCTCCTCTTTCTTGTGCCTGCTTAACTGTTTTTCCTGCTTTACCATGCTGCTTTTTTTCTTTAGCCTAAACCTGATGGGAGTAAATTCATGCGCATATAAGCACACACATCTATGCTGTTTCAAGTATTGTGGACTTTTACCTTGTAGTTGATTCTTTTTCTTTTTTCTCCCCCCTCACCCTTTTTTTTTTTTTTTTTCTTTTTCTTGCTCTTTTGATTATCTGAAATCTTTCCAGGCTTGGGCTCTTTTTAAAGGAAAGTTCAGAGAGGGCATTGATAAACCAGATCCCCCTACCTGGAAGACAAGATTAAGGTGTGCTTTGAACAAGAGCAATGACTTTGAAGAACTGGTGGAGAGAAGCCAGCTGGACATCTCAGATCCCTATAAAGTGTACAGAATTGTGCCAGAAGGAGCTAAAAAAGGTAAAGCATCTCAAATTCCCTGTGTAACAGAGTGTGAATATGTCTCATTGTAAGCATATGAGGAGTGAAGTGGGCTTTTCTGGAATAGCCCTGCAGTCTTTTTAAGTCTTTTAAGGAGACAAAATGCAGGGCTCAAGTGCAGCTTGTTCTGATGACTGAAGAGGCTGCGTCTGCAGGAGGACTGCTGGCGTTTGAGTTGGAGCTTTGAAAGGGAGCCTTTGCGGAAGAAGCAGACAGGCACATTGCTGGAGGAACTGCTCTTTTAGCTGAAGCTTCCCTGCCAGTTCTGTGTAGCAAGAGCCAAGCAAGCGGCTCAGGGGACAGGGGAAAAATAAAAATTGCTTGCTGGATCTAGGTTTAGAATACAGGGAAAAGCAGAAGTGTTCTGAGCCAGACAGTAGGTAACTGGTGCAGGGGGAAGAGCTGGGAGCGAGGGATGCCCAGTCTTGTGGGAGGCAAAGGCTTGGCAGGGCCCAGGGAGGGCATCGTGGCACACTGGGTTGGCTGGGCAGCACTTCCCTGTGGGGCACTGGAGAGCCCAGTGGGAGAGACTGCCTCTGGGAGCTGCCTGCAAGGGAGGGCTGGGAATCCTGTCCCAAACAGGGGCTGGAGGGCGTTTTAGTCCTCTGCTTGTTCAAAGGAAGGTTGTATGGATTTGTCTTCAATGTGCCAATTTCAGATTTCCTTAAGATGTGGTCGACATAATTTATTTTCATCTCTCTGGTGAACATAGGTGCAAAACAGATCAGCATAGAGGAGCAACCATTAATGATGAACCATCCCTTTCCAATAACATCTCCTTACACTTCACTACCATCTCAGGTATGACATTAGTTATGCATTTCACTTGGTCCTTGTACATTGAGCAGCATAATTTCTGTGCTGTGTGCTGTGTCTCTTTGCTGGCATGGTGCTCTAGTTCTCTCTGGGAAGAAACTTTATTATGAAAAGTGAGAAATCAAGAAGCAACTTTTCTAATGTCATGTGAGGCCACAGGGCAGTTTATTTCCCTTGGTGTTGTTTATCCCTGAGTAATAGCTCTTTTCTCTTGGATGACAGATACTAGTGCACTGCCATTCTGTCCATGCCAGAATGTAAGCTCCCAATGAAGCCTTGCTCTTCCAAGCAGACATTTACCAGCAATGCTTTGACGGCCTTTTGTTATTCCACCCTGCTTATTATTTACACCAGTGGTGAGAAGTTCATTTGAAAGCTTCACTGGTGGTGGTGGCGAAGTGCTGTTCGTGTAGCCTGGGCAATGTTTAGACTTCCACGGGGTTTGGCAGAGAAAATCAAGGAGCTGAGATGTGAAAGCTGATGCAATGCATAGCGTTAGTTTTGATAGCTGCTGAGTAAAAGGCTATCTCATTAAACTGAATAGGTACCAAACTACATGGTGCCCCATGAACGGAACTGGAGGGAGTTTGCCCCGGAGCAGCCACATCCCGACATCCCCTACCAGTGCACCAGTGTCCCCTTTGCAGCTCGCAGTCACCACTGGCAAGGGCCCGGCTGTGAAAATGGTAAGACTCTCCTGGTTAGGCTTGCTTGCTGAGGCTGCTCACCTAGAAGGATGACAAATTTCAGGTTTTTTGTTTGTGGCTTTGATGGGAATTGACAGAAGTGGCTGGAAAGGAGTGCTGGGCTCCCTGCAATGAGAGCCACGGCATCTGTGGCAAGAGCCTTTGCCCTGGCTCTTGCTTTCACTGCCACCATATGTGCAGTGTGGGGGCTGTGCAGTCCTCTGGGTTGATACAAGTCAGTCCCCAAAAGTCTTCAGCTGTTGCAAAAGTCCTGAGCTGTAAGAAACCAACCAACTCCCCCCAGAAACCCCAATGGGAATGTGTTCTTTAGCTTTGCTTTCTGATTTTGGACCTTTTGAGACACACATCAGTGAGGTTTTCCCTCCAGCCTTGTGGATTAGAATGGCATTATTCTTCTGAGAGGAAGGCTGAAATTATTACTTTATTTTAGTGCTGCAGCAATGGGACAACTTGTCATGGATTGAGTCTCTCCTGGGGCTGGTACAGCAGAAACAGAATAAAGACACATTCCATTCCCTGAGGATCTCACAGTAGCAGAGCCTAACATAATCATGGCTTTCCAAGCTCTGCATACTTAGGAAAAAGCCTGAATTGTGAAAATTGGCAATGCTGAAGGCTGCAGGGGATAAAACATAAGAGCAACAGAACCGTGTGCTGTAGACCCTTGCGGGATAACTCACCTGAGGATGCAGGCATTTGCTTCATGAGGAGAAGCAGCTGGTTCAGAAGGGCAGGAAAGGATGGGAAATGAGAAAGGACTTCTTAGAGCAGATACTACATTTTCATAGGACACCATTCCAGAGGTTTTAGTGCAGAGAAATCTTTGGGTCTGCTAAAAAGTAAATGCTCAGTGCACTGCAAATTTCGCTGGCAGTATATTGGAATTATTAGGCAGAATCCTTTGCTTTCAGTTGAACTGCTTGCTAATAAAAAATGGAGGTAGCAAGCTGAATGAACTCTGCCCTGAAGTACATCCTCTGTGGCAGTTAAACACACATTTGGGTGCTTTGCTGAATTTGGAAGCAGTGGTTAGTGGGTGGTATTTTGTTTCTCACTGGGCTCAGTAACACGTCAAGAGATTGGTTGCTCCGCATTGCTCCGGCTGCTGATTGTGGTGGGTTCTGCCATTGGGAAAGGTAGCATGTGCTTGACTCCAAGCCACTTATGTCATCCCCCAAAGACTTTTATTGACATTAAGAGACAGAGGAAAACATCAATCGGCCATGATATAATCCACTTACTGAAAAGCATCTCTTGGAACAGTCTAATAGTAGTCCTGGTAATAAAATCCTAAGAATCTCCTGTTGCACAATTTTCTTTACCTACTTTTTAAATAGCATTAAATCCAACTTTTTTGTTATACCCGTCTTCAGTAAAATTCCTTATACGAAATGGATTGCTTTATGCAGGCAACTTTTAAGAGCACTGTAGTCTAGTTAAAAATGTAAATTACTTCTGTAATAGAATAACACATCAGCTAAGGAAAAAGAGGGAATACTGAAATGCTAAGGGAGTATTTCATGCAGACCCCCATCAAAGTACAGTCCAAGTAGCATCTGGAAAGATTGGTAGGGTTGGGATACCTGGCAAAGTTGGGAAAAGGAACCTTTTTAAGAAGAAAGGGGAAAGAGAGAGTTCTTGGTGGGGCCCAGAAAAACTCACTTTTGCATCGCTGTGATCTCTGTCCAAGCTTTTCTTCCAGGATTTAGGCAGCTGTCACTGACTTTTGTTTGTGAAAACAGGTTGTCAAGTGACAGGAACCTTTTACGCTTGTGCCCCTCCTGAGTCCCAGACTCCTGGAATCCCGATTGAGCCAAGCATAAGGTCTGGTGAAGCCCTCGCCCTGTCAGGTAGGTAAGGTCTGTAATGCCCTGGGCTTTCTGGGGAGCTTGATAAGAGAGCCCCACTTCTGACTTGCCCTAGCACCGTCTCTTCTTTCTGATGACAAGAAAAAAAGAAGAAGAAAAAAACCCCTCTTTAATGAATGAATTAGGTGTGTGGTCTTAAGCCTCTGTTTTCCAGGGTACTTTAGCCCCAGTTCCAAGGGATGGAGGTGGTTAAAGTTAGTGGAAGTGCTTCGCAGGCTCACGGTGCTAGTGCTGGGTTGCTTTGATAAGTCTCCAAATCGGGTCTTCCCAGGGGAGTTTGGAAATTTTGGGGTGGGGTCAGTGACCTTTAGCTCTGTTTTTCATTAGGGAGGAACCCTCACAAAAATTGGTGTTGCTTGGGTACCTTGCTGTGCTCCTGCTGGTGTCATCTGGCTTTGCTCTGCCTCATTATTCCTGGTGAAAGAAAGGCATTCAGGAAAGAAAAGGGAAGATATTTCAGCCAGGTCTGCAGACATCTGGATGCTGGCAGAATAACTCAGGGAAAGGGTGTGGGAATGTGCTTTTCACAGAAATAATGGATAAACGTATAATGTGACGCTCAGCAGGTTCCTTGGGCGGGATTGTTCTCCTGAATCAGGGTCTGTATGTGTGTATATATAGGTGTGTTTGTGTATATGCATATATACAAACATATATTGTACACACACACATATATTTTGTGTGTAGGTGTGTGTGTATATATATGTATGTATATATGTGCGTATATGTGTATATTCAGTGCTGTGTGAGTTCTTAGGGGTGAGCCAAGTTGACCAAACGGCCCTTTGAAAGTAAGGCTGGGGATCTGGGATCCAGCCCTGTTGGAGCGGGAGCCAGCAGTCGCTTCTCGTCAGGTAGCTGGGTGCAAGTTTGCAGGTCCCCTGTGCAGAAGCTTCTTTTATGCAAAATCTGGGGAGAAGCAGAGCTACTTCCTGATTAAGGCTGAGGAAGTGTACTGAGCCGGGGGAGTCATTCTGATGTGAACTTGGAAAATGTGACAACTTTTCATGTGTGCGCTTTTCCTTTTGAATAGAAATGTGAAGTCTGCGGGATGTTAGTTCCTACCAAATTTTCACATCAGCAGCCCGTCTAATATGCTGAGAGAGCATTAATGCTATCGTGCCCCCAAAATTTTAGTATTTATATTCTTTATATGATTTTTGCTAATCTGAGCTTCTGGGTGGTGGTGACCTCCAGGCTCAGAAATCTCATGCAGACTTGTCTCCTGTCCTCAGTGCAGATCTGAAATATAAAACATTCATACTAACGTATCACAATGATTTTTTTTTTTCTTCTTCTTATAGATTGTCGACTCCACATCTGCTTATATTACCGTGAAATACTGGTAAAGGAGGTGACAACTTCTAGTCCTGAAGGTTGTAGGATATCCCATGGCCAAAGTTATGAGGTCAGCAGCCTGGACCAAGTTATCTTCCCTTATCCAGAGGATAATGGCCAGAGGAAGAACATAGAAAAGCTACTGAACCATCTGGAACGAGGAGTAATATTGTGGATGGCACCTGATGGCCTCTATGCTAAGAGACTTTGCCAAAGCAGAATCTACTGGGATGGGCCTCTGGCGCTGTGCAGTGACCGACCCAACAAGCTGGAGCGGGACCAAACATGCAAGCTCTTTGACACTCAGCAGTTCTTAGCAGGTAATTCCCACTATGGCTTTGATCTTGTTTCTGGAGGTGTCACCTGGTCACTCTCCACATCAGCTTCACAAGAGTGCTCTTCTCGCGTTATCTGATGAATTACAGTTAGAATAGCCGCTCACTTCTGGGCAAGCACAGTCAAGGGGTAGCTGACTCCTGAATAATCCCGTTGAATCCTGCTCTCTGTGCACATGCAAATGCCTCTGCACAAACCAGCTCCTAGGAGTGAACTGATGCTCAGCTAGTGGCACTCAGAACCCCCGCTTCTCTTTAAGAAGCGTAAGGAGGAACCTAACCAAATAGTCTCTCCACAAACTGAGTGACAGAGGAAAGTGGATCCTGATCTTGGATCTGCTAATGTAAGTCCTGGGGTAGGTCTGTGGTCTGCACTCGCGCTGCTCTTAGCTTGACCCAGAGTGAGCCTGAGGTCTTGCTCAGAGTATACAAATACTAACATGAAATCCAGCAGAAAACCTCTTCTGTCTCTGCCAGTGTTTGAAGGGTATCTTGGGGTAAAAAGGATTTCACAAGCTCTGGAGTTCCTAAGCGCAGAGGTGCATTACCTCTCCAGAGCTCCGTGGGAGGGTCTGGTTTTGCACAGGGCAGTACAGAGGGGGCAAGGGCATGCTTCGGGGCAGTGCCACCTCCTTCCAGCCCATGGAGGGAAGGGGCAGAGCCTCAGCCCCACTTCCCAGCACTTCTGAGCGGTTAGAGGGAGGAAAGCTGCCCACCCAGAAAAACTGGTGGGAGCCGGTCATTGTCCCAGAGGACAGCTCAGGTGGCAGGAGTACACATTGGTCCTTTTTTGAGTTGTGTAGCATCACTATAGGTGAACAGTGTGCCCGTGGTTTGGCGTGTTTTCCCATTAGAACAGGACGCCAGCACTGGCATGACTCTCTCAGGACAATTAATGCCTTGCAAAATTAAAAAAAAAACACCAAACCCAAACCAATAGCTTAAGCATACTTTATATTCCAGGTCTGATGCAGAATCCTAACAGAATGATGAAGCAAGAAGTGCATTTAAGGAGAAAAATCTCATATGGATGTGAGAATTGACAGTTAGAAAGGGGAATTTGAGGTCAGGGCATTGGCTAAGGTTTCAATCACATGCTAAGTTAAAGATGTATAATTCTGCCTCTGATGATGGTTTTGGAAATCCCTTTCCCTTTTCTCAGGTGGTTTTTTAGATGTACTCTGGGTTCTTCCAAACGGTTCACAGGACCTCTCCTTTTAGACACCTAACCCCAAAGATAAGCTCAAGCAATAGTTATTTTTTCCCCCTCCTAAATTACTTATGCACCAATGCCTGTGCAAACCCAAGCATGTGGTTGAAGTCACAGTCTGTGGTGTGTGCAAAGTGGGTTTTTGCATGTGCTGATGCTCAGCTGGGTTTGTCAGTGACTTGCCACAGGCGTATCACATCTGCGTGTACTGAGATCCCAGACTGCAGGCAAGCTTAGGGATTCCCCCTTAGAAACTGGGCTGTCCTTGGGAAGAGAGGCAGGAGATCTCTACCAGGAGAGGAAATCTTGAACAGCAGAGAAAGGGGTAGATGCAGAACTGCTACTGACTGCAGCTATCAGGACCCTGTTGAGGGGCTGGACCCTGCTATGCAGACTGCACTGGAGCATCAAGGCCTGCGTTGAGCAGCCTGTACTGTTGGGCAAGCTCAAATGGCAATAAACCAGCAGCCAGGTGGAAGGTCTCTGGGGAGCACTGCGTAATCAGTGCGGTAAATCAGCGGAGAATAGGAGGACAGAGGAAGAGAATTTGGGAGTGTGAAGGTGGCAACCAGAGGAGGGTTGGCTTGGCAGAAGGAGGGGCGGCTGATGCTAGAGCAGCAGGAGATGGGGAAGGCTTGGGGAGGGATGTGGGGAGCCCTGCGGTGTTGGAGAAGGCGTTTGAGCCTGGAAAGGGAGACGGAGAGAGTGGAGGGTTTTGCACAAGGCTGACCTCAAGCCCCGATTATCCTGGGGGGGGGGGGGGGGGGGGGGGGCAGAAGGGGCTTTCTTCTCCAGATCTGTGCCAGGGGCACTCCCACAGGTGTTCAGGATTTGGAGAATTGCTGAGGCCAAGTAAAACAGGGAAAGAGGAGGATGGAAGAAGTTCCCTGTTAGCGGTATGGTTGGACTGGCCTTGGGTGGATCAACCTGCCCTGTCCCGTGGCAGCACAGAGGGAAGCAGGGTCCCATGGAAAATATCTCATCTCTGCTGGCATAGCTCCAGAAAGTTCACAGCACTTTTAGGGGGGCTTGGGGGAGACTTTACTTTTATAACTGACCCTCCCAGTATGACCGGTAGTCCCAAGCCAGAGTTGGAATGCTGTTGTGGTTGTCATTGAATTCACACCATAGTCTGAAAAGCTTGCAGTTACAGTAGAAATGGCAGGGGTGTATTTTGGGAAAAGATGCATTTGTCATGCCAAGTTGAAAGACTCTCCTTTCCCTGTCTAGCAGGCGGCGCTTCATTATAAGACATTGGCTTTAATATTAATTTCAACTTTTTGCAGAAAGTGTGAACATAGTTATAAATTAAAATGAAATCTTTACCAATCATCTGTGTAGAAATACTCTACACATAACGCAGACTTTAACAAGGATATTGCATTAGATGGAATTTTCTCTTTTCTGGAAGGAAATGCAGCATCTAAAATACAACATAGTGATTTTGGTCCGAGTGGAAGTCTCTTATAAAGGCCACCCCTGCTATCTTTCATAGGGGACACTTTGACTATTGGAATAATTATATAATTTGACCTTTTCCCTTTGTGCAAAGGTGTGGGTTAGTGAAGAGGGTGCAGGAGCACAGAAGACACAGGCTCTTTTGCTGGCTCAGTGCGTGGCTTAAATAAGGTCCTTCATCATTCCTTGCCTCCCCGACCCTGACTAGGCACAGTGATGACAATGGCTCCACGACTGTGTGTAGCTGAGCCTGAACGTTGTGTCTGGCAGTACTTGGAGTCTCTGGCTCTACTGAGCCATTGGTTTCAGTGCTGCTGTTGGGTGTCCACTTAAGTGGGTCCCAGCTACCACCAGCGTCTGCTCCAGGAGGTTCTGCTGCCGAAGCCCAACAGAAATACTAATTCGAAGGCATCCCATTTTTTCTACATGTGGAATGACTTGTGAGGCAAAGCAAATAGAAAAAAATGTGTTGTTATAACTAGCTCCCACTGATCTGTGGGAAAGTTTCCAAACTCAATATCTTCTCCTTTTCTCTTGTCTTTTTCCTGACCTGTCTCATCCTCCCCTAGAGTTAATTTGTCTTCTCCCACTGTGCTGCAGGGTCATCCATTTGGAGCTCAGCCATCCACAAAGTCTTTCTTACTGGTCTGTACTGGTTTTGGCTGGGATAGAGTTATTTTATTCATAGCAGCCTGTGTGGTGCTATTTTGGATTCGTGATCAAACCAGTGCTGAAGGCACAGGGATGTTTTAGCTAATGCCATACAGCGCTTGCACAGTGTCAGGGCTCTCACGCTGCCCCCACAGCCAGTTGGCTGGGCTGGACAAGAGGTTGGGAGGGGACACAACCAGGACAGCTGACCCAAGCTGACCAAAGGGATATTCCATACCATGCGGCCTCATGGTCAGCAGTAAAACTTGCAGGGAGAGGGTTTGCCAGAGGTTGCTGTTGCTTGGGGACTGGCTGGACATCAGTCAGCTGGTGGTGAGCAATTGCTTTTTCTGTCACTTATTTTCCGTTCCTTTCCTTTGTCTTTTTTTCTTTTTACCTATAAAACCGTCTTTATCTCAACCTACAAATTTTCTCACTTTTTCCCTTCTGATTTTGTCCCCCGTCCTGGTGGTGGGGGTGGGTGAGCGGCTGTGTGGTGCTTGCCTGCCTGCTGGGGTTAACCCACATCGTGGCCCTTTCTCTCTTCCCAGAGCTGCAAGCCTTTGCTCACCATGGACGTCCGCTGCCGAGATACCAGGTCGCTCTCTGCTTTGGGGAGGAATTTCCAGATCCACAGAGGCAGAGGAAACTAATTACAGCCCATGTAAGTAGGACTTCTGCCTTACCTAAAAGAAACATATTCCTTGGAGGATGTGAATCTGCCAGTCAGGCCTTTCTACCTCATGTGGGTTGTGAGGGAGGTAATAAATCTTGGAATACGCAGCACTATCAAGACTAGAGCTGAATCCCCAGATCTGCCAAGGACTGACTGGTAGCCCTCAGTGGGGTGGAACACTGATTCCCCTCCCTGCAGAGCATAAGTGCCATCTGTGATCCCTCGCAAATCCCTTCACAACCCAAAGCCGAAAGGTACCCTGGAAGAGCTGGGCTGTGTTGGTACTGCCAGCCCGGTGGTGCAGCTCCTTGGGCTGCCAGGCCAGACGTGGTGTTTTCACAACCGCTGCACCTGGAGGTGCCCCAGAACCCCAGCCTGCCTCTCAGGGACCTCAGCCCCTACCGGCATGCAGGGACTGCCTGTGCAGCTTCAGGGTTCAGGCAGGCTCATGGGCTGACTGACCACAGTTCGCACACACTCAAAGCTCGTGTTTCGGGATGCTATCTGGGAGAGGGTGATGACAGAGACTGAGACCAGGTACTTTCTAAATTGGCTGTATTGGCCCATAAAACCACAAGAGAGGTGATAATGCACACGTTAGCGGCAGGGCTTAGCTTATGGCATCCTTGTGAAGGAAACTGTCATCTCTTCATTTTTGAAAGCCCCTGCAGTAGCAGCATGGGTCCCAAGTCAGGCTTTTGTTGTAAGCCATGGCCACCTCTTGGCTGCCTGGCTTTTGTACCACTCACTGCTGCTTAGTGAGTCTCTGGGGTGGAAGCTGGGAAGCTCATCCCGATCCATCCCAAGCTATGCAATGGCTGGTTAGAGGTAGCTGTCCACCCCTGTCTCTCCTTAAACTCTTTTCCATCCCTGTTACGGCTTTCCATCCATACCTCCTTTCTAGCAACCCCTCTCCAGCCCCCTTCTCCATTTCCTGTTCTGGCAGCTTCTCTATGAGCCTGTACCTCCTGATTTTTCCAGAGCTTTGCTTCCCCCTTAGCAGTTGCTCCTCAACCTGCTCAACGCCTCGGGCTGTCTCGGCTTGTGGACTCACGGTGGAGCTCCACCATCCCACCGAACAGCTGTGGCCCCCCTGCCCCGCTGCTTTCCTGTCTCCCCCATGGTGAGACAGGAGGTGCTCAGCTGCCTGTGAATGCCAACGAGGGGTAGGGAAAGGAGGTTGGTGGGCCTGCTCCAAGGCAGCGATCCCTTCTGGCTCTCTCCCTTCCCAGAAGCAGGATCCACAGACTGTTTATTTTTCCTCCAAAATGATGCCCATGTCTTAACACGGAGGGGCTGGCTGATCAGCAGGAGAGGATTGTGGAGAAGAGTTGTCCAACCTGTCCATCCCCCAAGGGTGAAGAGAGCTTCAGGTGTTTGTTCTCAATGTGCAACTTAAATATTTGCAGTCAGAGCCCAAAGCCTGAGGGGGAGTGGTGGTTTCTGAAGAGACAGAAGTGAAGGCAGCGTTAAATCACACAGATCCCTCGTGGTGGTTGAACAGATTCCTCATCAGAGCTTGAATGAGCAGAAATGAGAGTATCCTTGGTGTTAGATTGAAGTCTAATTTCAAACACAGTCATTTGGCAATGTATCTCAGTCTGCCTAGGGCTCCAGCATTTCAGGTTAAGTCCGTAAAGTACTTTACAACGCAGATGAGACTTTCAGTGCTTTGTGTGTGCATTTGAGCACATGGAGTGGCCGCAGACATGTGTGGTCCGTAAGCATCACCCACAGCCAGGGGCTGGCAAGGGACCGCAGTGGCTAATGCATCACTGGGGTCACTGGTATGTGCCCTTCTAAAAGAAGGCCGTGGAGGTAAGGAGTGTGTGCAAGGCACTCGGCAGCAGAACAGGCAAGGTCTAGCTTAAAACAGAGATTAGTGAGACCACTGAAACCCTTTTCCCATTCTGGTAAGCAGAACTGTTTTGTTCTGCCATGTTTTTAGCTTAAACCCACCATAAATAACTAAGACAAGGAGCATGAAATTTTGTCACATGTCTGATTAACATTTTGTCTGTTCTTAAGGTTGAACCAATGTTTGCCAGGCAGCTGTATTACTTTGCTCAGCAAAACAGTGGACATCTTCTGAGAGGCTATGATTTACCAGAACTTGTGACTAGTCCAGAGGATTATCACAGATCTATTCGCCATTCCTCTATTCAAGAATAAGATCTTCAGAAAGAGTGTTTTTAAGGCACTGCAAAGATTATGCAGAGTGAAGGGACAGATCTGGGTCACAATTTGGAGATCCACATCACAGCTGGACGTGTTCAGGCGTTCAACGATAGGAAAGTGAACGGGGACAACCATATTGTATGATACAAATGATGGGTCTTCAATGTTTGGATGCTACATCCTGCATAGGTTCCACTGTCGCTGAGAATAACTCAAAACTGACAAAATGATTGCTATGTTTACGTTTGCTTAATGTTCTTGTTGGGTTTTGAGGACTGATTCTTACAGAAGACTTAAATCCAGAGTTTACACTGTTACATTTGCAGGGCTATTTATTTTGGATTACTGATCTCAGGGAAGGTACATAAATTTGTGGTGTTCCCAATTTGAAACTAGCTACTATAGGTGGGTAGCAAACGTAGATGGTTTATTGAGAATAGCTAATACATGTAAGTGGTTATAAATTTAGATTTGTAAGTGTGATGCCTATATTCTTGTATAGAATATTTCAGTGTATTTTTTAAAAACAATGCAATTCTTCAGAGACATATTTTTTTAATGCCTGACTGACATTTGTCCTGACAATTTTGTTGCCACCACTGTTGTTACTGGATTAACTCCCTTAATAAGCAGTTTCTAAGGTGATGCATTTATGGTACTGTGTTAAGAAAAGTGACCATTCAGCTCGTATTACCTGTGGATTTAGTGGATTAACCACTAAAATTCTAGAGTCCCAAAGAGCAGGTTTAAAAATAAATTACTTTTTTTTATAATTGAAAGGTACTATGCATTATATATATATAATGCATTAGAATGAAGTTGGCAGACCTTGAAAATAGCACAGAAATGGTCCTGCTAGCCCTTTTTTGATGTCACAAAAATGAGCCAGGTTAAAATAGCCACCACCTCTGACTTCTACAGAGCCAGCTCTGCTCTTCATGTGCACTTGCAGCTTTCTCCCAGTGGTACTGAAACAAATGTGAAGGGAGAGTTGAAGGAGAGCAGCATTTGGCTTCCTATATTAAGACAGTCAAATATTTGTTTTACCATTTGTTTTCAAAAATTTTACAGAAGTATAATTTGATGCAGTTTGCAGCTTTTAATGATAGGTTGCCGTTACAAATTCAAAGAGAAGAGGTCTGTTGAGTATGCATGTCAGTGAAATTTCCTTGCTGGTGAGCAGACTGCGTGATCGTAGTAGCTTTAACTCCAGGACACAGTCTCCCTGTGCTTAACAGACCTACTTCACTTGACGTTTTAAATGAGGAAGAAAAACCGGTACTTGGTCTGGCAGCAGACTTGTGTTCTAGGGACTTTGAGTTTATACATCTTAAAGATGCATACTCTTTTGGGATATATTATCCCCCTCCTTCTCCACAGTGCCAAGCGGAATTAACAGATCATTTTTACTTTGTTACTTGAAGTGTTTTTCCTGGCTTAAAGATTTTCATAGGGGAGACCTCTTTCTTAGGCATTAGAAGCACTGCTCTAGGTGACCCTCAGAGCTTCTGCATATGCTTTTGGCCTGTGCATACATTTTACTGAAAGCGAACTTTTGTGTTCAAACTGAACTGGTACAATACAAATATTTGATGTGGTTTTCACTTTTTTCTAGTGGTTGTTGCTTCATATGCTCATTGCTTCAGCTCACATATTAGAATAAAGTCCTTATTCCCTACCAACTCGATTCATCTGTGTTGTTTTCAGTAGCGGGGCAGATCTAATGCGTGCGGATGTGCACTGTGAACCTGGGCAGCACTGCTGGCTAAGTCTATGGGGAACTGTGTTCTAAGCCAGAAGTGCAGAGTAAGGTCGAAAGGTAAGGATTTTTGCTTACAAAAATGTCTGTGATGCTAGCTACAGTTAGTAGAAAAAGGGAAAACAGGCAGGTTGCCCTTTTGTGGTTGGTTTCCTGGACCACAGATGATGCAGCAGAGCCCTGCAGCTGGGGATCTGGTGCTGCCACACACTTGAGGGCTCTGCCCCTGCCCCTCCAGGCCCTCCAGGGCTGGGGACCGGGCTGGTGCCCCCCCTGCCCAGCACAACCCTCGGGGACCCTCCAACCCATTGCCTGCTGCTTGCTGGGCTGGCAGCTGGAGCTGGAGGTGGTGGTTACTGGTTGCTGTAGTTGCCAGAGTGCTTTCAAGTGAGAAATGCAGGGAAAAGGTGAAAAGGAGGGTGACAAGTGAACTAGAATAGTGAAGTTAAGAATAGGAGTGAATTTGGTAGTCAGGAGCTGTGAAGAGGGAGGGAGGAGAGTACTGTCTGTGTTCTGGCCAAACACAAATTGCTTCATTTGAATGCACAGAGATGCAGGTGAAAGGCTAACTTTAACCAAGGAAAGCTGTTGGGTTATTTCTTTTGGAGGGATGAGGCAGGGGGAAGAGTGGAAGGAAAATCAAGCTGGAGGGATGAGGCAGGGGGAAGAGTGGAAGGAAAATCAAGCTGTTGATTTGTATCCTAAATTATTTTGCAAGTGAGGCCTTTAAAGCTGCATTGGACTTTTGTGGCCATCTCTTACTGTTCAAAACAGCTAATGGATACATAAAGTGGAAAAAAAAAAAGCAAACAAGAAAAACCCTGAAAACATTTTCTCCTTTTAGTATCTTTTTTTACAGTCACTACGTGAAAGCATTTGAAGTACTTCCTACCTCTCTTAACTTCTGTTTATAGTTTCTGAGGTCTACTTCCTTCCTGTTATGATTTCGGTGGCGTTATAAATGACACGCTTTACTCCCATCAACATTGAAGACCTAGCTCGTGTTTTTTCAAATGATTTCAGCGTGCCATTTGTGTCAGTATCGGTTTCTCTGATTTTAATATGGCCACACTTAAAATTGTTTCTTGAAAGTGTTTCGCGCCAGAGCTCTGCAGCTGAAGTACTTATATTCAAAATTCAGTTCTGCTAAGTGGTTTTGCCCATTGCTGTGAACTATATTAGCCTTAAAGGAATTGCAGGTTAACCAGAAACGAGAAGATACATTTTAAGCTGAAATACAGTGTAACAGGGTTTGTGGAAAAAACACAGGATTCACGTGAAAACCCCTGTGGCCTTTTAGGCGGGCATATGCATGCTGTTTACATCAGCATTTGTCAGCAGCGTGGAGGTGGGGAAACACCACTTTTAGCAAAGAGCTTTCAGGAAAAAGTAAAGCATTTTCTCTTGCATGCTCTCAGGTCACTGTCTGTGTATACTTGTAGAGGGGGTGGGGGGAGAGAAAGAGTACTTAGAAAAAAAAAACACAACCAGATAGTTCAAAACAATCATATCTCCTTTTCCAGGCAGAACTAGATGTCAAATTTAGCTGAAAATGGATGGCAGGATTTTAAAGATTGCCAGGGTGTGTTTTATCTGAAATCTGATCTGGCTAGTAAGAGGCTAAGAGTTATTTATTTGCAATCAAATGCTTGAGAGTTTAGTCGGCTCCAAAGAGGAGTCGGCATGTCCCTGTGACTTGGAGCAGTTAGGAAGCAGTTGGTGTGCAGCTCAGTCGAGCACTTGGCTTGCAAGTGTGTAGCCAGGCACACACATCCTGGTGTATCCCATATATATATATATATATATATATATATATATATATATATGTGTATATAACCACCCTGCCAGGATGCAGCAGATATAACCACCTTGCATCTCAGCAGGGTGGTTCTATCCGCTGCATCCCACAACCAGCTCCACTGCTGCACTACAGGTACCAGCTGCCCGAGTGCCAGCAAAATGCTCAGTGCCTTGACCCTGCTGAAATGGCAGTCTAGGAGACGCTAACTTAGGAGTCTCAAAATAACAGTCCTTGAACTGTAGACATCAAATAACTGATTAACCTGCAGATTGGATGGGTTGCTGTTGCCCTTCTGGCAACCGACAAGAGGGTAAGGCAATCACCTGTGCTCAAGTGGCAGCTGAAAAACAGACCAGATGCCTTGGTTCTGGGCTTGGATTTATCTTTCTTTCCAATTTGCACTAGCCGAGTCTGACCTGAAAGCTGATGTCCGAGTGGCTCTGTGCAGGGTGGTGCTTTGCAAAAAGGCAATAGTCAAGGAAGGGTAGAGCCTTGTCCCTATTTTCAGCTCTTAAGAGAGGAGTAGCTTCATGCCCTGGAAACAATGGTGATGAAACACAGGACTGCATTTTGCAAATGCATTTTTATTGTTTCCTCGGTGCTGGTGCAGCTGCCTCATTCATCTTTGCAGGCTGGCTGGCAGTCTCCTGCCCCTCCAGTTACAGTGCTGCTGGCTGAGGCCAGGCATGGGACTGTGCGCTGGACACTTCTTTGAAATCGGTCTCCCAGGTGTTGGCTGCTGCTTCCTGCTCCCTTCAAAAGATGGGTCATGAATTATGCACAAATTTTGCCTCTCAAGCTAAGAGAGCAGACAGATTTAGGTGGCTTCTTTTCACAAACCACAGGTGATGTGTGTCCTGGGAAGTGGTTTCATCCTTGACCCTTGGGCTTGGTCCGTTTTGGTTTCAAGACCCAACTTCTGCATTCTTGCTCTAGAAGTGTCTGAGATCCAAAAACTTGTGGATTCCAGTTGGTCTGGCTACTCACCCCAGCTTTTAATCCCTTTCCTGGCCAGGCAGAAATGTTGTCTGTGTAGTATCAATGAAACCACCTACTAGAGGAAGTGCTGCGGATGTCCACGTGAACTTGGTGAGGTTCGAGCAGGTGATAATTGCATCTTAGTAACTGAAATACACTTGCCAAGCTCTCAGCTCTATCAGTAGTAGGGCAATGTGTTCATCACCATGTGCATGAAATGCATTTCATCGCATGCTCACCATGTTGTCCACCTTGCACGTTCTCCCTTCCTGAAGAGCAAATGTTGAAATCTGGATCAAGCAGCTAAAGGAATGCCCTGATTTCTTCAGCTCTGCAAGATGCAGAATCTCTCTCCAGGCCGGGGATGGCCAGCGCAGCGCAGGCAAGAGGTCAGACACTTTCAGGTGCAAGCACTTCTGCAGTTTGTCTCCAAAATGCATTAGCCTCTCTCTGTTTGTGGGTAAGTCCTACTCCTATATCAGGGCACTGTTTATCTCATGTAGCCTTAGCCTTCTCCTCCTGGTCTACCAGCCTTGGTACGTAGTCATGAAGAAATTTTCTTCTTTACTGGTGGTTGCAGCCATCTGGTAATGTGCATTGCCAAATACCTTGTTGTGGGTCTAGCTAACACTGTTGGCTCACTCTTGGGTCTTTTCTCAATCTTCCTCTACACTGATAGCAAGATCTAAAGGCAGGCAGTGCGTCTTACTATTTGCAAAGTGCCAGGCATGATGGGGCACCACCCTGAAAGACGAGCCTCTAGACAACACCACAATTCCTGTAGTTATGAGTAGGATGTTCTTGGGTCTTTCCACTTGTGATTCTCACCCTAGAAAATGCTCAGCAGAATGCAGAAATGCTCACCCATGAAATGCTAAGTAATGTAATTGTAGCAATCATTTATGCTAGGTTTTCCTATAGGAAGCTGGTGTGCAGCTTCTTTCAGCCCTAGTCACCACATTCAAATTACTTTTTGTTGGGGAGGTGATTGAATCAATTGTTTCTCACGCTACTGTTACAGCCATTCATAATTCTCTCGTAAAAGCAAAGGCTGAGCATTTCCAGTTTCTAGCACAGAGCATCTAGCTTCAGATAAAATCACTTTTAGAGCGAGATGCCCTACCTTTTTCCTTTCTCCTGGGTTTCATAATTTTTATATCCTCAGAAACTAAAGTTACAGGTCAGGTCTAGTTACATCTCCAATAACTTATTTTCATTTCCTTTTTTCACACATGATCAGGAGGTTTAGCCCTCTTCATGACTGTCCCCTCCCACAGAAAAAACCCATGTGAGGAGTAGTGAGAGAGAAAGACTTCAAAAACAGGGTGAGTGACCTCATCATGTATCTACTGTAGAAACGTCAGTCTCCAAGAAATAGGAAAGGTCAGAGCTGTTTAGAGCAAGGGGTTTTTCACAACACAGCTGAAAAACCCAGACCGGGTCTGAAGAATTTATGCTATCCTCATGCCTTATCTCATCTTTTCCCAAAATATTTGGACACCCTCCATCCAAAGGAGTTGCTGCTGTGTGATTTTTAACACAGGTTACCATCCTGAAGCACTGGTCATGGCAGCTTTCACCAGGCTTGGACTTTCCGAGAGAAAATGGTGAAACAAATGACTTGTTTGCATGGGAGTAGTGCAAAATCACTTTTTACTTTGAAACGAAACACTTTTTTTTTTTTTTTCCTCCAGAGCTTCTCCTAGCCCCAGTATAACCAAATCCTGGAAGTTTTCATTGCACCACCTTAATAATTTTATTATTTAGACTAATTAGCCTGGGTGGTCGCTGGGCTTGGTGCAGCAGAAGGGGGAGAGATGGACAAGCCTTCTCCATGACGGGGTGGCAGGAAGGTGGAGGAGCTGTGAGCTGCGTCCCAGGCACTGTGGGCTGGGGAGAGGTTTGCCTGGCATCCCTGGGCGCGGATCCAGGTCATACCCGCACACAAGACGGTGACGGCTTGAAGGATGACTCTGAAGTCTCACTTTCCTTTAAAACCATCATTCTGCAAATAAAATGGCTTACCTATAATCCCCACACAGATACAGGCACTGTTTAAATATAGCAAGCATTGATGTCTATCTGTAAATTACAAGGAAATGAATAAATCGAGGTGACATAAACCGCAAAAAGGAAGTTTGAAATCAGCCTGGAGCTGTGATAGGTCAGCTCCTGCCGAGGGACCATGCTGAGCCTTCATCATCCACTACGGCAGTGACACAGCCACCGAACCCAACCCCCCCCAGCTGCTCCCCGCTGGCTCCCCTGCACGCTTAACCCACGTGGGGATCTGTCCCACGTCTGGCGGTCTAGACCTGTGTGGTGGGGGCATCTGTGCTCACGCAAAAGCTGCAGGCACCCCGGGCACCCGGGATCCCTGCCGCGGGGCGGGGACGGCACAGTGTTTTCTGGAAACCAGTGAGCTCATTTCTGGGAGATGGTGGTGGTGGGTTCTTCAGTGCACAGGGTGGGGTGCAAAGAGGATTAATGCAGGAAGTTGGGGGGAAAGGTTTTCTTTTTTTTCTTTTTTCTTTTCTTTTTTTTTTTTCTACATCTAAAGCACAGTTCCTACACCACTTACCATCCTGCAGCCTGCTAGGTGCAGATACTTGCAAGGTTATTTGGCTTGGCTTCATTTATTATTATGAAGACTGATTATTTTTTTTATTCTTTGCAAAGTTCATATTAAAGCTAGAATGATTAAGTAAAACATGAAGGTTTTTCATACAGTACGTGTATGTGTGCGCATGTGCGGCTAGTAGGCCACCCTCACCCTCTAAAATGATTTTTTACACATTTGGCCAGGTTCATTCCCACGTGAGTTAGGAAAAGGGTGCTAATCGTACCCTAGAAGTTTTATAAAAATACTGAGCTGGGAAGAGGAGAGAAAGAAAGATCAAGTGAGCCCATGCAAAAGGGCATTTGCTGCAGGCTTTTGACACATATTAGGCACTTAAGTTTTTAGACTTCACCTGGGGAGGAGTGTCCATTGATGCCTTGTGCCTTATTAAAGCCTGGCGACTGCATTGCAGGACATGGGCAGCCAATTGTGCTGCTCCAGAAGTCCATCTTTCTTGCGAGGTCTTACAGAAAACAAACCACACTCTCCAAAGGCCCCAATAAACCCATTTCTCCTCCTTTCACATGTTTGGTGTTCCCAGGATGACGACTAGCTCTGGTACCAACAAACCCTTCCCCTGGTCGCCAGCTTAGGGAGGTGGGCTGGACTTCTGGCAGGGGAAGGTGAGGGCTGATGTGCAGCCTCTCCAGCACACCCCTGCGGATGGACTGGTACTGAAATTATTCTTGCAGGATGCAAGGATTATCAGCATTGCTCTTTACCATACCGGCCAAACTGCATCTTCCCCAGGAAAAACTCTCCATCTTCAGATGGATGAGGCAGAGCAGAGTGGCTGCAGGCATGGACCCAGTGGATGCAAGGAGCAGGTGTGGAGGACAGCTGGCTGAGGACAGTTCAGTTGCCAGGTTTAGCTGGGGATTATTAAGGCCATTTAGGCCCTAGATGCTGCTAAGGTGAATTAGATTTGCTTTTCACAAGGGAAGGGGCAGGCAGATCTGGAGTGGAGAAGTGGGTTTTGGCCAGGAGAAGTCAGCTGTTTCTCAGAAATAAGGTGGCATGTGCAGATGTGGAGAAAGGCATGGAAAAAATAAAAATCAATGCATAAAGACAGTCTTCCCACTCCACCTCCCCCACCAAAAAAAGGAAGAGAGAAACTAAAACTGGCCGGAAAAAGAGGAGGGCAGGTACAAGCTGCTGCTTGTGGCTGCATAGGGAAAGTCAGTTATGGGGTGAGGGGAATGGGAGCTGTGACAGGGTCAAGAAGAGGTCTGCAAGCGGTGAGGGAGGGACACCATAGAGTGGGCCAGGAGCAAGCCTGGAGGCCACCCCAGGGGAGGATGGAGGAGGGGATAGGGAGAGAAAGGGCTCTCCAAGGGACGGTGGTGGCTTTAGCCATGGGGGAAGGCAGCAGTGGAGCTGCTAAGTGGAGGTGTAAGTGGAGGGCAAGGGAGAGTCTGAGGAATACGGTGCAGTGGGTCATGCTTGGAATAGGGGAAGAAACTTGGGCAAGAGGTTGGAAGGATGAAAGGGGCAGAAAGCAGCATAGCACAGCAAGAGGAATGTTCCAGCCACTGGTTGTCTGGCAAGCAGGAGGAAGGGAGGCCAGGGAAGAGGATGGTGATGGTCAGAAATAAGGAGCTGGTTGTGTTTAGAGGAGTCAGTGCTGTGTGGCTAGGTCTGGAGGAGCTGGAGGAGAGGGTTATTGGAAGGTCTTGCCAGGAGGGTTTCACCCACACTGGGAGAATGGGAAAAAGCAGATCTTGAACTGGGATATAGCTAAACAGAATGGACCCAGTTCTAGAGAGAGAAAAGCAGTAGGTGTAAAGCTGTTGGAGAGGTCCTGAAAGAATTTAGCTGTGCAGAGGTGCAAGGGGAGGCTGAAAACAGCAGCAAAGCCATGACCATACAGCTGAGGTCACAGCAAGGCCAGGCAGAGGGACAAGAAGATGATGCTGAGGGAGAGAAGGTGGTGGCCATATGAAAGGAACTGAGAGCCCAGAGATCAGATAAGGAGCAGTGAGCAGCCTGAAGAACATTTTTAAGAGGAGCAAAAGTTAACAAGTGGTCCTGGTGTGGTGAAGACTTAGTGAAAGTGGGATGTTGAATAATTCCTCAGTTCCTCAACAGTGTCAAGCGAGTCTCCTTTGGCTTCAGGTAAACATCTCCTCGCAGCCACCCACACGCTCCTGCTCCTGCCCAGCTCTCTCCAGCTCCATGTTCAGAGGGAGAAAGCAAAGGGTATTACTCTTGGAACAAAACCAGCAATTCCTGCTCAGTCCACCAGGGAAACTCATCAAGACTGCAAAGGGTTTAATGGGCCAGAAAGGCTGATTTTCAGTAGTGAATAGTCTAATCAATCATTAATTTTATCACCAGTGATGCAAAGGTACTAGCTGCCATTGCTAGTCAACACTTTTTTGATTTCTGGGAAATGCCAGCTCCTTGGACCAGCAATGCCATGACCATACTCCCAGCAGAAGGCATTGATGTAAGCTGCATGGGTGCAAGGAAGCGCATGCACCCAGCACGCATGGGATTGCTTTGAACCAGCTGATCCAGCAGAAATGATCCTTCCCTTTCCACGAGCAGGCAGCCAACCCTGCACATTGAGCCATCTCCACCTCCCCTCGAGACCCTTGCAGCTGCTCTGTGGGCTGGGGGAACCACCACTCTTCTCCTCCATCCCATGGGTGGAGGGGAGAGGCCAAATGCACTGGGCAAAGGGCATCTACACAACGCTTGAGGAGGTTTCATGCTGATGGCAGTACCTGTAAAACCTGTCCAAGATCACAGCCCCTGTGTTTTGGGTCTTGTACAAGCATGGGGCAAGGTCTTCTGCCTGGTAAGCGGGAAGGTTATCCTGCCCTCAGTGTGTGTGGGGAAACACTTGGCAAGGTTTGCCAAGGGGCAGATAAATGTTTATGGTAGGTTGAGAGTAAACCCACGATTAAAGGCTATCCAAAGCCATCCTTCCACCCCTGAAACAGTCCTGTGTTTGTATGTAAGAACTTAATTAGATCTGCTTTTAAACACGCTGGAAGCAGGTGAGTTCTAAGATAGATACACAAAGCAAACGTGCACATTTCACATTTCTTATGCTGAAGGTTAAAACAAGGCTTTTTTTTTCCCCTCTGTGGAGTATCATGAACTGTGTTCACTCATGTTAATGATGGCAGTAACAACAACAGCAATAAGCAGTATTTTAGTGGAAACTGAGGTGTTGGTGAAATTCTTATAGTTTGAGAAGCTGGAGTGGGGCAGGGCTGGGGGATGGGGAGGCTTGAAATCCTGATTCCACTGATTCTGTGGGCTGAGACTTCACCCCAGGTAGTAAAGTCTGAGTTTTTGAAAAACAGAGACGACTTTGGTTATTTGGGAGCAGGTCTGTGATATTACGTAACTGCTGAGGACATCCCATGAACCTCACAGGCGCCTCTGTTTTGATGGCCAATTTGGAACCAAAGCGAGTGATGTGGTGGAAATAATTATCTCACCGTCTGATTTAGTCACTCTGGCAAGGTGTCTGCAGAACGTAGCTGCTTTGTATAGGATAACAAAAAAGCAATGGGCTGGCTAATTCAATTAAAAGCGAATAGTTACAGCCTAGGCACTGACAGCATGTGGGAGGAAGTGGTGTTGTTTCCACTGTGACTGGCAGTGAGCTACTAGCAAAAACAAGGTGGTTTGAGGAACGCTTGCGTGTTAATGGCATTTCCCTGTTCTGTTTGTCAAGCAAAGGTGGGAATATAGAGTCAGAATTTACTTGAATTGATTCTTTTACAAGAAAAGATGAGGGGCCTCCATGGGAACGATGCTGCAGTGCCGCGGGGCACAGACAGCGCCCTGAGCTTGCCTGAAAAGCACGCGGTGGTGCGGCGGGTACTCAGACGAAGTCTCTGTGGGTGAAACAGAAAAAATATTATCGCCACGCACAGGGTAGGCTGGAGATGGTAGTTTGTGTGCTGGGAGTGCAGAGTTGCTCTCTTTCTCCGTGCTGTGGTAGGGCTCCCACCGCCTGCTGCCAGCTGGTGCCCCGTACCTAGAAGCAGGCTGCCTGTGCCACGGCTGATTCACTCCAGGCTTGTGGCAGTTGTCGGCCCCCGTGGCAGCCACAGGCTCAGCCGTCTGGCTGCAGCGTCGGGCTGAAGTGTTTCCAGAAGTGAATCAGACTCTGCCTGATGGCCGTATCAAACGTGGTAATCCAAAAGTGTGTAATAACACCTTCCACTGTCTCTGCCTCTCTGCGTATTCATCTTTCCCCCATTATTAAGCTAAAAAGGCCACCTGCAATGGTGCTGGGCGCTCTGCTGGACAGCCTATAGGATGTTAATTTCCTTCTGATCACCTCAGGTGAGTTTGCATAAGGAGAAACACTTCTTTATCAAAACTCACTTTAAAAGAAAATGGTCTGTAGATAATTAGTTCCAGCCTTTCAGCGGCTTAGTCTTTCAGCGAACATCTCAAGAGAGTTCCTGGGCTCTGCCCGCCACCCGCGGGAGCGTGGCAGTGAGCGCGGCTGGCAGCCCTTGCCCATCACCGGGACATGCAGTATTGCCGGCGTGGCCCCCACCCATGGGCTGGCTCCTCCTTCCCGGCCGGCCGGGAGGGAGCACGGCAGGTACCTCCAGTTTGGTAGGAGCATGGCTCGATGACACATGGAGGTGTGTGACAGCGATGGAGGGGAACATGATTTGCATGGGAGGGAGCACTCCACGGTGGCCTGAAGACTGAGCCTTCCTCACCGCTCACCTGCAGCAAATGGCAGGTAGCAAGCCCCCTGCCCCTTGGGTCCCTGGCGGAGCAGCGTGCTGGGGAGTCGGGGCTGTAGCTGTCTCTGCTATGTGTCTGCAGAGAACTGAGTAAGTGTGTGCAGAAGAGGAGGCAGGAGCTTCTCGGCACAGAAATTTGGCCTGTATTTGATGAGGCGCCAGCTGACAAGTACACGATGCCTCTTGCACTGGAGCAGGGATCCCTCTGCGGCCCTGCGCTCCTATTTACAGCTCCTACCCTAGTTTGGAAACTACCACCCTGACTGGTATCACACTCCTTCCTTACTGTGAGTCAGGCTCAGCCTCCTTAAATAGGTCTTGTTTCTCCTCAAATGCACAACAGTGAAAATAAAATAAATACATAGATTCTTCCCCTCCTACCCCAGCTAATATATTTTGGCAATTTAAACAGAGGGGAGATGCTCCGGACTCACCTCTGTCATTTCAAAGATGAATACAGTGGCATAAATCTGGAAAAGCTCAGCCTTGAACTGGCATCACGTCTGGCCTCCCCTCTGCCCATCCTGATCTTCCCATAATGGTTTTGGTGACTTTTTGTCTGTGTCTTGGTTCAAATTAGACTACAAACTCTTTGGTACAGTGCATGTGCATCCCTCTATCACTAAGCACCATGAACCGACAGGCCCAGCTGGGAGCTATGTACGGTGTGATGCTACAAGGACTGGCCACACCAGGAGAACACGGCAGGGTGTATGTAACAAATGCAGTCAAGAACTAGCATTGCTATAGCGTGATCTGCTGGAAATTAACAGTCATACACTTGCTGCCACACCGTACAGCACAGCCCTCCCAGGCTTGCTGGGTGTCTTGGAAGACAGAGGCAGGAAGCATGTCCTGCAACAACCTGTGGGATAGTCCTACCAGCTGTGGAATCATCTCCAGGAAAACAGTGAGAGGAGAGGCAGTGTCTCCTGTGCAGTCAGGGATGCCTTAATACCCCTGAAATGGGTGTCCAAATCACTTGAGGGGTTTTCATATTAAAAAATATCATAACCCAAGGATGTGCCCAAAGCAAAGTTAGCAAGAGCGATGCATGTGACCATGTGATGCATGGTGTCTTACTGCACAGCTCCAGGGCTTTTCAGTCCTGTGCGCTCAGACCATGTCCACAGCTGATGGTATCAGGCATCCTGGTTGTCTGAAATGGTTGTCATTCTCACCCCTGGAAAGGCAGCTCCTGCTGCTCTGTAATGGGGCTTGCATGAGGTGAGCATCACTGGGGAGGGACTAGGATGCTTCACTTCCCCCTGTAGCTGTTGTGAACCAGCCATACAGAGACAGCAGCTACTTGACACATTTACTTACATAAAAAAGCTGTTCCTTTTGTTCTGTGGTTGGCGTCAGGAACTTCACACCAGTGACTTTTTTTTTAAAAAAGTTGTTTTCTCTTACCCGGTTTGAATGGGACTACCTCCTGCTCTCCCCTCCTTCTACCCCCATTGTAGGAGAATGAAGGCAGTGGGTTGATTGACATTGATAATATGCAGCTGTGGCCTTGCTTCGAAGGCGGTGGGTTGATTGACATGGACGATGTGCAGCTGTAGCTTGTTCCTGCAAAGTGGTTAAATAGCCCTGAGGCGCATGGGAGAGGAGGTCCTGGATGAAGGAGAAGCAGCAAAGGAAAATTCCAGTGTGGCCTGGCCTCTGGAGGGTGGAGAAACAGCATGGACGGTAGTATCTGACTAATGGTAAAGCCTTTTGCAGCTTGCTAGCTTGCTTGTGCTGCAACAATTGGTGCCCTGTATGAGGCAAACTGATTTGGACTCAAACTGCAACACCCCACCATCTGTTTATTCTCATTGCTCCTGCCTCGCTGTAATTCAGCCCTACTGGCTGCGGAGGGATGGGGCTCAGGCAGGGAGGCAGGCAACATGCCTTACTGGTGGCCACTTTTTTGCAGGAGTTGCCTTGCTGCTGCCTGCACTGGCTTGACTTTGTGTTGTGTCTCACACAGTCAGGAAAACAAACTTCCCGGTGTTTACATAGCCCTGTGCCATGTTAAACCCCTCTCCAGCCTGGCAAGAGGTGAGAAGCCCTTGTCCTGGGTGATGGGAATGTCCCTGGCCCCAAGCTCCCCAGCACCTCGCAGCTCTGTGGCCTGAGCCATGCTTGTGGCAGCAGCATCGTTAATAGGAATGGAGCTGCATCCGTGTGGGAGAATGTTTGTATTTTTTCATTCTTGGGGCTTTTTGGTGTTGTGTTTTGTTCCCCCCCCCCCCCCCCCCGCAGTCACAGGTTTGTCTGCTTTGCCTCTGCTTGTCAATAAGTCAGGGCTGCTGGACAATAAGAATTCTGTTTTGCAGAGGAAGCAGTGAGTTCTGTGACATTTAAGGCTTGGGATTTTGTTGTTTTTTTAAATCAGTGAGGGGTGGGAGGAAAGCAAAATTTCATTAAGATTTTTCCTGGGGAAAGAAACCTCCAAGAAACAAGGGAAAATAAAATAAATAACAATCAAACAGCAGTCACGCAAAAAGCTTGGGCAGTACTTTGCACCAGTGGGGAAACTGGGAACTGGGATGCAAGTGCTGGCCCAGCCCAGGCACATGCCCACTCTGGTGTGGATGCCTGTGCCCTGCGTGGGTGCAGGTGGCTTAGCAGAGCAGACAGCTCTGTCCCTAGAGGATGGCTGCTTGTGGCCAAGGCTGAGGAAGGGAGGCTTGAACTTGATGGAGGAGAGGCTCAGTGGTGGGGAGGATGCCCCTTCACCACTGCCAAGAGCAGCGATTTTGAGGCTCAGCCCCCCTGGCGGCATCCCTGCTGCCTGGGGTGGTGCTCTGAGGAGCACCCGGCTGGAGGGGCACCTCGCTGGGAGCCAGGATCGGCCCTGCATGGCTCAGCAGGAGCGTGGTTGTGGGTCGTGAGGCAGGGGCCACGGGGAAAACTGTGCCTTGCAAGCCAGCAGCTCCTGGCAGCCCTGCAGCAGGCGTGCGTGGAAGCGCAGGGGTCTGAGCTGGCTCAGGGGTTGTGTGTGCATCACCCAGCTCTTTCTAAAAACAAAGGCTTACTCAGAAACAGAACCGAGGTGCTACTTGCTTTTACTCCAGCTCTTTTACAAGTAGTCCCCATTTCTCCTGATTTTACTTCAGCAGTCACTATATGAATTGCAGCTCCGAAGCGGTGGGGAGGGGGAGGGCAGTGGGGATAAATGAGCGCTGCTGGCCAGGCTGGAGCTGCTGGCTTGCTGCTGGACGTGGGGAGTTCCCTCTGCAGCAGCTGTGTCGGAGAGCAGCCTTCAGCCACCAGGCAGCTGTTGGTGTGTGTGTGGGGCTAATGTTACCTTAAATGAAACCGGTGTCTCTTTTCCCCTGGGGAATTGGCATTTTTCATTAGTGTTTTCCTTCCTGATGTTAGTTTTGCAGCTTGATTATGCTGCTTTGAAATTTTATTTTAAAAAAAGAAAGAAAAAAACCTAAGAGCTTTGTTTCCCTGCATTGTAGGATGACACAGAGCTTTTGCAATACATGCTTGGATTAGCCTCCAGCCTTTTCAAGGGAGGTGCCTGGTGCCACCTCCAAGACGCACCTTAGCTCAAAATCCACATTTAAAGGGAAGGAAAGAGCAATGGTGTACCTTCAGGCATCTTGAGGTTGGAGGCAGCAGCAGGTTGCTTTCAGTTTGCAAGCAGCTCAGAAGATCACCAGCCCCATCAACCAAATGCCTTGAGGAGCTGCAGCATTCCTGCTGCCCTTTCCCCAGCACTGCTCAGGAGGTGCTGCATTTAGTTCATGGATTCCCAAACTGACGAATCAAGGTCTCTGCTTATGACAGCAATTCAAAACACATAAATAGGAGGCCAATTTCTCTCTTGGCATTTTTACAAAACTATGGCAATGTAAACAGATTCATAACAGCCAGAAAGATCACTGGAGCAGCCTGAAGTATTTTTCTAGAAAAGATTCACATAGGCATGAGGTTTTGGCCCACATTGTTATAAGCAGAGATAAACAGAAACGGCTCTTTTTAAACACTAAAGCTGCTCTACTCCAAGTTGGGGAATTTAAAAGTGAGGGACATATTTCTATATTGGTCACTTTAAAGAATCAACCTGATTTTTTCTTTTTCTAGTGGTACAGCATAACTTCTGAAAAAGCATCAGTGAAGGTGAGCCTGAGGCTGTCAAACATGAACTTTCAGGCATTTGGGTGCTCGGTTTTTGTTAATGCTCTCCTCTGCTTTACTGTCTAGACACCAAACCAAATGAGGTTACCTGGTGCAGTAGGCTCTAATAAGGGACATTTCTTGTCCCCAAAAGCTTCCTGTCTAAATCAAAGGGGCAAGCGGCAGGAGAATGGAAGTGCTACTAACTAGATCCTTCCTCCACTGCCACCTTTGGAAAAATGATACAAAGAAGGGGTTGATAACAAAAAGATCAAGGGTTTAGTAATTAAAAAAAAAAAAAAGACTCAATGCAAGGGCAGAAATTTTTGAATAGTCATATGTCTAGAAGTGTTGGAGATCACACCAGGGACCCCTTCATGTCTTAGGCACCAGACCTGCATCTTCCCTGGGTACTGAGGGCTGCTGTAACCAGCCCTCCAGGTGCCCAGCCCCAGGCAACGCCCTGTGAGCCCACAACCTCAGATACTACCCTTTCCTGGGTAGTGGTGTCCTAGCTGGCACTGAAGGGAACATTTTCAGGAGCAGATCCTGCTGCTGCTCCCTGCTTGTCCACGCTCATGGGCAGCTGAGAAAGGAAGGATCAGGCACGCATGTAGCCGCAGGCAGGGCTAGCGGGATGCTTTTCTAGCCCTGCGTTGACAGCTGAGGTCTTGACAGAGCATACAGAATTGTGGGGTTGGTGGGGAGCTTAGAGGGCCGCTTTACAATCTGAGCCTGTCACCTGGGCTCTGAGGTGCTGGCTGGACCGGTGATGGGATGGTGCCTAGCAGTTGTGTGGTGGCAGTGAGAACATAGGTGTAGGCTTGGGGTTCTCTTAGAACTTGCTTTTGAATGGACCAAGCAACTTGCTAGTGGTCAGAGTGGAAAACCAGCAGCTAAACTGGGAATTAAAGCAAGCTCCCCTGCATTCTTTCAGCTCCATAAGAAGAAGGTTTCTCCACCATGCCTTGGAGAGATGGGCCCACAGGAAAGGACCAGGATCATGGTGGTAATGAAAATAGACCTATTTAAAGTAAAACCAACCAACCCAAACCCCCAACAACTTTTTTTTTTTTGAGCAATTGCATCCATTATTCAAATTACAAAGGAAAGTCCAGAATTCTGGACAAGGATTGGGGCTGACTAGAGGAATTAACCATCTCCTCCTGGTGGTAGTACCTCGGTGGGTGCAAAAGAGACAGCTGGAGAATGCAGCTGCAGCACATGAAACTTCTCTCTGTCAAGCTAGGAAAGAAGAGCAGAGATAAGGGATCATATTGGTATAGGTCTCAGTACAGGAAGGACTCATGGCCCATGATGGAGAGCTGCTGGTCAACACTGTGGCTCTGAAGTGGTGGGTGTTCAGCTTGTCAGAAAATCCACTCTTTATTTACAACCTCACTCATCATTTACAAGCCCACCTCTTTACAAGCCTGTTGATGAAAGTACCTTGCCTTGAACTCTCGTAGGAAGTCTCTCCAATCACAGAAGTTTCAGATTGCTTATTTGCCTTGGGTTTGGTTTTTTTTTTTCTTATTTGGCACTTTGCATTTTATTATGCAGTCAGAGGAGAAAATGATGGAGGCTACGTGGGAAAGAGTTAAGAAATATCAGCATTGGGCTTTTCTGTGTGGTTCCCTTAGCTTAAGGAGACAGAAGTGGAAGGGAGAGAGCAAATTCAAGCAATTAGATGTGGTTACATTATATTGGACCCTTTGGCTGTAGCCTGCTGCTTCGGCTCACAGAAGTATTCTCAGTTGCTGTCCTTGTGATTAGTCCTCACTCAGTGTGTCCCTCACATGCTCCAGGCACTTGCTCCTTCACTGCTTTCCCCAGCCCACGACCACCATCCTTAAGGCACAATTTCTCCCTCTGTCTTTCATCCCTAGCACCCTAAGCCATGCGTGCCCTCCCCTCCAGCTCCTTCTGCTTTGCCATGGGCACTGCCGGGGCTCAGGCTGCTGCTGCCTGGCGCCGTCTGGGCTTGCAGCAGTGGGACCTTCCTCCAGCCAGGACTCCAAAAGGACAAAGCCCCTCAGGGCTACAACACCAAGTTTCACTTACTTGGGTCGGATTTGAGGTCAGATGCAGACCTCTGGGTGCTCACACAGAGCCATGAGATTGGAATAAAGCTAGGGAGGATTCTTTTTTAGCTGTCCAGCTTTAGCAAGCGCTTGTGAGCAAGATGATTTATCTCTTCAGAGGCTTAAACTTGGCAAAATTTGGATGGAGGTTTTTCCCAGGCAAGCAGCACATTCCTGACACACAAGCCAAAATCCTGCCACATTTCAAGTCCTTTTTCCAAAGCCTGGGGGCATGAAGAAAAGGTCACCAAATTTCTTGAAACATGGGGGGGGGGGGGGGGGAAAGAAAGAACATATTTTCTTCCAGCTAAACAATCAGCAACCACTTAGAATTTCCAGGCAGAGAAAATATACTGGGGAAGACTCCAACCTAGGATATTTTAGCCCAAACAACTGTCATTTGACAAAATTACAAGCAACTGTAATTAGGAAGCAACAGGCAACTGCTGGATTTGCTGGTGCCCCATTAAAACATGTTTTTGACATTTTTCAAAGAATGAAAGCTGCTGTGCAGGTGTATTTGCTATAGCTGGGAAGAAGTAGCACTCCACTTTTCTTTTCCCCCACCTCCTTTTTTTCTGAATGAAAGTGTTTTACAAATGAAAAATGAGGTTTCCTGAAATGAAGGGCTGCCTTTTATTCTGAGCTGGCTTCCATGAAATGTATTTGAGAGTTTCTTGTCCTTATCTCTTGACTTGCTGCAGGGTGACAAGCGACCATCCTGCCCAGGTCACCTTTGCTGAGCGAGTAGCTGGGCTGGGCAGAGTCCTGCGGACCTGCTGGGGCATCTGAGGAGGTTTTGAGCAGTCCCAGGAAAAGGCTTGCCACGCTCTTTGTTGCCTGCCCCCACATTCAGAGTCCAGCCCCATGTATCTCTGCTTCTCCTCCTCGGGGCCCGCAGGGTGCCCTGGGACGCACAGGATGCAGGAGGGCTGCCTGCCCATCACACTGTGGGGTTGCAATCCCGGCCGGCACACCCTCCTGCTGATGTCCGGGCTTGGCTTCCTGGGCAGCATCACCCGCCCCACCTGGGCACCAAAAGTTCGGTTTCCCCAAGCTGGAGCAGGGAAGGTGTCTCTGGACTGCGCACCAGGGATGACCTGCACTTGCCCTGGGGACTACTGACTAATTTGCTCTCCCTCACGCTTTCTGACTCACCTCCATCCCTTTCCTCTGGGTCTTTTCTCTCTCTCTTTCTCTTCAATAATCTCCCTTTGTGTCCTAGTCCCTCTTCTCCCCTTCATTGGTACTTCCTGGAGCACGACTGGGAAGGGTGGGAAGCAGTAAGGATGTGCAACAACTCCCATCCCCATGGAATGAGAATGCACAAGTGCTTCCAAAACCACAGCCTGACCTGCACAGGGCCTAGGGGCAAATACAGAGAGAGGAAGCATCAGGTGTGTGTTGGAGACCATGGGCCAAGGCTGCTGCAGCTTTAACTGGGAACAGCTGATGCACGAGGGGATGCTCTGGCATGGGAACAGCAGCACCCCAGTATGCTTAGTAGTACTCAGACATACAGTGAGCACCAAAGCTGTCCCCCACAAGAAAAAAAGCAAATGTATATGCTAAACTGTTATACGCAGTCCTTTGCATAGGCTAGGATAATAGTCTAAATGGCATGTGAGCACAGGAGAAAAAACTTGTGATGTTCACTTTCTCTCCAGTGTTAACCCATGGACTCACTGCCACAGAGTATTGCTGAGGCAATAGCTCCACAGAAAAAGTAAAAGCCTGGTAAGTCCATAGTGCTGATGGGAAAAGCTCAGCAGCACAGCAGAGGAAAAAATATCTTGATGTAATCTTGTGCAGATGTTAAGAACTGCAGGGATGCTGCAGTGACATTTCCCACTGGGTAGGCAGGAAGGGCAGTCTGTCTCTCCTAAAACTACAGCGCTTATTCCTCCTCATGCTGAGGAAGGCATCATGCTTTTTAGAGCAGTCCTAGACCAAGTTTTCATCCTGTGGGGCAAACATCAAAGCAAAAGTGCATGTTTGTGTCTGTGAGCAGGTGTAGATCTACCAGGGGACAGGTCTAAGGAAACTGAGCCTTTGTTCACCCCTATCTCCTGCCAGTGTCGCTGCCACTGCACATCATCTTCTATCCCAGGGTCAAAATGGCACAATTTCTTATGTCACAGAACATCTTGTAAAACACATTCCCTTTTGCCAGAGAAAATTTTTGTTATGCTGAAGTTAAGACTGAAACAATATATTGGTGAGAAGTGGATTTTTTTAAAAAAGAAAAGACATTGGCACTGCAAAATCCCCCTCAAGTAATTCCCCCCTCCAATAAATCAAATACATAAACAACCCCTTCCCAATGGAAGTCCAAGCAAACCAAACTAAACTGAAAACAAATGAAACCCAAACCGCAAAAGGACCAACCAGCCCTAAAACTCTGAGAAAAGGACAGCCATTGGGTTTGGGTGGAACATGGTGAATTGAGTAGATGAAAACCCAAACAAAACACAGATATGGGAAATGGGGGGAAAAAATCCCAACAAGATGAAGAAAAGAAGGAAATAAATCCCTGGGGCATCATTCCAAAAAGCCTAAAATTTTGTGGTGTGGCAAGTCACTTCAGATGATACTCCACCAGCCCCATGCAGCTTTGTTCTCCTCCCTGCTCTCTGCAGCGTGATAAAAGCACAGGAAGGATGTTCAATGGCAGATTGGTCATCAGCCACTTTCAAAGGGGAGTCATTTAGTGAGATTCACTCATACTTGTATAAGCCAAAACAAAAAAAAAAAAAAAAAAGAACAACACTGGTAAAGCAACCAGACTGATGTTGCAACCAGAGTTCATCTTGGACCCGGGTGATGGGAAAAACGCTCTATTATAGAGAATGTAACATTATGAATATTGATAACACCTCCCAATAAGCCTCAAACTTCTATTTCCAGATGAGTGTTTACAACCACGTGGTCAGTCAGGGCTGACCATATCGTGTACAAGTCTGATTATTACAGCCCTAGTGCTGTATAGGTTTTACTTTTCTTTAAATATAGGTGGGTATGGGGGGAGCTTTTGACTCATCCTTCATTTCTGTAGCACACCGAAGTTGTCATGCTTAGAGCAAAATCTGTGAGCTGTTCAACACAAAGTGGTCAACCTGATGAAAATGGTCCCCAGAAAGGCTGAACCATTTTTAACAGTGAACGTTTATCACTTGCTGTCCTCGGTAAAAGCTAGCTAGTCAGACTTAAGGTCATAGGAGGCAGAGACAACCCACAGTGTTTCTTCAGTTATTTGAGTGATATGCCGCTCCCAGAAAAGCTGAGAAGTTGAAGCCTGGGTGATTTTTCATTCATGAGAACTGGGGGTGGGGTGTGTGTGGGGTGGGTTGTTTGCTTTGGGGGGGTCTTTCTTTCTTTCTTTCTTTCTTTCTCTTTCTTCTTTCTTTCATTCATCTTCCTTTCTCATCCTTTCTTTTTCTTTATTCTCTTTCTCTCTTTCATCGTTCTTTCTCTTTCTTCTTTCTTTCATCTTTCTTTCTCTTTCTTCTCTTCTTTTTCTTTCTCTCTTTCTTTCTTTTCCTTTCTTTTCTCTCTCTTTCTTTCTCTTTTTTCTTTCTCTCTTTCTCTTTCTTTCTCTCTCTTTATCTTTTCCTTTCTTTTCTTTCTTTCTTTCTTTCTTTCTTTTTCTTTTTTTCTTTCCTTCCTTCCTTCTTTTTTTCCTTCTTTCTTTCCTCCTTTCTTTTCTTCTCTCTCTTTCTCCCCTTTTAAACCCACCTTGCAGATAAAACCTGACACGATTCAGGGCTGGCAGGAAGCCTTGGAGGCTGGGTGCGGTCTGCTGGGTAGAGCAGAGGCCCAGGGCTTTGCATATCTCACTTCCATCCCTGCCGCTGGCACTGACTCACCGGCTGGCTGGGGGTGAGTCACCTCCCCACTCCCCACCTCTGGGGACACCACGGCC
This sequence comes from Falco punctatus, assembly GCF_963210335.1. Lineage (NCBI taxonomy): Eukaryota > Metazoa > Chordata > Aves > Falconiformes > Falconidae > Falco > Falco punctatus. Next base: position 92,302,050 of record NC_137582.1, on the reverse strand, counting down.
TACCTGGTGGGACAGTTCTGCTGTTTCAGTTAGCTAGTGTCAGGCATGTGATTTTGGGACTACTAAAGCTGATGGGCGGTGTTTGTTGGCTTTCACAGGTTCTGGGGCTTATCCCTGCAAAACGCACTACCAGTCAGAGATCAAAGGCCCAGGGTGCAACTAGAAGCTGTGCTGGATTTGGAAATGGAGTTTTCAATATGCTCATGGATTGCACATGAGGGTATTGGTTGAGTTAAAGCAATGCTGCCTTCACTAAAGCGTCAAAGGCTTACCATGTGTTAGCCAACCAGAAGTACCATGACTTTGCTCAAGGACTTCCAGATTCAAGGACTTCTCTGCTCTGGCATCAATGCATGTGATCACAGGGGAAGCACCAAGGCTGATCTCATGTCAGGAGGTGAGCCCTGGGCACTTTGTTGACCTCAAGCAGGGATGCTCTCAGCCCATCCAGCTTTGGACCATATGTTCTGTGTCCCTTGTCCCTGCCCTCTTCCTTGCACCAGCCCTTGTGTTTTGGCAACCATCTGCTCAGCAATCTGATGCAAATGATGATGAATTAGAGGCAAAGGTGGAGGGCTGGGCCAGGGTTGTGATGCAGCAGTCTCACACTCCTCAGAGCCATGTGTTGTGTCCAACTTTGCAATGCCTCAGTCTCACAGCAGAATCCATTCCTAACACGTTAAGAAAAGCACCTTAACAAGGTGTCTCAAGAACACATAGCTGCTTGAAGATGCACCTACACAAGTTCTTAAGAGAAGTCAGAAGTTCATCCTTCAACATGCCTTAGCCACAACATTTCAGCAGTCTTCAAAACTGAAATGTAGGTCTTTCCCTGTCCCTAGCTCTCACTTGAGACAACTGAACACCACTTTGCTCCTGCTTTCAGACTAAAGAAATCTTGGATTCCTTCCTGCACAGCTTAAACCATGGGGATGGGGACTCCCTAACCCAGCACAACCTACAGCAGAGGAGCTATGACATGGCTGTGAAAGGCAAGGGAGGACACAAACCGAGACATCCACTGCCTGAGAGTATGCTCTGCCTAGGGTCTTGTCTTGAAGACCCAGACTGCAGCATGTTTGTGGGGGTCCTGCCTTGCAGAAGGGTACAGGAGTTCAGCTCTAGGGCTCCAGTTACATTTCAAGTGTAGCAGGATGTCTGTAGCTAACAGCAGTACTCAACTGCAGGCACCTGCCCCTGCAAATGTGACGGTAACTAGGTGGAATATAGGGATGTTGTCAGAGCATGCAGGGATGCAATGAGAATGGCTAAGGTCCATTTGGAATTAAATCTGGTGAGGGAAGACAAGAAGGGCTTCTTCAAATACATCAGTAGCAAAAGGAAGACTAGGGAAAATGCAGTCCTGCTGCTGAATGAGGTGGGTGCCTTGGTGACGAAGGATACAGAGAAAGTGAAGTTACTGAACGCCATCTTTGCTTCAGTCTTTACTGCTAAGGCTGGCCCTCAGGGTCTCCCAGACCCAAGAGAGAAAGCCTGGAGAAAGGAAGACTTTTCCTTGGTCAAGGCAGATCACATTAGAGATCACTTAAACAAACGTGACACCCACAAATGCATGGGCCCCGGTGGGATGCACCCCAGAGAGCTGAGGGAGCTGCAGATGTTACTGCTAAGCCACTCTGCATCATCTTGGAAAAGTCATGGAGGACAGGAGAGGTGCCTGAGGACTGGAGGAAAGCCAATGTCACTCCAGTCTCCAGAAAGGGCAAGAAGGAGGACCCAGGAAACTACAGGGGTGACGGAACAGCTCATCCTGGAGGTCATCTCTAAGCATGTGGAGGAAAAGAAGGTTAATCAGGAGCAGTCAACCTGGATTCGCCAAGGGGAAATCATGCCTGACCAGCCTAACAGCCTTCTGTGATGGAATGACTGGCTGGGTAGGTGAGGGGAGAGCGGTGGATGTTGCCTACCTTGACCTCAGCAAGGCTTTCGACGCTGTCTCCCGCACCTCCCTCACAGGTGGGCGCAGGCAGTGTGGGTTAGCTGAGGGACAGCGAGGTGGGCTGAGAACTGGCGGAATGGCGGAGCTCAGGGGGCTGTGCTCAGCGGTGCAGAGCCTGGCTGGAGGCCTGCAGCTCGCGGTGTTCCGCAGGGGTCCCTGCTGGGTCCGGTCCTGTCCAACTGACTCATCAGTGACCTGGAGGAAGGGGCAGAAGCGCCCTCAGCAAGTCGCTGACGATACAGAGCTGGGAGGAGCGGCTGATCCACCCGAAGGCTGCGCTGCCATTCAGCGAGGCCTGGGCAGGCCGGAGAGCTGGCGGAGAGGGACCTCATGGGGCTCAGCAAAGGCCAGCGCAGGGTCCTGCCCTGGGGAGGGACAGCCCCGCGCACCAGCACGGGCTGGGGCTGAGGGCTGGGAGGCAGCTCTGCGGGGAAGGACCTGGCAGTGCTGGTGGGCAGCCAGTTGCCCGTGGGCCAGCAGTGTGCCCTGGTGGCCAAGAAGGCCCACGGGACCCTGGGGTGCGTGAGGAGGAGCGTGGCCAGCAGGTCGAGGGAGGTGATCCTGCCCCTCTGCTCGGCCCTGCTGAGGCCGCACCTGGAGCGCTGGGTCCAGTGCTGGGCTCCCCAGTTCAGGGGAGACTGGGAACTGCTGGAGAGGGGCCAGCGGAGGGCCACGGCGATGGCGATGGTGAGGGGGCTGGAGCACCTCCCTGGTGAGGAAAGGCTGGGAGAGCTGGGCCTGCTCAGCCTGGAGAAGAGAAGCCTGAGAGGGGACCTTATCAATGTCTGCAAATACCTCAAGGGCGAGTGCCCAGAGGCCGGGGCCGGGCTCCTTTCAGTGGTGCCCAGCGACAGGGCACGGGGCAACGGGCACAAGCGGCAACACAGGGAGCTCCGTCTGAACGGGAGGGAAAACTTCTGCACCTTGAGGGTGCCGGAGCCCTGGGACAGGCTGCCCAGAGAGCCTGTGGGGTCTCCTGCTCTGGGGACATTCCAGACCCGCCTGGATGTGACTGTGCAGCCCTAGGAGACCCGGCTTCAGCAGGGGTTGGGTAGATGCTCTCCAGAGGTCCCTTCCAACCCCAACTGTTCTGTGATTCTGTGATTACAAGAGCTAGAAATCAGCTTTCTTATTTGACACCACACAAGTAATTGCCCCAGAAGGGTAACCTGGGCAATGCTACCGCACAAGGATAAAACGTGCCTGCGAGAGAGATTGTGCCTTCTTCAGAGACTGTACCAGGATTAGTCCAGTTGTGTTGCTGACCTTGGAAGTTTTGAAATGTAGAACAGATTTTATCCTTGTGAGACAGAAAATTTGCTGTTTTTTTATTTATTTAATTAGTTTTGTAGTGTTTTAATTATTACAGAGTCACCTCACTGTCTGAACTGTACCACCTTCTCCAGCTCTCCAGAACAGGTGGATGGAGATGTCTGAAGAGACATGGATGGAGATTCCCTTCCCTGCACAGGCTCTACTGAAGAGGGTTACAACAGGTGTCTACCAACATTTCTAGCTCAATGGTTCAGAGTTGTCTGGTCTCTATTAATTTATTTTCAAATCTATGTCTGCCTATATTTGTCAGGTTCTAAAAATAAGTAGCACTGTTAACATTTTGAATTTTAATTATCTACTGAATATCTAAAAAGATAAGCTGGAACGGGAAGCCCCTCTGCGAGCAGAAGTACAATCTAGTTAAATGAGTGAAATTTATCAGAAAAAATGAGTAATAAGCAGTGAGGAAGACTGTCTCACTTGCTAATTTTACTTTATAAATTATCTGATTTGACATTCTGTGCTAAAAATCTGCTTATGAACCAAGAAGAGCAAGGGACATACTCCACTTGGCTGAAGCAGAATCTGTGGCCACAAAAATTTTGCTGCATTAGCACTTCAGCATGAAACCCCCTGGCACTGAAATGAAGATTCTCGTGGTTTTTTTCTAGATCATTGTGTATCTAGAAATGGCTAGGTATGCTGGGTTTCAGGTCTGAGTCTACACAGAGCCTGCTGTCCTGGTTATCCGCAGTCACATCAGAACTGCACTAATTTCACCGCACAGGTATCATCAATGCACAGCAGTGCAAAGCAAAGTTGTCCTGCCCCCTACCTGCACCCCCAAGCCTATTTCAGGAATGAAGGAAAAGAGAATTCTTAATCCTTAACTTGTATTTAATGCTTTTTTAATGAGCTATATTGAGACTATCAGCTCATTTGATTTAGGCATTTTTGCCTGGGACTAGCAATGAACTTTTAATACTAAAGTTATTTCAGAAGAAAGAGGTGAAAGGGTGCCAAAATAGACTATAAAACTAAGCATGTGTTAATATCATCTGTTACAAATAAGGCTGGATTCCACTTTCCATTGTCTTACTCCTTTTTCCTCAAGTTGTTTAAATTTTCCAATTCAAAAGGAATTTGGCTGAAGATTTCCCTTACTTGGTCTTGACCTCAAGGAGGGCTGCTTGTAGAAGAGTTGTACAAAATCCATTACAAGCCTTAAACAGTGAAGGCATGAGGGAAAAGGAACACAGATGTCTTCTTGGATGTTCAGACTAGAATAAATTAGGTGCAATAAAGGAGCTCCCCAGCCCCTCTGATCCCCAAAATAAACTGCAGCAGACCTGTCAGTGCTGCTACTCCAAAAGCAGCAAGTTTCCCTCACTGTTCTGTGCAATGATGAATGTTGCAAACTGTGTCATTTCAGTTACTCACCAACACACATTATTTTGCAGTACTTCAAGGGTGCACTGATGACTCTCCAGATGAAAGCCCCCTTGGGCTGTGAAGTAATACTGAATGAAGTATATAATTTACATGATAAACACCTTGTTCTGAAAGAAATACACCATTTTGGACATGCTCTCTTAATGTCTTCATTAAAGACCAGCTTTTGGAGCTCTGAAGCTCCAACCGCACAAAGAGAAAGGGAGCTGAATTGCACGAATTCTTTAACCTCTGACAGCACTCTATAAAAACGGAACTTGAAAAAGGTGAAGACAGACATGGCTATCATGTTCCCTAAGGAAACTCTGTCTCTCTTATTCCCAGTTTTCCCTTTTATTTCATGCCAAAAAACCTCTACTAGGTACTGCAAAGTCAGAAAACAAGCTGTCAACCACATGAAGCCAAAATACCCATACCACGTAACGCAGCTTGCACAAAATTATTTTTGCCTACAATTCACCATCGAGCATTTTTTTTTTATGGCTTCCTTTAATGATGTTAAGAGAAACAACGTCACATGTTAACACTGCAGAAGCAGTCTTAACTCTGTGAACACCCTAATGTGTGCATACTTAACGCTAACATCTAATGCAGAACAGAAACACTGCTAAAGAGGACATAGCAGGTAAATTGAACCATCTCTTTAGCAGTATATGGACAGGATGGAATGTAATTAGGGATAAATATTCAAGCAGGATTTTTTGTTTGGTTGGGTTTTTTTCCTTGAACTGTAAAGCCACCAGTTTCCCTCCTAAAAATCTTACAAATTTACAAGTTACAATGAATTTTATTTTCTTTTTCTGGTTAAGGGTTGTCACCCGGCACTCCCCAAGGCGCGCTGCTAAGCCAGAAATGCCGAAAGACCAAAGGACGAAAGCCCTGTTTGAAGTCTATCCTCACGTTTAACAAATCCACAAATATTCCAACCTACCTGAAAGCCTGACTAATTCAAAACATATTTAATATCTTACCAGTTAAACAATGCACGTGCTGTTGCCTGTTTTCCCAGTGGTCAGAGCCTATCACTAACTCCTGACTGATGCTAACATGCTAAGTGCCATGCAGGAGCTACAATTCCTGACAGATATAGATTGCAGCTGTAATGTACCCCAGGGGTCCCTCATTCTGTCCCAGGATAAGATGCACCCAATCAACCAGACCCAGAGAGCTAAAGCTTTACCACGTTAAAAGACTCAAATCTGACTTCAGAGTCTTCAGCTTCAGCAGGAGCACTGAGATAATTTTTGCAGTTTTGATGTATTCTGATGAGGTTAAGGATCTTCTAATTTTCAGAAATATTATAGACTGAAAAGACCAAAACAGCAGCGTGTTTATAGTGTGTAAAACACATTAACCCCCTCATTGCTAATGAGTCCGGACACCTGTGTGCACACAAAGATCATTATTTGTATGCATTGACACAATCAATATTGTATCGATTAATATTCTCAGGAAAAACCACAGCGGTTCAAGAGTATTTTAGCAGGACAGGTCCGAAGAAGTTTGCTGGAGTTGACTTAAACATGGTCTGGCAGCAGGTTGGGAAGGATAAAGCCCCTGTGTGGTGTTGTCTCTGATGACTGTGCGTAACTATGGCAAAAGATTCATGATGTTTCCTTCTTCACAAGGCCAAAGCTGTGTCTAGAAAATGGCAATCTTCTACCTTCTCTTAGATTAGAAACAGAAAATGCCCATCACTACATTCAAAGTTAAAAAGCAGTTAAATTTGTGAATATTTTTATGATATTTATTAGGGCTTTGCCTAGCTAGATGCTAGATGTTTGCAGGAGAGGGACTTTCTGCCTGTCATTTAGCAGGCTTAGCAAAGAGCTTCATGAAATTCTTCTATCATCATCATTTTTTTAAAGCACTTACTGCCATTACACCTTCCTTTAGATCAAAAATCAATTCTTGTTCTTGTTTTTTCCAAACATATGTAAAAGTATTTTTAACTAAAGCAGAATCAGAATAAACAATAACTAGGTTTATCTTTTTTTAGCTCCATGCTCTCTGTACAGTATTACGCTAATTTTTATGGCTCTATTCTACCTCCATCTCTCTACTTACTAACACAGCCACAGAAACACGGTAGCACTTGAGAAATGTTTCCTTACTTCTGGATGGCAAAAGGCTGTCTAGGTAGAAAGAAAAATAAAAATCTCACCTTCAACATAAAGCACCCTCTTTTCAGGGAGATTCAGGAACTTTGGTGAAGGCTGGGAAGCTGGACGTACTTTTACAAGGCGACAGTCACACATTATTGCTGCAGCCGAAAGTGCCCCTACAAAGTGTCACTCTGCAGAGATTTCTCCTTTCCTTCACTGCCATATAGTGAAATTAAACTGGTTGGAGTCCTGGGTCTTTTTATGCAATTAGAGGAAGACGCAGGGGGTTTAGCCCACAGAACACAACATCCCAGACCCTCAAAAGACAGGCACGTGTGCAACATCTGAAGATCTTCTGAGCAAGTAGCAAGTAGTCTCATGTCTGTTCGTGTGCTTGAATTTCAGCACATGCATGAAACTTAGCAGGACTACGGCTCTTTTCATACTTTTAAACTCTCTAAGTGGCTTTTAAAAAGCTATAGGAAGGTGTTTAACTTTGACAATGACATACTACTAGCACATTTCATAAACATATTTTCTAAAGAATATCAATTTAAAAAAGAAACATTTTATGGATGAGAAGGGGCAGGATTTCTTCTTTGTTTTATGCTGTTTATATGATCTATTCATGAAGTTAACATCCAGACATATAATGAATTTTTCCCTATTCCCCTCCCCTCCCCCTTTTACTGGGGAATTTAAGAAATGAATTATAAAAAATACTCACAAATGAGCCACACACTCATTACACTGATACAGTACTTGCTTTGTATTACTTCTTTGCCTACCTCCTGAACTACTCATGACTATTCAAAATAGATGTTGAAAATACAGTAACAGGAGAATGCCTTAACATCTTGAGAGGCTGAATATCTCAACACAGCATATTACAACTGAATTTTTCTATAATTCTTTACCTACTTTTAGCAAGATATATTCTACAGTCTTGTTACTTCCTAATTTTTCTCTTAAATGAGAAAACAACATCCCCAGGTTTTTATTTGTGTCAATTTCTTTCCAGTCTGTATTTTTAGATTTTTCTAGAGGTTCAAAGTCCATGTAATAATTCACTTTGTTTTCTCTTGTACTGTTTTCAGCATTTACCTTTGCTTTAAATGTCAGAACCTTTCACTTCTGTTACTTTGATTTCCTTGCTGCCTCTCTTTTCTCTGCAAGCCCCAAATGATTGTGTATTTTGGTGTGGTCTCCCATCTTCTTCCACTTTTAAAACTCAGTGTATCTTTGAACAGGTTTGGGCTGTGTTTTGTTTTGTTTTGTTTGGGTTTTTTTTTCTGCAAAACCCACACGGACCACTTCTTGTTTTCTATAATTCTCTTTTCAGAGGAACTGCAGCCTGCTGTAGGCTGACTATGAAGTCTCAGCAGTCCCAACTCCTTCCACGCAAAGGGATTCCACAACATAGTGCTGCAGCATGATGCTCGCTGACTTCCTTAATTCCCCCAAGTGGATTTATTGAAATACAGTGCTCTGACTTAACCGTGAGCATTTACTTCATATTGGTTTGAATTCAAGTAACATTTTAGTCCCTTAGAGATTCTCTTGTCGGCTGTCAATGACATTTTCTGAAGTGTTACTTCAGAAAAGCATCTAAACACAAACACCTGACTTCAGGTTTTAAAGACAAGCAACAAGCTGTTGTAACAGAAGATGACTAAGAGAATAATATTAGAATAAAGAGATGCCTGAATATACATATTAATTCAGTACAGATGATAAAATGTTTTCGATACTTTGGGACATGTCTGATACAAATGTAGAAAATGTAGATTAGCAAAATATATAAAGAAACCACATTTCTTGGAAAGTGAGGAATTAAAGAAGAACTTATGACCATATTTCTCAATATTTTATTATTCCAAAGCAAAATCTTTAACAAGTTGAGCTAACTGGATGACTAGTTCAGTTAATACCAGCAGCTGAGACTATGACCAGCTTAGAATGGACAACATTTAACAGAACAACACTGCTCCAGGCATTTAACAATTCTCCCTGAAAGCCAACAATGACATATGAAACTTCACACTTCCATTCAACATGCTAATACTACTTACACATATTTTTTTTTTTTTTAAACGAGTAAATACATGTGCATCAAATTGTTTCTTCAGTTATTTCATGTTAAAAGGACTGTACATTGTATTTTTAAAGCATGTAAACTGAACTGGCAGAAGAAAATGCTGACATTAAAAAACCCTTTGAAAACTCTGCATTGTTTCTGAAAAGTCCCACTCCAAATGACTGTAAATACAGAAAGAATATGTTATTCCTGCATTATTTAAGTCATGATTTCAGTTATAAAATTAAACTTGCTCCTCACTTCCCAAAAGAAGACTACTTTCTATTAGTTGCTCTCTTGTTATAGCTTCCTGCAGATATTTTGTGATCTTGTATCAAGTCTGAAAATGAAAGTCAGTGTCAAATCTCCCCTGTTGGGAAAACGGTTCTTGATCTTTGTGTAACTACATCTTAATGGCGGCAAATCTGTTCTTTCCTCCTGAATCCCTATTCTTCTCCACACAAATTCAATAATTGGTGGTGAAAAATGGACTGACTAAAAAGAGGGAAGAGGAAGACAGTGGTAGTGAGCCTGTAAGAACGAGAAAAGATGAGTAAGAAGGAAGCAGCAAAACCAGTGACATATGGTGCTGCTCCTTATTTTTGACTATGCAAGAGGCTATTAACTATTCTACTCCTTAACACCAAAGAATATTTTACTTGATTTTTTTTTTTTAAATTTCTACTGATCTTATAAACTCAGAGCACTTTTCTGTTAACTGCCAGTGAAAGGAGAGCTTATTTCAAATGTGTAAGTTACCATCAATACTCCAACTGAAGGGAGAAACAAGAAGCAGGAACATGTTTAATTAAAAAAGAAGGAAGAAAATAAAACCTCCCAAGAAATCAAGACTTACAACCACCAAAACTGTAGATGATAACAACAAAAAAATGACAATTTTTAAATGCAAAGAAGCAGTGTCCTTCTCCATATTGTATCTGAACACTAATTAGCTGTATGTAGTAATGTTTATTAGATACTTCTCAACAGTTTATAGAAGTTGAGTCTTCCACTCACATCAGTATCACTAATTCTAGAAAGTAACAGATTGTTACACTGAAGAACAGGAGTAATACTCACATTTAAGGTGACATTTGTTAAAAACCCATTTCAATGTATTTTTAACAAATGAAACAGACTGCAGTATACCAATGAATATTTCTCCATGAACGTACAGCCAAAAAGAGTGTATGTAAACAAAATCTGCTTAAACCCCTCCACAGAATGAAACACAGTAGACAGAAAATCATTTTATCAAGGTATTTATGACCAGAAGTCTCACTCAGCAGAATACCCCATACCATTACTCTCTCAAAGAATTCTATCTCAAGTTTCTTGTTCAGTGAAATTCCTTTTGTTCTTTGGACACTTGAAAGGAATTAAGTACAGACAAGAGGGATGATGTTTAAGCACACTTGTCTTGAGTTGCCTGCATTGTGTTGTTGTCTATGTTTTCATCATTGCTGATGAAGAAGCTTGAAAACAGGTCAGCTGCAAGTGCATACTGCTTTTGAATTTGTTTAGTAACTCCTCAAGTAACCTGTAAAAGGAAAATAGTTACAACTTTGGCAGATTCTGAAAAGGTAACAATTACCAAAAATTCTGGCTATTCCGTCTGTGACTTCAAGTACATTCTCTGTTTAAATAAAAGGCCTAAAATTGGGTCTACTAAAATACATGAATATTATAGGTATTTAGAAGTGTACCAAATGTGTGAGGATGATCTGTGGCCAGAAGATGACTTAGCCACAGAGATTTTATCAGGGTGATAATATAGCCCTTTATATGGCTTTCCTTCCAGATAAAGATCATCATCTTGAGAGAAGTGTATTTGCAAAACAGTGGCAAAAGGACTGGTAGAGAGCATCATAACATACTTCTGTAATGAAAATCCCAACTGCCAGACTATGTACCACAAAACCATTATCCCTATCAAGACTATGGCTTTTTGTGTGTAGCTGAACTGTGAATTTTCTCAAACTTTGGAAGGTATTCATAGATTTCTCTTAAGTATCATGGCTGAAAGATCAGAGATGGTATGACTTTCAGAAGAAATACTAATTCACTGACAACTGTGTGTTTTTGTTCTTTATAGATAACAAACTACATCTGAGTTCATTTTGGAGCACAACGATGGTTTGTTTACACCTACATAGCTGCCAAGAAGGTACTTGGTGCAGTGGATAAAATTTATTATAATCCAGAAACTACAGGTGTAGGACTAAGCATGTTGATGGCTCTGTCATAGGGGATATTTATTGTAACAGTGGAGATGCATCATGAAGTTTTACGGTCTTGCCTGTGTGTTTTATTTTCCCTGTATTCTAGGGAAGAATATGTTCCCTGAACTTTTTGCTCTATTTCAGAAACAAGCTAGATAGGGCAGACATATATCACCTCAACTTTTTGGCAAGCTGTGATTATTTAGCAGCCAGTAAGATAAGAAATTATACTGTATGTTCAAAAACCCCAACAACAACAACAACAACTTGAACCACAAAAACTGTATCTGCTTCCTCAGCAAGTCCTCTGGAAGATGACTATGGCCACATTCATCATTTAGTATCACAGTAATGACTGTGAATGAAGGGAAATGAACAGCTCTAAATCAGCACACAAACGTGCGTTATTTTACACAAATATGTGTAGATTACAATGAGCTGCCTGCAACGGTGACAATTGTGGTGTAACGACCTGGAAACCGAACAAGTTTTGCACTGTCTAGGGCTCAGAACTCTGAGGTAGATGTAAAAATGATGCGGTTATTGATTATCATCTGTCCCATGAAGCTCAAATGCTTGTGACTAAGTAAAAAAAAAAAAAAAAAAAATTCTACAGGTGTTTCAGAAAGTCTGAGTTTAAAGAACTCTCCTTACTCAAAACTGATTCCTATCTTTAATAAAGCATAAAGGTAAGTAAGGCAAGGAGGTATCCTGAGACTTGTTGCGACTAGCAAGGAGCACGTTTGAATAAACAGACAGGGGACATCTGGAAGAAGGCATGTCAGTAGACCATGGGCTACACAAACAACTCTTCATGTGTCTACAAAATATTCTGAATTCTGGATGTTAAGTGCAAACTGATTTGATGCAGTTCAGTTCCCCAAAATACCACAATACTAATCTCAAGTTCACTAATATTCTCATCACAAACCCATACTAGTTTTGCCGTACTACTCTTCATTAAGCTATGCTTGTAAAACAGCCTACCAAATACTAGGTCAGATGCACCAAAACAGCTTGGTTGTCAAAGGTTGCTATGGTGGGGAAGGAGGAACCCAAAATTCCTCCCGATGTTAAGGAAGGACCACAGACCCTTCTCATTTATTTTTTTAAAGTGAAACAGGCCAGTTTTGAGAGTTCCTTATATATCAGGTGGCAAAAGCTTGGACTTGGCTCCTTGGCCTTTTTTCTTTACTGCTGCTAAATGCAGCAAGATAAGACAAAGACCTCACAGAAACTTTAACAACAAAGGCTAAAACAGACTGAAATTGCAAAAGAAATACAAAGCTACACTGAACTGATAAGACTAGGACAGGCAAGAGGGATATGCTATAAAGCCATTGGCTCTTCTGTGTAATTTAATAGGCCATGACGAACAAAGACTTAGCTTATCTCTGTCCAAAGGGGCTTCTGCTCTGTAATTCAGAAGGGTCAAAACTAGTGAACATTAACTCTCTCATAACAAAGTTCTGATATAAGAGTAAAAAGCAGTGTCTCCTTTCTGTTCTTTTGAGCCATGAGGGTGCATTATACTCACTTTTTGTCAGTTCCACTTGAAAGCTGAGGCAAGGCTTCCAAAGCTTGCTTAAAGCTTGAGCTGCAAGGAAAAGAAAAATACTCATTTTCCACTGGTACAAATCTCAGCATTCACAGTTTCTCTCTATGAATTCCATGGAGATACGCTATATTTTATCCATTCTTATTTCAATGAATTAACAAAACATTAACTTGAGACACGATGAAATTCATGTAAAAATGGAACATTACGTGATCATGGATTCAAGCAGGTCTCCTATGTGACGAATCCCATACATTAACAGGAAATGTTAAATCAGCAGCTGATTTAAGACTGTGCTTGACCATCCTGGACTCTTCAAGAATTACACTTGCCAGCCTGCCTTCTGCCTCAAACTAAATGACCACCAGAGTGTGAAGCACAGATAAAACTCTGATTTTGGCTTTCTATGCTCAGTAGATAGGTCACTGCATTCTCCCCTGCAGAAGGGGGCCAACAGAGAGAGTTGCAGTAGGCTTGCATTGAGGTAACACAAATTCATAGTCTTCAGGTCCATCCCCCCTCTCAAAGCAGGGCCATCTTCAGGTTAGAAGAAGTTTCTTGGGGCATTATCCAGTCAAGTTTTGAGTTACTCCAAAGATGGGCTTTTCACCCCTCTTTGTGCAACAGATAACAAGTACAAGGAATGATGCAGGACATTCACTGATAGGTACAATCTTGTCAACAAAAGATTAACACGGTGAATTGTGGCAACTACTACTAGTGGCAAGTCCAGGAATAAAAAGGCATGTATGATGCTCCAGCTCCAGGGGTTCACTGTGCTTTGCCCCATGCCCATCAGGGACAGTACCACTTCTACTTTATCCAATCTGAGCCAGTGCCAAGTAGTTTTCACGTAGAGGTCTTCGTTATATCAGACACTCAGGAGAGGGAAATCTTAACTGAATGCAGTGACACCACAAGACACTGTCTGTGACACTATGAGGACAAACTAGGCCCTCAAGCCCTGCAGTGTCTCCTACAGCATTGATTAGGTAAGATGACCAAACTGCCATGTGCAGGAACGTGTAATGCCAACCCTAACAGAAATGTAGGTAATTAAAATAATGAATGAACCTGCCCATATCCAATTCCTGACATAATCACCTAGAAATTTCAATCAGCTTTACTCAAAACTGCTGACAGCTATCATAGCCTGCTTTTACATGCCTTGACTGCATCAGCCACTGATGCTGCTAATGCTTTTCTTTCTCTATGTTAATGTGTGAGTGTGTCCCACACTATTTATCTTTGTCTTGCACCTCACTGAGAAATGCTAAATTGCTGAAAGCCTTTTGAAGGCTTTCATTCTAAGAGGCAGTGTGAAGCTGAATTCACTTTCCCTGATCAGCTGTGTGAAGGAGCAGGGTATTGTACAAGCTTGCACAGAGCCCTAGTTCTCCATATCCCTATAAGGGGATCCTGCCACTGTCTGGTTCTGTAGCTTCTCTGACTGGTCTGGCTGGTTCTTTGCCATATGGTTTATGAGACTGCTATGAAAAACTGCATAAAAGTCAGCAATACCTGCTTTTGTCTTGTTTTAGTGTAATTTTCCTCAGCAGTTGTACTGCTGTTCATAAGTTTTTTTTCTTTTTTTTGAGTGGCAAATACTAGTTTCTCTCTAAAAACTCAAGTAAAACCAAAAAGTTATCTATTAAAACCTTGCCAATAATCTGTTTTTCATGTATTTATCCAGTATATCACACGTTCTATTTGAAGCAAAATTTCTTAATCCTTAATCTAAGTTATATGATTTTGCATGTTTATCAAGAATTCCATTACACTGAAAAAGAGACATTACAGTACATCTTACTTGCTTTCAGGTGTTAGGTATATGGCCACGGTATCTCTCAATGCACAGATTTCAAGTCTTGCCTAAAGACAGAAACACAAATATTAAAAAAATGACACAATGTCCTTTTGCCAAGTGAATACCAGTATCCCAAAGTTTCATCTTTTTGAGAGCCAAATATTATTGCATGCTGCAGTTATAAGCTGCCTTGGCTTTCAAAAGTTTGTTTCCTGTTATTTTTTGTTGCCATGCTGTGATGTCAGGAGACTGCTCAAAGGAACAATTTCACACTTTTGATTCAAGTCAAACTGTTTCTACAATCACTACGTAGCAGTCTAAAAACCATTGGCTTGTCACTCAGTAAAAGCAATAAATCTTCAATTCTATTCTGTCTTTTCTGTAGTGTGATAGAAAGACAGAAGGATACAACTTTGATTATTATTTTTTTTTTTACATTAGATACAGTGAGCTTAACTTCTCACAGCACAGTCTGGCCAGGGAGGAAGGAAACACAAGAGTACAAAAATCTGTCGATACACATTTTATTCTTGGTTTTCCTGTTGAATTTATTTTTTTCCATCAGATGAGGAAGTAAAATGGTTGTGCTCTGCTGCTTCTCTGTAACTTGGTGGGCACACAAGCTTAAGGATTTTACTCCTGCACTGCACTGTGTATCTAGGTATTAATTTTCACCTAGGCAAACCGTGGTGGAGAACGAACGCAACTATTAAACAGATTTCATTGGTCATCCTTTAGTCTTTGAAAAGCAATCATTATCATCACAGGTTTGATATGAAATTGAAACATTCTGCATGTGATCAATAGTTTAAGTCATTTTATTTAAAAATAGAAAGTAAACTTCATGTAAATTCACATTCCATTCTTGTTCGTCATAAAGATAAAATTTAAACCAGTTAGCCGTTACAGAAACTGATCTACATTTACACCCAACTAATATGACATTAATCTTCCAAAACTTTTTTATAATGCAACACAGACATCTAATTCCAGTTCTAATGAAAGGCTTTGGTTTTTAGGTCTTCATCTCTCCCCTAGGTAGGAAGCCAGCTGAAATTTATGCTTTTTTAGCGCCAGAACTTTCTGGCACAAAATATGACACAGCCACCCACCAGCTTTATATACAATTTTATACTTCATACTTTTTTTGCTTTATAAAAGCAAAGAAATGCTTTTCTCAACACAAAATGTTTTGCCTCTTTTTGTATGGTGCTCCAAGCTGAACAGCCTTGGACTTTTTTTGAAGTCCTACGCATAAGATTCTGGAGTCTTTCCTAAGTTTTAGGAGGCAGCAGTACCATGGGGAAGTGTCATATTCTCAAGATATGACAGCCTAAATAAACACAGCAGAAGGGCTAACCCTGTGAAACTGTGGGTCATGGGAGTGGGAATACAGATTCAGGCTCCTCTTCAGGAACGGGTATTTTTTGATCAGCCTGACTAGGCTCAGATCATTCTCACACCCCTGCTGCCTGCCAAACAGGATTTTCTACGTTCAGAGGAACAGAAAATGACCACGAGTGACAAATTTAAAGTAGGGAGAGAAAAATCTCTTCAATTATGGGTTTAGGCAGCGAGTTCATACAGCGGGCTGTCTAGTCAAACAGAAGTGACATATGGGTAGCTTTGTGCTATTCACTGATTCGGTTTTAAATAAGCAATCTTATTTGGTTGCGATCTTTCTACCCTAATTCTCTGTCCAATGCAATTACTACCAGCAGTTGGAAAATAAGACTTGCAATTGGATAATTATTTTCCCATCATCATGCAAAAATGCACAATGGAAATTGGGAGTTTGCTCTTTTTGCCTGTTACAGTCATAGCAATCATTGATTCAAAGGGATATTTTTTTTTTTTTAGAAAAGATTTTTTTCTTAGTCCTTTAAAATTTATCCAATAGCAAGTACGACTACCAATCCAGCCGTAAATGAAGAAGGCTGTTTAAGAGTGTCTGTCCTACCCATGCTGCAAAGTGCTAATGTAGAAATAGCATAACAGTGACTAGTTTTGCAAAGACTTGCAAGACCCTACTGCGTCGTATTTTCAAGATTTTAAAATCTCAAAATATCACAAATTTGTTTATTTTCTTTTAAAGTAATTTCTTGATGATTGGACAAAGACAGTAAGCAACATTTCAAACAGATACCATTATGATGCTTTTTATCTCATAGGATACAGGTAACCTTTTAAGCACTCAGACACAAGGGCAACACTAAAATATAATCAAATCCAAGAACCAGTCTCCCAAAGGGTATTCATTCATAAATCTGAAATAGGTTGATACTAATCCTTTTTATCTCTGCTTTCATTGCTACAATAAATCCAAAAAATAACACAGATTATATATCTCTGTTATTCTGTTTTCTAGATACAGATGTTTGACAGTACAAAGTATTCGGGTACCTGTAAAGCTCCATTTTTGCTGAAGGATGAAACACACTGCATCAGTCGACTCAGCTCTTCAGAGACTGCTTCTACAACCCTTGACATTACCCGAGGAACTAAGTCTTTGGAAATGGTAAACACCTGATTTTTACAAAAGAAGAATCATGAACACAATAACTATAGCAACAGAAATATTTTTCTACAGTAAAAATCATCAAACACTTAATTTAGGACCACTTAATTTTTATCAATGAACAAAAAATTTTCAACAGCAACTGGAATATGTAGGATTTCTTTTGATGCTTGCCCTGTGCTTTGACCAATCACTTCTGTTAAAAGCATGTGATACTGACAACTTTCTCACAATGCCTAAAAGCAGCTCGACTTTAAAACGTGTGCTCTCAGCTGACGGGTGCAGGTAGTGAAGTGGTTGTACAGAGACTGCTGTTCTGCTGAGAGCACCTTTAATTCAGGGTTGTGTGACTGACTGACCCAATTATACATTCAGCCTTATTTACCCACATATTTTGCTATTTCTTCTAGAATCCTGTGAATTTGACCACTGCCAAATGGCTAGTATCTATGCTCTATGGTAGAGAGAAGCCTTTGAAAGGGTTTGAGAATATGGCCCTTTAATGGATTTTCATTTAGATTCTTCCACCATTCTTCTGCCATTTATTAGTTCTCTGGCAAAAACATTACACCCTACTATTTTTTCTACGCAACAAGACCATTTTTTTAACTACTTATTTGTATAACTTCTTAAAGTGGTACTTGGAGGTTCAGAACAGTGACTGCAACATGACAGCAACACAAATTGAACATCAGACCTATGTCTGAAGGAAAGCATGAAGAAACCAATCTTCCTTAAAGGGACCTTTAAGGAAGCGAGAAATTGTTGGTGAATTAAAAAAAAAAAAAAAGATTTTTCTACACAGAATTGGGGAAAATGCAGGCCAAGAGGTTGGAATATAGGAGGAAGTGAGATTATAGGTTAGACAGACCAAACCTGTGTCAAGACATAAAGGTGATGATAAAGCTGCATTAAAACTGCAGTGGGTTGGGGGAAAAGATGACACAAGGAACTGAAGATGATGTGACTGGAGTGGTGCAAGAAAGAAAGTGAACTGCACAGAGTTTTTAAACATTTACCCCCAATTTCTGCTTTAAAATGGTCTAACAAATTAAGTAGTGGAATGATTTTATTGCTAGAATACTTTTGCTTTATGTGAAGTTTAGATCTCATGTCTGACAAGGAAATATAATAACTGACAGAAAATATTAATACATGTGTGTAAAAGTAAATCGGGGGGGGGGGGGGGGGGGGGGGAAGAATGCAGGATTCCTACAGTTTTCAGTGGTTTAATAATGAATCATGTATCAGGGATCCCATAAAGCTGACCGTTCCAAAAGGCAGGTCTGTACCACAGGCTAAGTACACTGACCACAGCTATTAGCTGTTATTGCTAATTCAAATGTGCAGCCTGTTTTAACTATTTTGACCCACAAAAGCTAAGTAAGTGACATACATAGCTGTACGGTAAGGGAAACCCAACAAGAAACGATTTGTGAAGGGGTTGTCTTACTCAGCAGCAGATATTGCTGAGCAATTCAACACAAATATACCAGGAACACGCCCAAAAATCTTCTACTGAGAAGAAATTATTTGTGCCCACAACGAGCACTCTTGAAGTTACTATACAGAATCCAGGAAAAAAAAAATTCTCAGCAATGGTGAATCATCACAAGTTTGCAACAAGAAGCCCTTATTTTGATTTCAGTTAAATTTGAATTCAAAGGTAGAGAAACAATTTTCTTTCCACTCCAGTCCATGCTTGCCGTTCAGCTGATGGTTAATTTTTGCTGTTTCAAACTACAGAAACTTGCACCCCTGCTAACTAAACTTAAATCTGACCCAGCTTACAGAATTTCACCAGAAAACAGTGGAAATGGGAGTTTCATCTTGACACATGTTTTCATATTTCTGTAATATATCATGTCTAGAAATTTATGAGGCAACACTATTTGGGCCAAAATCGGTATCGGTCTTAATGAAGTCAGCAAGGCAGCGCACCTTTCTGCTCCAGCATTTTAACGAGTATACATGTTTACAGATTAGCTTATTAAGTCACAAATGCCTTCGAATTTTTTAAAGCAACACCTCTCATCACTTTCATTTTTATTAATTTCCACTACAGTGAAAAACAACATTAAAAATTAATATCATGTTGGTATATATTTTTGGAGTTGCTTATTCCTTCACTCAGAAGCATTTGGTAAAATCAGCAATGCTTCTGTGAAAACTGCTACAATTAAACACAGAAAATTGAATCAAAAATATTGCAAATGAAATTTAAAGTTTCTGAAAATATCTCACTATATATGAATCCTTGCAGTTTAATGAGGAATAAACTAAACAAAACCCTCAAATGAATCTCATCAGATTCTAATTAGATGGAGAAGATACGTAGCTATACTAGTGATATTTTAAAAGAGTAATATTACTACCAATGCTTATACCAGGAGCAACAGTAATCTGGTAATACTTGATGATTAGAAGGAAGGAAGATATAGAACAGAGGCTGTAATTTAAAGGACTATAGAAAATTCCTGCATATTATCACAAAAAGCCAAATAACTGCAGCTCTGCAAGCATGTTATTTTGATAATATTTTAATTCTAATATACACTCTGTATAATAAGTCATTACCTACTTAAGTATTTCAAACACACTTTGTGCTGTACAAAGACTATAAAACTTTCTGATTTTAGGTTTCCACTTTTATCCTATGTATGAGAATGACCAAGCAGCATATGTTGAACATCTCTTCCAAAGCGAAGCACAAGCACATTTTTGTATGTTGTGGAAAACAAAGCTAATCAGAGAAAGTGAGCATTGTACCTATCTATATCTAATCTGCATGAAAAGGGAAGAATTGAGCTTTAGACTTCAGCTTTCCTCTTCATCAGATAGTGGAAACAAAAAGATGTAATGGAGTGTTACAGAGGATAAACAGGAACTGTTGATCTCCTTCGGCCTTTAGAAGAAGTTAGCAGCTGCATACTTGGTTGGCTGAATCTAACCCAAAGCACTTACATCTATAATGAAGACACTTCAACAGAGGTACAGTTTTCAGGGGTGATGACAGTCAGGATCTACCACACAGAGTACACTGAAATTATTCATATGAATGTAAGCGTGAAGCAATCTGAAGTTTTTCCTCACCTCTGCATGCACAGCAATGATATTCACTAATGCTTCTTTCAAATAGTTTCTAACACCTGAAACAAAACCAAACAAGGGAATTAATTACTTTCATTCTGTTCTCTCAACAAAGCCATAATGTTCTACTGTTCAATACTGTACTACTTCTTTTCATTCTTTTACTAGCACTTTTGCAATCAGAGGCAGAAAGAGAAAGTTCCATAGCCACACCACCAGTCTATTTCCTTTTTCAAATCAAATGGAGAAAGGTACATTTCCTTACAGCAAAAGGTTAAAAAAGCCAGTAGGTTCCTGTTTCGGTATTCTTCTTCTCTGGCAAATTAATTTCACCGACTTTGCAATTTAATAAAAAAACCCCTACCATTATTAAAAAATAAATTCTAGATGTCTTACCAGAATACACATACCATGGCACAGAACACACACTACAACTCGGTAAGTACTAAAGAAACAGGGAAGACAATGGTTTTTGTTTGTACAAGAGTCTTCAAGAAGATCTTACTACTTTATCAGCTTCTCTGACTGTAAATTATTATTACAGATAGAAATAGCAAGGACTCTTGTTTCTCTGAATGCTGTTTCAAAAATATTACTCATGGCAGTTTATGGGATATGCCATGCCTTAGCAGAAATTTCCTCTTGGGGAGGGTGGAAAAGTCAAGTAAGCATTTTATTTACCAAGCACATGAAATGGTTATCAATTTATACTAAAAAGGAAATTCTAAACAAAAGGACATCCAGCAGGGTATGCTTTAGTTAGGACAGACTCTTCATCCCCTACACTGCTGTAATTCTGGAGTAACTTCCCAGACGTGGACTCCAGTTGTATAAGATCTAAAATAGGCAAAAATGTACAACTGCCCCATTTGCTTTTCTAGGCACTTCACTTTGTAGGCAAAGGCAAGCTGGAAAGCATTTAACTTTAATAAGTATGCATAAATGTTGGAAGAGCAACAAACTAATGAGAGGGTTACAGATCCACATGACTTTTGATTTCTCTAGCATGAATCAGAGATAGTGCAAGGACCCCATCACTCCCTTCACTATATTTAATCAACAATAAAAGATAAGAATCATGGACAAAGACTGGTGAGAGCACACAGTTCAGAGATCACAGTGTGATTAAGGCTTCTGTTATAAAAATCACAAAGTGAACCTTTCATCAGTTCATCTTACTTGCTCCACCTTTCCTCCGACAACGCCAATGCAGCAACTTAATCCTTCTGTGAAAAATAGCTTTAAAAGGAGTTATCCAAGATCATAAAAATGAGTTATTCTATGGGAGAACAGAGCAGTGTCTCAACTGCCATCTCAGTTGTGCTCATTTTTTTAACCACTGGTCCTACAACTCACCTCAGAATTTAAAAAGGAGATGCTAGCTCTTTCTTACTTAGACAGTTATGGACAAACATTTTATAAGAGTAGGATGAAAGGGTGACAGGTATGACCTCTTGCATGAGGTAGGAACACTTTGATTGCCTGCATCTACACTGTGCGATGCGATGCACCCTGGAGTTTAAATTGGAGGGTGCTTACTGGAGAGCATCACAGGTCTCCAGTTGGAAGCAAGGGTGCTGGGGGAAAGCACAGAGAGATATGCTGAACAACCCCATGAATAGCTCAAGAATGGTGACTTTTGTTCCAGCTTGCAGTCAGGACACAGCTGAGCTCTGCACACAGGCCTGTGTATCAAGACAGCCTCCGTTTCAAAAGTTCATAGCAAAGAGGCAAGCATCAAAGATTTTAATGCTCTCGCTACAAACAGTTTGGTTTCTGAACATAAAAAAGAATTCAGACCTTTTAAGAAGGAATGTTCTATTTTTCACACTGGCAGAGATGCAAATAACCGATAAAGGTAAAGAAAAATACAAGCCTTTCCCCACACATTCCAAAACATCTCTAATGCCTTTTCTCGCTATCTTTAGTTTTTTCCTTGAAAAATCTCATTCTTTCCATCTAAGCTAAACCAACGACAAGTCAAACAGCATAGTATGCTGGGTTGCAAGCTTATAATTTCTTGTTATTTAGTGATTTTTTGCAACAAGGAAGGGAGAAATAGAGCAATACCAGAAATTTTATGAAACTTGACTTTTTTTTTTCTCCTCCCCTGTAATCTGCAAAACAAAGAACGCTACACACCAGTACTCGAACCACACCAAAAGATCACAGGTGTATGTGGAAATGCAACACCCCCTTCCTTTTTCCTCTTCTATTGTTTTCCTTCTTCTACTTCACTCTGCCCCAGTTTAAATCCTCAGCAGGCTTACATATCACAGAGGACAAAATTTGTATCACGTCCCAGAAGCAAATACAACTGAACTAGGCACCGAACGGTGGTATGCAAATCACATCAAGAAGCACATGACAAATTTGGGAGCTGGTTTGCAGTTAATCTCAGGGTGCAAAGGGTTGATTTTGCTCTGCAAATCTGTGTGGTATTCAGCTTTTGGTTGCCTACCAGCCTCATCTTGTAACAGTAGGACCTTTCATGTGGAAACGGTGTGTTTTTACTTTTGCACAAATACCACGCACCATTAAGACTTTGCCGGTCTCCCTTCTCTATGGATACCTGATCACTGCTAGAACATGTTCATTAGTCAATCAAAATTTCACTCTTGAACTAAGCAGCACTTCTCTGCCCCAACTGACTGTTCTCTTATGAGGCATCTCACTCAACCCCTGGCACAGCTGGGAAGCCATAATGAAAGTACAGAGGGGGGCTGCAGAGAGGAGGCCATGGGCTGAGCTGGGAAGAAGGTTATCAAGGAGGTGAGTGAAAAGCTGGAGTGTACAGAGACTGAAGCGGGTGGGTTGGGTAAGAGGGTGATGTGGTTCCAAGGAAGAATCCTCATTTCCCACCCATCCCACTTCAGCGCCTGAGGTGCTTTTTCTCCTGTGTTCATGCAGCTTGCCTCAGGATAGGAGCTGCTAATTCTGTCTGCTGCTGCTGAGAGCACCCAAATTAAACAGCTTTTGACTGTGCTAGTAAAAGTTGCCTATCAGCTATGTCTGTGGAAACCTCCCATAAGATATTTCCTAGTCACCCAGTTACCATAACCACGTATGGTTGATTTCTACAAGCATGAAATACTCATGTCAGCAACATTAGCACCAGGTGTTAAATACCTTTGGTGGTGGACAGCTAAAACATGCTCATTTATGTCTTCTAACTGAAGAACTGAGAATGAATTGACTAAATGGAATTGAGATGGAATCTATGGTAAAAACGAAGTGACAGTAGCTTGGTATTGCATATTGCTAGGCCATCCCAGCTGCGTGATAAAACTGTTAACTTCAATCTCAGTGAAAGGGCATAAGCAAACACATTTTATCTTGCGTCCTTGCACCACATACAAGGACAAATAGGTGAACTAAGAGCTTAAAGAAGATTATCTCTTGCAATTCCAGTAGCACTAATTAGGTGTTCCTGACCTTTCATAGCAGGTCCAGTCCTGCTATGACTGCAGGATCAGGGGGCTCAGCATCGCCTCAAGTATTTACTCAGTTTCTTAGACAGGTTTTGCAATTTAAGAGCAGATAATTCAGCACAAACTGTGCAAAGCTATGCAGTTTAAAGAGTTCATGTATATGAAACTAGTTCCCTTAATTGCAGCATCTAATAGTCTAAAAGACCTTGTCTTGGTAAGCTAAAAAAAAAAAACCCAAAGATGGAAACGAAGCCGAAATTACACTCCAAAAGCGCCAGCAAGCTGATCCATACAGGGAGAGAAGGGAGAACTAGCTAAACTGAAGAAAAATACTGTCATAAGAAAGAAAGGTAGAAATGAATTGACCATTGGTAATCTTAGGCTAGAAATTAAAGGTCACTGTGTTACAGGTTTGCGCTGACTATGCTATTAAATATGTGGTGTTGTGACAACCATTGCTGTTGGGGAGTCAGTTTCCTATCATGAACAGAGCATAAATAAAAAGGGTATTTCCCCCAGCCCTTCTTTTTGTCTTATTTGTGAAGGATTTTCATTTTGTGTGTAGAGACAAAACCAAACGTATCTGAATGTCAGGACCTGCAGGCATAGTTAATAACTGTACTATATTTTGAAAAATTACAATTAAAAAATATCCAATTTCTGATTTATATCACCACACTTCATGGCAGGCTTTGTTGAAGCAAAGTATTACTTTTCTGGAGTGTGATTCACTGGAAACACAAGTGGTGGCATCCAACTGTGAATTTGTTGTGAAATTCATTTCAAAACGAAAAAATTCTGTCTAGAATAGAATTTTTGTGCAGCTTTCTCTACGACTGTTCAGCAGCCCACACAATTACAGTTTTTGGGACACCATGCTGCCAGTCCTATTATACAGCACTGAAAGCTAATGCACCATATAACTGTAGGTTGCAACATTTAGGCTAATCAAGTGAAACATAACATTCTTAAGTCTAAAATACCTCTTATTTAGCATATTGAAGCACAAATACAATGCCTTTCTATAGCTTCTGACAGAAATGTGTTAAAGAAAGTCTCAACAAGCCCTTGCAATTTCTTTCAGGAAAATGTTATTATTCTGTTACAGCATAAATGCATTCCACTCCCACTCTATTCTTAACACTGAAGACTCAAGTTGCCGGAATTCTAGCTGCCACAAACAAAGACCCAATACTGCTCTAAAGAAAAATGGATGGGAAGACTTAAGACACAAAAATGAAGGACAATTTCAGCCATCAACTATCACAATGGTTGACAGAAACTTTAAAATAGCACCTTCCAATTTTGGGCCCTCCACTGTACTTTTTACCGGTGAAACATCTAACAAGATTCCCATTAAATTTAATCTCTAGTTTACATCACCTATTAATTTTTTTTTCCTCCCACAAATTAAATGTCAGAAAAATTACATTTACAAGCAATTTTAACAATACTGTAAAGCTGTAGCAAGGATGACTATGTGAACTATGGGAAAAGCAGAAGGGAGAAAGATCTGTGGTTCTGAGGAGTAACAGAAACTAAACTTCTGGCTTGCCAATGCAAGAGTCATTCAAGAGATCTTCAGATGGTGTAAGGCTACCAGTGTCCCACATGTAGTTCTCAGAGCTATGTTTCCCTCAAGTACTTAGATGACAGCATTCTACTATGAAACCTCCAAAGCGACTGAATAAGCATGCAAAACCTGGAACTGCAATACTATATGTGTAATTTTAAGACACAAAGAGGCTACAAAAACTTGCATGCATGAATAGAGCAGAAGTTGCACACACGGTAAAACCTAATACATCAGGATGCTGCTTCTGTGTCAGAAGCCAACACAGGTCTTCACATGTTCCCAGTCCTTCTAGAGTAACTTGACAGAGAGAGAGGATATGAGCATCAAACTTTTTTACGTCTTCAGCAGACTCAAGATTTCAAAGAATGAACTGAAGTTCAGCTAAGACAACTGAAACACACAGGAAATTTTAACCAGGCAGCTTGGCTTTGACATACATTAACTCTTGTGAGATCGGAACCTCATTCGAGATGGACAACTGGGAAGCTATCCCTGCTGCTGCCTCTTGCTGAACAGGCCCATCAGCTTGCCTGTTGTGCAAAAAGGAGGAGGGGAGGATAAAAGCACAGAACTGTTTAGAAAAAGTAGGTGATGTCAGCAGGTACCTCTCCTCATCAGCAGCAAACCACACCAGACTCGAGGATGTGAGGCTGTGAAGGGTCAAAAGAAAAAAGTTCTTAGGCAAATTCACAGTATAATAAAAATCAGGCAGGAATAAAAGCTGCAGCTCTTCTTGTGGAGGTTAGAAAAACCATTCACAGGAAGTTCTACGGTTTGACAGCTGTCACTCAATTCTGCCATTCTGCCTGCCCCCCCCCCTTTTTTTTTTAAAAAAAAAAAGGAAGGAAGGAGAAGGATTCACCAAAGGTCAATGAATGGTTCTCTATATGCTGACCATGCTACCAGCCCTGCTTTCAACACTGAGTTGACTGGCTTATTAGAAACCTAGGCTCTGAGGGACTGAAACATAAATGAGTCTTGGGTAGGCACTGAGCCACCAATTTAGGAAACAACAGAGCACATTCTGGCCCCTGCAGGAGGTCAGTACTTGCATGGGCAAGCAACTGCTGCTGGTGGTAGCAATGTTTCTTAGTGCCTCTGAAGAAAGCGCACTAAATTTGTTGGCCTTGAGCCTTGAACATGACTTGGTAGAATTAGCAAAACTGATGCCTGGGAGTTCGAATTTTCAAATTTCAAACCCATCCAATTGTATGCAATATTTTTACAATTTATTTCTGTCCAGTGAGTTATGCCAGTAACAGTTAATCAGTCTGAAAACTTTTTTTCCCCTGATTACTTTTTAATAAAAACTTTCCTCCAAAAAACCAAACAAACAGAATTTGGTGATCCAAAGAGGTTAATATTTTTTTATACCTAGATGCACAGCAGTGACATTTGACTGTTCCTAGGCATTTCATTTGCTATGCTGATAGTAAATTTAGAGGACAAATAGAAAAAAATTATTTCATCTGCTCTGTTCTAAGGCAGGCACCTGATTCTTAAATTATTTGATATATATGCTTTTCAGTTACATTATACCCTATTGCCAGATTTAGCTGACTTGATATTGGAAGTGTTCATCTTCAAGCTTCAGATATACAGTGCTGAACTTTACCGCAAGTCATACACAAAGTATTTTGAACTGTATGTCAGTTGAGCTCCTGCAGCTCTTCTCTATCTGCTATATGAAACTGCTGGAAAAAAACTGCACACATCTACTGCAAGTCGTTAATCAGTGCTGTGTACTGCACATTAAAAAAGAAACTAATGAATGGTATCCACAAAGCCATGTAACTTCTTTAAACAGTCTGATTTAACTGTTACATTTCCTCTAGGCTCTGGCTGCAATGCAGCTGAAGCAACAGCAGTATTTAACAACTGCTTCAGCTACAATTACTCTAGCATGATTTCTAGTGTGGTCAGGACACTTCTTCCTCCACGAAACTCATGTTACAAAAGCAGTACTACGGGCTAGCAGGATACCCTGTGGGATGGCAGACTGTTACTTGTATTTCTGCAGCTCTTGGAAAGGCAGACCATGTCACACAATGCACCCAGCGAGCACTGTCCTGCCCCGTGCAGCCCCCTTGGGCATTTCAAGGTTAGACGGATGCCTCCTGACACACGAAGCCATCCGACGGCCTGACACACACCACAGGATTTCACTTTTCAAACTAACCTAGCCGATAACTTCCGACTAACATCAACTAATCTCTTTTTGAAAACTAAAAATATAAACAGGTAAGACAGAATGGGTAGGAGGGGAAAGAGGCACTAAGTAGTAAAACATTGCCTGAGGTCGCAGCAGGTCAGCAGAGTACTCAGCACTGTCTGCATGCAGAAGTTGCTAGAAGAATTTAAAAAAATAGCATCTGTGCTTGGTACACAAATTTTAATTTAAGAGATCTACAGAATAGCTCTTAGGTTTCCTACACTTACAGATGACTGCCTGACACTTCCCAGAGCATGATGAAGCTCTGTCAACTACCTTATCCTAAGAAATGAACAAGCAGCAGCACAGACTAAAAGTGAAAATTAAAATGAACACCAAAATACTCTTAGTTTTACTATGCAGCATTCCAAATAAACATGACTTATAATATACCTTACATGACACATGCTTCAGAGCGTCAGGCTACAGAGCTATGAAGTATGTATAGCAAAAATGTTTGACATTGTGTTGGTATTGTGAAGCTATTTGGTATGAATTTATTTATTGACTCTGTCAGGGCACTTAACTTGAATTTGAAAAAAAAAAAATAGACAAGCAATTTGGATTTAGAATTAAGCACCCTGGATGACATGAAAGAAGAGAGTGGCATCTGCTACCCATGCGGACCAAGAGTACGCCTAAGGCTACACAAAACTTTTGTATAAAGGTGTTGTCTCCCTAAACGATTTAGCAATGTAACCTTTATAATCAGGGAAAATATAATGTGGTCGACAGTCTGTTTAATTCTAATATAGAAATTACATGAAATAAATAAAATTACATTATGAATGAAAACTTTGTACGCTTCTAGAACAACAAACTGTATTTGCCCCATTAGAAAATCTCCTAAATCACTTAATGTCTCTGGAAAATAATTTTAAAAGCTAGCTACTCTTTGCAATTACTACAGTGAATGCAATACCTCATTTAGAAAAGTGTTCTAATTTCCAAGAAGCATATACTTTTCAAGACAGTCTCCTAACTGTGGAATAGACAGAAACCTAACTTGTTTGCCTTTCATGAACTGCAGCACTGGTACATGAGTATGTCATGCTATTTTACTGAAGCGTCCCCACCCACACAGTGGTATCATCTAACCTGACACCCCCTAGATGTTTGAAAAAAAAATAAAAAAAAAGGTAAAAAAAATAAAATAGAAATGTGACTTGGAATTTCCCCATGGACATAACAAAGCAGCTCACCTCTACTCTTTACAACAACACACAGGTTTCTCCCTTCAAAGACGGTTGATAGGAAATCAGCTTCAAATACCGGTACTACCAGTGGCCTGTTTTCTAAATTGAGGTTGCAAGACAAGCCTGTTTATTTCTTTCCAATTACTAAAAATATATTTGCTATCACGCTTTGTTGTTTGCCCTGGATAAAAACATTTTTAGACAACTGTAGAATGCTAACAGCAGAACACATCTATTTGGCAGTAGCTCTAAAAACAGAATTCTGCCAGGTCATAACCTTTACCACCACTTAGGCAGCTTTATTTATTTATTATAGTCCCTCCTCATTTTGACTCACAAATAATTTTCAAGTTGATTTTAAAAAAGCTAATAATTAGTAGCTGTCAAAAAACCAGTAATGAGGAGTGCAAAGAATGGCTTTCATCTAGTTATTGCTTCTGCTTTGCCCAAAGAAATATGGACACCACCTCTTAGAGTGTTAAATGGACATTATGTTCAGTAAATTCCTTCACAGTAAGATTTATGAAGTCTGATTAATAACAGTATTTTCACTACCTCCAAACATGATTATATATATTTAAAAAAATTATGTGCTTAGTATATTAACAAATAAATATAGCCCCATGTAAATGAAAGGGTAAAGTTGGAGGAAAGTAATTAAAACCAGTCTAGAATGGAAGATACAATTACAGTGTTCACAGAGTTTCGTGGATTCATATAATACACCTGAACTAACTGAAATGTCATACAACTGCTCCAACGTTACTTAAGCAGAAAAAAACCACTTACAGACAGGGACTCCAGAACCTCATTTGAATTCGACCAAGAATGTAAAACTTTTCACTAGGCCACTTCCTGCTATTGCTGGAAACATTCCCTCCTTTAAACGGAGATGGATTTCAAGGTACTGTACTTAAGTGTTGTTTTGAAAGTACATTCAGAAGAAAATGTGAACGTGTAGGCAAACTGGAAACTCTCTGGAGAGATTACCCACTTATTTAACCACATTTCCTGTTTTTTAACCCGTTTGTCCTAAGCCAGTCCTTAGACTACTGATAAAAATAGATACAAGTGTGCTATAAATAGCTCATTAGCAGGTCTTTCTTGGTAAAATTGAAAATGTTTTGATAAATCTATTGTTCTTACTAGCTCCATACTAATTAAACTGTGAATCAGATTAGTTTCCTTGAAATTCTTCTCCACATAGCTCATGGTAATTATAAACATACAGCACCTTCAGAACCAGAGAAAAAGTCGTAAGAACTAATAGTCACCTAAAGGATAGCTATCGATAACTGAAATTCAATGAAGAAATTACTGGTAATCTATGTGGGAAAGTGGTTTTACAAAGCACAGTTCTGAAGCAAGGGAGGACAGAGCCTGAGCGCTAAGAGTCAGAACCTAGCTAAATATTTTGAGATCCGAAGGCCAGCGAACTAGATGTTTGAATTAGTTGTCTTGCTCTTACTTACAGCCGTGACACTATGTAGATGTAACACAGCGCATGTCATTTGAAGGCCTTGACACAAAACTACTTTCCAAAAATATTAAACATGAAGGCTTTCAAGACGACTTACGTTACTTGTAGTTTTTGAACTATTTTGACTCATCATTAGAAATTATGTCATGATGTTCAAAGAACCTGAAGGTTTCTGTGTTTCAGCTCGCTTGGAGCAGCAAGAGCTCTAAAGACTGTCAATACCTGTGTTTAACACCTTTGTCTACACATGAACTTCAGTATACAAGAGAACAGCAAGGGAATAATACTGGTTCTGTACCCTCATGCACAGCCCAAAGTAAGCTGTCTTTCAAAGAGAAGTTGCTGAGGCTGTTCTGAACTTTCTGCTTCTCCATCTAAACTGCCAGAAGGATTTGAGGGACAGCTGAAGAAGTCTTCAGTCCAAATATTTGCTGCTTCCTGATCCTTACCACACACAATAAAATCCACTGCGTCTTAGGGCAGAATACAACCTGCTTTATTGTTAATATGATAAGGAGCAAAACCTGTAAAGGCCAAACACTACAACAAGAAATGCAAAACCCAACAGTGCTTAACATTTGGGAAGAAGAGATGTTTGCTAGCATCTCATACTTAAAAGATGGGCAGGTTACTGAAGACCAATTTGATATGCATTTGTAAACATTTTCTTAGCAGAGTTTTGTTAAGAGATGGGTTTACTTTCATTTCTTCCATTCAAAGGCAGTAACAAAGTGTCAAAGGCCTTTTACCAACCCAGACCTGAAGGTCATGAGCAAAGAATGCTGCATACCATACTGAGATTTGAACCATAAAGACTCAAATTACTTGAATTATTGCAGATTAAGCAAAATTTCAACCTGCTAATCTGGTAACAAGAAATGTAAATGGCAAAAGCAAAAAAAATCAAACCCCTTTAAACCAAACAAAGCATCTAATGTAATAAAATAAAATTACTTAAGAGTTTATAGCCATCTCTACCTCTTAATCTAAGCATACACAGGTATCAGCTCACTCAAGTCACCATTTGGAAACAAATGCATCAACGACCCTTAGCTAAGCTCAGTACTTGAGACATACATGCACAGAAACTTGTCTTTTTGTTGCTTTCATTTAAGTTTTAACAATATTGTCTGGCACAGTTACAGCCATTAAACAGTGCTCTACATGCGCAGCTGCCCCATCAACATGTGGCTGTAACCCATAAATGTGACCTTGAGACAGAACAGAGATACAAAGACTTCACAGCCAACAGTGTGCTGCCCTACAGATTTAGTAGCACTTGAAAAAAATGCTTCTACAGCATTAACAGTGTTGGGGCTGTTGAGTCTTTTTTTGGTTGAATTTAAGTGGCTATATATGTTTGACTTAAGGAGAAACCCAACAGTATTGAATAGTCACAACTATCAGATACTTGATGTAGCTGGTTTGAGATTAAAAAAAAAAAATGTATTTCAAGAAAAGACATTTCACCCAACTACAACATAATATATACCATCCAAAACAAAACCATTGCTCTTCCTGCGTGGGAAAAATAGGTCTGAAAAAATGAAATTTGTGTGTGAGACACTTAGATATAACAAACCCTCCTTCTTGACATGAAAATTAATACATCTTAAGGAGGTCTCAGTATTACCTAAACTTTTTCTACCAGCAATCCATTAGCTGTAGGATGGCCTCCTAAGCAAATACTGCTTATTCACCCCCAGGAAAGTTTTTAACAAATTCCCTCCCTCTGCCCCCCCTAATTTTCAGCATATAATAGTCATAGCATTTTGTATGTAAGTTCTGTTATCAGTAGATTTCCACTATAAGAACAACTTTAATGCTGAAGGATTTTCTTCTGACAAAGCAGAGAGTGTTAACATGCAAGGTGCTAAAAAGTCAGCAGGGCACATGTCCCTTGTGATTGTTCCCACCGATTTTAGCAGCTTGTAATGCAGGATTGAGATCCTTCTGTGTATATCCAAGAAATCTGGCAGAATGGGAACTTAATGGCTCCTTTCTGGCCACGGAACATTCTTAAGTCTACAATGTCTGTGAGCAAGAGAAACACTGAAGGCAAGATACAGTAAAAAGGGGACAGACTGCAAATATATATTTGATACATATTGGACATATTTTCAAAAAAGCCATCTGCATCAACAGTTTTCTCATGAAATAAAGTTAGAAAGCGCTGACCGAGACACTGCTTTGCTGCTTAAAAACTCTGGGGTTTTTTTCCAGATTTAAGAAAAAGAGAGAAATTGTTGCACAAAGTTGTGGACATATGTTGGACATACTAAGAGTATCATCATCTTGTAAAACTAGTACCTACATATTTCTGAAGCCTGGTACTCATATCATTGCCAGTACTGTACCTCGTTTGTCATTTACCAAAAGCATTTTCCAAATTCCTCACAATTAAGCCATTTAGAAAAAAGAAACCAATTGTACCCCTTCACTTCACAATTTTAACATAGGCTTCCAAAAGTCTGAGTGTGATAACTCATCGTATTTGGTGGTCCTTGACAATCCCAGCGATATCTCTCACTTTACAGATGTGCAGGTTAATGCATGGTCACACATGCAGTGGTGTCAGTAGGGGTTAAAGTCAGCAACAGAGACTAAGCCCTTCACAGTGCCCCCAGATACCCCAATACAGGATGATTGATGTAACGGCAAGAAGCATCAATTCAAAAAGATGTGTTTCACAGATAAAAGGGGGTAGCTATATGTACCATAAAGATACAGAATGACCAATTCAATGGGAAAAGCAAGTCACTTCTTTAATTGTAAGGTATACTAAAAATCAACATCTCTATCAAAACTGAGAACAGTTGAATCCAAAAATCTCAAGCAATATTTCCTTTCACTAACACAAACCAAGCATAGCATGCAAGAATATTCATTTATTTCTTTCAAACACATCATTTTTTAAGGCACCCTGAAGGTGTTCTTTCATGATTTTATAAAACCTAAAATTATTAAAACCTTTCAAAACACAGACTCACTCAGGAAACTGTGTGTTCTTCTCATAATTCCTGAAGTCACTGGTACTGTAATAATAGCCTGTCATATGCAAAATGACAGCAATTTCATAAATGAAGAATGGGCTTAGAGATATACTATGTTTATGAATTTACTTCAGTTGTCACTCAAATATTATTATTATAAGAAATGAGAAAACTGAAGCCAACCGATCCAAAAGAGACCAATTTCAAAAAGAAAGTATTTGGAACAATACAGACACTAATAATTTTAGTGTCCAGGTATGTCCTGCATCTGCCTAACCTTCAAGCTACAGAGAAAACATACCTTAGTCACCAGTGACACACGTCCTGTGTTTATTACAGCAACATCAGACAGATATACTTCGGTAAGTAAAAGAAAAGGCAAACATGGAAAAAGGAAGTATAGTACGGACTTTTTAAAAGTTTGGGTTTTGGTTTTTAGTTCATGGTGTTTGCTTTTTTTTTTTTTTTTTTTTTTAAATAAGAAACTTTAAAAGTGGTGCTTTGAGCAAAAAGATTACTAGCAGCAATAAGATACACAATTTTCCTGACTTTTACAGTATAGTTTTGTTAGTACAATTAATGATTATTTTTTTTTTAAAGTTGCTATCGAATCATTTCAGAAGTGCAATGGTAACACGCAGACGGCACAGATATAATATAAAAGCCGCAATTCTTTTGGAACCTGATTCTACAAAGGTCTGTGAATGTTCTTAACTCAAACAATTCAAGCAGTCAGCCACCACACTGAAAGAAACCACAGGACTGGGTGTTAATATTTTTACATACTTTCTTCCGAATTGCTTTGTGTACCATTTGTGGCTACATGGAATTTTTATTTGTCCTTAGTAACTAAATTCAGCAAACTGGCAAACAAATCAAAGCAGGGTATTAGCTTACAAGCAAACACTAATAGGTAGCAGTGTTCTGGAGGCATGGCGGTAGTATCGAGTCACGGGAAAGATGTGAGCGGAGAAAGGGACCTTGGTTACAGAGGCGGTGAATTCCTTGGAAGACACAGTGCAAGGTCACGCTTTGCTCCTTTTCACCAAATTCTCAAATTTGAGTTCGATGGTAAAATCTAGTTGTTTGGGGTTTTCTCCCCACCCTCCCCCCCGGTAACTTACAATGACTTTGAAGAGGGAGTCATAATTTTGACTTTCAGCCAGCCCTTACTTCTACCAATGTAAGTATTTAAAACTGCACCACGTACTGCAGTCCAATGTACGTAGATCAGCAAATCAGTAATAATTACACACAAGAGTACACCTTAAATTTTTGGCAAAAAATGCCATAAACTGGATTTCACATAGAATTTTATTTGTTTAAATAACTAGTGAGTTGGAACCAGACCACATCAGCTTTTAGAGATGTTACTGCAGTAAAAAAACACAAGCACAAATACCCTCAACCCCCAACAACTGAACCAAAACAAAAAGCTCCCACCTTACTGCCCTCTACTCTGCTAGGAAAAAGGAAAAAAAATATATAAAAATTGTTGTGAAGCACAGTATAGAATACGTGTAAGAAAAACTTCATCACAAATTGTTGTGAAGCACAATATTGAATGAGACTGCGTATCTATCCTATCTATTAGACTGAAGGTGAGAACTTGCACTGGCTTCCAGTGTTACTATTTCATTGTTTTTCACTTCCAAGTTTCACTGAATCCCAACAGCATTTTGAAAAGGGCATGGATTTGAAATGAAGAATGTCTTTGCTTGACCTGAACAATAGATCCTTAAAAATTGTTCAAGTCCAAAATTAACATTTGGAAGCTATCTGGACTCAGGAGTGACCCACAATAACTGGAAAGCTTAAGATTTTTCACAGTTCAAAGTAAAGGCTTTTAATAATTTTGAATTACTTCAACCGCTGAACAAGTCCAACACTATAATTTCATCCACACATCAATAAAGTTTAAGTGTTTCATTAAATTTAAATTGCTATTCGTCATGTAAAGAAATTTTAAGCTAATGAAATGCTTTTTATTACAATGGATCTGCTGTACTGTTAGCAGCCTATCATATTTTCCCACTTAAAAAGCAAAGAGTTCAAGGGCCTGATAACTTGGCTACAGAGAGAACACGCTCCAGGCTGAATTTTGTACAGAAATCTTGTATAGAAAGCTTAGACTTCTTCTTACACTAGAATTTTCAACTTAAACACACGCACACACCCCTGGAGAGAAAGATGCTGAAGCAACGAGCAGACAGCTATTTTCCCATTCTGCTAGTTCAGCAGCTGTCCAGTGGCCAGGTACATCTTGGAACCTGTATTTTCAACAGTGTTTTAGAAATGTTAATAACTACAGCATCCTTAACTACTGCACACATTCAAGGATTAGAAAATAATTGTTTTTATCACTCCTCTTTCATCTTGCATTCAGCATTGTTTTATGCTTGACCATAAACCCCCTATGCAACACTTCCAACCATAACCAAGACTGTGAACTGACCAGTGGGTTTACCAAGGGCATCAAGGCTTTTGGACCTCCCCTGCTGAGTTCTGAGAGAAACCCCAGGTATTTTAAGATGATTTTCTGCATCTGCAAAGTTAGTACAGGAGGTACTGCAACGCTCTGTTTTGTATGGCCCTTGAAGAATCCCCACCACGAGACACTAAGCACCTTTATCAGGAGAAAACACACACTGTTATGGATTGTTTCTAACTAGTACCTAATACTTAAAGGCTAACAAGACAAAACCGCTCTCTAAGCACAAGTGTGAACTGTAGGAACCCCACAGGCAGTGCCCTGCACTGACAAATCCCACAATTTTGATACAGCTGCGTTTATTTACACCAATGGCAAAGTTTAAACTTGGGACTTCCCATTTAAATATCACACACAAAACTCTGATCCTTCATAATTTGAGCTGGAGGACTATGACTTAGCTACAAACAGCAGCAAGCCTCTACTACAGATCAACCATTACCCTTAAATGAGAGCCACAGTCACCTATGAGTCGGTAACACCACCACGCTAAAGTTTCCCAAATATTAATCATGATCTGTAAATGCTTCTTGACCTCACAGGTCACTGTCTTCTGAAAGTGGCTCCCAGGCACACTGTCTTCTGGAACTGTGACTATGACCTCAGCATGAGCTAAAAAACTCTTCCCCAGTTTAAAGTTCCACAGTTTCTACAGAGTATCAGTTTGCCTTGAACCCAACTTTTAAAATGGATGCCTTGATTTCCACAGGATCTTCTCCGCAGTGCTGAGAACCTCAGAACAGGACATGTAATCGCATGCATTAGCCGGTACAATACGAAAAACGCAACATTTCCAAGAGAGTAAATGCATTTAAGTACAAAGTAAAGATAACCCAGAGAACACATTTAATCTCTCATCAGATAAATACTATACAGTCAAAAACTAGTTCTGTCAATAGAGAAGGCCAAGACCCACACGCTAATTGACAACCACGCAACAGCAGTGTGAGCAGGAATGCCTTTGGAGTCTGGTTACAGACTGCCAAAGGGACTTTAAAACAGGTCTGGGTACAAGAAGAGAGCAGTCCCAAGGCATTTTAGCAGCAAACACTACCCAACTGGATACAATGTGAAAAACAGCAAAGCACTTACGGTGAGCACACCTGTGGAAATAAGTCTTTGTAGGAAGAGAATAAGCCTAAGTTAAAAAGCCTAAAGGAGTGCTGGACAGACCTGATACCACAGTTTGGGACTACAGGTACTTTTACTTGTCATGTGACTTCCTTTCCTCACTCCACTTTTTTCACTACATCTCAGTTTGCTAAAGATTGCTTTGAAACTACCTTGAGCATTACCAGGATGAAAAAATTAATAAATATCTAGTTTCTAAGGGTAACGTTTGAAGGAAAAGTCTAACATTGAGCCCACTCAATCACAACCAAGGTCTTAATTTTTTTTTTTTGGCTTATAATCATACTAATAATCAAATAAAAATAAATAATAGCAATAGTGACAATTGACTTGGGAGTTTTAAGCTTTTGGCATTTTCTACTATGACATTATCATACCTCACACCTCCCTGGTCTTCAGTTCTGGTTCCCAACCCCACCTGAAGTACCACGGAGCTCTTCCTCTCCCACACTTCCATCCATTAAATCCTACTCACTTACCCAACCTGCAAACCCAGCCTGGCAGTGCTCCAGAACTGTTTCCTGCCCCGTTCAGGTAACACTGTAGCACCCACAGCAATCAGTAAACCAAACAGTAAATACTAAGATGGCATTTGTGCCTATCAAATGCAAAGTAAACATGAAGGCATTCACTATGACAGTATGTTAGACCATTGAGTTTGTTCTGCCGATGACATGATTTATTTACTACTTATGTTTTATTGAAGGGTTTGGAGCAGTACAAAACTTGCTTGGCTATCCCCTTCTTCACGCATGTAATAAGGCGTGCTGGAAGAGGAAAAAAGCGATGCTTGCCCTTTCTCCTTTCTGCATTACCATTGATTCCAAGCCCCGATTAATTTTCTGCTTTGAGCAATGCAGAGATCAGATTCCATTATCAAATGCAGTAATAAAAGTAATAAATAATACTAAAATATCTTGTGAGTGTTTCTCAAAGAGTGTGTCTGAAGGTCTAAAAGAATATTTAGGTTTTCTTGTAACAACAAAAGCAAAAAAAAAGTGGATATTAGCATATGTCCACCCAGAGATGGACTGCAAACTAACACTGCATGAACTAGAAAATAATGAACTGATGACAAGTTTCTAGGTTAAGATCAAATGAGTCTTTGAAATGCCAAACAGGAGACCAGTACAGCACAACTTCCTACAATGGGCTAGACAACAAAAGAGACTTCTGAGTTGTCAGACATTACTGATAAGTAAATCCTCTGGAGTTGCAATAATTACAATCTCATTTGGGTATCAGAAGTCACTCTAATACCATCAGTTAGAAAGGATACATGAGCAGACACAATTCTCAAGCTACAAGACCAGGGTACAATCTGACCAAGGAATCACTGCAAGACTTCTTTTTATAGATACAACGCTTTTGTACTCATGCTCTTCCCATCCCTTAAGCAGTATAAACGTAGCCTGTCTTACGTCTTCAAAGTTCTCAGATGATAATTTTTTCCCTCTATTGTGTTATTGTATTGTAATGTATTACAATATATTCCCTATATTGTATTATATATTGTATCCCTTTTAAAAATACACCCTGCTTTAAATAGGCAATTTACAAATTTGCTGATCACTTAATTTTGCAGCTTGAGAAGAAACTTTTAATGAAAAATGAGAATGAAGATAAAATGTTTTTGGAGCTTGATAGTCTTTAGCAAAGCATACACAGAAATGCCACAAGGCATTACAGGAAGGGGTTTAACACGTAAAGCCAAAGAGAAGCTGAGAGATACATATCCGTATCTCCACACTATCCACACTAGATGACAGTCCAGTAAACAACTACTGGTAGGCTTAATAGCAGAAAACACTATACAGCACAACTGTGAGTAAAGGCAGACATGCAAACTAGGGGGGACCATAAGAAATAAAATAGTGAAGTTGCAGATGAACTTCTATTGCATACTTGCACATGTGAAGCCTAGAGTCTGCTGAGACCAGCCAACAAGAAATCCAATTCAAAATCAGCAGCAAAAAAATCTTGCACGCAAGAAGTATGCAGAAGCACAAGAAGCACCTAATAAAGTCTACGTGCAAGTGCAACTCAGTATGTGGCAGGTAGGGACCAGAAAATGTAATGTCTCTCCAGGACAGTTTCTACTGGGATTTCTGGAATAGCCAGAAGTTAAAGATAACCTGTCAGCAGAAAGTACAGAAAGCTGGAGAAACAGTTCCTTCACCTGTTCTCATCTTTTGGAACCGTTTCCAAGCACAGAGAAGGTACAATGTCCATTCCATTTCACCAGCTAGAATGACTCTTAATATTTATAATTCAGACACCAATGTAATAAGTTACAGAAATCTAACTGTTGTCAGAAGTGAGAAATGTAATGAAACCTGAATGTCTGAAAGTGAAATTTAAGAAAAGTCTGAGGTTAAAATTAAGTTACACAAATGAAGGTATTTTAAAACATGCAGAGAAATTTGTGCTTGTATTTCAAGCGGCAAAATAATGGTTTTGACAAAATTAATTAAAGGCTACCTGACTTTGAAATTTTACATGATTCTACTCTGTGAAGGATTATGTGTGGTAAACCAAATTGCAGTCATGCAACACACGGATTGTTATATTTGCTGGCTGAACAGGTCCTTTAAGGATGTTGAATTCAACTCATCATAATAAAAATTCCACTGTTGATACAAAATATAGTTAATATTTCCCTACCAGGATGAATGACAAAAAATCAGTTTATTAATGTATGTTGCAAATGCCATTTGTTTAAATGAAAAATAGCCTATTTTAACTGGAATATTTAAAAGAGTACTGTGTATAAGAACGTGCTGGTGTTCCGAACAGTTTCTCCACAAAGGTACAACACACCAGCACTGATACACAGTTGTTTCTTCAAGTGCTGCTTTCCTTCTGCGCAGCCCTGTGTTTATGTGGTCTCTTTTTTGTTTTTTGTTTTCTTCCCCCCTCCCCCTGCCATTCCTAGATCAGCTTGCTGCAGCTCAGTTCTTCCAGGATGCAAGAAAAGAGACCCAGTACCAACGACCCAGAAAACCGGCTGGAAGCAGCAGGGGGAAGAAATTACTTTGTTTCTTCAGTTCCTACCACTTAAAGATACGTTCCCTTTTCAGTAACTAAAGTTGGCTGAGCCCCCTTGTGCACTCTAAACTCCAACTTGAGAAACACTGCAGGAAAATTAAATACAATGCAAGAATGTGCAGGCTGTTAAGACACGTAAGGCTTAAGCCTGTACCTTCTCCTACTCCAGTAGCTAGACAATAATAACTAGGTAGTGGAACATGTCTGTGACTGTCATGAACAGTTAAACAACTGGCATTTTGTAACAAAAAAAGCACAGTTGACAAGTCCTTTAGCAACTTTATTTGCCAATGCAAAACCACATTTTTTCTCCCCACTTAATATTACGGCATTTATTTTTTATATGCAATAGAACTGCAAAATCATAA
Organism: Falco punctatus; assembly: GCF_963210335.1. Lineage (NCBI taxonomy): Eukaryota > Metazoa > Chordata > Aves > Falconiformes > Falconidae > Falco > Falco punctatus. The sequence goes on along the minus strand of NC_137582.1, from coordinate 92,262,060 downwards.
TTTCCTGCATCAAAATAGCAGAATTTGGCCTTACTAAAAGCATAAAATGACAGAAAATTCCTAAACACAGGACATCATCCATAGATTGAGATCTGTTGGAGTTCAAAATCCCCTACATCTAGGGTAATTCTGAAGCCACCCATTTGAAGCGTTAGATGAAATCTAAAGGGTTACAGATATTTCAAACCAAACTGTTTTGCACATTTCAGTCAAAAAGTAATAGCCTATTTCTAAAAAGAAAAAAATATTCTACTATATCCAAATGTTTTTAAGATGTAAATGCACTTGTCATCTTTCATGTAAGCAGGGTGCTGGTGCCCCAAATTAAACAAAAGAAGAAAAGTTAGGGTTGACAAGTATGTCGCTGTGCAACTACAAATTAAATATGCCTTTTGATATTTCATTTTTAACTGTTGAGTACCTTTTCATCAGGCTATTGCCATTAGAAGTTTTTTATTACATTTTTAAAATAGACAATCAACAGATAAGAGATGTGACAAGTATATAAAATCTGATTTAGCAGATTTGACGCACTTAATCTTTTACTGTAAGAGTGGCATTTGATATATTTGAAATGTTTCAGACAATGCTCCCTAAACATGCCAAATAAGAATAAATGCAGATTTAACCGTACTATATTCAATTTATGCCAAGTACAGAATGAATATCTGAAAAACAATCAACTTTCAGTTGAAAGTGCAAAATCACCTGAAACTTTCAATGCATGTGAAATTTTAAATACTATGAAAAAAACCCCAAACAACCCACCAATCATCCAATATCTGACACCACCAGTGAAACACAGAAGATGCATACTGTAAAAAGATTTTTAGACTAGCCTCTGCAACTCCATATGCTGTGAACTTCGAGTAAATGGCTAGACTGCAAAGCAGCCAGCTTTTCAAAAATAATTGATGAAGAGAGCACCACCGGAATTCCTCAGAAAAATAAATGAACACTCACTTTTTGTGTGGTAAACAAAGCCACACTGACAACTACTACATAAATTTGAGACTATAGTAAGAGTAATGCAACCACCTTGTTCACCCTCCAAAACACTATAGGCTTGGCATCCAGAGGAGATCACAGAGCCAATTTTGTCAGGTGACTGAGACAAAAATACATGCATTTAAAACAGAATTTTTGAAAAACAACAAAACACTCAACTACCAAACGAGAGCGATGAAAAAACAAAATGAACAAACCTTGTGTGCTGAACTAGCAGACTGACAACTATACACAAAAAAAATATTCTAAAAACATACTCGGCAACTGATTAACATTATGTTTCACATTATTCCTTTCATCTCTTAATTCTGTTAATACTGTAGATTAAATTAGAACAACATTTCAAACAAGAAAAAAGAACCAAACTACATTTCATCATTGCTGCATGTTAAAATTGAAGTCTTTGTTGTAAAGACTCAGAAGTCGACACAAATTCAAGTGAAAATTTAAATGAAAGTTATTTATTAACAATAAATCTAATTAAGTTAAAAATACTGCCTTCCAACACCAGCAGTCACACCTTAGATCAAAATAAAGGGGAATATATATAATTACATTGTGCACAAGTTCCTTCTGACATTCAGAACTTTCATATTGAAAAGAGCATGTATTTTTAAAAACTAAACAATAAAAGTTTTAGCACATAGGCTAAATTAAAATTTGCCCCATGCAAACAATTTGCCCTTCCTTAGATTTAAAACTGTAACAAAAACCATATGTATAAGTATATATCTGATAATTACAGGACAATTGCTTAAGTGAGCAAGGCACATATTCCAACTGAAACACTGTATGAAACTTTAATATTACGTTATTTTTCAAAGCTTGCTCAAAAGGCAGACTTCTTAATTTCATTCTAATTTCTTCTTCAGAACTGTTCATTTATTCTTCTATTTCCTTTCTATTTCCACAATGAATTATATGGTGCAAGGAAGTACTGTCCCCAGTACTTACAGACTGACGACTGCAAAGCAGCCAATGAAATAGATCATCAAGGGTTTTGGATAAGATTTTTCTGAATATTCTATACATTACAAGACCTTAAGTAGTCAAATTAAACACGAATGTTCAAACTGACAGAAGTCAAAGAAGGCATTTTAAAGATAAAGATAAAAATACTTAAGTGAGTTATTAACATGATATAGAAAGCTCTGCAGACAGAATCCTGTCGACAGTTTTCACCCCTCCCAGATTATGCTTTATTCACTTCTCAATACCTGTAACAGCTGAGGATAGATCTTTGCCTGCAATGGCTCAACTTAATACAAAACCCAGTTTTATCTCTAAAACAGCCTCCATTTCATGAAGCAAGTCAAGTGTACCCATATGGGGAAAAAAATAATTAAAGATTGGATAATACCTGATTGTCTTTGTGTAGTTTTTTTTCTGTACATAATTTTTACTGACATTGAAAAGAAAGCAAATACAAAACTAGAATGGAAACCAGAAAATTCTCTTACTGCATTGGTCCATATGGCTCAAGAACAGAATTGGCAATACGTACATGTAACTTCTGTACAGTAGATTTATACAGATTTGAGTAATTTGGCTGATGTTGTAGGCCTTGACTTTTGTAACCTTGATTCTAAAAAAGAAACAACATTGATGGCATTGGCAAGGCAAAACATTTAGGCCATTGTTGTGTATTTCAGTGGTACTGCCTATATATAACATGTAGCATTGCCTGTAATGTTACTATAAGCATATAGGCATACATACGTAATTTCTGTCAGCTTTGCAAAGAAAGTGATCAGTAACGTTAATAGGCTTTCATTCCTAGAGGACACAAGTGCAAGATTGAGGGGACTTCTTCAATTACACTGCAGCTTTCGGTAAGCTCACTGATCTAGTGAGTATCAGACCTCTCTGCCCCTTTACTTGCACTTCAAGTCTGTCTGTCTTTTTATATAATCCCTTGCAATTCATTCCATGTTAATTCTATTTCTAATTCCTACTCTAATTTATGTTTCTGCCTTGCTCATCCAGTCCTGGTTTCCTACTTTGTTCCACCTTCATTCCTTGCTTGATACCAGTCTTCACAACACAAGGTTTTAATTCCAGTCTGCTCCCTCCCTTGCAGTTACCTTATGTTCTACCAGCATTGGTATCCTCCCCATGAACAATCCCACCTACCCCATCTTCCTGATAGCCCAGATAAGGCGTTTTCGGCATTTATTCAGGCTTCCAGCTTCTTCGTTCTGCTCGGTAACAGCAGGGGGAGCATCAAGAAAGGAATACTTGCTAGTGCTCGGCCAGTACAATTGTTGAAAATCTCACTAGCAACACGGGAAATTCATCATCAGAAAATTCTTAACCAATTCTCGAGTATTTTCACACTCACATTTTTCCAAAATACATCCGTGGCATCAACATGCCCCAACTCTGGTAAAATTTTCAATTGCCAGTTGGAACATTTGAAAGTTTCAGACTGCATCAGGGAAATTATTTGCCTTTACCTTATTTTTTAAACATGGGCAAATTAATGTCTTCGCCCTCTTCTTTCCTTGCAAAAGTCCCACTGCTCTTGTATGAATTTGCTTTTTTACTACAACTAGTACTATTTGAAAGCTAATGCAGAAACACCATATAAAAAAGGCAGGCCAAACTACTATGTCTTGGCTATCAGGCACAGTTGTATCCACTATGGAACACAGAGTAACATTATTTGTACAACACTACACATCACTGACAGTACCACTCAGGAAAACAAGAGGCCTAAATGTTTTGCCTTGCCAACACCATCAACTGTTTTCTTTTTTAAAATTAAGGCTACAAAAGTCAAGATCTAAACCAGGCAAATGACTCAAATCAGAGCTTTAAATGTTGCACTCCAAGATAAGTGAAAAACAGATAATACCTTCTACTATACAAGTCATTTTTTTTTCCCCTCAACAAATCAATGACTATCTTTAACAAATGTATGTGACCTGTGTTTTTGACTCAGCGTGACCCACTCCCAGTCATGTGTATGCTGTTTTAGTTTAATACAGTAGATACTTTTCAGGTTGTACTTCGAGAGAAACTGTTAAGTACAGCTTTGTTTGTTCTGGGTTTTTCTAGAAGGAAAATGAAAAATCAGTATGTCTACTGCAGTACTAACTGCATCTTTTAGATTACGTTGTGTATATTTCCTCAGCTATAATCTTGTTATACAATGTTGTTTGTGAAAACTAGTTTATTGGGAAAAATAAATTTTATGCCTGCTGGGCGATTATATTTTATTATTATTATTTTTTTGATTGAATACTGGAAAAAGTGAGATTCTCATACGCCCCATGAAGACGTGGGGGCTTTTCCCCGCCCAGTCCTTTTCAATAATGAATTTCATCTACCTCCTCCAAGAGGGAGGCTTTATCAGTCACCTACTAATTTTATCTTCAGAGCATCAAATATTTTCAGGGTCAACTAACCACTGCTATAACCAGACAAACTGAAGGTACTCAAAAGTTACTCTTTGTCCTGGTTTTGGTTGGGACTGTTTATTTTCTTCCTAGTAGCTGGTATAGTACTGCATTTTGGATTTAACATGAGAACAATGTTGATAACACACTGATGTTTTAGTCGTTGCTGAGCAGTGCTTACAGTAAGTTGAGGGCTTTTCAGCTTCCCATGCTGCCCTGCCAGTGAGGAGGCTGGAGGGGGCACAAGAAACTGGGAGGGGACACAGCCAGGACAGCTGACCCCAACTGGTCAAAGGGATATTCTACACCATAAGATGTCATGCTCAGCATATAAACTAGGTGGAAAGCTGGCTGGGTGAGCTGCTGCTCAGGAACAGGTTGGCCATCAGTTGGTCAGTGGTGAGCAATTGTTTTTCATTTGCATTACTTATTTTATTTCTGTCTCTTTTATTATTTTCCTTTTCATTACAACTTATTATTGTAATTATTTTAATTATCAAACTCTTATCTCAACCCATGAGTTTTCTCACTTTTATCCTTCCAATCCTCTCCCCCATCCCACCAGGAGAGTGGCAGGTGGTGAGAGTGAGCAAGTGGTTGTGTGATGCTTAGCTGCCAGCTGGGGTTAAACCACAACACTTTTTATACCAATAGCCAGCAAGGTACATTTGACAGAAATTATCCATCAGAAAGATGCTTCATCAAGGTGGAGAAGCATTGAAGAGGTGACTATATGTTCCTTCTTAACATGTCTAGCTTGAGGTTTAACAAAAAACACCCCAAATGAAACAAAACCAAACAACTTTTTTATTACTTCAAATTGCACCTCTTAGCCAACACTATAATTATGTAAGCCTGAAGAAGAGCCTCTAATATCCACCACGTTAATTTTGACTTTTTCCAAGTTGCAGAAAAAGTACACAAGACCAGCAATAAACTGGACAACAAGCAGGCTAAGGCATACCTCTAATAAAAATTCAATATTCCCTTTAAATGCAAAAAATACTACAGAATAATCCTAAAGGCAATGTAGGTCTAGTAAGTAGATTCCAATTCACTAGATCAAGAAACGAGCATATAAAAAGCTGATACAACTTCTTCCTCTTTGTATTTGTTAGCTGGTGGGAATGTAAACACGCCAAGCAAAACCATACTTCAAACATGATGAGAAGTTATATATTATTCAGATACAAATTTAAATGTGCAAGATTAAAATCTAAGTTGTTTCCGCTATAAACTGTATTAGAGCATATATTCTGAGCACAAAAGTAATAACAAGAAATAGAAGAGACGCTTTTCTCAAGAGTAATAAACTCTTAAGATCTTTCTGTTTTTAAGGCCCAGGGAGCCAGCACTGCAGCTCCTGATTCACAGATCACAAACTTGCTTCTTGTAATTACCCCCATCAAATTTTGAAGTACCACAAAATTTCTAAGCTTGCCATATACAACTCTATGAAACAAACAAACAAAACAAGTACAAAATCTCCTGTCAATCGTTGATTTGCCAAAAATTAATATAAGATCATCTTCAAAATGCCATGTACTGTATTACTGCAATTAATTTCTACTTGGTATTAACCAGGCATTCATGTGATAAGTGATTTAAATTTATTAGTTTTAGATCTGACAAATTAGATGTTCAACGGACATAAATGTTAAGATGTGCACAGTATTCACTACTTAAAGGCAGACTCAGTTATTGTATGCTTCCTTAAAACAGAGGCTCTTAAAGCACCTAAATAATGACTAACTTCTCAGACATTCTAAATACCTCGAAACTGCCCTTTTTTTGCGGTTTAACATTCGTTGCTGAACTACTGTTATAGTCTGCATTTTCTCATAATTTTATCTTTTCAGAACTGTAATTACATCCATTACAAAAGTAGCCAGATTCTCTGGAAAAAGTCCCAAACAATCTCAATGAATTTCATACAAAAACAGCAAAAGATGTCTTTTATAATTCTTTCTATTATGTTTAAGCAATGAAGCAAAATAATCACAAAAAACAAGTATTAAAGAGATTATCAATGATAAAAGCTGCTTTAATCATTTGGGGGCATTTGGAAAATTATTTAGGAATTAAGTAAAGTCTGTGAGAAAGAACTTATAATAAGAACTTGTCAAAAGTTAAACACTCAGACCAGAAAAAAGTTTTTAATTGTACAGTATATTTTAGCTCCTATCAATCACTGTTAAAATAACTTCAGAGTTTAATAAGCAGATATTTACCTGCTGGAACAAGACAATCTTTCCAATCAAAATATCCTGCATAAATGCCAGGTTCCAATGACCCAACTATCGGATCTGCCTTGAATTCAATGTACATTTCAAACAGTCTTTGATCCAGCTCTTTCAAGGATTCCATACTAACCTGAAGAACAAAACAAACAAAAAAAAAAAAAGGAAGAAAAAGAACATAACAAACAGTCATTAGCTACAAGAATTGAATCACATACCCCCCAAAATTATCTCATGCTTTCTTTAACTTTCAGTAAAGAGTAGCAATTCAGTTCATAACTACTTATATAAAAACCTAGGAACTTCCATATTACCTGTGCATCCTACTCAGTATAATTTTTTTTTTTCTGATTGTGCTCAGCAACAGACATTTTGGGGAAGTCCAGGGAATGCCAAAGCAGGCAGATCACTTCGCAGTTATCTAATGGCATGATTTTTTTTTTTTCCAGTGCATGTCAGGAGGTCTTGTAAGGTAAAACAACTGAAAATTGTCAATGCTTTAAAATATGCCCATAATAACTTCCATCCTGAAACATTAAGATTCTCGTATAATACTTAACATCTACCAATTGTAATATTACAATTTTTCACTATCTGCTCTATATTTGAAAATTACATAGATTTATTTAGGAGTCTCTGCCTTCTGAAACTGTACACATGCACTTCTCCACCCTACTTCAAGGCACTTCTGTACAACAATAAGCTGCAGCTCACCAACATCTGCAGAATTTTTCTCTTTAACAGCTCTCTATGCAATTTTCAGTAATTCACACAACTTAGCCACACTGAAAACTAAAGGGATATGCCCAGTTTGTTCATTGTATCTGAACAACTATTTTTGATACAAGACCTTTTAATAAACGTATGTACTCCCTGTATATTGTAAAACGTGAAAGTAGAAAGTCAGTGTCTTAGGATAGTGATGGATGCCAAATGCAAATAAAATATGCTGAGAAACATCATGTTACTTCTACTTAAACGTATTTATGTTTAGGAGTAAAAGCTTAAGAAATAGCAAAGCAAATTTTAAATTTGTCACAAGAGGACCTATATTCCAAAGATAGGATTTTCATGAGGCCCTGAGAATTTGGTCCCAGGAGATGATGAAGGCTATTTTTTTCTTTATCCTTCCCTTCTACCTGACAGCCCGTTGACATTCAAGACTTGAAAAAGAACACCACACCAAAAAATGTACAGAATTCTCACTTCTTCCCTGCCTTACACGGGATCACAGAAACGTAAACCCAGAATGGGTTTCAAGACATTTTTCACTTCAATTTCTTATGATTAGGGAGAATAACTATCCTCAGATCATTCCTATTTAGGAAAAATAAGGTACTACTACTAGGAAAAATAAAGTACAAGGTCCAGCGGGAAGTTCCTGCAAACATGCACCCATTCAAAGACTCTATGAAACAACCCTCACTCTGCAGTCATTCAATACAAAAGATCATCTGTACATTCAGTACAGGTTTTTTCTTCCATGCAAGCCCTCTTCAAGCTGTTTCAAGTTCAATGCACAATTAAGATAGTGGTGGGTAACCCTGTTTTTCAGCTGGTGGAAAGATTACAGGAAAGAACAATTCATCTGAATGCTATTGTGAGCCCAGGACCGGGGAGTGAGGCAGAGTAGAAATCTACAACAAGGTCCATTGTATATATCCATTTTCCTGACTCTCAGGTGGGGCAAATGCTCATAAAAATACACAAATCTCTCATTAGTATCTTTCTGCTGTGAACTTCCCTGTAACTATAGTTTTCAATTTTTGTATTAAATCCATTTTGAGCCTCTATCCTAGTAACCCCTCTGCTTTATCTAAGCATCAGAACTATGGAAACAATTTTATTCAGAAGCTTTATCAATAAGCTAGGATGAATGTTATGGGATACATAATTAATAAGCAGGGTTGGGGGGGGAATTGACTGAACTGATGATAAAAAGTTGAATTAAAGAATCTCCACAGAAAAACACTTAAAAGAGTTACGTAGAAATTAAATGTAATTACTGGAGAGTACCATAAGTGTGTGCCAAGACAGCACGTGCTAAAGCAAAGTGTAAAGTTTGGCCCTTTTATGTAACTTCATATTTGGTACATTAAGAAGAAAATGGAAATAATAGCCAGCAGAATGTAAGGACATGGTTTTTTGTTACCATTTTATGATTTCTGTATTTCCAGAATATTAGGTAATAATGATGATCTCCCTGCCAACAAAGGCAACTTAAAAAAACCCCAACCAAACAACAGATAGTTTTCACCAACATACACTACAAAATTCACTTTAAAATTAGATTTATAAAAGCTAAAAGAATAATATAGTTTTGTTTAAGTCTTCTCAGATAAAAACTAATTTTTCAAAATTTTTGTTAATTCTTTATTGCAAATTTATCTAATAAACAGTTAAATAAATTAAGCAACATAGAGAAGTTTAGGTAATGGATCAAAAAACTGAAACAATCAATCAGTCACTCCAAACCTCTGTGAGCCTCTAGCTTCCCTTCAAATTAATGAAGTGTTCAAAAATTGCCCGCTTAAAAGGAATAATTATCCAAACTCTCCCAGCTAGCATTACCGATATAACTCTCATACATGCAGTCAGTGCTTTCAAAGGGTTAACGCAGATTTGAAATTAATCTGCAACTTACGTGACTTTTGTCATTTATAAACCTACCAGACTTTTAATGGCAATACTTTGTATTTAATGGCTGTACAGAGCACTGAATACATACGTAACAGATGTCTTATTTACTTATATTGACAACACTAACCATACCTAGCTCAACTCTCAGTTGTCTCAATAGCAAAGAATGGCAATATCCAGAGTAATTTTGCATACTGTACTAACCATACAAATTATATCAAACCCACTTAAATGCTATCCAACATTACTTCAGCCACAGCAATTCAAATAACATTGAGGCAGAATAGGACTCAAGATCTACTACACAGTAGCAGCATCAGTTGGAGTGAAATATTGTACCCTGTACTGGAAGAGATAACATGTTTACTTCCAACCAACAAATGTTTCTGGAAATAAACTAACTTTATGGTCCTAAGGATTAAGTCACAACGTTTCTCATAAAAAATGATTAATCTTTACAAAAAGGCAGGAAAATGAGACAGTTACTGCCACCCACTTTGACATTTTCGTTCTCCGAAAAAAAAAAAACCCCACCAAAACACACAACACACAAAACCCAACAAAACCCAAAGCACAACAAAAACGCTGAACTAGTTTATGAACAACAGCTATCAGTAATGCAGACTGCCAGATGAAATAATTTATCAAGTATATTTCTGAGATAAGAATCTCTTTTATTTTCTGCATTAAGAAAACACAGTGACATTAAACAGTTTTACTAAGAAATCTGATAAGCTTTGCCATTGAACACACAAGTCCTAAACAAGAGGTCCTATTTTCTCTACCAGCTATTTAAGCCTTATAGGAACACATACAACCATATCATTGTTGTTGTTATTGTGTCCAACGGATGCTTGGAGTCTCACTCATTTGTAGAAAGCTCAGCCAAGAGCCTTCTGGCCATTTGAACACTTGCACTTAATTTCCACAGGAAGTAAAATAAACAAGAATTGTTTCCTTCAAGCAATGATACTTCATTCTAGTGCTCTCACTTACTTGAGTTATTTTTTCAACACCCTGAAAGCCATGTTTCTCAAAATGTTCAGCTATATTTAGGAAGGTATGACGTTCCAGATAACGGCAGTTACTGAGTGCAATTAAAAGCCTCTGTTCCTAAAAATTTGTTTTAAGAGAAGAAAGAGCATACAGTTAGAAAAAAGAAGTATCAGCGTGACCAATACCATAAATGTATATTATTTTATTGATTCTGTGCGTGATAAACATGCTGATAAATAAAGCGTAGCTTACAAATGTTTTTGTCAATAGAAAACCAAGAACTGAGTGAGTATCAGCTATGATGATTGAACATGTAGTGTGAACACGTAGGATCTGGAGCATTCACTGGAACAGCTGTGACTAATACAGAAACATGGTTAAGACTCCTTTAAAAAAATTGGGTTTGGACAGCTTTCCAGGAAGCTGTTTCTGGCTTTTACTTTGTTTCAAGAAATATGCTAAGAATTATGACCATCATAAAATTAACTAAATATCATCTTCACTTGCACATGAAGCTGGGTAACACAAGGGAAGCAAAACAGGTACTGAATGAATGCACTCACCCATTCTAAAATATCAGAAGATTCAGAAGTACATGATGTAATTTCAGCAGTTAATTTTTAAAAAAATTAGGTGGCTATCTGTTCTTCAATGATTTTTTTAAAATGACAAGAATGGTGCAACAAGGTATAGTTTCCAAACAGATCAAGAACCAAACAAGACAGAACTACTATTTAAATAGGTCTGGCCTTCCCTCCTTCCCTCTCCTTCTCCCAATGGCAAAATATTTTTTAACCTCTGATGGAAATACAAAATCAACACCAAACATTTTGAAAACAAAAGTATGTGGCACTGAAGTAATCATAGTAGCACTTATCTGATTAAGAATGGTGTTGGGTTTCAGACCCAAAAGAACTTCTGACAGTTTCATATTCCAGTAACATGATGACTCGTATTGAGATGTGCAGTTGCCTACTAGTTTAAATTATAATCATTTGGTATACAGACTATTCAAAAATTAAGAATTTTAAAAATACAGCGATAAATCTTCCTCTTGTCACTTGCTTTCTCTGTTCTTATTAATCAGGAAAGAGAAGATTTACAGAAAAAAATTCATATGATACCATGGAAACTAAACTGTTTATTGATTTATTTTTATTTAAACACTCATACCTATGACATATGGGAGATTGTCACGGCCACAAAAAGTTACTTTGTCAACATTTAATATTTAAATCTATGCATTGCAAAAAAACCCACACGATATAAAGAACTAATTATTATAGTCTGCAATTCAGAAACTTGGCCTGATTTGGCAATCTGGGATACTTTATTATAGCAGGAATGTTTATTGCTCTTGTAAACGAGGCAACGCTGGGCTTCTGACAACATTTAAAACCCGTGCTAAGGAATATTAACTTCACAAAAGGTTCTCACTAGGTTTCTTGCACGGAACAATTACATTTTTTCATCAGGCACCAGACTACAAGAGAATTAACCAAAGTCAAAATGCCAAAAACATTAAAAAACTTTTTTTTTTTATTTCCTAAAAACCAAACCCAAATCCAAACAAATAATCAAAATTTACTCTTATTAAAGTAATTTTAGATACGTTACTGAGTATCTGTATCTTCAAGGGTTTTTAAAAAGCAACTAATAATCAGATCAGTTCTTATAATTTAATACAAGGTGATAAATCAAAAGTCAAATCCTCAGCTGTCTTAACATCAGTGCTATTTCTGTTGATTTCAATGATGCCATTTTAGTTTCTGAGAAGGATTTGGTTTCAAAAAATGTCTTTACTAGTTAGCTTAAGATGGTACACTAAGGTATCATAAACAAACAGTGTTTTTAAGAAGAGTCTTATATCCTTGTATTTTCTTATGCTTATATACATATGTATCTAGGGAATGCCTCTAGAATACAGAATTGCTCTCTAAAAAAGGAAAACAAAACCCAAATAATAATAAAAAAGGACTGCATTCTTGTAACTTTCAAAAATACTAAGTTTCACATCAGCTTTTAGAAATAGAAGCCAAACTTACTGAAGAAAGACTTGAGTCTTCATGAATGCTTCCAAACAAATCTGGAGACGAAACGTCAACTGAAAGGCTAGGAAAATTGTTTAAAAAGTGAGTAGTATAGTGCTTTTGATTATCTGATTCACAGTGGATTCAAATGAACAGTTGGAACAGAAGACAAGAATCTTGTTTCAAGCCCCCTCACATCAGATAAAGCAGCAGGCCAATTTTCTCAGTTTTTCTAAGATGTCCACAAAGCTTGCAGGAACTCTGTGAACAGACAGTACTAGTCTTGCTACAGACCTTTCCTTCTTAAAGCATTTCAATTTTCTATGATTTCTCTGGTTTGCCACGTCTTCTGTTCTGGTTTTATGCCTATCCAGCCAAAGTCATCCAAATCGTAAAGAAAAAGTGGCATTAGGAACACAGCTAATTTGCCTTTTCTAATGCATATTGCAGGTACCAATATTTGCCAAGCCTCTGGGTTTTCATAAAGAATTCTTGTAAACTTGGGCTATTCTGACTTGTTTTGGTCTCTGAAGTAAATGGCTCATAAGCAGTTATCAAACAAAAACTTTCAAGAATTTAGCAGAAATACCAATAGAACCAGCCAAAATAAAAGGGAAGAAAAAACAGCAGAGGCTGCTTCTCCATGACTAGACATTACTTGGGGACAAGGACAACTCATTCTGTGTAAGATCATGTCAAAACCAACATACCCGCTTCTACAGCACAGAACTCCTGTCATTGAATAAAATGAAAAAAAAGTCATTATCTTGTACAACATCTAGTATGTGCTGTCACTCAATTGTTTGACATAAAAAGTATCTGCTCTTATTTCAAAGCATCACTAATCAGAGGCAAAAGTATTCACAAGAAATATGAAATACCAGATGGGATAAAACCACACCACCACTCAAATTTGAGACTTGCACTCACAATTTCAGAATACTACACCTAGGTCCTATTTATTTCACTTACTGTGCTGTATCTATGTCGCCATCAGGTTTGGTGCTCAGTTGTTCCAAACAGTCTATGAAGACCTAGGAAACAAAGCAAGATCTACATTTTCTGCCAGAACTAAAAAAAAAAAAAAAAATAAAAATTCTTAAATTTACTTTTACTATAGTTAATAGAAGCAGAACAGCAGAACAATCATCACCTTTCTTTGTCTTAACCTTACATAAATTCAGTAACATTTTAGTTACACTTTTTAAATGCATATTTTCAATTTATATGCATCACAGTTTACTTATAGTAAAAAACACAGGAATTTTTAATCCTGCTAGAGTGAATTTCATCATGCATGTCTGAAATTATGCAGTGATAATCTGCTGATATGCAAAAAAGGCATTAATAGTCTTCAGGTGTTCAGTCTGAACAGTTGATCCCCAAGTAAACATCACAGAAGCATCACTACAATCCATTTTTTGCTTTGGCTTATGATTTCTTATTTGAAAAAATTATAAAAATGTTTCAAAAGCCTAAAGCATGCTATTATGTATATATTTATATATCTTTTTTTTAATATCAGACTTTGTTACAAAGAATATTGGTTTCTGATAAAAAAATCAAAGGGTAGATCTTCAGCTGATGAAAACCAGCACTGCTCCTTTTGCTGCAGTATATTGATGTTAGATGACGTCAGCTCAGCAAGCATCCCTCAACTGTCAGTAAAATCTTGAACAGTCACAATCAGTAAAATACTTGAATATGTCACCATCTGAGGATCTGATATCATCAGATTCAGCTAGTAAGTTCTATATACTTTTAAAGTCAAACATTTCTCAGTATCCCAGAGCGTATCAGAGGAGTAACAGAGTCATCAACTTAAGCTACCTTTTGGGAGGTGGGCAGGGTACAAAGCACACATTTTTGTTGATCACTTGCATTCACAATTTCATTCTTAAAAGCGTTTAAGGTACCTGCATGATCCCAATGCTCAACTGGCACACATCCTCCTGTGTTTTCTGCTGCTGGAAAACCTAAAGATGCAAGCATATTATTTTAGCAGAACAGTTTCACATGGCCTTATTCTCAAGGCAGGCCTGAGTAACCTATCCCTAAAGAGATGATGCAATTATAGGAATAGCTGCTGGGACACAGTGTTTTCTCATGGATCAATTTCAATTCTTCCCCACTCTAAAAATAGGGAGAGAGAGAATACAAGTCCAAACAAACAGTTTGACAAGCATGAAGAGATAACATGCTAAAAAGGAAAGAAGTCCTAGCACCTAGTACACGTGATACGTATCTGTTGGCTAATGGAATTGCAGCAAAAGCTCCCAGGATATTCAAAGATCTTTGCACCCTAACAAGAAGGATTCACCATGCACTGCATATTCTTTTGAGTAATGTCCATTAAGAAACTAGACAAGCTAAGCATAAAAATTAAAATAAGGGAGGAGACAGAGAAACAATACCCACATAGAGGGGCTCAAGGGACTTTGGAAAAGTATTAAACTCCCTTAGATCACTGAAATTTGAAAGAAAACATCAGTATCACAATCCATCAGGTCTTCAAGGTATTCAGTGGACGGGGACAATCAGGACTCCTGATTTAGAATAAAGTTTATATAAGTAAAAACCTGAATTTAAGTTCTTCAAGTAGTCTGGATGCAACATTAAGTGAAGAGTAGCTCCTAGGAATGGCCCCTCCCTTTCCCCCTCCATGTAAATAAAATAACATCTATTGAGATCTGAAAATTACAGTAGTAGCATTTTTTCCAATACAACAGCTTTAAAGATTTAAATATAGGTTCAATCTGCCTCATACACACATAATTACCCCTAACAAAGGAAATACAAACAGAATTCTAAAGGCCAGCAGCAGTGAAAAGGGTGTACACAAGGAGGAAAGTTATACCCCTGTATCATTCTCTAAAAGTTTTTGTTCTGAAACCCAATAGTAATTTACATAAAATGAACAACAAAAAGCAGCATAAATCAAAACTTACGCTGGCCTCTCCAGGTTTGCAGTCCAGCACAGTTTTAAGAGATTGCAAGGAATGGATAATGCACTGTTCAAACTGGGATGGCTGAAAGGCAAATTACTTGTTAGCTTTAGATAAGCATGTCAAGTATATACTACGCAAATACATTGAAATCTCCATGCTCCATGCCATCTAGGAAGCCTTTTATTTTCAAATTATGCCCCATCCCACTCCTTGCCCCAAAATCTGTTTCATGTATTACCAGAAGACCATTTTGTAGTGATGTACTTCTGTACTTCTCCACAGAATTATTACCATAGATCAACATACATTTTTTTTAATCTGAATGAGAGACTTCTACGCCAAACAGCCTCTTCTAAAAGGGTTATGAAAGATTTTTGTAGCTTATTTGTGGTAGCATATATCGACAGTTAGAGTATAGATGCCTGTGACACCATCTCTTCTCCCCCCTATTAAGTTGGGAACGAATTTCACCTGGGATATCACATATTTCTGCATCTGATTTCAGCAAAAGGTTTTTAAGAAAACCCATCTGAAATTGCTTTCACATGAGGGAAAAAAATAATCCACTCGTTTGGGGGCCTTTTTTTACTTTCAGGTTTCCAAACCTGAAGTACAAATGTCTTGATGCATGGATCAATTTCACTCTATAAGTGTGAACAAGTTCACAGCATCAGTCATTAGTCAGTTTTTCCTTGTCCTTCTCTCTTCCCTGTTAAGTCACTTTTTTTTTTTTTCTTTTTTTTAAATGAGGCTGCCTGCTGGTATTAGGCAGGAAGCTGTTGTACAGGGCAACTGAAGCTCAGAAGCGTCACTGCTCTAGAAAAAAGGGACATCATCCTATTGGATTTGGGTCAAAGAGGTGGACAAAAAAAGCTTCTAAACCGTGTAAACCTGTTTTTCATCCAGTAGAGAATTTATGGCTTGTCACCAACTTTAGGTTTAGAAGTAACTTTTATTTCTGTAAATGCTGAGGTGGAGGTGGATCATGAAAGTGATGCCTGCATGGCAACCTGAAAAATCACGGGGGGAAAAAAACCCACTAAGACAATATGTAATAATTGTTTTTAAAAGAAAAGAATAGCAGTTCAAGCTGCTCTTGTGTTTTTGTTTCCACACAAAAAAAACATATCACACCTCAGGAAAATAAAGCTGTTCAGGTATGTTACTCTTTGGCTATTATGAAACTGAGGGAAGTTGGTTCTGTGTCTTACTGTATCCTTTACCTGGAATATAAATGCCGAAGGCATTATCAACCAGTATTTCCTGTAAACTTAAAATACAGTTTCTGTCTTAAATCTAAAACGTCCCCCAAGGAGACTGCCTGGTCCTTGTTTATACCGGTTAATTTTTGGTACAATTTTTGCTCTAACATTACCATAATGAACTAACGCTGCTTTAGTAGATAAATAACACTGCTATGACAACACATAGTCAACTCACACCATCACAATTCGGCATGTCTCAAGCCTCAAAAAAGTACCTCGGGAAGTGCTGTGTACAAGGAATTCATGGGCAATTCCTGAATACAAAAAGGACTTAAGTAGTTTTTAAACAAAGATGGGTTAGGATACAGCAAAAGCATAAAGAAACAAAGCTTTTGTGGAAGATCCTTCCTCCTCCTTCCATTTTACAGATGAATAGTAAAAACCAGAAAAGTTAAGGGACTTGCCCAAGTCTGTGGCAACTGAAACCTCGATTAGAGGCTGTAAATCTGGTTATAATACTACAATTGCCCCACAACACTCCTTCCTACAAATGTGTATACTGTGACTGCTTAATGTCCTCCTACTCAACTTCAAACATGTATTTATAGAAGCAAATAAGAAAAACTAAAGCAGTCTGTGGAGCATTGCCTTAGATAATACACAAAGCAACTCTCCCTCCCACAGGCCCTTTCTGCTTTCGCAGATTGTTTTTAAGTCACACCTACAACGAGCTTGCTATGTTTTAGGCATTACTCATTACTGTTTATTTCCAGAAAGCATCTCACTAATTTATCTGAATTTGGTTTCAAGTCATCTGTTGTTTGTGTGTAGGCAATCTCCTAAATTAGTTGCTTTTCAGTTCAATTTCTCATTATAACATATAAGTGACCTATTTATCTAGCTACAGACCAATTCCATGGTAGTGTGCCTACTAAGTTATGAAGCATTTTCATGTGAACTGAACTTGTTGTGACCTCAAAAATATTTTTTTACTTCAAGAAACCATCTCTAAAATAAGATGCTTAACAATGAAAGTTATTATTGTTTATCTCAGCAAAATCATGCTGGTCAGTAGTAATTATACTGATACATTTTAATTACCCTAATTAGAGCAGAAAGTCATGCTACATATTTTGGTGCCCAGTTCTTACATGTCTCACAAATTCACAAAGCTTTTATGTATATTTTTTTTCTTTCTGTTTTGTACCTTCAAAAATATTGCTGTCTAGTACTAGCGTTATCACTTAAAAGTTACTTCAGACCTAATGGTTTAAGGAGTACAAATAAAAATGTTGGTAAAGGAAGAAAATAAAAAAAAGCAACTTTGTGTTTGGTGTTGGGAATCTGTTAAGAGTGCTGTAAGTAAGCTACCATCTGCACAAAAAAGTTTGTATTTTTAATCTTCCTATATTTTCATATTTTAATAAAACTAGAGATACCAGTATGCACACATACAAAGTCCAAAATAACCCAATTTTTGGAGAATACAGAAACCAGTTTCATTACACTTGCCAAAAAAAAAAAATACAGCAAAGAATGTGCCTACAAGACACACAAGTATACCCACCAACGATGTCAAACCTTCATTGTCAACAACCCAGTCTTCCTTCTCAGCTAACCTCTTTATATCTGTAAGACAGAGCAAGAGGGGGAGGGGGGAAGGAGAAGGTATTCATTTTCATTATTAAAACCTCCTTGAACTTGAAAAGTTAAACCACAGACATTGGGACTGCAATGACTAGGCATACAAGCAAATAGCACTAAAAGCTTCAAAGCTTTCAGCATTCTCAAGTGACTAAGAATGGAACTCATACATGGTATGCTGGTGACACCACACAGAGAACCGTATCTATGATACATGGCAAGACTTGCATGAAGCACATCTTTTACTGGAAAGATTAAAATTAAAGGAATATTGTGAAGGCTTTGGGTTTGTTCTTATTTTGTAAATTTTTAATCACAACATAAAATACTGCACTTAAGAACCCAAGTCTCTAGTCTATTATACTCCAGTTCAATTAAAAATGAAAGAGCAAGTACCTAGTATTTTAGCAAAGACAGAAAGGGCAGCATATAATTCATATTTAACAATTATAGAAGAGGCACAGGGTCCCCACTTGGGGTCAAGAATACATGCTGCTAGAGTTTCTTCAAAAATACATGAAGGCATATGCAAAAACCACTCTCTTCTGCTAATCAGAAGGTGCCAATTTCTATAGGCATACTGAAGCTAACAGGAGCTAAGTCAAGATGCAAATCAAAAGTTGATGCACTGTAAACAAAATTCCTCTATGGATGCACGCATTCTGCACCATCACTTTTTTTAAGGCTTAATTGACTTGTAAACAGAACAAAGATGAACCGTGTACAGGTCATGGGGGCTTTGACATACAGTTTTTCACACACAAATTACTCATCAGAACTGTCTGTACACCATGAAACTCCCTTTCAAATGAGCAAAAATTTTGGTGAATTACCATCTCTCCCCAAAATCGAAGAGAAGAGGATAACTAATGCATGCTGAAAGGTATCTTCACTACCTTGGTGATTTAATTAGCTAAATTAAGAAGCTTGGTTATGGTGTCATACCCTGCAATGCTACATTTTACGGAAGTGTAGGCTTAGTGAGGATAAAAAGTATTAAAGGATTGTGCAGAATAATTACTCATTTGCCTATTTAGTAAACCTCTTAATTCAACCAATATTCTTGCAAGGGTTTAGATTGCACTTATCAGCCTTTACATGCTTTTGCTGCTGCTCGATTTTGCATTCTGTTCTGAGCTAATACAACAAATGTCTTTCTTGTATTTCACTGCTCACCGAATTCCAGTCAGATACATTCATGTAAACCCCCTGTCTAGTCTGGCATTCACATAATTTGACTTTCATGACCTTTATGACCATTGAACACATATAAGAGGGAAAGAACACAGGCTGCTTCGCAGGACCAGTGTGAGTATATAATGTTTATCATAAGACAACAAGAACCCCCTGTGTGTGGGCAGATGTGTCCTATTTAAATAGCTACCATTAGAGAGCTCTGTTAAAAATTTTAACCAATCTGAATGCCTTTACCAACTTACAAGCTGCAACAAGAGGTGAGACTGAACTTTCTATCAGCAGTCTGTGCAGCTCATATTTCAGAGAGATTCTAGAGCTGAGATTCAAGTCCAGGAGGCACCTTTTTGACTTACGTTTTAAAGATGTAACTACAGCCGAGATCCATCTACATAGCTCCATGAGAGTATCCGTTAACTACTTTTTCACTGGTTCCCTAAAAACAAGTTTCTTCAAGGGCCTGATTAACCTGGTCCTGTCCAGAAAAACACATCTAAACACACAGCACACATGTAATTTTGCTTTAGCTGGCAAAAAACAACAAAGAAAACAAAGGGTTCCATAGATAAGACAGTGCAACAACATGGAATGAGAGTCATCATACAGGCAGGCATCTTTTTTTCTTCTCCTGTTTGAGGATACAGCCAACACACAGAACTGATAGGGGATGGAAGCAGAAGTCAAGGAAGGCTGCTGGTAGTGGCTAGATCAGAGAGAGATACATTATCCAGCCAACATAACATACTAGAATCTCAAGGGATCTGATTTCTTTTGATTCAAGAAAAAAAAAAAGCATGAGTAAAGATGTTCAGACATACAGAGAATTGTACACACATAGACTGGTAAATCTGCTTTTATAAAAACCTAAGGCACAGACTACCACAAGAGTTTTTCCTCCACAGAACACAAGTGGCCAGCAATCAGTATGCAAGCAGCAGAAACACTGGATCTGAACAAAGAACTAGGCTATCATCATGATGCAACAAGTAGGCAAAACTAGTCAGACAGCAGACTTTTTTCGCCGAGAGCTTCATCATTAATCACTTATCAGAGCTCTCTGGACTGCACTGGAGAAGCTAGACAGATACTCAGAGATTTAATAAGCTAAGAACTGTCAGCAAAATGGTTTGGAGCTAGATTCTTTCTTTCTTTGAAACAGTCAGGTCATCTGAGGAATCAGTCACAACTGCTGGACAGAGGGCAGTCAGTCCAATAGGACCATCCTCATGGTACAATTAAAAACAACCAACCAAACCCCACAACACAAAACCAAACCAACCAAACAAATCCCAACCCTCACCTGTTTCACCTACCACTTAAGTAAAATAAAATAAAACAACATATGTAATTGATCTCAATTGTGCTAAGTGAAGAAAAGCAAAAGAGACATCCTCATACTTCAAGTGACATCTGAAACAGTGGTAATACTTTCTGTACAGAGTTTTAAAGAGACAAGACTATGTATTTGTATGGCTAGCTTGATATTAAAGCAGAAAAGTAACATTAACATTGAAATGGGATATAATAAAAGAATTGATATCTAAGAATACAATTCATATCAAAATTATATTAAATAAACTACAGAGGCTTTATGATGCTATGTCACCAAAAATTTTAAAATTTGCTTATTATAGCCACCTGTGCTTTGCACACTTCAGGCTTTAGTAAAAAACTTAGTTCCATGTCAGCCTTCAAAATAATGATGAATCACATGTTAAAGATTAAAACCTGATGAAACTTTAAGATTAAAAAAGCCCTAGTTTTGTTTTTTTTTAACATTGAAGGTAATTAGTCTTTTGGAAGCTAAGTGAATTAGTAGATCAGTCTGCCCTGATTTTAAGAGACACATTTATTTCTGGAAGATTTACTTCATTCATATTTAAGTTTCGAAGCTGAATAAAAGAATGGTAAGATGAATGGCCTCTGATGCACATACAGTCACATTAGATTTAGAGAATGTGTTACTGCCCTTGACAATCCAGACATTTATGGCAAAAACTGTGTACACAGCAGGAAGCCTAGGGATTATAATGTTAGTAAAAGGCCTTGGAAAACACACAACTAAAATACTTTATAAAGGGATGGGGATTTTTTTTTTCTTGGGAGTGGGACACTACTTATTTCATTCTTCACTTCATTCGAGAACTCAAAAAAGAAAATAAAATATATTTCCAATATGGAAAAGCTGCATCATGAGATAAATCACTGGCATTGTAAAACTGTCTCAGCCCAAAGGAAACAGACCTAAACTAATGTATTCATTAAACTAAGGGAAGAAAAAACTCCTAACACACATTTCTGTCAGAAAAGTGAAATACTTGAGTAACAGTGAGATATTACAGAACTCAGTGGAATCCATTGCCACTACAATGCCTGTAACAAACATGGTTGTCTTCCAGAACATTGTTTGGCCTAATCAGAAGCAAAAAAAATTGACAGTAAGCAAAGAGATCTGCAGCCTTCTATTACCTTCAGCTGTGTGTTGTAAGGTCACTATAATGCAACGTACACGAAGATCCAAAATAAGGTCCTGGATGATCTGAAGCATATCGTTGGGTATCTCGAGTGCAGTAAGAGATTCAGAACTAAGCCTAGAAAGCAAATAAAGTTAGACTGAAGTGTAGATCTGCAGGATCTTTTAAGCTAATATAACTTCATTGACTTTTTAAGACATTTTCTGTGCATGCGAATGCAGTAGCTCCATCCGTAGTGTATCTTTGAAAGCTGGTTATCCTATTCAGAAAAGATTAATTATTTACTTAATTTAGAAGCTTGCAAATACAGATTTATTTTTCTGTAACATTACAATAATTAATGTCATCACAGCAACATGCCTATTTTTCACACTGACCTCTTGCACTTCCCTGCCTACCTTTCTGCATCCATCTCTTGTCTTATGATCCAAGAGTAATGGTTTTGGAGCAGGAGTAGCTTTTTTGCAGTTTTTATGTGAATTCCTAGATCAAATCCTAGGTCCACAACAGGGTTTCCAAGATACTGTTTATCTGCATTACAACAGTCACTGCCATAAATGATGATGTGGCTGTGCATCAGGTTGCCAAGAATATACACATTTAAGGAGTGAAGAGTGCATTCATTCACTGTTTTGCCCCCAACTCTGACAGGGCACAAATCACCAACTACTGTAGCTGAGGATGGAAACATTTCGTTTCCATTTCTTCCTGTAGAAATAGTAACATAGCAGTTGCTTGTGACGAATAGTATTTCGGCTTTTAACTAAAAGCCTGCAGTTGAGCTCAGACTTTAGTTAGGGGCACAAAGTGAGTTTCACTGCTTTTATCTGACTCTTGCATATTTAAGCAAGGACAATTCAAATGCCGCCACTGGCATCTGCCCTACTGCACAGGTACTAGAAAATGCCAAGGAACCGAAGCAGGAAGGCACAAGCAAACAAGTTTGAGTACTAACTGGAACATTTCCAATCATCCACCTGCGGGCTTCAGTTCCTTACCCCTGGTATTGCGCACAAACCATCATAAACCTTACGATTAACAAGGCTGCTATCTACTCAGCACAACTACTGAATTAGTGCAGACTTACGCAATCTACTATCTCAGCCATCCAGGAAACACAACACGTAAATACCCATCTATGAGAAGTTTAAGTACAGGACTTCTGTGCAGTCCAGCGTTGATTTCATTTCTAAGGGAGCACACAGCTGTGACATTCCTAAGGTAATCTTTTTCTTCCTATAACTCACCTTAACAAATACATACCTTTCTATCCTTACAGTAAAGCTAAAGCTTCTGAATAGCTTCACTTTATTGCATAGCTCTAATTTATCCTCTGGAGCTTATTCATACTGGGCAATGACAGAATGGGGTACAAGAGAAAGACCCTGCAACCACCCCACTTTAAGCTGTGTTATACATATAAACAAGCAGAGAAACTGAGATCGCACAGATGTAATGACAACTCCTTGTTATCTAATTTTGTAAGTTTCAACATTCTTCCATACAAATAGAACTGTAAATCATTTGTGAGATGGCTGAAAAGAGTGAAATTCTATCATGTACTTCATAATGACTTTATGTTAGAAACTATACAAGTAAGACCTAAGCTATTACATAACTTCGCAATAAATAAGGTTTTTATGCAATGTGTAGACTCTTCAGGAGAAGAGTTCACCTTCATCGCTGTTGTGTCACAAGCTTTTATCGGATTGTCAAAGTGTGTGGGCTCAAAAAGAATTGCAGCACTTGCAGAAGCTTCTGACCTGGTCATCACTGGTCAGTACCCCATCACGGTATGTTCAGTTCCTCTTCCAGACTGCACCTTTTCTTCTCTACTTTTGACTGCTTTGCCTTAAAGTCTAGCTCACTACTAAAGTGCCAGCACAGGCATCAGTAAGAACATGAGGTGGGGAAAAGAGTGGGAGGGAGAGAAAATTCCCCCAGCTCTCAGTTCAGTCATTCATTACCAAAGCAGTGGTCAGAAAGCAAGAGGAGAACCTCTAAAAAAGAGTCTTCACATATCCTATAACCTCACAGCCTGGATCATACCTTGGATGGCAGGACTCGGCAGCACAACCAACCTCTAGAGAATCTGTTGGTTAAATTTTCCAAGTCGATATTACAGATGTGCAACTGTTAAATTCTAGAATTTTATAATTTCAGTGAAATTGGATTGCTTCTCATAAAAGGGCAACACTGGTGCCAAAGCCTGTTCCCTTGCCCCTTTAGATCTTTTCATCAAATGCCAAGTCAGCTCCTTCTTAAATTGGAAGCTTTCCATAAAATTCAGCTAGAATAAGAAACTTCACATGGAAAATTTTTTTCTAAATGCTTGAAGTACAGATAATGTAACTGACAACAGACTTTGGGAAAGCGCCAAGGAGACTTAACAGGTATGTAGCACTGTGATGCGTCTGCATCCATCCGCAATAAGAATATCTGTATGTGACTATACCCCTTTCTCTTCTTCCTCTGTGCTTTGCTTGTCACCTACTTTGGAAACTGCAGATAAAAAGTATAGTATCATATCCAGGTAATAATCAAGTTTCCAAAAAAATAATGACAATTCTTATATCCTCCATAGACAAATAGAAGCACATTCTGTATATTAATGAGACATTTTGTAATTAATGACATGCACATTACTAAATTTATAAACAAATGTAATTGTAAGTAGAATGACATTAAAAGCAGGAATATCACCTTCCATAAAACAACTTTTTATGATTTAAGAATGATTTAAACATGATTTAAGAATGATACTATAGTAAGAAGCATTCTATTTTCACCCATTCTGGCAGAGATGGGGAAGGCTTGTAGTAAATGAAGCAGATTAATTGCTTTCTACTCTAAAGAACCAAATCCTGTTTCATTCGTGGAGCGTCTACCCTGTGCCAAGCAAGTATTTTATTCAATTTTTTTCATAAGATGGTAATGAAAAAACATAATCTATTATTATGTAATGAAGCTATATCATGAGACATTATTATACTCGCACACAGAATCCTAAATCTGCCATAAGTGATTTTTTTAATCCTATTTTTTGAAAATGTTAACATTCTCACTACTCAGGGTACTTAACGCAATAAACAAAACAACTGGTTTTAAAAACACACATATTCCAGGACTAGCATCATTTTGTAGGCCCATAGATCCATTTACCTTACAGTCTGGATAACATGTGTTAGCCACTGGCCAGACAGTTCAGATTTCATCTCCCAGCCACCATACTGTCTTGATTCTCCTTCTCTGAGGCTGAATGGAAGCAAAGCTCCACGGATAAGTTTTACCAGAGAGTGCATCACTTCCTGAATCATTTTCTGCATCAGAAGAAGGGAAAGAAAAATCACGCAAAAACTCTATCAAAGCACTTAAACAGCCATGTAGTTGCCACACACAACAGCTTGGAATGTATTACTTACATACAGGTGGCTCTACATGGTAGGGAGTAGAGGAGAAGGAGGTATCAGGGCACATAGATGATTTAAGAAATCTAATTTTCAAGGCGGTGACACTAAAGTATATTCCTCTGAAGGACAACTGAAAGAAAGCAAGGGTTTCCCCCCATAACTTACCTTGAAATCGTTTTGTCTTTGCCTGGCGTTTTTCTTTGATCTTTCCATTTGGCCTGACTTTTCAGCAGTCTTGTGAAAATGAGAAAATTGAAAAGTGTAAGTATCTCATAACCACTGTTAAAACAATTCTGAAAAGAGGGGTTTCAAGGTGAAGAAGTGAAAACCCATAAGTTTATGATGCAATTATAAAAACTAACCCATGGCCTCTCAATACGAAAAGACTCTCTCTCTAAACAAATGTGCTAATGTTTAAACCTGAGGGACAATGTGTTTTTTAAGACAAAGTCAGAGATAAGCGTAAGAGTAGCTCAAGCAATACAAACTTCATGAGGTTGAAGTTTTCTCACTGCCATGTCAGTGAGAGCTAAAACATATATAGCCCAATTGTGGATCAAATTTATATGAAGGAACTCTTATTTCCTCAGCATGAAAGCGGCCTGGAGAAGGACATCAATGTGACATGGGAGATACTTCTTGGCATGAGGGCAATTTGGAATGGTAACATGTGAGGGGGAGGACTGAGGGGTTTTTGTTTAAGCAACAGCATTTTGTTGACAATTCTCATTTAAATAGTTCTGTAATAGTAACAAATGTAAAATAATCTGTATCTTCATGGACAGTTCACTTTGAAAACTGAGGAACAGGAGTACTTTGCATGAGACAGTTACAGTTGAAAAAACCCATGGTTTGACTAATAGTCTTCCTGTTTGTAGTTCTAGCCTTCTGTGGAGTCTACTGAGAACACAGTAGAGTAAATTATAACGAAAAAGTTAATTCAAATACTGGGTTGAGCGCAGATCTAGGATTTTCTAGTTAGAAAATCTCCTTTTATGTATGTACAGCAACATCTACTGGGCGAAAAGCGCAACACCATGAAGAGAGTGTTCTCAAAGAGAATCGGTTCGCTTTCAAGTCACTCATTTGAAAAGCTGTATTTTTCAAACTCCCTCTTTTGCTAAAGCATTTCAGATTTTCAAGGTGAAATAATTTGAAGTGATCAAAAACTAAAAGAAAAATAAAACTGTCAAACAGTTTTGGAAAATACATACTATGAAACTCGTACTTTAAGGCTCCGAATTAGACAGTTTCAGTTGAGAACAACACTTGAGTTACTGCTGCATGTAATATCCACTTCTGTCTTCTAATGCCTTAAAAAGGAAATAAGCTGCATTCCTTTAAACCTCAGGTAGCAACTTAAAATTCACACTGTTTTACAGCTGGATTAAACCACCAAAAAAAAAAAAATTTCACAGATCTTTGATTTTTATTTTTCTTTTTCTTAGTGGTTTTACTGAAGACCAACCTTAAACCTTTCCTGCACAGACAGACCAAAACCATCTTGTGGTAAGACCAACGGTTACTACTCACATATGTGACTTCGCCTAGAGTGATTCAAAGAACTCAACTTTTTAAACTGTTGAAAATACCACGTAAATCTTTAACTGACAATGTTTTAAGGCATATAGCTGACCTTTCAGAACTAACACCACCACATACCCCCAAAACCCTATAAACTGAACAAGAGAAAATACAGTTTGGAATTCATATATGGGGATTTTCTTTCCATATTTTCCAAATGTCTTGAGGACTTAATAAGCTAACTGAAATGACCCTCTATACCTTTTTCACAGGACTTTTCTTAAAAAACTGTAGCAATCACCTTGCTTCCTGAATGACAATAAATAGCAAGCAATGTGGTAAAAGAAATTTCTTCGTGGACAATTAAAATCTGTACGGTTTCTGACAGAAAAACATGTAAACCTTGAATCTTGAATGTGATGTCTAACAGATATTCTTAGGTGCTCTAGAAGAAGTCTTCTAGCTTATGCCACTCTCTCCTCACACTCACTCTCAGTGCATCGTAGCATGCAGACCACACAAAATGAACTGAGGGCACCATCCCGCCTCTCTCCCCAACAACTTGGGGGGCTTCCGTAAGGACCAAAGGAGCAGAAGAAATCAAATGTATGGGGATTAATTTCTCACAAGCTCAGAATCTGGCCCAACAGAAGAAGAGTAAGCGTGCCTTAAAGACTAACAGGAAAACTACCTAACTACCTCTTCCTCTTTTTTTTTTTTTTTTCTTAAATACATGGAAACAGTTTTCTTCAGACATGACATAAGATCAGTGCATTTTCCATTTGCAGTCATTTTCATGAGCAGAATTTCTCAACCTTGTTTACAGTTCAAGTCTTAGTTTCTCTAGAAATTGCTCTTTTTCACTGTACTCTGAAAAACCTATTATAACAACTTAACAGGTGAATTCGTAAAGTCTAATTTCCAATGATACTGTTGTCAAATATAAAGGCTGTCATTTCCCTTATGAAATTAATTATTCTTCTGAAAGTCAACAGTACTAAGGTTTATTCTTGATTCTACTTCCTTCACTGAATATTATAAGTAAATATCGTATCTTTCTTTTGATTGTTTCATGTACAATGAGGATCACAAACAGAATTGATTTCACTGGAGCTATAACGCTCTGTAGTTTGTGTTCAACATATAAAGGGCTATAGCACCTATTAGTATCATCATATGAAAACATTCTGTTGATTTACACACCAAGGCAATAAATAGAATAACTGCTTGAGAAATTAATTCTTTAGTTAGAGAAAAGGAAAATGGCAAAATTTTCACTGTTTTCACTTCCAATTTTCCTTTTCCCAAGGTTTTTATTTTCTACCAAAAGCTGCAGTTCTGGTTTAGGGATGATTTTGTAGCTGTTATGACTTAAGGATTAAGCACAGCATGACAGTGTAAGTACGGAAGGACAAAAAAAAATCTTGAAAGATGAGATGATATAGCAACAGTTAAACAGTTTTAGATGCATGAATTTTTAGGTTCGATATAGAAGCTGATCTGAATAATAGACATGTCCAAAAGCTTGCTTATTTTCCACCTGCTCTATATTGTCCTAACTATTTCTGCATCTCTTTATAGACCTTGTCTTCAGAGTTTTTTAGGGCCCAGAATGAGTGAATCCAAACTGCAGTCAGCAGGACTTCCCAGTGATAGTTATGCAGATGAGGTGTGAATTAGCGCCTTAGCATCTGTTGATGGAACAGAGAGCTGCCTTTCACTACACTTCAATGATGTGTTTGTATTTGTCAGACCTGCCCTTTGGGAGTATGTCATCACTACAGTTCCCCTTCTGGAAAAGAAACAACGCGGTTTGAGAACCAGAAGTGAACTCTCTGTAAAATATAATGTAATTCTATGACCAAATTTTAGCAATAACACAAACCACAAAGCTATTGTATTTATCCGGTAATGATTATGATGGTAAATTGACTATTACCCGTATCAAATGATTATGAAATTTGTTAATTTCATAATTTCAAAATTTGTTAATAGTGTACATACAAAACTAGAACGTCATGAATCACTACCTTCCACCCCGCCCCCCCCCCCCCCGCCTCCTTGGATTATCAAGATTATATTTACATAATTTATAAAACTTAGATCATCTGAGCAAGAAGGACTGGAAGCACAGGTGATTGATTGCACCTGAGTGCACTTCCAGACTACAGTCCCTACAGTATGTCTGTGTATACTACTCTGGGCCTTGGTCATTCTGCAACTGTGGTCTTGAACCTATCCTCACTTCCAAATACTTAAAGATCAAGAAATGAGTACTCTTGTTCCACAGAAAGGAAACAATATTTTTCTGTATGACTTTGTCTTTTATGTATCTCTATCCTTCATGCAATTTGCTATTCAGATCACTGATGAAGGGCAGCTGGCCAGCTATGAGTAAGAGGTGGAACTACACAGATATAGATGCCAGCATCTGGAACACACACTACTGGCAGAACTCTAATTCCACCGTATGCTTTTATTCTTTTAAAACTTAAAATAAAAATCTCACTTCTATATTTAGTTAGTATTGCTAGACATCTTACTAGTCAAGGTAGCATCCCTCAAATGTGTAATAGTCTATTGCTTTATAAACCTCTCTAATTAAAATAAGTCATCAGTCCTTCCAGTGAAATACAATACTTCAAACATAATTATTATGGAGCTTGTTACTAAAAAGTCATTTATATAGAATAACCCATACCTCACTGAATAAACTTCCATTCACATAAGAAATCCAGAGCTTCCAGAAGTTGGGCAGCTGACTTACAACAAGTTTTGTCAACTTTTCAACAAATACAACTTGCTGAGGAGCTTTGTATCGCCAAGCTAAAAGTGGGAGAGAAGATGGAAAAAGCAAAATTGAAAAACTTGAACGAATAATAAAAACTGTACTACTAGCTTGCCGCTGCTTTGTATTATATAAATGACTAAGCAGTAAATACAAAACCTTTCAGGCAGGAATGAAAAAGTTTAAGGCCCGGTCCACATATGTGAATATAAACAGTATACATATATAAGCTCTTTCTGCTCATATGCTTACAAGATGCTAGCGCTATAACAGTATATAAAGAATAGGCTCCTTTGTAGGGGTATCTAATGCAGTCCACCTAACAATTCATTCAGCTGGTCTTCTGTCTTCAAACCACTCTAAAAGGTAAGATAACATGAAAGCTATCAAGGCATTAGAAGATTCAAATGATCAGGTGGTGGTGCTGAAGAAACAGGGCAGCTAGGACGGGCTAGTGATTAAGGCAGACAACGGAAACTGGAAAATCTGCTTTATTTCCCCGGGGCAAGTTGCTAACCTCTCACCTTTATTTTCATTTGTTTGGTAAAATCTTTTATCTGAAAAACAGAGGGGATTCTAACATCATTGTTAAAACTCAATAAATGTATCGCTAATCATATAATGAGATTCCTGGAAGAAGAACACAATCATAACATGTAACTGTGGTATCTCTCACTTCGCAAACCTACTACACTGGCTATTAAAACACATCAGGAAAACAGCTTACATTTTGGCAGCAGATAACTTTTCTCAATTTGTTATCAAATGGGGCAAAGGGAGGTTGGGGACAGGGAGGGGGTAAAAATAAAACTGAACAGGGACAGAAGAAAAGTACTAATTAACACAGAAAATATAGAAAAGTATTTCACAAAGTTTCCTTTAACCTGCTTTCTCCATTGAAGCTTTATCAATTATGAAGTTTCAACAACACAAGGTATTGGTATAATAGCGATAAGAGACTTATATTTCACCTCAAGAATTAGAGTCCACTTCAAAATACTTGGAAAAAGAAATTGCATATTTTTTAAAAACAAAACACACACAGTTACAGAGGTCAACTGTTGCTGGTGTGCGCAGTTTTTTATATAAAATCTGGTCTTTTATACATTATAAAGTTAAAAACATGGTGTTATCATAACTGAGGAAATTCAGAAAAACGTTGGATGAAACAGCACTTTTTGCCTTTGCTAAAGAATATTGTCCACACAGAACAGAAACTCACCAGTTAGGCAAAAATAGCCTGCCTTAATAGCACATTAGGTAACTAGTAGGCTTCACCAGAGCCTCAGTATTTTATCGTGTTGGTAGTCAGTCCTTAATCTCCTTGAAATACAGTATGCCTTCAGCAGCATTCATTTGTCGAGATGTGGGTCAAATACCGGTCCATTTCTTTAGTGGATGAATAAAGAGCTGCACTACCCAAAATGTTCTTTTTCCTCGTGGCCAAAGGTTTAGGGACTCTGGATTAGTATTTGAAATTTTTATTTTTAAAATATCACAATGGAAACTCAAAATTTGGAGAGAGACTGACATAACTAAAGTGTAACTCTGCTGATAGCGAAGCATTTGTTTAGGATGCATGAAAACTTCAACACTCAACTAGCAAAGCTCACAGGGTGGACACAGATAGGATGCCAGAGCACTACTTTTGCCAGCTTGGTTTATGATTGTCAGGGAACTGGTCTAGACTCAGAAGCAGGGAAACCCCTCTTATTAACATAAGCTGTGACTATGCCAGGAAGCTGTGCCAACAGTACTACAGCAACAGAGGCTCTGTAACACTAACAAACCCCAAGTTCTAACCAAAAGATTTCAGCTTCTTCAAAAAAACATTTCATATTTGCCAAAAGCTCCAGCAACAACCCAAGGTTATAATCAGGGATGTCTGCTCCTAACTGGAAACACACTGGCAAGATTTACTTCATGTATGAAATTCTTTTCCCCTCCAGGAATTATAGTTCAGGCTTAGTCCTGAGCCTGCAGACAGCAGATTTTTATTAGAATAAGATACTGCACATCATGTCAAAAGGACATTCTGGCAATAAATTCAGGATATTTTGACTTTGTTGCTAAAGAAAGCTCCAATTATATTAAAGCAGAAATTTTCTTTTATTCTATTATAATCTCTGCTATAACATTCTAAAGATGAAACTAGACTTACTGTTTACATATCCTCACGAACATATGCTGAAGAAAGAGCTGAATGTTATTTGAATGCTGCAGTTTTGAATTCAAAATAATTTGTTCAAACAATCTCAGGGACAATCACTGTCAATCACATTGGGAAAAAAAAACAACACCTAAAAACCCCCAACAACCAAACAAACAAAAAAACCCAACCCCAAACCAAAAACCGCTCAGATGTCATTCCTCAAACTTGCTAAACCCCAAAAGGATACACAAGCAACCTGAAGACAGAGCACATCACGGCATATTTGCAATGGCAGCTCCAGCACATATATCCTAAGTGGTTGGTTCACTTTAGCTCTCCAGTCTGAGTAGAGCTTTCAATTGTTTCTAAGCATGCAGTAGGCACGTGCAAAGTACCAAAAAATCCTCAACTCAGAGGCCACTCATTTCCACTCTAGGGTCTTTGTGGTGGATTATTATGATGCTCCAGTCCTCCAGTTTTCTACTGAATCTTAAAGTGGTCGCTAAAGAATCCGCAAAGCTTGCTTAAGACTTATCTTTTCCAGTTTGTAAGAGGTTATGGATCCATAACTAAGACTCTAAAAGCAAGATAACTGATTGAATTGGAACTGCCTTCCATAGATACAACTATTTAAGCAGAAACGCATGCAAAACAATTCATATAATGGAAAAAGAAACTGAATTGTGGATATTGCTTGCTACGTTAAGTGTGGCATGTGTATTGTTAGTGGATAGTATCCAACAGCAACCAAAAATTTACTGCTTTGCTCTGTAACACTTGTTAATCAACTTCATGCAAGGCTTTGGGCTGAGAAAGGACAAGGGTAACAGTATTGCAGTAACGTAATTACTTGGTATACATGTATATTTGGAAGAGTCTGTGTAATTTACATTTTGAAATACAAACGTTAGACCTCAAGCTGTGATGCAATTTGTCTTGCACATGAAGATACGCTGTGGCAGCAGAAAAATGTACAATACTCATTACTCATTCAGTGTTCTTGAAAGATTCCCTTCATTCCTCTTTTTGCTTAAAAAAAAATAAAAATAATCAGATATTTATAGATGGTGCTTCAAGGAAGTCCACAGAACTGGGAGAAAAGTAACATCAAAGCAGATGAAAGGCAGAAAGTTTTTTACATAAACCTGCTTTCTGCAAAAAATTACTTTGGTAAGAAATGACCTATCCTATGAAAAAAACATTTTGTGTCTCTCGTGATGTCACCGCTGAAAGACTCCTGAAATGAAGTTGTCTGGACAAGGGTGCTGAAGACACTTAACAACACACAAGGGCTCAGCTGGTTGTGGACACACTGCTCAGGCTTAGTCACACACTATGTTTCCTTTTCTGGGTTTACAGAATTAGACAACAAGGACCAGATGTGTCAAGTCAAAGAAGGAGAAAATGCAAGGAGGGACATCTTAGTAAACATACACAAAAGGTGTAACAACAGCAAAAGGTAGTAGTCAGTAGGTGGTTATGTATATATATATATAAAATAATATATCTGGTTTTGTAGAAAAAAAAATACTCCTTACTTTGACTATATTTTAAGAACCAGATTTCAGCTATGAACTACACTTTGCTTGCAAAAAACACAGAGGACCCCTTTAGTAAGCAATGGAATGCATGAGAATAAAGAATTTTATTTGGTAACAAACCAGAACAAACACATATGAGTGTGGATTTCCATTTGGCTTTCTTCGACTACACTGCACACAGGACATAGGAAACTGCAGCTTTGTTTTTCCAGATAAGACCGATGCCTACCATCATCACGGCCAGACTGAAAGCTGCTGCCCCTTTTCAATGATGCAGTTTGACTGAGATGGCCAATTGGTGACGGACGCACATCACTGTCCAGGTCTAGCATGGGGCTGTGGAGCAATGAGTTGCCTAGGGAGAAGGGTAAGGGGAAAGAAAGTTACAGTGATTTTGCACATCAATTGACATGAAACTGCATGCTGCATGTGAAATTCTATTTTAATTCAGAAGTGACGGAAGACAAAAGTTATTCAGAGGAACATTCTTAGTTTTGCTTATTTAGACCGTTTAGTCATCTACATCAACACTATGCAATAATGTCACTATTGACTCCTGTAGAAAAGCCAGAACCACAAGCACCATTCTTTGGTCTGTACGTTTCTCTGGTTTTAATTTAATTAATGCCCTACAATTAGTTGCTTGAAAGCCATGGATAAATACGTATTTATGCCATTAGTGACATGGCACACATTTTTTTTCTCATATATGTCTAGATATACTTTTCAACAGCAAAAGTTTGTTCTGCCTCCAGCTGAAGCAGTTAAGGGCAGAGTGTTCAACTACTTCTTAGCTGCCTGACTTCTACAGAATTCCAGCAGGAAGAATCCATCCATCACGAAGCAGGTGAACTAATGGCACTGTTTTACAAACATGCACAGGCATACAATCTGTACTTACACACAACTACAAACACACAAGATTTTTCCCAGTGTATCAAATAATTATCTTTTTCCTTTGTGTGCCTGTTCATATGTAGGTCACCATCAGCAAGTCCTAAGCAATGATCTAATCTGGTGGAGCTGGATACTTGGAGTCTAACGTACATTTTGGAAAGACACCATACAGTAATGAGCAGGCCATGATGATTTTTTAATGTACTGTAACACTGCCAATATTAAAGTCTAAGATGCTGCTTTATGCATTTCACCTTACAGATACATTTCTGAAAGTAACCATCAAAAATTATTTCAGCATTGGCCAACTGAGCTGTAACAGCTAAACTTAAATGAATCACAATTCACAGAATTACAGAACAGCCCAGACTGGATGGAACCTCAAAAGATCATCTGGTCCAGCCTTTCATGGGAAAAGGAACCTGGACTATCTAGCACTATTTCCAGTTGCATCTTGAAAACCTCCAGCGATGGTAACCTGCCACATCCCTGGGGAGGTTACTTCAGTGACTGATCTCACAGGAAAAAA
Source organism: Falco punctatus (assembly GCF_963210335.1). Classification (NCBI taxonomy): domain Eukaryota; kingdom Metazoa; phylum Chordata; class Aves; order Falconiformes; family Falconidae; genus Falco; species Falco punctatus. Next base: position 92,227,439 of record NC_137582.1, on the reverse strand, counting down.
AAAAAAATTATTTCTTATACCTAGATGAAACCTCTCCTGGTGATCCATGCTGAATTTTGTAGTGAGAATCCTGGTGTTTGAGCTTATATTGCTTGATCTTTTCCTTTACTACCTACATTCACTTAAAATAACAGGAAGGCCACACAGCAAGAACACCAGCTGTAACACTGTAATGCTCAGATGCAAGAGCAACACAAAGTAAAAAGGATTTGAAGGATATTTATTCTGAATTTATGCTGCTGTCAGACCAGCATGGCAGTAAAGATTTACCTAGTCACTTCAACAGCTGGGGCTTAAAAAACAGCAATAGTATTGTGAAACCTATTGCAAACTTCCAATAGGGGACAGTATTGGGTTTTAGTTGCTTCTGAAATAAGTTCTTCTTCCCATAAATCTTCAAGGGCTTTTAAAGAGATCTCCTGTGGCCTTTCACTGTGGCATTGTCATTACCGAGCTGTCAGTTCCTCCATCTTATTACCGTTCATACTATGAGACACCTAAATAAATAGATCCAATTTGCTACACTGCTCACAATCCTGACGGACACAGGGCATTAACTGTCTTGGTGAACCCATCTGTGCTACCTTTAGCCTGTATTATGATTCTGTTCACCACTTAACTCCTACATCCCTTATTAAAAACAACTCACCTTCTTGATGCCTTTAAAACTGATGAGTTTTCAGCAATATGAAAACTGCTGCAGTGATTTAAGTGTATTATCCACTGTCACTCCAGACAAGATTTGCAATGAGTTTGAACAAGAATTTAAGGAAAGACTTTTCCTTTTGAATGAACTAAAAATACAAAATAATCGGAAAGTAAAAAACTGAAAGCTTTCAGAATTTTTTTTTTTAAGTTAGTATGTATGCTGCAAGTACGAACAGTTTATTATGGATACTATGCAACCACCTGTATAGCAGAGATCTGTGTAAGGTCACACATCATTGGCATTTATGACTTAAACAGCTATGATTTCTAAAACATATCTTAAATGTTGTAAATTTGCAGTAATTAACTTCCATGAACACATTCCAGCAACCTTACAGAATGAAGTAAAAACAAAACAATTGATTCCTCTTCAGATAAAAAAAAAGGCATGTATTCTATATCTTACAGACATTCTACCCAGAATAAAAAGAAAATTGTATAGAAGACCCCAAGAAATTTTAAGTGCGTCACATAGTCCTTGGGCTTCCGTAAGAATCAGATTCAACATACCTACATTATATTTGGCAAAAAAAAAAAAAAAAAAAGCATGCCAAGAAGAACAACTCGGAATTGTCACAGATGTCACAGGCATTGCTAGTTAAAACATAATACTAAACCCCACCCAAGACTGCAGCAATGCCATTTTCACAAAAGCTACAATTAAAAAGAACCCTGATACGCCAAAACTTCCCTCTTTGATGTCTTCACATAGACTTTAGGTTCTCACCTTTCAAACACCTTGTTAATATGAGGAATTTCTTGTAAACAGATGGTCTCTAAAAATGACAGTACCAATTAAACCTCAGAATTAAGAAAAACAGACTCACTTACCAAAACATCTTAATGTGAATTAGTTCAATTAAAACCATTTGCTTGAGGTAGCTGAAAACCTGAAAATTCTGTATGGCTACTAACACACTAACCCCACACCACCCAAATAGTTTATACATTCACCAGTAACAGAAAACACGTAAAGAATACTCTCTTGTTCCACCAGAAAAACCACATCATCAGTTTGCAGCCATACCAGGAAAAGAAAGTTTAACATGAACTAATTTCTTAATTGGTTGTCTAGCATTACAAGCAAGTATAACACAGCAGCAGGGAACTACAACAGCACATATACCCTCAGGACTAATAAACATCTGGACTACATTAGCAAAACTGATCTTGCTTTCACCCTACCAGAAGATAGCGCTTGAAGACTGCACACTAACACATAAATCTTGTAAAATAGAGAGAGTTAACTTACAAACAACTTTTCCAACTCATCCCCTCTCTGGAGCCAGCAGCTTAGATTTAGTAGCATAATGTAATACAATAAATTAATATTAGTATGGACTGTAGACAATAATATTTATAAACCTAAATAAACTACCTAAATAGTAATTTACTGCCTATTCATTACTTGCTTTGTGTACTATTTCTACATTCCTAGATCCTGAATATAGGACAGCACAACCTCAGGTTTCAAGAAATTAACTTTTTACTTTGCTAACAAGTTTTAAGATGTTTTATAAACAGCATGAACAATACATTCCTAGCAGATCTTCGTTTTTTAAAAAATATACTACATCTTTGAAGTTACAGAAGTATTTTTTTCCAAAATACACCATCTACATGGAGCATATCTGTCAGTGGCTTCAGTGCCAAATGTATATTTAACCAAGGAAACACAGGAAAAATAAATGTACTACATTCTCGTCTTCTACTAAACAGTCAAGACAAACCAGCATTATAATTAAAGCCTTATTACATTTTCAGCTGTAAAACCATGAGAAGATCAAATACAGAATTTTGAGGATCTTAACACTGCTTTATTATTTTTTTTAAAGGATTTTACTGGGTTTCAACTTTTTGTGCACAGATATTTTAAAGGCGCACAGAATGAAATAAAAACATTCAGCTACTGTATGAAATACAAATAGTTCAACGGTTTTGTTCAGACCTCTTCTGTTCCAGTCCAGTAAAATCTCACCAAAATAAGGATCTAAAAAAAGTGCAATGCTTTTTAAGGTCATTTAATTTGTGCTTTCACTTTCTGTAAATCAGAAGTCACCTATGCTGACCCCTAATTGTAGGTTTACTCTAAGTTTATCAGCACTGGAGTTGCTACAGGGTACTTATGTGACTACAGTACCTATGGCTTCCTTGACCCCATTTTTTTGAGTGTTACCTGCATGCTCTTGGCACACGGCCTGTTACAGCCTCCAATAAAAAAAAGACAACTAACATGAAAATTGCCTAAAATAGATTTTTCCATGATATGCAAACCAGTCAATGACTGAAATCTTTAAAAGCTTTCAAAACTATTACCAAACGGAGTGTAAAAATTGTTCTGCAATATCCACCGCTCCACAAATATTGTTTTTTTCTCCTCTCCCAGGCAGAGGTTTCTCCTGGAGTCACACATCTCTCACCTCCTTTCTGTAACCCAGCCTCAGCCAGCCTGCCATTCTGCCAGCCCAGGGCATCACTTACATGACATTCACCTAAAATTTTTCAAAAAGGTACTGGTTGATCGAAGGATAACATAGTGCCAGTGCTTTTGGCCATGACAAAGAAAATTGTTAACAAAGTGACCAACCTCAGGCTGAGTAGTTTTTCTGTGCAATTTTCCAATGTAAGCCGAACATCAGTCATTACACAGACTTGCTCATAGACAGCATGTATATGAGCAAGATTAAATTAAAAAGACCCTACAGATGTGCAACCAGGTGAATACAGTTACTGTAGTCTTTCATCCGTTATGTATCTTACAGTGAATTTTCTCACAGGCTACAATAGCAAGGGGAGGCTGATCTATAGCCTCCAGATTCTCTGAAGAGCGGCAGACTTCCTTACCACCCTTAAACACCTTTGAACATTTTTTCCTGTGCACAGCAGGCCCTTGTCCTGTGCTACAGCCTGACCACCCACTGTTGCTTGTTGACCAAACACACAGCGCCTGGAGCCCGCACCGACACAACCAGGGCAAGATTCCTTTCAAGGACACCGCACTGAGCATTTCGGTTTGTCTAGGCAAGAAATTAGGCGAGTAGGAGAAATTACTGAAAAATTAACCTGCTCAACAGATGAATAACTGCATTTTGTTCTTTTTCTTGAGTACGTTTTCTTTCTAACCTTCCATTCATGAGGATTCTGACATTTTAAAGAAAATTGGTTGTATTTCTAGCACAGAGGTGAGTTCAGAAAATTAAAATTGCTGCACTTTATGGAAAACTTTGTTTTGGAATACATTTAAAAAATAAACTTTAAAAAAAATAATCTTACGGCTAGTCTTCATTACACTGATAAATTTATAATGAAACCATTTTTCAGTTTACCACAAAAAGGGTAATTTGGCCTATTATTTCCAGTGGTGGTTTAAGTATTTCACAGCCTAAGGGTAAGCCTTATTGTCAGTCCTGCAGGCCAAAAAATACTGGAGCAAGAGCCAAACACTTCAAGTTCAGCACATAAATAAAAATGATGTCATTTCACTAGCACCAGCTCCAGTGGATACTAAGATCATCAGCAACAAGCTGCTTTAACTTAAATTGCCGGAATAAGGACTTAAAAGTCTAGAGCAGACACCAAGGTAATATTTGGGCCACAGAAGAGTTTCACTTTATCTTCAGTAGTACTAACCTTTTCAATTTTGATTCTAAACGACCTGTGCAGCTTTTCAATCACAATATTTAATGTCTTTATGATACCTTAAAGTATTATATAAAATAATAATGACCCCTGCACTTCTGAACATGTCAGATTCTACTGAAAATTCTAAAACCCAGCAAAGTTACAGATACAGGTGGTAAAAGAGGAAAACAAATTCAGTGTCAATTTTTGTACTGATTGATTTTTTTTTTTTCATTAATAACCCATTAAGGGTTTGCTTGACATTTGCTGTCAAAAGAGTATTTCTGCTATGGACAGGGGATGTGGTTTAGACATGAAATGGCTCCCAGCTGCAAGAATTCTTCTTCCAGATGTACAGTAAGCAAAGGCAATGGAAGAGAACCAGCTGCTAGGATAACAAATTGAAAAGGCCCTTTTGAAACAAGCCTTGCCGGCCTGCCTGATCTAACAAAGATGGATCATTCATTGCAAGGTGAATAGAATCTCAGCGTGGCAAAGAGCGAGCAATGTGCTCTATGCATCGATCTCTCTCCTTCACACTACATACAGCTGCTGTTAGTCTGGCACAGAAAAAACCTGCATAGCTTTTTTACAGTATCTGGGGAGCTTTGCATCATACTCTGAGTGCTACAAAAATTGTTCTTTTTCCCAGCAATAAGAATTACAACAAACATCACAGTGACTGAACTAGCACACTCCCATTTTGAGAGCTGTCTCCATGCTGGGAACTTTAATAAGTAGTATATCACATATTTTGCAGCCCAAAGGGCAGCAGAAAGATGACACTACAACTGTGCTAGTGTTTCCATTTACAGTTTTAGTTTCTAATGGGTATTAACAGAAAGCTTACTTGCAATGATCTTACATAATACCTCAGAAAGACCCATTAAGAAATGAAGAATTTTTCAGTCAGTTTGAAGATAGCTGGATTAGAGTCCCTATCCATTTTAGCTTAAAGGATCATGAAACCTACTAAGCCACTATTAAAGTTTAAGCAAAAAACACTGGCCACACAGAAAAGAGTCTTAAACTCCATAGCTTCTTTTGCTGATACTCATGTTAAGAATCCCATTGCTTAACTCATTTTGGCTATCTGCCCAGTGCCTCAGGCAAATTTTAAACTAAACTTCATTTATTTGCATTTATTTTCATGTCATTTTATGTCATTACATCCCCCATGTTCCCCTATATTCCAACAAGTCTGGGAAGCATAAACCATAGTGAAAATCTACAATTATGCTCTAATAATAGGGGAATTGCCAAGTCCAGTTAAAAGTTACAAATATGTAAAATCTTAATGGAAAGAAACCATTTACTATCCAGGTACCAGGTTTGAAAGTCCCCAGATTTCTACAAATTATAAATTCAAAGTTCAGAGGCAGCAATTCAAACTTTAGCCAGTACAAGACATAAAATACCAGCACAATTCAGTTTATCATTCAACTATCTCTTGCTGGAGATTTAAGAAATACCGTTTTGAGTGAACATAGTGCTCTTCGATGTTAAGCTTATATTCACAGCCTTCAAAAATGTGCTTTTTCCTATCCATTCAGTCTCCTGCATCTCCCTCTCTCTCACGTATCTGCATAATAATTAACAGCAACAAACTGACTTTACCTACTTCAGGTCCTTCCAGTGGGCTGCAATAGTGGGACGCAATCAGATTTATAAAAGGCATCCATCAATGCTTCAGGAAATAACTTCATAACCATAAAAATAAAGGTTTCAAAAGCAATAAAGAGGACAACTGCCTATTCCATTAGTAAGGCAGATACATTAAACAGAAGACATAAAAAGTTAATAAATCCATATATTTACAAGCATTGCTATGACAGCAGAGCTAGAACTCCAGCCAGCTGCACACGGGTCCTGTATCTACAGCTGCACCTTTAATGAAATAATCTGACCATCAGAGAAGCAGGAGGATGCTTACTCTAAGGACACAAGCATGGGAGCTTCATGATTTGGGCACCCTCTGTAATGCTTCATGCTTCCATTATGACTTTGGCTACGCTGTTTGGTCTCTTTCTCCTGACTGCTCATACTTCACAGCAGGAGAAAGTTTGATCTTCTGTCATATATGCATATATATTATGTGTGTATCTATACACACACACATATATATACACTGTCATATTTATACATATATACTCACTCCTTAAAACATGTGGGCTTGGATTCCAACAGTTTCTCATAATATGAATGTCATCTGCCTGCATTATTTTTTTTTTTACCTCACAAATGATGAAGGTCTGTTACGGCTACACAGAGCAAAAGATAGATAGGCTAAAGACAATGAGGGGTAAGTAACAACTGTATCTGAGCATACAACGAAATGTTAATCTACATAATTCAAAACTAATCAGCAAACCAACAGGGCTGTTTAAACTGATGTGAAAGAGCACATTATTAGACATACAGAGATATTCCTCACAGGAAATATATTCCAAAACGCTGCCGTAAAGTACTTCTTACACAGGACTTGAGAAAGTTCCCCATCCTAATTGTACCCATTGAAATAAATGCAACCAATCAAAATCAGATTACTGCATCTTTTACAATTAATAACTGTCTATTGAAATCAAAAGAAACATCCAATTGAATAATTTGCTTTTGGTAGTTTTCACCCTTTAAGTCACATGGCCAAATTATTTGACAATGCTTAGCACCGCTTGATATACCTTTCAGTTTTTGGAAATAGTATTAGCACAAGTTGGATTAACTGAAAAAAAGAAAGGATTTGAAACACATAGGAATTCTGCTAACCCCTGAAACAAATTTTCCTGGAGAGAACTCCGAAGACCATTATAGCCCTGTAAACTTGCCACAGTTGCTTCTTTCAAGATGCATCAGAGATTGTACTTCTAGGACATGCTTATAACTGCTGAGTGCTTCTACAAAATAGAGTAATAGTAACTCTAGTAATATCCAAGCAAAGAGGTTGTGGTTTTTTTTAAAAAAGAAACAACAACCAACTTTTCATTGTCATACTACTACTGAGAGTGAAGGAGTCACACTTAGATCAAATATATATATTTGAATATAAAACCAAAACAAACATGTATTTAAATACATCTCTAATACACGCTTTTCTGACAGCACCTTCAACCACCTCAGCATGTACATCAGCTCACTCCACTCTTCAACTATACTTTAATTGAAGGATACAGAGAATGGAAAAAACCAGATTTCTTTCTTGTGAATATCGGGAATTTGTTCTGACTACCATTACTAGTGGCCTGGATGAGATGATAAATCTCTTAAAAAAGACAGGAGAAGATGCTATGTCTACATAAGAAAACTAAATTATTTAAGTTGTAATGACTAAAGGGTCAGCCTTCTAGTAGCGGGCTGACAACTGGAACAATTTTGTCCCAGAGTACACTGTTGGCTTGTCCTATCAGTGACTGAATTTGGAGTATGTTCTCCTTAGAATTAACTTTAGTTTGGGTTTTAGCTTGTTTAGCAAATAATTGCAATGTTAACTTTCCCTTCCTGAACATATAAAGGCCAGCAAATAAATTATTTCAGAATATTTACTGTTTGACAATCAGCTACAAAAATCCTATCCAAAATATCTAATAGAGTTTTCAAAAAAGACGTTCCAGGTAAGAAAAGGAAAGGCTTTAGTCTAATTCCAAATCCATTTCAGGTAGTAAAATCCATGTGTAATGACTCAGAGCACAGCTCTGCTTTGAAAATAAATAAAATAGCAGCAAAATGCTTTGGCACAAACTAAGTTGAAAATTGAAAAACTGTGCACAAATGCAAAAATAAGATACAATCTGCTACTGAGGTTCAAGATTACTGTGCTGAAGTTTTGACTCAGTCAGTTTGAACTCACAGAACTAAGCTAACACTAGCCAGAAATCATTGGTCTGTTCCAGATGGGACTGGAACTACTGTCTGCTTATTCCAGCATACACAATATGAAGACTACCATCTGCTAGAAACAATGCCTATTATCCCTCTTGAAAAAGAAAACCCTAGAAAAAATTAATGCCCTTTTCATTAGAGCATCAGCCTTATGACCTACCTCTTCCTCCAAATGCTTGATATCCAAAGGAATCTTTTTTGGAAGCATGTTTTAATTGAAGGACTTTAATGTTTAAAAATTTATTACTATTTTCTCTTAAAAATAGCCTGTGAATTTATGAACATATAAACCACATTTCTAACTTGTTACTGCAAGGTCTTGCATGACCAATTTGATATCTATGAGTAAAACCTCACACTTTTCCTGTTTGAAAATGTTTGAAAAGCATACTATTAAAAAAACCCTCCACCTATTAAAGTAGATTAAAACACATTCCATGTCTCTGATCACAATCAGCATTGTTCTACTTGGCAGTTAAAAACAATTCTTCCGAGTTTTCTTTTTGCCTTCTCCCATCCGGCATATGTCAAAATTAAAGATCTATGGAAAGAAAAGTCACATTCAACAACCTTCCTTTGTCCTAGTAGATACTAAGAGAAAAATCCCATCAACTAGAATATGTTCTTGAATATTTTACGATCTGTACAAAAACTACATCAGTAAGGATAACATAAAAGGTTGGAAGAAAACCAGTTAAATTCAGTGAGCTCTGTAGTGATAATATATTAGCATTTGTTTCATACATGCATTAAATATTAACTATTCATACATGCATTTACTGATCATTTAAGTTAGTTAAATTCCCTCTTCTGTAAGCCAAACAAAGTTGCTAGCATAATAGCCCCTTTGATATTAAGGCTGAGGTAAGCAGATCTGTTCAAGAAAAACACCAAACAGGTTGAGATACTCAAGACAAGCCAAGGCATTTAAATGTATTTGCCATGCATCTACTAGAGCCTACTAAAACAAAACTCTCAAGCACTTAGTATATTCATGCCCCTATTTTTCTTGCTAAGAAGCTGAGAGATGGCTATATACATTTTATATATATATATACATATATATATATAACATTTTGCAAGTGGGAGGAGAAAAAGAAGGCTTAGAATTAATTAACCATGTACATGTTTAGAAGTGTGCTTTGCTCCCTATAGCTGTATGCTGTGGGGGTGGTGGTAGTGGTGTCTCAGGGTTTTGACGAGGAGGGAAGATGGGGAGGTTTTGGAAACATTCTGAATTTTGACCAAGAGGCCAAGCAACCAGCCTGCTGTTCCAGCTGGTCCCACAGCACTTCACACTGTGTTGTGGAACCAAGACTGTCTGTGCACACTACAGCTTGACTGACATCACTGTCATATGTGATGCACTCCGTGAACTCCATACCTGATGTAGTAATTTCTGCTAAAGAGAGTTTAAGCCTCCTGCAGCAATTTTACAGCAACTTTCTGCAGCAGCTCAGTAAAATTTTTGTGGTTTCTCAGAATAGAACACCTTATTTGGTTTGGGATACAAATGCACCAACACTAAACACGGGAGTTACCTATAAGGCAAGAGAGGCCAGATTCCAATATGCCTACTCATTTCAGAAATAGCAGCAAACTCTGTAAGACTTCCTGAGAAACAAGACACTACTAGTCATTTTCTAATTTAAACATCTAGTTTTCAGATTTTACTACTAGAAATGCCAGGCCAACAGCTTCCCACCTATATTCCCTTTTGAAAACATGCTGATGTGATGGAACATGTTAACTAGTAGCTAAGTTGCTGCCATACCTGAAAGCAAAACCAATACATTTCTTTAAGAAGCAACACTGGCAAAGAGAGACGTAATACAGCTAACTATTCATATTGGTCTTAATAGAACATTATCTATCTCATTTGTCCCCTTCACAGGCCTGTGGCCGAACAATGCTATCTGAATCTTGAAACTTCACATCAGCAAAGAACAAGAAATCACCATGTTACCCATTCACTGCATATCAAGAAATTACACATTATTTCATTATGCTCCAATGCCCTGCATATCCATATACTAATGGAATATCTCGTGACAAAGAAATCTAACCGGCAGAGTCAGACAACTATCCAAACTTCATGTGACCTCAGAGAAGTATTTTGAGAGGACAGTAAACTTCAGATAAGTGATTGAAATTTAATGCTTTTCTCAAGTAAAGAGCTTAAAAGTTTTAAGTTAAACAAAAAGAAGACTCCAACCGCTATTTTGTTTCTATAATAGTATAAAGAAAAAAAAAATACAAGTCAGTATTCAAAACTTCGTAAAAAGCTATCAAAATTGACGGGGGAAAACCCAAATATCATTTGTACACTAAACCTTGTCAAATAAAACGCAATGCCAAATTCCTAAATGTCAAATATATATATATATATATAAAATAAAAATACATCCTTGCCTTTTTGTTCTTTAACATAGCTCTCCTTACAGTTGTGCATGAGCTGCAGAATCCACTGATGTTGAGCGCCAATGCACTGCCAAGCAGGGTCCCCAGGCGCATGAAGATCAGAAAGATATCTGTAAAACCCAGTCCAAAAATCACAGGTTTGACTTGACACACTGAAGGCCTCATTAAAACAGACCAAAGATGTACTCAGAAATACTTTCTTTCTTTTTAGATAATTTTAAAAATTCAAGAATAGTTAAGATACACTTATACCCAAAGCAAACACAAGCTTTACATTTTCCCCTTCTCATTGACTGAGGCAAAATTCCATAAAAAAACCCTTGTAGAAATAAATAAAACCATATATATTTAATATCACATTAATATGTATTTTCAGTTGTGCCTCTAGTAAAGTAGTTGGAAAAGCAAGCTCTTTATCTGCCGAGGTTGCAGTGCAGTACTTCATGTTTCACTTGGAATCAGTGCTGACATCTCAAGCACATAAAATATGGTATTTTTCTTCCAACTTAGTATGTCCTGATTGTATCATCATGTAACCTTAACAAGTAAGTACAGAAGGAATTAGTTTTTGGCAGCTCATTAATTTTAGCACACACATGCACAAACAAATGTAAACCAAGCTCCTGGGGGTGAGGGTTTTTTTATTTATTTATTTTATTTTTTTATCATACACAGTCTGAAGGAAAAAAAAAAGGGTGGGGTGATAATGAAAAGGATTGGGGCTTCTAATACACAGAAGTAAAACGTCCTCTGTCTTTAAGGAGAGGGGAGTATTAGAAGCCAGCTGTTGCGATTTCAAAGAAAACACAGAAGTAATACATATGGCATTCAAGACTGACTGAAAAAAAGCACTTTCAAAAGAGTATTTTCAAAAAGCAGTAGCTACTCTAATGTGCTCCACTACATTCTGTATTAACAAGACTCAGGACAGATTAAAAAATTCAAGATGCTCAAGGTGAAGTAAACTGATTTATTACCTTAAGTAGGGCAGGGAAATGTTTAACTACACAAAAGCTGTATTACAATAATATCTAATGTTAATTAGGATTGTGTTGCAAAATTCTGTCTTTTGAGAACTGTCTGCAATACTTGAACAAAAAATAAACTGTCAAAGAAGGATTGGTTGGATGGATGCAAACATTACACTACCAACCATTTTGACAGGGTGACATTTATGAATTATCCTCCGTGTCAAGGGGGACTTTAGTTTTTGCGTAGACACCAAATTTCAACAAAAAATTACCACTGGTCTTGGAAAATATACATCTATTTGGCTGTTAAGTGATATGGTAAACTGCTTCTGAACAGTATAAAATAATTATCAGTGTAAATTCCATAACGAAAAGAGGAAAATATGAATTGATGCCCAATTGTAAACATTGAATACCTGAGGGGCAAACCCACAGTATTTCAGGTCTTGTTCAGCCTTAAGACACTGAAGGCACATAAAACAAACATATCAAGGAAGAAAAAACCTTGTATAAATAGCAGATGCTATGCAAATAATTTTACATTAGGATTTTGTTAATTTCCTGTTAGCTGAAATACTCTGAAGAAAGCTTTCTTCACACCTTACCTCTAGAAAATTTACACTAGTAGAACTACGTTAGCACATCTAGAGTACTGGAAGTAATTTAATCAGTTTGTATGCTGGAATTCTGTTAATTCATTAGCACTAAGTTATTCCACATTTGTCCACTTGCTGCTCTCCTTCATTATACTGTTCTATATGTGGAATACATTTGGTAGTTACATTAACGTGGTCTGCTTTAATGTATGTAGGCTGGCATATTTTAAAGATTCAATGCTTCAGAGTGAGAGGTTACAGAAAAACAAAGCAAACCGGAAAAAAAACCCACCCCAGAATCAAACCCACAAAACACATACAACTCTGATTCTTCCAAAGTATCCTTAGAAGGGGTCGTAACACTTGACTTGGATAAAGAAGCTCCTCTGTAAGGTTTTCAGGACTTAGACAGAAAGGAAACAGTAGTGACTTCTTCAGAAACACAAAATGTTTAACTACTTACCTTAAAACGCAATTCCAATAAATAGGCAATATTTACATAGCACCCAAAAGAATGAGAAGCACCATACATAAATGTACACTGGCCATTGTCCTCATAAACTCACAATGTAAAGGGACCCAATATACTGATACCACACTTTGTCCTGTGCGATTGGGCCTGGTGAGCATACAAAACATCAAAGGCCTCACGCCGGTGTCAGAATTTTAAGAATGTTGCTCACGGTCTACATATTTTAAGATAACTGAAAAAAGCACCGAGAATTTCAAGCCACACTAGGAGACCTAGTAACATCCAAAACTTAAAAGCTTTCTAAGTCAAACCATCAAATGTTCCAGAGTACTCTAGTTTGGCTCCCAGGGCTGTAAAGCCGGTTAAGGTCGCCCAGTAGAAGGTCCAACCAACTCATATCAGTATGCCTACAACAGACTTCAACATCAGCTTTGCGAATGACATAAAATCTAGGAATTTGAAGGGAAACTGGGGAACCAGTTCATGTTCATGAAATACAAAGGCACTACAGTATTTTGACTGAGTAGTAAAAGACCCAACCCCAAATTTAAACAACAGCCTGGATTAAAACCTCCCGATTATCTGGCTCATGATGATTCCATGTCAACATCAAGCCAAGCTAAAGTGCAAGACATGTTAATAAGGCATCTGTGCTGAGATCTGCAACCTATGAGGGATCACTTCAGACACAGCTTGCACAACATGATGGTTTAGAGGAAGCAACAGCAACTATATATGCCTTAAATATTTTTTAAAAATTCAAAACTCATTAAATCCTTCATTAAATTGTTCTCATTCAAGAACTGTTTTTCATCATTTAATAAACAACCCAGTACCAATCCATTGTGATTATTTACATAATCATAACATCTCAAAATACTCTACGTACAGCTTTAAAATCAGTATTTCAACTATAGTAAAAATGGTCACTATCCTGTCTAGGAAACAGATTTAAATACACATCTAACACCAGATGTCTGATAAAGACACTAGTCAAATGATTACCTTATATAACGTTTCTGATCATGCAATGTTGACGGAGTTTCCAGCAGTTTATCCAACAGAAGTTCTCTTAAAGCTTCAATTCTGGTTTCAACTTCAGCATAATCTAGGAGTAGGGAGAGGAAATAAATCCTATGTGTATCTTCAGCACTGGTACGAACTGACAATTATGTTATTTTTCTAGGACATCAGACCCTTCTGGAGTTAATCTGGAAACCAAGCTACGTCTGAAAATTTTGTATATGACAGTTCCACAACAACGGAGAATTGGTCTTCGAAGTCTTTCCAACAATATGCCAGTAAGAGATACCTGAAGTCACATTGTGGTCACTGTAACTGCTTTTTACATCCAACCAAGCATTAATAAATGAAATCACAGCCAATTTTAAGTTGTGTAGTATGTACCTCACTCAGAAAACTTGCCAGAAATATTGCTTATAGTAACTGATTCCTATAAATCCATAATTTTTATGGATTAAAACCCACACAAAACTCACATAATGTTCTTTAGACTACTATGTGCTTTTAAGCCTCTAAGTTAAAAACCCAAAAAAGGCAGCAAATAACAGAACTCGTATCTCACATTTTTTGAATACTTGAACCTCTGTCTTTCCGAAGAGTGACTTGGCTTTTTCGTAGTCATTAATAACTACATCATAATCACCCTTAAAAAGAAACAGACAAACAACAAACATTTAGATTCGTCAAGAAAAAGGTAACAGACTAATTTCAGCAAACAAAAGTATTTTTAAAGGATTATACCTTCTGGATATTTCTTTCAATATTCAAGGGAAGGTTGAAAAGAAATTTAAAACGCTGGAGAACATTAAGTGCATTTCTTGTTGAATCAGCTTTGTCCTTGCGACCCAGCACTTCTTGGAATAAGGTATCTGCTGTGTTACTGGCTCCTATTTTTAAAAGGATGAACATAAGAAGAAGCGGAGTGAGTAATCAGTTCAAATGACATACAGATTTTCCTCATTTTAATGAGTCATTCAGGCTTTTTTTAGAGCAAATGAGTAATTATTGCTAATTTTTTTATACTTTTTTTGTTCAACTGTGTTAACATTTTACAACTGACACAATACTATTTCAAAGTAAACCACTTAATTTTAATGTGGTAAGACCCCTGTGCAATTAAAAACAAGCACTCTTTCCTATTTCAAATGCTTAACTTCACTGCAGATATTTTATAGTTTGCTTTGGCTGCAGATCTACATTTTACAACGAATTATGCATCTCAGGATATGGAAAAAGTCATAGCAAGTTTTCTTTTTAGAGAAGTATAATTTCATTATCTTTAATTAATGTCATAGCTTTAAGAGTTATCACTGGGTTCTGCAAACAATTTTGTTGTTTTCAAATTAAGTCTTATAAATTATTAAAAATGTTTGATATTTAAGTGAGTCATTGAAAAGTACCGATGATTAAGTCAAAGACAATAGCACGACTGAAAAAGTCTAATGAGCTGGTCACTGTAACAGAATACAAATTGTCTTCACATTGCATTAAAAATCTTACTGGCTTCATTACATACAGGATCAAGCCTTTCATCAAGGTCAACAATTTCACCCAATTCAGTTTCTGTATTGTCTCTGAATATTCTTCAATAAATACATTAAATACAGCCTTAAAATCTTTTCTATCCAGACCAAAAAGCATTCTATTTTGTAATAAGGATTATTTCCTAACACAGAATAATAGAATTTATTGTATAGTAGGGATTATTTACATCATATATGAATATTTGCATTTTTCAACTCATGACTTACTTTTAATTAACAAAAAAAAACCCCAGTGGAACTGTTCTAGCCTTTTTGATCGTTGCATGTATAAGTTTTTACATTATCTGGTCTAGTGACTATACTTTAAGCAAAGCTGAAAAAAAATTACATCAGTCTCGCTGGGTGGCTTGCATGCCATTTTCTCTAGTCAACACTGTGGGTGGCCCACTCATGTTAAAAGTAGTCTTTGTAAAATAATTGTTATATCTAAAGAATGTTTAAACTTTGTTGAAATTTTGAAGCCTTGATGTAAAAAAAGTTTTGTCAGGATAGCTATTTCTACTGCATACTATTTAGCATAGAATACTTTAATCCATTAAGGAGAAAGGCACAATGAAAACAGCTAGCTGAACATTTAAATACAGACCACTGATAAAAGTATGAATTTTCTCTTGAGGTTATAATAAATGCTTTTTTTTTAAATCCTTCTAGTAAGTCACGTTTGTTTTGTTTGAATTCATGTCTCTTGTCCATTCGTTTAACAGCCAAGAAGCAGTGGACTCTATCTGGGAATTAAAAGTAATATTCGCAAAGCATTTTTTTAATTCAATGCAAATGTTTAAGAGGTTGACAACTGCAGGAAAAGCACAGTGATTTCCATCTTTAGTTTAAAACCACATATCTTCATATCTTTATAAATTACTTTGTATAAATCCTCAAGTAAATTATTTTACTTTTTTCCTACTGGCATTTTTTCTGTTTTAGATAGAAATTGAAATACATCATATTACTTATTACTGTCTTAATGAAATCCAATACTTCACACAAAACAGGTTTGTCTCTTTAGACTTAAGAAAATACTGCAAAATTTCTTCCCTCCTCACCCCTCCAAATCCTTTCTACGTTAACAATCTTTATCTCTTCTTTACTGATGAGGAATCTAACCTGCAGTAATCCATGGATAAAGATTCAGATCCTATATTGCCTAACTATGTTTTCAAAATAGATGATTCACCTACTGTGTGCAAATTTTTTATTCAAAATAAAGCTCTAGTTATCCAACAGTGGTCTTTCATAGAGCCTGACAAAAACACCACATAATGGAATTTAACTGACCTTTTTTAAGATATAATTCTTCATGAAATTCATTACAGAACAACATGTGGTTTTAGAAATATATACTTAAGAGTTTATTTAGCAATTAAATTTAACAATTTAGCAAAAAATCCCAATATTTATAATTCTACCTATAACACTACACTGTGCTTCTACTGTTCCATGCCATTTCAATGCAATAGTTTGGCACAATCTTAATGTACATGCAGATGCTGTGGAAAAGATCCTTATTTTTAGGAATTTGTGATCAAGCTCGCAACACCAATTGTCTCTCAAAATATGCATCTACAGTCCATAAAATGTAAAATTCAACTAAAGATTTGAAGTCATTTTTGAAAGCAGGCCCTGTTAATCATGGATTATGGAAGCTTTTCAACGGTCAGACAAGAAACAAAGCTTTGATCCTACACTACTTTGCATAATATTATTTACTCTTTTCAAATCCTTGTATTCGTACTCCTCTACCTCCCACCCATCATGACTTGCAAAGTATCAGGAGGAAAAGCAGCCAATTCTTTTCACAGCAGAGCCAAACTTAATACCACTCTGAAGTGCCTGGCACAAGCTCCTCTACAGATCCAGCTTGAAAAAGATAGTCTGCATTATCTGCATACAGATTTCAGCCAGCATTTATGAAATGAAACAGTGATTATATATTATAGGTAGATTTGTCTCATATTGCTATGTGTAGGAAAATGCCACAGACAAACTTTTGCTTTTTGATTTTAAATCTATAATGCATTTTTGTCAAAGGGAAAGTGCTCTCCAAGGAATCTGTGCTTTGGTGCATTACATGGTATACAGAGCACAGAGCACTGATGATTGCATTGGCAAATTTGAGCAAATGCTTTTTCCTCTTATCCTATGTGTTTCAAATATTTTGCACACATAGGCACACGCTATAGTCTTCATATAGTGAGTGTGAGGGGGTTTGTATGTTTTTTGATTGGGGTGGGTTTTTTTTTTTTGAGATTTTGGGGTCTTTTTGCACTCCAGGTAACAAGATAAGGGAACAACAATGGTCAAACAACAACTTCATTGCGAGCATGAATGTATCTCTACTGAAAAGAGCTAGAACTGTTCACAAAACCCCCTGCTTGCTTTATGCTCCCCATGCAAACACACATACAGTCACTGCTTTCTTCATACAAGAGAAGAAAAAACAGTGAACTTCCATGTCACTTTCTTGATTTCATAAAACACACTCAGACTTTCCAACACTGAGTCAGCTATCTGCATGTCATTCCTGCTTATTGATACAGCACTAAGGGAAACATCCCTTCCTCTGTGAAAAAAATCACAATGAAACAAAGTAAAATTATCTTGGCAGAAGTCCCAGAATTTTTAAAAAAAGTAACTTTTTGATCTGATGAAACGCATACTGAACTGCAGCAAATTCAGGCCATCTCTCTCAATGCAACCTTAGAACCAACACAGAGAAACAGAAAAGACAGTACGGACAGCTTTTCAGAGTTCCTAAATAGAATGCTAATTCCAAGTAGTCTAAATGGCAGCACATTAAGTAAAAAAGATTCTGTTCAGAGACCTTGTTACTGCAAACAGCTTGTAGTTGGGGTTATTTTCCCCTCTTGCTCAAACTTCTTACAATCCTGGTACTTAGCTTTGGTCATCCTCCTACAGTTCTCTATCCATATAGCTCCTCTGTTTTCTTTGTCCACTCCAAGTTGAGATGCCACCAAAATTCTTTTAAAATAAAAGCTTGAGAACATCTTTATTTTGATATTTATTCTCTTTGTTATCACAAATGCTACTGAAAGTCACGGCAAAAGCTACTACTTTTTTCAAATGGCGTACTATCACACCCTAAAATCATTACCATCAAACACAAAAAGGCAAGGGAGACTGTACTGTTTTCTACTTTCTGCCATATTCCTAGGAATATATTAAAGCTTGTTAGAAAGTCCAAAGTCCATAAATAGTTGCTGCTGGAAGGACAAAACTTACTGTTCAGTACATTCTCCAGTTTATGCGTCATGGATCCCTCTACTTTTTCCGTTCCATCCGCTTCCAGTTTTTGATGGATTGCTGGAATAAAACGTCTAGTTAAAATGCAGAACATTTTAATAGGTAGGAATACATTATATCAAAGTGACACTTTAAAACATTTTTTAAATTAAAAATAAAAGTGTTATTTTTCTTGTTGGACATAAAAACCAGAAACACGCTTCATGGCAGCAGAGTCTAGTGGATGACAGGGCTTGGAGCCAGACATTGCAGAATTTTAACCATTACTTTGACACAGACTTCCTGTATCTTGAACAAGACAGTAATGCTCAAGGAAGAAAAGAAAAAAAAAAAAAAAAAAAAAAAAGACCCAAACGACCATAGAGAGAGTAATCCCAGTTGGCTGTCTTGTACTACAAGTGTTCAGTATTTTGAGAAGTAAGAATCATTTAAGTACAAAATACTTTTGCTTTGTGAAGCAGAGTTTTTACACTGATCTCACCAAAAAGAAATTACCAATAATTAATTGGTAGAAAAAGTCATGGGGAATTTGGATGACCCCAAAATCAAGTGCTAGAACATTTCCCTACCAACTGTTTTCACCTGTAAAAATTCACTCTCAAAATACACCATTTAAGAGTATCTTGTAGGACACTGCATTAACCATTACACAGAAGCATTGCCATGCTTTTGTTCAAAACAACATGAAAACAGAGAGGAGTTTGCTTTATTTTATTTTTTTTTAAGATGATATCTTTTTCCTGTCCTAAAATGCCAAAAGCCTCAATTCTTATTTCCACATGGTGTTACAAATGGATGTGGAAATGCATAGTATCTGCATTAGTTTTTTGTTTTATTATACTTTATTTTTCCAGAAGAGAGATATTTACCAGCATAGCCTGACTATTCTATACCACTCTGGAAATACGAACAGTGAATAGAGTGTAAATATTCCTTTCTTCTACTTCCCCTCTCTTACACGGCCTTCCTTCCCTCCTTTTCTCTGTTCAGTACAACTGGCACAGATCAGTGACTCTTTTTCCTTTTTCTCTCCGCCCCCTGGCCTTTTTTTTTTAAAGGTAGTATTCCCATATATATGCATACAGCACATACAAAACAATTACTTAAAAATATTATTTTCTTTTCAAATTTTTAACCTGTTAACAGATGTAAAATCTGCTATATCCAATAGCCATCAGTTGCTGTTGCTTTAGACAAAATTAAGGCTTCAAAATTGCCTCCTACTGCTTCCTGCTGGTTCTCGGTAGAATGAAGTGAAGCTAAGCTAAACTGCCTTTGAAAACAGTGATGCTCAGTGCTTTGAAGCAAGTGAGTAATGATATATTTTGGTCAACACACAAATGCAGTTTTGAAACCACTCTCCCAATTGTCCCAGCTTACCTTGCTTTGGTTTGCATGGCAGAGAAATGCAAGTTCGTCAGCAGGATTCTTTTAAGATGAAACAAAACTAGAAGATGCATTCCATGCCTATACCTACCGAATGAGCTCCAGGAGATACCTGGAACTCAGCCCACTTGGTTATACTCAAGCTAGTCTAAAACACCACCCCAAACTGCATATAATGTGCACACAGAAAAGTCATTACAAACTGGTTTCCTCTACAATGCTATCCCTTACGCAGATGCCAATTAAGAATTCAAGGAAACAAGGACAGAAACTACCTTTAGTAAGGCAGCTCTGTGACCTCAGTCCTACCATAAGCAGTGAAAGAGGGTGCTGTTCTGAGACAGGATGGCCCTTGAAAAGTCTCCAGCCTCCTTCAAAGAAGGAATTTTCATGTAGGGGATGGGGTGGATGGGTTTGATATTAAAAAAAAAAAAAAAAAAAAAAAAAAAAAAAAAAAAAAAAAAAAAAAAAAGAGGGAGAGGGAGAGAATTCCATTATTCTCAAGCATCTCAATTTGACCCTTCAATCCCTTGATCCTATACAAAGAATTTCAGGAAACTTTGCTTTCTTGAAAATGCCTCTTTATTTTTGTTATTAAAGTCATTAGAAGTGAAAAATATAAATCTAATTTAGGACACCATATTTCTTAGGACAATCAACACTTAATGAACTAAAATAAGAGATTCTTGAATATTTTAAGAGGTCTATCTTAAAAAATGATGCATAATAAACTGTAGCACAGATTTTATAAATTATGTGGACACCACTTACCTACAGGAATGCCTCTACAATTTTGTAACAAAAACATTAGAGGTTTTAATGATATTATTCCATTTATACACACCAGTTTTGGTTGGGGTGGCCAATTACAGTACTGCAATTAATGTTACATACTGAAAGGCAAGTTCATCGCAACAGCAACCACAACATAAACAGATATTTTAAAACCAAATGTTGCAAGTACTATTGGAACTGCATCAAAGTGTAATGATTTTAATTTACGTATTTTGAAATAATACTATGAAGCATATTTTTGAAAGATCCTTTCTAAATGGATGTGGATAAAAAAACCCTAGAGTTAGATATTCAAATTTAATATTTTGGAACCATTAATTACTGACCAAGTAACTATAATGTTATGCCTGAAGGGGACGCACCTAAGAATTTCCAAAACTGAACTGTAACATCTAAACCTCTATCAAAGCACATATATTGGCAACAGAAAGTGAAACATGAAGATTTCTTTACCATGTACAGAACAAGAAGATTTGGCAAAGCATGATTTACCATGTTAACACTTGCAAAAATATCAAGTCATGAACTGTAGTTTTTTATTCTGAAAGGAGCTTATTTAGAAATTGTATCATGCTCATTAATCAGTTCCCGGAAGTTTTAAAACACATCACCTCCAAAGCACTTCCCCATCTCATCTCCTTTAGATGAGAATATACAATAGCAATACTATTCTCTCTTCTTGCTTTTAGAATATGGAAGATAACATTTCTTCACACTGGTAGCATTTAAAGTTAGTGGCTTGGCACAAAGTACTTGAAATTCTTAGTTTGAAAATAGTGGTGTTGGAAACCCAGGAAGAGCGACCTGATTAAGCCAACTCACAGGTGTGTTCAGGCAGACAAAAAGATGTCAGTGGAGCAAAAAATAAAAATAAAACAAGGCATTAAGTTCCTGAAAGGTGGAACGCACTGTAGAGTACAGATAAAGTCATACAAAGCCTTTGTAACTGGTAGTGTAAACCAAAAGGTATTTTTGGACCACTGTCTGAAATAAGTTAGGACATACTGAAAAATGTAGACCTACCTAAATTACTCTGTGTACACACAATAGGATTTGCTGTATTTCCTTCCACATTTAATGTGATACTTACTTTTGTACTGATGCTATTTTTATACATCATATTTAGATTTAGCAATAAGTGCATTCATATGCATACAAAAGTTGAGGAAAGTTTTAAGTTTTCATAGTGAAAAATGTTATAAAAATGCTTTATCAGAAAGCATAAGCTTACTTAGTTTACGTCAACTGATTTTTAAAAAGCTAAGGACATGTCCCTTCTATGTAGATAAGACAAAAAGTCTCCAAAGTTAGCAGTTTGGACAAGAAAAAATATATGCAGTCAAGAAAAGTATCTACAGACCTAATGTGATTGGAAGGAATCTAGAGATACTCAAGTTACTCTTTTATTTTAAGAGTACTAAACCCATGTAACAGTGGGATGGTGCTGTCTGGGACAATCCCCATCCTCCTGCATTCACGTGCTTCCTTTTGCGCGATCTAGCAATCACAGAGCTGCCAGGCGGATGCAGTGAGAAGATCTTGTGGAAAAGTCCCTCAGTAAGAGACTTTATTGATCAGTGAGCTTGTCTAAACCTTGCCCCAGCTGCACCACTGCAATGTAAGGGAAGGGGAACTATTGCAGGGTCCAGGGCCGGTGGAAAGCCAGCCTACACCTCTCACAGTGGCCAGCAGTTCAGGTTACCTTCAAATGCAACCTCATACCCTCAACTCATCACGGGCTGCAGCAAGAAGAGAGAGGAGAAAATGTTAGCTTTTTGAAGGCCTGAAGTAAAGGATGGACGGGATTTTTTTCTTGAATTGCCTGTGACCCTGGGCTTACCCAATACAGACTATACAAGTTGGAACAGCAGCTAGAAGCTTAGGAGAGTCTGTTTACTATTTTTGAGAAGCTTTACCATAAGAAGCATACAATAAATAAAGATAAGGAGAGGCTGAGTCTAGATGCTTCACCTGAGGCCAGAAAACTAACTGTATTTTGTATCACCTCTGCCAGTAAGTGTTCAAGTTTGCCAGCTAAATCAGAGTATTTAAAGGCTTGCAAACTTGAGAGTTGCAGTGAGATACTAGTGCAAAGACTAAGTTCAGAGCTCTCAATCTCTAAACTGACTGAATACTTCAGAATTAGTTATTATTGGTCAAAATACATGCAGAGTTCAATCTAGCAAATAAGCTATAGTACAGGTCTTTTAGTAAAATACACTGCAATTAATTCATTGCTGCTCATGTTGAAAAAAGTTGTATTTACTCTAAGGAAAGACACGGTTTTCTACTTGGCAGCTAAAAATCTAACAAAGTAAACCACACTTGCCATGGTCATGCAGTTTGACTTGCAAGTTTCATTCTCATTAGATATTTTTAAAATGTATTTTGAGATTATCACTCGGTGCCTTTCTCAAAACTTCTTCAGCCTAACTCAGCTTAAAGCAACATTGATGCAAGTTTTCAACCGTTTTCTGATTAAAAGATGGCTGGAAATGCATTTGGTGTATCAGAAAATCTTAACCGTTTTCACAGAAATATGGTTAAAAAAAAAAAAAAAAGTACCTGAAATGAATTTTAGTGCTCAAGCCTGTACCTGCTTTTATGCTGACTGCTCACATAGCAGTCAGCACATCTGACCCTTTTTAGTCAGATGCAGAAAATAAGGGGGGTAGGGGTGGGGGGTGGAGGTGGGGGCCACGAGAATACGAAAAAGGAAAGACTGACTCAGCATAGTATTTCTGAGGATCTGATGTGGTAACTATAAAGAACTTGGCACCAAAGCACAGTAATGGAGGGATGAAGAACACATGTTAACATGCTGCCAGGATTTACGCCAATGCACGAATAAAAATGCCTTTGGTTTCCTTTCTTGAAAGATTAACAATTTTCTGTCATTTGAACAAAACATAAGAAGGCTATAGATGAGGACAGCACTGCTATGTAGTGCAAAAACTTCTGAATGGATTCAACAGGAGTGCATAGCTGTATGTAATGAGCAACATGTAAAGACAGCATGTCGTAACAGAGCTAGTAACCCATTACACTATGAAAACCTAAAACCCCAAAGTTTCTTTACTATGGCCATTAGTCAATACTTTAAGGTTGTTTGTGTTGGGTTTGTTTGTTGGGTGTTTCTTTTGTTTGGTTTTTTTTTTTTTTTTTTGGGGGGTGGTGGTTTGGGCTTCCCCCCCCATTTCTAGATCTTTTTGCAAACTGCATAGAAAACTTAGCTTTATTTTGGTAAACACTACTAATCCAAGCAAAAATTATGAAATATTAAATGTAGTATTGCCTCTAATTGCCTGTTTTGTTTTTCTAGCATTTACTTTTTCAAGCTTGTTTACTCAACACAGTAGCAAAAATCAAAAGAAAATGGACAGAATAAAAATTATTTTAAAAAAGTAATGAAAGCATAGTGCTAGGAAGGGAGGTTTTATAGAAATATGAGACTAAAAATTGTAGTCTAACAACATTATGAGGCCTGATAATTTTGTTCTCACACAGGTTTATATTTAAGCAAGTGGGGTATTTCTACACAAATAGCTCAGAAATAGACAGGAAAGCATAGTTTATTATTCTGCTTATAGATCCACTAAAAATTCCGGGACTGGACCCAGGCCTTTGCCAGGATACTTCAGAATTTTAGAGTATAGGAAATGTTATTCTCTTTTTACTGACATAGTGCTAACCTTCTGGATCTAAAAAGCTAATGCTAGAAATAAAAGCAGCTTTTAAATATTGCATGTATTTTAAAAGTGGTATGGAAATCAAAATGGAATGATGTAACAAAATTAAGCTCATTTTATAGCTTGTAGGTCAAGTCTGGCTCAAATTTAATCATAAGTAATTTTCTGCACACTTGCAATGAGCTGCAGTATTTGCTATTTGAAAACTGTAATTGCAAAACTAAACTTTTTGATGATTTACTGTTTTTCAAATGCAAGCAAACAAAAACTTCATAAAATGTGACAGCCACACAGCACCTAAAAGCTACAACGACTGCATCCATTTGGAGAAATTCTGCTAGTAACTAGCTTCCACCTCTAAAAGAGCTTCTGATTTAAAAGAAGCTATGTGAGCAGTCAGCATAAAAGCAGGTACAGGCTTGAGCACAGAATTTTCACTATGGACTGAGACAACTCCTGCTGTTTCACACTTTTTCAAATCAGGTCACCTCTTGCTTGAGACAAAAACCACCCCCTAGACAATGCTATGCTAGAACCTGCATGAAAGGCAAGTTTGAACCTTTTAATAATCATGATCACAGAACTTTTGCTTTTTTAGAGCTGTATTAAGATACTAATTGGTCTGCTACAGAAATTGATTGTAGGCATTGCACGAAAAGGAAGCATCCACCTGACTAAACTGTTTACCACCACTTAAAACACTTTGCTAGCACTCCTTTGTCAGGTCATCTCTTGGCATACATTGCTTGTTGCAATGTCCGCCTAGTTATTTAGCGCTGTGAGATCAGAATAAAAAAGTTTTGAACAAGCAAACTTAAATCATCATGCCTGTTTATTCATTGTGCCTACCTGAGAAGGTCATAAATGTAAGGACAAAATAGGTAGCAATGATCGTGCAACTGCTTCTAATTCAGCTTTTGTCTCTGAAGTGTTGCACAAAGATAACTCAAACCTTCAGACACGACCATCCACTTGGAAAGCTAGACAGTGAGATTAGAGCACATCAGTATTGCTTCATGATTACTTGCAGGCAGGATCTGAATTCTTAAACTGAAATAATTTAACTTTCATCTACTGTGGGGTACATACACGCATGTAAACTGTTACTCTGAAGTCACCGACAGACTGTTAGATACATGCCTGACACATGCAGCATCTTGCCTGTTTATTTCCATGGCCCAGTTCCTTCTGCACCTCTAGGAATTACCATATTGAAAATAACTAGCTATAATAGCAGGCTGTTCTTACTCTGCAAAGGTTATATTTATCACTTGATATGGGATGAGGAAGATAACATTAATAGACACACACCACAAAGCACTCAACACAGAGCTATTCTAGCCATTTCAAGTCAGCTGCATAACATTTAGGTAGTAATTGTATGTTTGAATTTTGTTTACCCAAATCCATGTGTTTAATAAAAATTCATACCATTTTGGAAAAGGTATATAAGACAAAACAGGAGTGTGACAACAGCAAAACTTGGTATAACAGCCTGATGCCATACTACCCAGCAAAACCAAGTTATGGACTAGCATTTCATTGGACAAATAAACAAAAAGACAAAAGACAGTGAACTAAGATAAGAGCTAGCAGTGTATAACCACTTCAAAATTAGTCAGTCATCAGTCTAGTTCGCAAACAGAATCACTAATGAAAAGTTGGCTGTATGTACTCGAAATTCAAACATGACACAATTCCTCAAAAGCCAGAAGCTTACATCACAGATGAGCGCCGAGTTTTAGTTTCTGAAATTCCCAGTCCGACTCAGAGTTCAATATAAATCCAGTGGTTTCTTTTGTTTTAGTTTCAGAGCAAATTAATGTAACAGACATAATGGCAACAAAATAGGCTTATTCATACTGAATCAGATCCTGGATCACTGACATGCTCATCCCAGAACAGGCCTTAGGGGATTGAAGTGTAGAAGTATTCTACAGCAAGGACAAAAAAAAATCACCAAAAAATAGGCATTGACCAGATAAAGGATCATTTCAGCCACGTAAACATTAACCTAACATATGTATTTAGGTATTAGACAAAAGGCCAACTGCAGTTCAAGTTTCTGATCATACTAGCATTCCCATAGGCCACACATCTGAACAGGAGTGGAAAGGGAAAAAAGGAATAGTGCTGTAGCAGCCAGCAGTACTTCTTTTGTATAGATTTTTTTCTGAAAATCATATAAAGCGTATTTGTAGTTGTAACTGCACAAGAGCTGTTGCCATGGCAAACTAGAGAGTCAAATCCAAACCTCAAATTTGTTCAACATATCAGTGTTTCAAAGACAACACAGCATCTTCTTTACTTGCCAATACAGATTTCACACTTGCATGTTTTTGCATAATTGAGTGACTGAAGTGGTCATTTCCCTATTTTTTTCTTTTCAATTAAATAAAAAGAAACTCTGCAGCCTAAGACTCTTTGTAAAGAGCACTTCTGAAAAAGTATATTAGAAGCAAATTAATTTGCTAACTTTCCAAAGACTTCTGTGCAGGACATGACTTGCTCACGACAATAAAACACAACTTGCCTACAAGCGTATGAACAGCAGCCCTTTTAGGAATGTTGCTTTCTGGGTTGCAACGAGAATTATGGGAAATAAATTAGCTGAACTCCCCAACGCTGGAGTTTGGTCAAGTGGGTCAAGTTGAGGTGAGCCCAGTTCCCCCCAGGTCAGTTTACAGCTCCCTTCAGCTGATGAAACAAACTTCCCGTTGAACATCTCCACAGCAAAGTCACTGTCAAACTGTCGGCCAAGTTAACAGGCAGAGAGATGTGAGGATCTGATAAGGCTATTCTATTTTCCAAGAAATTAAGTCAACCAAGCAAGGGTTCTGGCCTATTTGACCTCTTATTTTCTTAGTAAACAGTTTCTAAATCACAAAATACAATACACATCTCAGGATAACTTTTTATCTTTTTGTTGCTTACTTGTGAAAATATTAATACCCATTTAAATGTGTAATACAGACTGCAGCATACTTAAGATCAGACCAATCTTACTGATCACAAGTAACGAAAAAAGCTGCACCTTAATCAGTG
Organism: Falco punctatus; assembly: GCF_963210335.1. NCBI lineage: Eukaryota > Metazoa > Chordata > Aves > Falconiformes > Falconidae > Falco > Falco punctatus. The sequence goes on along the minus strand of NC_137582.1, from coordinate 92,200,031 downwards.
ATAACAGGATTTCCCAGATCAAGTTCATGTATTTGAAACAAACACCATTACATGTGTATGAATTATAAAAGCAGGTATAAACAGACATGCAAATAGATGAGTATGAAGTACCTGGTAAAGCCAGTATTGTATCTCTCAAAGCGAGCCTCCTATGAAAAGTAACATACTGCACCAAGTTAGGGAGACCTAGGAGAAATAACTGCAGACAGATAGCTCTGCACTACAACAGAATGGATCTGCAGTTTATAAAGCGTAACTTGTGGTTGGAAGATGTGTTCTAGGATATCTGACAAGGAAACCCGAGAACCTAAATTTCTGCCCATCAACAAAAACCTATCTTCTGAAAACACATCAGATAGTAGAAATCTTCCCAAAGGAACCGAGTAAAAAAAAAAAAATCCAAACTAAAAAGCAGCAGCTCAGGAAATTCAAGTTATATTGGAAGACAGACTACATATGTTCAATAATGGTTCGTACTGGCCCTGGCTGAGCCCCACAGCAGCCTTCCCAGTGCTGTGCTCTGTTTTGGTAGCCAGAGCGGCGGTGATAACACAGCAGTGCTCCGGCTGGTGCTGAGCAGCGCTCCCACAGCATCAAGGCTGCCCCTCCAGCCTTCCCACCCCTCACTGCCAGGCTGGGGGTGGGGGGCAAGATCTCGGGAGGGGACATAGTCAGGACAGCTGACCCAAACTGACCAACGGGATATTCCATAACGTATGACATCTGCTCAGATATAAAAGCTAAGAGAGAGGAGGAGGAACAGGGGGCATTTGTTATTTATGATGTTCCTCTTCCGGAGCAATTGCTACACATCCTGAAGCCCTGCTTCCTGGAAGTGGCTGAACATCGCCTGCTGATGGGAAGTAGAGGATAACATTGTTTTCCTTCACATCCACATGTGTGACTTTTGCTACAACTTTATTAAACTGCCTTTATCTTGACTCACAGGTATTTTTTTCATCTTACTTTCTCCCCTTATTCTGCTGAGAAAGGGAGTGGCAGAGTAGCTTGGTGGGCACCAGGCATGCATCCAGCCAGGATGAACCCACCATACCAGAGTGTAACAGGATTTTTAAGTAAACATTCTTCTTTTAAAGAGCTTAAATTTCTAAATTGCATGCCTAAGAATTAATGGGGGTTTTGTTTGTTTTGTGGGGGGTTTAAAATTTTGCATCTAAGCTGCTTCTCTAGAACAATGCTAATAATGCTTATGCTTAAGTTGTCTTGTGTTTCAGAAACCTGAAGTGATCAAATGTTCTGGAGAAAAGCTTTCACATCTGGCAGGAGGGCTGGATGGTGGCATCAAAGACACCTTTTTTTTCTTCCTACTAGTGGAACACTCTCCACATCCAACTTAGCTGCTGATTATACTTATCACAGGTTCAAGTCTTTCAAAAATGATGAAATTTTTCCAGCTTTGCTCCCTCAAAAATATTCTGCATAAAGAGGAAAAAAGGGCAAATAGGCAGTTCTGCATTACAAAGCTGAAATTGATAGGCAATAAGGGTGTTGGGTTGTGGGTTTTTTTTTGACTGAAAAGAATCAAAAACACTTTGGCAGGCACATTTAATAGGAAATTTCACACATAAAACGCATACTAAAATGCTACACAAGGCAGCTGTGACCTGCATCCTCATTAAGAATTTGGTTTCAGAATTTAACAACTAAATATTGTATTGATAAGTCTCTTGAACTCCAGTATTATAGCTTTGGATTTGTAAGTGATTAAGACTTCAAGTTTCTGATTTTCTTCTACAACAGCATCAAGGCCATTCTTTCTTAGTATTATTTTAATTCACTGTTCATAACAATACAAGATACAAGTCTGCTTCTTTTTGAGCACTTAAGGGGTATCACTGGGAGGAAGACAAAACCAAGCCATTTTGGTTACAGATGAAAAGTGGCACCATGTACCACATGAGTCATCCCAAGTTGTTTGAGTTCATAATTTATCTAAAGGACTGCACTGATAAAACTCAAATTTTAGGTAAAGATAACACTGATACAGATAAAAGATGCAGAACAGTATAACAGCTATTATTTAGGTTGAGAACATAGTAGGTAGTGAAACAAATGTGTTTGGTTCCTGATAAATTAAGATGTTAAGAGAACAAGTAGGAACATAAAAAAATATTAATAAAATAATGATCAGGAAAGGCAAGATAGAATAGGCAAGAAGCCTACATTTTAGTAGATGGGACAAGAGAAAACTTGTCAGTTGTGTTCAGCCTTTCTAAAACCTCACAACATTCATAGTTTGCATTAGCTTTTTGTAAATCCTACTAACTTTTCTGGTCTATTTGATACTCTATATGCAGAGCAGATTTGGTTGTGAAAAACAAATCATATTTCAGTATTTGTTCAGGATTATTTAGGATTTTGAACTATTTAAGAAAAATTAGGATTTCAACATTTTCAAGATATTTAAGACTTACAAACAAATAGCCTATTATCATTCTTCCTAGCATTTAATACAAACTCAGCTTAAAAAAAAAGGTAAAGAATGCCAAACAGTGATTCTTCTTAAGAGTCTTTTCCTATGACTACTATCACATATTTTAGTATTTCCACTAAATCCTTTAATACTCCTCTTCTGTTATTAAGCCTATCTAGATTTAGGCCAAGGTTTTCCAAAACAGATCAGTAATAGGTCAGTTCTGGGTGGGGTAATAGAGAAGTTTAGGAATTAAAAAGATTCTTCACAGCAAGAACCTTCAGATGTCTCAAGATGAGGTCTTAACTACCAAAGCACGTATGTTTGCACTGGTGGAAAAAGTTCTCCTCTTAAGAATTACTGAATTAGGCAGGTAGCCAAAAGCCAGCAACCACTTCTGAAAACATTGTCATCTGATGGGCAGGTCACAGGTTAATCTGCCTGGGGCAGTAATACAGGTGGACCGCCAGGTGAGACAGCACTACCTTCCCTTTTCCCTGACACGTGGAAAGTATCAGACAGCGAGTGGCCTGCAAGCAGTTCAAGAAAAACCTCTTACTTCTCCAAAGCAGTGTTCCTAAAGCCAATGGAAGCACTAGCTTGGCTGAGGCTATGACTAAATGTAAGTTTCCTTACTCCATGGTACCCATTACACAGGATCAATGATCAGGAATGATAATCCTGCAATATACCATAGCTATGAAGAACTGCATAGTGCTAGTGTCAGCCCTACTGGGGATGGCCCAGCACTGTCACTTTCTTATCCAGCACAGTCCCTGACTAGACAGGGCTATGGCAGCCCACAATGAGCTTTTACCTCAGAGACATTTTATGTTTTAAAGTGTGTATATATAAAATAAAGCTATATATAAAAATGGAACAGACAACTAAGTTAATCTCACTAGTGTGTTGCATTTTCCCTATGGCAAGCAGAATATAAAGGCTGTCTGATTTCCCAAGTCAGAGTGTAATGAATATTCATATAAATATTGCAGTCTGACTATGGGATAAGTCATCATAAAAACTATTTTTTATATTGCTACAGTTTGTAAGTCATCTTAACATTATCTTCAGTTTAACATTTCTTCTCCTTTCTGGATTTGTGGTCTAAGCAGTTTCAACAAATGCCTCCACAAACATTTGGTGCTATCTTTTCCAAAACTACCACAATAATCAGCCAGCCAGTCCCAGCTTCTGAGCAACACAATACAGACTTTGGGCTTGTTATACACTTTCAGACAGGACTGTGAAGAAAAACAGTATTTTTAATATTAAGTTCAACCACACGCAGTATAAAAGACAGTATCTGCATTTAGTAAGCACAAAGCATATTTACCTGACAGAGCATCCTGTGCTTCAAAGAATGTGCTGAGACCTCCTTTCACATAAGCTAGACTGCCCTCATTTTTCTTATTGGCTTGTTTCTTCAAATTCACAACAGCCATTTTGAGCTGATCAAAACTGAAAAGAAACAAGAAAACCCCTGTGACGTTCAAACAACGAACAAGGTCAGCTAATGAATAAATGGAACAACTACTTGGAAAAGCAAGCCAGCTACTTTTGCAACAACTATTAATGACTGAGTAATTGCTAAAAAGTGTGCTGCTTGATGACAGCTTACTTTTAGTCCAAAGAGCTTTCCTGTTTTAATTTTAATCCTAAATGGAGGGTTTCTATCACTTGTGATGGAATAGATTTCTTTATAACATAAATTAGTCAAGAAATTTCTTTTAAAAGTGCAATATTGCTCTTAACTGTACTACCTTAAATAGGTGATAGTCCAACTCACAACACTTAGCACACCAGATTAACTACCAGCATGTTAGAAGTCTCTTTAATAAGAGATATTTGTTTATTTGTTTAACTCTGCAGCTTAGTTCACAAACCTTTTTCACTTTCTGTTTCTGAATTCCTTCAATATTTTTCTATGAGTTTGGACATACAGCTCAGAATTGAAGACAATATTAGTGCAAAAATAAAGAAAAGCTGAATGGATTCCTGCTTTATGGAAGTACGTTTTTTATATATAGTCTACTGAATTATTTTTGAAAGACGCTTCACAGGGCAATATTAACTGCCAACTCATCACTATTGTTTGTATGGTAGGTTACTTTTTATCTTAGTTTCCTAATATTTCCAGATAACTCCCAGTTTACACTTGATTTCACATTTTTACTTTTTGCAATCAGCTGCAATTACTTTAGAAGTCTTACATCATGACTAATTCTTCATTACTTGCATGTCATCTTTTTGTTGATGACTATGAATATGATCTCAGTAGTTATGCTGCTGGATTAATTACAAAAGCACTATCGTGAACAAGCTCGGAAACACAAATATAACACATGATTTTCATGCTTAAAGTAATTTCTCCTACCTGCAGGCTAAACCCATCTCCCTGACACAAAGGAATCAAAAAAACTGCACTATACCTCAGTGAGGAGAGGGAAACAATGAAGTAAGGAAATTAAGGCATAAGGCAATTCCACCAATACTCTTTGCCCGTTTTAAACAGAGGTAGAAAAAGACACGTTAAGACAACAAACCAAACTTCAGCCTAGGCAGTGGGAAAGCTGTCACCACCTGCTGGAAGACAAAACACACTGGTGCACTTACATGCATTTTCCTTTTTATATTAATGATGTCACAACATTTTGCTTTATTTCCTGTTTCCATCTGCTGGACAGAAATCACATTATTCAATAGCCGGATGGGTCTATTTGGGCATACAAGAAGTACTTACCAGCAGCATTTTCAAACTAAAAAAAAATCTGTACAGTTATCTTTTAAGCACTGTTTCACTTTACCTGATGATCTAATACTATGTCTGCATAGTTTATTTATATTTGTCAGAATATTGCTGAGGTAAAAAAAAAAAAAAAAAAAGTTATTTTGGTTGCTTACAAAGAATTTCCTTCAAGGAAAAAACAGACATAAGCTAACCAAAACATCACTGCACCACAAATTTAGCATTCCCAATACCTGAGGTTATGTAGAGGACAAGAACTAAACCGTTGCTGTGTGCTTCCGCAAAAACAGCGCAAATGATATGAGGCAGATAAATATACGATTCCAGAATATTTCTAAGACTACACATTTTGAAGTGAGAAGAAGTAAATCCATTTTTTCCCCTTCTTTATTTAAAAAGTTATTTATAATTAGATTCAAAACATGACTGGATTCACCCTACCCTTTGAGCCATTCTTCCTGTTGAGTTTTATACAGCTTTTGTACGTCCAACACTAAGATTCAGACTTTGTAAACCAATATAAACTGAGTTAATATGCAAAAAAACCCAGCTTTCATTTAAAACCAGAAATTAGTATCTTTTATTCCACTAGACTGATGGGTTCGTGACTTGAATGAAAGTTGTTTGTGGGTTTTTTCCCCCAAGAAAGATGAAGTATTTAAGCTGATGCTAGACGAAGTGTTAAGAATATTTTTTTTCTTAATAGGAGGTTTTAAAAGTCCATGAGAATGGACACTCAGGCACTGACCCACTGGCACAGTAGAAGTTAAAAAGGCACCATGCAAGCTCATGTAATTATTTATTATCAACTCATAGTACTGATGACCAGAAAAATCAATGTTCTTACTGACACCTTGCCATACTAGGCTTTACAACCACCACATTATGCTGTCGTTCATATTCCATGGCAATTCTGATAAAAAGAGTAACTTAAATCAGTCTAAATAGTAATTTAATTAATTTTCTGGGTCTACAGCATCCTTAAATGTACCCAAGCCACCCATGACAGACAGCTGTTAAATTAAATCTCAGCACTCTCCATAATGGTGATTCTGCAGCACTCAGTTACACAGTCCCAGGGTTTAAACAATCAAATATTGGTTTTAATCTGCACCTAACCTAAATTATATATTAATGTATTATTTCTGAATTAATCTTGTTTCCTTTCTAAAGGCACATAACTCATTCAAGCTGTACACCCACAGATACTTACATACTCCTGTTTTTGTGTCTCTGCTTTCCTATCTTTCTTAAACCAGTGGCCAAAACTGGGCAGAGCACTTCAACTACAGCTTTAGTAACAATGAGCAGAGTAATTACCCCCATATCTTACATAACACAGCCTTGCTAATACACCCCAAAAGATGGTATGGACTAGACAGCCAACTGGTATTTCTGGCATGTTACAAACACCAGGTTTTCTTCTATACTACTGTTGCCCAACCCAGGCGCGTACTCTGCCGCCTGCCTTCCCCACATCCCTTAGAGCCTTGCACCCAAGTATTTTGTGACTGCTACTGCCAAGGCTGCCACTGGTTATCATGTCCCCTGCCTTGCCTGCACGAATCAGGTCTAGGAAAACAGCACCCCTGATTGCCCACCTAGCAGCTACGTTAGAAGGCATTCCCAGGACTCTCCACAAGCCTCCTGGATGGTTGCCCTTCCTGTAAATCACAGAGGTTAAAGTCCTGTACAGGAAGCAGGGTCTGCTCTGTGCAGGCTTCCTCAAGTTTCTTAAGGAAGATTTTGTTCAATTCCTCATCCCACTGTGATGGTAGCCTTTCCAGCCTCTTTAACAAGCTCTCAACCATCCTGCTACCTGCTCCGTAAGAGGGAGCATGTATATATTCAAGCTGTTCCTTCACACAAAGGTCAAGTCTGTCTGTTCTTTCTTGGATGTATTTCTGAGAAAGCCTCTTCCCATCCATCATAGAACACCAGGCACGTGAGCTATCCCACTTTATTCCAGTGATGCGCTTGTCTAATCCCACATGTGGGGCTCTGGCTTCTTACCCGTTTCCCAGGCTACATGTGTAAAGGCACTTGAGGTCAGATCCTTCCAGCTGGTTTTGCAATTCCCAACAGCACTCTCAATGCCATCACTGAACCACGTATGTAGCACTCCGTCCCTTCATTAACTCAAGCTGTTATCACCATCCCCGGATATTCCTAATTTGAAGTCCTTGTCACTAAAGTGCAAACCTGCTGGCAAAGATGTTCCCGCCCCACTTCTCCAAATGAGTCCCATTTCTGACTAGTGGTCCTTGTTCTTTAGTAATGGATCCATGGCTACAGGAGTAAAAAACGCTGCCTTTGAAACCAGCGGTACAGCCACCTCTGAAACTACAGGATGCATCCGCTAACACTTGAAGCTTTCTCCTTCACATGTAAATGAAATGGAATACCTGGGCTCCCATGTTCTTCACTTTTGCCCCCAGGGTTTTGCAATCAACTCTTGATCTGTTCCATATCTTCCTTGGCAGTGTCACTGGTGCCCACATGAATGAGCAACAAAACAGCAACACTCCAAGTGCCAAACATAAAACAGTTACATCAAAAGCTGTTTGTTCCTTCTCACTGTTAACCCCCAGCTTTTTTTAAAACCTCGTGATCCCTGAAGTTATCAGGTTGTGCGAGGTAGAATTCATTTTGAATCACTCCTCATTTAGTTATTGGATATAAAAACATGCCGTCACTTCATATGTATTAGATAATAATGCTCTCTTGCTGTTGTTTTGCCTCTTCAATCTGCCACCACTTTGCGAGGAATTTCCCAAGCAGATTAATGGTTATTTCTGGAGCTCCTAAAATCAACCACCACCACCCAAAAAACAACAAAACCAACCCCCCAAAAAAACCCCCACCAAACCTCAAACAAATCCAACCTTGTTTCTACCATAAGATAACAAAAAACTTATTAAATCTGCAAAGTGGTATTGCCTTTCAAAATGCTAATCAGAATACCCAGCTATAAACAACAACAAAAAAAAGGCTCATCCTCTGTACTAAAAATGGCTTCCAGTATTATCCAAACACCAGCAGACAAAAGTTTCAGAACTCACTTATACATGCAAAATGTATTTATGTAATGCATTCATGTAAGTACATATTATGAACTAGGTTTAAAAATTAAGACATTAATGACGTTGAGAGATTTACCTCAAAGATCTTACTCATTTGTCCAACTTAATTTACTATAGCATTTTCCACAAGAGTTAACTAAAAGCTAACTGATACTACTGGTTTACTCTTAGTCTGTTCAGTGATCCTGAGCCTCTAGTCATGACTTAACCCCTGGAGTGTCCACTTAAGGCCATGCTGCCCAACTTCTTCATACACAGAGGGCTTTAGCCTGAAGAAAGACATTCTCTTCCTCCCCATCTTACATGGGGGAGGGGGGGGAAGCAAGCCATAAATTAGGTCTGGTTAAAAATGAAGTTTTCTTCATAACCACATTGAGCAAAACTTGTTGATTCACGTTTCTAGCAAAGCAGAAACATCACAGGCAGTAGAAACTACAGGTCTATTACTGTAAACATCAACCACCAATGACACGTCTATTGGATAATGAAATAACATTGAGTGACTTGCACTTAAAACAATTATTTTTATGATAGTAACAAACCTTGTTGTTGAATGATTCTCAATCAGATACCAGGCAGCAGAAAAGTTTTCGCTAGTGAAATCAGCACTCATCCCAGGAAACAGTGCCTCTAAATCTTTTTGAGGAAATCTGCCTCTGAAAAATGAATATTCATTTCTTCAGTGAGACATGTTCTTGTGAACAGCTTACAATTAGTAATGCCACATTATAAAAAAACCAAACCAAAACAAAACAAAAAAACCCCAAACCAACCAAATCATGTTGCAACAAGATGTAAATATAAACTTGTATCTCACCATGAAATTAAATCTGGTATTATACACACATGTAGCCTGCCTGGGAAAGAAGAGATTAAAATCTAATTAAGTAAACCTAATTTTACCATTTTGATTTCACCTTTACACATGACAGAAATATTGCCTGTACAAAATGCTTTTAAAGAAAGAGAACTGCTGCCTTCAGAAAATGAGACTAGACAGACTCACCATGGTATTACTAATATTCACATGCAGGACCACTAATGCTGGATGTACTCAGAGTCAACTCTTACCTTTTAAATAGGAAAATCAGTACATCAAACCAAGTAAATAAGAAATAATATTGTCTAAGCCATGGAACAGTATCTTTAACTTTTAAATGACAGGACATCACCAGTTGACAGCTAGTAATTGATCTCGCACCATCACTGTCTATTGGTCCACGTGCAGCCCAAGTCCCACGGAAACACAAAGGAAGATACATGGAACATACTTCCATTATATACAAACACCCTGAGTTAAAATCACCCTCTTGCAAAACAGAATATACTGATCCATCTCTGTTCATATTACACAAAACAAAAGTGGGCATGTCTTGAGTGAGAAACAGCATGTTTTGTTTGTTTTTATTCAGTCTTACAATGCATAAAGCTAGCATGCGAGCCAATTCCTTGTAAAAGCAGATTCTTTATAACAGTATATCTGACATTACAAGTAGCTTCTAAGATACTCATACAGAAAATGTATTCCATTTAAAGTCAGTGTAATAAAAATATTTAAAGCACTTTTTGATGAAAACATGAAACATAACAATCTTCATCCTGCAGTCCAGACACACACTTAACACTTGGCTACATTCATTCCATCGTGCGCTCCCAGTACATCACCAGGTGCACTCACCATTCTATTCTTTACCCACAGCTGCATCCCATCTTCAGAAACTAATTGTGGCAAACAAGGTTTTGTTTTTGTGGCAAAAGTTTACTTTTGGTCAGCCCTGAATTGGTCAGGCAGTTGGGCTGTATGATTCCTGTAGATCCCTTCCAAATGAAATACTCTATTCTAAAAATTTTTGGATTTTTGGATTACAAATGTCAAACTCAAGTCAATAAAAATCCCTCCTTGATGCTCACAAGCTAGGTGAGCTCTGCTATACAAAGCACACTGTATGCAAATGCAAACCTGCCATACTTTGCATCTGAGATCAAACTTGGGTGGGAGTAGCAATCTGGAGTCAGCTATTGGAAATACATTTAATAGTATGAAAAGCCATTTTCAACGGACACGAAGGCAGTGATTTGTTAGTTTTAATTTTTCTGTAATCTAAACGTGTTTCAAGATAGCTAAAGCTGTTTTTATTACAAAGAGCAAACAGCAGACGAAGTGAAGCAAATCTAAAGGCAGGCACATTAAAAAGTACAATTATACAGAAAAAAAAATAGTTGTTTTCTGTAAGTTTCTATTCATATCCAAATGGCCATTAGCACAACCAGGTACAAAGGACTTACATATATAATGACATGGCACAGAAGTCTTTCATCAGTAGCACTTGATTACAGCAGTGCCATTAAACAATACTTTTTAAAACCAAGAAAAAAATCAAATTAGATGCAAGGAAAAGCAATGACATATGAAAACTAGAGAGACAGGGGAAACTAGTGTAGCAACTAGTGCAGCAAATGTAACAACTAAAAATGAGGGTCCCAACATTTCTCTCTGTTCAATGAAAAAGTGATAATACCAATATAAAAATATATAAATATAAGCAGTAAGATTCAGAATTACCAATGACCTCGCATTTCATGAATGCCAGTTAGTGCACAGAAAATGCCAATGCATGGAAGAAGGCGAAGAAAGTTTTAATTTATCCTTCCTTTAAAGACATGTAAAGATATCTTACTTTTCACACACAGTAGTCAGAAGTGCCCAGCAGGCACATGAATCTGCAGGATGGTACTTCACATGTGATACCTGGCATGACTGTCCAGAAAAGCTTTTTTATTAAATTCACACATGGTGGCATCTTTGTGGTCAAACCCATTTTTTAATGCTAAAACCCAGAAACAATAAAAAAATTACAGTTACCTCAGAAGAGACTCAGATCTCCAGTACAAGCACTGTGTAAGTGCACACACACAATACAGAAGCAGAATTCTGACCATATTTTTCAGAACATCAGTACATTTTCTCAGAAGACAAAAGAATAGATATAACACAAAAAGCACACACACTCACTCAACAAATATACCATTACCAAATGCTACTTATTGCAAGATTGTAAGACGTATGCATAGCAGTTTAAGCCTACGCATGAGCTGTACAATTCCTAGGGGAAAAAACCCTATTAGAGAGAGAGGGAGAGAAACCCCAATAATTTAGCCAGGGATGTAATAAATTCCTGCAAATTACTTTTGCCCACAGACAGTGGGGCAGAAATGAAGGGTGGGGTTTCTTCAGTGTGATGTTTCGCTGCATTGAAAAGTTATTAGGAGCTTTTTTCCCAGCAGATGTACTTGTGCAGAACCATAAATTATCAATGCGTTTATGGGTACTTTTATCTGTGCAGACACATTTTAGACATAGTCACAACAGAGTAGAAATATGAATGTGAATGTGTGCAGTCTGTTAACAATATATTATACTCTGTGGTGTAGTATCCTCATTTTTATCATAAATTTTACCAGTAGTTTTTCCACTAACAGATAGAAGAAGCTTGTAATGACTTGGTACAGCTGTCTTCACAATTAGCTGCTCACTAAAAAGTTCAAACTGAAAGCAACTGTACTTCTAAAATGTCTGGCCTGGCCAGATGCATCTAAAAAGAGACTGATTCCACATATACACAAGTTTGTTTCATTAACTTCCATTAGTAAATTAAATAAGTCCTTGGAAGTTCTCATGAAAATTTGCTTACGGTTTACTTATAAACAAGCACATATGTGACTTGAGAAAGTATTTCTGTTTTACTCATTTCAACATTATGGGGCAAATATGAACTAGTAGCAAAAACCGAGACTGAGCTGACATGCAATGAAATTGTTGATCTTTTTTCTGTTGATTTGCTCATTATACAAGAATCACTTCAGGAAGCAACTCTGAATACTTAATCATTGACTAGAAAGCAATCACTGTAAAAGAAACTTGAGCACCACAAACTGAATTCAGAAAACCTCAGAAAAAGAAGAGAGAAGTTCACCATCCTTGATAACTCCACATATTTCACTACCTTTATAATTTCAGCAAAGGTACACATACAGGATTTATATAGTAGTGCTTTCTGCTACGTAGACTATTTTATTTAAAACAGAACCAGATCCGGTACAAGACATGTAGTTAACATTTTTAAGTAGTCTCACTCATCCATCAGTAACGATTTTAAATATAAAAGTAGTTAAGACTTCACATGCTGTTTATATTCATAAGAACTAGAATTAAAATAAATTTGGTTTCAGTCCACTACACACTTTCACTTCCCTCAAACATATTTTAAGTATAGCTAATACAGTCATGCGGTATTAAATGTAGTGGTCCTTGCTTCCATGTAAAGGCCATGCATGTCTGCTTTGGATTCAAAACACACAGGGTACAATCAATTCACTTGCACCGCATGCGCCCAACAATACAAGGCACTCCCTCTAGCAGCCCAAACTTTAGGTTCTCTATAGCCTGACACTCAATAAATCTAATTTAACATCACAGTCTATATTGGCTCTTACAAGTTCTACTGCAGAACTTGTGCACATACAGAGCACTTATATTCTGCAGAGGTTTAAGATTAGTTGTATCTCCATGGGTAAATCACAACCTCCAAGAAGTCACAATTGAGTAACAACAACAGAATGCAATGGATACTCATGAACAGAGCCTGACTATGAATGCAGCTTAGCAAGGTGTGATTTTTCTGTCAAGATTATTTTCCTCCCAGAGTTTCAAAATCTCATAGTATGCTTTTCAGCATACACGACAACATTTGCAGATTAAACGCAGGTCCCAAAACAGGATACAGCCACCAAAAGGTAACTTGAACCTCAATTCCACAGGAGTTTATAGGTCAAAAGGAGCAACTTTAAATAAACACAGATTCTGAATAGCAACCAGCATAAACAAGCTCCAGCTAGAGCTGCTGTACACTCCTCCCTCTGTCTGGTACCAGTCAGACTCCTAGAAGCAGGCTTTGTAGTAGCTCTACTGTGCTCATAATGCATGCAAGACGACCAGCATAAGGGACCCTGGAGTAGACTAAACACAACAAATCAGGAGGTGTTAACAAAGATCTCCAACAGCAAAAAGACAAGGATGCCCTCTGGCAATTACTCCCTAGTAGCATGGGTTTATCAGAAATACGACAACAAAATGACAACCATATTTGAGACATGGCAGAATGTGAGATATCTACTAAGAGGTTACAGGCTAGTAGCTGCAACCGATGCATCAGCCTTACAAGCAGTTAAGTGTTACTATGTTTTTAAGGTCATAAAACTAGGACTATATACCGTGTACAGCATCATATACATATGTGCATATGTACACATATATATTGTGTACACCTGCAGGTTTCACAATTTTTCCACGTGGATCTCTGATAAACGTTTTCACAAGCCCATCACATTGAAGGATGAAACTGACTGCGTTTCCATACAAGCCACTTATAAATAAATATCAAAGTCTCCAGAAAGTCTTTTCCTATCTCATGGTAGCAAGCTGATGTTTACCATTAGGTGGCAGCGTAAGATCATCTGTTCCCTCCTCCCAGATGAACTGTTTTGGAAGCCGTCGTGGGAAGAGGGAAGCATCTGTACTGAGTGGGTGGATACAGAAGTATGTGGAATGTACTTAGCATGTCAGTATTTGCTTTCATGTACGAGATGGATCCACCATAATGACCTCTGCTACATGCAAAACAACAAACACTATTCAAAGATTTTCTAACCACCACTAGGTCTGACTGCTGTTACCGCTTTGCAGAGAATGGATTTTCTTAGTCTGACAGAGTAGGTAAAAGAGGCAGGGAACCTTTGATTAAGCAAGGACTTGTGCTGGAGAGGAAAAGTATGTGGTACAAATGAACAAGCAATTCATTCACCAGTCTTACACAGAACTAAATTTTCCACCAACAGATTTCAACCAGTGCCGTTATGAAACAAGCATCACACATTCTCTCCCAGAACCACTCAAAATTCTGAACAATCCTATGTTGGTAGGACATAACTACCAACTTGCTCTTGTAACAGCTCTAAACTGCAAAAACCAACCTAAATACTGCAACACCACTGTAAATGTTAGTATTTTCACACCAGGTTTCCACGTTTCTCAGTCTGAGGCGACTGCTCTGTATACTCTTTTTCTTCCTGCAAGTTATTTAAGCTTTCCATAAGCGTTCCTGGCTACGTATGCTTAACACCACAGCCAGGAACACTCCTTGGGGAGGAAAGTGGTACAGACCTGCTTTGCACTTAAAGCCAGCATAAAGATGGTGACGGAAAACTAAAGCTTTGTATCAGTCTTTACTCCACTCTGAAAACCAAAAAACTAGAACTTAAAGATTAAATATTTTAAGTATCTATCTTCTGGTGTGAATGAAATACTTCATAGCATGCACACAATATGCAGTAAGCGACTGCAATGTAAGAAACCTCATCTAATGGAATCAGTTCTGTGTTTTGAAAGATGAACACAGAACTATTAGCGAGGAAGGAGACGAGACCAATGTGTGCAAACATTCTTCTAGGAAAACATTTGTGACTTTCAGGATCACCACTGACACATAGTAACCAGCAAGTTTAAGTTTCATTACAACAGAAATGATACTATTCAGCAAGTGAGATTCTTAGTTGTATGGCATGAGAACAACAATTGATTCTTAGAAAATATGAAGAACTTATCAGCCAGAAATTACATATACCTACTACCTGTTAAACTTGTAGGCTGCAAGATAATGGCTTGTACATTGCATATAAATATAATATTTAAAATAACTTGACTGTGTAAAAAACAACCAGGAGGATGAGTATATACCCATAGTTCTTACTTTGCATCCTTGCAACATTTGAATATAAAAAGAAAATTCCAGTGCCTATTTTGAGAATATATTTTACTTCCACAATGCATCTACAGGCAGTATTCTAATTAATAGAATGTGTTAGACCCCCTGTTATCTAATTTACTGTTGAAACTTTTTGTTCACTTAAATCCCAGTCACTTGCAACTAAATTCCAATCATTACGTCTACTGAGTCAGAATAAACGTATTTTTGTCTCTGTGCTTGCCTAATAGTTTAATGAAATGCTGTACTACAGCACTTCTGCTC
The DNA here is from genome assembly GCF_963210335.1 of Falco punctatus. Classification (NCBI taxonomy): domain Eukaryota; kingdom Metazoa; phylum Chordata; class Aves; order Falconiformes; family Falconidae; genus Falco; species Falco punctatus. The sequence continues at coordinate 92,184,680 of NC_137582.1, read as the reverse complement.
CTTACAGGATCTTTTTTGCAGTATACCCATGTCCCATTTGCAACACCTTGAAAGTACCCATCTGAATGACTCAAAAGCCACAATTAACTTTAAAACACATTTTAATTGGACAAAGTAACATAAACAATGTTTTAAAAAAGCCATAAAAGAAACTTTTAGAACTAAGCATAGCCCATATTAAAAAGAAATAAAACTTTTAAAAAAATCACAACAGATAGGTGATACACCTCTTTCCCATGCTGCAGATTGTCTCTTCTGTATCATTTGCTGATGACTGACAACCACTTTCTAGAGGAAGGACTGATTTCAGTCTGCAGTCAGCCACTTCCTACCTTCTCTTCAGCATGCTCCTATCTAGCTTATTCCTATCCTATTTTCTCACATCTGTTTTTCACTCTGGTCCTCTCTGCAAATGTTTCTTTTGTTTACTATTTGCATCACTAATATAAGGCACTCCTTTCCCTGAGCAGCCATTAGGGTGCAAGGGTTGTAAATCCCACCAAGTCAGATCAATGCTGAATGCTTCAGCTTCAAAATTAAAATACACCCCAAATTTTACACACTTTAAAATAGTCTAAAGAAGCCAAAGGTATTAACAAAAGAGAGATCCATTATGCTGCAGAGTCCCATCTCCTTGTATACGCAACTATCATTCATCCCCTTCTGTTAAAGCACCAAAATTCTAACAATTTATCACTTTAGTGACAGATTATTCCCATGTCTAGCAATAGTAAATGCTAGTATCTTGCTTATCTACTCCCTTAATTTATAATTGCTTTTTTTCACTACCTTGTACAACTTCTCGTTACTCACCCATCACATCAAGTATTTGCAAACACGTAAGTTTAGTTAAACCGTATGGTAGTAGAGATTATTTTATAAAAGTAAATACCATATTGCTCCTATTTCTCAAGGAAATTATGAAAGCTTTTCCATTGAGGGGGCACTTTCTAATTAATAACACAGAATGTTACATCTACAGTCACAAGTATTAATACCATGCTCACCCATAGCACAAGGGCAGACCAGGCTTTTCCTCTCCTTCCCAATGAGAGTATTTGACTTCCAACTGACATCCAGTTCCCCCTCTCCATAACTTATTCCTCAATCCCTCTATAAAATTACTTGTTATATTGCCTAGTGTTCCTTCTCTCAAACAGGTAATTTTCAACACCACTGCTTGCAATAATCTTCACACCTCACCTCCAATAAACAAGGCTTGATACTATACTTGCCCAAAGATTTCCCTATTTCTCCCCCCCTCACAAAAAGGTTATTTCCTATCTGTACTTACACATTTCTGATGGGTTTTTTTCCCACATAAAATCTGAAGTTTCATTAACATGGTATTTTCTAATGCTTTTAGATGAAACATTTAAAATATAGTATCACTGGGTTTCTATTTAACAAACATCCAAACATTACTAAATTAAACAAATCTCAAACTAATGCTATTAGGTTTCTGGAAGACAATCCTTAATCTATCACATCAACACTGTCTGAACTGTAAGAACTACCAATTTTGGTTATGATGCCAAATAGTACATTAGACATTTTGTTAAAATAAGAACAAATTAAAAGCAACTATGTCATAACCACTGTATTTACAGAAAGAAGTATCGTAAGAAACCTATGGAGAGAGGACTACATAATCAAATTAGTTATATTGACTTAAATCCCAGATAAAATATTGGAAAAGCTGTTGCAGGTTTCAACTAATTCAACTAATCAGTTTTAATGTCAGCCAGTCGCACCTGTTTGTTACAATGTTTGAGAATGTATTATATTGGCTTTGAGATTAAGTGCTTCATTGAATAAAGTAACCAGGCAAAATTAATATATCAGTTTAAAGGAGACTTGCTACCGTAAGACTGATTACAGACATAGTTTTATGCGATGCCAATAGAACAGTACGTTACATGGACTGAAGTACTAACTATAAAAAAACCAAAACACCCAATACTTGAAGAAGCAAACTTGAGAACATATGTAGGTAAAGTTTTACTAAAGCCCACATTACTCTTTCACCAGTATTTGCATCATCACCAATAACACCTTTATGACCAAGATATTTTTTATAAATAGTTGGTAAAAACATTAAGTAGAAAGACTGTCATCTGAACTAAGACGACAGACTTGTCAACGAAGAAACAAATAGAGGAACACAGTCAAATGCAAAAAGAAACAGTCAGGATAAAGGAATCCAGGCCATCCCTACAGAATAACGAGCAATTGTGCCAGCAGCAAAGTAGCAACTCAGAGAATCAGCTAACAAGCCACTCACTGCTAGTTACCAGTGCAGCACTGTGGTAAAAAGGATTACTATGTTTTTTTTAGTTTATGAACAGGAAAGGGAGACTGGAGGAGAGACAGGAAGTCTTCTAGTAAGATACTGGAATATTGTCCACAGTCCTAGAGTCAACATTTTAACAGGACTGGAAAACTGGAGAAGATGAAAGTAGTACCTGTCAGAAGTTACATCAGGAGATGGAGAAAAATACTTACAAAGAGACAAAATCTTCAACGTAGTACAAAAAAATTGGGTTAGTACTTTGAAAAGAAAGAAAAATACATACTCAAACTAGGAAAAAAATGTACAGCCAGAGGCTGGAAGGTGATTACTGATCCACTGGAAATCCCATATGGGTTTTGAGAAAGCGCAGGTTCCCCATCAGAACAAGGTAACAACAGATGCTGCAGATTCTCTCCAATGCATTCCTCCTCACAGACTATTCAGCAGAGGAGACCCCTAGCAATAGTTAAATTTTAAATACCCTTTGGTTTTGGTAGAGCTGGTATCTTGATCAAAAGAAATATTATTCCTGATGCTATTTCTAGGAGTTGGGCAGGTTTGGAGCCCAAAAAGTGTCCCATTTAAAGTCTTCTAATTCCATTTATCACTCACTATAAAGTTTCTATTTCAGAAAAAAAGTATGTCGTAAATTCCACCGTACTTACTAACAAAAGTAAGGAAGTCTGTGGGTTGGAAAACAGTATTAATATTTCAATAAACTAGCTGATGTGGTATAATAAATCACATTTTACAGTGCAATTTTAGCAACAGATAGCAATCTAAACATCCTTAAAAGCCCCATGAAACTCAAATGCAACAGTAAGTATTCCATAGCTACAATGTATAAATCCAAAGCCTCGGGTTATTTACCAATCCTCAAAATCTAAACATCACTGGGGTTCAATATATCAGGCTTTTCGATTATCTACAGTTCTAATTGATGGTACAAAAAGGAGGATTATGAAGCAGGACAGAATGTGCACTAACAACTCTTCTGAGCACCAAAGAGTACACCAACAGCCAATATACGTATGGGGTTTTTTAAATCTTTCCCTACCCTGTAAACCATTAAACTTTTCTGGAATTCACTAAGGCACATATAGAGAAAACCACTAAAAATGTGGATTAAAGGCATTTGGTACTCACTTGTCTATCTCAATACCAAGCGGATTAGCTGGACGTAGGGACAAGGGGGGAATCCCTTTGTTCCTATCAGTGCGCATGTCATAATAGTTCATTTCATCCACCCAGACAGCAGACTGATCCAAGATACCTAGAGAAAACAAAGCACAGATCCTTAAAACAACAAAGGCAGTCCAGCACCATCAACTTCTGACATACTGAATTAATTTGAAAAATCCTGATAAAGATAAAATGCATGCCTAGGTAATATATTGGAAGATACATGGCAAAACAACCTGGATGCAATTACGCTAAATTATTTTATTATAGCTGCTGAAAAGGTATTCATGGCTGGGTATCAAATACTACCCTCTTACAGAGCACATAGTTTCCTATACCTTAAGAGCATTTTCCTAATCACAGATTGTTAATATTTTTTCATTCCTCAAACTATTTTGATATCTGTCCAAATTTTGTCATCTATTACTTTCAAACTGAGCAATTAGCTGGAGATCATCTTATTTGCATATACTAGGGAAGATTGGTTTTCTGTGCCACTCACTAGCCAAAAAGTAAGTAAACTCTGGCCACATGCCAAGATGGATGACTCAAAGGACACAGGACTGACTTACAACAAAGCATAAAGGTGAGGCACAATAGGTCTTAGCCCTCAGCCAAAAGTGCAGCCAGCCTTACTCTTGGCCATGCCCTTCTCTAATATACCCATTAGATGCCCAGCACCAGAGATTACCCCATTTACCTGTTTTTTAAATATCAGTTTTCCTCACCCATCACCAAAAGCTTCACTGTGTGACATATGCACTTGATTCACCTTTCTATTATTAAGAACTTAGTACAGCTTGGGAGAAATCGGGTGTTATTTAACTGAGAGAAAAAAGTCTAAAATGGTTCTTGTGGGAACCCCTATGTTAGAAAAGATAACCATCCAACTTCATCAATGAAGTGTTCTGAAAGAAATATTTTCAATCCAGAGAGTATTTAGACTGGATTCTAGATTAAGCAGAGGTCTGCTTGGCCACATCATTTAAATCGTTAAGCATCTCATGAGAAATACTTCAGACTTCCCATCTTTCAGGATGGTTTGAATTACAAACAAGAAATGGCACTGAGGATTCAAGTTTCTTTAAAGGATTAACTGTCAGCTCAGGATTCAGGTGTGAAGCTCATGAGCTGGTTTATATTTTGTATTAATCTAGTACACCTAAGGTAATTAAAAATTCTTAAATTTTAGAAGCTTAGTGCTACTCCTTACAGAAAAATAAAGGGCTACTTTTCATTAGTCATTGAGGGCTTTAGCAGGATATTGAGATAGGAGGATTAATTTCATGTATACCATGAGCTTATCTATGTATATATTTGCACATTTTATTGATACACTCTGCTTCTAGACAACTGAAGAACTGTCCTGAGGTGGATCCATTTTAAACATGAGTTTTATTTAAAAAGGAACTCAGTCATGTATTTGTTTAGCAAAGAAAACAGATGTGAATTTGAACAAGAAAAATACCTATTTTTTCAGGTTTAAGCAGTTTGAAGGAAACAGTTGAAGTTCCTTTGCCACCAGACTTTGTAGTAACAATAATGTCTCCCTTGTCATTTTTAGCCTGTCCAACTCGACACACAATTTTACTGGCAGACATCCATTCAGCAGTTAGCAGACAGTTGTGCCCACAGATTGTTAAACCTGGGAAAAAGAAAAGAAGAAATACGCTACTGTGAATAGAAGTACCTTTTGAAATTCTGTAACACAAGTACATTTATGATGCTTCACATACTTTACATAAACATATGACCCTTCTCGAATCCCTTACAGCCAACTACAGTGAAAGTCACAAAAACATGTTTCAGATGTTCCCTAAGTGATTTCAGGTCTTTTATCCTAGCGACACTTCATATGATACACACAAGCGCTGCCTGAAGCTTATTTTAATCTTTTCCACCAGTTATGGCTGTTCTACTGCAACTTGTACTTCATGTTGTACAATAGATCTTCTGTCTACAAGACACTAGAGGACTACTGTTCCATATTGTACTTCTATGAAACTTTCATCAAAACTGCATGCAAAAAATCTTTCATAGGTTCACTCCATATGACTTTGAATAGCAAAAAAAAAAAAAAAAAAAGAATCACTGCAAAATATTCAGAATTAAAAATGTTTTTTTCAACCCTATCTGTTTAGTTAAACTTTTGTGGACACAGGAGGGGTTTTTTGGTCAGAAAAGTATTAATTGACAAATAGTCTGTTCCAGTCTTTTCTGTTTAAAATCCATGATGCAAGACTGATTCTGCCGAATAAACTACCCTTGTTTTATAAGGGAATAGTCATGTAATGTTCATCTATTACCTCTTCTAAACTTCCTCATAACAGAAGTACAAATGACGAGTCATGAAATAACAATATAACATACATTTTAGCCATGAAGCTCTCTCACAGGAAAAGACTGTGGCATATTTTAGTATGTTCAAGCTTTAGTGTTTTAGAACACCTCTTAACACTTAAGTTTCAAGGTACACCTTAATATAAGGTCCAGCGCTTCCTGGGGTTTCATGTTAAATCAGTCTGACCAGCTGATCAAGCCGACTGATCAGTGTGACCAATCCTGGTCAGATCAAGACTCTGAATGCTGGAACAGATGGATTGTTTTCTCAGATCCAGAGCAACAATTTCCATATTCCTAATCAGAGTTTTATTGATTTGAGGAATTGGCAAGACCCCAATTTCTATAGCATCGATTTGGAGAACTTCATTAGATTCTTCTTGAGTAACACCCTTACCTAGAAACATTTTGCCTTATGTCCAAAAGGAGAAGGCTGTACTGGAGTATAAATTAGTCAGGCATAGCAGTTCCTCCCCTGTTGGCTTGGCTTTTGTTTTTAATTTCTAGAAAGCTCTGATCAATTTCAAAAATACTTACAGACAAAAGGGTCAGCACATGTGGCTCCGTACCAAAGCTTCACACTTACTTTTTCTCACAATTTAAGTCTCTGACATTATACAGCAGACAAATTTGGCAGTTTTCATAGTTGTCAGATGTAAAAATGCCTTACTCCCTGCCAAAAACTACTTTGAAAATTAAAATAATAAAAAAAACCCAAAAAACAGAAAGGCACTGAATCTTATTACAACTGAAAGCAATTTTACTTGAACAAGGACAATAGATTCGTTTCTTAAAAGATGCCTGAATAAAGGGAGGCGGTGGGTGGGTGTGGGTGTGTGTGTGCGCGCGAAGGTGGAATAGGATACACAGACGTTAAAAAAACCTTAAAATAATAAAAAAAAGTTTGTGTTGTTATTTATTTACAACATTCTAATCAGGCCAGCTTTTATTTTTCAGAGGGGAATAAAAAAACCCACACAATTATGATGCATGGCTTTTAACCTTAGGTTATATTATTACATCTCTTCTGGTTTTATGCTAGCAACCTCTCTGAAGGAAAAAAAAAAAGGTTGTGGTAGGAACTGAGACTACCTGAAAGAATTTGTCTGAACCCTTCATAAAGACGTTTTCACCCTGGAATTTCAAAGGTCTGGATTCATGCTTGAATTAAGTACTACTTTAAAATCAAGATCTGAGCTATAGCAATTTAACAGTGTAAAAAAGTTTTGAACAAATGTTTTAAAGATCATTGTACCAATTATTTTCTACTCATTGAAGGTTTGTACAGTTCCCAAGAAAACAAGATCACAAGATCTGACAGTTCTGAAATGGAGGGTAAGAGCCTTTGTCTGCATCTTAAAAATGCAAAAGAAAGTAAGTCTCTATTAACATTTCATGTACCGCACTGGATACAGTAATGGCACAATTTCTAAAACAAATAAAGGTATGTTGGAGGAGACCTTTTGATAGTACAGGTGCAACATTGTTTTCTCCAGAAAGAGAAAACTTGCTTTAAAATAAAATTTCATTTTAATCTTTTGCATGATACAAAGATCTCTGAGAACATCACACTTGGGTTCAATCTTTCATGTGCCTTTCAGTAAGTAGGCACAAGTAATTCTCTTACTGAGACTTTTCAATTTTGGTTAAGTTCATATATTGACAATTTTACAATGCCTGCAAAATGCAGCTGCAAATGTTCTAAGAGACAAACTAAACCCTGAGAGAACAAGTGCTACAGGTATCTCCTGGATTTGACTTTTTGTACCAAGCTATAGTTACAAATAAAAAAAAAAGTTTATTTGATACAAAGATACAAAGAGATTACTAGAAGGCTCTCTCTTAAATGAAAGAAAAAGGCATGTTCTATTATTTGATATTCTGTTTATATATAAACAGGTATCTACCTCCCCCTTTACTCCACTCTCGTGAGACCCCACCTGGAGCACAGTGTGCAGTTCTGAGGTCCCCCAATGTAGGAAGGACATGAACCTGTTAGAGCAAGTCCAGAGGAGGGCCACAAAGATGACCAGAGGGATGGAGCACCTCTCCTACGAAGACAGGCTGAGAGAGTTGGGGTTGTTCGGTCTGGAGAACACAAGGGTCAGGGGAGACCTTATTGTGGTCTTCTAGTACCTAAAAGGAGCCTACAGGAAAACTGGAGAGGGACTTTTTACAAGGGCATGAAGTAGTGATAGGACAAGGGATAATTGCTTTAAAATGAAAGAGGGTAGATTTAGATTGGATATTAGAAATAAATTCTTCACTGAGGGCGGTGAGGCACTGGAACAGGTTGCCCAGAGAAGCTGTGGATGCCCCATCCCTGGAAGTGCTCAAGGCCAGGCTGGATGGGGCTTTGGGCAACCTGGTCTAGTGGAAGGTGTCCCTGCCCATGGCAGGGGGCTTTAAATTAGATGATCTTCAAGGTTCCTTCCAACCCAAGCTGTTCTATGATACATAAAAGAGTTTCTTGTTTTTCATTTTACTCTAATGCATCTCAAATAACAAATTATAAAACCCTCACTCAAACTTGCTTAAATCTTGTGCCTACAAAGGCTCACTTTTGCAAGTGTTTCCATTCAAGTCACAGGGAATATTTACATGCCTAATTCAACCATGAAAAGAAATCTTTACATGTCTTAAGCCTTAGTCACTATACTGGAGAAAGCTGAGAACTGAACTAAGGGAAAAAAAAAAAAAAGACATTATTTTTTTATATTTACCTCCAAGGATGAGGCTATTAGCAGCTCTATGTTACAAGCGTTACTCCAAAAAACATAAGAGAAAAAAACACTAGCAGTTAAGTCAGCTGTAATATTGAGGCACAGTACAGAAGACGTCTTCTTTCCAAGAACCCAGAACTGATCACTTCTAAGAGGATCATACCAACAAACTAATGAGGTTATCAACTACATCAACTACTCAAATACACAGAAACATACTCACCTTTTAACATCATCAGTTATTTGATTATTTCTCAATAAAGATTCATTAGTATACCACAACCTTGCCTAGCAGCTCAGGAAAACAGTACTTCCCCTTCTGAGAGACAGCAAACTGAAGTGAAGGGGAAAATTGTAGTAACTTATGCTTGGCCATAAAGTTCATTGTGGTGACCATGAATGGAATTCAGGAATCTTGGTTTACAGCCATGAAGTGAAATATTGTTTCTAACAAAGCCAAACAAAATTCCAATGGACTTCAAAGGAGTCATGGTTCCACAACAAATTAGATAAATTGTCTCTAACATGAATACTGAAGTACTCATATGCTTAACTTACAAAAGAAATAAGGGAAACTCCAGTAGTAATAGTTAACTTGTATTTCCAGAAGATTTTACAAAATCCTTCTCAAAAGGCTTAAGAAAATTAAGCAGCTATAGGATATGATCCTCAAACAGATAAACAGCTTGTTAAGATAGAAACAGGATTACAGTAAATGGTGTGTTTTCACTGAGGAGAGTTTCCACAGGGCATGTGCTGGGATCACTTATGTTCAAGATATTCATAAAAGACAACATGAAGAAGTTACAAAGTTTGCTGATGACATTGATTTATTCAAAATGTAAAGACCGTAAAAACTAGAAAAAATGCGGAACAGGCCTTGTGTGATTGACTGGATGCACTATAAAACCACAGCTGAAATTTAGTGAACAAAGACACGATACACACAGGCAAAACTTTAAATTCACAGATGACAGGCTCAAACTAACTACTAACCCTCAAGCATTAAATCATGGGCCTTTAATAGGCAGAACAATGAAAAACATTAGCTCAATGCTTAGCAGGGGCTATACATAAAACAGAGTCCTATGGAAGTAATACAAAACAAAAGTGAAAGTACAGTATTATGCCACAGCACATTCACATCTTGCACACCGCATGTAACCAAAATGATGTTCACCCATGACTGGTAGCGAAACCAAAAGAGATTCACTGAAGAGCAACAAGAAGGGTCAAAGATACATGCAGAAAATTTAAACGTGCCAGGACTTTTCAGTGTGGAAAAAAAAGCAACAGAGCAGTGATGATCAAGATCTGTATGGTCACGAGAATCAGAGAAAACTGCTTGTTCCCTCTTTCAACACAAAAGTTATGATGATTCAAATAAAGTTACGTTGTTAAAATCAAAACAGCAAAAGAAATGGTTCTTCATATAATGTGCAGCTTAAATCGTTGAACCCACTTTGACAAAACTGTTGTGGTTACACAAACTGACCTTTGTACTAGTTCAAGGAATAGCAACAATCAGTGACTTTCGCAGTATGTTGAAAACACTTCCGATACGAAAGTCTTCATGCTGAAATTCTCAGTGCAAGGGAAAGTAACAAAGGATAATGTCATTACATCTACCCTCTTCTAGTATGCTTGCATAGACATTCACTCTTGGTGTTCAGCATGAGACAAGTCAGACTAAGGGTTCATCTAGCAAAGTATGATCATTCTGATGAGTTATACATCGGCCAGCATCCCTGTGGATTCAAGCACATACTTGTGAAAAGGGCATTCCTCATATCACACAACACAGATTACTACCATGCAAAAAAATAAATCTCTAATCATATTCCAAATGTGATATTCTACAGTCTCAAAAGAAGTTTTTTTCCTCAACTTACCTATGAGGTCTGTAGGCCCAGTCCCCAAATTTTCTCCTCTAATTGTCACTTTTGTCCATGAAATGCCTTCATTGGGAGAGATGCCAGTTACAAGTGGAGGCTGCCGTGCTCGAGACATGATGTCTACTCAGTTACTGAAAACCAAGTTGCTTTTGTCTGTTCAGCAAGAAACAATCATTTAAAGAAACAGTAATTATGTAAAAATTACTAAAAACTTTTAAAATGTTCTTTAAAATGGTGGAGAAATGTGAATGGAAGTGTGGAACATCACCCTCAAAGTCTTTTTTGCCCCAAAGAATACCTGCACCTTTGCACTTTTTTTTTTTTAAGTACAGCTCTAGTTCTGAACTATAAATAAAAAATATATTCAGAAAAATATTAAACCCTCAAAATGCTTAATGAAACTATCACACACACTCTAAATCACTTATGTCAGAATTCTAATAAGCCTATTCAATCCTCTATTAGAAAGCTATTATTGTATTCCTTGGAAAGTTTAGAATTGCTAAGCTAAGTAATAGACCATGAGTAAACATTCGGATAACTTCCCCATCAAAATTAGACTTACTGCCACAGATAGTCCCATGGGAAGAAGCCCCCAGCACTTATTTGTACAAAGCATTAACTTTAACATAAACTGAGAAAATTAAAACATTACAGACACTACAGTAGCAGAGAACATCAACAAAACAAATAATATCCCAACAGAAATGTACATAAAAATATTGAAGAAGCATTTCCAGAATATTCCTTTGCACCTGAAATTACAGGAGTCAACTCCAGTCAGGATAATTAGGCCTGTAATACAAACACCAACAGGGCAGGCATGTTATGCAGCCTACATTTAGTTTACTATGCAACTGATCACAAATTCCTTTGGCTTATTAGCAGTTTCCTTTGTACAGCTCCGCAGCTATAAGATGCAAACTAGTAGAACCTGAAGCACGTTAGATCCCACCAACTTCTCCACTTTTACATCACCAACTGAACATAGAACCTGCCCATAGGTACACAGGTCTTACAGAAGTCATAAGGCAGGCAAAAAAAGTTTCTTTGAAGGATTTCCACAGTAATTTTGCATCACCTACTGCATTTCATGACTCCTGAATTCTTCTGCTAAGAGACAACATCATCCTTAACATTCCTAGTAAAAAAAATTTAATTTGGTACTCTGGAATTTAGCTATCTATAATCAGTTTCTAATAGGAATTCATCTGGATTGGAAAGGTAAGAACCAAAAATAACCTACAGGAAGCGATGTTTTTATTTCTAAGAAAATTCAGGAATGACGAAACAGGTCAGCATTCAAAAATCTTAGGTACACATATAGAACACTTTAGTGTACACAACTTTAAAAGTTCAGGTTGGTAAAAAAATCAACATGGAATATAGCCAAGCTTCATAAGGCTTCTCTAACCTATTTTTATTTTGGATCAAGGAATATTTTCTATTTTTACTTGCAAATAGTTAAGTCCCTGAAAACCAGAACCTCTGTAAATCATCCCTAACAATAAACTGCAGTGAAGTTGCAGTTTCCAAGCACCTACATTTAGGAAATACCAGAATATCTTTGTTTCAGCCACTTCTGTGTATACAAAATAGATTCATTGTATCCTCATACACCATGCTTCCACACAACCTCCCCAAATTTTTCATCATTACTAGATAGATCTGCCATGGGGATCAAAGAAGCTCCCATCGATGGGTTTCTTTCTTCATGTTCTGAAGTTGGAACGCACACTGAAAATGAAGATAGAAATCAAAAAGGCAGGAATAAGGAGGAAGATCTTGTGGTGAAAGTAATCGAATAGTGCCCCCAGGACATGATCGTGTCTCTATCTACATCACAGATACATAGCAGGTCACTTATAATAAAACTTTACAATAACTTTTTTTTTTTTTCTTCTCAGTTTCTGGGTGTCCACCTTCAGCCTGAAGTCACAGCTGGAGTCACTGTGAAATGTAGCCTGAACATCGGAAATGCTGTACAATGCTCCAAAATATTCACTTCCTGAGTAACCACCTCAAATCTAAAAATACATTTGATCTTAAATACCCATTTCACATACAAATTCATTAATGTGGAAGAAGCATTTAGGTACTCTGAACACCATAAAACCACTAGAACTTTCGAGACTACATTTGAAGAGTGCACAATTCATAAGAGACGCAGATTCCTGTTGAACAAGCAAGAACACAGTAAGTTGCAGTATGTGAGCCATGTCCAGTACATGAAGGAAGTCTGGTAAGAGCCCATGATAACACACGCAACATATGCCGGGAACTAAGGTGGTTTGTTTTGGTTTTGTGTTTTTAACTGGCAAACATAATATTTCTTGACTGGTTGACTTCACAACATTAAAAATTACATAATGTTTTTAGTAAAACATTAATTCCCCAGTTTTTCGCAAAACAAAACTGTTGAGAACAGGAATTTAGTGTCACATGGATGCTCTCGTAAGTCTGTATGTAAAATACTGGAACCTTTAACATGAACCCAACATGAGGCTAGAGAACTGAGTACTCAACAGATGCAATCTATAACCTTGTGGGTATAACAGCACTGAAGGAGAGGAGGACTGTTACAGCAGATTACAAAGAAATCTGCTGACAGTCATCTCCAGTACAGAAGAGAAGGCTGTGCTCTGGCAGGCAGTCCCCTCCCTCCTGCTCCCTCATAACCTACTCCTTCTTTCCCAGCACTGTTTTTTCCCCCCTCGCAGAGACATCTAGACAGTCTTTGCCCCACTTCAAATCTGAGGCCAGGTCCTAGTCTTGCAGCTGAACTACTTCCTGCTCCTGTCCTGCCGATTCGCCCTCTGACTTTTTATCCGTAAATTCAAGCAGGGAGGGAGAGGAGTGTTAATATCCCAATTGTCCTTTCAAATCCAGACGCCCTGGTAATTCCCCTTCCTTACCTCCCATTCCTTACCCCAAGCCTTCCTGTCTAGATAGCCCACCTGCACTACTGTTGGTCCACGTCATTGCCACAGGTGACAGTGACAGACCCAGATAGTCCTGGAGCCACAATGCTTGCCCAGCTCTCCTCTCATCTGTGCTGCATTTAACTCTGCCATTACCACAGCATCACCTGCCAAAACAATGGGCAGCACAATAGAAATTAAGCTTCCAATTCCCACTGCTATACCTAATATTACTACTTGGAGCAATCAGAATCCAAAAAATGCAGGGCAAGTCTTGTTTATTCCTGTACAAGACACATAGGCACAGAAGTTCGGACCTTTCAGAGTCTGAAGTTTCCTCTGCAGTCCTGTGCAAAGAGGATCTCAGAGAAGCATCAGGTGCCCAAGTTTACCTACAGCAAGGAGGACAAACTGCATCTCTTCCTTGTAATCTTATCTACACAGTCTTTGCAGCTGTTCTCACAGATCCTCAGCAAAGCTTGAGGATATACAACAGCTGTAAAGAAACAGTGGGATCATATGCCCACATACACAGCTAGGAAACAGCACGTGTCTAGATACCAGTAAGACAACATAAAGCACCTCTGTGAGCAATTTTTTGCAAAAATTTTTATAGAATGTTAGTCAGTAACACAGATGTAAAAAAGCCATCTTGAGGAACTCAGTGGTAATATGGAGAGAAAGAAATCTTGAGGAAAACAAGTGAAATAGAAGCTACTTTGGTATTATTTGGTTGATTCTCTCCCCCTGCCAAAAAAAAAAAAAAGTTACAGTTCCCTTGCATTGCAACCATTCTTTCTTTCAAAATACCTAGGCACACAGGTAATTGGCTTGAATCAATACCAAAACTCAAAAGTAATATTACAACATATTTTTCTGGATTTCAGAAATTGGCACTAGATCCCCCTTCATGATGAGCTAAATAAATGTAATAAAAATGCTGAGCCTCCCAAGGTCTAATATTTCTTCTAAAGTATTTCCATACTTACTGCAGAATTGCTTTAAAATACCTGACTGGAATGAGAATACCACAGTAAATCTCAACACATTACAAAAGCACTACGGCACTGAGATGCTCTATTATTATTAAACAGCAATTGGATTCATTTATTTCAAAGAGTGAGTGAAGGAACTCTATGGAATCTGTCCTTACTACAAACACCAAACAAACACTTGGGGGCCTTCAATTCATTTATACTACTCCTCCTCCTCCTGACAAACATGCCGATAGTTAAAATGACTGAACTGCTTATCGGGAAGCCTAGCCAGTATACTACTGCAGCCCAAAAGCAAGTTTCTAATTTTTTTAAAAAAAATTTTTAAAGCAAAGCTGAAAAAAAGAATTACTTTTTCATTTCATGAAAAGATACAATAATCTAATGAAGAGGTTTTGTTGCAATTCTATGCACTGCCCTAAAGAGAAATTATATTCTTTACAAATATGTATTATGTGTAAAATAATACAAAACCAAGCAGCCCTCGTACTGAAAGACCGCTTCTTATACGGACTAGGGGCAATTGCATACAGTTTTCTATACAAGATACTTCCTTTGAGGAGCCAGGCTCACTGAAGAAATGTGTTAACATATTATTTTTTTGGAATGGGCAATCTTATTCTACACTAACCGAGGTCTCTCTCCCTCCTAGTCCTCCCCACCTTTTTTTTTTTTTTTTTTTTTGCAAAAAACCTTCATTTCCTCACAATATCTCCCCAACAGTTTAACATGGATGACATCTGTTTGACTGCTCCCATGATCTTACCCATATTATTATATTATTCTGTCATAATTCTTGTTATGAAAGTGCAAGGAATTAGAAAGCCTCTGCAAAGACCACCTACTACAAAGCCATCTTGAAAAATGCCTTTCATAAACATCTCTTTGTCTTTACATGAGCTTCTCAAATAAACTGTCCTCTCACAAAGGTTTGGTTAAAAAAAAAAAAAATAAGAAAACCAGACTACTCTGAACATTACAAGCTTGCTAAAGAGGAGACACCTTCATTCTATCCTAAGAAAAGCCACTTTAAAAAGAAATAATGAAAAAATGAAATATTGTCCAACATATGGGAAAATACATGTCTAGTTGCTTTTTTGACTTTTGAAAACCCTCATCTGGTTTAAAAGGAAAGTTCTTAAACAGGTTTCCCCATTCAACTTTCAATGGCAAGCAGAAAAGAAACACAAAGTGCCAATAGCTACCATATCTGTTCTGTAAAGCAGAGTACTGCTTACCACTCTGGAAGTACTACCAGAATATGAAATAAGCAAATAACAGAAGTTCAGGATGTAAGGATATTAAATTGGCTGGTAAGTTCAAAACACAAAAGAAAAACAACGAACATAATGAAGACATTGAACTTCAGAAGATGAGTAACAATCAGGTGCCACCTTACAAATTTCACCAGTGGAAAAATTGGCAGTTGAAGTGAAGGAGTTTCTGACTTCAAAAATAAGATAGCAAATTGGTTCCAGTGACTGAAAATCCAGTTAAGTTTTCAGCGGTAGTTTGTCATAGACACTGAATGTAAAAGACTCTCCTGGAGGAAGACAGACTCAAGGTCAATGCAAGTGCCATGGTCATCTAGCAAAGGGAATCTAAGCTGTCAAGAAGGGAGGAAAGAAAAAGCCTATTTGTCATTGCTGAGGAAGTCTAAAGCTACAAGCAAGCATGCAAGTCTTCAGGTAACAGTTATTTATTTGTTCTCACTCATATATACATGACAGAATACAACTTCAAAATTTTTCAGGCAGGAACAGCAGGAACAACCAAAGCATCACCCATGTTCAAATTACAGTATTCCTCAGATGATGTTGTTTACTTTTTAAAAGACAAACCAACCTGAAAACAGTAGGTAAGGTACTCTTATCACACTAACATTGCAGCATTAAAATGCTTTCCAAATGAATAGATTTATGAAACACGCTTTTTTAAACAAGCAATAAATACGCAGATTCCAGAACCTAGGTGATGGCCTTTTCACCTTAAACTACACAAACTTGTGCTTCCACTAAATAAATCTAATAATTTGTTTTCACTAGAAAACCCAAGAAGTCCCCTGAGTACAACACACTATGACAGAGTCAGTGAAGGGATACAGCAAATGACCCCAAGAAGGATGACAAAGCAAAAAGTTTCCTGCGTTTGTACTCAAAACCATTACAAAATGATGGAAAACACTATTGCAACCTTTTCTGTGCTTTATCTTCCCAACAATATAAATTCAGACAGACAATCCACATAAACCAAGGTTTGAAAGCATCCACAAAGCAGCACTGTGAAAATAACTGACATTTATTAACCCCTCTGGAGATCTGAAGTGCCCTAGAATTTCCACAGCCTTCAACACTGCATTAATAATACAAAGTCCATTCTGCAAGCCTGCCAGAAAAGACTGGGAAGTGAATAAGCTAAACAATGCTGAAATTCCAAGTGATATTAAGAATCTATGCATGTTTATTTAAATAATAAAAGAAGACTTGTCAATTTAAACAAGAAGTGCCCACGAATCTTACATTTGGGGGGAGGGGGGCGAACCTCTTCAAAACACCACTAAGCTACTTATAATGAAAAGATGAACAAACATAAGAAAGGGGGTAATTTCACTGTCACAGAGGAAAAAAAACAAAGCCTCATTTGTCTTGCCCTGTCATATCCGGCATGTTGATTCAAGCCAATATTAACACTGACAAACACATTACCCTACAGGACAACATTACATGCCAAAATCAGTTTCAATTTGGGAAGATGTGCAAGTTTTGCAATGGAGAGGGCAAAAAGAAAAGATTTGGAGTATTAAATGACATAATACGACACCCTCCTCTTTTTAAAAGGGCTCATGAATATTCCAGTCAGTCACGAATTATTATATATTATAGCAATTTTAGTTTTAGGGTAGCCAAGGAATAAGCGCAGCAGTTTTGCTTTCACAATAGCCGTGCTCTCCTGTTTCCTCCGTTATCGCAGAAGTCCTGCTTTCCTTAACCCAGCAAGGTACATCTTCATGGCTATATATCTTGACAGAGCGAAAGCAAAATAATCGCAGCACTCAGCGATGCCATTAACATTTCGGAGTCACAAGGGATTAAAAGGCTGGACCCGAGGCAGATGCTGCGAGAGCCCTCGGCAGAGGAGTTCAGCGCCCGCTGCAGCTGCGAGGGATTGACACCGCTCACTGTGGAACCCAGCTCAGGAGAAACTCCGGGCACAGTTCCGGCATCCGAAATAAATTAAAGTAAACAGTGTTGCTCTCTCTCATCCACTCTGTTAGCAGCCTCTCAGTTGAGCTGGAGACCACACACCCAGACCACACAGCACCAGCTGAACTCACTCGCACGCAACATCTAGAAGCTGTCACTCTGCTGAGGTATGAGGAGGAAAAGGGGGGCAGGAGTGCGAGTGCGTGGGTTTAGGAAAGCTGCTTGCTCTCTCCTCCTATCGTTACAGCTGGTTATGTTTTGTGCGGTTGGGAAGGAGGGAAAGAAGGGAGGGATAAAAAAAGACCTGTAAACCTCACTAAGAAAACATACTGGTCTTGGCCTTTTGTAGTAATGATTTGCACTCCCCCTGTACTAGTTTAGTAGCTGATGAAGGGCTAACAAAGCGTCCATTTAACATCAATTAACCTTCTATCTATCACATGTCACAAAAAAATCTACACTAGTATAAATCCTTTTCCTTGTACATATTAAATGACAGCATCTTATCAGTTATGATGAACAGCATACCTATATATTGATGTATTTCTACATCAGGATTTCTGGCACATTATTTATTTGGGGAGGGAAGAGATTCCCCACAAAGAACACTTAACCACACAAATGCCATTACATCAGAACGCTGAATTTTTCCACAAACATTCCACTGTAATATGAAGAATAATTTTGTTCATTAGTATCTTATACTATAAACAAGTTGGAAGAAATAAATGACCCTACGTACAACATTGAGTTTGTGACCTATCAGCAAGGAGTAAAAATAGCAAACCTCTAAAAATAGAATAAAAAGAACATTAATCTATAATACACATGAACAGATACTTTTTAAAGGGGGGGTTCTTTGTTTCTTTTAGTTCAGAAAACCATTTCATCTGCCAATTATATCACCTGCTCAAACAGAAAAAGCTGAATAAAATTTTTGAAGAATTTTTAAACCCATTTTAGTCAGTCTACTTTACAGAAAAAAAAAAAAATCCCTTCCCTCCACTCTGCTACAGTGAACACACATACCTCCTCCATCAAACTCACCAGCACACGAATTTAATTTAATCCACATATACAGGCTGAACAGCCCAGAGCCAGAGTCACATTTTCACCTCAGCTCAAAATTTGTTTACCTAAGTGACAATGACAATCTCCAAGTGGCATTATCAAACAAAACCATTGATACTACAATAATCCACGTCAATATTAGCCCTATAAACTTGGATTAGGAAAACCTTAAGAAAAAAAACCTAAAAATATTTCACTTTATCAAACACATTTTCAAAAAAAGTTAGCTTTAAAGTTCCATAACTTCACACTGAAAATTAATTGTTCCCCCAATTTATTAGTCAGGTCTGCATACTGGTTTATACCAGTTCCCAAATGAACATTTCCACTAGTATATTCAGTGTTACAGCAACTATTCATTACCAAGACTCAAGTCAAACCAATTTAGGTTTTCTGAAGGTCTGTTCTAGTCATATTGAATTGGCTAGAAAAGGGTGATAGCATAGAAGAAAATGTAATTTAAGAAAGTCTGAACACAGACATTTCTCCCCAAAATTTCCACTATTTTTATTATATGCTGCATTAAAACTCCCCAGAAATTAAGTTATCTACTTGGTTAAAAGCTTCTGTATTTATTATGTGACACATCGCTATAATCTACCAAAGTTGTGAAGAAAAGGCTTAAACATCTATATATAAACACATATACAGAAAAAAAATTAACTCAGCTTTACACAAAACCGTATCACAGATGGCCATAAATCTCCCATTAATTTCTAAATTCTCACAAAGCACATGCTTTCCTACATCTGCTTCCACGTCCAACATCCAGCAGTTTGCTTCATCTACAAGTCATTCCCCTTACTGTCCTCCACTTAAACAATTTGCACCTCTTTTTTTCTAAAGTTGTTCATCATTTTCTGTGCATTATTTTAGCAATTAGGAAGACCATAAAGAATCCTAATACCCTCATTATCCCTCCCTCTTACGTTATTCACAGGCAAAAATTTGAAAACAATACTTCAGGCATCAAAAACTTTCAAATACATTTATGCAAATGTATTCAGAAAGATCCAGAAGTTCAGGAAAATAAACTAAATAAATCCCAATGGGATGGCATTTTTTTTATTCCTAGAGAAAAGAAACAAGACACCATAGTTTTTTTTCTAAGCCCTGTAACTATACACAATATTCTTATAAAAACACTGTATAAGCACTGTAATTATACAGTTCATATAGCTGAAGTTTTAACTTGGGTGCTTGTAGGTAAGACTGCAACACTAAATTTAACATTTGCCGTGTGACTTTTTTGGCAATTACTTTTGTTTCAAAAATATTTAAAAGATGAGACATGCACTTGTGTTACTGAGATTCCTGTATTTTTAACGCAGTCTCCTGAACACCTCTTTCTGGCATCTGTTCAGGGAAGTACTCAAGCTACATGCTATAGCATCCTTCTCTGTTCACATGGTCAAATGCACTCAAGTATTTCACTGTCTGAGAGCCTGTGTGCACCGGTATTTTTCTGATATATTTCATCCTGACTCTGCCTTACATACTCTCAGTCTTCATTTCCACTCATCTGCCTAACATCCCACCTCCTCTATGGAATTACGATGCTTTCAGATTAGTGAAGTTGTCAGAAACAATAGATCCCCTGCCTTCTATGCTGATGAAAAGGAAATGTGGGGAAAACCCATCAGCTATACACAGAGCTCCTTAACTTTTTACCAAAAATCTGATTTCAGTTTTCCAGCAATAAGCAAGGTACATGCTAAAGCCACAGTAAGATGCAAAATGTCACAGGATTCACATAATTCTTAAATAGAAAATGTAAAGTTATTGCTTTTTTAATTGACACATTTTAGGATTATCTCAGAAAATCAGTTTAGTTTGTCCTTAATTTAAAGGTGGGCATTTAAAAGGGAGATTTTGCTCAGCATAGCCCTAGATCTTTACCTACTACAGGCTTTTTGATGAACTTCCAAATACAGGGTACATCGCTTTCCGATTATCCGTGAAGTGAAAGGAAACAAACAAAAAAAATACAAGTCTAAATACACCTAGAAATCACTGATTTATACTGTAATCTGATCCAGACGTTTCTATACTGCCAGAATCCCCACTGGCTTCTGCGTAATATAGCCTAGGGTCTGCCTTTGAGAATTAAGCTGAAAATCTGGAAGCTGTAGTTCCCTGAAGGTCAAGAGAAAAGCAGATCCATTAAGGGCTTGGTGTCTCAGAATTTTTTTTTTCTTAAAAATAAACCCCAAAAAATTAGAAACCCTTTCACACCCATCACTGAGTGCAATCACAGTATTTTTAATTGAAAATGCTGAACATACTGTCTGCAGATTAACAATTTCTATTGTCAAAAAAGGCTACACAGACCAGTTTCCTTTTGAAGAAAAAGCACTAAATACTTCCAAAACAATATAAAAAGTACAATTACAAACAATTTCTCCACATGAGGGGGGGAAGGAGTTTGACTTAGTGTAGTTTAAAATATTAAATACTTAGCTTACCTTTCTCTGCAAAGCACGTAATATACCAATCATACAATTAATCCTTTTTTTTCCAGGTATTTCCCTCATTACTCAGTTTCTAGGAAAACTGCTTCAGGTTCCCCCCCACCCTCAGAGATCACAACCACAAGTTCTCCCTCCTGCCCTTCCCTCCTCCTCTAACTTTTGACACTGGGAGAGCAATCTAACTGCTTTTGAACTGAAATACTGACAGGAATTCTAGAAACATTTTGGGTTAAGGTACAAAAATTTTAATCGACTTTATTTTTAAATTGATACTTTGCAAGCTGTAAATACTGACCTTTGCTTTCATGTTCAGCGCAAAAGATGAAACATCAATCAGACTTGACTGCGCTATGCATGTGCTGCCTAATCAATCCCCCATCCTACAAGCACCTTTACAAACAAGATTTCCCCCATTACCAAGCACTGTATTTCTCCTCTGGGAAAAGTAATTTGAAAGACAATGTTGCACAGCACAGATTTACAGAATGTAGGTGGTCCAAGACAGAAGGTCAAAGTTAAGCTGAAGAGCTAACATCTGACTTCTGCCAAAAGATATTAATTTAGCTGCTTTCAGATTTTGAACTTTCAGTGTACTTTTAAGTACAGCAGCAGATTCTACTCTTACTGAAAAACTCACATAGAAAATACAGGTCATTGTAACATGTACGGTCTTCTGAGTATTCTCTTCTGCCCTTCATTGTAAAATGAAGTACTACTGATTTCTCCCATGGAAGATCTGTGCCTGTTTGCATAATTAAGTAGTGATGTACAACCATTCAAAATACATGCAGGTACTGTCTGTCTGTGCTGCGCAGGCTGTTTCATCCTGGAGTACAAAACTGTAACTGTGGATTATTTCATGGGTACTTTCAATAGCTGTCAGAATTTATTTTTTAAGAATGCTTTTCATATTCAGTCTTCTGTCACCATCCTATTGAGATGTTACTTTTTTTTTTTAAGTAGGAAAGCAGAAAAGCACAGAGTAAACAGAACTAAAATAACTCAAAACTGATGTTTAGTTTCCAGTACAGTACTTGAGACTTACTGGATTTACAACTAAACAGATCAGTACATTCAAAGAAATTGATTAAGTATGGTTTACCATAACATATCTAAAAGTTTTCATCACCAAAAGAGGTCAGTGGCCTCTGCCTTTCTAGTCAACCCACTTATTTTGCTTTCGTCCAGATTCACTGTGAGGAGCAGCATAATAAAGAATGGTCTGTCAGTGGATATAGTTTCTTTCTAACAGGACCTCAGGAAAACAATAGATGGATTACATATTAAAATATTTTTATTGTCTAGTTTTGCCTCAAACGCTCTCAACAGCTAGAAAAACACCCTCTGCTTATATTCACAAGGAATCATACAACTAAAAAAACATTTAAAATCTGAATACTACAGATTAAAAAATACTTAGTGAATAGTACCTTTTGTACTGGCGATGAAACAGTTTCTCAACACAATATCCACTGCTCAAAGGGCAAGGTGTTAAAATTTTTACTTTAAAGACTTATTTAAATTTATTTGTTTTTAAAGTTCATTACTTAGAACTCTAAGGAGTTTCTCTAGAATTAATTTGAAAGTCTATTAACTTAGCTATTCAGCGCTAATATCTGATAAAGCAATTACAGCATTTTTAAAAAAAGCTATCAAGTCAGTGAAAATATCATAATTTATTGAATGAAGACCAAGAAAACACAAGACAACTTTACACTTAGTTTGTACAGAAAAAATTAAAAATCAGCGTAAGTTTGATTAGTAACATGCTTTTAATTAAATAGTTTCCCCTCTGACACATACTAAAAAAAGTTATATTTTCCATATAGAAAAACCCCTTACCATTACAGTGTAAGTGAATGGTATTTTCACTGACATAAGTCATACCAGGATAATGAAAATAATTGCATCCTGTTTTAAATGATGTTTAAGACAACAAAAATCCCATCTAAGTAAAAACATTGTTGTCCAAGGGTGGGCATAAATCACTAAAACTGTAAACTAAGCTATCCATGGGAAAGAAATCAGCAGCAGGAGATGCCTTTTGCTGCTTCTTTCTAGGTCAGCGCAAGCTGTGATAAATACCATAGAAACAGGGAATCAAGAATTACTGAGCTTTTCTTCTTCAGGTAAGCAAAAGGTAAAGGAAGAAAACAGACCTGTTTTCCTAAGCCACAAGTTTGTTTATTTGCAGTTTACATAAAAAAAAACCCAAACAAACCTTTAACTGTTTCAACAACTTTATCAAAAGCAAAAAACCCCACAAAGTTTACAGTAATGAAATGCACACAAATCACTACAGGAGAAGAGAGATTGTTTACTTATTTTAAGAATGATCAGAAAGCCTGGAAAGTTTAAGTGAGATTATGATTTTAAACTCAATTTAAAGAATGAGTATTTGTAGTCTAGATTTACTCTGGACAGAATGGGAAACTCCCTTCTGGAAATGGGATCATTCCCAATTTCAAACATCTACTCCTCTTGGTAAGAGATCTTTTTGAGGTTCCTAATTAAGATATAGAAGAGACAAGGAAGAAATATCTGGTCACCTAGCTCCCAGACTCTTGGACTGCAAGGAGGGAGAAATGCAGAAATGGGTAGGAAGTGTGTGGGGGGGGGGGGGGGGGGAAGGGGGGGAAATTAAGTCACAGAGGAAGTTTAACACTTCCAGTTAGATATCAATGAAAACAGTTGTCTCTCAACCAGTATATGTTATTTTGATTTGTTCCACATTCCTTACTACGGTACTTTCTTACTACACTTGCCTAAGTGCACATTCATTTGGGGCAATTATTTCTGAAACTTCACGGTAGCACTGAATGCAAAGTTAAAAAAAATAATAAAATCAGACCTCCAAGTAATCAGCTCTTCAGAGGTCAGAGCCCACCTTTCCCTTATGTCCTCTCCTTCCCCACCCAGCACACCCAAACACACACTTCGTTGAGCTGAACGACTTAATTCAGCCTCCTTAATTCAGGAACGACTTGGTTCCGCCGTGTACAGGCGGGCTCAGGAGCCGCTGACAGGCCGCTGTCAGCAAAGCGAACGAGGGCAGGAGCCGCTGCACGGCTGCCCGGCCCGGGGCTCGCAGGGCCAGCCCCGCCGGCGCTGCACAGCGCTCCCTCACCAGAGCGCCCACGGCCGGACACCGCGGTCCGCGGCCCGAGGGCTGCCTGCCACAGCCACCGTCACCCAGCGGGCACCCACCCGCCAGCGGGGCACCGTGTGGCCCCCCCTCCTCGGGGGTTCACAGGTGACGCGGAACCCCCCTGCCCTGCCGGCGGTGCCCCGGCTCCTGTCATATGGGGCTGGGAGAGGAGGGACGCGAGCTGCCGCACCGGGAAGCCACCACCTCCTTCCCTCGCCAGGCGGCTCGGCGGGGCCCGGCGACCAGCCGCCGTCCTCCCGCAGCCCCTGCCCCCGGGGAGGCGAGCGGGGCCGGGCGGCGCGCCCCCGCGGCGGGGCGGGGCCGGCCGGCAGGTGCCTCGGGCAGGCTGAGGCAGAGCCGCGACGAGAGGGACAGCAGGGGGACAGCGACACCCCCGCGCCCCACCGGCCGCTAATCACAGCTCCGGCCCCGCTTCCCCCCTCACCCCCGCGCGGGGGCGGGGCCTGGGACGCGACACTCGGCCCCGCCCGGCGGGCGAGAGCCTGGACCCCCCGGGGGAGCGGGGGAGGAAGAAGCGGGGAGGCCGAAGGGAGGGGGACGGCCTCCGCCCCGGGGAGCTGGGAAGGAGCCGGAGCTGCCCCGCTGAGACCCGGCTCCGCAGAGCCCGGCGAAGGAAGAGCGGGGCGGGAGGCCAGGGGCTGTCACTCACCGGCCGCCGCCGCCGCGTTCGTATCCGGCACCTGGGGCAGCTCCGCTCCCAGCAGCGCCTCTGCGTCCGGCGGGCACAGGCACCGCCAGCCGCTGCCCGAGAAAATCGATGGAGCGCGGAGCGATCGATTGGGTGGGAAAGCCGCTCCCGGCCGTCGCCGTGCCCCCGAGCCCCGCCCCCTTACAGGCACCGCCCTGTGCGCTCGTGTGCCTGTTCCTCCCTGAAGGGGCAGCGGTGACGGGGTCGGGGGCACGGTTGTTCGCCTCCTGGAAGAGGAACAAGAAGAAAATAAAATTATAATAGCAACGCTGACAGCAACAACAGCAACAATAATAAGTGATAAAAAAGCCGCCCCGAGTGTCGTATCAAGGTTCCTGCGGTGTGAGGGGGCCTGGAGGCCCTGCTGCCGTGAGTGGAAGGAGGAAGGGTGGTGGAAACAGGCCCAGGTACAAGCAGGCTGTCAGTGCTGGGTAACACGCATCAGTCCTCCTTTACCAACAATAAAAGTAAAGGTGTCGTTTACCAAATTTGCTGTCTACCGCAGGGGGCTCTGAACACAGGCTCTTTTTCCTTTTAGATGGGGTAAGGAGATTTCCTTTTCCCCTTTTTGCTGGGATTGTTCAAAACTAATTTGTGAAAGCCAAGTTCAGACAAAATTTTGATGGGAAGGAGAGGAAAAGCAATGAGAGAAAAAACAAAGATGGAAGAATCCGTTGCTCAGTTTTGCCAAACCAGACCTAAAACAGGACATTAGTGGGAAAACAAATTACCTTTCATAAAACCTCAGAGAACTTAAGAACCATAAGAAGCATTATGGCCAAGAAACATAATTTTCCTCACTTTTTTCCAGAGGTTAAAGCCGCTCAAGCTAAATTAATAGGCTATAATATCTCCTCACATGAATAAACAGCACTTTTCTGACTCTTTCCTCTAGGCTCTGTAAAACATTGCACAGCATTTCTCTGGGGAAAAATAGGAGCATCTGGTAACTATCTTTTCTGTAATTATCTCCATAGTCATTACTAGTGACTCTGCAGTTTTCTGCTGATACCCAAATGCAGAAAGAGAGCTCTTCGGCCCTCCAAGAAAAGCTGGCATCACGGAAAAAAAAAATTGCTATTTGTCACCCATTTCAAAATTATGTTTTTTCTCCATGACAGCTTGTTTGCATTTTCCCATTAAAAGCCTGTCACTGGATGTGCCAAATAAAACCACTGCTTTGAAAGGTTTGGGTGATACAGAAGGCCCCACCTAGCACGCTGCATACCTGGGTCCCAGCCCTGCCCGATGCTGTCTGGAAGTGGATACCTGCGCCCAAAAAGCCCATTGACTTTAGTGGGGGTCCATAAAGGGAGCTGTCTACCCAGAAGATTTTGTAATGAGTTTAAGAAAAGATTTTGTAATTAGTTTAAAATCTTAACTCATGTTAAATCATGAATTTAGATGTAGTTCAAGTGACAAACTTCAGTGCCAGACTGAAGTTTTGTTGCTGAGTTGGCTGCATCTTCACCTCTGTTGTAACTGCAAATACCCTTAAAAGGTGGCTCATTAAGAGAGAGCCCTTAAAAGGTGGCTCATTAAGAGAGAGAGGAGACAAACCCCCCAACATTAACTGAAGTGAGAAAAATCTTTGAGGCCTTTTGTTTCTGAAAATGTAACCTAGACTCCCCTTTTAGAGGTTTTAACCTGCTGTTTCTAAACAGCTGATCAGCAGTGGGTTTATCCAGATCTTGGTCAGGATAGAACCTGTCAGAACAGCACAACCAGGCTAAACTCTGCAGTGACAGAAGCCGTATAAATGGTGTATGTAGGTTCATCACAGGCATCCACATAGGCAAATCCTCCTACTGCCAAGAGCAGTATCCAGGACTCTTACGATCTGCAGAGGCCCTGGATAATATTGTTGATCGAGAACTTCCTGTGCACTGCACTTTGTTGACTCTGCTGTGGGTGGTTTTCCCAGCTGATGTGTGGTGACACATCACCTACCCCATCAGTGACTCCAGAACAAAGCTGATGGTGACCGACTGTAGATTTGACCCACTGGAGAAAAGTGGGTCACCCCACACATCTCTTTATAGCCTATAATCACAGAACTGTCAACGTTGGAAGGGACCTCTGAAGATCATCAAGTCCAGCCCCCTGCTAAAGCAGGTTCACCCAGAGCAGGTTGCACAAAATCCTTGCTCTTCTTGGTTCATAAGCAGTTTTTTAGCACAGAATGTCAAATCAGATAATTTATAAAGTAAGTAAAATTAGCAAGTGAGACAGTCTTCCTCACTGCTTATTACTCATTTTTTCTGATAAATTTCACTCATTTAACTAGATTGTACTTCTGCTCGCAGAGGGGCTTCCCGTTCCAGCTTATCTTTTTAGATATTCAGTAGATAATTAAAATTCAAAATGTTAACGGTGCTACTTATTTTTAGAACCTGAAAAATATAGGCAGACATAGATTTGAAAATAAATTAATAGAGACCAGACAACTCTGAACCATTGAGCTAGAAATGTTGGTAGACACCTGTTGTAACCCTCTTCGGTAGAGCCTGTGCAGGGAAGGGAATCTCCATCCATGTCTCTTCAGACATCTCCATCCACCTGTTCTGGAGAGCTGGAGAAGGTGGTACAGTTCAGACAGTGAGGTGACTCTGTAATAATTAAAACACTACAAAACTAATTAAATAAATAAAAAACCCAGCAAATTTTCTGTCTCACAAGGATAAAATCTGTTCTACATTTCAAAACTTCCAAGGTCAGCAACACAACTGGACTAATCCTGGTACAGTCTCTGAAGAAGGCACAATCTCTCTCGCAGGCACGTTTTATCCTTGTGCGGTAGCATTGCCCAGGTTACCCTTCTGGGGCAATTACTTGTGTGGTGTCAAATAAGAAAGCTGATTTCTAGCTCTTGTAATCACAGAATCACAGAACAGTCAGGGTTGGAAGGGACCTCTGGAGAGCATCTACCCAACCCCTGCTGAAGCAGGGTCTCCTAGGGCTGCACAGTCACATCCAGGCGGGTCTGGAATGTCCCCAGAGCAGGAGACCCCACAGGCTCTCTGGGCAGCCTGTCCCAGGGCTCCGGCACCCTCAAGGTGCAGAAGTTTTCCCTCCCGTTCAGACGGAGCTCCCTGTGTTGCCGCTTGTGCCCGTTGCCCCGTGCCCTGTCGCTGGGCACCACTGAAAGGAGCCCGGCCCCGGCCTCTGGGCACTCGCCCTTGAGGTATTTGCAGACATTGATAAGGTCCCCTCTCAGGCTTCTCTTCTCCAGGCTGAACAGGCCCAGCTCTCCCAGCCTTTCCTCACCAGGGAGGTGCTCCAGCCCCCTCACCATCGCCGTGGCCCTCCGCTGGCCCCTCTCCAGCAGTTCCCAGTCTCCCCTGAACTGGGGAGCCCAGCACTGGACCCAGCGCTCCAGGTGCGGCCTCAGCAGGGCCGAGCAGAGGGGCAGGATCACCTCCCTCGACCTGCTGGCCACGCTCCTCCTCACGCACCCCAGGGTCCCGTGGGCCTTCTTGGCCACCAGGGCACACTGCTGGCCCACGGGCAACTGGCTGCCCACCAGCACTGCCAGGTCCTTCCCCGCAGAGCTGCCTCCCAGCCCTCAGCCCCAGCCCGTGCTGGTGCGCGGGGCTGTCCCTCCCCAGGGCAGGACCCTGCGCTGGCCTTAGCTGAACTTATATATGAAAATATATATATATATATATGAATATATATGCGTATACCATAATATATAGTATATATTTGCTGACATATATAATGCTCGTAATATATTACTCCATGGAACTCCAGATACTGATAAAGAGATTAATTTATGCTTTTAAAACTGAGGAAAGAAATCACAAGTTGTAATACAAAGACCTGGTAAATAGTAAGTATTACACCTCATAGAGGTCACAAGAGTAATTGTTCATTCATGCCTTTTTCTAATCCATTTATGCAGTTTTGACAGTAATCTGTAAACATTACATCTCTCTACAAAGTTGAGTAAACAGATCTGAAAGCCAGGAGAGATTATTATGACCATCTTGTCTAACCTGAATATTGAAAGCTGTAGAACTTCCTCCAGCCATTCCCACACCAAGATCTTTCTGTAGTTGTTTCTTAGAAAGACATCTTCATTTTATTTTAAAGAGTTGGAGAAGTGGCAAATCCATCATTGCCCTTTTGAAGATTTCCCAGTGGTTACCCTCACATGTACCATGCTACCCTAAAATGTAAAAAATAACTGATAGAATTATAAAGGTTGCTTAAAAAGATAAATTCATCTAGCTGCAGCGTCTCACCATTGCAAGCCTGCTTATTGTTAACAGAAATATCTTCCTTTTGAAGATGTTTGTAACATACAGCAGATTTACTCCTTCAACTTCTCTTGATAAACTGGATGGATTAACTTTGATTCTGCACTTTATAACCGCCTTTCCAGAACTGTTCCCTTTTCTGAATGCCTTCAAGCTTACCGCTATTGCCTTACTTTTTTGACATGTGGAATCCAAAGCAGACCTTTCCTTACTTTTATTTGAATTTGCGAGGTGAATATTATAACCACGGAAATCTAAGGAACAGAAAAAAGCTAGGAAGCATGAGGTGGAAAATGACCTTAAGAATTCACCCTTTCTAGTCCTTTCCCTTGCCCCAAGACAGGATCAACTACTCCTTTGTTAAAACAAAATTGTTTTTTCAGTCTTGTTCTTAAAGACTTCCCAGTATGGTGCTTTTGCCATCTCCTCAGGCAATCTTTTGCAGTGTTTCCCTACCCTTATCACTAAAGGTCTTTTTTCTAATGTATACTCTGAATATATTCCCTACTGCAATTCCAGTCTGTTAGTGAAAGGTTTGTCTTTGCTGGGCCCAGAAAATGGATTTCTTGCTTCCTCCCTGTAACAGCCTCTTACATATTTAAAGGCTCTATATGTTCTTTTCTTCATTAATCCAAACAGTCATATTAGTATCCTGATATTTAATGATTTCTGGACTAGTAATCAAGCTTGACCTCTGCTACGCTCTTCTCCAGTCACTCAATGTCATTCTGGGAGTGCAGTATCCCAAGCCAAGCATACTTCAGGTGAAAAACATTTTTTTAAAAAGGAAAAACTAAAATTGAAGTTGCATCATGGGTTAACAGAGCAAGAGAATTGCTTTGCCTATTTTACAGGCTGTCTTCCTGTTCCTAACCCCCTCGTATGGCATTTGCTTTTTTACAACAGTTTAACAGCAGTGACTTATGTTTAGCCTGTGTTTTTCTATGCAACTGTAAACCTGTTTACTTTTCCTGTTCCTGTATCTGGGGAACTGATGATGCTCTGTCTAATAGACTACACTTGCACCTATTGAATACTATCTTTTGCGTTTTTCTTTAAAAAAAAATTAAAATCTTCAGTTTGACAAAATCCCTCTGAATTCTAGTTCTACTCTCTAACATGCTTTTAGCTGCTCTGTTCTTCACATCCTCCTCAAACATAATAAGCTTAGTCTCTGTTCTGTTCTTCAGATGTTTTATGAGTAGTATCAGGTACAGGATAGGCTCTCGAGGAACCTCTTTCAATACATCTCTCCATTTTAATAGTGGTCCCATTTTGCTAACTCTTCCTCAGTCCTGTTTTCTCTGACCCCATGGAATTTTCAGTCTGGACCATTGTTGTCTTTGTTTATTCTTGAGAAACATTGCCAAAAGCTTTACTAAAATGAAGATACATGACTTTTTAATACTTCTCTCCTTTGCATAACACCAATTGCCTTCTTGCAAAAGGAAATCAGATTGGTTTTTGTTCTTGACAAATCCATGTTCACTGTTACTTGTCTGTCTTCTAATGCTTACAGATGGTCCACTTGATAATTTCCACAAACTGAAGCTACCTGAACTGTGACTCACCAGCTCCTCCTTTTTTTCCTGTGTTTACTTAACTTTAAGCCTGATTGAAATTAAGAGGGTTGCTCCCATGACCACGAGAGATGTCTTCTGAACTGGAGATCAGTAACGTGCCAGAGCTGTGGCATTAGAACCAGAAGCAGAGCCAAGAAGCCCAACCTGTCCTTGGCTGCTCTAACAAATCTATAATTCCTGCACAACCTTTATTTAACTCATTGGTTCCACCTGCCTTTATTTTCTTGATCCATTGATGGAACATTCCTGCAGATGTTGGCATGTAGCAGCTGCCATAGATTTTATGAAAAATTCATACAGATATTTCAGTTTCCAAGATTTCTTGTGCTGTGTTATGCTCCCAAGGCCATCTGTTTTCTGCTTCCTTTTAAATTGAAAATCACCTGTATCTGTGTTGTCAAACCAACATCCAGGAAGTGCTCTTTAATCTTAAGCTTCTATTTCTTTTTTAAATAAATAGGTATAGGAATAAGTTCTTTGACCTTGGCAGCATTTTTGGCCATTATCCGGGAGTTTAAGCCAGAAACCTTAATTATGAAGTGAAATATATTTATGTTAGCTGAAAGGCGAGAGAGAAAGAAACAACTTACTGATCACTGTTTTCCCCCAGATGATTTCTGGTATGCTTCAAGAGAAACAACATATAAATTAATGCACACAATATTTTGAGTTTTCTTCCAGAACACATACAGTCACTTTTTCCACATCAAACAAAAAATACAGTGTTTTGCACTTTAAACCATTTCCAACAGTACACAAAATTCTCTCACTGTTTTACTTTCTTGGCTAACACCACCCTAATTCTTCCCTTTCAAGGCCTATCCAAGGAATCTGTGCACTGCTGACCCAGAGGCATTGTTTCTCTAAACAGCACCAGTGAAACAAATTATTAAATTACTTCGTGCAGCTAAAAATACTAAATGCTGAATACTACAGCTCTGTCAAGTGTGTCACTACTAAGTTGCATCAGTTCAAATACTTCTTGCAACCAACCCTCATCTACTGTGTGTATTTTAAAACAAAAGATGGGGTGGGGGAGGAAGTTGAAGCCTAAATCAATTCAAAATTTTGCCACATTTCTTTCTCAAAGGAAAAAAAAGAACACTTCAAAGAGCATTTGGCAGGTTTTGTCCCTCAGATTTCAAATTCTGTGCCTCTTTTCCACAAGATGAAACTCTGGCACAACTGCTTTCATTTCCATACTTTGGGGAATAAACATGTTCGTTAGATATTTTTTCACAGGCTTCTGAAATTGTGTTGAGCGAGGGCAGAGATCAGATCTCATGTTCTGAATTGAACTGTACCCGTGGGACAGTCCATCAGTGCCTGCACACCCCGGCTCCCCTTCACTGGAAGCGAGCATGCCTCTGCTCTGGTAGCAGCCAGCACTTCCCGATACATCCTAGCGAAAATCAGCCGGAGTTACAAGGAACTATTAATCAGTCGGGCTCATTTTGATGGAACCCAGTTGTTTCCCTCACTTGCCCCATTCAGTGGCTCTGCTGACATGCGTCTGTAGAGAGAAGACATAACCAGCAGCCCAAGGTCAGCTGCGTTTGCCGCTGCCACTGTTTGCTTGCCAGAGTGCCTATCAGCTTGTAGTTTCATGTGTATGTGCAATTTCTTGCAGGAACATGGCTTTATTTTACATGCATTTCAGGGACCAGATCCATTTACAGCTGTTCAATATGTAATACAATAGGGACTGCTTTTTGGCAATTGGTACATAATAATAAATAATCAGGTCTGATAACACAGTTAAGTGTATCACATACACACATACTTGCAAAACCACATTCATATTTTAAAGACAATGATACAAGGTTTTGTGTGTAAACACAAATAAAGATATTTGTATAAACGCAAATACTACAAATAAAATTCCATCTGTTTCTAAACCCCTTCTTGACTGTATTTTTTTTTTCTTCCTAAGTTTCCCTGTCTGTCTTTTTCTTCTTCTTTTCTCTCTTCTTCATTCCGTTCTCCTGATGTCTAATTCTTCTGTGTTGAAAAAGTGAAGGGGAAATTACAAAATAGGGCTTGGGGAAAGGGAACAAGAATGGCAAAAAGTGGCTAGTTAGACTATACAATCTGGGCCAAGTATAATTGTTCTTTCAAAAACTAACTTTTTAGGTAATTTGCATTCAAATTAGTATCACAACTGTATGCTATTAGCAAGAGGTTACATTTTACATCAATTAGATAGAGTTACAAAGTTCTTAGAGACAAAAATTATTTTAATATATCAAACAAGAAATTAACATTAAAATGTGCATTTTGATCTATGCCTTAAATGTACAATCAAAGGTACCTGATCAGACAGCTTAATCTGAAACTCATTAAGTACATGACAATATTTGATTTTAATGAACTTACAGTTCTAGCCTTTAGTGTTTCTTACTGACATTTATTCTTAGATGCAGAAGTACATTTGCGTGAGGTGTTTGGCTTTGACTTCAGATCTACAGCAATTTCCACAGAAATTTCTGAAAAGAATGTTGGTCAGTGTATTAAAAGATGGGGGCCTAAATTTAGACTGTTAAATCTGTATTTAGCCCAGCAATGTTCTGAGCACTCTGGCTGTCATCCAAGAAAGCACTTACATGTTCCCATTAACTTTAAACCACAGTCAGGTCTATTATTCACTTTACCAAAACTGCTGAATTCAAATACTTAAAATTAAGCATGCGCATGAAGTAGCCTGTTGGACTCAGCCTTATGTATACCCCCCAGTCCCGTTCTGCCCACAGCCAAGACTGACTCGCTTTAATCGTGTGGCTTGCCCTGTTGTGGTAGTGGGACTGGTCATAGCAGTAAAATTACTCAAGCACATTACAGATTTCAGGCGTGTTCTTTCAAAAGGGCCAAATGCCCATCAGACACACTTTCAGAACCTGCTTTGAGACACACATTTTAAAATATACTTTATGGTCAATATCTAAATACAGTTAGAACAAATATTCTGTCCTGTCTCTGCTTGTTGTTTATTGCTATTATTGTTATTATTTATTGTGTTTTGCCCATCCAAATCCAACTTGCAGGCAATATTTGGCCACTTCTGAAGGTCTGATGAAAGTTCCAAAGCAGTGGTAAGGAGTCAGTTTCCCGTATCTGAGAGGCACAGGACAATAAACGGGAGACACTTATTGAAGGCGTTCAGGTGAGAGATCAGGAAGAACTGCACCACTAGGGACAATGAAATACTGGTATAGGTTATTTAGGACATGGACTGAACCTCCTTCACTGGAAGCCTTTAAGAACTGGCTAGATAAAGCACCTACAGTTACAATGCTATTCCTGGTGCTATAGTCAGTCCTTCCATAAGAGGTGGGATGTACTAGGCAAGTTCATAAGGTGCCTTAGAGCCCTGTGCAACTGCTAGAATCAGTATCAGGCTTGTGTTTGGCTCTTGCTACACACTGCCAGCCTTCTATGCTGATACCCTTGCATTTGGCCACTTAGGACCTGTGTCATGATTCAGTTATGAGCAAGTGGCAGAATTAGACAATGTTTTTGGCTTGTGCAAGTATTTATAGCAACAGAAAAATATGGCATGTGAAAACTGGCAAGATTAATTTCCATTTCCCAAAGCTATCAGCTGCAGCTAAAGACAACAGCAGTCATGACCTAACAGAAATCCTGGTGTTTTATTTAAAGGAATATTTGCAGAAAAAAAAAAATAGAGGATTTTAGTACATTGATGGTCATCTGCAAATGTGATAGTCGCTAGTTATTGTTCAGGACAGTAAGAGATCCAACTTGCAGCTAATGTATCTGCTCTCTCCAGAGCATAACCACCAAACCCCAAAACCCTTTGGTGCTGTTTTCATCAGAGGTAAAGGAAAAAGCCTGGAGAAAGAATCTTCTAAAGCAGATTATGTTCTGGTGATCAAACAACAAGAATTCCCTCTATGGGCAGCAAACCCACTTTTAAAAGTGCCCCTTGTGCCCACCACAGAGTCTTTCCCATGCTGTGGTGTGCCTCAGTTGTACCAAATGCCAAGCTGATGGTGCAGCTGCACCCTTGACAAGGAACAGAAACCCTCAGTGCAGCGGGGGGACAGGGCCGGGAGAGCACCATCTTCTTCCATTTTAACCCATTTTTCCTAATTGATTACAAGGCAAAATTAACCAGCCATAAATATAAAGGTAAGTGTTCATTTAATCACTTGTGTTACACTTCAGGGAATTTGTAATATCCAGCTGAACCAGAATTCACTGTTAATTGTAACAAAGCGCAACATGCACACGCAAGATAGACTTTGATCGATTGCTACACTACCCTTAGCTTGGGGCACTTTTCAACTGCCAAAATCAACCTTCTCTCTGGGAAATATATAGTGAGGGAGTCTGGAAATAGGATTTGGAACAGGCTGGAGAGGTCCACTCCAAATCTGAACTACCCCAGTAAGGAGAACTAGTCTTTTCAGAGAAGGAAATGGAAATGGGAGGATGCTAAGGCTGACATTTTGATTTGAGACTGTCTCTGTTAAAAATGAACAACAAAACCCCACAACAAACCAAACATACACACCCCCACACACCCTGCTTATTTGTTATTTTGCCCATTTACAAGAAAATGCTGGACTAAAAAGTCTCCAAATTTCAGTTATAGGCAAAACCAGAAAAATGGCATCCTGAAAACTCAGAAATAGGAGCAGACGTTTTCTTTTTTTAAAATTTCTCCCCCTTTCAGCCTCCAGTTTTGTCTCCATTATGAAACATCTATAAATTTGAATAGGTGGTAATCTGTAAGGTATGCGCCTGTAGGTAAAAAACAAACTCTGTCTTCAGTTCACTTTTCCTCCAAATAACTTCTGAGATACAAATGAGCATCTTAATGGGATATTTATTGTTAAACACTTCCGTATGCCTGCATGCCAGGGAACAAAACATGATGCCCAAAAGGCTTCAATAGTTGCACCTAAATGTATTAGCAAAAAACCAAACAGGCTACTATTTATTGAGGTTCCCTTGGTTGCACCAACCTTTAATTTTTGCACACACCAAAAAAAAAGCAATAAAACAAAATAATTAGTCAAGAACAGAAGAAAAAATGTAGGTTTGAAATTCTGGGGACAGAATGGGGAAGATATTTGATCAAAACTTGAAATCTAATGCAGACGCCCATACCCAAGCACATGTACCTCCAAGCACAGAGGTAACCATGACACACTAACCCTGGATGCTGTGGAGTCACATTCCTGCAGAAATCCAGGGAGGCAAAGTACGGCTCTAGTGCCAATGGCACATCCAGACATAGTTGGAATTTTCCTAGAGCATGCAGGGGGGCTGCTTCTCTCTTCTCTCCCCACACATTATGTAGCTTTTGAACTCTGCAAGACTTGCAAAGAATACATGTTATATTATCTTTTCATTTCCACGGCATCTGTACATTTAAAGTTTCATGCCTTATTGTGTCTGCATGTGATCATCTCGTACATGTATTTAAATTGCTGCTCTTGCCTCTGATCTTGAAAGACAAAAGCAACACTGAATTCTTTTTCCATTATATATTTTTACAAAAGAACTACTGTAAAAATTAATCAAAGGTATGCCGATTTTTATTGTTATTTTTTTAATTTTGGGGGGTACTTTTCCTCATATTGCAGCGGTTTTGAAATTGAAACGTTGCACTGCTGAGAAAGTGCCATGAAAATATAACCCACTACATTCCAGGAAAATAAATAAGCAAGGCCACCCAAATTTTCAATTAGTGCTAGTGCAGTATGCAGGAAATGGCTGGAGAACCGTCAAAGGCAGCCTTAGGCTGGGTCGTGGATACGGAACAGTGACAGGAAGGTTTGAAGCAGGAATACAGGCTCAGTGTGAAGATGGCTCTTCTCCAAGGAAAACTGCATGCTAATAGGTTAATACTGATTTCCTGAAACATACAGCCTGGGTATTACATGCTGGAATTTACATTCTGACAAAGGCAATTGCTGAGCCTCAAGACTTTGCTTTTTCGGTGATGAAATAACACTAGAAAGTTCAAGCTGCATTATATATTTCATGTTTTAAGCTTATTAAACATTCAGAGTACAAACTGTGCACATATTTTTAAGCCACCTGAAATAGCAACAGCTTTGCTAGTTTGGGAAGCTAGTATGAGAAACATCACATTTCAACAGGTCAGGCTTGTCTGGAGTAATACCATCAACAGATACTGACCAGGGTGGAGGGATGCCACTTTCGGAGTAAATCTGCCTGGAATCCAGAAATGTTGCCCAATCAAACGCACACAGCAGCAGGAATGAAACACTTTTTAGCACAGCCTTTATAGACAAAGCAGTATTTGGAAGATATCTGAAGACTGAGTTGGACAAAGCACTTCAGAAGATAAAAAACCAAAAAGCACAAAAGAACTGCATTTCTTTCTGCAAGTCAGAGGAAGGGTTCCTATTGATGACAGAAGGAGCTGTGCCAGGCCTTCATCCTGAAAGCAAGTCCCTAAACCATGAAGAACAAAATGAAAAAGGAAAGAACCTGGAAGAGGAAGACCAATCCAGGTAAAGAATCCAGCCCACATTTCCCAACAGATGCCCTCCTGTTTTACTCTATCCAATTGATGTTGCGACTGTCAGCTGAGGGTGGCACTGCAGCATCACAGGAGACCGTCATCCCACCAGCCAGACCCACATACTACCTCTTACAGAGGCAGCTGTCTTTACAGAGGGTGGCTGGCAGAGAGGCACACAAAAGAAGTGCAGCCACGGCTGGAAGTCAGGAAGAGATGATGGGTCTTCCACCAGCCTCTGTGGGACCAAGATTTCTCCGTGTATCCATCTCAGTATCACCTGAGTTAAACAGTTAGAAACATTTTTACCGCACTACTAGTGTGGGCATGATCCCATGTCACAGCAAGCAGCCAGTGGTGCCCAGCTGTGCTGCCCTGACCCCAGGCACCCATTTAAATCACAGCTGTGCCTGTACCTGGTTGATCATATTTATTTACAAGGCACACACCATTTTCATTGTCTTTCACTGTTCGGAGAACTGGAAGCCATCCTGCAAGTCTTTTTAATAGACCTAATTGCACTGAAGTCACTGGGAATTCTGCCCAGATAGAGCCTGGAAAGACTGGGCCACAAAAAGAGACCTTAATTATTTGCCTTAGGAGGCAGAAACCGTCTCCTTCCAGTTCCAGACCCTCCATAGGAAAAGTTCTTCGGGATTGAATATGCTGAAAACTACTTGGGGTCCATCAAGTGATACAGTTGCCGCCTCTGCTTGGGGAAGCTGTTTTAAATAAGCTATGTAAAAATTTTAATCATCACAGAATAATTAAAGTTCCAAGTACTGTACCTATCCTGGATCCCTTTTAGTTTAAAGTCAATAATTCCGTCACTTGCCTATGAAAGAGCAATTAACAGAGCAAGGAAGGAAGTGGAGGGAATTTGGGGAATTTGAAATTGTTTTCACACATAATGGTATATTTTTTGGTCATATGTGATAATTATTTAATCAAATGGAATTTGCCTGGTGGTATTTCACATGACACCACTGCCAATCACCGCAAAGCAAACAAATCTTTCAGGTGGTGAAGGGAGAGTTTACTCATCTGTCGTCTGGAGAGCTGTGTGCTGTGACTGCCCAATGGCACATCTAATGTTGCTGAAGTGATCCGTGGGCAGCCAAGTGGAACAGACACCAATTCAGGGCAGCATTTATGTGTTTTGGGGAGTCTGGAGCACTTTCACAGAACTTGGACATGTGTAAGGCCGGGTATATGCTCAATCATTGTCCTGAATCAAGATGTTCTGCCAAATTCAGGCCACAGCTTTTAAGAAAAGGTACTTCTACCCTATAGGAAGAGAGAGCCTCATTTCCTTTCCACGTGAACACTCGATCCATGATAAATGTTTATAAAGTTCCCCTTCACCAAGTTTCCTAACTGCTGAAGAATAAATATTTAAAGAATCACAAATACTATAATCAAAACCATGTAAGATGCTATAGGAGTGTTCCTTATTGTATGAAAAAACAAAGGAGCTGAAGCTTGCAGAAAACTTCATTTTCCTGGTTTGAAAATTGATCCACTGTATGATATAGCATGTATTATCTTTGTGCAGTATTTTTAAAACAATACCTTAAATGCCATTGGCTTAATTCTTACCATATTACTATAACAAAACTATGGAAGACCAATGCAGAGGAAGTTTGGGGGTCGCATCTGCAGGGTACTGAGCTCTTTAGCTTTATTGGGTGAAGTCCTGGGGATTAGAGCCATGTTTAAGATTAAGGACATGCCTAAGTGCCTTGCTAGATGGGAGCCAGGGTGTTCAGCACCGTACAGGACTGAGCCCTTTGCTGGCACTCACGACAGAAAGTCTGAATATTAAACAAATTCCTTAGGTGGAGTAAAAGTTATTGTTAATGAAAAAGGCATGTTTCCTAATTGTAATATGCAAATAACACCTGTAACACTCACCCTCAGAGGCAGGGGGACCACCTGATAGGAGCTACTTACAGATTTTAGAAATATAATTATACATGCAGACCTGAACAAGAAGACTTTGCTAAATCAGGGGGTAGAAGTTCTGGTTCTATGGAACAAAATGGGAGCTTTGCCATTTTTGTCATGAGGCCAGGATTTTGCTCATCCTTCTTCTAACTCCGAATTTGATTTTAATATTAAATTAAATGGCAATTTCCTATGGCCAGCAACCAAATTAGCCCATAATATCAGCTTAATACAATCAAAATAAAAAAGGTGGAAGTCATGTTATTTCAATGCAACTGATTTGTTTCCTGAATTTTCATCAAACGGGACAGAAGGATCAAATTAGTCAGCCAAAAAGTTACAGTAACTCAGAGGTATTTTGAACACAACCACACACCTTTGCACAGGTAAAACTCTTTTCTCAATTCCAAGTCTTATTCCCTTCCCTGCAACTATTGTTTATGTTGAACACAATGGAAAAAGCTTTTCTACTTCCAAAGGCAGGAAAACCGATAGGAAGTGTAACCACGATGCCTCTGGACTCCTACAGATCAAAGGTAGTTCCCTGTTTTCCTCTCTAGACTATCATGCAATTGATCTGGGAAAAAAACCTGGGGCCTGATGATAGTAAAGGGTGAGGGGACTGTCCCAGAGACATTCCTGGGCTCTGATAATCACCTGGCTGCCCAAACACTCCCACGGCAGTCACGCAGCAGATGTGCAGCTGGCATCTGAGCAACCCGGCTGCAGAGCTGGGGCTTCGGCCCCCACGTGCTCGCCTGTACTGAAATTCTAGCCTGCTGCCAGACCGCCTGCAAGCCAGCGCAGAAGCAGAACATGATTAGAAGCAGTTTTCACCTTGCATGTTCTGTATGTTTGTAATTAGCTGTGAATTAGTGCGGAACATTCCTATACAAGTTCTCTTTTCACCGGCAAAAGCCATATCCATGTATTTGCGCCTGGGGAGAGAGAGAAACTCATTGTTGGTGTCAAGGTTTTCTTCTTTTGTTTCCCCTTCAGCCTTCAGGTATAAATGCTACATTAAGAAAACATCTATTGAAGAGTGAGGTCTGACTCTCTGTTTATGTTATCATTAATTTTCACAGTAGCTACCAAGAAAAAATAATGTAACAATATTTCTCTACTGTAAATAGCTACAGAGCCATTTCAAATCCAATGCAGGGGTTGAAGAACTAACAAACATGCAGGTTTTGCTGGTGAAACCATTAATGAAGGCACAGACCCTTAGCAGAATTATCTACCTTATTGCTCTCTGATGCATCAATATGCATTTTTCCTCTCTCAAGCTACATCAACGCAGTAAAATGCCTTGATAGTAGAAACTATCTCAACTTAAAAACAAGTGGGGTGACAGACAGAGGAGGAATTAGGCATGCACCCTTCTGCAAATGATCAACAACTTTTATGCACAAAACTACTGGGTTTTTTATTTACGTTCTCTACTAGTTTTCTGGTTTTGAAAAACCACCAGAGGGAGCCCATAACCTCTCATAAATATAAGTAAGAGCATGTTGGGGTTTTCATGAAAAAATGGAGTAATAATTAAGCTGTGTTTGGGTTCCAAAGAAATACACTAATTTCTGATTCATCAAGATCCACATAGATGCAAAAGTTCTGGACAGTGACACATAGAACTGTATTGGAAGACCGTTTTAAATTTGGTCCTGACAGTTATTGGTACAACTCATAATAGTTCTAGTATGCCAACAGATACACATTATAGGTGAGGATGGAATGGTGTAGGCAGCCAAATACCGTACAATACATAATCATTTAGGAACGTAGTTTTGAGCTCTGCTGCTGCATCTGTGTAACACTATTAGGTGCATGAAAACATGAGTGATGTTATTTACAAGCTGGCCTTAGGGGCTGCTTCACATGATTACCAGAGTTTATTCCCTTATACGTGCTGATGGCTAACGTAATCACTGGGGAAAAGCTGATTCTTTGGATGAAAGGGTGAGGACCACAGTGTCATGGAGCATTGAGGTGATCCTACAAGTATTTACACCTTAAACATTAGTGATTGCAGTGACTAGCATGGAGAAATACTTCAAAATCTTGACTGACATACCATATGCCTTGCTATCTATGTGTGCTATGCTATTTGGATATCAATCAGCTGGTCACTGATTGATCTAACTAAGCATTACTTTGACTAGAATATAAAATAAGTAAGGAACTGTGCAGATGGTCAAAATGGACTCACCAGACCCAATGATGAGGCACTTTTACCAGAGAAGACTAAAATTATCAAGTATAAGTCATGATTCCTTACTATAATTACCTGATATGAAGGTTCTTCCAGTTCATTATGATCTGACTAAAACAAAAGCAGATCCTAGGAAAAGCCCAAGAAGTTTGGCATGATGATACAGTACACAGCAAATCATTTGTTTGCCTTTGCCGGGTCAAGATCTTCAGGATGCAAGTCCTAGTTTTATTGATATGGGAAAAAATGAAAAGCTTAAAGTACAGAAAAGCCTAGATGGACAAAGGTAAGATACAATAGCAGGATCTGACACATGAAAACACTGTTTCTTTAAACAACCAAGAAAATTAATGAAGATTAGATGAGCTCCATTTGCTGTAGCCAAGAATTGAATGTCAACCTTTATTAACTCTCAGAAAAGGCTCTACAACACACTACTGTGTTTTCTGGGCATAGGAAGAAAAGACATCTTGCACACGTTTTTCCCCCAATGAATACTCACAGGTTTCAATTGCAACATTTTTCAAATCAGGCTTCAGCTAATAACTGGCTAAAGCTGTCTGCAGGAAGCTGTGTGTGTTTGTGATGCTTTGGTTCTGGAGGTGCACACAGAACATAATTACCTACAGCTTTTGCAGATGTAATTGTAGAGCATTATATTCAGCTTTTACAGCAAACACTTTCCATTTGTTTTAATTCCACTCCTGTGACCTCAGCGATGGAGGAAATCATTCTTTCCCAGTTCTAGCTCTGTAGTCCTCTGGGGAAGAAGATGCTTTAAACAATACCTGAAGTGCTTCATTAGTATGCAATTCTGTTTACACACACATTACAAATAGGCAAGTCATTGCCACAAAGCAAAAGCCAGTAAAACTTAGAGTGGTAATATTCCCGTAGTGCACATCTCAGCTACAGTGGTGAGTGAGTCCCGTAAAACTACTGATCTCAACAAAAAAGGATCTAATTCAATATTCAAAATGAGCACTATTATCTGATCTACCTTACTTGGTCCATAGGACAACTCATTAAAGATACTTAAATAATAAATAAATAAAAGGAACAAAAGGTAACATCATGTTATCTCTGGCCTCACTTCCTTTCTAGGAGACACTGTAGAGAATTGCAGCCAGTTTATTATTTGAGCACCCTGCACATGAGGGATCAAGTAGAGATCAGTTAATTAAAAAAAAAAAAAAAGAAGATATTATTAGAACATCATAATTAAGGGGGGAAATTGTTTGAAAGCCAGGAAATTCCTCGTTTAGTTTTCACAAAGCCCTGACCATTAGAGCTCTTCCTCATTAGGAGAGAAAACTTGTTCTACCAGAAGCTCCACAGATTACAAGGTACAGAAGAGGGTGCAGGAGAGGAGCTCATGCCTTAGTCAGGTAAAAAAGGGCATCCCATCGATGGAGAAGAGTCCGCCGTGACAGAGCAGCTCTGCAAAGGACCAGTGCAAAAGTCCGAAACGCAACTCTCATGTCATATCGCTCATGAAACCCCATAAAACCCAACCCATGTCTGCCCTTACTGCTTAAAAGTGACGAAAGGCAAAATGTAAAATGAGGGCAAAAATCTCTTGTTTTTCACCCAAATCGCAGTTGCCCTCCCCCCTGCTCAAACCACCCCAGGAAGGGCTGCAGCCACGGCTGGGGCGCTGGGGCAGGCGATGGTGTGCCCACGGAGCTGGGGAAGGCAGGGCGGCCGTGCCAGGGTGGCTGTGCCACGGATGCTGCACTCTCGGCACGGCAGCCAGCACCCCATGGCACCCACTGCGGCTCTGCTGGCCGGGGGGCAGCTGGAGTCCCCTCCAAACCACATGCACAGGGCAGCCAGGCACGCTGGTAAGCCTGGGAGCTGGCTGCGAGGGGACACGTTAAAAGTCCTACGCCCAAGGAGGCAAGCGTAGGACTGTAGCTGTTCCTGAAGCTCAGCTTCCCCAGCCTTGGGCTCCTTCCTCACCCCCATTCCCACGACTCGGCACAGTTGGGGATCGCTTCTGCTGCCTCAGCCGGCTGTTGCTCCCTGCCCGTCTCTCTTTGAGCCCATGAGTCACTTCCTCCCCTCAGATCCCACCTTTCAAAAC
The DNA here is from genome assembly GCF_963210335.1 of Falco punctatus. NCBI lineage: Eukaryota > Metazoa > Chordata > Aves > Falconiformes > Falconidae > Falco > Falco punctatus. The sequence goes on along the minus strand of NC_137582.1, from coordinate 92,141,122 downwards.
TTCCTTTTTCCTTTTCAGGGGTACGTCTGAAAGCCTACTCTGAAAGCGGGCATTGGGCTTGCTTATCGATGGACAAAAGTGCCTCTGGGAAGCAGCATGTTCTCGTGTCTGATGACGTCCAGCCAAGAGCATTTCTGCATCCCCATCACACCAGTGTGCACAGCTCTGCACTAACCTCCTCCCGTCCTCCGCTACATGCTGCAGCTGTGGGGTGGTGGTGGAGGGCTTCTCACCCTGTCCCCTGCCCTCAGGTGTGGGGCTGAGAGGGAAGAGGAGAGGAGGGAGAGCCCCAGCCCCAGCTCCATGTGCCAGCTGCCTCTCGTTCAGAGCGCTGCAGCCCTGGGGTTCAGCTGCAGCTGGAGGGAAGGCAAGCAAGTGAAATCAAAGAAGCTTTGACTTGAAAAATGGGGTTTCTTTATTTATCCTTTGCTTTTCGAGCTGTCAGGAATTCTGGTTTTGAAGTTTTTCCCTACCACCAGAAGAGTTAGAAATGTGTTGCTCGGAGAGCAGCAGTGGACCCTCCTGAAATCAGTGACAGTGACAGGAGCTGCTCCAGCAAGCCACCAGTGCCATACCCTGGGAAGCTCCAGGCTCTTAGTGTCTCTCCCTTGCATGAGATATATATATCCTATATATGAGATACATATATCCCTGCCCCTCACAGGCAACTAGCACCAGGAAAGACAGGGGCAGGAGAGATGGATGTCAGGGGAGAGAGAGGTGGAGGGGGGGAACCTGTCAGCATTTGAGCAGTGGTTCAGGCACAGCTTGTTCCCTGGGAGATTTCTGTGTTATCAGCAAGATAATCACATTAGCTAACAACTTATTTTGCAGGTATGGAGGCCAACTCTGCCTGTGCTCAGCAATTCAGAATGAAGTTATTAGTTAACTCTCCTATTTGTCACTGTATTTTCAAGATTATGCTGTTGGATCAGCATGCTTTGACTTCCCCAGCCTTCAAACTGCTTGGAAGGCTGTGTTTTCTGCTCTAGGACCTCTGAGACCTTATGGCCTGATGTTTTGCCTACGTGTAAATCTGTTACCACTCCTTTACCATGCAGCACTATTAGGGCAGGAAGCATAAAGCTGTTGGGGCCAGAATCTCAGCTAGTGTAAAATCACATCTGGAACAGGAGGCTATGCAGGTTCACGCTAGCTGAAAATTCAGCCTGTTGAAATTATAACAAGAATTTGCTTGTGGAAGAGATAATTTGTTTGATTGTTTTACAGCAGGAACTTGCAGTTTTTCATGCTAATTTCATGCTGTGCTAATTAAGCCACCGGGCAGACAACTGCAGTATTTAAATTAAGCATACAAATTGATGTGGTGTTGAAATATACTGCTTCATTATTATCTTCCATTCTCAAACATTATAATGCTTTTCATGGCCAAATACACCACACAACTGAGAGGTAACACGGAGAAAATAAACTGTGTGTGTAGATTCCCGTGTGTCACCATCCTGCAGTTACAGAGCTGCATCCCTTCTGGTCAGTGGGTTTCAGTCCTGGCCAGTTTGGCATGTATGTGTTGGATGCACAGATCTGATACCATGGCATTAGCCCTGCTGACACCATGCTTGCTTTCCTAGTGATCTAGGAATACAGATAAAAAAACAGTGGTTGAAGAACATCACTTATATCCTTTCCAAGGCATGCCAGTTGCTAACAATATGGAGGCAATGCAAATCTATTTTGCAGGTAGGAGAAGCAGGCTGTACCCCACAGTTCCTCATTTCTTAAAGCCCACCCAAACTGGCATGGCACTTAGGCACTTAGGGCTTGTTTTCCAACAGTACAAATGTAGACAACGGCTCTCAAGGGTATGACACTGAGTAGGCACTGAGAGTGTGTGCTCCTCTGTCACTACTAAGAGGAACACCCTGGCAATCAGCTGTGGTCCCTGTTCTGAGTTATCCACAGAGGAAAAATAACCCAGCAGACAAACTAGATGGAGGGGGTGTATTACTGACACAATAGTCCTACTAAAGCTTTGTATGCCATATCAGCTACAATCTGGTTTTGCCACAAGACAGAGCCCTACTGCCCACAGACCGCATTTCCATGGACCCTGATGCAGGACAAGCTGGTCATTTTTTTCCCCATCTGAGAATAAGAGAAAATCCCCAAACTGCTGAATTTCAGGAGATTACCTGATGGTAATAGTACATCCTGGCCTTGCTGAAAACTTAGCACCATTCACTTGGGCCGCTATATGTAATTTTCGAAGGCAGCAAATTAACCTGTCAGGCATTAGAAGACTGTATGGGCTTTGCTAGGCAGGAATAAAAAAAGTAGCAATAACCAGTGCTTGCTACTAACATTGGGTGGGCAGCACTAATATGGATAGGAGCAAATTGTTCCAGGGGAAGAAGTATCAATTTTACATAGAACGATTAATAAGTGACCATGAAGTCGAAACAGAAGCACGCCACAGACACTTCGAAAATGTTTTTATGTTCACAATGTTTTTATACAAAAGCTAAAACCCACAAACTACATCTTACTGCTAAATCTGAAGTAGCGTTTATTTTTCAGAGGGAATTTTTTTCCTACACTGTGTCCCTGTAAATTCCTTATCAAGAAGTAATAAAGAAAGGGATTTCTCTTTTCAAATCAAGAGAGCAGCTTTGGTAATGCCTGTATTCATTCAGCTTTTCATTCCAAACATCATCCATCATGCTGTACGTCCCTTACACCGGATTGCAGAAAACATACCACAAATTCTACTTGGAACAGCAATGCATCTTGAACAAAGCTGACTAAACTAAAAATTAAGTTTTCAACAACTGCGTGTTAAAAAGAAAATCAATGAAAGAAAAACAGCAAGCTCTACTGAACAAACATCCTGCAGTTAAAAAAATATGTTTTGATTGATGAAGGAAAAAGCCATGACATTTTAGGTGGCCTAAAAGAAATTTCAAGGATTGTGTTAAAAAGAAAGCTGGCATTGTATTAAAATATAGTTATCCCAAGGGATAACTGGAATATACTGGGAAACCGGGACATAGACTGGCTTTACCCTTTTCTCAAAGCAGTTCATTAAATCTTGCTTTCTTCATCTCATGTCCCCAAGTGGAGGAGTTTACCTTCAGGATCATCAGCTCTCTTGGTTGTGAAGCAGCTTTAATCCACTTCTTTGATCTCCTGCGATCAATTAATGCCATGCTAATCCTGGCCTGGCCAGGCACAACATGGAACACTAAATGTATTACATTACCTACAAGAAAAGTATTCAGGAATCTAGATCTGAATCCAAGACACTTTTATCTCTACAGAAAGATCAGGATGAAACAGTAGATTTACTGAGCTGCGATATCTACAAAAACAGCAAGGTAAGCCCTGAGGAGAAGCAATATCTTTCATCAGATCAACTGATACAGTTGGAAAAAGTGACAATCTTTCAGGCAGAGACCCAGCACAGCTATGGGCAACATCTGAAGTTTAGCTTACATTAGTCCTGCAGCAAAAAATAAGTGGTTTGGCATTGGACATTAACATAATTAACCCTTCTAAGGTAATTTTTTTTTATAGTCTTTATGGAAAACCTTTTCATGGTGTAATTAGAAATAAATTCCCAGGTTTTCATTTATGAAGTAAAACCCCAGATACTTCCATAGGATCTTGTATGCTAGAGCTAATAATCCAAATGCATTAGTCAAAATTAGCTGTAGTTTTAGTATTGGAAATCTCTCTCCAATCTCACAAATTCTTAAACTGAGTACATTCCAGAGAATTAACAGTTCTTTTCCAACAGCTTAATTGCTATCCTTACAGACAATATGAATCATACACTTTCATGAGAAATTCAATGAAATTACTATGCAAAATGCAACTTCCTGTTGAGAGAACTTGCCAAGTGAGTGTCATCACTCATAATATTTTGGATGCTACTCTGAACGGTACCCTTGCAAAGCAATACTACTTTGACAGAAGCAGCCAGCTGCTCTTCTTTCTCCTGTGTGCCTAGGCTTGTTTACCTACTTCCAGTCAGTTACGCAGGTAACAAGATGGCCCAGGTGTCCCCACAGGCATATCACTTTAATGTATGTCATCTTTGTGGAGCCAAAACTTCTCCAAGAACAAAATTCCCTGAATTCCCATTCCTCCTGTGCATTATTATCAGTGGGATTCTTGAATGTTTACTCAATCCCAGTTGGCTACAGCTGTGCAAGCCCACAGCAGGTTCCTCCTCCATGTATAGTAGCTGCCATTGCTGTACCACATCCCCTTTTATTTCTCTTTCAGATATAGAAACAGCAGCACAAGGGTAAAATCATGGAAACAAAAACTCTCAACAAAAGAAAAAGCTACCATGAAAAAACTGAGCAGCTCATTGCAAATTGTGTTTTGCTGTTGACAGGCAGCCTTGCCGGCACTAAGCAGATGAGGTGTACTCACACTGAAAAGAAACAGGCCCCTTCGGCACGGCCAGGGCCCCTGGGCTTCTGCTGGTGAGGCTGCTGGTACTCACGGCTTGGGCTCTGGAGGAAAACCATGGGGACCTTCTTGCCTTACCTCCCTCCCAGGCAAGCGCAGCTTCTGCCTCTCTGGGTGGTCTTTCCAGGGATCGAGGTCTTGTCCTTCCGCTCCTGGTGTGACCCAGGAGTGAACTGAGCTCATTAAATGTACTTGCCATGCCTCTGAAAAAAAGTAAAAGGGTGGAAATCAGTGGATTCGGGTTATGATACTACATTTCTATTAAAAAAAAAAGATGGTGTACTTGTTTGTAGAAATCAACAGCTTTCACCTATGTGATGCATCTTTCTTGAGAGACCAGAGCAATTGTCAGATCAAGCATTTCAAGACACGTCATTTCCAGAAGAGTGTAGTTAGACACACTCTTGATCGTGTGCTTCTGTTTATTCTGCGTAAGGGATCTAGGACACCTGTGTTAGTTTTAAAGCTACTACGTGTACAGCACTTGACTGCTATATTTTGGCAAGTCCCAGCTGTTATTTCACGTGTGAACTAAGAAAATACCCAAGGTAAACACAGACTTAGAAGAAGTACCAAAAACATTTACAATAAAGTGCAAGTATGGCCCAGTATGTTAACCTGCTAATATATACAGCGTGCTGGCCCTGATCTATTTTCCTTTAAAGAGCCAAAGGAAAAGAAATGTAACAAAGCCTGCATGAAACACCACGACCAGTTACCAGTTATTTCTCCTAAAGGAGCATTAGAATCATAGAATTGTTTGGGTTGAGAAAAGACCTTTAAGATCACCGAGTCCAAACGATAACCCAGCACTGCCAAGGCCACCACTAAACCATGCCCCTAAGTGTCGCATCTACATGTCTTTTAAATACCTCCAGGGATAGCAAGTCAACCGCTTCCCTGGGCAGCACCAGTACGAATTGCTCTTCTAGTATTTTTATTTACTTACAGTTGTTACCAACGAAGCTTACCCAAATGTGGGCAATACAGAAAAGAAACAATTTTTTCCATTCATTTTGTGCATCTGACAGCATTTTATCTAAAAACTAGTTTAAATCCAGATTACTTACATGCATGCACATGCTCACACTCCCCCTCTACTCACACAATGTTAAAAGGACATTGCTGATGATCATTTATTTTTCTCCACTCTTGCTGCATTTCATAATATCCCTTCTCTCTTGAAATACTGCCAGAGAAGATTGTCATTAATACACTTCAGTGGTGTCAAAAGAACCTAAGGAAATGAGGACTGAGGTGAACCTGAGGTCCACTGTACGCCACCAGTACTCTGTTTATACAATACTGCTTTGTACAGGAGGTAAAGATCTGCACTCTCGATGTCCTGCCTTCAAAAACCAATATTCTGTCCACTTTCTGTCTCCTCTAATTAAAGCCAATTACTTTGACCTGCTTGGTTTCTCCTCCAGAAGTGATGTTGTATTATAGCCTACTCTTGCCCACAATCAGGTTTGAGTTATGCCTCAGAAACTCTTAGATTTCACCAGAAATGAGTTTTACTAGAAAAACAGGATTTCTTTATCTCCGTGATTTCCTGTATATGGGTAACATGCTTTCAAGCACGATCAACAGCTCTGTAAATCCCATCCTTAGAGGTAAGCTTTCCAGCTGCTGCCTGACATACCCTGACATAGCCACCCCATAGTCTGTGAGCCATATCTCCTGCTGGACAAAAAAAAAAAAAAAAAACCCAACAAAAACAAAACCCAAACTTCATTCAAATTCAAGAGGGCAAATCAGCTCTTTCCAGGCAGCAACCTGGGCACATAGTGTTTCACGAGGTGTCTCAGGGAGGAACCTAGCAAGTATGAGAAGCTGTAGGAGGAAAGAGTCATTTCCTGCCTAGTGATGAGACCAAAACTTTGTAATGGGATGGCAGGACTGTGTGACCAGGGTCAGCTCAAGCTCCGAAGGAACATTTCCCAATGTTTTAGTCCTCGCTTCCCAAATTCAGCCCTGATGTAAATGAGACCTGTTCTGTTGAAGCTGTGCAATGGGTGAGTTCACTTGTTGTGTAAGAACCACATGCTATTTTGTGATTAACTGATTTCTTGCTCAAAAGCTTTCAGTACTTAAAGACAAATACTGTGTTTGTCCCATGTTTGACATGGCAATGTTATGCTGAGGTATCATGTCCCTCTAATTATAGATGCTTCAAACTCAGTAATACTTTGCTTACATCAGTCACTGATCATTCACTGCTCCCATTCATCATAATCCTGGATTCCTGTAGTTCACTCAGCAGTAATTCTAGCTGGCTTTCATCATTCCCATGGAAAACATATACCAACAATTAAGTCTCTCAACAGAAGGAACCTCATTTGGAGGTTTATAGAAGCACTGGGAAAAAAAAAATATATAATACGGGAGCAATAGCAATGAATTAGTATCTACATCTCTAATAACAATATAGCTCATTTTTTCAATGGTGAAATGCTAATTTGATGGATTCAGGCATTTTACCTTTCCGATGCCAGACAGCACAAGGCATTTTAGAGTGATAGGTCTAAAGATTCGTGAAAACTTCCTGGATAACTTGAAAAGAAGAAGGTGGGGGGAAGACAAGGAAAGGGCACATGCAGTTGTCTACAAAAGTTCAGAGAAAGCCACTAATGCAGTGCAATCTAGAAAACATTCCTTTGCTATAGTGATATAACTGTGAGATAATTAAATGTCATCTTTAGTAACAGTAAAGTATATCCCATTACTTTAAGGCAAGGAAAGTAGGTGCCCAAGGCAGAGAAAATTTTGCCTCCCTCATTTCTTGCCCCCATAGTTTGTGCATACTGAACGCTGGCCAGACCCCTCCACTGTCCATCCAGTTCCACCAACTCTGATGACTTCTTTGAAGTCCTGCAGGAAATCTGGGTGATGCTGGAAATGAAGCAAGCTCTTCTGTCTTCTTGCCCCATGCTGTAACCATGAGACCAACATCCTACATAAGAGCCTTAAGATAATCACAGTATCAGGTGAAAGGCACTTCTATAGCTTTCCACATATTTTAGCCAAAATAGTTTTGCAGTTCTAGAGGATAAGCAGTGAGCATAATGGTTTGAGCGCTGATGGTTCTGTCAAAGAAATATTTACATCAGGTTGATACTGGCCTAATACAGTCTTTACTAGCTCCCATTGTGATGATTTATATGTCCTTCCAGGTCTTGAAAGAAAGAAATGAGGCTTAGCTATAGCTTTCCATAACAGTGTTTCTATAAAGAAAGAGCATAACTGGTGGATAGGTGTCCCTGTGTAGGTAATGTCAGTAATGAAGGATTGAAAGTGGTGCTCATTTTGTGTATGCATATACATTACATGGTACGAGGAATAAGAGAAGAGATGAGAACCTGCAGAAACAGACTTCTTTGGGTTAAAGACTTGAAAAACCACTCTGCAATAGGGAGCATGCACAATAAAATAGCAAAATAAGATTTGATGAAGCTAGTGCCCAAGCCACCGTCGTACAGGTTGCTGAACAATACTAATCCCTCGTGATGTAGAATGTTTGTAACTTGGAAATTGTTATAACTCACCAGTATTGCAAAAGACACTACAGCATAAGAAGATCGTACTTAGAATCACCAAATGATCTAGTTGGGAAGGGACCTTTGAAGGCAGGGCTAATGTTAGGTTAGATTCAGTGCTCATGCCTGAAGCTCCTAAACCAAGCAAGACAGGGGTTTTTTCAATTCTATCTTTAGATTGTCTGTCAGTGCTTCAGCTGCAGCATAAACCTAGCCTGACCCAGAGACATCTCATTTATTCTTGTAGGCTTGGTTTATACCTGCTGCATCCAGAGACGGTTTCAGAGATGAGTTTCTCTACTGATCTGATTTCAATGCCTTCAGAAAATTAGTTTTCTTCTGGCTCTCATGTAGACCTGTTCCTCAAACAAACATCCTAAACCTCCACCGATTTCCTATTACTTCCATCACAGACCAAAAGCACTGAATTGCTTTTGCTTTCCCAGCAAATGCTATGGTGCTGGAGAGAGCAACCCCTATTCTAAAGATCTTATGTGTGGACTTTTAGCAGGATGTTCTCCCAGAACTAGCTTTGGTAGCAGGAAGAGTTGTTTCCTTCCACATTTTCTGATGTTGTGTCTGGTTTGTATTTATTCTGTGTACTGCATTTCATTTCAGATGCAAACTCACCTCTGTCCCAGTGCCTACAAAACACCTGAAAATGGATAAACAGTTTGCCCTTCTCTGGACTCCCAGCCTTCCTTCTGTTGGTAAGGATTGCACATCATTTGCTCCTTCTAACTTTACAATGTTACTGCGTTTAATACCTCGTGCATGCCTTGGTCCTCCTAGCTCACAGACATAATGGCTGAGTGCTAAGAAGAGAAATTGACTCTAATGTGTCGCTTTGCGTGACATGATGAAAAAGATTCTTCCAAGAACAAGTTGGTACTAAGAGAAAGCTGTTTTGGAGCTACAAAGCCTTATAAGGACCTTTTCAAGGAGTCAGACCATGCAGCGCTATCAGTGCTATGAGAGATTAGTGCTATGAATTAGGAAAAGAAAGTGACTGCAGCGTCTTAAAAGAAACAATCTGTCTTTATTGCCTTTTAAACCAATTAGGGATTAGACCACCAGCATTTCTACATCCTGCTTTTGCTCATGGTACTCATGGATTATAAAAATGTTGACATTTCACTTCAACTTGATAAGGAAATTAAAAGAAGAAATGGACATGTTATTTTTTTAGATGCATTATGTTTTATAAGCAGTGTTGTAGCTAGGATGGTCTAGGGGTATAACTAAGGCTAGGTGTGTATTTATTAGACTAAAATAGTTGAAAAAATAGACAAGATTTCAAGTATGCAATCACTCTTCAGGTAAAAAGAATAAAGAGTCCTTTATTGCATCAAGCTAAACTGTGGAAAGAGCTGAACTGGAAGGTTACAGTCATTGACCTCTTTGTACAGGCTTACTGGGAGAATGAGGCACAAAACCTGTCTGTCATCTGCACCGTCAAGAGGAGTCCTCATTTACCATTCCTGATTCCAAAGAAGCTTGGGGATTGCTGTCCCCAGAGACTTGAAGGGAACAGGATTTTTTTTTTTTCTCTCTTTTCTGAGTTTCATGTGTGACAGGCTGCTTTTAACAGGTTTCTTATGCCAGCAGTGGGAAGTTACAAGGCAGACAGACGTCTCGCTGGTCAATACACATTTATGGCACGTTGTATGTCTAATGTATCTGTTGGCAAGGGATGGCAAACCATGCCCTTCCACTGCAGCCCCACCACGTACCTCTTTGACTGGTAGATAGCCCTGCTTATGTCAATGGGACCAAACACAAAGTGTAACATTTAGGTTGGAGCTAAATCTTTGAAGGAGACCTGAAAGAACAAAATCACTGTCTTTAGAAAGCCTGCAGATGGCATTGCGCAAACAAGCGTGTTTGAATCCTTCATGAAAAGAAAACCGTATCTGAACAAAACTATCCAAGCAAAAAAATGCTCTTAACAGTTGGCGCCTTCTGCTTTCTAGTATATTTTTCCTTGGATTCAGCTGCACTTAGTAACTTTATATAAAACAAAGCTTTGGGTCCTGAAGCCTAACTTCGTATCCTTGCTCTGTGAAAGTAAATAAATAAATAAGAACACTAATGAAATGTTGTTAGAATTTAGATGAGAGGGCAGAGATTTAATAAATGTTACTAAGTTATAGTCTTTTAAAAATAAATCTACACCCATTTGGAGACTATTCTGTTCCCATTCTAATGTAATTAACAGAGATGTGTTCACAAGTATTTGAGAAGGAATTCTTGCACACTAATCCAGCCAGGCAACAGAAACAGTGCTCTCAACTGGCTAGCAACGAGTGAAAAAGAAACAAGTAATATCAAATGTTGTGCATTAGAAATCAATGCACAAAGTTCTGCAAAATGAAATTCCAACTGTGATCCGCCTGGAAATATGAGGACAAAAAAGAGCTAAAACTACAGATAAATTAATAATACAGTGCTAATTTTCTGGAATGCCTAACTTAAGAAAAGATGGCATTTTACATATGATGAAAACATTGGTTATGTTATGGCACTAACCTTTAACATTTTTCACTATTTGTCTCTTGTAGGCAGACAATCCAGCTTCAGGATGGGAGGTGAGAACAGACACTTCCCTCTGGTCCTGGGACCCACCCTACAAGGAGCAAACAGCTACATCGATATAAAAATATATGCTTGTGGTTTTCCATAGGATGGATATAGAAGACTGAACAGTCCTTGGGAAGGGTTCCTTTAGGAACTCTGACAGGCTATTTGTCAGATTTGTTTCACATACTGGCAAATGTCTTCATTCTCCTCTGACTTATTGGATAGCTGCTGAGCAACGATTCGGTTGGTCAAAAAGTTCTGGAGAATTTTTTGACACACCATATAATCTTCACAAAGAAATAGATATCTAAGTTTTCTCTAGAGTGGTGAAGAAGGCTCAGAAACAACAAACAATCTTCTCAAGGATTACACTTAGGGAATGAAGTTTTGGGTTTTTTGGGGTTTTTTTAACATTTTCAGGTAGATAATATTATCAAGATTTTTCTGTCTATCTTTCTCTAAGATACACATGCACACAGCTATAGTATAGTATGTGTATGTGTGCATCCATAAATATATGAATATAATTAGAACTTATACAAATATAAATGCAATTATAATAAAATGAATCTATTATAATGATATGCACTTATAATGTATTATTATTATTATTATTATTAACAATTCATATAAAGATAATTTACATGGGATATTTCCCTATGCATCTAAAAATCTGTCACACAATTATGGAATTGTATAAGTTATACCTACATATGTTTTTGCATATGCCATTGAAATTAGAGCAGTATTTCTAGTGAGGCATCCTAAAGAAATGAAGCTTCTGGGATGAGCTGTCTGTCTGGTCAGACCTCCTTCTTCCCTCTATCCCAGTAACTCCCAGGCCAGTCTCGTTGCAATATTTCACAGGCAATGGTGTTTCTATTAATTAAATGTGTAGGACAGAAATGTAAGGCAGCAATGTGATGCGGTCTGCAGCTTATCGGTCGGCAAACCACTGCTGAGCATCCAGCCAGCTCGGCTGTACTTCAGACCTGCCACTTCACGCTTCTTTCTTGCCCCACTGGAGGCACCAGATGGGTCTCTAGGAACTTGGTAGTTCAGTTCACTGCTGAATAAGCCATGAAGCTTTGCCCTTTCTCAAAAGTTATTTTTATCATTAAGATGATTCAAACCTTGGTGCTTGTCAAAACCTCCCTGGTAAGCCCTCTGTGTAACAAATTCCAGTTTTAAATTGCACTATCAGCCCAGAAAAAACATTGTGCAAATATCTGTCCTGATGGACACCAACCTGCAGAGAAAGGGATGACGTATTTCCAAGCCACTTATGTTCCCATATCCTGTTTAGAGCTGCAGAAACACAGTGTACAGTGTTAAATTTTATCCAGGATTTGATTTTCCTCTTAAGAGAGACAAAAAATGGACAAAGAGATGATGTCAGACCTGTTGCTATTGGTGGCACCTTGAGACCAATTTTGCTATTTCTGTAGCTGACACCCTCTCCAGAAGCCAGCAGGAGACTCACACTGAGCCTGGCAGGGCCTCTGGCATCCTCTGCGAAAACATGTCATATGCCCCCTCCACTTCTCTGCTGAGGGCCCTGTGGGCTCGGATGAAACCACACAACCCTGAAAGGGACATGGAGCAACACGGTGTGTGATGGGGACAAGCTCTGCTCCTCACTGACTGCTACCCTTTCTATGGCACCCTCTTCCCCGGCTCATTTATGTTTGCTTTACGTGGGGTGCTATAACACCAGTGTGCGTACATCGCTATGGGATAAACCGTGCTGAACATAAAGACCAGATGTAGACTCCACACACCCACATGCCTGAAATGCCTGTGGGCCTTTGCACTGCCTGCAACGCAAGCTTTGCCTTTGCCACAAGTTGCAAGAAACCCTTGCAGTGAAAATACGACAAGCCAGGTCGTAGTGGTGTTCCGGGGGGAAAGGAGAATCTGAAAACACAAGTATCTTTTGCAGGCTAAGAATGATTCCATTGTTCTATAAAATTATCTTAGTATGAGTGCTGATTTGTCTTAGTGTGAGCTGTTTGTATGTATGTGGACACGATACTGTGGCGTAGTATTTACCGAAACCAAGCACATTTTTATCATATGCTTAGCTGCTGATAAATGTATCTTCTGTGCTATATATAGCTTCTGTGATATATCTTCTAGATGCCATGGAGTCATTGACAGGTTTATGCTGGTGGGCCAAAAAAAGGCTAACCATGTGCTCTTCTAATTGCCTCCTTCCCAAAACCTTCCTGAGTGTGGAGAAATCACAAGATTGCAGGAGAAAGGTAAGTTTGCATCCAGTGAGGCAAGGGACATATATCCAGCCCCAGGGCAAAAGTGTGCACATTCATCCTATATCACATGAGGCTGGGAGGGAACGGTGCCAGACTCTTGAGTCATTCTGCAGCACAACAGGCAGATTACTCTATTACAAAAAATGTAAACCATGATAAATGGGAGCAGATTTTAGCTAGGATAGTCTATGTAGCCTTCAATGCATGAATTAATTCTTTGATGGAAGACTGAGCTATTTTCATTGTTGAACGGTACATTTCTGTTCATATGAATGGTTTTATAAAAATTGATGATATAAATAAAAATGTATAACTTAACTAGAATGTCTTTATTCTCCAATTCAGAGTGCCTAACTGAAACATTTCATTTTGACAGATCAAAATATTGCATTCTGCTTAAAAAACACTGCAACGTTCAGGTCCAGCTGCAAAAAAAGTAGCTCAGGTCCAAGATGTTGAAAATATCTGAGTTTTATTCTATTTACTTATTCGTTAAAAAGACATCAAGCCAAAGAAAAATCAAATACTCTAAGTCAGAAAATCCCCAAAACCTAGCCAAAAGAAATGTATCTGTCCACTTTTTAGTGAATTAGTGCATTGTCCAAAGAGCATGTGCTTTGTACATACATAGGTCTTTCTTGTGGTGGTTCCAGCTGTGCAGCATAGGACCACCTGGAATAACAATGGAGCCACTAGAATTACTTCTTATGCATATACAGCAGCCAGGATTGGGTCCTATCTACACACAAGGAAACTTTTGCTTTTGAAGATGGTCCCAGCCAGCAACACCTTTATGAATAGCACAAGTTGCAATTTAAATACTTGAGTTGTGTCTCACGTCTGTTTGGCGCAAGCATACTGTAATTGACTGGTTCTCTTGATTAAATCTACTGCGTGACAGGGAAACCCTATAAACGAAAGTCTGTCTTTAACGTTCCAGCTAGATGGTAGAATTTTATACGTATTCCTTACTCTAGCCTCCAGTAGAAATCACATTCTTTGAGTTATGGATAGGTCCCAAGGCTGAGGGGAGCCAAATTTCTGTCTTCCATTACCCAATAGGAAATGGGAAAAAATAAATGCACGCTGAGTGGTGCAGTTAGCCAACACCACATCTGAACCCTTTCCCAGTAATTCAACAGAACGGTTTAGGGGAGGGAATGGATATGGAAAACACTATGATACAAAGTGTTTTGCAAGTGTTTTACAAGAGCATTGTCTACTAAATGAAGAAGAGAAGCTTGATTGGTAGCTGACAGCGATATTAAGTGTATCTATTGAAACACCTATATACTTCTAAAAGATTCCCAACTTCTCTCCCTCCCTGCTCCCTTTTTTTTTTCTTACACTCCTTATAGTGACAAAGCCACCTTTTTATAAAAAAAAAAAAAAAAAAAAAGCCCTTAAAATGTCAGTTTCATGCCTTCCAGAGTCAGGGTTTTTTTCTTACTTTTTAATATGATTAATAACTCTAACAGGTATTCTCAAAGCCAAACAGCTGGGTTATTGCTCAAGAAACAGCTGTTTCATTGCTAAATATATCCTTATTTCACCAGCCATCAGCTTGCTGAAGCTTTGCTGGTTACTTGCCTTTAAACATTTGCTGATAGTGAGAAAGTCCTGGTACTTAATCATAGCTGGTGCTACAAAAGCTGGAGCTACTTTGAAAAAATAATACACAGAGAAAAACATTGGCAGAAGGCTTTTTTCTTTGAGGGTGGGGAGATATTTTATTTTTTTTTTGTTTCAATGCCACACATTAGGTTGCAACCAGATGTTCACATTATAGATCCTGCCTGGATTAAAAAAAAAAAAACAACCATGCAACAAAAAAAACCCTTTTTATTCAAAAATGTCAATATCGTTTAACAGCAAATGTAATATAATTACAGTATTCAATAAACATTTAACAAGACACAGACATTTTCTGCAGGAAAATATTACCAGAGTGAGCCTTTTAGCAGTTTAGCAGTTAAATTAGTAATTTCTTTTATAACATCTGGTGAGCAGTCTCTAATTTCTAAAGTTTTGGAACAAAAAGACACCAGGCAGATTTTGAGTTATGAATACTTTGCCAGTTGTTTACCTTTATGCCAATCTAATTCTCCACTGCATAGATGCAATCGAATACATTACAAATGTGTTTTCCATAAAAGTCCCTAAAATGTGGGAGGGGGAAGGTAGGGAACGAGTTCAAGCAACTCTGGCTCTTCACAGACATTGCCATGCCTATCAGCATCCCCGTCACCTCTCTTGACACCTGATGGAGGCTCAGGACCCCACTCTGAACTCCTGAAATTCTGTGCAGTGACACAAACCAAAGGAGTTGACCTCAGCAGGAATCTTTCCATAAAATGTGTGGACTTGGGATCAAGTCCAACAAGAAGCCCGCATGGCAAGAGGAGTCTCTCTGGAAGTAGGAGGGCATCGAGGGACCATCTGGCTGGAAAAGGACAGTCGCAGCCACTTGTTAACATGCTTCTGGCCAGCATGGGGACATGACCCTTGGGGTGGGGAGGGTCCTTCCACAAGGAGAGGTTGCCAAAACACTAACCCTTTCCTGTGCTGAGAGCTTTCCCTGGGTACGGTTGCTCCCTAATGCCCCAATACTTCTTGCTCCATATTTTTTCCTAACTTGGCTGAAGATGTCATCTCAGGCCTGTTTGTAGTGACTATCCTTTGCTTCACAGCTCAACTGCTTGCCTGCATTGCAGGCAGGGTTGCCAGTGGTTGTGATAGCAGCCTCTGCAGGAGTTAGGTCAGCCCAGCACATCTGCTATACCTACCCCTACCTGCCGTAGGGGTTAGATCCCTCCTGCTTTACAGCCAAATGTAACCCTCTGCGTGTTGGGTGAAGACAGCCAGCGGGTAGCTGATGTACAGCCAGTGCTCCAAAAACCGTGTGTTGGCAATGGTGTGATAAATCTTTCTATAGCTTGTTGATTTCCAAAACATAGTTGATCTATTGCCCCTTATCATGATAATACTAATTTTGACAAAAATTACTGTTCCTCATCATGTCATCCATCAGTATAAAAAAGATAAAAAATTTTTGTATCTTTTAGATGAAAGGTTTAATTATTAGCCTATTTCTAAATTCCATAATGTTTGTTCTTTAATCCCAAAAATTAAACATGAAAGATTTTTTTTAACATTTTCCTAACAGTATACATTTCATACATGCTCATAAAACTTCTGCAAACATTTTCTGAACTGTGCAAAAAAATGGGCTTTCAAAATATCCCTCCTGGGTTTTAAAGTGTCAATGTTGAAATCCCTTTTCAATACCCAGTAAGGAATACTTGTTTAAAAATCATCATGGGCTCACTGCACAGAAGATCTTTTCTTGCGGGTGCTTTTATTGTATGCTACAGCAAAGCGTGGCCAGGTCTCATCTGCTGTGTGTTCTCCATTCAGTGGAATTAGCTGTCAGTGGTGTGGCCAGAATGTTATCTGATGTAAAGCACAATAAATTTTCAACCCATCAGATCCTTCCCTTTCTCTGACTGGTTTATTTCTTTTCCCAAAAAAAGTTCAGAGGAGACACAAATAAAGCACACAGATATTTGTGATGGTTTTGTGCCTTGCTAGACCAGCTTCCAGTTCCCCTGCAGCTCACACAAACATAAACAGCCCTAAAAGAGGAAAGAGAGAGAAAAGAAGAAACAGAAGCTTAAGCTAAGCTTTGTTTTGCTCTCGATACCTCACTTCCACATGTGGGAAGTGAGCAAGCTGGGTAATTTCTTCTATAGCCTGCAACTTCAGTACCAGTTACGTAGCAGAACTAAATAACGTTGGCAAATGCCAAGCGGCATCAGGAATTAGAGGCAGTGTGAACCCTTTTCTCTCCAGGGAACTCGAGCACTTTGCATCAGTAGTGGAAGGGCACCGAGAATCCAAAACCTGCTAAGGGACAGTGGGACTGAAGGGCATTTCATGCCTTGCAACGGTGAAGGATTAGTTGTTTGCTAGTGATAAAAGCGCAGTGTCTGTCCGAATTCTGTGCTGCCTCCGCTGCAGAGGTTTCTTGCTCTGATGGCTGTGGGCAGCCCTTCCGCACACTGCAGCTAGCAGGGCTCAGCCTTCTCTTGCCTGTAGGAGCGTACCTCATTGCTACCTGCTAGACCAAGAAAAAGGAGTATACACAGAAGGAGACAGAGTGTAGGATAAGTAATTCAGTAAGATGGGACACATTTTAATGGAGGAGGTGGTTCAAAGGGTGGGTTTCTTTGGGGCGGAGGGGGGAACTGCATGGTGGGGTTGCCTTTTTGGGGTTGTGTTGTGGGGGTTTTTTATTATTTGACATTTCTCTGCTGTTTCTTAAAGCAGAGCATATCTGGGATGTGACGCTCTGTGGTAAGTGCTCCATCCCCCTGCAATATAAACAGAGCTTTTTGCTGCACATTCTAAAGCTGTAACATTAAGGAGAATAATGGACGATGCCTTTTGATATCTTTGTGTAAACGAAGAATTTTATTACAGTGAATTACCATGTTAATTTATGAAAAGTAAACAAAACCAAGTGCAAAACTGATTCATTGTATAACCTAACTTTCCTGGTGCCTAATGAGGTGACAGTGATGGAATCAAAACAAATATCTTTATGTTTCGTAAATGTAGGGAAAGATAGTTCTGTGTTTAATCACTGCCTGAGTCACCGACAATGCTGGCACACCAACACCACAGGTTTTTAAGTAAATAAAAGTCACTTTGTCTAGTGGCTGAGGATACAAGCAAACTTCACTGTGGACCACCATGGGTTGTAGGATAACAAGGATGCAGGGAAACAGGAGATAAGGCTCAGAAGCATTTGCACCAGTCTACACTTAAGTAATATACCTTCCCCTGTCATTATTTCCCCATTCATCTATAAACTATTGCAGAAACAAAGCCGCACAAAACACTTCATACTGAATGTCTCCCTTGGGCCAAAAATTTCCTTTGGCTTCCATGTGTTTTTTTTCTGGAAGATGACATTGAAACCTGGGCCCATGGATGATAAAGTGCTATCAGTACCCCTAACACATTATCCCTCTCGAGTTGGCAAGTTTCTTCCCATGATGGTATGAACTAGGTGCAGATAAGTCCTCCAGAAAACTATGTGATCACAGGAAAACTTCTAACCTGGAGTGAATCTAGAACATTGTCCAGACCTCTCTGGGACAACTTGGATGTATCTGTTGCTCTTTACATGTATTTTCTCAGACACTCGAGACTTACACATATTTGCTGTTTACGCAGAGTTGGGGTTTAAGTGTCTGCAGTAGTGTAATTGGCAGGTTCTTGCGTGCCAATGTATCCCCTCCTGAGGGTGCCAGAGGAGGGGACCCTACCACAGCTGCATGCTGGAGAGTGGTTCTGTGCAAGGTAGGAGCTGGTAGACTCGGCTCTCCACAACCAGCTCCAGTCCAAGCCACGCTGATGAACAGTCAGCAATGCGATAGGAAAAGCAATACCGTACCAACTGGTAAACTACAGCTGGCTAAATTTATTATGGGTCTAAGAGGTGAGTCACAAAACTGGTTTAGTTTTTATGTCTGTGGATTGGACCTTTACATTCTTAAAAACCATCTAGAGAACAGCCATTTTTGTTCTCTACCTCTTAAGAGAATTTGCTGGGAAAAAGGACAGAAGGCACAGCCTGCCTTAGAAACAATTTCTGTTTTCCTCTCTGAGTTCACAATAGAAACATTTGCAGTTAAAGTGTTCTTTATGGAAACATAAGAGAAACGTGGGGATCCCTGTCAGAGTTGGGTATGGCAATTCCAATAGTCCTCTACTCAGCCAAAGATAAATAACGAACCAAAACCTGTTAGCGGGCAGCTGGCAGCAATGATGAAAATGAAGCTGGGGAAGAGTGCACTTGTCACTGTCCATGTGTTTCTTAAGCTGATTAGGAGTCCAGGGTGTTGGCCAGACGCTAACAGTCAAGCCCTTGGACTCAGCCCCTTCTGGTGCTGCCAAGACATAATCACTCTAACATCCTGGACAGCCTAACCCTGCCTCCTTTTTAATAAGCTCCCATTTAGGAAACCCTTTATAGATAAAATAAAGGAAAATTATTGTGCTCACTTTATACTCTTGAAGAAGAAAAAAGCAAAGTAAATTAAGTCCAATTTGCATGGACTTTTGAACACACACAGATTTGGATATAAGCTATGGAGCAGACATAGAATGTTGTAGCCTTTATAGTCAATATTTTATTAAATTTTTCCTTGTAAATTTTGCTGTGTCTTTATTGCGTTCATTCAATAATAGGAGAGCTTTCCTGTAGCTAATTCTATGCCTTGAAATTTCCCTTCTTGTTAACCTGTGACTGCAGTCTAACGGATAGAGTGTCTGCCATACAATACAATAAGGGTAGATTCAGGTACCAAGGTGACTGTATTTTTTATTAAAATACCTTTTTATATGCTCAGTTTCAAACTGATGACTGCATTTGCAGCACCTAATTGCCACCACTATCAGCAAATACTTCGCATTTAATGAAAATATCAAACCAAGTTCCTTATTTCAGTTGAAGCAGCAGGTTGTATTACGCAGCGTAAAATCTCGTTTTATGAAATTTCATAGAAATACAGATATAACTTTGCACTCTCCATTCTTGTTTGAACTTTATACTCTTCATATTGCAGGGCTTTATTAATTTTTTTCATTGTAAGTCTCAAAATATTTCTGTTGCATCAGGGAACTAGGCAGTCCCATTGTGGCTAATGTAACACCTGTAAATTGTCATGGCTACTAACCAAACACTTTCTAGCTTCATAAGGTAAGTATCTACTTCATGTTTTAAAACAGTGGTGAATTTAATTCCAGTGGTTGTATCTTTTATTAAAAATTCTATTAACTTTATTCATCAGCACCATCAGGGATCACTACAAGCACACAGCTTCTCACACTTTTTAAGGCCAGGAGGGAATCACCTCAGTCAGCCAAGGCTGACCTTCCTCATGCTGTGCCGCATAGATCCTTACCTAATAGTGTCTGAATTGGAATGGTTTTTTTTAAGATCCAAACCACTTTTGCTGCTTATAAAAGCAAACAAGAAATAACAGTTGCATCATCCAAAGACTTGGTTAAAACAAGGAGCAGAGAGAACTGTGTCATCTTTTGTTCTGTCCTTCACTTCCCTCAGAGTACAGCTTCATCAGATATGATTTTTCGTCAAACCTAACAAGGACCTGAAGGTCATCTTACTTACATGCAGCTACATCCTCTACTACTCAATGATACTGCTAATGCAGCTTTAAACTTGCTTAAGGTAAAGAGCCTTGTCTGCACCGGGTATGAAATGGCATGGTGTTTACAGCCTACAGCCTAATGAAAGGCATGACTCCCGAATTTTAGCTTACTTTATAAAGCAAAATCAATTCATAGCAATACAAATCAAAGATCACAAGTCTTTAAACTCAAAGGACAGGCATATGCCATAAACCTGAGAATTTTTAGTGCCAAAGATAGCCTTTATATCTGTGCAAAGTGAGTGTGATGTCCCATAAGTGAGGCCTGACACAAGAGCCTACCCACCTTACAGGGACCAAATTGGAACCCACCAGCTGGGAGACCCAGCAGAGGTGAACCCAAAGGGTCTCGTCTTCATCCTTATTCAGTACAAATTATACCACAAGACGAAAATGAAGCTCCATAACTTGCAGGAGCCGAGAGTCTACCTCCGTCTCTTAAGCATACAATAAAAAAAATAAATAAAGGTACAGCTGCCAATAAACAAGGTTTCCTAATTTAGTCATTTAAGCAGTTTGAGGCCAAATTCTGGATTATATCTAGATAACACTGCTGACTGAGTTCATTACTGCAGAGACATGTGGTGCAAAGGGAACCAGTGAGAAGGCATAAAAATGACTGGAAGGGCGGAAGAACTGCATCAGAAAACCCCAGCCTCTGCTTGGTGTTTTGACTGCTTTTGTTTGGATAGTTTTACACCTCTGTGGGTACATCTACACAGTCCTGCTTCTCTGCCTCTTGAACATTGGTAGCCTCACATCAGAGTCAACTACATCGCTGTAACTGGCAGTGGTAGTTGCAAAGGTGTATGCAAAGCATCCTAGAGCACCTTGGTCAGGGAATGGGAGCGCACACAAGCGGGTAACACTCCATACAGACACATATGCCAAACGGTTTAAGCTTTCCAGTGGCATCAGCAAGGGGGTGGAAACCTAACTCGGGCCTTACACGGGCTGAGAAAGTGTGGCTCTGGATCAGAGTCTGCAGCTTGAGCCCATCACTGCTTTGCTATAATGGCTTCTCTGTCAGCCAGGCAACTGTGGCAGCATGGAAACAGCGCAGAAATCAGGTAAGTGTGGTATTATGATTCTAACACCATTAGAAGTTTCATATGAAAAATGCAGAGATTCCACAAATGGCCCACTAGGAGAAGGTTGTAACATAGCCAGATATGTTCACTTCATCCTCCTGATTTACTGGGAATTGGTCAGAAAGGTCTCATGAAAAATATACAACACTTTCAGGCTGAAAAAAAAAAAAAAAAGGCAAAAGAGCTTGGAATACATTGAAAGGAGAAATAAGAATGTGGGAATACCACTGCACTGAGCTCTTTGATCATGAATCCAGTGGGAATGCTACTTATCTTTATATTTGTGACAAGATTGTGGGATTTCCTTTTCAGCAAGTCCCTTCAAAAGCAGAGGGAGACTGCAACATAACAAATTGGCACTGATGATTCAGATGAGGAAGGCTTCCTTACATGTACCGTATGTATCTTGGCAATCCTGAATGGAAACCAAAAAAAGAACAGGGAGATGCTTTTTGCAGGATATGTGATGTGCTGCTGCTGTGCTTACCAGTGCAGATTACTGTTATTTCACTGGCTTCAGTTTAGTTCTACAGATTTTCTGTATTAAAAAAAAAAACAAACAACAACTAAGCAGAAGACCTATTTCTCCTTTCATTTATACACACATCATGTAAGTTATATGACAAATCCACAGAAACTACTGTATACGAGACTAAAACCAAGCATTATACACATAAGATTTGTTCCCGTCCTGAGTACCAAAGCAGGACAGGATCTGTAAGCACTTGTATGATACCAGCACTATATAACACCCAGGGTAATTCCATTCATTCCTGACTTACTCAGACAAGAAAAAGACAAAATCAGATCCTTTCTTTAGGATTGCTCAGAACAGATTCATAGAACAAATCTTGGTATCAAGGTGTATTAATGATCTCAATTTTTTCCCCATTTTCTTTCTTCATTTTTTACTTCCTCCTCCTCGCTTTAACTGCTGCTCTGCCTCCTCCTCTTCTGTGCACCAAGTACCTGTCTGATTTGAGAAACATGCAGTGATCTGGACTTCTCAGAAATCAGGTTCTTTCTTTTGAAAAATTTCCACTGACAGTTTCATTTTTGTTTTTATTAAAACCAAAACCAATACCTGCAGAAAAGCTGAAAAGCTTTTGTTTTGGGAAGTTGAAAAGGTTAGGTGTGCTGAAAAGCAACAACTATTTGGTTTTGCTGAGTTTTCAAAGAAAATGATGACAGAGGTTATGTCATAGGAATTTTTTGGAGTGGGTCTATAATTGCATTGCTGCCTACTCTGGAGCAGAGTTTAGAGACACTGATTTCTTGTAAAGATTCTTTTTGTTCTTTGCATATATTGAAAAGACTTCTAAATTTTGTTTGAAAGCAGTAAAATAAATAAATAAAATCTTTCCACCAGGACAATAAAAAGCGGCGCAAGGATGCAAAGTCATCTCTGGTGAAGCAGCAGCCCAAGGTGAGGGATCGCTGCAGGCGCAGCGCTGCTGAGCCGTCCCTGCCTTTGGAACGCTTCCTAACTGTTCCCAACAGGTATTTCTTGGGCTGTTGCGTGCAGAGGAGGCCATGAGAGAGCACGCACACAGCTTTAGCTTTTTTTTATTCCCTTCCACAGTTATGTGGCAATTCCTGCACTGAGCGTGTCCGCTCGCCAGGGCTTCTGTGCTCAACGCGGTCACAGCCTGCTGCAGGAAGCACCGCAAGTTTTGCTTACCTTCAAACTCCCACGAGAGATGTATTTCTGGCTATTTCTTCGGGCTGAGGGGGGACCGAAGCAATCCCCCCCCCCCTTTATTTGTTTATATATTAATATAACATAAAAAAAAAATCTATAGCAAATTTATTGTGTGGGGAGCGTGTCTGTACATCCAAAAATTTATCCAGAATTTATGGGTAGAGTAGGTCCAAAACTTTATCCAGAAATCACGGATATAGTGGTACCAGGCAACTAATTTTACTTTCTTTTAATTCAGTTCACACATAGCTCGCTTTGTTCAAAGCTTCACCACTTGAAGATCAAATGCTTCACCAAACTAAAACTAAAAAAGAAACACAGCTAGCCAAACAGCCTGAGATCACAGCCCTACAAAAACAACCCAGGGCACTCACACAATAGAACAGAAAAGCTTCTGCAGCAGCAAGGAAACAGCCTGCAGCCTCAAGCTTCCAGGGGGGTTAAAACAACAGTGAGTTAAACGTGCAACTTTGCATCATATGAAAATATCTTGGTCTTATATTCCCCAAGTGAGGAACTGTGGAATCACAATACAGAAATTGTGTGTTGTAACTGAACCTGCGTTACGAACCTTGGGTTTCTTTGCATGTGGAGACAAGATTTTTTCCAACACTAATTCAAGGAGAGGATCTGAAATTGGGAAGAATGCTTGTGCACACACACTGGAACCCAGGAAAGTCCCTGAGACCAAAAAAAAATAAACCCACATGTTTTCAAACACTTCCCTGAAGCAGGGCCAGTGTTTGTGGTAATAATTAGAACATTTTAATAATCAGGATATTTTAATTAATATTCAGCTGCTTTTCTTTTTCATGTAAAGAAAATATATGCTCATAAACATACCCTCCCCCATATATTTTTTATGCCTTACATAAATAATTGTTTTAAGGATGGATTTCTTCCCTAATAATTTTTTATCAGAACAAATACAATAATACAGTTAATACTAGTGACAGGCTAGCAAATTGAAAACTAAATCAAATACATCAAAAGAAAAAAAGATTTTTCTGATTTTCTGACTAGCTCCAAAATTGCTTGCACTTGGAAAAAAACAATTTACTTGCATGTTTTACCATAATTTAGAACATTTATATATTCCCTCCTGCTGTGATACAAACTGTTTTTATTATTAAATACAACACTGTAAATATAATAAGACATTTGTAATATAATGAACTTCTCCACATTCAAACTTATTTCCTGCTCTCAGTTATAACAACTATTTACTCTGAATGTAACATTGCTCACTATACAGCTTGTTCGTACAAGATGAAGCAGTATTGTATCCATCTAAAACACGATTATAGCTTTAGTCTGTCTCAGCTAGAAAAGAGTCATATAATTGTTGTAGAACTGTTTACTTCAGTGTTGGAGATAACAAAGATGACCTCCAGATTATAGAGTTCTGACTTTGTTTGTGAGTGCTCATGAAATGACTGTAATTGAGAAGCATTTCTGCCTCTTCCTCAGGAGTGATGGTTGTGATCTAAGCTTGAGTCAGCCCATGCTATATCCAGAATTTCTCAGCATGCAGAAGACTGGAGAAAATTGAGAGCCATAGTTCTATCAATGTAGCAATTGCCAACGTAAAGATAGAGTTAGTTGGATCAGGCACTGACCTGCTGAAATTGGGCATACATTCAAAGCTAACAACACTAAGTAGATTGAACAGTAGGGTGACATCACTTGTAAAAGCTATATCCAGCTTGCTGTAATATTTGCAAATTCAGACTTCCTCAACAGCCATTCCCCATCTGACGTGTCTGTATACGTATGTGTGTAGGCATTTATGTACTACATAGCTGTAGAAGTAAAGGCAGTGAATACCTTCTTCCAGATCTCCAGAAGAACACAGCCTTTAGGTATCTTGACCTCTGCAGAAAATGTAGGCATCTCACGCTCTAGCAGGCAAGACTACACAACGCTGCTCCATTTCTGTAATATCCTTGGACCACTGCTATAAATCTTTGATTCTAGGAGCAATGGTGAGGAACCAAGTTCTAGGTTATATTTTCCTAGAAGGAGCTAAGCCAGTTCAGTGGAGTTGTGCTGATTAATACTAGCTCATGGGTTGGCTCACACAGTTTCCCAGTTATATTTTTGATACAGCTGTAGCCCTTTTCCATCAAAGACAAGAGACATGACCAGAATACTTTTAGAAAGACGTGCTTCATGTGAAGTTTCAAAACTTTGTTGGGAATCATTGTTTGTGTAAGAAATTGCTCAAAACTGAGGAAATTTTAAAATGAAATTAAGCAGACTTTGTATTTTGGAGGACTGGACCCAGAGTCGGATCTTGTGTCAGAGCAAGATTTCAACAAGGCTGCCGTGCACAGGGTTTGTAACAGGGTTCAGAGGTAGCCGAATGGTTGAGGGAAGTTTGTTTTTCTTATTTTAACTGCTTGGTCACAGCAGTCCTGCGAGGGTAGAGCATGTCCTACCTGCTGCCTGCCATGTGCTGCTATTTCCAAACACAGTACAAGACATGTCAGTCATTACTGGCAAAAAAATATGAGATTTTCCTTCTACTGGAGAACTTGGTTGGCTCTTCTCCACACTGCATTGCTTCCAACTCCCTCGCACCTTCCCTCTCAGATCTCAGCTCCCTTAACCCTTTCTTCCACACCCAGAACTGCTCCTGTTCCTTGTAATATTGTCCTCCCATTACAGCCTGTTGCAAACAGGAGGTGGTGAGGAAAGAGAAGTTGCAAACGCACCTCTGAAGCTTTCAAAGAGAAAAATCCAGTCAAGGTCTGAAGTAGAAAATTTCTGACAATTCTACTCGCTTTTTTGCTCGAGACAAAAGCACAGGTGACCCAAAGCCTTGTGGAGGCCAGAGAAGTGCACAGTTAGCTGACAGCAATGCATGCACATACAAATATTCATACATACTTGTGTGTGTATTTTTAAAAGGAGCTGCTGGCTTATTTCCCTCCCTCCCTTTGCTGCTCTCGGTGTTTCTAGCTGCATTCCTCTGACAAGCCCTGCTTTAGATTGACCTCTGCTTCCCAGCATACCAACAGAGACCCTCCCTTTGTGGCTGCCTAGGGCTGGGGTAAGAAGCTGTGCCTTTATCCAAGCAATTTGGACTTCAGGAGAAGAAGGTGGCACTAGTGTTTGCAGAGCCCATCAGTAGGGCTGAGGCACAAGTCTCTACCAACGAGAACACTGCAGTATGCACATGGTGAGTTTTGGCATGTTTCTTGCATTACAACTGCCGCCCAAGAGTCCCAGCAAGAGATCCGTAACTCTGCAGAGAGCTAGAAGATGACCAAGAGCTAAGCTAAAAGGATCAAAGGCAAACAGCATCCATGTGAGCGCGGTTGCTCAGACAGACCAAGAATAGCAAAGCCGTGCTGCTACTGGAGCATGAAACAGCTCCCAGGGACTTAACAGCTGTCAGTGCAACAGGCTGGGAGGTTCTGCCAGGCAGCCAGATGCTGTTGTTGGGGAAATATATCCAGTATGGCTCGGCATCTGGGACCCATGATTACCACCGAAATGGAGAAAAGCACTGGGATATGGTGGACAAAAGGCTTTCAGGGCTGTACCCCACCCTTCTTTTCAATTAATTGAGAAATATTCTTGGAAAGCCAGGGTGCTAGAAAGGGCAAGTCTTAAAATATGACTGAAGAATAACTTAAGTATGTTATTTATATATTTACAAAAGCATGTGTCTTTTATTAAGGCCTTTTATTCTTATTTCTTATGAGGCTATTGTTTGAGAGCTGGGAAATATATACTGAAATTAAACTTCTCACTAATATTTATATTGTATTTATAGTATGATGTATACGTGTGTGTGTGAGTTTTCCTATAGGTGACAAGTTTGTGCTTGAACCTGCTGCCAGTTAAATCCAGGCAAAACTCCCATTAACATTAACAGGAGGAGAACCTGACCTGGTGAGGGTCACTAAGACTTCCCCTGAGCCCAGCAGCCCCTGACTCAATTCCAAAGGATGACTGGGCTCACGGAGGCTCATTCAAATCCACTTTGCCTGAATGTGGGGATAAATCACTTGCTATCCCAAGTCAGCTTCGGGGAAACTTGTATCCTCTCATGCTTACTTGTCCCTGGCTGAAATCAGAGATACTGTGTTGATACATTAGGAGCAGAGTTTGCTAGATTTCTTTTTTTAGTGGTTTCTCTTTTATACATTAAAGACAGAATGTTTCAGAAATTCCAGCTCTTTTTTTACTGTTTTCTGGGAAAGGTCTGATTCTGCATTTGTTGTTCCTATTGAATCTTCCTGAAAAGAGGAGTACTTAGCAGCTCTAAAGGGCTCTCAGCCTCAAACTGAACAAAGTAGGAAGCACCTACATGCTCCTCTTATGAAAATAAGTAAATAAGTTATTAGAAAACAACAGCCTCATTCAACAAAATCCTAAACCACACCTAAAACCTTCATAGTCCTTCCCAGTTCACCCAAACGCTTCAGCACACGCTGAAGTGCTTTGCTGGGAATTGGATGTGTCATGCTAAGTACATCTCACAGTGCTTTGGTGGTGGATGCTCAAGCAGAGCACCCAGAAGGTGAAGCCCACCTCTCCAAGGTCTGGCTTCCCAGCCTCAGTCCCTAAATGATGTGAAGACCACTGACCTAGCAAAAGGACTTAACATTTTTTCACCCTGAATTTATAAGGAACCCTATGAACCTGGACAAACTTAAACCATACCAAAATGCCCTCTTCTCCTCTGATTTGCACTTTGAGTAGTTGTCTGTGACAGTGCTAAAGAGATGAAAAACATTATAACAACAACAGGAGTGATTTGTGCTTTACCGGCATTTCCGATGCTTTCGTGAAAGTGGGACATGATGGCACAGAGAGCAACAGTTCGAATCAACAGTGACAAGCCCAGATTTGCTGGGAAGAAGGGAAGGGGCAGGAGGAAAGAGCCTCTGCCATGTGCAGGTGGAGTCAGCAGAGCAAAGGTCACACCATACGGTGCAGTTGCCCACCCAGACCCTGTTACAACGGGAAACCAAGAGCTTGCAAGTGCCGCTGCGGGGAGTTCTGCGGCACGTTGTCTGCCCTGCAGCAGTTTAGTTTTGTATTAACTTCAACAAAATAGGGTTTTATGTAAAAATAAATAAATAAAGGCTATTTGAGGGTAGAAAAAAGTCTGGGTTTTATTTTCATTTTACCCAAGACAGTTTGTATTAATTTAAACAGCCTGTGTCTTTATTATTTGAGAGCTGAAATGAAACTGGCCATAAGCCCTTGAGCATCGTTTCAGGAAGTTAGTATCTTAAACAGGAAAATAGCACTGAAGTATTGACTAAGACATTTGCTATGGACAGGTAGAAATTCTTGCTGGTAGAAAGAGAATACACTTAGACTTGCTGTCCTTAAAATTTTGTGTTACAGTACCTGAACTGCTAGGTTTTTATGAAGGACCATGGGTTGTAAAAGGCATTCTAGGGTAAGACATTGGTGTTTCATGAAGAGATGCCTTTAATGCTGAGATTAGACTACAGACTACCTCATAGAATGCATATTTCATCTGTACAGCCCAGGACATGGTGGAGATCTTGAATGCATTCTCCTTTGTAACTGCAACTAGAAAGGCATACAGTCTGATCATAATTATAAATTATAATAATTAAAAAACAAGAATAGGTTCTATTCATTATTTCAACACTTTTCTCAAACTGTCACATTGAAAAAAACTCCATCTCAAGTCTTACTTAAGCTAGCAGCATGTTTTATGTGGCCATTCTTCCAGATCTTATGATTACATTTCCAGACTCTCCAAAATTACTCTTCTGACTCATATGATTTCCAAGGAAAGCCTGAGTGGCAAGAAGGAGGAATTTAAAATAGTGCCCTTCAGAGACATTCCAAGTATTTTAGAATTATAAAGTAAGGGCAGTGAGTTTTTCCAAGTTATGCCCTCGACCTTGATACATTTCAGCCTCGCAGATGGTTTCTACCCAATGTTTATCAATGTTCCAAATGATTAGAATGTGAATTGAGAGCAACTTTAAAGTATGGTGTCTAACAGGCTCTATAAAGTAGGTTAGCCCTCTTTTTTTAACTCAGAAATGTTTTGGCCTCTGTAATACATGCTTGGAAAACATTTTGGGCAAGATGCAGTTGGCTCACCCTGTAGCCACGTATTGTATGAGCAGACATCACACTTACAAGCCAGCCATGTATAACCAGAACTCATAATAGCCTTCAGCTTTCAAAACACTAACCTTGACCCAGGGAGCAAAAGAGCCACCCTGCTTGCATGGAGGGAACCTAACATAAACACTCGGGAATAGCTTTGATACTTTCCAGTTTATGGATACTGACAGCACAGATGAAAAAAATGCGTTGACCCTTTATTCACGATGGACCCCTGCTTTGGGGATCCTTATTGAGGATAGGAGGTAGTATATGCACTTTGGCTTTGCTTTTTGGGACAGGAGGATCAACACTGAGATCTGATTCTGTGAACTGGGTGAATAGCACTCCTGCTATTAGGAGTGATGCTCACACTCTAACCTCATGATATTTCACTTCCAGCACAGGCTTATTTTTCAACCCACACTCGTTCAGAGGAAACTGAGTATACATGTATCACCGGTTGAGCTGCTGGCCTTGGCATCCACCTATTCCCTCCATTGACTGTGAACAACCCAAAGAAATATTGTTCTTATTCCTGTTTTCAAACACCTGCAATGGGTCCAAATACACAACAACAGCACTGTACAGGCACCGGGATGAACTGTAAACAAACCATAAAATGGGGAAATACTTTCAGAAAAAGCTTTGTTACATGAGCAGTAGTCATTATTCCAGAGGTTCTGTTTAAAAAACAGCATAAGCAAAGCAACAGAGCTGATATAGCACTTTCTGTTTTGAAGTTTCGCAGAACATCCCACAAAACAAGCAGCCCTTAGACTGCTGACAGGCAGCTCAGAGCAAGACAGCCAGTTCTGACCAAAGGCAGAAAGGTTAGACCTGTTACAGAAAACAGCTACTGCTTTAAGATCAGTCCATCAGGAACCCTCTCTGTTGACCCGATTCTGCTTCCTTGAAGCTGATGGGAGCAGACTTCAGAGCCACCTGAACAAAGCTAAACAGAACTTTACCCTCTGAAAATCCCACTCCTTGTGACCACGTTTCACAAAGAGGATTTTGCTCTTTATTCCGAGGCAACTGCACAGAGCTTAAGGAATCCAATACTGGACAAGCTGAAACACATTTATTTTATTTATATTACATCTACTACATAACATCTGGGCTTAATGTAAAAGTACATCATAGCAGACTAAAACACTGCAATCACAAAATGGCCCCTAATCACCTTCCCTACACGTAAATAAATTGCCATTTACAAAAAGGCCAGGTCAGACAAATGAGTGCAAACATCCTGGGTTGTGTTTGTCAAGCTGAAACTTTTCAAGGCTTTAAAAAGTTGTGGCCAGGAGTCAACACGATGATCAGCCACAGTGCCTTCCTGCAAGACATCAACCCTAGGATTTCACTTCACGAATTTTGTAGGTAATGTAATAACCTGTGGTAGAAATAGAGAGTTTAAGACGTTGCAGTGAGTAATTGCACTGTTACAAAAATATTTATGTTTGCCTTGAAATGAAGCTACAAAACAAACCTTTTGCATTACTGATTGCGAAGAGCCTTAATGCTCTTTTTTTTCAGCATGTCACCTTTATTACATTTAGTATCAACCAGATCAAAAAATAAATTGACAAAGAACACACCTACTGTGCCACACAATATAGCAAAATCTTTTTGAAACATGTACACACTGCTTCGACCTGCTCTTCCTTAACATTCATATTTGAAAGGAAAAAACAAAATGAGAACTAGTTTGCCATTTGACTTCTTTCAAAATTGCTCTGTCTCCAAGATATTTTGGAGAGAAATTAATTTTCCTGCATATTTTCTCTGACAGAAAAATAAAATCTGATTCATATATTGCACAGATGTTAAACTGTGAATGCTAATATTGTTCATCATAAAATTACAATATGCTTTTAATCCTTCATGTGATTTAGCAATCTTGACCTAAGCATGTCTTCATGTGAAAGACACTACCATTGAACCAATGTAGAGTAAAAAAAAAGAAAAAAAAAAAATCTTCTGTTATGCTTTCTTGAACTGATGTGTCTGGGTGTTTTGAAACAATAGTTAATAGAAATAACAAGTTTAAATAAACAAACAGAAGTAATAAAAATATAACTGAAATTTACACACTGATTCAGGTCAGCCAGGTTTGTCTCGGAGGTAACTGGATCCCCATGATTTTAAGTGGATTTCAGGACTGAATTCCGTGGAATTGGGATCTTCAGTGGTAAGACTCAGACCTTCACTTACTTTTACTCCCTTATAAATTGCTACAATTGATTAAAGTATATTTCAAGCTTCCAAAATATTTACATTAAAGGTTCTTTGTTTTCATGAAACATTCTTCATGGGAACGCCAAACCTTAAACTGTACCCTGAAACAGCTGCTTTTTAATGTTCCTTTGGGCCCAGGTCTGTGATGTCCTCAGCATTTATCTGCAACTCACCGAGGCTACATTAGCCATATGTTGGGGACACCAAAAGATTGAACAATCAAACCTATATTTCTGGTACAGCAGCAGAGCTGAAGGCAAGGTTTAAACCCCAAAGGGTGAAAACATGTTTCAGGAAGCTACAGGGCTAATTTAGACAAAAGGATAAGGAAATTCTATTAACACCAGCCTTATTTTACAAAGTCCCATCAGATCATGCAACCTTTGGGGCTCCTAAGGACGAACCCACAGAAAAGAATCTCTATTACCTTTAAATGCACAAGCCTGTGCATGTGCTTTTGAGGGCGGTATTTACAAATACACTACCAGACTAAGATCGTGGCAGCTTTTTACATGCTGGATGCAATTCTGCCTTTTGGTAGCAGGGCAAGATGAACATCTCCCATCTTGGAAACAGCAGCTATTCTTTAAGCACAGGAACAGCTTTTCTTAAGATGTGTTCTGGATAATGGGAAAAACCTCAGACCTGCAACACTCCTGGTTTCCTATTGTGAGACAAGGATTCATTACAACCTATAAATCAATGTTATGACAGCTATGCTTTGCCTGAATAATGGAAGAGGATTGCTATTTCTAGATTACATATTAATAGAGTGAAATTGCTATAGGCCTTCTTGAGGTCTTGAGGTTTTAATATATTTCTGAACTGAGATCTTAAAGACACTCTGGAAACGCCGGGGTGGGGTGGCTGAAATTATAGAGAAACTTTAAAATGCTTCAAATATTTTATCATGCAAGCTCAGAAGGCATTAAATTTGACTTATTGTTATTACTTAAATGTTTGAAAATTCTTAATATTTAATATTGAATGAAGTACTGCAAGAACTTAATTAAACCTTAACAAAAATTACACTGCATGGTTGAAAAAAAAGGGAGGTTAACTGTTGTTTTACATTAACTTTGGTTCATTTTCCTGCAGATTTCTATGAAGGTGTGTGGGCATGATGCACAGGGATTTTAAAAGACTAAAGAAATCAGATAAGAGGAAGAGTAGCAATTACTACAGTAAAACTTTAAAGCGGGAAGAACTTACTTGTGCTGGATTCTAAGGCAATGTCAAGACTGATAAATAAATCGGGTCCAGGGAGCATTCCGGGCCTGCAGGCCAATCTGCCTGCATCTACAGTGCTTGGCCTTGATCCCTCCCACCACCTCACCTTCACCCTTTGCATTGTGTGATGGTGGCCCTAAAGTGTAGTTATAATATTGGTGTGTTTTTTCAGTTCAGTATGCCTGAAATAACATGCGGGTCCACCAGGATGGTATTTTCATCACATGAACCTGATGCATGTGTTGCATGAGGACACAGATGTTGGAAGGTGCAAAGCCTTCCAGACTTCAGAAGTCTGTCCTGGCAAGAGACACCTAAACTTGGTTCAGTCTTATCTGTAACCCCCATCACATATGGTTTCTGGTCTTTGCTTTCCCTGTGCTAGGCCTAGGCATTGCCTTAGAGAGCACCACTTGGCTAAGGCCAAAACAACCAGGGAACATGCTTTTGCTTGGCAGTCAGTGCTCAAATGCTCCCTGGACCCGCGTCATTCAGCAACGGAGACGCAGCCCAAATGATTACCAAAACAATGGTCAAAATACCATTTATAGAATGTAAACTTGTCTTTATTTGCAGTTTTGATACTGTTACGGCCCGCCTCCAAGGAAGACACAAGAGGTTGTGTGTGAAGGAGGCCACGTGCTCTGGGATGAAGGGAGGGAAAGGGGCCACCCATCCAGGACACATTCCTGGCTTTGCCCCTGCCCTGCTCTGTGCTACCTGACACATCTTCTGCTGCAGTTTCTCCACCTGTAAGTACAGGTGATGGTCCTTTGTAAAGAGATTGGAGAAGGGGTTGGGACTGTTTCATGGTGTAAAGAATAACGTGATAAAAAAGGAAGCTCTAGTGGTTTTAATATTAAATTGGTATTTGATATCAGGGACAGAATTAAAACAGATAGTAGTTTGCTTTCCGCAAGCCCTGTAATTCAGAGTCTCTTGGCTTTTGCATTCATGTATGAAGCAACCTTTCATCTCTTGAGGAAGGGAGAAGATGAACTTTCTATTGATCCTACTTTTTATACACATATCTCTATCTTCTAACACCCAAACTTTATTTCTTTTTTGAACTCCTGGTGAACCAGTATTGCTTCACCTAAAAAGCCATTCTTTGCTTTCTGTTATACCTCTTTAGTGTGAAAATGTCTGCTTAGTCACCAGTTGTTGTTTAAACATGAAGAGGGAAGTTTGAGAGCTCAGGTGGGAAGAGAGACCAATAGAAGAAAATGACCCAGGGCTGCCTTGAGGACTGATTCTGACTGTGCTACTTAAAGCATGTCTCATTGCTTAATGGTTTTGAAAGGTATTTAAACACATAGCTCCAATCAAATGCAGTGACTTCAAAATAAATTCCTTCAAAAATTAGGACTTTCACTCGACTAAACCTAGATCCCAAACCCAGACGAGTTCTAAAATAAGTCTTGATTTTTTTTCCCACATTAACTGAGGTTAGTATGAGTTATGACACTGTAAACAAAGGAAGAATTTCATATAAAATTTCTGTATGTTGTGGTTACATCCACAGTTATTCCCTAAAATTAAGGGTAATTCCTCACAATGAATAGCACCTATAAGGAAACAGAAAGGCAGAAGCTTCTTAAAAGAAGTCAGAGGTGAATTATGCTTAGTGCTGCCAAAGTATAGTGTTAGGAGTCCTGTATTCCATTCATAACATAGCTTTTAAGCTTAAAAATTAATAATGAAAAGGAGAGGAACTGCTATACTGGAACAAAAAATGTATCCCTTAAGCCAGATGTGATAGGATTTCACTGTATTTGTACACCATTTTCTGACCAAAGTGGTTAAAAGTACATCTTTGGCTACTGTTATGTCTCTTTATTTAAAAATATCTTTTACTCCAGCCAGTTATAAAAGTTTGGCCTGTCTGGTTTTTTTGAGGAGCATTGGAGATGACCGAGTTATGGTTCAGCAGTTTTATCACCCCTAAACTGAAGGGAGATGAGAAGAGGTACATCATCATTTTCTCCTGAACATGGACTGGGTAACACCTCCTCTCTTCATTCATCCTGGTCTGTCTGGAGTGGTTTGACCTTCACATTTTCCGAGTCTTCAAATTCTGAACTTCTCCCGTGGAAGAAGAAAGATCCATAAACATTGCAAAACACACCTTCAGGGAACTTGCACCAAAAGAAAGCCCATTAGGGGGTACAGACACACCTCTCCACTTCTGATCACCAAGCGGGCAGAAAGAGGACCTGGCGACTTGTGGAGGCAGAGCAAGATGCTGCAGGCAGAGTTGTTCCCTCTTTCTGCCTCAATGATCTTTAGTTTCTAGGAGGAACTTTCTGACAATCACACGAGCTGGAGCATGAGCCAGACTGGCCTCTTTGGGCAGACTCAGAGCTGTGTTTGGCAAGGGGTTTCTTTCTGGGACCACAAACCTGCCTGCCCTTGGGTTGCCCTTGGTGCGGTTTGGATGTACCCTGCCAAGTTTCAAGCTGATGGAGGGATACACACACAGAGGAGCTGGTGAGATATGTCATGCTTTATCTCGTTTCCCATCCTGGGCTGCCCCAGCTAACAAGAGGCTGTTGAGGGAGACCCTTACACTCACCATCTTCCCAGCTACCTAGTGGTGGAACAGCCCCTCCCTCCAGCAGGTTTATCCATAACGATCAGGGTCTCTTTTCAAAGAAATTGTTGCCAAAGTCCTTTTCTACCATCCAAGCAGCTCAACAGATAATGTCTGACTCATAACTTAAAAGCAAAATAAATGAGTTGGGTAAGTGGCGTGATCAGCTCTAAGAGTATTAAAACTGATCTGTCTCACAGTTCAATGGGAAAATAATGCATTAGGGCTGTGTTTTTAAAATGGAACTTTTGTATTTTACTTAAAAGAACAACAGAAAGTCTTCTAGGAGTTCAAACTTCTTGCCTTTCAAGCCTGCCAACTGTTCTTTAACCCTTCTGTTATGAATGACCAAACAGGAGCACTAGACAATTTCTTTCTACCTCTTCTTATACATATACACCTTTAACTGCTCCCTTTTTAAACTCAAGGGAGAAAACCTTTTCACTATCCCTTCTCATGTGGAAGATAAACCAGGTCTCAAAACATTTTGGCAGGATCAGGGGTTGCCCACATACAGAGTCCTACAGGAGAGACATGGCAGAACATGTTCTGACAATACAGTGGGAAATTTCTGAAACTGTGTTGAGCTAAAACAAGAAAAAAAAATAAATCTCATTTCATAACTGTGTGTCACAGAACAGCTGTTCCAAAATCTGTTATCCTTTAACATCCTATTTTATTCTGGGATAACATCCATTTTTTAATAACTCCTATTTTTTATTTGAATCTTCATCATCTTAAGGTACACAGTACATCACAAAATATTCCTTTGTTGACAGGCAGCTTACTTATGGCATTATGATACCGACAGTGTTTCTTTTGTGGCACATTTTTTAATCCTTAGATGAAAGGTAATATTTAAAATGTATATTGTGCTGTTATTACATCTTCCCACTCTGGTAGACTGAAAATTAACAGTGAATTCATTTTATGAATTCTACAACCATATTTAAAACAACAATGTTGGTTCTGTGGATTTCTGTATGAACATCTGCATGTTTCTTTCTGTAGCTAAAATTCTGCCCAAGGGAACCAAACCTTTAATATGGGCACTCACTAACATCCATTAGTAGCCAAGGCCATTATTTTAGTCACTTTTTAAAACTGTGTATTTCAGGGAATGATGAAGAGTTATATGCAAAAGAACATGCTGTTTTTCATGTTTCCTTAATTTCAGAGTTTTACAGGGGTCCCTGGTTCTGCATGTTACTAAATTTACAATAGTGATAATAATAATAAAATCTTTTAAAATTCCCTAGATACATCTCAGTCAGAGGAAACTTTTTTTTTTTTTTTTAAACTGGTAAACATCTGAATGTAAGCTGGTATTTTTTAAAAGAGCACTTCAAAAGAAAAAAAACATATGTTGTGGCTGGCCTTTGTTATCCAGTTAATGAAGAAACTAATTCATTGTTTGGACAGGCTATTGAGTAGAAAGTAGCTGAATTTTTTGGGGGGAGATCAAGTACTTAATACAACACATGATTTGTAAGAAACATAGTGAATCCAAAATAATTTCAAAGTAAGTATATTGGAAAGCTTATGGAGACTGTCAAAAAAGATTTTTTTAAGAAAGACTGCATAGCTACTGTTGCCCCCAAACATCACATGAAATATTTTGCTACTTCAAGCACACAAAATGTTGAAAGTAAAAATGTTCTTTATGGAAGAAAGGATAATAAATTCCGTAAAGACCTAGAGACTATGCCACTTGGGGAGAAATTGAGTACAGAAGTTGCAGTGTTATTGTTAGTTTGCACAGAACTGTATATTACTTAAGACAAAGTTCAACCGGGTAGTGAGGCAGAAATAAACAAAGCAACTCGTTTAATATATACACTAATTGGCTTTCATATAAGGGAAAAGTAAAGTTGGAGGGCTAGGTTCGGCAAAGAGCACTGATGCCGGGCAGCGAGATGCCTGGCACTTGGGGAGACAGTACCTTACCTGCGGAAGGGCTGTTTACCTCTACCAGCTTTTGTTTCAAAGATCTGGCTCAGACAGGCCTCTGCTAAGAGCCAGTGACCCTCAAATGCCCCCTCAGAAACCTCCTCTGGCCTTGCTGGGGAGCACATGCCGCCCAGTGCTCCTTGGGTTTGCCTTCCTCACCTGGGGAACAGGCAGGTGTGGTGGTGCCTCCATTTCTCAACCCAGGGTTAGGCAGAGGTCCCAGCCATGTCTCTGGGCTGAAACTGTCATTTTTACCTCCTCTTGAGCCTCAAGCTCTTCTGGGTGGAGGCTCACCCTCAGACAGTCCTCAGTCCCCCTGGCAAGCACCAAGACTCATGGGGACAGGGAGACATGAAAATGTAACCTGGCTTGGTAGGGTAGTGACCAAGGTAGCAGCAGTGAGGACAGAAGGGAAACCCTGAGGTCCTTTCAAAGTGACAGAGAAGCAACAGTGAAGTATTATATAAAGTAAAACAAACAAACAAGACACAATCCAAATCCAAAAACCCTACAGAAATAAAATCATGTAACCATTCTGAGGAATGGATTTTGTGCCAGCACATTTAAAAAGTCTCAGCAAAAAGTCATACAGAAAGCAATGATCAATAAGTTCTTCACCAGTACCATAACAAACTGTGAAAATGTATTTTTGGAACATAAGATGGATTGCTAAGTTATAAAAGCAGCATAAGCAATGACAGGAAATTAACACACACTCAAAATCTTCAGTTTTGGATAGCTGGATTTTGGGAGCCAGAGATGAAAGAAAACAATTTAAACTCTAAAATAATAATTTCTTTTTCAAAATAATATCTTTCGGGGACCATAGTTGGCTATCTTCCAAAGCAAAGAAACTACTTGCAAACCAACAGCAAATCAGTAATCAATTGCCCCAAGGTAGGTACCAAACAGTTCCTGAAAAATGGCATCTGTACCATGAAACCAAGAAACTGAAGAGCTCAAAGCCACCTTCTGTATCAGCCTACAGGAAGCCACTGAGAAGGTCAGAGATGTGCACAACCTTTATTGCCCTATCATAATTTCAGAAGGCTGGTGAAATCAGGGCTGGTGCCCCCCTTCATAATTGGAAAAGAAACATTCCCAAACAACAGTGTCCACCAGAGAACGTGGAATTCCCTGGGGCAGAGTTGCTACCAGCCAGATTAGCTGACCTGTGCTGTATCGGGAAATTTGAATCAGCTTTCCAGGATATCTAAGTTTATAGAGGAACTGAGAAATTACTTTAATTGGCATGTGGCAAAAGTGAAGATGAAACTTAAAAATAAATAAATAATCCACCAGCCCAAGAAACACCGAGGAAACTAATAACAAAAAACAGTGCACAAAGTATAAAGGCAGTAATTTCAAACAGAGGAGACTAACAAATGTGAGTTACTACAGTCAGATTCACCACCAGTAGTCAATATTGATGTGTCACGGCTCTTTCCACATAACAGCATTGTGTATTTCACTAAAACTGTAATTGTTCTCAGCTGAGAAAACCTAAAGTGAGGATGAATAAGACTACGAAATCCACTGAAGCTTTCAAGACATGCCAAACAGATCAATGTCATAAAAAGGGATTGATTTAGACAACAAGATTAACACTCAGAACTATGAAGCACTATGTCTTATATCCAAATAAAGAAATGGAAGATTTAGTAAAACAAATGACTGGAGAAATTGGCACTTACTGACCAAGTTAATGTATACAAGCAAAGTTAATTGATACGAGCAAAGTTTTGTATCAAGATTCAAATTACCAATTAAAGAAATGCAGCACAGACACACATTGTCAAACTAGGATGCCTTCTCTCATTGCTCTTGTTTGGCTTTGCCATCAATGTCACTATAAAGACAAAGTGCAGATGAATGCAACACAAGTATCATGTGATGTGACAATATTGCACCAGGAGACTCACAGAAACAGTGAGTGCAATAATATATAGCTCATGCGCTTGACAGCTTGTTGTACATACAAGTACAGACAAAAATTTTGGCCAGGGTTCCAGAAAAGATTCAAATATACGTTTGGAAAAGAAATGATCTGCTATAATCTCTACATACCCCACCCCAGAAGAATAATCTAAAAAGAACCTTGGCAGATCTCAACTCCAGCCTGCGGAAGAAGTTGAGGGAAATGAATCTTGAAATATGGAAGGAATTTTAATGTCACAAATGGTAACAACTGCACCACAGTAAACTAGATTTTTGCATCAAGAGTCTGTATCTTAAAAACTAAACTACAGATTTTCAACTTTATTATTATTTCTATGTTGATATATCTCTGATGTATTTCCAGCCTTCAAATCCATAAAAACAGGTGTCTGTTTCCTTCTGAAAGCAGATAGTTACACATTTAATGGAACAAACCTTTGGCAAGCATCAAGGTGAATCTGATAACTTTTGGTTCTGAAGCTATCCAGAAAAGTAGGAGGAAATTTCTAGGATGTGTGTTAAGAATAAAGATAGAACATCTGCTAGGAAAGCAATATATAGGGGAGCAGGGCCAGAAAACACTACTCAGCACAAGAAAAATGCATGGGGCTTCATAACACAGAGGACAAGCAGAGAGCAGCCAGAGTGAGATGGGACCTCATGGTCTTGCTCATACCAGTAGCACATGTAATAGGAATGGTTCACATGTGATGCAGGCTGAGCTAAACCCTGACTGGACTGAACTCGTACTTCAGAACTCCTTTGCTGGCACATTTACTCTCCCCTTCCATTAAGGAGCAAAAAGGAGACAACGGGGCTGTGGCTGTAATCGTGGCCCTTATGACTTTGCTGAGTAGCGTTGCGAATTCCTTCCTCTGTGTTAACTCATAGCTAGAAGTAACTCCACTGAGAACTGTGGCTTTCACTTTTTCCCAGCCCTTTATCTGCAGCTCTTGCCCTTGCTGTTTCCATCTGGGCCATGCTTACTCAAACCTGGAAGTGGGAAAGCTCATCTCTGCTCCCTTCCTCAGAGGGAAGGGGAAGGCACGTGAATGAGTCATAAGCTGAACAACTGTTATCATTGATTAACCATACTGTTCGTTAGCAATAGCCCCTCCCATGAAACAGCTTACTTGCATGCAAATCATCACTAGTTAATGAGAGGACATTTCCAACCAAAAATTATTAATGCAATCTGACCATCCTTGGCAGCTATTCTTGCAAGACTTACTATGAAGCAGGAAGGAAAAGGGTGTTAGTTTGCAATCCCCTTTGGAAAAGCAACTCCAGCTCTACTTCCTCATAGCATAATGGAAGCTTCATGGAAAGCACTCAAGCATTCCCAGGCTGTGCTTCTCTGTGCACTGACCACTGCTGCCCAAGAGTGTCCTACATTGGTCACTTTTGACCTCACCTTCACTCTAACCCTCTAACATCATACGGTACTTTAATTACATAAAACATACCCTGGAGTTCCCTGAGGCAACACAAATGACAAACCTGCTCTATTCTACCCATTTGGAAGAGTGTAATTGCATCAGATGAAGCAATTAGATGTTCTAGCTAATCTCTAAAATTACACCTAGAATTTGAGTTTTTGTTTGAGTGACTACTCCCTCATTTACATGAAAATTTAAGATGACTAAAAGTGAATGAGACTGTAAAACTAACAGTTTAACTCATCACTATAAGAGAAACTTGCCAATACGATTGCAGAAGAACTAACCTGCCATAATTTGTCTTTCAAGGATCTACACCCTTGTTACGGTCTGAAAAACTAAGAAAACCAAGACAAAACTAAGGCATGGATTGTCTGTCAGTTTGAAAGGACACCCCCTCGATGTGACAGAAAAAGTCTCTCTCCATGGGCACTTTGTAGATTCCTGCCCATGTTCTTCACATACTAAACTGGGATTATCACTTCCACACTTATATGTTGAGGGACCAAGTAAATCCCTCCACTGTCTTATTTTCACTGGGACTGACCTCCAAACAGAACAGGAAATCTCTTTGTAAGCAAATTCCCATAGCCAGTCCCCTTGCTGTTTAGTCTGCATTGGATTAAGCGGTGACTTGCTCGCTTCTTTGATTGGCAGCTATAGTACTATAAAAACAAATGTACAGAGCAAGTCTCACCAGAAAAGCCTCCCAATCTGCAGACCCTTTCAGCTTTATTTGGACTGAAACTTGATGATAGCTCCCCTAGACAGGAAACACTCACACACCCCCACCCCCCCCTTTCTAATGTGGCACTACCAGGAGGGCACATTTTCTCACAGACCAAGCAGCAGCGTTGGGAGAGAGCAGGAACACCAGAGACCTATAATACACGTCTCAAATTAAAACTCTTGTAAGAGGTAGAAGCTGACAACACTATTTTTTTATCCTAAAGTTAATTCTTTGACTGAGAAAAACTGTGGCTTGAAATTGGGTGAGATACGGAAAAAAGCAAAGCATCCCAGGCATTTTAAGCCCACTGTACTGCAGAAGCTGGAAGCAGTAGACACTTGAGCAGTGAAGCATTTTGCTTGTTTTCTCACTCAATGTAACATGCTGCTTATTAATGACCCTTTGCAATACTGTAGCACCAAGAAGGCCCCCCAGATGGTTAGGGCTCTGCCTTTGCAGGTGCTGTAGGTATTCACAGATATACAGAGGGATCTGTACAGTACCCACCACTGACAGAAAATCTTAAGGTAAGCCTACATGATATAGAAATATCCTGCTATTCAGTAGCGCATCTATGAAGACATGTAATATTTATGTGAGAGGACCACAAACTGAAAAGCCATAACAATGAAGTATTTCTTTTTGGGGCCAAATCAGAGACATCACATAGTTGAGCTGGCATTAAACAAAGGAGGCAGCAGCAGGTGCGAGGTGCAAGTCCTGCTTCCATTGCACTTGCATCCTGTGCATTTGGCATTGCTAACTTAAACCTCATTGGCCATACCAGTCAACTCCCCCGGTCACTTGCCTGAATATCACCTTTGCTATGTACTTTATATGGGGCTATCTGTTGGAAAGATGTGGATTCACTTCCTACTGCTACCAGTGCAACCACGGTCAAGGAATATACCCAGGAACCGGAAACTATACAGGCAGGTACACATACATGCATGTCATCCAAGTCTGGATAGCCACAAACAATATTTCTTGCACAATTTTGTCACCAAGATAAAAGAAGGATCAGTAACAGATTTGAAATAGCGCAGCTCTACCTACCTGTGCACAACAACATGCCTCCAAGGAGTCCTGGCACTCTGAGGAAGGTGAATCTCAGCTCCATGTCTGAGTCAGCAAGGCACTTGCACGCCACCTGGGCATGCTGAATGCTGGTACCCAGCTATACCTGACTGGCTAGGCAAGGTCCAGACTAAGGTATCCTACCTAAAAGCCCAACAGGAAGGACACAAAACTTCTGTGAGATTATCTGGCTTTTTTAACTAGAGAAGTGGAGGTGGCCACTTACTGCAAAGCAGTCAGGTGTTAAATCCAGGAAGCACCTGGAGGGCCATGGGCTCTTCCTTCTCCCTCCTCACCCTAGCTCTGCTCTGACTCTTTATTTCACTTTCCTTCTGCTGGGTCTCCTACCTGCTACATTTGGCATTTGTCGTGTTGCTCATCTCCAAGATTTCATTTGGCAGAGTGGAAAGCAAGAAGGGCGAAATGCCTCCATACATTCACAGGATTCCTATTACTCTGAAGCACAGCTGCCGTGCCTGCTTTCATGCAAGTCACCTGAAGGCAGTTGAAAAGGTACCAGAACAAGGATCTTGCCAGAACCAAGTAGCTGTCTCAGGTTGGCCTGTACCTTCCTTTGATGCAGGGAAACGATGTCAGCCCCTTCTCATGAATATCAGCTCCTTGTACAGCATGGTCACAGGCTAAGTTTGCAGATTGGCCCCTGAACTGCTTCTGTGAAAAAGAAAGGGAAAAAAAAGAAAAAAAGTTAGATTTCTTACTTAGCTTTCTAGCGTGCCTGAAGAAAGCCTTTGCTGGAGCTGGTGACAGCTGGTCACCACTTGCAGGGCTGCTCCTGTGGCTTTCTCCCAGCCAGTTCTGGGGATGGCTGGATCCCCTCGCCGGGTGACATAACTTACTAAACCTGCAGAAAACCAAGAGGAGAGGAAAAAAGTCCTTCTGGCATTTTACGAAGTGGAACTGCCTCAGCAGTGGCCAGCGATGCCAGAACCGTCACCAGAGAGGGCAGGGCTCATGATGGTGGGGCAAGGGAGCAGGGCACTCCTCTGGCAGCGGGGAGGGACGGTGCTGGTTGGGCTGCCCCAGGAGCGCAGCCCCAACCTCCTGCTGAAGGCCGGGGTGGCCAGGCTGGAGGCAGGAGAGGCTGCAGTGCTCCCGGGCCCTCCCTGCTGAGGCTGGTGCTGTGCCTGGCACCGGAGGGTGTTCCCCGGGGCACTTGAATGGCACAGCTGGCCAGGCAGGGGGGCATGGGGGCACTTGCCAGTTGGGGCAGGGCTCCAGGGATGCCCCCTCGCCCAGCTAAGAGAGGCAGGTTGCCCCTGTGACAGAGAACATCAGCCTTGGCTGAGGAGCCCTCATGAAGCCCCAGGTTAGACAACCACCCTTGCCTTCCACTGGGAGTACAGCGATGAGGGGCACGACGTTCCCTCTCTGGCAGGGGGTTGAAGTTGGGTGTCCTGCCATCGTGGAACTGATGTTAAACCACTATTTCCACCAGCTGCACTACTTTTTTTTTTTTGTGGTCAGGGGACAATAGAGGCTTCTCAAGGGACATCTGTCAGAACTCTCATTCATGGGTGCCATTGGGGTTAAACATGAGCTGGATGTCTACTTGCTGAGCTCAGGAAGGGAAGGGGGGGGTGGGGGGAAGAAGAAATAAAAAACCAGAGGCAGTCCCAGGCATGCCCAGGAGCAGACCTTTGGGCACCTCAGGAATTTTACTGGCAGGAACTTAGGCACTTGCAGACTTCAGACGCCTCCAGGGTTAGGCAGTAGCTGAACAGGGGTTTTGAGGATCTAAATATTGGCCGCAAATGCCTATGAGGCAGTTAGGCAGAGCTTACATGCCTAAACCTTTTTTGTGGCTCTAGCCCTAAACTAATATTATGGAAAATACCAGCAATTATTAGGGACTTCTTATCAGATTGGATACATATTCCCTTTGCATAACTTTACCATGGCCTCATTCATGTGGTGCTTAGAGAGGATGAATACCTGTTCTGCATGAGTAATTATGCCAAAGGCTCATGTGAGGGAGGTAGTTTATGACCGCTAAATAAGGCCAGCTATGTTTACCTATACAGCTTCATCACTTAAACTAAAATTGGTCTTACCACTAAATCTCCCTTGCCGCTTCGTTTGCCTGATTGCAAACAGATCCCAGAGCATGCAGTTGCACTAAGATGATTGATGCCAAGATGCTGCACTGGAAAGGAAATATTCTTTTAAGTGTTATCACATCCATGAGCATAAGCAAAGCCATGTCACATGATGAAATGTAAATAGAGCATTTCTTAGAAAAGCCATTTATTTGCCTCCATGATTTATTATTCAGTGACATGTAGGCTATTTTTTCTTTGTTACTGGCACTCATGTTCATAATAACAAGGTACTTGACTTGAAGGTATTTGGCCAACCTTTCCAAAGTGCTATGTAAGCAGTAATCA
The DNA here is from genome assembly GCF_963210335.1 of Falco punctatus. NCBI lineage: Eukaryota > Metazoa > Chordata > Aves > Falconiformes > Falconidae > Falco > Falco punctatus. Next base: position 92,096,539 of record NC_137582.1, on the reverse strand, counting down.
GAGAGAGCGAGGTTCATGAGTCAACAAATTGCTCTCCCATGCTGATCAAACAGTCTTGGCATCTCTATAAAAAAAATACAAAAACAGATTTTGGACTAGCCTACCCAGTTTTCTCTCTAAAATTATTTATTGTATTTGCATTTGGCAGAGTCCAGGTTTAAAATAACCAAAGGTGCCAGTTGTTTTATTAATAATATTTTACATGTGATTTTCATTTACGTTTAGAAGGGTAAATGGGATAGCCAGTTAGCCTCCAAAGGTTTTGTTGCCATAAATTGGGTTTCATTTGCTCAACCTAGGGACAAACGCTTCTCTCTTTTTACACCATACCTCCACAGCCTGCAGTAGAAAGCAGTCTAATAGTTGTGTTAAAGCTAGTCAGGTCAGTAGAGCTGAGGTTTATTGTGGAAACCTTTGATTTCAACCCACACCAGGTAGTTGCTATTAAAGCAAGTAACAATCAGCTACGCTGCACAAGGTGCAGGTTTTACCAGGAGGAGGAACTAAGATTTGGGTGGGATCTATTTCTATCATCTATGCCCATCATATGTGCTCACAAATCCAGGCCCTGAATCTGAAATATACATTCCCGTGCTTAGTCTTGCTACTTCACTGTATAGACCAATGCCTTAAAATGAAATATATGTAGCTGTGTACCATCTCACTACTACTGTGTGCAAAGTGAGTAGGGCTACATGACTAATTGCATTTATTCTCAGCACGGCCGCTGAATTGGAAAACTTTTGGAATCTTGGGTTAAACTGACGCAACTCCCCTCTCTCTCCTGCTCTCTTATTTTACTTGAAATGAAAAAAAAAAAAAAAAAAAAAAAAATGACAACCTCATTTTGCATTGAAAATCTCCTTCTGACCCCCAAAATGAAACACTTCATTTTTGGACACATGTAGTAAAAGCAAAGGAAATGAAAAGGCTAGATTTCACAAAGCAAGAATTGTTGTTCTCCCTCTTTGTATTCAATAGCCAGGATGCAAGAGATAAATCCTTCATTTTCCTGAGGTGTTTGAAGCCACTATTCCCCGTCCCTGAGGATGCCACTCACCATCCCTTAGGTTAAGGAGAACAACCAGATTGTGACTTCCCATGCAGCCCACCAGCTGTGCAGCATTCCTCCACGCTGCCAGTTCTGTGCTGTCCCAAACATGGAAGAGACACACAGGAAAATGAGGTGAGGTGAGGTGCCAGAGCCTGAACCAGCTGCTTCCAAAGCAGCAGGTTACCCTGCCACGGGCAAGATGCTCCCCCAAGGTACAGCACTAGGGGTGGAAGTGCTTCCAAGCACCCTCATTTTGGTCCTATTTTGGTTTGTCTGAGTAATTAGATGTCCCCTGAACCCAGAGGTTGTTTATTCTCAGGGAAGGAATCCTTCCCATCAGGCTACACAGCTATGCTGCTTTTTAACCAAAGGGTTACTTCAGCATTTGGTTTCTACCAAAGTGCTGTTAAAATAGTTTCACTTATTGTAGGACCACAAACATCTGTTAATTATGGGTCCGGGGTTTATTTATTTATTTATTTTAATAGCTAGGTCTTATTGACCTTCACTTAAGCACTTTTGAATATTTTACCCCATATAAAGACCGCTGTGTTGAAAATTGCTAACAATTGCCATCATGGGAGTCTTGGATTCAAAGACAGTTTGCAGAGCTCATTAAGCCAATGAGCTTGCCAAGTCCACTCTTTGCGTTCAGTGAAAGCAACACTTCAGTCACTTCATACAGCCAAACAGCTGCTAGCAATGGAGGCTGCCTGACATGGGCAGAGAGAGCTAAGCTCACCCAGGGAGACTTGTCTGGTTTGGTACTAAAAGATAGTGGCTCACACTGGAAACAAAGGGAGCTGTGAGAAGAACCCTAAAAAGCAGCAAAGTGACAGGGCTTTTTTGACATGGGGCTGACCAGTGAAGCAGAGTTGAGATCTCCGACCTAGAAGAAAAGTCTCTTGGTCGTCTTGTGTCCCAGGAAACATGGCTTCTGTAGAGTCTCTGTTAAGAAGCAGAGCTACAGTGATAAAACTTGACCAATGCAAAGCAAGACTGGCAAGGTCTTCCAAACCCAGCTAGTGATGGGCTGGCATGCTAGAGGGTCTGCGTTATGCTATTGAGAAGTCTTGTGTGCAGGACAAAAGCAGATTGTGGAGAAGTTTCAAGAAAGTAAGATAAGCAGAACCAACTCTTCAAAGAACAGTAAGATGCTCTAGACATTCAACAGATCCAAAAGCCAGACTACGTATTTGCATACTAAATATGGAGGCAGGAGAACACCTCAGGTCACACAACAGGGTTTCTATGCATATAACACTTTTCAGCTGTTCGTGTGAAGGGTATGCTACAGGCACCTGGCTACATCAGTTCAAGTGGAGCAGATCACTCTCATTATCACAGTAATATGCACAGGGCAAGAGTAGTTTGGAAGCTTTCGGTCTAAAAAAGTGAGACACAGATTATAACAGTGCCATTGGTATTTATCAGGGAACTCAAAAATAAGAAGGCGACACACAGATTCACAAAGGAGTTGAGGCTATTGAATTTGGCACTATTTAGGCACTTTTTACCTGTGAGGAAAAGGAAAAGCTGTGAAAATTCATGACAGGTATCCTCATTCCCAGGCCACTGCTGCCCACAAAGTTTAGTTTGTCCATAACCACTCTGTTATATTTAGGATTCTCTCTACATTTGTATTCAACTACACGTCCTTGCAAGCACCAATCCAGTATAAAAACCAGAAGCAGCCCAAGCACAATTCCTGAGAAGTGCAATATAAGTGAATACCTCACTGTGGTATGGCCATTAACAAGTGTTATAGAAAAAAGAAAATAAAACTAGATTTGTTATGGAACACAAATGCATGATAAAGTCCCTTAGTGAACGTTTTTGAGACATTGTTTTTACATTTAATTTACAGTTTCCAAGTGTTTATCTCTTCAGGTGGGATTTTACATATTGACCATAGGTAGAACACACCCTGTTTTATAATTCCCCTATCTTACTTAAACAGAAGACAGATAGTGACTTCTATACATGCTCGCACCTTGTTAATAGGAAACAGTGATGTATTGAAAATTTCTTTATCACCTTCAGTTCCCACACAGGTGTTCCTGGTGATAAACTACTGAATGATATAAACAGTGATTTCAGGTAAAAAGTAACAATTGGTCAATAGGAAAGGAGCAAAACCCACAAATAAAACCACATTTCCTGAGCTGGATTTGGAACGGAAAATATGCAAATATGGGAGCATAACCGTAAATGCCCATGAAGCACAGAGTCTCTAGGACTTCTCTTTGGTAATGCTTGCTTCTTCTCACCTCCCATAACCTGCAGGCATCTTCTCTTGCATTTTGAGACCTTGATCTTGATGTGTGACTCACAGATGCAATAAGGAACTGTGTATTCCCTCTGGTTTTAACCAATGATATGAAAATTAAAAGAAAATATTCATCTGTCCACTGGCAGGTTTATCCCCAAGGGGTGTTATCATAGAACAGGTGTTCTGCAAGTATTCCTGAACAACAGTGGCAGGAAAGTAATTCTGAAAGGAGAAACCTTTGTTCTGAGTTAGCTCTATCCATTTCCAACCAAACTGTTAGTTTTCCTTTGCTCTTTAAGTTGCAATAGAGAGCATTTAAATGTATTTTAACCAGCTTACCTGTGTTTCTGCCATTATGAAATGAGTATATTCAATCCCTTCAGATACACAGAAAATTGTAAGATTTTATGTACTACATTGCCTTTGAGTATTTTCATTTTTGTTTTCTGAGGAAAACTTGTATTCTCTAACTGTTACCAATTTCTTCCACAGAAACCACTGAAGGTCTAAAAAAAAACAAATGCACACCTGCTGTTGTAAAAGCGCATGACCAAGTCTTTGCTCCTGTGAAGGCCACAGCTTTCTGGCCAGTGTCATTAGGGACAGAACTGGAAACCTCAGCATGTGATGATGTTTTTCAAAATCCAGCCTCTGGCAATTTTCCACCATCTGCATTTATTATTCAATAATGGGATCAACTAAGATTAGTAGTACATAAAAACTTTCATGAAATGTAGGGGAATAGAGTATCAGTTTAACAGAAGCAGCAATTCAAACATACATTTAATTTCACAAGAAACATTCCACGAGTGTCTCTAGGGCTTTCTTTGGAGCAACACAGCCTCGTGCTCCCTGCCAGGGCAGGACTCTGGCTTTGCATTTACTGATGGGGCACTGACAGGCTTTAGTGGCTGCGCTCAGCCAGGCAGGCATCACTATCAGTGGACAAGAGCACCAGACTCCTTAGTCTAAAGGATAGCACTGCCATTCTCTTATCAATTCCCTGTAAAGTTTCTGCCAACTTACCAGGAATAAAAGGTACTTCCAAAAAGTGGTTATTTTGCTGGGGGGGAAAGGCATTTTATTTCTTTTCTCAGTGGCTTATAGATTATTTCTCTAGGACTAGCTGGTAACTGAGTCCTACTGAGTAGAGAAATACATCTTTCTTAGAATTTAGAGGTATCCTTTTGTATTTAAAAACATCAATAATATCAGACCTGTCAAATTTGTCTCTTATTTCTGCCTCACATGCTTTCTGTAATGGTTTTATGCCCAGCCTGCTTCCATATGGAAGATGTCTTGACAAGGCTTTCCATAATCACCTGTCTTCCATGTCTACGTGTCTACCCAACTTCTGAAACTTGGAGTTAGACACCTGGTTAATAAGTTGGGTTTACTAGTGAGAGGATAGGTGAAGAAAGAGATTCTTTGCCTTCCTTCTATGAAAACCTAGATAACAGTTTAAAAAAGTAATTTTGGATACCTTCCATAAGGTCAAGTCTTGTCTGAATAGGTTTCTTTTGGCATCTACAAGAGTAACCAAGTTAAAGGCAGAGATTTCCAAGCCCAGAGCATGTGATTTACTAATGGCAGGATTGAGTGGTTCTCAGGTTCCCAATTCTTCCAGTTTATCTGTAGGATACACAGAGTGCCAGTACAGAGGTGCAGCGTACCACTACACAGCTGAACAGTGGCATCCTTACAATATCTACTTAGCAAATACTGTTTTTTCAAACCCTCTCATAAAGGGTTCTTCACTCAAAATGGATGGGAGTAGGAGTTTAGACCAATGGCACCACTGGTGGAACAGCTATTCCAAGGGCAACTGTACAGAGCACCAAATATTTCTTGATTATTCCTAAGCATTCCTGATAAGCATCAGATATGCTGAACACTTCTCAATAAATCTTTTCATAGGAACAGGACCCCATAGGTATAATTGGACACGCATTAGCCAAAATGGAATAAAGCTGCCCTTGAAGTATCTTTGCATTCTTGAGACATATTGCATTATTTTTTACCTGGAAGAGCCACAAGCAATCACGTATATTTTATTTTTGCTGCAGTTCTTGTGACATGAGTGTTGGCTGTGATTTACATCTCACAGTCCAGCACCACCAGCACTGTCTCATGTCATTGACTCTTCCTTACTTTGCTCAGTCAGCATCCAGTTGGATGCCACCATCTGTCACAGTCCACAAGGAGGCACGGGGTCTGAGAGTGGATTCTCATGAGAAAGAAGGCAATGTGAACAGGAAATGTCCCATCAGGAATCCTTTCTTGGGACAGGCTCCTGTGGAAAAGAACAAACCCTTATTGTCATTATTGCAGTTTTAACTTTATATTCTTGTGCTCATCCTTTGATTCATTCTCTCTCCCCCCACTCTATTCCCATCCGACGGGTGGGAAACAGGATATTTTGTGACATTCTTTCCTTCCTTTGTGGGTCTACATGACATCTTTAATTAGCAACTCTCCACGATGGAAGTGAAGAAATAAAAAGCACAACTGTCCTGCTGAGGAGATCATAATAAAGTTGCTTTTTGAACAGGTATTTAAGGCATCACTTTCTGTCGTTTACAAAGATCATTGATGTTACTATTTAAAAATATCACACGGACACACAAAAAAAAATTAGAACACTTCCCTGCAGAACGAGTGCTCAGGAAGAGCTTTACAAACATTGTCCCTCTTTGTGTCCCACTGGAGAAGTTAGGATGCAAAAGAGTGATGGGAGGGAGACCTCTGCCTCCTTCTCCAGGCAGAGCTCCAGCCAGCTGGCACCTACCATTTCACCTAGAATGAGCAGGAACACTTGGTTCATTAGTAACTTTACCCCAGGAGCTGGTCAGAGCAGGGTGGCCTTCTACAGACAACCACCGTGGTTGCAAGGACTTTTCTGAGGGTGGGATTTGATGCTGTGGAGGCACAGACAGCAGCGCTGCCTTGGAAGGAGATCAAAGTAGAGATAAGCCTGGCAAGCTCAGAGGACCTGGAGCTGATCCTTCCCTGTCTTGCTCTGTAGGATGGTAGGTGTAAAATGCTACCGAGTCTCATCTGGCAGGACTGTCCTTAAACATCAGCAGTCCAAGTGATGGCCCTCAACTCCTGCATGTCCTGCATGGCCTCTCTCCCAGACTCACTGAGCTGAAATTTCCTTTTCCCACTGGTATGGTAGTACAGCCCCAGGGGACATTAAGATGATCTTGCTTTCTGATTTTCTTTCTTTATTTGTTTCTTTTTTCTTTTCTTTCTTTTTTTTTTTTATTTTTTATTAGTTTGATCCTCTGATGTTTTACCTGGCACCTGGGAAAAGTCAGTTACAGCACTACAGAGCAGCATGCACTCATTTTGTGCAAACAAACAGTAACCACACAAGAAGCTAGATCAGGGGAAAACCAGGTTCTCTGTGCCAGTATGGCATTCCATCAGTGCTGAAAATGTGGGGCTCTGAACCAAGAAAACTGCAGAATGAAGTACAGGGTTGTGCTATTGACAAAATACCTGTCATATCCCAAAGGTGTCTGAAGTCTGGTGTGCAAAACCATGTGGGATCTCAGCAGGCTGTAATTCACATCTAAGAAGAGTCTCACAGAATGAAATGAGGATGTTTTTGTTAGTTGTGAGCTTATGTGCCAAATCTCTCAACTGTTATCTCGCATTGTCACAGCAACAAGTTTGTCCGCAGCTACTCCATAATATGAAGTGACTGGAGGCACTGCTCCTGATTTTCATACAGATCTAATCATGAAACAAGAATGTGCTGGGTCATATTTGTACCGGGACTGCATGTTCAAAGTGAAGTTTGCACACCCTGATAAATCAGCTTGCAGCAGAAAATAGAAACTGCTACTGGTAATGACTGAACCTATAACTCTGAGCAAAGATTACTAGTGTGAGAATATTGCTAATGGCATTAAGTGTCTTTATCACATCTTGTAAAGTGTTATCAATCAAAGTACAGGTGTTAAGCAGGTAAAAGCTCTAGCTTGAGGCAACAGATAAGAACTTCTCCCTTGGATCTTAAGCACTGTTCCCTACTAGAGCTTTCCTTAGAGAAAGTGTCAAGATATCAAAGGGAAAAAGAAAGATATTTTTTTTCAGGCCTTGGGGCAGAAGAAGGAGGGGATTTTGTAGACAGTTTTAGGAGAAGCATTATAAACCTCTCAGAATGACTTCCAATACCAATCTCCTCCCCAATCACAACCAGATGTTGCTTATATTTACAAAAGAATCTGCCTTTTTTTTTTTTTTTTTTTAACAAGAATTTGCTGGTATTATTAACAGCTATGGCTTGTGAACTTGTGAAATACATGTGGAAAGAGGGGTAAGCATTCTGAGCCATGGGAGCTTGCCATATGCCATAGGCACCCAAAATAAATGGGTAGCAACATTACTCTGAGACTTGTTTGCAGTACTGGGATCTCATGCACATCGCTTGGCTTGCTCCAGTCCTGTACTGCAGCAAGTGTTACACATATTTAATACACAGAAGGTAAAGAAATCAATTTCAAGGCTATAATTGAAAGCCACTATAAAATTCCACTATAACTGCTATGCTGTAAATTACATATGTTATTGATTCCTCCATCCTTTTTTACAACTGGGGTGACTTGGTGGGTTGGGGCCTCAGCCTTTTATCTGCATTCAGACCCTGCCTGAGGAATCTGGTGGCCTTACCCTAAGCCTCCAGTCGGGTATGTTATAAACCCTCCAGCATGCTCAGGGCTCCTGCAAAAGTGGGCTCTGCAGAAAGGGCTGAGGTAGCTCCACAGAGTCGCACAAAGAAACTCTCAGAACTGAGCCCATGTTCCCTTTTAAAATGCATATAGTCCTCACTGCAAGGGCAGAAACAGCTGCACGCATAGCAAGGAACAAGAAGATAGCTATGTCTCGCTCTAGTTTGAACCACGAGTTTGTATTTTTAACAGCTGAAAATCTGTAAATCAGAGCAACCACTTCCCCCCCCACACCCCCCCCGAAACAAATGTTTTCTTAAACAACCTTCTTTATACTTTCTTCTTACCCCAAGAAAGAGAGGGAATTACCAAAAGGAAAGATTGGCCTAAGAGGTACAGGTCCTAAACAGCTTAAAAACAGGGAAAAGCAAAAGCCCTTTTCACTTCTGGAGTCAGTCAAAGGCTTCAACTCATTTTTAAGACAGACAAATGCTTTGACAGTCATTTTACAGCCTGAGAAGAGAGGCAGCAATGTACCCAGGGACCTTACTTGAGGCAGGCACTGGAAAGTAGAGACCAGAAATGTGGCCCCAGAATTTCAGACCAGAGTTCCAACTGTCCAACCTGAACTCTAAACCATAGGAACTGCAAGCCAAAACCAATCATGAAAAGAAGAAAGAAAAAAACAAAAACAAACCCCAAAAAACTCCAGCTGCAAAATTCTGTACATATAAACCAATATCAGAACTATCTACCCCCTTACACAAACCACTGTGGATAATACAAAGCCAGCCTCCTCTCACAGGTGCATTTTTAAATGAGCTTGATTTTGTCAAGGTTTCAGCCAGCAACAGAGTGTACTCTAAGTTTGGTTAAAACATTTTTAATAACTCTGTCATATCACAGTGAAACCTCCCATGGCCTCTCAGCTATCACAAAGTGTTACTGTTTTCTTCTCTAACAGTGTAACTCTATTTGCAAAGGCAATGCCCCTCAAAAGGTGAGAATTTTTTTGTGCCCAAACTGACAGTGGGTCAAAACTCAAACCCTGACTCTGAGCCCTTTGGATGCTGGAGACAATATCCCTGGACTCGTGAACCCGCGTTATAGCTGTGCCATGGTGTCATCCAGATGTGGAGGAGGTAGTTTTGCAGGTGCCTAGCCACAGCATTAAGAAATAGATGCCAGTTAATTTACCCCATTTACTACCCTAATCTAATAGTAGTGGATCAGCCCCTGATCTGAATAGCCCAACCTCAGTTAGCAAGATTGATTGATTGGACTAATTGAAGCGATCTTACTTAAGATTTGCCTTAGATGATCTGGCAGTCTGATCCAGATAAGATTTCAAACAGTCTCTGTGCTTTTGATCTCAAATTAGCTTCAGGATTAACTCAAGCTTGGTTCAGACACAGTAAAAAATCCCTCAAGTATATCCTGCACCGTAACCATGCTCAAGCCCTCTTCCTGATTTCACCAGCTTAATTAAATCTCATCTCAGCCCAGAACACCTCTATTGCAAAGTTGTGCTAGGGATGATCTCAACAGTAGGACAGTGCTGGGAAGCTGTGGGGAGCAGCGAGACAGCGCTTTCAGAAACTCCTGTGGCTGAAGAGTTGAGGCAGGAAGGAGAGCGACCTCTCTGCCTCTTCCTTTTAAATGCTGTGGTGTGATGGATGCTTTCTTGTCTCTCTAGTATAAAGAAAAAAGTGCCTGAGAGCAATGAGATCAAAAGCTAACGTGTCCTTTCAACACAAGTGACACTAAATTAATCTATACAAAGACACCAGTCAAAAAACATTTAGACAAGTGAAAGCTCAAAGTGAGCCTGAGCCTTTAAGGAGCTTGCCTTCTGCCTTCTGTTCGCTTCACAGGACTGCTTCAGACAGAAAAGCTTCTAACATTTTGAAGGCACACTACACAAGACATACCATTTCTTTTAACATAAAAAGATCTGTTTTGTTGTAAGTATTTGCTTTTAACAGCTCTGTTCCTTTGTGCATTCTTTTCCCAGGTACAGTACAGGTCCTTCAGGGAAACTTTAAAGGCAATTTTCAGCAGTGACTTAGGAGCCCAACTACCACGTGTGGAGTGCTTAGTACACGGTTTTCCAAACAATGTGCCAGCTAAGCAGACAGGGAGATGCCTGTTAGCATATTTCAAGTTACTTCTGTAAGGAATCTCAGGTAACAAACTCTCCCAGGCAGTTTATTTACAACCTGAGGTAACAATATACCTTTGAAAATTGTTTTCTAAAGTTATTCTGGCTCACATTGCTCAGTTCATGCTCAGGCTTTGTGATGTTAATTCCCATTTTTAAAAGTGAGGGAGGTATCTAAGCTCAGGTTTTTAAAAGTACATAGGTGTGAGCAGCTGTGCGCCTGGGTTACCAAAATCAGTACCTATAATTTGCAGCTCTCTTTTTATCATTTACCCTTTGCTACTCTTGAAAGGAGCAATGCATCAACAATTTGAAAAAGCTGGTCCTGAGTAGCAAAATTACTTTAGAAGGTGAGTTTGAGGTTCTTAATTCCCTCAGAAATGCTCCACTTTTTTAAACTCAGGTCTACAGAAGCGTTTGTATATCACCTAAAACCACAAAGCCTGATTTTGATTAGGCTGTGGGTACAACTGCTAGGCTATTATTTTAAGATAGCATCATGGAAAAACTTCAGTTATAACTTAATTAATTTAAACACTGTCATTACTTTTGAATGGAAGCATTTTATCCAAGCAAAGGATCACCCCTGAATGACTGTATTTGTACTGCAGAATGACTACGGCTCTAGGGTTCAGCTAAGGTCTGCAGTCAAAGTTATTGTATTAACACTTATGTTATACTGCTGCCTACAGGTCCGTATTTAAAGTTAGGGTGTTATGCTAACTTATGTTTAAACAAGGCTCTGGTTCCAAAGCTTAGAAAACAAGCAAGATAAGAAAGGTATGGGAGAAGCTGAACGCATTTTAACTTTTCATGGTTATGTTTGTGTATGGAATTGAATGCATTTCTTCCACTGCTCTGAAGCCACCGCACAGGGGCTGGTTCACAGTAAGAGCTGCATATGGGAAAGCAGTTTAAACGGAAGAAAGGGACGATGGTGGTGCCTGTATTAGGGGTGCTGTGGAGGAAAGCGCAGCAATACCTTGAATGGCCGCCCTCCACACAACAGGCAGGCAGGTATCTTCATCTCTGCTACGATGCTTTTCGCAAACTGATTTCCTTGTGGACAATTACAAATTTTCAAAAGTAAGTGAAGATATGTTTTGAGGTTATGCACAGACTATATGGACCATCTTTTCCTAGCTGGTAGTTTACAGTTCCCTTACAAGTAGCTTATGAATCCCAAGAGCTTCTCACGTTGCATCTCACTATTACATGGAAAAAAAAAACAACAGTGTACATGCCACACATTTCACCAAAGTAGAAACATTATTCTTGCAGAGGCCAAAGTGGAAAGGGGTAGCTTTCTTCTCCTGTTCAGGTACACAGATTTTCTTTGGGTAACTGACTGTAATTGCTACAAACATATTTTGAATTTTAAAATATTTTCTGAATACAGGAAGAAGAGATTTCAACCTAGTGCCTGTGGAGGAGCCAGGCACTTCTGAAGGCACTTCTCCTTACAGAACTAATTGATGTTGGCAACCCAGGATGCTGGTGATTTCAGCTGAGCTAACAGCAACTGACATGGTGTTCCTCCGTTCGCCAAAAAAGTCTTTTTTGCAAAAGGACATCCCTTTATTTGAACAATTAGCAAACTGCCATCTCCCAAGATCATGTAAATTAATAAAAATGTTAGCATTTAGCACTCAGCATCCCCTCCACCCTGAAGGCAGGATAAGGTATCAGTCATCTCTAATTAAAGTTGTCTGATGCTAGGCAGTTCCCAGTGACTGCCACAATACAGTTTCCTATGTAATCATTGGTCAATTTGTTGCCATATATCACCAGGAATACTGAATTATTAGTTATAATTACAACTGCAGAGTCAATAGCAGTGTCACAGCAAGGGTAAGTAAACACTACAAAATTATGAGGGATGGGAATACCTTTCTAACAGCTACATCATAGTATTAGTACAGAGACCACCCACCGTAACAGCTAGGCACCATGATAAATTCCTGCTTTGAGAAGGTGGAGTTGGATGTTTTCCCCATAATGGACTGCAGTCATCCTGGTGACATCCCCTATAAACTTTTTTCTGGTTTCTGCCCACCAGCTGCAGAGCATGTGTGTTTGGTGATTTGAACTAGGTAAAAACCATGCAACCTGCCAGGCTCAGTTTTACAGCCACCACTGTCAAACCATTTGCACAGACCGTCCCCACAGATGCACCTTCCAAAGGTCTAGAGAAGGAACCTTTGGGTCTGCAGCCCATTTTCCTACAGCACTTCAGTCACCCCAGGTCCCATTTTCAGAAGTGGTCTGAAGGACCTGGAGCCCACCTCCCACAGCCTGTCAGTCAGACACCAGTGCTTCGCTTTCCAAGGGCCATCTCCTCAAGCAGCATTTAGGCATTTGATTCCTGGTACGGCTGGCAGGTTATGAGCTCTTGGAGAATTCACCGCTTATGTATTTCTGAGAATGGCAATGCAAGGTCCTCTATGGAAGAAAATTTTGATATAAGTGCCTACTGCTGTTCATTGTACTTCGCAAAGAAGAACATAGCATTTACCATTAATGTTTTGACTAACAAGGAGCCACTTTTCAAAACTATTCACAATTTCAAAGAATGCCTTAATTTGAAAAAATAAAAAAATAAAAAAATTAACAAGTATTTTTCTCCAGATTAAATCTAGCACTTTCAAGGAATCCAAAGAAAAAACATTGCCAATAAGGTATTTCAGGTTTTACTCTAAGTTCAAAGTATGTTGGGAAATGGCCTGAGCATTCAGTGAGTGGAAACATGACCAATAACGTTCAGCATACACTGCAAGAACCAAAGCCTAATTAGGGGAGATGGTCAGGCTTTTAGCTTATCTACTTAATCTCCAACCACGGCCTCAAAGGTTGAAAATGTGACTCCATCCCTTTAAACCAAGAAATGGGTCATTAAAATTCAGGCTGTACAACTAACATTGCACTCATTTAACAAAACAAGAGTTCAAAACAAAAAATGTTTAGCTCCACATCAGAGACATTTCTCCAGACCGCAGACTTAACAATCTACCTTGCCTCCATAGGTTTCAAATGAAACAGGCACAGAGGCTTTCTTTGGCACAGCCTAACCTTGTTCAACCGGGTGTGGGTTTCAATTAAGTAACCCTTGTGCAGGAATTTGAAGTCAAACATTTATAAACTTTTTTGATTTGTTTTTTTGGTGGTTGCTTTTGTTGGGTTTTTGTTGTTGTTGTTGTTGTTTTTTAACTGGCCACAGCGGTCACACTGCCGAAACCAGCAAGGACGGCTGCAACAGCAACCCAGAACCAAGCAGCCAAGTCACAGCTCCGTCTGTGCACGTGCTTGTGGTCTGCTCTGACAGCCTGTAGCCTGTCTCAGTGGAAAAGAAAAAGTACGTTGAAGCTCAAGCTACAGTCTAAGTGACAGGTGATTTCTGAGGAAAAAAACTACAGCTGAAGCATGGCCTTTTCTGGAAATCTGGCACAGCCATTTGTGGGAGAGAAGGTCTCAATGAGAGCTGGCTGGGTGACAGTGGAATAAACCCATTCCAAAAATGTGCAGGTTTTCCAATTTTGTCGTATGGTCTTGAAATTAAAACAAAAACTTTTCAAATGGAAGGGTGTGGAATTGTGTTGAAACGTCTATTTCTGAATTAGAGTTAAAGTTTTCAATCAGGCTTTCAGATTAGACATAACCAGAGACCTCATCCTGGGATACAGAAAACTCCCTATTCATCAGCACCAGCACCTCTACAAAATCTTTTGGCATCCAAGAAGCAGCATATTTTAGCTAAAATATATTTCATCAAACGTGTTCTGACCAATTCCAATCTTGAGATTGTGTCACCAGTTTGTGGAAAGATCAGTTTTTTAAAAAAATATATATCACAAAAATAGAGGACTGGAAAAGAAGCTGAGGAACAGCCAGTCACTCAAAAGACATTTGTCAGCAAAATTAAATATAAGTTCAGGCATATTCTGTTTCATCACATACTGTTCCTTTTAGGGGTGAGGCACTTACAGTCATTTCTATTTTGGAATGAGACTGCAAGACAAACAGTTTATCTTCATCTTGGCAAAAGAAAGTTATATTAATGTCCATCAAGATGAAAGTGGCGTGAAACAGAATATTTTACAATTTAAATAGTGACTCTGTTCTTCAGCTGTGTGTAAACTATTCTTCTCACATGATGCAAACGTTGGTGTCTTGATACAAGAGTTCCCAGTAATCTGGAAAACACAACCCCAAGTCCTTTATATATATACATGTACTTATACACACACACATATATTTAATATATAATACTTTTATATGTATATGTGTGTTTGTGTACCACATACATATACACGCATACATAGATTTAGTATATAGTACCTATATATATATATGTATGTTTGTGTACACACACACATACACACACACAGAGACACAGACCACATCTGGAGTTCCATTAAAATATTTCTCCTGCCTCCTCAACAATCACAGTTACAGCAGTTTCCCTAGAAGGAAGAGCAAAGCTAAGCTCAGCCATCTCTGAACACCAGTGTTTCTACAATGTGATTTTATGTTTCATTTGTGCTAGAGATAAACATCAAGTTAGAATTTTTCCTCATAAGAATTTTTACAGAAGAAAAAATGTTTGAAAGGTTAAAAGATTTTCCCAAAGAAAGGTTCAGGGAATAAATGGAAGCTTATTAATCTTTTTCAAGATTTCTTTAAGTTGGAAAATAGGGAGAAAATTATTAACCTTGCTCCTCACACCACTGTGTTATCAGGTACACAAGAAAGTTTATATTGTATTCTTTCTGCTGAGGTTAAAATAATTATTAACAAAAATAAATCAGAGAAAGCATAGTGGGTAAAAGCCAATCTTCTTTTCAGTGAAAACATCATCATTCCTCATTTTAAGAGCCTTACATCTTTTCAACAGGAAGATTATTTGAAACATGATGTACATTTTCCATCAAGTTTGAAACAATATTTTAAAACCACTTTCCTTTCCATGAGAGTCCACAGTTTGTTTTTTTATTTATTTTTTCACAAAATGTTTTTATTGAAACAAATTTCATTCTATTCCAGTTTGCATTTTGGATTCTCTCAAAATTCACATTCAGAACTTCAAAGCAAGCCTACCCCACAACCATTACTTTTGTAGGATTTTGATCAAAGCCATGGAAATTCCTGGTTCCACCCTGGAATAATGAACGGGTCCAGGTTTCATTTGAAATCCAGCTCTGAGGAGCTGACTTACCTATCTGGTTTGCAAGAATCCCTCTGTCTTCACCTGACCCGAGAGCATCCACTCATAGCAAAGCTCTCCTCCAACTGGAACACATCCATGCAACACAGTCCCCATCCACTCTATGTGGGGGGGCACCAACCTTTCACTGTCAACCTCCAGTTTACCAACCTTCTCCAAGTTCAGAAAGCTCCTTCTTTCTGTCTTGAAGATCAAGGTTTTGCAGCAATTCACTAGATAGCTGTGTTTGCCTAAAGAGACCTTCCCACCGCTCTTTTATCCTCTGAAGGCAGGCCAATTTTCAACTGCAGCCTGATGGTTGCCTGGGTTAACCTCTGCTTTGTTTCATGAGGCTTAGAAACCCCAATGCACCTTTCAAACAGCGTGTCTGATCACACTCCTCTGGCAGATAAGCAGAAAATTAGAATGAGCTTCTCCAGGTAAGTGCAAGCATGAAGCTACCGTCATCTTCCAGGGGGGAATGCCTGGCGGGCGGGCGGGTGTGCAGGTGAGGAGATCAGTGAGAAGGGGGACACAGAAAAGGCAGCTCTGTGACAGCGCAGGAACAGCACGGTTTCAATGCATCTGCAAGGCAAGGCTGTAGCGTTGCATAAATGCAGCATTTCCTTCCACAGGGACTTCGAGACAAACGTCTTGACAGCACTTAAATATTGGATGGAAGACATTTAGATGGCTGTTCAAAATTAAGATACCTCTACCTTGTGCTACATAGCTTATACTCAAGTACTCTAGATTTAAATCTTCACATTTCAATTCAAGGTCTTGTGCCCTGTAGGTTGTCCTGTTGTTTGTAGGATCTTTTTCCATCGTGTTGGCAGCTGCCTCTTCCTCTCTCACCAAAAGCAACCAGCATGCCAAAGCCCTATGTAATAACACAGGCAACAAAACATGATTTCTTTCAACTTGTTTTTCAGTTCCCATCATTCATGTTTGTCCAGACCCAAATGCAAACTTCACTGCACGGGAAATCACTGCAGGGTCTCGCAGTTGGTCCAGACTGCAGTCAGCAGCTGAATTGTCCTTGGAGTGAGGGGTGGAAACCCAGAACCACCATCTGGGCTCCTCTAACTGCCTCTGGGGATCTAATCAGTCCTCTGGACACCTGGCATTCCTGGGGCACAAGATATTCCTCCTAAACCTGGACGTGTCCAATTTTCACCTCAGTGTTCTAAGTGATTTCTTTTTCTTTTTACTTAGAAAAACACAGGAGTTCAGAATTCAGCACCAAATCCCCACTCCTTAGGACTCCATTCTCTCCCGGTTCTTTCACCGCTTTCCCCCAAATCCTAAATATACATCTAACCATCTCCTGCTGAGGTCAGTGGGATTTAGGCAGATTCGTGGCCCCGCAGCGCGCAGAAACCCAGCTCCTCCACACTGACAGCAGCACCTCAGCTGCTCAGATTCGTTCCGCAGCGTGGCCTGCAAAAGAAATTGTTTCAAGGTGTGCGAAGCATTTGCTGCCTGCTGCTGTTGGCAGAGTAAAACCACCAAGGAGCTGTTGCCAGGGAAAGGAAAAAAATAAAATCCCCTCCGGGGAAACAGGAACACACAGGAAGAGAAGGGGGAGCAGGGCGGGAGGCGAGGGGTCTCCCCGCTGACCCAGCCCTCGTTTCAAAATAAGCTGAGCTTGTTGTGAGCACGGGGCTTGGCTGAGCTTGCCCGTGCATCCCCGTACGGGGATGGCTTTCACGCGCTGAGGGTCATTCCTTGCTGTTTTGAGCCTTTGGGGTGAGACCTCCTGAAGGTCTTTTTAAAGCAGCAGCTCTTATTCTCCTTCCTGGCATCTAGTTGCCCGACGGCGTGCCAAGCGAGGGCACACAGAGACCCTCACCAGTTGGAAATGCCGGTGCCCTCGCAGAAGCACAGCCCTCCTGCATGGCTGGGGGAAGAGGCGGAGGTGTTCCACCCATCCCCAACTTGAAACGCACCATAGTGCTTTCTCATCCGCACTGATTAGTTGATATCCGTTTACGGTGCAAGAAATTGGACTACGGATCTTGAGGAAACAATGTTAAAAATCTATAAATGCCCCAATGCAGTCAAATCTGCCTGGAGCGCACTGCAACAGTTTTGGAAGGGAGGGAAGCCAGGCTGGGGCAGCAAGCTGTGAGATGGAGAGCAAAAGCCACAGGAAAGGCTGGGATCCTGATAGTCTTTCCCTCAATCACGATCTTAAGTTTTCTGTTGTACATGCTGCTTCCCCAGAACAGTTTTCTCTGGTTAACACAGCAGGTATACTCATGCTCTCACATTACAGTAATAGGAATCAAAGCAGAATCCAAACTTACGAGCTTTAAAAGCTAAAACAATAAAATGGCTAAATACACAATCCTCTTTTTCTTCATTCATTTTGAGGTCATGCATATCTGAAACTTCCTCTTCTATAACTTCTTACACAGAGCACTCCCAGACAGCCTCAGCGGTAACAACACAATGTCCCCTTGCTGGATGACAGCACCGTTTTTTGTCACTCCTTGGAGTGGGTACCTAAAACAGGCACTTTGACTCTCAATTCATCCTTTTCCCCTCACTTTCTGAAAACACATTGCGTGTTCCAAAGAATGGGACTGAGGATGAAAAAGGGATATCCCCTAACAGAAGATTTTACGATTCACTTCAGTATATCACAGGTAAAACAATATAGTTTTTCTTATCCATCTTATCACACAGATTTTTTCAAGCTATTTCAATGGAGTCTTTGGCTCATAACAACTGTTAGGTCCAAACCTCGGTTTCATGCAACAAAGCTCACTAGAAGACAGAAAAAATGACATTAAGGTTACAGCTGGTTTACACACTAGGCACATCTTCCAACTAAGTTCTCTTTCATCCAATAATGCAATGCTTTGTTTCAAAGCAAGATCTACTACTACTACTATTCAAAAAATGTTCCCCGATGTCACAGAGAGAGTATATTTTTCAAATATTAATTCAGAGCGTTTATTTTAAGGACATGTTTCTAGAGGTTGAAAGGAAGTTCAGATAAAGTTGCTGCATTGTGGCAATATATGAAATGAATTGTTTTAATAGGGAAGAAGTTTGAGATAATCTCTCAGCCTTGTTTCCTTTGCTGGTTAAACCCCTTTGGTCACGTCTGTGAGAGCAATGCTGGCCAGTTTTGTTTATTTTTCTTCAACTGAAAATTTTTAACCCTGAAAGTAAAGTTGAAAATGAAGAAGCTGGTCCAAGTGGTATCATGCTATGCCAGTGTGTGTCCTTTTCAAGTTGCAGATGCCTCAGTAAGCAAGTGAACTGATGGGTTTTGCCTTTCTCCCTGAATTTCTGTGTTCCTTTTGTTGTAGCCACCATCTGCAAAGAGCAGCTTGGCATTGCCATGTGCCAACTGCAGATATGCTAGGGAGCTGCATAAAAAGAGGATCCAACCGTAGCTAGCCAGAAAAATTGTAAAGCTGATGGAAACAGGACAGGCTCTGACAAGCAAAGAGCAACTCCTCAGCGGTGTCTTATTGTCAGGCAGACAACTAGATGTGAAGAAATTATACAGTACAAGTACAAAACTGCCTTCTTAAACCATGACATAAAGCTTAGGATTTTGGTGGTGAGGTCTGAGTGGAGGTCTGGAGGCTGCTCTCAACAAACATCTCTGTGGTCCTATGGTCTTACACAGATGAGAAGACATTTCCCGTTCCTGGGTGACTGCCAAAGTTGTCCTCCTCTGATTTCTTTTTTTCCAGCAGAGAGGGCTAGAGAATTAGATATATAGTTACTTATGATTTTTTTCAAATAATTGAAGTTGAAAATGTGAGGGGGACTAGCCAGACTAAACCACATCTACTGCTCCCTTACCTAACAGTCCAGAAACCAGGGACTTTTTTTCAGCAATGTCAGGTATGTTTGTCTAGATCTTACCTCTCGCAGGTGCAGAAGAGAGGCCTGGATCAAAGGTCCTCGTGTCTCACACAAGTGGTCTACAAAGCAGGGCTTCTGGGCCCACGGACAAGCCTTCCTCACGCAGCTGCACCGCACCTGAGGTCTGAGGCAGCTACCCCAGCAGGCTGGGGACTCACCCAGATGCTGGATGGTCCATACTTGGTGCAGACGTCACCAATACGCCCCATGTCCACCTCTACAGAAAGGCTCTGGCAATGTGTACATGTCCTACCTCTCAGCAGGTACAATGGGTCACCCTCCGATTTGTGAGAGATCCCTGCCTAGCCTAAGGACTTCCACAAGGCACTTAGACCACATAAGGGCCAAAACCTTCCCTCGGAGACTGTTTATTTCAGACATAACAAAACATTCTTAGCTCAGCTGCAGGTAGGCAAACCTGACTGGAAGGCTTTTTGCCAGTTTGCTTGTACCCAGCAGCTGCTGCCAGGCCACTCACAATGGCACCCATCACCCATAACGTGTACAAGTCATGATGCACTTGAGCATCACAGAGGCACCGCAACACAGATTTAGTTATGTCCATCAGGCTCTCAAGGAACCCTTGAGGACTTCAATGGTCTCTTAAAGATTTACAGTAATATTAAACAACAAGCAAAACAACCACAGCTCCATTTCCCAGTATCAAAGGGAGAACTTGCCGAGAGCACAGGAGCCAGCCACACTGACTGTAGGGAAACAAGCTCATTTCTGCATTGCCTGTACCTCAGATGACTTTTGCTGAGGTGCCTAACTTTGCTGGTTGATGAATGAAAACATTGGCTGTTAGCTTCTTTTTATGCTCCTTCTGGAAATCCTGCAAATTTGAAAATTTCGTGACCTGGCCTGACCAATACATTTATGAATGGTGACATTTAGTTCACAGCTCCTGCTGAGAATTAACCCAAGTTATTTCTCTCAAGACCATAGTCATGTCCCATTCTGACACTGAATTTATTTTAACATAAGTCAAAAATATTTTGGTGTTATGATAGGACAGAGAATTAGATGCACTCCTTTGCCAAACAAAAGGACAGTTTATGTCTCCCAACCTGGGTGTGACTGTTCTGTGGTGCCTGTCCTCAAAACACCTGAGTGTGAAAGAAGACACCTCACTTGTGCTAGCCTGCACAAGAAGGCAGCTGCCAGGGCCATACAGTATCTATGCTGCATTAATTTATTTATTAGCACCTTTCTAGTTCATTTTCAGAAGCGCTGTAGAAACAAAGCGAAGCAGACAGACTTTCCATGCCAGTGGACACTTTTGAAAAGGTACAACTTCTACAACTTCCTTGTTTAAATTACCTGAGTGGTAGGTGGGTAAAACACCTTAATAATTTTCTTTTCTCTTTTATTGCTGAAATAAAATATCTAAAATATCTGAGGATGCTGGAAGAGAGGTCACTCTTATTACATTCCTTTGCAGGCGGCATTGCCTTTGCAGGGACACCTGTCTGCACGAAACTCTGTAAACACTTTTTAACAGGTCCCCAGGTAGCAGAAAGAACACAGCTGCTAAAGAGCGTTAATGGCAGGACAGCTGCTTGGCTGACAGAATTGGAACCAGCATGGTGCATGTGCTGGGACTGTAAACAGGAATGAATTTTCCTAAAAGCTTTATAAGTAAAAATGTTTATTTTTGGAATATTAGCAAAATAAAAGGAGTTACAATGTTCCTTTAATTTTAAGTCAAAACATAACGACATGCAGCTTTTAAGAAGGTTTATTTTATAGCAAAATCTCAAATTGAAACAAGGTGGCTTAGAAACAACTTCAGAAATACCAGGGATTTCTTCTAGACGTATATATAAAACACACTTGAGCGTTTTTTTGCCCTTAATGCGTAGTAAAATTGGTCATGAAATCCTTCTTTCCATAAACCACACATCAGGTATTGGGGAACACTTTTCTGGCTGCCAAGGCTGCCATTGATGGCAAATGCTTGGTGTGTGGTGTGCGAAGGTATTATTACAAGGTATGTGGAGCAGGTTATTCACATGCTAAAAAGCGGAAATAAAGAACTCACATTTCAAGGACAGGCACCGAAATGAAGACACCTGATTCCTACCCTTCACTCAGCCACAGCCTTCCTCTTTGAGTCAGGGCGAGTCATTCAGTGCCAAGACAGTTCCCTCTTTTGGCGGACACAACCCCGGCACAGGCTCAGAACTAGGATTTTGAACCCAGATGAACACGAGCATCAGACTGGTTGCAAACAACTGGCATCCTTTGGGGATGGCTGGTAGAGAACCCTCTCCTCTTTGGAAAGTTCACCTCAACCTCAGGACAGCAGAAGACAAACCCCTCGCTGCTCCCTCGCAGCGCTTGCAGTGCAGCGCTCCAGCCGGGATGATGTGAGCAGCACTGGCCTTGTTCTCTTCAAATGCCATCGCTACCTTTTTAGGATCAACAGAGCCCGTTCAAAATCTATCCAGACTTCACCATGTTTTGCAAAGTCTCTCAAAGGCCTTTTCCACCACCCCTACTACATCACCACGAAACAAGCAGCGCACCGCATCAGGGGATGAAAAGAGCAGGCCCATTACCTGTACATAGCTCTTCACAGCTTCTCATCCTAAGCCTGAAGCTGGGCTCGGTTTAAAGTTATTAATTGCCTTTTTCACAGCTGGCACCAGCAGCCTCACATGTTGACTCACAGTGTGATGTGATAATTAGGCAGGGTGAGGAATCTGCGTTAAGTTTTGTTCTTTGGCAGTATTTTGCCTTTGATCTTGTCCGCTCCCCTTTCCAAGAGAGTTACAGCGTTCCAGCAGGAGCCGAGGGTGGGCCTTTCATCAACCTGGGGGGAAAGCTTCGTCCTGTGCCCCACGGCACTCTGCTCTCAGTCTTAAGATTCCCATTCGGATGATTGCTATGCATTAGCTGGAGCGCCTGCGAGGTGCCAATAGTCAGAAAAGCACGTACAGTGCATCTTCCACCAAAACACAGATCAAATCAACACATTAAAAGAGAAGCAGGAACAAAGTTCAGTAACAAAATAAACAAATAAGCAGGCTTTTAGTAATGCCTTTTCTACATTAACTTGATTGAAACTTCATTTTTTGCTCTGCAGGTTAGGAAGGCTGGTGGCACCGTAAACATAATGTCCTGCAGAAACCTACGGCTGTTTCTCACTCATGCTCCAAAGCTGCCCCATATTTCAGAGTCATGCAGGCAGTTAACTTATTCTGTCTGCTGATTTTTATTGGCAAATTAGAAACCACTTAACAGATGGTGTAGAAATTGTTACATAAACCAAGGAATAAGTCCTAGAGCATTTACACTTTTATGAATGAATAGTTTTCCCAAAATGTTCATTCTTGGGTTTTTTGTCAATCACCATTTCTTTCAGATCTGGCTTTTCTATTTGTCACACTCTATCCCTCTCCAGAACTGGGTCGGCATGAAATGCAGAGAGACAGCGGGCAGCTCTGAATCTCATGAATCATATCCCTGCTGTATTGTTCACTACACCAGGCTTTTAGCAACACAGCAATGCAAATTGAAGAAAAATATCTGCCCCAGGAGGCCTAATTGGAGGGAGTTTTGCAATATGCATGGACTAAATAAGTAAGAGAAGGCTTTGTGTGGCAATTCGCTTTTTCCGTACTGGGAGGGAAATAGAGCTTTATGCTGATTAGGAAATAAAATTAAAGATATGATTGCCTGTTACACTGTGATGTGTATTGGACTAAGTCCCAGAGCTGCTTTGGTAATAGAAATTAGGCATATTCTTGTACTAGAATTTCTTATACTAGAAATTAGGATAAGATGCCTGCAAGACAGGTATGTAATTATGCACATGACAATGAAGTCAATGTCAAAGTATATGTATGTGGGAAAAAAAAGAACAACTGTATGACATGTCATACATAAAGAGTAACTCTAAAGCTGCTTCGCTAAGCCATTATCCTCACAATCTCTTGTCCTTCCAGACAGGGGAGACTATGAATGTGAGAGCCTGTTAGCAGGTTTTGCTTGCAGCCATGGCTTTTTGAACTGCGGTAATCAACAGAGCTTGTGCACATCATCTTCAGTTTCTTCTGGGCCAATGTGCAAAAATTCCAGTTGGAGATTTCATGTGACTGCTTGGAGGCTGATGCTGGTGCAGGAGCAGATATCTGACTGTTCCATCTCTTATCTGATAGCTAGCATGTTGCTGCTCTTACCCCAGAGGTAGTTCAAAAGAGTTATCCCCTTTAGAGGTATTAGACCTCCCTTTTACACACAGTGCACTGAGTTGTGGCATTTTTTGCCCTCTCATACCCATCTGCCTTTCCCACTTTCACGCTCTGCTCCTGGCCACAGCTGGCCAAGTCTGAAGTATGAAGATGGGAAAGGGGCAAAGAAAATCCCTTCCTTCTCCTCAGTGCTAAGGACTATGCAGGATACACAATTTACAGGGTGGGGGTTTTGTGGATTGGATCAAAGAGGTAGCCCAGTCCCAAGATGCAAAGACGGCAACGCAGTGCTGCGCTACCTAAATACCGGACTGCCCACAGACTGTAACAAGTCAGTCCTTCCTGTTCTTTCATGGGTTAATTCTGCAGGAATTTTTAAAACCGACATACACCTCAGGATGCTTCTTACAGTGTTCCCTGCACAAGCAGGAAGCAGCCATGGGAGTGAAACAGGCAATAAACTGGGCTAGGTAACACCCACCTCCACTCTGTGATGATCATGTATGTAGTTTCCCAATGACGTTAAATTCGTTATCCCAAAGTGTGCCTCATCTGTAACTGAGATACCATACATCCTAGCTAACCACACAGCTTCCTGGCTCACCTGTGAGCTTTTTTTTGGTGACATCTCCACATTTCTTTTACTCCACAGGTACCCTCATCAGCTGGACTGATTTCCATGCCTTCAGTGAGTGGCGCTTAAATAATTTCTTTTTACTACTGAGGCTTTTGCCTTTATGCTTTGAGTCTTCCAGAGGGTTTGTTTAGGCTTCTGTCAAACTCCTGTTATGGACAGATGGAACCAGGCACAGAAGAATGGGCTTCTTAATTTAAGCACCCAGTGTTCACTGAGCTTCCAGTGCTATAGGTAAGAAAGAGGTAAGACAATTTGCTGCTGGGAAAATGGCACAGCCAGAAGCTCCATTGGAGCTGAATCTCTCTGAGATTACGCTGAGCTGGAAAAAGTATAAAAACTTGTTTGAGTCTGAGAGGAAAAAACGTTAATAAGAATATCTTCTTGTTTCTAACAACAGTGGGTTCTGAAGCAGTTGGTAGATTTTTACAGTCTTTAATTAATCCAGACAGAAAGAAGAAAAAGTGAAATCACATTACAAAAATATGAAGCCTGCTATACTCCAGGGGGCAAATGAAATGTGAGAGATGGCAGTTCTTGAACAAAGAATACAAATAGAACAAAAAAAAAAAATAATGCCTGTCTGTAACTGAAGCCAGGCTACAGAGCCTTACAGTGTTTGGGAAGGGAAAATCTGGATGCTGTGTGAGAGACTCATTCATGCCTGGAGCGAAGCACTCAGAGGCAGAGCACTGGAGGACTCACAAACAGACCTTGACAATGTGCTCAGATGTACCCAAAGTAAGGGAACTCCATAGATTACCTGAGAAAGCCAATAGATGACGAAAGATTGGGGGTAAAAGGCAGAAGGGCAGTTTAAGATAGAACCCAGCAAGAGGTGGCCCCTGTAACTCATGACATTGTGCCCACCAATGGTTACCGTGACCATGCCCAACAAGTCTGGGCAGGTGCAGCACATGATATGACAGTGTTTCCTCAAAATGCATTTGTGTTAATTTCAGGACACAAGAGTTACATCAGAACAGGCAAGGGTTTAGACTCCCTAAATCTACAATAGGGATTAAGTTCAACAGAGGTGGCATTTTCTGACTATGGGAATCCAGTGGAAGAACATGGTTAGAGCTTTGGAAAAACTTTGGAAAAAACAACAGAGGTGCTGTATGCTGTGCTACAATTAGACTGATGATAACAAGAAAAACATGTGTAAGGGGGAAAAGCCTCTATGGGAAAAAAAAGGCAACACATCAAGGGATGCTTCAGTTGAGTTCTGCCCCTGATAAAGAAGACATAGATATATTGCTCAGAATAATGAAATACATATTGGGAAATTTGTGGCTCGCTGGTGTAATGGAGCACGAACAGTGTAAGAAGTTGGAGTACGGGAGGACTTAAAGATGTCCCAGAACTGTTCCAGAAAATGTAACTTTTAAATTGTCCAAGGAAGTTACAAGTTCAGGTTCTGACAGAAAAGTACAGTAGCAACTGACAACTGATGGCTTGAGACATCAGGAGCTCTAGCAGGGAAAGAGGACACCCGTAATTTTAACCCATGGATTGAAAAGGTTCGACATCTTTATAACTTTGAATTGACTGCACGCTTTTTATGTCTTTGCCAGAAAGGGCCTGGCCAACATTTTGAAAAAAGTGCAATTACATTTATTTTTTCCCAGCTACCAAATATATGATCTGCAAGGCAAATTTAAGCGAGGCTGATGGTGAAGGCACATGCATTTCATCCTTTGAGGAAAGTCTAGGATAACAAACTAAATTTGGTAAGAGCCAATCTAATTTCAAAAGCCTTGTCTAGATGAATTACAGACCATGAAATATGTTTTGCTGGAACAACTGCTCAGGATGTGACCCCACAGAGGGAGTGTAACAGTCTATAGTTTGTGTTACAGCTATTGGGTTGCTGGGGTTTTAACTGCTAATTCTCCATTGAAAAGAAATTATAGCAACAAGAAGCGTGCCTTAAAGGCTTAAGCTACTCAGAGAGAGACTCTGGGGCTGGGTTGAGACTCTGAAGCTGTTGTCAGCATTAGGCACAGCCAGCCAGAATTGCCTATGGGAAAAAGCGGTTCTTTCATAAATGCCTTCAGAGCAGCAGGTGATCCCCGAGGCCGTGCTGCTCCTTCTGAAGCTGTGCTCTCCTGCCCAGTGTGCGTGGTCCCCCACGAACTGCAGCAGCAGTAAGCATTGCGCAGGACTTTATTAATCCACTTGCACTTAACGCGTCCTAAACTTGCACTCACCATTGCAATCACAAATGAGTGAAAACCTTGAATATCAAGATCATTACTGTTGTCCTGGTGTGTATTTTCTGTCCTATACTCTGAAGGGCAAAGCCTAGTGATAAGATGCTGCTGTTCAGGATCTCACTACTGACCCAAAGCATGCCCTTGAGCAAATCTCTTTGCCTTTGGCATGCTTCAGGTTCAACATCTGAAAAACTGAGAAAATTCACCAAGCTCCACAGAGACGGCCCATATAGCTACTAATTCTTGTCTTTGGCTTTGATTTTTCCAGGTGTGAAGTCCACTAAATGCAAAGAGTGGCTGACTAACTTTTGGACCAGGCTTTAGGTAAAACTTGTATCACTACTGACTGACTTGTTAAAGGTTTTAAAACAGCTCTCTAATGTGTCACTATTCTAAATCGGTAAGCCTGTAGAGAAGCCACTTGGGAATTTCTTGATACAACTTTCCCAGTCTGAAAACACCCATTTGTCAAAAACAAACAGGTTTTTCTTTTTGCAGGAAACAATCACTTTAGATAAATGTCACAATTTGAAAAATGCTAAAAAAGAAGTTTCCAGAGCAACAAAATATTTTGTTTGTATTTAAAAAAAGTTCACACAGGTGCCAATTTCAGTTCAAAATTACTTTTGTTTGAAAAATCTTCCTGGCTACCAGGTAGTTATAGTGAAAAAGCAAGTCTACAGTCCAAGGGGAAAAATTTCCAACTGATTGCAGTTGGGATGAAGGCCAT
The DNA here is from genome assembly GCF_963210335.1 of Falco punctatus. NCBI lineage: Eukaryota > Metazoa > Chordata > Aves > Falconiformes > Falconidae > Falco > Falco punctatus. The sequence continues at coordinate 92,069,497 of NC_137582.1, read as the reverse complement.
GATTTCCAAGCCAAGCTGTGGGACAGGAAAGCTGTTTCTTGTCCTATTCTAGCCACGGTAATGTCAAGCACCCTGCTGCACAAGCACAGAAGCATCACTTTTTACTCTTAACCTGCCGTGGTCAAAAAGGACAAGAGTATTCATGCTGGGAAACTGAAGATGTGTATTGAGCACCTCTGTCATGGCACAGATAAGCCAGGGTGAGCGTTTATTCTCATAAAGTTAAAGAACCTGCTTGTGAGGTAAGGAAAAAGAAGGAAAGAGGAAAATTTAGGAATTGTGAACCTATAACTGCTTTCTGAATTGATTTCAGAGTTTGAATGGGACAAAGGAAGGAAAGTTACATACTCCTGTGGGTAACAAAGCCAGCAGGAAACATGGCTTAGCAGTCTAAAGAACACATATGATAATGCTTACCCAAGTTCACACACAAGAACAATATTTATCTCCTCTTCCCACCACTTTCAGAAAAATATAGGGTCGAATAAAGAGTGTCTGCATGACCAAAGTGCTTAGATAGGAAGGGATTAGAAAAAGTAAGGTGGGAAATAAAAATCTGAAGGAGCAGAGTCAGGGGAGTGTGGTATCACAATCCAAGAAGAGAAGAAAGCAAACTCAAGATGAAAAAGAAAGACAGATCTATCATGTGACAGTCAAACAGAGAGGGGTACAAGCCTCAATGTCAAAATCCACGTTTCAGACACCTACGCTGAACTACAGGCTCCACTCAGCAGGTACAAAGGCAGAGCTCAGGCTACATGTGGGGTGTCAGAGGGTAGCGTCTCTACCCGAGTACAGGTGGTCCCTGGGACCTGGCTTCACCAAGGAGGCACTTTCCAGTGTTGCTCTTCTAAGGTACTTCTGTGCTTCCAAATTCTGGTGTACCCTTCGTTAGATTTCACTTCAGGTGAGCTGTATACTCTCACTATATGAAAAACATACTGCAGATGGAGATTTCAAACAGCCTCAAAGTTTAAAAATATTTAGGGGCAGGGATCTGGTTTGGACGCCTGTATGTTAAATGAAGATGAGCCACAGGCTGCAGAGGAGTGGCCTGCTCGAGTCTTCATTAATATCACAGATTGTCTGAAACCCCCATTACTTTTTTCCAAATAAAAAAATCTGCTTATCATGTTTTTATTTTGTCAGTTACTGTAGCTTTGCAATTAGGTTTCAGTCTCTTTCTCTTTTAAAATTATTATCCCTGCACTTCCTGGCTCTGACTGGATGAAAAAATGCTGAAATAGCATGAAAAATTACTTCTTTCAAAACGTCTCCAACCCAGCCAAAAGCTGCCTGCATGAGAAATCTTGCAAGAAAATCTGTTCTCGTCTTATTTCCAGCTGGGCTACATTCAGTTCTGAAAGTACTTGCTGATGGTGTGAGAAAAGTGTGTGGATATGGACATTCGTTTGACTTGAACCTCTGAATTTTGGATGGTCGATACACCAGACAGATGTGTTAAGAAGCCACACTGAGGGCAATAACAGAGAGGAGAGGTGAACTGAGATAGCTACCTCTTCTGAGGAAAGGCCATCCAGTCTCACCAGTCCTGCTGGTACTGCTGTGACCGCTTCACAGGTGCTCCCCTGCCCTTCCCAGCCTTGCCCTCCCTTCACATCCATTCTCCTCTGGGCTATCAAAGGCAGCAGCTCATAACCCCAGCCTCCTCTACCAGCTTTCTAGGTGTTCCACACACCTTTCTCTTTTCTTCATCTTTTGAAAGAAGTATCTGCCAGTGCCAGCACAGATCTCCTCGATATTCTTCAAAAGCCCTCCTAACGCTCTCCTCTGCCATCACACCTAGAAAAACCTGAGAAGAGGCTCCCAGGATGCTGATATGCAGCCTAACGTATCGATCCATGTAATCATAGTGTTTAGTGTTTTCCCATGCTCCCTCATCTCTTGGTAAGCACTTGTTTGGCAAGCCTGAAGGAGGCTGTGTTTTCTTTCTCTGTTTATACAACACTGAGTTTCTTATCTGTGGCTGGGACTCCTTGATCCTATCATCACATCAATAACAACAGGTAATGATTTCAAAGAAAACTCAAGCAAAAACATAGGGCTCTGTTGTTTCAATTGCTTTCACACAGTGTTGAAAAAGTCATTATATGATAGTAGCAAAAGTGACTGAATCATGCTATTAGTTTTTTTTTCAAATTGCTGTGTTTTCCCAGGGTTTTTGTCAACAATCATTGTCAGTTCTAATTTTCCAAACAGGCCAAAATCTGAGTGGAAACCCTGGTTCCATTGAAGCCAAGTGCCAGGTTTCCATTGGCCTCAATGGGCCTGGAATTCACCCGGTCACAACCTAGAGGAAGAATATTTGTAGTAGCAAACCAAATAAATAGATCCATGTTTTTCTATGAAAAATCAATTTGAGACCCTTTTTTCCTGGCAGGAGTTACACACAGTGATATAATACGAGATACTTGGAACAGGAAAGGACTGTGGACACCTTGTCAGGCCAGTGCTGTGCTGTGCCAACGGCCGAAGCAGGGAAAACTCCTAAGAACTTGTTAAAATGCTCCAGGAAATAAAATAAAACAAAATAAAAACCAAATCCAGAAATAAAATAAAGCTCATAACAAAAATACCACAGCTGAAATTTCTGTGAGGTTGAGAGGAAGCAAAGACATAGCCAACTGTATTGGAAGAAAAATAGTGCTGCATGCTGGTTGTTGATAAGGTGCCAGATGTTACCCTTAGCAAGACAGAAAAAGCATCCTGACAGAGATTTTCAAGAACTAGAGTGACAGCAACACAGCAGACTACCTTAGGGAACAACATCCCTCCAAAATATCTGGATATGGAAATTGGGTGTGGGGTGGAATGGCTTTGTTAGACATCCAAAGAGTGATTTACCTATTCTGGGGAATTAATATTAGTTGAAGCACTTGCGTGTGTACTCAACAGATCACATGAAACAGAAAAAGACTCTTTCATTCATGAATTATTAATTATGCATGTGCTGTCTAAACAGGGGCAACCAATCCTTAAAGGTTAGGATGCCTATGCCAGAAATACTAGCAGAAGAACATCACTGTGAATCAAAGGACATAAAAGATGTTATCTACATCAGATATCAATGATACTTTCAGATATTTAACTATTTTGCTTAAAGGAACAATTACTCGTTACATTAAGTCACAGCATTATACAGCAGTGGGTACAGTTAATCCATGAAGTGAGAAACAGCCCAGAAATGTGAAAAGTCTGTGTACAAAACCAGTGACTTGGTGCCTGAATGTGATTAGAGCCACACTGCTTGGATACATCAGCAACAGACACACCAGTTCAGTGTTTTGGGGGAAGCAACCACTGAATTTTTTTCCTGCTCACTGCTCATTGCATTGAAACATTTCTCTCACTCTTTTTGTTTTTTGGGTTTTGGTGGTTTTTGGTTTTTTTTGGTGTTGTTTTTTTATGTTGTTGTTGTTGTTCTTTTGCTTTGTTTTAATGAGAAGATTAATATCCTTTTCCCACTGAAAAAGCAATTTTTTTGTAGCAGTTCTGGTATCATAGAGACAAAAATATTTCAGGTGAATAATTTTGTAATTACATGTGAGAGAATTACTACTGAAACACCAGGTTCCAAAGGAAATGGTGAATTCCCATGAAGATTTAAAGTCATTATTGGAACATGAGACACATTTTTGGAATATGAGCTACAGCAATGGACAGTTTTTATCATGTAATAGGGGATATTTTTATACAGCATAAGAACATCATCAGAATCAAATGTTTCATCCAAAGTGTAACTGGCAAAGCTCCAAACAGCATCAAAACTGATGATCGTTTATGTCCTATCAGTCACATTCTGCTTGTAATATGCTTTTTCACTGCAGAGCACGTTGCACAACTCAGAACGTTCCTCATTCCAATATAATCCATAATGAATTTCCATGTTTTAATACTTCCTTCTTCTGGATGAGGTACTACTGAATAGTTTCTATGCTTCTAACTTTTAAGATAATTTTTTGTGCATTTGATGTGTATTTGGTATGAACATTCTAGCAGAGGGCATTTGCTGCCAGAAACTGGATCTCTGGGCACAGAGTCAATAGACAGAGGTATGTTACGCGTGCACACGGACCAGACCCATCAGGGAAGCAAGCAGTACACACATGCACTCCACTCACCCACAACAGTCCACAGCATCAACCCAAAATGGTCTTGAAGGGCAAACAGACATGCGACACGTAGGGACCAGAAGAATACCATTTTTAGCCCAACTGCAACCTTTTCATTGAAGTTTTGCTCCATTTCTTAAGCTGGGGCTTATACACCTGGGTCTTCACAGCAGTTTGAACTCCAGAAGATGCAAGTTTTCTTACTATCCAAACAGTGGCTTTTATTTTCTTTAGGTTTTGAATTCTATTTTGATATGAGAATACTGTTTCTTCCAAATTGTTCATAATACAAAAGAGTTCATGAAAGTGGGTCACTTCTGACTCACAGATCAGGGACAACCGCTGCAATGCACTATCATGGTATGAAACCTCATCCTTGTATCCTTTTTTCTTCATGTGGACTCTCCCCTGCAGTTCCCCCCCCAGTCCCCAGCTCTCCAAAAGGTGGCTGGACAGTACAACAATGCAGTGTACATATGTAATTTCCACACTATAGATGGATGTGCATTTCCCATTTTATCCCAGTTCTTTATACTTTCAATAATATTCCTAATTTTATTTTCCAACTATTCTCTTTTTTCTCCTTTCCTTAACTAGACCAAAGGAAAAAATAGTCAGTGTTGACATTTCTTATTTTAATATTAAGAAAAATAGTTTTAAAATTAAATAGAAGAATTAAATAAGAGCTTGTGGGAACCATTTCCCTTTCCTCCTTCCTTGCAGTCCTTTTTATCTTCACACAACAATTTTCCTTGATTCAGACCATCGTTATATGACAAACTTAGCTGACATCCTGGTAGCAACAAGGATTGTGAAGAGGTACAACCAATGACAAAGATACTGGGCTATCATCTTTGTGATACAGAGGCAGCTTTATTTGCAGATTGGGGGTGAGTGTGTGGGTGGGTGTGTGTGCCTTCTTTTAATTTACAAAAGGAAACAAAAGCAAGAATAAATGATACAAATAAAAATGCTAATTTGCTACTATGTACCATAGTCATATCAGAAGGAAAACCTCCTCTGTCAATGAACTTTCCAGGGTTACTTCATACCAGTCATGGCATGAAGCTGACCTTAGACAGCAAATGTAATTTCTTTTTATTAAATGCACCCGTTGCTCATTTCCTATGTAAAAAATCAGTGCTATACGTTAGCTACAGTGCTTGCAGTAGGAGGAGGGCAGTAATCAAGAATTAGTATCGCATCCAGAAATTTTAAGCACAAGCTCCATTTTCTAGATTACTATTCCACAACACATGGAATGGGCGGTTCCTTTATCATCTAAAGCAATAAAGCTGAACTGAGCTCTCACAGCAGTGATCTCCACGCTCTTCATTGAGCATGCAGCACCAGCACAGCTCTTATTAGAATGAAGACAGGCAGAATATCTTTGAGCTGCAAGACCAAACCAACAGAGGCAGGAGTGAGTCAATTCCAGAAGAATAAACTTCACAATCTTGATATACTTCAGCACTTTCTGCATTTGGTGTAAAACTGGCAGAGGGCACGAAGAAGTTATTTGAGGAATCATGCCAGATATGTGATAGAAACAGGATATATGTCAAAATAGCTTTGTTGGAGCGAACAATGCACATTCTGCAAGTCTGTAAAGGCAGATGTGACCGTGCAGGTCTGTAAAACACAACAAAGGAGCCCACAATAGTGGGTACAGTGATTAGAAACCAGATGTCTCACAGACGAGAGCCTTTGTTTCAGCTGCAGGAAGGAGAAGTCTGAAAGTATTTTCAGTTTGAAGGGCCCAAGTACACAACATCATGGACACTCAGCTACAGAAATAAACAATTTCAGTGAGCTGAATAGAGAGGAAAACATAAATGAAGTGTGAGCTAACAGGGAATAGCTGAATTCAGAAAACCCACAAACTAAAGAAACCATAATAGTCTAACCATAAGAAGAGACACTGTGTTCAAAGCTGTTTCTTTTCCTTTCTCTTTCACTATTTGCTTAGATATTTTACCCTCAGCTTAGTTGTTTTCTTTTCCTCTATTATTCCTTAGGGAGCAATGAAGACATATCCCTAGTAATTGAGTTTTTTGCAGGATAAATAGATGAGTAAAGCTGTTTCCTTAGGCAAGTCTAGCCACCCTTCGTGTGGGCTTTCTCAGATACTGTTCGTTAGAAACTGTATTTACAACACAGGCAAATTCCCAACTGACAAGAAAATAAAGACCCTCTTATGTTATCAGTCCTCATGCTGAAGTTCCCCAGCCCTATGACACCATCAAAACTTCTATAACTGTCATGCTAACTATTTTAATTTGCATACTAACTATTTAGGTTTATGTATCAGTGAAGGAGAAGAAAGTTGAAAAGCACAGCAAATCAGAACTCCTTCCACATGGCAAGAGGAGCATCAGAGTAGGTCTAACAAAGTCTGACCATGTACAAAGCCTGTGTTACAAAGTGTAAAAGAAGTGATCTTAAACTAACACACCATTCTTGAACTGAGCTCAAGAAATATGTTAAGAATATACCCAGTGGTTTTCTCATAGGGCCTCTGTAAATTAAAAAATGGTGAGTCATTTTCAACAGCGACTATGCTGAGATGAGTGCAAAGAATACACCAACATAATACATGAGTACATGAATCTGTAACATACAAGACAACGAAAAATGAAAGAGGACTGCTGACCAAAAAATGTTTTGGGAACATTTTTTGGTATCAGAGACAATAATGATAGGCAAGTTAATAATATATGAAGAAAAGATAGTTAATGTCTTAGAAGCACCAATATTTTATTAAGTACAGATTAGCGAACAGCTTCGTCTCAACTGGTTTGTTAGCAAAACCTGGTTTGTCCCAGTATCACCTCCTGCAAACCATGGCAGAGGGAGCACAAAGACCTTATAAAGAACTTGGTTACCCCAATATTGTATTGCTCCACTCCAAGTAATACTTGTCCTGGCCTTTCTTCTTTTTTTTTTTTTTTTTTTTAATCTTTTTTATTGATAAAAATGCCACACATCAACCTGGCTGTGATAGGGCTTTTAAGGGAGATGGAAGTCCCCTGTGCAGCCTTTTTTTGTGGAATACCTTTTGGTTTAGGTGACAGGATTATCTGGCAATGCATTCCAATTTTCTGATCAGATTCAAGGTAATTTTTTACCTGTAGAATGCTGAGAAGATAAAGAAGATAAAAGAGAATAAAGGGGAAAGCAGAAATAAAAGACCTCTCATTGAATATTTTGAATGGGAACCCTCTAGCTAGTACAAATCAATGCCAAAGTCCCAGCTACGGCTGTTACTATTTTTCATAGGCGCAATAGAAATTCACCTCATCCATAGACATGAAGAGGGAGAGAACAGATGCTCATTTTCTAAATAGGAGGGGGAAAGTAGCCCAAACCCCTCACTTTCCCCCTCATTCTACAGACTACAGAGCTACAAATGTCCCTGTGTCATCCTGTCAATACTGCTGTCAGTGTGTACACAAACACATCTGTCTTCTTTATTTATTCAGTCATCAAAATTCCAAGTCTGCAAGCTAGTCATAATTACACCTTCCAAAGAGGCAGGCACCTGCCATTTACTCTACCTTTTTCAATTACATCTAATTGAAGACTTGAGCTCAAATAGAGGAAGGGAGACAAGAGTTCTTCAAACTGTCTAAACACTTTCTGTTGAATAGAAAAAGAGAGGTTTCCTACCACAGCTCGAAATAAGCCCTCCAACATGACTGGCATAATAAAGAACTGGAATACAAGGTGCCTTTCCTGCCTTTAAGCACCCTATACCAAGAAGATGCTTTTTACACAGATGACAGCTCACAGCCAGAAGAAAAGCCCCCTCACCCCTATCCCCCCATCACTGCTGAAGCCAAGCTATGAGTGCATTTCTTGAGCATGAGAACTTGTCCTGTGTAACTTCTAATAACTCCCTCCTTTCAAAAGCATCCAGATGATGGAGGGCAGGATGTCAGAAATGGCAAAAAAAAAAAAAAGCAGTCCTCAAGAAACCAAGTTTACATGTGATCGTACAGATGAAATGACTGATAGTAGATTATCCTCTCTGAGTACAGCTGTAAACCCCTTGGCAACAGTAACCCGATAGGCAATGAGCTAGAGGAACCTTCTAGGAATTGAAGAAGCTGGAAAAAAAAAACCAGCTGCCTCCACTTATATAAGGGATGTAATTAGCCCTAAAAGAGAGGATGATTTCAGCTTGTGTGATCTGCATTAAGAGTAAGTCCCTGAGAGCATTTTTGAGAAGGTACTTCTGGTATTTGCTGGTGTGCACATGTGTGTTGGGATTTTCCCTTTCCTCAGACAGCACTGCAGAAGTTTCCATCAAGAGACACTAGGAGAGTATCATTTGGAGAGAAGACGGGAAGGGTCAAAGAAACAAATATTGTATTGTATCAAGTGATGTGATGGGAGACATTTGACCTGGTTGGTCCCTGAAATTCATAGACAAGAAACAACAGCTAATATGTTGTTAGGAAATTAAAATAACTATGCTAAAACCAAAATGGCCAAATGGAAAACGTCTCCCATCTGTTAAGGAGGGAATCAGTGGTAAGTTGTATAACATAAGCATAGGAAAAAGAGTAGTTAAAAATATAACAATCATCACATTAGTGATACATCCACAAAGATGCACCAGTATAATCCTTCTGTTCCTTTATAATCAAAGCTAAAATGACATTTGTAATCCGAACAGAGGATATTACTACATCAGCACTTCCTAGCCCCATTACTAGCTTCCTAACCACAGGGGGAACCTGTAGTGATTAAAGGTCTAATTTTAAGATAATAGATGATGAGAGACATTTAACAATTCAGAACTTTGTACATAAAAATCTAAGCTAGAGGAATGAAATGTAAACACTATAATGGAGTTGTCCTGGCTGTTTGAAAGCCTAGAGGATTTAATGCTTTGGAGTAAAAGCAAGGCAGGACTCAGCTTTTTTTCATTATTTGTATTATCAGCTGAAAAATGCAAACTGTACCAAAAGCAGAAGAATGCAAGATTCCCTCTCACTGCCTTTCCATCTTTTTTTTGCTTTCTACAAAGAAATGTAGGTTCACCATCAAACAGTTTAGCAAAGCCAAGGTAAGGTGATGGTTCCAGATTTTCCTGGACAGTCCTCAATAGTATTTGTGGAGAATGCAATGGCACAGGTGGGAACCTCATCGAGGAACACGCTGCACTACCAACACCAGCAACTAGCTACGCTGTGTGCAAGTGCTCCCTTTATCTTCCGCTTTGAGGGGCAAGAAATTAGAGAAAAGAACAGTTCATTTTATTTCCTAGCCAGTAGAAGATACCTGCCATGCCACAACAGCATAGAAAGAAAACAAGATATATATTCTTAATAAATGTATAATTTTCATGCTAGAGAGAGAGAGACAGAGAGAGAGAGAGACAGAGAGTGTTTGTGTCTGTGTGTCTCTGTGTGTGTGTGTGTGTCTGTGTGTGGGGTTTTTTTTATATCAAGAGGTCGAGAATTTGATTTGTCAGTCTGTATCACTTGAATAGCTCTCCTTATGCTCAACTCTAAATATTTTTTGTAGCACTGCATGGAAGTCAAAGGGTGCTTAGGTAGAAAAAAAGTGATCCAGGTGAGGAAACCAAGACAAAATGACACATCACTAGGGCACTGATTGAGAAATAGGAGATTACTGTAGCAGCTTCAGGGCTCTAGGTGTATTCCTCTCGTGCCAATGAAAACATATTTCAGAACAGTATGCAGAAATGCACAGATACTATACGAAGCAAATTCTTACATTTGCAATGAGAAACACTGGCGGTAAATTACCTATTATGGTTGTACCAGTTATTAGACCCTGTTTCATCCATGCACAGCAAATATAGTGCCAAACAACACACACACTGAGCAGTAATAAAAGCCACAATTCTCTTTATATCTTATCTATCAATATATTGAACACGCTGCTACTTATTGCACCTTATTCTAAACTGTCATTCACAGCTTCACTCTTCCTTTTATTTCATAGTCACTGTTATTTCAATGTCCATGTACTTTTGTTCATGTCCTTCAAATAATTAGGATAATGAACAACGTTTTTGGTTTGCCTTCTGTACTGCTTGGCTTTTTCATTACTTATTCCCAAGAGGGCTACCCTGTTAATTCTTTTTATATGATTGATAGCTCCAGTTTTCTCATTCAACATAATACAATTAACAGAGCTTCTTTTAAAAGGCCAAACAGCCTCACAACTTCCTAAATGGAAAGGCTGTGGGTGAGACTACATTTACTGCAGTGCAAGCAGAACAAATAAAAGGTAGGCAGGGTAAATTGAACTTTAGCCTCCAAAGCATGCTTTTACTCCCAGAATGACACAACCCCCTTCCATACGTATGCAGGGGGGGAAGGAAAGCAGGGTATGTTCCTCCGGTGCAGCGTGAGGCTGCCCTGGAGCTGGGCAGGGACTCGTGCAGAGGGCTGCCCTCGGAGGGAACTGGGAGCCAGGGTCGCCTGCTTCTCCTGGACACATGAGCCTGGTTTCCTCCCCATCAAAAGCTATCCCATGTGTTACTGAAACATCTAAAACAGAAATGTGGCAGGGTAACCACAGTGCAACTACCATGCAAGACAGACAGGACTGCTGTGATGTTGCCGAGCTGCATTGCCACCAAGCTCTGACAAGCAAGCACCAGTGGTACAGAGGTAGTTTAAGAAGTTACCTAATGTAGCTACATCCAACTGTACAGCACTGCTTAGGAATACTAATGTGTTGGCTCCATGCAGCACTGTACTGTATTGACATAACCTTTGTTTTCCCTTCCCTCTTTAGCCCATCCTCACATTGCTTCAGATTTAATTTGCTTCCAAGCATTTGTTTTAACAGTTGCATGAAATGGGGCAGACAAACTTTCCCAAGCCAGTATTGACATTCCAAGTGTGGCGAAATAGCGCAATATGCAAGAGAAAAGACTTCAGATACTCACTACAGCAAAAGACAGGTTTGTTTTTTCTAGAAATGTTTCATTTGTTCTAGTAGGTGCGTCTGATACCTTTTGCATAATGATAAACCCACACACATTCTTCATGCAAATAGTGACCCAACAGTTGCTCTTAGTTGCTTCAGGTAGTAAGTGCATGTAACAACCTGCACTTACATATACACAAATGTTTACAGAGCATTCATACAGTGCAAGGTAAACTAAGCCCATTATGCCAAGGGAGGGACACACAGCACTGCTGGAACAGAGGTGCCGTACCATGGCCAACGCTGTCAGAATCAGCTGAAATTGCTAGAAAAGCTCTTCAGAGATACTGGGAGACTGATAAATCTTCTCTGTCTTCTGCTGTCTGCAGCCAGATAATATTTTTCTCTTGTGTATTATTTGAAATGCCTCAGCTATCTCAACTATTCCTGATACACAAAGGGTTTGGGAGCAGAGTACAGGAGCAATCGCTGAAGCTCCCCGATTTCGACCCTGTGGGCTGTGACCACTGCTCACTTGGGTACCTACATGTGCTTCATTTACCTGCCTTGGAAACTCAGCCTTGGCCAGCAGAGAGCTTCTCTCATCCTATATCACATCTCCTGCTAGCTTTCTCTTTCTTTAAATCTTCCAAGTGCTGTACCCCAATGGTTAGCAGAGTATTTCTTATTATCAGCCCTCACCATTAATTAGGTCAGATTTTTACTAAGACCTTCTTTTTTCTTATTAGTAATTTCACTTCATAACTGAACCCAATCTTGATAGATTGCCAAAGAGTTTCTTAATAGGAAAAATAAATAAGAATATTTGTCAAAACAGTTGTTCTGGCAGACATGTCTATGAGCTAGCTTGCTGATGATTCTTCAATCCAATGTACTTAGAGGGGGGGAAAAAGTAATTTCAATGTGTGGCAATGTCCAAATACACCTAAATCTGTTTATTAACACAGACTTACCACTCTAGGATGTAACTCTGATACACTAATGTGTTAATGTACCTGAACTTTCTACCTAAAGCCAGTAGGTCAAATCAGTACCCATGTTTGATGTAGGACATTCACAACATCACAGCACCTGTCTCTGAGCTTAGGGGTTGTGAATTACAACAGATGAGAGACAGACATTTGCTTGCATCTCTGTTGTACCTTCTGGTGTGGGCACTCTTGGGTGTCTACAAACTGTGTTTGACAGTAAATAGTTTAATATCACTCATTTGATCTTACACTCAAATGGATTAAAGTGCTGACACAATCTACGACCGAGCATTAACTGCAGCTGTAACCACCTGAGAACCAAGATCACCTCGTGGACCACCTCAGTGTTTTTAATGCTTTCAGGAGTCGAACACATAGCTTTAAACAATGTAAGCCACCTACGGTAGCAGTTTAAGTTTCCACTTTGCACAAGACTTTGCACTGGGAGTACCCAGTCGGCAGAAATGTGTTTTCAGAGGCTGGCACCCCTGCACGGAGGCAGGGTGCCTGCAACTGCACGAGCACCCAGCCTAGCAGCAGCTGCCCTGGTCCTCCTGCCTATGCTATGCTCTGCCTATGCTCTGCTTCTGTGCTGCCAGGAGCCAGCGAGCATAAAGGAAACAGGCTGTAAATAGAAGGCATGTATATTCCCCACCAGAACCGGGATATTGTCCCTTGGGAGTTTTACTTTGATTTCCGTGGGGTCAGGATTTCATCTCATAGTATGTTTACCACCCTAAAACCCAGCAAAGCTGTGCAGACATTGATAACCAGATGACTAAATGAGGTTCATACAGAGAGTTCCCGTGACACATTTGACTCTCACTATAGGACAATAAATATTTTATGCCCACTCAGGTACAACTACAACATGCATTAGTAAGCAGGATGAATAAACCAAGAAAATTCAGACAGGTTGCCTCAGACAGATTCTGACCTCCACATCTTCTAATCTGTCAAATGTATGACGAGTTTTTGTCTTTCCCTGTGAGTAGTTTCATTCATTTCAATTTTAGAAAAAGCACTAGAATCTGTCTTAATGCGACCAAGAAAATAGCTAATAATTGTCGTCATGCTTATCTGATTGGCATTTTAGCTTGAGTTCCTACTAATAAAGAACTATTTGAGTTTTTAACAGAAATGTAAATGTTGAAGTTTCACAGGTCATTGAGTTTTATAATATTGAGTCATTGGGCTATTATACATTGATCGAGCAAATAGCAAATGGTGTGACTTGCCAAAGAGCATTACTCAAATATTGACCAGGAATTGATGACAGTCGGCTACTCTCCAAGGACTACAAAAGTTAACAGGAAATTTTTACCCAGGGCAACTGCAAGCTTCTGCCTTAAGACAGACAGGTTCTTTGGTTGCTTTTTGTTACCATCTTTTCTAGTCTCTGCTCTGCTAAATCCAAGCAACCTTATCATAAACAGATATGTACTTGGAGTAAATGCTTCCATTTATGTCTATTTACTAGCTTATATCTCAGTCATCACTTAATTCCAACAATCTGTATTGCTCATTTTAATTAATCATATATATGAAACAAACAGAATACAAATAAATGCAGCCTACTGCTCCATTTTAGAAGGTGATTTTGCTACAGTGCAATGCATTATATCTTGGACAAAGAATGTTAAACTACAAGCTTCTAGCATGGCCCTACTTTATTTTACTTCTTGAAAGTCACGAGTTTGATCCTGCAGACAGTAGCTCAGAAAGAAGAAAAATGCCCTCCCCTCACACAGCCCTCTCAGAGAACCTCCTAGAGCAAAGGCCTTTTCTGGTTTAAGATGGTCCAAACACTCTTACCACAGACTAGGGTTTCTACAGAACAGAAACTGCTGTTGAGAAGACCTTGTCTTAACTCCCACCTTTTCCTAGAAGACAGGACACCCTGCAGGGCTTTCCAAACCTGGTGCTACAGTCAGACTGTGGTACAGAGGTAGGAGCACGTGCTGTTTTTCTCAAGGCACAGCTGGAGGAGGTTACACCTGGTTTGTCCACCTGACTCGGAACCAGAGACCTCACCCACATCCACAGAGGAATGGGCTCCATTTCCCTCCTCACCACAAAAGGATTTGAATTAATTCTCCTGAAGAGCCTGTAAGGCAGTTGGGGATCAATGTCTTCCTTTCTTGTGGAAGCTATTCCACACTACTTGGAATAACCAGGTAGTTTCTTGGCCAGAGTGTATGTGTAGGTTCTTGGACATTCACCTGGGTAGAGGAAACGAGTGTCAGTCCCTGTTCTACTGCCCATTTCACACTTCTGTGCTGTATGTTTTAATAAAATGGGAACTGACATCAAAGTATCTTCTCTCCCATACCAGTGGTTAAATGAGATCACAGAATCCACTCAATCTCCTTCTTACTTTGAATCTCCTTGCTTTCTAATCTAATGGATTTTGAACTAGTCCCTAAAAATCAGCCCAATTTCAGCAGGAGAACAGCAAGTCAAGTCCTACCACTACCAACAGAACAAGATGCAACTTCCACGTCCCCTGCAACAGAGGAGGAACCTGACCCCAAGCTTTTGTGCCATGGGTCCTTGCACTAAACGCAGATGTGTCAAATGACCTTTCCACATGAAGCTGCATGCAGAGCGTGGCCAATTAGGCATTTTGATAGCAAGCCATTGGGTCAGGTCCTGCAGAGGGTGAGATGAAGAGAGCAGCTTATTCATGAACTCAGACAGCTTAAACACAAGGCAAGTACCAAGCTGCCAGCTATTTTGATTGTGCTGGAGGCCCTCAACCAAAGCCAGCCCAGTCTGCGGCTGCACAGCTCCATTTTAATGTCCACGCTAGAGCTGAAGGCACTAGGGCAGCACAACACATCTACCCAGCCAGCTTTCAGCAGGCTTGCATAGGAACTGGCAGCAGTGGCGATGGGATAGCATGGGCTTCAGCGCGGGCTAGGAACCGAGGTAGGTCTGGACTTCCCAGAGAACTAAAAGAGGGCAGCCCAGCCACACTGGGGTCTGATCTGCTGCTCTTCACAGCCACTGTTACACCATCAGGTAAACAAAAGGAGCGCCTCCACAGCCAGCTACACTGACATACCTCAAGGAACTTTCAGTCACCACCTAGCACACAGAGTCATTGCAAATAAACACCTGCCAGCACCAGAGCTGTGAATATTGCACTGCTCTCCTTTATCTAAGATGCAAAAAGCTTTTCTTCATATTTCTAGAGGTTTGCACTTGCATCATTATTTTCCAGCCTTCCTTATAGTTCTAAACCACCAGCTAGAAGGGGGATTATATCCCGCTTCTGGTTTAGGATCAGAAGTGTCTCAGGAACAGCTTTTGCCGTTTTCTGCCAGCAGAGGATACCCAGGACCAAACCTTCCCACAGCCTTAAACACAGATTCTGCTTTGAGGCTGCAAGTGCTCACTTCCACTGTCTGTACTCGCAGTAGACAAGATCTGACACCTTATTTCAGTAATCTCTATAATTTGGGGAAAATACTTAAAGCTACATTTGAAACTCCACTACTTTCATTCAGGCTTGCAATGTCTTCCAGCAGCAGGAACGTTTGCACTGCCAGTCTTTGAGCAGCAGTGGTTTGAAGAACTACTGCACCTCACCAAAAACATTTCTCATGACACAGGCGCATGATGGATAGATCAATAGCTTCTTGAATCCTCATATCCTTTTCAAATTACTACCCCATATATATACCTGAGTAGGCCATCTTATCTGATAACTTAAACAAGCAACCTGTCTACACTTTAATTGTTATTGAGGATTAATGTTGTTTATAAAATGAAATCAATACAATCTCTATTGCTTATTAACTGAAACATCCTAGGCTCTGCTCTGTTTGCTTTGCTTCTCAATTAGATTCTATTATTTTTCGTATTAGCTTTTAACAAATAGCTGTAGAAATAAACTTAATGGTTGTGAAACTGTTATCAGAGTCAACAAAGCCCCTTAATGGAAAGTCTTATATGTTTAAATGTAAAAAAGAATCCACTGTTTGATCATTTGACATTATGAGATAAGTTTATTACCATACATCTGTTCTGTGCTGGGCCTTGATTATTTTTTTTTTTAAGCTGAGCAATTAAGAGTTCTTAAGGGTTCCCTAAAGTTCAGATGTCAGAACTGTTAAGTTGTTCACTACATTTAAGATGAACAAGCTCCATGGTCTAATACACCTTGTTAAAAAACAGCAAAACTGAGAATGGGCAGAAAACAACAGGATTTCCAGGAACCTAATAAAGATTATCCAGTTACACTGTAGAAATATTCTTGCCACTATGCAGCAATTAAACATCTGAAACATCTTACAGACACTGCCCATGTTTCCTGTGATCCCAATACACAGCAGTCAAGCGGACGGCTGCAGTTGCAAGGGTTTGTTCCTCCCTGGCAGAAGGGAAGAAGAACAAGAAACGTTAAAGGATAGTTCCTCATCTCCAGCTGTACTCTACTGCAAAGTAAGATCCAGGAGGTGAGCAGGTGAGTGTGAAGGAGGACAGCCGGGTAGAATAGTTTTGAGGGTACTGAGAGGTGATGATGTAGGAGACAAGTCTCAATATATAGTGTGACAGTAGCATATCCCACTCCAGCCAGGATCAATATGGTACAAATCTGTTTTCTCTGTCATTGCTTTTTGCCCTTTGAATGCAGAAAACTTTTCTTCCACGTTACTGACTGTGTAGGTGAAAGAAGTATGTGAGCTGAGAGGCCTTTTAGGAGAAACTCAGTCTATGGGAACACAGTTCTACCATCCTTGGTGGAACACGTACCTTTATGCATCTTTCTTGCACTGTATCTTTACACGTCACTACTCAAAGCCAGAGACATCTGCAACCCGAACTCTTTCAGCACACTGTTTGCGTGCTCTTAGGAGTTTAGCTGGACTTGGTCATGAAGCAAGCAAATATACAACAGACAGTTGTATAATGAAATGACGAGTTCACACAGGCAAACAGCTTTGCCTGCTGCTGCTCAAACCACAGGCACCACAAAAAAAAAAAAAAAAAAAAGTGGCGCAATTCCTGCACTTCTCTACAAAACAATTCTGATTTGGCAGCATCACCTCCGCTTTGTGTTCACTGACATAAGCAGAGAGCTGGTAAAAATGCAAGGTGCGCTTGAATCGGACCCAGGAAACAAAGAAAGTTTTGGATGCAAACATTCAATCCCCGCACAGACTACCATTTTGCTCCTGCAATCGTATTCAGAACTGCATGTAGTAAATAGTTCTCAAAGCCGTTCCGAACGGCTCGTGAGCTAGCTAGTGCAGCCTGTCTCGGGGAAACCTCCGCGCTCTCCTGGGTTCGAATAATTCTGTTTCCGATCACCAGAACCGTTCCTAGCCTTCACACAGCACAGATGCATTCCAGGGTAGGGCGAGGCAAAAGGTTATGAAACTTACTCAGGTGTCATTTATTTCATGAAAGTTTGCTGGTTATTATAATGAAATGTCAATTGTCTGTAATTGCAGCATGCAATGGAAAATCCCTACTTAGGACATGTTCTGCCACTTGCTGGTGAAGCACACTAACCCTCAACAATGAAGCAATACTGTAAAAATAGTTTTGACAAGTAAGCAGGTCCAGTAGTATAATTAACACATGTTTATTTTTATTTTTCTTTTTTTCCTTATGGCTTTGCTGCAAGGAAACCACCCTATATTTTAAAAGAAAGGCTCAATGCAGAATTAAAGAATTCTTCCTACTCAGTTCATTTATTAATCTAATTACTAATTAATAACACTTTCTGCTTTGATGGCCTCTGTCTTGACTTAGCTTCACATAGATGAATCTTGCAATATAGAGATGTATGGTGGCTTGTAGAGTAAGGATCGGACCATAGAGCACAACTTGAGCTCACCCCAGATGCTGGTATAAGACGATGTTTCCTGTTAGGGAGCCAGTGTTCAGAACTTCAAAATTAAGTTTAAATTCAGAGGAGGTTATTGTTCTACTTGTGAAGAAAGGAATAAAATTTGGTGTAAAAACTCTGACTGACCAGGTGTTGGGCTGCGTGGGGCAGGGAAGATCACTCAGTATTTTAATCTTTTTATTATTATTATCCCCTTTAAAATAAAGCAAATTAATGTATTCAATATAGACATAATAACCAGATTATTCTGGGGGGTTACAGAAGTGTGGAAATGCCTTTACAATGCTAAAAATAATGAAGTGATCTCTTAAAGAACACTTGGAAAAATTTCCAGTAGCAGACATCTTTTTTAGCGTAACAGGCTGTGGAAAATAAAAGCATAACGACAGTTTACATTTTGAAGCTGAGGATAAAGAATTTCAGATCAGAATCTAACTTCTGGGTCAGCTTATACATAGATGCGGTAGAGATGCAGTAGCCTTGCCATCACTTGCAGCTTAAAGCTGAGCCTGACTTTCTTTCTGAAAAGATGATACAGTTCAAATAGTCACTCTGATGCAGAAATCACACTGTGTGGTTTTATGGCTTGTTCTATGCCTATGGAAAAATATGACCTATACATACCCCTTAAAACCTTGGACTCTTGTGGAAAGAAGTATCTCAGCAGTCAAGCAATCAGGGTAATTTATGAGAAGATGTACTCGAAAAATTAAGAGGGGAGAGGAAAGGAAGGAATTTCAGCAAGGATTTCATTAGCATGACAGATTGGTCTAATATTCCTCACTAGAGTTTGTATTCTCTTTGCATTGGTTTGGGTTTGGTGTGGGTTTTTGTTTTCTTTTATAGGTGGCCTACCGTAGATGAAAACATATGCAAAGAAAATGTGCAAAGCTTCTTTAAGCCAGTGCCTGAAGAATTCTCACAACTTCAATTACCTGTACTGATTTTAACTGGCACACATATGATAAATACCCAGATTTCACGCAGGTTTTTAGAAAATCTGAATTAGGCTGATCTGTAATAGTCACTCCAGTGATCACATCAGCACTTTTAAATACATACGTTGTCACTTTCGATAATGAGAAGTGACTTGAATATGTGACCCAGTGGGACTTCTATTTTTTTTCCAACCACTGATTGCATTTTTTTCACGTGTATATACAGTGAAGAATGGAAATTATGCAACAAACCTGAATAAAGTCACTCTTAAAGAAAATGTATATGAGTGTGCACCTATATAAAAATATAATCAAACAGGCTGGTCATTTTGAGAAACCACTTAGTTTACAAAAGGACTTAATTCTGGGTATTCAGATTATTAGCAAAAAAGGATTTAATATTGAGTTTATTGGTGTAATAACACACTTTTTTTTGTATTTGCTTGTAGAACAGGACAACAATAATACAAATGCTATTCCTAGACTTAACGTTTTCACAGCTTGAACTATCACGCTTTCAGCGTTGTATTACAGCTCTCCTCTTTACCATCTGCATGTATTCATTTCTTTGGACTCCTCTGACTTCATGTTAAACAACCCTGACCTTCATTAAATGACTTGATTAAGGCTGATTTAGGGGCACAACTTTACTCTTATTAATATGCACGCCTGTAGGAAAACTGGAGAAATGCTCTGCAAAAACAGCATTCAATTTAGTAAAGAGAAGAACAAAGTATTATGGTTTTGGCACAAATATACTTCTCCGCAGTCATAGGATGGAGAATAATTCATTAGCAGCTCTTCAAAAAAAGGATTGCAGAGTTATAAACTGCAAGCTGAACTCGAAATAACTGTGCTGGAGCTCTGAGGGAGATTAAACACAGGCCGAAATTTTCACATTTCAGGAAAGTGTCTTATAATGATATATTTCATACACAGAACACAAAAGTGGCTGAAGTTCAGCACCCAATTGGCAAACTGCAAATTATTTTCAGAGGCTATTAATGGTTACATTTAACAGTTAAACTGCAAAAATACAGGAATAACATGAGAACCCAAGAGAATATACCCCTAAGTAAAGAGAAACTAAATGACCATAAATATTTGGTATACTGCCAAACTTACAGGTGAAATATATTTTGCTACAAAATGCCCCAATTAATTGAGATAGGAACACATGTATTGGCATGCACAGAACTATAAGGACCCGATCCTGGTTGGTGTCCTTGCAGGGCAGACACCTACCTCTCATCAGCTTGCTTGGTCTGTGCAAACACCAAGAGCTCCCACACAGTCACGGGGGAGGAGAGGCACAGAGCACCAGCAGCTTCAGGGAATGCAGAGAGCAAAAGGTATTACTCAGATGTCTACAGAAGATGCAGAGAGAAGCAAATAGGAACTTTATGGGCTTCTTCTTTTGTATGGTATGTGTCTATATGGTTAAAATAGGTTATGTATTTCCATTTTTTAATAATTATGTGAATAGTTGTATACAATATATTTTTTTATGTAAAAAGAAGCCAACAAATTCCAGAAAAATATCAGCTGGCCCATGCTTAGACTGATGGCCAAAACTTCACATGCTCACTCTGGGTCCAAGTTTGCTCAAACACCGCTGTCATTATTGTTTTATTTGCATCTGATTTCTGTCCCATTCTTCTAAAGGAAAACAAGTAAAATGGGATGCCACAACACACACTTACAGACAGCAAGTTCAGTTGCATTAAGTCAGCATTTATCCCTTTGAAAACATCAGAAATGCCTGCTACTAGTTAACCAAAAAAGTTGCATAAAATGCCAGTATGCATAATTAAAAGCTCTACAGAATACTTGGCAAAACAACGGCCATTTTTCACAAAAAGCTATAAATAGAAGAAATATTGAAATAAACCTACCCAGAGGGTCTTTTTAAATGCCTAAATTTTATATGAAGCTTTATTTATTTATTTGAAACAGTAGGATACAACATATACCTTACAAAGCTGATTAAACTTCACCATGGGTCACGTACCCAAGCTGAAGAGGGTTTTTTTGCCTCCCAGATCAGTTTGTGTGAATATTACTTTGCAATAACAACTCTGGAAATGATCTAGCAATACCTGGGAGCCAAAGAGCCCTGCAGCAAGAGCGGAAGCACTAATATCCTCTCCAAGCAGACCCAAGGATTGTCTGGTCAGATGCCAGTTTTCTGGTGGAAAGTACCCACATTTTTCTGGATTGGCCTGCATCTCCAACCTCTTCTCTCTTCCTGACCCCTGGCTCAGCAACCCACCTTCTCCTCCGTCCCCCCTCTGCAATACCACCTGCATCAACACGACCTCAGAGCCTCTTGGGGGAGCGTTTTGGCTGCGCTCTCGGAGGCTCGGTGCTGAGCTGTGAAGAAAGCATCTCGGGATTGACTTTTTGGGGGGTGACTATGCCATGCCCAGCACTATCAGGACATCTCGAGGTTCACTCTCAAGGGGAAAACTGTCTTCTACAGGGGAATGGTGCAGAGTTGGTGCTGTGCTCCCAACCCTCAAGCTCCGCGATCGCTGATGGGTCAAGGCCAATCCTGATGGATCAGATGGCAAGGGACCCACCCAGGTGTTTGGTTTCACCATGCAGAGAGCCCTGTGGAAACCAATGCAACTTCTTCCTACAGCATGATCTCATGTGCCCTCCTGAATACTGAGGACACTGGACACTTCGGGGCTGAATCCTCAAAAGGCAAGGTTACAATTCACGACTTAGCAGAGGAAACAAACTATATATTATATGCATTGTTGGCATTAGCCTGGAAGGAACATTTAAAGAGAGAACACTTGCTGAACAAGACAGTGAGAGCACTGGAAAGCTCCAAAAGGCTTAAAGAAAAACGACGAGCATCAAGGGTAATGGAGAACTTGAAACGAAAGAGGAGTACAAACTACATGTACGTTTGCAATATGACATGGCTTAGAGAGGAAAAAACCCCAAAGATCACCCAGTACAGTTTTATGGTGTGCATACTGAAACATTGCTTCACGGAACAGACACCAAACAGTCTCAGCAAAAAGACAGTATCGCTCGTTGCATGTACCCGGGAATTTCTGCCTTGGAGAGAAGTGTGGACAAATAGGAAGCTAAAAGGAGCCAACCTGATACAGGCTTGCCTGACACATGATTTAGAAAAAATGAATCCAAAGTCTAATACCGGGACCTGCCTCCCTCCAAACTCAGCCAAAGTACATACAACATACACTTGCTTTCAAGTGCATCCCTGATCTCGCTGAGACTTATCGTATCATCGTGGTCAAATACGCATTGTTGTGCTGTGCTAAGACAGGGCCTGAAACACCAAGAAAAGACAAGGAAGTTTTCTGAGGAATATGTATAAAGCTATTACTGTGACTGAAGAAATTCTTTCCACCCCCTGGATTTCTTTTCCAGTGCCTCAAGCTAAATTAAAAGCAGAAAGCAGACAAATTTTCATCAGCTCTTTCAGCACATTATAATTAGAGCCCATTTCATCATGTTAAACATCCTTTAGTCAAATAAATGTTGATTTGATCTGCAGCATCAACAACAGCAATGAACTGAAGTTACACAGCAATCCTCATGCACTTTGCTTCTGGTTAGTACTGTGTATATTCCCATGTCCAGGGCCCAGGCTGTGACCGAGGGGTTCAGACCGCCACCCCAGAACCACAGTGCCCGCTGGCTGGGTCACCATGCTACCCACAGGTTTTACTTACTAACATTCTTACACTTCTGTACTAAGTAAGTCCCACATAAGCCTCTGAGTGCTGAAAATGAATTATGGTAACTGCTCCTTAACTTTTCTTTTTACTTCCATTTGATACTCTCTGATAATGTTTGTTTAGTAAGCTATTAAAGGTACATTATTTCCAATTTGCTGGCATAGTATGCAACATACAGATACCAAGATAAAAGCTAATAACATCCCCCAACTTTTAAGTCCCTCCATATTGTATGCTTTTAAAATAAACTTGGATAGACAAACCCTTGCTGTCTTTGTGTAGAGAATTATTATTGCACTGACAAACATGCTGGTGCAATTCTAGCTTGATATTTATGTCAAACCTGATCCTGTGAAGGGTTTGTACAACAAACTCCTGAATACTTTGAAAGTTCAGATAGAGAACTCCTGCAGGATTTGAGCTATTCTAGATTTTCCTTCTTTTAAATACCTCCACCATACTGTGTGTCCATGATGGGAACAAAACAATACCATACGAGCAGAGAACAGTGAACGTTATTTCTATAGCTAAGAAAAGTCAGAGGAGGAGTCTGATGGCCATTACAGGCCTGTAAGTCTGACAGCTATTGTATGCAAACACATGGAAATAGGTAGAAAATAGCATAAAATGCAGCTTGAGTTGATTAAAATGGTGCCACAGCAGCCTAACAGCTAATCTTTCTGTGAGAACTTATTTACTTGACTTTGGAAATATGGCAGATTTGTGTCAAGTCCTCTAAGGCATCTAATATAATGGCATATAGGAGCTTACTCTTTTAAACTAGAGAAGATATGGGTTTAGAAGAATTATAAGGCAGGTAAGGAGCTGGAAAAAAGGGGAAAGTAACAGTACTCAATGCTGAAAGGGAAAATTGAGAGTGCTCACCAACCTAAAGGAAATTTGAGAGGTCATATAAACCCTTGAGAACCAGAATAAAAGTAATAAGAGTAATATTTAGCAATCCAGAGCAGAAGAATCTCCACTTGGCAAGTGACAACAAAGATTTCTGCTGTACAAGCAGTCAGTTAGGAAAGAAAGAAAAAAAAAAAAAAAGATTTAGTTGAGTCTGCACCTACACTGTGAGCCAGGGGATCTGCTTGGAGCATCCCACAGCTATAGTCCCCCATCATCTGCTGCGCCCTTCTCACTTATGCACCTAGATATCCACCCCAAAGAAACAAGTAGAGGGCACTGTAGGCGTGAAAGGATGTGCACTTGGGTGTCTCTGCACTTAAAAGTAGCACATAGGTTTGGATAAAGCAGCTGAGAAGCACATCGCCTCACTTTATATTTACGTATGCAGAATAGCGGTGAGCTGCCAGCATGAATGACCACAGGTGCCACTGCTGGAATATGAATATGAACTTTCTGGCCAATCTGCTTCAAAACCATTTATTGCCTTCACAGTAATTTGCATTTGTAATTCCAGCTAGAAATTACATATGTGAAAGCCTGTTGTTCCAGAGAACAAAGTTAATTGGAAACACCCCAGATTTTCAACTGTACGTTGCAAGGAATGGCCTTAGTACTGGTCCCAAAGAGCTGCTGCAGCAATTCTCCTCGGCACCCCACTCCAGGGAGACGGCAGGACATCAGCCTGGCTCCTTGCAAACTGCTTACTGGGGCCCGTACATGCATTTCAATAGACTTTTTTGGACCAGCTTTGACTCTGAGCTTCAATATTCAGGATTCACTATGTAAGTGGCTGTTGCACAGACAGATTACTGCAGTGTTTGTTGCCACGCAGGTTACCTGTGCATACAGCTCTGAGGTGTTGTGCAAGTACTACTGGCATGTGCACTTGGCTATGCAAATGTATAAATTTTATGGGGTTCATCTAAACATAGACAGCTTTAGCTGTCTGCCAAGTCCCAGCAAAACTGTACAGGTTAGTACAGTGCAATCCTTAATGGGAACATCCTTTCCATCCACTGATTGAACATCTTCAGTTAATATAGGAATAACTAAATGTAACAAGATAAAATAGATACATAATCTAAGAGAAAATATGAGACTGCATAAAATTTCCTCATCTATTTCTTCCCAAGCTCATCTCCGATAGATATCTACACATTGGCCTCATGCCAGAGTGAGCTGCATTGTGAAAGACATGCATACTTTACATACATTGCATTGCTACATATGGAAAACAAGATTCCTGCCCTGAGTGCTAAAGTCCAGGAAACCCATTTTCTTTTTTCCTAAAGATTCATGAAAATTAAGAAAAGTTATCCTGCTTCATAGTGTGGGGAAAAAAAACTCAAGAATTTTCTGAACTGGTAAACCAAGAGTTGGGGGGGGAGACGCAAAATTCACAATTAAATGATTTCCTGAAAATATTCTAATGGGTCATTTTGACAACCTCAGAAGTTTTTCAACATATTCTTTGAACAAGAAATAAATCAAATCTGAAGATTTCACAAAAGTTACTCTCATTTTGACAAACCAGAGCTCGTCTGTCCAGTCTTACCCCCAGAAAGAGGCAGTTTCTTGAAGAAATTCCAGCCCACATTATCAATTATGCAAGTCCTGTGCTTTTGCAATACCCATCTCAGCAGCTTGCATCTAGGTGGAGAATCACTAGTGACATGCAATCTTGACCTAATGAGCTTGTCTCCATAGGAAACTATATATCTAACTACACATGTAAACATCACTTTAGTCTACTAATACAATCTGAAACATTTCATTGGATAAATTGAATAAATTGCTGTCATTATCTTTTTGCCTGAAACCTTCTTCTAAAAACAAAATTAAATTACTGAATAAAACACATTCAATTACATATTTTTTTTCTCTCCTAATCTGTCTCTCCGTGATTAAGCTAACGCTTGCCTACAAAGGTTAGCCTTGGGCTCTGTTGTACAGTCACCTCTTCTGTGTTTCAACATGTTAAGGGTTTTTTTTTTTAAGCTGGGAAAAAAACCAAAATATTGAGCTAGATGAAGTTACTAGGGTTACTGTTTCTTGGCTACTGTTGATATGAAAAAAAGATATATCACAATTTGTTAGGGTAAAACTATTCAGAGTTACAGAGAGCCTAATCCTTCCTCTATATGAGACTGTGTTAAGACTATTACTGATGTTCTGTGCTGGTCTTACACTAAGTGGTAAAGGGTAACTAATGGTTCCAACCAAGGTGCAAAGGAAAGGTGAGTTAAGCACATCAGAACCAATTGCTACTAGGACTGCACACACAATACAATATTTTTCTCAGAAGATTAATGTGTCAAAAAAATCTAGCTGATGGTCAGCACCAGAACGGCTTTTGAAAAAAATCACAGCTACAGAACTTTTGAGTGTCCTTGGCCTTTTCACTATTTTCCCATTTCGTTGTTTTCTCTTTCCGGACCTTTTTCTTTTATATCCTGTAATTCCTTTTCAGTCTTTTGCTCCTTCCTAGTCTTCTGTCCAATAAGTATTGTTCTCTCACTTGAATTCCTAGATAGACCCTTTCTTTTTGATCATTTTTCCCTTTTCATGCCCTCTACAGTAAAAGTTTGTTTCCTGTAAAAAAATGAACAATTCTGGTTATTTATGAACTCTGGCGTTTCAAAAATTTTTGAAATGGTGGCTGGGCAGTACCTGAAGCAATACTCGTTAGCAGGGTATGTTCTAAAGACAGAACTAGACATCCTTCTAGGGGTTTTTGGTTTGGCTGGTTTTTGGTTGGGTTTTTTTGTGGCTATTCAGAGTAATTTTTGAGAAAAGGCAGAAAGGGTTAGATCGTATGGTTAAAACTGTTAAATTACATGAACTGGATGCCCCACCTTGTCACCGCTGAATATAAAATAGTGTCCTCAGCAAAAACTCCAGGTCAGGAATTCACTAAAATTAGCTACTGACAGCTGCTTTTGAATGTTTTCCAATTATCTGTGATAGTTTTGGACCACCTCTCTCAAACTCAGTGGCCTGATGGGCTGAAGCTAGCTATGCAAAAGCTTTCCTGGGCGGAAACCAAGTTAGTCTTCAGCATCAAGTGCAATGAAACAGCAGTTTTCAAAACTGTATTTGTTCCAGGGTTTTAGGTTAAACATTAGTGGGGGTTTTAGATCATGTTAATGAACATATAGAAGAAGCAGCCCAAGGCCAGCCTGGGTAGGGATATTTTATCTTTATCAGAATCAGGTGACAGAATTATAATTCTACTCAGTGAGAGCCATAAACACAGCTCTGACTTCTGAGCCATAAACACAGCCACTTCTGCCTCTTTTAGTTGGCAACCTTAATACTTTATCATCTACTAAAATCTGATCCTAAACAGCAGCATCTCACATGTGTTCCCATCAATACAGACACAGAAACTTGGAAATTATGGGTACTTGAAAGTCTTTAAATAAATGATGACCAATTAAAGGTACTGAGCAAGACCAATGTACTTGATTGCATCAGGAGTGGTGAATATTAATCCGACATTCTTGGATTTTTATTTCTTTCCACTAACTACTTACAGTCTGTTCTGAACACTGTTGGGCATTTTTTCTGCATCTGAAAAAACTCATTGTTACAGCAAGCTCCTGCCACTGTCCACATCGCTCATGATTTTAGTAAACCTTGTGCTGGATGCTGTTGTGCAGTTTTACAAAAGATCAGGAGTTTTGCGCACCTCTGTGTTTATGGTGCAGTTCTTTAGCACAGAATAGCACACTCACGAAGAAATGGAAATCAAACACAAACCCTCCCTTTTTCAGTGTTCTTCATGATGACTCTTCTACATATGCTGATATCCATGACTTCTTACCCATTTAATAGGAGGAGTAGGAAACCATTCTCTGTATTCAAAACAGATTATTCCAAAGATCACATAGTAGAAGAGATTATATGTAGTTCAGGTCAATATTGGGTTTGTATTCACTTTGTACATCCATGGTGGAAATGGCATGCGATGTGGACTTGTTTGACTCCACTGTGTCTTGCAAAGGCTAGGAGTTAGGAAAACCCAACTCTGAGATAGTGTACTGAAAGTCCTACAGATTTGAGAACATGTTTTAATCTAAAAGTACAAAATAGAGGCACAAGTCAGGCAGATTTCTAACAAAGCAAAAATAGCTACAGCTATCACTTTAGCCACCTGGTACAACATAAATGTTCCCAGTGATATGCTGTAGTACCAGCTAGCAGCTGAGCATCCCTTCCCTCTACAGCGTAGATGCTTGCTGATATAGGCAAGAAAGGAGGCCTTTGCCACCCAAGGAAGCAGTTGCATTTTGCTAGTAGGACACAACCTGTTTATATACATCCTACAGGAAAAGAAGAGTTTGCAGCCAAGGGGAACCACATAGACAACTAGGTTTTGTCTGTGAGAGTGCCCGCTTCCATTTCACACATCCACTTGCAGAAGGCAAACATCTCAAGGAAAGAGTGAAGGGGTTATTATTGCAGAAGGGTTAGGAAGGATGACCAAGCAGGTCAGAGGAGTGAAATATTTGCTGGCCACTTACACACACTCAGGACCACCCCACAAAGGCAAGCACGTCTTCAGCTTTTACCATGGGCTTCAGCAGAAACTCATCTGATTTTGTCAATCACAGCTCCATAATGTACAAGGGAGAGGATGAATACGCTATACATTCTGGCCACATTCATACTGAGCTTGCTAGCTGCTGGTTAATACATTATGATATTAAGGTGTCCTATATTTACACGTATGTGCATTGAGCAAGCATGCACTGTGATGATAACAAGTGCTGACAAAATATCCTTACTCCAGTCTAATCCACCAGACTCACCCCTGTATCTGGTTCTGTATGGCTACTTTTTAGTGAAAGTGCTCTGGGAACCCGGAACTTCCTTTGCTTTTGGCAAATAATTTTCTATTTTTATATATATATTATAATATTTCAGTAATTAAGGACAGAATTCAGTTAATAGCTGTAGCAGGCATTTTAATTTATTCAATCTGCTTTTAAATGTCAGCTGTGACTGCACATTTGAAATTCTGTTGAGTAACTGATTCCATAAACCCCAACCATAATTAACCTGCAATCAGGATAAGACAAGTCTAATAATCTACCAAGGTGGATCTTAATATATGTTTAGAAACATAAAGAAAAAAATGGTGGCTAGTAATGGCCCCTCAAGACCTTAACACTAAAAAAAGAAACTTCAAAATGAATAGGAACTGACTAGTTCCACTATGGCTTTGCTCTCTGATATTTAGCTTTTACTAAGCAGTGCGTATTGGAAGGGACACTTGGGCTCATCATGAGCTTAGAAGCAGGAGCCAAACCTCAGAATTCTGCTAGTGGAATTTTGAAACCAAAAACAGCAACAGGCAGAAACCAAGAATTTCAACTCTTTTGCCTTCAATGGGGAAAAAAAATGTTCCTTGTTTACTTTTTCCATCCAGCAACTACAAACAAAAACCACCAAACAACCCCAAAACCAGCCACAATGTTCTGTGGGTGATCTTCAGTTGCTATTTGCAATGTAGGAGGAGGCTGGAGGGTGGGAGAAGAGAAGCAGTAGTTTTCATGTGCCTTTTTATCAGTAAACACAGCATCCCCACAGTTAGTGCAATAATGCCTATTTCAATTTCATACCGTGCAAGCTGTCTGGAGTCCTTTCAAACTCAGAGATCAGTCACTTGCACCTGAAGGGCCCTCCACTGCTAGCTGTATCTAGCCATAATTAAACATTAAAACATCTTTCTCTTCCAAGGGGAGAACCATATAATGACTTGTTGAATCCTGACTCAAAGGGGAGAGCCACTTTCTGAATCAGTGCTACCACCTTTTGGCAACGCCTGCCTCTTCCTGACAAGTGTCATGTCTCTGTAACCGTCTGAGTGCCCCAACATAGAACCACACATCAAATATTTCTGAGCAGGGAGCATCAGAACACTAAGGAAAACTGAATCCCAGAAGTTAAGAAGCAGGGGGGGAAAAAACCCAACAAACAACCATTTTCTAATAAACACACATTAAAATAAAATAAAATGTTTCTGTGCATTTGGGAATAGCGTATCTGAACAATTTCAAATTCAGAACGCAGAGAATGGGAACAATAAATTTTCCAAGATGACATAAGAATCTGGCAAGTTTACCTGTGCTCTGCTCCCTCCAGAGAGTAACATGTGGAATTTTCCATCAAAGAGGGGAAGAAATCGCCTTTACTTTGCCTCTTTTGGCTCTCTCCCTTATATCCTGCTGTTGTAAGGAAATGTCACCCTTTCAAGTTCTATGAAATGCCTGATATTGTTCTTCCAGTTGGGAGTGGATAGCATTTTCATAGAATTTCAGCTGTCACAATACTTGATTACTACAACATACAACTGTTGAAGGGAGCCAGCTGGAAAGTGTAGAAGTTTCCAGCTAAAATATTGAAAAAAAAAAAAACCCTCACCAAAACTGGCTTAGATTGGTGTACATTTTTGTTATAACAATCTGTTTGTTCCATTTTATGTATCCAATTGCAACTTTCTAACTGGAAAACTTCAAAAGAAAATATAATATTTGTGGAAATTTTCATTTATCAGTAACGTCCAATTTCACTCAAAAAAAAAAGGGATACAAATATAGCAAGTGATCACAACATTAATTGTCACAAAGTGCTGACCTCTGTGATAAAGGTACATAGGATCCTAAATTCTGTTTAGGCACCTCACTACCAATGAGACTTACAGGAACGAAGCCCTTCCAGGGGTCTGCTCCTCATGCCCTTCAGGGTAGCTGAGCAGAACAGGTTAGATGCCATAATGTTCCTGTGACCGCAATACAACCACGCCAGTGCACGAATACCAAGATGGTTTTGACCTTTTTAAAGATTAGGGACTTCTGATTCCTATGGCTTTGTGAGTCAGAGACTAGAATGGAAGATCATATTCAAATTTTATACCTAAAAGTTTAGCGAAACAGTGGTTTAGATTAAAAGGCTCTTCTACAACTGCAAATGCCAGCAGAACTGCCAGTAGGAAATCCTCAGGTGACGTTTTATTTTATGCTGGAGTTCAGACCAGAAAGTCACAAAGTTCCCTTCTGGCCTCCCTATATACAGCAGTCTGTGATTCCAGGACTGGTTCTGGTCACTAAGCTTTGCTCGTTGTTTCCTATTGCATCAGGCTTCCAAACTTGTCTTGCAAATCTTCTCCCTACACCTGCAGCAGAGAGCCCAGATGCAGAAATGAATGTTTTCACTGAGGCAGGTTTCTTTCAAGGGTGATTAACTTACAAGAATTGACTGTGAAAAAGACAGTTGCTGATCTAGCTTATCATAACAGTGTGTCACAAATCTGTATGCTGTCAGGGCAGGGATTACCAATTTAAACTGAGGTATTTTTTTTGAGGTTGGCCCTGGAACAATTACCTGCCTTGCAATGTTCTAGTTTTGATAACTGGATTGTGATCATCACTGGCACGAGTTTCTCAGGGGACTGAAATTTCAGCAATACTGCATGGATAACTCATAGAAACATTTGATAGGTTAAAGAGGCATGTGGTAAGAAGCAGCCAAAGGATGCAAGGCAATCTGGAAATGCAACATGATTTGGAAATGGAGGAGCAGCAAGGAAATAAAGAAAAAAGTCCATTTATCTAATCATGATATGCACCATTACATCTACTTGTTTTCTCTCTGCTTTCTTCCAGCCTTTCACTCTCCTCTTATAAACAGGAAGACACCACCACTATCATCTTCTCTAACACACTTCATCATAACCCTAAATATTCTAATACATGCATAAATGCAGAGGGAATCTGTCGTTTCCATTTTGTAGGCACATCTGTTTCCATATCTGCTTCTTTGAACTTTTTTTTCTGCATGATCTGCTTCTCTCTGATATGAAGTTTTCTTGCACAACCATGTCTTCCGACAGAAATATACCCTAGGCTTTCTTTCTCATCCTTTTTCTGCAATTGCCCCTCTCACAGTCAAGCTCTGCAAGATAATTCTTCCCTCTAGGCTTGGTATTTAGTTATCCCTTCTCAGAGGTAGAAATTACTCATTATCATCCCTGAATGCAGGATACCAGGCGCATGTAGACATAAAAGCTAGGCTCTTTCTTATG
This sequence comes from Falco punctatus, assembly GCF_963210335.1. Classification (NCBI taxonomy): domain Eukaryota; kingdom Metazoa; phylum Chordata; class Aves; order Falconiformes; family Falconidae; genus Falco; species Falco punctatus. Next base: position 92,037,930 of record NC_137582.1, on the reverse strand, counting down.
GGAAAGTATTCCCAGATTGCTGACTTAGTCTCATGGTCCTCTCTAACAGAGAATAATGAAGCCAATATGCTAAAATCGTAGTGATTTTTCAATAGTTCTCATCTAATTTGAAATCTCCTGAAAGACACAGTCCTAACCTACTAACCTAATGTAACAAAACACAGTCCCAAAGATGAGAGATGGGAGAATTCCCCTCAACCCCAGACCCCATCTCATCATTCAGAAGGAGCTCTTCCGCTACTGCAGATGTTTCGTGCTTTAATATAAAAGAACACCTTTTTTTTTTTTTTTTTTTTTTAATAGAGAACCTTTCCATAGCTTTACTTCCATGAACCCTGAACAAGATGTTTCCATATGAATTAGCCAAGCTTTACAAGCCCCACTGTCAGGACTGTAACGCAAAATTGTGGGAAGATGGACTCAGATTTGCAAGACCAGCGTATGTCACTCAAGCAAGTCCTGCAGGGATCAGCCTTTGCCTTTTTCCCCTCTCTGCTGTCTGCAAACTTCCCAAGCCCAGTCATCAAGGCTGGTCTCATTTTCTTAACAATATGGAGCTGTTACAACAGCCAAAAAGCTCTTCCTCCATTGAGCTGCTTTATTTGTCCTTTACTCATTTTAATAACAAGCCAAATAAGGATGGGAACTGAGAAAATGAGAGTTCCTTTATGTGAAGACACCTGAATCTGAAACAAACAAACAAACAAAATTTCTATAGAAACCAACTACCTCTCATTTAAGATGACAGAATACTCAGGACTATGGATCGCATGCTTCTCACTTCTCTGTGCCTGCTCTAAAACTCTGGAATATCAATAAGATTACACTGATTAAAAACCAAACAAACAAACATCCCACCACTACTTTGTATTCATAATTTATCCACAAGTCAACCTTAAACCGCTTCTGTTTTCTAGCCTGTACCAATCAGACAGGAGAATAACTAATATCCAAAGGATGGGAACAATGGCTCCTTTTATTTTTAGCATGTTTTGGTACCACTTTCATCTGATGGGGAACTGCTGGGGAATTATTTTTTCTGATATTTACTCATAGCAGGTTTGGGGGGCGGGGCAGGGGGTACAGTTTTAAGAAGAGTCTGATTCTGCTTCACTGTCTAGTTTATGGCTTCCTTACGCTGCTGGAGAACTGTGCGGCTATGGAGGATAAACACTCTCCTGGAGTTCAGCTCACTGCTGGACATCTTGGTAATGAACACTACGTGAAAAGCAATGTTAAATGCAACCGGGCTGCAATATGTCCATCTACTCAATTACAGCAAAAACCAGAGGACACCCCACCCACATGCTGCCAGGGATATTAACCAGATGTAACACGCTGAACTGCAAGTTTAAATCAGGATATCTGGGGAGAAGTCTGGACAGCTCTTCCATGTTGGCTAAATAGTTCATTTCAAAAGCAGAGTTAAGTTGTTTTTCCCCTGGGAAACTAACGCTTTGCGATACTCTCCTACACAGGAGCTATACGGTAGCCTAACCCAGTGGTGTTACAGAAAGCCAGCTACATGGAGCAGAATTTTGGGAGAGCTTATAGAATCATAGAATTGTTTAGGTTGGAAAGGACCTTTAAGATCATCGAGTCCAACTATGTTGGACATGGACAATCTCATTAGATTCAACCAAGCAGCCTTGTAGGTGCAACGAGGACAGAAACCTCTTCTATTGGGATTTACACTGTGTCTGCCTCCAGTCAAGCCCAGGATTTGGATTCAACGTCTTTCATAAGCAGCATATGTACACACCACAAGATGCAAGAGCCCAAGTCATGAGTTGCACTACTACCTTTTCTCTTTTTTTTATAAAGAAAGTTCACCTGATGGGCACTATTCTCCTAATGAAGTTACACCTTGCAGGTGTGCTGACTTTGGTATGCCTAGAAAAGCAGGGTCAGATGGAAATGCAAACTGAGCAGCAGACCACGGAACCGTTATTCACCTTCTGATAGCAACAAACAGGCACAGCTGCCTCTGAAAGTGTTCAACTAGCCACATAAGCATTCTACAATTGCTTCTTAATGTAAAAGATAAAGCTTTTTACCTCCTTTTAGCCTTTCCCCATGGCCAACATTACTGTTCTGTAATAACTCATTTCTGAGTAACAAAGTAAACAACCTTACAAAATAATTTCTGAAGCCAAGTATCTGATAAAAATGATTAATGCCTCGTGAAATACCCAAGTCATATTTGCAATAATTGCAATATTTGAGATGGATAAGAGGAGAGAATTATAGGATTTGCTGTAAGGCTGAATTATCTACAGGAAGTTCACCTGAATGTCACGGTACCATCCAACTCACTGGTACCTGCCAGGTATACTCCTTAACGGTTGGCTGATTTGTTTTCTGGATTTTAAAAATAGAACATTTAATAAAACAGAGTTTTCAGTCAGATTTTGTAAAGCTGCCTTCAAAAATACCTTCACTCTTGAGAGAAACTGTATCAGTGTAGAAACTACTGCACAAACATAGGAATGTCCCCCATATGAACAGAGTTTTGGGTTACTTGGACCCAAAACAAAATTGCGCAACATTTGTTCAAGACAAAGTTTGCCAGGAAGTAAAGCTTTCTTCCAAAGAAAAATTACACATTGCTTGTTCTGAATAAGTTAGTTGGGTATGGTCTGTGGTTTCCCAACATAATAAAAACCTAAAAGCTTGGCACATGCTTTGGGAGAAAGAATACTGAGAGGTACCATCTTAAAGGGCTTCAGCCATTTTCCATTACATAGACCACAGACTACAATTATGGATAACTTCCTCTTTTTCCTATGATGGGATGAAGAAGCTCTTCTCCCATTTATAATCGTAGACTGCCTTGATAGCTAGCTAACGCACAATATGATAACATTTGATGGAAGGAGAGTAGGAAAGAAACATTATTATTGTTGGCAGCCACATACTCGAGAGTTCTCATATTTATTCATGTAAAATTATGTATTACATCATTTTCTTAATAATGACTGAATGCTTTGTAAGGATTGTTGTAAGCTAAATTCACAACTGGAGTTGTTCTGACTGGACACAACTGTTTTGTTTTGTTTTGCTTTCACAGTGCCTTAAGGTTCTCTCTTCTAAGCAGTCACTTCTCTGGTGCTAATGAAAAGCATTACTGCAAACACTCCAACTTTATTATTATTCTACGACCACTCCTATACCCCCCAGCCCCAAATTGTACCAACACGAACACTCGTGGCAAACAAGCACAAACAGGGCATGGAAAAGGTCAAAGAAAATTTGTTTTCAACTTTAGATGAGTATTCCTATAAAACTCTTCCCAGCACCTGCTGAGTCCTTATAGCCCCTAGAATTTTCTGTACTCCTGCAAACCACTCATTTCACATGGAAAGGCAAGCAAGAAATGTCTGGAAGAGGAAAGCTGGCGATGAGGAAGACCTCCAGCCATTCGCACCTATCATGTGAAACTCCAGGTACTCTTGAATAGTCACAGTGTAATGGAGGAGGAATGTGGGCAGACTTTTCCCTTCATTTCTAGTGCAAACAAGCAGAAACAGGGAAATGCCTTGCAGGTCTAACCGAGCGCAGATGGGTGGGTAGGGGATACGGCTGAGCCACCACACATTATTTTGCACAAGTTAGTCCTTTATAGCAGGCTGCACAGTCACCTTTTTCTTAAGATGTGCTGCAATATCCACAGCTGCTAGCAGCTAGCACCGAACAGCCTGGCATTTTAGCAAATTCAGACTTCTATGCAAACTTTTTTTACCCACCAGAAGACTCAGTTAGTAATGGAGACACCCCCACCTGAGCCCTTTCTGGGTGATTACAAAATCCTGGAGCAGGCGATGGAGCACATCTTGCTCCAACAGCTGAACACTGAGGGCAAAGCTCAGTTGCCAGCGCTTCGCCCTCCCCAGCCACCACGATCCACAAGCACTGTGGCAGGAGACACTGAGAGAAGTGACATGGCCTTTGTCTGATCCTCTGGTGTCCCTCTCATTGATTCTTCAGACCGCCCTGGAATAAATCCTGCTTCCTCCCTTGTTAGCAAAGAGGGAAGCTGGTCTGAAATCAGCTTAGTCACGATCAGCAGTGCAATTACGCGGTGCTTGCTGAACCGAAGGGAACCCTTTGCAGCCCACACCCAATCTGATATGATACCACCCTGCTCTAGAACTACAGACGTTTTTGGAAGTACTTGTCAAGAGTGACAATTTTGCTAACAAACAGTAGGACACAGGAACATCAGAAAACAAGCAAGCACAAAACCCTGCAGTAAATGAAAGACTTTGGAAACTATCATCTTTCTTTTATTTACAAGGAACAAATAATCTCATGTGTGTCAGGAATAAATGGAAATCAGCGTCCAGCCTGCACAAATGAATAATCATGTGTAGAAAACATAGTGGTTTTGTTAAAAATAAAGATGTAATTTACAATTAACTAAGGAACAAGAACTATTTCTTGTAGAGCCAATCTAATGAGGTTTTTAAAACTGGTATATTCAGATCTCATCTGTTTCCCTGTTGGCAGAGAAGCCAATCTTGAGCTTTCCTGTTGCAGATCAAAGTGAGGGCTACAAATGTTAGTGAAATGAAGTATCCCCTAGTCTCAGGCAAAACAAGACATAAAGGAAACAAGCAAGAAATTCAGCACAAGGATATAGGTCAAAACAGGAGAGTATTTATGCCATCCCAAGAAAGCTGAACACCTTCTAAATCTTGGATTTCAATAAATACAGCGTTATTATGAGAGGAGACTGGTTACCATATATGCAGCAACTCTCTGGGGAATCTAGTTTTTATTTTCCTTCCCATTCAAGGATTGTTGGTCATATATTTATTTGCATTGCCATAACGTGAAGACGCAGACTGTGATCAGAGGTCCATTGTGTAAGGTGCTGTACACACAGTTTATCAAAACAGCCTCCGCTTCAGAGAGCCTCCAGTCTAAACAAGGAAATTCTAGAAGTCCCGAGGGGAAACAAATACTTGTACAGCTTCCAAGACAGAACCAGTAAGTCTTTGGAAAAGCATCTTTGGGTGGCATTTCAGACTAAACGGAAATCTTGATGTTCTCATTTCAGTGATATATTTCCTTGAGTTTGTGTCATTAGGAGTCTTCCCTGGATTTTCTTAGCAATTACATCAAAACAGTTTCAGATAATAAAATTTAACTGAGGCTCACAGTTGTGCCCATAGCAAAACTTAACCAGAGTCCCTTTCCATCAGAGAATTCGTTGTTTAATTAATCCTCACAATTCCTCCTCAAACATCAGGTGCCAAATCCTCCTTCAAACATCAGGTGCCAAAAATCCCTTGGTTACTCCTCATCTGCAAACATTACAAACTCTAGCTCCCACCACTATTTGTTCCATGTTTCTTGAAGACTAAGGGAAAAACAGAGAAACCTTGTCCACAACATGAGTGGCTGTCATGTGAGGGAGAGCAATAAAACATTCTGAAGGCAAGTCCACCAGAGTATTTTCAGAATTAAGGCCGAGGGTATCTTGAGAGAGACACCTTGAATAACCTTTTCAAAGAAAATTATGTCCAGCTGTGTTTATGTGATAAAAATGAGCAAAAGAACAAGACCAAGTGTGTTCTTATACACATTATCTTGCATCCATTCAGAGACACAATGGTTACATATAAGGCACAATAAAATGTCACCTCTAAACATAAATATACACTGGAGGGAGGAGTCTGGGTATTTTAAGCAGAAAATAAATAAATGGTGGACAGGACAAGGAGCACAAGGAGATCTGCATTACTGGGAGTACCACTACTTGAGGACGTATTCCTCCTCTTTTCTAGAAAAGGTAAGGACTAAGAGGGGAACACAAAAACTCAAGGGTAACACCAAGATGATGCTTACGTTCATGTTCATACAGAATCAACAGCATCTTGAAGCCTGTTGACTTTGGACCTCTTGTCTCTTTACTCAGCAGAGGTGTGATCCATTTGGTCTCCACACGGGCTTTAGGATTCTCCAGGAGTCTGTAAAAAGAGAGGTTGATAGACTGAAAACGTGCTTACTCTTGAGCTGTGTGGTTGATGGAGTTTCATCACTTAAATATGAATTCTGCTAAAGTTACTCTAGATGTGCATTACTTTTCTGCCTTACCTGTTGAGAAGTGGAGAACTTATAAGGAATACTAGTTTTGCTTGATGTGCTGGAGAACAAGGTGGGAAGAGGAGAGAATGAAAGAGAAGCATGTTTGTCACTGGTTATTCAGACCAAGCAGCACCCCCTTAGCCTTCCATTGTGAACAGAGGTAATACATATTTATATTTTTATAGAAATACTACTGTTAGATCAGTGGACAAAACTCTTACACAAAAATTTGCTGAATTGTTGGATTTTAAGGTAAAACAAATCGTTAAAGGATCCACAGGCAGTACTTCACTGATAGAAGATGTAAAGTAAATGGCAGCCATTTTACCACTTATGTAGTCGTTAGGTTCTGATCTTCTATTTAACAGTTGAACATAGTAAACTGATTCTTCACTGAAGTCCGATTGCAACTGTAAGTGTTGTTTTTCTTTTAAATGAAAAATGGCATCATCTAGTTTTGCATTGGTAGCTGTTAATAACACCAGAAAGAATTTCTTTTTTCATATGTCATCGTCTGAGTTGCAAAAAATGTTAATCTGTGCTAGAGCTGGACAAGCTAATTTTGTAAAAAGCAGAACATCCTGATTTAGTAAAGGGATTTCTATTCTGAAGCTTTCAGTTCTCTTGTTCACCTTGCTGTCAATCAACTTTCCACAACCAAGTGACTCAACCTTTTAGTGGATGCAACTTCATCTAATCTAGGTGAGAAAAACCCAGTATACGAAAAGCTAGTTCAGCAGTATGGCAGCCCTGTTTGCTGTCTTGCAGACAGGCGATCCTAAATTCTTTACTTAACAAGTGACCACAGAAAATACATACAGTTGAAGAGCAAGGGAAGAAGGCAGCCCAAAGGCATTTGAAAGAAACTACAAGTCAAGGACTGAATAGTAGGGAGGCTGACAATGCAACCTGACGAGCTTCATCACTGTCAGCTTCTGGCAGCCTTACATTTCCAGGGAAGGATGAGACTGCAGACCTATTGGACAAAAGTCTACTAAAGCATTGTCAAGTAGATGTTTTTACAAATTTTGCCAACAACAAATTACTAGACTGTAAGCGTTTTACCTAACATGGGTGCAATATTCCTTCAAACCAGTTGCTAAGTCCTTGGATGACTGAGGTTGTTCTTAAACCAGGGGATTGTAGAGTTTTTCCAGTTTTGTGTTTTGTTGCCTTTTCAACTCTAAATAGCAAACTGAGTCTAAAATATCATGTTGAGTGTTTAAGCCATTTCCATTCAAGTGGGGCTAGATGTTTTTCTACAGATTTGATCTGGAGCAACAAAAGTAATTTTAAAAGTTACTGGAAAAACAACTGACATTTTAACAAAGCACTGGAGAAAGGAAAACCTGGAATTTCCTAGTTTCAGTCTCTATTACTTCACCACGCTTCATCCGACCATGTTATTTCTCCCTGTAGCATTAACTGGATTTACTATAAAATTCATACAGTAGACAGAGAGGTTCCTATGCTTTGGATCGGTATTTCAGTCTAGGATATATTTTCTTTCTAGTGAAGTTTTAAGGCTTTGAGGAACATGTAACCTTTGTTATGACTCACACAGGAACAAACTTCAACTCTAAATTCACTAAATTAAACCTGGTAATGCCAAGGACCACGATGAAAAGAGATATTTATTCAATATGCTTTCCACGAGGGCCAAGGACTAAGGTCATGGTTTATGGTCGTTTCTTATGTAATGAAAATCAAATGAAAGATGCAAAGGATTCCATTTTAAGACAGAGTCAAAATGAGCTATTTAATATACTAAAAGCTAGTGCATACTGTATTGCAAGTCCACAACGTTCCACAATGTCAATTGCTGCCTATGCCATTAAAGAAATTAAATGGATTGAATTTCAAAAATCACCTGTGAACTATTGAGAAACAATTTCTGCAGCCCCTCAAGATGAGCTGCCTATTACAGCTGTATGGCAGACAAGGTCAGCATGAAACTCTCCCTTGGTTGCTTGCTGGATGGGAACATGTACCTCAAGCCTTCCAGCCTAAGTATGAGATTCTTGTGAGCTCGAGCCACCAGGTAGAGCTCTGCTCTTCCTCCAGCCTCACACAAAGACCACACAATACCACAGTTTTACGTTCTCTGAGTACCCACAAATCAGGTTGGCTGCAAAACTGGCCTAAGTTTATGCAAAATGTGCATGAATACTGCAGAAAAGTTAAGACTGTTCACAGCTTTTAGTCTGCACGGAAATAAACTATGATCTGCCCTGCTACAGATGATGGCAAAAATTTCCCACCTGCACATTTCCTGCATATTTTCTTCTTGTTCTGGTATTTCCTAGCCTATTATGTGGTAATCAGTTACCACCACCAGGGAGATAAAACAGCTCAGACAAGTCTTTCTGGCACATATGGGAGAATTACAGTGATAATTAATTAATGTTATAATATGCAAATAAAAGATACGGCTTCACGGCTGGAATTTTTCATAGCATTGTACAATTATACCAAGACTTCACCTCTGGTTCAGGAAGTTTAACAACCACAAATCACAGGAGGCTGGAAGAGCATCATTGTTTCCTTGCCCTATGCGTACACTCTTGCCTTAGACAACCACATTTAATCTCTCTGGAGACAGGATTCAAGGCTAGAAGAACTCTAGCTTGGTACGGCCTTTCTTTTGTGTAAGCAGGCACAACTTCAGGACATTTTTACACTGAACACTTTATTTTCTCCAAATGTAAGTCCTATTAGACTGCTCTTCCATTAGGTATACAACATAGAAATGGCATCAGGGAGAGGAAAGGTAACTGAACTGGGAGGTCAGTCCCACCGAAACATACATAGTCAAGACCTTGATTCTAGTAATGGATGAATTCAGCTCCAGTAACAATGACAGCATGGATATTGTGACAAAAAATGACTCTGAGATGCCATTATGAGTTCAAAAATGAACCCAAAATAGCATAGGTGGGAATGAAAACCAAGAACTGTCCTAGTCTTGAGATTTTTATTTTAATATTTAATTATCTCCTACACATAAAAGTTTCAGGGATTTTAGAATAACAAACCATGAAGAAATGAAGATGCTTACTATTCAGTGTTTTCACCTTCTGGGTAAATTGGTATCTGACCGGAGCAAGGTCTTTAAAGAACTATCCAGTTCCCCCAGGGTCACCTTTTCTTCTCCATCAGCTGCCACTGTCACTCCATCTATTGGTTTGCAATCTGTATTTTTCTGCAATTACCAGTTCCTGCAGTCTCTACCATTTCACATCAGCAAGTCTTTGCCTAACATCTAGGTTAAAAAAAAAAAAAAAAAAAAAAAAAAACTGGAAAAATATTCCTCCAATTTTAAGAGAAAGAATGGTACCCTTCTAACCTTTTTTGCTTCCACAAAAATTTTTAACCACCTCTCTATTTAAAAAATAAGTCTACATAAAGTAGAGGAGCCTGGAAAACAAAACTAAAGATTTGTGTCTCACAACCAGTTACCACTGGTGCTTATCCAGGCTTTGAAGGATGGTTTTCCTATGGTCCCATTTCTCATAAAGTCTCTCTTTTATGTTTATTACAGGTGCTTAATAAAAGAAGAGTTTGTGATGGTACGTTTCCCTGCAACAAAATTATTTTCTCTTCCACACATTTTAGAAAAGTTGTAGGAACTGATTAAGAAAAATGAGAGTTCAAAGGTTCCCAGGAGGGCAGTTCAGATGGACAGGCACACGCAGCTCTACAAGCACACAGGCAGTAGTTTTGGCTCATTTCTTTAGGAAATCCAGAAGGAGAATAAATCCAAGCTTAAAGATAGGCTGAGAGTCCTCTGCTAAATTGGCCTGAGAGCATTAAATGGTCGGATCATTAAAGAAGATGTGGCCAAGGTTTATGTAACCCAGCCATGTAATGGCATTTGACCTACTACTTAGCTGAGCACCAGCTCTACTGATGGCAGGAACAACAACCAGGAAACAGGCAGGTGGGAGGAGACAAGGAACAAAAGGAAAGAAAAGAAGAGAAAAAAAAAAAAAAAGGCTTTGCTAGCTGATCTGGTTGATTGATGTGATTAATTGCCACCCACACAGGTAGGTGTTGCTACTGTTTATTTAGTATTCTGCCAGCAACAAATGGTTGGGATTCCTTCTGGTTGCTCCATAGACTTTGCCTACCCAGAAGTCAAAACCAGTTGTATCTTATGCATCACCACTGACTAAACAAACTAAAAGCATAAGATAAACGATCCTAAACAGCTGGATGGCAGGGACACTATATGCTTTCCTCACCTGACAGGGAACCATGAGTGGTGGGATCCAGCCAGCTCTCCCTACAAGGCTCCTTCTCTTCTGCTATACCTCCTTCCTCAGAAAGATGCTAGTATAGCACTGGGGAACTCATAGCTATGTATACTGTTGGAAACTTGTGGGCTTGAAGATTTAAAGGCATCTGCTTTGTGCGCTGTTATGGTTGGCAAAGGCAAAGCGATGGGGGAGGGCAAAGGAGAAAAAAATTACATATCAGGACTGTTCTACCAGGGAAGGAAGCTTAAATTCAAGAACATATAGATCACGCAAAAGATGTTTGGAGCAGGAACTGCTTTGATTTTGTTTTCTGGTTCTGTACTCACACATCCTGCTCAGACTGAGTTTAATAGGAACTACTGCATTTACAAAGAATAGTTAAAAAGGAAGACTGTAAAATACTTTACCTTAGAATAAACATGCATTTTCACCCCACAAAGAGAGATTTCAAGAAATCTTTTTCAACTTTAGTCACATTTGAGAAATACATTTTGGATACATCCATGTGAATGTGCAAAGGTTGAATGATGGTTCTCTTTTACCCACCGGCATATGCAAAGATAAGTTACTGCTCCTCTGTCAATTAGAGCACTTAGCATTTCAAGTATGAGTAATCTCGCTAGCGATCTGATTTATTCTTGCCAGTTTCCACATATTAAACATAGCAACAGTATGCACCAAGGAAACAATAATCACTAGAGACATGTCAAACATTTTCCTAAGGTTTCATTTTCAGTCTAGCTAGCAACATTTTGTCATCATGTCAGGACTTCCCAACTTCTCACCAAGTCTGTGAACACATAGCTCCTTTAGTAACACGCACAGCTCCATGTCTTCTCAAGAAGCAATCAGTACATAGATACTCAGCTAGTGCAAAAGAAGAATCTACAGACTATAGGAAAACACACTTTCAGTCAACAGTCAATGCTTTGGAAGAGGGAAGACATGGGAGAAAAAAAGGTAAGTTGATCAGCAGATCTGTTGAAAAAGAAAAGCCATGGACAGAGCTTGGAGCACTTTGTGTCATGCTGCTTCAGTGCTTTGTCTTGGCCAGGGAACATACTGAGTGTGGCTTTCCCAGCTGAAAATAGGTGTCTATTGTTTTCACTTTTGGTAAGAAGCCAATTAGTTGTCAAATGGGGTCATCACAAAACTGTTAGTGTGCATGGCAAAGTAAAAAATACTTTATTTACACATTCACTTTGTCAGAAACAAATTATAATGCAAGAATTTCCAGTGAGGATGGAACAAGGATTATATCCTTGATCACAGGGTAATCAAGATGCGAACTTTTATGTTAAGGTAGGCTTGAACTGATGAGGAAAATGGGTGAGGATTTATAGAAGACTGGTCTGTAACATGCAGAATAGGCATTACACAGAGTGTTTTAAATACTACAGGACAACTCCTCTTACATAATTACACCACCTCTTGATCAGATACATAGTACTTGGGATCCAATATAGTCAGACAATAAGATTTTGCTTTTTGTTCTCAGTGGTATTTGAAGAGGACCTGAAGAAAACCACATTGTCACAGGTGCATGAAGCCAAAGTTGCACAGTGTCCGAAAGGATAGATCTGCACTAGGGCTGAGCAGCAACAACAGATTTGAGATATATCACATGCCTGTTTCCACCTATTAGCATTGCAGCATTCTTTCAATACGTAATTAGCACTGCTTACCCGTCTTAGTCAATAGCTCTCTGCCTAATATGTGGCATTAAAACTAATCACCCAGGCACTGCAGATGCCACATTTCCAGTTCAGGAATGTACACTGCTCAACCACCGCATCCTTCAAACCAGCCAAAACGACAGTGAGCAGAACAGTTTTCAGTAAGAACACTCACAGCACCTCCAAGCCTAATGAGCAGCTGTTTGGGCAGGGCTTTCCAGGCTGCCCTTGGAGTCCAGCTGAGCAAGCTCAGGCTGTGTCCAGCCTGCCAAGACCTATCATGCCTGGGGCCTCCAAGACTGGTCACTGTATGTGTGCGGTATGGTGAAGGATGATGAACAGCTGATGCATGGCTGAGCTTTCTTAATATTGCTTAAATTCTTAACCACTTGCTCTGCCCGGACACAGCAAAGCTAACCATTCGTACCAGAAACAATGGCTACTGAAGGCACAGGAGGTTAGCAAAGGCCAGCAAGCATTGCGGTCTACCAGCTTGTCGTGGTTTAAGCCTGGTAGGCAGCCCAGCCCCACACAGCTACAGTGGAACAGGGCAGAGAATCGGAAGGGTAAAAGGGCAAGAACTCATCGGTTGAGATAAAGAGAATTTAATAAGTAAAGCAAAAGCTGCGTGCACAAGCAATGCAAAGTGAGGAATTAATTCACTCCTTCCCATCAGCCATCTCCACGAAACAGGGCTCCATCACACATAACAGTTACTTGGGAAGACAAATGCCATAACCCCGAACATCCCCCACCTTTCTCACAGCTTTTATTGTTGGGCATGGTGTCACATGGTATGAGATATCCCTTTGGTCACTTGGGGTCAGCTGTCCTGGCTGTGCCCCCTTCCCAGCTTCTTCATCCCCCCAGCCTCGTCAGTGGTGGAGCAGTACGCAAAGCGGGAAAGGCCTTGGCACTGTGTAAAGACTGCTTAGCAATAAGTAAAACATCCATGTGCTATTGAGGCTGTTTGCATCACAAATCCAAAACAGGACACCATGCAAGCTACTATGAACAAAGTTAACTCTATCCCAGCCAAAACCAGCGTGTAGCTGAAGAACAGAGTTCAGGAAGACCATGTAATTTGCCTATGATGAACAGATAAACCCATGGCTACATCAAACCTGGATCTGATTCGTCCTCTCCAGTGTTGTATATATCATACCACGGATAAAAACTTCTTTCATCTATAGCATCAACTTTTGATCCTAGGCAGACTTTCATTTCCTGAGACTGCCATGTCTGTACAAGGCAATGCCTGCTCTACTAAACCCTTGGAAGGTCCAAAATCTTACCCTGTTCGTTGGGCTGCTGTGCCTGCTGACCAGGCAGCAAGCCCCGGGTGAGACAAACCTGCCTGAGATTTTTGTATTCAGCCACAACCCCTAGGCACTGTTGAACTAGGCCCTTCCACCAAGGTAACAACAAATCACTGTGAACGCTGATGGAAGGAAGAGCTAGCACAGTAAGGGCTTGTTCTTACCACAGGTACCGCACATGAAATTAGGCTGAGGGATACTCCACCTCTTGGCCAGGTTTGGCTGGAGAGACCCAAACCAAATTATCTTTTCCTCGTACACATCTCTTTTATGTTTACCACAAGCATATGTGGCACATACGTTTACATTCTCTTTACAGTGGTAGGTACCATGTCTAATGCTCCATTCCCACCATGTGCATGGCTGAATGTGTATAATATACAAGGCACGCCATCCAAGTTTATTTTCAATTACTTAAGAGTATGTTTCTCCCTGAGGCACAGTTTCTGTTTAGCTTGTTTAGATGCCACAAATCCAAACACTTAAAAAAGAAAAAAAGATATAGTTGAAGAGCATTAAAAAAGCTCTGTGAAAGACTGCCCCTGGGAGGGAGCAGATGCATTGCAATTTTAAAAACTAAAACTCCTGCAACCAATTTGCCAGTTCCTTTGATGATGAAAGCAAATTTCATTAAAGTGATAGCAGTCGATTTCCCGCAACTGCATCAATGTCTTCCTGCAAAGCCAGGCCAATAAATAAGTACATATTTAAAGGTGGATGGAACTGACATGCCAATACAGCATTAAGAAAGGCATCAGGAGTCTCTGCCTCTCCTTCCTCAAACATTCCTGTGTCAAGGCTTCCTTCCTGCAGCAGGCTCACCTTCACTAATATCCTCCTGCCTTTGCTTTTCTCCCAACAGCAGGTCAGAGGAAGGGACAGTCTCCTCTAGTGTGGTGGGTTACTTGCTCTCATGTACCAAAATAGTAACTTGTTCAACTGACACAAAAGAAAGAAAACATCCTCGCATCCTGTCCTGCTGCCAACTTTCAAAAGGTAATTAAACATCCCCCTTTTTCAAAGAGCAGAGTTCTCCAGGATCATGGTGTTTGAGCTCTGATGTTGTCAAACAACAGGGGGTTGCTTAAGCTTTGACTGACCTTTCTAAAGACCTACAAGCAATTTAATGGGAGCACTCCTTAGTGGTGACAGAAACGTCCCATTATCTGCTTCCTATTTTCTAGGCTGCTTGGGGTAATGGGGAACTTTGAGTCTCGTGGCCATGAAGGCAAAACCAAACCATTTCAGGCAGATTCACATTAATCTGTATTTCCAGGGCAAAGAAAAAATTTTCTATGCATAACTTTGTGACATCTTGATCATAGTAATTTTATTTCCCCCCGGTTCTGTTCTCTTTGCCTACTGTTTCTTTCTTACACTCAAAAAATTGTAATAACTAAGAGCTATAAAGATCCAATCCCACTCCCAAACTAGAAAGCCATGTTCCCCATGTGTTCCAAGATCATCTGTCCATCTCAGAACTGCTGAGAGGTGGGAATGGCTCTGAAAGACCTGACTGACAGCCATGTTCTGTTGGTATCCAGCTTACCATGTACCAGCTGCACCCACTTCTTCCCTATCCTATACACAAGATGCTGCAGAGATGGAGGTAGTAGAAGAAGAGTCAAATAGGCTGATGCTATGCTGGGCAAGAAATCCTTACACCAGGAAAATTTCCTTGTTCCTTCACAATCATCTAGGAAAAATCAAAAAACACTAGGGAGCAGAATTCAGTTCAAAATTCATTCTGCCATTTATATTTCTTTTCTTTCCATTTTTCCTTTAGAGAAAATAGGAGGCCAAAATCAAACGTTAGGTCAAATTCTGTGGGCTGCAAAGCAGTAAACAACACACTTATTCCAAGGGAGACCTGCTCAATTAAGACCCATTAAGTCTAGCTCTGTTTCATGGTTTTATTGTTTGCTGAAAAGTCCCTGGAAGGCAGTCTCCCAGAGAATCAAACCTCCACCAGCCAACAGGAGATGAAGAAGTTATACTTCTGCTGTTCCTGGACTCACTCAGGCAGGACCCTTTAATTTGCAAAGTGGAAACAAGGGCCTCTCCATGCCATCCAACGTTCAGCCAGTTGCTTTGTCTCAAATCAAAGGGGAGAAGTACAGCAGGCTCCTTTTCAGCTGGAGAGAGCCCTACAGCAGGCCAGCCAAGGGGCCAGCTGGCTCCAAGCAAGGCTCTGGCTTCTGCATTTTGTCTTTGCCTCAGTGAGATCATTCTTCGCACTGCCTTCCCCTCCCTCAAGTTTTCCTCTGCTTAGCCTATGTCAAATAATTACTGGCAGGAAACCTGGCTCTGTTTTCTTCCCGTCTCCCCAGTTATCTGAAGGGCAACAACGTTCTGGGGCAATCTAGAAGTTTGAGAAAAGAATAAGAATCATTGTGTTTTGCTCCTTCTGCAGCATGGTCCCTACACAAGCCTCCTCTTCGCTCCCCCCGCGAGGTACGGGAGAGGACATGGGGTTACCAAAGCGTCTGGAGCAGGATGCAGTCATATTAAGCAACATAACTTGCCCAAGCCTTTTCAAGACATCCGTGGTGTGGTGAGGGTTGGCGAGTGTTTTGACTCAGCCCAGGTAATAAAGGGAGATGCTTAAGGCAGCAGACTCCCTGCTGCTGCCCGCGCCAGAGCCTGGGAAAGCCAAGCTCGCTGCTGTGCGTAGGGAGAGGGGGTGCAGCAGAGTACGAACGATCATCACAAAGAGGTGATGGGGGGGGGGGAAAGAGCAGCCTTCCTAAAACAGCTGTTACTGCCTCCAGATGTCTCATCACGCAAAAGAAGCAGCAGCAGCCAGCCTGGGTTTTCTTCAGGGCACTTCCCCAGCTTGGTGGCAGGAGCAGACAGGCATTAGCTCTTTTACCTTGGTCCAGCAAGTTTAATTCTGCCAGATGTAACAAAAAGATGCCTGAACTGGCCGTGCACAAACACAGGTCAGGGTCATCCCTTGGGAGCTTCGAAAATATCATAGCAACCGTAATGGCCACAACAAATTAAAGCAATGCGTCAAACAGTCGCTGGCGTTTCTGGAAAGTACCTTTGGATTATGCTTCTAGCAAAACACATCCTCACCAAAAACACACAAGTTCTGCAGTCATATGGGGTGAAGAGGTGTTGGGTCTGGTTTTTCTTTTTTTTTTTTTTTTACACCAGCTGTTGTAAATTTGTAAAGGAAAATAGTGAGATAATTTAAAAATTACTAATGTAAATACTATTTTTTTTTACCAGTGCAAAGCACATTATTAAGTAGAGGGCTGCTTCGTAAGCTACCTGAGTGCATCCAAAGTTAATACCAACTCTGAAAAGGATTTATGAATGCATCAACGATTTATTGATGTGGCCCCAAATTGGGCAGTTGTCAGTGCTCACATCACACCGAGGTAACTCCATCAAGTATGGTAGAGTAGCTTCGTATCAGTCCCGGGATAAACAAAGAGCACTGGGCCAGCTCCATTCCCTGGAAACACCTTTTGACTTTTTATGACAACTGCAGGGGATGTATTTCTTTTCCACTTCTCTGAAATAAAGAAGGGTTACCTGCTTTTTGTTATGTCTCATGGACTCCTCCTTTTCACCCATGACTGTGGGCAGTGCTACCCTAGCTGCAACAGAGCCCCAAAATAACACAGTTAAGACACCCCAAGTTCTGTGACCCCCTCTGGAACATAGTATGAATCTCTGTAGCATGCACGCATTTGCCTGGCTTCCTTCTTCACTCTGTGCCTGCATCCTAGATCCCATTGGAGTAAAAGCATGCAGAGGGCCTCAAGGGAGTTTCTGAGTCCAGTTAAGATGACAAAAAATTTCTGGTGTGTCTTCTTCTCTAATTAGTGTGGGCAAACAACAAGATGGAAGCCAGTGTGAATCTCTACCACCACCCCAAAACAGCTTCCTCTGAAATGGCAAAAGAACTCAGAGTTTTCACAAGCCTCGTAATGAAATTATCTAGATCCCACACTTTGTGGATTTCAAGTCTTTTAGTTTCTTAGATGCTTTTGAAAAATCTGACTTGCACTTCCATGAAGACGGAGGCAATGTAAAACATACAGAAACTGAGATACAACTTGCACAAATACAAATGAAATCAATTGAGCTGAGCTCATTCATGTAATGTTGATTAGGCACAGGGCAAAAGTATAACCCAACATAAAGAAATAACTACTTCTTCCTTGTAAGCAACTCTCAGGGAAGTTAGCCATACATCATTTTGGTTAATCAATATCCTTAACATCCTTCAGACAGTAGCTCCAAAAAGTTGATTTCTCTGCCATCCAGTTTTTATCATCTTCATGCATTGGCTTATCTTATAATAATCCTCCTTTATATGTCTGAAATCTCTGTTTACCTGCTCATCTTGATTTGTTATTGTGGGATTTCTTTTTTAATTTATCATCGTGCAAAGTAACTCATTAAAGCCAGAAGCCGGCAGCTAGACTGTTGGGTTTTTTTGTTGGCATTGTTATTGTTTTTTGTTGGTTTGTTGTTTGGGGGGGGAAGGTGGGTGTGCGCTTTATTTTTCTTTTTTGGGGGGGTGGAGAGGGGGAAAGAAGAAAAAAGGAATTAGCTATGGAAAACATCATATTCTTAACCCTTCTCACCTGGTGTATGAAACTGTATTTTGTATATCCAGCTAGTTTTGACTGAGTAAATTTGTTAATGTTCAGGAGACAGGCTCTATCACTGTTGTCTTGATCATGTATCAGTCTACAATGCACAATGGATTAGCTTAATATACTCTCGAAAATTAGACCTACTTTTCTCTACCCTGACCTATTTTTAATAGCTGTAGCAGGAGGAGTTCAAAGAAAAGTTGCTCTGCCTGGAGCTGCACCTTCCCAACACAATTGCATCACCAACAGCCACAAGAACTCTACAGTCAAAGCAGCGAACTCTCATACAAGCTGTGAAATATATTCTCACACTCAAATTCAGAAGCAACAACATTAGCAGGCCAGGCTTTGTAGATGGGGTGAAGTGATAAACAACACCCTCCCTTCCCAATTGAGAACAAAAGAGTCAGATTCTCCACCACACCTACCGAAGGCAAAAACCCCTCTTGCTTACAGGTGTGAAAGAGGTAGGACAAGAGAGTAAACAAAAAAAAAACAAAACCCACAAAACAAAAAAAAAAAGCTTCCACTTAAATGAATCTGAACACTAAGCTGAGTTTCTCACTCAAACACACCTCACCTTTACAACCAAAATATCTCCCTCACCTTTAATTTGCCATTGTGGATGCCCTGCTGTTGGAAGTCAAAATCTGGAGCTGGTAAGGTACAGAAACATGGCATTATCCTACAATGAGAACACTTTGTCTTGTCCAGATGGGAAAGGAGAGACCATGGCAAGCACATGAGAGGAAAAGACAAGTACAATCAGCAAGCACAATCCTTTGAAACCTCAGGAGAAACCATAGGAGGTGCCACAGACAAACTCTTCAGTCCATGTAAGTCACCTGAGCTCCAGCAAAATCAGTTTAGCATCTGCATCAGATCACACCTGATAAAGAACAGCTGCACAACGTGACATGCACGCTTCCACTCAGGCTTGCCTCTGAAATAACTAGTTAGTAGTATTGAAATATATTGCTCCTGAGTTGCCGCATCTTGTGTATTTTAATTTAAGCAGGCAAAGGATGTCTTCGCTTTCAAAACATGGAGTCCTCCCCTCTCCAGTAAATCCACTCAAAGCACAGTAATCAAAACTCCAAGCACCAAAAAGACAGATTCAAAGGAACTTTCGTGTCCTGAGTAAAACCCACAGGCAAAATTCTCTACAGGGGCAAACAGGTGAGATCCCGTTAAAGTCCACAACACAAGTCAATTCAAGCAGAAGTACAGTGATGAGCATCCAGGCAGTGACTGGGACACCCCTAAATGTAAAGTATGCTGCAAATGTTGTTGGTTATGAAAAGCACACTACTGTAACGAGATTCCAGATAGTGATATCCCGTTTGGTTCAAGTAGGAGAGTCAATTTTGTCCTGTCAAGTAAGCTCCATTTGTAAAACTTCTCCTGAGGCACTTGCTTCCTTCCAAAGGCTCAGCATTTTTTTAATATATTCTCTTCCTTGAAGATGTATTTTTGTGAAAGTGATGAGAGTGTACAGCACCACTCCCACCTTTTCCAAGATTGCTTTTGGTGTTATTTTGATGCCTCAGGAGTCTCATTTCAGCCTTATAATAACCCACTTACATATGAACAACTCGTAACTGTCACTGAGTGATGTTTCATATCTTCAGGCTTCCCATACCAAAAAAAGCTTGAGGCTTATTCTCTGTTTATGTTTCTCTGATGTGGGGCAGTGGTGCTTTCCTGTACACTGCTTAGAACTTTCCTTCCTAATAAACTGAATTTGGCAGGTCCTTGCAGTTGTCTATCATGGGAAAAGTAAAGGCTTATAAGTGAGTGACTCAGTGATTCGAGAGAAGTGCTGGCTGGATCAAAGCTACTGTACATACAAGTCCTGTCACCTCAGGAGTCCACTTGTGCAACAGATACTGTAGCGATGCTGCAGTATCAAGAGGCACAACTTGCAAGCACAAGCATGCCTGCAGCTCTCCTCAACGCAACGGGAGAAAAGGAGCTCTCTGCAGCTGCGGAGAGTCTCCAGGGCCTCTCACATGGTCTCCATCCACACTCTGGGGGAAGGGGGTCATTATCTGGATAACCACAATAAACTTAACATCCCTGGGTGGAGCTCTGCTACTAGTCCTGGTTTTTGTAAGGGGCTGGAAGAGTTGATCTTGCCATTAACCATTATTTGGACTGATATTAGACTAGAATATGTCTGTCATTGCAAAGAATTCACCCTGCTGTTTGATGGATGCTGTTTATCTAATGCTACACCTCTGCATTTCAAATTGCCTGAATAATAACTGGGAGCTTAATGGATGGTACAAGACACTTAACAAGGACATATTTTTACTCATATAGCCTCGGATCCAGCTAAACAACAAAGAAACTTCACAGATTTCAAGCAGGAATGTGGGTAATACAATTTCATTTTTACTTCTCAACCTGGATTTGATTTTCCTCTTATTTTGTTTAGCTTCGGTCTGCCTAAGACCTAAGAAATTTCATTCACAGATGCACAGCCCTTATGTCTAAAAAAACCTTCTAGATTACTACTTTTTCCCACCAGTATTTCATAAATCATTACATTTCATACTATTATTAAATTAAAAGTTCACATGTAACTTGTGTTTTCTAGAAGGGCTTCTGATCTAGATTTGAAGGAACCAAGAATTGACCAGTGTACCTCCAGTTCGTTCCAGGGTTCAGTCCACCCCTTACAACTGAAGCGTTTTCTCCTTTGTATGTTAAAAGCACCTGGATACAACTTTCAGACGCTGACAGCTGCTAGGCTATTGATTCCTCCAGAGACAAACAACCTAATAAACAATTTCTTCATCTTTTGAAGGCATTTATCCACTGTATTTTATTGCCTCATACTCAACTTAGTAAAATGTTACTAGAAGTCCTCCCAATTCTTCTCTCATTTACACAGAAAATGAAGAATAACTTCAAAGCAGTGGCATTAAATTTGGCATGAAAACAGGGATAACTGAGTTCCAGAGTTTTTGACTGCTCAAGTTTAGAAATGCTGCCATGTGCTACTCAGATTGATTTACTCAGGTTATTTTTCCTCTTCACCACCACAGATGTTCCATTGACAGAAAGACGTTTGGGTTTTGAAGTAAACTGCTGTGGAGAAGTCTCACATACCACCTGTTACATAACAAGCACCCGCCTTGCCAACACTCACAAATAACCTGAAAAATCAAAGAGGTTTTGGCACGTTCTTGCACAACGGATGTGAAAGAGATGCTGTCCTGCCCTCTCACTGGAGGGAGAGCACGGCTTTCACAGGACCCGTTCTGCAGTGCAGCGGGCAGGGGGAAGGCACCTCTTGTGGCTGTCAGCAGCACCCACCACAAGAAGGATTTCAGATCAAACTGGGGGAGTGAGAAACACAAACTACGGGGTTCAAGGTTGATGGGACATTTTTCCCTCATCTCCTTGGGCCACAGGAGACCACACTGTGCCCAGATGCAGAGAAGACCCTGTGTACACAGGTGTGCTGGGTACAGAGCATGCTGGCCTTTGGCGGGGCAGAAAGACATTTCCCAGCTTCTCCCAGTAACAACCAAGTTTCAGGGGGTAGGGGGGAGAAATGCTGTCTTTGCAGTTTTGTTTGGATTTTCATTTCCTCCTTCTCTCTTGGGCCCTGGCTTTTAAGAAACAGGGGTTAAATCGTCGAGACAAATCTATCTCCAGCAGTTCCGTATCCCCTCTGGCAATAAGGAAAAGGACTAGCCCCTTACCCTTTCCTAAGAGGAAAGGGGACGCACACACAAGCACAGGAATGAAAGTCTCAGGTTTTATCCTGAGCTGTTGTACTGGAAAACATAATTACTACAACTCCTTGGATACAGCACAGCTTCTAGCACCTCTTCCCTGCTCCCCTTCTCATCCCCATCTTCTTAGTTCTTGTTTTGGATTTCCAGTAATCAAATACAATAAATTTTCAAAGCAGTCCTGTGCCGATGGGAAGGAGTGCACGTAGCTGCTCACCTGATCACCTTTTCCATACCCCTCTGGTAACTCCAAATCAGCTGACATACCTCAGTAAACTCTGTTCTCAACCAGAGCAATCCAGCTTTACTGGGTTTGATGAAATTCCTCAGGTATAACTGCTCATCATGGTCCTTCATATTAAGAAAAACACTTACACAGATGTTTACAAGTTCATTTAATGTTCCTCTCAGAATACCAAAGTTCAGTGATTTACCACTCCTGCTTTCCTATCTTTCTATCTGACCCTGCTGTCCAAGTAACACCATATAAGCTACAGATGTTACACAGACTTCAGCCATCCACCCTCCACTCCTTTCAAGATTTCTAAGCAACCTCCTGATGCACCGAGTGGAGTGTACATACCAGAATGGGATTTGTTCACATACCCAGCTCCCCAGCAAAATGCTTTGGCCCTCTCAAGTGACTAGTATGGTAATAAATACTCCCTTATGCTTGCTGTGGCACTCACAGATGAATACTTGGGCCTCTCTGCTCCTACAGAGACAAATGCCACAGATCTCACTGCAATCATGAGAGCCTGATGTGCTCGTGGTCCATGTGCCAACGTGCTTTCGCTGGCATACTGACATGTTGCCAGTGACAGTGGGAAACAAAATGTTTCTGAGTAGCCCAATATATGCAGATGTGAGATGCAGAACAGGTATGGAGAGAAGTATATTCCAGAAGCCAACACTCCCTTGCTACAAGAAAAAAAAAACCAAACCAAAACAAAAAAAAAAACCCACTCACAAAAACCAGAACTCCCCTGCAGATCCCAAAGCAGTCACTCCCAATTCATGTGCTTTCAGGGACCTTTTCTACCGGTTACTTTGCCTTCCAAATCCGCCCCACAACTCTCCACCCTGGCAAAACTGAGCGAGCAACCCAAGAGCAAACAATAAACTGTGACCTCTTTTACTCCATCCACTTAATATGTAACAGACTTTGCATTCTTGTAAGGCTGTCTGGGGAGTTATTGGGTTTGGTTTGCATCTACCGGGGTCACCTATAGCTTAGCTTAAAAAGCCGCAAATACATGCACATGTATATCTGTGTACATATACCATATATATGTTTGGATGCACAGATTTTTAGCTCTGTTTCTATATAAAATTAAGCTAGCGATGCATAAATATCACACAGGAAATTTCCAACTGTGCGGTGGTGGGTGGGAGCCTAACAAAGAGCTAAAGAGCTGACCCTTTTGACCCCTGGCATACCTGCCTTTTGTCGGAGGGCGATGTTTATTTAAGGAGATGTTTTGCAGATTATTGTATCTTTGGGAGGCACAACTACACATGCATGCACACACTGCTGGCTTTGAGCAGGCTACGATGCAAAAGCGAAGGCGGCAGGGGGTGGGAGGTCTGGGGGGAGTGAAGGAGAGAAAAAAGACTTGTTCTAACACAAAGCCGGTACACTCTATTATGCTTTACCAGCTTTACAGGCCTATTTTTCAAAGCACAGCTTTTCAAAGGAGCTGGGGTGGGGGGAAAGAAACACAACAAAACAACAAAAACAATCTGTGTATGCAACTTCAGTGTAAACTTCCTTTAAGAGCCCTGGAGATTACAGATGGTGGGAGCACACAGGAAAGCACCTGTCCACCAGCACTCTATCACCTGATTAGAGGCTTTGTTACCCCTTGGTCACCACAGAGCAGATGCTTTTTCACTGCCAGAGACCAGATACACCCATTTGACCCAACCTGATGAACTACACAACCATCCAAACACTAACAAAAGTCTTCATCACTGCAAGGAAAAGCTGACTTCAGATTCCTATCTGATTTGTCAGTAGATCATCTATCACCTTTCAAAGAACCATTTGTAAAAGAAAGATCACCATCCTCCCTGCCTGCCCAAGTCAGACAAACATACTGGAAGCCTTTTCATCCAGGACCAGAAGTTAAGGAAAATTTCCCAGGCAATTCCTGAGAAAATAGAAACAATTCATTTTCTGGAGTCTCTTCATTTCACCAAGTCTTTACATACAGTCTTAAAAAATCTCATTGAGTGAGTTTAGGGTTTGGGTTTGTAACTTTATTAACGTCCGTGCTTTGGTGTGTTTAGTGTGCTCACAGCAATCTCAAATCACTTTGTAGAAGGTAGCAAATAACATTACCCCCCTCAGCAGACAAGACGACCAAGGTACACAAAATCTAGAGGTGCGCTGAGAATGCAAGATGGTTCAACACCCTGTAGTGTGAATGTTCAATGTATTCAATATGTTTTATAGTATTCCAAATTTTTTTAATTATAAACACCATGAAGAGCCTTTTCAGGAAAATCTACAAAGCCACTGCAACTCTTTTGAAAAGATATGCGCTGAAGGGTGCTTCTTTTCTCAGTAGTTTCATTCAGAGATCAGACATTTATTCAAAATGGGAACATTCAACATGCTGAAAAATGCTGTAACAGTTTATGGAAAACATAAAAAAGAAAAAGGAAGACAAGAACACAAGCACTCTTGTCTTGCCTTAGGGCTCATTGTTTATCCAACCTGAATTTAACCATCCCATGTAACAATCAGCCCAGCCCAGCCTATCTCTTAAAGACAATACTCTTCAGCATTAATGGCAGCCAACCTGATTGCAATCGCTAACCTGGATTCAGACGCAGTTTATGGAAATGGCAAACTGAATTTTACCAGAAGCAGAATGAGCTAACACAAACACTGTCGTGAAGCCCTGCCCTTTGTCAACACTTCACTCCTGTCTCCAATCCTCTGTAATGGATTTGTTATACGTGTTCCCACATAACTTCTAACTGTGCTAAAGAAATTATCACTTCATTGCGTCATACCAGCACTGAAATGCCAGAAAAAAAGAACTGCAGCTTGACTGTTAGAATGCAAGAGGGAGACTTTAGACTCCAGGTATTATAAAAGATTTGCACAGAAATCAAGACAGGAAGATTTTGGATGGGGGTGAAAGTTACAGATGATTGTGGCCAACTAACAGAAGGGGGTTGAATGAAAACAGTCAGCCTTGAAGGTAGTGGTTGCAGTAAATCATGAAGGATGCACTCTGTGTGCAATCGACACCATAGCTTTTAAAATTACTGATGGAGTTTTTTATTTGACATATTTGTGAACTGGTTGCCTTTACATACTTGCACTAGCCCATTGTCCCAGGAAAATCAGACTAAAAGAGCCGTTCTGCCATGAATGCAAAAAGATGGCCACTCTGCTAATTCAGTGCTGCTGAAAGAATAAGCTGACTCACAGACAGAACTGCAATGAATGAAGAAAAAGGAAACACTGGTTATATGATGATATTTGTCATTCCAGCCAAAGACAGTTAAAGGTTTTCTGTCAAACCTTAACAAAAAAGCGGACTCCCCCTAGCCCCTTAAAAGATTTTCCATATTTAAATAGCTGAAGAAACTGTAGTTAAAAGAGAAGACTTGAGAAAAGGGAATTATCAGAGAAAAAAACTCCTCTTTTTTTTCTCCCTTGCTGGAAAATTTATGTTGGAAAATTTTAGGAAAATGTAAGAAATGTGGGAAATTGTTTTTTCTCCCCTCAAATTATTTTGCCACGTTTAAAACAAAAAGGATGAATCTTTTAAAACACATCTCAAAGGAGGAATGAGAAAGTATCAAATTCCCAAATCCTTCTTTCAACAGAAAAAAAAGCCTTTTTTTAATATTAATTTTTTCCCATCAGAAACAAAAATGTGATGCCACTGCTTGGAGTTATATTTTTTCATTCTTTTTAAAGAAATGTTCCTTCATGCCTAACCATGCTTCTGACAATTTGCTTTGGTGGCCTCAGTTAGCACATGCTAATTCCCTCCTCCTCGCCCCAGGGAGAGCAGAGCCATCATTGCATCCTTGACACCTTGTGGTGCTGTACATGAGGAGGAGGAGAGAAGACAGGGCTATTCACAGCAGCAGCTTGGAAATCCTGCTTAAATCTCTCTTCCCATCGACTCTTGTCGAGCTCCCGACTGCACAGCTCATGTCTCTGCTTCTCAGATGGAACAACCACCCTGATTCTCCAACTGGATCTCCATCAGGCTGTAAGCTCACCTGTGTAGATGGCATCTTACAGGATTTAGGGCTGCTGGTGCTGCGTTTCTTGGCTTCTGTTGGGCTACACATAGGTACTACCTTTCTTTGAAAGCAGTAGCATTCACTGAGGAGTGTGGTGCTACTCACCAGGAGGAAGAGGCCTGGAAACCAGCCCGGAGTTATGTGGCAACTGGTGCATCTAGGGAAGAACAGAGCTCCCCGTATATGTGCAGAGCACTCCGTACTTCCCCCTTCCTTTTCTTTTCCCAAACTTGACTAGGATCCTGGTTCAAAGGCAGTAGAAATCTGACTTAATCCTGCCCACATAACCCAAATTCACAGTAACACTCACTTGCTGTGTTTGCTAAGCCTGGGGTGACCAGCTAAGAAGTGCAGAAAGAAGCAGCTCGCCAACAGGTAGGAACAGCCCTAACATTTCACACAGGGGGGAAATTTCAACCTGCACCCTGCTGGAGAATTGGAAGGAAATAATATAACTCCTTTTAAACTGGCATGCCTCCAAAGGGCAATAACTGAGCTTTACTCTTTCAGTTATTCCCATTAAAAAAATAAAATTATCAGAAATGTTTATTCAACAGTGAATAAAACGTTCGAATCAGATAGGCTTTATCTGATAGTAAGGTAATGACTGACTACCGAATCACATGGCAGCAAAACATTTTTCATGGATGTGGTAACGTGCCCTTACCTGAAAACCTCTGATTAAACAACAGGGGAGGGTGGGGGGCACCACAGATAAGAGCAGAGAAGTCACGTAACATAGAAATAATCGCAACACAGAGGAAGCCTCTTGGAGGGAGGAAAACCTTTGGGCATTTCTGCCTCTGCCCTGCCCTGTGGTCTGATTGCCTTTCAATTAATTGCCCCCTGACTCCCTTCACCTGGACAAATGAGTATGATCAGGTATTTCTGCATTTTATTTCTGTAGCTCCTATTGCAGGCAATGACAGCTTCCATAAGACTTCTACTATGTACATAAAACTCATAAATAACAAACCTGTTTGTTGCCTTATATAACTGGTATCATGTAATTTACCCAGAAGTTTCAGTTTAGCTCCCAGAAAAAGGAGAAAGAAAAAAACACACCACTAAAACCCTCTATGTTCTCAGGGGACATTCTTAAAAAATTGTTAGACAATTACACAGCAGTAAAGTTTACAAGAAGCAATTTACTTTCTCTAAATTCAATATACACTAAGTTGCTGGCAATTTTCAATCCTATTGTATTGCAGCTGCTTTAATACTCTGTGGAAGTAGCAATTTCATTGCTAACCATTAATCTTCGAACATGTTTAGAAGCTCATAAGAGTAAGCCTTGAAAGCTGCAGTATCAGAGAGCACAGGGAGGAAATAGCCCCCAAAAAGTCATCTAAGCAGGATCAGCAATGCCTAAACCACTCCTGGCAGATGTTTGTCTGACCTGTTTGTTAGAAGCTGTGGCAATGAAGGGACAAACACACAGCAAATCACTGAGACCAAAGACTTCAAACCGAGAAATATTCCAAAACATACCTTCCTCACATGGATAAATTTCCCTGTTAACCTCAGTATAAATGTGTTTACGGAGTGGAAGGTATTTGAGCTATTAGCCACCAAGCAGTACGAATCCCATGAGATGAGTAAATTACACCTTATTTTGGATGTTCCTCCCTAGATATTGCCAATCGCTGCAACTGAATCAGACATGACACAAGTGCCAGAGGAAAGCCTGACAGCCTGAGGCACAGGCTGTTTGCAGAAGAGGGAGCTTAAAAAAGCTGAAGAAGTTTCCAGTAGAAATAAAGTCTTGATAAGACTTTCTTGGCACTTTCTAGGCCAAAAATTTCACCACACGCTGTTCAGATGTCAGTGCTTTTTAAAAGGTTCCCCTTTGCCCACAACCAATGTCCTACATGGTTTGCAGACAGAAGGATCACTCACAGGAGAGATCTAAAATCCCAGTGCAGTGATCCAAGAGTGAACATGGAGAAATCAAAAAGCTGCTGTTCCTGTAGCACCTTCTTCATGGCGACCAGCTTCCTCTCATCTTAAAGTGCTAGTATGTCCCACACAGGTTACTTTGCCTTCACACACTCTGAGGGTAGACCTTATTGCTCTCTTCAACTATGTGAAAGGAGGCTGTAATGAGGTGGGTGTTAGTCTCTTTTCCCAGGTAGTAAGTGATAGGATGAGAGAAAATGCCCTCAAGTTGCACCGGGGGATGTTTAGATTGGAAATTAGGAAAAATTTCTTCACTGAAAGCACTGTCAAGCACTGGAACCAGCTGCCCAGGGAAGTGGTTAGGTCACCAGCCCTGGAGGTATCTAAAGGACATGTAGATGTGGGCTTAGGGACATGGTTTAGTGGTGGACTTGCCAGTGCTAGGTTAACAGTTGAACTCAATGATCTTAAGGTTCTTTTCCAACCTAAATGATTTTATGATTAGGTAATTCCCTAATAGTCCCTTTGAAGATAACCCAATGTGTGGTTAAACCCCAGCCGGCAATGAAGTACCACGCAGTCGCTTGCTCATTCCCCCCATCCTCCCAGAGGAATGGGGAGGAGAATCAGGAAAAGGTAAAACTTGAGGGTTGAGATAAGAACAACTTAATAACCGAAATAGAATAAAATTAATAATAGCAACAACTGTAATGAAAAGGAAGGAGAAAGAGAGGGGAATAAATTACAAAGGGAAAGGGAAAAAAACCCCAAGTGATGCACAGTACAGTGGCTCACCACCTGGTGACCAATGCCCAGCCAGTCCCTGAGCAGCAGTTGGCAGGCCCTGCCACCCCCACACACACACCTTATATACTGAGTATGATGTTCTATGGTATGGAATATCCCTTTGGCTAGTTCAGGTCAGTTGTCCCTGCTATCCCCCCTCCCAGTTTCTGGTGCCCCTCCAGCCCTCTCACTGGCAGAGCCTGAGAAATGAAAAGTCCTTGACATGGTATAAACATCACCCAGCAACAGCTACAAACATCAGCACATTATCAACACTGTTCTCACACCAAATCCAAAACACAGCACTGCACCAGCTACTAAGAAGAAAATTAACTCTATCCCAGTTGAACCCAGGACACCCAAATACATCTGCAGACATCACTCACTCAAAGGCAATAGTTATATCAAGATAAGCA
The DNA here is from genome assembly GCF_963210335.1 of Falco punctatus. NCBI lineage: Eukaryota > Metazoa > Chordata > Aves > Falconiformes > Falconidae > Falco > Falco punctatus. The sequence goes on along the minus strand of NC_137582.1, from coordinate 92,008,836 downwards.
TTTGTATTCAACACCACATGTTGGTAACATCTGGAGCACCTTTGTCACAAATCACTCCTTACATAATTCTTGGTCAATGTGGTATCCATATGGAGGAGGCTACTCTTTAACAGTGGTTTCAGGTGAGATACGGTGCTACTGGATGAAGCAAACCAGCTCAACAGCCAACTAAAAGTTCCTTTGCCCGGTGCACTTACACCTTTGCTATAGCTCCACCACGCCTGTGCCCAGCTGTTTCCACTTCCATGACAGGCTCTTCAGGAAGCCTACTCTGCCCTAACTGCTGAGTATTTTGCATGCTAGCTGAGCCTGTGTCCCTGAGGAAGGACAGGGAACGGCTGGCTGTTTATCTCCTACTGCATCAGGGCACAGAGTCAACAGCCCTACAACCTGCAAGGCAGGTCCCCAAAATGGAGCTCCAGCCTGTGCAGCTGCAGGGGCTGATGTAGCTTCCTTGAGACCTTCTGCACAGGGCATCTCTTGAGAAGGCCATTGTAACAACCCAGAGTCTTGTCATATGGATCCAATTTTCCAACTGTCAGATTATTTCCAAACTCTTAATAATAAACCTGAATGTTGCTGCCATCATCTTGACCATCACCCTCATAATCCTCCTTAGGTTCACCGAGGTGAAGCCACGAAGAGGGATTCTATTTTACTGTTCAAATAACTGATCCGAAGAGAAGCTGGATATTATTACAGTTACACATTGCACAAGTATCTGTTCCGCTGCAGAATGCAATTGATGTTACATAAATGCATTAGCAGTATTGCAGTTATATAACAGCGAAGAAAATGAAGAATGACCCTAGGAAGGAAAATATGAATCAGCTTGCCCTATCAAGCAAGTAACTTTAAAACAAACTATAGCAGCCTACAGATGCCTTTTAGTCAACCAAGAATTGCTCACCAGAACACAAATAACTGATAATTGAGTCAGAAATTTCATTGATATGAACATTTTAATATTGAGATTTAAAGAATCTCAAGACATTTCTGTAATTTTAATAAGAAAAAAAGAACACTTGGGATTTGAGAAAGATATTCCTGGGAATTAACTTATCCTTTGCTTTAAAGAAAGATTGCTTTTTTGGAAGCACATTGTGTTCTCATCCCCAACTGGTTCCACGTGCTGCTGCTCCAAATGCTAAATATCTATAGAACAGCTCCAGCTTTGAACTACGTTAACGACCATACATCAAGCAATTTTCTCTGGGTATGAAAACAATTTCACTTTTGGACCCAGTTACCCAAAGGAGACATTTTGTATGCAAAAGATTGCTGTGTTTGCTATCTGGAACAGTTCAGTGCAGCACTAGAGGACTCCGATGAAAATCATTTTGGCAAAACTACATGGCTTATGGAAGACACTGCTTTCCCTTCGAGCTGGCCTTAGAACCCAAACATTTGTAGTAGACTGAAGTATGCCTGTTCTTTGATGCAGTGAGGATTAACCTCCTGCTTTGTACACTCATCTGATGAAGTACACAATTAAAAAAAAAAAAAAAACAAAAAAACAAACACACTCTTACAAGTGACCCAGAAAAGTCTGAGTACAATTTGGCTAAGTCAAGGATTACAGCACACAACTTGCCTGTTACGCTTAGAAACGCTAACGTAGACAGCATGATGTCTGTTAAAGATATGCTAAACATATTCTCACAAGCACAGAAGAAACCGCAATGTCCTCAATGGTTAAAATTCTTACTAGCTTGTAGAGGACACCAAATGCCTAAGGAAAAGAAGTCCAGTGATACTTTCTGGATTCTTAACGCTAACACCATCAGGTTTCAATACCGCAAAGACTGTTTCATGGGTAGTTTCTCAGGCAATAGTGTTTCCTTATTGCATGTGGATTATTGTAACACTTCTAGCATAGACTCGGAGGGGGGGGGAAATGCTTTCCACAAGGCTTGGTTGTATTCCAAAGTAGAGAGAAAGAAAAACACTCACTGGCCTACTTGAGTATTGAAACGGCTCCTTAGCAACTGGAGCCAACATGACCTGGAGTTTGTCAGTGCTGAACGCAAGCACGCGAGTTCCAGTGGGCTTACACGCTTGCTGTTCCTCTTGCACCTAGGAATAGTTTTTGGCCTGCTCACTTAAACCCTTGCGACATAGCTTGGCAATGGATTCCAGGCACCGAAACTTCAATGGCATTTTAGAAACAGGTTTAATTTGGTTTGGCTTGGCCGAAGTTTTAGACACCTGCCTGCCATGCAGTTTGACGACAGATCCCTGCTCAGCACACAGCCGTACCTCCTAGCCCCTAATGCTCCTTCTACTGAGAATTCAGCTGAACACAAACACCAATGATTATTATCTGTGAGAAAAAAAATTTAATATAGCACATAAGCAGAATGCTCAGGTGGCTGATTCGCAAGGAAATGAAACTGAGTTTCTCCAAATCAAATGATTAGCGCAAACTGCTTACCCCACAACGTCAAACATGCTGACAAGACATTGGCACCATTTATTTATTTATTTATTGCGCAGCTAAAATACAGGAGTGACCTGCCAAACCAGAGGATGGAATTAGCAGTTACAGTGTCACTTGGCTTCACTGTTCAATACACATGCATGAAGAGGCACGACAACAGATCTAGACGGATAACATGAGGAAACAGTCGGTACCTGGTGGGATCAGTATGTTGTGCAATTTAAACAAACAGTGTCTAATATCAAGCAGGATGAGTCACGAGCATGCATATGATCTCCAAGGTTTTGCAGTGAGCAGATGCAGATCCCCATGCTTCTTTCACAAGTGTGCAAATATCTTTAAATGCAAAACTTCATTTTTTGTGACATGTTGAACACCGGCTAGTGGTACAGCCCTTCATAGATGCGGTACTAGGCACGCTGTGATGACATTTGACTTTCTGCAGCGTTATCAGAAATGAAGCAGAACTTGCCAGAAAGTAGAGCCGCTCTATTTCAGGGCAGCAGTATTTCCACTGCTAGTTCAATGCATGAAGTTACAGAGTAGGCAGAAACACAAGGTAGATAGGAAACTAACTCAAAATGACAGCTAATAACTGCTTCTTCCTATCAATTTAATCCCTACAAATTACACTTTGTGGATGATGATACGCAATTCTCGTTAACTCAAACCAGAAGGAAGACTGTTAACACTTACAGTAGGGCAGAATGAGAGTCTGAACTCCCAGAATATTTCAAACCCTTGAACAAACAGTTCAAACTCAGTTGCTCAGTCCTGAAAAAAAAAAAAACCAGCAATGCCTCCAATTTCACAGTTTGATTAGAGAGTATCTGAGTTCACTAATGTATCCAATACTTATTTCAAGGTACGCTTTATGAAGGTTTCCAGAAAAGCTGGCCCATCATTACTGCAATACACTCCTTATGTTCTGGTTTGGAATTCTGCAGGATAATACCCACACGTATGTGTGTGTGCACGTGGATTTACTCCTCAGTGTACAAAGATCCTGTGTTTGTACCCGAGTACCATGCAAGCAATTAAGAAGAGAAAATCACGTAATTGATAATGAGGGACAGTCATCTAAATCCCTAAATTCACTGCCTGAAACATCTCTGCTTAGCCATCCATCATGTGCTCTAGAGTCATGTTGCATCAGTGTTCAAAAGTCCACATCACAAGATTGTCTGGACGAACTTTTTCTCTTCAGCCTGAGAACACACACAATATTTCCATGCACAGTATTTCACCATCCACAGAAACAAAAATGCTACCATTGGCTGCCCTGGTAGAAAAGCCATCTTCTGATTTTCAGCAGCAGAGGTTTCAAAGGAATTGTAAAAATTTGAAAATCTTTATGCAAACTATTAATTTCTAGACTCATCTAGGAGAAAAGTGTTTGTAAACTGCCAGAAAGAACTGAAGAAATACAACAGGTTTCTGTATGGCATTAATTCTTCTGTATGTTTCATAGCTTTCTAAGCTCTGCAACACAAGCACCTGGACTTGCACAGTCTGACAATTTATTTGGTCAGCTATGATATATGCAAAAGAATTAACTTCAGTTTGTGGTATACGGATACCTAATCATCCATGGGCTACTTCAAAGGTGCACTCCACCAAATACAGCTCATACAAGTGGTTGTTCTAGCTGTGGAACAACACAACTCTTTCCAAAAAGAAAAACACTGTTGGAAAACTGGAGTAACGGCATTAGGCATGGCAGGCTAGGAGTCCAAAACTATGAATTCATATCAAGACTCAGTCCAAAGACTGGATCTGCAATCTAGACAACACAGAGGAGGTATAGTAAGATTGAGGGGGAGAAAAGAAATAAACGAACAAGTACACATGTGTAAATTATACATATAAATGCTTCCAATATATTATAATTGCCTAAGAAACCATGTCCACTTAGAAGCGACATATGATTCTGCACTTCTTTCTTGGAGCACAAGTTCCCAGGTAAGTGGGTGGAAGCTTGGGGACTGGGCTCTGCAGAGCAATATCTATGTCCCTGGTAGGAATCCCACTCCCCTAGAGAGCACATCAAACACAGCATGTTCTGCGACTGAAACTTCACTGTAACCTTTACCTTCCTAACTCTGGACTTCAGAAAACACAAACCCTTCCTCAAGGGTGGCTGCACTACACTTACCAGAATCCTTGGGTTAAGTTCTGCCCAATGCCCCAAAAAATCCTCTATCTTCCCCACACAGGGAAACAGAAGGCAAGTTGTTGTCTTGAAGGCTTTTAGCATTTATTGCCCAGTTTCTTTGCCTCTTTTAATATTACAAAGACAGTAACAAGTGGCCATGGGCATCTGAAGCCTGGCCATTCTCCCTTTCTGAGCTGTGATGAATAAATAATCATGTGATAAAAAAGGGAGAAATTTAGATTCGGTTTTACCTTGTACACTGGTCTGCCCACAAGTTACTCATGGGTATTCCCTGCCCTGTTCAAAGCAGTTTGCTGTGACTAGCTGGTATTTGTAATTCAAGATCACCTGGAATATAATGCTTCTCTTCCCTGATGAATTAACTCCCAGAAGTTGGCTTCTGGTGGGAATACTCATGGCTCTGCATTTGCCACCTGCGCTAAACACACAGCTTTCTTAAACATTCCTGCCAGTAAACACACACTGGAGAGCTGGAATGCAAAGAAAGAATTTGTTGAAATTTTCTAATGAGTCTTTGAAACAGGGAAAGTCATTTGTTTCATGTTTATGATTAGCACACTGAGTTCCTGACCTGGTCAGACCTCAAGGTGGTACCACAGAGTAGATGTTAATTTGCAACAAATAATACAGAAGAAAACTGGTCTAGTTTGACTCACTCAAATGTCACAAGAAAGGGCTAGTGCTGAGGCTCTTCCCCAGGGCAGCAAGCCAAGAAACCCACTGCTGTGTCTCGTTTACCCATATTTCCCTCTGCATCTTCAGTCCAACTACAAACTTAGTGTAACGCCCTTCCCTATAACCCTGCATGAAATCTTAGTACAAAAACATTTGCTGATCAGAAGATACCCCATCCCTCAAGCCACTCCATTCCCCACTCTCTAGCTGCCTGCTTTTTGACTAAATGGATTCCCCCCAGAAATACGGGGAGAGACCCAGGTGAGGTTAATAGCTGGACTTATCTCACCTAACTTTAGCCATTTAAAAGATATCTGGTTTAAACTAGCTGCCCAGGCTCTCTCTCTGGTCAGTGCAAAGAGCTATCTCTAGGAGCAGATTCAATCCTTGTACACTACAAAGCCACAAGACTGCTCCTGTCCCTTTTCTGTAGCTCTGATCGAGCTTCACGATCAGACTAGGTCTTAGATGTGGAGGTAGCACTCTGCGTATTGGCAAAAGTAGCCTAAAAAGTGCCTGATCCACCCAAGAGAACAGGAATGCCAACTCCCAAGCTACAAAAGCCCAGTGGGCAACCCCCTTCTCAACAAGTACAACAATTCTAGAAAACCTAAATGGAATACAGAACATCTTTCATGAAGGGAAAAAGAAAAACCAAACCAAAAGGGTGGATGGGGGGGTGGGCAAAGAACCAGCAACAATTTTCTATACGACAACACCTCCAACAGAGATTCAGTCATCATACCATTGCAAGCCTGAGTATGCCTTTTATCCAGCATTGCTATAGAGTGATAGCACTTTCAGCCTGCTTCTCCCTAGAGTCTCAGGAGGAAAGCAAAGATTTTTTGCCAAGTCGCCTGTTGCTATTTTTTATCCTGACTGTTGGCTTTCATCATTACAGAATGGGAATTCTGCCACTGATTTCAAAGACTCCATGATCATAATTGTAACTTTAACTTTATATTAATGTACATGTGTTTAATTTAATTGCTTTGTTTAAAGATAAAAGGAAAAATGGATTTCAAATCTCTCAACTGATTTCACTGCACATGTTCACAGTTCTGTAGTTAAAAAAGAACTTGTGCAGCTTTTTCCTCCCCCCACGGGGAAACAGCACTATAAGAACCACACCTATCTGTGTAATGAAAGTAGCTATTAAATATTTACATTTTCTCCATTGTAATGGAAATTTCACACTGTTCTAGTGTAAAATTGATTCTCAAGCCTTTATAATCTAATGTTTTAAGGGTAATTTTATGAAAATCTGTCTGGAGAGTAGGCTAGAGGCTTAATCACCTAAAAAAAATAAATAAAGAATGCTTTAAGGCCATAGCACTGCAGGTATAAATCAGTGCAGTTCTGTTACTGGCATTACATTAATTTACACTTGCATAATTTGTTTCAGAGACTTAGTCATTCTGAGGCAATATGTGACAATCTGTAGCCAATTTTATAGAAGAAAGCAATACGTCCATCTTCACATTTACATACACATTACACATTTCCATTGGGAGTAGGTGAGCAGGTTATGCTCATGTGTGCAAAGGAGCATTCACCTCTGAACTCAGGTCACGTAGGGAAATTTTCTCTCAACAGCAGTCCTCTTCAGATCAGGAGAGGCTGCACAGAAACATTTACTATAACTTCTGAAGGCAGCAGCAAGCTTGGGGTGCTGTGCAGCAGTAAGCATGCTCCCCACCCTGGCTGGTGGCCAGGAGAGCAGGGATGATCTGGAAAAATCCACACCCACCTTCCCCTACAAGAAAAAAAGGGGTGATTTTATTTTCTGTAGTTAGTAGACATTTGTGGTGGGGGCAGAGGAAAGGGTAGGTTTTCTGTTGGGCTGTGGTGTTTTGTTCTTTTATTCTAATTCAGTGTAAAGGATTTGAGAATTTGGTCTAAAAGGCTGTGGTGATCTCCGTGAGTTTACACAGTCTAATGCCTTGTTCCTAAACCCCAAGACTAAGATCTAAAGGGTTTTATAAATGTTCTTCTTTTAATTACACCACCACATCCATGGGGGTTTTTTGTTGGGGTTTGGGGGCTGGGTGTTTGTTTTTAATGTGAATAGCTAGCTTCCCTTTTACTTTGTTTTTTAAACCAGGCCTTCACTTATGTATTCAACTGAAGTCAGAGATAAATTCATGGTGATTCCATTACTCTTATCTTGAAGCATTCTCTTTAAATCATATTTAATGGTTTGATCTACTGGAAAGATACATACGTGAGAAAAATTGCTTTGTACTTTAATGGCAGCAGCTGTGGATGTTAGCCTGAACCCAGGCAGAGCAGGTAAAGGAAGTCTGACAAAGTTCACATCATCTGCCCAACTGGAAAAGGGCTTCTGCACATGTGCTCCTGCACCTAAACCAGAGATCTTGTTTCTTGCCACTCATGTAGGGTATTACACAGAGAAAGCATATTTGGTATATGCTAAAACACACTGCTAATGGAACAAGTGGGGCTGAAAGATCAGGAGAATCTGATTCTAGTCACAACATTAACAGTGTATTAAAATAATTGTCGGTGTTTAATTTATTATGCATTTTTTATTTTTAAAAGATGTCTTATGGCCAGAGTGAGCCAGAATACAGTCTGCATACAGGACCTAATATAGTTACAGCAGAGAAAGATGAAATAGTCCCAACAACAAAACTGCCTGTTTTCTACATACTCTGTTCTCAACAGTTCAAGGGTTGCTGCAAACCATGATAATGACCATCAAACCTGCATTTTCACATTGCTTTAAGCAGGTATCAAGGTAGAGCCAGGTTTAAGTAACTGGAAGTCAAACAGCATGTTACAAGCTCACATCAAAACTGCCTTAAAAATTAACATTCCTGTAAATGGTTATCCAGATACTCAAGAATCAAAGGTAGCCTGAGCTGGTCCTGGCCACATCTCTTCATTTGGCTCCTTTGTTTGCTGAATATCATACACCTTATCTACCTGTGAACTGGTTAGATGCAAATGAACCTGTGATTCTTTTCTCTCAACCTCTAGTGATCTTCTAAGTTTTGCCATCAGCAAGTAATGGAAGTAAGCCTCCAACGTCTGAGCCAACAATTATAAAAAAAAATGTTTTAAAAGCCAAAGGTTCCAAATATTACTGAAAACGACTGTTCTTCTGCTAGCACACAGGTGGCCAGCCTGTCATTACCTGGTGCAACACAAGATATTATTCATGTGGATGCAAAGTGTTTCAGAGTGACAAAAGTGTCCCCATTGGCACTCACGTGGCTGTAATGACCACCAAATGGCAGGTGGAACTACCTTTGAAATATGTTACCTTTTCCCTATTTCTGACTTAAGTCATATTCAATCATCTGTTCTTCTCTGGCATTTAAAAGATTTATAGGAAAAAGCCTCCTTTCTCCTTTCTTTTTATTTCGGAGGAAATCCTGGAGCAAAATCACTGTTCTGTCCACAGGCACTTTCTCTGAAAAAGGGGGAGACCACCATCATTTCCTGGCCACCCTGCCTCCCTATGTACACCTTCCGTTTAAAAGTCACAAAGCCAGAAGTAACGCTACTTGTGTCCAAGCTTTCACAGCTAACTTCACCCGGCCCTCCCATCCTTTCTGGTTGCCAGTATGTGTGTGGGTCAGTTGGGAACCCCATGCCAAGAGTCACATGCTCTCCCTCCTGGACCAGCGTGTCCTTAGCATGAGGAAAGCATTCAGTGCCTGGGCAGCTGCTGCCTGGGCAGAGGATCCTTCTCCAAGGGTCATCCCTCCCATTTTCTGACCTCATACCAGGCACAACCTAAAGGGAAAGAAAATGCAGGGTATTAGGCTGTTAATACGTGCTCTGTGGGTGCTGTGGAGGGGCTGCAGGAGGTGGAGACAAAGCGGGTGAATCTCATGATTAAGGCTAAGAGTTGGCAGCTCTGTTTACAGGGAAAATGGTGGGGAAAGGTTAATAATACGATATAGCCTGAAGCCATTTAAACCTTCTGCACTGCAGAATCCTTTTCCTGTAAAACAGTGAATGCATTCAGGGCTGCTGTAATCAGAAGCAACAAGAACAGAAACCACTGGGAGGCTCTTCTCACTTCAGAGCAGATACAAGAGTGCTTTTATATTGTGGTGGCCATTAAGTGACATCTACTCTACTCATCATAGACCCCAACCCCTAATAAAGTCACAGCACCCTCCCCTAAACCCGCTCAGACTCAAAGCAAAAACAAAGTTAACGTAGTGTGACTGACAAGCAGAGAAGTCAGAAGACATTAGTCTAAGTGGTTGCACCTAACCACCTTCGTTCTTCCTGGTTCTTCAACAAGAGAGTCTTGTTGAGTTAGTTTCTGTATACAAAATCGTAACACCTACTTACACATAAGGAAATCTTACTGTACTTACAGAGCCTGACTCAGCCATCTCTTAAAAATACGCTCATAATTTTTCTTCATGCTCATTTCTTGAAGGCCATAAACCTCATTGCCTAAGGAGTCATCGCCATTTAGGTAACAAAATTACTACAAGAGTTAAAATTATCAGTGTGAGGTACAGTCTAAAAATGATGGACCCTGATAGATAGGATGATTCCTTGACCCAGCCCTGTTATCAGAACTTCATTTAATGTCACAGTGATCCCTTTCAATGCAGTCATACAACAAGTGACACCTAGAGATACACATTGTTCAACATTCTTAACACATTAACACATTGTTCAAATTCTTTTTGCTCATCGGGCTGTGGGTAAGATGTAAGCTCAATGATGCAGTTCACTTTCCAGTACTTCTCCTCAGGTAGCTGGGCATGCTCTAAGCCAGCCCCCCTTCCTGCTAAACACCAGCACATTCTTAGACAACTCGTCATCCTGAAAAGCAGCTGAAGCAAATAAACAGTCTGACTGAGAAGCAGAAAATAGTAAACTATGGGTCAAATAGCAATAGGTGTTTCCGGCTCTTTGCATACTGAAAGTTGTGGAGTTTTCTCCTTACTTGGGTTTTGCCAGCTGCTCTAGAGGAGAAACTGATCTCTACTGTCCACATGTTCTGTGCTCTCATGTTAGCCATTTCAGTTCCACATACTGACCTGTTGTCAGTAAGTAATTAGCCTCCACTTATCTGTCCCAGGTAGAGCTTTAGCCCAAAGAGGTTTCCACATGATAAACTAGAAAGGTGACCTAAGACTCCCTTCAAGGACTTCTCTTAAGTGATGTGGCAAGAACCTGTCATAATGTGGGACTGGACCAGGCACTACACTGTACCTTCATGGCCACTCAGTTCCTTGTGGATTGCAGAGGGGAAAGCCAAAGGCTTCCACAGCTTGTCCATGCCACCCCCTCACATGCTGAGAGTCCACACAGAAAGGGTAACCCACCTTCAGTGGGATTCAACTCAGGGCACAGGCAATGGAAGAGTACTCCTTCCACATCCATCTTATGCTGGTAGAATATATACCTATATAGCTTTTAGGGGTCTGGTAGCTGTTCCATATACATGGGCCAAGACCAAAGTTTCTCATTCAACCCGAGTATATTGATGGTTTGTTAGGACCTATGAATTACAGGGTAGGTTTGGAACAGAGTATTTTGGAGGGCTGCACCAACTCTCTGTGCTAGTCTCCTAGCACCTCATATTAAGTCTTATTTAACTGTTCTAGTCAGTGCCCAAGCCCTACAATCATTGCTTCTAGTTTCAGTTTTCCAAAAGATCTGAGAGTCACATCCTGCCTCTCCTATAAGGGCTCATGGCGTGGTGCTGCTTCCAGGCTGCAGGACCAGCCTGCTACACCAGGTACACACTTCCTCACACGGGATCACCCCTCCAGGGAACACTGGTTTCTTTCTCTCATCCTCTTGGGCACCTGTTGCCTTGCTGAATAAGTTTGCCTTAGAGAGAAGCATTTTGTTGCATGGACTATGTATTTGGGAGGAGAAGGAGGCCGAGTGCTAAGACTGAAATTACCTATATTTGCTACTACCCCTCTAATCTTTTTCTCCATGTTACTTAGGAGTTACTGATGATTTCCTCAGTGCACTGACAGACAGCCCTGAAAAAACATGTGATGTTACTTAATGTTCTTCCTTGCTCAGGTGTGTTTGGAGTAGTTGTACACAGATGGAAGAAAAGCTGTATGACATTCAGCTGCTATCTTCTATCTGATAGCATAGGATATCAGAGCACTGCATCTCATAGCCACTGGCAGTTACTTGTGAAAGAACATAAGAACAAAGCAAACGTACAGTAACGTATATCCTACCTGTTATCCTTCTGGATTTTGGAAATCTACAGTTTAGACACTGCAAACCCAGGGGCTGCATGTGGTCTTTGGGGTTAAGTAGTCTCTGACTACTTAACTCTTATCTCATCATCTGAGATATCCCAATCATTTTAAATTGAATGGCAAAAATACATAAGCACTAAAATGATGTTATAACAAATACACCCTCTTCACACTAGCATGGCTTTGGTATAATGGTGGTTTGCTGTGGAAGATAGTGTGAAATACCTGCTCTGTACTTTAATTAAGATGAAAGGAGGGGGGTGTAAAGGAGAAGAAGGATGAGTGATGTCTCTGCAGATGAGTTAATATAAGCCAAGCATCTTCAGACTTCCTTTTTTAAGAAATACAAAACAGGTAAACAAAATAAAAATCTTTCCAAATTACACTGACATTCATAAGTGAAGCTAATTAAACATCCAACTTAAATCAGCAGTTCAGAAAAGCAGTACGTTGCATACTATTTCTGGTTTTAGTTTTCTAAGGCTAAATCCTCATTTCTGAGCTCTTGCAAAAAGCAAACAAGTGCCAGCACTGCTCCATGTGTCCAATTTAACTTTGACAGCCTTATTCCCTTTATTCAGATCCCTGCACTGAAACTTTTATGCTTCACAGTCTGATCATGGCCAGAGCAAACCTATTTATTGTTTATACCCCTATAGCCTCCCAAGACAAACCTTCACCACCTGATGTTTTGGTTAGCACTGCATCTTTTGTGTGACCTTGCCTACCTTTACTCCTACCTCAGTCTGTGCTCCAAATAGGCCAAAACAGTTGCCCAGGTCACTTCCTCAGCTCTGCCCATGCCATTCCTCTGCTCACCTAGCACTCTCCACCCACCTGTCACACACAATTTCCTTGCCTTGACTCCTAACTTGAAAAGTCCCTGACAAATTAACTTTATGCTGTCTGCTCTATTAAAACCTTTTTGTGTGCTTCCAGTCAGGAGTATTCTCTTGCCACCCCCTTGTCACTTCCTTCCAAATGCTGATAAGCACAATGGTTTCATGCAACTCATTCTAGAAAATCCATAAATCTAATGCTTCCTCTTCCTTCAGAGCTTAGTCCATGACAAATGGGTACGGCAGATGGTAAGCTAGGGTCTCAGCTAATAATCTGCTGTCATTTTTGTCAGTGTCTGCATGTACATGATGTTCACATCACTAGTTCAGGAGAATATATTCTCATGTCACCATTGATGGCTTCATTCCAAACACATCAAAGACCTTCTGTATCAGAACAACAACTGAGCTGCTCTGGGACAACCAGGAACAAAAGGCCAAGCATAAACTATGCAAGAGCTGTATACAAATTCCCTTGAGAGGAACATGAGCAACAAGGACAGTCTTCCAGAGATGATTAGACAGTTCTTAAGCCTGATCGGTTTCAGAGATCTCCATAAAGCCATTGCTTTAAGAGACCCTGTTCATCTGACAGTTCACTTTTTGTTCAGAATGGCTTAGGGCTAACAGCAATGCTTAAACTATCTCAAAGGTCAGCGTAGATTACGACACCGATACCAGTTTTACATAGGGCATGCTGACATACAGTATCCATGACCAGCAGAATAAGAATTGAAAAAAATCACTAATAACTATCAACAGCATCTTACCCTCTTTTGCACCCCAATTAATCTCGCTTCTTCATGTCAACCACCTATTACCTCCTGTGACATGCTGAAATCAAGACTTCTTCAAGATAAACACATGCCCTCTCTTTTTGAGGTTTTAGTTTTATTGTCTCCCCCAGAAAGGTTCAAAAAGCAGAACTTTCACACATTCCTGTAGGATCACAGCAGAAGGCCACAAGGAATATAGAAACAGTCTTAGAGTTTTGGGGTTAAGGTTGTTTGGCTGCTATGAATGCTCCTATGAGTAAATAAATAGCAAGGACAAGAATTTTCACAGCAAAATGCAAAATTCTGCCTGTAATTTGCAGGTTAAGCCATGCAAGGTTTCCATAAGTTCTATGTAATGAGGAATTCCCAATGAGTGTTTTTCAAGAAAGACACCATTTTAGAGAATCTCAGATCTAAACACCTCCCAGGCTTTGAAGCAAATCCAGGTATCTATGATCCAGAAATGAATGAGATCACTGGAAACCATCACTGTATTACCTTTAAAGTTACTCAAAAAGAACAAATACTACGTGATAGACAAGTGTCATAATAGCTTAGTATAGGAGAAGAAATACAAGGCTGCCCTTGCAGAGGGGACAAAGTCTGCACAGACATTACCTTCGATCATACTTCTTAGCCTGCATACGATAAAACTGGGGCAGGGAGGAAGACATATCAGAAACAGGAGCCAGGCACAGAGATCTAAGAGTAGCTGAAAGTGGAAATAAGTCTTGATGTAGAGTTTGGTATTTCTAATTCTGTCAACAAAAACCCTGCCTCAGGAATCAGGCAAGTTTGATCTTGCTAGGTGTATGGGCAACATCTCTGTGCCCATAAAAAAGGTCACCTGCACACAGTTGAGATAGACTTGTTAGTCAAACACAAAAACTGCCCACATCTTCACACATAGTTTCACCTGAATTACTTTAGCAGCAAAGAAGCATTCTTACATTTTTCCCCTTTTCCACACACTGTAAATAGCTGCTGCTGGACAGGGTGAAATGCAAAGGTGCTAAAACTAAATAAATAGCCAAATAAAGCTGTCCCCATCTCCCACCACCTACCCATTCCTGAGGTATGACTGGCTGTTTCATAATCAGGAAATGTGTGAATGCTCAGGGAAGGGAACAAACAAGATCTCATGAAATAGCAAGCCTCTTCCAAAGGCTTAAATACACTCCAGATAAGAATCTAAACAGACAGGAGAGCTCCAGACATCTTGAGCTTTACCCTTCAGTAGTTTCTGACTCAACTGGTTTAGGTGCTCTTTTCAAAAAGAGGAAGAGAATGCACCCATGTGGACAACTCAATTCCATTACGTGCCATGTTTCAGCTTGAAAATTATTTTTTTTCTTGCTGCAGAACATCTCAGTTGGCATTTCCCTGCTTCACAAATCTAATTAAAACAACCCTATAGCAAACTACATGTAAGCCAACTCAACTATGTGTGTTTAGGGTTTTTTTAGTATTATTATTTTTCCTCTGAACTGACATTTACTTCTTTCATTATTCCCTAGTCACAAAATCTTCTTCTACCTTTTTTTAATGAGTCAGACCCTGCTGCTCTTACTCTGGCAAAACTTCCCTCCATTTCACAGAACCCTGGAAGATCGCTGCTAAAACCTTTTCAAAAGGCATTAATTTATATCTCTATTCAAACTTGCCTGAGCTACACTTTTTTGCTCACACTCCACGAGTGCTTGTGTGCCCGACAAAGCACAAGCCCCATGCCAAAGGCACTAACGTGTGTGAATGCTCTGTTCTCCCATTTGCCTCCCACCTTGCAATCCAAATAACTCAATAATTAGCATTCTGCTTGCAGCATCAGGGAGCAGAAATACTTATGGGCTATAACAGCTGCGCAAAACACATCAGATGCAAAGATGCAGAGCAAGAGATCATTTCCACAAGAGAACTCGCCTGGTAACAGATCAGCTTGAAAGGGAGCAAACCATCTGAAGGACACGTGAGATACATTATCCACCCTTTCTGCCTCACATTTCATGCTTGTACTGCCTGCGTAAGATGCTCATTAATCCCAGGATCCCGAGTTTGGCAATTTTAGCTGATAGGTGAATTGTCATAAAGTCTCCTGTCAGCTGCTATTTGTAGTGATTGCGCTATGAGCCTGACATGCATTGCATTGTTCAGGCTGGTTTTGTTCTTTTATTTTGCTTGGGCTGGCTGCCTCCTGGAACCTCTACTCTGCCTACTTCCTGAGGATTAAAGCATGTCTTCTGGGCAAGGAGATGCAGGGACCACCTGCAGATTCTGTTTATACATCCAGCCTTGTAGCCTGATTGATCTCACAATAGGACTGCATAATGTAAACACTTCATTATTCCACTAAAGGATATGTGCTGTACCACCTAAGGTCCCCCCAACCAAGAGTCAGTTTTAGATGGTTAAAATCTGCTAAGCCACACCAAAAGAAGCTAAACAAAGGAAAATTCATCCTAGCAACATTTTAAAGTCTCTAAGTTAAAGTAATTAAATGCTATTAAGTTTGAAACTTTACCCTCCCCTTTATTCCAGGATTTTGCCATCAAGCCTCAGCAGTGCTCTGACCCATTGAAACAGCGCATCAGAAGCAATGTGGCCAGTAACAACCAAAACCCAGATTATCAATGGGATTTATTCCCACTCTGGGACTAAGACGCCACAAATTCAACCTTGGGAACTCCTTCGTCAACACGGGGGACCAGCAGGAGAGAGAGGCCCAGCTTTGGCTTTGCCTGGGATCCACCTAGCGAGAAATGGGAGCCAGAGGAGACACCTCTCCTTCACTGATTTCACCATGGCACCTAACAACTGTGCCGCCTCCCAGCCTGACGCAGCAGAAAGGCAAGGGGTGAAGGCGAGTCACTGGGGACCCTTCTGTTCCTCCCAAACCACAGGAGCAAAGAGCATCAATGCTTCCAATTATTTCCTACAGGAATTTTGTATTGGTATTTCCTTTTGCCAGATGAGAAACTGAGGGAAAAAAAAAAAAGAGGTCAATGCCCACTCCCAGATTTTTGGAGGACAGTCACAGTTTATACCTGAACCAGCACCAAGCAGCTCTCGCTGCTTCCAACACTGAGCCCTGTATCACCTTTCCCCCCCTGCTTGGGAACAGACACCTCCTCTTAGAGCAAAAGGACAAGTCAAGGGCAGAGTCGTGGCCATAACATTGTATCTCCTGGGACTCAGGGTTTAGCTCTTATGAGTATTTCAACATCGTTCTTGTGGTTTATTTCCCTTCAGGATTTGTTTGTTGGTTGTTTTGTTTATTTAACAGTGTTAATTAAAAACTAAAGGCACACCCATCTAAAGCAAGGAGCAGTAATCTGAGGAACTGCCCAAGTTCCTCAAGAGGGAGGAGAAGTTTACCCTGAATTTATCTAGGTAGCTATAAATAATAAAAGAACAGAAAAATATGGAGTATGTCAAGGTCTGTAACGCACGCACCCTGCACACATCTCAGGCTGCTTCTGAAAGCATAAACCAAAACAATAGAATTTAATTCCACTTTAAACAAAACAGCCTATTTTGATTAGTAAACAAGGCATGAACATGCACAGATTGTCAGTGTATCTGTTGAATTGGGCATTCATAGCTTGAGTACAAAAAGCAACCATAAGGTCTTGATTGAATAAGACATAAGCTAGGCATGTAAGCACTTACTAAGGTCAATGACACTTCAAACACATACATATTTACATGCTTTACAGAATCAGAGCTTAATTGTTCAGCAAATTTCAATAGCTTGGTGTTTACAGCAAGGTGATTATCAACTGAAATACATTTAAAAAAAAACAAAAACTAAACTCTTCTGCTTTGGATCATGCTGTAGGCCTTCAAGAAGATGATGTGTGAAACTCTAGAGTGCTTCAATCTGTCTAAAAAATTGACATCATTACCCTGCTGGCTAGCGCTGACCCTCATATTTTAGGATGGACACCTAAATTTAATTCCATAAATTCACATATAGATTAGTAAACAGAAATAGTTTAAACACCGAGAATTCTCAAAATCTCTGAAACTGTACTAAGATCATTACAGTCCTAGAGGTAGGTTCTGGTCCTTCCAATCTAGGCTCATAAGAAGAAAAAGAAAAAGACACTTCAGAATGGGTGGGAGTGGGGTGTGCAAAGAAAAAAGAAAAATAAAGACAAGCTCAGAGTCTATCAGAGTCTATGTAGAAGCACCTACATATTAGGAGAAAAAAATTATTTATTTACATTTGACAGAGGACAGATAGAGCCAATACTTTGAAGATGGCACCTGCATTGGTCCAGGAAGGATTTCTGCCTACAGGCTTTGATAGATAAAGCAGCTTTAAAAAATGCTCTGGGGTAGAATTTTCTCTGAATCTCTCTTAGTAAATTTCATCTTTGGATGTTTATTTTTTCTATACAAAACTATACAGTTTATCCCATCTTTACCAGCAGCTTATTGGAGGAACAGCTTCTTACTGTGTGAATTGTTCCATGATTTTATTTGAAAGAAAGTCCTTATTGTAAGAAAGGAAATTGAAGCTGACTCTGAACTCCTATATGCATTGTGCTGACTCTCCCTCCTTTAAATCAATGGAAGTTTAAAACTATTTAAACCAAAAGCAGGATAAATCCATTATTTTTAACAAAACTCACCAAATTGTGCAAAAAACAACTTTTTCACAGCTCAGTTCCTCACTAGGTCAGGCCTGCTCCTGCAATTGCACGCAGCTATTAACACACCCGATTATGACTTACCTCCGTCACCACAGGAGCAAGGTGCTTTCTCCTGAACCCTGCTAGCACCCAAGATAATAACTCTCCTTGAAAACTTTGCTAGCCCCATCCTCACACAACAGAACACGCTTGATGTTTTAAAAGGCACACGTGTCGCCTGCAAAGAGCAGCACTGCTGTGTGGAGACATCAGAGCAGTCTGCAGGAGAAGCAGGCTCTTCCCCCTGCACCAGCCCCAGCAGGGCTCCACAGGTGAACCTCATCAAGTCATTTGAGCTCCCCAGGGCCCTGGTGTCTTCCTCTGCGAGCAGATGGGTAAACCCCTCAGCACCACAGAGGAGACTGACAAGGCTACGTTTTATACTCTCCCTAACACAACCTGAAAAAATAAATAAAAAACAAAACCCAAATAAAAAGTCCTGCACAATAGAAATTCCTCTTAGCGAATAGGTTTGTAGAGCTTAATAGAGATTTATTTATTTTTAAGACTAGCATAGCTATAATTCAATTCATTCTAATGCGTCCAGACTTGTTCTTCGTGGTCTTTTCTTATGCCCAGTAGCTTTTCGTTAAACCTGCTTTCTCTTTAAAAACTTTCTCACCATCTTAGGTAGGGCCTGTCTTGCAATCCCAAAGCAGAGAAATTTTGGTTTATGATCTCTCCTAAGTTTGCAGCAGCAGAAAGTAAAAAAAAAAAAGGTATTTTCTCTATCAGGCAAAGCAATCCTGGCTTATTTCTTCACCCTCTCTCCTCCAACACAGAGCGCCGGCACAGCCAGCCAGCAAAGCTGCTGTCGGCCCCTGCACGACGTGCAGCAGGAGCAGTGCCGCCAGGCTGGCCGCCTCCACGGGAACAGCATCCCTCTTACAGCACCTCTGCGGAGGAACAGCTGGAAACCCAAATCTGTGGAACATCAGTGTTGTTAGAGATGAAGCTAAGCAACAGGTTTGGAACCCAAATCTGAATTTATTTCAGAACTGAAGAACTGGGGACTTTTTTCCATGCTTTATAGAAACAAAGAGCCATGAGGTTTTGATCTGAATCAGAAAAACTCCGGCATGTTCAGAGCCTGGCTTTTGGTTTGGGCCCTGTGCCTAATCACAGCTGGTTATAAAGTGATTACTCAGCACTGCTTGTCCAGTTCATTCATCTTGCAGCCTCTGTACTACTGTGCTGTTATGCATACTTGGCATCCTTTACCTGTTTATGTCCGTGATCGGGTAAAGCTAAATGTATTTTTGCTTTCACACAAAGGAGGTAAAATGTTGGAGGGAGGGGTTGGGGGGATCACATCAAACATTTAACTTTCTCCTTTCTGACATCCACACAGAGCCACAAACTGTAGGTGTTCTGTGCAAAAGCAGAGTTCTTAAGTTACCTGAAGTGAGCTGCTACTGGTATGTACCATGCAGATTTTTTCTTTGTTGGTGCTACCGCTTTATAGTGTTCAAAAATAACCCAAACAGGTTAGGTGGTAACTGAGATATTATCTGAGTAAATTTTACCTCAGGGGATTCCTTCAGAGTCAAAAATGTTTTAGTCTGTCTGCACAAATATGGCCCCAAGGAAGATTTTACAAGCAAACAAGTAGAACAGCACAAAAAAGCAGGCAAACATAGAAAGGGTTGGGGGGGAAGGAACAGAAAAAATTGCGACACATTTTAGTAGCTATGGTTTTTAATACCTTAGTACTGATATTTGTCTGTCTTTGCAAAAAATGAAAATACATCTGGGCTTTTGTAAAAAATGACAGCTTGCTTGTTTTGGTTTTGTAAGAGGCACAGGCAGGTCCAAACAAAAATCCCAGAACCAAACACCATTTGTGGTAGGAAGAATCAAACTCCCAGAATACAAGCACTCCTTTAATTTGAGTACTTTACAATCCAAATCCTCTTGTGTCTCTGGATTACACTGCTGGGCATTGTCTGACCATAAAGCCAATTTAATTTTCCAGGGCACAGATAATCTTTCAGTGCTTTTGAGTTGACCTAGAGAATTTTACACCGCTTACTTCTTCCACTGCCAGTTTAATAAGGAAAATAACTGAAGCCAGAGGTGTCTATGTCCCTTGGTAACCTTGATCTGCATATATAGCCTCTTATATTCACAGCAGCCTGGTTTAGAGAGAAGAGACACAGCCAGCTCACTGTCTTCTGACCTGCACCTTTCCATATCTGCAGATCCCACCTTCTTCCCCTGCAACAAGCAAGAACAAAACTTTAGGACACTCATACACACACAAACTACATGAGTACTCATATACTTATTATGCTGAATTACCCAGCCATGTCTCTCTATAGTAACAGAACAGAGCAAGAAACCTACCTATGAACCCAGACCCAATATTACACCAGCAGATTTGGATCACGTTATATATAGACTACCTAATAAGTGCATTGTAGCTACTATTTTCCCAACAGCACAAAATAAAAATTAATAAATATAGAACACATTTTGGCATGACTCCCTTCATATCTTCTCTTCACGTGCATGCTGATATTAAGTATTTTTTCCTTCACCTGTATATTTGCACAAATGCTCATATACAGGCAAGTGGGCAAATAAGTATCTGTTGTGTCTGTTTATATACAATTTATAATTGCTGTTATATCACACATATATATTAAATACCTTCAATAGGTACTACAAATATGTAACACATGTTTATATATTTCTCCACAAAAGAATATATGGTGTAGTAGTATGTTTAAACATATCTAGATGTGCCATGCTAAAAATATTTTGCCTAGTGTCCTACTGTCTCTTTCAGAATGTAACAGATCAAAGGGGGAAATGGAAGAAAAAGAGTGTTTTAGCATAAATCCTCCAACACTTTACTAGCCAACCAGGGCAGACGAACAAAGCCACAGGATTTGGATGATCAGCTGTACAGCTCTGGCTGCACTAATGTCACTACAAACTGATGTTACGCACAGTTTTATAGCCAAATCGTTTCCACTCTCCCCATTGGGTTTAGTATCATGCACAGGGTACACCAGCTCTTGCAAGGAACTTCTGGACCAAATATGCCACCGACACTAGACAGCCAGCCAGAGAAACTCAGCATGCAGTACTATCAGAATTACTTGTGAGTAGCCATTCACAGATAAAAAATTTTGAAAAATATTTGTTCCTGATAAGCACTGACCAACATGATAAGCAAACCTGTTAAAAATCTTGGTCTTCACTGCAATTCTCCAGATCAGTGACTTCAGCAGGCCCACACCAAAGCTGAACTGTATCGAGATATTTGTGAATCAAACCCAAAATGAGTTCGGAGGGAGATAAGCAGAGGCAATGAAGTCAGGACTCTAGCCAGGGACTCATCCCAGAGAGTCCTAGCTGGGTGGCATGAAGAAGGGAGCTGCATGGGTGATCCGCAGCCCAGAGCTCCCTCCCTGACCCTGTTTTGGTCACAGCAGTCACAGCCTGTGAGCAGCACTCTAACACCTGCACAACTGGGATACTGGCGCTATTCTAGGACATTACTCCAAGCTCTCAGGGAAGTGCTGTAAATGTCCCCATTGTATAGATGAGGAAATAAAGTGTGCAAGGACAAAATGTTTTACCATGAGGCCAGGAGATGTAAAGATTAAAAGAAAAAGGGTCATGTCACTACCTTAGATTGAGATTTTCCAGTACTGAAAAGATCAGTGGACTACTCTGCTACTAGTTAGAGAGGAATAGACCTTCTGGGGATACCCAGAAATTATATCAGCCATTTCAGTACCCCAGAGTGGTGCCATTTCCTAGAGGTATTTCTCTATGTCTATTCCCAAAGGCCTCCAAATATGCCCCACAGACAAACCTGTTTCAGTACATCACGACAGTTTATTCTTTGTGGTAAGTACATTTGCAAATTTTGCATTTGCTTCAATTTCTAACTTTCTTTCAAAAGGTTTATCTCTTCCCAGGGGCTGGTTTTGTATCCCTTAGAACAGAACAAATAACAGACAGATGAGCAGAGGTGAGCAGGACCAAAAAGAAGAAAACAACCCAGCTCTTTGTGAACTACACAAACTAATTTCTTCATTGTCTAAAAATATTCTTGCCCTTTTACTCTTAAACTTCACCCATCAGCCATTCTTCTCCCTGAAAAATAATTAGTCTGAGAATTTCTGTATATCAAGGACAGCATGCTTTTGTTATTTTTAATTTTTCATGGTACCTAAAGGGATGGTAAATTCTTGGTTGTTTAACTGGATTTCATAATAATAAGATCAGAACAACAGGTGCAGAGAGCAATGAGTATGGGCTCATTCATTATCCTGTCCTTTTTAGTACAAGCATCTTTTTCAGATGAAAGCATCCTGAGACAAATCCATTACCTGGATATGAGATGCAGGCTGATTCCCCAGCAGTATTGAAGCTACTTCAGATTTTCATCCAGGGAAACAACAGAAACTGGGCTCTAGTTTCAAGCTGTTGTCTACCCCCATCCATGATGCTAACTGCAAGAGAAACATTACTAAATTACATCAATACTTCCCAGTGTGTAGAGGATTCCTCGGTGTGAATTAGAGCTACGCACTCATCAGAGGAGAAGCCTCGCTTGGAGATTAGAGTAATGCATTGAAAACTGCTGCAAAGCAAAATACTACGGCCATTCAGAGTGGGAAACTACTATGGCATCTCTACCCCATTAACAGAGAAAACTTGCAAACATTGGCACCATGACGGAACTTCTCCTTAGAGCTCAGAAAGGACATCTTCACCCCTACCTCATTCCTCTGTACTTCTTCTGTAACAATGAAGTAATACTTTGAAGTTATACTAAACCTGGAAAGGCTTTGGGTCCCCCAGGCAGCCCTTGGAAGACCCTCAGAGCTACAATGGGGTCAGCTCCTTTCTTCTCACATAGAATATCTGCCTGGCAAAAACCTCTTACTTCTGCTTCTCAATCCAATTAAAGCTTTCAGGGACACTGGCAGCAGGTCCAGTGACAGAGGTCCCTGTAGCACATAATCTGCACTGGCTCTAGAGAATAAGGTATGGAGGCAGAGATGCTCTGAAAGCCTCACAACTGAGACTCAACAACCACCTCCATGGAGCCAAAGCTTGCTGAACTGATTTGAAAAAGCGTAGGGCTGTTGTTGAGGACAGCTGTCAGGCAGCAGAGTCTGCAGGCAAATAAGGCCTTTTGTATTTGCAAAGCCTCACGTGTGAACTCTTTCATTCATCTGGGATAAAGTTAAATAGGTGCTGGCTTCTGTTTGAAATACGTCCAAGGTGGTTTACCTGAATGGTATTCATGTCAACAGAGTTTTATCACCTTTAAATTGTTTTTATTTGCCTACTCATAAACCATTCCAGGGAGTGTTTATGGTTTATTTAAAGCCTGGTGGTATTGGGACAAGTTGTATAGCATTACTATTTTTTGCATTTCCTTGATCAGCCTCACCTACTGCACAGAATGGGGAAGGTCTGCCTAGCTTTGGCCAACGGTAACAGAAATGCTTCTTCTCCAGTGTTTGACTGGCAGAGCTACAAGGCTAGTAAATACTTTCAGGCTGCTTTTGCAAAAGACACAGCCTCACACAGCTAACAAACAATTTTACTAGCTCCATCTATAGATCTGGCATATTCTTGAGCCAAAAATATTTATTGCCAATGGTATTATGTAGAAAAGATTGAGAAGTTTTGCTCTGCTGCCACTGAGCTAAGTTTTAGTGCTGTGTTCAACCATGTCTCTCGGAAGACAGCTGGTCTCATCACCTTGATTTGGCCATCTCTAGAGGTGAAATGTTCAGCACTGTCCTGAGAATTTTTGGTCATCAGACTACCTCAACCACAGAGGAATATGAAAAAAAAATCTTTCCCAGGTATTCCCCACTTCCCAATCCCAAGATGTATTTTCTTTGTCTTCACTGTCCCCATCCTGTTTTTCAGTTTTCGTTTGGACTGTGAATTGCAGAAGACATCACATTCCATATGGTCTTCACCAGTAAAACACTCTTCACCCAGGTAAAATTATATAAGCCTTAGGCTCCTGTTTACTGCTTTTGCCTGTTTTTTTACACTCGAAGGCTGCCTTAATCCTTTTGGCCACGATACCAGCCTAGGAAGGCCTCTGAAGTTAGTTGCCCACTGATCCTGCAGAATCCTCTGCAGAATCACTGACCTCCAGGATACGTGTCACCCCTTCTTATGACACCAGACCCCTTCCACAGGCATGGCCTAGCACTCCTTGTTCCCAGGTGTGTCCATTTGCATTCAGGTGCAAACTGTTTCCCAAGAGATCTCACTGTTGCATGCACCTTGTCCTCCTGAAAACAAAGCCATAGCTTCCTCTATTGCACTACACACTCACAGCCTGCACAACAGCTGCCTTGTCTTTTTGGAAATGGCTGGTTTATTTCACATTTAGACCAAATATCTAAGCCAGCACAGGCCTCCATTACACTGGAGCAACAGCTTCAATGTCCCAACAAAATCAAGCTATAGCTTACTATCGTTCCGACTCGGTAAACATCGGAGCCAATGCTCGTGTGCAGGGGAACGTGTTCGCTCAAAACAGAGCCTCCTGCATACATCATACGTATTTTACTAACTCATCACCACGGAATTTAGTCTCACATGGACATTCCCAAGTAACATTGCTCTTCTCTCCCTGGCCTATTTGCATGGGTACCTTTTAGGTTTCAAAGTTTCATTAGAAACACAGAAGGAAGTTTTGGAACACTTCACATATCACTGTGAATGCAAGCAGCAGCTACACTTGCTGATTTCAAAGCAGAAAAGCTACCGGCTGCTGACCACTGGACCAGCAGCAGCGTAGCCTGCACGGGTGCAAGGGGGAGGCTGTGGCTGCCATCCCACCTGCTCTTCCTGCACTCTGCTGCCAGGTCCTGAAACGGCACAGAGGGCCACGTTCATGGAAACACGATGGCAAAGAGAATTTGAAATGAAATTACCCAGTTATGAACTAAAATTCTGAAATTTTCTAGGATAGTTTAAATAAATCACCCTCTCATTTTGATTAATTATTTTCCCCACCTGGAAAATTCCTTGAAAGATATCCCATTTTTCAGGTTACCAGAAGGAATCCATTTCAGTGAGTTTTCTAATATCCTCTCACTGAAGTAGAGGCCAGGCACACTCCAGTTACACTTAGTGCTTCTCTGTGCCAATTGCTCTACACAACAGATCTCAGTCGATCCCTTCTACCTTTACAGAGCATCTATTCACATCCTTGGACACAAAAATCAAATTAAAAGGATTGGAACATGGTTCCATGAAGACAACTTTTAAGGATCTCACAAGATTATTATTTTTTTTAATAACACTCTAAACTCCATTAAGAAAAAAAAAATCCAAATGTAAGTGGTTTTGTCAATGGTGGGAGTTGGCAGGGAAGACAAGGAGCTCAGCTTTAGCCAGGTTACACAATAACTTGCTACTATTTGTGGCTGGCTCCCAGAGGGCCAAAGAAATTAACTCGTGGTTAGTTAAATAATAGTTTTATTAAAACAACGATCAGATCAAATAACTGGCATGTATGTGCAGGAAGTCTTTCAAAATACTCAGGTCCTGCAAAAAAGTTAGATCAAGAAAATGTCTTTTAAATGTCTGAACCCTGAAGTAACTGAAACCCTTAGAAACTGGATGCCTTAAAAAGAAAAAGATTTTTTTAAACCTTAATCCCAACATTCTCTCCTAAGAATAACACAGTTCTCTACTTTCAGTGTTTTCGTGCAGATGTTTTTGTTCCCTTGTTACAGTAGAGAAATTACTTTTCTGTGACCACAGCTCTCTTTTAACCTTTTATTTTATTTTTTTGAAAGAGAAATAAATGGAAGAGATCTAAAGCTGTGTGGTTTCACATCCCCCCATTGAGTTGTCCAGCAAAAGGAGCAAGTAACTAGAGAAGAGGATCGCTGACTGAAGGACAAGCCTCCAGATACCCCACAAGCTGTCGACAACCACAGCTGCAGAAGCACAGGTGGGAGCCACCACAGGTACAGCTCCCTAAGGGTACCTACTCCCCTTTTTGTGCCACTGTGCATTCACGAGCCACCTTCACACGTTCACGTGTTTGCAGGCGAGAAGAGCAAATTCAGTCCCAAGTTCTGGTACTGCATCTGGACAACAAGACTGGACCGGGAGCACCATGGCTCCCTCGGTCCCCCACCTGTGGCGAGGAGCGCTGCCGGGGGCTTGGCGACTGCAGAGTCAGGTCTATGGTGAAATCGCTGTCAGCAAAGTTACCAGCTTCGGTATGAGAGGATCGCGGTGTACAGAGCAGGCTGCACTTGAAAAGGGCCAAATTACCTCACAGGGTTCAACAAGAGTGCACACAGGCAGGGTGCCTGCAGGCAGTCTTTGGCCCCTATTCTCTGGGCTTCTGATCCGTGAGACTAATTGCCCAGTGGATGCTTTGTGACTTTTGGGGTTTGGGAAGGTGGCTGGAGGTACTGAGAGTTGTTTATACAATCCACAGTGCAAATGGATGCTGTCAGCAAAACAACACATGTTCAAAGGGAGCACCAACATAAAGCGTGTCTGATTTCTTCAAAACAGAGAATGAGTTTTCTCAAGTGTAAACACACGCACACACTTGTGGCAGATATCCATCTAAAGGTGAATTGCTGCCCCTAACCTGTGCTTGCATCTATCAGTTTGCATTACACTCAGGTAGCGGTGAACACTGCCTTTTGGGTGGGTGTAGAGTACTTGGTGAGCTTTTTGGATGAAGGGCAGGTAAAAACTTGCTATGTCTTGTATCCAAGATTCGAGTATTTACCTGTTGGAGCCCTGCATATTAAGGCCCACGCATTTACCCTGCAACACAACGTGGAATTTTAATGAATTCACGGACTCTGAAGGCCCCCACCCACCTCTTCTCAAACAACTGAAATCCTTTGCATTCCTCTCAGCTATGCCTACTCTGCATGCAATGGCAGCAGATCAGACTGGGAACAAACAAGCCTGCTACTAAACATAGAGAAAGTGACAGACATTTCCAGGTGCCATCTCAACCAAAGCAGAAAGTGTCCCTCTTCTCTCGAAGCACAAGGGGATCAAAAATTAACTTCTGAGTACTCCCCTCCCATGACAGTCCTGTATGGCACTAAGGTATACATCATCACAAGCCAGGCCTGATCACTTTAATCTTCCTGCTGGGAGAAACCACACTTGCTCAAACACAGAATGTTTATGGTAGACATAATCAACCGGTTATCTAAACGAAAAATCCAAACCAGCAGTGAGGTAGACCCTTGTAGAGCCTTGACCGGATTCACCATGCTGCACATCATCCCCATCCAGGGGAAAGAGGGGTGCAAATGGAAGACAACTCCCAGTACATGGCAGAATCTGTTACTCCAGATATAAAGCACCATCTTAGCCCAAGGGGAGGGACTGTGCTGCCCACCAGAGATAGAGACAGAGAGAGGCAGAGACAGTTTCTATTCCAGCATCTCAAAATGCAATGAAACACTGAAAAGATAAACTTTAGATATCATCAATCTCGCATGTTATCTTGACAACTACTACTGACAAGGAAGTAAAAAAAACCATGTTCTATGAAGAGAGGACAGCAAAGAAGAATGGGTAGCTGGGATGGAGAAAAAAGATAAAGGAAACAATATTAAAGCTGATCAATCCTTATCTGTCTCTAGCTGGAGCCCAAGGGATTCCTCTCCATAGGCAGCAGTGGTACATCTTCTCATGCCAAGACATCCTGAGTGAATTGGTTTGACAAATCCCATAGCAGGTAAGAGGATTTCAATTAGGATAATATTTGACATTTCAAAGAAGGCATCTTAAAAATACAACCTGCCAATGACAGTCAATACCAAATTTTGGATTAAGAAACATTGGACAGCTCTGTGCTCTTCTAAATCCCAGGCTCAGCATCAAAGGAGAAGAAACAGGGTGAGTAATGCATGCAAATGGCTGTATTCATATTTGAACACAAATCAGAAATGCCTGTCATTAAAGAAATCCCTCAGCTGGTATCCCACCCTCAGAATCAGACTGCAGAACTGAGCACAACAGCACTTACACATGTGCATACTGAAAATAGTCTGCCTACTACACCCCACGACCTAGATGGCTGTTTCACTGACTCGTGCAGTGATGGAGACCTTCAGTTATAGTGTATCTACCATGTCAGTGTTTTCCTCCTCATCAGTTACTCCTGACCAGTGAACCCCTCACTTACAGCAGAAATTCTTTTAGTAAGAGCCTTGCATTCACCTTTACTATAACCGTTCTCACATCTACTTCTCTCTGTGTCTTTCATTTTATGCCTTGATATATCGTCCAGGTATTTGGTCCTTCTGACATTACTGTCGCAGCCAGTTTCACTAGCACACTTCCACTTTCTGCATGATAGTCCCTAGTAAAATTAGCACAGAAGAGTGGTCCCAAGATCAGTCATTAAGAGATCTCAATAACAACTTCCCTCCAGTCTGAAATGGCTCTTTTCACTTAAATCTGCCCTTCAGCTCACCTATTAGTCACAATTTTTTGCCATTACCCAGCCTGTCTCAATTTCACCTACTACACCATACTCAAAGCTAAGCAAGAAGGACTGCGCTTCTGTGGCTAGAAATACCAGTGCTTTTATCAGAGGGAGAGATTAGGTTTACCTAGACCATGCTAGATCTAGCCTCCTATGTTTTCTTTGCTTTTTTCCATTACCATATGCCCTACTCTTTCTTTCAGACTGGTAGAACAGTTGCTACAAAGAACATACACTCTAACGGGCTGTCCTTGCCCTTCATCAAAGACAGACCTACATTCTCCAGTTGAATAGCGTCCCCCTCCCTCTGTTGAGTCCTATCAAAAATATTGTTCTTGAGCCTACAATTATATGTGTCAGCTCCTTCCAGATACCAAGATGACAATGATCCAGCCTTCTTCCAATATTGAATTCCTTGAGCTTTTTCTCCCACTTTGGCCAAAGCCATTTTGATTTCCAGGTTTTCGTTGCCACTAAAAACCTGTGATGCCTGCATATTCAGAATCAGCATCCTAACTGAAACAGAAGCAAAGTATCTGGTAAATTATTGGGCCATGCCCAACTACTTTCTTTTTTCCCTTTTATTTATGTGGCTGAATAATTTTTTGTTATTTGTTTGAATTTCCTTTGCAGAATCAAACTCATCTTGACTCCTGCCAATTCTCATTTTAGCTATACATTTCCTGACCTCTTGCATGTGGCTTTCTTTGCTGATCTGTTCTTTTTTCTACTCCTTATCCAGTCATATCTGATAACTTTTTTTCTATGTTTTTCACTTTGCAAGATACAACTGTTTGAGACATTTTTTGCACCTTTGACTCCAAGAAGGGCCTGCACTGCTTTACAATCCAGTCCTCTTGAGCTCTTCAGGCTTTAGCTAGTTCCCTAAACATATCAAATGCCATCCATCTGGAACTGAGAAGCTTAGCTACAGATCTGCAGTTGTTTATCTTTCATTTTAATTGAAACTGAAATCACTCAAATCAAGGTTATTTTCTATTTCATTCTACAACTTAACAGTGTCAGATCTCAAGAAGTATTGCCTGTTGCTGTTTCAGTGACTGGCAAGGAACTCTGTTGATTATTGCATTCAGAATTTAGCTATTTGTTCCCCCATCTAGTCTGGGAAGTCAAAGCCTCCCATAGCGACAGACCTCTAACAAGCAAGATCTCTTATCTACCAAATCCAGTTCTTGAGGTCATTTGCAGATATAACCACACTGCCTCAGCAATCATACTTCCACAGAATATCTTTGGCTCTGTTAGGTTGGTTATTTAACTCATATTATCTCTCCTTATTTATCTTTTTAAAGGCTCACAGTAACATCACACTGTTTACCTTTACTTCTGCCTTTCACAAGTTATGTGCGCTCCAGTACCTGCACTCCTGCTATTCCTCTCCTCCCCTACCCTCTCCCTTCAGTAACCATTTCCAGAACTACAAATACATATGTAGCCCCCTGCCCCACCTCCTTTGTCTATATCTTCAATTATTCACTTAAACTCCTCCCACCATTTCCAAATGAAACTGAAGTCGCATGATTTATTCTTCAGGGACCTCCGTTCAGTAACACGTCATACCTGAACAGTTCACGTGAAGTATCTACTCAGTGATAACATGCAACCAACAACCTTCTTAGTTATATCTCCACAATTGCTTTACCATCTCTGTTGCACCTCAGTAGTCATCCTCACCTATCATTCCTTGTCAGAGTATCTAGTAAAAAAAAAAAAAAAAAAAAAAACAAACCAAAAAAAAGGAAGTATCCTTCTCTGCCTCTCTCCCCCAGGTATCCAACCTTTAATTCCATATCTGTAGGATCTCTTTCTGCTCCTGGCTGTGGGCTATTCAAACTCATTCCTTGTCTAGTACGAACTTAGCCCCTCTTTTAAGCATGAGGTCTATAAGATTGACTCTGCCACTACAAACTATAATTTATTTTGGCCAGATTTTATTTCTATTTAATATATTTATTTATTTCAATATGGCTAGTTAACTATTCATATTTTGATCTCCACCTCATGCTTTATTTTCTCCTTAGTTTTCACAGGTATTACTATAATGAAATATAAACTGCCCAGGGAGTGGAGTCTTTTGTGTTATGACCTAACAGATACAGTTCAGGTTGCTCAGGATATCTTCACAGAGGGATAATATTTCTTACATAATATCCTTAAGCTATAATCTTCCTTATTCCTACCTTAAATCAAACATAAAGTACTCGGGCTCTATCAAATTTCTCCCTTTAACACAAATAAAAATAACTGTGTTTGGCAAACAGGTTGTCTATTCTCATTCTCTCTGCTTGCTGGAATTTCACCTTGCGGGAGCTCATGCAAACCATTTTTTATTGGCTCTGGTTAACATAAGTTCAAATAAACTCAATAGTCAAAGCCAAACTTTCAAAAGGTGTCATATATTTTGCCTGCTTTGAACTCAAGGATTTTGCAGGCTTTCCCTGTAGATCTGCCAAGGTTAGCAAAGTTCAGAGAACCTAGCCCAAACTGCAAGGCTGCAATAAAACCTGAAATGGAGATTCATCTAGTTTGAATGTTTATGACAATTGCTTCATGCTGCTACCTGCTTGGTCCTTCTGATATCCCAAAGAAAAGCACCAGGAGTGGATTTTCCAATATTGTCACCTGGAGAAAACTGTGTTGGGACTTTTAAAGAGCTGTATGTTATACTATTGTTATTGTCATAGCCATCCCTGTTTCTGTTTTACAAGGAACTGGTTTGAAATGAGCTACAAACTCAGATTCTGAATTCCAGCTCTTTGAAATCCCATGTGACTCAGTTTCATACCTACTCTAACGACATTGTTTCCAACATGGGTCTGACCGCTCCCTCTATTTCCAGAGCCATATTAAAACATGATATCCTGCTCATGTGGCTGGCCTCACGGCATACTGACATCATTCAAGAGATCAGTCACCTCATAAAATCACACAATGATCAAATCTTTTCCCCACAACAAGTCTCAATCAATTACACCGTTCCTGGACTGCCTACAGATTGGAGGTCAAGAAGTGATGCATGCGTATATATATATTTATATACATATATACACACACAAAAAATAATGGTTCCCTCAAAGCTCTACACTGAAAAGAAGCTGAAAGACAGAATTCATGTACATGTTATGTCCCAGACCTGATTCTGAAAACAAAGATGATTACAAACCATAACCAGAAGCATCGCTAAGGATGTATACATATTATAGACATTTCTTCCCTGCTCTCTCTTTCCTGCACTCAATATTGGCCACCTTTGCCTGCAGTGGATGTACAATACTACACACTGACCCAGCCTATGGGTACATCTGGACTTGCCATATTATGTACTGCCATTAATAACGCAATATAAAAGGACTGACTGAAGAACAAAATTATCAGTTACTACAGAAATATTACTCCAGGGAATATAAAATAATGTAAGCTGCAAGGGCCATAATATGTGAGTGCCTAGATGCTTTTACAACATATGCACAGGCGTTTCACATGTGTCCTGTTACTGACATTCAGGCAGAATCACATAGATCACATCTTTACCCTGTGTCTGTTTCCACCAAGGACAGACACAGTGAGTTAATTCTATAAAGTAACAGCCCAGCACTTCAACCTGTCCATCATATCCTCAGTAAAACTAAGGCCAAAGAGCCTCAAAAATCCCCATGCTGCTTCTGGGATCTCCATTTCCAGGTAGCACCTCTGTCACACAGCAGGCTCACTTTGCCCTCTGCACCATTTAACAAGGACAAAGCAGTTTAAAGAGGACAGGAAACCACCAAGATACTGGTTAATCAAATCTCAGGCCACTGCCACTGCGGTACATTTGCTAATCTCTTAAAAACCGAGATGGGTGAGGAGCAAAACCAAACAAGCAATAAACTCTCCTGTTGGAACATAGCTTCAGATCATAAGCTGCTGACTGCTCTGAGTTTACAGGAGCTGAGGCCCTTAGCTAGGTTCTTAAATATGGACACATGTGAATGAAGAAAGTATGTAGAAATCCTCTGCTAAAGGTGCGTGCCTTTGCCAATCCATTGATCTCCAAATCCTTTCCGTAAAAAATACTTGCTCACTCTCTCTCTTCTCACAGATTAGTTCTGTCTGCTCCTGGGCGCCTACTCTCTCTTTCTATAATGTGATTAAATAAGCTCCCTGTCTCTCCAGGCTTGTGCAACTGCCTCTCGCTTAGTCACCTAAGCGCTCTACAACACCCCAAAGGAGTGGAGTCAGCTGAAACAGGAGCGTTCCCAGCTCTGACATGTAAAGTACTTGCACTCGGTACTAAATAAACTTGGAAAAATGTTCACAATGCAGCTGTGTGCACAAGATGCTGCAACCTCAGGGCAAGAATAATTACACACAAACAAGATACTTAGGATTTATGTTCCCCTCAAATAAAAATGTGCACTGCTCATGCCAATCTCAGCACTTCATGGTATGCCTGCAATCTGAGGCAGAGGAACAGATTCTCTCTTAAGGTTAACAGATTAGATACCATCGGTGCTTTATTTTCCAATAAACTTTACAGGCATTCTAAGCATTGTGGGTACATATTGATATGCTTTTCACCATAGGAGGCTGAGGATTCATGGGAGGTCTTTTAAATGCCCTGTTGCCTTAATGGTATTTATTCAAGCAATTTTCTATTGGCATACATTGGGGATTCCTTTTCAGAAGTTACAGGGTTAAAGCTGAAGCCCACAGGCATGCCAGACCAAATGAAAACTGAAAACATTTCAGGAAATAGGGACAAGTAGCCCTAGACTGTATCAAACAAAGGTTTATCTAACTTGCTCCTTAAATTCTTTCATGAGGGAGAATGCCAACTGCTTGTGCAAGTAGCCAGTTGCAATGCTTAAGCATCTCTCGGAAGATGACTATTTCTCCTAGCAGCCAGTGTCAATTAACTTCATTGTTAAAGTCAATCTCTCCTTTTCTTGGTGAACACAGCTAAAGATTGATCACTGTCCTCTTCGTAATGACTTTTTAATCATGGTCATATGTATCTTCCCTTCCTAACAAAAATGTAAAGCCAGTTCCCTGATCCCTTGTGTTTTTGAAACCTCTAAACAATCTCCTTGTGCTTCAGATCGGTAAGTGTCTGAATGTACCACATCAATAAGCAAGGCCAAAAAAAAAAAAAAAAAAAAAAAAAAAACACCAAAAAAAAACCCAAAAAAAACAGAAACAAAGAAACATGTGGAAAGAAGTCTTGACTGCAAGATTTCTCAGCAGCCATTCTCCTGGACCAGACCTCAGCACCTCAGCAATGAACACATGCAGTGATACTTAGTTATACCCCCATGCCCTAATTAATCTCACTCTAAAAATCAAGGGAGACTCTCTTGAAGTTGCTTTTATACTTATGTAGCTCTGTGCAGTGGAACTTGAAATGGTATGACTTACAGAGTTGAAAGCTTTGTTAAAGTTGCTGCAAACAAGGAAAACTCAACAAACAACTTTCAGGAGTACTTTAGTAAGCAGTTGCTTGCTGGCTGGAATGCAAGTTACACCACGTTAGACCCGCTTCATATTTTGCCCCAAGGAGCCAGCAAGCTGGGTGGGAGACTGACGGGCATTCCCACCAGCCTGTCAGGCTGGATGAGCTGCAAGAAGGAGCAGTCAGTCTGATATTTCTGCCTTCCCTTTCTTGACCACAACAGGGAGGAAAAAGTTAATTCAGCTTCCAGCTTTTATATTTAGGTCAAGTTCAGTTAAAATTGTAAGATAAAAAGGTTCAAGAGTTCACCATTTTCTTAGCCAAATAACAATGAAAACAGAATTTGCATTCCTCAACAAGAAGACTTACACAAAGCGAAGAGCTAGGCTATGCAAGTGATATGTGAGCAGCAGCTGGCACTTCACAGGAATTTTCTGGAACCAAGGGAGAGAGGCATAGGAAATGCCTGCCACACTACCAACTGTAGATAGACGTGAGATAGCTTTCACCATCTCTTCTTCAATGTTCTGTCCACAGGTGGCCTCTATTTCCATGGTCCAGGCCAGCTTCTTGCCATACCCTTTGCTGCATGAAAAAAAGAAATATATTAACCAGGCATGGGAAAAAGATGCGAGTCCCAAAACCCATGGCATAGAGGAAAATGTTATTTTTCCTGCTGGCAATTTTGTTTGGGCTGGCAGAACATGTCATTTTGACTGTGAAAAGGAGCACATGTACTGAGAGCTCTGTGAGCTCACCTTGGTATCCCTGCCAGTGCCAACCAGTAGCAATTCAGAGCTCAGCTTGTTATTGAAGATGAGTCTATTACAGCTTCAGGCACCTGCCAATTTAAACCTTAGTCAAAACTGGTCAGAAATTGAGTGACTTTAGAAACCAATACATTTCTGCTTGTTTCAGAGGCTCAAATGGCTACATGCAAAAGATACTATCTTCCAGTAGACCATTTTGCAATTGATTAGAAATTAAATCCTTTGTGCTTGAATCAGGGTGGGGAAAATATTTTGAGACTGCAGTTTGATCTAAATGTTGCTTTTACTTGTGGTTTGGCAAAAGACTCTGAAATGCTGTTAAATCAAAAAGGCAAAGAAAACCTGCAATTGCCATGTCTCTGCTTATAAAAAAAACATTTTAAAATAACCACATGCATCACTCACTACACAGATGCCACATTCTTCCCTACCCTTATTTAATAGCTAGCTGTCAATCTACATTGAAGAGCAGTTACCTGACATTACCATAATAATGCTTCAAAGCTTAATATTAAAGATGGGTATCTTCCTAGGCAAGCCCATAGGGGGAAAGAAAAAAAGAAAAAAGCCTTTTCTCTCTAGAGTTGCAAAAATGCACTTCTCTAAGAGATGATAGAGTGTAACCAGGCAGGAATGATGATCACAGATACTCCTGACTTCTCTTTACTGTAATTAAGCAGAGAGATCAGCAAATCTGGGTCTGTATAGGAAAGGTTTCTCATCTCTAATTCTACTAGCTGTGGCAGAGAGGAACCTAAATGTGAACTGAGACCTCTGGCCATTAACATAACATAAACACTTCTGCCATCTTCCAGGATAAGCATTATGCTTCTCAGGACGGCTCACCTACAACCAACTTTGATGTTTATCCATTCCCAAAATGCACTCTTTTCACATGCTTCTGCTGTGAGCAAACACTGCGATGGAAACTCGCCTGTGTCACAGGTTTGGGAGATGCTGCTATGTGCACAAGCCAAAAATACTGATCAGAATCTTCCAAGCTGAGTTAATTTGACATTGAGTATGGGGAACTGGAACTGACATCAAAAGCACCTTTTTCTGAGCAGGATTAGGAGGACATGGTGGGAGCCAAAGACCTGCTGAACCTCTGGGACACACAACTACCTCCTATAAGTGTGAGGAATGATGAGAAATCAAAGCATGGAAATCCTGTGAAAAAGGAACCAGGTGCTAAGGTGAAAGGCAAATATAACTAAGCAGTAGCTTACCAACATATATAGCACCTTCATTCCCTCTGCAAGAGAGTAGATAAGCCCAGGACCAGAGGGAAAGCAGCAGGCAACAGGTGTACCAAGCATGTCCTCTCTCCTCCAAGCATGTACTGAGACCCCATCTGATGAGTCCTAAGTAGAGACTTTCCTTAGGAGCTGCTATCAAGAAAGCTACTGACACCAACCTCCATGATCTGCAAACCCCACACGCAACCTCTTGCTGACTAAGCCTTCCAAATCTCAGCTTCTCACTGACCAGAAACTAAACGTTGCAGGAATGCAGCTATGCCAGTCTTCAGTGTTATGAGACAAGATTACACAGACCTCTGACACACAAGACTACATTAGGGAAGCCATTAGGAAACGGGACAAAACCCCAAGTGTTTATGAGAGAAAAAGGAAGGGTAAAGATAAATTTCCTTCCTGAACTCACTCCCTCCCTCCCTCCCTCCCAAGAGAGAAAACCTGCCACTTGCATGATTTAGCCTGAGAAGAACACGCTCCTGAGAACCATCTTCAAGTAGTCCACCATGGAAGGATTTGTCACCCTAATGAATATCCTTTAACTTTTCTTTCTCTGAACACAGACGTAATATCAGCTAAGGATGGACAGCAGTGACACCTCTCAGCACCTTCCCCCCATATCCCACAGCTGATAAAACTACCTACAGGAGAGGAATGGCACCTACTCAGCACTCCAGGACACAGCATCTACTCAAGGTAGGGAAGCTCCTTATTCAAGCACAGAACTGTTGTGGGCAAGGCAGAATATTTATAAATTTGTACGCAATGTTGTTTACTCCTGATACAGTTGGATTGCTTCATACAAGCTTTTTGATTGAAACAAGATGAGATAATGGGAACCCTGACTGCTGGAAGCCAGCTCGGTTTCAACTTGAATGTATGTATTTATTTAAGCCTTCACAAGGTTTCCCATCGACTCTGCACATAACAGGAGCTAAGTCAATGAAGAAAGAGAGCCTCAAGAGCTCAGAATGGTATTTGTGAGCTCGTGCCATGACAGCAGAAAAAGCAAACACCACAAACCGTTTTGGATGTCACGAGCTTCTTTCATAGCAGTTCACATCTGTGTTTCCCTCTTACTCTGAAAGACTTTTTTCTGGTGTAGAAGAACGGGAAAGAGGGGGGGAAACAGTTTAAGAATGCAAAGAAGGTCTCTTTTACTTCTTCACATTGCGTTTCCTATTAGCATATAGAAAAGTTTCTATATCGGAAAAATGAGAAAATATAAAGTATACCGCTTTTGCTGTGAATTGGCGCAAGACCCGTCACATAAGCAATGTGTTTTCACAGGCAAACATGAACACATACACAAACACACAGACTCATACACATATGCACGTGCCCAGAGGCAGTGACTACCACTCTTTCTAGGGGAGTTTCACCTGTACTTTTGAGAACAGCACTTTTCAGTAAGAACATCCCACTTTTGAATCTGTTTTCAAGTAAATTAACGATGGGCCTAAGCAGCAAATCTGAATTCAGGTTCAATCCTCTCCTGCGTTTGACCACGAAAGGTACCACATCTGGATTTTCTATGGATCTGTCATAGATCAAAACACATCAATAGTAACTCATCAAAGTCGTGGACCAAAACAGCATTAACACAGCTGTGAAGAATTAAATTCTTCAGTCACGAAAAATCAACAAAGTATGTCTGTATTCTACGTATTGCAACAGTGCTTTTCATTAAATGTTTGCACAAAGTATAGCAACCATGACAAAATAATTTGTGGTTTATGCATGTATATAGCTACATTAGACAGTACAGGCCATTTAAATAGTGCATTATGTTAGCAATCATCGTTAGTAACCCTATGTTAAGAAGTGTGGGCAGACACTTCATTACTGTGTACATAGGTTGCCAGGATATTGTGCTGTCTCCTTGCTGCAAAAATATAAAATACAGTAGCAAGATTGAGTGGGATGATGAAGTCATCTGGCATATCTCCACTGGATGATGCACCCAGGAGCAAATGACATAGCATATTCACACCACCCACTAGATACACCACTGGACTGGAATTCAGGTGCAGACAGACATTTCAGTGATTCCCATTGCCCAAGCACAGACAAGCCACAAATCAAACTGAATGTGTTACATTTTTGGAGGAAGGGACGCTATCGCTATCTTTCTTAACTTTAAATTCTAGCAAAGAAAAAGTACTGGTAAAGCTACCAAAAGACAGCGTTGCTCAACATCTCCCATTCCAAGTACTTGATTTTTGGTCAACTAAAAGTTGGTTAAACTTCAGCTATCAAGGATGAAATTTCCATGGCAGGGTCTGCTTCCACCTATTATTTTTTTCACTTTGAAATTAAAATGGTAAACAAGAATAATAAAAAAAATAATCAACTGCTTTCTTGGGAAATGGAGATTCCCACTTTGTGAATAAGTCCTGCATAAGCTAGTGAACAATAGTCTGCTTTGGTTCTTAGCTCACAATCTACAGATATGGAAATGATAAATTCACTAGTAACTGAAGCACTCACATTACTCCAGGAAAATATGAAGGCAAATTCAAGAACTCTTGCTTTTAGGGTCATGTCACCTAAACAGCTATTACTGGTAAAGCTTAAGAACAAAACACTGGTGTCACAGAAGCAATACTAAAAATCATTTAAGAACACAGAGCTGGGAACTCAAGCTTCAAAAAAAGAACCCGTCACAAGTGAGAAGAAAGAAAAGGTTAATAAGACTGTAACCTGCAAAGCCCACTCAGAAAGCTTTTTTATTAAGAGGCAAGTATTAACAAAAGCAAGCAGGAACTTCTCACAGAGTGCTGTTTCTTGGCCCTTTTCTAAAGAATTTATCAGATTGTGGAGGACATCACAAAACTCCACATCTCTTTAGCAAAAAGGTTAATTTAAATAGCTATATTTTGTGGTCAAAATAAAGCATCATGATGCATTGAGGATAAAAGAAGATATTCACTAACAAGCCAGAATAGAAAAGGAACAAGCAAGTAATGTATTTATTTCACCAGCTACTTTTTTTCCACTACACTTTTTCTTTTCTAAGAAAATGCTTGGTTTATGCTCTTTCTGCAATTACTTTTCAGATCAGTTCTTTCCTGGCTGTTCTCCCTTTCCCTCCTCCTGCAAATCTATCCCCTCTGCCACGAGGGGAGGCCAAGCCCTGCCACGTTTGAGTGGAATGTTGACACCCACAGTGGGTGGGTGCAGAATTAGCCAAAACAAGTCCCTGCATTCCTTAGGATGTCAGCCCCCTCCTACTGGCTCTTTCCTAATATCTTATTAATAGGTAAAATCTCTTTCCCAAATCAGCCTTCCCCATTCTTTCACAGTGGAAAAAGTAGAGACAAAAAACTTCCCTAAAAACAAACAAAAAACTTCCTTAAACAGGTGCCCAGGCATATTTATAGCAAAGTATTATGCTAGTTAGACAATTACAGTTTTTCAGTTGCCCAATTTAAATTCCTATAGGTACCTAATAAACCATCAAATGAAGAAGAATTACCAGTAAATAGCAATTACCTTGAAAGAACAGTACTTTAAATATTAAAGTGACACTTCATTAGTTATGCTGGCAAACAGGTCAGTTTGAATCAAATGGCTATTTTAAATTAGTGGTCCTATTGCAGACGTGGGGTGTAATTTTTATTACCAAATACCCAGCCAAGCTAGTGACCTTAAAAACATTACTCATGAAATGGTTGAGAGTTAATTAGAATATTGTGCCAGGGGAAAAAAAAAGAATAGTCTTGAACATCTCTGAATTCTTTCCAGGAAGGTGTTTTTAATAATGACAGTAGTTTACTCCATTTAAAGGTCCATATCCTCAAGTCAAAGTGAAGGCTTTTATGAAACCAGCAAAATACAGGACTAGAAAAATATTTCCATCCCTTTTCTCCAACTGCAGTGAAATATTTTCTTAAAGAAACAAAATTAAGAGCCTCCAAACCACCTATGACTTTAGAACTGCATCTCTACTACTCAACATTGACTAGAAACTGACTCCCAATAGACACTTGTACTGATATTTCCTTTTGCTGTGCAAGCTGAAATGAGGGCAGCAGGGAAACCTACAGGTAAGTGTGATTTGACATTTATCGCTTTTCTTTTTTAGCAATCTATGGTATTAGAATTCATCACAAAATCAGTTGTGTACATTTTCTTAGTTGCAATCTCTCTTTTCTATAACATACACCAGCGCAAAGAGTTTTCAGACTGATAATTCAAACAACTGCTACCTGTAACGCCACTGCAAGACTCATTACATAGAGAAATTCTATATAGTCATTGCTCCTGAAAATTGTTTCTAACCTTCCTCAGTAGAAATAATAAATAAGTTGGCACAATGCAAAAGAAATAGAAGTCCCACCATGGATTGTTTCTTTTAGACTCCTGTACAGGTATTTTTGCTCCCCACTGTCCTTTTCATCCCTTCTATTCGTCTACTTTCATCCTAGTTTCTAGCCAACCTTGTCATCAGGCATTCCTCTTTACACAGTCCCATCCAGCGTATTCTGTGATGGCAGTAACCTCAGTCACAAGCAGCTGTGGTTCATAAGTTCTGCCCAGCTTAAGTACAGCATTTAAGCTTTTCTTTTTATGCCATAGCTGGGGAGAATTGCCAACTACTTACTAGACACAAAAGAAAGAACACGATACTATGAGTCATAACAGAGGACCCATGAGAACTGCCATAACTACACTAGAGTTCAACATAACAGTTAATTCCCTCTGAGGTAGAATGACTTCACACAGAACCCAAAGGAAGATTCAAAAGGAAGGTTGAATTTGGGTAGAAAAATGTAGGTAATCTTTCTGTCCAAAGATGTACTCCACTAATTTCCAGGAGGTATACCCAGCAAAAGCACAGGGAAGATCCACAGCCTTGAGAAAAACCTTTGAATTCCAAAACTGTTACAGATCAATAAAGAATTTGGGTATCAAAGGTGGGACTTAGAAGGAATTTACTTACCTGAGAAGGGGAGCCCTGAGATCTGGCCTTTGCTCCTCTGAGCTTTACATCAAGCAATAAAACACGTGAACAGCCCTAGAAACAGGGATCAAAATCCTGTATTCCTCCTCTTTGGCTGAGTTCCCTAACCATGAGGCTACAAACTTCACTACATGCTCTCTGTGGCACTCTCGAATTATTGCCTTACTAGTGGAATAGTTTTTGCAGGAGCAGTGGAGAACATTCCCACACCTCCCTTGGAGACAGGAGACAATGGTAAGAACACTTCAAGCAAAGTGGAAAACAGGACTTGGATCTACCAGATCTTGGATGAACTCCAGCCACTAAGGTGTTGTATAAAATGTGAGAACAAATTGACTGAAAGAGGTGTGTAAGAGAGAGGAGTGAGTCTTGTTCAGCAGTTTGGCACCAAAGCTGAGGATACCCATCAGCAGGAGAACTTCAGGACCTATTTCTTCAGGACATCAGGTGGGTGCACGGAGCCATGTTTGAATGGAGTACTGTGTGTGGTGCCCTAGCCCAAAAAATGGCCAGATTTCAGATATATTCTTGTTTTCAGTATTTCTTTTAGCTGGTACCTGGCACTTCTTGAGCCTGCTGGCTGTTTTGTATCTCATTCTGAAGTGTCTAACTGTCCTTAATTACTGCACAGGCCTCTAAAGCGCCAGACACCAAAGGTCTGGATTGCACTCAAGGTGGTTCAAGGCAGACAATTGCGGAATATAGGTCCTCCCTCAAATCCAGACCTATGTGCCTGATCCTGCACTCCATTGAGAGCTTTACCACAGATTTGAATGGGCATGGAATCAAATTCATTCCAGTCTCAATGGAGCTCTGAGTATGCACCACAGAGGTCAGCATAACCACCAAGGGAGGACCTACGACTGACTGTGCATGATTATTTTCCCTTGTAGTCATGTCTACTGAAAGCTGTCCAGTAGCATTTGAGATCGGTGAAAACAGATGCTATAGCCAAATCGGCAAACCCTGGAATGCTTGTGAGCACCAAGGTCTCAGCTGCAGCCTTGTCCTGGCCCCATATAGGAATGATACTCACCACCTCACACCATCTTCACTGCTTCACAGAAAAAGAAATTTGGTTCACACGCTGGACAGTCAGAAGAACAAGGTACCAGAGCATGTCATGCTGTGCACTCAGCTTCATCTTACCCAGACAGGGCAAGAGGATGGAGCCAGCCAGTGCCCCGTTCCAAAAGGCTCTCACCACGCTGCATGGACCCAGTGACTTGGATTCATTAGCACAGCCCTCAGAAAAACCAGGCTGCAGAGTCAACATGCAGTATTGCTCAGTTGTGCAACTGCCCAGATCACTTGGGGGGAAAAAAAAAAGCCAATTATTTCAGATTAATTGTGGACTTAGCAGTCTGATTTTAAGCATTCGCACTGGAAAATGAACTGCAAAGTACAGCTGTAGGAAACAAGGCCCTTATAATCGAAGAAGTTAATTTGTTCATTTCAGCTGAGTAGTCATTGAAATGCCTATCTCATACAAATATTTGCCTGATATATTGATATACAAATATAATTTCAGTATATTAGATGAAACGCTAATTAGGTTAATAGCTATATTTGCTTTGAAAGGTCTCCCTTGCTGAAATCAATTAAAAGTGCATGATGAAATTTCATTAAGCTCTACAATATGTTTTTCCATCAAGTGCAAAATTACTATCTTCCAGCTATCTTATTATAACAGTGCATGATAGGACTCCCAAACAGATTCAGAAATCATTGTGCCAACACTGTTTTGTACTTCTTTATCAGTAAGCACGGATATGGGGGTTTTTTCCCCACCTCCTGAGGAAACATATTTGCCTTGCCTGTAAACAGCACTGAACTCATGAATGCAGAATTAAATTTACTGAGGAATATACCTGTGGTAATCTCAGCTTTGCACTGCCACGGAGGGTTCCCTTGTACAAAGCTGAGGGGCTCAGAAGCCAGAGAATATACATGCCTCCTTCCCCAGAACAATCACTAAATTTGTGGCTGGGCAGAGGAGGGTTGTGAAAGGAGGCAAACGGACGCACAAAGAGAGGAGACCTGGAAATGCCATTCCTAGAGCCAAGGACAGTGACAACAGTTGCACACAGACAACGATCTGTGGCCATCCCTCTGCCCGGCACTCTTCCCGTCTCACTTCCGCGAGCCTCAGTCTAAACTACCCAACTGGTTTGTCGCAATCACATGGTTTGAGAAACTACATCAGCTCTTTGCTCTCGAGCTTCCTCCTGGGTCTTGTCCCTCTGTTTCTTCAGATTGCAAACACACAGATACTGCAGTGGTGAGCACAGAACAAAACCTTTCAATAAGCTAGACCAGCCCTGCTGAACAGCTACAAGTTTCATTCTAGGCTTATACACCTAGGGGAACGAGGTCCCAATCCCAGGTATTCTGTGCTTCCGTAATAATTTTTCCTGCTATTACTCTGGCTGTCTCCAATGCCTGACACCCAGAAAGGGTTCTCCTACCCCAATAGGGTAGGAAAAGACAGACACAAAAGGAGTGCCAGCAGAAATGTGGCCCAGAGATGCTGAAAGAGGTACACCTGTGCTACAGATGCCTGCTCTTCCTGAGAAGAGGCAACAGAAAGCACCTGGTAAAAGCAGGATCCTTACGAACATAAAGGGGGCAAAGTGAGGTAAGACAGCTGAAGAGTTCTGGAATCAAGAGTCTAATCACACCACTGAAATGCGAGGAGCTGCTTTGCATGGGAAAAATTAAGCAGGTGCCTTAGTACTTACTCTGAAGAATCGATGCATGCTGTAAGTTTGCAGTTCTCAGCTCATACATGGAATAGAACCACTAAGTGAGAGACCCTAAAAAGAAGCCAAGTATTTTACTAGGGACACAAAAATATATTTAATGTATTTTTCTAATATAAACAAGAACTTGCCCTTTTATAAAGCCAGCAAAATATAAGTTAGGTTTTTCAGATAGTATATGTATTTTCCCAGTGGGAAAAACTTCACTACTTGTTTTATTCCATCAACGGCACTACCACCCACTTAAGTCTGTCCATGTGTTGGTGTGGAAGAGTGCCGCGTCTTCCTGCAACACTCATGTCAGAATTAAAATACCTTGCATTGTAGACACATTAGGAGTGCTTTATCATGCTCAGCTGTTGCACGCAGTAGGTCATTATGATTGGGTAACTGAGCCATTAAGCTCTACAATAAGCCCACGCGGAATCCTAAAAAGGGAGCCATATATAGGCTATGGAGCTGTTGAGTAAGAGATTTACTGTGCTCTACATAATTAATTTTGCCTTCTATCTTTCCTGCATTTTTAGCAAAGCCGCTAGCTGAACACACTGAATAATTATATCCCTGGTGCAATTTCATCAGGCATCTTCCACGTCAGTGAAGCCCTATTGTGTTCACACTGTTCATGCCCTTGCCCCACAGCACAACTGAAAATCCTTCAGCCTAGGTACATGGGAAAAATACAGAGGGTTTTTTTTCTCCACAGCTGAGGTTCCTGGTTACCCTGGACCAGGGTTAGGCATTGCAACAGAGTGCATCCTCTACCACCCATGTTCCCAGTTGCCCACTTTCTCACTCCCAGGTAGTATGGAAGAAGCAGCTTTTGGATAAGAACATGGGGGGGAGCAGCCAAGAAAGAAAAAAAAAAAAAAAAAAGAGGGGAAGGAAATAAATAGTAAATGAGTGAAAAAATGAGTGAAAGAATGGGAGACTGGGGCCATTTTGAGCAAACAGACTGGAGTTGGAAGCCAGTAAAGAAGGCCTCACCAGAATCAGGTTAGCTGGGAGAAGGAATACACTACACCAAAGACAAGGGAAGAGGAGAGCTCACGGCCCCTGGTCAGAGGCCAGAAAGAGGAGCCAGGCAGTGGTGTAGAAAGGGAGGAGATGTGGGATATTATTCTAGCCCTACTGGGAGACCAGAACACATGCGTGCCACAGTGGCAAAAGCCAGGATATGGAATTACCCTGAATTAGCTGCATGGGGGTATCATTCTAGTGTCACATTATAGCATTTTTGTTTCTCTATTTTACCTCAAAATACAAACCAACTTTTTGCCATTATTATTTATGTTTAAAAAAAATTCAGTTGACAAAGTCAAGGTTAAAGACCTTAAAAAACTAGGAGCACAATTTTAATCTGTCCCGCTTGTACACTAGCCATACTAATATAACCTGTATTAAGATGACTACTTGCTATTCTTTTTTCCTACT
The DNA here is from genome assembly GCF_963210335.1 of Falco punctatus. Classification (NCBI taxonomy): domain Eukaryota; kingdom Metazoa; phylum Chordata; class Aves; order Falconiformes; family Falconidae; genus Falco; species Falco punctatus. The sequence goes on along the minus strand of NC_137582.1, from coordinate 91,963,874 downwards.
TGTTTTTGTATGCATGTGTTTTCTTTCATGGCTGTGGTATGAATCTTTCCAGCACACGTCTTTAATTCATAAATATTAGGCAGGGCTGTTTCTTCCCTCACTGATGAATGCATTTGAAAAAAATACATGTAATTGAAGTTGTTAATATTCATTACCAGTGTCATCCAGGGCTCTAGACTGCAGCTCAGACTCATGTACACCTGCTACTTACAGTTTCTCAGAGACCATTTTTTAATGGGATCCTTCCTCTGTTGAAAGATTGACCAACTATCACAACAAGTAAATCCGTTTAAACTTCATCGTATTGAATGACATATTTTGGACCTACCTGGAGACCTTGGAAGACTTCAAAGAAGTAGAGGAATGAAGAGGACAGCAGGGCTACTCATAGGCTTTTTGCAGCTTGCAATGGGTACTTAGAGCTGTGCTTTTACCTAAAACTGAAAGAAAAAACAAAGATAGGCCTGTATAAATGGAGAATCTTACGAGTTTCATGGTTTTAAGCCTAACTAACCAAAAAGCAAACTCATAGCTTCACTAGGAAGAAAAGAGATGAGAATGCTATGAAGTGAAGCATGAAGCCCAGTACAAATTGTGTGACTGCATCCATTATATAAGCAAAAAATGATATTCTATTAGAGAGAAAGCATGGTTTATATAAGGGACAGGGGCTCTGTCTGACAAAAACACTTACACACGTTAGCAAGAGGGCTATTCAGACAAATGGGAGCCATAGACCTAATCAACTAAAAACACTGAAATGTAGCAACCTATACTATTTTCATTACCCATAACCTTGTAGGGGAACAAAAAAAAAATCCCAAAAAAAACCCTACAAAAGCCCACAACCTCTTGGGGACTGACGTTCCACTGACATTACCCACCACTGAAGGGAAATTTTGGTCACCACCAGCAATCCACTGGATACTGACAAAGGGAGACAGCTGGGGAAGCGTTGGCTGAATTTATCACCAAAATATATCTTCTACAAGGCTTAAGCAAGTAAACAGATAAATCAGGTCTTGGGCAAATAAACACCTCATCATTTGTCATCTCCATTTGTCAGCAGTTTGCTTTGTGTTTCTCTCACATGCTTTTACATAACTCAGATAACTGACGCATATTAAGAAGCTTGTATGTATTCTAGACTTATGACCCATTTATTTCTTTTCTAGGCACTAATTTCCCCCAACTGTGCATCAAACTCAACAGCTCCCCAGCAGCCTCTGTATAGATTTTGTTTCAGTATTGATTACAAAAGGACAAAAGCGGAACTTGACTTGAGGAGGAACCAGGAAGATTAAATTCCCTTCACAAGTTTATTTGGAATGGAGACTTATTTAAAGTACTCAGGAAGAGAATGGAGTGGAAAAGAAATCCTGCAGGGTATGGTTGCTCAGAGCTTTTGATAGGTGAAAAAAAAAAATGTATAAATCAGTAACAGCTTTCCAAATATGGATGAATAGTCTATTAAAAGTAGTAGTCCTCCACTTCTTGGGATGCTGAAGAGCCTTCACCTTTATGTTGCAAATCAGTCCTGATTTCAGCAACTGATAGCCACAATTGGTTTGGTCCCATGTGACCTCAGACTGCAAACAGGCAAAAACTCTGGGGACCTTTACAAGTTAAGTTTGTCTGAATACACCCCAAGGAGCGAAGGGGATGAGTCCCCCCACTTCTGTGGAAAGAGCTCTAGCACCCCACAGAGTAAGGACAAAAGCAGGGGACACGGTGGTCCTTCAGCAGCCTGGTTCAGCCCAGGGATAATGACAGGCAGTAAAAGGACCCTTGGATGACATAGCTAGAGGAGAACGTTCAACATAATGGGCCACATAAAAGATGATCACAGCAACATTTCTCAAACTGCTAATTGTCATCACAAGTTATCAACAATAACTGCACTTCAGGAATTTTCTTCACAATCCTTTTCAAACTCCTCCAAATCAATCTTCCTGGCACGTCCCCAAATGTTCTTTCCAAAAGCATACCAGCTGCTAAAAAAATTATAAAAATAGTTCATCTGAGCCAAGAAAAAGTCCATCCAGACCTTAGTCCGTCTTAGATAATGGTCAACAGGTACAAGAGGAAGACTTGGTGATACAGTTGGAAGACTGTCACTGCTGATTAATCCAGCTAATATGATCGAGCAAGCAGGGCTCTGTCTTATTGGGTGAAATGCCTGAAGCACAACAGGCAAAATGAGTTTCACCCTCAAATTCCAGGAAAGCATTGTGCACATGCTCTGCGTGGGAAGGCTGTCTTCACATGGCCCATATGACTGAGTAGAGTAAAAATGTCCCAAGTCTCCCCCTGGTGTAATTGCATCGCACCCAGTGGGGTTACACCAGAAACAAACTGGCTTACAAACCTAATGGTCCTCCATGAAGGAATAGTCAATAGGGTGGTAGAAAGAAAGGGATAGGGAGAGAAGAGCTGAAACTGAAGTGATGCTTTTTGTCCAGATCCATGCTCTGACACCTCAGGCCTGATTCAGCTCTTGTACCCATTAACCTCACATCACTGTAACCCCAATGACATTAGTAAATTCATCCTGAGTAAGCTAAATGTAAGACCTGTGACAGATGTGACTGACCACCCAAAGCTGGCAACATCTGAGCCTTTTATTTATTTCACATAAAGCACCACGTAGGAGCTCATCTAAAGCCCTAATAGCACAAATGGCACAGCTGCCAATGACCTGAAAAAATGGCATTTCAAAGCAGCAACTTCCTCAACTTTATTATTAATCTGATGAGTTATCTACCTTTAGATTAGGTTGTTCCAAAATAGTGCTTCAATACCTATGAGTAACTGTGCCACTGATGAATAAACACCTTTCAGGGGTTGGGGGAGGAATCCATAAAGCATCTCTATATTTCACAGGATACCCTCCTGGGCAAATGTTCACAGATGAGCAGTTAGGTTGGGTGTTCTGTGTCTTTACCCCTCAAAAAAAAAAAATCAATATATTCAGTTGTAAACTACCAGCTACCAACATTTCTCACAAACCACCATATAAATCTTCTCAGCTGACCTTCTCAATTGGAAAGGTTAAATGCTGCTAATAGCTCCAAGACTTCCTTGGCTTTTTCCCATCTTGGAGGTCTTGCCACAAGACACTCCGGATTTTTTTGTTAGCCTCCTGTTGCATCTGGATGAGATGCTGGCACTAGATGAACAACAGAGGAATGACACAAACAATGAAACAAAATAGAAGCATCTCTTCCAAAAAGCCTTTCAAATATAATCCAGTGAAAAGAGCTCAGTAGAAAGTCAACAATAATATTCATTCATACACTCCCCCAAAGACATACATGGAACATAAAGCTGGGGGGGGGGGGGGGGGGGGGTGTTGGTTTGGTGTTTGTGCTTTTTTTAAAGCGTGTAGTATAACGCACGCACACACTAACAGGAACTGCTTTGTCTGATTTGGCGCTTGACTGTGCATTCCTGCTCTGTGGATTGCATACGGGAATAAAAATGACAAATGCAGAAAACAAGCAGTGCTCTGACTTCTGCAACTCTTTGCTGTAAAAAGACAAAAATGGTACTCCAGTGAACTGCAGGTTTTAAGGCTGTCATGGCTGCTAGGTAAATCAAAAAGTAAAGAGAGGAATCCTACCTTACCCATTTCGTCAGCCAGGAGAGCTGTCTGGCAATGCTGCATCACCTGACACAGAATTTTGTCCCAAATTCATCAGTGAGAGACAAAGCTCCATGGTACTCGGGAGAACAGTTGTACCTAAAGGGCACCTCAAAGCTACAGGTCTATAAGTAAACTGAAGCACGAATTACGCTTCTCTTTTCGGTATGTTATCCCAACCACATTCAGTAAACAAATACCAGCACATCTTGAAATCTCTAACCAAATGCAGTCCGACAGGCCTATAAGACATGGGTTAATGAACTGGCCAACTATAAGATGATGTCTAACTTTAATTTCACATCAGGCTAACATCTGCACATCAGTGGGCATGTTGATGGTAAACACAAACTTCTTAGCAGAGATACTGATGATTAATTCTTTATTCCCACTAAATTAAGAAAGATCCCTGACGCAGTTGAATAGTACACTCATTAGACAAGTATAATAGATATGCTGCAGCGGTAAGATGAAGGAATAATTATCCTCATTTGGTCAAGATTATTTGAATATCTTGCCTTTAGAGAGTAAAGAAGCCTAAGGGAATTTGGTCCCAAATCCCACATCTAAATTCTTTAGACTTATTTTAAAATCTAGTTCATGAACCTTGGAGTAAGACTCCTAAATGTCTTTTGAGACACCTGTCTGAGTGTCTGAGGGCTTAGTACCCAGCCACTTTGTGGATGCTCAGCATACCTGAGCAAAACTGGCCGCCCAAATAAGGAAAATGTGGAGGACACAGTCAACAGTGATTCACTGGGTTGACATTCTCCCTATTGTTCTTTGAGTCCTCACAGAAGGGGGTGGAGGATTAAGGAACTAATAGGCATAAAGTCAATGAGCTGATTTATGAGCAACATAACTGATGAAGCTGAGTTACCTGCAGATGTATGCCCTACATCCCCCGATTACAACTACTTTCCTTTGTAATCTTGGTACTTCTCAGTTCCCTTCCACGAGCTGATCTGTCAGCCTGCTCGAGCAATGGGGCACACTGCATCTGGTTTGGTCCTACGTGTGCTGACTAGTCAGGGGGCTTCGGTGTTGGGCTGGGTAAGGGGCGGATCGTTAACGCTAGTCCTTCACTTCAATAGGAGGGAATAGAGCATTATAATAGGAACAAGGCATTAACAGGAGTCCTTTTCCACCCAGCCACTGACAGTCATTAAAACTGTAGACACCTAAAATCTTCTTGTCTTTCACTCCACGACTCTATCCCCTATCCAATTTGACCAAGGATTTAAAAAATTATATAGAGGGAATAAAGATAAGCCTTTTGTCATAAAGTCTTGATTCCTAGGAACCAGGCATTGTGTAAGCTGAAGAAGCAGTATTGTGGAATGGACAAAAAAAAAACAAAGTCAAAGGGCCATTCAGAGAAGCCCATTTTCCTGTTCTTAAAGCTAATTTGATTAGTTGCCCTAGAGGTAGGGTTGGTTACTTACTGTCAATAAAAATTATCATAAATACTTTTCATTTTTAAGTCTCTAAGTTAATTCAGTGCCATCTGAGCCACCCCCACAAAGAACATGGATTCTGGCAACAAGGGTTTCTTGTTGCCAACTCCCTGCCAAGTGTTACAGAAAAAAATGCAGTTCTTTTCTGCCTGAGCATCATGCACAGCACATTCCAGATGGCAAGGGAAGAAATGGAGAAGACCTAGTCAGCAAGGATTTAACTGGGGAAAGTGCTTTGCACCCACAAATTTGTCAGGATCCAACAGGAGCCGCACCACCCATCAGAAACTCCACAGATCAAGTTTCTTTAAAAGAAACTTGAGACTATCTTGCTAGAATATCTCCTATGGAAAGTACAAAAATGGAAGGTGACAAACAGGAATTTTAGCAATCAGCAGCAGAAAGATACTTTAAGGATTTCATTTATTACCTTCTGGGGTTTTTTTATCTATACAGTGTCCAGCACAATGTGATCCGGAATGCTACTCAGTATTTCTAGATACTACTGTATTACATGCAGCATATACATCATCAGGGAAGAGCACAGAATGGCTACACTCTAAGACCATCAAAGCATACAGCCACCTCCACCAGAGTACGAAGTTCTCCTTCAGTTTGTCAGATTATGGGCGTTTGCATTACACTCGTGAACCTTTGTGGCAAGAAATGTTTCCTACACCTAGCAATGTTGTTGCAATGGCAAATCTTGACTTAATCCTGCCCCTGATGCCCACAACCTCAGGTAGAAGCTCTGAAGGCTGAAATAAGCTTAGTGTGTTTTCAAGCATCTAGTTCACCACAGTTTGGATGCTCTGTCTCTCTGTATTACCTGCTGGCTGTCCTAATAAGAAGTAATGCAATGTTGGCTAGATGTTTTCCACTATTCCAATGCCAGCAATGAAATGCAGAGACAACTTTAAGAAAAGTCAACACAAAGATGGTTTTGATTCCTAGCTGCAGAGTATGGGTAAGAGGAGAGAAAGGCTTTTATATTTTCATTGCAACCATCCAATCTTGTGGCTGAATTCCCAACACAGAATTAAGTCACTTGAACGGCCAATAAAGTTACTGCTACTCCAGCATATAAGCACCATTGGAGCATAAAGGCTGTGACTATCTTCTCTGTATCTCCTGAAATGCTCCACACATATGGAATATATATCTACATCCATCTGTGCAGGAATAATTTTTCATTAGCCAACTTCACATTGTCTTTCACAGTGCCATGAGGTGACAAAACTGGAAGAGAGAACAGTGCCTAATGTTGGTAATCCCTAGCAAAAGTATCAAGAAACAAAATCTGATCAGCCTGTTATATTAAACAACTCAAGGATAAGATTTATTCAAGTGACACGGCTATAAAACACAAGACAGTAAAATACAATAGATAATTTGCCTTAGAGTCTGACAGGGTACTCACTACAGTCATGGATGTGAAGATATATGCTACTGATGGATTTAAGAAAGGGATGAATCATTCTATGGATGGGACCTCCAGGGGGTATTTAAGCTTCTTATCCAAGAGTGTAAAGCCATCTTTCCCCCCCCTCCCCCCCAAAAAAAAAGCTTAGGAAGAGCTATTCCTCATGTCCACAGCCATGAACAATTACATTGCACATTATTTCCCTTATACCCAGCAACATTTGAACCAGTATTCCCTGCACATTCAGTGACCAGGGTGGAGGGGAAAGCACAGGACAAAGCACTGGCAAAGTCAACCACAGCAGAGGTAGAAGCGTGGAGGATTGAACCGGTGGGACTTCAGCCATCTGTGAACCACAGTGCCTTAAATTTAGCTACAAGCAGGATACCAGGCTTGAAATCTTAATGATCTGCATTGACGTGGCAGATCTCACATTGCTAGAGAAAACAAAGAGCAGGGCAGAGCTCCTTGAGGCAAAATGGGAATTCTCAACAACAGCAAATCCACCCTCATCCAAAAGAAAGTTTCCATGTCCTATGGAGCTCTCACTTTCCCCAGAAGTAGCTGGCCACTCAGCTGGGGACCTTAGAAGACAAGAATTGCACATTGTGTAACTGTTGAAATTTCATTATACCATTAGAGCTGATGACAGAATTCACAATTTATTATAGGGCTAGGAAACCAATACAAGCTTTCTGTTATGAACAAAGCTAAAATCAGGCTGGAGCTTTTCCCAGAGTATGGGATGAACAAGAGGAGCCTGAAGCTGAGTTGTCACCACCTTCAAATACAGATGACTTAATTAAAATAAAAAATAATATATCTGATTTGACTGTTTTCCTCCCTTACCCCAAAGTCAGCACATTGGAAAGTGAACACAATTTATCTTACTGAAGAAGCACATGTCCAGGTGAATCTAAGGGAGGGGCTGGGCTGGAGACATTTGTAATGAACCCCTCTTTGCACAAGTTGGGAGCCTACTTCCTCCTTTATGCTCTGACTGCTCTCTGCTGCACTGGGATTAAGCAGAAGCCTTCAGTTGGGTGTGGGTGTAAATACCATTTATTCCCTCACTGATGTTCCTCTATGCTGCCACAGCAGCGCAAGTTGCTTTACTGTTGGTCCATAGCAGTAAAACAGCAGAAGTACACCAGCCAGGCATGAGGATCGGTCCCAGCAAGGATACAGTTACACCAGTATCAGGGCATCTCACACTAGCAGAACTTATTTCACTCCCTCAAACAGAATAAGATATCCCTGGAGAAGCACTTTCATCTCTGAACAGATCTGTCCACCCCGTGTATACTATGCACCCCACAGAGGGCAACCTCAAAGCCCTCTTCAAAACCAGCTTCATGACCATACAAGCAGCGAACCAGTACATAAAGGTGCTGACACAGCTGAAACACGTAGTCCTGAGCATGCCTGGACACATAAAGGAGGTTGGCGGACTGTCAGACATGTCTGGCAGGCTGTCCACAAACCAGTCCTGTGGACACAAGATGAGCAGTAGATACATGCTGCTACAATTAAGATGGTGTAAAGGCAAAACTGTAAAAATCAGTTAGGACTAGGCAATGCATAAATCATGGATCAGCCCTACAAATTTTAAGCGCAACTGATTCTGCAAACAACCCTGAATTACACCTTCTTATGGGAAATACAGTTACCCAATGCAGATAACCTATTTCTTTAGGGTCCCTGAAATCACCAAAGTCCCTCTTTGAGCCCTCAGAGCCATGCCTAAAAGACTCACACTGGCCCTAAGCAGGGCAAAAGAGTCACGCTATTGCAAAAGATATTTTTCATTTTCTCTTCAACATCCTGCTCCTGGACCTAGCACAACCCAGTTTTGTAACAGGCAAATTAAAAGGCCCGCACAAAGCACACTGACTCCTCACGTTCTAAAAATAATAATAAAAAAAATAACCAAACACACTTTTATTTATATAGTGTAGAGATGCCATACGAACTGACAGTTAAGACAAAACCACTCATCAAGTTAATGAATTTTTTCCTTTCTGTGAAGCATCTACAAGATGAAATCCCATCTGAATCTCAGTTGCACAGCCTTGCCTTATTTAAACAATTCAGCTTCTTTTGTCTCTTATTTATACTGCACATTGTGCGTCATTCTGGGTTGTTTCACTGCCTATTGCACAATTACAAGTGTTCAAACATACAGAAGGCAAGAATAGCTCAGCTTGTTTCGGTTGCCTTACAATCAATACCTCTGCCTCAGGCACCAAAGAATGTATGAGAAAATGAGTTTTCTGTTTTTATAAACTTTGTCTATCTTCAAGCTCGCTTTGATCCATTCTTCTACACAAATGAATAGGGTGGAGCCATTACAGAACAAGTAGAGACAACAACAACGTTCTGTTAGACTGAATCTCAACAGAGGTGACCACACCAAAGGCCACTTTCCTAATGATCACGCTTTTATTCTCCAATTCATTTGGAATCTTTATTCTCCCTTCCTGAATTGAACAAACGCAAGCTTTGTGATATCTGTTCCTTTTCATTTCGTGGCAGTGATGTTGTTTTGGTTTTTGGTTTGTTTCTTTTTTGCTTTGATCTGATCCAGTATGCAACGTTGTGAAGGTACTCTCTGCTAAAATAGGAAAAACTATGCAGTTTATGATTGCTGGAAGTGAAAACTATTTGTGGGGGTAGTTTTTGATAACATGGTAATTCAGACCATATCCTTACCCAAAACAAATGGGAGAGAAACAGCGTATTACAATGCTGAAAAACTGTTTGAGCAGTTTCACCACAAAAGGCTGTGGTTTACATAAATGAGGATTTACAAGCCTAAGGAAGAACTGCAGACCTTATAAAGGTAACACAACATTTTTTGAGCAGTTTAGCTCCCTTTCAGTCCAACCAGAAAAGTAGTTACATCTCCAGTGTGCCAACTCTTTTGGAAAAACCGTTTTTATCAACTCTGCAGATTTGGAAAAGTCTCCCTTAAAAATCAAAGCTTATTTTGATCACCTTTTGGCCGAGATAACAAGAGTTTGCCAGAATATGTACAAAGAGCAAAACATCAAGGAAAACCATAAAGAGGTGGTACAGAATTCCTTTATGCCACAAGATATTTCAAACACAGATCTCAGCCTTTGCCCTACGTCTAAACGTCAACACAGAAGGCTTCCCCACACCTCATCATCATCCTCCAGCAAAAGGGAGTTTAAATTCTAACAGGCAGCCATATCGTTAATCCAGTTACAACTGGCTCTGAGAAATACCTTTCGATTCAGTCCGCGCCAGCACCACTGAGCACACTGCTGCCCGTGTCCCCTCACTGAGGCCTCTCCTACAGTTCACTTGGAGCTTTGTCTTTCTCCCATCGATGCCATAGAAAATCTCCCTCAGGATGGCCAGGAGGGCTTGTCATGTAAAGAAATCTAAGGAATTGTGGGTTTAGTAGGTATTTTTTGCTCTCTTGCCTCTTTCCAATGTCACTGGGGTATGTTGCATTTTTTAATGGAGCATAACTGTTGTGTTTGGTTGTATTTTGTGAAATTACCAAAGGCTTTCACATGCAAGAATCCTAAAACACATTCATGTTTTATTATTATTATTAATAATGCCACTGGATCGAGAGCCGTCTAGGCTTTACATATGGCCCCAGCTAACTTGAGCCACCCAGGCTGGATGATTTTTGTCTATTTGTCTACAATGCCAGGAGGTGGTAGTCTCTCCACTGTTAAATTTGTACCTGAATATTCCTGACTATGTAGCTTGGACAAGAAGTATCACCATAATTGCCTATATATTATCAGTGTGCAGGTCATTTAAAGACCTATTTCTAATCCAAGGTCTTAATTCAAGGGAATGGAAAGCTACCTTTCCAAGGATGTAAGGTATATTCATATGCTTGTTACTGTCAATGTGCATTCACATCTGACTACTTATAAGCTCACACACGATATGGTATTAAAGAAGATCCAACCTTCAAAAGCAACTCTTGGGTTAAGAGGAGCAAACAGAAAAGAACTAGCAGGCTATTTGTTGATGAAATTGTGCTATATTTCAAATACATTTGTTGATTATAGTTATCAAAGGCTCATGCAAACACACACACGCTCCTGGTGGCTGTTCGCTAATTTGGAAATGTAAGAATTACTAGAAAAAAGGGAGTTTGAGCCTTTACCACAACTGGATGCAAGCTAGTGTGGGTCAAATAGTTTAGGGAAAAAAAAAATTTCAGATCAAGTCCAGAATGCTGACTTCAGCTCACCAATGATTTGTGAGATCATGTTACTCTTTTCCCTTCCTAAGCGTATTTGTACAACTGCCAAGTATTTGTAAAAAGGTTTCATGAATTTTCACATGAACGACAGTTTCTCAGAAAATTTCTGCCAGAACTGTCTCATTTACTATTCATTGTTATCCTAAAATTTAAAAAAAAAAAAAAAGAAAAAGAAAAGAAAAAAAAAGAGAGAGAGAAAAAGAGGTTCAAGCATCAAAAGTGCTGTGAGCCAGCAGGTAATGAAAAGAGCAATAGTTTGAACAGGACCTTCATTAATGGTCTATATTCTGACAGCTAGCACGGGGAGTTGGGGGGAGGGGGGGGGGAGCAGGAACAGGGTAGATTTAGGAGTGTTTTGCTAAGAGAAAATGAGCTTATACTTCACTATCTCACCTGTAATTGCAGCCGATCTGGAATTTTGGTCAGATAACACTTCCAACAAGGAACCATAGTCCCTCCCTCTGAGCTACTGGAGCCCTAAGAGCACCTACACCACAGGAGACAGCTCTCCCTGGCTATGGGACAAGAGTGAATATATGAAGCAGGATTCATCTCAGATAACTTTGGACAACTACATTTCTAGACTGTGATTCATCTGACTTATTTAAGAGCCTGCTTTAGCATGAAATGAATGTCATTCTAGAAATGCCTCTTTCTGTACAGTAACAAAAATGGACCCCACAGTGACATACTCAGGTGGGGATGTCTACATCATAAGATTGGATGGTTGGTCAGTTGGATCCCAGACAGGTGAATGTGCTACAACTTCCTCGTCCCATTTCAGAACTTGAAAAAAATGCCGTTTTTTTACCAGGAACATAAAATTTTGAACGTTATTTTCTGGACCTTTTTGTTCTTGAGAATTGTAAATATTTGTTATTTTACTAAATGTAAATTTTCATGAGGAGAAAATATTCTTACAATTGTTCATCCAGCTGTGTTTTAAAGGCCCTTTAAAGGCTTCAGCTTATAAAATCAGTACAAATTTCTAGCTGCTGCAAATGAAGAAAGGTTTCTCCCAGATAGCACTAATATTTGGAACACAATCTCAATCTGCCTGCTTCCCAAGATCCCTCTGTACTGGGAATTAAAACACCTGGTGACACATTATCACATAATGATATATGGACAGGGCCAAAGATGCAGATTTAGACTTTGTTGTTTGGTTCTGTCTATATGAGTCTTCAATATTAAATATAGTGGGTAGCCAGTTCTCTGTTAAGATGTCGTTGGCTTCACTTTGGCTGCCTTCAGATACTGGTTTAAAAGAATTGGTAATGCCTTAACACAGCCAGGTAACTAGAACAGAATGCTAAACTCATAGCACCAGCTCAGTACAATTTTCAGTGGGCTCTGAGCTGAACATTACTGAACCAACCAAATTAAAAACATGATCATCCTGTGAAGACTGCCCAGAGACATGTCCATCTAGTAGTTCTTGCTGTGTTCACGTTTACTTCTGTCAACACGTGCTGCTAGAAGGACTCCACAGCATGTGTAGAAATGAGTCATGAGCAAATGTTAGCTTACACTGCTTTACATGGCCCAAATATTATGGTACAAATTCACCCATGGCATAATCATTTTGTTTACACAGTCCTAGAGGTAACTATACTGATCAGATACAGGACAAGAATATAAATCCAAAAAGGATCAAACTACCTGAATTCCACCAAAATCCAAGACCACGAATCCATAACCCCCATTTCAGCTGCTACTCGTATTCTACAGGTGCCTCTGTATAGGAACTTCAAGTTGTCAGGACACCTAAAGCTCTGCTTCGTGTGCCACAAAGCACCCTAGCCTTGACCTACCTAAACCAAGCAAAATCCAAAAGCTGGTCATTCCTCTGCTCCTCTCTCCTCATTGCCTTGATCCAACAAGAGCCTGCGGAGTCCCCGTCCCCACCGGGCACACGCAGCATGCACTTGCAGCTACTGTTTCCTCTCTAGACACAGCTGCCTGTATCACTCTTAGTTCAGCTTAGTTCAGACCATTCTGCTAGCACGGCAGAAACTTGCCTGCCACCACCACACCGCAGCCAGCCCCAAAGAGTTCAAACACACTTTATTGATCTGCCATGCAAACCCCCCAACCTCTGAAGTTCTCCTTTTCTCTCACTGGAGTGGTTTCACTGGCCAGAAGTGAAAGCCCTCACTTTCCTCTTACAAGGAGAAGGAATTCTTGAAGATGGGTTCCTACTCTATGCATGGCAAAGGTGTTTTGAATGAAACGGCTCTTGGAGAGAGAAGTCACTGTACTTCTTGGCAGCACTGTCTTATTCTTCATTTCTAGCCTAGTTCACCTTCAGCTCTCTTCAGTTCTTCAATTCCACAGCCGGGTCAATGTCTGCACTGCAGAGAGCAGATAGACACGTTATTTAGGAAACTCTCTGGGAGGTGAGTTTGAGCTCCCTCAGGCAAAAGCAATAACTGGAGTGAGATTTCCCACAACCTGGGGGAGTGCTGTAATCACTAGGCTCCGGTCCAAAAGGCCACCCCCACCTACTCTTCTGCCATGTTTTAGAAGGAGAGAGAGAGAAGCTCTGTTTTTGGAATAAAGGGTGTAACAGGTAGCTACGTGCTGGTAAAGATCCCACAGTATCCCCAGCGTTTCCTAAGAGAAAGGTGACTACCTGATCCTGATGTACCTCACTCTTCCCACATACCTGTATGGGGCCAAGGCACTTACCAGAGGTGTCTGCTTACCTTGGGCCAGCCACATAAAAGCTCGGCAATATAACACTCAGTGTTGCAGCATCAAAGTCCCACTTTGGATCTAGCCTGAGGGTGCTACGAGAGGTAATTTACAATGTCAGAACTTAAAACTGTATGTGATGCTCATTACTGTAACAACTGACTCTAGTCTAACAAAAGCAGCAATAGTTATGCCACAATAGTTATTGTTAAGCAATTTAATTGATCCAGACATTTATGCAGAGCCATTTACTTGCTGGGGCTCTAGGCAGAGGCTAAGCTACTCTTCTTTTCATTCCCACATTAGATGACTTATAATTTCTTAACTCAGCCTAAAGGCATGTCCCCAGGCTTTGGGGCCTTCAGCAGCTATTCTGGTTGCTCATCTCCAAAACTGACTCTGCATGTATATTGGTATATTGTGCTAGTCACCACAGACGACACCCTTTATTTTTGGATGCAAACACTTTACCTTAATTGTATATGCAAGTCATTGGTCTCTGAGGTTCGCCTTACTTCACCTCTAAAGACTGAGTGAGGTAATATGGTTTAGTGAACTCCAAAGATCTTTGTGAGGTACTTTGAAATGGTATGGTCTTCTGCCTTTATTTCACCGCCCCCCTCCATAGATCTATATGCAAAATCAGTGAATTCACAAGTCTAATAGGGATCACTAACACTAAACCCAGTTGAAGTTCTTTAATTCGCATTTTCCTCAGAAGAAATAGATGGCAAACAGTAGGCTGGTCTACTGGCCAGGCAGGAAAACCTGTTGACTTTCTCGAATAAACCCAAACAAAATTTAGTTTTTACATACCACTCCAAACTACTGAACTTGCTTCCTAATATCCGTCCTCTAAACTACCTACCTGTAACCTACATTAGGGTCAGTGGGGAGAGCAGGCATGCAGCATCAGGAAGGGTTGCTGTATTTCCAGGCAGAAGTCTGGCTGAGCTAAAGAGGTCTTCCTCTATTTAACACTGATTTTACAGTCACCACTGCTGTGCATAAAAAAGAATAGCCAATCGATGCATTACTCCAGTGAACTAACCAGGTGGACGAATGTATTTTCAAGAGTTGGGTACAAATTAAAACCTGGTGGCTTCAGATGAGACTCATGGGGCAAGGCAAAGGTCTTGATTACTTGAGCTATGCACTGACCAAGTACTAGGAGAGCTCACAGCCAAAGGAAGCAAGAGGCACCACCCCACATCCTGACTATTCATGGACCTCATACACCCGTTCAATTCCATTTATTGTCCCCTTCGGAGCAGCATGAGATTCTTCTATATCTGTACTTTATATGTACATGCAAATAGTTACATTGTGGTAATAATAATCAAATAATCTCTTAGACACTAAGTAGCATGTAAGAAACATTCTAACATCAATTGAAGTTTCTGTTGTGCAAGTTCCTAGCACCTCACTGGGCAGAAATTAACATCTTTAGACCCACTCTTCAGATACAGCATATTAGTGTCTCATGAAGTCAAACATGAGCAACTTAACACTTCTTTCCCTCTAAAATGAAATAGGACTTCTAGGTAGTTTTGTGGCTACGAGGAAACTCACCTCTTTTGTTGACCTAGTTAAACTGAATTGGTATCTTTCTACATTTAAACATTTTCTTGCTTTTAATAGCTCCTTACACAGACATACTAATCAAAAAATACATATAACTGAAAATCCGAAGTCACTTTCTCCCCTTTTTTGTTGATATAGTGGCAGAAGAACAGATGGCTGAAATTAAAGAACTGCTTGGAGATGTAGCAGAGCATGTTAGAGAAGGAAAGCAGACAGCATTTCTTTTTGAAAACCTTTCGTCTGAGCAAACCAATGAACAAACCCAGGTTACTGGGGTATTTCTTCCTCTAAGAAATAAAATCCAAGTTAGTGCCCACTAAAATCAAACCAGGCACTTGACTTACATGGGTAGAGCATCATGCTTTCCCTCCCCCAACCAAGGATCAGGTCGTTGCATTTCTGTAGCCCTTAAAAAATAACAGTCTAAAATAAATAATTTCCTTCCAGCAGCTATACTGAATCAAGTACATCCATGCTGTACATCACTTAATGTCAACCAGATTTATAGTTGGGGTGAATTAGATCCAGAATGTTTCATTTCCCATGTTCCTACCAAATAAGCCATATGCAAAGATGCATCGGCACAAAGGACAGCAAGTGAAAAGACTCTTCCAACCCTGTTGACTGATACCACATTCATCCTATTGTTAGTGATGACATATCTGAGTAGAAAAACAAAGACACATTACATGTATTATTAGAGAAAGTCTGAGATCATCACTGTGGATTGACAAATTCGTAATTTCCCTGCCTTTTCTCTCTTGCATCTTCTCATGACATGCCTCCTTCCATCTTTTTATTTAGCTGTGCTCTTGAACTTTCTCCTTACCTATGACTACTCCTGTGAATTCTTATTCAGTATAACATTCTGGTTACATCTGTAATGACCATATGATGTATTTATCTGGTCTGAGTTTTTTAAAATGATATTAAAGGTTGTACATATTCCCTGTACCAATTCAAAAGCAAAGCATGAGAAGTTAAAGAAAGCATGCTTGCCCATTTCCCACTCTCTCACATTACACTTAATCAAATTGTTTTCAAAATTTTAATAAAAATCAGCCCTAATTTTAATCAAACCTACCTCCCTCCTTTACCCTCTTGATTTCAGCCTCAAACAGGAGCACAAACTTATTTGCTTCGGCTCTCCTCCTACAGCCACTTTAACAGGTAATTTTTGCAGTGCTCCAAAATTCAGAGTGTATGTTGAGTTGAGGAAAGAATGCGCTAAAGGGACAAACGAATACTTGCACAACTGAATAAGGTCAGAGATAGCCAGCACCAAGAAAGGAGGAAGGGAAGTCTGGCCATCTTTTCAGAGAAATTTTTGAGATTACTTATGAAACAATTCATACATGTCCTCAGTTTCAATCTTTGAACCCCTAAGCCCACACACACTGGATTGAAACTCAGGAGTTTTGGCACTTCCGATAGTTCTGAAAGTAACTCCATAAGCAGATGGATGGTGCAAGAAGTCACTTACAGCAGCACGCATGCTTTCCTTGCTCTAAACAGTATATGGGACACAGAAGCAAATCAAACACAAAGTTTTTCATGTGAGCATCTGAGTGCATGAAAGTCCAATGGAAACTGGCTACTGTTTTCTGTGGAACAGAGGCAGAGGGAACTCAATTTAATATATTTACAAATCATGAGCTACCCATCAGTCCTCCTGGGTACAGAAAAAGCTGCTGACCTCAGAAGTATATGGGAAATTAAATCACTTGTTATTGATGAGTGCTGGGTGCCTAAAAACCAACGACATGTGCCTGATTCACTCAGGCCACCCAAAACAGAGGAACATTAAAGGAATAGTTGGTGCTACTGAAAAAGCTCTGAAATTCAAGCAACCCATGCAGCTCCAGGCTGACTGCTAAAGCTAATGCTCATTAAAACTATTTATACTACTTGCAACTATTACAGAGCAGACAGTGCAGGTGATTGCTCAAAAAAAGTCTGTCATCACTTGAGACAGTGACCAAAGAGACTTTTCTGTCTCCAGGATAATCACAGTAAAACTATGCAGAGGATGTGAAGCTGTATTGAGAAGGCAAAAGAGATACTGGAAAAGTCTTGACTTAGAACACACGAATCTTTCACAGTTCCAGGTTTTGCAAGCTTCTGAGTAATGTTTTTGTCTGCAAAACTTGTTTGACTACAATAGACCTTATTTTTGTAACTTAATCCTGTATTTTTTTGCAGAGGTGGTTCAATTAAAAGGGTAAGAGAAAAAGCAACATTTTTCTACATGAATGAAAGACATCAAAGTAAATAAAACAAGATGATCTACCTCTGTTACCTCCAGAAGGTAATCTTCCACAATACATGCTACTCTTTGAAGATCTGTCTGGTTCACTCCTTTTTCTCATTCCACTTTTCCCCTTGTTATCCTTCTAGGCTTATTCTTCCCTGTGACTAATATCTGTTACACTTTTCACAGTTTCTCCTTTTTTCTGCTTGCCACCTTTTTGCCAGCACGTCCCCATTTCTCTTGGAACACAATTCAGTGATAATTTGCCTCAAAACCAACAACATCCAAGGTCTGTCATATCATTGCTCCTGAAGAGCAGTGCCACATTTCATACCAGAAGGATTTAGCCTGCTGCAGTTAGGCTCAGCTAACTCCAAAAGAAAAAAGATGTTTCTCCCACAGACCCTTTCTTTTTCACGGAGCAAACTACTCGTAGGCTGTGAAAGCTTCACCACACAAACACCCTCGTGCAGACGGACTCTGCCTGCCATTAGCCCAGGAGACCAGACTCCATCATCGTACTTTGCAAGTTTACAAACCAGTAATTTTGGACTTTCTCACAATGCCATGCTTTTCTAAGAGGATCTCTCTTATGTTTCCAACAGCTACTTCACTGCTTTTCTTTTGATAGCTGTCCTCTGCTTTTCACTTGCTTGCAAAAGCTATGAAGACGTTGACAACAGTGATGCCACCAAACTTCACTGAACTACCCGATACGTGCTGGGTGCCCAGTAACAGACCTACCTACTGTATCAGCCAGTATTGCTTTACTTTCTGCTTACACTTCTCCCTTTTTGTCACATCTGTGTCCACCTGCTGTGGACCACAAGTTTGCTTCTGTTGTAAACATCTTTGAGAGAAGGACTGCCTTTTAGTCTGTTTTTCTACAGCACATAGCACAAACTGTCAGAGCAAACTGCAGTATTAAAGGCAAAAAGTAAAGAGACGGGCTTTTGAATAGCTTTCATAAGCTGTGAGGCTTTATTCTGATCACACTCACGGGAAGACACCAGTGGGTGCACAAGAACTAAAGATACATCTAATGTGTTGCATATGGTAACACAAAGCCATTGTATGAAATATCTGTAATCGGTAGAGCCACTCTAAAAATCCATACCTCACTGCACCATCAAGTGCAATTGAAACTGGAGTTTAGCTATAGATGGATCACTTGCAGGCTGAAAAGCCATATTTGAGGCTTTATTAATAATATTCCATTCATTTTAAACTTGAAGAGAACATTTTAGGGTTTTATTTTCAATTGTACAGCTTCATATTGAAAACTGTGTTTAAGCCCCCTACCATGGATAATGAAATGCATTTAAAAAAGCTGAGGGTGCAAAAATGAATAGGATTGAGAGCATCAGGATTATGGTTGCCTGTGCAAATTCACATAAGCCTTCCTTGCATGTATGCATTCTGCAATGACATGATGACAGGTGATTTTCCCCAGGACCTCTTCCTCATTCAGCACCCAGGATTGCCAGCACAACCTCTTAAAACAACACTGAAACCAGCACTCACGAAGCTCATAGGCTTCTCTGTCATATTTGTCATGACAGCATCTAAGTGCTTTCATAGCAAAAAAAAAAAAAAACACAAGCAACCAAATGCTAATGAACTTAAAATCACAAAACATCTTTCTTTTGAGAAAGGAAGAGCTATCCTATCCCCATCATACAGACCAGAGCTGAGACACTGGCATATCTCAAAATTGCCCCCTAATTTTGCATTCTCTGCTCATAATCTTTTTTTAATTATTTTTTTTCCACATTTCTGCAAAGTTTTCTGTGTTTAAAGCTTAGCTCCTACTGACATATGGCCTACTCCAGATCAGCATTCAATTGCATGGACCTCTAAACATCTTGTCTCATGGTCTATCTCTTCTATAAATGTAATGTACACCCACTAGAAGAGAACAGCATGCAATCGTGTGATTAGAAATTAATTCTGAATGCACATACATATGGTGCTCCTGTAGCATTGCACTGATAGCTCTTACTCAGACATGCCCTAACTTCTCAACACGTGACTTTGCAGCTCTCCATCCTTTTAATGCAGCCTTTTTTTATTTTGGTATGCTATTCTACGTGGACAGGCTGTGCCTTTGTATACATAAACATGAATCTATAAACTTTGTACCACAGAGACCTGTTGTCCTCAGTTGTACCACCAGGTTGCTCTCCTCAGTATGGACTGGTCAAGGCATCATTCTGCAGGCACATTATACAGCTACCGAAGGATAACAGAGGACTATCCCAAGTTCAGAAGCTTTGAAGTCTAGTTTTTAAGAACTTTTCTTCCCTTTTCTTTCTCTTCAGCCTCTCTAAGCTTAGTGACCAACTGCAGGCTGTCTTTGCCCCTAGTCTTCTACCAGGTCTTCCTACAAGGTCCGTAAAAGGCTCCATCTCAGATCAGGCTAGCTTCCCAAGTTAAGATTCAAGCCTTTGCTCAAAGCACAGGACTCTGTGAACAAACAGCATACTTTCCTCCTTACTTCATTCTAACAAATAGTTGAACCATTTTTGATTAAATGTTCCTCAAAAATAACAGCAATCTACCTTAGTCAAATAGCTGGCATGGAAAAAACAAGCCCAAGTGGTTTAAACTTTGGCAATGTTATCAGCAATTGCAATGAAAGTCATATAATGAAAAAAAGTTAGTCAGGTCTTAATTGTCTGTGCCATTACCAGGTCTGCCTATAATAACATGGTAGCTCAGTCTCCCAGCCTTGTCTAGATGACACTTGACTTGCAATTCTGTGGGAATTTTTAATGTGTTACTATATGTTTATGTATATCTGTCATCATTTCATTATGAGATTAAAATTATATCCCCATTTATACTCCCATCAGAAATAATGGCCTGAGAATACCCATTGTTATTGCTGCAAATTGTAAATCATGCAATAAAAAGAAGGTCAATTACAAGCTGAAATTGCTCTAAAAGAAGGATCCCATTTTGTAACACAGGTGAGTAGTCTTCAAATCTTTCCACTGTTTAGATATCTACATGCAATGTGGCAGTTTCAGGGGGACACGTGGGATTTGCAAGTCAGCATCCCGTGAAACATTTGTGTAATGATGACGTGTAGCGAAGCAATGAAAAGCTGTTATCCCCTCTACAACTGGAGCACAGAGGCGCAGGAAAATGAAATTGCCTGACAACGCCCACAGGCAAAGCCCATGGCAGACAGAGAACCAAACCAGAGGCTCTGAAGTCCCACGCTGGCCCCTCAAGCATCAGCCAGCCTTTTTCTCCCCTCTATGTGTAGGCCTCAGATTTTATTGAGAGATGTTCTATTTTCTATTTGATTTTCAAAAACCCTAGACAAAACCTAAAATATATGCTGTACCTTCACAGAAAGGTTAGGAGATTTGAAAAAAAATAGCTTTGAAATGCTCTGATGTTTTACCTAAACCTGCCTCTTGGGAAAAAGATGGCTGTTTCTGCTGATTTGGGGCAGAATATGATAAATCGGTTAATCTCAGACCAGTAGTCAAGTTGGTTCAGAGAGGTCAAAACAGTAAATAGTTACCTTTAGCACCATAACCACTTAATTATAGAGGAGAACATTATAACATTGCTGGTGTTTAAGGCTGAGTGCACCTCCATTCTGCCATAGGAGTGGAAATATATATGCATTACCTTTCCTGGAATGCTTCTGCTTCCTTTTGAATAATTATCTTTCATCATGCTCAGATCTCAAGTAATGTGAAAAGTAGCAGTGTTGCTAGAGAAACAGAGGGTAAAACTAGGCTCCTTTCTCCTTTTTCGTGATGGGAATAGCAAGATGAACTACTTCATTGATTATTTTTTTTCAAACTGTATCAGATCACTTTTTTAGAAAGTTATAATCATCTCTGAAGAAGTTAAGAGTGTTTCAATGCCTGGCATTTCCCAATTGTTTATTTAAAGGGCAAGTCCTGCAGCAGTTTTTTTTGTCCCTCATTTCATCAGATTTACAGCTTCCTGCAAAAGCATTTTGTTCGTGCAACTCAGTGTAGATTTTTAGCACATATTCAAGGCCTCTCCACCCACATCTAAAAAAAAAAAAAAAAAAAGAAACAAAAAAAAGAAAAGGTAGAAGTATATTAAACAACTGAAACACATGCAAGGAGCTAAGCTATGTAGCCACAGGACCAGTATCCTTCCTGGCACCTGTACTGAGTCTGGCTGGGGTGGAGGTAGCTTCCTTCACAGCAGCCTGCGTGGTGCCATGCTTTTGCATCTGCGGTTAAAAGTGATGACAGCACACCAGTGTTTGGCTGTTGTTGAACAGTGCTTACCCAGCACCAAGGCTTTCTCTCTTCCTCACAAAGCAAGTAAGCTGGGCACAGGCAAGGGGTGGGAGAGGATCTAGCAGGACAGCTGACCTCAGCGGCCAAAGGGATATTCCCTACCATATGACATCGTGCTTAACAACAAAAGCTCAGGGAAAAGGGAACAGGAAAAGGGACATTCACTATTACGGCATTTGTCTTCTCAAGCAAAGTTTACTGCTGCAGAGGCCCTGCTTCCCAGGAAGAGGCTGGACATTTTCCTGCTGATAGGAAGTAGTGGATGAATTCCTCTTTTTCCTTTGTTTGTACACTTGGGTTTTTCTTTCCTTATTAAGCTGTCATTATCTCAGTGTTCAAGTCTTTTCACCTTCCTTCTTTTTTCTCTCCATCACGTAGGAGAGAGGAGTGAGCAAGACATGGGGTGGGTGATGCGTTGCTGGCCAGGGTCTGCTCACCACAAGTTCCTACGTAGTAGGCACGACCCACCTGACATTTTCTGTTAGGATAGGCAAATGCATCTCTTCAGCACAGCAAAGCAGATGATACTTAATGGTGACCTTAAACTAACTAAAAACTTCAAAAAAAATCAGACAGCTCATTCCCATCTCTGTATGCTTTTCAAGATAAACAAAACAGTTGAAAACCTTTGTGCAGTACTGTGCACATTTTGCTGTCTCCCAAAGAAAATGAGAGTTGGTCAGAAACGAAGGAGCAGCCTTTTGCCCTACAAACCTGCCACAACAGCTTCATTTTTTCTTCTCTCGTAGAGCTGTGAAGAGAATTGTTTCCTTACAGGAAATAACATCTTTCAAAAAAAACCTTCCAGCTTATGTCTGAATTCTGAAGATTTTGACATATCACCGTAGAGCTTCATGGTTGTACTTCCTGGTACTTGTATGCATTTTCCTTTATCAAACAGACCTGCTGCCCAGGCTCCCTCTCCTGTAACACCTGATGATCTCACCTCCTGCAAGATACAGTCGTTCACCATAGGAGAGAAATATTTGGTCAGAAACCTCAGCTCCAACGTATAATAGGGCATATGAGGTACCTGCCCCCACATTCCCCAAGGACTCGCAACACAGTCCTGGCATAAAATTTTCCACATTCAGTCAACTGCTGTTACCTGAAAACCAGAAGTCACTTAGATTTCTAGTATTTTATTTTTTGCAAAACATGAAAATTTCCAAAAAAGCCAACTCTCCATCTGTTTTAATCAAAACCTAACTTTTATCACCTTCTTCCTCCTATTATGGTTTAACACCAGCCAGTAACTACACAGCCTCTCGCTAACCTCCCCCCTCAGCGGGATGGGGAGGAATATCTGGAGGGTTGAGATAAGAACAATTTAATAATTAAAAAAAAATTAAAAACAATAATAATAATAACAACAATTATAATGAAGAGAAAGAGAAGGGGAGAGGAATAAAATCCAAAGGGAACAGAGAAAAGAAAACAAGTGATGCACAATACAATTGCTTGCCATCTGCTGACTGATGCCCAGCCAGTCCCCAAGCCACGAATCCCAGGCCCCAGCCAACTCCCCCTAGTTTATACACTGGGCATAATGTTCTATGGTATGGAATATCCCTTTGGCTAGTTTGGGTCAGCTGTCCTGGCTGTGTCCCCTCCCCATTTCTTGTGCCACTCCAGCCCTATCTATGCTGGCAGAGCCTGAGAAACTGAAAAGTCCTTGACTTAGTATAAACGATTACCTAGCAACAGCTAAAAACATCTGTTATCAACATCATTCTCATACCAAGTCCAAAACACAACACTGCAGCAGCTACTAAGAGCTCTAGCCCAGCAAAAACCAGGACATCTCTTAAAAAAAAAAACCCAAAAAAAAACCCCTGAAGATAAATTTCCGGACAGCAGTCTTAGCTAAATGCCACTTCCAAAAAGGTTGTTTAGTTTCAAGTTCTGTTTTTCCCTTATTTGATGTTACTAAGCATTAAATTGATGGATTCTATGCACCTAACACAAGTTCCTAGTAGCATTTGCAAGCAGCATCTTATGTACAACATATAGCCAATATCTAGTCAACCTCTTCTCTACCAGTTTCAATAAAGTTCTTACCTATTTTA
Source organism: Falco punctatus (assembly GCF_963210335.1). Classification (NCBI taxonomy): domain Eukaryota; kingdom Metazoa; phylum Chordata; class Aves; order Falconiformes; family Falconidae; genus Falco; species Falco punctatus. The sequence continues at coordinate 91,940,191 of NC_137582.1, read as the reverse complement.
TTACAAGGAAAAAGAAAACTCCATGAGTTATACGACATGGAGATGCTCTAGACAAAACCAGCTGAGCTGCAACATTCTCAAATTAACCCATACCACATCTTTTGCACTGCACAGGTACCACCCTGCAATGCTCTTCTTTTACCAGCCCATACAGACAGTTGGGTATACTAGTGAGACAGGTCTGTGTGGATTGCCATCACGTCACATGGTGATGAAGTTATCTATATACATGGCACTGTGTTAGAATTGCACCTTGAAATTAGCACAAATCATCATAAGCCTTCGGCAGTTTTGTTATGTCTGTTGTTTACCCCTCTCCATGAAATAATAGAAGAATGACACTAGAAAGGATCTAATAATCCTGTTCATGTTGGTGCTCCAAGCGCAAAGTCACCTGCTCCTACCTCATTGTTCAAAGATACTAACCTACTTTTTCTAAAAGATTTCCACTCACACAAACTCTGCCACATCTCCAGGCAATCACCATCCTTCTCGCTAAAAAAGTATTCCTGAGTATCTACCCTGTTGCCTAACATATTACAGCTAGAGCCAGTTAGCCTAATGTGAATAACCACATAGGATTATACTAGATACAATTATATTCTGATTAGTCCTCTCTTTGCCAGAGCTTTTCATATATTTGGGGACCTTTGTTAAACTCTCTCTCCCTTTGAAAGGCTCCATTCTTCAAGCCAAAAAGCCCAATTCATTCAGTCTCTCCTTACCATTAAGTTTTCCAGACTTTCAATCATTTCCTTGTTCACTTTGGATTCTCTCCAATGAGCTCACATCCTATTAGAAAGGCACAGCCCAGAATCAGTTCCAGTGCTCCAGCTGATGCCTTATCAGCATTGAGTGAAGCAGGATTACTTTATGTGTCTTGTCAGCTATATTCCTGTTTGTATGTCCCAGGTTGGCAATTTTTATTATTTTTTTTAAACAGCATTCCCAATTCATGTTCACACTTGCGATCCACTACGACCTGCAAGGCTTTTTTTCTGAAGAAGTATTTCCCAGCTACTTACTCATGTGAACTGATGACTCGGTGGCGTTCTTCACTGACAGACACTGCTAAAGTAAGAACTCAAGTGCAAATTATCCCTGGTCAAAGGCTTTGAAGAGATCCAACATGTTACTTCTGTGTGCGCTGGAAGGTGGGGTTTTTTGCTTGGTTTTGTTTGGTTTGTTTTCTTACTGTGCTTTTAGTTGTTTTGTTGTTGCTTTTTGCTGTACTAAACAAAGCTAGTGGATAGGGAGAGGATACATGCAGAAGACAGATCATCCCATCCAGTAAGCATTCTTGCTGACTACAACATACTTGCGTAGCTGCTATGTGGTCAGTCACTAACACTTCCATGAGGCCATGGGGACTGTGTCTTTCAGCTTATCTTTGGTGGCTATGTTCCCTGTGCTCTGACAGAGCTATTTTTTGCTGACCATCTGTCTACAAAATTGCTCCTCCTTTTTACAATCCATTTACTCCCACTGTACGTGAACGTATGACCCAACAGAATTATCATACATGGTTTTTAAGTGATAGTCCAGTGGTGCCAAGCTTCCTAGATCTGAAGAGATAGTCCCTTTTATTTAGACTGACCAACACGATCTGAAGTTATAGTCCTCTTCATTAATACTGACCAACATAGCTATTGTGTATTTGTACTACCACTAATGGACTCTTATTGTTTAAGAGCTCCATGGGTTGACGGCCTGGAGATCTAAGATATTTGGTTTTCATGGTCACTCCTACATTTCAACACAGGGCCACTGCACCAGAGAGACAGAAGCCCAGGGAGAAAGCCCTTACGTGTGCAAGCAGCAAGTCAGAACTGCTTTACAGACCCAGTTGTCACACATGACCAAAGCTGCTGGACTGGCTGAAGTTAACACAAGGTCATTCCACTCAGCTCTGTAGGATTTTTAGGCTGAGCCTTCACTTACTAATGCACCTCCAGGGCTCCAGTTCTGCCCACGGCTTTGATTCCTCTATAAGCTTTGCACCTCTACTACTGGACACTTTAAACACCTGGATCTTAAGTGAACTCTTCACAGAATTTTTCAGTTAGATAAGAAGTTTAAGGTGTCTAGGAATTATCAGGCTGGTCTTTGCAAGGCAGATGCCTTTGGACATCATTAAAGGGGTTCAAGAGGCAACAAATGGCTTCAAGAGATTTTCAGAATGGCCCTGCTCCATAGATTTGAGTTGTAGAAGGTGACAGCACAGTTTACCAACATGAAGAAGAGGGGGAAAAAGAACCTTCTTCATAACAGGAAAACCTGCATGGTCTTAGGCAGCCTTCCTCTGTCAGAATGGATATCAAAAAGTTTTTTCTCTTCAAGAAAACTGTGCCATGAAGCCAAAAGAATCCTCCCCTGTTTATCAGGCAGCAAAAAATAACCAGTGACTTCAAATAGTTCTTTAATCTCTACCATCCCTACAGAAGGCTTTTCTTTTTACATATTTCAGCTGGTTTATTGCATAAATATTATGTTAGCAGTCATTCTTCAGTGTGTAGGTGGGATCGCCAGTAGGCAGACACAGTGATAAATGAGTCTCCAGGTGTTGCTACTCTTTTTAGAAAATCCTTTAACAAGTAGTTATGAAGATTGAGGTCATTTTGCAAACTTATAAGAGTTACAGTAAGTTGTTTCACAGACACTTTTTTTTTTTAAAGAGGTGCTGTCAAAGTTGGTGATCCCAAAGTGGGTTGTATCTTTCTATTTAGCCCTGTTTACAAAACCTAGATAACTATTTATATGCATTTAGTTTTGAGGATGCATTAAAGAGGTCAGGGCTGAGGATTATTGGAGCAATGTTGTCATTAGGTTTTTTCCTGGCTGCAAGAACGCAAATTTTGCAGTCCTGAATGCTCCAACAACCGTTTTGCACACTTGATGACAGCAAGCTGATGATGATCTGTTTCGTTAAGGTAATTATTGTAAACACCAAGAAGCCAGGAGAGAGGCTGCACAGCTCAAGAGATAACAGTCTAAAGCCTTTCACCTTCAGACTGTATATCCAACCAACAACCAGGCTGAACAGGTTCATTCAAGTACCCAACCTACACGAAAGCATCCTCACCACCATCAGCATCCATCAGACCTAGTAGTAACCGGCTCGCTGATTGACTCCACAGGGAAGCGGAGGACTAAGCTCGATCACCACACAGGGAGGAGCGGTGGGCTCTGCCAGTGCCAACGCAGGCATCGCTGCTGCACCACAGCTCTTCTCACTGTGGTGGTTCTACAGACAGAAAACTGCTGGCAGCTTTCCCGCGTATCAACTGGATGCAAACTATTCTGTGAAGCACACAAAAGGAAAAGAAGGGGGGAAAAAAAACAGTATTTCAAAGCACCGTGCCACTGTCCTTATCAACACCATCCTTTGGCATGGGGAAAGGTACTGAGAGTGGGTAATTCCAGGCAAACACCACCCAAAATACCATTCTGAATTCTGAATGCTCCCGTGCCAGCACTTGGAATCAGGTAGCAAAGAGGAGAGGTGTTTCACAGTCAGGATTGGCACTGAGGGCCTCAGCTCATTCCTCTCAGGATGGAATAAACACCATATTGAGGGAGCAGAGCTGTGGAAAACCGTTTGGCATTTCATAACCAAGTCCCCCACCTTCACACTTAAGTAATATTTTATCATCTAGCATCATGTCTTGGCACAGAATTCCACAGGCTGAGACTCTTTTGTAATTCTCGTGCTCTACAATGCTCCCCCCACACACCCCCAAAGACACCTCTGTCCAAAGGTGGAACACAAACAAGCTCCATTCTGAGTCATAAAAACATAACACATGCGTAAGTGCATGCAATAATCTTGGTATAATTTGCCCCTTAGTCATTGTCTAGTCCTATTATGTAAATCTGAAACATGCATTTTTGAAAATAAAGGGCTTCAGTAAAATAATTACTGTTGTAATCCTGGAACCACACCCAATAAACAGTTTAGCAATCAACTGGCTCCATATATTTGAAAGCTATAAACAGATTAGTACAAAATTAAAGCAGTAAGGGCCAAAATCTCAGCTGGTGGTGTAAATTAGTACAGTTTGACTAAATCAAATTAGCAGTTTGATTGACTACAATTAAGGTACGCTAATTTGCAGTAGACTGTCATCTTTTCTTTCTGTACGTGTTTGCATCTCAGCATGTGTATATGACTTTTCTCTGTATTCTAGGGAGATAGCAATCTTTAGCACAATAATCTCATTTCGCCCTCTGCATATGTAGATTTGTGCAACATAAGTATGGCTTCAGGCACTGTGGGAAGAGGAACTAAAGGAGTACCAGAAAAGAATGAACCAATGACTTCAATCCAATAATTTCAATAAACTCCGATTCATTTTCTTAATAAGAAATTTGCTGGACTACAGAAGACACCCTGAGACTGCCCTTAGCAAGCTTCATTTTCAAGCAAACCTAGAAATTATCCATTTACAGTTTTTGCACAATTTGGAATAATAGCCAATTTTTTTTAAACTAATTTTGTTAACTTCACAACTTTCCAGGAGAGGAGCTCCACTTGACTTTTTACACTTCTCCCTACAATTCATGATGTGACTTTGGTCTCATAGTAGAAAGAAACCTTATTTCAACAGTTATATCAAATGGTATAAAATTGGCCATTAGAAAGATCAGATGCCTGGGACCTCCTTTTCATTTGGAAAAGGAGCCATTTACCACACTTCCATTCTAAGTCTCGTGAAACGTGCGAATCCTTCAGGCTGCAGGCTGGATAACTGGGGCACAGAGTTAAATGACATGCTTCGGCCAAGGAGCGGGAGAACTAAGAAGTTGGATTAAGAAACAAACTCCTGTGCCCCAGCCGTGTACCAAAGCCATGCTTTTCCCTTTGATAGCCCATAGCCCATCATATTGCCTAACTAAAAGTAGTCTCTCCACTACAATTGCTTTCTGGTGTTCTGTCAGGGCTGATCTTTTATCAGCGAGGCAAGAACACAAGAGGGAAAGGGAACTGCAGAAAAAAAAAGTTTGTGCTCTGAAACATACATTGTATCCAGGTGACAGAAGGGAGAGTCTCCTAAATGCCTTTTCAGCAAAAAGCAACAGTATTTCTAATGAAGAAATCACAGAAGAAGGAAAAGTAGAATGAAAGTGTGAAGAAATTGAACCTTGATCTAATTTATTTCCAAGCCATTCAGAAGAAGTATTTATATGGATATAAGTTAAAGGAAAGAACAGAAAGATACCTACAGGAATTTTGGTATTGAGTGGACCTAAAATGATGAAGGTAGACCCCCCACCTTCCAGGGCTTAGGACAAGGAGAACAGGTGAGGAAGCAGAACACAGTCAGTAAGGCTGCCAGCACGGCTGGACCGCAGCAGCTGCTTTTCTATCAGACACAAACGATAGAAGAATCTGCCATCCTGGACCAACACTGAACGATCTCCTCCTGAATACCTGTCCTGGTCTTGGCTGGGACAGTTAACTTGCTTCTTAGTAGCCAGTACAGTGCTGTGTTTTGGATTTCATCAGAGAACAATGTTGATAGCACACTGATGGTTTTCATTGCTGCTGGGCGATGTTTATACTGAGTCAAGGACTTTTCATTTTCTCAGGCTCTGCCAGCAAGAGGGCTGGAGCGGCACAAGAAACTGGGATGGGACACAGCCAGGACAGCTGACCCGAACTAGCCAAAGAAATATTCCATACCACAGAACATCGTGCTCAGTATATGAACTAGGGGGAGTTTGCCAAGGGCTGCCAGTCACTGCTCAGGGACTGGCTGGGCATCAGTCAAAGGGTGGTGAGCAACTGTACTGTGCATCACTTAGGTTCCCACACACACACTTCCTTTTGGATTTTATTAGTGTCCCCTTCTTTCTCCTTTTCAGTATTATCTACTTTTATTTTAATAATTAAATTGTTCTTATCTCAACCCTTGAGTTTTACCTTTCCCACCCTCCATTCTCCTCCCCATCCCACTGGGGGAGTGAGCCAGCAGCTGTGTGGTACTTAGTTGCCGGCTGGGGTTCAACCACAAGCATCAACCAAGCAGCAGGAACACCAGAGCCATAAGTAAAGGAATATGGGGAAAGCAGCTGCTCTGGAGAGCAAGCAGCCATCCTGTGAGGAGATACAGGCCTCCTTTTGCTCCCACACTGGAGGTTGGAGCCAGTGGCCATACAGATCCTGGATCAAATTCAGGTTTCACTTTTTGGAAGGTACGGCTAACCAGAGTTATAGTTCTTAACAAGATTCACAAGGTCTGAAAGAAACAACCCCTCATATGCTGAAGGGGAGCTGAAAACAGAGACCGAGTGCAACAGCTGTGATTTGTTACTGCATCAGTATCAATCCCACATTGCTGGCAAGGCAACAATGTGCCAACAGGACAGCGGAGAGGAGTCTGGTTCAGCACCCTGCACCTCTCTGGCTCATTTCGCCTCTTTGATCTGCTGTAAAGACACTGGGTTGACTGCAGTGCCCCAATAATATCTGACATTTTTAATGATGTGGAGGAACACATCTCTTCCTCATCCTTTTCTGTTTACAGATACAAGCCTGAGGAGGGGTCTGTCTTGCAACACCTGTCATTTCATGATTGCTGTTCAGGAACAAGTAACAAACATGAAAATCTTTATTAGCGAACATATGTACCAATTTCAGCTGGGATGGAGTTAACTCACTTCTTAGTAGCTGGTGCAGTGCTGTGTTTTGGATTTCATCAGAGAACTATGTTGATAGCACACTGATGGTTTTAGCTGTTGCTAGGTAATGTTTATACTGAGTCAAGGACTTTTCAGTTTCTCAGGCTCTGCCAGCAAGAGGGCTGGAGGGGCAACAGAAACTGGGAGGGGACACAGCCAGGACAGCTGACCCAAACTGGCCAAAGGGATATTCCATACCATAGAACATCATGTTCAGTATATAAACTGGGGGAAGCTGGCTGGGGACTGTGGGTCACTATTCGGGGACTGACGGGGCATTGGTCAGCAGGTGGTGAGCAACTATATTGTGCATCACTTGTTTTCCCTTTGGATTTTATTCCTCTCTCCTCATTATGATTATTACTATTATTATATTTTATTTTAATAATTAAATTGTTCTTATCTCAACCCTGGAGTTTTACCTTTTTCCCCAAATCTCTTCCCTCCCTCCCTGTGGGGGTAGGGGGACTGAGCCAGCAGCTGCACGGTATTGCCAGCTGGGTTTAAACTGTGACAGTGTAGCATAGGGCTTCAACCCAGAGAGAAGATTGTTCTGTATATTCTTGTTACTGCAATATTTCCCAAATACCACAATATTCCTGGCTGGGAAGGCAGGCAAAAGAAGCATGTATTTAGCAGCATGTGGCAGGACAGTGAGGAAAATACTGTCTGTGCTGCTTTCCCACATCTAAGCTAATCTTTCAGAGTTTGGGGGATACTGCTCTATTGGCTAATAGGATCAAGCAAATATTAACATTAAAAGAAGAAATTAATATATTTTGGTAAAAAGCTGTTTTCCATACACTTTGATTTGTTTTATGCTACCTGTCACAAAAGGGTAGGAACATTTGTAGAAAAAGTTTAAGGGCAGGAACATTTGCAGAAATAGTTCTTATGCAAAGCATAGTACATGCTCAAGAATGAAAACCCTAAATTAATACACAAAACACGTTCTTGAATCTGTGAAGGGTTATTTCCATCTTTCAAGGAACACAGCTGAACCATAAGACTCCACATATTTAGTCAAAGTTTGACCAGTTATGTCACATTAAGTTAACACTACAAAGCTGCCTGCCAATTCACAGGTAAAGGATTTCTAGGATCCCTCTTAGCATTACACTCGAGGCTAAGACGTCTTTTCTTTCTTTTCCACTTTTCTTCTCCACAGAATGTCAGGTTTTAAAAAGCAACATAAAAAACACATTGCCGAGTCTTGGAGTTTTCCACCAAGTCTCTGTTGAGCTTTTCTTATCTGAGTTTTAACTCCCACATATCACTGAAGCATAGGGCTAGATTTTAAAAGTCACGTGGAACAGACTGAGAAACGTATGTTGGGACTGTCAAAATCAACAGCTGATGCTTACCTAGGAACTTCTGAAAATCTCATCATTGGGTTATCAAGATTTTCAAGCTCTTAATTTTTATTTTTTTTTTTGAGAAAACAGAGCACTCAAGAATCCCAGTCTCACCTCTGGGACTCACTCACTGAGTGACTGAGCAAACCTGGGTGCTGCTGTTTGTCCCCTACAGCCACACTACGGGTGCTGACTGCCAGGGCAGATATGATTTTCATCAGCCAATCTCGAAGTGCCCTATACCAGCTAGGTAATGTTAGGAAGCTGGCCTTTGCAAGGTAATCCAATTAGGCAGCAAGAGGACCCTTTGAAGTTGCTAGAATGATTTCCATTGGCTCCAGTGGATGCTGAATCAGGTCTAATAAGTTGATAGACTTGTTAGACCTTGAAACGATCAGTGCCTTTGAAATACCTATATATAAAGACACACAGAGACATAACTTGCCCATCTGTGTCTCAACTTCCTCATCTCTGAAATACGGATAACAACAGCTATTTACCCATCTCTATAGAAGGCCTGATAATATTTAAAACAATTGGTGTGATGACTAATTAGCTAATATTTGAACAGGGATTTGAAAATTTAAAGCACTACATAACTGCTAAGTACTATTACTAAATTAAGCCAGCTGTCACTAATGACAGACAATCTGATCTTCCCTGCTTGTTGACACAAAACCAATTACAAATGAGCTCCATAAAGTCTAGAATATGAGATAGATTGAGAAATTAATGAAAATTAAGAGGAATAAAATGATACATCAGTCAATATTAAATTGGATTTCAAAATTTTAATCAGCCATGCCTACAACAATTTCCCTTTCTATACGCACTGTATACCCTCTTTCACAGGAAATAAAGTCTAGGTTAGCCTTGTGCCATTAGACTATCCCCTGATATTGTTAGGTCCTGTGTCAGGAGCCCTCTTCATCAGTCCATGAAGCTCCAGTTCTGTTTGCTGCTCTTCCTACTCCAGCTGGGAGATTATTACAGAATCTCATTTTTAGTAACCTCCTAATTACAAGCCTAATCCATTAATGACCCCTTTATTTCTATATGGCTTTTCCCAGCTTGCACCCAAAGCTCACACTTATTCTGTAGTCAATTAGCACATCCAAATCTTTCTCTACCATGTTCTTTCCCATCTCATGCTTGTAGGGACTAACAATTTCCATTAAAGGCAGAAGCCCTCAGCTATTAAACTTTCAGTCTGTTTCCATCATTCCTGTCCTTACACTCCCAGCATGGGAAGAACTGGACATTATCTCTACACTGATAATGCCTGCTCATCTTGTGTCAGCAGATAATTTCATCAGTCAGTTCCAACCTTCTACACCCAAGGCATTAATGAAAATGTTAAGTAAGATCAGTCCCAGGCTGGTCTGTGAGGATTTCCACTAGCAAACTTCCACTAAACTGGCAGAACCTGTGCCATCTCCCTGGTCCCTGCCCACCTTCCCCTACCAGCTTCCTCAGTTTAAAAAGGTGTAGTCTGTGTTTGCTGTCCCACTGTTTTGCTCCTGCCAAAGCAGTTTAGCAGATGAAATCTGAACATTTAAAGTTAGCCTACTTTACGCAGACATTCTTTGGCATGTTCAGAGAAAAATCCTAGTTTTTCAGTTGCCAGACTCATACAAAACAAGTACAGTACTCTACACTTAGCTTCACAAACCTAGAAGGAAACATAGGTCTCCATACACGTTCAGCCAAATCACTGCCTACAATGTTTTCAAAAATTGTGGAGAATTACTCCTTTTCAACTGTCTAAACAATTACTGGTATTTATTAGCTCCATTTTGACAGAACTGGTTTAACACATTCTTAAAAAAAAATACACAACTTATTCTTTTTGATCATCACAAGAGTGTCACCAGCCTACCACAAATATTGTAATAAATAACTCTGCACCACAAAGAAACACGATCTTCTAAATGTTGAATCAACGTATTTGCTAAGGAGGCGTGTATCAAGTCAAGTCATCTCAACATACAACTGTTCCCCCAGTGGGAAGCAAACAAACAAACAAGAAAACAGAATGTCTTACCTTTGAAACGTCAGCTAATACGGCTCCATGGGCCCAGTTTTTCTCTAGCATATACACCCTGGAAGGCAGCTGAGTCACAGAGCTGCTCTAGCAAACGGCCCAGTCTATGGTTCTCAAGGGTGTTTGCTGGTCACACAGCCATCAGGGACCCTGCAACCCTTCCCACCAAGCCAGGAACAACCAGGGACTTTCCTTCTCGCCTTTTCCTTCTCGTTTGCAAGGCCACACACAACCCCTTTCTCTCCCTCTGGGAAGCTGGATTATTTTGTGATGGAACTGGTCATATGGCTCCTCCATAACATCGGCAGCACACAGGCTCCTGACTTGCATGTCTGAGGGGAACGCAGATAAACCTTCTCTGCTAGGGGAAATTCCCTCCCTGGTAATAAAAATCTCCTCCCTCGAGAAAAAGTATGTCCCCCCTACACATTTTACCTGAGGGCAAAAATCAGCATCCTATTTTTCTAAGTCTTTTCCTTTCCTTCCCAGAAAAACATTAAATCAGCCAAACGGCTCCTGCTGCCCCTCCACTGGAAAGAGGGAAAGTAACAACTAGAGGAGAAAATACAGAAAGAAAAGCATGACTGGCAGAAAAGAAGTGGTGGCGCTGACCTCCTGGCTCGAGGGCACTGCAGAAAGGAAGGCAGCTCAGAGTGGGAGGGAAGCAGCAGAGGAAAAATAGTATGCATATGTGCGGACACACATGCAGATACAGATTTACCCAGGACCAGTGCGGAGGTGTCAGCCTCCCTGTTGGCACCAGCCGCCTGTCCTCAACAAATGCATCTGTCTGCATGTTCATATGTGAAGGGGACAGCATCATAGGAGAACATTATATTACGTGTGGCATTTACAGTGAACATGAAACACTATTTATAAGCTTACATAAGGAACATGATCTGATCTTACATTTGTTCCACACTTGCAGTTTCTAGAGACCCATGCACGCAGACAGACTCTAAAGCTGTAAGCCTGATTTCTCTGCAAAAAAAGAAGAGTAATTAGAAAATCTTCGTATTCTTTGCACTTACAAGGGCAGATCCCCTTACAGCAGATACTGCTCTTTCAGCAGATCTTTGTGGGTGGAGATTTCATATCAGCATGTCTGCCAATTCTTACCAGAGTTTCATCCAAGCCACAACATACAGAGTCAACACTAATTAGCATTAATTATTATTTATAAGAAGCAATATTATCTGCACTGCTATCATTCACACTTATTTTTATGTCTTACACAGGGCTCGTGCATGGTACCTCGCTGCCCAAACAGACAGAAGGTCCCATGGAATCTGCAGACTAACGCACAATACTGCCATCCTTAAACCATTTTGATTAGATCGCTGCAAAAGTTAGGAGATCCCCTTTTCTGTGATCCCATGAACTTGCCTTCTGCTTTCTGTTTATAGTCAGGTCAGGATTTCTGGGTTTTTTTCCCCACATCCAGGAAGAAATAAAAAAAAAAAAAAAAACCAGCCTCCCTGTAGATCATGAAATTGTTTTCTTTCTAACCAGAAAAACAGAAAAGAACCAACACAAGAACAGCATCCCCTCCAAACCATTTAGAACCACCAAGATAAAGCATTTACAGTACTAAACTCTCAAGTGAGCCTTTTGCACTTCACCAGAATATATCTGCTTCATATGAACAGAGGAAACATGCTAAACGCATTTATGTTGACTTTCTTCCTCTATCCATTTTGTTGGCACAAGCAGAACTTTCGGCCACCTCTTTATTCTAGTTCAGATCTTTTCTCCCAACCCAGGATTGTATTCCATGAGAGTTCTCTGTTAGCCAATGGGGCTCATTTTGTTTAGTTCCCATAAAACTGAGAAAACTTGCAAATATTACAAAATTCAATTCCAAACAGTTAATTAGTCCAGATCGCCATTATTACTAGTATTGAAGTTATTAGTATTGTTGATAATAACTGCTCATACATAGTCATTTGCATACATTAAATTTAGTTGGAAGAACTTGTGAGCATTAGCAAATCCTATAATGAGCATGGTGTATATTCTCTTTTTAATGAGTTCTGCCTCACTTCCAGTCTAAATAACACTTTTTACCACTTTGTCTCTTGCTTATTTTGTTGCTTGATGCAATACACAGTGGCACAGGCAACCAAGATTAGTGCAGTGAATCCAATTTAGAAAATCACTTTTACATAGGCCAAGGTTAATGAAACCACTTAAGTACGTTAAAGCGAATTCACTTAGTCAATCCAGGCTTGTTGGAGAAACTATTAATAATCAGCTGGAACTGCTGAGTCAAAATTATGAATGAGATGGAAACACTAAGCACACTCTATGTGCTCCCATTGCTTGTATCCTATTTGGGACTGTGCAATCACAAATTATGCATAGCTCTGAAATACTACATACTCTGACCAATATGCATTGCAACATGTTGCTGGGGAGTCACAACACATTGTGTCATACAAGCATACACCTTTCAGTGCTAAGCATGAACTGAACAGGATAGGAAAATGCTGGATTACCATTCGCTGTTAAAAGCCAACTTCCATCTGAAAACATTTGTGAACAGTTTGATTTCTCTCAATAAGTACATTTTATTTGCTTTGCTAAGAGGTCAGGCTAGACTTACTTCAGTTGTCAGTTACATAAGAAAAACAACTTTAAAACAGATACCTTTACACACTTACCATTTTCCTTATTTTTCACATACGCATTAATTTATTTCATAAATTATCTAATGAAGAAAGAGAAACAATACTGTTTTCTTATACAGCTAGCAAGCATGAGCATTACAGGCATTATAAAGGGGTTCTTTTTGCTGTTGTTTTTAGGCCAAAGTAAGTCATGATTAATTTATATAAGAGGACACCTGAGAACACTGTTCACAGTGCATGGGCAACTAACACACACAGATTATTTGCAGAAATAAAACACTGTGATTTTTTTTCACTCTGCTTTCCAACTCTAATATGCCGTACTCTTCGTTAGCATTCCTCACATGAAAAGACAAGTGGTATACTTCCAGGATAATAAAAGCATTCCGTATGGAAAAAAGTTTGATCTTTATTGTATCTATAACCAGTAATTACCATGCCATTATATTTATACCAACAGTCAAGAACCTCACCAGCATAAACAGGCACACCTCTTTCAGCAACAGAGTTGTAATCACATACGCTGGCAGTTATCTTCAGCCAAAATGCACAGAGACAGTTAAATATGAAGAATGTATTAAGTTATTGTCCAGATCTTTAGCTAGTTCATCATACAACACTTCACTGAAGTTAATAATGCTATGCCATCTGATAACACATCATGTTATTCACAACCTAATTAAATTGTACATGGAAAGTTAACAGAAAGAGGTAACCAACCAATGCAATACAAACAATGCAAAACTCAGTGTGGCAAGCTTAAGCTAGCTCTGTTAAACAAGACATCACTAATGGTGGAAAGAACACTTCTGGAAAGCTCTCAGTGTCAATAAAGACATCCTTTTTACTATTGATTAAGCAAGGCAACCATCAGGGCACATAAAAACACGTATTAACTCACCTTTTCCTGGAGCAAGCACTGATGTTCTAGCATTTCATGGAAAGATGTTACAAAACAGACTAACATGAAATGTCCTTCTGTGTGAGTCATATCAGAAAGAACAATAAGCAAATGGTAGCCAGGCAAAGAAAGAAAGAAACTGCAATGCTTGAGGTGGAAGACAGCATGCAACTTTTAAGCAGCAAATAAACTGAGGAGCAATCCCTCTCACCTTACACAATGTTTTAGCCTGGCCCACTCTATTAAATTGTATTTTAACTTCAGGATGAAGCTTGGTTAATGACAAAAGTAGCTCTTCTTTTTATAATCTATTATCTTATATAAATAATCTCCCTTAAGCAGAGTATCTCAAACATCAAAAACTGGGGTATCTCCACTTTAGGTACTTCCTAAAAGAAGACAGGCAGGCTGGAATTCACCTTAAATACTTTAGGAGCTCTGTAATACATCCCAGGTGATCACTTGGGAAGCCTTAGGCTTCTTCCAGCTAACAGAAATGGGCACTGCAAGGTGCAAATCACTTCATGTACTACAGGCACCTGCTTTGGGATGAAATGATGACAATTCCTTGGTGTGACAACATGTGCAGGCAGTTAGAATTTCAGGCAGCAGCTCAGAAAACTCACTATCAGCAAAGTAGAATCTACATATTTAGATACTGTTAAAGTACAAATTTTCAGTCCGAACTCCCTATTATGTCTTCAGTTCGTAGGTTTTGTTTTCTTCTTGCCTGTGAATTTCTCTACCTTATCCTCTATTCAAAATAAAGCCGCTCTCCCTAGCACTATAACTTTCCAGCTCTGACCAGACTGAAATGGTGTTTATCAAAAAAAGAGTACTTAGGCTGTCATCAGATCTTACCTCTGGAAGGGAAGACTCACAACACACTAAGGAAAGACAGTTTGCCTGCAATGTTCTTGGACAAAACTCTTCAGCATCGCTGCAACAAAAACCCATCAAACACATCCCCAGAAGTACACTGCTGAAGATAACATGTGCTGCTGTTTCCTGTAAAGAACAGATGAGAGCAATAACACTTTATCAAAGCTTCAAGATGTGAAATGAACACAAATATTCATTTAAGTTAGATCTTGCATTTGCAAACTATAAGGAGCCAGGACACAGACTCAAGAGCTGGCATGTGATTATCCACACTGTTTAACTAGCAACAAGCTTCCCGACATGGGCTTTTCCCTCTTAACCTAGCATTTTCTCACACAACACAAAGGAATGGTTCAGGAGGTAACACGGAAAAAGGACAGTTCCCTCTAAGCAGTACAGATGAGGCCACTTCTCTGGAAGGAAGTGAATTTAGCTGTATGGATGGATGCCCTCAGGGGCAAAGACTGGGTGCTGGACTGTTTTCTTTACTAGTGCTAAAGTAGCCATAAAGACCGGATGGGACATTGTGGGCATCTTTAAGTATAAGATCAAGATTGTATCTGCAAGACTCACCATACTAAGACTGTGATGTTTCGAATACTAATGAATACATTCATGCACAAGAGTAATTTTCTCAAATTAATTAGAATTACTCCTATGTATAAAAGTATGCCAGCGTAGGTGTTTGTAGAAGAGGTTTTGGAATGTCAGTCATCATGTATCCATCAGTTAAAGTACACTCATAAATGCTTTTGCGTGGAAGATTGTATTAACCTTAATATAAAATACATGTTTTCTGGGTCTGATGACTCAGGAAGAACTTGCAAGTCTATACCTCAACCCATTAATCTTATATAAATAAACTTTCCCCTTGTGAAAGGGAGTCCCGTAGCATTAATAAATAGGGATCTTTCTCAACCATAATCAGATTCTGTAAGAATCATTTAGAAACGTTTAGATTAATTATTTGTTGCGAATTATTCACTTACCTCTGTCTCTTCAATCAAGAAGCACGGCTCTATTTCTTTCGGCAACATGAGCTAGTATAATAGAATACAGAGTTTCCACATTTAACTCTCATATCCAACACCATTTAATTAAAGTTGCAACTGTGAATAGTCATGAGTCTGGCCAAAATTTTGAAGGTTTGAATTCAGGCCCACTGGAGCGAAAGCCCCACCTATTCAGTTTGCCTCTGCAGTTTACACCCAACTTTGTCAAGGGGCCAACCTTTAATGATAGTGCATTTAAAGGCCAAAGTGGGGGTAAGAGGGTACAGGGTGTACTACTTCACACCCCGCCTTCAAAATAAACTCTGTCCAAGTCACCAAGAGTTACTTACAGAGAATTGCTGGGTATTTAAAGTAGCATGCTGGGAGGGCATTTTTGCCACAACACTTTGATAACTCTTAAAAGTTTTAACGTATGTTGGGCTTTGCTAAGTTTCTTGGCATTGACCCCATCTCAACTGGAGAAAGTAGAATGGACTGTCTTCCAAGCCCTTATGGCACAAATAAATCCAGTTATAAATAAGGACTCTCATAAGCAACCAGTAAATATCACCATAGTCTGATCTATCAGGGTCAAGTGCCAGAGCTTACACTTCTCTGATATGCATGCTGAAGTCTGAAATTTTTTGAAATATTATTCCACCTTCTTGAAAATCCCTCTGTGCATCACTCACACTCTGTTTCTCTTTCAGAATCTCCTATTCTTCACAGTTGCTGGAGATTTTCATTAAGGTGAAAAAAAATAAAAGGAAAGGTTTTGTACAGAAATTGCAATTAGAAAAAGATAATGCCAATGCATAGTAGCCCCTTTCATGAATTACACACTGATGTTTGCTCTTCACTTTTGCATTTTTTTTAATATTTCTTATTCAATAAAAAAAAAACAACTCCTCAACCACCCCTAGCCATGAAAGACAGGAAAAGCATACTCCAAGAGAGAAAATACAGATGAAAGACAATTGCTTCCAAAAGCACCATGGGAAATGAAAACCCAGAGAACTCCCTAGCCTGGGGAAAGCTGTAGAGGTGAGCAGTCCAAAATTCCACCAGCAGAAGCAGCCAAATCAGAGATCTTTGGGCACCGTGGAAATTTTCTATAGTCTGAGTGGAACTGCTCTGCAACGTGCTCTCCATTGGAGCTATCTACTCTTAACCTTCTCCACATCTCCATCTCTTCATCTCAGCTTTGCTCCAGCCCCCTTTTCCTCTGCTTCCTTTACCCTGCTTGCTCCCCTTCCCCACAGGCTTCCCTTTCATTTTTTTCACAGTAACAATAAAAAAGTTCTGAAATGTCATTTTCATCATGAAAAGATGTGCAAAACCCCCAACGTTTTTAAAAGGCAGAATGATCCATGTAAAAGGAAACCCAAACAAGCAGCTGTGTGTCATAGCACCAACTACGAGCCCCAGAGAAGTCAAGATACTGTTTGTGCTGCCCTCCCTACGTGCACGTGTACTTACTCCCTCCTCATGGTCCTGACTGACCTACAGGTAAGTAGCCATTGCATTAAAGCAGATTTGGAGTTGTTTAGTAAGGCCCAGTCTTAATCAAACAAATCAGGGCTACTGACAGATTTACAGGGCAGAAGGTACTGGGTGTGACGCAGGAGAAAATCACTAACAGACATTAAACTGGCTCAAGTCTGTGGACTATGTTTTACTTACCAGTCTTGGGCTAACACCCAGGACTTTTCTTTCCTTGCAAAGGTATGATGTCAGGCACATGGCAGTTCTTGAGATTCTATATAAGCCAGCATTGCCAGAGGCTCTGTGCAGGTGTGGTTAACAGTTATTTAATGATTCTTCACAATTGCATGTATCTGTCTGAACATAAATACAGTTTGATCATAATCTTTCTTTTCACACCATGAATTTGCCCTAGTGTTTCTACCCCTGCAGGTTCTCAAATGCCTGATCGTAGTTATTACAGACCTGAGATTCACTGGATCGTTTCAAGCCATTCACAAGCACTTTGCTGTCCTGTTGGCTTGGTGAGGTGGAGAGACTGAAGGCAGTATATTTTGCATAAATACTGCAGTTCTTCACTTAAATTCTGTAAGTTTGGCTCCCTGATGACTCACAGGACTCTCCTCCCTTCCCCATGTTTACACACTGATGACAAGTACTGTTAAGTTACTAAAGGCAAAATTATCAAAAAAACAGAACACTGGCAATTCCTGGGAAAAGCTCTGTCTTTCTCCTTTCCCCAGCAGTTGAACGAGCCTTTATTCAGCATAAATATTAGTACAGTTCAATTAGTTAAAATAATTTTGACTGATAGTTCAACTGTTTCTTTTCCAAAAGGTAATAGTTTTCCTAATTAGTCACTTGCTTTGATAAGGCACTGACTTTTACTCTAATCTAAATTAACAAGACTTTATCTACCTGCATCATTTAAACACACCCTACTTGCAAATCTGGTATGACTAAAAACCAAGACAAGTGTTTGGTTTCATTTTACATTTGCTTCAAAGTGCCCCACTTGGAGGTTAATTATTAATCTACTCAAGTATATGTAAAGGTTCAGGGAAACGACGAGGTTAGTAGACAGTGCAGTAGTTGAGGAATTAGTAAACCCCTGTCCTATTCCCAGCTTAGATCATGTAAGTTTGGCCAAGACATTTAAAACCTGTGAACTTTTACTTACAGAACAGAAATAGCAACAAAGTGCACAAAGCACTTTGACACCTTTAGGGAAGAAACTTCACATGTGTGAGGCAACACTGTGTTTGCTCACACCTTCAAGAGACTGAAACTCAGCTAATCCCTTAAGAACTCACCTAGGAACTGGAGATCACACGCTCAACCCATGCAACTCAACAAAACTAATGATTTTGTCAGATCTGCAGCCACTGAAGAACCAGCTCCTCAAGCTTTTACTGCATTTCTCCACCATCTGAAAAGTGGTGAATACATTTTCTGATTTCTGGACCACCGTTTGGAGGTTACAAATCCCTGCCCCCCACCACCCTGTATAATAATAATACTTACTGTAATAAATGTACCCTTGGTGTGACTACGCTACCTTGTCCCAGGAGTAAGCAAGCAGCAGCGTGGACCAGATTTTCAAAGACACCAACACTGTTCTGCAGCTGTCCAGGGGGCTAGAGGGTTAGATTAAAACGACTCAACAGATGACAATTCAGATCCTGAAGCAGGGAAGGAAAATGGCAAACAGCAAATGGAGGACAGAGCATGCACAAGACCGACAAAATTAGGGAGCATTATTCTGCCACAGGAAGGCCTGGCCATCAGCAGGCTGCTCCTGGATTATATTATAATGCAGTTGACTTGGTCTTGGGGGAAAAAAAAATCCAGACATTTTTTACACCATTATTTATTTACAAATTTGGCTAATGCTTATATAAATCATGGGGTTCCATCCCAGAAATAGCTTTTTGAAAACAAACAAACAAACAAACAAAAACAACCCAAAAAAAACTAACCCAGAAGTAAGAATGTTGAATACTTATTGCTGTTCAACTGGGATATTATTGGCAAGGTGATTCATTTGTTAATCCACAGCGCTATAAATAGTACTTTAACTTAGTTGAATGGAAACATACTCTTCATATCTCTAGTAACTTGTTTACCCATGTAAACTACATGTGTTTTTGAGTTTGCTTAGGTGTATTCCAGGAAGGGCTAGCAAAGTTCAATGACTCCACCACGCATGCAAAGCCCTTCAGCTCTTGGTTAATTTTGCTGTGCTTCTCTTACGAAGTTGTTCACTCTGCTCCATCAATGCACGGACTTGAAAGCAATAAGAGGCTATTGTAACAGCTCAGACGGTGTTTCCTCATATCATGGGCCAGTGATAGCAAGCCTCTGGCATCAATACCAAGTTTGGCGCCAACAGATATTTGGTCTGGTACCAGCAATAACAAGCTATGATGGTTTCTTTTTAAGTTTGTTTGGCACCAGTAGCAAGAAACATTCACTATTCCTGGCAGAAAGCCACAGAATTTCACCAAATGGCTTCTGCATCATAACTTCATAACAAACATAACACAGCGTTAACTTCTAATTGCGGCGCTGCCTGTCTCTTAGCAAGCAATTCCATCCTGACAATTACAACCAGACTTATCAATACCTGTGCTGCCTTCCAATACCAGTTTCTTTCTTGCTGTAAGCATAATGTCCTCAAAAAGATCCACAAACCTGTAAGTCCACCACCATTTGGATTTTCTCTTCACTTTCTTGGTGCAGTTAAATGAAACCAGGCAATCAGCTATGAGAAAAGCCTATGGGGACAGTTACAAAATTAAGTCATCACAAAATATGTTGTAAATACTGTGTTGACTTAACCTCCCTCCTCACCCGGCATGCTTTTATGTCATGTACTTTCACAGACTGCAGACCTGCAATATATTCCACAGAGGTTTACCTTACACTGGTGTAGAGCCCCATTTAAGCCCCTGAGGCTTAATGTAACACTAGTAAAAAGAGAGAATTAGCTATAAATTATCTGAGTCTTAGGACAGAGCACTCTCCATTTTGACAGCTCCTTGTTAAATGGTACCAACGCCTCAGATGAGGCCTCGTGGTGGATACCTCAGTGGACACAGCACAGAACAAGGGCTCTGAAGAGTTCAGTTCTACAGACAGGGTTGCAACCGATGTGCCAGATGATTTCCAGCAGGACTCCCCTTCACTCCTCTTTGCCTGTAAAATAGGAGAGCTCTGAGATCTCTGAGTGGAAAGGATGGTATAAGAACCAGGAATTATTTCTCTGGTACTAAGCATTAGTAACAACAGCAATAATGCCATCCTCTTCACAGGAGAAAGTCTGTCCCTGCCCATTCTGTCACAACCCAGTACGCTGGAGAAAATAAATTTTCTTAGATGTATACTTTTTTATGGGACATGAAGTAGGCACAGAGAGGAAGTGATACTAAGCTCTCGGCATGAGAAAATTTCATTCTGAGCAACAGCTTCCAAGAAAACAAAGACTACATGAAACAAAGTTGAAGTGGAACTCCCCATTGTAAATATAGCTCTTAGTACCTGCCAAAGACATGAGAAAATCTCTGCCCACAGGGAATGGCTGTCCTTGTAAAAAAGTGCCTATCTGTGGAGTTCCCAGTGTGGGAATTCACGCAGACATGCATTCTGCTTCAGTGATCAAACTCTTCCTCTCAAGGTCTAAATGAATTTCCACCAACCTCCTTTCTTACAGCTCCATCACTAGCTGGATTTCCTTCAACTGTAAAAATATACATAGTGCAATTAGCCAACCTTCACAGACTCTGTAGTTCATTTATGCATACTAGGCACATCTCCTGCTGTGAGCAGCCCATCCAAAGAGAACTCTTTGAACTGGTCTATTATTGTTCATGCAGTGTATTGCATTGTCCAATTTCATCATTCCTGGCAAGGCAGCACAGTCCTGCAGCTTGCTACAGGAGGAGAAGAAGAGATGATGAAGTACTTTGTCCAGCTGGTGTGCCAGACATCTCAGATGTACAAATAAGCTTGCCTACCACCAGCTATAGGACCTTCCCAGTCACCACAGAGAGACTTTTATTGACCACTTGTGCTTACACAATCTTACCTGGAAACCTTCTCTAACCTAGTTAGCAGTCTGGAGGGACAGACGGTAGAAAAGATGGGAAGAAAGGATTGGGTGGAAAATCAAAAGATTTTAAAAAGAAAAGCAAGACCATAGTGTGACACACCTTTGCACAATGTTTACTGAAATATAAAACCAAATCATGGTTTAAAATAACATGGAGACAATACAACTGGATCAACCAAAAATATACTCGCAATCACCAGACAGTGTAGCATTTTGCTACATTTAGTAAGGAATAATTTTAGAATTCATAGCTTGAGCAAACCACAAAGCACTACGCTGCCCTACCTCCAAATTCCCATTGGCACGCTCTTACTATTTCTGGATTAAATGAGTCAAATACTACAGAAAATGGGAAGCAAAGTTGAGTGTGTGATTTTCAAGCAACCATTCGCATTTCTCCCCTTTGTCTTTGACGAGGACCTGTTTTGGGTAGGAAAAGAGGGGGTCATACATCAAAAAAAGTCCTGCTATGCTGCTCTGAAGAGGAAGAGACATTTCATTTTAGAACAAAGAATCAGATTTTTTTTTTACATTGCTTCACGAGAAGTTTTTGGAGGTTTTTCTTGGGGTGATGGGGGTGGAGTGTTTGGCTTTGCTATAATACAGCACATCAAAGTGCTTTTGATGTGAAGTTTACTTAACAGAATCAGTTTTTCCGATGATTGTGTTAATCTTTATAAACCTGAAGGCGATACTGTGCCTTTTAAAAAACTATAGCAGGAAAAGACTTGAGGTTACATATACTCTCAGTGGTGAGAGACGGGAGTACTTGAACTATTTCGCCACTTCTTACAAGTTTGCTCGTTGTTTCATGGGCAGCAATAG
This sequence comes from Falco punctatus, assembly GCF_963210335.1. NCBI lineage: Eukaryota > Metazoa > Chordata > Aves > Falconiformes > Falconidae > Falco > Falco punctatus. The sequence goes on along the minus strand of NC_137582.1, from coordinate 91,918,285 downwards.
CAACGGGCCTCACACCACTCTCACTCGGGCCAGGAAGGCTCTGTTTAAACCGTCCGCAGCCCTTCATGTAAGCACCTTCCCCTGATTCCTCAGGTAAGAGCCACCACAGATTTCAAGAGCCGGTTTACCACGGGCGCTCGCTCAGAGGCAGCAAAGGGGCCTTGAGCAGCAACAAGTATCAGCGCTGGTTGGTCTTCAAAAGGCTCCCTGCTCCCAGCCATTAATAGCCATCTCTGTAATTGTATGATTTTAAGCACAAGCTTCTGTCCCCTTTTAAATCTTGCAAAACCAGCTTTGCCATCCACTCCTAGTCTTGAAGTATGGCTGTGAAAAAGCTTCTGTTATGTCTGATGTGTTTACCTACAGCATTTGAATGACTTTTTAAGTTCTTTGAATAAAGATAAGAGACAATGTGTACATTTTCCACACAAATAGTGGAACGGTAATAAAATAAACATCAAAGGTAAGCTAGCAAATCATCGCTACTTCACTGCTATTTACAACAAAAGCAGGAAGAGGAAAAAACCTACCCTCACCGTTGGCATCATCTTAGAAAATACAAGTTTTGGAAGGAATGATAGCTTTTTCCCATACCCTTAAACACAAACATTGGCACCTACAGCTAATGCAACGCTTTACTGAAAGATCTCCGTTTACATTACATGGAGACAACAACAACAAGGAACCAAGAGAGGTCTCCCTCCTCTTATTTTTGTCTTTCTGAATTGCCAGCTTTTCTGAACTGGTACAGCTATAGTGACAACAGGAAGACATCAAACCTATTATTACTAAAGTTAGCATTAGAACAACCAGAAGGACAGAAGAACATCTCATTGCTCGGTATTTACTATTTAAGTTTCAGGCAAACTGAAGAAAGGGCAAAGCTTTGCAACAAAATGCAGTTGTGTATGGGAATGTATATTCTATTCGAGAAAGATCAAGGCAGAAAGCAGTGCTGTTTGTTTCTTCTGTTAGTCTTTTAAACCTGCCTTTTTTCATGTTCCTCTCCAACACTCCTTAAGAGCCAGACCACAACAGCACAGTCCTAACCAGAGTGACTCTGCACTAAGTATTTAATCTAAAATAAGGTCCAATTTAGAAAGACTGCTTTTGAAAAATATGGAGCAACCCAACTCTTTCTCCAGGACACAAAATTCAAAGTGTACGTATGAGAAATAATATATAAGCATGACACTAGATTTCTGCTGATGTTTTTGTTCTGTTATTGTTTTGCAGACGCTAGTGCTACTGCTGTACGAAGTCAAATGGTGTTTTGCAATTGACTTTGAACAGCGAGCAGGATAGGACTGAACAGGGAGTTTTCAGAGAAGCTACTGCCACACAGCTCTCTTTGTTGGGTTGTTCTGTCTAGCGACTGTTGAAAGAGTCAAAACCTCTGAAGGAGGGTAAGAGGTTGACAACTTCAACCTAAAAACCAACCCAAAAATTAAAATTAATTTTTCTAGAAAGTGTTTAGGCAAAATTACAGAATACTTGTTGTCCTAGGTTTTATGGAAAATGTATAGACCCACAATGTGAGAGAACAAAAAAAAAAAAAAAAAGTTAAAACAAAGTCATTGTTTTAAAAAAAGAAAGCCAAAAATACAATAAAAGATTTTATTGGAGAGCAACAGTTGTAACAGAGAGGTTACAAACGCACCATCCGGAAGGGATCACGCAACACTACTGTATGTACATTAACACACTTAAAAGTAAGGTTAAAGTTTAGACTAATTCTCTCGTAGCAAAAGCCCACAGCCTTGCCTACCTGTTCACATCTTACCCCTGCACCAGGTGTGGTTATGACAGAAGGGGAGGGGGGCCCGGACTGAGCCGACTTTGTCAGGCTACATAAATCATTAGGAATTCACAACTGCGAAGCCGTGTATTATTTTCCAGCAGGTTGTTGAGCTGTCACATTACAACTTGTTGCAGTACACGGCGCTATTAAAATAAATCACGGCACGTAACAGGTTCTGCTCTGCCACCTACAAGCCAGAGTGCATTTTACACCTGGGAGGCGGGCCCGGCTCTGCGACGTCGCGCCGAGCTGCGGCTCCATTCGAAATACGCGGGAAGGGGAGGGACCAGGCGGGAGAAAATACAAACAAGTTTCGTAAAATAACTTTCCAACAAGACCTCGCTGTCATCTCAGCTAATTACGGCCCTGATACGGCTTATTAGCGCATACCCACCTTTGCTACCTTGCTTCTCCACCCACCACCCTTTCAGATCTTCGTCCTGGCTCCGCCTCTCGCCGGCGTTATAATGGGCTGGTCTGAAAGTGGTGGAGAGACACAGAACCACAGGGGAAGAGAGAGATAATGACAATAACACTAATAACCCTAATAACCCGGCTGCTGCCCGCGCCGCAGCGAGGAGCCAGCCCGGCGCCCCGGCGCTGACGGGGGCCGGAGCCCCAGAGCCAGGAGTAACCCCGACGGCCGGCGAGAGCTTCTCCCCGCGCCGGGGCAGCGCCGGACGGTAACAGCGGCGCCGAGGAGGACCGGGCTCGGGGGGGCGCGGAGCGCAGCCGGCAGCGGCAGCCGCCCGCTCGCACCAGCTCCGCGGGGGCCTCCTCGCCCCTCTCCTCCGGCCCCATGGAGCTGCGGGAGTGAAGAGCCAGGACAGAAAGGAGGGCGGAGAGCAAGCGAGCGTCCCGGCGGGGGGAGCAGGAGGTGGAAGCCGGAGGAGCGCCCCGTCCGCCGCCGAGGGCGGCAGGGCACCGCCGCCCGTCCGCAGCGCCCAGCGGCCGGGAAGGGGCCAAGGGCCAGCGGCCAGCCCCCCGCCAGCGACTCCCGGGGCGGCCGCCCGAGGCCAGCCCGCCGCCCAGCGCCGCCCGCCCTGCCTGCTGCCGCGGAGCTGTCCAAGCCGGCGCGGGGGCACAAACCCCCCGGGGCGCCTCGCCGCCCCTGAGGGCCGCGCCGAGGGGCGGGGGTCGCGCCCGCCCAGCGGAGCCGCGGGGGCGCGGGGTGGCCCGCCGGCGCCGCCGCCATGAAGCTGGAGGTGTTCTCGCAGCACTACGAGGACAAGCTCAGCGCCGGCAGCGACCAGGAAGGCAGCGGCTCCCTCTCCCCGGCGCCGGCCGAGAGCGAGCTGGGCTCGGACGGCGACTGCGCCGCCAACAGCCCGGGCGGCGGGGCCGGGCGGCCGGGACACCCCCCGCCGCCGCCCCCCGCCCCGCAGCCGCCGCCGCCGGCCGAGAGCGCCAAGGGGAAGCCCTACACGCGGCGGCCGAAGCCGCCCTACTCCTACATCGCGCTGATCGCCATGGCCATCCGCGACTCGGCCGGCGGCCGCCTGACCCTGGCCGAGATCAACGACTACCTGATGAGCCGCTTCCCCTTCTTCCGCGGCGCCTACACCGGCTGGCGCAACTCGGTGCGCCACAACCTCTCCCTCAACGACTGCTTCGTCAAGGTGCTGCGCGACCCGGCGCGGCCCTGGGGCAAGGACAACTACTGGATGCTGAACCCCAGCAGCGAGTACACCTTTGCCGACGGCGTCTTCCGCCGCCGCCGCAAGCGCCTCAGCCGCGCCGCCCCGCCGCCGCAGCCCGCCCGCCCCGCCGCGCCGCCGCCGCCACCGCAGGAGGCGGCCGGAGCGGGCGCCGCGTCCCCCGGCGCTTCCCCGCGGTGCTGCTGCGCCTCCTCACCCTGCAACTGCGCGCCGGGCGCCGCCGCCAAGGGGCCAGCGGCGGGGGGCAGCGGGGCGGGGGCGGCGGGCGGCGGCGGCGCCAAGTTCTCCAGCTCCTTCGCCATCGAGAGCCTCCTCCGGCGCCCGGCCAGGCCCCGCGCCGCCCCGCAGCCGCCGCCGCACGTCCGCCTCCTCTGGCCGGCGCCGCCCGGGCCCCCGCACCTGCTGCCCGGCCCCTACCCGCTGCTCCCCTACCCACCTGCCGCGCAGCCCCCGCCCGCCGCCCTCTACGGCGGCGGCCTCCTGCAGCTCTGCGCCTACGGGCTGGGCGAGCCGCCGCCGCTGCTCCTGGGGGTCGGGCGGCAGGCGCTGGCCCAGGGCGAGCCGCCGCCGGCGGAGCGGCCGCGGCCGCCGCTCTTCCCCGCCGCCCTTCCCAAGGGCGGGAGGGGGGCGCCCGGCTCCCCGCTCTACGGGCCCCTCCGGCTGGCCGGGCCGCCGCAGCCGGCGGCGGGGGGCTCGGCCTCGTTCCGCCCGTACGCCGTGGAGACCCCCCTGGCTTAATGGAGCCCCCTCCTCCCCCTCTGCGAGGGGCCTGCCCGGGGAGGCGGGGAGGGGGAAAGGAGGAGGCTCTGGAACCCGCACTTTAACTCCAGAGGCGACCAAAGCCGCCACGCAAAAGCCGCGGTGACTGTGCCTTAGTGAAATGACAGTGGGTTTAACTGAAACCAAAAAAAAAAAAAAAAAAAAAAAAAAAAAAAAAAGAAAAAAAAATCAAAACAGCTGTCGTTTTGGACATAGCCATGAGCCTCAAGTGCTTCTTACTGTTCGTTGAGACTACTTGACTTCAGCCATTCCCTCGCCACCTCCTTTCTGTCCCCCCTCTTGTCCCCGCATCTCCTGCCACCGAAGCCGCGGGCAGCGGAGCAGGGGATGCCCGCGGTGGCGGCAGCCGGGGGATGCGCTGTGCACTAGGGGGGCGGGGATGGGGGCCGGGAGGAGCAGGGAGAGAGAGAGGGAGGGGGGCCGGGGGCTGCTGTGGAGCCGTAGGTCTGTACTGCAAAGCAATGCATCACTGTGCCAAAAGAATCCTTTTCTCCTGTCCGGCAACTAGCATTTCGTGGGAAGGGAGGACATTAAATTATTTATAAAAGTAGTGTTTTTAACACAAAAGTGAGTGCAGCTTTTTTAATTAATTATTGTTCGGGGGAGGGGGCGGGAGTGGGGAAAGGGCTCAAGGAAACGTCAGGCACTGTCTCCTGTACTGGTTGGCGTTGCGCATTTAAGGCCAAGACCACTGCTACTGGAAGAGAAAAGCAATTTTTTTTCGTATCTTATTTTTGTGTTTGTATATAACATATGTGCGTGTGCATTCTATTGACGCTCGGGCACCGTGTTTTTTCCTTTTTTTTTTTTTTTTTTTTCTCTTTCTCCTCTCCCCCGAATAAAAGCTGCCCCCTGAATAAAGACGGTAACAAGGAGAGCGTGCTGTCTGTGCTGGCGTGGCGGGGGGAGCCGGCCGTGGGACAGCCTGGGCCGGGGAGCGCTCGGGCTGCGGGGGCCGCCGGGCTGCCCGCCCCTGCCTCCCCACCGGGCGAGGTAGAGGTGCCACAGACGGGCCCGCCTGATTTTGACCACGGGAGGTGAGAGAAGTTCTCCTCTTGGGCTGCTGCCAGGGTTGGAAACCCTCTGCAATTCCTCGAGTCAAGTCAGGTTTCCCCGCCGATGCTCAGCCCGGCAGAAAGGCTGGCCGTCTGCAGCAGGCAGACTCGCAGGCTGGCTTGGGAGCAGCCTGAGGAAGTCCTGGGCACCCGCCTGTCTTTTTTGATCCCACCACCTCACCCCCATCCCCCCCTTCTTTTTCTCTTTCCCCCGAAGGACAGCAGACGAAACGTAATGCTGTTGTCATCTCTTGGTCCAAAGAAAACTCACTTCAGGAAGGTCGCTGGCATGACCGGGCTCCAGCTGCTTCTGCTGGAGGCAGCCCCCCTGGCACCCGCGGGAGGGTGAACGCTATGGAATATTGGATGGGAATAAAAAGGGGACACACGTGTCCTTCTCCCGATGGGTGTTATGTCAAGGCTGCTCATGTTGAGGCTGCTCCGTATTGCCAGAAGCGGTCAGGAAAGCCTCCGAACGACCGAGTCAGAAGAAGGGAGGGATGGGGTTTTAACTGCCCGTGGTACTGAATTACCATTTAGTGGCATCCCTGAACTCGAAGAGCTCTAAACAAACACCGACATGACAATCCGGGGCTTATTCGTTCGTTTGTTTATTTTAATTGTAAAAAGGATGGAATTGGCGGACTTTTCCCCACTCCGAGTCTCCTGTAAGCACGGATCACCAAAGCAAACGATGACAAGCAGAGTTTTGGGCGCTGGTTGTTCTTTTTCCTAATTACTCTTATTTCGGACTCTGGACTTTCTCCCCCACCTCCTTTTCCCTCAGCGCCGGGGTTCAGCCTCTGAGTAGCTTCTAACCCTACTTGCAAAACTCACGCCGAATAGCGAAGGTGTGTTGGGCAAGGAAAGCTTCAAACAGAACGATCCGCGGGCGAGAACACCGACTTGTTTCAATAAAGCTCAAGCAGATTTCATGGTGTGTTTAGTTCAGACCATAACATTCATCAGAACATTGCGAGAGATTAGTGACTAATGTATGAAGTAATCCAACCCTTGAAGGAATTGGTTTTTATGTACACACACGCATGCACACACACACACGCACGCACTATTTCGACATCGTTCTGCCTTCAAGGCTCTGTGCAAATAATCTACCCTTCAATAATCTACCCTTTCCTCGAGCTCGTATTCTAACATCTTTGTCTTCATATGAGTCCACATGAGCCCTCAGTATGCAACTGTTAATGTATTTTGGTTTTGTCGATCTGTAATGGTCGTATTTCAGGGTATATATATATTATAAGCACCTTGACGGAAAGTGGAATTTGTTATTACAGCCACGAGCGGGTATTTAATCGCATGTACGTAAGCGTGAGCAGGGATGAATGCGTGTGTAAAAGTCCGCTTGATAGGGTAACATTCCGCTTTTTACTTTTAGAAAAGTCCCTTTTTCATTAAAACATAAATCTGCATTAAAAGGAAAAAAAAAAGAGCCCACAAAGTTTGAGACGTGCCTTGTTAATAAGTATTTATGTTCTGTGAATCTCGGTTTTTGGAAACGGCGGGAAACCTTACGTCCACACTACAGTATCAGGGGTATCTGTGTCCTTCCTTCGTGTCTGTTCGGTTTCCCCCGCAGGTGGGGACCAGGGTGTGAGGGGACCCCGTGGCTGCCGGGCGAGGCGGGGGCAGGGCGGGCAGGTACCGCCGGTGCCCGGAGCCCCCTCGGCGGCCGGGCTGGGGGGTTCCGCCTGCTCTTCCCCGCCGCCTCCTGCTTGGGCATCAGCCTCTGAGGCGGGGGCGAATTTCCCCCTGTTGGCCTTTGGCTGGAAATCGCCCCCTTCGCGATGCTGCGCAGACCGTGCCCGCGTTTCCGAGCAAGGGCGATGGAGCAGTTTGGTCACCCGCACGCGAATTTACGGGGCGGGCAGCGGCGGGGCGGGCAGCGGCGGGGGACAGCGGCGGGGCGGGCAGCGGCGAGGTGGGCAGCAGCGGGGCGGAGGGCCCTGCCCGCAGCCCCTGGCGGGCCGGGGCCGGGACCTGGGCCGGAGCCGGCGGCGGAGGGAGGCCAGCCCCGGTGCACAGCCATAAATCCGGGCTGTCAGCTGTGACAGACGGCTGGTGAAACACAGCACCTGTCCAAACACTTTCCAGCAGCAGGTAATCAGAGAACCGTCACTTTACATTTTTGTGTGGAACAAGCACATTAACCATTTCGCAGACCTGCCCAAAACAGCGCTGTTTTTATGTCTGGGTACTTTGTCTTTCTTAACGTCTAATAAATCAGAATGACAGAAGAGAGACAAAGCCTTTCTCCTTTTGATATTTGACACATCAGCAGTAAGCCAACACTTTTGCACAGCCCTATTCTTTCAGCCCTACATCACCCAGAGTAGCTGTTTGTTGGATGGGTGCAGTCTGGGATACTAGAGGTATTTGTACACATTGTCCAGGTAAAAATTATGTCAGTGGCACTGAAAGCCCAGCTGAACAAGGAGCATAATAGTCTGCTCACTGGCATGGCAGAGGATCTGCAAACATCCCATGATGGCTGCTGCAACCCCTCTGCAATTTCTTTGTGTGCTTGGTGGAAACCCCAGCCCGAGCAGAATTGCACATGAATTCTGGTTCGGACTGGGCCCTGACTTTAACTGCATTTTTTAAAAGAGATTTGGCTTTCCAAATAACTTCTTTGCCTGAGACTTTTTTGTTCCATAACTATTTCCTTTCATGCAGATTTTGGATGTCTTACCATGCTTTAAAGAGGAGGGGAAAAAATCATACCTGGCAAAATATTTTCATTAAACATTTTTGGGAGGCTTCTCCCCATCATGCACCCCTCCATACTAGGGATAAAACTAGTTACCTGAATAATGTTAGTCCTAGCCACTTTCCTAATTCTCTTCAAATTTTAAGCTACTAAGCAGAAGGATGACTCCTTTGTGGATTCAGACCAAATCAATACAAATGAGACATTTAAGCAGAAGTTTATTATGCACTTCAGGAATTAAGAGCTGCCAAAGACAAACTTATGGAGAAGAAACAAGCTTGGAAAACTGCTCTGTGGATAACAATTTGCACATATTGCATAGACTTAATGCAGCAGGATAATACAGTAATACTATGCCTATTCTCCTTTGTAGTGGAGACAAAGCGTTTTACTCTTTTATCTTAGTGGAGACACGCCGGTAGGGCAGCATTTTGATTGTGGTTTTTTCCAATTGGGTTGATTAACTCCATTTTTCATCAGCCAGATCTGGTGAAGCCTGAAACTTACTTTCAGCTGTTACAGTCCCAATGACCCATAAGATGGGATAAATAGCCCTTCAGTATCCCTAACCCTTATGCAGGAAGAAGTCCACTGAAATCGGTCATTTTATTCAAGAGCCATCAATCTCAGCACAGCAGTGCTCACTAAAAGATTCAGTTCAACACACATCTCTAGTGAAAACTCCTGAGAAAAAAAGGTGCAGCCCTTGGTATCAGCTTAATTTCACACTGGATGCTGAGAGGACTGAAGGAGGATGGATGTAGTTTTGTCTCAGGACCTTGTCTGCTTTTTCTGCCCCAAACCCTTTTTCAAAAGGGTGATGCTTAGGGGTAGGATGTATCAGGCACAGAAGGCCCTTAACAAAAAATAAATTTCACCCTGGAAAAAGGCACATAAAAAGGATTCAGATTCATAGGCCATTCATCTTTCCCACCATGCCTTAAGTAGTCCAGGGTGAAACTTCCTACACAAGAGCAAGGAAAATGACCACAGCCCCACATGGAAGGGTAGAGCTTCTGAACCAAAGACCAGATTTTGCTCAATTCTTCACTGAGCTGGGGGAGGTGTTTCATTTAATAACAGAAAAGAGAGTCCCTTTATTGTGCCAGGCTTTTTGCCTTTTAAGTCTGAAGTACACATAAAACCAAAGTTGAAATACACCTCTAGCCAAATTCAAGGCACTAAGCTGTGATTTTGGCAAGGGTACTTGTATCCTGTTGCAACTTTGCTGAGCACTGCAGTAGCTCTTTAGTGATGGGGTGAATATGGTTCCATCATGCATTTACATCCTGGAGAGGAAACATTTTCCTCCTGAATAAACTCTGTCTTCACTGACACTCTCAGAAGTCTTGAGACCAGCCTCAGAAAAGACATCTACAGCACCCAAGTACCCCATCATAAAATCAGACAATAGCTAGAGAGAGCCTAGTCCTTTCTATAAATCCGAACCCATATTAACACATCATTATTTAGGTTATATAGATTGCCAGTTTCAGAGGGCTAGTAATTTATGTAGTCTCCAGCCCTGCACAGGTGCTAAACGCTGCTATTGCTTTCAGGAAGTTTTACCTCCATATGTCTGGATGGACTAGGGCCTTGTCCTCTTTTCCAGAGCCGGAGGGAGGGTGTATGAGGAAGGACTGAGGGAACACACTGTCATAATATTTGTGCTCTTGCACCACGGTATTGTTTCCCTTGTTATGACATGTTTCAAAATCCCAGAGTTCTTTCAAGCAGGATGGCACACTAATAGCCTCCTTTGCTATGGGGAAAAGCAATGCTTCTGTGGGTTCTTTCCTTAATAGCAGGGTAAAGAATATTCAAGATGGAGCAATACAACTCTACTCTTCAGTACAATGTCTTGAGCAGAGTATGTGGGACCTAGAACCAAGGACCATCAAGTAGAAAAACATGTGAAAGGAAAAAAAAGGGAAAATAGGTTAACAATTTTCAAAATCCCCCTGTAGTTGCTTCCTGACCATACTATTCATCAAGTACATGTTTATAAGCAGTATGCAGGCATTCATAAATGTTTTAATAATTTAGCTGGTTTAGGGTCCAATGGGTTTAGTTTAGCTATATTTGAATTGCTGTTATTTTAAGTAATAGTTTGGTCCTGGAGTAATACTCCAATATCATCTGACAGCCAGCTACTAACCCTTCACATAAATAGTGTATTTCATGTTATCCTTACTATTACTGAAGTATTTTTAGTCCACTGTAGAGAAGTAATGTTAATGAACAACATGACAGCCAAACTGGACTTAACTACTGGTATTCTGTTGCTCCATGAGGTAACCCAGGCTACCTCACTGGACAGAAGAGTCCTAAGCAAGACTACTTCTGTGAAATTAATTTTATTTTGACAGAACTTTTTGTTACCCGACTTAGAGATCTTAAAGTTTCAGCAGAAACTTGACAGTCTACTTTCCTAACCTTGTATTTTTATCAGTAGCTGTTATGAATGGACAGATAAACTTCAATATTCCAAGTAGAAGTTGTCAATCTTACCTCAAGGTTTTGAAAAGACAATTTTCTGCAAGACCTCAGAGGTTACCTATGGCCTTTCAAAACAGACATGACACCAAACTGTTTATTTCAATTCCTTCCAAAGCATTTATGATTTAAAACTGTGGCATGTCACAACGGAAACAGTTTTCCCTAGATTTCTGATAAGAATCTATGAAAATGTGGACATGAGAGGCTTCTAGAATTGCCCAATTCACTTCCCTTGTAGTGCAGTTTCTTCAGTTTATTTTTAATAACTTATGAAACAAGGCAGTATCTAGTAGCCTTGTTAAAAACATCCTAAGCCATGAAGAAGGAACCCCGTGAAAAGATGGTTTCCTTTGTGAGAAAAGTGAAGTTGCATCACCAGGTAATAACAGTTTTTCAGTATTTGATATTCCTAAACCAAGTGTCTAACACAATTCTTTTTCACCATCAAGCAACTGCTGTTGCTCTGGGTACTTCACACAGCCATCTTCAGTACAGTGGCATGTGCTCATTACTCATCCTCATCATACAACACCAAAGTAATTCCCCTCTCTTTAGCATATACAAGCCTCAATTAGTTGTATGTTATCATCACATTCCCCATTAATCACTTAGCAGAACTGTACAGACGTACAGCAGCAACTTTCTCACTTTTTCCTCATAAGTCAGTCCAGGAAGCCCCCTAGTCATTTCTGTTTTTCTCTGAACTTCTCTGGAGCATCTCTTTCTGACTAATCACCAGACATGGCGAAGGCATGGCTTTCTATGTCACAATACCTGGAGTCATGTCAGATTCTTCCCACACCCCCCAGCTCCAGAAGAAGCAGGTTAAAGAAGGACAAAGAAGTTACAAGTGATCTTCCAAGCAGCCAGGCTAACACATGACAACAAAGTACACAGCCTGCAGTTACTCAGCCTTGTCAGCAATAACCGCCAAAAAAAAACCCCTTTGGTGTAACATTTCAACAAAGCCTTGTTCAAGTGGAGAAACAACCTTCCCCTTTCACCTCCCTCTGCTCCCTTATCTTATTTGCTCTTATCCAAAGCTATTCTTGAGGAAGCAGAAGCAATTTCTCCCTTGGCACTAGTCTACAAAACATTGAGCAGAAAAAGACAGGACTCGCCATAGACCCTTCTGATGCCCTGGAGTTCTTTGCTGAGATGACTTTGCCCAAGTCTCTTGTGGACAGCATCTCTCCTTCAATTTCCTGATTTGGGAAGATAAGGCATATAAACTGTATTTTTCTTAGTCAGAGCCTGTAACTCAGCTCAGCGCACTCATCCACTGCTGAGACCTTGACCAAAGCAAAGTAAACATGTGCCACTGTCAGTGCCAGTTCCCAAGGAAGTGTGGGCAGTCCCTGGGTCTTCTACAGCTGTCAAAATGAAACTCCCCGGGAACATTCCAGTTTGAATTCTCCTATTCCCCAGGAACTAGGCACTACTCCCCATTTCTTTACTCCATACAAAGGAGATTGATTTTACCCTTTGCTAGGAATAAGTTCCCCCTACCTGTCCTGGTTCCGGCTGGAACTCACTTCTTAGTAGCGGGTACAGTGCTGTGTTTTGGATTTCATCAGAGTACAATGTTGGTAGCACACCGATGGTTTTAGCTGTTGCTAGGTAATGTTTATATCAAGTCAAGGACTTTTCAGTTTCTCAAGCTCTGCCAGCGAGAGGGCTGGAGGGGCACCAGAAACTGGGAGGGGAGACAGCAGGGACAACTGACCTGAACTAGCCAAAGGGATATTCCATACCATAGAACATCATGTTCAGTATATAAACTGGGGGGAGAGTTGGCCTGAGGCTGCCAACTGCTGCTCAGGGACTGGCTGGGCATTGGTCAGCAGGTGGTGAACCACTGTACTGTGCATCACTTAGGTCCCCCCCCCTTCTTTCTGGATTTTATTCCCCTCCTCCTCTCCCTCCTTTTCACCATCATCACCATCTTGTTATTATTATTATTGTTGTTGTTGTTGTTATTATTGGGGTTTTATTTTATTTTATTGCAATTTTTAAATTGTTCTTATCTTGACCCTCCAGTTTTACACTCCTTCCCGATTCTCCTCCCCATCCCTCTGGGAGGGGGGCGGGAAGTGAACAAGCGGCTGCTGGTACTTACTGGCTGAGGTTAAACCATGACACCACCCCACACTGTTCCCAGTAGCTGCAAGGGAGAATTTCCCCTGTGCACTATCATTTCTATCACCACAGGTGACAGGTTCAAATCCGACCAGCTGACTTGACAAGTTCAGCACATGTTATCATCTTATTATAATTTCTTCCTCTCCAGTACAAACAACCAGAGCAAGGATTGTAAGGCTACCCAAATTACTTTTAATTAATGTTTGCACCTGTAAAATTGATTTTAGACACTTCTTTGTTCCTTGTGCAGCTGAAATCTCAGACCAAAAGATCCTGTAACTAGCTTGAAAAGAAGTGGAAGACATACATTTTTATAGTTTGATTTAAATCTTGGGGAATTATGCTGATTTTTCCTACTGGGTGGAGATGACTCCTCAAACTAGGAAACGGTTGGAGAAGCTGGAAATCAGTCAGTTCACACACAGGTCTGTGAACACTGGAATGGTGCCAAAAGCCTGTTAGTTGGACAAGTAACTTGGTGTAACAAAGAAGAGCACTGGATAAAAAGTTCTAGAGGCAACACTTGTGCTAATTAACAGAAGATGCAGTTTACTGTCTTACTCTGAAGTACCATATAAGCTTTTTTCTTTTCAGGTCACAGTGTGTTTATTAGTAATTGGTAGTTATTTAAGTTTCATATATATGAGTGTTACATAAAAAAGAAGCCCTACAACAAAATATCTTAAAGCTAATTATTGAAAAACTGGGACTATTGTACTCATACACCATTATTTTAGCCCCTTTTAATTCAGTGCACATACCATTGTAACACACTATTTAAATTACAGGATCACACTCTTTCTTCCAATAGGATTCCTGCACCATCCAATAACTAGTTGCTGTGGGAAGGAAACAGTCTTGTGCAATTAAACAGAATATTGTTCTTAGGGTCCTGACTCAATGGAAGCCAGGAGGTTTGTTCCAAGTGAGAAAAAAAGAACCTCTGGAGAAGAACGGATGTTTTCAAATTTTTAAATCTGAGGATATTAGATGTGCATGTACATAGCAGAACTAAAGTCATTAAATCTTTTCAGCCAGCTGGTGAAAGGTTATATAGAAATCTGTTGTAAACTAAGCCATATTTTTTTGCATTTAGCTTTTAGGTAGTTAGCTTTATCAGGAACACAGGCACCCATTACTTTACCAGAATCTACTCTAATACAGAGGACACTGCAATCAAAAAGGCAAGTATCATGCATACCCTGTCATAGTATCCTTTTAGAAATAAGGTTTTGCAATTTCCAAGCAGTTACATGTACCCAGACTTGACCCTAACTCAGATAACAATCTAAGCTGTGGGACCCTTCCCTTTGGTACAGTTCTGCTCTTCCTCACCAGGACAAGGAGCCTGGCTTAGCATGCTGGTGCCTACAGGTCTCCCAAATGTGGCAAAATCAGACAGAACTGTACCCTCATCTTCATATTCATTCTTATTTAATTGCTTGCAAAACAGGATTGACCACTGCTTGAGTTCAAATTATTTTGGTTGGTTGTCTTTATAAATGCCATCCATCCATCCCCTCTGATGCAAGGCCAACAAGCAGCATCCTACAATCAGGGATTGTGCTTATAGCTTGGATCTATCAGCCATCATTATATAGATATATATATACTCACATATGTGTGCAGCACAGGAGCATCATCGGGATTTACAACACCAAAAGGAGGACTTTGTATCCATAAACTCAGTACTAAAATCTGTTCCTCAAAATGGCATATACCGCCCTCAGACCATGCCTGCTGTATGCACACAGTTTCTACTGATACCATTTACATCTGAGCCTTTATACACAAGCAGTAAAAGCTGGCAACCAGTAAAGAACAGCACAAACCAATCATTATATTTGACCACTTCATAACAACCATAACGTACTTGAATTGTATGGATAACATACATCTCCCACCCCAAAGGACTGGTAGAAAGATGCATGTAATGAGTTCCCTTTTATTTATTAGATAAATTTCCTATTCGATGGCAAGAACAGACTGAGAAATACTGAAAATATATTTCCATATATTGACTGGGAAGTAACTTCTGTTTAGCTTCAGCCTCACAATTTCATTCCATAATAGAAAAAATGTTGACGACACACAAAAAAAAAAAAGACCCATTTGTTTTCAGAGTATACACATAATTTACATGACAGATAGCTCCAGCTGATTTCAGCAGGAGTTCTCATGGACACTAGCTATCTCAGTCATTCAGCTCTTGTTGGGAGTGGCTCAAAACCTAGCAGAGCCAGGAACTAAATGTGAGCAGCTATACATTAATCTTAATTGCTATTCTATAAATAGTCTGGGAAAGAAGGTAATGGGAAACCCCAGCCAAATTGAGCAACCGGAATCACGAAGGGGTGTTTGTGTGTCCCCTGCATTATTAAAAGGCCAAGTGAGTGTTCAAATTAGAAGGCTCAAACACTAACATGAAACTGAGCAAGAGGCTCATTTTGGCACAAGGTCAAAAAAAAAAATCATGAAACTCATTTTCATCTGATAGTTTGTTACATGTTTTCATCCTTCTCTGTGTCTTTAAACTCTCCTATATGAGACCAAGTTTGAGATCTTAAGATGCTGAATATGCAGACTACTTGCATAGCAACTGTTTTCCTGGACCTTAAACTTATTACAAAGAACCTTAAGGCCATGACTACAGCAAGTTGTGAGGGACCCGTAGGATTTCAGGGTGCTGAGCTCACCACAGACCAGGCTGCATCCAGTTCTTCTGAGGTGTCATGGTTTAACCCCAGCCAGCAACTAAGTACCACACAGCTGCTTACTCACTCCCCCACCCCCACAGCAGGATGGGGAGGAGAATTGGGAAAAAGATAAAACTCGTGGGCCGAGATAACAATTTAATAACTGAAATAAAATATTATAATAATGCTAACAACAACAACAATTAATGAAAAGGAGAGAGAGGGAGAGAGGAGTAAAAACCAAAAGAAAATAAAGAAAAAAACCAAGTGATGCACAATACACCCACTGACTGATGCCCAGACAGTCCCTGGCCAGCTACCCCCAGTTCATACATTGAGCATGACTCTCTATGGTATGGAATATCCTGGCTGTATCCCCTCCCAATTTATTGTGCCTCTTCAGTCTGCTGGCAGAGCCTGAGAAACTGAAAAGTCCTTGACTCAGTATAAACATTACCTAGCAACAACTAAAAACATCAGCCCTTATCAACATTGTTCTCATATGAAATCCAAAACACAGCACTGCACCAGCTACTAAGCAGAAAAAGTAACTATCCCAGCTGAAACCAGGACAGTATCCACCCCTTATTCCATACTATTTACACCATGCCACACTTTCCAATACTACCTCATTAACCACCCCACCACCCCTTCCCATCCTTCAATGTAATACACAGATATTCCCCTGGTCTATGTGCCACCCTTGTAAAAAGTCTGTAAAATGTCCACAAATGTCCACTGAGCTCATTTAGTCCATTACTTCGGACTCCATCTGTTATGGTGGTCACTCAGGACAGGAGAGGTGGTGCATTGCATGGAGTCACTGGGCACCAAAGCTGGCCCAGCTCGGGTCACTGCTGCACCTGCACTGCTTCTTGTAAGGCTTGTCCCCCATCGGTTCAGGTGGGTCCTGCTATAGTAATTCCTACAACATGCAACACAAATCATGGGTCACAACAATTTAAAAGTATATCCATTAGAATCTCCAGCCCAGGTCCCTTTGGGGCAGGTGGTAGGGTTGTCCTGCTCCCACGTGGACTCATCCACAGGTCACAGTCCCTTCGACTCGAGTTCACATTGGAGTTCCAGCCTGCCCAGTACCACAGCACAGAAACGGCAATAGAATCTGCTAGCCCAGGCGCGTCACCATTGCTGTTATCAGAATGTTCCCAGGCACAGCACAATCTGATGATAAGCAGTGCAGCAGTACAGTGAGCAGCAAAAGCAAAACGCAGCCACTAACAAGCACAAGACTAATATCTAGTAAGGCAATGGAGCTCCATGGCAAGCGCAGAAACCTGCCCTTTAGTAGCTAAACAGAAATAACAGCTATAAATTCAATCTAGCACATTCCAAACAAATCTACTGTTATCTCAAACCCTTCAAGCCCCACGTTGGGTGCCAAAAAGGACCGTCATGATTTAACCCCAGTCAGTAACTAAGTAGCATTCTGCTCTCTCACTCACTCCCCGCTCCAGCCCCCACAGTGGAATGGGGAGGAGAATTAGGGAAAAAGAGAAAACTTGGCGGTTGAGATAAGAACAATTTAATCATTAAAATAAAGTATTATTATGATACTAATAATAACAACAATTGTAATGAAAAGGAGGGAGAGGGAGAGAGGAATTAAATCCAAAAGGAAAAAAAAAAGTTATGCACATTACAATTGCTCACCACCCACGGACTGATGCCCAGTCAGTCCCTGAGCTGTGATCGGCAGACCCCAGCCAACTCAGCTAACTCCCCCCAGTTTATATACTGAGCATGATGTCCTATGGTATGGAATATCCCTTTGGCCAGTTCGGGTCAGCTGTACCTCCTCCCAGTTTCTGGTGCCCCTCCAGCCTTCTGGCTGGCAGGGCCTAGG
The DNA here is from genome assembly GCF_963210335.1 of Falco punctatus. NCBI lineage: Eukaryota > Metazoa > Chordata > Aves > Falconiformes > Falconidae > Falco > Falco punctatus. The sequence continues at coordinate 91,901,056 of NC_137582.1, read as the reverse complement.
AAACCTAAATGTCCTTGACTTGATATAAACATTACTTAGCAACAACTAAAAACACCAGTGTGCTATCAACATTGTTCTCATACTAAATCCAAAACACAGCATTGTACCAGCTACTGAGAAAAAAAATTAACTCTATCCTAGCTGAAACTAGGACATGAGGTTTTCAGCATGCAGCAAAGAATCTGTTAAACAACCAAAGCACGCTTGCTTTTGTGCATTAACTGCGATCCCACAGACTCTGCAAGGTTCTGCCCCAGGCAGGCAGGAAAAGCCTCCTACAATGGCACCCAGAAGACCATCCAATGCCATCCTTACCAGAAACAGGAGGAGCCCTTTGACTCCAGTGGGAGGTGAAATCGACGAGCAACGCTTGGAAAATCTGCCAGACCAGGTCTTCCAACATCCCCTTGATGGGCATAACACAAAAAACCCTAAGCCTTCAAAATACACACGCATTCTTCAGGGAGAGTCTCAATAGGCAGGGGTTAGTCAGGTACCCACAGACAGCGACTCATTCTCTAGCAAAGTAAAGTTGCTTCCTCATATATGAGGACCAAGTCTTTAGGGACAATCCTGAGGCCCAGAGAGTCATGGATTCATGTTCTTCTAACCAAAGCTGCTCCACAGGCTGTCTGCAGAGGTACCAGCTTTGCCCAAGCCCTTCCAACCACTGCCGCCTCTCAGGACAATCAGCTCTCATCCACAGCAGCAACTACAAGGAGCCTGAGAAAGGAGGAGGGAACAACCCAAAGAGTCTCCCAAAGGCCTTGCTACGGCTCTGTCTGACAGCACATCAGTCGCAAGTCAAGTGGTTTATAAGTTTCCAACTTAAACACTCTTATCACCATCTGCAGCTCTGAGTGCACCACCCTGAGGGTTCCCTTCTGCCCGTCAATGCACAGATATGCTGTCATCATTTTCTATCGCATAAACTCAACTACCGTTCAAGTTACACTGATAACTATATAGTGCTGATCATCCACATCAGGTTGAAAACATACCTGAACTCTGAGATGTTTACGTGTACAGACTAGTAAAGAAATTTCACTGGTAGCCCTATTTGCATAAGGTTGTCTCGTTACTCTATTAGTTCTACAGATTGAACATACAGAAAAACTTGATATTTAAATAAAATTTACATATTTTCATTAAAATAGGATTATAGTGAGGAAAAAGCCAAAAGATGGTTTTCTATTAGAAGGAAAAAATCCTATTTGAAGTTATTTCTGTCTCAATTTTCATTTGGTTTATTTTTCAGAGACTCGATCAACAAACATGGGTTTTTTTCCTCCAGCACTTGTATTGTTTAGTAGCTTTCCACAAAATAAGGGGGAAAATCACAAAAACTTTCATTTTTATAAATATAACCTGATTAAAGTAATATCACCAAAGGGGATCATACTCATTTTATCAATACACACAATCTGAACGATACATCAATACTTTACCTACAAATAAAAGTCTGTCCTGGTTTTGGCTGGGATAGAGTTAATTTTCTTCTTAGTAGCTGGTGCAGTGCTGTGTTTTGGATTTAGTATGAGAATGATGTTGATAACACACTGATGTTGTGAGCTGTTGCTAGGTAATGTTTATACTGAGTCAAGGACTTTTCAGTTTCTCAGGCTCTGCCAGCAAGAGGGCTGGAGGGGCACCAGAAATGGGGAGGGGACACAGCCAAGACAGCTGATATTCCATACCATAGAACATCATGCTCAGTATATGAACTGGGGGGGGTTGGCCAGGGGCTGCAGATAGGTGCTTGGAAACTGGCTGGGCACCAGTTAGTGGGTGGCAACCAACTATATTGTTTATCACTTGGGGGGGAGTTCCCTTTTGGGTTTTATTCCTCTCTCCTTCTTTCTCTCCTTTTCATTACAATTGTTATTATTATTTTTATTTTATTTTTATTTTATTTCAATTATTAAATTGTTCTTACCTCAACCCTCGAGTTTTACCTTTTTCTTGATTCTCCTCCCCATCCTGCTGGGGGAGGTGGGGGAGCAAGCAAGTGGCTGTGTGGTACTTAGTTGTTGGCTGGGGTTAAACCACAACAAAGTCTCAGTTACTTGACAACTCGCCATTTACGCTTACATGACAAAAAAGTCTGGATATCTTATTTTCCTGGCTGCACAAATAAATACATATTTGTATTCACTGAAATAACAAGTTTGTCTTGGTTAAAAGCTGTATAATATGACAGAGGAGAAATGTAGGTTAAATTTGGTCACATCTGAACTATGAAAACAGGGTTCATAGTTACAAAAAAATAAAATCTTAAACCTGCAAGCACAGTTTCACTGATGTAAATGGGACCATGAATAATAAAGGTTTTGTATGAAAAAGAATTTGCAGAGCCAGTTTCTTGCTCTGCAATCATAGAAAGGCCCACACACTACAGAGAGAAAAGAATCCAGACTTTGATGTGGGAAAGCAAGGGAATGAGTCTCCTTTCTGGACAGTATCATGCACCTGCACTGAGGGTGGCACAGGTGACTGCTCATCACCCCAGGGGCCCATCCGTTTCACTTGAACCTGGGAACTCTGACAACATCATCTCCCAGCCTGTAGCTGTACAAGATGCTGAAAGACCCAAGCAGGGCAGGCAGGTTTGTCTTTTCATGCCCTTTCAGAAGAATCACCTCTCCCCTGGTTACTTTGTCTAAGAGAACTCCAGCACATGCCATGCACCCCAAATACATCTTACTTAAAGCCCAAGTTTACATGCGGCCCACATAGATCTTTCCAGTGGACTCATAATTCCCGAAAAATGTCACGAGGAACACCAAGCTAGATTGGGAGAAATGTTATGCATTTTCATAGGAAGCCATGGGATTCCCAAATCACCTCGTATATGACCAATTTAGAAATCCACCTGTCCTGTGCCAAAGCAAGGGTCTGGTTAGTCCAGGGTCCTGGCTCCAGAACACATATTCTGCATAGTTTAGGGAATGTTCACCAGCAGCTGAACATATTCCCAAATTATTTCCTAAGCCTGTAGAAGCTCAGGATATCCTTGAGACAAAAATGGACCCTTGTGCTTAATAGCCCTGAAGAACTTTTCATTCACAAATTTGTCCTTTCACTTTTTGAGCCCATGCTGACTCTTTCAGTTCAATTTCACAGATAGATTTGCATCATGTAAAAAAACAACTTTTGCTATTTTGCTCTGAATGTGCCACCCCGTAACAGACCACAGGATCAACAGATGTCATCCAGGAGAGATTTGCCACCATTCCCCTGGGAGCTTTTCTCTCACAACTTGAGACCTGTGTCATATCCCTTTCTGAGTCATCTTTTGAAGAGTTACAGTAAATCATTCCTCATCTTGATCATACTTATTAACTTCTTCTACCTTTACTGTACCTTGTTTTGAGTGGTAAAGGTCATGGCAAATGCACAGGGGCGGAAGGACCACAACAACATGGATTTGGGAGCTGAGTATACCATGGACCCCTATTATCCAAATACAAATTAATTGGTAGTCACAAACAAATTATCTTTTCTTGATGCTATTGTTTTTTCTAACTGCAACTAACTATGGACCTTTGGTTTTCATGAGAAAAATCAAATCCTCACTCCTGTGTGGCAAGTGTTGTTTCACAGCCTACCTGCAGCTATTTATTTATTTATTTATTTAATCATTTAATCATTTGAGTTGCTATATATCAAAAAGCCAGGCATACCCCAGCTTTGGTAAGTTGGCTTGGACCTATGTATGTCATGAGTATCGGGTGTGTAGCTCTGTTCCTTTGTCTTTAAGTAAGCAGCATGGGATTTTGGAGATCATGGAACAACTTTGACCCCTGAAGACCATGAAAGCCAGTAGAAGGAGGGTGAGGTTAACAATGAGTCATGCTTGAAACCCCTACAGGTGATCCCCCACCCCACCATCCATTCCAGGATCATTTGTAGTTGCACATACCATTCCTCAAGCCTTGGCTACCACCTGTGCAAACAGAAGCATCAGCCCAGCTGAAAACTAACTACAGTTTTACACAAAATTTCTCTGGTTTGGATTTGTTCTTCTAACTCTGAAGAGAGACCACAGATATCCTGAATAAGTAACTGGAAATTCTTTTTTTTTTTTTTTTTTTTTTTTTTTTTGAATTAGAGCAGCAGAGAAAGTTTAGCAGGATGGGACAAAAGCAGCAGGAACAGGAGCTATCTTGTCCACCTTGTTTATACCAAAGGGTGGCTGAATCCTTTGGGCCCTTTCTATGGGTCTGGATACTTTCTGTAGTTAGATGACCTCCTCTGTTTTAACAGGCTTTGGCTAGAGCTTTACTCTTAGTAGGCAAGAACGCCATCTTTAAGTGATCTTCATTTTATACAAGACTATTCTTCATGGCAGACTTGCATGCCCACTGCTGCCCAGCCTGCTGAGAAGAGCAGTGCTGCATGTTCCCAATTAGCCAAAGAAGCACACAAGGAAGGCTTTGGAAGAGCTTCCTATTTCATATTTGTATTTGCAAATCAGCCAAAAGCTATTAAAGCAAGGAAAAGCACTTTCAGAAGAACAAAACATCCATCACACTTTTTCCCCTTTCCCCCAACAACTTCTTTTGTTTAATATTAGCTCTAGTAACAAAAAAGTCATTACAAATTACCCAAGCTACAAGATAGCTTAAATATTAACAAGCATGTAAAGCCACTGGGGGTAAGAGCCTGGAGCTGTATAATAATAAAGCAAGACTCAGCGAGATTCCATAATTATTTGTTACACAACCCAAGAAACTAGCTAGAGCATTTCTAAGATTACACACCTCTCATATATGATGTCTAACGATGCCAGAAATTACATAAGGCTTTTTATAACATAATCATTTGTCATTAAAAAGGCAGAACAAAGGGCCATTATGACCAGAGGTGACAATCCAAGAATTAGTTTACTTAGGACCTGATCCAAAGCCCATCGTAGTGATTTGCATACATTTCAACATGCTTTGGATCAGACATTCAGGATTTCCCACATTGCAGAGTTTCCTTTTGGACTTTTGTGCAGCTAGAGGACTGGAGTTGTGGAGGAAATAAAAGCGGGCATTTGCTCCTATCACAGCTGAGAACCCAAGGCTGGCACTGATTTTGGTGGTAGTAACATCTGCTTTACACCCTCTCAGAAAAAAAAGCTGGCCTTCCAAATTCAGCTTCAAATGCTTTCCAGGTATTTCAGTTCTGGAAATGCTGGCCTATGCAGCCAGCTCTACCAGGAGTTTCAGGCAGTATCTCAAGCAGCTCAGGTTCAGGCAGATATATCTATCCCTACACATTTTTATGTCAAGAAAAATGCAAAACGCATAACTAGCTGTACTGTTGTAACAGGAAGATGACATCTGCAGCATGGAAATAGAGTTCTCAGCATAAGCCTAGCCCTATCCATCAGGGAGTCCCTTTGGATAAGAGCGGATAGCCTAGTGAGATAGTTTATCTGTAAGCTTGCAGATGACAACTCTGCTTTTTTCCTTTCCTTCAGGCATGTTAAGGGCTGCAGAGAAGACACAGCTCAGTGGGGAAATACTATGGCCAGAAAGAAAAAAAAAATACCCTACATATAATCACACACATCAACCTGCAAAGCACAATACTCCTGCAAAAGAAGCAAAACAAAGGCTCAAACTGGCTTGGCAGGGAGCAATCTGCAGGACCAGATTCAAAAATATCTCACTGGAAGCACTGCTCTGTAGCCATTAACCGTAACATACCCAAAGTCAACATACTTTATGGGCTGGAGGGAGAAAAATCACCTCAGAATACAATAGAAATCTACAGAATCTTGAATATTGTGGTGAATGTGGACAGGGCAAAGCTGTTAATTGTCTTTTCCTAATAATCTAAAGGCCATTACATGAAGCTAGTAGGGTCCAGGTGCTTTTAGTTTGTTCCAGAAAAAGTTTTATAGCTCACATCAGAGAGATCTTGCAACTAAGCAGGGTAGCCCCACTGGGGAAACTCCTATGGGATTTTGCTTGGTTTCTGGACCTCTGACTTTGTTGCAACACCCACATCTGTACCCCCAGGTCTGACAACCGGTCACTCAGAACTGATAGAGCAACCTTGGTGTCTCTCGGTTCATAACATCTCCTTTAGCCCAACATCCATTCAACATACTTTGTAAGCCTTAAGCCTGGCTTCATCCAAGGGCTGCACAGCACTTTTTCAACATACACTCGATCTTCTCAAACATAGAAACACAATCACACAAATTCATCAGGCCAGCAGTATCAGGGGGCACCTTTCAGTAAAATATCATTGCTTCTTGTTTTACTGCTGTCTACCTAGAAGGATTCACAGTAGCACTGAATAGCCTTGGGTCCTGCTGAAACATGCAAACTCCATTTTGTCCTGGGTTTGGCTGGGATAGAGTTAAATTTCTTCTTAGTAGCTGGTGCAGTGCTGTGTTTTGGATTTAGTATGAGAATGATGTTGATAGCACACTGATGTTGTGAGTTGTTGCTAGGTAATGTTTATACTGAGTCAAGGACTTTTCAATTTCCCAGGCTCTGCCAGCAAGAGGGCTGGAGGGGCACCAGAAACTGGGAGGGGACACAGCCAGGACAGCTGACCCAAACTGGCCAAAGGGATATTCCATACCATAGAACATCGTGCTCAGTGTATGAACTGGGGGGAGTTGGCTGGGCCCCACCAATTGCTGATCAGGGACTGGCTGGACATCAGTCAGAGGGTGGTAAACAACTATATTGTGCATCACTTGTTTGCTTTTTCCCCCCTTCCTTTGGGGTTTTATTCCTATCCCCTTCTGCCTCCTTTTCATTATTTTTTTTTTTAAATTTCAATTATTAAATTGTCCTTATCTCAACCCTCAAGTTTCACCTTTCCCCCCCAGTTCTCCTACCCATCCCACTGGGGGAATAGGGGAGTAAGAAAGCAGCTGTGTGGTACTTGGTTGCCAGCTGGGGTTACACCATGGTAAATTTGTAATTCCTTTTAGTTCCCACTCAGGAGAGCAGAGACCAGTGGCACAGTGAGGTGCTGGTCTGCATGCCTTGATTTGTGCCTGCACCAGATCTGGGGACTGGATCTACCAGGGACCTGCCCAGCACTGGAGGTACCCCATCTTCTGATGCTGTGAATTACGAATGTGACCCAGCACATGATTGCTCTGACCGAGGCAAAGTCACACTGCCATCAAGGCTCAGAAGAACAAAAAACACACACACACACCAATTAAGAGGTTAATCTTCTCTTCCCCCTACCCAAGTGATTAGTAAGTCAGTTTGCCTTCCCTGAGATATTTAGGCTTCAAGTCTGTGGACATGCTAACCCTTTTCTACACAGACTTGGAAGCTCCAATTCAACACTGTCTTTTCCATCATCCACCCTTACAAAAGGAGGAGCTATTCCTACAGAAGATATTTGGCCCTTGTTCTATTCTTTAGACGCTACACACATGCTTTCAAATGAACGGATAAGAAAGAATTTGATATTACTTCTTGGATACAAAGCTAAACACCTTTTGGATCAAAGGGAATTTTCAGATACTTGTAGGAAAAGGCACTTTCTAAGCCAAGATGACTTTACCTTCCAGCAGAAACATCACCAGCCCTTACACTCCTTGTGTCTCTTTAGTTCTACATGGTAGGCGCAAACATGCTCCTATTAGAACTGACAAAACACCCACACATTATTCTTCCTCCCCATTAGCTTAAACAGCACTGATCAAACTAACTAGCCTCTTAGTCTGAAGCCAGTTTGCTGGCTTTCCCTTGACTCCAGTCCCTACAAGTGGTGACCAGCACACCCACCAAGAACAGCCACCAAGCAGAGGCTGGTAGAGGTGTGCAGATAACCAAGGCAACACTGCAGCCTGCAGGTGCCTTTTAAGATAACACCAGGACACACCTGGGTAACTCCTCTTTTTCTCGGCTCCGAGGATTGTACACTGGCGGTGACAGACTGGAGGATCTTTCAAAGTCACTTTAGTGGGCTGAGCATTAAGTAGACCAAGATAAATTATTCAGGTTGGTTCATATGTAGAAGGAAATGATGACTTACCTTCCCCCCACCCCCCTCAATAATTGAATGCCTTTGTGAAGGTCGTTTGTAGAATTCTCTTTTAACCTTGGGTGCTTGTGGTTTATGTGTATAGGAAATGCTAAAAAAACTCAACATAAACAATAAATGCAGTTGTACACAGAACTGGCAGTGTAAGAGGGAAATGTAGAGAGATTTAGAACCGAAAGCGAGCACAGAAGTGGGGACCAAATCAGCTAACACTCAATGCCTACTTTGATTTAGAAGCCAGATATCTTCTCAAAACAGTCCCACTAGCCAGTCTGTTGAGGAATACCCTCTTTCATATCTGTTGTCCCCCCCCATTTCTTTAACATATTTCTCTCCTTGGAGGTCAGGTGCTCTACCACCACCATTCTCAGGCTATTTCAGATGATCCTCTTCACTTAAATTACCTCAGATTTTTTCTCAGTTCCTCCAAACGGTAAGAGCCAGAAATATAATAGCACCATCTTGTAGTGCTTTCTCCACATTCCTACACAGTTAAGTATTCTCAGTACGCTCCAAGAACTTGATTAGTTTTGTCCTGTTATATTTTTTTAATGGAGCCCCTCCATGGCCTGCCTTTTAAATTCTTCTAGTAGTTACTCAAAAACAGATTCTGTTCTACCTCCTCCACTCAGTTTTGTGACCTCCAGGAGCCTTCTGGATCTTTACTTTTATTACCCAGAAGTGTTCAGCAAACTTGCCACTCATCCCTTCTTCTCTGAAGAAAGTACATGTATTCTTGGCATGCAGTGCAATCCTTCCCTTCTGTTTCCCCATCTCCCTTCCAAGGCAACTTATTCTGATATAGCAGTCATACAGTCCATCTGTCAGGTCTCTGTGATATCTCTTATATCATAGCTTTGGCTGTGGTCTAAGGCTTTGAATTCTTCTTGTTTATTGCCATACCTTTGGCAGTAGTGTAGAGAGATCTCAAGTGCCCAGTTAACTGCTCTACGATTTTCAGTCCTGTTTCTCTGATGGCTTTCATGCAGTTCCCCATTCTCCCCTCCACAGGTACCAGGATACTCATTTACCTGTGGACTCATATCATTTGTCTCTTCAAGCCTAGTCCAGCCTTCTTCTGTCTAAAAGTATTGTTCCCCTACTTAGCTAATGGGGCGTTATCTTTTATTTCTTCTTTCTTAAAGCATTAGTTCATGATCAGCAAACACAGAAGAACTCTATCAGTCCCCTTTGCTCAGCTACACATTCCCCTGTGGTACCTACCTGTCTCTGCTTGGGACAGTGATGGGATCTGTGACTCCCCCAAGCCCCAGGTTTATTTCCAGTCTGGGCAGGGTCATACCTGGCTATGGTACCTGTGAATTGACATAAGAAAAAGCAAGTCAGAGGAACACTATCACAGCTCAACTTCCTGTGATATCTCCAATTGTGGCTTAAGCACCTGTCCTACTGCCTAGAACAACAGGGAAAGCAGTCTGAGGGCTATTTCTGTACCCCTCAGAAGGCAGCCACTAATAACCAGCAACCTCTGCGGCCACCAGCAACCTCTGTGGCCACTATCTCAAGATCAGAGTGAAGAAGTCCTTCACAAGCTCACATAGAAAATTGCAACTTGCCTTACCCGTACCCTCTACCTCAACTGCTTTTAATTAACAGCACATTGGTAGAGAAATGACACAATTCAAAGATACAAAGAACTAACCCACAGACTACAAAAACCAAACAGCAGCAAGGTTCAGACATCTATGATGCCACTTTCTGCTTGAGATGACAACTCCTTTTCTTCTGTCTCTCCCAGATTGTCCAGAAGGACACCCACATTGCACCTGCTCATCAGCCATTTAGTTGCTCTAAAAACCTCTGAAAACCACACACAAGTACTACAACAACCCCTCTGCCTGCAAACCACAGAAAACCCCCAAACACCAGCACAACCCCAGCCTGTGGGTCATCCTAATTTTTATGATTGCCCTAATCATCATCAGTACATTGAAAAGAGCTGTGCTGCTCGGGCTAGGAGCATTTTCATCCACCCCACTTGGCCGCATATTCCCCCAGACCAGTCTTTTCAGTAGAGTGGGTGTGTTGATGGTCCTTCAGGTATTCTCTCACTCTTGTACAGGTGTGTGTTTGGGTAGATGCTATGTCTTTTGTTCCTAGTGTGGGAACTATGTGTCATAGCATCTCTCCTATGCCTTTCTGACACAGGTAAAATTAAAAAAATTGTGATGGGCATTAGCTATGGGAATGGCTTCTACTTTGCTATATTGTCTACTCCTTCTGCACGTAGATGGACTCCTTGACTCGGTGCTCATGACAGTGACCCTGAATCGTTCCCAGATGAGTGCCAGTCATGCAGGGAAGGAAAGTATATGAAGTCATGACAAAAAGACAGAATGGTGTGAACCTCATAAGTTCAATTCTATCATACATTTTTCAATATTCCAGTAAGAGTTCCTTAACTTTCTGTATCCTTGAGGTGGACACAGAATTTTTGAAAATTCCTGTGATTTTTTTTTCAGCACCTCCAAAATTAACTCCTGACTTTTCTGTCCCAAAATTTCCCCATACACCTACAATCTTTCTTACATATAACGTTTGAGTCACGATCTGTAAGTGAACTTGTAATGTGTGATTTCTAATGTTATCCTTATGGCACAAATGGGCAAGAAAACATACTGGAAGTACTATGTGTTCATGCTATTCTGTATTTTCAAGATGGAACAGGAGCCAAAGTTAAGATTGAGTTTGAATATTGAGTTAAGAAGAGAACAAAGCTATAGAAATGTCTCTCCCTGCAACTAGGGCTTTTTTATGATTATTACTACTTTTAAAGTTTAAAATTATTTTTGGGGTAGGTTTGTTCTAGTTTCTAGTACTCAGTCCAAAACTGTTGACATCAGTGGAAAGTTTCCAGTTTAGAATATGAATTGGGCCAATCTTGCAAGGGTATATTTTTATTGTGAAAACACAGAAGGAAAAAAAACCCTGTGAAAATAGTGAAATTATTTCAGTGGGAGTACACTGGGGTAAATAGAGATAAAGCAGTTCCTAATCAAGCCCTGAAAGTGCCCTCAGTGATTCAGAGTGAGCTCTTGCAAAGGGACATTTTTGCTGGTCTGGGAAGAAGAGCAGAATGTAACACCCACTCCTGCACTTGATAATAAAATCCTCTTGAACCCAAGAGCAGCAGAAGAGGACAGGGATCCTGGCTGGCTCCTGACAGTGTACCGCTGGTTCCTTAAACAGCCATCCAAAGGGATAGTGTTAGCTAGTTAGAGACAGGCTCTGTGCAGGACTTACAGTCCAAATAGGTAAGATAAAAGACAATAAAAGAAAAGCAATCTTATTATCCCCATTTTATGAGTAGGAAATGGACCTCTGAAGAAATTAAGTGCCTCGTTCAAAGCCATACAGGAAATCAGTGTCAGAGGAAACAAATGCAAACCTGAGTGTCACGGTAGTTCCTTCCTCTCGATACCATTTTGACTATCAGGACTGCTTTCAATTAAGTCTTTTATTGAGGACATCTCTTTCTAGCTATGCTTTTTTTTATTTTTTATTGCATATCCCACATGGTGGACCTGTGGAATTACGAGTGTCTCCAGCCAGCTTCTTTACTGTGTTTTATGAACCTTAATGAGCCCCCCCAGAAAGCTGAAATACCTACATTGAGGGGGAAGGGAGCCGAGAAGCAGAAATAGCAGCATTGTGTGCAGCTTTTGGTGTGCGGTCCAGGTTCACAGAGCGGTGTGTAAACAATCCGATTTGCCACGTTTAAGGACAGGCACAATTTTAGGAAATCCAAACACCCTGTTAGCCTACTGACCTCTAGATAACCTACTTCAACAACAATGAGACTTACAGTATGCTGGGGAGGTGGAGGGGCAGCGCTGGGAAGATGCTTTGCTGCCATAGGAAATGGGCCAAGTAAAACTCTCTCATCATTTTTGATGTTCACTTGATGAGTCTGTAAAAAGAGAAGAGTATCAGCTTGCTAGAAAAACTGTTTCCTGACAGAGATTTGCAGTGCATTTTTCCCCCCCATAGGAGCCCAGGCACTGGCTCTGAGACGTGGTGCTGCCTGCGTTTGCTTCAGTCCTCTCACCTGACAACTCTGCCTTTCCGCAGAGCCGGGTGAAATGGAATCTGAAGATCATCATCCACAGCCTTCCAACCCAAAGGCACAAAGGCAGTGTACAAATTGAGCCCTTTTGCCTTAGAGACGTAGTGTCAGTATGGAATATGGTAATTCAGGCAAGGGGAGACCCAGAAACACAGAAGCACATACAGATTTGAAAATGAAGGGGAAATTAGTGTTAAAAACCAGAATGGGGGCTATTTGCATGGCTGCTTGGCAGCATCATGCATTCAGTCAGCAGCTGTCTGTACAAATACCTTCAAAGGCAAACAGCAGGAACAAACATTCACCTTGCCTAAGTTTCTTATTATGGTGCACAGTGAGGTACTGGTCACACTGTCACTAAACCCTTTCTGTACAGGAAGAGCTGTGAGGAGAGGTTACACAGTGAGAGCATGCTACCATTTGCATTTTTCACCTAGGTATGAGTCTGCTTCAGAAAATACTTAAAGCCTATCATTAGAAACTAGCATATATTGAAGTGTTTTCTTGACTAATTCAAGCATCCCCATCACCTTAGCTAGTCTGCTGGCCAGAAATCTATGTTGAAGTGACTTGCCCAGTAGCCGGGCAGAGGACTTAAGGGATGTCTCTTTGTTTTCTCTAATCGGGACCACTTCTAGCTGCCGGGAACGTCACTAACGATCAAAAGGAAATCACACGTACAACAGTATTTTATCTAGCTCAGCATGTTTGTGTTCTCAAAGCCTGGCCTTGCTGTGCACCACACTGTAGGAATGCAGGGGAGAAAGATTTATAGCATTATAGCTGCACCAGCTTTGCAGTATTGTGTGTAAGAACCTAGAACAGCGCTGTTAGGTGGGTTAGCCACAACAGACAGGCTGCAAGGAACAGTTTCATTGCAAGCCTATCTCTGCCTGTATCTCTTCAATCTTTTGAAAAAATCATTTGACTCTTTCCCCTGCCAGTCCTCTGTTGTAACATACTGGATCTTTGTTACACCCAGCACATGGATAAATAAAATCAGCACACATGCACCATGTAGGAATAGCGACAGCCGTCAGTACACTATTGTAAGAGCAAGAAATCTTGTTCTTTATCACCTTGTTACGTTGGTCCTGCAAGCCTAGCCATAAAAAATGCCTTGTAACAATACCTAATATCCAATGTGTCTGCGGCAAAACACATTTTCCATGTAATCTGACTGTATCAAATCTGTATACACTGCAGAAAGAATGACTTGGAACGGGAAGAAAGAAGGAACATTGAGCTCTAGGAAAACTCAAAGGAACATTTTATTGTAACATTTATAATAGAAAGTTGGGGGGTTTAGTTTCGCCTCAAGGTGTAACTTGCTAATAAAAGTCCTGGAAAACCTGCTGTGTATAAGAACCCTGGCCTATGATGTCAGAATTCATTATGCACACAGGAGCTATTTACAGCCTTGTAAAGTTGTAGACAAGGAAATTGTTGCTGAAATATAGTTTCAAAAGTTTAAAGGTAATCATTCTACTGATGTATACACCTCAGCTATTGAACAGATCTTTTAAGCAGTTCCGTGTAAACTGAAAAAATAGTATGGCTTGAGTTGTAAACATCCACCCATGCTTCTTCATACGTGTTGAGTATAGAATTATATATATGTACAGGCATAACTGTGGGGTCTTTATTTTTTTCAAGAGTTATCTGGGTAAACCTGTACATTAAGCATATGCATAAGGTGTTCAGAGGTAAGACAAACTGGAAGCAATATCACTGGCTTATTTTCATTCCAGTTTATCCACTTGGGAAAAAAAAAAAAAAAAAAAAAGGAGAAGAAAATCACGATAAAAGAGGGAAGGCAAAGAACTAACAGTAGAAACAAGTGTATTTTCAGCTTTCTAAATCTAAAGATGTTTTTATTAAAAATACTGAAACATTAATTGAAATGTGTATTTTTCATCAGAACAACAGCTGTGGACACCTGAAGTTTCATCTATGTTCAATCAAAATTTGATGCAAAAGTGCTGCTGAGTTTGATGGGTCATGGGTCAGGAGGGTCTGCAGAAAAGCAGTTACGCCGGGTCACACAGCTGAGCCTGGCACTGCTGTATTTAAAACTGGGGGGAGAGGAACTGGGGACTGTAGAGTGTGCTCTGTTTCACTCGATTGCTGCATGCTGTTTTATTCTTTGGCTCTAAGCATTTTAATTGCCACTATAGTGATTTTTCCATCACTCTGAAAAGGCTTTGTGACCAGATGTTGTTTGTCATTTGTCCCACAGTAGCTGGCAATAACATAATTACAGAAATATAGAAAAATGTGCTCAGGGTTGGGGATTAATATTCAATCCAAGCATTTTCCTACTGAATCATTTTTTTTCAAATATTCCTTCTCACAGCAGTCCAAATGATTTTCTAGCTCTGGCTGAGCTAACTTCCCAAGCATTCCAGTTATATTTATTTTTTCTAATGCACTTGTCAGCTACTTCAAACTCCACCCCAACTCCTGACAGCAAAGCCAATCGAACACCCTCTCATTGCGGTTTCATGGAGAACCAGCTCACGGCCGCAGAAATGGACTGCACCCAATGGCATGAGCCCAAAAATAACTGCACCACTTCCACTTTTTTCAAGGCGCCTGCATTGTTCCAATAGCACTGAGATATTACTACTGATTAATGCTGCTACATAAATAACAGGCAAAATGGGGGAAAGCTCTGTAGGGTTTTTTTCCTGCTTTTACTCATGTTCACAGTAAAATTTCCATGGACTTCAATAAGCTCTGTATACCAGGCTAGCACTAACGCAATTTCATTAACTTAGCTGAATTACTCCTTGCATATAACAGTGGAAGTGAGTGGAAAATCAAGGCCAGTGGGATAAGAAATAACCCTATTACCCTGCCCAGCAAGATTACTCCGGGTTTAGAGCTGAGGTTTAGCTTTAGATTTGGCTGCTTTGGTCACATCAGCCTTCACACCTTTCCTTAGTCTGAACAGCTATTTCAGTGAGTTCACTCTTTGCTCAGTCTTTCATCTCTCCTCCCTCCTTCTGCTGCTGGGCTTGCTTCCTCACCAGATCTAGCCAGGGGCAGCAGGCAACTTGTCAGCAATTCAGGGTGCTTAGTGATCCACTCAGATGGCAATTGATAGCAAATGTCAAGATTGCAAAAGTCCTTCAAATCTGAGACTTCTCCGTGCCATCACCACGTGCATTAGAAGTCCCAAAAGGCAGCAGTATGTGGGGGGAAGGTGAGCAACTGCACAAATCAGGCAAGTTTCTCTCACAGTCCTCCAACCCTGTAAACCAAAGGCATCACTCAATCACCTTTATGGAAAATACCCTGTCACATGCTTTTCACCTATAGCAGAGATCACCAATGCATCCAGTCTGCCAGTACAAATGCAGTTACACCAGACCTACCTCATGCATAAATACCATTTTCAAAATGGGTTGGCTGAGCTTTCACTTCCGTGTTGGTCACCCTGACATCACTCAGCAGCCAACAAGATGCTGCAAATGCAACTTGACTGCCACTGAAGGAAAGACAACTGTTAGGGGCTCTGCTGGAACTGGAGCGAGCTTCAGGTGCTGAAATATTAGGGCAAGAAAAGTAATTGTACATGGCACTAGTTCCTTTAAGACATAGCTAGCCAGCCTGGACTGCACTTACTAGTGAGTCTATATAAATGTTTTATGTATATGCTATATGTATCAATATATAAAGATACACAGGTAAAGGTTGTATGTGTGTGTAAGCATATGTATCTATACCAAGATTTATAAAAACTTCCATGGTTTTCCATTTAGGATCTAAGTAGTTGATAACAGGCCTGTTGTTCTTAACTTTCAGCTGGGAATGTGGCACTTTGCAGGGCTTGGTTCAGTCTTTGAGAAGAAATAACTGTAGGATAAAGCTAGAGACAGTTTGAGAAGACAGCCAGCCATTGAGACATAATCCAAATGTGCAAAAATATCACTAGTAGTTATTTTTACATCCAGATGTCCCACTGAGAAGAATGGGCCAGAGTGCTACAAGTGCTCCAACTTTTAAAGGCAATGACATGTCTCCCTCCTCCCAGCAACAGATTCCTTTTTCTGCGTGAAGCTCAGAGACTTGAACGTGCTACCTCCTCTGAGCCAAATTTCCCCTTGGATCCACACTGCAGATTTCGCGAGTTGGAATAAGTTATCCTTTGGAGAATAAATTAGTTACTGGCAGGACAACCTTGGCAGCAGCTTAACCTTCCAATCAGTTGCTCCACTAGCATTCTTCTAGCCTGAAGAAAAGGGCACATCCTCTTGGGTCCAGCATTTCTCAGAGTGAGTTTGTAAAAAGATTCAGTTTAGAGGGCAAAAGATGTGATGTTTTCTGCTAAACAGATATGCTCCTTCTCCATTAAGGCCCACAGGCGCTTTTTTTGTTGTTGGTTTGGGGTTTTTTTTCTTTTTCATGAGAACAGAAGGAGTAGGAAAAGGAAAAGCCTAATAAAGCCTAATTCAAATAACAGCAGGATTTTAATAACTGCACACAGGACATTGTATCCTCTTCCACGTGGAGCAGCAAAGCTGCACTGCCTTCCCCAAGGGAAGTCTCTGCCTCTCACCCACTCCATGGCTGTTGTTTCATTTCTTTTTCTGCTTTCTCTCAGACATCTTCAGAGCTTCCAAGCTGCTGTGTCTGAATGGTTGAGGCAATCAGATGCATGGTTAGCCATAAGAGCTGTGGACTAACCATTAGATGGGACTTTGACAATTTACTTATGTCTTACCAGAATGCAGGGGACGAAGCCTCCACCTCATGAAGGTGCACACTGTGGTTCCCATGCAGAGCCTCTGGTAAAGAGGAGACAGGACAGAGAGGTGTTTCCATGTGCAGACTAGATCAGAGACTCCACGCAATGTCCCCCACCAGCTATTTTCTGTTGTACTGCAAGAACATCTGTAGATCCCTGCTGCACACCCTAGCCTCATTGCCCAGCAGCTGGATGTACACCTAGGTGAGGAATCCTTCACCAAGATTATAGAGTGTATGTCCTTAGACACAGCTTGGGAAGTGCTGGCATAAGATCCAGAGAGCTGTGAGCTCCCAGAGTTTGACATCTCAGTGTCTTCCATGCATGGTACTGGATTTCAGAGCCCAGTCTGGGATGTCAGCTGGAGGTAGAGCCAGGTCCTGGCCACAAGGGCAATTCTCCCACCCCGGGGTCTGCTGGTCACCTCCCCATGTCACTCAGCCTGACATGTTCCTTCAAGTAGCATGCCTATGGGTGCCTGCCTTCTGTCCTTGTATGACTCCACAGTAGCTCCCTTCTGATGCAGAGCCTGCTTTGCTTCTAGGAAGGTCAATCATCACTCCATCACCCATCCATCAGCAACCCTCAACCAGATAAAGGGAGACACCTGCAGAGAGGAGCCCCCATCTAGCACTGCTGCACGCCCTGGGAACTCACTGTTGCCCCCACGCAGCATCACTCCCCACCCCAGGAGCTGTGCCCTGCCTGTGCAGGGCTCCACTCCTCCTCGAGGGACCCCTCGTTTGCCTTGCAGCCTAAAAACCCAGCCCACAGGCAGGGCCACCACGGTGCCCACTCACATCAGCTTTGCTGTGAGTGGTGGGCAGGGACAGGTCTCAGTGTTCAAGGCAGCCCACCTGCTAGCAGCGAGCTGTTACAGGGGTTAAGCACGCTGCTGCTGTGTGTAGTGGCTCTAGGAAAGACATCCACCTTCACGTGCAATAGCAAAGAAAGGACAGTGTTCTCTGAGTGGGAAGAAAATGGATTTTTTTTTTTTCCATGGAGAAGAACAAGGACAAGGAAAAAGAAAAAGGAAAGGGAAAGGAAAGAATTCTCCCTCATATCCATTTTCTTCTGTTTTATTTTTGTATGCGTTTTTGGTTTTCTGGAGACTGAAAGACAAGGAAGGGAAAGGGGTGTAACGGTACCTAGCGCTCGAGGAGAGCCGTCGCTTTGCAGTAACACGCCGCTTTAAAGCGGTTTGGTTTTGCCGAGGCGGAGAAGGAAGCCGCCCGCGTGACTGCGTGCGTTTGGACAATTCCTCTGCCCCTTCCCCGGTGCCGTTCGAACGGCTTTTCACACCCAAGCAGCCGCAAGCTTTTCCCCTTCCAGCCGGTGCCCGTGCCAGGCTGCACCGGGGGGACCCCGGGGAGCAGTGCCCTGCGCCGAGGGGCGCGCACCGCCGCGGGGGGGGAAACCCCTGCCCCTGCTCTGGCACCGGGGTTCCCCCCGTGGCCGTGGCAGAAGGAGCCCCTGGCTGACAGAGACCCTGTTCACCGCCCAGCCACAGGGCGATGTGACCTGCCCCCCCCAGCACAGCTCACCCCTCCCCTCGGTCCGAACATAAAACCCGCTCCTCGAAGATTTAATAAAGACGAATACATCACGTAAGGGTGATGTCAGCCTCGCGTTTAAAAGGCATCGCAGGTCTTAAGGCCGAGGATATTACCCTGCCCCGGGACAATCCCGGGGCGAGAGTTTTCGCTTCTGGAGCGGTGGGGGGTGTTTAAACGCTTCTGGAGCGGCGGGGGGCGGGGGGGGGGCGGACCGGCGCGGAGGGCCGGGGCTTTCCCAGGGCCCCCTCTCCGCCTGTCAGCCGGGGAATTTATTTTCGTGGCAAGAAGCAGGCATGGCTGGCGTTATCGGCAAGGATGACACTAGAGCCAAACAAGGGGGCCTTTGAAATCCTCGGGGTCGGAGAGCCCCCCCCGCCTTCCCCTTCAAGCACCGGCATCTGAGTCGGGGGCGAAAACCCACCCGATCGAGATGGATTTTTAAAACTGACCAGCTGCGGGACAATGGGAGGGAGGTGCCCAGCGGGGTGAACCGGGGGCGGGGGGCGGCGGGCGGGGGGCGGGGGGGCCCCGGGCCGCCCCGCCCGGCAGGTGAGGCGGTGCCCGGCCCCATTCCCCGGAGCCCAGCGCCACCCAGCGGAACGGCCGGGCCGCCGCCGCGGGGCCGGGGGTCTGCCCGGGGCGGGGTGGGGAGAGGGGCCCGCGGGCCCTGGTACCCCCTCACCCCGCCCGGGAACACTGCGGCTCCGAGAGCCGCTCCCGTGCCCGTGGCGAGGGGGTGCTTGCAAGGGGCATCGTTTTGAAACCGCACTTTTTCTTTTTTGCTGTGTCCCCCCCCCCGCCGCCCCGGCTGTATTGCGGTGGAAGAGATGGATCTGCCATGCCGCAAAGCCCTATTGAATTTGGGAAAGCAAGTAATAGTGGTGTATATACTGTGGCAGCGAAAGTTTAAAAAAAAATTATTTTTTTTTTTTTTAAAAAAGGGAAAAGTAAATCATGTGGAGGGTTTTTTGGCCCGGACTCCGTGTTTCCGAAAGGTCAATGGTATCATTTTGACGTTGATTATGTAGCTGCTCTGGTCTCAAGTATGCTCCCCTCCCCCCCGAGCGTGGTGTGCGAGGATTGTATTTGAAAGGGAGGAAGCAGATACCGAAAGTGATGGCTGATGAATTGTCTAAACCCTTCAGGGACATTTCGTGCGGGGGCTCGGAGGCAGCTCATCAATAAAAGCCTCCCGGATGGAGGAGGAAAAGAAAGAAAGGGTGATGGGAACTGGGGGGGGGGGGGGGGGGGGGGGCGGACCCCGGTGGCACCATCCCCGCCCCCCCGCTCCCCCCATCGCCTTCCCCTTTGATCCCGTGGCGGATCGTAGCAGATCCAGAGCTTCGGAGGTACCGGTGTAACAAGGTGTGTATGCAGGGGGGCAGGCGGGGAAATACAGCCTGTAAAAGCATACACACACACAAATAAATAAATAAATACATACATAAAAGATGTAAAGCCGGCGTTACGGTTTCCTGCCACCGCCACCTCGGACCAGCCCTCATGCGTGTCGCCGGGGCGGGAGGTGGCAGGGCCGCGGCCGCAGCAGCCGTGCCCGGCCTTGGCAGGCTCGCTCCTGAGGTGCGAGCTTGGATTATTACTTTTTTCCAAACTATGTTCGTAAATCATGTAATAATCCGGCACTCAGTAACTCGGCCCTACCTTTGAGTGGGTCGTTATGTTTTATGGGCTTTACTTAAAAATTAATGCAAACCTCTCACGAAAGGAGAGGGGGCTGTTGAGGCGGGAGGGAAGGCGGGGGGAGGGAAAGGAGGGAGCGGGGAAACCTGCTCCTGATTAGTGCCTTGCCCGGCAGCGGGGCCGGGGCTGCGGGCGAGCCCCGCTCCGCAGCCCGCGGGCACCGCCGCTATGCGGGCGAGGGGCGCGCAGGGCCGGGCTGCTGGCTGCGCGCATCGCTGCGGGCCCCTCTTCCTCCGAAATCAAAACAAACCTCCGCACCCTCCGATGCCACCGATACGCCCATCACCCCAGCCAGCTCCCCCGGCGGCTCCCCCCGCGCTTCCCGCCCGGGAGACCCGCTGTCTGGCGCCGGGGGCGTCCTGCCGAGCTTTTCACGCGGGTTTTTGCGCGCAGGAGGTGCCGCCCCGCGGGGGAGTTTGGGGCTGGGGGCGGCGGGGGCCGGAGGGCTCGGGGAGGGTGGTCCCGGGGGGCGACGGCGAGAAAAGCGCAGCCCTCCGCCGAAGCCCGGGGCACCGCTGGCTCCCTCGCCCCGCTGAAACTATTTGTCTGCTGCAAATGGTATGGAAAGTAATTAAGGTCGGCGCATGTATGAAAATTATTGACAATGTGTAAAGTCAAAAATCTCATTTGATCGGAATGTAAACTTGGGCGGGGGAGAAGCCAGTCAAAAAGGTACCGTGTGTTCAGATCTCGGGCCAAACCGTGCTTGCCCTTATTCGCGGCTGTCAACGGGGTATGCAGGGCAGGACTGGGGGGGGGGGGCTTTTCCTACAGCCTTGCGGAGACACGATGAATCCCTGCAAGGGCTGTCGCTAATATTTTTGCACCGTCGCTGCTGGCTCTTGCGCGACCTTTGCCACACTGAGACCCGACCGGGTTGTGCGGGGGGTCGGATCCGACGCTTTTTCGCGTTATCCCCTCGTGGTGCGCCCCAGCTGGCAGCTGCCTCCTTACCGGGAGGGCGGCGGAGCCTCCACCTGCCCGGCGCTGCCTGCCCCGCCGCCGCCGCCCGGCTGCCCTCGCCTCTGCTCTCATCTCGAAACATCCCGCTTCTTATTTTACCCCGCGCCTGTCACGTTTTATTTACACCGACAGAGGATGCTCGGAGACAAAAGAGTATTTTTTTTTTACGTCAAAGATGTTTTATATTTTTGGAAGGGTTGTGTTTCCTTTTAGAGAGGTGACCTATATCCTGACCGCTGTAGGGGGTTTATTTTGATGCTCCGGGAAGTTCAGTTGGAGCTGTGCAGAACTGGGAGGGGATAAAATCTTTAACATTGTCATCTGGCATAGGAAAAGCAAAGTCTACCCACACAAACACTTGGTGGAAGTACTCGGGGGCTGACACTTACAAAACCGACTCTATTATTGTACGCGCAGCGTGTCTTTGTGCAGGTTCGGTCGCCGCGATGTCCGCGCGGCTCCGACGGGCTGTTGCGACACCCGCGGTACCTGCAGGGCGGCCAGATCTCCTCCAGCAGTCGGAGCCCCCCTGCTTTACCCCACATCTGGGGACCCCCTTCCTCCTGTGTCCCACCAGCCTGGGACCGCGGGGAAAGCATCGAGGGGCGGACGGGACGGGCAGCCCGCCGGGTGCCGGCAGAGCACCCTCGGCACCCCCAGCAGAGCCCCGCGGCTGAGTGGAAGTCGACTTTGCTAACCCTGGCTTAGCGAGCTCGGAGCCGGGGGTGGGCACCTCAGGACGCAGGTTGTCCTTCTGCCACGGCTCCAGTGCAGCGATGAGGACAGGGTGGGATGCAGGGGATGGACGCAGGTTTGGGGCGGGGGAGCTGGGAGGGGGTCATATTGGCAACAAACTCTTGGTACGTAGGTGCCCTCCCGGAAAGTCTAAAAGCTGAGAAACTCTTTTCAGCCCGCTGAAGGACAAAACGCCGGGGAAAGTAGAACCTGTCCAGGGCCAGGGGTGGGGATGTCTCCGCGCCCCCGGTGTCCAGCGCTCACACTTCCCCCCCCCCCCCCCCCCCCCCGCAGGGTCCTCCGGCCCTTAGTGCCCACGGAGTCCCGGTTACCTGCGGGATGCTCCCGGGAGCCAGTCCCGCGTGTCTAGCGTGGGAGGGTTGGGTGGCACCTCTTCGCCCACCTGCTGAGGCAAATTTCCACCTGGAAAACACTTCCCTAAAGGCGAATAGATTCCTCTCCTCGGCTGGCTTCTTGCCCAAACTTTGTTTCTCGCCTAAACTTTGTTTCTCACCTGGTCTTTCCCTCCGTCCTCAGGCCCTGAACAAAGCTGCTGTGGACGGGAGAGTTGGTAGCAGGGAGGAAAGGGAAAGATGCGGCCCTACTAATTCACAGTCATTGCTTTGATGGAGGTGTCCTGACCCAGGCTTAACTCCCCCCACATCTAGGCACTGCTGAAAATTTTCCCAAGGTATCTTCACGGGAAGCCAGCCAAACCCATGTGGCGATACCCCAGGTAACCCCCTGTAAAGTGCTACGGGAGAGGTGCCCGTCCTGTTCAGGGAGCGTCTGATGATGCTTTTGGGGTCGGGCTGGGTTTTTTCCCTCAAGGAGAGGTAGGCCCCTGCGTTTGCACTGAATGTCCTTGTCTGCCCTTGAGATGGGAGGTGTCTCAACCCCTCGGATGCTTTGATCATCTCTCCTTTTCCTCTGCCTCGGGAAAGAGAGACCGACTCTTCAACAGAAGCCGGGAAGAAGGGTCCTGATGGCAGCCTTCAGGGAGAAGTCTATAAAAAAAATCACGCCTGCTCGCGGCCTACTCCAAGAAGAAAAAAGAAAAAGGGGGGGGGGGAGAGAGGGGGGCGAAAAAAAGAAAGCGGAAAAACCTCTCTAAACAAACATCAGGATCGCACGGCTACTGCCAGAGGTTTCGAGAAGTCAAGAGGTCCCGGGAGCAGCACAAAGGACGGAGCAAGAGTGCTGTGAGTCCCTTCCCATCCCGGCCTTTCGGCCCCCTCCGCCGCTGCGGGGCTGCCCCCCCACCCCCGGGTTGCCCCCCGGGCCGCGGGGCCGGGCGCTCCGCAACTCCGGCTCGTTAAAATGCCCGCATGCCCCTCATGCGGAAAGGGATCTCTGTCAGCCGGTGTAGATCTAGATCTAAATCCAGGCACCCTGAAACTGACAGTTGGAGGAAAATCCTCCAGGGCTTAAGGAAACGCACTTTTACAATACTGGAGGGATTTGTTTAAGTTTCAGTCTCGGCTTTAATTGAAAAAACGCTTCTCAACTGCAGGACCTCAGAGGAAAGAGCCTGAAGCAGGCAGTTAAAAAAGGGAGGAAAAGAACAGAAAAAGAACAAAAAAAAAAAAAAAAGGGGGGGGGGGGGGGAGAAGAAAGAATTAAAGGACTCCAATATAACCGTAAACATTTATCTTTCATATTTGTCTCCCATTTTCTTAACTGGTTTAGTCTAACTTATTTCACTTAGCCCACGAAGCAGAGGGGACTGTGTTATGAACATGAAACTGAAACCGCAATAATGAAGAGATTTCCTAGAATAAAAACGATGATTATAGAACAACATCTGAGTAACCAAATCTGCCAAAAAGTTTAATTTCCGTATACTTTGGTAAAACAAACCAGTTGCGCTCCAAAGCTGGGATCAGCTCAGAAATGGATACACCAACCAAAATAAACATCTCCACCAAACAGCAAATGCACTTCTGTTTAATCATAGGCGCTTCAAACCATCTTTTAAAGTCTCAGGAGCGTGTCTTGGAGACTTCTTCATGCTCTGTTTCAAACAAGCGTCTGTTGCGAAGAAGAAGACTTGACTAACAGGTAGAAGACGGCTGACTGAATGTCCCCCGGTTCTCCTGTCGGAGCTGTGTCAAGTCGCGACTGAAGCACCATGCGGCTCTCTGCCACAGGGCTGCCCTGCCCGGCTTTGCTTCATTGTCTGTCCTGTCTCGCACCGCGGAGAAAGCAACGACACCTTCCTATATCGTGACATCTCTGTTGGGAATAAAAGCCTCTTCCCGCTCGAGTAATATCAATGATCAAAACGAACTGTCTGAAACGGGGGCAGGTTAGAATGATTTTTAGGTAACGTCCCGTCCCACCCCTTGTCTTTAATGCGTTTAGCCTCCTAAAGATGTCAGAAATTACTTGGACTTGTCATCCAAAGGTGACATTAAGACAGGCGGAAGGCGAAAAAGCACCCTCGCTCGTCGATCTAGAGAAGGGAAGGGTGTTTATATATAAAACCACAGATTTTTTTTTTTTCAAATATTCCGAATAGGTCGTTACAACGAGATCAGGAGTCTCATGTCGGCCTCCCCGCCCCTCCAGGGAAAAAAGAAAAAGAAAAAAAGAAAAAAAAAAGATGGATAGATATAGATTATTCGTTTTTACGATGGGAACGATTTAAATCGATGTCTCAGGAAAGGTAAACCCTGTCTATCCACCAGACGATTATTTTTTCTATTAAAATGTGTAGTAAACATTGCCGGGCTTGGTAGTGTTTTTGTTAGCTGATCCTCAGATACAATCAAGCCATTTTCGGACACATTCCCATGTATGTAGCAGTGGTGATCTGGAGGAAGCTGTCGACGCCTGTTCAGTTAATTTAGGTTTTCTTTGTCTAATTACTGTGGAGCTTAGGGAAAAGGAGCCGGGCTCAGGGCAGTAAACTGACACTTGGGCTCTGTGTGTGGTATCCAGGCAGAGTTTGATGGAAAAAGCCTGCTTCCACTCAACTGCAGGTCACTGTCTGGGACCAGCCCCACCCCCTCCCTGCCCGTACCCACCAGCGAGCTCTCAGCACGGAGCTGCGCTGGAGACAGGCGGGGACACACACACACACACACGCGCTGACACCGCGTCCTGCTCTGCCCGATCCTTCCCACCCCCGTGCCTTTGGTCCAGCATCCCTGTCTGCCTCTCGCCCTGCCGCCGTCCTCCTCGCCTCTCCAGTTTGATCCTGGAGCCTCCATCATCTGGGAGCAGGCCTGTGCCCCCGCCGGCCCCTCTCCTCCCTGCCCCCTCCGGCGCCCCGTTTCCTCCGGCAAACGGCGTTTGCCAGCACGCGTGACCCGCCGCTTGCACCGAGGAGACGTCTCCGGGGAACGGAGAGAGGGCGCATCCCTGGTCCTCTGGGTAGATCCCTGCTGCAACTCATTTTATATGGGGGTGGGGGGTGGCAAAGGGCAGCGAGAAGTCTTAAAAACCGGAGGTCTAGCATGTTTGAGGAGCAGAAGACATTGCTGCCTGGGGGTCCGCGGGGCGGGCGACCCCCTCACACGCACCCACGCCCGCACCCGGCAGCATCAGTGTCCATGTGTCCCGGGGCGCGCCGGTGGAGCTCCTGCCTGGAAGCCGCTTCCCTGGCCCCGGGGCCGTGCCGGGGAGCAGCGGGCGGATCGGTGCCGAGGGAGCCCCGGGGAGGCGGTAAATGGTGTCGCTGCGCGCTGCGGGGCTGGCGGCGGGAGCGAGCCGGGGACGGTGCCGCGGCAGCAGCAGCGGCAGCGGCAGCAGCAGCAGCGCCTCCTGCCCAGATGACGGGTGGACAGAGGCCAGCTGGAAAGGGGGTGGTCTCTCCCCCCCCGCCCCTCTCCCTCTCTCTGCTGATTTTTCGGCCGAATTCAGGGGGGTCTGCGGGGTAAAGGGAGGGGGAAAAAAAAGGAGGGCAAGATTGAAGGAACTGATAGGCAGTCGCGCTGTGCCTTTTACGCAAGGAAGAAAGTATATATAGAAGAATAACAGTGCGGAAGAGATTGGAGGGGGGGGCTCTTGCGCTTCCTCCCCTTGCCGGATTAGGCAGCGGGATGGTCCCCAGGTGGGGGGCAGAGGAGGAAGCGGAGCGGCGCTGAGCGGAGCCTCCGCGGGCGGCGCGGGGAGGGCGGGGGCCGGGGCCGGTCCGGTCCATCCCGCCCAGTGCCTGGCTCCGGCGGAAAGCAGAGGAGCCATTGCGCAAGGGACCGCGGGGAGGGATGCGCAGGGCGCTGCCGCCGCCCCGCCGCCGCCCGCCGCGCTGAGGAGGTGCCCGGAGGACAGCAGCTCCCACCGCCGCCCCCCCCCCGCTCTCCCCCTGCGGGGCACCCCCCGCCCCGGTACCCACCCCGCCCGGCTCCCCCCCTTCCCTCCCAGCCTCACCCCACCCTGCCCCATTCCCCTCCCTCCGCCAGATGACCACCGAGAGCGGCCAGCAGCGGCTGGAGCCCCCCGTCCCTCTCCGCTCCTGCAGCCCGGCTCCCGGAGCTCTCCAGATGAGCCGGCCGCCCTCCTCCGCCCTGGAGACCTCCACCTCCTCTTCCTCCACCTCCACCTCCTCCTCCTCCTCCTCGGCGGCGGCGGCGTCCTCCAAGAGCAAGAAGGCCAGCTCGGGGCTGCGGAGGCCCGAGAAGCCCCCCTACTCCTACATCGCCCTCATCGTTATGGCCATCCAGAGCTCGCCCTCCAAGCGCCTGACCCTCAGCGAGATCTACCAGTTCCTGCAGGCCCGCTTCCCCTTCTTCCGCGGCTCCTACCAGGGCTGGAAGAACTCCGTGCGCCACAACCTCTCCCTCAACGAGTGCTTCATCAAGCTGCCCAAGGGCCTGGGCCGCCCGGGCAAGGGCCACTACTGGACTATCGACCCGGCCAGCGAGTTCATGTTCGAGGAGGGCTCCTTCCGACGGCGGCCCCGCGGCTTCAGGAGGAAATGCCAGGCACTGAAGCCCATGTACCGCATGATGAACGGGCTGGGATTCGGCGCCTCCATCCTCCCGCAGGGCTTCGACTTCCAGGCGCCCCCCGCCTCCCTCGCCTGCCACTCCAACGGCTACAACCTCGACATGATGCCCAACGCCATGGCCAGCGGCTACGAGGGACTCAGCGGCGGCCACCACGTCCCGCACATGTCGCCTAACCCCGGCTCGACCTACATGGCCAGCTGCCCGGTGACTGCCAACGGGGACTACGGCCCCGACAGCAGCAGCAGCCCCGTGCCCTCCTCGCCGGCCATGGCGAGCGCCATCGAGTGCCACTCGCCCTACACGAGCCCTTCGGCTCACTGGACAGCCTCGGGGGCCTCGCCCTACATAAAGCAGCAGGGCCTCCCCGCCGCGAACGCCGCCTCCTCCGGCATCCACTCCAGCGTGCCCTCCTACTCCCTGGAGCAGGGCTACCTGCACCAGAGCCCCCGCGACGACCTCTCAGGTAGGGGCCCGGAGGGGCGGCGGGGGCGGCGGGGAGCGCGGCGCCGGCGGGGGTTCTCCGGCGACGAGGGTTTTGCGCGGGGAACCCCCGACCTCCGCGGTGTAGGAAAAAGAGGGGCATTGTCTGCGAGCGGGAGGAAAATACGCGTGGGCTGGAGCTGCTCTGTTTCGGGGAAAGGGGGCTGTCTGGGGAGGGGGTTGCGGGTACGGCTGCGAGCATCCCTTCTCCTCACCCAGCGCCAAGAAGGAGCGCTCCGAAGAAGGCTCGGCTCTGTCCCGGCTCCGTCCCGACTCCGTCCCGGTTCGCACGTTGCCCCCGGTGCCGGCGACATGTGCGCAGTGGCGGGAGCGGGGCGAGCCCCGCCGCCGCCCAGGGAAACCGCGGCCGCGTCGCGGGAGGAATCAAAAAAAGGCGTTAAATGCTGTCCCCTGAGCCCTGCGGGGAAAAAAAAGCACCCGAAAAGCCAAAACCCACTCGCTTATCTTGAAAAAATGCGAGAGAGATTAAAGCGGATCCAGTGTATTTCTGCAACCGGAGGGCAAGAGTTTTCTGGTCTCTGTCTCCCACCTCCCCCCCCCCCCCCCCCCCCCCCCGGCCGGTGATTACAATGTCTGCTCAGAAAAATCCAAGCACAAAAATGGGTAAAAGATGTTGGGCTCTTACGGGGAAATTTTCCAAATAGCCCTTTTAAACATGGGTCCCGGAGGTTAAGCAAACAAAGACAGTCTGGGCTGGACCACACCGAAGAGGATTTTAGCCTGACTTAACCCCTATGAGAGCGGGGTCTTGTTCAATTTTATGGGAATTTCAACAAGTAACAAATACAGGCGACCCTCAGCTCTGGGTCCCCTCCCGCCCCCTCCTTAGGCGCCTGTCAATCACTCTGCTGTCCCTCTGCGAGCCCCGCAGCCTGCCCCGGCCTCCGCGGGGCAGGGCGAGCCGCAGCCCGGCCGCCGGGGAAGCCGCTTTACCATCACCGCAGCAGGGACGCTGAGGGTCAGGGGACAGCAAGCGGTTGCAAATTTTCCTCCTTTAAAAAAAAAAAAAACCCAAACCAAAAACCAAACCAAAACAACCCAACCCCTTAAATAGTCCCGGAGTGGCTCCTGGGGAGAGGCGGCTGCAGAGCGGGTCACCGCCTTACCGGCGTTTCGGCGCAGAGGGGTGCGGGGACGCGGTGCGTCCCCAGCTGGGCTCCTCCGTGCCCACGGGGCTCTGCTACTGATATTTAAACCACTTTTCGGAGATTCAGGTCGTCCTTCCACGTGGTTTTGGGAGCTGGGGTGAGAGGCCGGCGGGTTTGCAAGGGCATCTCCCGGCCGAAATACGTACCTTTACCGTTAGGATTTTCTGCTTTGTTTTGTTTCATTATTTTTAAACTTCTTTTCTTTTCCTTTCTTTCCGATTTTTTTTTCTCTCTGCTTCTTTTACTCCTTTTACTCCTGCGAGCTACCTCGTAGGGCCCAGGGGCCCACGCGTGGCGTGGGAGTGGGACTGGCCTGGGGAGCAGGGCTGGAGGCAGCTGCCCCCTCCTCCTACCAGCCACCCGAGGTGGGAAAGGCGATTCCTGGAAGAGAAAATTTTCATTGCGAAGCAGCCCAAGAACAGCTCTTCAAAACAAAAGGCAGAGGGAGAGCGAGCAAGGGTTCTGGTCCCCCCGAAGCCTCCACTACGGTTTCCGAGGCTAAGGCGGTTTAAATCCGAATTGTTTTTGTCCATGGACGGATACACAGGCAGACGGACCGACGGACGCTTTCTTACTGCCGACGACGAGCGTCCGCTACCAGCAGCTCAGATTTAACGCCACCACTCTGCAAAACGGCGTTTCTCCGCTTATTTTCTAGAGCTTCAGGCTCTGGGCCCAGGACTTTAGTGGAAGCCATCCCCATTCCTTGATTAAAAAAAAAAAAAAGAAAAATTAACCCTCTTAATTTTTTTTTTGCGTGGATCCAGTCCTCATTTGTGTGTGCAACGTAAAATCTCTGGGGCGCAAACGTTTTAGTAGAGTGAAAGGAGATGGGGAAAAACGATCCGAGCTCCTTCATTCGCAATTGTTACCAGCAATAATTTTTCTCCACCTCTCCCCACAAAAACGGTAGCAAGTGACTTTCGCCTTTCCCTTTCTCTTAGTTAAATGCAAAGCAAATTCGGTGGCAATCGCTGTCGACCGGTCAATAATCCTCCACTCATGACAGCGACAGGGCAGACTTAAAGCCTTCAATTTGCGTCAGACCCAAGAATAAGCGAGGGAAAAATTGGAAACAGGAGGCTTGGTTCTGCTAAAAGGATTTTGAAGCTGGGGGGTGGGGGGGAGTGGATTTTTTTCGCACACTATTAAATCCTGCTAAATGATTGAATCAGGATTGTAATAAAGTGCCCCGGTTTATGGTGAGCATACCAGCAGGGTTATTAGAAAGCCGAGGAAATCCAGAGAAATAATCACTTTTATAAAGTGAGCTCTGCGGGGTGAAGGAGGGGACAGTGCCGGAGGAGACGGGCTGTGCCTGCCGCCTGCGCAGCCCCTTCGGCCGCCGCCGCCAGGCTCGGCTCCGCTGTCCCCGGGAAAACGGGGGACATTTCCTTATTTTTTTTCTTCCTTTTTTTTTTCTCTCTTCTTTTTTTTTCTTCCTTTGTCTCACTCTCCTTCTCTTTCTTTCGCTGTTTTCCCTATCCCCCCACCCCTTCTTTCTGTCTTCTTTTTTTTTTTTTTTTTCCTCCCCCTTGACCCTCGGTCAGATTTGACAGGATCCCGCTAGCCGAGTTTGACATCCACACGCCAAACCAAATCCCTCTCTGGCTCTGCCCTGCGGGCCTTGCTTAGGCAATGCTCCCCTCGCCGCCAGATCCAGTAGGAACCCTGCCAGATTAAAGATCCCAGCTCGGCCCTACGGCGCGGGCTGCGGCGGGGGGTGGGGGTGGGGTGGGGTGAATCTCCCACGAGGCCCTGGGACTTTGTCCCCTGAAAAGCTGCCTTAGGCTGTGGGAAATGGAAATGGGAATTTGCAAGGTCGTTTATGTGTCGGTGCCATGGATGTACTTCACTTGCGGTTGATAAACGGTAGGGTGTCCTCGGTCTGTGTCTAACGTTTATGAAAACACACATGCGAATAGCCGTGCACGCTCATACACACATGCACACATAAATAAATACAGTATCCACACACAAACGGATCGTGACTGGAATTCAACCTGCAGCCATTCAAGTCAAAGGCAAAAAAAGCAAAAACCTCGCAGGAACGGGGGAAGAGGGAGCCAAGATGGGGAATCGGGTTCAAATGGCTGCAGCGCATCCAGAAAAACACTCAAGTGGCATCGTCTTCTAGCACACCCACACTCCCTCAGCTACCCCGCACGCAGAGCTGAGCTACCGCACCCGCTGATCAGCGGGGCAGGCAGCGGGGAAGGCAGCAGGCAGTGCGGGTGTGCCCGCACGGGAGGGATGCTCTGAGATACACTGTGCCCGGGATGCAGCCGGGCATGTGTCCCTGGGCAGCCGCCTCCGCACGGCTTCCTCTCCGCAGCCCGTGTGCCCCCCGGCTGTGCAGTTTGTCACCTCCCCGCAGAGCAGACACGGGGGCTCGTACAAGCACGGCTGCAACCTCGAGCCCACCCACACGGGTGGTGGGGGGCCCCGGGGGATCCACCTCCCCTCCTCGCTCGGGACGGTGGGACCCGCCGCTCCTCCTGCCCTACAAGCTGGGCAGGCTTTGCCCCGGGGGAGCGCCCGGTTCTCTGCCGGGAAAGCCGGAGAGGGGTCCCAGACCTTGCGAGGGGAGCCCACACAGGAGGGAAGGGAGCAGAACCGGCAGGCAGCCTCTCCTCCCCGCGGGTGAGGGGGAAGGGGGCTGCTCCGCCCGAGCAGCGCTACCCGACCGCTGAGCAGCTCTTGTTATTTCCTTTTGCAGTGGGATTGCCTCGCTACCAGCATCACCCCTCCCCGGTGTGTGACAGGAAAGATTTTGTCCTCAATTTTAATGGCATTTCGTCGTTTCACCCGTCCGCTAGTGGATCTTACTATCACCATCACCACCATCAAAGCGTCTGTCAAGACATCAAGCCCTGCGTGATGTGAAGGCAGCTCCCCAACAGAGACAATCAGGTGGCATGGAACAGAGCCGAGGTATAGACGGACCCACGCAGATTAAATATAATGTGCACTCTGATAGCATTGATAGTACACGAGTCACTTAGCAAAATTACCTAAGGAAGCAGTGTTGTCAGTCCCTCTCCATCCCTTGAAGGACACGTACAGCCGATATAATGCTCCAAAGCTCTTCCTAAAAGAAAAATGCCTAGTGGGATGTGTTGGGTTAGGTGAGATGTAAGTGTCCTTATGCCAAGTCTGACCACCTTAATCATAAACCGGCTTTCTGTGATCTCCTAAAGAATCGAGCTTTGGGAAAGGGAACAATTCGATGTATTTTTATACGAGAAAGTGTCTTTGAATAGGAAAAATAAATCTCCCAGCTCAGCACCTGTGAGGACTCCCCCTTCCGTTGCTGCGTTAGCGGGAAATTTACTTCTTTATTTTTTTCTCTCCCCGAGACCCACCAAGGACACTTTGTATGGACTTCAGCACCGACCGATTGATATTATTAAAACAGTATTGTTTAGCCTTTTCGTGTATAGACTTTAAGAAAAGTTCCATTTTTCCCAGTATTGCAGCAATACAACGTTTTGTTTTTTATTTTTGCAAAAGTTGTTTTCTACCACAATATTTTTTAAAAATTTATTTTAAATAAATCTCGTGTATACTCACACACTATTGCTTTAAAAGGAGAATATATTTGCACTTATGTATACTTTTTACAGTTTGCCAAAATATTTTGATGTACAAATTTTTTTTTCAATAAAATGTATATAAACGACGATGTACTGGACAGGCACTTCTTTTCCCTCGTGTCCTGAGAAAACTCTTCCACCCCAGCAACCGAGATCGTTAAAGCTGCAACCCCAAATCCTCCAGCTGCTGGGGGAGCGAGCCGCTGACCCGAGGGGGCCAGTGCCGTGGTCTCTGGGCTGCACTTCCCGCCCTCACCCACCTCCCACCCTGCTGTGCCCCCCCTTCTGGGCAGGCTTTGAAACAACCGGGCACCAAAGCAGCAGAGGCCGGGCTGCCCCCTCCTCTCTTCGAGGGGTCCCCCGGCCTCAACCGCCCTCCCCGCTGTTCAGGGCTCAGTCCGGGTGTCCCCGTCCCGCTTGCCCACGCAGCCCCGTCGGGGTCCCTCTGTGCCTCGAGGGGGCTTTGTCAGGTGCGGGGGCAGGAGCCCCTCTGCAACGCGGGGTCGCACCCGGGAGGGCGTGTCACGGGTGGGCGGCGAGAGAGATCTTGGTACGGGCTGGGGGAGGCACTGAGCGTGGCGCGGCCAGTGGACGGGGCGGGAGGGGAGAAGGAAGAAAAGAAACAGAAGAAAACAAAAAAGCCCCCCCCAGTACCCCAAGCAAAACAAAGCCTGTCCCCAGGAGGCCGCCGTGCCCTGCGGCCGGGGATCGGAGCCGGGCGCCGGGAGCTGCTCGCCCGCCCCATCCTGCGGCCGCCCCCGGGCACGCCGACCCCACGGCCCCCACGGCCGCCCCGCCGGGGGATGCCCGCGGAGCCCACCCGGCCGGGGATGCCCGCTGAGCCCACCCGGCCGGGGATGCCCGCGGCGCTCACCCGGCCCGCCCCGCCCCGGGGGCAGCCCTGCGCGGCCCCGGCCCCCGCCCGGGCGCAGCTCGCCGCCGCCCCCCGCTCAGCCCGTTCCCCCGCCCCAGAGGGACAGAGGCTGCCCCGCACCCCCAGCGCGCCCCGCAAGCCGGGGCACCCCCGACACCCCGCCCCGACTGTCCCCGGCCCCGCGCCCCAGCGCTGGGAAGCGCCAGAGTTTCAGCCAAATGGTATATGTACTTGTGTGCATGCATATGTAAATGCATACATACATGTATAACATTATACCTATGTAATTATACATAGAGATAAGACTCTTCGTCTTTTGAAACACGCATTTATGCTCGAACATGCCCTTTTCTTCCCTGAGCTTCTCGGGGCCTGCGATAAATTATAAAGTCAGTTTCAGAGTTTGCTCCGACCACAGTGCTGTGTTTACATTCTTTCCGAGGCAAGCCTGCATGGTCGTAATTTATATCCTAAACACTCGAACGTAACTTGTTTACACAGGAATGACAGGACCTCAATGAGAAAAAAACTGCCTTTCGCCTCCGCGCGGCCGGGCGCGGGGCGCCAGTGCCCTCCAGCGGCCCCGGCTCCGCAGCTTCCCTGGGTTTTGGAATTGCGACCCCCCCACGCCCCACCCCCGCCCCGCGAACGCCTTTATATCCCAGAAAACGTGAATAATGCTCACCCTGGCTGTTCCCCGAAGAAAGAGGAAGGATTTGCTGGGGCATCCTTCAGTTTGGGGTTTCTGTGTTCTCCCGTCATGACTGAAGACTGTTCCCGTTTAACAAAGGTTCCGTTTTTCCCGGTAAAGCTTCCCGAACAAAGGATGGTCCTTAGACACCGCTATGTTTCTGGGTGCTGTCAGCAAAAGGAACCCAGCCTTTTTCTTCTGAATTTAAGGGTGACTAGCAAACGACAGGGAGGAAAAAAAAGGCCAGATTTTTAAGTTAATATGATCTGATTTTGTTTTGATATTTGATTTTATTACAGTACCTTCTACCCCAGAAATTCAGCTCTTGTTTAGTCTCAAGAACTCCAGTGGCCACAAAGCCAGTGGGAGTCAAGACCAAGAGCTATGTCACTGTGAGGACAAAGTATTTATGTTTAGCCATACAGTTAAAAATTATTTGCATCTTTTTATATACGTTAACAGTCATTGAACATGCCCAAATACTTCATATTTTAGAAAAAGAAATTCCTTGTTAGAGATCCAGCATGTTGAGGCTTCTCATCATAGCAGCAGTGATGCGGTACTCATCTCTGAGACTCCCAGAGACCTACAGCATCAGAGAAAGCTGAAATTTGTGGTGTTAAAACGAAGCCAGAAATCTAGATGTGGGTATTTAGGCTGAGCATTGTGAGAGCCCAAGAGGGCGCACCCGAAGTTGAACGCGTATTTGCCGATCACCCTGTAGAAAGACCTGCAGTTGCTGTGCTAAAATGAGCCTCAGCTGGTACAAAAGCCCAGCCGGCCTGTGTCCCTGCAGCTTTCTTAGCTATTGCTCTTTTCTATGAGAATAGTCTACTCTCTTCCTCTATATCCTTTGTTAGCTTTTCATTCCTTGCCTGCTAAGGTGTCTCTGACTGTTTTGTCCTCTACGTGTACACTGCAAAATGCCTAAGTGAGACGCTTTTTTCCTTTAGCAGCACTGTAGTCCAAGTAGCGCCCAACAACAGTCATGCACCTCCACGGAGTCTGAAAATACCATCATCGCTGACTTTCAGCTTAGGGCTTCAGCCATGCAGCCTGTCCTTAGATGTGAGCAGAAAGGAGGATGAGAGCAGATAGCTTCTGGGTGCAGGGTCCGCTTTTGGTCTATCCTGATGAAGAGCTTGCATATCTAAAAAGCTGCATTAGTTTTTCCAACCAGATCAGTTGGTCTAAAGCATTAGTAATGCATCTCCCACAAACTTCGCCTCACTAATGACCTCAGACCACCAGAGCTACAAGAAAGCTACAACTAAACTGCAAATAGTTAGTCATCTAGACTGATGGTATAGCTCACATTTGGTGAGGCGCTAGGCAAATGGATTGAACATAGACTAATCCAAACATTTCCATTATTAGAGCACACTAGGCAGAGTTTCCGCAGGATGGGAATGAAATCACGCTGGAGTGCCTCAGTTTGCGTGTGATCCACTATAATCTTATATATATTCTCCATTCTCTGGTTTCATCAGAGTCTTATGGCCTCAGTGAAGGGATTTTGCTTGTGAGGGTGTTTATGTTACACAGAGAAAAACCACTCAACCACTCCAAAGCTGGGATCATTTGAACAATCAATTTAACATGGGCAAAATTAGCCAAATGCAGAGATATCTTATGTGGGATGTTGAATTTCTAGCTGGTAGCTGACCAAAGCATTCTTTAAAATGGTCGAGTTTATCAATCCCATTAAATCCCCTTGCCCATTATTCTATTAAGACCAACGTCAGATTAATATCTTGCTGTGTTTTGGCTCAGCTGGCAAAGTACTTTTAGCCAACACAATATTTTCAGTTTAGTGAGAGAGTTTTAGCCTGCTTTGGAGGCAAAGAAAAGTAAAGATTTTTAATTTATTTTGTTTTACTCAGCAACAATAAGCCTGATTTTATTGAACTAGAAAGATTTGCTCATAACATATGCATGAGGTAATATTTAAATAAGCCTGTTCAATAAAATGCTAGGTATGTCACTCAGGCCCTGAGAAAGCAAAGTGCTGTTTTCAATTATGATTTTAATATACCTGAGCATGTGAGTACTCCCATTAAAGTCAATGGGATTATGCAGACGCTTAGGGTTAAAAGTGCTTTGCTGAAGAAGGATGATGGTACTAGAATTAAACACTACAGGTTCCTCCTATATGCTGCAGCTGGGCCCTGTATAAGAATTGGAGTAGAATATACCTGATTCATATACAGGATGAAAATTAATTCAAAACATACTCTGGCTTTGAATAGAGATGTATTTTATAAAACCTGCTGGCATTAATCTGCATGAAATACTGCCTTAGCTAATAAGAACACCCGGGCTTTATTTATATATTGAGCCATTTGATAGATACAAATGAAGAAGAGGTAAATAGAAGCCAACATATTTTTGAATAAAAGCCCAGAGGTTCTCTCAGAGTTCAATGATCTTTGTGTCTAGATTATAAAGAATTCAGAGCAGCTTCGTGTGATTTGCCAACTACTGAACAGAGCTCCAAAACATCTGTAATATTAAACAACTTCAAGCCTCCTTTTTATGCTTGTTTTCATCCAACAGTGATTTATAGAAATCTATTGGCTTCTCCATTGGTCATTTCTAAAAAGAAATACACCAGGAGGAGGACAAGGTTTTAAAATTTGTTGGGATACCACTACCAAACTGCAGCTGGAATTAGAGGTATTTTAACAGTGGATTTAGATTTATTTAGGAGATTATGAAGAAATGTTAACTGCATTACATTGGTTATTTTAACCATTGCAAAATGAATTTGTGGCCTTGTGCAAAGAACCATTGGGCTCACAGGTAATTTGATGTTTTTGGGGTAATTCAAAGAGACTGAGCTGCTTTTGAGGAACTGATAAAGAACAGATTTCTTGGACTAGATCCCCACTGCTAACATTTTTCTTGCAGTAGAGTTGCAGCCCATTAATTCTCACTGTCCAAATACAGGTAGCATTAGTTTAAATTAGAAGTTTTATAACTGATTTAGCTGAGCTACTGAAATCCTTTATGTACACAATCTTATCTCATTTTCAGAGATCCTCTTTGGATTGGTTTATACCTGTCCTGATTAACATATACCAAACACATTTAATTTGCTGAAAAATCTCTTGGTTTTATTTTTGTACCAGTTCAGACTAGTTTAAAACTACTTTCTGAGACTGGGTCTAATGCACAACAGTTTTCTGATATCATGCAAGGCAGGATTCAGTTCAAACTGCCTAACTGGTGTTTATGGACACTCCATCACTGTAATCCCTCACTTCTACACGTACAGCTGCAAGCTATGCCAATATGACCAACTTTAAAGTGGTATCAACTCCCCAAAGCTGATTGAAACTAAACAGGGCAGTGTCTGTGACTAGGCAATCCTCATGTTAAAGGGCTGCAGCTTTTCCCTGTGAGATAGCTGAATGTGACCATACTGGAAGCTCCTGGACGATTTTACTCGTGGAAGCAAGGCTGTAAAATCAGGCCTTGGACCTTCTTGCCTTCATGTTTTTTTTCATCTGGAGGTTTCTCTGCCAGAGATTTGTTTACCACTGATGGCTTGTAGAGTATTTGCTGGTGGCTTAGAGACAGCTATTTGGTTACAGGACAGTGCCTCTCATCCTTTGTGGTGGGGAGAATATGTACAAATGGGCGGGGGAAGATGCAGTGAAGATTACAGTCAGCAGTATGATTCATGGTTTTAAAAAAGGAATAAAATGCTTTCAACATTAAAATTGCAGAAACACAGGAATGTTTCCAGTCTCTGCCACATCTCCTTTGGCACATGGTGTCTTAGTGCTGGTAATGTTAGATGGCTGCTTGACCGTTAATGAATGGAGAGTGGAGCTGTTCACTAGCAAGCACAAGGAGCACCAGAAAAGCACTGGAGGGAGTGTACTTTGATCCCAGGTGAATTAACAGGCAGAGCCATAATAGAGAGAGTGCAGATACTGGGAAGCAATGTAAATGTTATCAAGTCAGGGTAATCACTGATAAAAGAGGTGCAAGAACAGAGGTAACTTCTGCAGCCACCACAGGAAGCTCTACTATTGTAACTATGGAAGGTAGAATTAGGTCCCTTAAAAACAAATGTCAAATTCTGCTCCTCATATCATGCAATAAATCC
Source organism: Falco punctatus (assembly GCF_963210335.1). NCBI lineage: Eukaryota > Metazoa > Chordata > Aves > Falconiformes > Falconidae > Falco > Falco punctatus. The sequence continues at coordinate 91,863,360 of NC_137582.1, read as the reverse complement.
TGCTTTCACACACGAGACATTCCCCTCACTGCAGTACACCCCTTTTGCCCTTCTGAGGCAGAAGCTGAGCTGCACTGCAGTGATTCACAAATACTCCCATCCTGATCTGGGAACTGGGACATTGAATACATCAATATATTTGTTTCACTCAGTGTCAGGCAGCAAGGAGAAACGTACAGGAGAAAAAGCAATAGTTCAAGATAAGCGACCTCCAGTAAACAAAGGCTTGTCCCAGGACAGCAGAAGAACAGGGGGTAGGAGGAACCTGGCTTGATTCCCCATTGAAAGTGTCCAAAGTGGTCTGAACAAGCACAGCCAGGGCACAAGGCTCAGCCAAGTTACTCAGCAGGCTCAGAGGCTCTGTCAAGAAAGCAGTAGGAGCTGTTTAGGGAAATCTATCTGAGACAGGCATGTGTGAAGCCACCCAGCCTAGCTCAAGCTCCCAGTGGCAGGCAGTATGGAGAGACATGCAGAGCTAGTAGTTTTTCAACTACTTTTTCTTAAAAAAAGTATTATTTTGTCCTTGAAAATCAACCAACCGCTTGTATTTCAGAAGACTACTTTTTTCCTGGACACTCGCAATTGCAGGGTCCCCCAAAGACGGCAGATGCCCAGACTCGCAGGCACCCTGGGGAGAGCAGCTGGTGCACCGCATGTCACTGCAGCCTTTGGCCAGTGAAGCCTGATCTTCCACCCAAGAAGGGAAAGGACCACATCTCCGTGCTTGCCCTCAGCAAGACCTTAATGAGGACAAAGGCAGAGCTCAACTGGAGCAGCTGATGCCTGATGTCAGTGTGTTTGTGATGGTGACAGTGGTGAATACATCACAGGAGGGTGATGACAGCAGCAAGAGCTAAACCTGGCCAACAGAGTGCAGAGTGGTATTCTCCCAGCACGCCTTTTACCTCTGATATTTTCAGCCTTCTTTTGCTGTCCCCTCTTACTTTTCCATGCCTGTTGATTACCCCAGAATATTTCTCCCTCTGCCAAGTGAGTTTTCTTTCAATGCTGGGACACAGGCCTTGCTCCCATACTACTTCAGACAATGGCCTTTGTTGCCAAAACCATGAGGGCAAGGAACGGCTGTGAATGATTCATACATTGCTGTTTCTGTTCTAATATTATAACACCAGATATGCAGATCTCTGCAAACGCTTGACATTTCCTCTACATTTTCCCGCTGATTTCCTCCTTATTGTTACAGATGAATTGCTTGCACTGCAGCCCTACTATAGGACCAGGGTTTAAAGGTATCCCTCAGTAAAAGAAAAGACCTCCACATGTGCTTGTTTCCCAAATGCAAAAAGAAGAACTAGGATTCCTGAAACTTTTTCTTTTACTGTTGCCTGCTGATTCTTTTTGCTAAAGTTTCCACTCCCTAAAGGAAACACCGAGAACTCTCCAACTCAGTCTCTGAAGGAAGAGGTCAAAAGAGAAGATGGCCAAAAGAAGAATGAGGGTAGATTCAGTAACTCAGCAGATGAGACTCACAGGAGGCATTGGGAAGAGCAAAAGAAGGACAAACATGGTATTTAGTCCAGCAGAGATGGGCAAATTCTTCTAGCAGTGATTAACTCCTCCTTGGTTCTATCCTTCAGCCTCAGAGGGAAATGTGATCAAAAGGCCATGCTCTCAGTGAGTAGAAAAGCATCTGTAGTAAGCAGCTGACACTAGTCTTCCCCAAGAGTGTCCTGTTTTCCTTCTCAGCCACCACTGCCCATCACCTTGGGACTAGCTGCCTCCCCAAGGAAGGCTGCAAGAGCAGTACAGAAGGGCATAAGGCATCTGAGCAGTTTCCACCTGCCCATAGTTCATTCTGGATCTAAGTACCCCCAGAATCCCCAGGCAGGAACCACACTCCAAGGGTGCAAAACAGAAAACAGATGCTCATACGAAACAGACCATCCCATCCAGGGGCATCTCAGGACATATTTATTAGTCAGGAGCATGCACCACAGCAAATCATGGCTCTCCTTCTGTATGGAAAAGCCTTTGATGGTTGGCTAGTAACGGCTGAAAATGAGGCAAATCCATAGTCCAGACAGGCTTTAGATATGTCAAAAAGATCCATGTGCTGGCAAACACATTATTCAGCTGGTTCATTTCCTGTACACTGTTTGAAACAGCCAGAGCCCTTTCTCACTATTTAGTCCTTTGAATGCAGAGTAAAATAAAAACAGAAGAAGAAACATGCAGCTAACAAAAGTCCCAAGCTCAGCACTTCAGGAGGGACTTGAGCACAGGGAGAACAGACAGCGGACCCCCCAGAGCTGGGAAAGCCCCCCCTTACAGCATATGTTCAGCATAGCCTGCTCTGTGGAGGTGGTAATAAATTCCTCTCTTGCCTGCACAGCTGTCATTCACAAAGTCAATTTCTTCCACTAGAAAGAAGACCTCTTTCACACTCTTTCAGACACAGGCAGTAGATAGAAGCCTAGAAAAAACTCATCTGCCCCATAAAGTGCACATGCTTTCATGTTCTTTTGGGTGGAGTCACGTCATTAAGGAAATGTAGCAAGCTCCTCCTCAGTCCATATGCAAAGCCCGTCTGGTCCAGGACCCCGTGTTAGAAAGGGGAATAGAAAATTGGTGGACTTAAAAAAAACATTAAAGAGTCTAGCATCCCTTGCTTGCTCATGGTGAAATGTCTCTGGAGTGTGTGATTTACATCCTAATGTCATTCATTGGTTTAGGATGATTGGTCATTGAACCCTATTTTGCCAGGGCATTTTCCAAGATACCCACTCGGCAGTCTAAGGACTGCCTACCAAATGCAGCATGAATTTCTTTTCCAAGCCTGTAGGTGAATGCTGCACACACATAAGGTATCTTTCAACATGTTCAGCCCATTTTACCAGCATCACATGCTTCAGAAGATGCAAGAGATTTTGCAGCAGGCAAGTACGAGAGAACCTGCATCCACACCAGCCACTCTGAGGGTGAGGACTGCACTCAGCTTATTGAACCTAGCTCTTGGCCTCTCTGGCATGCTGTGCCAGTGGGTACCAGAGGCTGCTTAGGCAGTATTTAAAAGACTAGCTTCTTTCTGTACATTTTATCTGTGTTTCTTTTAACTTTAATGCCAAGACAGAAGTCCTAATTCATGTTAATTAAGTTTTTATTAATTTTTAAGTGGTTTTACCACATCTGCACGTGTCCTTCCTGAGGCAGCTAACCACCATCTTCAGACATTCGGGCCCCTAGTGTCACATTGTGATTCCTTTAATCCCTCCTCACAAGAAGTGAAACCTGCTTAAGCAATAGACCGCAGTTTTGTATAGCATAGACATTAAGGCCAGTTGTTAAAACTCCTTTTACAGAAAAAGTAGTCAAAAGAGGCATCAGAGGAAGAGTGATGTGACCTCTTGGAGATCTCTGTTTTAGAAGAACATGAATGTTAACCTCAGCTTGCACATTTCTCTCCGTTGGCTGTAAGAGTTCAGTTGATGGGCTCAGGTGAAGATGACTGCTCTGTAGTTGGGTGAGATGAACCCTGGCCAAGATGCCAGGTCCTGAACAGCAAATAATAGATGAGATTGCACTGTTGGTTTCTAGCATGATGCTGTATACCCACCACCCTCCATGTGCAGCTCTCAGCTGCGCAGGGAGCAAGAGTTTCTATTAAGCTGCCTTCGATAAGCCCCAAGTCGTTTTCTAGAGCTCATTTCAAGTGCTCCCAGCCACATTAATATTTTGCCTTCCCCTCTAGTATATCCTATTTTGCATGTGCCACCAATTCAGCTCTATCTGCCATTGTATTGGTCCTTTGCCTGCATTGCTCAAAGTCCTACTGACATGCCTCCCCCATTGAAGTACCAGGTTTCGACTAACACATGCATCTTCATTGATTCATTTTACTTCCTTACTCCTATTCCCCTTTCCAGGCTGCCAAAATATATGCTAAATGATACCAGACCTTGGCACTTCTCCACCAACCTTTTTTCAGGGACAAAATTATTCTTGTTTATTGCCTCCAGTCTCCTAGCTAGCTTTTGGTTCATGGCTTCTCATCATGTGACAGCCTTATTTTCTTTAGCAAACACCTAAGGTCTTATCAAAGGCTTTTAATAGAAGGATGGTGGTTGCTGGAGTTCAGACAATTTAATTTTTTTTTTTTTGGTACAGAAATCAGGTTGGAAATATTTAGATGAAATTCGAAGATTAGTTCCCAGGGTGTATGCAAAGCGTTTCAAGCCTGTGAATAAACTTCCCTTCTTAGTTACACTAAGCAAACAAGCAAAAGCTTTATTAGTTTTGGTTGATTACTTGGGCAGAGTTAGTGTAAATGAAAGAAAAACCTACTACAAAAGTTTTGAGAAATTTACAGTCTGATCAGTTACTGTATTATAGATGTAAGTTGTTACTATTAATAAAAATTTTATTTATAAAATCACCTTGTCCAATGCACTTGGAACATTATATACTTGCAGATATCAGCATTTTATTATTAAATATATCTATTGATAATAGGCGCTAACAGTGATCTGGAGAACCCAGTAGGAAGAGATGGGAATGAAAAAGAAAACCTGCAAATATGAAGATGCCCTGGAAAATACAAAAAATATTTGGTATGAGATCTGTCACTGCGCCTTTCCTTGCCGTTATTCTCTGTACAGAGCAAAACAAAGGAGGCGGGTAGGAGGAAATGTGCAGGAAATGAAATAAGGGTGGTTGTAAGATGCCCCCCAGAAATGGTAAGCAACGCCCAGGGGACTGGGAAGCAGCTGGTCCTCCTGGCACTGGCCTGTTTGGCAAGCGAGCTGGTGTGTCACCAGCCCTATCCGGACCTGGGGCTGACAAACACTCCCGCCTAACACTGATTCCGACAGAAAGACAGGGAGCTGTGTCCTGCCTCTCCCAGCCCAAGCGCCAAGGTGCCAAGACTATGTGGAACTTGCCCAAAATTTGCAAGAGAAGAATGAAGCTTAAGTCATATTCACGCTTGTGGGCCTTCTTTTGTTATTTTAACCCAGTTATCAGAGCAATGTGTTCCTGTTGATTTTTAAACCCTATTTTGTTTTGAAAAGGCCAAACTGCATTGCTGGACTCATTGTCTGGTTACAGAGCTCCCGACTGGGGGGACTTCCAGCTGAGATCCGAGTCAAACCAGCTTGGCAAAACGAGTCACAGGGAGACACAGGGGTTTGAAGCCAGGGATTCTAGTCTGCAAGGGATGGTCCTGGTCTGAAAAGACGGAGAGCACAGGGCAGGGGCACCTGTGGAGAGGCTGCAGAGGCATGCGGAGGGCAGCAGCCACACTGGCCATGGTGGTGTCATGCCTACATGAGTAGATGGATATGGATTCTTTTCATAACTCGGTGCTGTGGCATGCAGATGTGACCAAGGCCATCACAGCTGACAGGGCTTTTCCCTTTTTCATTTGTGCTTCTACAGCCTGCAGACCCAAAATTGTCTGGGAACCTCGAAAGCATGGCCACCACTTGCTCCTGTGAGGCAGCACCTGGGGCATGTGCACCAATGTGCACCATGTCTGGAAAGCAGGGAAGCCCAGAGAGATGACTAGAGGAGGAGAGATCCTCACACAAAGTGAGCCTACAAAGAAAGGCTTCTGACCTATAGGATGGGGAAACACATATGGAGTCAGGGCTGGGAAACAGGTATGGATTCAGCTGCACAAAAAGGAGGTAAAAGACAAACGAGAGGTGGTTGGTGTCACTGATGAGGAAAGAGAGTGGAAAATCCAAAGACAGGAAAGCATAGGCAAAGCGGGGGTTGGGACAGAGGGAAGCCAAGGAGGCTGAAAGGGGTGAATAAAGTGATGATGCTGGGAAGGCCTTTCTGAAGGAGAGAGGGAAGGTAGGATGGCTGGCCTGCAGGAATGGGAGTCCTTCCCATTTGCTACACTACAGGAGGGAGCAGCCATCAGTCTCTGAAAGCTCAATCCAGAAAAGGAAATGCGGAAATGCTGCAAAAGGAAAGGCAGGAGGTGATGGGGGGAAAGATAAATCTGCATGGGGATGAAAATGATCCTTACTTTATCCTGGATAGGCCATTTGCTGTTTATCCCCTCAGGCCTTTTATATTGCTTACTCCAAGATTTTTATAGGTAGCTAAAATGGTTACTGCAAGCGTATCAGATCCTTACTGAAGTTCACATGATTTCTCTGCACGAAGGGGACATGGGGATCTCAGTATATGGTATTTCCTATAGAAAGCATTTTTAGCTACCACATGAAAATGCATTTAGCTCTCCCATGCATAAAATTTGCAGATTCCTTCAAAGATGAGATTTAGCTGTCCTAACTACCTCAGTATTCCTGTTTCCCTTCTACCTGTAGTCTGTCTGTAGAGATAAAGTCACTGCGAAAGAATATAGATTTGCTCCTTTAGAAAAGCCTTGTTTTTGTCTTATCAGTGAAATAAGTACATCCTGTGCACAGAGACTAAAAAAAAAAAATAATTAAAAAATCAAAGTTCCCTGGGACCTCACTATTGGGCTAGACTGCCGGAGCATTATAAAATGGCTTAAGTAAATAAATAACATTGCATTGTCCAAAAACTCCTTTCTTGGAAAGCTTTGTATCCAAGCTTTTTATGTAGTAAAGGTAACTTCTAACATCTTCCTGGTCCTTTAAAATGTAGTCTGTAACATTGCCGTAAAAAATGTGGGGAAAAGGTACTCCAAAATTAGTCCAAATAAGGAAAATGTGAAGCATAATTTATTACAGCCATAAGTTCTCGTGTAAATGCCAGCAACCAGTAGATCCTGGACTCAGTGATGGCAACTCTCCTAGTAGGAAAGACACAGTGTTTAGTTTGGGGCTGTAAAAATGTTCATCTGTACATTTGGACAGCCAGTACCCAAAATCTGCCTCCCAGCCATAGAAAGAGACACAGGAGCAACAGATCTCCATGAGGATTTAGTGTCACAGCAATAACCATGAACAGCACAAGCAGCGTCACAGCGGGGCAGTCGGAGCAGGACACCTCAGCTTTCATCTGGGAAACGCAAAACACCTTTGATATGGGAACTGTGTGCCACTTCAGCAAGACAAGCCATCTCTTGAGTCAGAAGCCTGTTGCCTAAAATTGGTGGTTGTTTGCCACCCATCACTGCCAGGGTCTTTGGAATCCAGAATATCCTGAGGCACCCAGTTTGGAGAGAGGGCTGGTTTGGAGTCAGCTTGGCTGCTCAGAGCGGAGCCTCAGGAGGAACAGCAGGGCGAAGGCAAGCAGGGTTTTGAAGCGAGGAGCCAGCTTCTGCCCTTGGGCTGACTCCTTGTTTGTTTTTCATTTGGTCAGGCCAACATTTTCCACCTGTACTCCCTCCAGCCCAGAGAAGCAGAGTCCTTGTGCCCACAGCCACTTGCATGCCTTTCTCCTTAGCTCTGCTCTGCATTTACCTCAGTCTGTTCCCTGGTGTGCCTGAAGCAGCCTTTGCCTCTGCAGCAGAGTAATTCAGATGCGAGGCAGGTTATTAATGACATAAAGCAACACCAAAGCAGTCCTCAGAGCTTGTACTGCATTCAGTTGTAATACAAACTGTCAAAAAGCCAACCTTGGCTGACTCATATACACGTCTATCAAGGGAGGCCATGATTTTACAGTATTAAGAGCTGCTCATGGTTTTGCAAAGGCAAATACTTACAGGAGTGTCACAGGTAGAGATGCTTTTTATGTTTAAAAATAGTTTATTTACAGGATGACCGTATTCTCAAGGCGAAAAAACAGAGCACTGATTCGGTGGGAGCAGAGCTGCTGAATGTGGCTGGAGCAAGGAACAAGGATGCTATTCTAGTCCTTCCCATTTCTTGTCTCTTTGGCTTCAGGTTTCTTCTCTTTCTCCACCTCACACTCAGCCAAATCAGAACCCCTTCCCTCACACCTGCCCTCTGTTCCCTCTCTCTGCAATCTCTGTACCCAGTTCCAACATTCTGACTTCCCAGCAGTGGTGGAAAGGGGCAAACGGTGGGGCTGGCCCACACACACACCACACAGTCCTTTCGCAAGGGTGATGCTGGTGGTGGCTCTGCCACTCCAGCTGGCCCAGCTCACACGTTGTGGCTAACCTGTTTTATAGGTGAGACAGCACCTCTGGGGCAATTGTCGTGGAGATACTTCCCAAGCACTTTGCATCAGCATGGCATAATCTCTCTGGGGCTGCTCAGCCAGCATTGGAGGATGTAGGCTGACCACACAGTATCATGCCATTGACTTTAAAGCCACATTCCTTGCTGATTACTGGTTTTTTTTCCCCAAAGCTGAATGTTTACAAGCAGTAAGTCTGTAATGCTCAGTCACTATTGCAGTTCCTTCCCCATACACTGAAAAGGATTGGGAATTTTTCAGCGGGTACCCTTTCCTACTAGTAGGTGCACAAGACCGTCAGGGAAAATGGAGCAGGCAGTCTTTTTATTTGGTGTAAGGATGCCCAAAACTAAACCAAAGATCCAGGGAGGGTTAGGGACAAGAGACACTGTGAAGGTAGGTGATGTAGGAACACCCTTTGGAAGGTTCTCCTTGGGCTTGGATGGGGCTCAGATGACGTTTGGCACTCACTGAAAAAGGTCTTGTCTGAATCAGCCTATTACTCATGTCAACCATTTGTGCATCACGTCAGCCTCAGGCCCTGCTGGGCCCCCAGGGTCGTACGGGCAGAAAAGTTGCACCCTAGATCTTCCTATTGGAAAGCAAATGCAAAGGTGCAGCTTTAGGGAAGAGTTGGCCCCTGAACTCTAGAGGAATGATCAGGTACTTACAAAGATGTCTCGCCACTGTCTTTGCAGGATCAGCCTTTCCTATACATTTAAAAGCTATACACTTAGATGTGATACTCTAGAAAAGAAAGATGCTTTGTTTTAATGATTATTCTAATTTCCAACCATCATATTTTAAACCCAATCTCCTCAGAAAGTGAGGGCAGCCTGAGTTAAGGTATTAAACTTTTTCTTTCTTCTCCACTTCCCCTTTCTGCTCCTGTCTAGGGTGGCTCTGCCTGCTTCAGCCTTTCTTTTGATTTTTAAAAACACAGATGCAAGCAGATAATGAGGCCACAGGAGGAGAATCCTTCAGGATGTCTTGTTTGGTTTGGAAATATTTAAATGTCTGCTGCATTTCCTTTGAGCACAAGGCAGGAGTCTGTGAAAGGGCACTGCTCCTTCTGCTACCCACAGTACTGCTAGGGGTGGGAGAGCGTGCGTGCATGTAAGCATATGTGTGCATGTGTGCATGGGACAGTTTCTAATCCTTTCAGCATGGCACTTTTTCCTGGGATAATGTGAAACATTTCTCTAGGTCACATTTCCCTGAAGGAAAAGATTTTAACTCTAGTAATTCAGGTGAAGCTTGTCCTTTCCAAATAGCCTTTCAGTTTCACAAGATTGCAACAAACGCATAACTTTCTCAATAACGATGGTTTGAAGAGTGATTTTTTTTGTGTGTTTTGGGTAGTTTTAGATATTACTGGCCATTATGGATGATGGTTGGGTTTTTTAGATTAAAGGATCATAACCAAGATGAAAATTTTATTGTGCCATATATAAAGCGGTGAATGGCTGTTGGATGAATTACATGATGGATCTGAGGATCGGAGCCAATTAACTTTACTGTGAGGGTGGTACAAGGCTGTTGCCCAAAAGACCCTAACATAACAAGAGAAACCTTCCTCATTTCACTCCCTGAAGGGAAAACTTCATGTTACAGGCTGCTCTTAGCTTTCCACCAGCAAACACCTGGTGGCCTGGCTACCATGGACGGAGCCTGGGCAGAGGCAGAACACAGCTCTGATTAAAAGGCCGGGATCAGAAAAGGACACTTCATGGCAGACAAATATGCACAAAAGAACAATGGGTGATACCATAGATGAATAAATAAAACTAGTATCTGGGAGCTTTTCATAAGATATGAAAAGTCAGTCACATACAAGCCACACTTTTCCTGGCTTCACCCAAAGATAGCTGAGGCTTATAGAAAAGACAAATAATAAAGAGCTGCATACACAAATGCTCAAAGGAAGTGGCAGTATTCATGCTAGAAAGAGCTGTGCCATTGCAAGGCATGAAAGATCACTTGTTGGCTTCATTAATCAAGATTAGACCTTAGAGTTCAAATTTAGAATAAGCATATCAATAGAGTGATAGATTAAAATTGCAATAAATAAATAAGAGGAAATTACAGTCTGATCCAAGAAATCTAGTGAACATGAAAATATCCTGGCCATGGCAAATGATTGTGAAAATTTGAAGTGATTTGTTTGGATTTTCAGAAGCCAAATTGTTTCGAAGAAGCATGAACTACAAATACTATTGCACACTGGCATTGCTCCACATATGCTATCCCAACATGTGTATTCAAGGCTCATCTTAACTATGCTTTTTCATGTGCACTTGAAAATAACTGTCCTTTACTGCCTACACCTTTGTATGTAATTTTAGCCATTGCACACTGACGTATCAATGGGTTTTATACCCATTGTAAAAAATTCTCAGCTTCCTTTTTTAGCTGACATAACAACAAGCTTTTCAAAACAAAGTAGTGGAAGGATGAAAATGTTTCAAATGTTTTAATTAAATTTCTAAGGAGACAATAAATGTGAGGAAATGTTTTTAATGTGACTTATTGTATCAGTGGAGACTGTAGTGCAAAGAGCATTTTTTTTCTATTTCAGTTCATTGTGCCAACAGTTCAGTGATGCAGCTATCCTGCTGTCAAAAACAGTAATACTAATACCAGTTTAAAGCAGGATACCATGAAATGCACAACCGTGAATGCATTCCAGGGTATTGTTTCTAGTAAATATGTGTCCTGGGCTTGTCTTGCGGGCAAGTCAACGAGTGAGATAAATCCATCTTCTGCGGATGGACATTAGAAGTGATCACAGTGAACACACATACACACATGCAAGCATATACACAAACACACACACTCACACACATATATAAAAGTAAATATTTACTAAATGGATGTCTCAGTGTCAGCCCTGCTCTGTATGATGACATTATCCAAGTCTAGAAGCCACAGCTCAAAATAAAACAACCTATGAATACTTGACCTGGAAACAGTGAGAAGTTTTTCTGCAATTCACTGATCTTTTAATGTTTAACCCTTACCAGTTCCATTTCTGGCTTCTGGGTGAATGTCTGAGACAGAGTTTGAGTGGCAAAAGTGAGATATAATATAATTATGTATCTCCAAAAGATAACCACCTCAGGGAAGCCAGGCCAGATGAAGTAGGATGTGTTCTGAATAAGCGGAGAAACAACTCACAGAGCACATGCTGCCTGCAAAAGAGAAAAAAGAAAGAAAACCTTTGAAAAGGCAAAGATTCTTACATTCAAATTGCCCCTTTCCAAGTCTGTAATTTCTCAGCTAGTTCAAAACAGAAAATGAGTGATTACTGTTACAACTGGCATACACTCTGCACTTTGGCTGCATTTAAGATACACAACATTTTCCAGAGAATCACGTCGGATAATTTGTCTTGTGTATTTTAAGCCTTTTTCTCATGTCCTGAAAGACGTAAGCAATAAAATACCTTCAGGAGTGCAGTGGCTGAAGACAGGAGGCAGCATGGACCCAGTGTCAGGACATCTGGGTGCTTTTCCTGACTGTGCTGCCCATCTATCATACCTCCAGATGGGTTGCCCACACCAATGCTCTCCAACTTGGCTGCCCGCTTCGGCACCTACTCAGCCTAGGCAGTGCAAATATTTGTTGTATCCACGTACCTTGCCTACATTCTAAAGGGCACATCAGATAGACCAATGTTTTCCTTACTCCAAAGTACACGGTATATTCTACAAATTCCTCGGAACTGCATTCCCCTTGACTGCTTCTATTATATCAAAAAACCTCAATCTTCTTTTAGATAACTCCTGATGTAATTTGTGTGATTACACTTATAGAAGCAACCATGTAAAAAACATTACACCATTTGGCCTTCTTATAACAGTGTTTTTATGCACTTGTCAAACTTCAAACATACGCTCTGGTCTTACAAATTTCAACATCCTTCCACTCCATCATAAATTAATCACTTTTCTCAAGAGAATTTAAATTCAGGGTCACAGGTATTTAGTTCCTTGGCTCAAAGTTAGTTACTGCTATTAACACAGAAGAGGGAAGAAAATTTAAATTCTGCTTTGTGAAACAGAATCGCTAAAGCGTGGTTCCAGCCAGACGAATGACGGTAAAAGTAAATTTCTGGGTGTCACTGTCATTGTTCTCGCCATGAATTCTGATCCACTTACCAGTAGATATCTTTTTGCCTATTGCTAATATAGCAAATTCAGACCTGTGCTGAAAAATCAGTTTCCCTGTTCAGGGAGTCATGAATCCTTAAGGTCAGAAAGGACCTCATAGGTGGTCAAGGGTCCAGATGAGGGGAGATGCTCTGTTAGACCTGTTACTTACAGACAAGGAAGAACGGGTTATGGATGTGGAAGTCAGGGGCAGCTTTGGCTGCAGTGACCATGAGAGGATGGAGTTCAGGATCCTGGAAGAAGGGAACAAAGCAAAAAGCATCATCACAATCTTGGATTTCAGGACAGCAGACTGGCATAATCAGGGATCTGTTTGGAAGAAGCGCACAGGAGATGGTCCTGGAGAGAGGAGGAGTCCAGAGAGCTGTTTGGTTTTCAAGGATCGCCTCCTCCAAACTCAAGAATGGTCCATCCCAACAAGTCAGGAATCAAGCAAAGGCAGTCCAAGGCCTGTACAAGGAGCTCCTGAGTAAATACGAACATAAGAAGTAAGTGTAAAAGAGATGGATGAGGGGAAGGGTAACCCAGGAAGAACATAGAGACACAGTTCTAGTGTGCCGGGGTGGCCTTAGTAAAGCCAAAGCCCCTCTGAAGTTGAATTTGGTGAGGGATGTGAAGGACAACAGCAAGGACTTCTACAAGTATATGAGCAGCAAAAGATAGACTCGGGAAAATGTGAGCCCACTGCTGAGCAGGCCAGGGAATGTGGCGACAAGATACGGAAAAGGCCAAGGCACTGAGTGCCGCCTTTGCCTCATTCTTTACCAGTATGGCTGGCCTTCAGCAAATGAAAGTCTGATGGGAAAGTCTGAAGTAAGCAAAAATTTATCCTCAGCGGAGGAGGATCCAGTTAGGCAATATTTAAGCAAACTGGATCCACATGAGTCCACGAGCCCTGATGGGATGTGCCTACAAGTGCTGAGGGATCTGCCAGACAGCATTGTGAGGCCACCGTTGATAAACTTTGAAAGGTCATAGCAGCTGAGGGAAGTTCCTCAGGACTGGAAAGAAATTAGTGTTACTGCTAGCTTCAGGAAGGACAGTAAGGATGATTTGGAAAACTACCTGCTAGTTAGCCTCACCTAGATCCCTGGAAACTTGATGAAGCAAATTATCCTGGAAATCATTTCCAAACTCATTAAAGACAAGAAGGTCATTGAGAATATTCACTGTGGATCTATGAAGGAGAAATCAAGCCTGGCTGACCTGATGGCCTTTTACAACAAAGTGTAACAGAGTGACTAGATCAATGGATGAGGGAAAAACAGTGGGGTTTGTTTATCTTGACTTTAGCAAGGGTTTTGGCACTGTTTCCTGTAACATCCCCATTGAGTAACTGATGAGGTATGGGATAGATAAGTGGACAGTGAGGTGGATTAAAAACCTGATGAACTGCCAGGCTCAAAGGGTTGTAATCAGCAGCACAAAGTCCATCTGGAATCCAGTGACTAGTGGTGTGCCCCGGGGGTAAATACTGAGTCCAATACTGTTAAATGTCTTCATTAATAACCTTGACGATGGAAGACAGAGTGCACCCTCAGTAAGTCTGCAGATGATATGAAGCTGGGACTGGTGGCTGATATACCAGATGGGTGTGACACCAATTCAGAAGGACCTCGACAGGCTGGATAAATGGGCCAACAAGACCCTCATGAAGTTCAATAAAGTGATGTGCAAAGTCCTGCATGTGGAGAGGAATAACCCCATGCACCAGTAGAGACTGGGTGCCGATCAGCTGGAAATTGGCTTTGCAGAAAAGGATCCAGGGGATCCTGGTGGACTCCCAGTTGCGCATGACCCAGCAACTAACCCATGTGGCAAAGAAGGCCAGCAGCATCCTGGATTGCACTAGTTACTGGCAGGTCAAGGGATATGCTCCTTCCCCTCTATTCAACGCTGGTAAGACACATGGGGAGTGCTGGGTCCAGATCTGGGCTCCCCAGTACCAGAGACACATGGACATACTGGAAGAGGTTCATCAGGAGGCCGCAGAGATGGTGAATGGACTGGAGCATCTCTCATATGAGGAAAAGCTGAGAGCACTGGGACTGTACACCCTAGAGCAAAGACGGCTCAGGGGAATCTCATCAATCTATATAAATACCTGAAGGGAGAGAGTAAGGAAGATGGAGCCAGACCTGTCTCAGTGGTGCCCAGTGACAAGACAAGAGGAAACAGGCACAAACTGAAATACAGGAAATTCCATATAAACGTAAGAACTCCACATTTTTTTACTGTGAAGGGTGGTCAGGCACTGGCACCGGCTGCCTAGAGAAGTAGTGGAGTCTCCACCCTCACAGATACTCAAAAACCAACAGGATGTGGCCCTGAGAAATTTGCTATAGCTGACCCTGCTTTTAACACAAAGGGTTGGACTAGATGGTCTCCAGAGCTTTCTTCCAGCTTCAGCTGTTTGGTGATCCTGTGACCCCTGTGATCATTTTGTCTGATCTCTTGCACTACACAGGCTGCAGAATTTCTTCCATGACTTCCTCATACACACAAGTCAGCAACACTAACTGAACAGAGCATCACTTTTAGGCAGGTGCCTGGACTGGGGTGTGAGATTTCAACTGATGGTAAACCTGCTATACTTTTGATGAAGTTATCGCTCCGATAATTACCATTGTTATTGAGAAACCACCCTTCCCCTTATTGAATCATCACCTTCCACCATTAATAATTAACAGCTAATAACTGAAATTTTCCATGAATCAAATTAAGTCCTTATTTCTACTTGTGCAAAACTACTGCATTCACTGAGTTCAGATCAAGTACAGCTGACTTCAACTTTCCAGATGCTTCTGAGTGGGACACATGACCAATTGAGGACAGCTGGCTTTTTCAGTCTGGGACAAGTTAATAAGGGGACAACAGAATGCCAGACATGAAAGCCTATAGAGAGAATTGGATCAGCTGAGAGAGAAGGTACCATTTTAAAGATGTTTTTCAAAGTAAACGTATCCTCTTAGTAATAAAATGACTACCCAGAGGCTGGCAACGGTTGCCTGTTTGAGATGCACCCCAAGAGTGGCTGGCCGAAACTGCTCCCTCCCAGTTTCCCCTGCAAACCCTTCCTCCCACTCCTTTAATGCCACCAAAAATTTCCTCCACTCAGTTATTGCAGATCTGGAGCCCCTTGCAGACAGTGAAATGCTGGCTAGATCCTGTGCTCAATAATGTACTTAAAGATTAGAAAATAACCGTATAGTTTGTGCAATTCACAAGCCGTTTTACCTGCCTTCAGAGCTATATATAGTTTCCCATTCATCAGAAAGAAGTGTACCTCTGCTGTTTGGAAGTAGGATGTTTCAACATATTTTTCTGACACAAAGGCACACCCTAATCCACTGCTGAAATTATTATAGCAGTTCATATTTTCACTTTTAATAGTGACTTTAAAACCAAGACTTCATACTTCTAGCACTCTGCCATCCTGGTTTGGCCGGTCTCTAATTCCTACTACAATACTAATTGTAGGTAATCATCATCATCAGTTTTCTTGAAATAAGCTCACACTGACCAAAGTAGTGAGGGAATGAAGTACATCATTTCTTTTGTAGCCCAATATCTCCATCTTATGGTCATAGTATGTATAAGTGCTAAGCTTTTCAGTATTCGTTTTACCATTACTTTTAATAGAGACTTCTGTCTAGCAAGTAAAGCACAGTTTCATATTTTATCTAAAACAGATGAAGGTGGTTTTTTTTTCAAAACTCTTAGGATTTTGAACGGCGTGCCACTGCTGAATCTTTTCCTGAGGGGAATGAGTAGTATAAATTACTGGTGACTGATACAATCCCAGCCTATGCTCTTCAACAGTAGGGCTACACCTCACAAGAAGACAGAAGCTACGTGGACAATACCTATCCATCTGTGTGCCAGCAAACCACAGGTTTTCACCACTGTGCTTTTTTTCCACAAAATTCCCAAGGGAAAATTAAGTCATGCAGTACTGACAGTATATTTTCATTACTGCTTGGAATCAAGGTTGCAGGGGACCAGGCGAAGTCAGAAACATATACGTTGCTAAACTCTGATAGTGCGCGGTCTGTATGCCTTACAGCTGTCCCAGACTGGCTGCTCATGATCTACACAGCCTAGAAAGACCCAACTGAGCAGACAACAGCAGAGACCTGGAGGCAACAAGCCTGGCAGGAAACAGCTGCTGGTGGGGAGACATGATAGACAACAGCTCTGATTGCTCTTTCAGAAATGCGCTCCAGATGGTGATATGGCATGCTGTGGTTCACTGAGAGCAACTTTGTTTGTATGGGGCTAGAATATCAACTCCTGCCTCCGCTGAAAAAAGGGGTATGAGTATGCTGAGGCCTCAAGATCTGGCAGGAGTAATGAAATCAGACTAGCATACTAGCCAGACTGTGTCCTGGGACATGTGCACTACACATCAAGCATACCTCTACTAATGATGCAAGTGATAGTACACCTCTTCTGTCACACAATATCCCTGTTCTGGCACTGAATGGCAGCACCATTTGATTTCCTGCAGAGAAGAAAAAAAACCACCAGTGATATTGAGCCTCAAAATGTCAAGTGTTTTATTTACCCATCTATGCCAGTCTTGACACAGAGAGGGTCAGAGAATGTGCAAGTAAATTATTCTTTCAGGAATGTCAAAGAAAACTGACTTCTGCCTCAAAGGTTTCCTTTAATCAGAGAACCAGGCAAGCAGCAAACTCTCCTTTGCTTACATTGTCTACCTTGGACTGCTGCCTCTTCGCATAATTCTGAACAGCAAAACTTACTTAACCACACAGCATCCTTTCCCAAGACCAAACATTTCCTCACACACTAGAGAAATTAACTCAAAAGTCTATATTTATTAATATCACCTGGCAAAATCTGCAACAACAGCACATTTTGGTGTGGGAAAACTGATAATTTTGAAAGATGTGTTAAGCATATTTTGTCAGTCTTAATGCAGCCTAATGATAATGGCTAATAAACAGTAGCTCATCCAGCCTGTCTACCTGCTGTAGCTCTTCTGTTTGGTCAAGTGAGAGTCTGTCACCAAGTATATTGCTGCCCTTAATAATTTAGGAGGGATGTGATGCTCCCATAATGCTCAGCTGTTGTGTTTTGAAAGAAGGTCTACATTTTTTCCAAGGTGTTCTGGTTAAGTTTAATCCAAGCACTGTTGCAAAAGGAGCACTGAGGGATATCACATCATAAGGAAGCGCATAGATACCTGCTCTCATATAGTGACCGTATGGGCCAGGGAACAGGAAAAGGCTCTGCAAGTGGGACTTCAGATATGCTGCTTTAAAATAGCACCTGACTACTGAAATCTATACAGTACGAATGACATTGAATTGAAACGTGCCCAATTGCACTGAAGCAGCAGAGGCTACAGAATGGTCAGGTCCCATGATGCAGACCATGGACTGAGGAACCACAGCCAAAAGATGCAAGTGGCATATACCTGTTATCAGCAATGCAGTCTTTCCTCTAAAATGAGACATTGCTACCCAGGCTACGTAAACAGAGTGATGGCAACATGAAGGAATGGGAAGCCATTACTTCATACTTTGCTTTGTCCTTTATTTTTCAAGCAAAATTAAAGCCCATCAGTATTTATTTAGTCCAATATTTACTAAAAAAATTGTTTTGGATTTGTCAGCTAGAGCAGTGTGCCAGAATTGCTGCTTTCCCAACTCTGCACAGCAGCTTGGGTTCCCACTACTCCGAATGCCAGTGTGGGACCTGCCCAGATGGAACCTTCTCACTCAAGTCACTCTTCATCATGTACCTATGGGGGACAAATAATTTAAATGCTTTGTGAGTAATTTCTGGTCATGGGACCTAGAGCAGTTCACACTTTGTCTAAAACTGCACTTGGCAACAGTCAGGTGAAAAGCTGAACCATTGCAAGACTCCTTAAATGAAAACAAGTCTCAACATCAAGTGGGATAGAAATAAAGTGGATCTAAAAAATTTGGAGGCATGAGAGAAGGACAGTGGCCATTACTGGTGTTCCTCAGTTGTAGCACTGCTAAGTCACAGAATCATAGAACCATAGAATGGTTTGAGTTGGAAGGGTCATTTGATTCCAACCCCCCTGCCATGGGCAGGGACACCTTCCACTAGACCAGGTTGCTCACAGCCCCATCCAGCCTGGCCTTGAGCACTTCCAGGGATGGGGCAGCCACAGCTTCTCTGGGCAACTTGTTCCAATGCCTCACCACCCTCACAGTAAAGAATTTCTTCCTTATATCTAACCTAAATCTATCCTCTGTCTTGTGCTATCACTACATGCCCTTGTAAAAAGTCCCTCTCCAACTTTCCTGTAGGCCCCTTTTAGGTACTGGAAAGTGGCTGCAGGGTGTTCACGGAGCCTTTTCTTCTCCAGGCCGAACAACCCCAACTCTCTCAGTCTGTCTTCATAGGAGAGGTGCTCCAGCCTTCTGATCATCTTTGTGGCCCTCCTCTGGACTCAATTCAACAGGTCCATGTCCTTCTCATGTTGGGGGCCCCAGAGCTGCACACAGTGCTCCAGGTGGGGTCTCACAAGACCAGAGTAGAGGGGTAGAATCACCTCCCTCAACCTGCCAGCCACACTTCTTTTGATGCAGCCCAGGATTCAGTTGGCTTTATGGGCTGCAACTGCAAGGCCACGTTGAGCTTCTTGTCCACCAACACCCGCAAGTCCTTCTCAGGGCTGCTCCCAATCCATTCTCTGCCCAGCCTGTATTTGTGCTTGAGATTGCCCTGACCCACGTGCAGGACCTTGCACTTGGCCTTGTTGAACTTCATGAGGTTTGCATGGACCCACCTCTCAAGCCTTTCACGGTCCCTCTGGAGGGCATCCCTTCCCTCCAGTGTGTCCTGGTCAGCAAACCTGTGAGTGTGCAAGTCATAACAGGGTGCTAGGTTCCAAAATCAGCTCACCTCCTTGTATCATCCAAACACGTACCACAAACACAAAACAAATCACAGTTGCTACACCTACACAATTAGGCAAAGTGTTTCTGCTTATTTTCCAGCATATCAGTTACTGAAAGAAGACAGTGGCCATTTACAACTGTGAGGAAAGCTGAAACATTAACTCCCTTTTGCCAAGACACCAACCACCTGTCTTTGATTGCATTGGTAAAAACAGGTAGCTGGAGTTCTTAATAAATGGTGATGATCATCACCCCTTTCCCAAATTAAATCTGATTTCCTTAATTCACTATCGAGAAGTCTCATCTGTATCCCATAACATGCAGTCCTGCATTCTCCCTGCAAGATTAGGAAAGATTTTGCAGAGTTTGTAAGTGGTGGGTAATACGGGCACGCTGCACTGCGAGGCACGGCCCGGGAGAGTGAGGTTTAAGCTTGCAGCAAGAAAATGCCTATATTTAATCACCACACTTTCCCTTCTGAGATCAGGGGAGTTGTTCATAGAGTTTCTGACTTGAATTGAAGGGCCCTTAAATAAAGGTCTCTTCCAGCTTCTTGTGGTTCTTTATTTGTGGGCTGCCTGTAGCATCCCCACAAAAACATTCAGGAGTGCTACCTTCACAACTTCAGAATGTTGCTTCTGAGGAACAGCGGACTGTAAAATATCACTGTGGAGATAACAGAACCGTGGAACTGCTGTATCTACTAGTACTTGCAGTGTCATAATTAAGTCCTTTCCCAGTTCATCGACAAATAAAGTTGCAGCGTGTGAGTCTTTAATATACTTTGCTTATCTGTTCATGCTGCCAGAACAATACTATCATGGCAGATATATCCTCCACAGTAAAAATGGGTGTATGATCAACTATTTATCCATAGGATATTCCAGTGAAGTTATCTTAGGAACCAAAAAAAAAAAAAAGAAAAAAGAAATGTTTTCATAAAGAATAAACATCCCTGCACCTGTTCTGACATCAGTGGCTGCAGGATGCTGCTTTGCTCAGAAGAGTCAAAATGTGTTTGAGTGCTGCTTGTGCTTTCAAAGACTTTTAACCTCACATAACATTGAACTTTCTAGGCATTGCACTGGTGATGCTGAACTTTGCATTGCAATGCTAAAAAAAGTAAGTAAATAGTATAGAAAAAGTCCATTTCAAAGTAGGTGTGTAACAAGATTCCAAACACTTACAAACTCTTGCTATTACAGAGAAGATACAAATTCTGTTATACTGAATAAATAAGGATCTAGGGAAAGTGCAGTAGAATTGTTGAGACAGCTTGCTTTGAAGAGGTCTTAGAGACCCAGTAAAACATATTTGTGCAACAAAATTAAAACTGCTCCTCCATTTCACACTACATTTTAGAGAATACTACGTGTGCGTCATGCTTAAAGAAAACGCCAAGGATGCGAAACACAAGTAAATCTCAGGAATGTGCCCATGTTCAAGGAGCAATTGCCATCATAGCCATGAATGGGAGAAGGCATTGCTTCAACAAAATTGCAGCATTTACACAAGAGCCTTTCCCCAGGGAAAAGCAATGTCACCAGGTAACACTGAAGGGCAGGGGCCGTGGCCACACGCTGAATCACTGGGGGCATGCAGTTCAGCATTCACCACTTTCTCAGCACCTTCATTTACAATGATGAGGGTCAAGGGAGCCTTGTCTTCCCAAAGGAGGTTTTGCTGAGCACTGTTATGTATCTGGGGCTGAATCTGCTCAGCTTTTCACATGGCAATTGCTTCTGGAGCCTCAGCATTGCACTAGTGCTGGGGCAGAGGGACCTGCCTGTGGCGCTGAGCATTGCTGGGGCCAGCCTCCCAGCAGCACGGCCGGCTGCCCGCGCAGCCTCAGCGTTCACACAAGCCACAGGACACTGGGTCTGGTGAGGAGCTGCCTTTCTGAAGGGGCCTTGGGAGCAGCGGGAAGCAGACCCTGAAGAACTGGCATCCATAAGTCCTTGTGTTGCCTTTGCCCGAAGCAGGGAAATGGACCGCTTTGCCCTGCCACTTGTGTAAATCCCCTTGGCTGACCCAGCCAGTGATGAGCTGTTGGCAAGGTACAGGCTCCACTCCTCCTTTTGCTCCCACTGTTTCCATCCCCACGTTCACTTTCCCAAGGGTGACTCTGATTTGAATGCTGGAGAGGGGGCAAAAAGGCACAGTGCTTTACACTGGGAGACTTACAGCAAGCAAGCAGTAAAGAAACACAAACAGCTCAGGAGGTATACAAAGGATTTTTCAGGAATACCGTTAAATGTAGATTTTGAAATTCTTTAATGGGACCTAAAGCATCTGGCATTCCATTTCCATGCACCTCGTGTATGTTTTGCATTAAGCATTAATCATGATCCTTGAATATTTAGGCACAAAGAATTCATGTGTTTTCTGACACATGTGTTGATGTTGGATTTATAGTTAAGATATTCTAAAGATTAAGTGCTCCCCTTAGTGTTAGCAATTTAGAAGGCACATAGCTATTTCCTCTCGTCTAAATATGTGATGATGCAACAGCCAAAATAAATACCCCCAAACACAGTCAGGTTGAAATGCCCATAATATCAACGAGACACAGCTTTAATATAAGTAAAATACTGCTTATAAGGGTTTGGCTGGATTCGAGAGAAGAAAAAAATGTAAGAGTAGATCCAATATACACTCATAATCCATTGCATAGGAAAAGACATAATTGCAATTTAATTTGAGGAATTTTGCAAAGAGATGTCTTTAAATTAGAATTATTAAATACAAGCAGCATAATTACACTCATAAAAATAAAGTCATTAAAAATAAAAGCATTATTATTACTGAGTTATTAGAGCTAATCATATCTATAAAGCACTGAAACTTTGCCTGATGCCCTTAGAGAAATACAATACTAAGTGAAAATCAAAAGTCATGCCTTGGCCCAAAGACCCACTCCCCAGCTTGGAACACCTGGGGCTTCCTTCACGTGAGGGAAACGCCTGCTTGGCGCAGGGCCTCTGTGGTGAAAAGAATTCACACCCTTTAAATTTGCCCGCCATGGAGTGCGACTGGCATGTTTGGGGAGGAAGGAGGAAGGATGGGAAGAGGTTATGGCATCTGGGGTGATGGCCCGTGTGGTGCAAAACCTCAGTGGCCCAGCTGCAGCCACTCTTTCCTGTGCAAGCCCAGGAAATAAGGGAAGCGCGGGAGCCATCAAGCCATTTTTCCTCCCTTGCTTCTCAATGTCTTAAGGAATGTCTACAGCATAGGTGAAAATCAGCACCGCAGAGCGTGGTATTGCAGCAAAAGGGGTAATGGTGGCTATATCAAGTGTGAAAGCAATGGTCGTACTGGTTTTATACTGGCTTCATGCCATCAAATAAGATGGAATTGCTACTTGCTAGCCCCAAAGAGCAACTTGCAAATTGTTGCATTTTATAGAAATGGTGGGCTTTCAAGGAGTGATTTGGAGAAGGAAATGGAGGGCACTGACACACATTAATCAGAAGGCAGCATAGAAAGGGGCCCCGAGGCAGGAGTGGGGAAAGCAGACAAAAGGAACAGTCAGGGCAGATCACCAAGGGCAGGACAGAACACAAAAGCACTATTTTAGAGGTATGAAATGCAAAGAGCTTAAGGAGTTCAGACACCTCTGGAGGGAAAAGAAGAGATGAAGACAGCACAGAGACGAAGAGCCAAGGAGACAGGCAATGAATGGTAGGAGGCGGTGAGCTTGCCAGAGGGATTTGGAACGGGCCGAGGGATTGGGAGCAAAATGGACTGAGCCCAGAGACTGGGATGTGATAACTGGAGCAAGAAATGACCAGAGAAAGGCTTCAAGTGTTGGCAGAGGGGACAGTAGGAGGCTATTTCTGTTGGAGCACTAGGGAGGGAAAGCAAACACAATTTAGAGCAGTCCAGGAGGAAGTGGAAAGAGAAAGCTCCCACTGAATAATGTCACTTAGCCGTTTAGAAACGTTTCTACTCCTTTTAAAGGGAAGAAAAAATAGGGAATCAGGAATGTCAGGGTAAAAAGGGACAGAAGGAAATAATTCAAGATAAGAAGACCTCAGATCAAGTACAGAAAGGGGCTAAGGGAAGAAAAGATACACATATATGCGGAAAAAGATTTAGAAAAGGGAAGGACCTTTTGAGTAGCAGTAATAGAGTTACTGGAGAAGGCTTGTGGGACATGTAAGATTCTTGGCCCCTCTCTGCCACTGGGTGCAGCCCATGCTCTTAGCTGCACAGCTAAGAACGGTTGCACACACACGGAATGCCCTCTTGCCACTTCTCTTTCGGTCCATGGTGGCTGTGCCCAGCTCCAGTTAGAAGCTGAGCTGTGGCAGAGGCTGTGCGTCCTAAACACCCACCAAGGTTACTCAAGCATGATGCTAAGCCCTGGAAAACCAAAAAATAACAACAAGTGCAAACCAAAATGGATTCCAACACAGCCACTCAGCTGGCTGAAAACCCTAGGCCAGGTCTCTAGCTCATATAAGCTGGTGTAGCTCCACAGACATCACTGGAGATGCTTTGACTTACAGCAGTGCTGAGGAGCTGCCCCTGTGTTCCCATCAATCGCAGGAAAGAGTGTGTGTATTTCTTTTCTGTGAACAGACTCCGAGCCCAGACCCACACTGAGAAGCAAACTGAACACTGTATTAACAAAAGAAACCTCCCACCAGCAATTCAATAATATAAAATGCCATATATTTTCTTTAAAATTCTTTAAAATAGCTACTGGATGCAAGACTCCATTCAAATCCTGCCATATCTCCCTCCAGCCCCACTTTGCATTTTCCTTCCCAGCCAGGGCTGAGTTCTTAACAGTCACAGCGCTTCATTTTTCATCTTCTGATTTCAAGCTTTACTACTTATTTTAGAAGCAACCTTTTTGGCATCCTCCTATAGTCACGTTTAATGGCCTGCTTACATTTTCATTTAAAATGTTTATCTTAAATGAGCAAGACAAATAGCTCTGTTGTACAATGGCTTCCATTTTATAGTGGTTGTGGTGTCACTTTATATCAGTAGAAATGCAGACACACTCTTTCTTCAGGAGTTTGAATCTAAATAGCTGGTGCACATCTGTTTAAATTTAATTTGAACCTGCAGGTTCCAAAATGAAAGTAAAATGGGAAAAAATAAACATTTGTTGGTGTTTTTTAAAGCAAGTAGAATAGCAAAATTCTCTTCTCTTTCTTATTCCCTTATGTAACTATTAAATTCCCCAGACCTTCATGAAAGTTTTTCTGAAATCAGTTACTTTCATTCTAGTATTTCAATTTCTTTTATCTTTGTGTCTATAGCTCCTTAGAGCTCTGTTATGCTATGTATTCTTCTCCCAGTGCGCCTTATGTTACCCCTCTCCCCACCCAATGAACATCTGTAAAATGTAATCCCCCCTCCTCAAAAAAATAAATAAATTTAAAAGTCAAAATTCAACCTCGTAAACAGCAAAGCTCATTTTGCAAATTGGTGACTTCAAAGCAGCCCAATAACATTACAGTAGTTCCTCCAGCCCCAGTTGCAATTGGGAGCTCCACTGAGTTTGGGAGCAATGGGAAGACAAGATATCCTCTCAAGCACTTGCAAAAGACACCTGCATGACCAGAAGCAACACGGCTGCAGACGGCAGCTCCGGGGAGCCCTGGGGAAAGCAGGAGGACGAAGTGCATAGGTGAAGCCTGAATTCCCGTTCCTCCCCAGGTCTGCTGAGAAAAGACCAGGCACACAGCAAGGTATTTTCTTCTCCTGGAGCAGCAGTGGGTCGAAAGACTAGCTGCTGTACCCACAGCAGATGTTTCCCCCTGCTCCTTCTCCCTTGCTAAGCCAGGATAAATGAGCAACCTGAAACTTGATTAGGAACACTAACCAGCAACAAAAAGTACCCTTTGAATGAGCAGTTAGCTTAGGAGCCGAAATAACTCCAGGCTTTTTCTAGCATGGCACCTTCCAGCTGAGTTTTGGAGGCACTGGTTTCCCAGGCTGAGGCTGTTTAGCTTTGTATGAATCAGGACAACCAAGCCTCAGGCAGCCCAAATATGCTCCTAGAGAAATGAACACCCTACAGGGACAGGCTGAACAAAGCTTTCATGACCCCTTTCTAACAAAACCAGCCTCTGACTCAGTTTTTGGCAGGAGAGGGAGAAAGGAGGGATTCTTCTGAGACACGCTCAGTGGGAGGGCTTCGGTGAGGGAACATCAGAAGGACCCACCAGATGGACACTTGGACTACATCTAAAGCTTTCTCACATTTCTTTTCCTTCCTCCCCACCCTCCCTCCCCCCGCCACGCACTCAGTTTACCTCTTCCCTACTCATCTACAAAGTGCCTGTTCAAAGTGCTGGGGGCGGCAATGGATGCCCACACGTGCGCACAGGAGCACAGTGGCTGATGATCTGCACGTGCTGGCTGCTGCAGGAAAGGTCCTTTGAGCGCGCAGGCCGGCTGCAAGGCATGCTGGCAGGCACAGCACTCAGTGGGGAAGTCTTTCGCCTCCAGCCCAGGTCCATGCTGTCAGTTAAGGGCAGCCCTTTGGACCAGGCTCACCTGAGTCCCCTACAGCCAAGCCTCTTCCAAAGCCTCTTCAGGTGCAACCCTGGTAGAAGGGGACACCATGCATGAGTGTGCTCCCACCAGCAGGCAAGACATCACACTGGCAAGACACGGAGTGTGCTGCTCGTACAGACCTCCCAGTGCCACCCCTTTAACGCAATGAAGGCGGTGGAGGGGAAGCGGAAAGGAGGAGTGGAAGAAAGGCTCTGTACTGATTGCAGTGAGATTTGGAGCTGATTTAACGAGGGAAATTATTCCCGGTTCTTAAACTGCTATGGTTTCCTCTTTGATTGAATGTTGCTATTCCTTTAAGCTTTCAAAGGAATAAATGTAATTACAATATGCATTTGATAGTGAGTGTTTCTCATTCTTTTCCATGCAATTTAGCTCATAATTTTTATGCTTTCTCGAATCAAATAATGCTTTGACTCTTCCTCATATTGAGGGCATTAGTTTGCTAACAGGCTAAAAAGCATCAGTTCGCCATTTTGAGCAGATCTGTTTTCTTCAAGTTCTTGGCAAGAAAGAAACTCTTGCTTTAAAAGACAGCAAAGTGTCCTGTCTTGTCTTGTTATTCCATTGGGATCAAATTATTCTTTTATGTATGCTTTGATGTTGAAATAAAAGGGTTTTTAAATACTATTTCACTGTACTGGTTATAAAAATGCTGTAATTTCCTTGTTATTTGTCTTATTGGAAGTAAGTCAGCGACAAAAGCACAAATATCATATACACAGAAACTTCCTAAATACCCCTTTTATCCACAGTGCTCTGTTTTATTGAAGGGCTCCAAACCTATTGTTTGTGAATGAAACTCCATCGTTATTGTCTACATGTTGTTATTCTCACTCCCAAGTCTGAGTACAGATATACACATTAGCCTGGTCACTATGCAATAAATCACATCCTCACCCAGGCCTGGATTTACCAGGAGAGGCTGAAAGTGGTGTGGAGCACGTGTTTCCAGCCATGTGTTGCACAAGTGGTACAAGGATTCCATATTTGGCCTTGCCAACACCAATAGTCTTAGATAGCACCTTGATTCAGAGGTACTAATGTCCTATTTGGGACTTCAGGTGCAGTTACGCAGCAGAGGTCAGTGGATACACGTGGGAGCATTTACAAGTTTTGCATTAAATCCCACCTGGACGAAACCTGCACAAAGCATAAATTCAGCCCACCATGTATGTCTTGAGTCATGAGTGCAGTTCACGCCAAGAAAACTGCAGGCTATTAAAAACACCTTTTATGCAAAATTCAAAACACCAAGTCCTATGATTTGCTTGCAGTGCATTGACTTCAACAAAGCTTCTCCCCACTTAGTCCAGCAGAAGCAAGAAAGGGATCAGGTCTTTGCCTTTAACCCTCATTACAGAGCTGTACAGAGATGTGTTCAGACCTGACTTTAAAAAGCCCCAGTCTAACAGAAAGCATGTTGTTCCATTACCTCTATGACAGCATTCCCAGAATGTGTTAGCGCTTCCACTGCCCAAAGTCAGCATGACTCCCCACTGAGCAATAAAGTACATGGTGTTATAATCAGAAAGGAAATCAGATTGCTAATTCTTATATAGATCTTAATGAAAGGCAATGGAAAGTCAGGTCAGGAAGAACAATAGGTACTAAAGGAGGAGGAAGATACACCTTTTATTAACTTCTGCTCACAACCGCAGAAAGTTCCTCTGCTATTCATAGCAAATGGGTTAACTCCTCAGACATTCATTACGCACCACAATACGTTTGTACTGCTCACAGTACAAGTCAGTAAATGTTGGACAAGATGCACAGTGAAATCTCTTATAAATTATGGTTAAAGATGTATATTGACCATAGGCATAAAACAGTCATTGAAAAACAATGACTACCTTAACATGGCAACAGGCTTGCACATGCTGCTGCAAGACCAAACGGTGAGAAATTCAGACAATTCTTTTGCTTGTTTTATGGTTAAGCTTGTTTCAGAATCATCTTGCAATTAACTGAAATAATCAATTCAGATTATCTCACATTCAGCTCCACAGAAGGACTGTAAGAATCCATAGGGGAGTAGTAGAGGAGGTAGAGTGACACGTTAGAAATATCTCTGAATGCTTTGCTTTGTTTTAACTCTTGGAAATCACACACAGAAAAGAAAACCTATAGGCAATTATGTAGTACAGGCTATAGGGGGCTGTCAAGAAACACACAGTATCAGCTAGGGTGGAGAGTTTTACTCTAATCTGCATTTGTGATCAGTAGACACAGGATCAGTGTATTAAGGAGGAAAGACATTTTATTCCCGGCTTTTCAAATAGTTCTGGATGAAAGAGCAAATAATAAAAGCTTAGCTATATAACAAGTAACTCTGTATTTTACAGGTCTTTAAAAAACACTTCATAATGTTTAACTAGTAACCTAAGCCTGGTTTAGGTATTTTGAGTATAAAGCAGAAAACCTTTCCACAGCCAATTCTAAAAACAAGAACTTGAAATACAAAAGAACTCCAACAAATTTCAAATTGAGAACAAAGTTTCATTGTCAGGGACTAGATTTAATAGGTGTCTTTAGAATTCCAATCTCTTGGCTTCCTGAGAGGTTGGGCTGCATCTGAGGCACATAGAGACTTTCAAGTTTGTGGTAGAGCAGAAAAATTCTAGATTTCCAAGCACTTTAGCTCACTGAACAATACTACCTTTGCTACCTCACACAGTGGTTCTCTCGCTTAGGAGGGATTTTCAAATCTGACAGCAGAAACAATTTGCTTGGCCCTGGACTTTGGGTTGACTGCCTCAGCTTTGCCCTCTGCTCTCTTCATTTCCCACCTACAAAGGAGAGCGCCATACTCTCACAGGCAGCTACCGTCATACTACCTTGAAGGTACAGATTTGTCCTTCTTAATGCATAGTATCTGCTCAGCTGTGGCATGGGCTGGAGCTGGGGCAGCTTGTCTTCAACATGGTCCTTTCTCTTTTGCTGATTTTCATCTCACTTGATTGACTCTTCCATATATCATAAATGCCTTAGACCTATCTTATACATAGCATTAATACAGAAATAAGTGTTCCCTTGGAGTGCTCAAAGTGAAGTGCCTTCTGCTACCTCTGCAGGCACTGCTAACTTCTTCCAGAACTTGTACAGGCTTCCAGGTTGGGAAAAGCAGGGCAGGATCTGCAGGCGGCATGAACTGATGTAGCTTCCAGTAATGTGAGGATCAGGCCCAGGAAAGCAGTGCATTTCCTCTGGAAAGGAAAGCCCCCCACCTCTTTCACTATAAATACACCAGACTTGTGTGCTTTGTTTTGAGCCCAGTTTCCTAAGGAAACAAGGTCTATGCAGTCATGCTGGGTCTGTCTGTCTGTTTCTGTTCCCCACTCCTCTCATTAGTCGTCTTGACTAGATTTGACAGTGGGGGTCACAGTCTCCAGTACATTAAGCTTTTTTTGCACCTCAGTGACCAAAAGGAGAGAAGCGTTTGTTGTTCTTTATGTCTCCCCTAAGAGAAAAGCTTCATCATATGCTTTTTCTGTCTCAGACAGAGAATCCAGAAGGGAAGAGACCTTGTGAGACAGGTTAGCAGGAAACCAGGTTGTGTTAGTTCCTCTGCTCCAGGAACTACTTGTTTAGTTTAATCTCTGCAGGAAGCATCCAGCATGACAGATCCCATGCAGGCGGTGCCCCATAAGACCTTTTTGAAGCTGGACTTTTCAGTTTTCAAAAGTGATAGATCTTTTCAGAGTTCTGAGAGGGTACTGATTTAGTTTTTGAAGGCTGAAGAAAATCTGATGTTTGTCTGTCATCCATCTGGCTGTTTTCGTGACATCTTTATCTTCTTGGGGCAAGCAGGCTTCGGGACACGCGGAGGACCCCCCTTTCCCAGGTCCCCACCTGCCAGCACAGACGCAGCTCGACTCCCACGGCCTTGCAGATCGCGCATTCATTTGCACTTCTGCACATTCAGTGGTCGGCAGGGGTCCAGTCATGGTACTGATTTATATCCACCTGCTGAAGTGCATTCAGCACAAATTAGAGGAAAAGCAAATCTTAAGGATCCAATAAGAGAGCATTTATAGCCACTCTGCATAGAGGTGAAAAATGCAAATAGCATGTGGCAGAAAGTCTGCTCTCCAGAGGGTCTTATTTGTGTTACAACCCTCTATTAATCATAGCAGTAGTATTCTCCTGTGATGCATATGCATAAAATCATCACTCCTTTTTTTGGTGTAACGATACTGCTTTATCTACTGCCTTTACAGCTACATAAGCAAAAAACAGTGCTTAAAGAATGAAACCTATATTAACAAGAAAAAAAATATCGTAATTCAGAATTGCACTACAGGTTCCATACAGTAACTTATTTCCTCCTCTTTATTTAACAAACATATCATGTAGACATATCTGTCTTAAGACAGACATGATTATTCACCGCAAAAACGACAGTTATTTTTATGTAAAGCAGAAACTAATGAAGTAAGAAAACGTATTGAGAGATTTTTGGCTACACATTTTTGGATTCCAAGTGTGGTGTTCACATGGCAGCTGCTTTGCTGGATACTGCCTCGCTGATGGCTTGTGGCATTGATTTATTGACATGCTCGAACTAGAAATTAAGGCAGCCTCAGGGGATGATATCAACTGACCTGTAAATTGGAACATGTGTTTTGGGTTTTTTTGTTGTGCTTTTTTTTCTTTTTTAACAAGACTTCTGCCACTGACTTTAATGTTTTCCATTTAACACAAAAAAATTCTTCCACATCTTAGATGTATTCAGACCGTAACAATAAATCAGGACAACGGACTCACGCTGACTTCTGCCAGTGGAAGATCTAGCTCCTGTGGTTAAATTATTTTTTCCTATACAGCATTAGAAAGAAAAGCTACTTTTTTTTTTTCTCATCAGCTTCTTCCAAAGTCAAGATTAATCTTAAGTAACAAACTATGAGGTCAGTGAATACTGAATTCTAGCCAGGGTATTAGCAAGCTGGTGAAAGAGCATTCTCACAAAGCTGTCTGCCACATCTGCTGATGTTCAACAACAAAAGAGACTCCCCAAAGTCCCTGTCTTGAATTACCCCCACATCAGATTTTTACCAGTCAAATTTTATCTGAGTCATTTACACGCCCACTCTGACAGGAGCGTGGGAGCAGTGAACAAAGGGCAGGCATCCACCAGGAGCCTGGCCAGAGCAAAGACTGACAGGCCATGCTGGGCCCAGATGATTAGATACTACATTTTCGCAACCAAATTGTGAGGCAAGGATGCTGCCTGTCTCTACGCTGACAGAGTTCCTCCCATGACGGAGCCTGATACTGCAGGGAAAGAAAATGATGATGATAATTCTGTCATCCAGGCTACTTAGGAAGCATCTGCCAGACATTTTTTAGGCAGAAATGGTGTTTCTGGAGCAGCAGAAGCACTAAGCCAGGAGAAAGTTCAGGGGAATAGTTCACATTTGGGAGCATAGTTTCCAGTGGATGTAAGCACCTGGCCACCAACATCCAGCCACCCTTCAGCCAGTGCCCATGGGAAGTGGCACAGGCATTCCCTGTGTGGCCATCCCAGATCCCAGCACCGGCTGGCAGGCCCCCTACGGGTCCCTTCCAGGCTCTGTGAAACGTTAGTGATGGTGGCAGATGTGGTGCCCTTTCATCAGGAACCATGGCACCCGTGGCTGCACCGCAGCTTTTGGCTTGCATGGGGTGCTGGCAGCCCACCAGCAGTGCAGTGACTGGCACGAGGTACCTGGGGTCTAGCCCAGAAGGAGACACGTGGCGAAACACAGTGTCACAGCAGCCATCATCCCAGGCAAGTGCTTTGTAGTACCTGCACTGGGTTTGATCCTCGCCTCTGGCCTCGTCAGCTGGGTCTTTTCCTGCACACTCAGACCCACAGGACAACATGGGAGAAACCATCTTTTAGTTTTGTTTCGCCTTCCTAATGGAAAGGCTAGCCAAATCCTAACAACCATATTTGTCTTACCATTTTTTACTAAACCGTTTGCACACACTACTGTGCTGCCTGACTACTCTCAATTACCTCAATCTGATTTCCGATCTCTGTAACGCATGACTATATTGGCCAGCATTATTGTACAGAAAGGTCGAGTTCCGGTGTCATTTTACCACTTCAGCGCTGGAAGACGTGCGACTTGTTCCTCATTCCTCCCCAGTCCTTCAAGACTTGCAGGAAAGCACTCTCCCTTTTGAGATGCACCACCCTTGCACCAGTTGCAGTGCAACACAGGGGGAACGTGAATTGCTCAGAGCAACTGTTGTGCAGTCTAGCTTCGTGGTAAATACCTCACTAGCCGTGAGTTTCTCTTCCCACTATAGATTTAATGTGTATACACAACAAGGAAATTGCAATAGCTTTCAGACAATGTGCAAAATTCCGTGAATTAAAGGGTTCTTTTTTCCTTCAGTTTTACGGGCGTCGACAACTGTGCCCATACCAGGTGTTTTTTTGCTTGCACTGGTGTGGATTATCCCCCAAAACACCCATTTGAACAAGCACTGGAAACTAAAGCTTTTTGTTTACTCAGTAAGCTCTGGATGAGTTTGCACTGAAACTAGACTGACAGGAAAATAATGGCCTTGATCTCTCCCTCAGCCACCAAGATGAGAAGGCAGAGGAAATCCATGACCTGTCCCTAGTTCTCCACCTCCAACATCAGACAGAAGAAAACAATTGCCTTCCTTGGAGACCTCACAAAGAATAAAGCTGTAACTAAATAAAATTCTCATGCCAGCAATTTTGGGAATTACTCTGTTGTTATTGTTACAGCAAAATCTCCATTTACTCTGGAGGACTTTCATGTGAATGGAAAAGGGTCTGGAAAAGAAGGTGAGATGCCAGCAGGACACAATTCCTACGTCACTTCCACTGCTGCAGGTCCAGGGTGAGGTGGTTCAGCCCATGCTTTCTCCAGCCTAACACCACCAGGCTTTCATCGCCATTTGCTCTTGATTTTCACCAGCACCTACAGCTCAGAGCCTACAAGGATGGGCACAGCACAAATGCTGGTAACACAGTGCTCATGACTGAGTGGATGCAGGACGTCAGGGTCTGAAGAAAAAGCTTGTGGTGAACGTCACATGTCAGCAGTTATTCAGTCATTATGCATCACTAAAAAGCAAAGAAAAAGTCAATTTCACAACTGTTCAGACCTTACTATTTTAATAGCAGCAACATTTTTACTCAAATAATGGTTGTGCTCAGACAAAAGCCACAGCTCTAAATTTGGCTTCCAGTGCAGGGCTTCTAAATATCCAGGGCAAGTGTGGATGCCTGTGCTTTTCAGTTCACAAAACCAGCCATCAGGGCCCCTTGCAAAGACCTGTACCCTCTCCAGCTCTGCTTCAAGCCAGCCAGGTTTTGCCTGCTCCAACCCAAGCTCCCTGAGCTTGCATGGATACTGCCTGCCTCTCCTAAATGGCGTGTGGATGGATCTGGCTGACTTGTGGCGAGAGCATGAGGGAACCAAGTGTAACTTCCTCCTTGTAGGAAAGAGACTTCAGATTTTTTATAAGTAGGTGTAAGAGAAAGTACTGGCATCACCGTGATGGCCATGCTGCCAAGGTGGAAGGCAAAATGAGCTGAAGGGATGAGACAAGGGGGAATGCTCGAATTAAAATACTTATAACTTATAGATCAACAGTAAAGGCATTTTTCCTAGTTTAGAACATCAATAGGAGTAAACAGACTGAAGCTCTGCCGTTGATTTGCTATGGAACCTACAAAAGCTTAACTTCTCCAACACTCAGCTTGCGTACTTAAAAAGAAAAAAAATAATTAAGAGCAGTAGGAGAAACAATACACTAATGCTTGTAAAGTTCCTTCAGATATTGGCTCTACAGTAAATTAAAATATAAATTTTAATGATCTTTTACTTATTGTGAGTGAGATAGATGGAAGCAAGGCCTCTGCGTAACCTTAAGGTATTGCTTTCATTGCATACTAACAATTTATTAATGTTCTTTCATTTTCATTTCCCAAATCCATCATAATTAATTCTTAAACTCTTCTGAGTATGCACAGTCTTTTACTTAAAGAAAGGTGTCCTCTCCCCAGCAGACCCAGAAATACTGGCCTGTGATTAGAGGAGTAGGTTTTTAACAATTTATAAAACATTTTTCTACAGTTTTAAAGAGATTTCTCAGTCACCTCTGCTTAGAACTTTCTCCCCACTTCAGCAGCGGAAGGTCCCTGGCGGTCCCTCCCGGCACAAGCCTGGCAGGCGTGCGTTTATGTGCTTAGCCTTCGCCACCGAGCAGAGGCTGCCAATTGTACGGCGCTGTACTTCATTAAGTAGTAGTTTTACGAGGTGGACTGCAGCACACAGGGGACAGGCACGAGACCACCAGATTTATGGCATTTCGGCGTCGAGCTGACAGCGTGGTAGTATTCACACAACAAAAACTGTATTACAAGAATGTTAATGTGGCAAGAGAGCCCCACCAAAAAAAAAACCAACCCACAACAAAACACAAACACCAACAAGGTAAGAAATTCAGAGTTAAAAATTCAGAGAAACTCCAGTACCCAGCATGGCAACAATAAGATGGTGTCCTCTCCTCTGCCTGGCTGTTGGGGTCTTTAATCCTCAGCTGTGGGTTAAAAACCTGGTTTTTAGGGCAGTGGAGGTGTCGGGCTTCATCACTCATGTGCGGGAGTCAGGTACCCATCCTGCCAGCACCAGCCCCTCGCCCCCACCTCTGGGCCAGCTGGACTGACTTCTTGGAGCAATGGCCCAGAGAGGTTATGATGCATTTGGTAGCCAGACATATATCTGTCAAAGGGGAAAGGAAATACAGATGCCTTTAACACTGTTTTTAAAAAATGCTTGTCTCTCTTGCCTGTATCTCCCACCAATGAATGGGCTCTTGTTTGTCTCAGTGGGATCCACCATTTCAGAGGTATTTTCCAGAAAATGTCTAGAATGCAGGCTTTTTCCTACTAAGAAAAGTAGGGAATGAAATGTCTACAGTAGAAATGATCAGATAACTGAGGTTTTGTGTAGAGTCAAACTTTAAAAGGTTTGGATCACAGGGAAACTCAGCCACCCCCCAACACCCCCCCAGTAACTTTTTAGACCCATTACAGGGAGTGTTCTCTTACTTTGGGCTGACATGAGATTAGTCCTGGCAATTACAGGGTAGTGGTGTCAGCTCCATGTATCTGTAACTGATCCTCAGTCCCACAGAGGATAGGAGAGCAGGCACTGATACTTTAAGAGCATTTCTCTACAGCGTCTTGTTCAGGAGGAATTGCTCAGGAATCCCCTTTGAGAGTGGATTATGCTAACCAGAACAAGGAACCTTCTCCCAAAGTTCCCACATGTACAGGTAATAGATGTTGCACTTTAGCCTGACATCTTTACATTAATCTGTAATGTAGATGAACTCAAAATCCTGATGGACACCAATGGCTGGATTGCGCAGTCCAGCCTCTGTGCATCATCGCAAGCCAGAGGTATGCACTATAATTTCATCCTGGCTGCCAGGGCAGACTTCTGACATAAGACAGACTGCCTATTGCCCAGACCATACTACCAGGGAGGGCCAAGGGGCACCTGGTCCCTGGCTTCCCGGGCCACCCTTTACTATAAGCCCTTTCCCACAGCAAGGTTCTCTGAAACGTGGCAGAAAGGGGCAGAAATAAACCCCCAAAGTGGGCACCTCTGCAGGGCAAAGAGTCTTCCCACTGCTTTGACTTGGTCTGAAGTTGCTCTTTACTACCAAAGGGGATTGAAGCCACCAAAAGGGGCCCTAGCTCCAATCCCAAGTTGGAAAAGTGCTGTGGTAGCCTCACTTCAGCAGCCTGAGTTTGATTATCTCACCCAAGGAACTGTATAAGGCTGTTGTAATTTGACAAGGAAACACTTCACACCAATACTGTGACTTGACCTTGTTTGCTATAACCAGGCTTAATGCTGTCCCAGGGCAATCAGGAAAAACTCAGATTTATGCACCAGCGCTTGCTTTCAGCAAACCAAATCCAGGACTCTGGCTGCAAGTATTTCCATTCTGGCACCTCCTTCTAGACAAAATTAACCCCACTGTCAGTCTTGCAAGATATCGTCACTTTATACCTGTTTCTTGGCTGTCCTCTCCTGAGCTGGGAGCTCTACAGGGCATGGCGAGGAGCTCACACCCACGGCAGATGTCTGCAGCACACCTGGCTCCCTCACCAGATGTGCAGTCACAGCCATACATGACATTGCATCCCTGTGAGGTGCCACACAAAGAGCTCACAGAGCACCTTGGAGAGCCAATTAGCTCCAGCAAAGCACGGTGCTAATGGGTCTTGCTCCCCTAATTCTGGCTTTTGAATCTCTGTGCACTCAGCTGTCTAACCCCACTCAGGTACCTCCGACAAGTCACTGCATCCAGGTGCAGCTCCAGGGCTCATCCAAACAGGCAGCTGTTTCATGCTGAGAACACCAGGCTGCCATGAGTGCCAGAACAGCCCCATGGCAAGGGGCAGTCACGGTGCTGCTGCCCACTGCGCCTGTGTCAAAACGCAGCACCTCTGGCAGGGTGAAGGTCAGAGTGGTGCCAGACATTACTGTGAAGGAGCAAGGGCTGCTCGTGTAAATTGGAGTCACTGCGAGTGATGCCCATACAACCCTATACACGCACCATAGAACCCCTACAGCTCCCACTGTTGACCCAAATCAGAGCTGGAAGCTGTGCTCCAGCTCACAAATGGGCTTACGAGAGAAGAACTGTCTAGTGAACACTCACTGCAACAATGATGATAGAGGTGAGTGTTACAAAAACACAGTTCATTGGCAGAATCTGGCCGAAGTACAACCTGGGCAACTTGTCTTCTGTGAGACAAACTGCATGAAGAGGACTTCAGTGAGCTTCACAATTGAAATCCACCTTTTGACCATTTAAAATACTTTTCCCCAAATACCAGAAGTGACTCCGACCAAAAAGTTTGCTTTCTGGAAAAACAATTTGGTAACTTTGGTTTCCTCCTTAAAAAATGGAGGCTGAAAACGTCTTGAAAGAATTGGAAGGCCCGTGTCCTGCCTTCAACAGGATATTTTGGCATACACTTTGAAGCTGACTCTCAGTGCAGATCTTGAACCTCTCAGCATATGGGCTTTTTATATTTGGGGTATGAGTCAGTCCCATCTACAGTGAAATGAATTCCACCCATGAAGTCTGCATGCAGGTCTGGAGTCATGGGTGGATCAGGTCGATCCAGCAGTATGATGAACTTCTAAATTTAGGTTTTATTTTGAGTCATCTGTTTCACATCACAGGACTGCGAATTTACAGATCAAGCCCCTCCAAAGTGTTTTAGGTACCTAACTGCTAGCAGTGACTCTTGCCATACTTTTCTTTCATGAAAAAGACAGGGTGAATTATGTTCAGCCTGGAGAAGAGCAGGCTCAGGGGAGACCTCATCACTGAGTATAAATACCTGATAGGAGGGTGCAAACAGGATGGAGGCAGGCTCTTTTCAGTGGTGCCCAGTGACAGGACCGAGGGCAATGGGCCCAAACTGAAACACAGGAGATTCCCTCAGAACATCAGGGAACACCTTCTTACTGTGGGGGTGATGGAGCACTGGAATAGCAAGGCTGTGGAGCCTCCATCCTTGGAGATATTAAAAAGCCATCTGGACATGGTCCTGGGCAATTGGCTCTTGGTGGTCCTGCTTGAGCAGGAGGGTTGGATCAGACGACCCCCAGAGATCCCTTCTAACTTCAGCCACTCTGATTCTGTGAAGAGTTATAGCCTGGAAAATAAAATTCACCTTGAGGCATGGGGTAGAGCAGGATCAGCCCGTCGCGCAGTGCAAATGCACAAAATAAAAGCAGTCCTTCCCCAAAACAGCCAAAACACTGAATAGACACAGGCATGGGCAGAGCTCACATCTGCACATCTCAGTGTGAAAAAACAGAAAGAAAATCCAGCAGCACCACAAAAACGAATGGAAACTGGGGCTTAATAGTATTGAGCGATTCCTCGCCCCCACTGCCTCTGCTGCCCCAAAGCATGCAGGTATGGCTCAGAAATAATTTTTTTATTATTAATAAAGCAAACCGTTGGGCTAAGGCCGGCAGCAGAGCGGGGTGGCTGCAGGCAGGGAGCACAGCACTAGAGGGCACCAGCAGGATGCAACCGGTCCCCTGGCTGCTGGAGCCAACACGCTGAACACTTTTCTTTTTTCCAGTTTGTTGGTTTTTTTTTAAAACAGGAGATTTAACTCTCTCCCAGAAAGCAACATACGCCTCTGTCCTGCACAGTCATGAGGGTCCTTCTGCTAAAGATTAAAGTGGGGTGCTAAGCCCATAACAGAGAGATTTAGTAACTACTCGCTGCTCTGCAGGCACAGAGCATGAGGTGGAGTCCAGATAGTCCGGGCACCACAGCTTCCCCCCAAAGAAGAAAAATTGCTTATTTAGCAAACTTTGACGTTTTTAATATTCAGAACTTGATGTCAGGAAAGGCAAACCTAGGAAACAAAAGAAGATACAAGATGGAGCTCTGTTAACCAGTCTCCCTGTTTTCCCTCCTCTGCTCCTGGAGGATGTTTCAGCACCCGCAGCAGGTGCTGCCCTGACATGCTTGGGACCCAGGGCTGCTCTGCTGCTTTGGGGCAGTGGCAGCACTGGACATCCCACCATACCACATACTGCCACACTCAGGCAGTGGGACTGACCACTCCAGAAAGTCCCTTGCTGGCACCCCTCGGCTCTCCGCAGGGGTCTCCCAAGCTACTGTCACCTGCCCGAGGTGGCTGCTCACCATTCTGGGTTTGCTTCAAGGGGGCTGCTCCACCCGGCACAAAGCAATCCCTGTTTGTCATTGCCAGCCGGCACACATCCCCAGCCAAGCCACCTTCACCAGGCTGCTACCGTGCCTCTACAGGCATCACCTGCACTGCCAAGTCTCATCTTTCCTTTCTTTACATACTTGCGCTCCCAGGGTGTATCAGCACGGGGAACGCTGGGCTCCCCCATCCTCACAGGAAAGCAGGAGGGCTGTGCTGGCAGCCCGAGCCGTACCCCTCTTCCCCATCACCTCCAGCCTCCACCTTCAGGGACCGGGAGCGGGTTTATATGCTCACTGCTGGGCCTGGGCTGAGCAGAGACTGCCAATTGTACTGCACTGTACTTAATTATGTAGTAGTTTTATGAGGTGGACTGCAGCACACAGGGGACCAACATGAGACCACCAGATTTATTGCTCTTTAACTTTGAGCTGACAGTATAACAGGCTCTAAGAGGTAAGTACTCAGTGTTTTATTCACTGATCTTTTGCCCTCTCCCTACATTTTCATACAAGGCTTCAGAGCCTGTCTGGGATGATGGGAACGATCTGAAACAGTGAATAAGAGCACAAAAAGGAGAGAAAGGCAGGCAGACAAATGGAGAAAGAGACCCAAAGAGTCAGGGAGGGATGAGAAAGGAGGAGCAGAGTCAGCTTCTTGTACAAACCTGCAACCAGGTGCTCCAGACCCCATGGCCCTGGTTTTTCATGTCATTTTATTTGTTGTGAAATCACCAACTGGAGCCTCATCGGCAGAAGTAATTTCCCTGGCGATGCTAACGGCTGCATCCTTGTGGAAGCCTTAGCTCAGCACCCATTTCATAGCAGCAACGCTCATATTTTAACAAAATACTGGGAGTAACATCTTGGGGGTTTTCACTTGGGAACAACTGGCTATCGTGCTCATCCCAATGAAAAGTGGCTGAAGGAGCCACTTCCAGCAGGAGGCCTTCACCCACAGCCTTTGACAATATGGACTGGACTTAGCCACATGTCCTCCGGGTTTGGGGGAAAGAAATACTGCCTGGTTTTGGAACGTGGCTGGCTATACGCACCAGGAGGATGGAAAAACCATCACACACTTTTTCTTTTTTTTTTTTTTTATCTGCACTTGT
Organism: Falco punctatus; assembly: GCF_963210335.1. Lineage (NCBI taxonomy): Eukaryota > Metazoa > Chordata > Aves > Falconiformes > Falconidae > Falco > Falco punctatus. The sequence goes on along the minus strand of NC_137582.1, from coordinate 91,823,826 downwards.
GCGGTATTTAAAATATTGCTTTGAATCTATACAGATTTTCAGTTATTGGACCTCTTGGATTTTTAAATCTCACTGACTCTCAGCCAGACTGCCTCCATCTGCATTGAAAGGAGCCATTCTTCTTCTTCTTCTTTTTTTTTTTTTTTCCTCCTTCAGTGAAACTGGAGCCTTTCCCTTCCCGTAACTTTCAGCTGGCTGAGCCATTCCTAGATCTCTGCATTTTTCACTTTGCAGCCTGACCCCCAGGACTCTGGGAGACCTGTAAGAGAAGTTATGTGACATATTGGCTGCAGTGAAAAGCTGTGTAGATGAAGGGGAAATGCTACAGATGTCAAAATAAAATAAAACAAACCCCCCCAAATAAAATAAATTTCCATCCACAAGGAAAAAGTAGGGTGCAAATGTTCCGTGAGGAATGGTATTAGCTACAAACTAGTGGAAAAGCACTGAAAATACAAGTTTGTACAGAGTGAGACAATAAGGTACATGTACCTTTTTTCAGTTCACTTAGTTTTTCTAGATCACTAGAAAGAGTGTTTTAACTGTTTCAAATCTTCTTTCCGATACAATTATCAAGAAATGATCACTTTATTGGAAAATGATCTAACTGGGTTAAAACTGTAACTTTAAACAAGTTCAAATGACCAGACATAAATCGTTTATAGGGAACAGCACATTTTGCTTGGAAAAGTAAATATATACCATTATCAAAATGGGGTTAAAATTATTAGACCGCTATTAGAGGGCTTAAAAAAATGTCCCAGAGCATACTATCAAATATGCTATCATACAATCCATTAAATTTTTCATGAGACTTCATGTTTGAGAAAGTTTAGCAAAATCCTCAGAATGTCTTACGATTTCTAGTACTGATTCATTGCAAAAAATACTGTCAAGAAAAAATCTCTTGGTTTATGTTACCATGCATAAAAAATTCACAACATTCATTTCTCAGCCAAACAAAAGTGAATAAATAGTCTTGAACCCCATGCAGCCCAAATGTGGAAACTCACATTTTTCTCTATCCTTTTCGAAGAGCAAATGCTCTTAGATGCTTTTCCATGCAGAAGAAAGATAAATCTCTTCATTGTACCGATTTACTAAAAGATAGAAATACTACTGGGATGTTTACAATTTTGAAACACTTCTGAGCAAAACACCAGTACACAAATACTATAATTTTACTTCTGGAATTATCTGAGGAAGCACCATCAATGAACCTACCACAAGTGCAAAAGATGAGGTGCTTTTAAGGTTACAGACATTGCCAGGGCATTTATAGTGTTACGAGTTTGGGCCTGGAGCTGCCTCTCACTATGTGTTCGTATCGTTCATAGCACAAAAGAACCCTGATTTGTGTGGGGCACCTGGCTGGTATAGGAATATGAATGATGAATAGTAAAAATAAACTAAATGCCTTGACAAGTGATTCTATTTCACCTCAAAGATTTATGACAAAGCTGCATATTTAATATTCTGCTCTCCCATCTGAAAGCATGTTTTTCTTTTTTTCCCATGCAGATCGCTAATAATAAATATAAAAAAAAGAAAAGAAAAGTAAATTATTTACATCAGGTATGTAACTTGGCATACAAGATAACCTTCAGTCTTTACAGCATTCTTATTTTACACAACTTTGCACAGATTACAGTCACAGACAGTTTTAAGGAAGGTGGAGGGGAACAGAAGACAAAGAAGATTGTAACAATTAAGCAAAGGGTTTTAACCAAAGATCATTAACAGGTTCTTATTTAACTATCACTATGCAACAGATGAGAAGGAAAATCTCCTAAATGGCAGCGAAAAAATCTTAAAACTTCCATTCAGCACCTTCACATGTGAAAAACGTTGCACTGCACCTTGCTGCTAGACCCTTCTGTCATCAATGCACATTAACGTCGCCCAAGCACAGAGAGCTCATGTTGTATCAGCTCTGCATACCAACCCACGTACGTAGGACTTCATACCGTCACGACTGGAAGATTTTACCTACCCATCAAGGGCTAAGAAATGTAAGATAAGTGGACAAAGGAAAATGCCAAAGCACAATTAGGTAATCTCTTTCCTTTACAAAATGGTTTCTCGTGCTGGCAAGATGAATGGGACTCCAAAAAGCATGCACTCTCTCCTGTCAGTAGCAAAATATTATTTTTTTTTGTGATAGCAGGTGTCCCCACAGCTCTCAAATTCCTGGGCATAGAGGATGCACTTCCCATTGAGAGAATCATGCTAATGGCTATCCTCATCACCCCACTGCTACTTCATGCTCCTCCTACGCCTGTCTGCTACAGTAACATGTTGTTTCTCATCTTCCACTTGTCCTGTTGCACTCGCCAGGGCATTTGTGAACTATTTGGACGTGCACCTCAATGAGATCTTTCAGCACCACCTGTAAAAATTAATTGAATGAATCATGCACACAGGCTATATGTTTAAAGCATGGGCGCCTCTGTCTCCCTAGTAATTTTTCAACCTGTTTTCCAATTTCAGCCAGGTTTGACAGAGGGGCAAACACCTCTTGAGACACAAAGTTCCCACAAGCTGTGTCAAAACAGGCATCCAAATAGAGAGAATGGGCAATACAGCTGTAGGAAAGGCAGCAGGATTGGCTCTGCTCTCAGGATACCTGAGTACACCCTATAGACACAAATCCACGGGAAACCAGGCTTCACTGGGTCCTCAGCTCGTGGAGATACTTGAATCACTGACAAAACATGTCTGTGCATGAGTGGTGGGGCATCAGCACCGCACTTTTCCTCTTATGGGTGCGCAAACAGCAAAGGTCAGGCTCACACTTTCCATTCCCAGAGGTACTCTGCACCATTCAGCACTGGAAAACACGAAAGTATCTGCTCCTGCGAAAGGGAAGTCAGCACATGCCTATTAGTGGGATTTGGAGGAGCCTCAAGGTGAAACTAAGACGTGCACCCCTTCCTCCTCCCACCCACCGGTGACCTGACTTGCACTGCTGCCCAGCTTAGCCCAGCAGGACTCCAAGTTTAGGTTGCTTCTCCCTAAACGCCTCTCTCTCTGCACCATGACCAGGTCCCAAAGCTTTGTTCTAACACTAAGAAAACCATCTGAAATGGGCTTAGAAATGCAAAATGCTTCTGTGAATAACTGTTAAATCCAGATTCATCTCCAAGAATTCAGGAAATATCTCCAGTAGGAAGAAAACAGAGCACCCAACCAACAGACAAAGTTCTCCGAAAGGAGGATACCCAGCTCTGTGCAAGCATCACAGGGGCCAAGGCATCAACATACAAGTCTCTCGATGACATTCTGTAATTCTGGTGTACACTGATACATTCAAGAGTCCCCCACATGGGAAATTAAACACAAGTATGTGTATCATCACTCACAAATTCAGGCCCATCTCAGGTCAGAACTTCACTCAGAGGCTCTTCCTCTCCACTTTTCTCAGGACTATATTTAAGACTCATCACTTCCTAGAACCTTCTTGCTTTTGCCCATATTCCTGAGGAGCTCTCTGCTGTTTCTCTGCCAGAGAAATGCAAACCTTCACAAAGCATCAACTAGCAAAACTCCTCTGCACACTGAAGCCAGCTCAGCCCTTTATTTTGGATGATGTCTATTTTTGGGAAGGGGATGGCTATTATTTCAGCCAGCTCATTTTGTAATGGACCCTAACTCATTTGGGTTTTCACTTTTTAAATAGCTGTGGAGAAGCGATCATGCCTGAGCCAGAAGACCACACTGTGTGTTCGCTTTGTAAATACCCGGCTTCGCAGCTGTCCAGCTAATTGTATGTGCAGACCAAGACGTTTTTGTATGTAGCCACAGTGGGATAGTGCTAATCATCTATACAATTATATACATGTTTTTTTCTCCAGAACTGCCCAGGGTTTTTCTACTTTCATGTCAATGAATCTGTGATCACACAGAAAGACAAGTATATGTAGCAAAGCAAAATTCACGTGTTGCACAAATCTCCGTGACTGTAAGTATCACCTCTACCATGCAGCTATGCCATAGGAAAAATGGATCTCTGGATATTCACCTTCAAACCCACAAATTTTCCATCCCTTACCTAAAGGGGAACCTCTGCTAACAGTGCCGGTTGTGTGGATAAGCCAGCAACCAGAAAGAGATGCAGACAGGAGCAGGTCCAACATTCCACCAAGCAGGAGGCAGTGGTGACCTATATACCCTTGTCAATACATTTCACAAGAAACTGCAAGTCGCTTCAGCAAAATATGACTCCTTTGATACCTTCCTGTTTAATTTAATACAGGCTTTTAGTATCCAAAGAACCCCACTGCTTTGAAATGAGGAAACTCGGTCAAAGATTTCGGCAGTCAGCCCACAGCTGGCAAGCATAGTTCAGGGGCCTAAAATACAACTGCTCACAAGGCTTGTGCTCAGAGACAATGGAGCTTTTAAAATTAAGGCTTGTATACACAGGCAAATTTATCAGCCTGATTACGCTGGCATAATTAGGCTGATAAATTTCCCTGTGTAGACAAGTCCCGAGACTCTCAAACTCCTAAGTAGGCAGGTCTTACAAAAAGAGAGGGAGGGAGGAAAAAAAGAAGGGAAAATACCAGCTCCTGGAATATCCAAGCAATAATTTTTTTCTCACTCTCTTTTTTCTTTTTTTTTTTTTTTCTTTTTTGCAGGGTTTTTTTTTTTTGTTCTCCAAGTGAAAGGTGTATTTCATTTACAAACCGGGATCTCGATGACTCATTGATATGCATGTTTTTAGACAAATTAGAAACAACAATCACCAACATTCCCTCGAAGGAGAGGGGTCTGTCTCCAGTGTCAGACAAACCCACAGGCATCGGCAGAGCCCCATCAGGCAGGCCATTCTCAGGATTCCAGTTTAGAGCACAGACTGAAGCTCACATTTTAGGACTGTGTGTCTGACATGAGGCTCTCAGACACCCCTGTCCCTCCACAAGCATCGTGAGAAGCCCGTGCTGTTGAGAACAGAGGTCCAGACATGCCAGGAGCAGCTCTATTGTTAATTCTCTCCCTTTCCATCCCTCCCTCACCAATCTTTCCACACAAGTGTATCACGTAACTCCCTTTCGAAGCTGCCAACTCCACAATGACATAGATCAAGCCTAATCTGGAAACAGTGCAAGACACCTAACCAGGACATGTCTCCTCTGGTCTGTATGTGTATGAGATGTCTCTTGTCCCAGGGACATTCTGCATTTCACTCTGCCCCACCGTCCTGGTGCCCTGAAGCACTACTTTTGTGACAGTAAGGGTCATGTCAGGGGGAAAAGTCATGGCAGGACAGCCACGCTGAACCTCGTCCCAACACCCTTCCTAAGGGAGAGCACTGCCTGCACTCTCCTTGCTTCCCACAATGTGTGATCCCATCCTTGTTATTGCTAATATTGACAAGGGCTGCATGAGAACTGTGCCAACACAGCTATTACCAAAGTTCATCTGCAAGTGCTGACTTCAGATTTTCATAATTTCCCTCAAAACAAACCCTCTAATGACCTCAGAAAATTCAACCTTCAGCTTCAGCCACTTCCCCATCCTAACCTTTCATCTTCTCCCTATCTTCGACTTCCATCTTCTTCCACGCTTCTCCGTGTCAAGGACGCAGCTCTCTGCCTCGCTGGTGGCAAAGACTCTCCTAACCTAGCTTTCTTCCCAGTCTCTCCCTCCCCTTTTCACACTGGTATTGACATGGCACCTAGCAGCTCAAAGGAGAGTTGGGGCCCCCATCGTGCTAGGCACCGCAGATACACGCAGTGGAAGGGAGACCTGTCTTCTCGATCTACAACCTAAACAAATAAGGCCAAAAGAAATGTTATTCCCATTTCACAGATGGGAAACCAGGACCAAAGATATTAAATGTCTAGCCCTAGGAAGTCTGCAGGCAAGGCAGGAACTGACCCCCTGTTTCCTGAGAGCCAGCATTCAGTGTCTAATCGCACATGATCAGTCTTTCCTCTCTACCTCCCTGTAGGCACGAGGAATTTGTGATCTACATCTCCACATGTTTCTCTTGAGCTGTACTCTTGCGCAGCCATACACACCTACATGGGACTCCTTAATAAATAATTGTATGTGGATTCCTGCACTTCTCTTATACTTGTCAACCCGTGCCTCCCTTACTGCACAGGAATTAGGCTTTCCTTCCTGTATTCCCAGTGTAATTATCAAACAAACTTTCCTTCTGGTGTAGTCTTCCCACACCATAGACAATTTAAATCTCACACATAAATCTCTTTCATTTCAGCAGGTCTCTCTCCTGGAGAATGACATTTAATGGTGATCTTTTTTTAATCAGGTTCAGTCCCCTGTTTCCCACCCCCATCTGGTGAAAGCGACTTTCCACTTAGAGAGGAAGTCTTTGATTTCATAAATGATTATAAGGAGATTTAACATCCTCAGGAGCACAACTATTTTGATTAGAATATTTTTGCTCCAATTCCTTTTCCAGCTGTCCCACTTCTCGATACAAACCCCAAGATACAGAAATCCTTCAGAATTCACCCACAAACACTCCAGCGCGGAGACCAGTTGCTCACCCTCTTGTTGTTTGGGCTCTGGCTCCATGTAAAGCAGCTGAATAAAGCAGGGAATCGTCAGCACACCGACTGTCTGCTGGTCTCTACCTCAGGCCCTGGCAGGCGGTTTGCTGAGCACGGATGTGTGCGGGCTTGTTTGCTTTAATTCACTGACCTCCTCTTTGTTACTGCAGCCCTACAGCATGCTGAGACTGCCACCAAGAAGAGCAACGCGTCTTCAAAGGCAGGGGAGCCAGGCGGCTGAAGACTTTCACAGGAGCGTGGATCCACTGTCACTGTTGCAAGCTGCCTGGCATGAGGATAATTTTACAGGCAATGCCCATTTGAGCACAGCCTCCCCCTCCTCACGCTGTGGTCGACGGAAGGAAAACATCAGATGCTGTTTGCACAGTGCCATAGCAGACTGGAGTTTTTTGGCTTCAAAGGCAGATTTGAGCTGTAAGATACAATTTTTCTGCAGCTCTGCTTTCAAAGACTTTGTACCATTTTTCCTTTCAAATATTACCCCTTTGAGGATATGTGTATATGTAAAATGAGACAGTAACATGAGGGCCACAGTCCCAAGTCACCCTCCAGTGCTCTCAAAGGCTGTCAGAAGCTGAAAGGGCTCTCCTTAGAAAGCAGTAAATAAGATTCTGGCTCAGAAAGGCAAGCTATGCAGAAATTCGCTGCCTAGGTCTCTTCAGGAGTGTTTCTGACTCTGCTACCAAGTCCGTAGGGGTGAGACCCAAATGTTAAATTGTTTTTTGATCAAAGTCTTCAGTGTCCCATCCTGCCTGTCAGCAGTTGAGTAGCTCCGTTTCAGCAGCACTAGCTGTGTAAAACAGAGCACAAACAGTGTGAAGCTGACTTCACTTCTGAAGACTTCACTCCTTTTTTAACTATCTTCCAGACTCAACTTATTCTCCAAGGACCAAAGATTCTCTTTTGAGATCTGGGTTATCCAGCTCCACTTTGCAGGTAGCCCACCCATCCAGGAATACATTGCAGTCTGCCTACGTTTCAACACCACATTTGGTATGGTCCCTCTCAGACCTGGTTAGCCTCTTTGAACTTGAGCTGGCGTGCCTGGAGACTCAAACCCTTCCAAGTCTTCCCTTTCCATCATATCAGCAGCAGCCATGTCAGTGCCTGTGGCTGTTGTGCTAGGATGCAGAAATAAACGTCCCCATCCTACACAAATGCTTGCATATTAAGGCCAGAGGGACTTACTGAGATCATTTTGTCTGACATCTAGAACAACGTGGACTATAAAATTATGCTAAATAATTCATACTTGAAGTTCCATAGCTGTGGTTGAACAACAACCACAATAAACATGCAATCATGGAAAATCTACCACAATCCTTAGTAAGTTGTTCCAATGGTTAATTACCCACACTGTTAAAAATGTGCACCTGGATTTCACTCTGAAGGTACTTAGCCTCAGCTCCCAGCCAACACCATGTTGTCGTTACACTTACGTCTACTGAAGTGCAGAACCTTTCCCATCACATTGCTGATCCTACTGAGGCATCTTTAGCCTGCGACCAGTAACTTGTTTGAAAGCTGAATAAGCTGAACTCCCCTCACATCTTTTGCTGTCATGGGGAGGGGGGGTTGTTTGTTTGGTTTTACTCTTTTGGTTGCTTTTGTAACTTTCCTCTGAACCTTCTCAATTTTTTTAATATGCCCCTTGAAACCAGTTGTGGAGCTTGCTGAACTGTAAGTGGTTCTCTCAACATTCACAGGTCTAAACTACCTCTGTAGGCTTTGTTCCAAAAATTTCCAAATGCATTCACGAGGTCCTTCCAGGCTGCCCTGTATTTTGACCAGCCCTAAAAGTTACAACAGCGTTTCCAAATCTTTAAGACCAAAGTCCTATTAAGTGACATTAAGATGAAGTAACAAGCCCTTGAATGCCCACATTAAAAAAAAAAAAAAATCAGAAAGAAGCAGTCTCACAGCAGGATCAATGAGTGAGCAGAACAATATGTCAGCTGCTCTCATTTCTTTATGTGAGCAAGGGCCTTCACAGCAACTGCCTGCTCATTTAAGCTGCTGGCTAACAGCTCACTGGAGCTTTGACGTTCTTTCAGAGCTTTAGTCCATTTCTCGCTATCTGCCATGCGAAGGCCCTGAGGAGATAAGTGTTCCAGACCAGCTTTCCTTTCTAATCAAATAGCAAGCAAGTCTGCATACACATAGCTTGTTCCTGCCCCAAACACCGACCCAGCCAAGCAGAGTCAGCAGAAATAGCAGCTAAATTTGCAGCTGCAATAGCCTTGAAATGGCACATTAGAGAAAGGCCAGCACCTTTCTGAAAGCGTGCATCTCAAACCTATGTTTTCCAGTGGAAGCAGGCAATCCTGTCTCAGCTTATTTTATGGCAGAGCCTCATTGACTTACAACTAGTAATATAACCTATTCTTCTGCTTTGAATGTCATGGTTGTGATCAAGAGTTTAAGAGTTTTTCTCTCCTTCCTCCTATTAAATCGTCCTGTGTTATAGCAGCACTCCCACCTAACTCACTCAATGTCTACAAGCAACTTCATAGCTTACAACAGTGCAACTAAAACCCCTGCCATGGTTGCCCCTTAGGCAGAAGAGCTACCCCGGCCTGCTTGCATGGGACATCTTTGCTTAAAGAAGAGGAGAAGAAGAAGAACAGCACCACCACACCCAAACCCCAGTCTTTCCCCATACCCGTTTCCACTGCTCTCTGAGTATTAATAAAGCAGGTGTTGAAAGAGAGGCTCAGCCCGAGGCATGCTCAGTAGTACACTTGTCGCTTGACCCACCTCCTCACCCTAGAGATTAATTAGGCCCAGCCTCTCCCTGTTGGATTGCCTCTCAGGCACATTGCTCAGCCTTCCTCCTCCTGCCTCTGGCAGATTCACTCACTAACTTTTTATTTCAATATTCATGTTTCCCAGTTTGTAAGGCCCTCCACTGATTATCAGTGGGCTTCCCAAGGACTGTGCTCCAATAATGGGATGAAGGATGTCTGGAGCGAGGGAGGATGAGCACAGCTGGGATGGGATGGGAAGCTGGAGTTTCTAGTCTCCTATCTGCTCTCCAAGTCTTCCCCATGATGCTGTCCTGGGTGAAATGCAGTAGCTGGGCTGAGAGATGGTGTCACCACTTCTTATCCTCTGAAGATGCCCTCTCAACTCCGGGTGCTCATTTGAGAGATATAAGTCCAGAGGTCCTCAAGAAGTGGTACAGTGTGCCCCCCGCTGTCCCCTAGTCTTGGCTGGGGCTAACATCTAGGGACAGGGTTGTGGTATTTGGATCCAGAAAAGGCATCTGGACTCTGAATCCTGCCTGGGGGAAGAGGACAGTCTGAGGAATAAACCTTCTCCACATTTTACCAGCTACCTGGCATGGTGCTTAGTAGGTTAGCTGCTGCCACTCCTTGTCTTAAATACCTTGTTATTTCTGTGCATCATCTGTGGAGCTCAGGAACCTCACTCAGAGCTAAGGATCCCACTTTCAGCTCAGCACACCCTTGGCTAAGTTTTAACTTCTGTTCCTGTCTCCATCCCTGTTCATTTCTGCCATCTGGATAGACTGGAAGCTCTTTGGGGCAATGCCTGCCTTTTGCTGTACGTGTACAGCAATAAGCTCAGCAAAGCCTTAATTAAGATCTCTAGATGCTGTTGTAATACAAAAAATAAATATTAATTAGTAGGATCAGTGGATTCACATACCAGACATATTGCAAGACACGCCCCCGCTATATTTATACATGCTGATATGTGAATGTGCTTGCAGTGGTTAATACCACTGTATATTTGGCTTGTCTGCGCACTGTATGTTTTTCGTGTAATATCCTTTCCTTTCATAATCATATGTCACTTAATATCCTGACTAAGACAGAACATTCTGTAACACGGTAGCACGTGTTTGGACAGAATAGTGAAATTATCTTTGAAATGTAGCACAGATGGAGAGATCAGATGACGAGTCTCTTTCCCATTTCTCTGACTTTCTACTGTGGCTACCTGTGTTTTAATATTCTAAACCATCAATGGATTCATTCTTCATGCTTGTGATGAACTAAGTCATACTCACAGCTATCTGATTTTTGTATGAGGGTTGCACATTCCAAAGAAAATCCATAATGGAACACATAATTGCAGTAACAAGCACCCTACAGGGATGCAAAATTCCTCCAGAGGATCGTCGGGGGTTAATAGGGCTCTTCTTTGCACAGTTCCGCAGAGCCATTCCTGTTCACTTTGGCTGAGCACTAGAGTGAAAGCAATAAAATTACCAGCAAAAGCCCAGGTTCCTGCCTATTCAGTATACCATGCTAACTTCTAAAGACAGAGCTCTGATTGTATGGCTGAGCCAAACAGGACGGCTGTTTTTAACACCATTCTAACTTATGGTAACCATTAACTACAACCTGACTTCCCATTACAACATACCACTGTGAACACCTATTAGCAGCTAATTGAATCATCTAAAAACGGTCATAATTCAAACCTATGTTTGTATTTTTTAATGTTTCTTACAGCTTTTGCTGTAGTACGGGAGAATATGCAAATCAAGGCTCTGTTTTAAAGCTCATGGTAGGATTGAAGTTTAAATGGAAATCTAATGGTGTGACAAAGGGGAATAAAGCCATATTGTATTTTTGATGTTACCCATGAGACATGATAGGAGAAACTAATAACAGGCTAACAAGGCTCCCTATCTCTAAACGTTTTCCAGCTGTGAGCCACTGAAGAGCCAAAAGACCTCTCTGAGTCAACACCAACAAATGCATATACTCACATCGTAATTTTCTGTAATTTCTATTAATAATTTCAAGCTCTATGGCATTTTTCATTCTCCTTTTTATTTAAAGAAATAAAAGTATTTCCTCTCAGAGGCATCATAGGTTGTTTTTCAACCCACTATATCCTGAAGCCTTCAATTTTCTTGTAGTTCTTTAAATGAATATGTTTTTATTGTATTATGAAAGGCAACAAAGTACTGTTCGCACAGCGTTATTGACAGGTTCGTGCATATTTGCTGGCAGGTCTTTTTAATTTAACTTATAGCCCAATTTTGTAAAGAGTTTTCGTTAAATCTATGGGAAAATTGTTAGGTGCTGTTTTGGGGTAGAAATAGGGCTACTCCGTATTAGCATAAATTAGCTTAAACAAGCAAATCAGTTTAAACCATCTACTCAAACTGAAAGAAGAATATATTTCACTGATTGAAAGCTAACCGTCAAGAACAGATAAAAAAGATACCACACCTCAGGTGGAGGTTGCTGCCTCTCCGGGGAAAAGGTCCTCTCCCTTCTGCTGAGTCACTGCAAAGTGGTGCTTCCGGGCCCTTGCAATGCGAAGCAAGGTGCAATCGCTTATGGCTCCCTCAAGGTGTCATTGAGGTTTGCAACAGTTAAATAAATCCAAACTGGGAGGGGGGATTTTAGGCAAAACTGTTGCAGCTCCCTCTTACAGTGAAGGACCCAGCCATCACCACATCTGTCTACTGTAGCTGTCTATTTGCGCAAGGAGGTGTGAATTTCTTCAATACATATGTAAAGCACCAAACTGGTCCCGCTGCACCCCTTTTACACATTATCCAGTGGTCAGCCCAGAAAAGGGCTCTTCAGATTTGTGTGCTTGGCTTCATCGTGGGACCCAATGCCTGGCTGCAGAGGCTGGTGTGAGGTGTGACCCACCACCTGCCATCGCTCTGTGGGCTCGCACATCGCGCCCATTGTACTGCCTGGCCCTTTCATATTTATTAGGGGGTCAGCTGCTTGCGTCCCGCATCAGTGTTTGATGTAGACTGCTGCCTGGTTGGAATAGCCATCGATTTCCAATGATGCCAAAGAAGTTTTAAATCACCAGCCATTCGTCAGACTGTTTGCACCACTTAGGACAACATTTTGATGGACAAGGAACAGTGGATTTTCTTTCCAGTGAATGCATAATAAGAAGGATGTGTTTTACACGGGAGATGGGAATTCTTCCCTGCGGATACACATGTGCAGCCCTGCTGGCTTTCTTGGAAGCTGCATACATGCTTCCAAACAAACAAGCAACCACTACGTCACTTCTCCCAGGCTCAGGGACTGTGCTAGCTTTCTCCAGCAAGCTGAAGAGTGTCAGAAATAAGTGAATGCACCCTTATTTAGACAATCCAAACAACAATATTTTTAATATCCAGCCCCCAGATCTTTGATTCAATCCTCACTTCGAGCATTAAGAAATCTGTGTTTGTTAAAACCACCTGAATTTTCTGGAGCAAGTAGCATGGGGAAGGCAATGGCTGGGGCATGGGAGACAATTGCCCTCCATGTGCCAGAGAGGCTGGTAAGTGTGTGTGTGTGTGTGTGTGTGTGTGTGTGTGTGTGTGTCCCTGATTTTGGGAAGCCCCTACTGACCTTGTTACGACCAAAGTTCTAAGAGATGCTCAAGCTGTGGGGACTTTATCTAATTTTAAAGCAGAAGCCCTCATGCAGTTGTCCTTCCTGTGCCAGCACAGCGCAGTTGATAACCAAGGTACCTGTGCTGCACAGCAAAGCCATGATGAAGTTGCCAGCACTGAGCTACTGGGAGCCACAGCAGCAGCCTAGAATCATGTGTTGAGGAGCAACCTCCTTGCCCTATAAAGAATCTTAGCACCAGGAAAAATGTCCTCATCTCATTTCCTAAATTGTAATGAGCTACCAGCATTCACATTTTTCATTTCAGCATAGATGGCAAAAAAACTCACCGCTCCTCAAGATAGGAAAATTGAGGGCAGCCAGCAGATTGTGTGCCTGTCACACTTTCATTCAGTCCCCACCCCATGAAAGAAAGGAAATTAAAATTCTTTTTTTTTTTAAATCGTCAACTCTGACCCACTAAGCTTGTGGGTCATGACCCCCATTTGGGAAAAGCTGCACTTTCTCCTCTTCCTCCTCCCTGGCACACACACACACAAACACACACATACCCACCCCATGAAAACATTACCCTAATGACCACTGACAAAACAATGCCTGAAGGAATGTGTCAAATATAAGCATCCAAATAACAGATCCAACAAAACATGTCAGTCTCTTAATTTCAATTTCAAACATAGGTTAATATTTTTTAAACAGTCCCCAAAAGCTATACATTTTCACTAGACAGCCAGCTCAGCATTAATAAATTGACAGAAAATGACTGAAAATTAAATAAAATTACAGCACCCAAGAGTAACCATTAATTCTGGGTTCTTTCCTTTCCAGGTCTTCATTCACTTTTCTTCCCTTTGACTTAATACTTGCACTTTTTCCTCCTTCTTTTAGATACTATCTTTGGCTATTTCTTTGCCTCTCCTTTCCATACTTGCTTGACTTTCCTCGCATTTTCTGTGGAGCCTAACTCTGGGTTCCCCACGGAGCTCATTCACAGTCAAATGTTTCTTAGTCAGGGAAACCTTTCACAACATCACGTGTGTCAGCGCGGTTCCTCCAGCTTTTATTATACCCTTGGGCTAAGGACCATGTGAGCCCAGGGTCTGCGGAAAGGAAGTTCACTCTTCCTGCTGTCCATGACAGCTGCCTTCAATCATCCCAGCTGGGTCTCTTGAACCCAGAATGGGGAAACTCCAGTTTAGGTTCAGTCCATGAGCAAATTCCTTTCACCTCTCAGACATGCCATGCTCTTGAAAATTTCTGTCCTAGGTCCATTACTGAGCCCTGGTTAATATTTGCAGAAAGGTGATCTCCATTGGGCAAAAACAACAAATAGATCTATACCCTGTGCTCAGCCATGGCACACCCAGATACACAAATCTGATGTAGGGATCCTGCTTGCCAATGTGTTTCACCCTTCTCTTTCTGTGTCTGTATGTAGCTGCTCCTCCTACTTCAAAAAGGAGCAAAATGTTAGATAGCATCCCCGAACAGCAATTCAAATTCCTGAACTGTGCTTGAGGAAAAGTGTTCCTGCTTGTCACGTTACTGAAACTTTTTGGCTTCGTACAAATTCTCAGTTCGTGAATACTGATTCTGTAATATTTATTGTCTGGTCACACTCGGCTCTTGCTTCTTTCCATCACTGTTGATGGTACAGAAGAAGGATTTTTCTAGCATGTTATTTGACTTTAGCATGCCCTGTTCTCTCTTTACCTGGTTTCAGAATGCCTTTTTCATTTAATGCAATACAGATTGTTTATCACCCCTGCTACTCAAGAAACACAGAGTTTTCTAGCCTAGAAAATACCCACCAGCCCATGAAAAGCCGTGGCCACGCAGCATCACAGACGCTAAGATGCATTCGTGGCAGTCCCAGCGGGGGCTCACATGCAGGTGCAAGTTAAATGCTTGTTTGGGTCCTTTTCACCATAAAGCATGAAACCTCAGGATCCCTTAATACTCCCACCCAGTCTCACAGCAGGCGTGTCTGAAGAGACATGAGCGTAAGCATCTTGTAGTGCTGGTGAGGTACTTAGTTAAGTGTTCCCCTTCTGGGCCTCACTTTTGCTACTATGCACAATAACGCTCAAGGCTATGCAGCTGCACTCCAGTTCATGCAGGATCAGGTTCCCCTGCCCTCTTTCTCCTGGCTTAGCACTTTCTTCTTTTTATTTTTTTATTTTTCACCCTGCACTCATACATGAACACTTCAGAGCGCAGAGCACCATTAAGCTCAAAGAGAACATGCATGAGCACTTCATAGCTCTCCGCACGGCCTTTTTGCCAGCCTCTCCCTTCAAAGAGGCTGTTCCAAAAGCTGGCTGGAGCCAGCAAAAGTCTCCCCGTTGGCCTTGGATCAGGCCCAAAGCAGGGACACAATTAGACGGGAACGGAGGCACTAACGAAAGGCAGCTTGCCTGCCAGCAGGCAAAACGCGGGGAGACCTACAAGGAGAAAGCAGCACTGGAAGGCCAAACGTGCAGCCCTTTGAGAGACAAGCCCTGGCGTGGCGGGTGCCCTGCCAAGCCATCTGTGCTCTTCGTGACTTCCACTGGAGCGGCGTGCCGAGGCACTCCGCAGCTGCTTTGAACTGCGAGGTGAAGACAGCATGTGGGCACTGCCTCGCTTTTTTTTACATCCATCAGATTTATTTGTTTAATATATTCTTATTGTCTTGTTTACTCTTTTTATGAATCTTATTATTACAAAGCAGTGTTTTTAAATGGCGGTGGAAAATAGGCCAGTTGAAGATGTTTGGGAGAGTCAAAAAGAAACCCAAATAAAAGCCTGTGTCCAAATTTCGTGATGGGGCAAATGGGTGGTGTTGTTCTCATTCCCCTTTTTTCTTCCACGTGTACCAGTCAGCCCAGAAAGAGATGTCTCAGAGCCACTCTCTCCAGCATTCTACCAATAAATGTGGCAATACAAGAGCCTTCACGGTCCAACAGTTCCAACCGCCTGTTACTCAATAACTTGCAAACACACAGTGTTAGCCCCATCCAGCATGAACTAAAATCTACATTTAATGCCAGTTGTCCATGGCTCTCCACTTCTTGCACTGCTCTTTCTTGAAAATAGCCTCATTGTAATGACTTATCTACCTAATTTAGATCTCAGTGCTTTATACTCACATTAACATTGGTTGCAATGAATACAAATGTACTATCTCATCTGAAAGAAAATCCAACAGATCCTTTTATCAGAGTTGTAAGATGATATGTTTGGATGAAGTGTCTAGCGGGGTTGTGCCAGAGCTCTGGTTTGTTTAACGTTTTCAGCAGTTATCTGGAAGCAGAAGGAGAAAAAAACATTAATTTTATTAACAGTTGACACCAAGACTAGGGGAGCAGAGGGAAAACAAGAAGTTTATAGGGAAAATGGAAATCAGTTTTCAAAGATTTGAGAATTAGACAAGCATTATCCAAATGATGCACATTTCTGGTTTCTTATCACAGCTGGGCAACATCACTCTACCTTGGAAGATATTTTGCACAGAAGGACAATGGTAATATCCTGCACCCAGAAAATGGATTGTCCATTCTTTACATGGTATTTTAAATGTTGTAGAAATTCATAGAGATGTGGAGATTGCAGCAGGAGAAAAGTAGCTACAACTGATCAAGAAAGCAACACAGACGATGGAAAAACTGATAGCACTGTCGCATGTGCAGTTTGCCCCTTAAGCCTAGTGAGAAGAATTAAGTTCACCTACTTAATGACCACAAATCATCTGCACTGCTCTGTGCTCCTTTATTGTGTACATAAACTATGGTTTACCACACTTATATAAAGTACAGTTTACTGCAACCCAGATTTATTTATACGTGCAAAAGAAGAGATAGCTAGACAAAGGTAGCTGTCACGCATTACAAGATATCTCAGGGATGTCAATTGATGGCGGAATCTGTGTGCATTACAGATTGGGCTGTGTAGGTGCTGGATACCAAACTAAGCCTCCCTGCTGGAAGAGTTTTCCTCAACACTGTGAGCTCTTGCTCTACGAGCTATTGCAAGGTCTCAGAGGACTGCAGGTGCCGGGTGAGAGGCAGCAGGCATTGTGAGCCACTGCATAGCTGGGGACAATGCAGCACATCGCAGCTGGTGTGCACAGGAAACAGTCCCTGCCCCATACCCATCTTGAAGGCCACCAGACAGACATCAGATGAATGTCTGGCCCATAAACTGCCTACAAAACTTCCTTATTCTGCAGCCTACTATTTGTCTCTGACTGCCCATCACCAGCTCATAGCCCCTTTCTCATATTCAGCTGGGCTTCCCAGTCCTCCATTGCCAGGGTCAATACTGCAGTGACTCCCATCCCACACTCACTCCCTTTGGTTGTTCTTCCAGCTCACACAGGCTCCCTGCCTCCAGCACAATCCCTGAGCACGTCCTGGTATTTCCCCTTCTGCTCTCTGCGTCTGCAGGACAGAAGTAATGACGATGTCTTCTTTCCTCCAAAACACGCTCAGGTTCTTGTCCCAGACATTCATTTCACTCTCAACCAAGTACTATCTTGAAACCAACACACCTCTGAACACTACCGGGTTTTTTTATCTTCCAGCCCCAAAGATACTCAGTGCAGTAAACACAGCAATACAGCTCTGGAGATGTTAAGATCATGCAAGTACAAAAAACATGTCAAAATTTAGGAATGCAGCTGTGAGCATCAAGGCATGATACGAGTGCCTCAGCACATTCTCGGCAGAAGTCTTGAGCTTAGCTTCATTAGGTGGATATTCTCAATGACCTGCCCCGAGGTGCTTAAGGAGGAACAGAATCATAGAATCATTTAGGTTGGAAAAGAACTTTGAGATAATCAAGTCCAACTGTTAACCCAGGACTGCCAAGTCCTTCACTAAACCATGTCCCTAAGCACTGCATCTCTGGTTTTTAAATGGCACAGTCAAGCCTCCAACTTGGTGTTGTGGGCAAAGTGTCCCAGCTCTGCTCTTGCCTCTAGAAAAAACCCTAGGAATGAGACAGCACCATGGAAAACTCACTCCCTTTGTGATTTTTGCTTCTCATCATTCTGGGAGTCAGGCAGGATTTGTGCTAATTGGCAAGAATCCTAGGTTGGCAAGGGCAAACTGAACACAGTGGGGTTTTGGGCACTTCCACCCTCCCCCTTTTAGAACCCCCTTTCAGACTCCCAAGACCCACCATGGCAGATTTTCCCCCCATCGTCCCACCTCTCTCTCCTTCAAGGCAACAGAACATGAAAGTCCAGGAGCTTTACTGACATATCTGCACAAGCCATTGAATAGCTAACACGCTTCACGCTGAATTCCGGTATGGCACATGCACACCCCATGCTGGGTTATAGTCAGGCTATATCCATACCGGTAAACCGGACCATTATTGCATTAGGACCAACCATCCAGGCCAGCTGGCAGAGAGCATTGTGCTAGCGAGCAAATCTCCTAAATGAGGTAGCAGCAAGCAAACTGCCTACTGGGTATGGTCCCTGGCACACTCTGGTTGACAGACCAGGCTCAGAACTTGTTCAGAGAGACTGCCAGTTGCAATGGGCCATGCTCGTGCCAGAAAGTCTGCTCTTAGTTTACAAGCATAGGCAATCATCTTCCAGGGCCAAGGAAGGCTGACAAGCATGCTTGGATGTACTAGCATAGACTAAGTCTCAGCATCTGTCTTCTCCCCGTGTGACTAATGATACAACAGTGTCCCAGAATGTAGCAACCACAAAGCTAAAAAAGGTTCAGATTGCATCCTCTGTGTGGGAAGGTGGAAAGGTACATACCAAATATTTCCTTCCCACTTGATCTCCCTGAGGTGAGCTAAGACCAATCAGCACATTTGCCTTGGGATAGGTTGGAAAATATACTTGATCACTTTCTTCAGTGGAATTGGTCTTTAAAGTTACCTCTGAAGTTTTGCTCAGAATCTTCAGGACTGTTTCACTCACAGATTGCTGTCAGTGTAAACGTATTGTTTTTACTAACATGCTTTGGCAAATGACATTCAGAATTTTTTTCCCAATCCACCCTGAAGTTTAGAAGCACCTGAATGCAGCTTTGGTTACACATTTTAAGGACAAAAAGCTTCCCTCTCAGGTCTGCAGGTTTGCACATGGAACAAAATATGTGGCAGACAGGAATAACTGCCCTCATCCTCCTCACTTCACTGTGATTCAGGAATGTTTCTCTCAAAACCAGAATCATCTACCAGCATAAGACTAATATCACAAGAGGAGCAGTAGACCCATAATTGAGTCTGACTTCACAGCCATTCTAGCCAGGTACCGTCTTCCAGCCCCAGCTGTGCCACCCACAACAGGTGTCATCTCCAGCTCCCTTACCTACATGTCACTGCTGTCCTTGCAGCTCAAGGGAGTCCTCAGCCATTCTTAGCACGCTGCACTGGAGGAGCTCAAATGATTTAAACTGCAGGGCCTGGCTAAACCAATCTATTTTGACTGAAATGGTTCAGGGAGCTTTTACTTAAGCAATTCTTCCAGGAGACTGAGAGGGACCTTCAGAAGGTAGATAGCAATCTACAGTTGAAAATGGCAACATCTCTCACAGATGCAGCTCTTTTCAGAGCATCCTAGTTATAAACACAGAGCAATAGTTTTGGAACAGATGCTAAGCAAGGAATAAAACATGTGCCTTGTGTCAGATGCAGACATTCAAAGTCAAAGCTGACCGAATTAGGTGCATTCCCTCCAGCTACAGTTTCAGGACAAAAAAAAAAAAAAAAAAAAACCAAAAAAACAAGCGAAAAACTGTACTGTTACTTGCCAGCTCCACACACAGACTCTGATTTCACCTCAGCACTTGATCTTCAGAGTCAAAGATTAAGTGGAAAAGAAAACAAGTCACAGAACAACTTTAGCTGGAAAGGACCTATGGAAAACTCTAGTCCATGTCCATGCTCAAAGCAGAGGTGACTTCAAAGTCAGACCCAGGTGCTCAGAGCCTTGTCCAGTTCTGAATATCTCCAGGCAAATGTTCTTCTCTCTCTAAGTCCTTCTCAGCCCAGCCTTGATGATCTGTCCTCCCCAGCTGGAGGGCAGCTTGCCCAGGGCACCACCTCCTGCACCTTCCCACCACCTGTGTGTAGAGGCTGCAAGGAGAAGAGGTGCAAGGGCAGGTGGGCATGCTTTGAACCCTGACACTCTCCCACACCCCCTTTGCCACTCTTCAGAGCCTCCTCTGGCTTTTTAGAGATGCTGCTTGCCTTCTCTCCCACTACCTGAGCCCCCTTAGGCCACTGCAGCTGCTCCCAAAGGGAGGCGAGGCTGGGGGTGGGGATGGGAAGGGCAAGGGCAGACCCCAGATAAGGAGGGCTCAGCCTTCCCCTTCCTCCCCGCTCCTGCCTCAGGACTGGGAACACTTGACAGCACAAATAACACATCCATGACCAGCTCATTCTCCCGGTCAGAGCAGTGGCTCCAAGTCTTTAAGGCAGGTGGATGAGAAGGGGAATGCACCTAGGGACTGCTTCTACCTGCCAACTCAGACCTTCCTCAGGTTGCTCACAGCAGCCCTGGCATCTGCTCAGCCTGACAGGGAAAGCAAGGCACCCAGAGGCGGTGGCAACGAGGCCAAGGGACACAACCTCTTTTAAGAGACCCAGTGAAAGAGGAAAGGAGAAGACGAGCAAGCCTGAGACCTCGGAGCAGCACCTTACTCATCTGTCTGCTCCCACATTTATTTCCAAACATTCTCCTTGAGCTGAGCTCACCCATCAGAGCGGGAAGTGGCTGATACAGGTGTGAACTAAAGTGCCCATGCTACAGGTGGGGCTTTGCCACTTCTCTTCCCCTACAATACATCTACCCATTCACTGATCTGCCGTTTATCACCATCACACCGCTTACAGCTCAGGATGTATCTATCACTTACCTAGCTTAGAAGCTCAGGAAAGCAGTAACTGTCATGCCAGGACCCCGTTTGCTTGCCTTTATCCATCACTGTTGCCAATGTAACTGGCATAAATGGATAAAGGGAAAATCCCACAGTACTCCTAGCCACTGAAATCCTCCACTCCTGCTAAGACGAATGTACATCTTCAGGTGCTGGAAGACAGCTTGGTATCCGAAACAAAGTCATATTCATCTGTATTTCAGACTAACATGACATCAGTGAAATCACAGCCCAGACTGAAAGGTTTGGGTTTGTTTGCTTGCTGCTGGCAAAAGGATCGGTGAGTGGATACCTTGCTACGGGCCAAACACTGCAGTGCTGACTCAGGCACGGAATAGGATTTTCAAAGCGCTTAAGGAACTCACAACACAGATGAAAATAGCACTTGTACCCACAGCTTCACTCACAGTTTTCTTTGGCTTCAGTAGCAGATAGGGACAGAAAGAAAGTCTGAGTTCTCAGACTCACAAGTCTGTGTCCTGTCCCATAGACACTTACCTGAAGGAAAAAGTCACCCAGAGCCTTAAGACACAGCCAAAAGTAGGCAATACTTTATAACCACAGACCAGTCACCCTGCCTTCTGAGCAGCTTCACAAATGTGACTATATTCTGTCCTTACACCAGTCTCAAGAGATAGGGACATATTACCAAAAGATGGGTCACCGGGGCACAAATGAACACCTAATCTGAACTGAAGTCACAGCTCTTTCTGGCAGAACTGGGTCTTCTTAAACCTTTGGCGTTGGTCTCCTGACTCCAGCCTTCCCTGGACTCTTTTTCAATCTTAGACATAGGGAGGGCAGGTGTGGAGGTGAAAACCAGAGTACTGCAACTTTATACATTGACTGCTTATCAACAACAAAACTACCTTGACAAGTCAAGTGTGCTCTCTCAGACTGTCAGATCCCAACCCACTTAGGGGTTTATGGGTCTAAAACAGAAGAAGAAAAAAAAGGTGGGGGAAGCTACTGGGTCAGCAGGCACAAGTGAGTATAGCTCCGTTAACTTTTCAGTAGGTATCTTATCTGTAGACTTGACCCAGTTGGAGAAGGACCTACAAGCGGTTATGAAGTTAACAAAAAATCTTATTCCATCAGTTTTAAGGAATGAATCTGAAAATACTTTCCTCCTTTTCTTTAGCTTGTGCTATTTTTCACCTCAAATTTGATGTATACTTTGAACTATCAATCAAATGGTGAATTGAAAGACGACAAGAGGCAGAGCAAAAGCTAGAGAGGTTCAGCCATGAAATCAAGTCCCGTGGCATGACTGAAAAGGACAGGACTGGAGGGTTTGCTGGTCAAAGTGACTTTGATTCTTTGAAGCCATCGACTTCCACCTTCTGAGGCAGTTTAAGCCCTTCATCAACAGTTTGGGACCTACTGCCAGGATCACAAAAATTCCCTGGGCTTAACTGGAGCTCAAATGTAGCACTGAGAAAAAAAACAAACAAAAGCTAGAGGAGACCTTCCCCGTCCAGTGAAATGCAGAGAGGCCAGAGAAAAAGGAAATAAGAAACAGCCTCTTTTCACCACCACCAAGCAAGGCTGAGAAGAGACCGCCACTCCTGTGACAGCTGAAGTGTCCAAGAGATGCAAAATAGCTCGTGGCAACAGCCTGAAATTGTCTTGCAATATCAGTGTCCTCATATTGCCTGGATGGATGATGAAATCGCATTGCATTAGCTCCACAGCTCACTGTGGGCATTGTGCTACAGCTCCGTGGGCTGTCATTATGCGGGGTGCTGCCTCCTGCCCATGCTGCCTACATCTTCAGGGCAGAGTATCGAAGATAGGCGAGGGCCAAACTTTCAGCTGGTGTAAATTGGCAGAGCCCCACCAGCTTCCCTGGGACTTCACTGATTTACAGCAGCTGAAACTCTGGCCCCTGCTATGCTTAAAATCTGAGGCAGGCTTTCATTGGACACAAAAGAATACTCTTTGGGACACTTTGAAACCTGTGCTGTGTGCAAGCGAGAAGCTAAACGATTCCCAAGATTTTCTGTGAGACATGTACAAGCACACATTGTGCACCGAGTGTGAGCAGGCTCCACCAGACACGCAGACACAGAATACGCTCCCTGGGATGTGCCAGGGTGAAGAAGAGTTTTCTAAGTCACTTCATTTTTACTGGAAACTCTGCGCCAGTCCTCCCACATATAACGCACTGTGCACTCCTCGTAACCAGCATTGTCTGAACTTGTGGTATTTTAATAAACGTTCCTGCCAAGCCAAAGACGCTCTAAGACACATCACCTTTGTCCCAAGGAGGATCCCAGCTGAAACGAAGTCCAGAGCGTGTGACCTCTGCTACAAACCAACACATAGGTATGTTAAATGAGTTCCTATTAAAAATAACTGCTCTCCGTACTGCCTGGAGTAGAAGGGGGCACAGGCTGTTTAGAAAGCGCACATGAGGGTGACATTGCAACAAAAAATCCTTTCACTGTACGGAGATGAAAATGAGGCAGTACAAATGAATGCCTCTTTTTTATTTCATAGGGACAGGTTGGCAAAAGTAGATTATTGGGTTTGGGCTGCACGGAAGAGAAGGATTTTCTTTTTTTTTTCTGGAATCCTGATTCATCTTCATTATTCAGTCACTCAAGCTTCCTTGGAAACAGAGTGCCACTGAGTTATTATGGCAGTCATAGATGAATTCAGCAGAAAAATATATGTATAACAACGAAAGAAAGTAAAACTGCTCTCCTTGTGCAGCCCTACAGAGAGACAGCCAGACAAAAGCATGAAAAAATTGACTGTCTGGCCAAGAATGAAATTGCTGGCAAGTCTGGTTTCAACCCTGCTATTAGCTTTCTTGCAGCTGCTTCAACTACCCAAGCAGTATTGAGATAAGTGCATTCTCTGAAGTCCTTTTTTTCTAATTGGGAGTAATATATTTGTTTGTATATTAGCCTATTTCTGATTAATACTTACTCTGAAAGAACTTAGGGGCTAACCATCAGCCACCTTAAACAAAAAAAAAACAACAAAACAAACCAAAACAAAATCCAAGGGGAAAAGCACTCAGAAATGTTCCTGCATTTAGGGATGAATGTCATGCTTCCTCTGTGGGCAGAGCCCTCTCCAGCTGCATTGCACATGGGGCAATTCTGCTGTGCCAAAGGGGCAGGGCAGGCAGCTGCGCAGCGGGGGGCTGGGGGAGGCAACGTGCTCTTGCAAACTCCCTGCTTGGTGCTGCTCGCTTGTGCAACAGGCAATGGGCAGAAAGGAGCAGCAGGGGTGGATCTGCATCCACGTGGCTCCTACCCTGAGACCACAGCCACCACCTCCACGGTGCAAGGGGCTGAGAGTGCAAACATGTTTCTGGGAGGAGAAGGGGTGCGTGGGGTAAAGGCTCACATCTTGCTCCTGTCCCAGGAAGATCGCTACTGAGTGCTGATGGATTGGGTCGAGGGAGGTCATGCTGTGGGTCCAGACCTCAGGAATGTGTGTCAAACCTGATGTAATGATAAGGTGTGACACTATGCTAGCCTTCAGGCTTGCTTGCCTCACAGGCGTGTCGTTAAGGTTTCCTCTCTTCAGAGGTGTAAAGCACTTCTGTTGCAAGCCCAGTAAAAGAAGGTACTGTCTAAGGGTGGAACAGCAAAGGTTATGGAAGATTTGCCAAGAAAGTGCCTGTGCTCTTCTCATTCCAAAACACGGCAGGCTTAAAAAAAAATAATTGAAAACCTTCAAAAGGCATCCAGCGATTGTTTTTTAGGAAACAAAAGAAGCACTTATGGGTTAGCTTTTCCAAGTTGCTGCATTAGTAGATACACTAAACAGACAGCTTGATCCGGATGAGTCACACGGCAGAAGAGGAACAATGACCTGTGTGTTCCTCCAGTACAAATTATTCATTTTTCTCTGTCAATAAAGACTTTTTAAAATATAATTGCATTTGGGCAGCCAATCAGGAGGGTGTGGCTATCAGAAGATCACCCCCTCCCCCAGGGAATCAAATCTATTCTGGCAGGGTGTCAGAATTTCAGGATGCCCTAAGGCAGGCCACAGCATCTTAAAATAACTTAAACACACCTCGTATCATGCCTGGATGTTGAATCAGCCCAGAGATGTCAATCACATACTGCCTTCACAGCAGAATCACCTCAGTTGCTCCGATCCTCACTTTTGAACTTACAACTTCCCTTCATAGGAATCAGAGGAGAGTATGAGTATGTGTGTGTTGGTGTGTGTGCCTATGTGTGTGTAATTCCCCAGTCTCCACAATAACAATTCCACCCTTTGAGCCTCCTGGTTGGGAAACAGCCCTTGCAGAACAGCAAGTTCCTCTTTCACAACAGCTAATTGCTGGAAGAAGGCAGAACAGATCGACAATGGCAGTAGGAGACAGCAAACCTGGGCCTTCCCCTTAAAAGTTTATAGGGCTTTTGCTACCGACAGCCACACCGATGTGATTTAACCCCACTGAGTTATTCTCAGTTTGGCCCCTCTAACTTATTCAGAAGTATCTGCTCATATCAAAGGTGTCAGTTCTCTTAGACCTTGGCTTGAGGCGTTAGGTCTGGTTTTCTGAGGGTCTAAGGTTCCTCTGGTTTTATGTTATACTGTGCTGTTGCTGTGGCGGTTATTTATCTGCACTGAAACAGTATCCCACCGACTAGGATCCTGCCATGCAGGGTACATATGCGCTCTAAATCCTTCCCAGCTTCAGTTAACTGCGCAGCTTCTCTGGAGAACAGTAATGACATGCAGCACCTGAAAACAAGGATTCAAACCAGGTATCTGCCATACTCTTACACGCCTTGTTTTCTCTACCTGTAAACTGAGGGTGAGTGCGAACCTGTGCAAAATACGGTGGGGTGCAGAGCCCGTTGTAAGCATTGTGCAGTGCTGCGGTGCATTGCTCTTCAATTTAGGAACACATGATTTTCTCTGCTTCACCTTGCTGACATGGCATCCCTGAACCTGCGATCTAACAAATTACATCGATTTCCACTGAACTAAGTCCAAGAATTGACTTGCAAATACAAAAAACAAACAAACAAAAAAGGATTACTGTATTTTTATTTCTTGGGTATGAATAATCTGTTTGTAAATATTAGGGCAAGATACACGGTTTCCGAAATCGGAGTTGGAAGTCCGCAGGTTGAAGCACTTGCCTTATTTTCGGCAGACCACTAGATGGAAGTGCTGCTCCATCCCAGCCTTGCCATCCCAAAGACCTCTGGAAGAGGCAGCCAGGGCTGGTGCAACCCTTGACAAAATCATTTTCACGGGGAAGCGAAAGATGAGGAACCAGAAGCCTTGGTCCCCTTTCATTCCAAAGCAGAGATTCCGTTCCAGCGCACCCAGTATCGCAGGAAACATAACTCAAAATCAATATATAATGAAATCATAACAACAAGGCTTGTGACAGCAAAGCATAAAGCCTGGAATGTGCCTTCAGAAAGAGAGACAGATGAATTTGTTAAGCATGCCATAACACAAGCCATTCATGAATTATTACTAATTTATAACGCACTTTTAGAGGAGTGGGGAGAATGCAGGGAAATGAATGGGCTTTCTTAGCTTTTCTCTAAAATGACAAATGTCTTTTTTATGCCGTTTGCTCTCTCCCAATTCCCCGCTTCCAGCCTCTGCCTATAAACCCACTTAGCACAAGGTAACTCTATACCTCCTTCTTCTGCTCTTCCTGAAATGAATTATCTCCTATAGCAGCGTTCCAGGGCAGCGCCTGCCAGAAGGCAAGCTCCAGGGGTAAAGTCTTTTCCTAAGTTTCTCTGTCCAAAGCCATTTGCCCTGCAGCCTCACTCAGAGCTGACCTAGTAAAACCAAACAACTCCCAGCCACCTTCCTCCTCCCTGACTTCCTCTCCCACTCCCCTGTTTCTGCTCTCTGTGCTCTCCCCTCAGCAATTCAGTTTTGCTCACTCTTAAATCCGAGGACCACCAGACATGGACCAAATGCAGAGTGTAGAGCAGGGTAATCCTGAAGGGAGAGACAAGAAAAATGGCAACACAGGACGGTTAAAGGCAGGCTGAGCCTAGCAAGCATCGTCTAGACTTTCAGTCTCATGATTCAGTGTGTCTGATGTAAAACTATTTAAATAAGAGTTATGTAAATAACGTGGCAGACAGATAGATTATTTAATATAATCAAAGTGAGATAAGGCCTGTGCCCCAATCCTTCCCTGAAGTAAGGCTGCTTTGTGCCATCCTCACAATGCAAACAGCCCTGAGGCCAGAAGACCCAGCCAAGGGAGGATCACCCCAGTGCAAGGAGATAGCCTTCTGGCTTGCAACCAGCACAGCAGCTCCTGTACAGCTCCTCCATCCCTAAAGCCAAGCAAAGGGGCATCCATGACAAATCTCAGTATCCAACTGGTCTCCGCTGCCATATTAGTACCTTGCAGGCACTATCATTTGGGATCATTTGGAGCAGCCTTCACCTGAGCTACACTGGAGGATTTGCCTTCAACTGAGCCAGCTGGAGACCGTGACCAGGGACAGAAGCAGCCGGATAATAAAACGAGCAAACTTTTTCCTCACCTCTTCCCCTTCCTGCAGGGTTAGCCACAAAAATGGAGTTCAAAATGGCCCATCAGGTAGGATAGCACTTCCCTCTCATTAGCTTGTTACCACATTTAGCACGTTTGTCTGAGTTTTACCCACTTTTAAACTTCCCAGGGCATCTCTGCACCACAGCAGTTGCATGCAGGATAGCTTCAAACCACCTTACTTGGGGACTGACAGCAATGTAAACACAGGAGCACAGGGATCACTATGGGCTGCAAAACCTGCTGGAGAAGCCGGCCCTGTGCACAAGCAGTCAGTGCCCGCAAGACTGTGGGCAAGCACAAGGCTGGCTTGAGTTTGTTGACAGGAGCGGGAGTTGTTGCACTGCAAATGTGCCCTCGTGTAATGTAATTTCCACCGACCCCCCTTGGACACCAGGCTTCCCACTGACTTGGTTTTTATTTCACAGTAAGATATCACTACTTTCCTGACATTCCTTGTCTTTTACTTTAAACGTACAGGCTTGACTTGACTGTCCCTATACTAACATCAATGTGTGGGCAAGTTTAAGTAAAGTTTAAGTAAGGACTGCGCTGCTGGCACTCTCCGCAGCACCACACCCTCTTGCCTCTTCTTCCCATTCAGGTCACTTGCAACTCTCCTGACTACACCTCTTTTTCTTAACTTACTTAGGATCTGCTCAATCTAACCTTCTCATCCCCTTTGAGTGGGACCAACGAGTTCTGCTCCCCGACATGGCCTGACCCACAGATATTCTTTGCAGTTGTGTGACCATGTCAATTAAGGACAGTTTGTTTGCTTTTTAAGCCAGGAGAGTTAAACCTACCAGGGGCAGGTTTATTCAGGTATAAATATGCTTTGCATGGGTACGACATAGTCTCCCTCCCACACAGCAATGCAGGGGATTTAAAGCAATACCACTAAAGCCAGTGCTGGCATTTTTCATATCCGTACATCAAGAATGCGTGGCTCTTGCACTCACAGAAAACAAAAGCAAGCACATGTGGGGCCTCTCCTCTCTGTCATGGTCATTCAGTGGTGGCCAACAATTTAATGCATCTTCTTCCAGCTTGCAGATGACAGTAACCATCTAAAGGCAACTTGAACAAGGAACAGATTTACTCAGACTTCCTCCACTCCTACCTTCTACCCAAATTAATGTTGGAGTAGATAAGGCTGGAGAGCATTTCCCTTCCCTTTTTTAAACCTTTCCTTAGTTTAAATGGTCTGACTCATCAGCAACACAAAGATGACAAAATGTCTATTCTCCTCCCCCCACCCCCCAAAATATTTTGGCATGATTTTGCTATCAAATTAGGGTACTCGATCCATGCCAGTTGGAAAAAAAAAATGGGCTTCTAGCACACTCATTGTATATGAGTAGGATTTGGGGAGGGTGCGGAGCATAACATCATCATAGGCAGAAAGTGAAAACAGCCAAAGGAAACGCCTACACTCTTCCTTTACAAAAGCTGCTTGTTGTGTCTGTCTGAACAATTGTTAAAAAACCTGGAGGGGAATTAGAAGGAAAAAGATAACTGACTTTATTAAAAGCAAAAGATTGATTGAGCAATTGATTGCACTTAATTGGAACTGTGCGAGCAAGGGAGAGGATTTCAGGGTTTTTTTTTCCCTGATCTCACAGACAGTCCCACCACAGAACCATACAGGCAGGAGACTGAGTTACCGAGCTGAGAGCTTAGGTTTGCTCCTTCTCCCAGGGCATTGCTTGCCTGGAAGCAGCTGGCTTTGAGAGCTGCCCCCCTCCACAGCACTGCCAGTCGCAATATTTGAGGCCTCAAAAAGGAGGAGGAACTTAAGAGTCACAAGGTTAAACTTCAGAGGTTGGTTTGTGCACGTGTTTCTTTCCAGAGCTTTTTTTCTTCACTTCTGAAGTACACTCAGGTTCATAGGATGCTTTCCTCTGCAACGACTGGGTCCAGAAAAGAAATATTGTTAGGTTTTTTTAAGAGAATGGCAAGGTTCTCATTTTAATTCATTTCAGAAGTGGAGTGCTTAGAAGAGAAATGTTATGCAATTCATGGAAGTATTATATGACTAAACCTCACTAACCAAAGGGACAACGACAACACTGTTATGGGGACTATTTTCATGAAGTAGAGACTTCATTTTCTGAAGTTATGCACATAATGAAGCTGCAGCACAAGAGAGAACTAGCTTGGAGTTTCACAACCTTTCTGCCCAAAACAATCCTCAAGGGGAAAATGATAATGTGCATGAACAGTTAAAATAAAAGCAAAACCCGAGCTAACCCCTTTGAATGAACCAATTCCTGTTAATGTATTGTTATGACCTTACAATATATATTACCTTAATTTTCCTCTTAAGCAGCAGGAAGGACAGACATTCATACTGCACAGATAAGAGTGTGATTTCTAGTGAAAACAAAGGTTCCAGCAGTTAGGTTTGTATTTGCTTTGTTTAAAATCAAATTGTAAGGTATGTGGGCCTCAAACTTATGTAAACAGTACAGTTAGTACACAGACTCACAGAGTCATCGAGGTTGGAAGGGACCAGACCAACACAGACTTCGTTTGCCTGTGTGATCACTTTACATTAATAAACATAAAGCCTTTTTACCTGTGAAGGCAATGAGTTGAACTGGATGGTCAGGATGCCCTGTGTATGGCTATTCTCTAGCTTCCCAGGTGCTGGCAGCTGGTACCCTGTGGAGCTGCACGCTCTGATGATGCATTTCACATCCACTAATCTCATTTTCCTACCCTAAGAAAGAGCAGAAGCTTTACCTGAGTATTTTCAGATGAGCAGACTCGGTAAGAAAGCAGAACAGGAGAGAATGCAGGAGTGACATTGCAAGAGCGAACGGTCAGTTTTGAGATTAAGGCAATAACAGGTGGCCATAAAAATGGTAGGACAGAACAGTTGTCTTGTGACCTTCCTCCTCACAAACAGACTGAAAAGCTGTCTTTTCTCCCTCCTCCCCAAAACCATCTGAAAGCAAAATCAGAAGCAGCACCGATTTCTCCACTACCTCTTTTAGTTTTTCAGTGTGAGCCAAGAGCCACACGGACAGAGCAAGAAGGCTGAGGAAATGTATGATGCCTTTTACAGTAACGCTTTCCATACAGAGTCCCGTAGGACTGAAAGACAAACCAGAGGAGGAGGAACCAGCACGGGCTCATTTTTTTTTGTCAGATACACACCTCCTGTGCCAGCTGCCACAGTTGCCAGCCTCCTACAGCCCTCCTACAAGCCTCTCCACAGTCACCTACTTTTCTGCCCATCTGCTAGGAGTTACCACTTTCCCAGCTCTGCCAGATGAGCTGCTCGTCTGAGCACTCCCTCCTCCATTCCAGTCAAAACAAGCCAGGTCAGCTAACATGGCTCGCCATTATAGGTCTTTCCTAACCAAGCTCATTGGGACTGAGACGGGTTGGGAAATGGTAAGGTGAGCATTTCCACCAACAGACCCGGGAAGTCAGTAGCCTCCAGCAGGAGGGCAGCAACCAGTCATAGGAAAAATCAACTCTGGCAGCTGAATAAGTACATCTCCTTGAGCCTTTACAGCCCTATTTACACTGTGCCCACCCTGTGCAGGACCACTGGAGCAGCCATGCATACAGTCCTCCTCTTTTTTGCAAATGGCCACATCACTCTGCAGCTACAATTACCTGTAGCTAGTGCTCGTTAAGCACTTTGAAGATTGAAAGCACAGATACAAGTGTTAAATATTGTAATTATTCTTACTACGTAACATCCCTGCACTGAAAAGTAGGGAGGGGTTGTTTTTCCGTGTTTGTATGTGGGAATACCATGACAGCTAGCTGCTCCTTTCTGTAAGTGAATTGCTGCCAAGGACCTTGATAAGGTGTTGTGCTTGAAGGAAAAGGACCGAGTCTGGGAGTTTTCTTGGAGTGCTGCATACCACAGTGAAACTAAACTGGGCTTTTACCAGGCTTCCACTCTCAGAGCTTATTCCTATACGTGCTGATTACCTCAAGCTGCCTCTGGCTCCAGGAGGAGCAGCAGTGACTCTCAGCAGTTTACAAGGGCTTGGGCCTACAGGCAGTGAGCAAAAGGGAGCACACTCACCCGAGAACTCAGCTCAATCAAACCACTTAGGAGCATCAGATCCTGAAGTCTGTGTTTCTGTTTTATTCAGCTCGCACTTGGGGCTTTAGGAGAGAGCTCTCCCTGAATGTGACCAGGGCAGCCAGGGATTTGAGCGCTTCTTTCTATTAAGGACACCTTCTGACCTTCTTGCACTGCAAAAAGGCGTGAGTCTGAACACAGTTCCCCCATACATCGCACTGTTCCTCTGCAGTGTCTGGCTGGCACTGCCACCCCTGAGCCCACAGGGCCAGGGGAAAGCTCGGGTCCAAGTCCCTGGGTTTACTCCATTCTTCTTTATTCTCAGAAACAGGGGCGGGGAGGAGGCTGTGAGAGCAGCATATAGTTCATTACTGCCTTGCAACTGCACCGCATTATGCCAGGAGCTGCACTGGCACCCAGCTGGCTTTCTGTAGCCAAGCGCAAACAAGACTGTTCTGAATTTGGGTCACGTCCGAGGACAAAGCCATGAGTGACCGCTTCACTTTGTGGCATGGGGTTAAGTGTATTTCTGTGCACCTCTGGACTCTGTGACACAGCACATACAGCCAAGGGCTGTGGTGTTTAATCAGGCAGTGCTTCTCTATGTGCACGAGGAGCTCACCTGAGCTAAGGTCGAAAAGAAATCCATGTATCCATGTCTCATACCCTCCCTCCCTTGTCCTGCAACCTCCCTGACCAGCTTTGAGCCTTTCTGCGTGAAAGGGCAAGTAGATCCCACGCTCTGAGAAGAAACGATGCTATGATCCATCCCCTGCACACTGTCAGGCAGTTTTGGGGAACAGATGGGAACTAGGAAAGCCTGGGGAACACAACTCCTGCAAGAACAGGTGACCATCACTGAGAAGAACCCACCTTGCCTCCCCTTTCTGCACTCACACACGCACAGGCAGCCCTGAAGAGGTGAAGCCACTAAAAGGGTGGGCTGTTCCCACCTGAATAGAAAATACTGAAGTGAAGTAAGCACCTGAAAACTTAACCTCTCAAAAGGATAAGCATAAATACAGGCAACAGCTGCAGCTGAAGGTGTATGAAAGAGGTGTGGGCAGGCACCAAGCTGACAGGACCCAGTTCAAGAGGTGTTCAAGTGCCTACAGCTTCCCCTGGCTCCCACGGGGCTTGAAGGTCCTTGACACCTCTCTGGGAACCCATGGTGCAAATCCATGGTTCTTTTCCTGCCTCACAGAAGCCCTTGTCTTAATTTGAAACCTACTGACAGCAATAGCACTGAATTTGGAATCAGAGGTCACTTGCAAAGAGAGACCTGCTCTTGTACCTTCAGTGTCTTGCACAGAAAGTAGATTTGTCTGTAGTGATTCTGAAGGGGTGAGGAGGATAGGAAAGTGTTAAAAATATATATTCATTTTAGAACATTTCTAAGCTCATTTGGTGGCATGGGAGAAGGTAGAAAGGTAGCAGAGGATGAAGGACTAGCAAGAAAGAAGAATGGGTGTGTGTGTCATAGGGGAAGGGAAAGGCTGTAGGAGGAAGTGTAGGAGGTGATGCAGACAAGCTCACTAAATTGCAAGGCAAAAAGTGGATTTTGTCCCCAAGCAAAACACCTCGGTGCTGCTGTCAGGTCAAGCTAATAAAGACATCTCTTTAGAGACTCTGCCGTCTGTCTGTATTTCCTCTTTCACCAAGAGGAAAAATAATTAATAAGCAGCTTCTGTCTGGCAATCAGCAACTATTTGCATCATCACATATGGAGATGGCAGCCTTCCTGATCATGAAACACACCTTCACAGAAGCGGTGGAGGTTTGCTCGTTCGGCCCGGTACACAGCTGCCATCTGCAATACTGCACATGACTTCGAAGAAGCCCCTTTCAGAAGGGGCTGAAGGTGGGCAGACAGGCTATAAAGTCAAACTCACTGAGGTTTCTAAAGTCTCCGGAGGTTGGCTGTGGGCATGAAAGCCAAGCTCCAGTATCTGCAGAGTCTTTACGACATGGGGTGTGCGATAGAATACAAGTGTTTCTGGTGACATGCAAATTTGCAGTGAATTCAGTAACTAATAGAACAACTTCCTTTGTTTACTACACAGAGGACAGAAGAATACTAAACTAATCTGGTGCTAGTCCAAGTCACTGTTAAAACCACTTTTGACAAAAGCTGACCTCTTTGCTCCTGAATAAATATTAGCAATTTGTTTGCGCATTGTTCAGCCAGTTTTGTAGACAGGCAAGGAAAAATGAGCAAAGAACTTATTTGGTCATTTTTTTCCCCACCAATTGTCAAATAAATTATTCACAAATACAAGCTTCCATCACTCATCTCGCACTAGACTAAACACTTTCTACTAAACTTAGTTTTCAGCATCATGTTTCAGTTTATAGTTACATTTTTCCCTGGGCAAAGTGAGCCAGTCATTAGACAGCTCTCATAGGTTTCTACTAAACATGCTTGATTAAGTCTTTTAAGAAGGAGGAGGTGGAGGAAATTGTGCTTTAAAGTCAATGGGAACGTTTCCATTCAATGGGAAATGTACTGGAAGAGATAACATTATTTTGAAGAGTTAACAAGCTCACTTAACTCTGCAAAAAAAGGAACTACGCCACCACTGCGCACTGCACTTTGTGATGGACGGTTTTCAAACTGAACAGAGTAAGAAAACGATATTAATGCTGGAGCTGCCCAAAGCAGCAGTTTTCACCACCACCACTCCATAGTGCTACCTGGCACATAACATATACATCAAATCTAGCAGCAGCGTCCAAACTCTAGTCTTGCTCACGCTCCAGTGACTTAACTTCTGTGAGTGTGTTCACCATGGTGGTGCTGAGTTGGCAGAGGTGCTCACCTTTAATTTCTCCGAGCCAGAGCCACAGCTGATGCAATTCAGCTTAATGGCTTGAGGATCTGGCCTCATTTGAAAGGGAAAGCAGAATAAAAAAAAATAAAAAATAAAAAATTGAACATTAATTATTAATTTCTGGACTGATTTACTGCATGCCACACAGCCGCATAAGGTCAGGATGGCACACATGCAAGAGACCCCTGAGACAAAATAACCGCATGAAACTACTACATTTGGAATTTCTATGGGTAGGCAAATTGAAAAACAGGATTCAAGAGCACACCTTTGCTGCAGGTCAGCAAGAAAACTCTGTGTCATCTTTTTCTTCAAAGAGGTTTAGATGGCTGCTGCCATTCCCCTAAATTTAGAAGAAAGAGGGACATGATGTACTATTCAGTCTATGCAAATCCATGACGAACACCACTGAACACAACACCTGTGTTCATCCCTGCAGAGAGCGATCATTTGAATTGAGTGGTTACCGTAAGCCCTTCTCTTCCAAAGGAAGTGGTCTATTTTATTCCCAGTGCAATCAGTTCCAGATGAATCCTGGAAGAGTAACCCCCAAGACAATTATGCTTATTCATTATAAGCACATCAGCTTGAGATCCCAGGCACAGACACAGTGTACAAATGTAGAACAGGAGGCAGTCCCTACCCTGCTGAGATTACAATCTCAAAAGTTATGGGGGGGGAGGGGGGAGAACCCAAACCAAAATAGACAAACAGGCTCAGCAAATGCTGAAAGCTAGAGGTGTGGTGGAGGGCTCACATTCCTGTGTAGATGCAAGACAAGCCCAGCACCTCTGGAGGGAAACAGATGCATGGAGAGACACAACGCTCTTCCCAGGGCCCAGGGAGGCCATCCCTGGCCACTGCAACCTCCTTGCACAGAGCTCTCTCCCAACCACAAGAGTTGTTTCAGCCATGGCTGTGCCCATGGTGAATATTAAGGACAGCACAACTAAATGTACCCTTCTTTCCTTCATTGCTCAGCACACTTGGCAGGTTCAGCCCAGGGCTTTCTAAAGGACTTTGTAAAGTGTTTGGAAGTCTTTTTGTCTGCATTTTTTTCCAAAAGAACCTGCACTTTAGACTTTCAAGCTCAAGGCCAGAGTAACAAGGAGAGAGGTGATGGCATAAAAAGCTATGTGACTACTGCCCAAGCATGTCACCTCGAGTCACTCCATCCAAGAACCATGAGACTCTAGCCAGAGTTGAGACCCGTAAATTACAGAGATATGTGGTGCAGAGCTGATAAGGGCCTTCTTTTCAAATTTATCCCAAAGCCCAAGACATTATCTATTAGATCAGCTCCTGCGGGTACTTCGACGCCACTCTGCCTACTTTTTGGATCCTATTGGGATTTCGGCTGAAAACAGGTGCCAAGATGCTCTGACTCAGGCGGTTGCGGGCATGCCCAGCAGCAGAGCTACCAGTGCCTGGGGAACACGCAGGTAAAAGACAGAGGCACCGACCAAGGCTGGATGCCTTCGAGGTTAGATGGTTGCTCAGCATGAGGCAGAGGCATTGCTGTGGTTTTGGGCTAAAGGGTCTGGACTCCATTTACGTCCCGTTGCAAGTGACAAAGTCCCCCTCTGGAGCTGGCCCTCATAAAAGCCGACCAGGTTACCTCCACACTGTTTTCTCCACTTAATTTAAGTGCACCTAATCAGGAAATCTACCTAATTGGAATATCTCTGTTAAAAATCAGGGATGCTTACTAACAATGACTGCATCTTGATCGGGATGGTAATATCACTTAATTGGGATGCCTTCAGGTATCTTAGTGGTTTGGGTTTTTTATGTCTCAAGCTCAAGCTAGTCTTGTCTGTCTGCTCCTCATAAAACAGCTTTCAGTTCCTCCTTAGTAATGATACAGGCAAACGATGATGTAAGTTACTTTAACATTTTTTGCTTCTGGCTGTTAGTTGGTGTGGGAGGGGCAAATTACCTGTTTCTGTGGGTGTTCTTGCCACAGGGACGGTTACAGTAGCTTCAGTCTCCATCCCATGCAAACCCTCCTCCTGCCTCCGTGGGCCTCCCTGTCATGCAGGGAACATGCTGCAGCTCTCCAGAAGGCTTCAGTGAACAGTGAAATGCTGTTTTCTGCTACCTGGCTAGCCCATCTAAACCGGGGGGAAACTACCACCCAAAGTGTCAAACCATGAGTGTTCTGTTTGCAGCTTATTGTTTCCATGTTTGCAGCATCCTGAACACTCAAGAGCAAAAAGCATGTACTAAAGCAAAGCTGTATACTTGCTTATCCACCCAACTGACCATAGTTATACACATGCAATTACTTCTAAACGTAAGCCTTAGCTAAGAATCTCTGGCTCTATTTTAGGAGTTATCTAGTAAAATGGAAAACTTAATTTTTAAAAATAATCCATCAAGCATCTTTTCCTTCATGCTACTCCATCTTAAAAGACCTGTATTTGTATTTATCAAGTGAAGCACCTCTAAATCAATCGCCTAGCACTGGATACAGGCTTGCAATCTCTTCTGCTTTGCAAAATAGGGGAACTGACCTTGTTTGGCTTGGCTGATGCCACCCTGACGCACAAACATTAGCCAGGCCGCCATCACAGCTGGGACAGGGATTGGGGCATGAGTGGCATGCCAGGACCACACATCCCACATGCAACAGTCGAGTGAAGGGCGCTAATGCCACCTGAATAAAAAAGAACTACTTTCAGCTATATTTTATTTTAAATAAAAGCTTTGCTTTTATTCAGTTGTTAAGAACTACAAGGGACACTGTTTGGGGGGACACTGAAATACATGCTGCCACAGCTTTTTTACTGCTTTAGTGTGAATTTTGTTTCAAATCATGCCTACCAGCCTGCTTACATAGCTTTGCAGAAATGGTACTGCACGTGGCCTTGTGGAGGCAGGAGAGAGAAAGACTAGGAAACTGCAGAGATAACGTGCTCAGGACCTGAACGATGACTTCTTTTACCTTTAAACAGTACACTGCTTAGTTTTGAGGACAGAGATCTACGAGAAAGAGGGGCTTGCCTGGGGTCACAGCCCGTGGGACTCCTGCAGCTGCAAGTTCCATGCGGTCGTTACACAGGGTGCATTTCAAAATAAATTTTTTTCTTGCATTCCCTGTGTTTCATGGAAAATAACAGATACATCTTGAGAGCTCAACTTTTCAAACTGTTCTTTCACCTCTTTTTATTATACTTTACTCTTTGCAGAGCACGACATTGTTTTCTGTATGTCAACAACTGTAATGGGTTACTTCCAGCAGTGCGCAAATAACTGTGCAAAGAGAGCATTTGTGGCTTCATAAAAGTGCATATGCAGATATCTAAGATTTATTACTTGTATTACCATAGCTCCTAGGAGCCTTAAAGGAGACTAGTGCTTTGGTGCGATTGTACTTAATACCCGTAAATGCCTTGTAAAACTCTAAAAGCCATGCATGCACTTAGCTATGCATATATATTAGCATGTGTGCGTATATGTGTATACTTACACATCTCTGTAACTGTGCGAAGGCATCTGCCTCTGGATTTACCAGACAGTTTTACGAAGCTGTTCTTCAGAGGTCGAACACATCAGTAATTAGACAGCAAGGGGGAGGTTAAAAAACAGAAGTACTTTTCCTGGAAAGCCACGCTTTTTCATGCGCAAGTTTTATTGGCAAACCTGGCAAGCGATAGAGACATTCCTTGGCAGCGCAAATGAAACAGCGGCCCGGCCGGCGCTGGCATCGCTCTGGCCCCCACCGCCCGCGACAGGCCGCGCATCGCGATACCGGCACGGCAGAAAGGGCTGGGGGGGCTTAAATCCCTCCTCTCCCGTGGGGTGGGCGAGAGCAGAGCGCGGCCGTGCGCCGGCAGGTGCCCGACGGGGCGGCCCTGCGGCGGGGGAGGCTACGGACGGCGGCCCCACGGAGGGCGCCAGTGGCGGGAGCGGCCCGGGAGGGGGCGCCCGCGGCCCGCGCAGAGCCCCACCGCCACGCAGGTGGCGCCGGCCGCGGGTGAGGGGCGGGACGGTGCGGGGCGCGGTGGCATCGTCGTCCCTTGCCCGAGGAGGACGCGGCTTTGCGGCTTCTCTTGCTTGTCCGCTGTCCCACTCGGGCATCGGCAGCTTGAGGGCCGGGAGGGTCGGCCTCCCCTCGCGCAGCTAGCCGCGGAGGGCGGGGGGCTTGCCGCTCCCCCCACCGCCACCAAGGGCCGCCCCCGCAGCGGGACAGCGCGCAGTCGCGGCTCTCAGCGGGGCTGCGCGCCCTCACTGACACCCACCCCCCGCAACCCCACCGCTGCCGCGCAGCCTTCCACAAAACCTCTCAGCCCTTCGAAAACGAGTATGCAAGAGGCAGGGAATAATGTATCCAGGGGCTGATCTCTATCTGCTGCCTAATGACTTGCCAAGTACTTATCACTTCCCAGACTAGGAACTGTCGCTTCATTCTAATGTAAATAAACCCTTCATACAAATAAGTCTCGCTCTCTCCTCCCGACTGCTAAGGCAGTCAGTAGAGATGGAGCAGGACAGGGCTGCAAAGGTTCATGCTCCCAGCTCGCTGCTCCGTGTGTGTTTTCATTTATATGAACCCAGAGAATCCAATGGATTCAGCCCCCCTCCGCCCTCGCTGCCCCTCCCAGAGAAAGGAAGGAAATAAGGGAGGAAAAGGAACACAAAAGGGACAAGGGAACTTGGAAAGTAAAAGAAAAAAAAAAATCCGTGTCTGGCTATCTTCTTGTCGGTTTAGGAGTGAATTTTTAACACCCCCAGCCCCCTAGATATTAGTATTTTAGTGTGAGATGCCAAAGCTAAAGAATTTACCAAATTAAAGGTTTCTTACGCGCTTGCGGGGTTTTTTTCTCTTTTTTTTTCTGTGTGTGTGATAGTACTCTACCTGAATAGCAGAAACAACACAATTAGTTTCCCACAGCCTGGTTTTTGTTTTTATTGCTAGTGCCGCGACATCTCTGGGACGCAACCTGTGTCACAGAGGCGGCTCGTACGTGCGGCCGCGGCAACGATCGTGGGAAGACGAAACGCGCGGGCTCCGACCTCTCGGTGGTCTCGGTTCTCCCTGGTAACTTAAATGCTAAATTCGCTTTTAGATACCGAACGTGAAATGAAGGTATTTCTCTTGTGAATTGCACGAAGCCGATGACCGCTGCCGCATTTACTGCAAAGGATAATTTATTTCTCATTCAGGAACGAGAGTCTGAGAGATGCCAGAGGGAACGGAGCGCTCATTTTCGTATTAAGTTGTGTTATTTATGTCTTAAGATAAAAGACGCCCTGGATTGAAAAACTGCCTCGGCTTATTTGTGGAGTTGTCAACCCACGTTAATAAAACAACAATCACGCCTGTTTGCTTAACTGAGTGCCACGCAAACAGACCTTGCATTTAGAGTTCGGCTTAATTGCACGGGCTGAGATGGCAGAGGTGCTGGCTGCAGGGAGGGGAGGGGGGAAGGATGGCTGTCACCTAGGTCTAGCGGCTATAATCAGAGAGGGGACTTTCGGCACAATAGATTTTTCTACTGATGAAGCACAGATTTGGTACGATCACTTCCCTCCCTGCCCCCCGAAAGGATGTCAGCGGTTTTCTCCTGCGGCGTCGCCCGCTGTTTAAGGAACATGGAAAGCTGCATCCTGAGATGCGAGAGCCGGGCTGGGTGGCTGGTTTCGGACTTAGAGGGATACTGCTGTGATGTTGGAGCCAAAAGAAAGGGAGAGAAGCGAAGCTCTGGCTACGTCTAAACATAAACAGCCCGGGGCTGGAAAGCAGGTCACCTCCAGGTCTCTCAGAAGAGAGGACAACCCACAGCGAATTGTTTGGGTCCACCTGGGCTTTGCCCAGGTCAAATGGTAGCCCCTCCGCCCACCGCTCCGATGTCATCTTTCTTTCTGACATCTCCGTAAATAAGGTTGCCGATGACCACACACGCGAAGTCTCGGCGGGTTTCCCGAGAAGCGCCGCTCCCTCGGCCCGGGGCTGCCCGTCGGGGCTCCAGCCGGCGGCGCCCCTCGCCCGGCTGCGGGGGGAGGCGGCCGCGGCCGTGCCCGCTGCCCGGGTCCTGCAGGGGAGCGGGGGGGCACGGCCGCGGGCCCCTGCTGCGTTCCTGCGGCAGACCCCGGCGGTGCACCGCAGATGTGGCTGTCCCACCCGGAGGCCGGGCTGGTTAACACGGCACAGACCAGACAGGGCGCTGGGGAAAGGCAGCTCGGCATTGCGAGCGGGTGGGTGAAACCCAAGCGCCAAGGACTCTTTCTGGTTGGTATCCGAGCACACCGGGGGGGAAACCGATCTTTCTGGCTCCCTCGACCCGTTGTTCCCCCCTCAACAGGCGCACACACAACCCCCAAATCACCCTGCGAACCCTCACAATGGTGACTTTTGTGCCTCCACTAGAGAACCCAGAGTCCTGCTGGTTTGAGGTATGTAACTTCACACACGGCAGTTGCGTCAGTTCGCAATTATAGCATCAGAGAGGCTATTGCAAAATATATTAAATGCAAAATGCAGCGGATTAATGGTCCCCCTTCCCTCTGCTGAAACTTCTCGGTGTTACTCCAGCCTCTGCCTGAGAAACAGCTTCGCTACCGTAAACATTATCCAGATAAAATGAAAAAGGCAGTGAAGGGTCCAGCTCTCGGGGCGGCACGTTACGGCCGCTCCTGGGAGCGAGCGGGAAGCCCATGGAAATTGTTTTTAACGGCAGGTAACACCGTGGGAAAACCGGATGACCTGGGCTGCATGGAAGCGTGCTAAAATGCCCTTTTTTCTTTTTCTCTCTCTCTCTTTTTTTTTTTCAGCAAAGCAAGAAAGTTTTTGAAAATATAAAGTGTTGGAATTGACATCTAGTTCAGTGCTTGCACATTTATTAATTCTGCCGTGGTGGGAGGAAAGGGAAAAATGTGTAATTAGGCAGGAGCAGGTGAAAGATTCCAGACGATGAAATACAACAGGCTAAACGGGATAATGTATTCACCATTAAAGGACTGACATTTATTACCAAAAGGAGACCCGTTATGTTTGAATATGAAAAGGAGCAGATATTAGGCTATATAAATTACCTCCTTCACATGACTTGCATCTCATTTAAAACACTTTTTTTTTTTTTAATAACCATCGAATTGGTGTTTCAGAGGAAAAAGCCATACCTGCTAAAATACCGCCACGCAAACGATGCGCCTTTAACACGCTCCAAAGACACGATCCCCAAAGCAATCGATCACAGGGAAAAGTGTGGAAAGGGAGTTTGAAATCAGTGAAACCAAAAGGGTCTTTTGACGTATTTGTGGTGTCACGAGATCAGGGTGGGTGATACATCTCACAAACACACACACACACGTCTTCCCGTACAAATTCCACCCCTTAAAATAGATTTCAGCTTGTTCCTTTCAACTGATCTATTATTAACGCTAATGAAGTTTCAGAGGTATCGGCTACGAAGTGAATGAAGAGCACTAGGTTGCAATTCGAATATCTGAAGTCCTGGTAAAATGCACTAATGTGAAAATACGTATACGAATCTCCCCGTGTTTAAAGTAAGAAGAGGTGGTCTTCTTTCTTAAAATATAACAGCAAATTAAAAGGAAAATTTAAAAAAAAATAATAACTGAGACCTCTCTCTGCTCCCTTTGATCTCCCGTTAAAGTGTTATTCTGATTAGAGCCCAAATATTATCTGAGATATTTAGACAAAAGGAACAGCAAACCAAATCAAACCTTCATGGCAGAACCGGCCAAATAGTTTAAGGAACATTCATTTTATTGTACTTTTTCTTCCTGTCGTCGTCCGTCCCCCCACTTGACACACCTGACCTACCACGGAGTCCACATTAGAGCAGGAACAAAAGTATGCCCTCTCCGCCTCAAGTAAGTAAGTAAGTAAATAAATAAATAGATAGATAAATAAATACAGCAAAGACCCGCTTTCCGTAGCACATCCCGTAAGGTCTGTAAAGATTACCTGAACTAGCGAGCTAAAGACCCCGCACAAAGCAACGCGCCCCTGTTTATAAACAGCAGGGACAGCGGGCGCTTGATTTGCAGGCGGAGAGAGGAAAGCCCTTGGTGGCTGATTCATTAAAAAGGGGCTTTGGAGGGCTCGTCAAAGCCCCGCCAGCCGGAGGAATGCAACCTCCTCAGAAGCGTTTGGGCAGGCAGCCGACTGCGGGCAGGGTGGTGCTGCTGGAGCAGGGGCATCGCACCCCCTCCCACTGTCCCCTCGGTCCCCGCGGCCGGGGGGGGGGGGGGGGGAGGGGAAGGCGGCACCGCGGCGTGGAGCCCCCGGCCCGCACAGGCAGCAGCCCGGAGCGGAGGAGGGGGAGAACCCGGCTGGAGCGTG
Organism: Falco punctatus; assembly: GCF_963210335.1. Classification (NCBI taxonomy): domain Eukaryota; kingdom Metazoa; phylum Chordata; class Aves; order Falconiformes; family Falconidae; genus Falco; species Falco punctatus. The sequence continues at coordinate 91,781,317 of NC_137582.1, read as the reverse complement.
CGGAGCAGACAGACCAACAATGCGGTGTGTGTGTAACAGTGTGAGAGAAACACGCGTGGCGGAGCGCGGGGTGCAAAAAAGCTCCGGGGAAGCATATACACATATACATACACATCTATATCTATACACATACACACATTGGTGCAGGCGTGCACGTCGTGCGTGTGCCCGAGGCGGGTGTGCGAGGGTGGCCCCGCGCGTAAGGACCCGGGTGGGTGGGCACGCACCGGGCTGGAAGGGCTCGCGCGGCTCGGCGCGCAATGTGCGCGGGCGCAGGAGGGTCCCCCCGGGTACGCAGCGCCCCGCGCGATCCCGCGGCTCCGAAGGCGGCCGCGTGTGGCGGCGAGCGTGTGTGGCCGGTCCCCGAGAGCTGCAACTCCCAGGGCTGCTGCGGGGATTTTTTTTTTCCTTCTTTCTTACTGGCTTTTTTTTTTTTTTCCTTGCTTGCTCGCTCCTTTTTTTTTTTTTTTTTTCCCTCCTCATTCAGAGCCCCGGGTGTCTCCCAGCCTCCATTGGCTGCCCCGGCTCGGCGGGGCGGAGCTGGGCCGCCTGCAAAAGGAGGAAAAGAAAAAAAAAAAGAGGAAAAAAAAAAAAAAAAGGAGACCGAGAGAGGAGAGGGAGGGAAAAAAAAAGGAGAAAACTGTAAGTGCGTAAAAAAGTTCTCGCCGTGGTGACGGATGCTCAAAAGTTCAGGAGTTTTTCCGATGCTTCCCAAAGCAGCCTGCGACTGAAAAAGAGACTGAAAAAAAGCGAGAGGGAGAGAGAGAGGGAGACTTTGCACTGGGAGATCGGGAAGGTGGATTTTTTTCTTCTTCAGCTCGCTTAAAAAAAGCCAACAAAACACATCCCTCTACTTTTGTCCCTCCTTTGCAGACAACTTGTTGCAGATCCCCGTGGAACAAGGAACTGGGAGCGTGGGAGCCTCTTTGCAAAGGTTTTATTTTCTTAATACTCTTTCTGCGTTTGGAAGTTGCTTTCTCCGCTGCGATTACTTCCCCCCCCCCCCTCCCGCGTTTTCTTTTTAAAAACATTTTTCACCCCCCCTCCATTTTTTCCCCTTTTTTGATTTCTTTTTTTCCCCTCCGCGTGGAGTGCGGGAGCTTGCCGGTGGGCTCTCCTGGGCGAAGAAGAGGAGACTTTCGGCGCTGCCGTCGTTATTCTTCCTCCCTTTTTCCGCGCTCCGCCGGGGGGGTGGGGGGGTGGGGGTTGCCCGGCCGCCCGGTCCAGCTCGGTCCGCGGAGCGGCGGAGGGGTGGAGGGGGAAGGGACGCGCTGTTTGGTCCGGCGGGGAGGGTGGGGGAAAGCTGACGGGAGGACATGCAGGCTCGCTACTCCGTGTCCAGTCCCAACTCCCTGGGAGTGGTGCCGTACCTCGGCGGAGAGCAGAGCTACTACCGCGCCGCCGCGGCGGCGGCCGGCGGGGGCTACACGGCCATGCCGGCCCCGATGAGCATGTACTCCCACCCGGCCCACGAGCAGTACCCGGCCGGCATGGCCCGCGCCTACGGGCCCTACACGCCGCCGCCGCAGCCCAAGGATATGGTGAAGCCGCCCTACAGCTACATCGCCCTCATCACCATGGCCATCCAGAACGCGCCCGATAAGAAGATCACCTTGAACGGGATCTACCAGTTCATCATGGAGCGGTTCCCTTTCTACCGGGACAACAAGCAGGGCTGGCAGAACAGCATCCGCCACAACCTCTCCCTCAACGAGTGCTTCGTCAAGGTGCCCCGCGACGACAAGAAGCCCGGCAAGGGCAGCTACTGGACCCTCGACCCCGACTCCTACAACATGTTCGAGAACGGCAGCTTCCTCCGCCGCCGCCGCCGCTTCAAGAAGAAGGACGCCGTCAAGGACAAGGAGGAGAAGGACCGCCTGCACCTCAAGGACCATGCCCCGCCGCGCCCGCCGCCGCCCGCCGCCGCCGAGCCCGAGGGCGGCCCCGCCGGGGGCAGTGCCGCGCCGCCGCCGCCGCCCGTCCGCATCCAGGACATCAAGACGGAGAACGGCACGGCCTCGCCGCCGCAGGCCGTGTCCCCCCCCGGCGCCGCGCCGCCGCTCGGCGCCGTGCCCAAGATCGAGAGCCCCGACAGCAGCAGCAGCCTCTCCAGCGGCGGCAGCCCCCGCAGCACCCTCCCCTCCAGCCGCTCCCTCAGCCTGGAGGCCCCCGAGCCGCCGCCGCCGCCCCCGCCGCCGCCCCCGCCGCCGCCCCACCACCACGGCCCGGGCTTCAGCGTGGACAACATCATGACCTCGCTGCGGGGCTCGCCGCAGGCCGCCGCCGAGCTGGGCGCCGGCCTCCTGGCCCCCGCCGCCGCCGCCCCGCGCACCGGCATCCCGCCCGCCCTCTCCCTCGGCGGCTACTCGCCGGGCCACAGCTCCGTCTACGGCTCGCCCTGCGGCCAGGCGGCCGCCGGCGCCGCCGGCGGCACCTACCACTGCAACATGCAGGCCATGAGCCTCTACGCGGCGGCGGGCGGCGCCGACCGACCCGGCCACCTGCCCGCCACCGCCGCCAGCCCCGCCGAGGACCCGCTGCCCGACTACGCCATGCCCACGGGCGGCGGCGGCGGCGGCGGCGGCGGCGGGGCGGGGGGCGGCGGCGGCGGGGCGCTGGGGCACGGCGGGCTGGGCGGCGCGGCGGGCGGCCACCAGGAGGGGCACCACCCGCACCCGCACCAGGGCCGCCTGGCCTCCTGGTACCTCAACCAGGCGGCGGCGGCGGCAGCGGCGGCGGCGGCGGCGGCGGGGGAGCTGGGCCCGCTGGCGGGCGCGGCGGGCTACGCGGGGCCGCAGCAGGGCTTCGCCGCCGCCCCGCGGGAGGTCTTCGAGGCGCCGCGGCTGGGCCTCAGCGCCTCGCCGGGCGGCAGCGGCGGCGGTGGCGGCGGGGCGGGGGGCGGCGGCGGCGGCGGCGGCGGGGCGGGGGGCGGCGGCAGCTGTCAGATGGCCTTCCCCGGCAGCCAGCCGCTCTACCGCACCTCCGGGGCCTTCGTCTACGACTGCGGCAAGTTCTGAGCGCGCCCCGCCGCGGGGACACCGCGGGGACACCGCGCAGCACCGCGCCGCCGGCCCCGCCGCGCCCGCGGAGGGGAGCGAGCGCACGCGAAAAGCTTTTGTACAGAGACAGCCCCAAAGCATGTCTTGGTTTGTTAAAGGACAGTGTTACTCCAATAACACGTAAGTTTTTTATTTTTAATTGCTTTGAGAAATACTTTTTTCCCGCCCCCCCCATCCCTTAAGATATTGCCATGCCCCGTGTTTAAAAGGGGGCGAAAAGTCCAGCGTAGAGTACCAGCTTCTCCCCCCCCTCCCCGCCCTCCCTCTTCTACAAGGACTTGTTTTAAAATGTAAATTGCGACATAGTAATTTATTTTTAATTTGTAGTTGGATGTTGCGGACCAAACGCCAGAAAGTGTTTCCCCCTCCCCTGAAAAGTGACGTTAAAATTGACTGAAACGCTGATTTTTTCACTATATATAAAAAGGGAAACTGTATTAATCTTATTCTATCAATATTTTTCTTTTTTTTTTTTTTGTTGAAAATATTCTGAAGGTATTGCATTGTTTGTTTATTAATAAATTACCATTCAGTTGGAATGATCCTTTACACGTCTGTATATTTTAATACTTTCATTTAGAGAGAGGGAGAAAGAGAGGAAAAGGGATTTCATAACTAACTTTGTCGCTGGAACAGCTCGTTCCCCTCCGCGCAAATTCCAAAGACCATTTAGGAACTGCCAGGTCGAAAAATCCCTTTTCAGTCTCTTCTGCAATATGTTCCACTTAGTCAGCTCGCCTTATCCGCTAGGAAAAAAATACTTTCCCATGGCAGCTCTGAGTTGGCAAATAAACAAACACGTTTTCTTAGCAATTAATGGGCAAGACCTGGAAACATTTGACCATACACAGTAGTATGACAACATTACGGCTTTTAAAATAATATGCCTATGTAAGGATATATTAAGCGGTAACTCCGATGTAGAAGTACATGCACTAGATTCCTGCCCTTGTGTAACTGTGTATATATGTTGAGCTATCAATCCCTGTGTGTGTATTTCAAATGTATTTTTATATAAGATTTACATATATACCTATATACCTATATTTAAAGAAGGATTACATATTTATTTATAGCTTCATATACGCATTGCATACCTTTCTAAACTCCAGTGTATAGCAGATGCCAGATATTCTGTAGTACATGTATTTTTAAATATAATGTAAGCATATAAATCACTGCTTCATAGAATTGATAGCAATGTGTGCAATCGCATCTGTGAAGCCGCTTCTGTAATATTTATCTTTTTACAGTACTGTTTTATTTCATAAAAAAAAAAAAAAAAAAGGTTGGATTACAGGGTGACTTGAACAGTCTACCCTTACACCTTTATAACTCTGCTTTACTCCTGTCCTTTAGGGACGTTACTGGTCTGCTGGAAGTGCCCCAATTGCTCGGACTGAAATTATTTTAAAACGAGTATGTTTGGGAGAATTTTTCTTATATAGTTGTTTGTGTTTGGGGTTTTTTTTATTTGTTTTTTTTTGGGGGGGTCTCCTTCCCTCCCTCTTTTTTCCTTTAAATCAGGGGAAAAACAATAAATATTACCAGGGTAGTAGATGAGTGCTGCACAGACTGACGTCACGTCACGTCAGATCAAGAATCTCACCTTCTGGACAATTTGCAATTAAGAACCTACGGGCAATGGGGATCACCTTCCCCCTTTGTAAATAACCACCAAAATGCAATAAATTCATTAACTTAAAAGAATCTGCCTTGTCAGTCAGACTTGGGAAGAAGATTATTTGATTGCAGATATTTAAGGCCTAAAGTTTGCTTTCAAGATAATACAGTTTCCTATCAGTATCTCTTATCTAAAGGCAACACTTAGCAGTAATTGCAGTTGCATTGTTAAGGGTTACACTGTAAATAAATACAAAGGTATTTACAGTTAAACCTTATTACCTCGCTTTTGAGCTCCGCTTCCCCCCCAGAGCAATAATCTAGTATTCAGAAAACACATTCAGCAGATCGAATGCACCGAGCCGGGGAGGGAGTAATTTTGTAACGTTCGCTTAAAATATGCTTATTTAAGTATCGCGTAGGCTTTGCTTTTTCGTGCTAGTACCTCTACAGAGATTACCGGCCTTATTTAGATTTATTTGTTTGCTAAACTGGGCGAGAGAAACTCAAACGCACCATCGCCCGGTTATGGTAAAGCTGGAGGGAAGGACGCGCAAAGCTGAACGCCTTCGCTCCGCGGGCGCGTTTTAATCGCTGCTCCGTTTTCCACCAGGAAAGGGAAATTAAAGTTACCTATTCGCGGTCGGGCTCACCTTCTGCTCCCCTCCGTCCCTCTCCCGGTACCGGGGAGCTGAGCTGGCGGCTGCCGCCTCCCCTCTCCTTGTCACCGGGGCTGCCGGGCCAGGGGCTCCCTCTGCCCCCGGCAGCCGGGCTGGCCGGCGAGGGGGCTGCACTGCAACGCCATTCCTCCCTCCCCGTCCCGTATAGAAAATAAAAATTAAAATTAAAGAAGAGAGACGGTAGAGAGGGGACTGCATGTGCTCTTTGCCTGTTATTTTTGTTGCGACCAGGCGCCGGCTTTCCTGTGTTTTAGGGTTTCTCAGCGGTCTCCAGCGGCAGCGTGTTTGTGGCGAAAATAAACCGGCGGGGAAGCGGTCGGTAGCTCGGCTGGCCCCATCGCCCGTTGCGTTGTCAGTGGTGCTGCTCCATGAGGGGAGCTGGGGGGGCTCTGCGGAGCCTGAGCCAGTGCCGTGTGTCAATGCTGCTAATGCCCGGGGCGGCCCGCTGCCCTCCGCGGCCCCGGCAGCGCGGGGCGGTCGCGCAACTTGCGCTCCCCCGCGGCCCTGGCTGCAAAAGGGGCGGGTGGAGGGGGCTCGCCTGGCCGGGGGGGCGGCTCGCAGTTAGGGAGGGGGTAAAGGGAAACGTCCCGCTTGGCTGCCAGGTAGGTCGTGCCGGGATCCTCTGTCCCCGGAGGAGATCCCTTTCCTGAAGTGACGTGCGCGGTCGCGGCGGAGGTCACCTCCCGCTTCTCAGGGTGACGGGCTGGCCCACACCACACGCGTGCTGCGGCTTGGTTTTGGTTGCTTTTTTTTTTGCTTGGCTTTTTTGTTACTTTTAAAGTTGTTGTTTTATTATTATCATAATTTCCCCCCCCCTCCGCACAGAAATGGTTCACAACGAAAATAACATCAGCGGTGCTGAGGGTCCCCCCAGTAGGCAGCGAGCCGTGCGGGCTGGGGAGCGGGGAGGCAGTGCCGCGGGGTCTCTGCGCAGCGCTGCGCGGGGCTGCGCCGAGGTGGGCCGGCCGCGCTGCCCCGCCGGGCCAGGGCCTCCAGCGTGAGACGCTGCTGCTGCTGCTGCTGCTGCTGCTGCTGCTGCTGCTGCTGTTCGGGGGGCAAGGCCCGGCGGGCTCGCTGGAAACCTTCCCGGGCTGGGACAGAGCTGCGAGGCGGGCGCGGAGCGGGGCCGTCCACCCGCAGGCAGCCAGCGCTGCAGCCTGTGAGCCAGAAACGGCAGGCAGCGGGGCACGGATCCCGCGTCCCTCGTGTGCTTCCCTCCCCTTGAGAGCGGGAGGCAAACCCGAGTGTCCCTTCTGACCTGTGATTGTCTCCCAGCAGAACTGGGCCTGCCCTGAACGCCAAAAGAGATGCGGTGCGACCCTGCGCGGAAACGGGCACGGGACGTGCAGCCAGGCAGCAGCGGAAGGTGCCTCCGTAAGGCCTCTGCATCTTTGGTGGCAGCCCGTACAGCCGGCAGGGATGCTCGGCCCCAGCCTTGCCTGCAGAGCGGTCCATTAGGTGCCAGGTTAGCATAGCGATTTGTGATGTATTTTTAGCTCATGCTGAAGTTTTTCCAAACTACTGCTTTGCTTTTTGTCTGGGGGGGGGGGGGGGGAGGACACAAAACACTTTTTTCATTCATTTGAGGCACCATCCATTTAGCTGGTTCTGGTGCTTCTTACTTGTACTTGCTCATCTGTCACTTAAACTGAGGAAAATGTGGAAAAAAATAACATTCTCCCTCCTAAGTTTCCTCCTCAGAATTTCTTCTTAAAGCGGTTACAGTTCGTATTATGCTCTGCAAAGGTCATAACCAAAAATAGCAGAGAAATGCACGCAAATAGTTGAGAGGACATGGATTAAAACCCCATCCCTACCTCCACAGGCCAGGTCAGATGGAGAACGTGGTGAGGCAGTGTTGCGGGTGGAGATGTTAAGGGAATGCTTCCAAATAGGAGTTATACAGTGTCTGGGGCCCTTTCTGAAAGCCGCAAGGTTCGGAAAAGGCGCTTCGAAGTTAGCACGGGAATATTTTCATGCTTGGGCTTAATTTTGTATCGCTACCGGTAACCCTGGGGTTACAGCGTAACGACCAGCCGGCCGTACTGCGGTGCCACGCTGTCCTCTGCCCTCGCCTCTCAAAAATGACGCTTCTGGAGCGGGGCGAGCTTAAGGCTTTGCTCTGGAGGCTTTGCTTGTGCGTTGTGCCGAGTCGCAAACGGCGCGTGCAGAGGCCGGTGCGGGGTTTGCGGGAGGCAGCGTGGTGCGGCCGGGCAGAAGGAGCGGGTGCGCACGGTCGGGAGCCGAGCGCGCCTCGGTGCCCACGTGAAAACGAGCGTGACGTAACTGCGCGGACTTTATGGCGTCGTCTTGATTACGTAGCCAAAAAGCGTGCAGCGCCGTGGCGCGCACGTGGCTCCCCTGCGCGCTGCGGACGGCTGCGAGAAACGGTCCCCGGTCCGCTCCCCGAAACCGCGCGTTCCAGCTGCAGCCGCCGACTAACGTTGACTTTCCGTTAGTGTCGCTTGTAACGCAATGCAGACCCTCGGCGTGGCCAGCCCACTTACCCCCGGCGCCCTGTGTCGGGGCCGGGCACCTCGGCTAAATGCTTCCGTCATTTGAAGATGCGCGGGTGGGTTTTTGTGGGAGGGGGGGTGAAAAGCGCGACAGTGGGCGCCGTCGGGGTGCCCGAGGCCGAGCTGTCGCTGCGCAGGGGCGCAGGTGGCGCGGCCGGGCGCGCAGGCGGGACAGGGCGGAGGGTGCGCAGGGGCTTACGCGGCAAGCTGCGCAAGGGGCGCTCCGCGTCCAGCCGGCGGGCCTGAAGTGTGGCTGAGCTGCCCGGTGCCCCCCGGGACATGCACGGGTTGCTATCTGCCGCCACCTCGCACACGAGCTCGCGGGCTGGGAGGATGCCACTTACCCTTCCCGTGTGGGTGTTTCCCCCCCCCCCCCTTTTTTTCTTTTTCCTTTTCCCTTCTGCCTCGCCTCCCCGGCGGCTGGTCTGTGTTGTGAATCCGCCCCGAAGGTGGTGCGGTGTCGCGGTGAGCGTAGCCCTCCTGGTTTAATTACGCTGGGGCTCATAAAGCCATTCGCTTCTTTCCAAAGTAATAAACAAACGTCGCGTTAGGTCAAGATTGATGGTGTCCATGCAATAAAAACGGGCCAGGTCAGGAAGGAATAAAATTCAATCAGAGCTCGCGGAATCATTTTTCAGGGGACAGAAAGACAGAAAAGCAGACGGGGGTCAAGGGAGACGATGTCGCCATTCACAACACACCAGCCGGGGGGGAGGAGGGCGAGGGTTAACGAGCGATTGTTTTTTATCAAGCGGAGCCTAATTGAACGAAACAATAGCCGCATCGGCGGGGGAGGGCCGGCTCCTTGCGTGGGGGAGGCTTTGCGGGGCCAGGCTGCAGCCCCGCACCCCGGGCGCTGCGGAGCGCGGTGGGCACCGGGGTCCCCTCGCAGCAGTGCAGTGCAATGCACACACACCCCTTCACCGTAAAACTTTACACACGCACCTGGGGCAACGGGCAGGTCTCCTTGTCCTAGCCCGGGGGCTGGCAGTGCAGACAGCGGCAGCGAACAGCCGGGTGCGCAAGGGGGGAGAGCGGGACCCCCTCATTTCGCAAGGCAGCGTCCTGAAAGGCCCGTCTGCAGGGCCGCAGGAGTGAGCCCCTGCTCTCTCCAGGGTCAGTCCGGCCGGCCCGGCAGGAGCAGGGGACCTTGGTGTCACTTTCAGCTAACACCCCCCCCCACCCCCCCCCACCCCCCCGTGGGTTTAGTTTGGTGGGAACGTTGCTGGCGCCCAGGGAACCGGGAAGCGACAGCGGAGGTGGTATTCCTGGGACACCCGACGGGCGGTGGGTGCCGGCCCAGCGCTGTCGGAGAGTGGCCGTGCACAGCGGGACAGGGCCGTCGGGGGGGCGCGGTGTGCAGGGAGGGGGCCGCACAGCCCCGCAGGGAAGCCCCTGCGGTCCCAGGGGCTCGTTTTCATCCTGACCCGGCCTCGCCCGTTTCGGCAGCCCGCGGGCCGGGGAAGCAGCCGGCAAAATCCCTCCCTCCGTTGCACCGGCGGGGTGTTTGGAGGAAGGGGATATTTCTCCCTCGCCCCCCCCCCCAAGCAAATGCATCTGTTGCGCGCACCTTCACGACCTTCTAGGTCTGTAACTTGCGTCTTTCTTGGTATGCGTGTGCCGCAAAATAATAGCTATTAGATAGCACTGGGATGGGATTGGGGGGGCGGGCAGAGGCGGCCCGGGCTACCGGTGAGAGCTCACAAGCTCTCTGGCTGAATGGGAATTGGGTGGTCGGCAATTTTTTTGCCCCCTAAATAAACACAGCTTGAAACGACTTGGGTGGGCAGAAGGGAACAATTTGTGAGCCAGAGAGCAAGTGAGCTGGGCAGGCAGCCGGCCCGGCGATTTACCTGCTGGGGGCTTTCACCTGACCTTTAGGTGTCAGGGGGCTTGGGTGTGCAGTGTGTTACCCCACGTTCAGGTCAGCCGCTGTAGGCTGCGTTCAGCAGAAGTAAAACAACAACAATGAAACCCCCAAACTGGACCCCCCCTCCCTCCCTTCCAGCTCCCATCACCTCTGGGGAGAATGCAGGAAAACCAACACATTTAGAACCATTAACTCTTAAAATAGCTGAATTTCCTCCAGTAGAAAAAACGCAAATTATTACACTCATGAGTTCAGGATATTTATATATTATATGAATCGATGAATAAACAGGTCGTATCGCTACAGCCGTCGCCCCTCGGACGGAAAGCGCTCGGTTTAGAAGAAACGCCATGGCCGTTTTCCCCCCACTGTTCCTGGAATTTATTTACTTGCCAGACCATTTAAGCGGCCGAGTTTAATTTTTTTTTAAAATAAATATTTGAAATAGGGGAAAAGAAGAATGTTTTCCATTGAACGATAATGTAAAAGTACTGATAATATCATCCAAAGCAGAAGAGAATTGTTTAAACAATGTCGGTGCTTGCAAGATTGCCGAGTATAAATACATTCGCACTGCCTTTTTGATGCGGGTTTCTACTGAGACTCTTTTTATGTGTGTGTGTATAATGTGTATTTCCCCGCTCCGACTGTGTGAAAGAGGTCCGCAGCGGAGGGGCACGTCGACCCGCCAGCTCCGCCGCGCCGCGCGCAAGCCCCCCGCCCCTGCCAGCGCGGAGCTGCGCGCCTTTCCCTTAGCGAGGATTTATGGAAGTGCTCGCGGCCAGCGCTTCTAACCTCGCCTCTCAGGGATGGGATGGATTTAAAACCGAATAACGAATTGCAAAAAAATTACGGCTTTTTCCCGACGCCATTCCCCGCCCCCCAAGCGCTCCGCCAAGGGGGGGACACGGGACGGTGCGCGGAATGAACCGGTGCGAGCTCATTAGCGAAGTAGAAGTTGCAATTAGCGTCTGCTGCTGCGAACCGGTCTCTCCCCCGCCCGCCTCCCCTAGCCCCCATCACCAAATAATTGCAAAGTATCTGTTGATGTTTTTCTTCCACCCGTCAAAACGTTGGAGCTCTGCCTGCTCCAGCACTCCGTTCTGGGTTTGTTGTGTCTGGAGACAATGCTCCGCCAGCGAACTATCAGAGGTGAAGGGGGGTCACAAGGGGAGGCAGGGAGCGCGGCCCTGCGAGGGGGTTGGGGGCCTCCCCTCGCATCCCACCCCTGCAAACTTGCCGCCCAGAGGCGAGGCGGGGCGGCGACCCCGAGGCCGGTGCCCCCAGCCCCGCGCTGCCCCGCCAGCCCCGTGCCTGCTTGCCCGGCCGGGAGAGGAGCGGGAAGAGGATGTGACCCTCATGTCCGCCCGGGGGGCCGCGGCTGCTTTATGTGCAAGGGGCAGGGGGAGGTGTGTCGACAGGGGACTCCCCGTTCCCCCGCTTTACACATAAATTTTGTTTTTTCTAAATCTACTCACAGCAATCGATCCGTCTCCGTGCGCGAGGAGAGGCGGCGGCGGAGCTGGTGCCCACCGCCTGCCTCCCCCGACGTGTGCGTGCCGGAGCAGCGGGCCTGCCCCCCTTCAGCCCCCCTCTGCTTTTACCCTTCGGGCTGCCGCTGCGAGCGGGAGGTGTATTTTTAGATGGCGCAGGCGGTTTTGCTCCGCGACCCCGAGGAAAACGCCGTCGCTTTGTCTCGCCGGCCTTCCGCGCCAGGGCCGGGGAGGAGGGCGGCGGGCGGGCCGGCTGCGCCGCCAACGGGCCCTGGGGCCGGGCCGACCCCCGCCCCGGCCGCTCGCAGGGCTGGCAGGGGCTTGTGCCCCCGTGGGGCCATCCCACCGCCGCGCCGCTGGCTGCCTGCGGGGATCCTGCAGTCCACGAGCGGCCGGTGGTCCCGAGCGCGCCTGAAAGGCCTCAGGAGAGTCAAAAATACTATTAATTATTAAAAAAAAAAAAAAAAAAAAGCCTGTCGTGGCAGTGTTACCTTTGGCAAGACAGGCTCCGGGGGAAAGGCAGCGGCCTGCACGGCGCAGGCGAGGGGCTGAGTTGCGGCTGTGAGCTGGGCGGCGACGCTGGCAGGCAGCGGCCGCAGGGAGCGGGCCCGGCCGTCGCTGCTCCCGGCTCCCGGTGTGGCGGAGCAGGGAGCCGCAGGCAGGGCCCCAGCCCTCCGCAACCCGCTGGTCAGGAGCAGCTGGGCCCACTTTCCTCTCCCTGCCTGCCTGAATCCCCCCCTTCCCGACGGGGCGCACGCCCGAGCAGTCCCCATCGCCCAGCACTGCCATGACCATCCCGCTTCTCCCGGTGGCAGGGGTGCCGGGCAGCCCTCTGTGCCTCCCGCGGCGCGGTGCGAACCGGCCTTTCTCTGCCGGTCCCGCCGCTCGGCAGCCGGCGGAGCCGGGCTGAGCCGCTCCCGGGCGTGCCAGGGAGCAAACCCAAAGCCCACATTGCCGTCTACTTTTTTCGCTGTTGGTGCTGCTGCTGCTGCTGCTGGTGGGGTGCTTGGGAAAGGTGCAGGAGACGGGAGTATACTGGGTTATTTACTGCTGGAGCTGCCCTTTTAAATTACCGAATTGTAATGGCCCCCGATGAGACATGGGACGGGCGCAGGGGGATGTCTTGCTGTACCTGCACTCACAAAGCGTTTAATCCACACATTAAACGGATATTCAGAACGCCAGTCTGTAACTGGTGCATTAGCTACATGTATAGGTATCATCTCCGTAAATCGCCGCGTGGTTGGTTTCTTTTTTTCTTTTAATATTTTATTTCGTTTTTGAGAAATGATCCCGTGGTCATTGCAAAGAGCGGTACTTTAGTAGGAATTCAAAATCGGGCAGGAAGGTGGTGGTGAGGAAACCGAAGAGCAGTTTAGACCTTTGCCAAATTGTAAAAAGCAGCGGCGCAGTGCTGGGACGCACGTTTTGTCCTGTCACTACCAGTAGCTTTTCTTTTTTTTTTAATAAAAGCAGCAAAAAGACATCCAGCACAAGGTCACCGCGGAGAGACCGCTTGGTGTAGAACTAGATTTTGCCTTCCCATCCTTTTCCCCGCTCGCTCCCCAATATAGAGACCGAAAACGGAGAAGAAAAATCCTTCTCTTGAACGCGCCACAGTTAAGAGATGCCAAAGAAAAAGCCCCTGAGGTCGAAGGAAAACTGGCAGCTCCTGTAAAGGTTCCCAGCCCTCTGCAGAGATGTGTGAACTAATGTTCAGATGTACCAGCAAGGCTCGCAGTGAATCACCGTAAGCAAGAAATAGGTCTCAGCAATACAAAAATACCTTGTCATAAAAGCACTTTAATACCTTTTTTTTTTTTTTTTTTAAATAAATAGCGTACGCCGCCGAAGACCCGCCACCCGCAGCCACGACCGCTTTCCACGGCGCTGCGAAGGGGGCAGCCCTCGGTGCGGCTGGGCAGGCGGAGCTCGCCCCCTCCCATCCGCCACCCGCCGCGGCCCCGGGGCTGGGGGGGGGGATACACATCACTGGGCACGGGGACCCCCCCGGGTGCGCAGTGGCAGCCCGCAGGGCACAGCGGCAGCCGTGAGGCCACGCGCGGGTGGGTGCCCGCGGCACGCGGGGCGAGCGCGTGCTGCCGGGTCTGCTGCGCATGCTGCGGGGGGACACGGGGGACAGCTGATGCAAAGGACACGCACCCACGGGGAGGGGGTTTGGTGTTATTTTAGGCTAAAAAATAAGGCGCGGCCGCGGGGTCGTACCCGTTCGAGGGGAGAAGCACCCCAGCAGGCTCTGTGTAACTGTACCCACGCGTGGAGGCGCATACGCGGGGGGAGAACGGCAACGTGTGCCTGTTGCCACGCGTCCCCCGCGCCGCGGGCAGCTCCACGCCTCCCCACGGACGGGGCCTCCACCACCTCCTCGGCGCTGGTTTGTGCCGGGGGAGTCCCGAGGCGCCGCCGAGACTGCGCGTGGGGTCTAGAGAGCCTCACACGCGTGGGGCGCGCTAGGAGCGCCTGCAGCAGGGACATCTCCCCCTCTCCACTGCTCCCCCTCCTCACGCTGCGAGGGCGTGGGCCCGGTGCACCTGCCGAGGGGGTGCCAAGCGGCGGCCGGGCTCCCACGTTCCCCTTTCCCCTTGTGCCGGGGCTCCCGCGGGCAGCCCCGAAGGAAGCGGCTGCTCCGGCTGCCCGGGTGCGCAGCGCTCCGCGCCCCTCCGCGCCGCGCATTTTCCACTGCACCTCTGGCGAAGGCAGCCTGTCACGCCAGGCGTACAAAGAGCCCTCTCTCTCCGGCAGCCTGGTTCCTCGCAGGCTGCTCCCGTCCGCTCCCCCGGCAGCACTTCCATCGCGGAGCCGCTCCCGGGCACAGCCGCAGCCGCTGCCCCCAGCTCCCCCCCCCGCCCCGTTCCTTTTAACAGGGGTGACCCTCCCAACACATACTAAAAAAGCAGGAGGTGCACTCGGACAAGGCGTATCTCCTGTGTATCTCTTCTCCCTCCGTGTATCTTGCCCTTTGCTCATCTAGAGGCATAAAGCTAAAATGATGGGAGTAATTGGTGGGTGGAAGATCCTAAACCAACGGGAAATGTATGGGCTCGACGACCTCTGGATAACCCAGGTACCTTGGCATGAGAAGCGCAAAAATATTTACTCACCTTGAAGTTTCTGGTTTTTTAAAGCTTTTTTATTTATTTTGTTTTTATTTCTTAAGTCATCGTTTGAGATGGTTCAAGCTCCTGTCTGAGGTCTAATTATAGTAAGCAGGAAGAGGATGGAAGGGGAATGGGTTGATTCTGGGAGGGGGCAAACCCCCAAAACACCCTAAACCCCCAGATGGAGAAGGTGCCGGACAAAAAGGCTTTCTGTGACTCATGCACACTCTGAAATGAAGATCTGAAAAACGCTTACAAGCCCCTTCTGACTGGTTTGAAAGCGATTCCAGCAATTAGGAATTAATTCGGCATGGTCAAAAGGCGATTTCACTGTAAGTTATATCAAGTTATCCAAACTTTTACAAAGTTCAAGTGGTGGAAATGGGCCGCTGGGGTGGAGGTAAGGCTGCAGGAAAGAAAAACAAGGAGTGTTCAGGAAAGGCAGAAAAGGGGAAGCCGTGAGGCAAGGGCCAGAGGGATGTCGAGCCCACTTTAGTGCCAGAGGTTTGCTGCTGTTGTTGCTAGAGGAGTGGGGAGGTTGGGGGTGGAGGGCAGGGGATGCTTTTGTTTTTCAAATGGGAAAAAGTACTAAAAATGTGCTGGAGGTCCTAGGTAACAGAAAGATGAGGTTTAATTAAAAAAGGAAAGCACTGGGCTTGCTGGCTGGTGGGTACTTCAGGTACAGTATTGGGAGAGGGAGGTGACCCTTCCCCAGTTAATGGCGGGAGCTGGAGTCAGCCCACGCAGGGCTGACCCTGGGGTGATGTGTGGGGCCAGAGGCACTGGGAGGGTGTGCAGGGGGGGTTAAAACTGGCCTTTCACACACAGGCAGGCCAGCAATAAAACCATCACAAAGAGGGGTGGCCACCCTGGTGGCTCATGGCGGTGCTGGCTGTGGGGTGCGCCCCTGCCACAGGTCCTGTGATGCCAGCCGGGCCTCAGGCGTTAGGGTTGTTCTTCATGAGCTCCACATCGGCATCCACCATCTCCCTCACCAGCTCCTGCAAGGAAGAAGAGAAGCAGATGAGGGCCCTAGTGCAGGGGATGAACAGTCTGCACGTCGGGAGCACCCTGGAGCATGATGAACCCCCTGGCCCCCCACAGCAGGACAGGGAGGGGATGGGGTTTTGCTGGGCTCTTCCTGCAGTGGCCCTGGCCTCAGTGTGTGTGTCAGCACGCTGCTGTGCACCTGGGGTGCCCATCAGTGCCATGGTGGCTGCTGTTGTCAAAGCAAGAACCCCGGCAGTGTCACCAAAAATGGGATTTCTTGGTGTGCCCGAGTCACCCCACACAGAGGTTCCCCCGTCCCTTCTCCTCCCCGTGGATTGCTTTTAGAGGTCATGAACACCCGGCAGGTACAGAGCATGCCAGAAAGGCCACTCACATCAAATGTGACTCTTGGTTTCCAGTTCAGCTTTTGTCTGGCTTTGGTACAGTCCCCTTGCAGAAAATCCTGCGGAAAAGAAGAGAGAGGTGTTGTGAGACAAGCGTCCACCTTCCCCACCTCGATGGCTTCCCCATTGCTTGCGCTTCCCTGTGAGCCAAGCACAGCCAGCGCCACCGTGGGACTCTTCCAAGGACAAAATATTTCTCTTTAAGATGCAATTTTAGTGGAAGCTCATATGCCTATAAATCACCAGGAGGCAGCATCCTTTCACCAGGCTATTTCAGACCAAAAGAGTTATTCTTTGTTTTTGCGTGCACACGGTGTTTGAACTCCAGCCTTATGGCCGTATAATGGTGAACATTTTGTAAGAAGTTGTCATATGTCTTAGTCACGCTATTGAATGAGCTGTTTCAAATTCTTTTCCCCCCCATTTGTTTAAATAATGTAAATCACAAAGAAAACATGACAACTAGTCTCTTTCAAATAAAAATGTGATCACAGACAGATGCTGCTGAAAGACTGTTATGAATATGGGCAACTATATGCAACAGTAGTAAATATCCAGCTTTTGCACACCTACATCTTTTTTTCTAGAGTATTTTGAGCATCCATATGCAAAGAAAAGACTAAATATCTCATAAATGAAAAGAAATTATCTTGAAACGGTTAGAGAAACCAAGACTTTGGTCATATTCACCTTACTGTGAATATGCTTAAAAGTGCTACCACACCAAAACAATCCCACAACCAGCCACCAAAAATAACGTAACAAAATTAAGCAAAGAGAAAAGCTCCTTTGACTGCATTTCTAACTGAATGAAAAAAACTGGTGCATTTTCCTTTAAAGTTCAAATACTCTGTATAAATAGCTTTTTCCAGCTGTGTGTGTTGGTTTAATAAAATATCTCTCCTCACAAGCTTCGTTTCTCTGTAGCACTAAATACTAAAATGATATCTCTCCAGGTTTAAAGAAAACAAAACAAACCCAACTTTGTTACAGAACAACAAGGCTAAGGCTGAATTCTGCTCTTGCATTTGGCTTTATGGTGGCAACACAGCAGGCTTTCCAGAAACATGCAAGGACTGCCTTTCTTCTCCCTCTTCCACTCTCTGACCAGCGGTGGGGCTAACGAGCATTTTCTGGCTGTAGTTTTTTTTTTTAACTGTACTGCTGCACACTACATTTTTTCAGATGCTATCTTTCATGCATCTGTGGTTCAGGTCATGTTAACTTCCAAAATCACCTCATCCTGTGCAGTAAAGTGTAGGAAATTCTTCCTCATAATTGTGCTCCAGAAAGCTAGACAGCTCGCTTCCAGGAGCAGAGGAAATCCACCAAAGGAAACATTGCACTGAAGAAGGGGATGTGGAACAAACACGTCTGCCGAGACTATTCCAGGCAGCATTTTTACTGGTTCAGTCTTTAGGCTAAAAACATTTCAGCCTGCCTTCAGAAAAGAGTAAACAGATGGATCAGAACAAAATGATATGAAAATAAAAAATGCCGTGATTTCCTTAAATTAGACTAAATGATTTCCTACTGCAGCCCTATAATGGGTTTTTAGAAACTGCAGCAGACATTTGAGGCCAACTCATGCAAAACCGCATCAACTTGAGGGATCCCCTGGAGGGTCGTGTGAATATGGATTGCAAAATCTGGTTTGAAATGGGAAAGATGCCCACTAACTTTGATAAAATTTGGATCAGACCCTAATGTGCTCACGGAGGTATGCCTTTTATCTGGAGTATGGTATAATTTACATTATATACGTGTGTATATATGTGCCTGGAAACAAGGAAATCCTTCTTAAAATAGTAATTTCAGTATAAAAACAACTGCCTTTTATTCAGTCCTAATTCAAGCCATTAGCTGTAAGTGAAGGGTTTTAATACCACCTAGTTTTAAGTCATGAAAGCCATATTGTAAAACTTAGTTTCATTTTTCTAAATGCTGCGTAAATAATACCTTTACATTCACAATCTTTGTATCAAAAACATCCTTTGAAACGGAGCCTTATCTAGGATACTGGCTTCCCATTTTAAAAAGAAATGGACCGGGAAGAACAGAATGAATTGCCATCGCCTGCTGTACGTAGCTGCATTCTGCTTTCAAACAGCTTGGGAGCAGTCTTTTAACTTTCTTGGACAAATGCTTTTTGTTAAAACAGTTTATCTAAAAAAATACTTTACCTAATTCCAGCCCTTCATTCAAAAACATAAACACTCAGCTGATGAATAGGCCACAATAAGGTTGGGGGGGAGTTGCAAATCAGTAAAAGTGAAGTTCCTTGCAGTGCTGGATTATACAGAGATAACACAGACAACTAGTGTATTAAATCCATTTAAGTATAAAACAAAGTATTTGTCCTTTAAAAGTTCACATGCTTTAACAATGATGCAGTAAAGGTATTATGGCATAATCTGTGAGGAAAAAAAAAGATTTAATATATATGATAATACAAATTCCCCAGCTGACTTAGGTTAAAAAATTGCAAATGGCTCTCCTGAAGAAGTTTGTGTACTTTTGAGAAACACTACTTTGTAGATAGATTTACTTGAAAAAAGCATTATGACAAAATGTCTCCTAGGCACTTTTTAGAAGGTTTTCTTATAGAAGTTATTAGGTACAGAGATCAAATGAAACCGTAATATTAACGCTATATTACATCTACATTCACACTTTGATTATGTTCTTATTAGTCAAAGTTTCAACACTGAATGAAAATTATGACTGGAACAAAGCTATTCCTGATTAAAGGATTGTATTGCAGTCATGTTTCCTGTATTTTTCTACAAGTAGCTCATAATATGAAAACAATAAGGTAATTACAATAAAATAAGAATATTAAAAAAAGCTTCTCTTGGAACAGAATGACTGCTTGTTTATATTATTTAAGTCTTTCACTGAAACCAGAGATGCATCTGTCAGGCTTCCAAAAGGAAAAAATCCACAAAATAACCACAACCCCCCAAAAACCTGTGGCATGCCGATCATCAAAAGTGTATTGATTTTCCAGTGTTGGGGCTTCACTTTCTGGAGGTACAACTAGATCAGAAAGCAAAGAAGGAAAAGGTGAGGTTCCACTGGGGAAATCCTGGATTTTTTTTTTGGGGGTGGAGGGGGTGAGTGGGTGAGATGGAGGTGTGTTCTTGAAAAACAACTGCTGCTGCTGAACATTTTCTGCCCAGTATCCCTGTTCCTGATGGAAAGGCACCTGATGAAATGACACCACTTCATGTTTTGTGTTCCTGCAGGATAACTTTTTCTGTGGCATTGTGTTTTACATACGGACAGGAAAACAAAGCTCTTTGACTCTGAAAACCCTGAGGATTTAGATACTGAGCTGAGAGTCTGCAAACCTGAAAACACTGATTAAGGCTTTCTGTTGTTTGTACAGTACTCGGATCATGAGCATAAAATTAAGTCTTTGCTTTTAGTTATCCATTTTGGGAGGAACAAGCCCTTATTTTCCATGTAAATATAGCTAACATAAGTGAATAGCAATGACAAGTTTTACCTGCAAGCTAAGAGTCAGAAACATCATCCAGGTAAATATTTAAAGGGAAGGAAGATGGAAAAGACAGCAGTCAGATTCTCTGTTGCCACTCGGTTTGATAGTAAACTCTCCTACAGCTGTAGGAGATGCTCCTCACTGTCACATGAGTGCCTCTGAGAGAAGAATGAATTTATCTGATCTGAGTTTTTTCCGTTTTACCTTTTCTGTAAGTAAGTCTGCATAACTGTGTAGAAAATGCCTCATTATTACTAAATCTGATTTTATGATTATTCAGTTTTATTGTCTAAATGCATGCACACAAATACATACAGATAAGCAGTACTGTTATGCAATGTAGTAAGGCATTTTTAAATTTGGTGTTTAAACCATGAGACAAAAATGTAAAATATTTTAATGTAAATATCACATTTCCCAAGCTCTTGTTCAGAGTGTCATCACAACTCCTATTTTGACTTGCACAGTGATTGATCTGGTTTCACTGTGCAATGTATCACTGTCTCATTCAATTAACTTTAACCAAAAATTTAAAGCCTCAAGACAATGTGAGAAAAAGGAGACAGTGTGGCCTGAAAGAAGGCCAAGGCTTCCTTTATTACTACAGCTCAGCTGATTCCCTTTAAAATTTGCCTTCATTGAAGCCAACGCTGAGCGCCAGCTATTGCTCTCTTACACCAGAATAAAACTGAGATCAAGTCCTCAGCAAAACACCTGCGATGGAATTGTGCCCAGCTCCGCTCTGCAGCAGAGACAAGGCTTTACCTCTAAAAATAAACAGACTTGATCTAAGCACACAACAGTTTTACTGCATCTGAAAAGCGGCCAGGGTTACGTTCACAATCAGCACGACTGCTTGGAAGATGATTTGTTACATCAGAGCTCCCATAAGCAAAGAGCAGAGACCCAGCCTGGTGGAGGCTTTGGCTTGCGTGTTTAGTCTTGCACTCTTTTGCTTAAGAATTTTTTTCAAGAGTCTAGGGGCCAAACTTCCTGCAAACCCTGCTTGTGTTTTATTTTACTTGTTTCCTTCTTAAAACTGTCACCTTTCAGCTTTAACTCACCTCATTAAAAGAAAAATTAATAAACATAGCTACTTGATGAGACAACATTAGCTTGCAGCATTGTGTTTTCACCATTGTCATAGAATAGTTTCAGTTGGAAGGGACCTTTAAAGGCCACTTAGTCCAACCCCTCCTGCAATGAGCGGGGACACCTTCAACTAGATCAGGCTGCTCAGAGCCCTGTCCAACCTGGCCTTGAATGTTTCCAGGGACGGGGCATCTACCACTTCTCTGGGCAACCTGTTCCAATGTTTCACCACCCTCATTGTACAAAAATTTCTTCCTTATATCTAGTCTAAATCTACCCTCTTTTAGTTTAAAGTCATTACCCCTTGTCCTGTTGCTACAGGCTGTGCTAAAAAGTTTTACTTCAGCAATGTATATATCAAAGTTTATCTTATGAAATAGTCTCCCCTTTTGTGCACTTTTGGGAGCATTTTTAATAGCAGTTTTTAATGAGGGCTCATGTAGCACATCTCAGTAAGTAACATCAGCCCCACAGTACATAGGAGTATCTGCTGCAGCTCATTGCTGGGAGAACAGTCTTTGTTTGTTGTAAATAATCAGGAGACTGCACTAGGCAGTTCTTCTACCATCACCCTTATTTCCCATTCCCTAGTGTTCTCCCACACTTGCCACCAGGCCTGGCGACACTGTGTCTTAACCCAGATGCAGTGTTGGAGAGCAGTTTCTGTGGCTTCAGCCAAGCCATTCCCTGTGCATTCCTTTAAGAAAAGCAGTAAGGTCTCACTAAATCAGAGCTGCAGAGCCTGTAAATGTGCAACTTGCTGGTGCAGAATTCAATGCATGGTTCAGCTAAGCTCAGATCAAACCCCAGAAGGAGTCACAGTAATAAGCACTGCATATGCTGTGCACTGCTCTGTAAGTACTTCTGGAGATCCATGAGGCAGAGAGCAGTGGCTTCATTTCTTTGAAAAGGATAGTGTTTGTTAGAATATCTATGGTAACAGGGAAAATAACAGTATAATTATAAAGAAAGAGACTTCTATCTCCATAGTAAATATGAGGAGACTGAAGATAAAACATATCAATGAGCAAAGTGCAAGTCTAACAATGAATGCAGTAAACATCTTCAGGAATTTAAGACGAGCCATAATGTGTCGTCGCTCGGTTTTCATTTTTTCTTTCCACTGTTCTTAGAAAAGCAAAAGTTGTGGAGCAGTTAGGGTACCAAGGGAATAGAAGAATGCCAGTGAATTTGGTTCCTGATCTAAATTTGTTTTAATGCAGCATGAACAGACCGCTTTCCACTCTTGGGTCAGCAGTCTTTTGCAGAAAGACAGCATTGTTTGCAAAGAACCACAGGAAAAGGCAAAAGGAATCAATAGGCTGAAACTCACGTATAACTAAATGCCATTTAAAATAAGAGGCATAATGTTTGTTTCCTCTAGTATGTTTTCCTATGCAAATCTCCTCCTTGTTCAGAAAGCTCCATTTTTACTAAACACCATGCTGAGGGGGAAGGGGAGGAGGAAGAAGAGCTTGAGGCAAGGGCTGGTTCTGCGCGGTGCTGAGCCCCTGTGCCTCTGATGGACCTTGGCAGGCTGTGAGTGCTGGGCATTTCTGGGGTAAGGTCTTACCTCATGCTCCACGCTGTGCTCCAGTGACAAGGCATCACACAAGCCGCCTGGTCAACACGACCTGAGCACTGCCTTCGCTTTTCTGCCAGGAACCATGTGTGTTAGAGCAGCAGCTTTATCTTACCGGTTTGATAATCTTTAATTTGACCAGCTTCCAAAGGGTTAAGGCACGTGAACTCGGAGCAGCAATAAACATCAGGGTGATAATAACAGTAATGGAGCTCTTCTCCTCTCCCTCCTCCTCCTCTTCCCCTTCCTCCCCTGCACCTTTCCCACTTCGCTGCTGCCTATCAGCCCAAACCAAAGCCAAAGCCAGACCTCTCTTCCAGTGACGGGGTGATAAGAGACGTGAGGAAAACAGCAAAGCTGTCTGGTCTGCTCAGGAAGCTGGGGACGGGCGGGATTGTCCGCCAGCGGGGCCACGCGGTGGCTGGAGGCCGGGAACAATGCCCCGCTCCAGGGAAGCCGGTGCGCTCTGGCCCTGGCAGCCCCGCTGACATGGCTGATAGAGCGGTGAAGCCAGGGGGTCTGGCCCTGGGTGCCTTGGGCGTGGGTTGGCAGAGCCTAATGGCCCGGCCGGACCCGGTGCTGCGGCTGACGGAGGCGAGGGAGCATGTGCAGGCCCCAGCCACACTGCGGGCGCCGGCCGAGCCGCAGGCGCGAGAGCCCCTCGGCGGGGCCGAGCATTACTCAGATCTGTCCGCTTGCCAAGTGAAGCCTGAGAAAACGTCTTGGCCAGTGCTGTCCCTCGAGCCAGATAAAATTCCTCCCGAATTACAGCCCGATATCCCTGAAGCCAGTGCTGAATTTCACTCGCTTTGGATCCGGAGCTGAGCTGGCTCGTCAGGAGCCATCCCGCACGGGGATCGGGGATCGGCGCAGCTCAGCGCCAGGGCATCCCGCTGCACGTCGGGCACGGCCACGGCTGCTTTCCAGGATCCCCTGCGTGAGGTGGGCTGAAGGGTGCCCCCCCCCGCAGCAGGGAAAGCCCCGCTGCTGCAAACAGCAACACCCCACAGCTGGCGGGGCAGGTGCGCCCCTCCCTCCCCGCTCGCCCCCAGGCCCATTCTGCGCTCCAAGGAAGACCTGGGAGGTGTTCCCCAGCTTGGATGCAAGTGGAATTGTAACCTCAGCTCACAGCTTGGCAAAACGCTTAAGAGGCTGCCGAATGGTGAGATCACTTCTAGTTTACAGGAACACCTCTGCTGAAAAAGCAGGGAACTTCTGGAGGAAAGGAGTAAGATCAAACCCACTCCATTCGCCATGTACAGACCATAATTACGATAGTTAAGGTATTAGTGTCAGACACATAAATGCTGTTATGGCATACCCAGTCATCCAAATGCACACATCGCAGTCAAAAATCTTTAGCATGTTTGCTAAAATGCAAACTAATACTTAAATGCTATATATTACTATGAACAAAACTAAGCTTTTCCAGCTCTTTGAGCAAAACAGAATTGCTCTTTGCAAATGCTGGCTAAAGGTGGTACTACTCCCGCTGGCCATCATTGCCCCTGTAGCCTGGCTGCTGATAGGAAATGATGTGTGAGCGGACCTTGCATGCTTCAAGCTAAAAGAAAGAGGCATCTGAATAACCTGGATTTTGCGCAACAGAGGTTAGAAGCATTTGTGCATTTTCTCTTTATAGCAGAGGTTTTGGGGAGGTTGTATATGAGCATATTTCTTCAGGCTCCCTGGTAGAGGGAACGCCCGTGTGTCACCTTCACATCACCAAAAAACAAGACCCTTTGAGGGATGAACCTCTCCCATAGGGGTGGAGATCAGCAGCAGTATAGGAAAAGAACAGGTTCCTTCTCTTTTCACTGGTACCTCCAAGTCCTGCTTTTGTTCACAATTAAATGTGTTTGCTTCTTGCTTTACTGTGGCCTGTTCTCTACTCTGACAGCAGTTTTGCGGGGAGAAGAGTAACATAATCATGGCTTCATCCTACATGGTTTTATTGCCACACAGAGTATGTATTATTTAGGCAAAGGCATGGTACCTTTAAAAATTAATAAATGCAATTCTCACATTTTTTTTTAATCCACTCTGATGATTTTTGTCATCACTCCCTACTCTTCACATTTTCTGCAAAGATCAGGAAATCACTTTGTGAAGCTGTTTGATTTCAGGAGGGTTTATTGTGCAGTAATGGCTGCATTTCTTACTGGAAATGGAATATAGCCCCTAGGTTTAGCTGTCTTCACTGACTGCCATGTCAAGATGAATAGGAAAACTGATAACCCCAGAAATCTGTGCCGCAAGGCTACTAGTTTCTTCTCTTCTTCCATTAAAAACTACTTAATTTATAACAACTTATATTGGAAGCGTTAATAGCTTTAGTTATCATTGCTAGTGAAGTACCAAATGATAAGCAACAAAACGATAAACATTAGGACAGTGATCTTGTATTCGACCTATAGTTATTTACCTACCTTTAGAGCATTAATCAGCAATTTAATGAATGCAGGTCTATGATGAGGGGGATATTACTACTCCATAGGATGAATTCTTTATCTTGTACAAGACACATTGTTTGTGGTGATTTTACTATCCCTATGGATATTCACATCTCTGAAAAAATCAAGGCATTTGTTATGTTAACATTAAAAAGATACTACAACTTTTTTTGGAAGGGTGTGCTGTTATATTTGCCCTAATGAAAATAATAATTTACTCAAAAAGTCATTTTTTATCTAAACAGCATGTCTCTGGAAAATTCTATCCCACCTGTAACAGCCATTGCTGTCTTTGCCCTGTGTTCAGTGCTCATGTCACTACTCTGAAGGCTTGGCTGTGACGGGTTGGGCAGGAGAGATGATACTCCCTCCCTTACCTGTTATATTGACGCATGGACCTCTGTCCCCCTAAACTTGTGGCAAGACTGGGGTAGGGGGAAGGACAGAGAGGGGATAATTTTCCTGTCTTCCTCCCCTCTATGGATTAACCAGTACGAGAGAGTTAGCATGGAGGATGGTTAGCCATTTCTCATTGTTGGAAAAACAGTTGTGAAATACTCCCTCGCTGCACTATGGGGGATGAAGAAGACAGCTGCCACTTCTCTGGAGAAAGCAGTTACGTACTGCCTTTTACTGCTGGCTGTTTTTTTTAGAAGCAGCCTCCCTCTACGTGGTCATAAAACTGACCTAATTTATGAGATGTATCACCTGCCCCCCTACCCCTCACTGCATTCCAGTTTCTCACTAAAACCCCCATCTAATTGGAAAACCCTTTTCAAGACACAATATACAGACAGAATTTAAGCTGTGAAAGGAGCTCATGAGCTGAGGCTTTGTTACCAAAAGAAAAAAATAATTCCACATCAAACACAGTATACGGAGGGGACTCAGGCTGGGATACCAGGGGGGCCCTGTCTGAAAAAGTGAAGCTATCCTTGCCTGAACACCTCTAGTTACAAAGCAAGCAGTGGTCCACAAAGGGTTAATATAAAACAAGGTAGGATAATTTCTGATTCTGAGTACGTCCCAAATGTATTCTCCAGCGTGTTTGATAGAGAAGGAAGTCCAAGCAGTGGCCTTTCACATGACATCATAAAAGCCTAATTTATCACCAGCCACCAAACATCTAGAAAATCATAACATCCTTTCAGGAAAACCATGTGCAAAATAATCAGATTTACTTTGATGAAAGCTTTAGTGCTTGAGTCCAAGTAGGACACTACAAAGAATAACCCTTTGCAGGTACTGGCATACAATAAAGCGGGTCGCATTTAATGCTCACGCTTTTCCATTAAAAGTCTTATGCATTTCCTGCCCATAAACAAATGTGTTTCTATTCTGCACGCGTGTTCAACCAAGACTGCTAAGATAAAACACTGGTCACTGGTAAGTCCAGGCAAGGGAGCCAGCTAAGTATTTCCTTTACAGATGAAAAGCTTGCTATTGCTACAAATAAAGGCACTGTGCTCCCCACTCCCTCGTCTCACTGTCCTTTGCAAGTGGGCTAGGGATGTGAGCTGGCTATGGCCACAGCATCTCACAGCTTTTGAAAGGATAAAGCCCTCCCAGCACACTCAGCAGCATGGCTACACTGAACCGAGGGGTCCATTCCACCTGACAGCTTCCAAAACACTTTGCAAAAGACACTGTCCTCTGTCTGTCCAAGGGTCTCACTGTTCTGGATCTTCTGCATCATCTTTTTTTGGTGGCTAGTGTAACCTGACTGTCTTGACGGAAAAATACTGCTCAGCGAGCAGTGTATCTCCATAAAATCAATTGGTTTCACATTTGCAAACAACTCCACTCTTTGTATTGATTAGGTAGATGAAACAGGCTGCAAAGCAATTAATGAATGGCTACTAATGTCAGCTACGTGGCGTTCAAGATTTTTTTGTCTGCAATGTAAGTTGGTTGGTGTGTATTTAAAGACACACAGATTCCAATAGCCATTCAGTTCACTGATCCTGCTGCTTAATAGTCTGACCTCTAGGCTCCTGCTGGTCAATGGCCACAGGTTCTTCTGGTCTAACTGGAAAAATAACCGGATTTTCCACATCATTCTTGGTAGTTTGTTGTTGCATGTTCTCTGATCTTGGTTAATAAAAATAACTTCCTATTACATTTCCTGCACAGGGAAGCCTGGAAAAAAAAATATCGTAGTTTTTCCTATTCTATCTTTCACTTTCTCTCAGAGCAGACACCCAACCCACCACAAAATCTTCCAAGAAATCAGTAAAATTAATACAACTATTTTTTTTTTTAAAGATCAGTATTCTGTTCTCTTTCATTCTTCCCTTTCTGTGGTATTTGATTTCCCTCACTTTTCTTGTTGTTAAAATCTTTGCCAGTTTTGGCTAATTTACTTCCCTGTAAAGTCCCATTTATCTCTTTTTATTTTAAGACATTTTTCTTTCCTAATTTGACATCTCTCCCAATCTCTCTCTTTCACTCAAGCTCCTCCCATTTCTCTTTTGAGCATCATCCTCCTGTTCCTTACAAACACCCCCTTAAACCTGGCCTTATCTCCACATCTCTCCTTCACCCTCAAAATATGCCAGTTCACACTGAGATTTTGTTCTCTTTGACCTCATTTCTGCCGTGGTGATCTTTTCACTTTAATATGTTTCCATTTCTCTCCCAGGTATTCTCACAGACATGTTCCTTTTTCTCTTCTAGTGGTACTCCATCACATACCAGTGCCAGCTTTCTCTTCACTCAGGTTCTGAATTTTGTGTAGAATACTGTAGGGTTTGGGAGACAATTTATCTTACCACTAACACAGCAGAGGTTTGCTGACAGGGCTGAAACTATGTTGAAATAAATTTTAAAAAAGCAAAAAGATCTCCTAAAGATTACAGTGCCAGTTTCAGTAGGAGTAAAAAGCAGATTCATTTACTGCTATTACTGTTCACAGTAGCTACCTATAAAATTCCACAGGTTTGGCAGTGCGTTCACCATATGTACTTTAAAAATGTGCATAATACGCTCTGTTTCTTTCCAAAGCATCACCAAATGCAAATACCATTTCTTGAAATCTGTACTCTCAATGACCTTCTGCTCTTAAATGCTTTCAATTAAACAAGAAAGGATTTTCTGATCTGGTACTAAAAAATTCTTCATTATTTCACCCTGCAGCAGTCAAATCTGACAGACCATTGCAGAACAGAAACAGCCAGCATTTGCTAATGGTCTTGCCCTACTTACCAAACCTCCTTTTGTTCCACAATCAAAATGCAAGCAAACTACTCAGACATACACAGCAGTCGGCGTGGGCTCACAGTACTCCAATGCTTTCACCTGTATAATGTTTAAAATGCAAGATGCCTCATCCATCACTTGATTTCCTTTACAAGGAAAGTGTCTCTTGAGACCATTCACACAGGAATCATCTGTTGCCAAGTTTCGATATGAAAGACAGAGCTTGTCTTCAGACAAGCAATCCTATTTTTCATTCATGTTTTGGCAGGGCAGAGACACCAGGTAAGGGTCCCATCATACATTGTACAAACACAGAAACGGCAGCCTGTTCTCAGAAAATCTGTCAAATAGCACCTCCTGGAATATTCTGTTATAATTCATCCACAGCTCGCATCTTTCTTCCAGCGCAGGTCACCAATAAACCTTATGGCTTCCTTTATTTTGTTTGATGTATTCCAATGTAACAGGCAATACATACGAACACATAAACCCGCGAATGACAGAATTGTCATGTATCTACTGAGAATCTAAAATGCAGCTGAACAAAGCGAGATAAATGTCTTGGCAACTTCATTCTGCTTGTAATCTGAGCGAGACTTCAACTAGACGTAATACCATTTAGGCAAAATAGAACTGCTTCACAGCAGCACTACAATGACTGCGAAGTACCATCAGAGAAGAAAGATACAGATGTTATATAATTAAGCAATAGTAATGACATTACAATGGCAAGAAAGCACTGTCATCCCCATTTTACAAAGCTGGGAGGCAGGATGATTTAGGGACTTGACCAACACCTTGGAATGAGAGGGAGGAGCAAGAAGAGAAGCCAGGCTGTATCCCACCACTTCCCTCCGATATATAGCTCACTACAGATAAAACAGTAGAAGCATTCACATCACTGTGCATCCACTATAATTTGCCCTGAACAAGTCCTTGCTGTTGAATTGCAGTGAGCAGCCCTCCAGCAGCAAACTGCTCCAAGGATAAGTGGACATAATGCACCTTGATGCAACAGGTGACTTACGTGATCACGTATTTCTTGCATGCCTAAAGTTTCACTTCTATTTATGCCCCTGGATTTTCTTTTACAGCTTCTTTCACATAAAAATCAAATACTTACCCTAGTAATATTAAAAAATTATCATCACTTGCTCAACTTTTCCTCTCCAGGCCCCTACTATTGACTTGGGAGTCAAAGAACTAATGAGTTTATTGTCTTTTGTGCTCTAGAGACTTTTCGTCTTTTCAAAGATTTGCTCTACACATAAAACACCAGGGCAAAAACATGTAAAGAAGTTGAGATTTGTGTAATTAAAAAAAAAGTAGGATCCCAGAGCTTTCTGCTTTATGAAAACAAATGAAAATGAAAAAAAGGATAATATGATATTAACTACAAGACTGCAAAGGTTGGAAACACAGAACAAGCAGATTTATTTCACTTCACTGCCATTCAGGTAAGGATTCACTCCGTCATTTGCAAGGAAGGACCCTGCAGTAGAATGCTCTCCTTTCCCCTGATTTAATTTTTACTCCAAAAGACATGAGACATCATAAAAACCTTTTAGAAGTGCATCATCCCATGCATTTTTTTTTTTTTAAAAAAGGAATATAAAAGCATTCAAATGTACCACAGAAGTTTCTCAACACTTCATAAACTTTTGCCAAGGTATCCACAAATTATATAATTAAATCTTCACTTACTATTTGAAAAGTATGAGAAAAAGCTTCATGTTCTGGGGATGTACTACCTGTTCAACAGTGCTACCCACAACATCTCACTGCAGTAGCATGCAACTGAAGCATGAAACAACCAAAAGCTTTAGTAACCAGAAAAAACCTATACTACATAAAAGTCATACTACAGTTTCTAAATAAGCTTCACAGTACACTAGCACATGGTATATGGCAGAATTGCAAATTTCTGTGGTCTTGGGTTTGATTTGAAACTATAAAGACTGAAATCGTTCACTGATATTAAAAAAAATAATCATATTAACCTAGATGGGCTGTCTGGCAGTTAACTAAAAAGACCCAGATAAACCAATGGCATCTTTTTAAACTAAACCAGTACATATTTTAACAGCATATACTGTGGTAAGTCCCATAAACTTGCTATTCCATACAGGCACTGAACTGAGAGAGCTCTGACTTTTCATAGTAACTTTTGGCATCATTTATATTTAAATAATAACAGTCAGGATCATTTTCATCAACATGAAAAAGAAGTTCAGATCTAATCAAGAGACAGCACTGTCTCCTGACACTGCCTGCTCTATGCTTGCTTGAGCACGTAGGCAGCAGCTGGCACTTCCACAGCTTGATCACTACTATTGCTCTTCAAATTATGCCTGTCACACAGGTTAGGAAAACATGAGTAATTAAACATAAACAGCGTCATAAAATAATAGTAAGAAAAAAATTAATAATCATCCAAAAGAGTGTTTGGGGCACCTCCCTAAACCACCTTGGATTTCTGCCCCTTCTGCTCAGACAGTTTTCCTCTGTGTACTTTTTAATTATTTCCTTCATGAGTCCTTTAAGGCAAAGAAGTTTGTAGAGGTGGGAAAAAAACATGTATTAGAACTGATGAGAACAGTGATATGCAAAAAAGAGAAATGCCAATTAAGTCTCTGAACTACTGCTGCCTGATTTTGAATCGCTTATGGGAAAGACTTACCCCTCATTATGACACTGCTGGCTCAAAATGCGTGTATTTTAAATGCAGAAGTTCAGAAGCTTCTTGTTCCTTTTTGAACCATGCACTACAGCTGGTGACTGTGTGCATTCTCTCTCTTCTGGCCCATTAGCTCATTATACCAAGTTCAGTATTTAAACCATATGCAGGTCAATGCAGAAATTCTGCAGTCCAGCAGCCTCAGCAGTACATGTAGATGTATGCCTCCTTTTGCTTGAATAGTCAACAACCAAACTCATTCCTAGCTCAGTTCTCTTACAAAACCAGCATAAACCAACACAGAAATAAAGACTGAGACTTTGGACCATGTTATTAACAATCCTAAGAAGGTTGTTGTAGCCTATTTTTGTGCACATGGTTACTGGAACTGAGCATGCAATTCTGGTAATTGCACACAAAAATGACCAGCTACATGAGTAACGGGACATTTACCATGTGCAATTATTATTGTGTAGGAACTGTATGAAATTTGCGATCCTTCATGTTAGCAGACATGCAAATATTAGGTAAAAAGAGTATTGTTTTCAGCTGCTTTACATCCGGAATAGTTATTCATATATCTAAAACAAGAGGTGCAATCAACTCGATTTACTCCTACTTGGTCCATGTTTTGCATGGGTATGAATTAGACAAAGTACAATGTAGATAAGACTCGTGCCTGCCTACACAAGAAGAAAAATAAGTGCAGCAACATACATAATGTCTAACACATTAAAATCCACATATTAAAAGCACATTTAGAGATGGTTCTTGTTCTCATTGGGTAATTTTTGCTAAGGTGTATGTCTTAAGTTCTGTATTTTCATACAAACTTCAGCACCTCTCTGAAATAAACCTCTTCCCACAAATCTAAGTGCTTTGCTTTCTGCATTCAGGATTGAAGTTGTTCAGCTTACTGTGTCAGAGCTGCTAATTAGTGTACTGCAAGTGAGCCAGCAATTCAATACACCTGCTCAGGCTATCTAACAGAATACTTTGGTGAGGAATACCCATTTCTGGGGAGGCAGCACTTGCACATTCTCATGCAGACTCCCACTGAAATCAACCGGAACCTGGCCAAGCAGTGACTGAGTGGGCTAAATACAGACAAGCTTTGTAATGTTCTCATCACT
Source organism: Falco punctatus (assembly GCF_963210335.1). NCBI lineage: Eukaryota > Metazoa > Chordata > Aves > Falconiformes > Falconidae > Falco > Falco punctatus. Next base: position 91,749,923 of record NC_137582.1, on the reverse strand, counting down.
GCTGGTAGCATCCCACCAGACTAAACTCAGAAATTTGACAGTGGGAGGAAATGAACTGTCTGCATCTGCCATTATTCCTGCTTTTTATATGTCACCTTGATTTAGTGCTCTTTCCACTAGCTTGATGTAAAGACGACTAAACAGCAGATTCTCTCCTTGACTTTAGGGTTTGGTTTAAGCTCTTTTTTCTCGGCATCAAGAGAGAACATAGGATGCATACCCAGCTTGGTTCCTCAGACCAAGTGTCCTCAGACATTCTCAGTATCTCCAATTCTTGATTCTTTTTATCTCCCCTTTGAAGTTTTTCTACTACACTTTTTTCCTTTTTCACCATTACCTTCCTCCCTGATTCCTTGAAGGCTCCACCCCTTGTCTTCCTATTTCCCAGCTCAGTGCAATCCCTGTCTTCTGCTTTCCTAAGGCTTTTCTATCTTTCAGATCTATGAGTTTATATACTTCAATCTTTGGTCATGTCTCTGAAGAGGATGTTCAGTTAAGCTGGCTCCCTCCACTTATCAGCTTTCCAGCAGAGTCTGCTTGCCAGGACTAGGGCAAATTATACTCAGATTCATTAATTAAGATATAATAAACTCCATTTAATATTTACCAATGTGCCACATGTGGCAATGTCCCCCAGGTATATGAAACCAAGAGACCCTCTGGCTGGTTTATGGACCCAAAGCCATTCTGGGAAGGTCACAAATCTCCAAGATATCCCCACACATTAAGTTTTGCACTTGGATTTCTAATTTAGCTGAAAGATGTGTAAAAACACATGCAGTCAGACAGCTCCTTGGCTATACATCTAAGGAAGCTCAAAGCATAAGTTATTACTTCCAAAGTCAATTGTAACTTATGCTCACTAAATTGGCTCCAGATCCACCCTTTTCAGACAGTAGTATAGGAATAATTTATTCTTTTGGTGAAAAGCACCCATTTTAGCTAAACCACACCCCCAGCTGGGAGTCTCACCAGAAGAAGTGCCAAAGGCAGAGGGATTCAGAGGAGCACAGGGCTATTGGAGGCCAAGAGAACAGGGGTGAATAAAGCACAGTATGTAATAGTGTCTGTCAACACGCTGAAACGTATAACCTCTCCCTAACATAGGGGGTCTGCAACACGAATCCGAGAGGAAAATATGTTCCTGTGGTTCAATCATCACATTAGGCAAAGAGGTTTCCTTGCTTTTAACATCCATGCAATTTATACCAGAAGTCTTAGGGATAGTGATGAAACCATTGCAGCTTTCTGGGGACCTAATGTTTTGATCTATGCCCTCAATATGTATCTTGTTTTCTCCCATCAAGAAAATGCTGTACATAAATATGGCACGAGGGGTTTGAGAGCTGTAATTTTAGACATCTAACCCAGATGCCAAGTTAAGAGCCTAACCAATGCAGAGATACAAAATCTACATGAACTGGGAGCTTTTCTCTCACTAATTACACTGGAAACCTGAGTTAAATGACTTACATGAATTCAGCCCCTTCCAATGGCAGCAGTGACTTGAAGTGATTTGCTCCACCAGAGAGTTCCCCCTTGAGAGATTGCTTCACTAGCTATCTACAGAAACACTGACCTAGGTACCTTGCAAAGGCTTTTCTTTCCCCAGGTGAACTCCTGCATCACCAGCTACCCAACAGGAACCTCCTCATATGAAATCTTTAATTGCAGCAGCTGCTGAAGGAAAGGGAACTGCAGAAACACACTTGTTGCCAAACTGTGCATTTAGAAGGAAGGAGGAGAAACAGATGGGGTAATCACTCTTCAAACAGTACTTACTAGCACAATCAGCACCTGAGGCAGCACTTATTCAGGTGCTGAAATTACAGAGGTAAGTTTTATGATGAGAAATCTATTCCTCATATGACAGCTATATTTCCCATCATGGATCATAAAAAGCAGATGATCCATCAGATAACTACTTGATTGTAACGTGCATCACAATAAAACCGTCAACTTTCTGTTTTGTTTTATGGTCCTGGTTACATCTGGAATGCTTTCAAGAAGGATGCTGGTGTTCTCTTTGGGTACAAACAGACTGAGGGCACTTCTGGATTGCTACTTATGCAGTAGTAGATAATAAGAACAATGAGAAATGATAGCAGAATTACCTCCAATTTTGCTACCAAGAAGGTCACTATATTACCACCAATATAATTTTACTGAGTATCGTTCTTGGACTGGACCATAAAGAGGATTCTTAGTTGTCTAATACCTTTCTCTTCCTTTTCAGTCAAACAATTTCTTTCAGTCCTCTGTTTCCTTTTACATTACAGATCTTTCCGATAACTACTAATTCAATAACAGTAATGACAGTAATAAAACAAGTATTTGCAGTAACTCACATAGTTCCATATTTCTGCAATAACAACAGTAATCTCTTATCTTTACATCATATTTGTTGTCAGGTAATTTCTATTTCTTGTCCTCTTACAGGTAGACAAAAAGGTGAAACTACTTTTCCAAGGTTGCAGATCAAGCCTCAAGTAAAATTCCAGATTTATTTAAAAGTACATAGTGGAAATGTGAGCTTTGCTGTTAATTCAACACCCCAAAGAGACATGTTAACAAAAGCAATTTTTACAAAGACTTAAAGATCTGCTCTTGAAGATTGTTGTGATCTCAGCAGAGCACTAAAATTGGAAAAAGTTGTCCTTACTGATGTGCAGTCTGCTTTTTTGCTTGGCAAGGTTACAACCCCATTGAACAAAACAAAACAAACTAACCCTCTGGTCTTGCACAACTCTGCCAGGAGGGGCTTGCAAGTTCTCTGGACAATTGAGGTTGCTCTTAAATTGTGGGGTTGATCCATCACGTGTTGAAATCAACAACACTGAACCATAGCTCAATATTCAAATGAGTTCTGCATGGAGGAACAGCATTTCTGTAATCAGCCAGGACATTGAGTCACTTCATTCTTGACCTTAACCAAATGGGTTAAAGCAATATATACTTCATATTGCCCTGAAAAAGCTCAGCTGTGCTTGGTACCAGTAAAACTTTCATTCATTCCAAGTACCAGACTTCAGCCATTTTCCCTTTAACTGCATGATAAAAATCAGATGTTTTAAAACCATCTTTTTTCCCTACATGTGCCCACCCAAGCAGCACCAGCAGGGTTTCTGCTAAAACCTGACAATGAAATTTGCCTTTGGAGAAAGAACAAGCATGGAAAGCTTTAGTGTAAACAACAGTTGTTTGAGAAAATGAGGAGTGCAGCAGCCTGGGGTGGGGGAGTTGCAAAGGAACATAGTTGCCAGCTCAGATGCAACAGACCTTACCAAGCTCCCACCTTCTTAGTGCACCCTGAGTACAGAACCTTAAAGTCTCTTATTGTACAGTCTAGGCACCCTCCACCGCACTTACGGTGACCAACCCTTCACCCCACATCTAACCCTTCCTCCAAGCAGCAGCAGAGAACTGTTCAATCTGCATGTATCATCTTATTTCTGCCCCAGCTGAGAGGAATCCAGGCTGTCCCTCCATGAGGCCAGTGAACTCATACACCCCGGACTGCACACCAGACTCCCTCTGTGCTTTGCTCAGTTACACAAATGCGTTTTTCTTTTGCAATAGTTCCAGTAGAGATACAGCCAGCTCCTAAGGGGCCTGTAAGTGGCAGAGTTCTGTCCCCAACGCCAACTGTGCCTATGTGTCTGCTAAATCACTGAGCTACTTGTGCTGAGTAGCCAGAAACAGAAATGAAAGGACCGAGCCCATCTTTTTCTTGGTATCTTACCCTACAGATATTGGGGAACAGCATGGAGGAAGAGACACAAAGATAAAATTATGAAGGAAGGTGCTGTGCTCTGGATCCACAAGGGCAAAATGGGCAGGAATAGGGATTGAACTTACAAAATAAATGGGATGTTTCTCTGTTGTGAGGTAGAAGTCCTCACTGATGGTCCTGGAGGTACTTACGTGTCATTAAGATAATGAAACAAACCTTAATACCTGCCTGGTTGTGCAAAACAATGCCCAAATCAAGACCTAGACCACGTTACATGTAATAAAGTACTTATTGGATGGAAACAAATACACAGGGGGAGTGAAGTAGGCCCTGAATTGCAGAATGGAAATGAGACAGTTTGGAAATGGAAAGATACACCTTCCCCCTTTTTTAATTAAAATTACTGTAATTAAACTAAGGGGTGTAACTAGAAACTGGGAGTTTAAGAAAAACAATGAATGCCTTATCTGCATTCACAGAAGGTAAGCAAGATCCATGCGAGTGTTGCTACTGTGTTTCTACAGTCTTCAGGTTACCTAATAGGACTGTTATTTCATCCTGCAGATGAGACATTGCTATTTCAAGTTAAGAAATATTTCTACGTAAAAATTCATATATCCTTGTAAAATTAACCTCTGAAAAACAGGCCTGCATTTACAAAATCAAGACATTGGAAGCACATGTGTTTAGATGCTTCTGTCACTGCAGGCATCAGCTATCAGAAAAAAGAAAACATTAGCCACCTTTCTTTTTCTTCAATACAGTTATTAACTTTTGTATCCCAGTAGTTCTCTACAGCATGTAAGCAGTGTCATCACATGTAGGAAGATGGACACTCCTGTGTTTTATAAGCAGAAATCCCTTTTGACAGAGAATCAAACTGGGATTTGATGGTTGTTCTACACCACCTTTAGGGAGCTAGCCTCTGTTTATCTGCTTATATCTTTAATTGTTGATATAAGTATGGGCACTCTCTGATGAACCCCAAGCAAATGGAAAGAAATTTTAATCTTTTTTTTAATCAGGATATTATCTGATACTGCTTGGAGCTTGGGAGGATCCTGCACCTGTCTCTTAGTACAACATTCAAAATCTCTCTTTCATGATAGTTAATTTCAATAACAAGACATACATTTCAGTATCATGAGATCCTGCACTAGGCTTTGCTACTACACTTTCTCCTTGAAGGCCCTCTTCCCACTCCTGCAGCAATATCTCTCTGCCAAACCAGCCCAATATTCTCATATTTCAATCAAGGCAAACTGGATCCATCTGCTGTGTGACTCAGGGGTTACTCTGAACCATAGCGAAAAGTCCATTCCTATGCCAGATCTCAGAGATTTCAGCCCTGCTTTAAGAGAATGCTGTTTTCTGTCAAAATTTTATATAATGGAAGTTTAAATTTCAGCACAGACATTTGTGCAGCAGTGACACTTGACATATCTCTGCCAAGCAGCTGAAAGTCAAAGGTGATGAACATGTTGCTGCTACTCTCTGCCTTGTAGTTTGCTTGGTCTTATTCACGATGCTGACAGGTCAGTCCACATTTCTACAACTTACGACACTTTTGTTAAGGCCTGGATCTGAAAGCATGCTTTGGCTAGCTCAGATTGTTGCTGGCCTTATGCATTATGATGGGTGGTGTTTACAAAGGCCTGCAAACAGAGATGGGATACACTTGTGCCAAGTAAGTGTTTAAAATGGGCACTAAGGCGAATATGCATTTCTACTTTTCATTGCCGGCAGCCAAAAAGAAGGCAGCACTTGATAAGTAGGACCCCTGAGCGGGGGTGTGTGTGTGTGTGTAACAATGCTCAAAAAAACTGGAGCATACGATTACTTTTTAATTGGCAACTGAAGAATCACAGTATCATTTTGACAGAGCTTGGCCACTAACCTATTTTTAACTGAGGCAGAAACACATAATATCTATTACTTCAAGTGCTATTATAACATTGCATACAAGTAACTCCTGCTGATTTAACAGTGCTTGGAAAAAATAATATAGCATTTGTCTCCATGGAATAAAATTCTTCAAGATCCTGGCAATTAGTTGAATGAAGTAACAGAAGCAACAAAGTACTAAAAGTGCTAAATAACTAATGGGAACCAAACTTGAGCAGCTTCCCCTATGCCAAGAACCATAGAGACCTGATCCTGATTTTTGGCAGTTCTGCCTTTAGCAGAGCTCCTACTGGTATACACTGGTCTAAAAATTAGGATCTGCTTCCATGGCTTCAGTCTTGTCATTCTTCCTAAAATGCAGTTTGAAAGCAGTAAAGAATCCAAATAAATCATACATTATGGGGGATCCCACAGAATAATCTATTGAAAGTGTGAGAGGCATTTGGTATGTCCTGCTAAGTGCCTTGGTCTGGGCAAATCACGGGTGAAAAATTTTCAAGTCACTGTTGAGCGCTGAACTATTCCAGTCAGCACTAGAGATCTATCTTCCACACTTTCCAAAAGGCTGAAATGCAATGACAAAGCATGATGGACCTCTCCAAATATTTAAGCAACAGAGAACAATGGTATGAGACAATACTGCAAGCTAGTGTTGCATGTAGGGAATGTTGCTGGCCTTCAAGTCACCTCTCGAAGTGTGGCAACACCCTAGGGTGTCTCCTGCCATTGCATCATTCAAATATGAACTGGAAAAAAAAGAAAAGAAATCCCAGACCTTTAAAGAAACATATTTTCAGTAAGGAATTATTAGTAGATGGAAGCTGGTGGAGAAAGGGCTTTGATTTCTGCAGATTTAATTCCCACTTGAGTTCCATGTGTGTTCAAACAGGTGGCATCTCCTGAAGGCCATTGCTCACCTAACAGTCACTTCATCTCCCCAGTGAGCATGTCCCACTTTAGGGGCCATCTGAAGACAACTGCAGACAACTCCCTGAAGCAAAGTGGACTTTGGTCACTTTTCCCCTGTGTTGCTTCCATGGTCCTGCAGGTATCTGTGGCTCTGATCCACCATGAAGTTTATACTAGAGCTAGTATAAACCCTAAGGTGAATCTAGCCAAGTATTTCAAATGTCTTAATTCCACTGAGCAAATATTTTTCAGATATCATCCTAACTCAAAAGTTTTCCATGTTTGATTCCAAACGAATCTTTTCTATAACAGTGTTTATATTTGGCTACCTGCCGAATCAAACCAACGGGTTTCTATGGAGCTACACTGGGAAGGAATTTGGCCTATACTCTTTCAAACATATTGTGCTTGAAAAGATGTGACATGCGATGCCAACTGGCTGGATTTTATCTTGAGTTGTTTCAGATAAATAGGGCCTGTTTTCTAGTAGGCTGAAGTAGATCCCTGGGACCACTGCTCATGGGAAGTGGAGAAGAAATACTTCCCTTTCAACTGCAGCCATCTTACTGTGCCGAAACCCAAACACTCTGAATGGCACTGTAATCAGAAACAGCAGATATACACGTTCAAATTATATGTCAGATTTGAAACAGATGTGCAGTAGGCTCACTTTGATTAAGACAGCCATATTTCACCTGCTAGCAGCTGATTGCAAACCGTATTCTTCTGCAAAGAGAACTGACCGCACCTCACGTTTGCCAAAATCGTTACCGTGAAAACACCTACTCTGTTAGTGGAATATTGCACACGAGCCGGGAAGTAAACTGCTGCTGCATCGTGGGTGTCCACTGCTGAAGGCTTGGAAAGGCACACAGCATGAAGCCCCCATCGCTGGGAATAGCACTGTTATCTGATACAGCCAGGCATGAGACAACCAGTCATGAATGGGGAATAAATATTTCATCAAACACCATAAGTACACCTAATAACAGCAAATGCTGGGATATCTGTTTAAGTGTGATTGCTAAATTAGGCTTTTAAGAATGTGACGAGCTACCTTTGTTTTGCTGACATGAATTGCTTCCAAGAGAGGCAGATTGACATTTTTTGTCCAAAGTCAAATGCCTGTGGGCCTGGTGGATTTTGCTTTGTCACCTTCGTGTAACCAGGTATGTCGGACATTTGCACTACAGAACTAGAGCTGAACACCATGACTGTAACAGTCAGCACACTGGCTTGATTTCAAATAGAAAGCTTGTCAGACTTTCAGGTATTCCAGATATATTGTAGACTGATCTTACATGATACACAATTTCATGAGCTCTAGCGGTTAACTGATGTACCAATTTCCTTCCTTAAAACATTCAAAATTGTATATAAAGATACTTCATGGTACAGATTGGCTTTTTGAAGTTCTTAAAGTCATTTAAATTGATATAATTTCTTGTTAGGTTTACAAAAATCTCAACTCACAAACCAATAGGTTTCTATTTAGCAGACTACATATACGTTAACATGAGTGAAAGAAGAAATACACCCTTGTGTCAGTCACACGATACAGTCATGCACAGAGATATAATCAAAGTAGTAAAATGATACAAGCATGTTTTTGCATATTTCTGTTTCACTTTTCAGGTTTACTGAACATAAGTTGGATATGTAATGAAAATAAATCGCCTGGCTCCAGTCTTCATTAGTTAATGAAGTATGCTGTAGTGATACGAAGGCATTGGAGTGTGTGAAATACATATATTTTGCGGAGTATCAACAAGCAAAAAAGCCACAGCATCATGAGAGAAAAAGATAACTAGGCAATGCTTACAGAGTAAGTGGTACCAAGAAAGATACATTATTGATCTGAAGTTGTCATCATTCAATACTGTTCTTTACAAGGGGGCCCTAGGCAGAGTTGAAATGTTACTCATTATTTGCAAATGTATGTAGAGTTGATAGAAAATAACTTCCTACAATAATTATTTTTCTGATTCTTCAATTGTAATTTGTAAATAAATAATAAATAAAGGCTTGCGACATACAGTTGTCGCTGGACTCTTGTCTATTAGCAATTAACAGATATAGACAGAGGCACTTCTGTTAACAGAGAAAGTGCTTGAAGAAAACGGACCTGAATTATTTAATCATCTTTGGCATGAGAAAAAAAGATTGCCATGAATTATAACATTTATTTGCAAACATGCAGGCAGTCCTGCATGACTATTATGCTTATGATGTCAGCATGCTTTTAAATTTTAAAAGATATGAATGACTTAGCATATAAAATAACACCAAGATGTCATTAGGAAGCTATGACAGTCATTCCCCCTTTAATTTTCCACATAAAACACCAACAGCCAAAATGGTTCTGGAGCAGACGGCTATGAAAACAAGAGTGGCAGTGGGAAAGCCCTCCTTTTGAACTCATGTGAGATAAAAGATAATTATACTGGCTGCACCGCTGGGTTTTTTTAATTGCTTGCTTAGCATACAAATAGTGTAGCTGGAATGAGGCTTGCTGTCACCCTGGTAGGCAGACAGGTACATCAGCTGTAGAAAATACAGAGTTCCTGGCCTGTCTGCTTGGATTAAGGTGGTTTATTGCGTGTTGGGACCTGCATGGTCTTTGGGACACGCCTTTGTGTTAATGCCAAGGGTGGCAATATGCTCCATTTCATGTAAATACGATACAGCCCTTGGGCTTCTGGCAAGGAGCCAGGGCAGCCCACAGCAATCTTCTGAAGATAATACTACCGTGATATTCTACAGAAATCAACCAAAATGCTGCAGCCACTTTATTTTCATCTGCAGCATGTGGGATCCCCTAACCTAGGATTCTTCAGCATGATTAAGATTTATATATTTAGTGTAGCCACACACACATATGCACAAAGGAGCTGGAGCAGTGTCAACAACTTCTCCAAACTGAAAGCTGAAAAAGTGAAAAGATGAATGCAAAGACTTGAAATGGGATTTTAAATATATTGTGCAACAGGTTAGTGGGACCATTTCCACCGCTGACTAAAGAGTCCAGTCCTGCAGATCTGTCTTGCTCTCTACAGTTTTCTGGTAGTTCCTGTGTGCTATTGGCAGTTTAGTAATTTCTTCTTGCTTTCTCTCCAGGCAAAGCCATAAGTTTCTCTAATATCACAGTAGGTTGTCATGGAAATCAGCATACTACAAAAAGAAGATGGCAAATAACTCCATTTCCAAATGCTATGTTCAGCAGCCAGATGTACTAGTGGATTTGGCAGCATTTGCCGACTCCTTTGCACATGAATAACTTTACTCGTATGGTTTAAACAAATGAAACTAGGATAAATGAGATTAATTTGCCAATAGCAAATTACATTCCATTTAAAAATATGAATATGCTTGTACCAAATCCACATGCTTTTGTGTATTTCCCATATAATTTTCATGCGCGGAAACACTACAGCGGACTGAGTACAGGCTGTAGTACACTGAAGCAGCTGAAAATGAGTGTCCTAGAGTATGGGTACCTTTCCAAGAGCCTGGAGACCACAGATGGTTATGTTGCGGGGACCCGGCCCAAGGAGAAAAAGCAACTGTGAACCTCTCACACAGCTCATGCCCCTTTGGAGAAGAAAGAACTGTACGTTAGAGTGGCCTTAGCCAACGTGCTCAGCTCAGACTGAGGGGAACATAAAGCTGGATTAATTTACACTTGAAGCTTTTGTTATGTATCTAGCCATAGCTGGGGATACTGGTCACTCTATCCAGGGGAAGGCAGAGTCTGCTGTAAACATGACATGAAACTGAAACAGGTTATTTCTCTTATTGTCTCCTTTGTCCATCACATAGTCAAACTGGTTCTCCAAACTCCATTTTGTCCTCAGTATGCTATATAAAGTTAGTGTAAGTATGGCACTCCAGCTCTCACTGATTGACAGTGAAGATTTTTTGATTAATGTAACCTTTTACTTCAGTGCCACAAGTACTCTATTAAAAATGTTCCTATTCCCCTCCCTAAGATCTTCATGCATCTTCCCTTTTAAGAAGTCATAATCTCTCTCCTCTTCCCTTGGATACTTTTGTTTCCTTCATTGCACACCTCTTTTCCACTTGACACACTCCCCTCTAAATCACCTCCATTTATCCACCTCTCTTCCTCATATGTCTTTCTTTTACCATCTACCTATTCCATTCATCCTACCGGGACTTTCAGACTTTTGCTGTTTCTTCCCTTTCCCATTTCTCTGAAGGTTCTTTTCATTCCCCCTTATCCACTGGGACTTCTCCTCCCACCCTGCTTTTTGTCCCATCACCCTTAAATAGCAAGACCATGTGCTAGCTACTCCCTCTCCCAAGTGCAAAGCCTTCAAGATGGAGCCTAACGCCAGCGGAGGCAGAGGGAGCGTGAAGGTGGCCTCCTCTCCGTGGTCCTCCACCAGGGAAGAGACACTTGGAGCACAATATAAGAACAAGAGTCAACAGGGTCTCCTTAACTGGAGCTGACAGCACGGGTTAGAACATCCTTCCTGCAGACAGCTGCATGGGACCGTCCTCCACCGGCTGAGTTGCAGGACCATCCATCACAAGCTCTGACTACAGAGAAGGGTAACCAAGAACACAACTCCCTCTAGTGATGAATCCTTCCACACCTTCCAGGACTGGCAAGGCTTGGGGGTGGATGGCAGCTTCCCTTGATAAAGTCAAGTAACTCGGAGGTGGGACAGAAGCATCCTTCTCTTAAAAGAAAAATAGGTCTGTTTTAAAGGTTATCACTTATCACCAGGAAAATTACATGCTGGCTGTTTAAAGACTTGTTCTTGAAAAGCAATAAAAAAATAGCAGCAAAGTGATGTAATTTCTGACATTGTCGGTGTGGAAGCCCCCAGTAGGAAGTACTGTAAACAATTTCCCAATCTGCTGTTACACAGGCCTAGGCATTAAAAAGAAAACTTTAGTGTTTAGTGCTTAAACCAAATGTTTAATTTTGAACATCCCCATAGAGTCGCACTGCAGTGTGGAGGCTGCAGTTAAAAGCCCAGATTCCTTCATCTTCCTGACACTGAATCTACAGTATAACAAAAACATTTTGAAACTAATGTAGAAATGGCTTTAACTGCAGCATTAACATAATTTACTTCAGTCGTTTTCATCAGGATCATTTATATCTTACACATGTGATGTGTAAGTATTCACCCTCCCTATACATATACAGTTGGATTTTATATATTATACATAAAAACACTCCCTTGCAAAGTATGATTCATTGGTTTAACAGTTGGTATTTCAGCTTTTCCAGGATGTTCAAAAGCAGTTTATACATTTAAAAGTATGATGTATATAATCATTACTGCTTCAAGTAGGGTCTCATCCCATCTGTATGAGAAGACGCATTACACGCGCTAAGCTAAGTACTGAAAACTACTGAGGCAATTCAAAGCTGCGGAAGAACTGTGAGCCAAGCTTTGTCTGACTGCTTTCTGTGTCATTAAAAAGTGGCTTACTACCTGATTTCTAGTTATGCACGGTAAAATATATGTACCAAGACATAAGAGTGCAAAATGCTGCACGTTACTGTGTATAAGAGCTGATCTTACAACAGGGTGTGCCCTGGGCCAGCAGCAGGACTATACCACCTCATGATGAGAGAGCAGGACTGGGAGACGGATCCCATGGTCTGTCCTGCCATCGACCTGTGGGCAAGTTGTTTGGTCTCAAACTCAAAAGGAGTGGCAAACCTTATCAACCTAACCTGTACGTTGAAGTTTCTTACTTCATGAGTGTCTGATGAACGCAGAGATCTGCTGACTGCCAATAACTGCCCTATTTTCATTTGACATGAATGAAAGGCACCCCCACTGAATACACATTTAATATCAGCAAAACCAATGCAAACACATCATAAAGAACACAAACATGGAAACAGATCACAAGCATGTGCAGAGAAAATGGAAAAAATGCATCCAGGGCAAAGCTTCTGCCATATGTGATTACAAGGACTTGTAGGCTGAAATGAGGGTGAGTGTATTCAACATTTGGGTCCCACATTGGCTGTTATGGATATTCTTAATGTCACTCACAGACAGCCCACCCACACATGCTTTTTAGAGACAAAGGAGAGTATACTCATTTTTTAGGTGACAGATGCAACTGAGAACCTGCTTCCCTGTTTTGTGTGCAACCAACGAAACTTTCATGGGACTTTTGCTGAAAACAGTTAAGTCAGATAATCACCAACCTGCTAGGCTTTGAGGTCTGTGCTGCCTCAATGTAAGCAATATACTTGGGAACAGAGAAAATGTTGATATTCTGTACCAAGCGGTTCCTCTAACCACAGAGAATGCCATGTGTTGGCTCAGATTCATTCAATTCAACTTGACAGTATTGGCAGGGTGAAGGGAGAATGCTTGATGATCCCCAGAAATAAAACATCTTGTTTAGCACCATCAGGAGCCTGAATATGTTAAATATTATTTAAATATCCTGACATTTTACCTGAAAAAAATTAAAGACTTTTTGTCTAAAGACTAACTGTGTGTAAATGGTGATTTCTTTCTAAATCTCGTAACGTCCAGTGATTGTCACAGGAAAAAGAAAATGTATGTCAATGACATATGAGCCACAGCTTCACCCCATTTCAAGCCCCCACTTCAGAGCACAGTGTTAGAGATGTCCATTGACAGCAATCCATTTCATTTTTTCCCTGTAATGATTACTGGAAATTATTTTGGCTGAAATTCCCCAAATTTTTCAGCTTGGGTCAGACAGTTATCACAGAAAATTTCAGCCAGTGCAGACCAAAATCTGGAAACTTGCTTAGAAAAAAAATAAAAATGATAAAACAGGAAATTTCATATAGTAAAAATAAGGCAAAGGCGGCAATACCTTTTTGTTGACAACCTTATTTGGCTCGCAAAACCAGACATATTCTGCAAGCAACCCCCAAGCCCTTGCAATGGACTGCACTCCTTCCTTCGAGGAAGACATCTCTGTCCAGGTTACGCTGGAGAAAGGCTCTTCATCAAGTGAATTTATAACAGGGGGGATCAAAGTCTGGCACTTGTGCCTTATCTATCGGGGATCATAATTCAGGAATGAAGCTGCCCTGCAGTTTGCTCCTCCCCACCATTAAATTCCGTTCGATCACTGCACCGAGAATGCAGCCCATGCGCTCACAGCCAGATGTTATCATTACCGGCCTTTTCTTATAAACTGATGCTGAAACCCGAGTGGTTGATGAGACTAGCTAAGCAGTTGTACCTTTGACCTGATTGCATTAAACTTGCCCTATCAATTTAAGCTTAGTATAAACACCATTTCCCAGGGTCCCTCATGACTTCAGTAGTGAGAAGAAGCTGACTAAGCCTAAACATTTTTTAACAGCAATCTTGTCTTACAACACCAAGGGGATTTGCCATGTATCTGGGGCTTTATAAAACCATATGAACATGCTGAAAGAATTAAAGTCCTTTAAAAAAGCAAAATTGATGGTGACAGTCCTTTTAGAAAACCAGTTTGTAGAATGTCAGCACAAGAGGAGCTGGAAACACGACTAAAGTAGTTTTAAAAAATACAACAGATTTGTGTTTGTTTCACACAGTCATTCCTGAATACTGAGATTTAGAGTTAAAAGACAAAACAAAGGAGAAAAATTATCCCAAACTGAATTCACCACCAATTAAAAAGAACTCCCCCCAGCACTCCACAACTCAAAGCCCTTTCAGATATATCACTCATCTGAGATCTTCCATAAAACGTAAAGCATCTTTACCCTGCCATTTCAGATTTATTTTTAATAAAGCTTGGTCTGCCTCACATTGAGGATAATTCAGTTAATCCTATCAAAAGTTTCTGTGTAGCAGCACATGAGCTATAGCATATGGTATAGCACATGGCCAACACAGCTTGGCTAGGCTGAATAAAGGGGGACATGCTTATTACTGTAAACATAAGAATGAAAATATCATCATGCTTAAGTCAGCTGTATTGCCTCCTGTGGAATGAATAACGCAGTGGTTTAGTGTTGCAAATGTTGGTAAACCACCAGCAGAATATGGATCTTCATCTTGCCAGGTTGCAAGTACTCTGGCCTCGATGCAGAAAAACCTACCTGACATTGAGCAGATGAGTATTCCTGCTAATTTTAGCAGAAGTAGGCAATGCTCTGCAAGACTGGACTTCTGACCCAGAATTAGAAGCTAAGAAAAAATTAAAGAAATATCTAAGACTGGCACTCATTTTAAAACAGGAGCTTTGAGCTGTCTGTTGGTTACAGTAAAGTAACAAACCAGTCAGTGGAACTGCTGCTACAAGTGCAAAGAGGAAGCACATTAAGCAAAACGTAATCATTTCATGCTTATGGATATTCATGCAGAACATTACTCAAAGCATTGAAACATAAAGGACATAAAAAGCCAACAAAAAATTACTAACTTGTTTTACTGTTTTGAAATCTAACAAAGCAGGAATATGCATGTAAAAAACAAAAAAACCCCAAACCCCAAAACAAACATAGAACCCCAATCCAACCAACAACTACTGCTACTTAAATAATTATGGAGAAGTTTTTTCAAGAACTAACTTACCTGAGTTGCTACCTCGGTTACTCTTAGCAGCAACATCATCTGACTTTTGTTAAATTAAACAAATGCCAGTATTCGACTGCAGGAAGAAAACGCAGGTAAGGAAAAAAATATACCTGGTACTTAATTTTACATAATACAGAGGAAGAAAGTAATCTAGAACTTGCTGCAGAGCTCTTTTGTGATTCAAATCAAAGCAGGGTCCTTTTATTAGATAAGCACACATTTAAATGACAAAACCTAAACCCCACGTTAAAAAACAATTTGCACAAATTGCTTGCCTTGCAGAAAGCATCTCTGTTTCTCTCCCTTAGGGATCAGATGAGACAGACAAACCCAGGGACCTTGACTCTCCATCCAGAGAGAACAGGGAGGAAAAAAAAAGTATCAGTTCTCTCCTGCAAATTTTCTGAAGTAACACTGATTTACCTAGCCATGCCCTGTCACTACAAAAGATATTTGTCTCACAGCTTACAGCATAACGTGGAAGAGTCTGAGTAGCTTTCAGCCTACATTTGCGATTAAGAGTGATCTAGCTGTGACATGATAGAGTGCAACATTTACCCTTCCCCATACATGGAGTAACAGCTAAACTGGAGAAGATGAGGTACAGCAGAGGAATAATAAAATGTGTAAAGGTGGATGGCAACAGGTCACACAAAGGGAAGTTTTAGGTTGGCATGAAGTTACTGGTGGGGTTTGTCATTACTAGTCTTAAGATTCATTACAGGAACTTTCTATAATGTCAAAAATATTATAAAGAAGCTGAAGAAAGTTGGCGATGGCTTACATTTTGAGAAACATCAGTGCAGAGGAGGCTCAAGTTAGAAAGAAACAATTGGCTCAGCGTGAAGGCTGCCATCGTGGAAAGCAGTTGAAAGTTAAGAGGAAAAAGCTTGAGATAATTCATTTAAAGATTACAAACAAAAGGCTCACTGTGTTTTTGAAATAACTGGTGTAAAGAAGAACATGGAGGTACCAGTTGGACCTGGGATTAGCTGGGGCCAAACATCTTAGTGACTTTTAATGTGCTATTAATGGAAAGGGTTTTGCGATGTGATACCTGCACCAGAGATGAAGTGTAAGTATCTTCCAACTTGCTGTTAACAGCATGGCTATAACATGAGCATCAGCATCTGGTAATGCTCTTATTCCTCTTAACGATTTAATATCTTAAATTTATATCATACTTTTCAACCCAAAGGATCCCAAAGCACTTAAAAAATTGCAATTGATGTGCAGTCTGTGAAGCGAGGGTTTAATTCGCTGCAGAAATAGAGCTGCAGCACAGGTGAGAGGCTGCAGCTGTTTAAAGTGTGGTTATACTCAAACTGTAAAGAAGTGGTTACATTTTATAATAGGGAAGACCAAAGTAGTCTTTTGGGGGAGAAAGTATTTTCACTGGAAAAATGTAAGTACTCTGTATTTCCTATTTTCTTCTTCAGGCAGGAGTTTTGCTGTTGATGTCATGGAGGGACCAAGGTGCAGCAATCCTATTAGAATGAAGGCAAAAACATTTCCCCTGCTCATGCTTCTACTACCTGTGAAAATAATTTTCTTTATGTGTAATGTTGTGAACTCATCACTACAGTCATATTTTAGGGGCTTTCCTGCCTTCTTCAGGGGCTATTATCTCAGGAGATTCATTAGGACTTGATCAAATTAATCCCTCTGAATCAAAGAGGATACTGAAGTATGTTTGTGCAGGATCCCCCAGTGGGTGGGACAACTGCAGGCTACCTTCCCTGCAATGCATGAAAATGCCCCCAAATCAGAATGGACCTTTGCATGCCACGTATAAAAGCTTGGCCAGATGTCAAACCCAAACCTTCAAAAACCATAAGACTGGCTTACGAGTAGAATGATGCTATGCTCCCTCCACCTTGACTTTGGGATTGGTTTGATTTGCCTGTGTTAATAAAAAATGAGATTTCCCCCCCACCCCACCCCACCCCCAACAAAGGCATGACATGTAACCACACTGGTAAAATACAGACATTACTCTTAAGGACTGTCATGTGGCTATCTTTCACCAAGAGACTGCAAAGAAATGTGTGAGCTTATAAAAGCAGTAGTTTAAGAGTTAAAACTTAGTATTATCAGATTCTGTTTGGCTGTTGAAAAACAGTCAGGACAGCACACTGGTCATCCCATTATCAGCTATAAGTGAAAAAAGATATATTAAAGTCAGTTCTCTGTAAAAAGAAATCCCAGTGTAACTGTGATTCTTTACAGCTACAAAACAGAAGTAACACAGAAACCGAAGAGACAGGACTATAGTTACTGGTAACACCTGAAACAACAGGCAAATTACTAGCTATTGTAGGCTCAAGGCCTACTGTTCTGGAAGCTGCAAAATAAGCAGCAAAAACAACAAAAAAGAAAAACTCTACTCGAAGAGTTTACAGTAAAAGCTCAGCATACTTGGATGTTCAGAATAATCTGAAATCTGGATAAGGAGAAATCAATCCCATGTCAAACTTGGAAGTAACTTTCTAAGAATAATCCAAATAAGGAAATTTCCTTTTTAATTGTAAGGAATGAAAGCTTCTCCACAGAACAGCAGAAGTAGTCATAGATGTGTCTCTTCCACAGCTTTTTTCTTCCACCCCCACGCCTTTATTCTGCATTCCATAGTTCCAAATGAAGAAGTCATCTGCAGGTCACACCACTGCCTCTGGTGCTACTTAAACAATTTTTAAAAACGTATCTTCACATGAGTGACACCCCCCCTCCCTCCCTTTGTAGGTCGGACTTCCATGAGTGGTTGTTATCTGAGCCCCCCGCTGCCGCCCTGACCCCCCATCTCCTTCCTCCTGCCGGCTCCCGCGCTCCCAGCGCTGGCTCCGCTCAGCCGCCCGCTGTCACCGCGCTGCCGTGAGGCTTGGGGAGATTCTCGACAAGCTCGCTCATTTCCAGGAGGCTCTCCTCTCAATGAGCGTACGCCCCTGAGATGACTCCAGGGCATCGGCTCACCTGAAGTATCTGACACGGGCTTCCTTGTAAGCAGCAGTAGTCGATAGGAGGCCCAAAAGGATGGTACTAACCACCGTGTCACTCGGCAGATTACTGAGAAAACTTCTTACAGGAACAAGTGCTTGCTTGTTTTGGGCTGCCGGTAGGCTCAGCTTTCTCCCATCAGAGAGCTGCCAGGACCTTATCCAGCCTTTAAGGACGGCTGCCCAGCGGCACCCCAGCAGCCTTGCAGCACGTGTGCCCACCTGCACCCCCCCTTTCTCTTCCTCTCAGGACACTGGATGAAAAGCTGCATTGACCTTGTTCATCGGAAAGGTCCCTCTTGCCTCCAGCCCCTTTTCGTACCAGTCTGGGGTGGAACAGAGGAAGAATGGGACCCGGTGGCTCCGTGCCTGACTCCCGGGTGTCTCCCCTGGGGCATTATTTCTCCATAACGCCTCAGCTGCTGCCAGCTGAAAACTGTGGACTGTTTAGAAAGCTTTAGCCCTCCTGTATTTTACAGCCGGGACTCAAAAAAAGCAGGATATTGGCAGCTTTGACAGGCGTATGTATTCTGCCATCCTGGGGAAAGCTCATCTCAGCCTGGCTGACTCATGTGCCTTCAAAAAAATAGAAAGGTGGCAGTTTGCGCATGCCAAGCAGAGGCATGGTAGGGATGGACAGCTTAAATGTCTGGACAGTCCAACCTCCCTGAAACATCTCACGTGCTCTGGGTATTGGATGGACAAGGCAAGCAGGTCACCACTTTCTCAACACACAAGGAAGAGGGCCCAACTAAGATCCCGCAACACTTGCATTACCTATCTTCAAGATATTTGTACTTTGTACCTTAATAAAGTTCCTTTAACTCATGTGTGGTTTCTGGTTTTTTCCTTCCGGTTTTTCTAGTGTCTAATACTCTGTGTACACAGAGAGAGAGACAGGTAGTTTCTGTTTCATAAAGCAGGACATTCCTGCATGCTCTGCCTGCATTAAAAAGAATCCATATTCAAGAATGACCTGGCAGACTATTCAGTTTGTCGGTTCATAATATAATTGGATTGCAAGGGGAAGATAGGAAATCAGTGATTTTGCCTAAGGGAGCAATCTTAAGTATAAAAAGAAGAGAGGGAAAACCAGACTAAAAACCTTTAACAAACCTTTAAAAAGTTCAGTTTTGAACTAGAAAAAGAAAAGCTATCCCAAACCATCAATTACTGAATCATGTGAATACTATTTAGAACACATTTTAAAATTAAAAAAAAATAAATACCTTGGACCTAATTTTAAACAGGTTTAGCATGGTGTAACACCATTGATGTCAGCAGAATAATTTCCAAGTTATAAATCTGTTAACATAAGGTTAGTGCAAGGTTGCAGTACAGTGGATGAGAATTGCTTTGAAAGTACAGTGCGAGATGGACTGTATGCTAATGTGGAATAATCTGCTAGGAGATTATTTGCTTTCTGCCTACCCAGCCAAGCTACGTATTAATTAATGCTACCGCAGAGACTGTCATCTCCTAAGGCATAAAGCAAAACTCTAATATTCTGACATTAATAATAATTAATATTTTCTCTTATGAATATTGTTCAAATAAAAGCATGCTGTATTTTAATACACGTTTACCAAGACCGTGTAAAATACAAAGCTCCTATTTTACTTGTTCTTCTGCCAAACACAGACAATGATTAGTAAATACCTCTGAGCTGATGAACAAAGATAGGGGGTTATGTCTTTAGAAAGCAATAGCAACCTCCTCAGAAATTTAATTTGGCTGTAGTTCAAGAGCCAATGTAAACAGCCTGGACACCCATCTTAAACAAGGCTTATTCACACTTTCAGCCAACAAGTGTTGATGAAATAGGCTTTTAACAGTCTGGTTTTGCCTTCTCAGATAGACACACACACTCACACATGCAGTGCCAACGGTTAAATACACGGCAGCAGCCTTGGATGAGGCAGGGTCAGGAAGCACCTCTGTACCACAGGCATCAAGTGGGCAGGTGTTTTACAGGCAGCTGGCCCGGCTGCATAACTGCTTCATGGCTTTGGGTAGCTGCAGGAACGTTTCCAGCTTTTGTAGACTCCTACAGTGAACCAATGAAACAACATCCAAAATAAAACCTCAGCAGCAATACTGAACGCTGGGAAAACTCCCGAGAGTCAAGCTGGACCGTGACTCAGCTCCAGAGCCATGAGGTGATGGCTGAGCATGGGACAAATACTAGGTCACAGAAACCAAATTAAGAATGGAAAGTGGAACGGAGGCTCAAAGCT
The DNA here is from genome assembly GCF_963210335.1 of Falco punctatus. NCBI lineage: Eukaryota > Metazoa > Chordata > Aves > Falconiformes > Falconidae > Falco > Falco punctatus. The sequence goes on along the minus strand of NC_137582.1, from coordinate 91,729,591 downwards.
CAGTTGTTACCTATGTAAAGTAGGGCTGCATTTATTAGGAATGAGGAAGAAGGTGGAAGGACTACATCTCCATCAGTGGAACGGCAAGAAGAACCAGGAACAGCACATTGACCTTGCAGGGTAAAACAAGCACAGCAGCATGGAGCAGAGGGCATTCTAGTAGGCCAGGTTGCTCCCAATAATGCAGGAATTAAAAATATATAGCAAAGAAATCACTAGTTTATGCAAAGTGAGAGGGCAAAGTAAAAGAACAAATACCTGATGCTCATGCCATGAAAGTAAGCAGTAAACTGTGGAAGAGTTGCACGGCAAGATAAATTGAAGAAGAGACAGGCTTATATGGCATTTTATATAGTAATTTTTGCATGGTGACAATGACATTTAAAATACAAGACAGTGGTAGTCACAACAATACATGTAAATGTAGCACTTTTTGAAAATCAGAGGACTTCTAAACAAAGGACATCTTAAGAACAGCCAAACTGGCACATCTGACATGCCAATAACGTTACAGAGGTTAGGATGCTGGAATATGATGAAAATGAAAAGACACTGTCTGCAAAAAAATCTTTCAGAGGAATATGAAGAACTGAAAAATGTAGGAAAAAGAATTAACTAATAAAGAAAAGACTAGGAAAAAAAAAATTACTGATCTCACAGAAGATTTGTAAAAGCCGGCCGTATTCTTGGATCAAGACTACTACAATGGCCAGTGTGATACACCAGATCCTCAGGAATGAAAAATAAAGGGAGATTCAAGAAGTAGTTGATAGACATGATGAAGAATGGTGTGCAATACAAAGGTTCAGAAAGGAGCAAAGCTCCAAATCTGATAGACAGCAGAAAGCAGTGGCAAGGTTTCATTTCCACCCACTGCTACCACAAACAGTAATTGAAATAAATAAACAAACAAACCCCTGTTCAATTATTCAGACCAGTTAATTTGGCGTTGTTTGTTTGTGGCAGAAGACTGAGATCTTTTGTTGATATAACTGAAATCATGCCAGTTAAAGGTTAAATCCTGCCTGCTAGACAGAACTTGGGGTATGAAGAATCATGTTACATGTCTCAGAGAAAAGTCAGGCCTCCAACAGCATCCCACGGCTGGTAAAAGCAACTCCTGCTCTTTGCCACACTCTCCTCCTGAACTCATGTTGCAGCCCCTGCTGCAAGAACGCCATGATCCCAGATCTTTCCGAAGCCTTCAGATCTCATGTCCCTTGAAGTACAGGAACTGTAGTTCCTCCTAGCACTTTGATGGTTAAAATACATGTAGTTTTGCATTTTCTCCATTGTATTTTAGTGTGGCCCGACTTATTTTCTCTCTTACTCATCTTTTCTATAGGTAACTGTACACTGCATACACTGCAGGCTGGCCACAAATAAATACAATGTCAGAATTATATTCAATCCTGTCTTTGATTGAAGCACCATGCCCTGCCTTATCAATGACACCAAACTCCTGCTTTGTAATTTCCCATTTCTAGTTACAGACTACTGATGCATATCTACTTTTTGCACTGAGGTATGATTTGATGAATACACCTCAGTTTTCTTGCAAGATGCTAAAAATAGTAAAGCATATCTGACTCTGTCTAGCAGAGTCACCCCATTCTGGTGAGTAGTCCAACTGAGAAACCTCTTTGAAGGTAGAAGGACAACTCCCTTATTTTCACGATGGATTTCTTAGTGGGTGTGATTCACCATTTCCCCATTCCATCTTTATGCCAGTGCAATTAAGTCAATGGGAATTACATCAGGATAAAACTGAAGAGCATAATGCAAACGTGAATCAGATCCCACATGCTACAAAATGTAAAAGGACCGTTTCATAGCAGGATGATGAGAATTTGGAACTTGCTTATCAAAGTGATTCTCGATCGTTTTGGAATTGCCATTACAAAATCAGCATAGGTTGGTTCTGTTGTTAGTCAGATGACAATTGGGGAGGAAACATGCCAGTGCAAACCTCCTGAAAGATACTTCGTATTTACTCTTGAACAATGAATTGGTCTTCCAGAGGGGAAAAGAAATATAAGACTGACAATGGACTACATTGTTCTTTGATGTCGCAGTACGGACAAATCACAGGTGTATTACGTAAATACCTGTCAAACTGACAATTAATATCAATTAGGCTTTAATCTGACATATTACACTGGGTGCAGCAAATGCAAAATCTGTTCTAAGTAGATCATAGATATGTACCCTTCAATTAGATAGGAGGGAGGAGGAAATTCTATTCTCTGGGGAAGTACAGCATTTAACTCCTGAAGTGCTAGAGACCTCTATGGATGAAATTCATCCTTGTGAAGGTAGTCAGTCCAAAACTTTTTGGAGTCCTAGCAATTTCAAAAGTGTAAGTGGCATTTAAGTAGTCAGAAGGAGCTGTTTCTCCTCTCTCTACATAAACACTGTGCACTTGATATCAGCTTCTTTCTTTAACACACAAAAAGGTCAGAGCAGAGGAAATAACAGAGAGATATCTCTGGATAAGACCTCCTGAAACAATCGCTTTGGAGTCAGAAAGCAAGAGAGTACTCACCAAGCTACCCAGGAGATGAGAATAGCCACTTGGTCATGGTGTGTCTCAGAGATGGAAACTGGACTAGTAAAACATACGTCTCTTCAGTTATATAGAGAAGACCTACAGAAAGATACAGCTTCCCCAGAGTAATTATATGAAATGCTCTGTGTATAACCATGTTTGATGTAGCTCTGTGATTTTTTTCAGGCTTTACAACACTGAACAGTTCCCTAAAACATTACAATCAAAATGGCAATATGGTAATCTCTGCTCAAAGAGAGAAACTGCAAATACGTCACCAAAATTGACCCAAAAGATTATGCTACGATGGGTTGCCCTGGGGTTAATCAGACACAGGAGTAAAACTCACAGTAGATAGACTCTCAGCAAGATTCTCAAGCAAGCCACAATTGCTGTCATGACTTAATACCTCAAAACCTCAAAAGAAAGCAGACGACTACAATTATTTTGTGGCATATGAAGAATACATAAATGAACCAAAAAGCACATTACTTGTCCTCCCTCTGGAGAAAGCATCTAACCTGTGCAATACTATTTCTACTGTTTCATAGCTTTCCTTCACATACTCTGCATATGCTTCCTCATTTTGAGTTAACCTTTTCGTTTTACTTATTATCTCATGTATTGCCTCCAAAATAGGATGCCGTCTCAATTTTTATACAGTACTTTTTTTTTTTTTAATGCTGTATACAGCTTTTCTTATTCATGAACTTTTCAGAGATATGGCTGAAAGAAAATGCTCACATAACTTCTCATTAGTCTTGAGATATGCAGGTAGAATTCTGTCTCTTGCCAGCTACCAACATAAACTAAATTTTTTTTTTAATCTGACATCCCACTAGCCATTGCTCAAATTCTCATGAGGTTTACAAATGCAAACATTCATCAGGATGTCTTTAGATCAGTAGATATGCTCTGTAACAGAGATTTACAAAAGAATTACACTTTTTAATAACTCTACTCTCATTTAATAAACATAAACATATTCTTAATAATTTTAATCAGGGCGGAACTAATGAATATTATTGAAAATCTCCCCTTTCATTTGAGAGCATAAATACCTCCTCTTCCATCCAGCGATTTCATACTCTGAGATGATGGTATGCATTGCTTTCTGAACCCAAAGTTGCGAATCACTTTATATCTTTCACGTCAGAAGGGGCAAAAGGGGAAATATCAGGGAAATACACAATAGCTTTATTTTCAATTTAAAAGAAAAAGGAAAAAATGAATGTGATTCCTGGAATTACTTGATAGTATTTATTAGATAAAAACTGGATTTAAAAAAGAAGTAAAATAAGAACTTAACACCTGAACAAGAAAGCCACTGTTATTAAAAAATGAGACTCGTATTTTCAGTTTTGTGTTCCACAACAGAGGCTACATTCTGCTCTCTTTTCTTGTGCACTTAAGTACTGTTGACTTTGGTGACCTCCTTACGTGAAGTAAAGGAGAATTCAACAGTTCCCATGGTTGTCTCTGGAGAGGTTCAACTCATGTCATGGGTAACTCAGATAACCATTGTTCTGACAGAGATTATGTTAACAATATTGTCTCATGAATTCTTGTTCCACCGCTTTAGGTATGTACAGGCTTTCATTCACCTTTACAATAAGCCTTCTCTGCTGCCACACAGCATAGGATCTTTGACAAAACATTCAGGAGTAAGAAAATCCCTCTCCCCTCTTCTACTTGTCATTCCTATCTTCATTGTTGACTTTTAGTAATGTAAAAAAGCTACTGAGATATTATTTTTTCTGCCTTTTAGGAAATGAAGCCCTGCGACACCCACGCAGCTGCCAAGGCAGCATACCTGCACCCCTTGCACTTCTGAACACGAACAGCGATGGGGTAATTCTTGTTACCACCTTTTGGAATGCAGCATTTCAAAAGCAGTGGGAGAAGCTTTTCATTTCACTTTGCGTTTCCACAAAGCGTTTCAAGCTGCTGTCCTGACACGTCTGAGTGAAGCAGGAGGCAGCCTCCTGCCAGAGAGCTGCCCCACGGTATGCAGCTGCCCGCCGCTCCCCGCTCCAGGGCCGCATTTACACAGTCAGGTGGCTGCTGCTGCCAGCGCTGCGCACACCTTCCGGAGCGCGGGGATCAGCGCGAGGACAAGGAAGGAGAAACAGGCCATCACGTAGCTTCGTTGTAAATTCACATGTATGAGGGTAAAAAAACAAACAAACAAGAAGGAAAAAAAGAGAAAATAAAAAAAAGGAAAAGGAAAAAAGAAAAAGGAAAAGAAAGACTGTAATAGGAACAGATGTGTCTTAAGAGTCCCATTTAAATAAAAGTCCTATTCAAATAAACAGTGAGCCACCTAATAGACATTTGTGTAAGTAAGAACAATTTTAATTAACCTCAGGGTCCCAGTCCTGGTCACACTGAGACTAATGACCGTATTTTCAGTACAAGTAGCAACAACTATGGCTGTAATATTCCCCAAATCCTTACTTTTCCAAAGCCATCATTCTTTCTGTCCTCTGCCTCTCAGTATTATTTTCCAGTATAATGACTATGCTGTTGCTGATCAAAGTTACATAAAAAAAAAGCTAAGCCCCATGTACTTTATGAGCTTTAGATGTTAAATGAAGTTACATGATACTGCACTGTGAAAACAGTCTGACAGAAACAAAATTCAAAGTTTTGCTACATTTGTTAGAGCAATGTACAGCATCATATACATTTATTATTACTGCACAGTTCCGTGTCCAAAAAGTAACCTGAGGAGGATTCATATCACGTACTTCACATGAAATATAAGCACAAGTCTAGGTAATATACCCTTCCACTCCATGAAGAATAGAAATTCTGGGCTTCCCAAAGGCTCTTGGGCTTTGCTAGTGAGCCAAGAGTCCAGAGCAAATGGCATTCCCAGGAAATACCTACAACAGAGGACAGGCAGTCTGGCCTGATGCCACCCCCTCCCAGTTACACATACATGGCAGTGTCGTGGTGGTGGCTGAGGTGTGCCATACACTAGCCATTGCCACTATTTGAAAAGTTTGGGGAGGAGAGGAAAGGGATTCTTTTGGGCAAAACAGATCAGGATCCAGCTATCATCAATCCGCCAAAAATACAGCTAGATCCTTGGATCAACACCGCGATACTGTATGGCCATTGTCCGTTGTTACATTATCGGTTTGGGACAACATAACGCAAGGGCATGAACAACACAGTGCACCTGACTGGCCTCGCCTTAGTGTGAATTATTGCATTTATGTTACTTTTTCTTGGCTGTAGTGCTCATATTCCCAGTCCATCAGCTGCTGTGTGTCAAGCATGAACTACATTTTAAAAGTTTATCACAAACATCAATAGTTCAACACATATTCTTTTATGTACCTTTCTACAAACAATGACATATATGTCAACTGTGTAATTTTCAGACCTCTGTTATTTAGCTTATTTTAATCCTTGCTCTACAAGCTACTCATAAATTCATCCTTGACTCTCCCAGATTAAGGAGGGAAAACTGCAAGAACCACCCTTCCATGTTTTGAGCAGGAGATGCTCCTGTTGTCTCAGGATTCCCCAAGAGCCGGGGGAGAGCCCTGCTGCTGCAGAGCCCTGCTGCACCTACAGGCAAGGTGGTCATCTTATTGGAAACAAAGCTGCATTTTCCTTTGAGGTGCCTTTTCCTTCCAAGAACTTAATCAGAGGATGATTTGTGATACTTTTAGTACCCAATGCCAAGACTATTGATTTTCTTTTAGCTGATAGACACTAATGAAATTATTGTATAATTTTTGACTGTACAGATCTAAAGACATGGTCCGAAATGATGGATTTAATGTCGTTCATGGACTGCCATCCACTAAGCTGAGCAGTGGTTTCCAGTAGTGGATCCTAGCCCACATCAGTAGCCGACTGAAATACATTCACCTGAAGCACTTTCACATTCTAAAAAGCAATTTGAAAGGAAACATGGTTAAAGTTGTTATTAACAAGTTCCCTTTTAGCATATTAAAAATATACTAGTAGGTAATCTTGAGCTACTTAACTGGTACCACCAGTTCAAACTATCACCTATTCTGTGGCTTTGCATGCGTATCCCACATCCCTCAAAAGCTTTTAACCTTTTACTAGTTATTATTTTAAAGGAATGTGATACATAAATTTAAACATGTCAGACACAGTGTTCAACACTTCTAATGATCTATTACCCTCATATTATTGAAGTCCCTGAGGAAGTTTGGCAGACGTCATTCAATCATCGAGCTATCATTACTATGTTTCAGCTTTAATCTAAAATGCCTAAGAGTTTTGTGCTTCTTGATTCATATTCTATCACTCTTGGGGACAAAAAGAAAAGGGTGGGGGGATCAGGTGGAAATAGTTCATCTTAACTGGACTACAGTTTGTCATATTTGGGGAACAGATTTTGATTTTCCAAACCAGACTACTTCTCGTTTTCGCTGTAAATGTGTTTTCCCTAAAGTTTTAGTGATATCTCGGTAATTTACTTAATATACATCTGGATTATGTTATGAGAAAAATAACATACTATGGTAACACAAAGGACTTAAAAACCCAAGAGTTGTTAATCCACATATTCCCAATATATGAAAAGAAGTGAAAAGTTAACAGCTTGTGCACAAATACATTACTATTTGCAACGTTGTCTTGCAGTACTACTGCACTATTAATGTTTCAGTTTCTGATTACCTCTCCCAGGCAATTCAGAAGCATAACATTATAAAATAACAGTATGGCTTTATGATTACCTCATCATTGGGGTACTTTGCTGCCTCTGTTGAAGAGAAGATTCAGACTGCTTGTTGTAGGCAATAATACCTCAAACAGTTGATTCAGGATGTCTGTTTTCCAGTGTTCCAAATTCAACCAGGCCAGCGTGGGTGTGTATGAACCCAGTAGCACTTCTGTGGGCTGGAACACGGCTAATTAACAATGAAACTCCATCTTAAGACAGGTAAGTGCCTAAACACAAGGGCCCTCATGCCCTATGGCTTACACGCACTGGAGGTATGCGCTGACCAACTTGCAACCCGCACATAGCAGCGGCTTTAGCCACAAGAGATAATGTTCAGACTTTGTGCAACAGCTGAGCAGTTACAACATATATCAAAAGACATGGGAGATCTGGGTTCAGTTCCCTTAACTTCCCAGGCAGCCTTGCAGTGAGAAACATTTTTTTCATATCTAACAAACCATTTTTGCTGCAATTTACGTTGCTATTTTTGGTCCCATTCAGCCAATCCAGAGAATAGCTTACTCCTTTCCCCCCTTAAAGCATCCTTCTACCTGTTGAAAGACTTGCTATGCTTCCTCTCTGTACTAAACAATTAGTAACCCCATTTTTAAACAAAACTTATATTTTCTAAACTTTTAATTGTTTTTATTCCTTTTCCCTGAGTCAATCAACCTATGTCCTTCTGCAACGTGGTGTGCAAAACCAGACACTATCCTGTTGTTGCAAAACCAGACGCCATCCTGTGCCTTGCCAGCACTGAGTAGAAGGATCACTTCATGTTTTAGACACAACCTTCCTGTTCATCAGTTCCAGTAGGATATCGGCTTTTCTGCAATACTATGACAACACTGACAAGTCTTAGACGGCAATCCCCTATGATCTCCCTAAACTCTTTTCTGGAAAATGGCTTTCTAGCTCTTGTTTTTCATCCTATACTGGAAGATTTGCTATCTTCTCCTTAAGCACAATACTCTGCACGTGTTCTTGTTGAATCATACCCTGTTCACATCAGACCATTTCTCTCAACAGTCAAGATCACTTTGAACTCTAAGCCTTTCCTCCCAGGTTGGGATCAGGTGGCTTTCTGGCCTTAAATGTTAAGTTAATCCCATGTAACGCTCTTAAGATTCAACAAATGTGCTGCCTATCCCATCGCTCTGAAAATACCGAAGTGACTTTTGTAAAAGCCCATTTGAAGCTTATTTGTAGGCTGAAACTCTATACAAAGGCAGAGTATTGCTTAAATATTTCTTTGTATAGATCTACTTTAAGATAATACAACCTCTTCAGTAAATCCTCTTCCAACCTACACCCACCCCTAATCACAAATGAGTCAGGATGCCACTTAGTCAACCAAAAAACAGATTCTGGCAAAAAGAGACAGGATTTATTTTTACTGGATGGTGAACATTCCTATGCTGGGTAGAAAGCTAAGTCAACAAAACAGTACAAAAGCCCAGTTCTTGCCCACAACTACCCTTTATATGCAGACTGTTGACACCAGGGTGTGATTCTTGGGAACGGCCCACTGGATTTGGCTCCCAGCCGAGCTCAAGGAGGTACAAACACCGTTCATGCACCCCATCTTCCAGAGCAGCATACAGGCAGTGCTTCGCAGCCACAACCACCTCCTCTCAAACTGTCTCACTTTCCTCTCGTAACAGGTACACCATGCAGACATGAGGCACACACACTTCTAAGGCCAACAGAAAGTAATGTGTTGATCGTTGAAGATCCCTTCACATACCCATTGCTGATAATGATAGGGTTCCCCCTAACCTGACAGAGACGTTCACACAGCTCTGTAAAGCTAGCTTTCATTTTTAAATTGCAATCCAAATGGAAAGACAAGGCTGGTTGTGCCTTAAAGACCAGCTCGAACACCACCTGCAGGAATTACAAAGGGTATGTTGAAAGGGACAGAGCAAACTCCAAGCACAAGCTGCTTTCTAGCAGTAAACCGTGTAAGTCGGGAGGATCCTTGGGGTTTTGTGGCTTTCAGTACTCTTTATAATGATTTACTTAATTGGAAATTAAAGGTAACGGAGACCTATTTGAATTGCTGAAAATCATAGAAAAGAAATTAAAAGAATGGGTTGGAATTTTTTTCTTTAGGTTGATCGGTCTGAGGCAGAGTTTTTTATGGTTGCTTCCAACATCCAGTCTCTTTCAAATCTTTTTGTTTTGTGGGGATTAAAATACTGCATTTGTATTTTCAAGCCAATTATAAAATTAGATTATGGGGAGCTGGGGCCTGTCTGGGGCCATACAGAATTTATTCCAACAAGGTGTCATTTCACCATAAAGGAAAATACTTTACATTTGACTACAATACTTCCTGTACGTCTCTTCATCTGTCACATTACCTTTGTCTGCTTTCATACCACAAGTTCTTTAGGATGAAGAAATTCTTTACTTTTGCCTTGTGTGATGCCAAATACATTGCCGGTACTTAAAATAAATAGCAGTAATACAGGCTCATTATCATGCAATTTAAGCCCTGGCAATCTATACTTGATCCAGGAAAGCTATTTTTTTTTTCTGACACTATCTGTGCTATCTGGGGAGGGACTGCACTAATACCTTCCATGTGTGTTAAAACAGCCCTTGCTAAGAAGGTTTTCAAGCTGGCTCTGAATCTGATTTCACATGCCCCTTTTCACACTGATGTAACTGTTTTCTTCAGTACAGTTGCGCTTCATACAGGGCCTTCTCCCAGTGACCCTCTGTCAGCCAGAGGGAAAATGTGAACCATTGTTTCTTGGGCCAGTGTGAAGAAACCTTATATGACTTTATTCCTAAATATTTTTTTTTAATAATAGATGCTGCAGTTTTGTGATCACTTTCCAAACACTGCCTTCGTATTTCCCCCAGGGCCCAAAGAAATTTGCCTTTTTTCTATTATTCCACTTCCCACCCAGTGCATTGGCAATTTAGGCAAATTTTGCCTTTGTGGTATTTAATTTAAACAACTGGAAATGGGTCTGTGCTGTGTGGAGCACAAACATGTTTGCAAGAAAAGAGGCTTTCCAGTGCTTTGGGTGCCCTGCAGCCACAGACTCCAGAGACACAGGAAATCACAGCGTTAACCTGATGATCAAGCTACAGACAGCAGCATCTAAGTGCCACGAGGCTCCCCGAATTCCAAGCGAAAAGCAAAGGCAAAGAAAACAGATTAAAATACAACAATCTGTCAAGCCAGAAGAAACCTGTCTCATACCTCTCTGTCTATATGCACATATACAGCTGTATACAGACTTATGCAGACAAACATATCTTCTTTCATATGTAAAGAAATACAGTTGGTATAAATACAAATATGTTTCCAACTTCTCCCAGAAAAAAACCCTGCATTCTGAAATGATTCATATTACCTTGTGGCGTGAAAACATATTATTTAATAGTGATATAAAGTGATGCATGTGCTGAAGGGGCTATGCTCACAAGAAAAGCTTCTTTTGGAGTCAGTTGCATGCATTACATCACTCGTGGCCACATGTGAATGTTATTTGTGTATGTACTCTGAACCAAAATAAGGGGGGGTAGACAAAGAGATAGTCCTCCCACACCCTGCATGCCAGAATCTCGTTTCCTATCCTCAGCTGGTGCTCAAGAGTCTGACTCCAGCAATAACAGTCTCCCACTGAGATTAAAGCACTGGCAAACACAGCTTATCTTGGTTAATGTATACTTAAGTTTTGTGTGTATTATACATACGTATATTTACATATATAGGCGCACACACACATATGTATATATTTATATATCTCTCCCTCTACTGATACACATATTGTGTTTATACACATTTATAAATATGATATGTAAGAAAGCTTTTGCAGAGAGGAAATAGTCCCTGGGTGGGAAAACACTACTAAATTTGAACCCAGGCAGATATGAAATTTGACTTCAGCAGCTGCCCCCTGCTTCTCTACAACTTGATGGACACAACCGCTCTTGGAGATCTCTGGCTCCCTCCCGCAGTGAACGCTGGGCTCTGATCCTGCTGCGGAGCTGTGGCTCCCACCTGGCCAGCCCTGGCCGCTCTCCCCAGTACTGTTCGTTCCTCTACCTGATTCGAACTGTGCCAAGACTGTCACAAAGCCTGAAAGGCTCAGAGACCTACGGCAAACAAAGCAGAAGACGACATTTTTGTGGGATCGTCGAGCAACTGTGCCCGAAGTACACAGGACAGACCCTGAAGATATTGCTTGATTACTAGTTCAGCAATTCTTGAGGCATTGCAACATTTACCAAATTTCCCCATGGGGACAATCATATTGGTAAATGTGGTTCACTTGATGATCCTCTTTAAGTTTAAATTAGCCTGGGCAGACATATTTAGTGAGGGAAAAGACAAGAGAAAGTGATCCAAATTTTGTGGATCATAAACACTTTCGTGGACTGTGACCAGTAAAAGATTTAGTGGGATGTGATCAGCTTTTACTTACTCCAGGGTAAAGCAGCAATAATGCTCCTGAAAAAAAAAAGAATAAAATGCCTCTGCTAGCAAGTGATAACTCATTAGGAGTATAAAAATATAGGCACGTATGTCTATGCATGTATAGTTGCCAGCAGTGGAGGGTTTGTACTCCAGATTTGTGTGACATCTGTTGATTACCAGAGCAAATTAATTTCCCCTGAAAACTAAACGGATCTGTTCAATGCATGTACACTGGTGCTTAGAAGATACAAACAAAACCAGGAACCTTCATACAAGGGAAATGTTAAAACTGCCAATTCTTACTATTGCATCATTTTGGCACAGAAAAAGGTAAGGACGGGATGTCCATAAATAAAAGCTGTTATTTTAAATCTACTGAAAAACTCAGGTATAAATATATACCCGTGAGTCAGAAAAGTGAGATGTAAGTAGGTGGAGTTTGATCATGCCCTGTTTTAAGTGGATACAAACTAGATGGAAGCAGGGAAGTTAAAGCCTTTAAGTGCCTGAAATTCCAAGACCAAGTTGCAGATCTCTAAAGCAGTAAGCCAAAGAAACCCTGTTGGAAAGAGAAACAGCATACAGCAAGAGTACTTCTATGCTAGGATCAGCAAAGGTAGAAAAGTTGTGAAGGACACAAAGAAAAGGAAATACTTTGGAAAGGTACAAATAAAAGAACAGATTATGGCAAACAGTTGCTCTTTAACACCAACAAATGCAATCCAAGTCTATGAAAGAGCTGAGGTTCCTCTGACTTTACAATGCAACTAGAATTCCTTGTGGGTAAGTATCTGCACATGAAGCACTTCTATGAAAAAACATAAGCAAAATATTTTTGGTAGGTGAAATACCTACACATGCATAATATATTTCAGTTAGAAGCAACCACATAATCTGAGAACATTTAAAATGAACAGTGTCAGATGCACTGGTATAAAACAAGAAAAGCAAAGGAGGGGGAACCCCAAACCCAAGCCTGTAAGTCTCTTGAAATTGTTTCTTCTCAGCAGCTGGTCACTGTGCTCCGTTTCTTTAGATGCTTCCCTGAGTTCAGCCACTAAGTGAAGCACCATTCTACTCAAACAACCATCTCATCCTGGCAACAGTATGTTCACTTCAATGGATATGTGTTGGCTTAATCACAGACCAAAGTGTGCTGCTGGGAATGCACCTAGGAATGAAACCTGTATTTTCACAATGATCTTCATCAGTCATAAAAATTCCTGATTCAAAAAACTCCTGCCCATTCATATTTTCAACAGAATTGATATGTCTATGAGCTTGTTTCCTGTGGGGCTCTGAAATCTAAACTTGGCCTAATGTAGATTACTTTTCTTCACTGGAAGGGTTATCAAGCACTGGAACAGGCTGCCCAGGGAAGTGGTTGAGTCACCATCCCTGGAGGCATTTAAGAGATGAGTAGATGTGTGGCTTAGGGACATGGTTTAGTGGTGGACTTAGTGTTAGGTTACTGGTTGGACTTGATGATCCTAAGGGTCCTTTCCAACCTAAATGATTCTATGAATCTACTTGCTCGGGACATTTGGGGACAGACTTTCTAAGGCTGTAACCTGACCAGTTCCTTGACTATTATGGCTTTCTGTGATGAGCACCAGCAGAGATGCCCTCCGCCCATCCACTGGCTGCATCTGTCTTCTACCTTGTCATGCAGCAGATTTTCTCCATTAGTCTGCAAAGGTGAACAGCTACAACAAAACTTCACTACTCAATTTACCAGTTTGTTCATGTTACCAGTTCAGGCCAGCCATGGTGCCAGGAAAAGGGACCCTTTAGCTCCACGTCTCAGTTCCAATCAACCTTGTCCCTTACAAGCCCTACAGCTCTTCCATCCTTTGGGATACCCACAACCTACTTGGAGTTCAGCAAGGCTGCTTGTGTACAGAAGTGCTGCCTGGTGACCCTATGAGTTACCTCTTTACACAGCTTTTCACAGGGTTTCTTTAAGGTTCTGATTCTTCAAGTGATAAAGTGAAGCCACCAAGGAGAAAGGCCACATTGTATTGAAAATCCCAGCAAAGATATGGGAAAGATGAATGGCTTACATACATGGAAACAGAAAGGCAAGCGTGGCACTCAGAAGCAGGTGGATTTGGTTGCACCTTCTGAAGGCTGGAGGTGTATTAAACACAGCCAGTCCTCACAGTCTGCCTCAGTCACATCTGAAGTTATAGGCACAGTGCAATTCAAGTAAAGGATCGCCTTAACTTTCATTCTTGAGATTCGTGTTGCCTCTTGAACCAGCACTCACTCCAGGCTGAAAATGTGGATGAACACCCCTCAAACATCATCATTTTACATTGATGACTTAATTTATTTAATTCTGAAAACTGGATATCTGAGACTATTAGCACATTTGGAGAAATAATTGGATTAAAGCAGAAGGGCCATCAGGGATGGAAATTGTCTATCCTTTAAATAAATCTTAGTGACAAAAGCAGGATGCGTGAAAGGCATTTAACGCTGCTCCTTCAGTACAGTCTAGCTATATGAAAGGCAACTTCCAATTTTACAGTGGGCTTTGTGCCACCAGAGATACGATGGAAGGCAGTGGGAGTGAGAAATGAAGCTTAGCTGACTAATGAGTTAGGGCTATCTGCTGTTTTTGGCTGAAGAGCTGTTGCTTAGTTAAATATAGCAGTTATTCTCCTGGCAGTGCAGAGATGAACACCTCATGAAATGAATTAGTGACATTCCTATGGTTTGATTTCTCATGATCTGTAAAATTTTAAAACTGATCCTAATTCCCAGATCCTAGTTTTTGTGCCAGATTCACCAGACAGGAAAATATTAATCTACTGGGATTTTTCAAGGAATTTTCTACATCTAGGGATGCTGAGAACACGCTCCTCCAGAATCAAATAATAGCTATACTGCTCTCCTCCTTGCCCTCAGAAACACTTTTAACGTCTGCAAGGGGCCTGTACCACTCAGTCTCCAATGGCTTTTGAAGGACAGGAGTCAAGGTAAAGATACTGCAGCTCTTTCCATTAACCCACTCATGCACAAACTCTGTTTCTCCCTGCTCTTTTCTCTCTGGAGACCAACAACAACCTTCCCTTTTTGCTAGTTCTTCTTGGTGCTCAATCCAGCACCTGAAAAGCATTGTCTCTGCAGAACAGGAGCACCACAACTTCACTGGGACTCCATGCGAGTCCTGCTTGGGACTTTGTGCCACTGCTTTGATTGCCACTTCCCTGGGCTTGCCTGGCCCCAGGGAGAAATCAGAACATGCAGCAGGAGCGTGCAGCTCAACATGCATCTCTGCAGGCCAGGATTTCAAGACAAGTGCTTGCAGGACTTGAAGGACAAGGTAGATGCAATATAACATACTGAATAACAGAGGGAAGAGACTGAGCTCCCATTTCCATGCTCAGAATCCACTTCAGGACGTGTAAAAAGCAAATGGCTAAGTCTCTGTAGCTGTAGCAATCTTTGTCATCCCATCCCAAATACACTAGTCTGACTCCCCTGCATACAAAAAGGGGAAAAAAAAATATGGAAGAAACTGATGTCTAAACTCTTGTGAGAGAACATCCAATACAACCAAGTGACACTTGTGCAATGGGAGGAGGCATAGAGCGTTTAATGACAAGGCCCATGAAGCTTGCTCAGCCTGTGGGTATTTTCCAGGAAGAGAAGCTCTGAATGGGCTGTGTCAACAAAGCTATCCCGAATCCTCATGCATGCCTTTAAAACTGCACTGAAAAACAAGTCAAAGAAGGTACAGCAGTTAATACCAGCTAAAGATCCTCAGATTCTTCAAAACTTGATTGTACCTTGCTTATTCATACATAAGGTAACACTTAAATGCTGCTGTCCATATAATATTAAGAATTGATACAGAGTGGTAGTCAGGCTGACTTTTGAGTCAAACATGCCCATCTGAAAATAACATAAAAAAATAGTTTAAGGTTAATCCTGATAACAACATTTTGCCTCCTCAAGGCAGACATGATGTTATAAATGTAAAATTTCCAAGTTTTGTGGGGTGTGGGGGATTCCTTAAAACTGACGCATCCCTTCCCTTGGGCATTGTCAAATCTCGAACTGAACGGGGAAGCCAACACTACTCTTCCTACACTACACAGGCTCAAAAGAGAGAATTCTGCTGGAAACATCTATGTTAAGATCTGCCAAGAAAGTGTGTTCTCTCAACAAGAAATGACACTTTATTTACTTTGTCTCAGACAAGTAAACAAATTATTAACTCAATTATTTCACATTTTGGACATGGCGCCAATCATAGCTTTGATAATGAAACTCCTTCACACTTTGAAGCTTTTAACTTGAGGACCCCCACGAAATGCATAATGAAATGCTCGAGCCCATAGGAGGGTATTCAGTACAACAAATACCTGGAGCAAAGATTATAATCTATTTCCCCTACACAGAGTCAACAAGACTAAAGACTGCCCACTTGATTATGTCCCTTTCCTCAGGGCGAGTCAGAGATGCAAGTCAAAGTTACTGGCTTGACAGAAAACACAGGAAGAAAGAAAAAAAAAAACCAAAAAAAAGCCTGAATTTGCAGTCTGGATGGATCACGCCTGGTGGCAGCTGTGGTGGGCTGGTGGTATATGGCATTTCTTACTGTCTGACTGCATGTGTTGAGGATAAGAGTCTGGAGTCTGGACCTCTTTCTGAGCAAGTCAAATTATGCTTTAACCACATAGCCACACTGCCCCATCTGTGACCTCTTCTAGATCGGGAAGGACCCACCCTCTCAGTGAAAGACAGTTAATTGCATCTCCATGATAATTTAGCCTGAAGACTGCTAGTAAGTAAAGGCTATCAATTGTGTTGAAGTATGACTGCTGCTTTTTGTGTTCCAGATTACTATCCACCAAGGATTTCCTAATGCTGTTGGACTCTAGCCCATATATGCAAAGACAATCTGAAGTGTTAAATGAGATGCTTGAATTGAATTGTAGCTCTTGCTATGGCCAATGCAGATTGTTTCCACTGAGGAAACAACCTCCTTTCTTAATTGCAGGGAGGTGTTTTACTTGCTCATTTTACAGCCAATGTTTGCCTTGCACACAGAGATAGCTGTGAACTCACAAATGTAAAGGAAGAATTAAAAAGTTTCCAAGGTTGCAAAGAGCACAGTAACAATAAAAACGTGTTTAAGGAGCCAAGCATAATGTATGTTATGTTACACAAATCCTAGATCAAGAATTTAGGACTGAATATGAAGAGAACTTTAAAGTCACAAAAAGCTTCTTAAGTTGAAAATCTTACTGAAGCCGTAACTACTGTTTTGTTTTCCCGAAGAACATTTTTATTTTGAAGAAATACTATTCCTTTCACCACAAAATGCAAGTGACTTGGACACTGAAAAACTTCATTTTAACTCTGAAAATGTACAATGACCCTTCTGCTTGTCTGCACAGATGCCACATTTCTCCAGTCCAAGGTCAGAATTGTTACTGACCACATGCCCGATTTTTCACTTGTACTTTTCCGTGCCGCCTAAGTAGAATTTGTTATTCTCGACTCTTGGCACCCCCAAATAACACACCAGCATTTTATCCGATGGAAACTGAATAAGACAATCAACAGAAATGACCCCTTAGTTGCCACCTTAGTCATTACTGAAGATAGTCATGCTTGGGCAAGGTTACTTCCAGTAAATATACTGCTTTCCTTTATCATGTCAACAATGCTTGTCAGTCAGTATTAGCTGACTTGGAAAACCAAGGTCACTTCTGACATGCTGATATTATGAACCTTTGAATAGGGTAAGAGTGGTGAAATAACATACTTGTTTTCCAAAGGGTGAAAATTTACTGCTAAAGTAAGCCCTCACTCAGTGTCTCTGTCTTTCCACTGATCCTGGCTGTGGGGGAGTATTTATACCACAACTGTGCTGAACTGCAACCTTTTCATAGAGCTCCAGCCTTGCTGGCAAGCATTTCAACCCCAAGGGCCAAGACACCAGCCACCCCTTCCTTCCTCTGTGAGTAACCCTGGAGGGGATGCCTCGCTCACAAATTCCACCTCGAAGCAGAACTCAGATCCCAGGGATCCGCCTGCAGCTCTGAGGTCCTAAGCCCCTACTCAAACATTAGGATGATTACTGTCTGCGGGACTGAGTTTGGGAGTGAATTAAGCATGGTAACACTCACTTTTTTGCTTCAAAGCTGACTTTCAGTTGGTCACAGCAAGTAAGTGAAAGCATCTGAATGGCAATGGAGCTTTAGCACTCTTGCAGTCACATAGAAGGGGAAAGCCTTTTAAACTCATTCTTTAAACCACCACTTCAGAGAGCTGTACAGTGATACTCATAAGCCTTCTAATTGCAGCATTTCATCAGAAAAAAACAGAGGAGGCAAAGGCTTACAAACTGACAGGGGAGGAGAAGAGAGAGTGTGTGTGTGTGAGTGAGTGAGTGTGTGTCTGTGTTTGTGTGTCTCTACATACAGTTCTTCAAATTACCTTAAGAAAAGAAAAGACATTGTGACTGCAGTTCTCCTTCTTACGCTGCCCAGATGTGGGGTGGGATTCCCATTCCTTCCCCTGGCAGTCGCCTCACTGAAAACCCTCACTGAAGGGCATAAAGGGTTTTGTTGAGAGCATTCACTCCCCAGGCAGTGGGATCATTTTTGTGAAAACAGACTACGCATATGAAACCTGGGCTCCACTGAAGGCTGCGGCCAGGATTTCAGCCTCCTTCTCACTGTGATCATTTCTATACTTTAACTCTTTGGCCTCTGTATGCTGCAAGGTGGTCTATGACAGGAGCCAGCACCACAGTACATTAAAATCAATTTCACCCCAGGAACCAATGGTTCCATTTGTAGTGTATGTCAAGTGTTAAGAGATCTGTTTCACAGCCCATGTCAATTCAACATATTTTCCTAAGAGGATGTACACCATTTTTAAGGCTACCTTCTTGTTCTCCACTAACTACAGTTCCCAAGGTTCTCATTTCACTAATCTTTTCGTGTGCTGCCTTGGCAAACTATTGCAAAGCAGGAAGGGTAAATAACAGCATGTACTTAATTCAAAAATGCCGAAGTCCAAATATTCTTGTAGCCACATTATAATTCACAGCATCATGAAACATTCCCTAGATCTGCTCTGCTACAACACAGGTACCAATTACTTTGTTATTTTGGAGCATAACATCAAGGAAATCAGGCAGGAAAAATCAGGAATAACAACTATGGAATATTCACCCCTCACAATTATCTGTTATTATTTATCTTTTCTATTGCTGAAGCTGTTGCTGCTTAGCATCTTTTTTTATTGTTCCACTCATTAGCCAATACCCATAAACAGAGGTATTCATTTTTAATAGTGCTCCCTATTAAAATTCCCTTATAAAATTCTACAGTTTTCTACACTAACAGTCCCTAGCGCTTTGTTTTACAGAAGTGTTAGGATAGTGCTCTGGGCAATTACTCAGTAGTATTGGAGTACAGGAGTTAACCCATGGCTCTGAATCAGCAAAGCTATAAATATACCCTAACATGTTATTTAATTAAGAGAATGGTAATCTTCCAAACATCTGTGCTTCTTCGGATAACCTTCTGCAAATACACGCAGACATGGACTTTAGAGATGGGTAGCAGCAACACCTATCAGAAGTAGAGAACCAAGTAGAAATATTCACATTGTTGGTGATTCCGGCAGGGGGAAAAAAAGTTTCCTTCAATAAAACCCTAAAGATTTTGGTTTTCTTTCTATGTAGTAAACAGCAGATTTTTATAGGTGCTTTCAGTCTACTCTGAAGCTGTGTGAAATACCTTGTCAAACAAATCTGTACAGTACCAAGTTGGCTGTGAAGTTCTGTCATTTTCTGTTTTGTAGTCTTGTCCCTGGCTAAGCATAAGAAACTGTACAAGATACAGACTTTGTAGCTCTTAAGAGAGTGTAAGAAACACTTTCCAAAAGGCACTGGCTGAGTTCTCATGAACCCCTTTTTCCCTCTTTTATGACTCCTCAGCAACTCAACTGGTTGCAGACCACTCTGTAGAGCCGTACCTCCAGCTGGTGTTTGCCTCATGACAGAGTTGCACATGGATTACAACTCCCAGCAGTCACTGAGCACTGTTTAAATGGGATTTAAACAGAGAAGAAAGAGAGAGAAAGCACATGTATGTGCACAGCACATGCATCTCATCAAGAATGAACACCAAATCAAGTTCTATTTCACTTACTTACCAATATCTGGGGAAAAAAAGATCAAAAAGTTGGACTCTCTCCCTTTTTTTTGCCTGTAGAGTACTTCCAGGCATATGTTTTTTTGCTTTTGTTCTGGGTAAGCACAACTCGGGATTCTCAGGGATCTTTTCAAAAGGCATCTCCTAGAATAAAGCCTAAAATTCCATTTCTGCAGAAAGATCAAGAAGATACTTTGCGTGTTCAGCTAGCTGGGCAGAAAAAGCAGAGAGCAGCAGTAGGTGCTGGGGAGTAATAGGAGTGGGGAATTTGTGTTCTGGGGCAAGAATCTCGTATTTCTTTTGGAAAAAAAAAAGGCATTACGTAAACCAGAAGTATTTTAGCTCTGAAGAGATGTAACAGTAAAAATGCAATGTCTAAATACATTTAAAAAGGCAGAACTGAGTGATAACAGACAATTGTGGGGAAAGAGGAAGGAAAATACTGGGATGACTAATGGTGATACAGGAAGATGGGTGATAGAGGATCACAGTACAAAGAGTTAAGTGGAAGGCTAGGGAGAATAATAAAGTATGAAGACAATGTTTCTCAACAGAGGTACAGTCACCCTGTCCACAAGCACAGAGTGAGAAGAAACAGGAGACAAGCCTCAGCCCTGCAGAAATACTGTACACTCTCCACATGACATATGCCAGTAGCAGAATTAAGCTGAAACCTGAGCCTTTGCTTAAGTAGTTGAATAATAACAATAACAACAGCAACAACAACAACAACAACAATAATAATAATGATAATAAAATAAAAAACAACTTCCCCTGTAAAGGCCGTTTCAATGTCGAAGAAGTACAGAAAGGTCACAGTGTAAATGAAAACAAGTTCCCAAACCCTCTACACAAAACCTTCTGAGTCTTTAGCATCAGAAAGTGTATATAACTTGTGCTAGGGCACACAGCATGCCAGTGACACTAAATCACCTGATCCCTAACCCTGAATTTTCTATTTTTAGGAGAAAAACTAGTGGACAGGTCTACTTGGATCTATTAGATACTAGCTGCATCTTTTTGAAAGAAGAAAAAGACAGATGCCATACAATCCTTAAAACGGCTAGATTAAACCACAGTTACCTCCAACCATGTTTTAGTCATTTTGAACACAAAAAATGTCTTTCTAAAGTATGCCACCAGGGATGTTTCTGAAGATACCTTGCAACTGCTGAAAACGTGCACTGGTTTGAAATTTATAGTAACATAGTTACCAGTATAACACTTAAATGACACAGCCAACAAGCCACTATGTCATAACATTTTTTCCACATGAAGATTAAATTTGTAGAATTAGCTAATGAGCTGATAGTGGAGCCCACGGCTATGTGCCAGATATTCTCATTTTCTTTGGATCTTCCTTTAACTGCAAGCACCGGAGAGCTTTATACTTAAAAAATGTCAGTACAAATACGTGAGTTTACAGTTGCAGACCATTAATTTGAAACTCTAATGCAAAGAAAGAAGGGCCTAAAATTTCAGAATAGGCTTCCACTGATCCACTGAAGAGTGAAAGTACTAATAAAAATACTGCAAAACATTTAAAGATGGTATCCAAAGTGTTTCCGGTAAGAGGATGAGCTCCTTGGGTCTCAGGACACTGAAACATTGTCTTGTTACTCAGCCAGTGAACTAGGTTTGGTACACTTGCCTCAGCTTTTGCTTGCAGGTGGAGGTCTGCATCTCCTGTGACCAGATCATTTCCTTTATTCAACCTAACTCAGTAATTCAAGTCGCATGCACATGCCTTCAGTTTAGGAAATAGGGAACAAATAAAATAGAGATACAGGGCAGTGTGAGGAGACATCAAGAAACAACAGTGGTCACCAGGATGCCCAAGAAGTCATAGCCCATCACTACTGTAATGATTTTGAGGGTAACGAAAAAAAATTTCAGGAGGAATCTAAGGCTACAGAAAAAGCAATGTTTGCTTTTTTTGCAGCAGCAATCAGTGGGATGCTTTGTAGAAGCATTTGTGCAAAAAAGAAGGAACAAAACTCCCCCTCCCCAAAGCATCACCTTATTAGGCAAAATAAAAATTAATTTGGGGGATAAGAACAAACAAAACCAAAACAATATTTGGGACACGAGTAAACGGTTTTGTCAGCATGCCTGGAACTTAGTTTTGGAGGGAGCCGTCTCTATATCTATGCCTAAGGCCATGTGAATATGCAAGACCACTTACCAACATGATATTTCATGTGATCATTTTAGTTCAGGTCAGGTCCACATAAGGTCTATCAGGCTTAAGGCTCTGTATATATATATTTTTTAAGAAGCCTAAAGTTGCAACTGAAATGTAGTCAATTTGACACAAAAGCAACACAGGAAGAGTCTATCAAAAGGGGTATTAGTCCTTTTCACAGTGCTAGGCTTAACTGTACAAGTGTTTCTGGAAATGTTTAATAGAACAAAAGTATGTGAAAAAAGAAGAAAAGAAAAAAACTGCAGGCACAGTTGATAGAAACTTTTTTTTTTTTTTTTAATAATCACTTTTATATTGCCTAAATCCCTAAAGTTAGTGTCTGGACTCTGTCTGGAGGCTTCCCAAAAATCACTGCTCGTCAACACCCTTTCCACAGAAATGAGTCTGTTTACCTCCACCAGTGCATTGTCACGTCATCTCCTCACATTTGCATTACAGTTTAAACGGGTATCCTTACAGAGAAGTCTAACCCTCCCTCTCCTTACCCAGGAATCTCTCTTAATATCTAAAGCCCATATTAAAATAATTTATATCAACCGAATGCCTTTCTTCAAAGGGCATCTCTACAGAGATCGCTGTAAATGTTTAGGTGGTACTCATTATAAGGTCAAAATTTGGCCAGTTGATAGTAATGAATGAAAGGGAAACTCAGAAAAGTCTAATTGGGTGTTCATTCACTTTGAATCCTGATCCAAAACGAACATTTTCCTGTAGAGGAACTTGATATAAAGTTCCTTCCTCTGCCTCAACAATCTACTCATGGCTGTTGGAAGAGACACGCAGATGTGATACATCTACTGGAGCGTGTCAGTCTCCTGAACTGCCTTTGACAGGTTACACGGGATCACTGAGAAAGCCTTCCCATCACCCCGTGTTTGGGGCCATTCTCAATATACTATGTCTTGTGAAGTTTTGCTCACTGGCAACTGCGAACAGTGTCCAGCTGAGTTCTCGGCTGTTAACAAAGACAATGGAAGACCTGAAGGAGACCCCAACTTCTCCAGGATTTACAGAAAAAAAAGTAGTTGGTAACAAGGGGCAGTTGATACACAAACCAAGGATGCATTCATATCTGATGCATTTAGCTCCTGTCTCTAGCAGTCACTGGCATTCATTGGTGTGTGGAGCATGAGTTATTGATTATATTCCTCTGACCACCACACACATCCCTTCAGACATGCTTTCCTCTTACCACCATAAATGGGACAATCCTTGGCAGTCCCACTCAAAAGCAACAGTGATTCCAACCGCTCTGTCATGTTTCTAAGTGGTCCCTCCCAGCTCCAAGTCCCAATGAGACATACTCAAGTGACACAAGTGCCAGCGGTCTGCATTGTCCCAGTGCTGGGGCCAAACCTTCCGCTCCATTGCCTGCATGTCAATGTACAAAATGCCCATTTGATGAACTCTGGCATACAGTGCTGATCCTCACAAAAGCCAGAGCACCTACATCAACTGCCATGTACCTGCGCACACGGACAGTTTCTTCCAGAAGTCTCCCCCCCAGCAGTCCTGGCCCTGACAGCTGCTTCCCCTGCAAGCAAGTCACTAGCTGAGGTAGCTGCTGGATGCAGATGTTTGCATCCAGGGTATTCTCAGTCACAGCAAGCTATGCTACCAAGGGTATCAAAGATAATTGTTCTAGGCATTAGTCTGGAATAGGAAATCCTCCACAAAGCCGTATTTAAGAACTTAATTAAGTGCACAGGGCAAACTTGGCCCTCTCACTCACCTGAGCTTTTCTTAAAACCTCATATTTCCTCTGTTTCCAATTTCACCTTCATCAACCAGTTTTTAATCTCCCCCAAAACACGGAAACAGAAACTAGGATCAAGAGGGAAATGCTGCCAAAGATTAGAGGTTTGGAAATTTACAACTGTTATCTAAGAAAAAACTATAGTGGGAGCCAATTGCTTTAGTCAGACGTCTTTGCTATTGTAAAGAAGCTTTAATGTATGTTTTTGCATTCTAAATCAGAAGGTGGAAGTGCAGTATTTTATGGGTCAAACAAAAGAAAAAAATGAAAACAAAAGCAACTCAACTCCTAGCTACCCAATCTGGAAATTTGTAAAACTAAGGTCTGCAAAGCACTAACTTGGTAACAGCTGTAGTGAATTATAAACATGAACTTGTCACAGATTACTGTAAAAAAACAGGCAGGCATCCTATTTTAAAACACATTTTTTTGTTTTCATTATTGTTAATCCACCTTTCCCCTTTCAGCTATTCAATACAAAGCATGACTGCAAAGTAGTACCAGTTCAGCAGTCTGGAGGAAGGAAAAAAGAGTGTTTTCAAAAACTACAGCATGGTGTTCCAAAAAGAAAATGTGATTTAAAACCTCATTGCTGTTAAGCAGTCAAGTGGTCTGTTTTGAATTTCAATGGCTATCTGTAGCACTGAGGTTTCTGTGTCATTGCATACAGAAAAAGCTGACAAGAAATGGTGCTGTCTTCCTCCATGCCTAACCACAACCTGGTAGATAAAGTCTGAAGTCACAAGTCAGCTGAGAGCTCTACCAAGACTATTAAAATGTACTGGCAAAGCTGGAAGGAAGAAATTTAAATGAGGCCAGGTTAGAGGTTTCAAAGGGATGAGTGACTGATCCTGTTTTATGTTATGCCAGACAATGCTAATAGTTTAAACGCTAGCTCTGTCAAGTGAGAAATAGATGCATTATTGTCTGTGAATTATTAAAATTGACTTCACCTACTCACCTTTAGACTTCTCTGGCTGAAAGGAAAAAAAAATCAAGAAAAAAGTCTTGCAAGGGAGGCCTGCACTCTTAATCTATTACTAATGTCTTCTTGAATCCTGTTAATATTTTTCATATTGCCTGCTTTGGTGAGCTCAGACACTATATGTGAGGAATGAGCAAAAATTCCAGCTGATCCTAGCCATAAAGCTCTTTAATGTTTAAGTCTCCCTTGCCCTGCAGGTAATTACTGTCTCCTCTTTCACCCATCCAGCTGGGACATCAGACAATTTGGGGAGCATCCAAGATGGGCATGAAGATCAGTTTCCTGGTTCATGACAAGTACTGTGGATGTTTATGCCACAGAGATAATTTTCTAGGGTTTTATTCAGCAACAAAACAAACTTTTAGAAGTTGTTTAGATCTACAAGGCTCACTTTCCCCTGCAACTCAACCATAAAGTTTTTTTTTTATAAATAAATAAAAAAATAAAGGCTCTCCTTGAATACCAGGGAGGTAGTAAGGTTACTAAAAATATTTAACAATGTAAAATGTTTTAAAGTTCTGATAAGGTCAGAATCATAGCTAGAGGTTTTTAGTGGAATACAAAGATGAGACAAAGGTGTGGAATGTGGTTAAGCACTCATCAACATCATCATCTCAGGGTAGCAACAGTAACAAAGGTCCCACCTCTTCATGACTCCATCATGAAGTTGTTAATTTACAAATGATGACTCTAAAGGTGATACAGTGGAAAGGTGAAGGTTTATTTATTTTTTAAACAACCACTTCCACACTTCCACTGCCTTTCAACTGTTTGCCCCTTCAGAGAAATTATAAATGGTGAAGGACAGAGATGGAAGTCTGAACAAAAACTTCTTGTGGATTTTTTGTGGGAGACAGAAGACACCTAAGATTAATCTGAAAGAAAGCCAGGCTACCCCAGAAAAGTACCTTCCCTCCTCCCTCCCCTCAAATTAGGCTTTCCTTAGAAAAACTGAAAAGCCAATTTTTTTCTTTTTTTTTTTTCTTTTTTTTTTTTTTAAGCGGAACACTATTTGACTTTTTTTCTCCATAGTTAAAGTTAAAACATTCCACATTTTCTAGGGGAATAAACTTCAAAATAACGAAAGAAATAAAAGTAGAAAATGAAAGAAACTTACTGTCATTTTTGGATTGAAACACTTGAAAAACATGAAATGAAAGCTTTTGGAGACAAACCCCCAAACTGTTCCGCTTCCTCAGGACTGGAGACCTCTTTATGCATTTCTCCTAACCTGGTCCATATGGCTCTTTCACACCGCCCTGGGGTGTACCCCCGAGGGACAACTGTACTTTGCTAGCATCTTCAGCAGCACCAAAGTAACACTGATACATATTCTGCAGGAGGTGGCATAGGATTTTGGCAATCAGTGGCTTGAAGTACTGTCTTTCAAGCAGTAAAAATATTAGGTGCTGTGGCATACCCAGCCTCGAGACAGCTATGCCCTGAACAAACCACTGAGTGGAAGACTTCATGCTGAAAAGGCTGATGTCAAGGCATCTGCTGACCCAAACTCAGCAGAAGCTGCTTTTAACAACACTAAAACCATCTCATGGCTTCTCAGATGAAACACATGAACACTCTGTGGCTGTCATCTTCCTTTGTGCACCCACTCATCCATAAAATAAAATACAAACAGCTGAAGGCAGGCAAGCTCTTGCGAAGGCTGGAGAAATTAGACAGGAGTCTAGCCCTTCATTCCAGATTTGCTGAAGGAAACCTCACCTCTGTCTCATATCCTCTGTATTCAAAAGCCATTTTTATTTTCATATAAATCATGTCCCTTATGGTTCTGTGCTGCCATTCTAAAACCACTGCAAGAGCTGAGTTGGCACAGCACACTTAAAAAGAAAAGGTTACAATGAGGTGGGAAACACAGTCAAAATGTGAACAGTATTGTTAACATATTACTTGACTTTTGAAATCCCATTGTAAAATAAAATAAACAGCTTCTGAAAGGAAGACAGATCTTCAGACATGCTCCCACTTCTGAATGCGAACCAGCAGTCAGGCCCACAAATGACCTCACCTCAACCACCTCTGACAGCAAGGTCTTCAGAAAGCCCTGGTGGGAACAGTTTGGTGCTGAGCCACTCTGCCAGTGCTCCAGTCTCACTGGGCGCTCCAAAATGTGGTCTGAACCACAGTTCAGCTCTTTCGAATGTCTGATCTCATGTAGGAAATGGGGAATAGGCTGTAGGTGGTGGAGACTGTTGGCAGGAGGGAATTCTTGGCAGTTGTGACAAATGTGTCTTTGGTGCTGCCTGAGCCTGGACTTCTGTCGTGGCTTTTGCCTGCTCCAGGCTTTCTCCCACCCCCAAGACTTCCCTTCCCTTGCATTTCCCACCACATCTGCTGGAGCACAGGGAGTGTTTGTATGGGACAGGCATAGGACAGGCAGTGATAAAAAACAAGGGATGGTCCAAATGAGGGTGAGATGACAGAGATAAGGGGGAGGAGAAGGCCAAATGGCAGGCCAAGAGAAGGGGGAGGCAAAGGGATGAGAGGTGAGATAAAGACAGACTTTCTGTGCATGAATAAACATGAATAAGTGAAGAGGTGGCTGTAAGACCCCCCACTGCCAGGAAGGCAGAGAAGAATTACAGGCAGGAAACGTCACGGCAGGAGCAGTTGATTAAAACTACAAACTGCATGAACTTGGTCTAATCCCTTCTTGCCTGCAAAGCCACCCGAAGAGAACCTGGCTAAAGATGCTGTCTTGAGCTATTCCAGCATCTCCACTCCTGAAGCACTGTGCTCTCGTACAATGTGGCAGGCAAACAAGAATAATCAGCTGGCACCTCCTGACTTTCCGCAAACCTTTGAGCTGGCCATCTCAGTTCCCATCACAGAGGAATTGCTTTGCTTCATAGTCAGATGCAGCAATGCACGTAAGCACACTCTTAGCTCTGAGTATGGAAACTGTCCCTATTAACTATTCATGCCCTTGAAGTGAAGCACTTGCTTGGATGCTTGGCTGAATCAGGCCCTAATTAGGGAGGTAAACAGCTTTCTATCCTCATTTACCTCTCCCTCAGCCTTACTCCTCCAGTCACCTAAGTTTAATTTAAAAATATGTTTTCAGGAGTTGAGCCTGGACCTGTCACATCCAAGATTGCCACTAATTGCTATGTGTCAACAGCATTTGGAAAAATGAGCAATGAACTCAAACCACCAACCCTCCTGCCTAGATGATGGCTTTATCTTTACACACTTGCTCTTCAATGGGGTTGCAATCTCTTTACCCACCCAGAGCGGAAAATGGCATTGCCCAAAGTCAGTCAGAGATTTCTTCAGCCGGTCTGAACATTTCTGAGGAAAAACTACCGATGCTGTAGATGAACATATGGTGCAACACCCAGGGTGTAAAAGCACTCCAACTTAGCCCCCAGGAGGTAAGGACACCCTCTTCCTCTGGCCAGTCTTGTCAGATTGTTGTGGTATTAGGGGATCAGAAAGCAGACTCAGAGAGGCAGGCTGATGTTCTCAGGAAGATCAGTGAAGATGTGAAGGTCACAGATGACACACAGTTGGTTTAAAAACCTCAGAAGTGACAGCAGGGAAAGAGGTGGTGAAGGAGGAAGGGGAACAGAGCCAGCTGTAGAAGCTGCCAGAGAAATATTTTGTTGGAGGTACAGCAGAGAAGGAGCAGGATGACGCAAAGAGAAGCAACCGATTAAAACACAGCATATGAGGACTGCACACTGTGGTGTCCAGAGGGATTCCTTTACTGGATGTGCCGGTCTAATACTGATGCAATGAGCTAGTTATGAAGCAAAAAGTCAGAAATGTGTGTGGGAGTATTGGAGGGGCACACATTTAGTATCTGCTCCTACAAGAAAGGAGGCAAGCTAGGGCTTCTGCTAAGTCTCTTAAGAGGATTAAACAAGACAGTGAGCAAGACTGGACACGAGCCTGCTGAAGCTTCTCGGGTTTGGTGACATATTCAGAGGAAAACATGATAGCAAAAATGCTCTTCCTATCTTCTAAGGAACAATTAAGATGAACAAAATCAGGGTGAGATAAAAAAGTAGAAAGCTACCTGTGGAAGGACGGTTGTGTCCACTAGGCATGGCAGCAGAGCACAATGCCATCAGGCTCTCCTCCTCCTAACTTTGCCAGTGCCTCATCATTTGACTCAAGTAGTGTGGTCTGTCTGCTCTGCCACACAAGTGTTTCAGAAGCAGAAATGCAGTGATGCTATTTTTTTTAAACCCTTTTCACATGCTTGTTGAGAAACATTTAAAATGTGTTAAGTGCTCATGCCTTGTAGATGCTATACAGAGACAAGTTACTACTAATCATTATTTTACTTGGCTGAATTTGACACGTGTGTTTTCAGAGATACCTCTGAAATGCCTGATATGTGAAGCCTTAACTAAAACTAACAAACAAACAAAAGCCTTCTGCGGGTTTTATTAGCAGGAGGAACAAATAAAAGGAAGAGGGTGGCAAAGCAATGCAGAGATAATGTTGAGTTTGAAGTAAGGAAAGATATAAACATTTTGGCTCACACAGCAGCAAAGTCAGCTTAGAGGAGAATTAAGGACAACAGGGATAATCATTTACCAAAGCAGTTGTTTTCAGATGTTGACATACATTTTCAGAACAAGAAGGAAAAAAAAACCCACATAAGACTGTCAGAATTATGACAACTTGCAACTTCTTTACCTGGCTGCTAGTGAGGAAAATAGACAGGAAAATCATCTGAACATTATTCTTCCTTGAATGCTCCCATTTCATTTTCATGAGTATTAATACAGGCCACACATTGACATTGATGAGCACAAAGATCCTTGAGGAAGGGAAACACGTGTTTCCTTGTGCAGGCATCTGAGTAGTTTACAGTCACAGGCGACTCTGAACTTATGAGTAGGAAATGAAGCTCGTATGAAAACTAAAGTGGAAGTGTGGGGCATTTAGGGTTTTGTGATCATGGTTTCATTAGACTCTAAATGCTCTTTAGGGCAGGAACACTTAGAGGAGTTCAGAAATGTTTTTGACTGTAAGAAAGCTGACTTTGGGAGAATGTGATATGCCCCAAGGAATTTTTACTGGAATCCTATGAAACATGGGAAACATAGAGCTGAATTTTTTAAAAAAACATCTGAAGAGACTGAAATTTAAAGCCGTCCTGCTTAATTCCAAGGAGGAAAAAGGGCAACTGAGGCCAAATGCAGTTCAGTAAAGATGTAAAGTTTAATGTAAGCAACACTTAGAAGACTTAGGGTATTTCTTCTGTATATATATATCTGCAGATACCGAGATACAACAAACAATCCTTTGAAAAGTAAACAACCCGGTAAGGAGGAATACAGAACTTAGGCATTAGAAAAAGCAGTTTAAAGAAATAATCCCAGGGGGACAAAGTATCTTTTGACACTACTATGATTTTTTTCTCCTAACCATTAAATAGCATTTCATTTATATCAGTGCTAGAAAGGACTGGGAGAAAAAAGCTTAATTGCTTAAGGCACGTAACAAAAGGAAGAAGTTAGCAAGTTAGCATGCTCTTTTTTTCTTTGAAGAAGAATAATAAGAGGCCAGATGACTGCTTAAATATTAGCATCACATTGTGACAGAGTTTCCAGGGCTTGCTTAAAGGAAGGAAATTTGCATTGATGTATGTACGTCGTCCTCGGAGTTACAGCCATGCCAGCCCATAACAACTCTGATGCAAAAATACAACCTGCAGTTCCTATCCTATGCAAGCTGTAGGACAACTGCAGAAACAGGTGGGAGGGAAAGGGAAGAATTCCCTGTAACACATGCAGAGCATTAGAATCAGAGAGCAGATGACGTTTACATATGGTTGAAAGGTTTCTTTTTTTTTTTTTTTTTCCCTTTTAAAAGGTAACATAAACTCCTAACTGAGAGATATGTACATTTTAAGCTCTGTGATGACAGGACAGACCAGTGAGACCTGGAGTTAATCTTTGTTGTTGCAGGAAAGGGCAATGAAATGAAGCAAGCTCCTATGGAACTGTTAGCTTAATATCTGCCATGGAAAAATAATAGAGGCAATTTTACGCAAACACCTTAATGGGCATAATTTGATTAGAAGCAATTGTGCAATTCTTGGAGGGAAATTTCTGCATACAAATTAATATAATTGTCCTGCTGAAAGATAAGAAAATTAAAGAGAAGCCCTAATTCTCTAAGAATTACCCAATTTCAGGGGCTGAGAGACCTGATGCTTCCGACATTCTTTACTGCAGGGCTGCTTGTTTCCAGGTGTTGGAGGTGGTTCACTGAATTTCAGTTTTAACTTTTAAAAGAAATCTAAAATTAATTTTATTAATTTAATTATTTATATAAAATTAATTTAGTATTATTTTTGGAATATCAAATAGATTATTTAAATCCAAGTATAGACTAAGCTGCCTATCTATAATATGAACATTTGGATTGTAACAAAAGTAGAAAAGACTAGAGAGATCATTTCTGCAGAATCCACATTTTACAGGTGAGTAAACTGTAGTGGAAACTTAGCCTTACAAACCTAGGGCAGCAAATGCATGTAAAGTTTGATCTTACTAGCCATGTGCTAAAAAAGCCTGCAAAACACATGAAATCATCTTTCATAGGGTATCTAGTTCAGTATAAAAAGCAAACTAGTCATGAAGCCCTGTGAAAATTGCAGATTATAAGAAAGGCAAAAATAATCTTTTTTTTCCCTCCAATCTTTGCAGCAAGTTAGTCTCCAATTAAAAAAGGGTCAGAAAAGTTACTGCTAGGAATCTGATACAAGCCAAAAGAAATTATACCGATAGGTTTGTAGTTGACAAGACACAAGCAGGGAGGGAGAGAGACAGTCATTAGAAGCATTAGCAGGAACAATTCCCAAGGCCAGTAAATATCAGGGGCCCCCAAAGCAGTCAAAAGTAGAGTGAAGAGATTTAGAGTCAAGGCATTCAAAGGGTCTACTTAGTTTGACCAGAAGACAGTCTCACATTTCAAGGTTTCTTCTTCAGTACAGCTAAGCTTTTCAATGGGAGGCCTTGACCCCAGGGATCACTAACTGAAGAAAACAAATGTGTTTTCAAATGACTGTATTGGCACTGTCAGAACCGACTGTACACAAGATTAAATGATATTTATTTTCACTTTCCAGAATATCATGTTAAATTTTAGAGAGAGAGACAGACAGAAATGTTTCCAAATAAGACATGAGAATCTGAACATCGGATTTTCTGTGTCAGCTGGGATTCCACAGCAAAATTCCTGTTAACTGATCTGGCTAAGCCTCCTTCCAAAATGTCAACCTGAGGCTTTCTTGCCTTCAGCAGTCTTGGTGAGGGTAGGTGGAAGGCAGCACATGCTGTCAGTCCATTTCAGTTCTCTCACTGCTTTTCCTTGCTTTCTTGCAATGGACTGGATTTTGGTCTGGTATTTTGAAATTGCACAGATGTGATTCCCTGACTGAAACAAACAGAGGTTTGCCTGCCTTTGATAAGGAACAGAAATAAAATCAGAATTAAAAAAACCCGAAAATGATTCTGGGTACCCATCCTGAGATGCTCAAAAAAAGGAAACTTTAATTGGAGGAAATGGATGCCACATCTCTTCATAGAGGAGTTTGCTCACAGTTCATCTGCATATTCCTTAAGACAAAGGTACTTCAAAATCCATTTTGTGCTTCTACCTTGATCATGCTTGAGCAGCTTCACAATCTTCTTGGGTTCCACAGGAACCAAGTAGGGGCTATGTTAAATGCAAGGCAAGACAGGGGCAGTGGAAGAGAGATATGGAGCCCAAGGGAAGGTGGCCTACAACAGACCAGATAATTTCAGATAAACATCAGATGTCTACTGAGTTTATATGGAGTGCTATTTCAAGGCCATATTCCACTCGGTATTTGAATACATCCCTATACTTATGTATAGACCCACTAGCAATTGCATGAGCATTCCTGAGGAACCCGTGCTTATGCACTGTCCCAAAATGGACAAGCGCGTAGTGAGCTGAATTTAAAATCCAGGAATTGTGTTCCCAAAAGGAAACCAATAAGGAGAGAGGAGACCATGGGCACCACTATTTCAGCAGAAAATAGCTGAGCACATGAATAATACTGGAACTTGAAAAAATAGTGGAACTACAGCGAGGGCTTCAGAACTGCTACACACTACCCATGAATTTTGAGGAGTGAATATGTACTTAGTAAGAGGTATGACAAAGCAGGAAAGTGGGTCTCACAAAGCGCGGACTTGTTGGGTCAAGTGTCCTTTTCCTGTTTGGCAAGTCCTTTTGTCTCTGTGTCTTCCTTATCATCCTGACACCTTACCAAAGCACAGAATGACAGACAGCTCTTAATGACTTCCTAGCGTTTGATTCTGATACATGGGCCCAGCCCTTTTTTGCATAACATGAAAGTCTCTGTTCCCCTCTGAATTTCCACTTTGGAACCCACATCCACTTCCACATGTGCAGGTCCCCACTCCCACCCTGCGACCCGTGTCAGGACAAACGTGCTCTCATCACAGCTTGCCTGAATCAGGCAGCTGAAGCCCGCACTCCTGAACTGCCGGACTGACAGCCGATGCTGCGTCAGCAGCCGGCAGGGCTGGTATCACCCTCCCCAGGAGGCAAGAACATCCTCTCCTGGGCACACCCTCTGCCACATCGCACGACTGGGGCTATTGTTCCCTGTGTCCAGAAGCCGGGCTCTGTCCTGTACTATCTCTGTGCATTGCCACCATCCTGCCTCACTTGGAAATAGTGTTGGTTTTTTTTCCTCTCCTAAGCATGCTCATCAGGTGATTTGGGGACAGGGGTTAGTGGCTTGGTCCTGCAGGCAGCGTGTGCTGGTTGAGCACCCCTGGCAGACTTCACCGAGGCATTCCTGGGAGGAAAGATGTGTTCTGCAAATGAGCATTTACCGAGTGAGACCCTGCAAAGCACTTGAGAAAAGAAAGTGCACATGCGCTTCTAAAACAGGCATTTTGTGGTACCCACAAAGCTCTAAGCTGAATGGGACATTCACTGGATGGAGTTGAAACATTGACATGAAGACACAGAAACAGGTACTTTAAAAATCAAGCCTATTAGCCCCCACCTTCCTCCGCTTTCCCTTCTTGTAGCTGGAGGAGAGACGGCCACATACCCATTTGAGAACAGAAGGAACAACAAGTCGTTTTGCACATTGTTTTGTTTCCCATCAGATGACATTTCACCCCCAAAAGCGTCCCCTCTCCCCTTCGGAGAGGGTGACCGAAGCAGAGTAGCATCCCTGTGACGGGGCAAGCCTGCCCCTCCTGGGCAGCGCTGCCTGCCCGCTTGTCCCCAGGTAGCTGGCTGACAAGTAGGCTAATTTAGAGCTCTAAAAGCTGGCAGCAGGAGCACAATTAAGCCGTTTTCACAGACTGCTGGCCAAATGCAGCGATTTATTGGCTGAGTGATTGGATTATTCATTTGCAAAACTAAAAGAAGGCATTTTCTTACCACTTCAGTTGGCCTGTAGTACTTGTGATTGACTGTCACATGGATATGGCCAGTCTCTTTGCATCGTCCTACTTCATTTTCATTCTTCCCTTCCCACCTGTAAAGAAGATAAACATTTAATCAACCCATAATTACTTTAGTGCTCTGATCTTACCAACATTTGGCCTGCTTTCATTTACTTGAGGCTGGTGTCAATTCTCCCTGCAGGACAGTATAAACTCATTAGCTATAGGAACAAAGGCCGAGTTTAGACTTGAATGCAGCAACAATGGCTTTTGAAGTCTCTTTGTTTTGGTTTTTGATTCAGTGGAAGGACTGAAATAGAGGACTTCCAAATTAAACACATAATGCTAGGGGTAAATAAAACGTCCTGATTTGAGAATGTCTCATGTATCTGCAAATAAATATGACAGTGAGGTTTTTCATTTGTGGATTGGTTCAAAGTTGTTTTCTTAAAATATTTTTAATTCTTGTATTTTGGCCAGTACTTTCAGGAACTCTTTAATCTGTTAATTTTAGGGATGTGAAGCTCTGTTTGAATAGCATTAAGCTGCATAATTTAATTTGTGCTTAACTAGGAAAACCAAAACAAAAACAGGTCTTGAGTTTTCAGTCCTAGCTCGACATAGCACTTCACATACATGTTCTGTAAACAGTACTTACTACCTGTGAGCTGAATGCCAGCTACTTTGTCCAAATCAGTTTCATATGTGTTGAGCAGCCAGCACTTTGCTGTAATTTATGTGATCTGGGTGCGCCGCGAACTATTTCATTAGCAACTGTCCTGTCCTAAAATTTTGGGAGCAACAGCAGAGGAACGGTTTGGTGGGTGACTAGCTCTGCCTTTGAAGATGCCAGCCTTCAGCCTGGAAGCCTGAGGACAATGCTTCCTCTCAAAACAAATGCTTCAGATGGCACATGTAGGAATGTACATCGGTGCATCAAACCTAATCCACTGAACGTACAAAATCCAGAGTTATGATTGAAACTATATCCTCTTTTTGCCTCCAAGTATATATCATGAGGCTCCGAACCAGCTTGGCATAGAAGCGTAGTGATGAAATCCTTTACTTTTTTTGTGTTTAAGTAAGATCTATGCAATTTAAATCAGCAGTGTGATTTAGACTATTTAGCTTCGGTCACCAGCCATGAAAGAAAAGTGCCCCTTGCCTCCCACTTACTGATTGTACTGCCAGCTCTTGGGATTTTGTCACAGATTTGATTTCTCTTTGCTCCCCTGCCCCCCTGAAGTTCCTAGAAGAATTTAATTCTTTGACAATCTCAGCCTTCATTTTTGAGTTTCTAGCCCTGAGGGCTAAGGAGGGGAGTCTGAAAATGTGAACTCTGTGTACCCATGAAGGTTAAAACACTGAAAGGTGAAAGGAAATACTGAATATGTATTATTACTAGTTTTCAAATCCCACGATTTTTTAAACACAACTTATGGGTTTTGGATGACCAGCAAAGCTGGTAGGTTGCTCGATACTGGGAACACTTCTTGTCGAAATAATTTCAAACAGATAATAGCCGAAGTGAAGTCAGCTGTTAACAGTCGTGCCACGATGCTACAGATGATTTATAATTTAAATTTTCTTTCCTTCTTTTTGCAGTTGCTCTGTTTGAAGCCTGAACTGCAAAGTTTTCATTCAGAAGCCAAAACTAACATTAGTCCCTCCCTTTAAAGGGCAGAGGGTAAAAATGTGCAGGACTCAAATGAGCTTAATAGAAAACTAACCGTCACCAGTAAAACAACAGGAAGCACTTAGATCAGGAGACGTCAGTTGTTGTTGGAGGTCACTGAGCAGAGAACCCCATTTAACACCCAACAGGCTCCAGAAGGCTCAGCCCAGCCAGCAAAGACTCACTTAATGTCGCTATCAAAGTTATATAACAATAGAAACAGCTTAAGAAGAAATCTCCACCCGTTTTGTTCAGCCCAGTAATGTGAAAAGTTCACAAGGGAAAAAAAAAGTACTTCTCATTGTGAACAAAGTAGCATTTGATAGCTGCACTTCTAATTACTCCTGGCACCTTGGTGCTCACAGCTGGGGACACCATACTGCTGATAAAAGGGAATGCACAGCGGCCAGCCTGACACCAGGAGCAAGATGTCCATTTTGCCAACTGACTCCCCTCCCTTCTTCCTCTAAGCACAGGGAAAGGAAAAACAAACCCCACAAAAATCCTCCTTCATTTATTGTCAAACTGGAGTCAGAATTTTTAACGGGAAAACATAGTGCCAGGCTATCCTGAAGCCCAAGCGTGGTGGAAGAGGCACAGGGAAGCCTCACGTTGCTGTGGTTTTCAGTAGCTCCCACCACAAGGGCTACCCAGATTTCTGCTCCTTAGGGTGGGTGCCCCAACCAGGCAAGAAAACAGTCTTGTGTAACTTGGGGGAAATGCGAAGGATCACTGGCTAAAGAAAGTTAGGCTAATCAGGCTGGGCTACATTTACAGAGGATGGGGTGAGGATCCCCCCATCCAGTGCCCAAGGCCCAGGGCCTCCAGGCAGGTGCCTGCTGGCCTAGTGTAGGCTTTTCACAAAACGCTGGTCCTAGAGCCTGCAGGCAAGGAGCCTCTACAGCAAGCCCATTGCCTGTCCCACAGTGGGGAGCTTCTCTCTCACTGAAGCACAGGACAGGCTTGCTCTCATGGCTCACTGCCTCAGCCATACACCAGAATGCTCTGCACTCGGAGAAGGATGCACGCGACCACATGTCTGCTACTGACGAAGTGGGTTTGATGACTTCTGCATCTACATTTCCATGTCGAGCACCTCACTGTTGGAGATGGGTGCTTTGGGATTGCTTAGGATGATAGTCATTGTCAGCTCTGGTGGGTACCACTACTATCACTGACCTCAGAAATTCCCATATAAATAAGTTAATCACATTTCAAATGCATGTGCAAGTTTACTTGTTTACAAGGTTCTTCACCTCAAGACACTCTGGATTTACAGAGGAACAGACTGCATTTTATTTAAGGCTAATTCCATATCTGCAGTTCACTACTGTTACAATACTTATTAACAGCAGTAATGAATGCTCCTTTTCCTCTTCAAACTGGAGATTCCCATTATTTTTAATTTCCTATAACTATACAGGAAGACAGAAAGTTTCAAGCTATGAAAACATCCACAGGTATAGAGGATTTTCTGAGGATGAAGAGCTGGGGTACTGACCCAGTGGGGTGTGAGGTGGGCAGGGAAGGACACAGGGGAGCCAGGATAATCAAGGAGGGGTGGGAATAACACTGCAATGGACCAAATGGTCCAAATGGTTGTAACTGAGAAGCAAACGAGGCAAAGTATATATATTTTTGAGGTGGTGAAGAAAACAACTAAAAATGAAATCTTTCACAAAAGCACAGATAAATTGAACAAGTATATGCATTTCATCTCCTTGCTTTATCTTTACACAGAAACAGAACTGACAGCATTTTAAAAAAACATTCAAAACCCCTCATAGCTACTCAGTCTCTTTACAGCAAAAACCCTATCACGTACAACTTTAACTCAAATATATGCCAATAGAAAGTATTTTCACATTTGAAAATGAACTATAAATTAATTAAGAACAAAATTTTAGGAAAATTTTGCTCTTCCTCCACAGCTAATACAAGATACCATTTGTGTAGACATCTCGTATTTGTGGTCTGATCGCTGCTGCACGCACAATTAAGCCAAAGCACTTCATTCTGTCCTGGCACTTTATAAACAGCAAAACTGACACCATGTAACAGACCACTAATGTCACTTGTAAGTAATCTTTTGTAGGGAAACTTGAAATATGGCTCTTTATATGTTCCTTTGCCACCAACTCACCCACCAACCTTGCCAGCAGCTCTGATACATCAAAGCAATCAAGGATATAGGGATTGCTTAACCACAATTTTGTGCTTAAATCTAAAGAACAACTATGCTACCATAGAGGGATGTATTTAAACTTCTTTCTCATATGCTCTGACAAATCAAGTCTTCAGCGTTTGTTCACTAAAGGAAACAGTTCAAACAATGCTATTGTTATTATATTCACAGCATTATCAAGTTCGAGTTTCAAAAATCTAAATCATGACTCCCCACGTTATGAGACTTTAAAAAATAATAGGAAGCTAGGCTTCCTATTTTTTGGTTTCTTTTTTTCCCCCAGTTCATTGGAAAGCTTTTGAAGCCCTTATTTCTTTACTCCAAGTTGTGAAAGTTGGTATTGAGAAAAATGTATTTCCTCAACAAATATTGTTTGTTGTGAAAATCAAAACATTTTGGAAAGAAAAGCTTTAATTTCAAGCAAGTTCCATTACTGTCAACCTGAAACAAAATTATATTAATAATATCTAAAAAAGATGCTTCGACATTTTCAGAGTTGGAAAAAAATGGTGTTTTTTTTCTTTCAGAATGGCTTTGAAAACTCTTTTAAAGTTATTCTTTCTTTAAAAGAAGGCTAGAAGAGAAATGAAACAGTCCAGCTGACCTGAAATCAGATATTTTTCCAAATTGCATTTGTGACAATTATTTTCATTTCATTTGGCAGAGGGGAAGAATGTGGAATTTCCCATGGAACATCATATTTAATTCTCACTCAGTCTTCCTATAGGAGAAACTCTCATACCTCTTATGATGTATGGAATCTGATAATTAAATTGTTAGTCTTCAAACCTTAACTTCAGTTCTGAAACAGCTATTAGGTCTGCCTACAGATAAAACATTGTATCAATAAGCAAGTAGTAAAAGTCTGCTCAGCTGGAATAGTTAATTCTCCAGCTGAAGTGGATTAAACATCCCCCTAAAACTTATATTCTATGGTGAGAATGGGGTAAAAGTGGTGCAGTCCTAAGTGAGGAACCCTTGCTCATGTGGGTTCACCCATGCCAGCATTCTTCACTGACCTGGCTAGGTTCCTTTCAACTATCACTCTTCAGAATGCCTCTAATTTCTGTATGGGATTCTGTTCCCTTCCTTCTCATCTGAAAGATTCTGATTTCCCTGAGCTGTTAAATACAACACATAGCACTGGCCAGCCAGCAACTTCTGGGGGGCAAAAGCCAGACCTAGCAGCAACTGTTTTGATGATGACTCTTGGTGGCTTCTCTTCCACATCCCCATAGCACCATTACTAATGTATTGTTGGCTTTCCACTCTAATAGCAATCCTTCAAATCTCATGTGTTTCTGTAACCCAACCTCTCATTTTAAGGTAAACAGAAAAAAACCCGCAAACCAGAAACCCCCTCCTCCCTCAGTTCAAGCTCAGTTCAACCTTGACTGTCACTGAAGAGGCCACTGCTCCACTTCTGCTAGTAGTTCACCTTGTTAGACCTTACAGCTTATCTGCAAATGCCCCCTTTCTACGGTGATCTTTTATAAAACCAACCGGCATGTTAGTGAAGATAACATTTGCATGTAGAGCCAAATGACTAGAGTAAAATATTCATTTTTACTGAATTAATCCTGGTCCTGGAAGCAATAACAAATGTGCATGTATTTTTATATTAATAAATAAGACAATAAATCTTTCCACTGCTTGAACAGGTTTTTTTTCTTTTTCTTTTTTTCTTTTTTTCTTCTTTTTTTTTCTTTCCACATCTGCAGACAGCAGTCTTTGCAGCAGTATGTAAAGAACTCTGAGTGCTGTAGTGGTTTCAGGCTATCTTTGCAATCCTGTTCTAATTTAATAAGATTAATGACAGAAAATTAGTCAAGACAAGCGTTTGCCTGTTTCGTTTACCCTGCTGTAGTTCAAATTATAGGCGGGAAGTGTTTCCCCCAAGTACTACTTAATTAGTAATAAGTAGAAGGGAAAGTAAAAGAAAAAAAAGTGTAATCCTTACAGGGGGAAAATATTTGTAGCTCTGAGGCTTTCCTGTTAGTACAAAGGACTGAATTTGAATGATTCAGAGGACTATATAAATATAATTTGAAATTTCTCCCTTGAAAAAGAAATGTTAGAAGAAAAAAAAACGACACAAGGTAGATAAACCTCTGTGTACACTTCACAGTCAAGTTCAGAGAGAGAATCAGTCCTATTGCAGCTGTACATTTCATTAGTTACAAAAATGTAGTAAAGTTTCTCTCTCTCTCTTATTT
This sequence comes from Falco punctatus, assembly GCF_963210335.1. NCBI lineage: Eukaryota > Metazoa > Chordata > Aves > Falconiformes > Falconidae > Falco > Falco punctatus. The sequence continues at coordinate 91,689,230 of NC_137582.1, read as the reverse complement.
TGGCGAGAAGACATAGTCCTGACAAGTGTTAATGACTGGCTGTGACAAAGTATTATGTTATCTTCTTGGAAAGACTTTTTAGGCTGTCCTGGATTTTCAGCTGTAAAATGTGAATTGTTAGGAAGACAAAAAAATGAAAAAAATAATTTTTAGTTGGTTGATGGGGCAGCCGGGATTGGTTTTATTCCTGTTTTCTACTACAAAATCAAGATGTGACAGCTAAGACTTCATTACATTTGCAACTTTCCCTGCCAAAGCACAAAATAGGGATAGCTAAGAGCCCTGCAAATGTGCCCTGTGTTCTCAGATGCACTATGAGGTCTCCCTGCTGGTGCTTGCCACTAATCCCTCCTGGCCATTTACTCCATCATTCCAAAATTTTGAAAGGTGCATTGTACAGCAATACTGTGAAGCTGTGCCATCATTTATGGCAGTGGAAAGGGCTGCTGGAAATTTCCCAGGTGAGTTTTTGAGATTGCAAAATTTTGTAATACCTGCAACCCTGCAATTAAAAAAAAACAACCAACCACCAAACAACACAACCAAACTTTGAGGAAGGGAGATAGGAAGAAAGCAGCCATCCTCGCAGGAACTCATATAGCAAATGTGCCGGTTCTTAAGTGCCTCATAAATTGTAAAGAAACAGATCAATGGGACTCACCAGTGGGGTCCCACAATACTAAAAGGGAGGATTTTGCTGCCAGGCTACTCCCTGAAGAAGATATATCCAAACTGGAGAAGGTGGGAGTAAAAGCCCTTGGCGGTTTCAAAGAATGTGAGAGGTTACCAGCCAGCGTGCCAAGAAGTCAGTGAGGGCAAGGAGAGAGTGTGTGTGCTGCAAGGCCATGGGCTGGGCTGACACCTAGAAAAATTATGGAGGTTCTAAACAGAACTTTCTAAATCCTGAGAAATATTTTACATCTAGTGCAATTTGAAAGATGAACGATAGCTATGGGGATGAGTAGTGGGTCTGTTGTGACACTACCCCCACCCTGGGAGCAGGGGGAATAAACGGCTCATTTATCTGGCTAGGCTACATCTCAAATGATCAGAATTATACCACTGTCAAAATGATCAGCAACAAAATTATCATTAGCACCTAAAATGCCACCTCAGTCCCCATAGGTATAGCTATTTATATATCACTTGTAAATGACTTAAGGAATTAATAACTTATTCACAGTGAAGAAAAATTTCTAAAGAGCCCTGGGGATGAGCAGCCCAAGCCCTGTTTCTAAAGTGATTTAGGTTCCTAAAATTCCATGTCACTAGATGTCATGTGGATTCTTCTATGATTTTTGAAAATTACTTTTATTGATCGGTAAAAAAAAAAAAGCAACTATGTCTTCACACACAAAATACCTGCTGTACCTTATCACTTGGAGTCATAGTGTAGTTTCCCTGAGAGAGAAACTTGTGATTGATTGATTCAATCCAAACACCAACCACAGCTATTGCCAATGTGAATGATACGGAGTCCACCATATGGAGCCGTATGTGAGTGAAAAATAAACAATCAGGACACAAAATTTTGTGTGTTAGGAGCAACTAAATCTAAAGTAAGCCTTTAATACCCTCTCTATAACAGAAGCTATTCATAAACGTACTTTCACTTTTATTTCTGTAATCGTTCTTTTCTTTAGGCTTTCTCGAAGGTTTAATTTACTTTCTGAAAAATGCATGCTGATTTGTCAGTCTTAGGAAATGCTGAGACTTCTTAGGCCAACACCAAAGCAGGGAGTTTAATTTTAAAGTAACAGATAAATTTATTGACATCAAAAGAAACTGTGATGCTGAGAACATCTGCAAATAAAGACATTCAGTTAGGTACTGACCTACATGTCTCAGTTTCTAATTTTAGGTAATAAAACTTTTTTTAAAAAATGAAAAAAGTTGATCACCAAACATTCATTCTTGCTTTTGCAAACAACACTAGACAGGGACAAAATAGTTCTTAAAAATCACAAGAATTCTTACTTGTGTGGAGCAACTGAATCCACAGCATATTCGTATCAATGCTTACTGGGGAGAATTAGCTTATAAACACAAAGAGTAAAAGTATAGAGAAAAAAGAAAAAGTAAGAAAGACAGAGCAGTTACTAGAGCTCCTACTACCTCCCCTTTACCCTGTCAAACCTCACTACTGTTAAGGCATACGGGACAACATGTGATCATACAGGGACATCTTGCTATCAAGACATGCTAAAAATATGGAGAGAAACTTATTCCCCAAACTGGGCTAGAAATTCTATTTATACGGTCTCTCTCTCCCCCATCAGAATTATTCTGGAGGTTGATGCCAAAAATTGAAACCAGACTAAAAACTCATTGAGGAGAAAATGTTATTACCTCCCCAGCCACCCACTGGCTGTTCAAATAATATTGTATATATCTGTGCGCTTCTGCATATTTATTGAATTTGTCAAGTTTTTGTTCCCAAGTAAAACTTATTGGCCCTGTCAAAAGTTCACCAGCTGCACAAGTGACTTTGATGGCCTGAGGAACAGCCCTGGCGTTAGCGTCATGGAAGAGCCTGTGGCTTTCCTCTCCCTTTTCCAGCTGAGATCGGTATGTTGATGCATGGGGCCCAGAGAAGATACAGAAGGAGGGAAATTGAAAAAATAATAAACAATAAAACTATAAATTACAGAAAGCGCTCACCAAGCCATCCTGGTTTTATTATATGGCCTTGAGAAGGAATTTTGTATTTTCAATCAAACTATGTGGAATATGCATTGTAAACATTCTGCACCCACTGCTCAACATTTTTATGACTTAGTAGAAGAGCTAATAGGGTTGTAGAGTGGGTTGCTACATAATCCTTGTGGTGTGGCTGATGGGCTGTCACATGGAAAGAACAGGGTTAGCAGGTGTCATCTCTTGAGATAGCAGATGATGGGAGCAGGACTGTGGGGATCTGGGGGCACAAAACAGAGAATCTGGCAGAAAACCCCTTTTTGCAGCAGATGAACAGAACTGTGGTACTCACATCTTTGGAGGCGCATCTGGCTCCCAAGGAGGGGAGTGAGTGGCAGAACAGAGAATGAAGATGGAATAAAAGATTGAGACATACCAGCCTACATTTTTGTCTTACGATCTAGAGGGCAACGCTAAACATGTCTGCTGTGGCAGTCAGTTGTGCCTGGAAGGTCCAACATTTCACAAAATTAGGAAGCGAAGGGGAAAAAAGGAGAATGCAGAGGTACAATTCTGTATCACAACAAAGGCAAAAGGCTAGAAACGTTCAACCTGTGGCTGCTATCTCATGTTCATACTTACACAATGGTTTTCCCAATGTGCTTAAATGACTTCTCCACAAATTCACGGACACTGTGGACCTCCCCAGTGGCTATAACAAAGTCCTCAGGCTCATCTGTTTGTAACATCAGCCACATGGCCTGTGGAAAGACAAAGTCAGATTCAGTGCACATGTAAGTGGCTTCTTTGGTACATGATCTTATAATACCACATTTTTAAATTGGAAATTATACATACACACACATAGCCCAGGCTGGGCAAATTAGCACTTCCCTAACATGGTGGCTATTAACCAGTTCAGTGCAACTCTGAAAAGAGTTCAATTATTTCTTAATATACAAAACAATACTGTATTTGATTTTCAATTTGTTTCACAGCAGGGGTTTCTGCAGGGAAGACTTTAATATGTTTACTTTTGAACACTGAGACTTGGTTGAGTGCTCAAGAGCGTGGATTCACTTGTTTAAAGCACTGCATGAATTGACACAGATATGGGAAAAGAACAAAATTTTGTTCTTTTCAGTCCAGAGTGCTGTTGTCTGTCTGCTACAGAACTATGTCAAACACACTGAATCATGAAAATATGGGTCCTTTTGGCTCTTTCTTCTGTCACATTTGTTTTGGCTAGTTGAGATTTTAATTAAAAGTAAGTGATTAAAAAGGTAACTAAGAATAGTCAACAGTGTATTTGACCAAAATAATCTGATTTTCCTGCCGAATATGTGCTGAATGTTACATATTAAAGCACTGTAGCGGAAACTTTTGACACAGGAACACAGGCAACACTGGTAGAAAAGTGAGACAACCATTAATATCTCTTTCAGAGAACCGTTTGAGCAGCTGCAAAAATCACAGTAGGTTTTGAAGCAAAACTTCATGGGATTGTCAACATATTTGCAAATCAGGGGAGCAGGTTTACTTCTCACAGCAATGTCTTTCACAGAGTTCCCTCCCACAAACAAGTAATGATGGATGAGCACCATCTCAGGGGGCTGGCTAGCTAAGTCGGCATGAAAGCAGGAAAGCAGATGGAAAAAGAGGCATGCAAAGACACGTGTGACTTGTCTGAGGTATCACGGCAGGTACATTTCAGTTTTCTGATGTGCAAGCCACTTCTCTAGTGACTGGACTATTTGACTGCCTAGGAGCTGTAGGCAGACAGAATAATTATTACTTTAGATCCATCAAAATGATGTAAATGTACTTCATTTCCTTTGGAGAGGAAAAGGGAATACCTGTATGGTATGATCCTCATTTAATAAATAACCAGAAAAGGAAAACAAAATAATTCAACTTTCTCTCCATATGGTAAAAAGGACTGTCATCTTCTCATAGTTTAATCCACAACGCTATTTGCACTGACCTCTTCACATCAGCTTTAAAGAAAACAACTTTAGTAGGTCCCTTGATGGTAGTGGATACTCTGCAAATCAGATTAATAAAAGCTTTGGGACAGCTCAGTTTCTCTTGGTAAATACCACCTGAAATATTCAATTTTTCCCTCCTATTCTTAATAAATCAGTGTCCAGCATTGCAAAGCGATACATTCCACTTAAATGGTTCTATTTGCAAGTGATTTTTCTTCCCAGTTATTATTTTATGCATCTTCCAAAGTTTTGACAAGATTTTATTAACATGTTCCTTTTGAACCTTTTTGCTTCTTGAACGTGCATGGAAGGCTGGGGTTTGGGCAACTGCTGTGTAAGTCCTTGACATTAATTGTGCTTTAGGGATATGACCTGCTGGGCAGGACAATGGCAGCAACTTTATTTTTCCTTTCCAGGGTTGAACATCCTAGCCAATGACGCAGAAATACCCGACTGGCTGATGAAACTCCTCTTGTGGGGAGGAGATGTCTTAACTTGTATCTCTCATATGAGCTTTCTTGGAACATTGGGGTTTCCCTGCTGATTTGAGAGGTTGTCATAAATCACCAACTCCTATTTCTTCATGACTGGACAAGCTTGCAGGATTCACAGTAGTAGCAGCGTCACAGAAAGGTTAAAAGGAATAACTAAAATAAGTAATTGATAGTTCTGGTTCTCCTACCCCGGTCCCTGATTTCACAGAGCTTCGGCTCTCGTCAAGCAGCCCAGCTGAAAACAAAAAGCTTCCTCATATGGGAAGGCACTATTTGAGTGAATAAGGATTTACATGATTAGACAGTCAGAGCCAGGATTTATAGGAGTTCTCCTCCTGACTTTAGTGGATGTTTGCTGTACATAATGAATTCAGGCTCTCACCTTTCTTTGTCTGAAATGCTCACAACACTGTAGTGTCAGATACATCTGACAGAGATGTAACAATCAAACTTCCTTTATTGATAATAATCACCCCCCACCCCCAAATGCCACATAGGTTGACTGAATATACAATATTAGCATAAGGACCTGCTATTTGCTATGCATTGTTGTGAAGCAGTACTAACAGGTCTAAGCAGAAGCAGGACTGGACTTAATGATAATTTTTTGTCATCCCTCCATTTCTAAATACGTCAGTATTGCAATTCATTGGATACAATTTTAGTGTGGTGTGGGTGCTTCTACTGAGACATTCAACGATCCAGTGAGTATTTAAGATATTTACACATTCATTTTGTGTATTAATATAAAATAGCATTGGAAGTTTCTCTTTAAAACATGCACTACGTTGAAGGAGACAGCTACAAAATACTAACAAAAAATCCAGCCTTTGACAATTGGTCCCACCGAGTTTTATGCAGTTGGATTTATTAACTCTTGTCTACCATTTCAAAGAGCAAGTAATCACCATCTTAGAAATACAGCTTAAACTGCAGTAAATTTCTACAGGATCAACTTAGAAATGATCAAACAATGCAGACAGAGTTGCTAAAATCAATTTTTGCCTCAACTTCTACCGGAAAAGAATGTTTAGATTAATGATTACTTGAGAATCTATCACTGCTGGTTCTTTTATTTTGTCTGGCATCCACAATTGTTGGCACTTAAAATTACCTCAATCAAATTAGGTATGAAAAAAAGGAACATGCTAAAAATTATAAGCAAAATAAGCGATAGTTCTGTTTTGCTTTCAGGAAGGCAACCAAATGCTGTTACTTTGAACGGGTCTGCAAGACCAGTCCGTAAAAAAACGCAAAGTCAAGCCAGAAGACAGAAAAATCTTTGAACAAGCTCCACATTCAAATCTTTATTTCCACAGGTACAGCCTGTGACAACCAATGAGAAATCTGTGCACAAGCAGTAGCTATAGGCTTTCCTTACAGCAAGTGCCAGGAATGTGCTTCCCCCCCATCAGACTAATAAAGGCCCTTGACCTATCAATTTCTAGGCATTTCCTTTAAGAGTTCATGTTGTACCAGACACCAGGGCTGAGAATGAGAGGAAAGGGGGAGACACAGCTCCAGGTTTATTTGTCATTACTGAATGGCTTACTGGTTTTAACAGAGGGGAAAAGCTTTGTTTAAATTTCCACTGAAAGTAATTAATGGTTATTGACTGGCAAATGAAGAACAGGTGACACTCTGAATTAGAAGATAAATGATCTCATGTTCTAGCGTGATAATGGGTTAGTAATTGCTACAAAGCCTCAGCCTAGTGCGTCCCATCATAATGCTAGATCATGTCCAGAACACAAAGGCCTCTGTGTGAGAGGTATTCAGCCGTTCACCTCCCGATACAGCTGCAGAGTGATCTGCTCCATTTATTCTCTGATGGACTGCACAACTGAGGCAAAAGTTCACCCATTCTCACCTTCCTGTTCACATGCTGAACCACATGACCCATGACATGGCTGAACTGGGATAAAAACATTGCCCAGCTTTGGCTTTTGGCTATCTTTTAACCATCACAAGGTCACATATTTTAGGAAATTTTCTGGTGCGGGAATAGAGAATCATGGATTTTCTTGTATTTCTTTGTAAAGGCTTTTTTTTGGATGAGCTGACAGCAAGTAAAGGAATTACTTGTGTTCATTTCTACCAACCTCTCCCTAATTTTTTGCTCGATCCAGTTAACAAAGTGTGGGCAAATGTTGAAAAGGAGAAGAAAACTATGATGGAAACAATTCAGGCTTTGGCTCTCTTAGAATAAGACTATTCCTTTAATGGTAAATGTAACAAAACATATTTTTCATCTTTGAACTCTTTTTGGCTCTGGTCTAGTGACTCACAAAGTCTAAAGGCAATACCATGTCATTTACATTTAAAGACAGAAACCTAACCGGAGAGAGATATGCAGCAAGTCTAGCAAGCGGACACACTTTTATGATTATGTGGACTAGGATATCTGTTCTGCATGCCTGAACTAGAGCCTCTGCCAAAATATTTCCTCTTTCATCTCTCCCTTCTTCCCTTTTCTGTATGTAAACCCTTGCCAGCAGTAAGCACCATTTTCAAGCAACGTATCGAAAACGTGAACCAGTCTTCTCCCTCCCCAAATTTCTCTGCTTACGTAGTGTTTGCACCTGGGCTGGTGAAGGGGAAACCCCAAGCTGGACTAATACAACCCCTGTATAGGTATATATGGTTGTGATGTGTCTGCTTGCCTTGAGCATCTGGAGTATGTTGTAGATGTGTTTCACCATTAACTTCCAGTCCAGCATCCCAGTGAGAAAACATTTATTAACTGGGCTGTTATCCATGGATAACAAAGACTCAGTAGTTGAGGTTATGGTTAACTCTATATATTTGATGCTTTCCTTTCACTGTCTGCTCTAGCACTGTACATTGTTAAGATGGGCCCATAATGAGGTATCTTCAGGTTTAAGAGAAAAAAGAAACACAAATCCAACTTTCTAAGACTTTAAAGTACAATTGATGTTTTCTGCTATAGAAATAAAAGATGATTTTTCAAGAGAATGAGTAAAACCTTTTCTCTTGTCTCATGCAATGCAAGACCCAAAACAGGTATGACTGAACAGAGAATGTGGTAAATGGAAAATGTTCATGTTGGTACTAATTACTATTGCCCTGCACTGCTATACAGCATTTTTTTCCCCCAAGTCCTATACTGTCAAAAAAATCTTTTGTACATATTTCTAGGTATTACACAGAGAACTTCTGACTTTGCATTTGCCAAACACACCAAAAAAAACACCAACCAACCCCCCCCCAAAAAAAAAAAACAACCCAACAAACCCAAATCAGTAATGTTTACTTTAGGAGATGGAACATATGGTTGTAGCTTAATGCAGGGTGTATTGTCCGTGTGTTTCAGAGACAAAGAATCTGAGACTGGTGAATGTCTAGCTCTACTTACTTATCACTTGTGGAGGGCATGGGTTACCTCAAGGCTGTCAACAATTAGGGAGCAATTTCTGACTAAGTCAGAAAACATTACCACCCAGAGAGACCCAAGAGTACATTATCACCATTTATAGAAATTCTGTCTTTACAGTATTCCATACTCTATTGTCTACAAGTGGGCAGAAGAATTCAGTGGGTTGGACATGGTACTCTCTAGTGATCCCAAACCTAGCTATCCTGCTGGGGCCACCACTGAGAAGGAGAATTGAGCATTTTGGGCCAAAGCATGATCAGCCTTTACAGGGATGTGGCAGCAAAGGAGAACCTTCTCCCATATGGTGGAGCACAAAGGCCTGGCATGACTGCTGTTCCTGCATGCATCATGAGGGACTGTTTCCTTTGTGCCACAACAGACAGGGCTATTGTATCACCTCCCTCTCTGCATTGTCCCAACTCAATTGCACTGGCATGGAAAGGAGCTACTCGGCATCTTCTGCGCTGTGCGGCGTGGGGAGATGTCATGCCCACGCACTTCCTGCCTGCCTGGATGTGAAGCAGTTCCAGATGCCATCACCCAGATCCTCCTGACACAACACAGCTGACTGGCTGTGGTTTCTTAAGCTGCTACAGGAATGACCACAACTGATGTTTGTGCCCTGGAAAAGTGAGACTGGGGACATCGACTCAGAGCTCTGAACCTAAACTGACTTCCAGTTTACCTATTTATTTACTTTTGGAGGGGCAGGGAAGAAAGAAGAGGTGCTACACTGGCTGAGTCACCCACATCTGATTGACTTCTGTGACTGTTAAAAGCGTAGGTGTGTACTGGGTGTACCCGTAGGCATGAACGTGTGTTATATAAAAGAGATTATATAAAGAGACAGTGATATATACATATCTAAAAAAATCTCCTCACACACTTTCTGCACACAATAGAGGCATAGCACACATGGCTGAAAAACACTAACGAAACTCAAGTGCAGCAAAAAAGTTTTGTGATTGGAGTAAAGTATCAGCTGCCCCTGCCCAAAAGCCAACACAAAAGTGTTGGGCATGATCCCATGCTCCCTGCCACAATGGGAGTTCAGTCTAAGTAATGACTATTGCTTTAGTACTTGTTTCTGACAATGTTTTAAGGCAAGGCAAGCACGGCAGGGAGACTCTTGCCAAAGAAAACCACAGGGATGTGCTGCCAAGCATGCTGATACTCCCCAAAAGCCACTGACAGCAGGAATATGGGAGTATGCAAAATCAATGTACTCCTATGCTTTTTTTTTCCTAAAATATGACCCTTCTTGATCAGCTACTTAAACAGTAAGGGCGCACACCCAGTAAGAAAGAACCTTACTATATTGTTACAGATTGCATTTGAAAGGCAAACTGAAGTTCATGACTGAGGTCATGGTCTATCATTGCCACAAGAGTGCCACTTTTCATAAGCTCAACCCTCTCCCAATACCTACAGCAAAAGAGGTACTGCCCAAGAAGTGCAGCATCTCTCTTCCTTTCCCCTGAAGAGTCATCATCCTGTTTTCTGAGATCACCAAAAATCACAGCGTTGGTGCAAGATCTGTTGCTCAAGGAACCACCATTCATGGAAAACCCCTTCTGAACACCATTTAAGTATCTATCAGACCTCATCAGTTTAAATACAGTTTGATATGCTTCTTCCTTAACAGTGTAATGCTGAACATAAGGACTCCAACGTCTGTGTACAAAGCTTTTTCTTTGGCGTTGTCCTTTCTGCTCACACAGAGGAGACATTGAGTACTTATGACATGGCAGCTGCTTCCATTCAGAAGAGCAACATTTGCAAATCATAGACATCACTGACAGAAAAGGTATAAAATGAGAACAGATTTGAGATTAAAACATTTTCCTCTGAGAGGAAAAACATATCATTTGATAAAAAACAATGGGAAATTTACATTAAGAATCCCAAGAAAGTAAACAAACAACAAAAATCACTTTTACCAATATACATATTAGAAGTCTCCTAGGGTACAGTTAAAGAGATCAACGTTGTAACTCATTTTACAAACTTTCTCACAGATTTTCAAAGTTGCAGTTGATAAATTACCACAGAAGCAATTTGGAGTATGATTGCTGATTTACTCAAATCCTACGGTTTGGCTGTAGATGTGATCTTGTTCAGAGCTGAACTGTGTTTGGATCCATGATTTTCTTTCTTTCAAGTTAAAAGAGAACAGTTGCTACACTTAAAGACAATAATCCAACAATTATAAAGTTACTAAGATAATAAAATACCTGATAATCTTTGTGGAGCATCTTGAATGAAAACAATATCAATGTCTTCTGAAACAAAAGCTCTCACATCTGTAGGAAATACTAGGAAATACTAACTTTTCTCTTGTAAGCAGATAGGCCAATTGTTTTACAGATCTCAGGGAGGACTCGTGAAACTTTAGTAGGCAGTTTTATTAATAAAAACCACAAGAATTATAATCCAGATAAACCTTAAAGGTCAACCTTCCCTGTTAACGCAACATGATGTTTCTCACATGCACCTCAGTTGAACACAAAGTTCTCATTGTGTTATCAAAAACTAGATTACTGCTTCTTTTTTTTTTTTTTTTTCCCTTGTGTCACTAGTGTCAAAATATTGTTCTTTCAATACATGGAAGTATTTGTATACAGTTTTATAACTGATCTTTACTCGCTAGCTGGAGGCAAAAAAGAAACAGTAAAGCTGCTTGTTGGGAAACCTCACCAACAATGAAAATTAATATAGTCCTTTTTTCCTGCCAAAAAAATTTGAACAGATTTTTAGGTCCACAATGGTTTTTTTATTCTTCAAATAGTTAAATTGGAAGCGACATGTGTGACACAAAGTAATTTAAATGAAAAAATACAGAAAGGATGCATATATGCTCTGTTTCTTTTGTGTTAATTGTAGAGGATATTGTTGCAATTGCTAACAAAGGGGTGCCTCAAATTCTGTTTAAGAAAAAAGGGAAAGAAATTCAAAGCTGAACAGAGAAAAATCAGGAAAAATTTGAATTACAGAAAGTACATGAGAGTTTTAACCACTCAGATTTGTATTACCTAGAGAAGACTATAGAACAAATACGTTTCCCAGGCTCCACCTAGCAGACAATTCTAAAAGATATTTGACCCACTTCCCCCTCCCTTTTTTCCCCTTCCAGAATTAATTTTCCCTGCTATTTTTATATGAATGAAAGACAAAATACCTCTTCACAAAGCAGCAGACTCCCATTTGACAGGATTACTCACTGCTAAAGTAAAGGGTTGTACCCAGGTTGCGGTGAGGACAGAGAAGCCGTAGGGACCCGTGCCAGGAGGGACTGGTTGGGGCCACGATCCAACCACAAGAAAACAGACCAGGCTTTCAAGTCAAGCACTGGCATGTTTACTGGAGCAAAATGATCAGCCCCAAAATAATGATTGCAATGTAGATATTGATCACAAAATGTTTACAGTGCAATATTTGGCTATAAAAAGATCCTGGTTCATGCTTTTGACACCTGTTTGCCTCTTACTTCTTTCCTGGATTGCTCAGACACTTGCGGCTAAGCACAAGCTGACATGCTCCTTTTGATGGGGGTCACCGGACCAGCATGACCTATGGATCAAAATACCACCGATTTCCACACAATAAAAAACGCTGTTGTCTGTATCATGATTCAGGCAATCACTTTCTCTCTCCAGATCTTCCTTTCCTTTCCTCCCGTTTGTGAACATTGCGTTTTCAGTTTGCTAACTTCTCCTCTCAAGGTTTGTAGGTCTGCAGGGACCTGCCCAGTGCCTATCCCGAAAAGGGCCCTGACTCAGGCTAAAGCACTAGCAGTACTGTAAAAAAGTGCTCAGAGCAGCAGAGAACTGCCAGAGCGCAGGCAGATAGGCTCAGAGATAATAAATCAGTACTTCATAATGTTTATACATGTTTGAGGATATAATTGGGAAAGAAGAAGAGCAAGCTTTTAAGATTGTAAAAGTAACCAAGCAAGAGCACTGAGATTAAAAAAAATAAATCACTGTTCATAAATTTTAAGAAATCCAGGGAGATAGAGTGAGTTAATAACATAAAATTAATCTGAATTCTATTTCATAATTTACATTTCCCCCCCATATTTCCAGAATTCTTGCTTCATGCTTTTGAACACCAAGGCATTTTCCCCTCAGAATGCTACTAGTCTCCAAATGATGTCATACTCCTGAATAATAAACAATTGACTTGAAATGTTAATTTAATCTTCCTGAGGAAAACATTTACTATTCATTGGGTTCTTATAAATTTAGTTATCCTTGTCTGAATAATCTATGTAAATAAAGAACATGCTACCTTTAACACATCATTGAAACCTCACGTGCTGATTTTATTCCAGTTTTCAGTCCACTGGACTGGTGGACTGGAAAAAAAAAAGATTTTCACCATTAAGTTATTGTTATTTATGAGGCAGTGGTAAACATGTCTTCCAAACACTTCACTGTGAGTTAGTAACTATAAAAAGCAAGAAGTCACCTGAAAAAGTATCAAGATCCTAAGGTAGTCTCATTCCTGGTTCCATGGAGTTTTTCTTGTCCTTCACTAGAGCATTTCAGGTGACAACATTTTGGAATTCGATACTAAATTCTCTTGGTTGAGTACAGACAGAGACAAGAGCACAACCTTGATGCCTCAGGGATACGGTAATGCAATACAGAGGGATTTATTTTCTTTTTTATTTTTACCTCATGTCACAAGTTCAATTTTAGGCCAACAGTACCCAAAACAGCCACCACGTGATGTAGCAGCTTATGCAAAGTCTGGTGGTTTTAACCCAAGCCCTAGGACACAGGAATCCACCTCACAGATCTGCTGCCACAGCGTTAGCGTAACTGTTGCTCTGACCAAGTTCCTCTGTGCTCAGGGTCAGACACCAGTTCATGGTCTTTGTCATCTCAAACCGGGGCATGGGAATTTCAGCTAGAAAAAGTCAATGGTAAAATGATCCCAGAAGACAAAGGACATATTTTAGAATTCTGGCTGTGCAGTGCAGATGTGAAAAGGCAACAGGAAGATTTCTTTTGAGCATGCTCAGAAATACATTTGGAGGGCACTTCGTGTTGACCTTCCTCCCTTGGCTTTTGCTGGTCATTCTGATTCCACCATCATTAGTAATTAGTACTTCTGCAATGGCGGTTAGTCACAATGAATCCTAAGTCAGGGAAAGGGAAGGCTCTGCATTAAAACCGTATAAGTGGCTACTCTCCGTGGGCTAGTGTCAAAATGGAATAGAAATTTTTATTCAGTTTGTTCCCAGCAATAAATACAGTCCTGGCATCCTGGATAAATCCTTCACATAACAGCATGTGTTCTTTTATGCACCCTGGGAGCGATTCTATTTAAAGCCATGGAATTGTGGGTGTGAGACTGTAAGCACATCCACTTACCCAAAACAAAATTAAAACCTGTCTTATATTAGAGTCAGGAGAGCTGTTACGAAAAATACAAACCATATGAAGTTTTAAGTATACTTATGTTTTTTATCTGTCTCTGTGTAGCATATACAATTGACTTTCACTGCCTGAGATGAAGTGCTGACAAGTGTTTTACCATATTATTATAGAATACCCCAGTAGCATTATCACACTTCAGCTTTTGCTTGCAATAAATCTCTGCTACATGCATGTCAGAAGCCATCGCTCATATCACAACCAGACAAAGCAAGGGCCCCCCCTCCCCAGTGGACGCGAACGAAACTCTACACACACTAGGTATTCTGCCATTAAGGCTGGAATGATCCCCGCAGGCCAGACACCAGGAACAACGTTCCCACAAGCATTACTTGGCGAGGGCCAGAGGTCTGTTCTCAGGCAAATAACAGTGGCATAGGCATGAGTCATTGCAGAATGCAATGGATTTATCACCACAACATTATCATCCCTTATATGCTGGTTTCCATGTGCAAGTCTTTTCAATTATATATATATTTTTTAATTCTCAGAGATTTATAACTCCACTGCTGAAACGTATTTCACATGAACACAATTCTCTGCTCTGTGTATATATATATATATATTTAATAGCTATACCATAAGCCATATTCTAATTGCATAGGTCCAGCTTTAGGTCCAACCTATTTATTGGTTTCAGTTTGGTCAAAGCAAATGATGAACATACACCATCTGTGGTGTCCCAATCCCAGTGGTGACACCGACTCTTTTTGTGGCTTTGACTAAAGCATTAAATCATATCTCCTAAATTTTGCTGTCTGTGAAGCTGGAGTGATCATATTTATGCAACTAGAGTGCTGTAAGAAAATTAAGGGTAGCACAGACATTTCATGAAGATGTGCATTATTTGTTATAGAATTAGATGCCTTTGCCTGCACTTCTATAGTGAAAAAAAGTTATTTTTCCCTCTAAAAGGTGAGAATTCCAACATTCTTCCTTAATGCTGACTATATCTGAGCTAATTAAAAAACAAATTAAAGGAGCAAGGAAACCCAAGGATGAGAGCGCACGGAAATGATTGTTAGATTACACATTCCAAAACCCAATGAAATAGACATTTCTTGAGATAACTGCACATTTCCGTTGTGATGCCAGAGATAAGCGAAATAACTACTCAGGCGATCAAGATACTAATAAGCAAGCTACAGTGGTTTCCTGGTGTCTTTTTCTCTCTTGCCTAATCTTCAGCAATTTTTCCCCCCCTTTTTGCACAATAATTGAGGGAAACCTGGAAATAAACTCTCTGAATCTTTTCCCACAGACATAAGCTTCATCCATCAAACCATGCCTGACTTCACATGAGGTTCATTTCATGAATTTCTATGGGTTTCATGAATGTCAGAGCCTGACTGTCAATGTAAAAAAGAGGAAACTGGGGCCTGTAGTTCATGTTAGTGTATTATGCACCCTGGGACGCTGACGCTGCAGTATTTTCTGCATCAGACCAAAGAGGTGGTTGTAAACCCAGGTATGAAACAAACTATTGCATCAAATGGTTAAACAATAACTCAACTTCTTGTTAAACCCCCTCGTTTAGTATTCTTCCTCTTTCCAGCACAAAGAAAAAGACTGAAGCATGGGAGCATGTGGGAAGGAAAGGGAATGAAACCATCTAGCTGCACATCCCAGGGAAACATCTAAAGCCTGAGACCGCTGCAGTCGGACCTCCCTCGAATCCTGCTCTCTCTAGCTGCCACCTCTTCCCAGTCCCCACACTGACCCCCTGAATCAAGCCAGATGGGACTGGCGGAGACATGTCAAGGAAGTGCTGAAAAGGTGACTTGGGTCTCTGGCAGCTAGTCTGGAGCTCGTTTCTATGCGAAATCTCTGGGGGCTGCTGCTTTGCAATTTCTCAGGAATGTTTAATTCTCCTCATCCCTTTGCTGAGTCTCTCTGGAGAGGTCATGGAGGCCTGTGACATCCCTGGAGGGCACTGCCTAACTAAATTAGCATGAGATAACTTTGGACATTCTTCCAAACAAGAAAATACAAGGGAGAGAATTTCATTAAAAGCAGAAGACTAGGTGATCCAAGTTAATCCCAGCCCAGAGCTGCTGCAGAAATGTTCTCTGTTTATATTTTGACTTTACTCTCTGCTACAGAGTTCACTGACTATAATGGAAGCTGTGTTAAGTGCACAACTTGACCTCAGTTGACCAAATCTTAGTTTCATAATAAAGACAAAAAGTGGGTTTGGCAGCTCTAAAAGGTTTGATTAGTTGCTGTTTTGCCTGTTATAATTCATACATATATGTGTGTAGGCTTAGCATTCATTAGCAACCCAAATATGACCAATTCCCAAACTTGCCGCCTTTTTTTTCTTTACTTTTTGAGCACACAAAGTTTTGTTTAGGTCCCCTCAGTGGATGAAGGAAAAAAAAAATCTACCTCAGGAGGTAGAAAGAAAAAGACAATTTAGAGAGAGGGAACGTTGACATCTGCAGACACTTCTGCAATAGTGTGCTTCCCATGCAACACAAGGGTAGGGTGAGACGCAAAGATAGCTCAACACACCCAGTACTATCCCACCTCATCTTCCAACAGGGAAAGAATCCTATCAAATACCTCCAAAACAAGGATTTGATTCTCTGTTTACAAATAGGATGGGGAGCAAATTAGAAATTTTTTGCTTGGGCTAAGGTTAGGAGGAGGTGAAATAAACATGTACTGAAAAAACCTCATTGCCTGAGATTGATGTATTGGAAAAACTGGATGGTGAGACCCAGGAATTCACACTTCAAAGTAATATTAAATATATTGGTAGCAATAAACTGAGGCCACCTATTTGAGTGCAATATGAATGCAAACCTTATTATTCTTACAAACCTGAGATTAGAAAGTGAAATCTTACTTTATTAAATAGTCTTCATAAGCCAGTCCTGCATAACAGCATGTTTTGGATATATTTGGACAAATACTTCTTCTGAGAAGGCAAGAAGAAAAGGAAAAGGTACAAAAGTTCATGCAGTTCACATTAAGGACAGCCCAACGTGCTCTCTCCCTTCAGGAAGGAAATATTAGCATGGCCTCTCAGCTACTCTCTGAGAGCAACAATCTGCTGGGTGACATGACTTCAAGTTGACAGATCTTGGGGCACCAACAGGCTAAACTAGGCTTCTGACGCCTGTCACAGTTGTCTCTTTTTCACAGAAGGACTGCTGCTTTGCCATAGGTGCCACTGAGTTTGTACATGCACAGTTAAAAATCAAAGCAAATTTTCCCACTTAGCTTTTCCAGAAAAACTGAGTGTCTGTTTAATAGGTCCCTTCTCGAGTCTTCCTCAGAAAGATGGAGAGATACATGAAAGGTGGAAGTTATTCCAACAGACTGGAGAAAATTCATGAAAATCAACTCTTCCTTCCCCAGTGAATGCTCCTTCCCCCTCCCTAAAGCTTGTTTCACCACCAAAATCAGAAATCAGGCATGTGGGCCCAACGCTGCCCTCCTAGAGTCAGTCAAATCTTTGCTATAGACTTCTGTGAGGATGGAATTTCATTCCGAGTGTAGGAGTCTGTCATGGCCAGAGGCAAAAAAAAGAGGGTGTTTTCCACACAGGCTCTGCTTTTCTACTTTTGTGCCCCTTGGGAAACTGGTGCAATTAGATCCCTATTATTATATACTGGAATGGCACATTTGGCACTGCACATGAGTTTATGTACTTTAAGAAGTTTATGTACTTAAAAAACAGGGAAATTTTAAATATAAGTTACTTTCTTTCAAACACCAGACTTTATATATAAACAGTTCAGAGCTGCTATAGTCTGCTATAGTAATTAGGAAAAAAATGCATGTGAAATATATGATAAGCTGGCAGAGAAAGATTGCTAAATAAGATTCTTCCCCCTTTTTAATGCCAAAACAAGAGATAACAATTCATATTTGCATCCAAAAAATAATAAAACTAACTTCAAATATTTGAATAAGAACCACAAGGAAAGAGACCTAAATTTATAGCTATAGGCTTTTGTCTTTATTGTAGGGCTGCCTGGAAAGGTGCAAATAGGGAAATTAATCTAAACAAACTAAAGGTGTGATCTCAACAAATCTACTTATAACTGCATGACACGCATTCCTTGTCAGAATGGGAGCCCTACCTTTTATCTACCTAAATTCGGGACACTTTGGTCCAGAATACAAGCCCCCACTGGGTTTAACACAGCTGAACTGATCTACTGTACAGTTTCATCCAGACTGGTTTTCCTGGACCAGAACCATCTGTGTACTGCACTACGAGGAACAACATGCATGGTGAATGATAGACTCTGGGAGTTCTTACTATAAACACTGATTTTTTTTTGCCTTAACTTGATCTGAAGACAGCTCATCTTGTGTTCAGCCTCCTTAAAAACCTACTTACTTTCTCCTCCATGAGTTTTAACTGATACATTAGTCTGCATTGCCCCGAATTATCAGCAATTGTATTTTGAAGTATTTACCAAATAATCTGTTTTGTCTCTTGAGAAAACAGCAATCAAGAGTGAAGAGAATCTTTGCATTTTCAAATACAGCATGCACAGCAGGACATGCATGAACAATATGTACCCACCCTGATATATCTTATGCATATCCTGGTATGTCGATTAGTCTGTAATATGCTTTCAGATATTTTTGGGTAAAGGTATCCCAGAAACCTAAATAGTTTTAATCATAGCTGCGCTTTTACAGGCCTTACCAGAGCAGACCTAGGTAGTGAGGAAGGATTTCATCTTTATGTCACAGGGCAAGAAAGGAAGATGCCTTTTTTCCAGCTCCCCCAGCAATTCAATGCCTGGAGGAGCAACAGGAAAGAAGCCATGGCGACCTCTGAACTTATGGAAGCAGCTGCCAGCTCGGCAGGAGGAGCATTGCTGATGGACTGTAGTACCTACCATTAGAAGAAACCTTTAAGCCAGTTCTCTCTCCCTCTCCCTCCCTACCTCCTTCTTTCTCTCTCTTTCTTTTTACATCCTCTACCCCTAAATTATACAAATGGAAGAGCAGGGGAGGACTTTCAGAAACCTCAGGAGTCCGCTTGTTATGAGACTGGATAAAGAAGTTGCCAAGTTAAAGTTTCCAGTTATCCATACAAAATCAAAACAATATAATTGCTGTATTGAGCAAGCAAGGCATAACTTTGTTTAAGATATGATTTATGTATTATTTCAACCTTCTTCAAACACTTTGTCTTTTGGCATATTAATGTTCTCACTCTCTGAATTTAAACTTCTAAAAAATATTTAAACTTTTAAAAAAAATTCAAACTTGGCAGATATGAAACAAACCTATGTCTCATATGTAGAGGAAAAATACCACACAAAAGGAAAATGCTGAGTTTTCTAATTCTAGTTTTAAAGTCTTCTAGCCAGTTATTACAATAGAGTTTAGCAACAACTTATTTCCTCTACCTTTGAGAAAAAGAAGTTATTAAAAGAATACGAAGCAAAGTAATTGCACATGGTAAGAGGAATTTTTATTTTTTAAGATAAAAAGTGTGAGAATGTCAGGGAAACCAGAACACAGCTGACATCCTGATTCTGAATAATCTAACACACACGTTTAACCTTAGGCATCTAGGGGGTTTCACACACATATACGTGGGGTACATACATACATGTTCTTGTACCAACACCACACAGAGATGCCATGGCACTGAACCATGACATCTGGTCTCTTTTTGTTTTCCCTGTTGTGAAGCCAACATAAATGTATCTTCTTAAGACTCCGTTAGAGAGCTTCAAGTGAAAGTACTTGCACTTGTGATAGGTTAAGAGCACACAGCGAATCTGCTATCCTGACTCAGCTACACAGGGCAACTCACTGAGCCACAATCACTTGTACATGTAACTCACCCCTAAGTGCCTGTTGTTTGTTTTTTTTTTTGTTTTGTGTGTGTGTGGTTTGTTTGTTTGTTTATTTGTTTGTGGTTTTTTTTTGGTTTGGTTTTTTTTTTTTTTTTCTTTTGGCAGCCCAAAATCTAGGAGAGTCAAGCACAGGCCCTGGTTTTGCAAACAGTTCAAAACACAGGGTGTACACCAAATGGGGCTCTGGCCAGAATCTTCATCAAACTCAGACCTTTAAAGAAGTAGTATAGGCTCGGCACTTAAGTGAAAGAGTTTATATGGGGCTCAGTGCAAAAGGCAGAAGAAGAGGGAGGGGAAGAGAGAAGGAGAACACTTTCTGGCATCTAACCCAAGTTTAAAACTGTGTTTCATTTTCTTAAACAAAACCAAAACACTCCTCCAACTTTGGGAAATCCCTAGAAAAACAACAGAAAACATTGTTTCAGAAGGCAATTATGGTCACTAAAATGACACATCATTTATGAATGAAAGTACTTAGAAGAGAGTAAACTAATTCTTAAGGACAATAACAAACAGGCATTGGACCTAAATTTGCTGTTTCCTTGGCACTGTTACATTGGCAATTCAATTACTCAAGACTTGCACTACTGTAACAAAAAGCAGAGCCAAGCCCATTATTTCCATCAGTGACAAAGAAATGCTTATATCCCAACTGTGCAAAAGTCTTAATAAAACTACAGAATGAATGATTTAATCAGTAAATGAAAACATAGACTAATCAGAAAATTCCCAATAGTAGTAAGGGTAGTAGTAGCAACCATAATAATAATGATAGTGATGTGGCCATACATTACAGGCATACATTACTCAGCTTCAAAAGGATGCCTCTGCTCATCAGTTGCGTAAGTCAAGAATTTTATAGTTGTTCTGTTAAATGCTATCTACAAAAGCACAGAGCTCAACAACTGAAGATGTGTTATGTGAAACTCCTGTTGCTAATTAGTAAATTTACAATGGCTAATGTGTTCAGTTTAAGAGAATTCCAACAGTACTGATAGGGAAATCAAAATAGTAGCCACTAAAACCCAACCAATTCACAAATCACACATAAGACTTTATGTTGCAATGAAAAACCCATACTTTCATATCTGGCAAAAGTAATGTGTTTATTTTTAAGGTTAGATTTAAGGCTTTCCATGCCATCACTTTTAAGCACTCCAGTTTTGAAAACAAGAGGATAAATGCTTCAAAGTGTATGTCCCCCCAGTCACCTCTACTGTACTATTAACGAAATTCACAAATAGAAAACTTTCCCTCTCCTCTTACATATTCAGTGTAAAATGGACGCATCTTACTACATTTTTAGTCTTGTTTATTGATGAAACAAGGCTTATGCACTTTACATACACACAGCTGTGTGTCCAAAAAACTCTGCTTCCCTACTGGTTCATTTCAACCAAAATCTGGCAAAGGGAAAACTACCAAAAATACTAAATGACCGCAAGTCTTGCTGAAATAGGAGTTGTCAAGGGGACAGATACTGTGCTGGATCACTGAGGGAATGGCCAAGCCTGAATGTAACTCCTACTACGTACCAGGGAACGCACAGAGGAAGGAGCTGTTACCAAGGCTCAGAATGCATGGGAAACGTCAAGTGGAGGTTGCACTCCACTAGATACTAGAGACCTGATCACATGCTATAAAACAAATCCCTTGCTTTCAGAACTACATCTTCAAAAAAATGAAGTTCAGGCTTGCCAGGAAGATTTACTGCGCAGGAACACAGTCTTTGGTTTTTGTTTGTTTCATTTTAAATGTTGTTGGCTTGCCTAAAAACTAACACATAATAATTACAAATGGAAAGGCTGAGGTTTGCTCAACAGACCTGAGCAGTTGTATGAAATTTTGTGTGAGTTTCCCCACCAGCTGCTCCTATCCTACCAAGGTGAGTGTGGGAGAGGCTGGCAGGGAAACCCTTTGCCCCTTCCAGTCAGCTGGATACTACAGCACCGGTGTCCCAAAGAGCAGATGAACCCGGCAGAGGCTGAGGGCAGACCACGGCTGGTCTGGAGGGCCACCACAATAGCAAATTGCTTCCCGTCAGGAGCAAAGGTGAAACCAGGAAACATGCTGCTGTCTCATCATGGCAGTGCATGCCCAGGTCTGCTGACCTCATCTGCTTGCTTGCCCCTAATTCCAGGCAGCACCACGCATTGATGGCGTAACCCCAAATACAACAATGGGGGCACCCAGTTCTCCGCTTTTCTAAGTGGATTGACAAGAGTTTGATCAAGGAGATGAGAAAATGTAAACAACAAAATGCAGCCAGTTCAAACTGTTTTTAATTTCCTAGCACTCTGATAAAATCGGTTCAGACAGACTACTTCCCTCATACTCCCCATCTCACCCAGACGTATAGAAAGCTCTGGGTGACAGCAGTCCGGCAGGTTGTACCCATGGCTCTGACTATGGCAGCTTGGCTGGAGAGCGGGAACCTGTAACATCCTTCAACCACCAGGGCAGAATAAATACCTGCCAAAGTCCCAAATATGCTGTCATCAAGGCACTTGCCTCAGATCAGCCCTGATCTCACCAGCAAGCATTGCTGCTCAACTGGAACACAAATTCTTTGTACATATGCCAAGACATTTCATCTTTTGATTGAAGTAAAAAAAGGTCGACATATGCAAGCCTCTAAAGGAAGTCATTCTTTCCTTGTGCAATCCCAACATACTCCTTTCTAAACACATCTTCAGTCATGACTCAGACCCGGGAATGCCACCAAGGAAGAAGCAGGATGCATCGCAGCATGAACAGTTGCTAATCCAGCCAGGTTACTGTGGGCTGTTGGGCAGGCGGATAGTGACAGAGAAACATCGGAGAGTACATCCCATCTTCTGGGTAACAGAAAGCTGGCAGATCTTTTGTTGTATATCACATTGTGGTACCTACCAAAATCTCATTGAAAACTTTTAAAATTAGACACTTTATTATTTTACCGTACATCAACAATGTGAATAGAAAGTATTTATAGCTGTTTGGAACAGCAACCTGTATTAGTCCTATGAAAAGCATTAAGCCATCATCTTTCCATAATCATCTCACAAGTAGGATCGTAAGTATTTTTCTTCAGATGTCTGTGTGTGTTCAGTTTGCAGTTCTGTGCCATTAGAAGCATCACAGATGTTCTTGCCTCTTGGTAAATACTATGTAAATTTGTTCCTATGATTACAGCACTTGCTAAAATGAGCATAATAATTAGGAGGCAATCCTGACTTTATGAATTTTCCATAGCAGGTTTGATGCTCCAAGATATATCTCCAGTTCATCAAAATAGCTGTACATGTGCTTAATTTTAAACATACTCTTACTCTACCACAATTAAGTGAAAGACTTAAGTACATGCTTGTTGCTTGAAGGGGTTTAAATCTGTTGACTTTAATTAGATTTATGTCCAGACTGAAGTTCTTCCCTGAACTGAGGCCTCTGAAGTACAATGCTTTGAAAGAGGAAGTACTGAATGAGAACTAAGCGAGCCTATTCCGATTTTAACATGAAATATTACTTTATATTTTTACACACTCTGATGCATTAGCTATTTAAGACCTACATCATCATCCATAAAGAAGACAGTAAATGCTTTGACTTCATTTTATATTATCTCACTCATCATCTCAATCCACTGTAAAAAACCTCACACTTATATCAAGCTTCATAAATAACTCAAACTACAAAAAGCAAACTCTTTTCCTTGTGAATTAGTTCTAGGAGAAGAGACAGAAAGGCTGTTATAGACAAAACCATCATTTACTTATGCAATTACTTGTGGCATTTCAGGACAATGTCTTTACGAACAGACCATGTATTTTAAATGGTTTGCTGGTAACTTTTCCAGGTACATACCGTATTCAGTCACCTTAACGATTTTCTTTTTAAAATGCCTTTTAAATAATGGTCAGTGAAACAACGTCCATAAGAGAACTAGATACTAATCATAATTTGAAAACAGACAGAGACAGGAAATTGCCACACCCTACATTAGTGCATGCATCCAGGTCCCATGGTAGTCTTTATAGTGAGTTTAGATTGTCTATGGGAAATGAAATCATGTGCCAAAGGCCAAGTAAACCCAAAATTAAAATTCACAGTAATGTCTCCCAGTTGCATTCATAATCCTGCTTATTACCTCTTACATCATTATAAAGTGTTCTCCAGAATAATACAACCCACTGCTGTGCTATGTATACCACTGAACCTACACTATAGGCTGTCCAAGTTCTGCTCCACAGGCCAAGTATCACCCACTCACTTTTAAAAATTGTGCTCCGAGTCATCATTCATCTCTATGTGGTGGTCAAACTCTGGGATACTGCATGCCTTGGAATTATCTGCTGCTAATTCCCAGGCTTGTTTTATCACGAGCCCTCTAATTTACTTTTAGATATTATATTCTATATGATGACGACAGCAACTATAATCTACATGCTATTATGGAAATAAAGAGTGGCTTTTCAATTCCCAGAAAATTATCACTGCAATTACTTCGTTTGCTGTTTCTGGACAGTGTCTCTGTGGACACATGCATTCATTTTAAATGGTTTGGTGCTAACTCTTCTTTTACACAGATTTGTAATCCCTACCATCTCTCCAAAGTTCTTGTTCAGTGGTCTCAATTCCCTTCACTGTTATTTGCAAGAACGGCAATTAGAAACTTTGATGACTTGGTGAAATCACTCACTCAAGAAATCAAACCAAACAATAAAACTAAGTAGCCTAAATATTGTTTAGAAGAAATGTGGCACCTGCAATCCATTACTGAAAGAAGAACTCAGTACCATAAAATACAGCGATCAAGTTTTCAGATAGTGCAAAAGATGTCAGGGGAGAATGAAAATAGAGTAAGTTTATTTTCTTCTGGCTTCTAACTTCATTTAGATTTTGTAGTTGGCAGCATGTCAGGACCAACAGGTTTCCGGCAGGAGATCATTATTTTAAAACATTAACTCCCATGTTAATGTTTGATTTTGCTAATGTTTAAATTCAAATATATTTCTGAGTAGGAGAAAGGAGGTGGAAAAGGATCACACACAATGCTTTTTCTCTGGTAAAAGTAGCCAGAGGTGGGTTATGGGGCAGGAACTGAAAAAAAAAAAAAAAAAAATCAGCTAAACCTGATTTCTTCCTTCCTTTGTAAGAGACATTGCCTGCTTAAAATTAATTGCTGATATTGCACTCAACCACAGTTTTAAAACACACCTACTTAAGCTAACATAACATAACATAACATAACAGACATAACACAATTCACACAGGTAACTGCTAAAACCAAGGTGCAGGAAAGATATGAAAATACAAAGAAAAAGTTAGCGATACCAGAAGTAATTTACTGGGCACAGCAGCCTTTCCCAGATTCCTGCTACCCCACTATTTGAGTGAGGGATCCTGCAGAGCATCAAGCCTTGAAGCTGTGTGTCATCAGAGATGCAGTGTTCTGGAACAGACCTAAATCTCAGCCCCTGCCTGTGGGAAGTCATCCCAGAGATCCCACTATACTTCTCATGAAACAAGAGGGATCAGCTCCTGGTCAAGTAATACCTGGGCTAAGACTGGCAAGCTGGTGTAGGGAGTGTGGGTGTGCAAGGAGAAAGATGAGTCACAAATAAAGGCAGTTCGTACAAACACAAATCTTTGCCTCTCGGGTTACCCTCAAACTTAAGCTCCGTAAAACAGCTGATGAGCTCACGTAAGTTCACTAATGCACTCTTAAGAACAAGAGACTAAATTTTTAAAGAACATGTACTGATTTTAGTGTCAACAAGGCATCAAGGGACTCTGAAATTTCTGAGCTGACTCTGAGTTGGATACCTCAGGCACCAGAGTACACAGGATCCATTGTGTGTAGTTCCGTACTGTGCCATCCACTCCTGCAGCCCCACTTATCCCCATCGTCCTCGCAGTTCTGACTGCATTGCATATATTTCACTCTCTATTGATAGCCTTGTGTAATACTACTGTCATGCCTTAAAATTCAGCTCGCACCTCATCTAGTTTCCACATTTTTTCATAACAGGAAATGTGATTCATACATATCTTTAATTACATGTATCAATGTAAAACACTAAGCTGTTGCAACAGCAAAACTTTTCCAAAAATGCAGGGTAGTTTTATAGAAGAAAGGATTTCATGCCGTGATTTTCCAGTGACCCTCCATGGGCTCTTCAAGAAGACCATGTCTCCAATATGGACATCCAGCTACCAGAAATCGTGGACTTTTGTCCACTGCAAGGAGATCTTTAATAAGAATTTCATACTTCTCCTTACACAACAAGGCACCCTGCAGAAGGACACTGAATTTAGATACATATGAGGCTTCATCTAGGTTTAGAGGGCTGATGTTGCTGAACCACCCTTACGGGCAACCTAACCAGCAAAAGACTGTACAAAATAGCAAATCAGAACCACTAGTTCTGTGATGACACAGATTATTCCCATTACTTTAGTCAGCATGATGCAAAACACAAAAAATTATGTTACAGTGAGAGGAAGAAGAGTAAATATTATCATTTTCTTTCTTAGCATCTAAAAGTAGCAATGCAGATTTTCATTGTAGTTGTGCACTTTCAAACTGAGGTGACATTGTTTATTGTACAAACCAGTGGGAAATTACCAAAAAAAAAAAAAAAAAAAAAAGAGATCAAGTAAATACAGAATGCTGTCATTTCTGAGGACTTTAATTGCCAGGGGAATACCATTAACAAGCTGTCTCTACTGTAAAATAATTGGTTTGCATAAATGCATTTTGTTAACTAGTCAGTAGCTCAATTATTGCTTTGTTGTCTTGGATCTAAATAATGGAAGCAGAAGTGTAACTTAAAACAAGAAATATCTGTCAAGCAGGAAAGCTCAAGATACCTTTTAATAACATACCAGAGAGCTGCTTTACTGTGCTGCTGCTTCTTTTGAACTCCTAGATAATATCAGCTGAGGAACATTATACTGTTCTATGTACATTTCCCTCATCACCATAGTATCTGAAAAGCTTCCAGTAGTTCATTAAGCAACATGACTAACCTCCCTCATTTGCGGTTTCTCCATTCTCTCTCTCATCCTCTCCCCAAGGGAAGAGCTCTGTGTGCGTGTGTGCGTGTGCACGCAGTGTTTTGGTTTATTGTGTTGCTTTGGTTTTTTGGTGTGGTTTATTTATTTTTTTTAATTTTTATTATGTGCATGCTACTTGGCATTTATAACAAAGAGATACATGGTTTTATCTCACTTAATTTCTGGCTTTGCTACTTGCATGTTACCGAGTGTAACTTGCATTCCTTGCCCTACCTCTGTTTCAGCACATGCTACCCTGCTACTCTTCCACACGCCTAAAGGACACACAGCAAGTTGATGCAAAGTACAAAAAAGATCAACTAATTCAGAGGAAGACAGTGGAAAGGTGGGAGAAAGGTCTTATAAATTATGCAGGCCATGACTTCCTGGCTGCTGAACAGTCTTGCATTTTGTGAGATAAACTACTACAAAAAATGCTTTCTGTGCTATTACAGCAGATAGTGAGCACATGGGAGTCCCCAGTAAGGGTGCATATGGAGTTACATAGTATGTCTACCATGCATGAGGTGTGTATATAGTTTTTTTGCTGCCATTATACAGCTGCGTGAATGGAGACAGCTTTTCACATATAAAATGCAGATAAGAAAATCTTCAAAAACGTAGGCATGCCTCTTCCCCTCCATTACGCTAGCATATACGCAGCATAACTTCACTATCTCAGCATATCCCTGTGCAAAAAGAGAATACATCTTGGTAGCATATGTGTAATATTTTTTAAAGCCCAGACTGAAAGACATTATGATAGGTAAAGTATTTCAGTTAGAGATAGACTGCCGTAAGTTGTGGAAAGCTATTTCAATTTTTATGCATTCACCGATTTGGTATCAAAACACTAGGGGCAGTCTCAGTTCCCCTACGCCAGGATTTCTAGTATCATCACCTCCCTCAATTCAGGTTCATATGCGAGTCTCGCTGTAATAAGCACTACAAAAATGCCCTCTGTTTCTGCTTTTCTCTAGTACATCTTGAAATAGTTCAAGAAGCAGCAATATCTGATATTATTTGATTGATGGGGAAAGTGAGAGTAAGAAAAATAAGAGGGCTCATTCCAAGTCAGTCAACAGATTAGGGCTGAGGCCAGAGTGAAATTTCAGGGCTTGTACAACCCAATATACCAGTCACACAGAAGTCTGTACTAAACCTACAGAATCTGCTCCACAATGAAAGGAAAAATTGCACAAATGTTTGCTGGTGTACATAGAAAATTAGCTTAATCTCTTCTTTTTTTCTAAAGACAAACTTGTGTGTGAGTTATCAGAGATCTAGCCCAGCATTATCTGCTATTTGACTGCTGTCATTCGGAATAGTCGCAGGTGAGTCGAGACCCCATCGTCTCAGACAGGAGACAGCTAATAAATGACTGAATCTTTAATTGTGTCCTGAGGACACTTGGACACTTCTGGAAGGCTTCACTATCCCAACACTTCAAAAACAGTAAAGCCAGGGTAAAGGCCAATATGCCTCAATACAAAAAAGACTTGGAACAGGGCTAGGCTGTCTGGCTGATGAGCATGAGTCTTATGTCCCACGAGACTCTGAACGAAATCTTCAGGGTTTGCCTGCTGCCTTCAGACAGCAACGCATCCAGAAACGACACAGAGAGCTGGGCGTCAGCTGTCATTGCAGGGGTCTCACTGAATGTTAAAATCCTCCCTGCATCAAGTAAATGCGATTTCTGGCATAATACCAGCCACTCAAGGGCCGGCTCAATTCCCCCTCAGCTTACCGCTGCCAGTGAGAGCAGATGGGGAGGAGAAGTAGGGGCCAATTTTCCCCCTCATGGTGGCTTTCTTGCTTGGGACTCAGCAAACTGCAGTACTGATGTCAACAAGTGACACAATAAACTCAGGCTGAAATATTATTATTCTGATGTCGCCTACTTCAGCAGAACATGCAGAAACGGCATATTTCTAGACATGTTTCTTAATTGCCTAGGGATTTTTGGCTAAGCCTTCTGATAATTTGGCTTGCTTTTCACCTTGAAACAGTTTTGCCTCTGAGATACTCTCCGAGCCATAATTTGTTTTGTCAAGGTTTGGGTTTTTTTTAGTATTTTTTTTTTTATTAAACAAGTTTTCTTGGCCAAAATCTTTTTTTATGGTTTTAAGTTGCTGCCAATTACCTGAGACCCTATGTGTGGGCAAAATTTAAGATAGCTGCTTTGTAGGACAAGTATGGAGTTTGATATGCAGCAGGTATGATGCAGACTTCCTCAGTTGTTTCAGGTTCTGAGAAATATTCTCTACTTTTGTTTTCTTTCCCCCCCCCCTCCTTTTTTAATAACAATAGAGACATTATTATTTTTCCTACAGCACTTATCTCTGCCACTTACACCTTCTTTTATCTCTGCCACTTACACCTTCTTTTATCTCTGCCACTTACACCTTCTTTTTGCTTGCACACACTGTAGAGAGTAGGCCAATACTCTCCTCTTATTCATGGATCAGACTTTTGCACCCAATGGAAAATAAAGCACTGCCTCCACCAAAGGTACCAGGAAAGGATGTTACAAAGATAACAAAGAAAGTACAAAGCAAAATGTTGAGTGGAAAATGCATATTTTGATAAAGCAATACAATAATAGATACAAGAGCAATGGTTTTCATAAAAATGTAGGCAGAGAAAGGCCCAAGGTATCCTGACTAGTGTTTTTTTTTTTTTTTTTTTTTTAAAAAAAAAAAGAGAAATAGCAAGTTAAATATTGTCCAGACATTTGCTGGCTGAAGCTTAAGGGCCTGTGTGCAGAGTATTCACACTGGGACTCTGCTCTCTTCTCTCAATAACATTATTTCAACTATTGAGTCGTGTTGCTACTGGGAAAATAAGAACATTTCAACAAAGAAAAATAAATTGCATTTGTGTTCTCACTTCAACTCCCAGTTTCTCACTGGAGTGGTGCCAGGCCAGTGTTTTAAGGTGCTGACTATCTCTTAGCTAAACAGAACAGATGGGACAGGGAGCTGGGCCGGGACTCGGCAGCTAGATGCAAACAAATCTAAGTCCTACATCAGAGCAGAGCTCTTTTCTCCCCTTACCCTCTCCACTTCAAGTACCTTGGATTTCAGAACACGTACATCTAAACACAGCAGCTAGGAGGGAACCATGACACATTTGGTTCATGCATTGTACCACGTGCTGCTGCAGGTTGGACACAGCCAGGAAAAACAAGGTTTGCTTCCCTCCTTTGCCTCCTGCAACCTCAGGAAAATCCCTCCACTGCTCTCAGATGTGGTTTCCCTCCAATGCAACAGGAATAATCCTCTCTTCCTGGGACACAGTTTTATACCAAAGGCTCCGTGATGGCCTGACACTAATAATTCAAGGCCACATAAAGGAGGTGGGCTCTACGATTTGTGCCTGTGCGTGCACTCCATGTCAGCAGACCCTGCCACTCTGCCAGCTTTCACAAGATGGGCACAACGTAAAAATAACTCCAGTGTGTATCCATGCAAACTATTCACAGAAGCCAGTTAAAACATGGCATTTGGTGGCTGTAAGCAGTGGAGGGTGGGAGGGCGTGAAACATGAGCCTAATCGGAATTGGGGAGCTGGGTGAAGAGGGTTACAATTCACATTTGCAGAACACTTTTTGAATACCAAAAGCTTTCCCCTTTATAAAACAAAAACTTCGTTCACTTCAGTTCACTCACCATGAATAATGAACTGGGGAATTAAAAGCTTTAAACCTGTTAAAGAAGTAATATTAACTTAGGTATAAATATAGCTGAAATAATCCAGACAGTTTTATGACCTTACACCCCCAAATGAAGGTGAAACGCAGAATTCTTTCCCCAGGAATAGTGGTAAACACAGCTAACAGATGGAAGAGCTGAATGGAAATTTCAATAAAGTAGGCCACAAAGAAGCATTTGTAAGTGCAGGGGTGCTCACTTAAAAAAAAGGGGGGGAGGAAAAAAGAAGGCTAAAAAATGGAACTTTGTTTTATTTTGATAGAGTGCCAAAACAGTACTGCATTCCTTAAAGAGCAGAATAAAGGATCGAGTTAGACTGGCCTTCTCAACACCTCAGCAAAAGCCCCCATGGGTCTCATTTTGCTAGGATGACTATTTATATGACAGGTAAGGGAATAATTTTGTTGGATTCAGTTACACCAGGCCTCCATGACCTCTGGGTCAAAAGAGCAAACGCAAAAGTGACAATGTGGATAATTGCCTGTTTAGGATAATGGAATACTGATTGCGGGTCAATTATTATAACACCTGAAAGATAAATGAGCTGATGTGAAAGGTTCAGCAGAGATAGCAAACAAGGAGAACTGTCTGCATGCACCATGCCATGGCTAATAATGCAGAGTACAGGCTGCTGCATTTGATAGCAAGGAAGCATATTTCCTGAGCTGAACTACCAAAGCCAAGCAGTTTCCAAGCCCTAAAATATTTTAGTTTGTAAAACATGCCATAAAACAGAAATTCAGCTCAACTGCCCAAAGCTGCAGGATTAAAGTAATATTATTTAACATGCTACCCAATTAATTTCCATTATAGCCCTTGTCTGTGCCTCATGTCCCAGACTCATTCCGTCTTCTGTCTCCTGAGTGAACTTTCTTCCATTGCTACACAAATAAAGAAAAACAGCTTTGACATTTCTGTTTCTAAATTCAAGCACCATTCAGGCTGCTACTGCAGAGGGGCACTGTGGTTCATAGGATTTTTAAAGAACTGAATTTCACCCATAAAATCTTTTGAAACTTCTGTACATGTGGCTAGCCTGGTTAGCTTGCTCTGCATCACTTTTGGGTGGTGTGAGTCTTGAAATGCTCATTCCTCACCTTGGTTTTCTTCCTATTTCTTGTGCCCCATGAAAGAAGATCCTTCTTTCCTCCTCTACACATCATGACAGCATATGGTTTGGGTTGGGGAAAAGGCATTTTCAAGGGGAAAGCACAAGTGACTCCTCTTTAGGTTTACAGTCCAACAAGAGGTCAGTCACTGTTCCCTCCACTGTGTGAAGGCACATCAATGTGTGCAGTGCTTTGAGGGAACAATACGCTTAGAAACTGTCTTCCTCAGAAGTGTGCTGGAGTGAGCAGATGGCTAGTGTCCAGACACCTAGAAAGCCCACCTATGGTGTGCAAATGATATTTCCAGATCATTTGAAAAGTCCATCTTCTTGTAGCATCAGGTGAATGAGCAATAAGAAACACATTGCCATGAACAACAGAACTCTGATAAACTGTTCTCAACATGAATATCCATGGCTTGAAAATGTGACACAGTATGTAGAAGATATTCCACTCAACTGAGATGAAAAGGACTCGGGGAATCTTCTGCAATAAACTCACAACTCAGTATCAGCCTCTCCCAGCGCTCTTTCACGGTGGCATGTGAGGACCTTGCCTGCTCTTTCTCCGCAGCCTCTGTGTGAACAGGGATTTTAGAAAAAGCAGGAATAAGACATGTCTGGATCTCTATGACACTCTCAACAGAATATGTTAGAATACAAGAAGCTGCCAAGGAAATGCAAATATGAAACTACACCACCTTCAAGGGGACTTGATCACTGCATGAGTATACTGCTAGGGGCTACTGCCCAGTTTGGCTGCAACACTGTAGATCATTACTGTCCTGTGCCTCTCTGCCAGGTATGACTTCTCCCTTAGTAGGTACATGAATGTTAATCTCTCAAACACGTAATCTTGTATTTTAGCACCAATCTACTGCTGTCAAAAATTCCAGCTATAGTGACTATAAATGCATTAGTAAACTCATTTCTTCTGCCCCCTCCAACTGGCATGTCCAAATGTTCATTTGTACTCATCATGTAAGCTGGGAAAAGGTGAATGACCAAACCAGGAGAGGAGAATACAGTTGGTTCTTGTCTTTGACTTATTCGATGGGAACATAGCTACCTCTTCTGCAATACCATCAGCTACACAAAGAGCAGCTTTGATGCCAACCAGGAGTTTCAAATCCACAATGAAACCCCCTTATCTGCAAAGGTAAAGGATTAAAACTAATCAACTTAATAAGAGCCCCAGTGTCCTGCTGGAAACACCCCTGGTAAGAACAAGGATGGAGAGTAAGTCACATGACTTCGGGTAAGAAAACAAAACAAAAAAAAAATCCCAACCCGGGGCCACCGATCAAACGCTGTCTCACAGTGACTAATTTCTGACTAGAACCCTACTGCTTTGGTTTTCTTTTCCCTCAGACAAGATGAATCACCGTGTGCAGGCTGACAGAAAGAGAAGGCATCCTTTTCCTTTAGCTGCCAAACCCCTCATGATTTTCCTGTATGACAAAAGTCCATCCGGCAGTGATGAGAGATTTCTGAAACTAATTGAAGTTTTCAAGGCTTAGGAGATTATTGAGATTTCTTCCAGCATGGGGATAAGTTAGATCTTATTTAAAATATGAGGTATTTTCTTTTCCACTGCATTTAGCTTCTGTAGGGAGCGTATCTCTCAAATGTTCCACATTTCAGGAATGGTTCTCATTTTAGTCTCAAAGCTATTTATCTTCCTTGCAAATTTGCTACCTCTGTGCTTTTGTTCTTTAAAACTCTTTGTAGCAGTAAAACAAAACCAAAACAAAAAAACCTTCTACAAGCTCAGCTTACAGAAAGAGACACACACAAAGGAATAAATCCCATGATATTTTCAGTTCCCATGCAAACCTGTGTTTGCTGTCTCTTTGTCCCACATTTGGGTGCTGGCACTGCAAAAGGCATACACAAAGGTTTCTAGCACAGAGATCCAGTGCAAGTTTCACGGAGACCCGAAAGCTCAAGGCAGGGCCCCCTCTTCCCTCCCACCTATGTATGAGGGACCCATGTTGCTACTTGGGCTGTTCTAACAAAGCATCCCCAAGCAAAGCTTGTTCCTAAAACCAGCTGTGATGAGCCACGTGTAATATGTCAAATCTGCATAAGCTGCACTGTTAAACATGGGCCTGAATTCTCATAAATTACAGGAACTGATTACTATTGTAAAACAGCACAGAGCCCTCTGGAAAGCACCATGCAGTTTCATTCTATAAAAGTCTCACAGGGATTCTTGTTCTGAGGCGGCTTGTACAATATAATCAAGCCTTCAAGAGTGGCTCTGTGCATGACTACTGCATAACATCCACCAGGTAAGATATGGAAAGTGACAGTTATGATTGCATATATCTCTTAAAAGAAATGCTGCTGCTGAATGAATAGAAAACTAAGTGTGAGCGCAACTGATTCATTAGCATACCTCCAAAAACTGCGAACCAAATTTTCCTGCAACAGTAAAACAAATACCTTAGCCCCAAAAGGGCCAGCAGTGATTTTGCAAAGGATGAGAGAGTTGGCAGCGCTCTGATTTGCTGCAGCTCCCTTTAAAATAGCCATCCTACCTCCCAGCCTATTCTAAAAAGGCCACTGTCCTGGAGAAGCGGGATGCGCAGGAAGCTTGTAAAACCATAGACTTGGCTGGTTTTCTCAGGGACAAATTTAACATCTGGTTCCACTCATTATTTTTTGGGTATGCTAGATTCTGCCTCCTTACACATTACTTACTATTTGTGCAACTTAAGAGGGATGCCCCTTATGCTGAGGACCTCTGCAACAGGAACCTGGTGCCGCAGGAGCTGCCTCCAAGCTTTGACATTTTGGCTGGTGTTGATTCCTGGCTCGACAGTCTTCTGCATGGTACAGATGTTGCAAAGGGGCCACTAGCTAATGTCAGCCTGCTTGCGCAGCACAAGCCTCATCAATCCGACCAAGCTCTGACCTCTGGGCTCTTTGCTGCTTCTCAGCAGGTGGCCACAAGATCACTCCCACAGGAGGAAATCTCATGAAGTCTAAATGACTACAACTTCTATCGTTCTATGAGAAAAAACCTCGAAGGTGTCTTTAAAGAGATAAAATTGAGATTGCACGGAAAAAAGCCCTGCAGAGTAAGGGAAGGAAAATGTGCAGCAACAGTGAACTAGAAACCTAGTGTATGGATAGGTAAGGAAGCAAATGAATCCTTGATGGTTTTAAATGGGAAGAATATCTACCATTTAATTAAGAATGAAAGAGAAACATGATCTGTTGTATATAAAATCCAGTGCAAATGAGTAACTTTGGAAGAAGTTGATAACAAACACATCTGTAGTAACAGCCAATATAAGTAAGGCAGACCAAGTGCTGAAAAGCCAGCAGGAAGAAAGAGACTTTCTCCATAATAGAAATAAATTCCTAATGTTATCCCATCTTCAGCTAACTTACATAGCTTGAAAGATGGGAATAAATCAAACATCCTTATCAGTGAAGAACTTGATCAGTCTACTCTAAACTGGCAAAATTCTGAAGATCACTCATGAAGACTTAACTCACGAGACATCAACTTAAAATAGCCTCATATTTGAGGGTTTGCCGAGTATGCTGCAAAAGATAATTGCTTAGTGTAGTTTTGGAGGAGACTTCGCAGAATGATGGAAAAGTAAAAGGGGCTTTTTCCTTAGGTAGGAGGCTGGGAAAATTAGTTCCCAACAATTATTTTAATGCTGTTGGGCTTCATTGTAATAGTAATTGTCATGGTGTCAGGAGCTTGGGTTTTTTGTTTTTGTTTTTTAGATTTTTTAATTGCATCTTCTCATTTACATTTCAGTACAGACAAACATCCTGAGATGTTAAAGTGGAGATGTCAAAAAGGACATTACAGTAATTGAGATGGTAAGTACCTGAATTCAAAAGTAAATTACTGGAAGGAACAAGATGCTAAGAGCTGATCAGTTGTATGCACAAGAAAATGAGAAATCACCTTTGAAAACCACGTTTTTTCTTGTAGCTTTTGTCATTGATGTTTTCTCCTGGAAAGAATAATTTTGTAAGCAGCAGCAATGTTACTGAAAACATAACTGAAGCTTCACAGTCTATGTGATAAAACCAAACTTAAAAGCAGATTTCTAAACAAAAACCATGCTGTATTTATTATGAATTAAAAAGGATTTAAGTCAAAGCAATGTTCAGATTGTTTTTAGACAGGCTACTGATATGCTGCACTTTTCCCCTTTTTCTTTGTGGAGAGTTCATATGCTGTTGTTATGCTAAACTACCAACATAACCATGATACAATGACAGACGAAAGATGCACACCTGACTCAAATATTCTTAAAGGCACTCTCACACCGCTTACATGAAACCAAAACGTCAACCGCAGGCTGCAGCCAACCGTGAGAATCCTCAGACAACACTACTGTGAACAGCACATGTACCCCGACAGCTCCCTGAAGCTTCATGACACAAAAGCCAGATAGATGAATAAGGAGAGACATCCCAAAGAGCATCCCAGTTTAGCTTTGGCACTGCAGCTTCATGTTTGGCATCACTGCTGGCCCCAGGCTCATGTGACACAATAGGTTTCCCTTCTCATTCTGATCCTTAAAACCATATATCCCACACCCGCATACCTCACCAGCTTCTTCCCAGCCTGCCTCCTGGGATCCTTGCACAGATGATGAACTCAGAGGCCAGGATGGACAAGTGTGACTGAGAAAGGAGAGTTTGCCTTGCTGTGGTTTGGAGAACTCAGGAGAATAAACTTGAATGCAACAAGCTGCAGAAGGGAATACCTGAAACCAAGGTTTCTATGAAGTTATTGTGTGGCACCCTATGGGTTTGGGGGATAAGGCAACTAGGAAAGGAAGAAGGAACAGGATGAAACATCCCATTTCAGAGGAAGAACTAAAATTAACATCAATAGTTAAACTCTCTGATTAAAGGGAAGCTTGCAAGGAGAAACATTAATTAGCGGTTTAAGTGAGCACTTGAGACTTTCAAGTTTTTAATATACAGATTACAATGAAGTCATCTTTCCTGCTCTTCTCCATGATGTTAATATTCACAGGCCTTAAAAAAACGGTGACTTACTCCTGCTTGGATGTGCCACACAAATGCTGAGAACATGTACGAGGGGGAAGAAAATTAATTAGCAACGAAGGAGACAGTGACAGTAATAGAAAGATCTTCTGAAGCAAAGCCTTAAGTTTTCACTGAGAAAAGTTCAGGCTTGCTTGCTTCTTTCTTTTTCAAAGCAGTATCTTTAAATGGTTTCTGAAATAAGTAGGAGATTGTAATATATGAGATGTGGATAGTACGTGGTCCCTATTGAAAAATTGGAATGGACAGGAAACTCGAAAACGGAAGGCATGGGTTCCCCAGCTGTGCCACATACCATTTTAATGACCCAGGCATGCCAAGGGGGAGCAGCATAGGCAGCCCTGTACTAACTTATACTTCACATGGAGTTTAATCTACCATACCAGAAAATGGATGTCTAGTGCTCCCCTAAGGGGAAAACCATTTATTTTAACAATAGTCATTTACTTCAACAGGTCTGTATCAATCCCTTTCCTTATTTACGGAGAAATAAACTGCTTGCTGTTTAGATAACATTCTCTTCAGGGCAGGCATAGCTTATCGGAGCTGCCTGCTGTGAGCTGGGTCCAGGGTGCAAACAATACGCTTTTACCAACTGTACTGCCTTGAAGCATAAAGCAAAGCAGAAATGGCTTTCTGAGCCTTTCTTCGGCTTTCCTCAGCATAGCTGGGAGAGACTTGGCCCATTCATTTATACTAAAAGTGAGAGAGAATGAGAGCGAGTATGAGAGCGTCACCTGGCTCCTCCGGGGAAAATCCTGGCCACAGGCTGGGCATCCTGTTTGGAAATTTAACCAGCCTCATACCGTGGTGTGACGTACTCTTCCAATGGACTTCTAATCCGTTCACTCAATAGCACACACAGAGATAAAACCAGCAGAAGCCAGGAGCAAGAAACTAATATTTTGTGACACTCTGCTCTCTCATTGCTTTCCATTCACTGACCCGTAACTTATCCTCTCCCACAGACTTAACAATCGCTGAGAAGTTGAACGCACGCTTAAGGCAGGCGAAACAGCTTTTCTCAGTTGCTCTGTATTTGTACGCACACAAAAAAGGCCGATGTGGCGGCTCGCCTGCCTTTGGGGAGCTGCCCTCCCCAGCTGCCCGTGCCTGGCAGGAGAGGCAGGCAGCAGCAGGCTGTCCTGCCACCAGAGCCTCCGTCTGCCACAGGCCACTGGGAACATCTCGCGGGCAAGCTCCATGCAAGCAAATGATGCCATGTGAACTGACTGATGCGCCTGCCTTTTGTTCACACCGTGATCCAAGCCACGCTGGCAGCTTTAATTATCATTTTCCCTTCTGGCTGGCCTATATATGCTCAGGTTTGAGGCATCATTCTGGAGCAATCTCCAGGTTTTGAGGAGTCCTCTTCTCTTCATGGCTGACAGCTCAGAAAAAAAACACCCTGGGTTGAAATTCTGGCAGGGCAACGGAGGAGTGGTTGGCCAGGAGGCTTCTAGCTCCACCAGCACTAAAGCAAAACCACATCGCATTTTCTGTCAGAGAAGTCCAGCCCTAAAGCCCCCGGAGGTCCTGCAGCAAGAGGCTGTTTCAGGGCAAGGTGCAGCAAGTGAGGATAACCACTGCAGAGTTCTCCTCCCTCCTTTGACAAACAGTCCAGTCTTTGCACCTCCTGTACAAGACTAATAAACTCTATAAAATATCAAAATTATTGTTAGCAGGGGATACATCAATAATTCAGGGATTTCTCTGTTGGCTGTGTAGTGGCTTGGTGTGCTGTGACCCACCACCTTCGAAATTATAATCCCTTCACTGAATGAGACACAATTAAAATAATATAATATTTCAAAGGGCTAAGTACTCCCATATGGAGATCAGTTCTTTAAGTGTTGTAATTTGCCAACTATAAATATGCTGGGATTGTTTTAATGAAATATCCTGTGCTATTATGTAAGTATAGTATTGTTTCCATTCACACTTCTGTTCTACACAACTATTCCAGATGTTCTACCCACCGTCTCAAGACGTCCTTTAGGCAAAAAAAGGTATATACACACGTGTACACATTCAAATACGTATGTGTATAAACAAATATATATATGCATAAAGACCAACTTAATAAAATAAAACTTAGATGTTTTTACATTTAAAAGAAGTTCTCTGGGTATATGTTAATCTTTTCTTAATGAACCTGCAATCGTATGGCTCAAACCCTTAAATTATCATGATCCTAAGTTGTAATAAAAACAAGAATAAAAGTTTACTGGAAGGTTGAAAACTGTCAAGTACAAGCAAGAGAAAATACAGAGATGCAGAAGAAGCAGAGAGGTCAAGTGCTTCTGAAAAAATTCAGGTACTGTACCTTCAAGTATATTGCAGCCGTAGGTGACTGGTTACTGCTGTTTTATTTAATAAGACTTCACATAAATTCCAGCTGCTAACCATGTGATAAGTCCATCTCAGAACAGAAGGGTTTCTATTCTCCTGCCACGCTACGATCCAGACTTCCACCCACCTCACTGGGAGTTACAGCCGCACTGAGGGCTGAATAGATCCCACGGACCATTTTCCTGCGTTCACATTTGATTATAATGTGTGAGTTGTGTGAATGAACAATCTTCAGATTTAAGGAAAAAACCACCTCATTTTACGTAACCCTATATGTGGTACAGTAATAATCCTGGGGCTTGACTGCACAGCTCTTTTCTCAGTACTTTAATGCAGTGATGGCACCTTTTTAAAACACAAAGGAGGAAGGGGGACAAAAAAAGAAAAAGAAAATGCACACAGGAAGAAGAAT
Source organism: Falco punctatus (assembly GCF_963210335.1). Classification (NCBI taxonomy): domain Eukaryota; kingdom Metazoa; phylum Chordata; class Aves; order Falconiformes; family Falconidae; genus Falco; species Falco punctatus. Next base: position 91,649,752 of record NC_137582.1, on the reverse strand, counting down.
GAGATCAAAAGATTAGTATCTCTGACTTTTTCTCCTTTTGCTCCTTCCCCCATTCTCTTTTCCCCCCCTATATTCCAGTTATTCTGCTTTTTATTACATAACTCTTGCATTTCTATTAAGGGTCCAATCCTTCGTAAAATGCTGAGGGCCCTGAACTTTCATCTTTTTCCAGCAATTTTACACAGGGAAAATATTTTTTTTTCTGGGTAGTGTGTGCAGCTGTTCCGTAACTCCTGCTGCAGCCTCAGGTGGTGGTAGGTTCTGCCATACAAACAAGTATTTCCCCATATGAGGAGGAGGGAAAGGTGGACTGGAAGATCCACATGGCAAATTGCTGTCCAGCCCTGGCACTATGTGGCTGAAAGGTACAGCAGCTGAACAGCAATGGGGGAAAATAAACAATGCAGATGCTGGTTGATTAGCAAAAGATTGCTACTTTTGTCCCTTTTTTTTAAAAAACGGAACCTTTACTGCTGTCTCTTCAGCAGGCTGCTTCCCCTCATCCATGTGTAGTTTTTATACTCTTGGATAGCTGAAATAAAGTATTTACAACTGGGGAAATAAGGAGATACTTTCTCCCTGGTTTATAATGGAGGTTTTTGAAAGTAACAACATAATTTTGGTGATTTCCCCCCCCAAAAAAATCTTGTTGAAAAAACCGAAAATCCTCATGACAAGAAAACTGTTTTCTAAAATACTTAGTTGTAAAAAAAACCCATTTTTGAAACAAAGTATTTACTATTAGTGGATGCTTATTTCAGAACAAAGTAAAGGTATAAAATAAAGACAACATTTCATTTTTCTCTTAATTATACAAACAGCACTGTATATTAAAGCAGTATGTACCGGTTTTTCACTTCAAAATTTTTAATCTCTTCTCAACGTTCTTCTTAAAGGAAAACTTTATTTCTCATACAGTCTATAAGCCTTTCTCTGGAGACCTACATCAAGTATCTGTAACACAAGCTGAAACTACATTTAATAATGTCTACTGTGCCAAATTCACTCTTTAAAAAGCTAAAACTTTCAAATCATTATAGCGCAAGTGTTTAAAAAAACATGTGTACAAATGGTAGACTTTTTAGAATGTCAGACGCTGCACGTGTGACTTGTCGAGAAAGAGTGTGACAGCTGGGAGGGTGCTGAGGACACCCCTGACCAGTGACCATAAGGTCACAAAGAAATCCAGACCTGGAGACTCGTCGGGAGCCAGCTAGATGAAGCACACCAAACATGCAGGCATGAACTGAACTGGCAAAAATGCTAGTCCCAGCTATTCATAGAAATAAATAAATAATAATAAAAAGTTCCAGGTGCTGTTCCAAACTCGTTTTTCCCTGCTGCAAGCTGAGTTAAGCTTGAGTTAAGTTGCCTGTGCAGTTAGCACCCGGGCAGCCCAGCTTTGACCCAGGTGCAGCCTCAACTCGATGCTCTCAGCGCCTCTGAGCACCAGCACGGACACTTTTGTCAGGCGTGATGCTCCTTTTGCATTTTTTCCAGGGTGTGCACAGTGAGCAACTGCAGACCGTACAGTGGCCTGGTGCGGAGCCGTGCAGGGAAGGGGTGGGAAAACCGAAGGAGGCTTACTGAAAGGGTGACCACAGTAGCTTGGGATGATTATACAAACGGCTCTGCATCTTTTGATGTTTCCTCTTTTCTAATAATAAGATGGTCATCTGCATGCTTTGCTTTCTGAGAAATGCTGCTTCATTTCTCTCCCATAAAATTGGCCTGTTTCCTCTCAGTGAACAGAGGAAGAGATTTACAATAATTTACAGTATATTAGACAGTTATTACTGCACAATGATATAAAATGGTGATTATACTAAGTGAGAATTTTGGTAAAATTCATATACTGGAAATGGAAGAGTAAATTCAGGTTTGGGTACTGCGTTTCTGAAGTCAAACCATCTGGGGCAACATAGAAATTCCAAATCCCAATCACCTTACTCATTCATGTAGTTTCATCATGATTATTCAAGCACTGACAGTGTGTTCATGCCATAATAAATAAAGATGAGAAATTACAAGGCTGATGTGTGAATATGACAGGTGCCATTTGGCTTCCCATCACATGATAGTGAGCCTGCAGGTCTTGCTTGCTATTGCGACCTTTGCATGTAGTGAACGTTTCTCATCTTAGAACAGGAAAATAAGGAGAGATAACTTGTTAGTTCCCGCTTACCACCCAAAACATGAGAGGCAGAGCTCTTAAATGGGACCTATTTCACAGAGCCGATAAAATTCAAGAGTTCAACAGTGTCACAGCCTGGCATCCGCATTAAACCTTATTTTTTATTAGCTAATGTGTGTGTTACATTTTAATGGATGCTAATGTAAATAGATGTGCTTATTATGACTTTAGTGCACTCACAACAGCTTAATAAAGCATTTTTATTGTCATCATTTATTGCCACATTCTTTTCGCACTTAGAGTGGTATAAGTCCAAAATAGCCCCCTAGAAGTCACAGGTTTACCTAGGTGTAAATCTGTGGTTACTTTAGACGTTTATCAGCCTGAAAGGAGACTCTGGCTTGTAGAATCTAAATATCACTTTGATTTAAGTGCTGCTGAGCTTAAGCAGACTGTAACCAGATCCTGAAGAATCACTCTAGCTCAGGAGGAGAGGAGTAATGATTTTAAGTAGGGGAGAACTCTATTCCTTTATATAGCTTTTTTTGAAAAATTATTTTTGAGTAAGATCTCTTGCTTTCCCTATGAAATAGCTATGAAAGTAAATTAACTTTCAGAAGGTTATCAGACCATTTGGCATCAGCTTGCAGTTCCCCAGTGCCTTTTACTTCACCCTTCAGAAAGCACAGTCTGTCACAGTCCCTTTTCTCTTCCTCGTTTTCCAGATTGACTGTCAATGTCATTAATAGTCCAACACACTGAAACACTGAGAATTTTCATCCCAGGAAGGGTTTGTACACGAGAATACATAATGAAGGATGCGAGGACCACACAAAGCACTGCTGAAATGCAATGGCACCTTAAGTGAGCACAGCCACGTTTAGGAGGGCAAAGAAATGTCAGAAAGCATGTTATGGCCAGAAAAGGGAACCTCTCAGAGGCATGGGGAAGACCAGCAGAAGGATGTAAAGCATGGGAGATCCTACACACCTACAGCTGCAGCTGCAGAAACAAAACTGGCCTGACATTTCACAAAAGGTCATCACACTGTGAGCGCTCAAAAAGAAAAGCTACTTACACATCACAGGGGGGAAAAAAAAAGGCAACTTGAGGAACACCATTTCTCAGAGCCAGAACTGGTGTGCTGATCAAGAACTCAGTACCAGAAGATCAAAAGACCAGAAGATCTACAGAAGATGTCAGCTAACCAAAAGCACGACTTAACTACTGCAGTACACGCTTCTTGAGGAACACAGCTGACCACAGCTGAGCACGAGAGACATGCGAGGAAAGAAGCTCAGATTGGCAAAGTCCTTAATAGTATGTAGGGAGATTGATGCTAGAGCAAATTATGCCAGCATGAAAAAAGGCATGGCTCCATGGCATGCCAGTTGTACCCTGGCAAGACATGCAAAACTGCCCAGAAAATGCTACGTTGCATTTATCACAGCAAACCCCGCCCCCCGCCCCCCCCCCCCCCCCCCCCCCCCCCCCCATGGAGGCATTTACTACAGAGCAGCTACAACATCATGTGTATCTTCTGGTAATGCATTATATATCCAAGACTGATGCTTTCCCCAAACAGTTTTTCCTCCTGTCAGCAAGCTCAGGCAGGAGAACATGCTTTTGCTCTAAACAGTCAGGGGTGCTTCTTGCCTTTTTTCCACCCAAGCTCGCTCGACTTAATAGCTCTCCCTTATAAGACTTCACCATGACTCAAAATTTATGAGGGAAGTTTTCTAAGGTAAAAGGGCAAGCAGGTGCCTGGTTTCCACTGACTACCAGCTCCTACATGTGCTGTTGCACATCTCCCCAAACTGGCTCTGTAAGTGCCTGTGAAGAGGAGGCTGAAGACAGGCAATCCAGCTGGCACCTGCTGCAGCCAATATGCCCACAGAGACGTGAGAAACTTATGCAGTGAACTCCCAAATATCCTCTGCACTTCGGCTTCATTACAAATAATAATTTCAAGCCAAGTTTGCCAAAAGGTTCGCGAAGATCTACGTATCTTTCTGCAGACCTAGCCCAAATTATGACTTCAGGTAAAAGCCATGAGAAAGCCCTTGTGGTTGTTGTTTCTTCCTGCAGCCAGGCAACTTCTGGCAGTTTGACACCAAACCCACAAGCTGAACACAAAATGCAAGACAGAAACAGTAAATGAAGGGATATTTCCTATCAGCCTCTGCAGGCCAGAGGTGCAGATTGCTACATGCACAGGAATACCAATTTGGAAGGTGGGGATAATAATGAAACACAAAAGAAAGACAGGAAGCTGGGGTGAGAATCTCCTGATGTGCTAATTAATTCTTGATTCATTCTTCCGCTGTAGGTGAATAAGAAACTATTAGGGAATTGCACAAATGTCTGTGCAAGCTGTGGGCCCAAATTCTGGTTTCTGTTAATCTGGCAGAAACCTTTTATGCTGACTGTGGCAGAAATAAATTATTTAAAGTGACGTAAACCCGTGAGGCACAAACATGCCTTACCCTTGACAGAAAAGAGTTTACTGATTTTTGACTATTTTTAAAAGTTCAAAATCCTGCATATAAAGTAATGTAAAACACTAGGGAAAAAAGCATGCTCCAAACAACACCCTCAGTTTACTGAGCTTAGATTAATCTTTTAAAGAAGCTAACACTGAAACCAGACCGAACCTAACTTTTTTTCCCAGCTTTTTTTTCAAAGGTAAAGCAGGAATACTGGACAAATGGAGAACGTAGCGAATGCTCAAACACTTTGAGTCCAGCAGCTTGGGGAGCTGTACTCGGACCCTTTCCTTCTGGGTGGACTGGGGCTGCACATCTTGTCAAAGCACTCACTTTGATTACAAGGTCTTATCATCCCACTGCAGTCAGTCATCTGTCAGCAACGCAGGAGGTCACACCTCTCGTCTGTCAGTAAGTGATGGGTCTGAGGATTTCTCCAAATGAACAATCTCCACTCCCAAATGGAAGCAGCCACCAAGTGCTGCTTTGAACAGGCTGTTTTGCTTGCATTCCCCATGCAGCCCCACCAGCTCCTTGCCTCCGGAGTGCCACAGCACCCCAGTCTGGAAGCAGCTCTGAATTCAAGTCTTAGACCGACCATTGCCAACATGACTTGGAGACTGCCCTAGCCTCAATGTATGTTGCATCTACACATGCAAATAGTCGGTTTGGCAGAATACCTAAATGTCACTATCCCACAGCACAAATTAACAAATCTGAGGTGAAAAAATGTTGTATCGATTCCCCGCTCTCACACCTACACAGGCCTTTTGTGGCCATGGCTACTGAAGGTCTGACTCTTCAAGGAAATACTGTGCCTGAAACCTGCGCTGCCTCAGAGGCACATTTCACTTCCTCAAAGACCTAGTGAAAAGCCAGCTTACGCCCACACAGAGCTACAATCGCTCCCAAAGTCTTTGGGAATCACGGCTTTGGCTTGGTTTTGTACGGAAGTTCTTGAGAAGGCTGCCATTAAAATGGAGCATCCACTTTTCAGAGACCCATGCTGGGGCTGAAGGAACAAATCTATTTCACTGTTCTATGCCCAGGGGGAGCCCTGACTACGATCGCTACATTTCACCATATATAACCATGGCTCTCACTCTACAATAGCATTTTTCTCACATTTTCAAGAGAAAATATAATTTTTTCACAGATTTTGCAATAATAACTTCCTAGAAGCACACTTCACTGTAGCACAACACAATACATCTTTCCTGCAAAGAGTCAGTCGTGAGCTGAATCACTCACTGGAAATGTTTTCTGAAATGCCTACTTTAAAAATACTTCCACTGGATGACTACTGTTCAAATAATGCAAACAAAGATTATAAAAGGCATCTTCATAACATGGGGCATCCTTTAATACAGTCATGTATTTTCAAGCCCAATTTTAGGGGTGCTTCCTGAGATTAATTTTAATAGCAAGACAGGTGGTGTGATGTCCTTAATTTGTAACATAAAAAAGGGATGGCCAGATAGGGAGCCATGTAACACAGAAGTATTGGATTTTATAATTCTACAAGCACATGTGTATATTGAATCTCATCTAGGTAAAAGTAAGCTGCAGGGGAAAAAAAAATCTTTTTCACCTCCCTCCTATCTCATAAATAGGAAAAAAAAGCCCAACCAACCCACCAAATCCACAACCCAAAACCCTAAAATCACTGAAGCCCCAACCCCCTGCAACCCACGGATATCACCAAGAAGAACTTACCTTACAATGCTTTTTATCCCCATGGTTCAGTAGTAAGAATTCAATCAAACATTCTATTTTTCTCCCGTGTCTGGGCACTTTTCCAGAACTTCTAAGCTCAACAGGCAACTTTTAGTCCTATCTAGGTTGCATTCCTTTGTGCTACTTGCCTGTTTGCTCCCTGTCGACATTTGCACAAACTAGAAAAGTAGTTGCAGTGAGAGATTCCTTCACAAAAACGATGCTGCAGTGCCATCTTTAAAAACACTGAAAACCTTACCAAGAAACTGAGAAAGAATGACAGTATTCTAGGAAGAAAACAGATACAGAAATTTGCATGCTGAGTATAGTCATACTTTTGTTTAACCAGCTGATCCCTCACATCCAATAATTTCCTCTAGTCAAACAGTTCCAACACCACCTCACCTGACCAGATGGAATGATGCAAAACATCATTTTACCAAGTTTTATGTCTTTGTCATCTGATTTTTCTAGGATCTAATTAGCCCTTGTGTGGATATAAAAGGGGTAGCATGCACATAAGTTGATAAAGGCAGAAAAAAGGAATGTTCCTATTTTTAGAAGGGGGAACAACCTACACAGCTCAAATGAAGACAATATGTAAAATCAATTCTTTACTTTTGAACACCTAGAGAATTCTGGAGAGAACCAATTTCTGCACAGAACCATAACACAGCTAAGGAATTTACTTCACCTCATGATTCATCTAGTTTTTCCTCTTTACTCCTCCAGCTTCCTTATCAGATTTCCAACTCCTCTTGTTCCAATAGCTTTTTGTTTACACACCATATGCCTAACAACTGTTTTTCTTATGACATGAAAAAAAACACAAAAAGGAAAAAAAATATGTTTCCCTACATCCATTTACTTCTAAGACATTTTGTCTTAATCTTCGCAATGGTTCCCTCCTAATCCAAAACCCTTGAGGCATTTTAGAAGGTAAATGAGTGCTTAGAGGCATTCCTGCTGTAATTTATATGCTTTGTGAACCCTAATTGTTCTGAGTCAAAGACTTCATTTTTCCTAAAGTGCCAAGTTTAGTGGGCTTCAAGGCGCACAGCAAGATGTGCCTGATTGGACAGACTTCAGATTAGATTCTGGCCCATCTTGGTGTGCGTTTTGCTTCATATTTTAAGGTACAGAGATTTCAGTTGTTGGGGAAAAAATAATATGCTTGATTACTAAGCAAAAAATGCTTTTCATCAAAAGGAAAACTACATTTGGAATTAAAAAAAAAATATCTTGACCAGCTTTAATGTTAAGCAATTTCCTGAGGTCATTGTAGACGTTTCTAAAACTTGATATAACTTATACCAAAAATGAGAGAATACAAATATTAGCTCCAGAAATTTGCTATTAAATTGCCAAGCAAACAAAACAAAAACAGCTGCATACGTAAAATATACGTCACAAATTCACTGACTGCACAATGGTGAAGCATACTATGGGGGTTTCAGTGGCACTTGCTTGGAATGATCTGCAAGAGCTCACTTACAGCTGCTTATGAATAATACGGACATTTTAAACTCTGAAGTAATAAAAATCTCCATATACTTTGCCATCACGCACTATACATATTCATGCACAAATGACTAAGGAGAAAACTCTGCAGGCATGATAAAACCATGCAAGTCAGCAACACTAGGCGGTGGCCGTACAGCAAGAAGGAATGAGTTTGAATGGAAGAAATGTACATATAATGTATGTATGCAAGAATATACTATGTGTAAAGAGGTGAAATAGGCCTATCTCAAACTAATATGCAGGAAATGCATATGATTTAAATTTTTGCTATAGGTACAATATACTCTTATTTCTAACTACTGAGCAGCTGAAATCTTGTTTCCTCAGCCCATCGTAATTTCATGCTTAATTTAGCGATAGAGAATACCCAAGGACTGTCTGAAGGGGGAGAAAATATGGATAGTATAACATTAGTGCAGGGACCTGCTACTCTGTTGTTTGGCAAGCAGAGAGGTCTGTGTAGTTTCTACCCTTCAGTGCATCAGAGTAAGATTCCAGCAAAAACACATGTTAAGGGGGGGAAGAAGGGAGGGCTGGGTGTTCAGCTGAATGAACTTACTGTTACCTTTTTTTTTTTTTTTTCTAACATAAGTCTTCTTTTTCCTGATACTGTCTGAATTTGAAACATCTAATTTAATCCATTGAAGGGCCCCGTCTTCCTTTTATTTCCTGTCTGTACTGGAGCAGTCGCCTGTTTCAATTATGACTTTCTCCAGCTCCTACATTTTTCGTGCTCCAGCTGGCTCAATGTGCACTTCCTTGGAAGGTAAAATGCACTAACTGTGCTGATCGGAGACTGATAGCTGGAAAGCCACAATATTTAATAGCTGAGCTGATAAGAGGAGGGGTTACTAAAAAAAAACCAAAACCAACAAACCCACCCCCCAACACAATTTCAAGCCTAAACTAAAGGATATTATATAGCAGCATGCACAATTAAAGCCCCATTAAAAAATATATACACATAGAACTGCAGAGTGCTTACATAAATTCATACTTTTATGGTAAATTTCATCTACTTCTATGCATGTGTGTTAAATGTTTCTTTCCTGCTTTTCAGTCAGTTAGTGCTGACTGGGGACTAACTCGGCGCAATTATTTCAAAGAACAGGATTGTGGGATTGATATGGAACTACTGCAAAACCCTTTCCAGCTAAAAATAAGATTGTTTTGTAGTCAAGATGGCAAAAAAAAAAAAAAAAAAGTCTCTGGGCTGTAAACACCAGTGAATGTATTTTTTTCTGCTTTATGAAAACCACAAATCTTTTTTTTTCCCCTTTCCTTCTTACTCACAGGGCAGTTTAATTACAGTATAATCTCTTTCAGTAAGCACCCCTTGAGACCTTATTGTCCAAGTACCGTATTATCAAGGCTACAGCTACAATTTACTGCAGTAGGTGGGGGCTCCCTTTAGGAAGGCCAGAAGGTACAAAAGAAGTCAAAAGGAAAAAAAAAAAAAAAAAAGAAAAGGAATAAAGAAAAAGTAGTTCAGTTACTTTATTACTAACCAACAGTGCAAAATTTTACTGGACCCTAGAGGTATAGTTCAATAATTAGAGAAACGCTGTAAAGGCGATGGCCAACACTCCCCCTCTCTAACACGCTTGCGTCAGTAAATTTGAATGAAAACTTCAAGTTAACAAAGTTGTTCAGTGCTGCAGTTGCTGCAGCAGCTTGGATACATGGGAGTGGGGGAGGCAGGGGAAGAAGTTAATGAAGAAAAGCAGGTTCTTAGGTGTGAAGTGCAAAGCATAGATATTTTGGTTTATAGGGCAGTATTGAAAATAAGCGGGAACTAGTAATTTAAGAGGGGAAAAAAATCGACACACCTTTGCCAGCTTTATTTTCAAATTAATTTGGAAGTATTTCCCTGAGATATGAGAATGATGTTGGGTGTAGAAAACCAATTTTAATTCAAGCTAGCAGCATGGAGGACATAGTAACAGCTAGTTTCTCCTGCTGTTTATACTGGTACAAGCACTGTGAAACAAATGCAACTGAGAAGATAACTGGTCCAGTATGAAATTACTCGTGCTATTGAAGGAGAGCACAGCTACCTGATTTTTCAGGTAGGGTTTACCTGTATGTTTGCATAGGCAATCAAATTACATCCCAGGCACACAACACATAAACATGGCATAGTGAAACCTAAGTGACACAGTACTGATATCCAGGAATGATATTTTCCCGTTATTTTTTGTTAAAAAAACCAGCTCTACCGTCCCCCGTCTGCTATCTCACAACTGTTTACCACACATGGCAGGAACTTATTGCCAAGTGCACAGATATGATATGGTATGTAGACAGTGACCTAAAGGGAATATTTATTTCTGTGCAGTGTAGTAGGTTATGGTTACAGCTATCAAGCTGTTTCAGTTGCTGATTTATTCACCCAGAAGGACAGATACAATATTTTTCTAAATCTGTTTCCTATTAAGTTTTCCTCCCCCCTGCCATGGCCACCCCCCTTCAAGATTCCTAAAATGGATGAAGTCTCTTCTTTTCTCAGCCACAAACCAAGGTATACTCCATATGAAAAAGTCCCTCATCCTTGAGGCAATGATCAAGGAACAGGATATCCTGGTTAATACTAATGCGGGAAGAAGGCTTGCTCATTCTCACAGACTTTTCAACCCACTGGTGCCTTCTGAAGCAGCCTCAGGCACGCTTTCCTTTTCTTCTCTGGGAATAAAAGGGGAAAAAAAAGTAAAAAAAAAAAAAAAAGAAAAGAAAAAAGAAAGAAGACAACAGGAAAAAGGAAAAAAGAAAAAAGAAAAAAGGAAAAAGAAAAAAAGGAAAAAGGAGAGGAGGAAAAGAAGGAGAAAATAAGAAAAGAAAATGGGGAAAAAAGGGAAAACGGGAAAAAAGGGGAAAAGGGGAAAAAAGGGGAAAACAGGAAAAAAGGCAGAAAAGGTATAAAAGGGAGAAAAGGGAGAAAAAGAAGAAAAGGGAAAAAAGGAGAAAAGGGGAAAAGGAAAAAGGGAAAGAAAAAGGAGAAAAAAAGGAGAAGAAAAAAGGAGAAGAAAAAGGAGAAAAGTAAAAAAAAAAAAGGAAAAAAAGGCAGAGATTTTTTTAAAAGCTGAACCTGCCCCGGGATGAGGCAGCCTGGCACTGGAAACGTGTGCTCCCTAACCGGGAACACTATGTTGGGCAGCAGGAAGGAGCCACCTTCTGAGTGCCAAGTGTTTTCAAAGAGCTACCTGAGCCTGCACTGCTTCTGGGCAGAACTACGTTTTGAAACCAATATTACTAAAAGTATTAACAGCAGCCACAACAGAAGACATTCCAAAATCTGGTTGCAGAATGTGGAGAAGCTCCCAAATAACCTGCAATTGCGGGTGACAAAAACCCTCACGAAACCAACCCACAGAAACAGTAACCGATTTTCTAGCTCCTCTGTTACTTCTTACACACAGAACTGGCCTCTTAAGAATGGAAAAGTGATCTATGCAAAGAAAAAGTCAGTAGTAGACACCAGTGCAAGCTATCTATTTTAACATGTACAAATGCATACCTCACCGTTTTGGTATCCACAATCTTCTGGTCTCCTGACTTTTGTTAAATTAGCGTCAATTAAGACGGACATTGAGGAGATAAGGTTTTTAATAACTGCTTTTATTTCCCAGAGCAAATGTTTATACAAGTAGTGCAACACCTTCTTCTTATAATTCATTTTAAGGCATTATGCAAATAGCTAGATCTAATCAAATGACAAACATGTTAGCCACATGAATAACTGCCTTTGGTCTTCCTCCTCTTTAAAATGCATGATACAGGTGGGCTTTGGTTATGCTTGTTTTATATTGGTATAATCTCACTCACTGAAAGGGAAAATAATCCTGATTTATAGCCGTATGAGTCAGGAGGGCAACAAGAACCACAATCATTTAAGCATTAAAAAAAACCAAACAAACAGAAAAGCTTTTCTTGCTAGATACAGATCACCAAGGAAGAAAGCAAGCCAAACTTATTTACCTACACACACCCCTATGGACTCATGCAATGAGATTACAGCGATTCCCTACAGTGTTACAAGACTTCCTTCTAGAGAGTCAAAAAACTTTATTAGGAGAATTTAGACAGGGAAAGAAAGGAATTAAACTTCCACAATCAGTTTAGGAACTGTGCTGAATTCATTCTCGCTTATTGCAAGGTGATCTTGCGGTAGTTATTTTTTTGTCCTCAATGCTATTTTCTGAGATTATTTTTATGCCAGTGTAACCACTAATATTTTGGCCATTTTCTGCACTGCCTGGACTCACTAAATACCATGCCTCTTAAAACAGGGATTTAAATCTTCACAGAATAAATGCATTTTATTCCTTACGCTGCCCCCTCCTTCCCCACCCAAGGTTTCTACTATAAATGGCTGGTTACAGCCCAATCAAGAGCATAAAAGCAATCGAATAAATAAAACTATGAAGTAAGTGTAAAATATGAGTGTCCAGACATGCAAGATGTATGCAGGTACTATGAAACTTCCACAGCTGTATGGGCCTGGAACTCATGCGGTGCCACAGGTTTAACAGGACCCACTACCAATAAGAGTTTTATTTGCTTAATAAATTACATTCAAAAGCACAATAGTCCAGGCTCTTAGCTGTAAAATTGCTAAATATTGTCAGTGACTGCTCTCTCGTTATAAATAGCAAAATAATGTACAACTCATTAGATTTTTGATTCCCTATGCAATTCTTTCTAACCATTACTCAGAAACATAAAAAGTGACTCTACATGACATTTTATAGAGGTTGTAAATTGCTATGAGGAGATGACATGGGATAAATTTGTAGGCAGGGTAAAAGGGACTCAGCCAAGCCAAATGTGTAAATTAAGAGTTCGGGCAAAGTGTGGGACTACATGAAACAATACTGAAATCATAAAGATAGATGGATAAGGATTAACTGCAGCAAAAGAGGTTTACACTGATGGAAAAACCACTAATAGACCTCTCCAATGAAGACAGATAAGTTAGCTGTTCCTGGTAGTATATAAAAATCATAAAATCAAATCCATTTCAAGTAACTTTAATGTCCAAAGTAAGATTAATTAAGCCTGGAGAAGCACTGTACAATAGCCATCTCATTTAGATGAGCCAAAGTTGCAAGATTTTCTATTTACTTTTCAAGATGGGTTTTGGCAGCTCTACAATGATTTTACTGGACCATAGGGAAGACAAATGTTTCACTGGACAATGTTCCCAGAAAATTAAACAAATTCCTTATTTCTTTTTAAATAAAGGTACTGTTTTTTTCTTTAAAGACGTATATTAATGACGGCTTTGTATCATACATTTACATGCTTAATCAACATATGACAAAATATTTTGAAACTGCCCAACACAGGCTTGCAGAACTAATCACAGTATTTCCTTTTAGCATTAGGAAATTGGGCAGAGAAGCTTTTCCTTCACCGCATATCTCCGTTTCCTTGAGTGACACTAACATCCAGAAGATGCTGCACAGCAATTCTTGCAATCTTGCAAAACCCTGGGTGCTTTTCATAGGCTAGAATTGCCTCAGCTCCCAGGATGAAACCGTGAGCCCATGACCATTCTCCCACACCTTAATGGAGGTCAAAGTCAGCAGGAGCATACCCATGAGGTTCAAGAGGAATAGGATTTCACTTCAACAGTCGAGGCACTTAAGTCACTTGTAGTGTCAAGTGCTGAAGTTGGTGTTTTTGGTTTTCACTAGGTATTAAATTGATTTAATGAAATACAAAGCTTCAAAGCTTCCCAGAGCTGCAGCTATATTGCCTCCCATCCTTCTCACAGAGACTTTCAAAACAGAGGTTTTGCCTGCTCCATCTGTACAGTACTAAAGCCCCCTTTGCTAGGGCTGAAGTTGGCATCTCCTGTCTAAATGACTCTACATTTGCAGTGCTATGCAATAAATGTGCACCTGAACACCTTGGTATATACATTTCACTGCTGGGACAGTATCTAGTAAATATCTCCTTACTAAGAAACGTGCCAATTCTTTTGGACAAAAACCATGGCAGAAAACTGGAAGATATTTTGACAACCTCATTCGTAACAAAAGCCTCCAACTAACATAATTTCAGCTGTAGCAGTGTAAGAATAAAGCAAGATAAAGTTTTTAGGGAGAAGTTATAGATTTTATGAAGTCAAATGATACAATCTCAAAAAAAATACCCCTCATATTTTCACATATACAAGCCTTCTTTCAGGTCTTGATCCAGTTCAGTTAGTGTAATAAACGGTGCTACCTCCTCCTTACAAACTATGCCTCAGCTGTGAGCTTTCAAACAAATACTCTTTCTCACACACTCTCCTCCTTTCTTAAATAGGGGGAAAATGCCTCACAACACTGCATGTTTCCCTCTGATAAATTAACAAGGCACAGGAAAAGTGCTCCCGGTGCAATCGCAGCAGCAGGGCAGTCCAGTGGCAGAACATCAGTCTGTCAGGACACTTTGTCCTATGCATAGCCCTGCCATGATGTGACCTTTGGTACCTTTCTAACCATTCCCTCTTTCATCCTTTATCTGGCCTGTCTATAACAGATTGACAGTCCTTTGGGGCAGAGTCTGCTCTCCTCCTACGTATTTGTGTAGTGCCTAACACAAAGGAATCCCAATCTGCTTTTAGGACTGTGCAAACACACAACTAAAAATGCAGCTTCTTCCTCTGGGACCTTGCAATCTCAGGCAAGAGGCAACAGAGAGATGTATCAAACCGATGATAAAAGTTAACTCAGAGCTCCAAGTGTCTGTCCGAATAGCAGAAGCTGGTTTGCTTTGCAAAATACGGCTTTTACCTAACTCTGAAGGCTCTCATTAAAACTCTCTGAACTCTCCATCAGTGGTCATTTTTCTATGCTCTTTAACTGAAAATAAGCCAACTTTATGGCAGAATAAATGGGATCCCTTCTCAGGAGACTTTTATTGCTTATGAATTTGCATAGTGGAACTCCAAAACTGAGAATGGGATATGGCCAATCTCTTTTCATTCAAGCAGCTTAGTTCCAGCATTGCCTTGTACTTTGTTGATGGTTGTTTTCATCCAATGACTCTTAGATCTTACCTTCTGAGAAAAGACTATCTTTTTGTTGTAGACATACTGTGTCCACAGACCAGAGGTCCTGGACTAGGAGACAGGTCCCAAAGTACTACCTCGACATAAAAAGTAAAAGGCAAGAGTTTATAACCAAGCTCAGTGAAATACCAACCACTTCTTGTCCGTATGTAAGTGACAGGGGAACTATATTGACTTTGTGTCATCTGAAAGCAGCCACACAAGCATTTGAATTCCCTGGGAGCTACAATGGTTATCTAAAGAAGTTTAGAAAGCCCAAGATATCTGACAAAGGAGCTCATGGGGAATGTATGACAGATTTATTCTACAGAGAAAACCTGCAAAAATATCAAGTGTGCACTGGGACATTTCCTATGCTTACACACATGCCATGAATCCCAACTGAGTCAAGGGCAGCAGTAAAGGCATTTCTGAGGGAAGAATTTTGCAACCTCCTAGTTAGCTAACTTTTTTTTTCATGTCTGAATGAATTGGGTCTTGTCACTGTAAGACCTTGAAAAATCAGAACCTTGTAGAGCTTGCTAACTGACATCTCTCTCATTCATGAAAAGTGTAATCTGCTGGGCCAGTAAAGAGCTATAAATATAATTTTTACCCTGCTTCTTTTTCAAATTCCTGGCTCCTGGCCACCTGGATTTGAATAAATCCATCACCGGAAGATTCCACATGTTTGCTATTTGAGCAAACATCTGTTGGTTAAGCTGCTGTTCCTTTGGGAGTATGGCCTGGCTGCTTCACCAGTCAGTTTGGTGGCTTGGTTTCCCTTGTATGCAAATGCACGTTGTTTTCATTAGCTCACCCCTTTTCTCTCCAGCTATGGCAGAATACACATTGCATCTGACGTCAGCTGAAATGCTTGGTGCCCTTTTATTGCTCTGCTTAGCTCAGCCCTACTGTTCTTTTGGAGGATTGCTGGCTTGCTGATTATTCTACTAAGGACTTCATTGACAATGAATTCTTCTTGAAGTATTTTCTGAAGGATTTCTTTTTTTAATGGCAGGGAATGGTCTAGAACAGTAGTCTTTCTGTCAACACAGTCACTTTTTAAAATTTTTTTATTTAATTATGTGGACCCATGTACTACCCTCAGTCTACTTACATGACTGCTCCTAGGTCTTTCTTCCCTCTTCTGTTTCTCCACCTTCCTTTTTATTTCACTTGAGGCTTTTCCACCTTATTACCTTTCTGCTGCTTCCCTTACTTTCCTTATAGCTTAGCCTCTCATTAACCACCTCCCACCATCTAAAATAATTGGTAATAAAATATGTAAGAGTTGATTACAAAATCAACAGTACAAAATTTGACCATGTAGCATTGGAAGGTTAACCTTGTTAACGCCCAATACATCCATGATTATAACTCCTAAGTTACGCCACGACAAATGCGTGCTACACATGCCTTTAAAACAAATCCCAAATGAAACACACACACACACATATACATACATATATATATATACACGTGTGTGTAAGACTTTTTGAGCTATGGCTTCAGGCAGTGTGCAGACCCAGGAAGACAGTGTGGAACTGGTTATAGGCTGTGCATTCATGAGTCATATCACCGGTCTAGACACCACTGCTTTAAACCCTCCTCTGAGGATTCAGCTGTCTATGAATGAGGTTAGTCTCTGTGCACAGGGCAATACTGGGCAGACACAGCACAGAGGTTTGTACTGGTTTTCTGGTAAAAGAGATAGGGTCCAGTGAGAAAATGCTAATTTTATTCTCCAGACAGATTTTGTCCTGTTTTTTATTGAACAATCCATATTTACCGTCAACATGCAGTTTCTTCCCCTACCCATTCTATCTCTTTCACATCTGCTCGCCCGTTTGAGAAATTTCTCGTGCAGAGGATTGTGACCAGGTTACTTAGGAGGAAATACCAACACCCTGTTTCAGACAATGGATCCTCCATCTCCAATTACACAGCAGGATTTTCGGGTTTAGAAATTTGCTGGAATATTGCAAATTAGAACTGGTTTGGAAGTACTGACATTGTTTTAAGTGAAGAGAAATAAAAAAAAATATCTGATTTTGTCTTGATGGGGCAATGCTGGTTATTGTAATTTCAAGGCAAAAAATGATTTGTTCTTCTCAGAGCTGCTTCTATTTAATTTCAAAAAAGCAGTGATGGTCCCCTTCCGATGACATCTGGAATGGAGGAGTCCTCACAACTGGAGTCCCCAAGGGTCCTTAGACCAGCCTGCATGGGAGCAGTTACAAGATAAAGGCCAGAAGTACTGAATGCAGAATTTGCTCCATCAATCAGTTTAACAAAACAAACTCTTATTTTAGCTTGAGGAGGCCCAAACAGCAGGATTTTATCTCTGTCAAAGAACTATTTTTGTGTTTGTAAATTTTTTGCAGTAGAAGAAAATGTGAAGGAAAGTAAATCAATTAACTTCAGTTTCCCTTTTATTTTTCCTTCTCCTTTCAAACTTTAGCTTCCGGATTTCTCAGGAGGGAGAAGCAAACCAATGAAAAAAATTCCACCAAGTATTGACTCAGGGTTCACATTTCCTCTAGCTATCAGAAGACATCTGGTAGTAGCCTGGAAAAGAAGGCTCGTGCATCCGTGTGAAGACTGAAGCAAGCATCTGAGACACGTGTGTCCTGCTCTCCGAGAAGGATGCTTCCCCGCATGATTCCTCAGATTCACGGCCTAATCTGCTGTTCAGCAGCGAGGTAGCCGTATCCAACTTCAGCTTATGTCTGCTTGTCACAGTTTTCATATAAGCAGCCAACAGCTTTGGCTTGCTGGAGGCACCCCACGTTCCCTCTCCTTCATGTTAAGTTGCTTTTTGGCAAAAGGTCTTACAGCGGAGCAGAAGACAGTGCATTAACCAGACAATTAGCTGAATTCCAGAACTGACAGAGCAGGCAAAACCAAAATCAGAAGTCTCCATCACCAGCAATGCATTTTGCCAGCTGAGCTGTCCATTAAGCGGTGTGGCCACCTGGGCTAAACTGCAGCTACTGCCAGCTGGCCTTGTAATCACTTTCCCTCTGTGGGCCAGGGGCTGTGCAGCCGCAGGAATGGACAGATGGATGATAAATTGCAAAAATAATTAGAGGACCTGTTGTCCCAGCAACCGATTTTTTTCAGGCCAAATAAATGGACATTTTTCTCTTGGAAGAAAGCAAGGCAGCACCTCTGCTTCAACCTAAGAGCAAGAGTCACTGGGGAAATCTCACACCCTCACCACACGCGCGTGGTGTGAAGGGAAGCGGGGCGCACCTGTCCATCCAACACAGCAGTCTCTGTCGAGGGTGGGAAGCTCCAACGGCTGGCCTAAGGAGTCTTTTTCTAAATTTGTGCTAGGTCTTATACTGTTTTACATAAGACCACTGTGGACTTGCGAGTTGAGCAGCTTTAAACTTGTTTGGCAACACCTTCCCCCTCCACCCATTTAGGGCCAGACCCAGCAAAGCATTTCTGCTTGCCCTTCTCTTTAAAGGCCTCATACAGCTCCTTTGATCTCAGCAGACTATTCTTGTGTTTAAATGCTTTCCCAAACACAGCTGGAACAGCACCAGCTCAGCACCGATATGATCCTCCAAAGGCCGCAAGGGGTGCACAAGTGTACCTTGCCTGCTGGCATTACATTAGATGGACTCCTGGCCATCCCTACCAACATCAGAAGGCATATGGAAGTCAGAAGATGAGCACCTAATTTTAAAGGCTACAGTACTAAGTGCTTTATTGGTCGCTACTCACACTACACCTTGCACTGCTGTCAGACCGCTATTTTTTTGCCTAGACTTCTTTCTTCAAAAATGCTTTGGCAGAAAAGCTTGCAGGATGGAAAGAGGATGCAGCAGCAGCGGGGCCAAACTCCTAGAATCCAAATTCCTAAAAGGTGTGTTATGGAATGAAATCTTGCAATAACAAATGAGCATGGCTGCTTTGGAGATACTTCCCCACAGCTTGAAATGGAGATGTGGGAATGTCTACAGTTGTACTCAAGCTGTTTGCATGTACATTTACTAAAACTCTAATATTCATCACTCAGCAGAAATTGGGCTGGTATTAAAGCAAATATTTCAAGACAAGATTTATGCCCAAATCTGCTTCTACTTAAATTGTTTCTAAAATATGAGTTCATTCACCATGCGCCTAAAGCAAGGACCAAAATGAAACAGCTGGTGCATAGACCAGAAGAGAGAAGCACATGCTCGATGAGATGTGCTGTATCAGCACTCTTTCACATATGACTCTGCACTAGCCAGCGCTTTGCCGCAGACCTCACAGCAGTGGTGTAAATTCAGGTTGCTTCTGCTCCTCTGATTTCATTAGAAGATGAGACAGGAGGCCAGAGAGCACAGGAGGAAGGTATCACCGTCAGCCCCTCCTGCCACTGGAGCGTAGCAGAGAATTCAGGCCAGGAAGATTGATACGCATTGCAAAATGACAGACTTGCTCGTGCTTCCAGCTGAAATGGATGTGAATGATTTCATCCCCAACAAGCCTTGTTCACTCAAAACGAGCAGAAATCACCTCATAGCTCCCTCGCGGTGGTAAGATTTACAAAAGAGACATAAAACCCACATACGGTGCCAGGTTCTTATTCATTTAGGCAAGACTTAAAGCCGGCAAATGGTCCCAGCAAGTTCGTGGGGCTGCTTGCAGAGCAAGGCACACCACTGGACAAGGAACTTGTTTCACTTCTCGCCTTAAATTCTCTTGCACTGTTTGGTTATGCACAGCACCCCTCCACATGCACGCTGGTGGTAAATCACTAGCCGATTCATCAGATGTGCATGCCTTTCTACTATCTTTTATAATTATTCTTCTCATAACATCCACCACCAACAAAGTTTTTCCAGGTTACAAGTTAACCACCTGCTGAGTGACCAAAATGCTAGCCCAAAACTTCAAACACATTCCATTACTTTCATATGTGAGTAATTTTATGCTCAGGAATAATGTCACATGAGTCATAATATCCTTTGAATTCACTGTCTGAAGGATCAGAGCCCAGAAGTATCCTCAAGTTCACCAGTTGCCATGTTTTCCTCTCAAAGAAGGGAAAAAACAAAACAAAACAAAAAAGACTGCACTGCCTGTTTGCTGTTTTCATGAGGTAAGATGGCCAGAAATACTAGGATTTTTATATTTGACATATAAGTCGTAACTAGAAAAATCTACCTTGTACTTGGAAATTTCCCCCCCTTGTTTATATGGATAAAAAGTCAAAGAGCAAATCTGATTGTTTTTCTTTAGCAACACAAAACTCAACTCAGATTCATGCATTAACACAGAAGCAATTTTTCAAAATAATTCAGGCAAGCATTTAACTTATAAATTATAAGTTATTTTTGAATTCTAATGGGAAAACTTTAATACAATCATGATATAAAACACTGGAAAATATGCATGCTTGTAACAATCTTTATTTATTTATTTTTTGATTTCCTGTAACTTATTTGAGAAGCTGGAATAGATCTTGCCCTATCTAAACTCACAGTAGACGTAGCTGCTACTTCCTTCTAAAGAATTACTCTGCCGGTAGGTATCTTCTCTAAATATATAAATATTTGGTGTTATTTCCAGATTCTTACCAATACAAGTTGTACTGCACATTTCTGAGCAGTAGTGAGAAGCTTCAGTTAATGGGGAAAAAAAATAATTAGTATTGTTCATGTGAGAAAACAATTCCAGCATGACCTGCCCTGGCTCCGATTCAAAGTAAGTCTTCAAACATGCAGCCAAGTACAAGCACAGATGTTGTTGTAAATAGGAAAGGGGGTAGGCTACCCCCTGAGAAATGAGTAAACTCTGCATTGCCCAAAATTAGAAGCACATGGACTCTCTTCAACCTGCATTCGCCCTGATCTACACCATTGCAAATATAGAAGCTGGCTACCTGAGCCTGTAAGCCAGCCAAGCTGGCCAGCAGACCATCATCAGAAAGCTTCAAGGTTTAGTGATGCAGTCACAAGGACAGCCTGTGCTACAGAAACCACATGCTATTTGTAGTTAAAATGACTACACAGCAGCCATTCCTTGCAAAAGTTATCCTGCTCCTGGCACAATTATGCTGTTAGCTGGAACAAAGATATGACTTAAGTTCATTAGCCACACATTCTTTGCAGTATCTCCTTGACAAGTAGTAATGACAATATTAATCGTTATAATTAACATCCAAAGCAGTCTCCTAAATCAATACAGGGATACACCTCACTGCTTAGTCCAAATAGGTCTGGACTTCTTCAAATAGAGAGGAGTTGAAAAAAATCTACTTCTTCGTAATGTGTAATACCTTGAACCAAAATAGCTTTCCTTAAAAATTTGTTTTCTCCTCTTTCACCACAAAATGCACGACACAATTTGACAAAAGGAAGACTCCCCCGCCCAGTGTAACAACTTGCTATTCCAATCTTCTGAGCCAAGGTGCAAGTGGGCCTGCCAGGGATGAGAAAACAAATTGCTAATTCTAATACTCTTGAAACAATAATTTTTCGAATTTCATTTCCAAACTTAATTAAATATTTTAAGAGATACACACTTCTAAATTCAACACAAAATAAATGCATTTGAGCAATGTTCCTTGCATACTGGCTGAAGACTCTGCAAGAGGCAATGCACTTCAGAGAGAAGCTATGTTTACTCTGACACTGGCAATTGAAACAATATCCAAACCCCATGATAATTACAAAGGAAAGTTCATTGCAGGCATTTTATTTGTAGTATAACTGCCTAACAGCTTCTGCCTGGTTTTGGATAAAGTTGTTACAGCCCGACATTTACCAATAGCCCCAGAAGGAACAGCCTAATCAACCCTAATACTCAGCTGTGCCATCAGCTTTGTGTCTGAAAAGGATGACATTCCTGTCCAGCAGATTCTTCCAAAACTTTTATAGCAGGCCAGAGGTTCAAGTCTGGCACCGACCAATAACTAGACAGTTGTATGAGACAGACTGCAAGTTGTTTATGATGATGCTAACACCCACTGGCCCAAACACACACCAAGTTCTAGAGGAGGCACAAGCAAGGAGGTTTAAAGTCATGCCTGTGGTAAAGCTGAAGAAAGGCAGCACACCAAACACTTCCCATTTCTCAGGGCATTTGTCTCTGAGGCAGAATCCACCCTCATGTTAACTAATGTACCCTTTAAAAGGCTGAATAAAAATGTTGGTATCACTCATTCCAGATGTAAGACAACACTAACATGCCAATTACGTGATGCAAGCCCGACTGACCTTTTAAGAAATGCTGGGAGGACAGGGGATGACTAAATGCCTATCTAGCATTCTTTCTCTTAAAGCTAAAAAAAGAACTTCCGATAGAAACTAACTTCTGATTAAATTTAAGAATCAGCTGCAGCCACTCTTTACCTAAGAGAAAAAACAAGGCGTATTTGGAAATAACATAATTTGCCTAGATGTAGCACTTCAGTGCTGCCAGTTCCCATGGTTTTCCTAAACTGAATGATTCCTCTATAAAGCTTTCCCAAACGCAACATCCTCAGAAGTTTGTATACATTTCTGGGTTTTAATCAGTGCATTGCTGGATCAATTTTATGTGTTTAATACTCGTTAGATTCAATGCTACTTTTTTCTGTCTTCTAAGGCAGACTAACCCCCAAACACAGACAAGAACATGACTTCATAGGTGACTAGCAGGCTAAATTAACAGATGAGAGATAGCAGCAGAACATACAATCAACTGATTATCAAATTAAATCAAGTTGTCTTGCTTTTCCCAAAATTCAGGCTTTGATAGGCTTAGCGTTAGCACTGATAAGCATCTGCATTAAGAAGTGTCTTTAAATAAATAGCTGTAGTACCCCTCTAGTACATCTCTGACTACCGCCAGTCCAGGCATTGTGCCCTGTGCAGCCTTTATTGGTGATGAGCTGCACGGTCAATACCCAAGTTGGAGCTTTATCAGTTGCTTCTAGCAAATATCCTGTGCATAACACTGACATGCAATTTTAATTTCAACACTATTTGCAGACTGGGTCCATAATGAATGAATAGCTAAATTTAAAATATATTTTCTGTTGTTCTGTTGATACTAAAAAAACTGAAGGTGGAAGGGAAGAACCTCAACCTCCCTCTGTGCTCCAGAACCCAGGCTTAATGCTCTCATATCATATGATCCATTAATGCTCATAGTAGATAATTATGACTTAAAAAAAAAAAAAGAAATACTTCATGCATGTATGCTAGCATGTAACTGTTTTACACAAAATGCAACAGTGCCAGGAATAAAAAGTAACTGTGATTTAAAAATTTAAATTATCTGCTGGAGCTGGGGCAGAGATTTGCACACAGGTAGTACAAATGAAAATGCAAGACTGTTGATTTCTATCTTAGCAACAAGCAATGGAAGAAGAAAGAATGTTGAGATCAAAATGTGTAAGAACTTTTCTTTTTCTTCCACTTTGGTCTCAGAGGATGAAAAGAGCTTTTTGTGACCACCTAGAAAACTCCCTTTTTTGCAGACATGTTACAAATACTACTGATGACTGTCCTGTAGCTGCTACTCTGCCCTTGTCTCCTTCATTTATTGTTTGTCTGAGTGTACTTGTGTTTTCATTCCTTGCTTGTAAACTTTCTGGAGTGTATTTGTCCTTTTGTGCTGAGTTTAAAAGTGCAAATAATGGAATTCTGGTCCAAGAATGGGTTCCCAGTACAACTGCAAAACAAATAATAAATTAGGCTGGCTGACTAGAATAGTGATCTGAACAAAGTTATCTCAATGTCCAGGATGTGGCCCATCAAATGTAATGCAAAATGAGATAGGATGTGTTATTCTACTGTTCTTCACAGTAAATTATTTCTCTACCCTCCACTAAAAAATGGCTTTAACTTGGTGTCTCTGAAACCTTAGAGATTATCCAGGTAAATTATGCAGGAAAAATCCAGATTAAATACTTTGAAAGTTAAAAATTTTGCAGTTTATAGAAAAATAACAAATATGAATGAGAGGGGCCTTTTGAAGTACAGCCCTGTTTTTCAAAAATGTATGTCCCAGAGGATCTCCAACATTACATTTTCCCTGACAGAGCCAAACTTTACACGTAGTCAGAACACAGTGGATCAGACATGATGGTGATGAGGCTCGTAACAGCCGCAGTAGTAATGGGAACTTGATGATCAGGCTGGGAAAATGGATGGGGTAGCAGGGAGAGAGGGAGGATATGGAGAAGATGCAGCAGGAAAAGAACTATATATTTTTGATAAAAACGAAAAAAAGTCAGACTTTATAGATCATAAGAGACTTTGTGAGAAAGTAGAAAAGGTAATTGTTCACATTCCAAACATTTTGATATATAAACTGTGCAACCATTGCCCATGAATAGCCCAGCTGTTAACAATTTTTATTTTTTTTTCCAAGATAATAATTAAGCTTCATGCCAAGCAACTTTTCTCCAAGTGAATGACAGTCTGAAAGTCTGGTCAAAACATAACTGTGACATAATAAGTTTTTAAAGAGCGCAAGTGACTCTGAAAAGATCCCAGTCTGGGTTTGAAAGAAGACCCAGTTTATAACCCAATTAGGAAGAAAGCACTTTCAGGCTTTCACTCTAGTGGAATTCTCAGAGAGACTCCCAAAAAAGCCAGTCCTGCACACACATCTGTTTCCAGTGTGATGCTGGTATGCAAACTATTGTCTATTGGAAGTGTGTTGTGGTAACGTTTGCCAGGGTTAAAGACTGGGTCAATTTGATCAAGAAGCTAAAATTAGCTTCTGTGTGTTTTCCTGAAAAGAAAAAAAAAAAAATACTGTAAAGCTCTTTGTTTTCCTTCAAGTCTTGTTCTCAGATTTCAGTTCGGCTGTGTGAACTACCATAAGACAGACAGTTCCAAAACCTACTTCTTCCTTTCTTCCTTACTTGTCCTTTTTAATTGATGCAACAAACCCTGCAGCCATTAGCTTCTGCAGAACTGAGCAGTCTGATTCCATGTTTCATTCATCACTAGAGTTTAAAACTCACTAAGGCACTCAAAATCCCTACAGTAAGACGGATGCTAGGAAAAAAAATTGTCAAGTGAAACTAAAACAAACAGAGTAATTTTAGCTACTAACACAATTTAGAAAAAACCCTCTTACATTTCTCACAATAATAAAATTTCACATTTCTGGAAATGCTTTAGTCCTTTGCCTTTCAGTCACATGCACCTTTAACTATCCGTCACTTGTATCTGCTGTATTGCAGTCATATACACAGGAACATTTTTATGTCTATTTTCATAAGAAACACAACAGCTAATTTATTCTTAAAGCACTTAATTAAAGGAAACTTCTTTATATGGAAATATTTACTAAATTAAATGCTGGTAACACTGTGCCTGTTTATGAAAGCTTTTAATTAAAAATATTTACATTACTAAATAGTGGAAAAAATATTTTTTAAAAAATCAAACTAAAATTGTACCTGTCATAGACCATTGGGTTCCATCCTCACTGACCTCAGAATAGCAGGTTCAGTTTGGGAAGAGGATCCCCCTTCCCCAGAAAGTAAGAAAAACCATGAAGGAAAAATAATCTCCACACATTTTGCTTACGTCCACTCTCTAAGGGATGTTCCTACAATGGAGGCAACTGAATGTGCATTTTAAAGCATTATAAAAACAAGATGTAAGGATGGGAACATAGAGCAGAATAAAGAGAGCCCAGAAAAAAATGTCAGCAAAGGATCTGGTCCTGCAAATAATGTCACATGAATACTGTGATAACTATGAATAATCCCAAGTACTCTAGTGGGAACTACTTTACATGTGTAAATCTTTTTAAGTTTGGTGCATCAACACATAGAATATAACAGTAAAGAGTTCCTGTAGATACTTACTTATTGGTTGGAATTTCTGTAAATGAGGAGACAAAAACTTGATTCATTAAGATACATCATCTTAGAACAATTGCTTTTTAAACTGGTCTGAATTTTGTCAATATTGATGGCCACAAAGGCCCGGGATACCATGCTTACACCATCAGAAAAATCAAAGAGTTATTACATTGGCTCTGGGAAATAAAGAAATAACTGGAAATGTATTTTGTTTCAGCTACACTGTACAAAGTAGTCTGAGACCAACACTGTTTCTTTGCTGTGGATTCTTTCCCATTCACAGAAATCTCCCTTCTTTTACTAAAGACTAGCTAATCTTTTAACAGTTACAAATTGATAGGTTCTTATAAGGCAGTGTGGAATAAGTGGAAAGTAATTTTAGATTTCATTTGCTAACTTCGCACTAAAATGGCAAAATTAGGAAAATGCTAGCTTGACGTATTGTCAGTGCCCAAAAAGCTACCTTGAATTTAATGAATGCATTTTCTGTTTAATCAGCTATAGATGCAGGACCAAAACAAAGTTAGCTGAGCAGGAGAGAGGTCTTTTTGAAGACTGCTTATCAGTAAGTCTTTGATTGTCTTAGATTTTGCATTTTGCAACATTGGCCTACCTCTCTTGCTCCAAGTACAGACTTGTCCTCATAATATGCAAGAGTATTTCTGTAAGATTTCCTATAGTCCTTCAAAATTTGCAGGAAGTCTGTCTTTAAAGACAGTGAAAGTTTAATAGGCAAGAAGTTAACATCTATATTTTCTTGCTTTTCAAACTGTATATGCTATGTTTTCTTAATTTTTAATATTTTATTCTATTTTACTATATTTGCTTAATTTTTAATCTTTTATTCTACTTTATGCACATCTAAATATAGTGTACATATGTGATATATGTGATACATTATGTATATTAGTGTCATCGTCCCTGAAAAAAAACAAACAGACGCACACAGATACTGAAGTTTCAGACCTATTCCAATACACTGGACTGCGAAAATTGTACTGGTATCAGCAATAAGGATTCTACACCTCATTATTGCATTTCTGGTATTTCTCCCTCCACATCACACCCCCTGCCCCCCAATAGTTTACTTTTCTGTGCAAGTCTTTTTGTGGTAGTATTTTATGGTGTATCTCCCTCTGTTTCTTAGATAGGAGTTACACCCTCTGGAGGCAGTCGTGTAAAGTCACAATATTCCTAGTAAAACCAAAGGCCATGCTCGCTTAAGAGCTTGAAGCATCTGGCTCTACATGAAACGCTTTCATGCAGTTTTCCCATGGGGTCTTTGGGCCACAGATTGTAGCTGAGGGGAACATCTTGGGAAACAGAAATACAGGCAGCTTTTTTGCTTTCCTGGGAATGTTCACCATGTCCCTGGTTTTATTGGAGATAAGCCTATGAAAGTTAAGAGAGACTGAGGAATTCTGCACTACAGCGAGTTCAACTACATGCAAATGTCTATCTGGAAATATAGCAACATCTTTCAATTTCCCAATCTTCAACTGAAGATACACTTCAAGCAAGAGACTGAACTTTGTTCGTCCTTTCTATGCCTTGGCCTGGCCCAGGAAAAAAATCCTGAAAAATACATTATGCGTAACATCAGTGACCTTTAGAATTACTTTTAGGAAAAGAAGAGTCCATCTTTACTGAGATGAAACCAGGGTATAGCACTGATGGAAAATTAGAAACCAGATGCACTCTTCCACACTTGGAAATGAGTTTGTGCACATAAGTGACAGACATCCTATTTTCCAACACAGTCTCAGTTTATCTATCTACGTTCAGCTGGAGCAAGGAAATCAAGGGACTCACCTGTTTCTTCTGTAGATCTCATCACTTCAGGTCATCTCAAGACCTTTACTACTTCCCTCCAGGGACTGAAATTGCATTCTAGGAAAGGGACGAGAGTCAGCTGCAGGCACCCAGAGCACTCCCTGGTTGCTTGGAGAGGACACTACATCCCACAGCACAACTCAGGTGCTGCAGCTGCACAGCAAAAACAATGTCATGGGCTTCGTTGGCTTAAATTCCTGCAGCTGGCTCTCAGGTGCCTTCTGGCTGTAGACCCTGTGGTTCATCTGTCCTGAGAAGTACGCCACACCAATGAGTTTCCAAGGTTAACCATGATCTTTATGCAAATTTTTCAGGACCAGCTTTTCCTCTAGATGCAACAAATCACGTAATTGGAGATTAAAGGCTTGATTACCATTTGTGACTACCATTTTTTTGTATCTACAGAACAGGGAAGTAAAAAGAAACCTTGAAACAAGACCAAAACCTTTGCTACTTCTTCCAACTGTACTAGGTTGCCTCAGAAAAGCTTATCAATACATCAAGACTTTGTCTAAGCTTAAGTTAGTATTTTAAGTTAGACATTCCCTCATGCTTTGCCCTGCATGTCATTATACATGTGCCTCTTTTTCAGCTACTGGGGAGTATGCAGCTATTATTTGCTTTGGATAAGATACTTTATTATTGTGCATTTCTCATTGTGTGTAATGCCCTGTTATTAAGGTAATTTGAAGCAGCCACGTGCAGAGTAACAGGGGAAATCTCTCTCAGTCATATGCCTCATCCTATGGGCACAATTGTGTTCACATTATTCAAAGCTGACTATTACGTTACTACAGAAATGTTCTTGTTCAAGTGAAATTCAGTATTTTTTCTTAAAACAGGCAGGTTATTAAAAGACAGCGTCTTAACTGCAGGATTGGCTCTCGTATATAAATACTAAAAGGAAGGAGGGGAAACAAATAAAGTTTGCTAAATTAGATTTTTTGTATTTAGCCGAACTAAAACACAGTAGAGCACCAAAGGGAAAGCTAACATAAAACCTGCCGAACAGCTTCTGTAATAACACCATTTGATGAGAGCTTGAGAAAAAAACATTCTGGGAAAACATTACGTGTGCCTGCAACACCCCCCTCTCAAAAAAAACCCACAAAAAAACCCACCACAAAACCCAACCAAACCCCAAAAAACAAACACAAAACAAAACCAAAAACAAACAACAAAGCCAGAATAGAAGTTATCATTTTCTACAGAAGAAGAATTAACATTTGCTGTCTCCGCAGCCACAGTACAGATCGCCCATCCACGCAGCAAAGCGCAAGGGCCACACAAGGAAGGAAGTCTTCAGCTACTGAAGATCATTAGCAGCAGCGAGGGAGGCCGCTGTCGGTCGCTTTGGACTAGTTTCTCTGGATCCTCGTACAAAGGACGGAAAATTATCGGCGCCACCGGGCCTCTGCCCAGGCCATCCTACAGCTGAACACATGAAACGCTATGCCATGAGAATGAATGCCCGGGAAGAAGCCAAGGGGTGGTTTGAGCCCCTGCATCCATTAATCACCCTGAATGTGGTCTCATGCTGGGATTCACAGCCAAGGCAGCCAGCAAGGTTGACTCCTCTGAGAAGGGGAGGCGTCAGAATAACATTAGAAGCATCAAATGTCCTCCCTTACCCTGGTATGGAAAGCTCATCTAGGAGGTGTCAGGATAAAACATGAGAGCTGCAGTTGTACTTAGAGACATGAAGGAGTGATTCACTGTTCCATGGCACAAGTGGAGGAGGAGGCTGCAATAAAAACTTTTACAAGGTGAGATCTAAACCCTGAACGCAGTGCAGGATTACAAAGCCTTTTTTGTCTTTTCTCAGTTTCTTTTTTTTTTTTCCCTGAGAGAGCTGACTGTGTTGTAATTAAACTGTAAATTTCTTGAAACTAGAGCACAAGCTATTATGTTCCTGACACACCTGCTTTATGAATGTTACCCACACACTCACATGCATTTTTGTTGACCTGTACTCTTTTAAGAAGGAATCCAAAAGACTTAAGCAGGAAAAGTAACAGAAAACTGCTACCTGTAAATGGCCACCTTTTAATTATTAAGGAAGATAACAAAAAAGATGGAATGAAATGAACACAGTAGCATCTCCTTCATGCCTCCTGGGGAAAAAAAGCCAACAACTAAACCCTTGGTAAAGATGCACTTCTGAGAAAAATAAACTATTCAGATTTTATAAATATTAAAGTATAACTGTGCTGATATAGTAAATCTTTATAAATATACGTTAATTACCATTTCTTGTCTGATTAATTTTTTGAAGGTATTCATAATGGTACTCAAAATTTAATGGGTCAAGGCAGAAATATGTCTGCCTGACAAGACCTGATGAGCCAAAAATAACACATTAATATTTCACATACATATTCTATTCAATCACAAATTAAGTAATTTAATGACAGCTAAAAATCAGAGGAAATCATCACAAAATGACAAATTACACAATTAAAGCACTAAATTTTCACAGAAAAACAGAACCACCAGAGAAGTAAAAAAACTCTTCCTGTGACCTGAACATGCTCACTCGTCCAGCAAATTCAGGATTATTTCTTATTTCTGCTGTCCAAGCAACTCCAAGTTTCAGCCAATTCCGTCTTGCCCAAATCTAGTAGAAATCTACCATGAAGCCAGACCTAACTCCTTGACACCCACTTAAAAACTCAAAGCTAAAATATGCTGAGATTCTACTTTGAACACTATTACAAGCAGGAGTGTTTAATTGACAAGACAATACTGCCTTTAGGACTGCATCACACCATTCTGTACCTCACTGAGGTGCAGAATAGCTTAGGGCGCTCTACAGTGTTCATTACAATTAAAAAAAACAAAATAAAAAGAGAGAGCGAGAAAAAGCTCATATTCAGCACATGTATGCATGCCATGTTCTCCAAGGTATGTACTGTATCTACTTTTGGCTTTACTGCCATGTCACTCGAATAGAATATCTTCTTTTATGCAAGATGTTCCTAAGTCTGTTTGCCCTGCTTAGCTAACTTTCCAAAATCTTGGTTACAAACAATGATATTAATCTTTTTCAGGTAATCTCACATAGATTTAGAAATAGAATTTCATATGCAAGTGCTGAAACAAAGTCAGGCCCTGAAAAATTCACAGGTGTTGAACACCTTACTCATGGTGGAAGCTGGGAAGGATCACTTACAAGGTTGCCTTGTTCCTATGCTCTTTTCCCAAGCTGTCATTATTGGCAACTGACAGTGACAGGGTGTTTAGCAAGATGAAATTCTGGTTTGAGCTAGCATGGCAGTTCCTATGAATAGTTAATACACTGTTGAAAGTTCAGTATTTTCATACTAGTTACTCTCAAGATTTCCCTGTAATCCTCTGTGATGGCACATTTCTCTAATCCTTCTCACTCCATCTGTAGACCAGCTGGAGTCTTAACCTGATACATCCCTGGTCTGATGTTTCTTTAGCATATATATAAACTGACTTGCACACAAAACTTTTGCTGACTATTTTAGTTCACCTCTCTGTATTTTCCATCTGGAGAGGAAAGCACTGGCACTTCACGTCTGTCACTTTGCTGGTCTTCGTTCAAACAGGTTGCCAGAAGAACGCTCTGGAAGCTAAATGACTGACTTTGTGGTGAGTCTTGCTCCTGCCTCCCAATAGAAAGCAAACTCTCTCTCTCTCTCTGACTCTTTGTGTTTCCTTCCTGTTTCCACTTCATGTTTTAAGTAAGAACATGCCAACCTTTTCAAGCGGTTACTTGCTGTGGTGCCAGGACCAAGAAGAGGTAGAGGGACAAAGCACAGAAAACCTGGTTGATGAGTAAAGATATGGGTCCCAGATGAACTCCTCTATAAAGAAAACACTACTTTGGGTGATTTAGGACACCTGCTGTCCCAAAGCCCCAAAACTGTTCCCAGGGACTGTAAGGACCCAGGCTCGGCTAATGACAGAATCTTTATCCCACTTCTAAGCAGGAATTAAGCACCCTGCAACAACAAAAAAGAATGAAGTGCAAGGAAAGCCTGAGATCAATAGGAATTTTAACAAGATGGAGAAAATTCAGACAGAGATTGAAGTGGTATGGATTGCAGGACTGACATCCTGACAGAAGGGAACAAACAATTCTATAATTATTTAATTCTTTTAAAAATAGGACCAAGACAGAGACACACTGACACATTTTCAGACTTCAGAGTCTGTCTTTGGGTGTGATTGCTCTTCCCTAACTTTCTGGGCTTTGTCCCTGAAGACCTTTAAAAGTTGGAGAACTGTCCTCAAATACACGTCTGAGCTTTAAATGACAAAGAGTTTCAGAAAAGGTTCTTGGCCTCAAGACATTTTCAGCTGGAATTTGGCAGCTATCAGAGCATAACATACGCTACATCTGTTGAGGGAAGTTTTCAAATGAATAGATGTAAAAATGGTAGTGTGGAAAAAAAGCAAAGCTAACGCAATACTGATCATCTGGCCCCTACATGATGACAGTATTATGTATTTTAAGTTTACGAGCCATACAAATACTATTACATATTTTAAAACATGCTAAAAAATGAAAGTGATTACTCTATGATGGTGACAGTTTATTGTTTGCAGGTGTACAGCACCGGAGGGTCTGGCTCTCTGGATTACAAGTGACAGCACTGGCAGATACAGACAGCTGTCAGTCATCTTGCTAAACCAGAGAAGTAACCCAGAGGTGATGCCATGAAGATGATGTAACAACCAGAACTGAAACGCACAGGTGTAGTCTGGAGAGTAGATGCACAGGAATCCGAAGCTCTAGGAAATATCTTAAAAAAAAATTATTTTTTTTGGCCACTCTTGAAAGGATTTAGCCACAGGAAACACAATTGCTCTGCCTGGTATTGTCTGGATTCCTATGTAAGCTATCAGGTTACAGTCAGAAATTACTAGGCAAGTGGCATGTAAAGGCTGTGCTGTCACAGCCTAGAAAGGTGTCACTGTCCCACAGCTCACAGAACTTCCACGAAGCATGAAGAGCAACAATTCTCTCTGTGAAGTCCACTCTTGCAACAATTTGTCCTGTGAGCAACAGAATTAATGATGTCTGTCTCCTCACAGGTTTATATTTTTTTAAGGTCCTTCCCCATCTCAGTGGCTTCCTCACTCCTCCAACAGCTCCTGCTCTTCTTGTGTTCCCTAGAGCCCCTTCCCAGTCAAGAGACAGCATCTGCCAGAGCCAGGCGAGAGCATATGTGTGCCTCTCTGACCAGACAACTCCTGTTAAACAGAATGGACAACAGCAAAATTGTACTTGCCAATCCCTCAGTGAGGCATTCATTTCAGGTCTCCCTTCCCCAGCCACTGATTTTCAGACTTAAAGAAAATTAATTACCTGCGAGACTCTCATTTGAAATTGTCTAGCAGGTTCAAAAGCCCCCAGGGAAGAGGAAGGCACAGAAAAACAGTGTGATTGCCTAAGCCTTGTTTCCTTAGGAAACCAGCCTAAACACACATTCAAATGAGAAATACCAACTGTAGGCTTCCTCTGGTCTGGTCCCTTAATCAGCAAACATTAATACTTACATGGAAACAGAGGGGAGTATAAAGAAGTTAATTTCCAGGGAAGGTTTTCCCCTTAAGGTATCACTACTGTTCTTGGCCTCTTTGACTAACATCAACGTCGCTACCTGCTGAAAAAAGGTCTCGCTTACAGCACACTTAAAACAAGACAACACACTCTCAAAACGGCTGGAAAGGTAACTGGCAGATCTGGGTGAGAAATCACCATCTTGTTCCTAATAATCTTCCTGCAATGTTAACACTTTCCCGCTTCACACCAGTATGAACCCAAGCCTTTTGAAGTTGAGAGAGGGAAGCCAAAACATAACAGTGGCCCCTGGAGACACCTATCCCAGAACCACCTGTTGCTCAACGTGTAGAAAGCCCTTACCCATCTTTTAAATCCCTAGTCCACTGAAAACACATCAGAAGCTTGCAACTTAGTCCTTTAGAAGTGTCCTTTAAACATCTTAGTGGTTATTTCTAGGTTGTTCCCATGCATCTTTTTTGTTGGAGTTGTGATACCTTTGTATAAATATTTTCATATGTTTGGACCAAAGAGCATACAGCAATACAGACCACAGCGCAGAAGTTTCAGCTGGCATGTGGGAGACCGGGGTGAAGTTGTTGCTTGCAAAATGATTCCTATGGAATAGATCTGCAAAGACCCAGTTTAGAATATCCAGTGATATTGTAAAATACACTGCTGTAACGTGGGATTGAATTGGTAGGTCACTGGTCTAAGATTGGCAGTGCTGGTAGAGGTAACGATGCCTTGAACCTGTTTTTTTGACTGCCACTGAAATTAGTATGCTCCTGCAAACATTTGATTTAAATAAAACAATTTTTTTTTTCTGTGATAAAATATTTCGTCAGAAAAATCCCAAACCAATCTAGTAACTGGAAATCGTAACACAAGGCAATGCCTTCTCACTCTAGGGGTAAGGGTAACACTTCTTCAGCACTCCCATGCTCCCCAGGGCAGCGTTAGAGGAAAAAGTCCAAGATGCAATTTGATTCTGCCGGGGCTGAGTGCTGTACCAGTAGCAGACCACTCTGCTAGCTCCAAATTTAAATTACTATTTAAATAAATTACAGAAACTGAAAATAAACCTTAGAAGTTAGAGATTAACATCATCTTATCAGGTAACGAGGAAAAGCATGTGCCATTTTTGCCCTAATAGGAATGCACCCGTCACATTACTCAGTTTTAACGCACACAGAAACCAGAAACAGATTTGCCATCAAATGCCCTTTCTGAACCAACCAAAATAATACTCTTCTTTCACTGACATGAAATGATGGGAGGAGGGATGATTTGAAGTGGGGCCAGGGAAAAGGGAGTCATTAAAGTCCTTGTATAAACTCATGTTTTTTCACTGAACTTTGTAAATTTCATCTTCTTTCTCCCATAAATTTCTATTGACTCTACTTGTAAACCCCTCATTTCCACTGCAGCCATGCTTTAATTTAGAATGGAAGACACCTGAATTACATAAATCTCGAATATAAAGTAACATTTTATGTGCAAAGTAAGAGCTGTCATGAAAAAGGTAATGAAGAAGAATAGCTCATACAGAGGGCTCTAATGCTATCCAGCTGCTGCTATATGGCACTCACTGATAAGACTTTGTTTTAACTTTACAATAGAGAAAGTTTGGGAAAGGTTAAAAATCAAAATACAGGAAGTAAAACTCTTTATACTTCATCTGTTACATTTCCTCTTAAATAGCATTTATTTTCTTACATAATTTAGTTTTCCACAAAGAACATGTATGCGTGCCTTTTGCTCTCGTTTAATATAAAGAGAAGCAACATTTTAAGTTGTGCTTTTTAGGTGCGTGTTTTTAGGCAGCATTCCTATTTTTTCGGGAGGCTTAAAGGAAAGGATTGTGGAAGAATGGAGTGACACAAAACCTCCAGAGTTACAAACAGCATAGTGCGATTCAGAGTTATATTTTTGAGATACTCTAATCACAGGAACACTGTGACACTGCTACCATCCTGTATCTTCCATTACGTTTTGGAAAGGGGCTAGTTCATTCCAAATTAAAAAGTGCTAGGAATGTACAAGTAAAGTGCTATTATAATGCTTATTACTTTTCACTTGTTTAGACAATAATCACTGGAAACTTGTTGTTGAAAGGTGTTTTACCAATAACTGTTGACAATTACATTCACGAACCAATTTTGCCACGGAGCTATAAAAATAAATTTGAAAATTATGCCTGAAAGATAAGCACAGATATTAAAAGGTGATAATAAGAATAAACCTGGCCTTCCAGTTTTACAAATGAAACACTTCCTTTTCATGTTAAGGTGCAAATGCGGTAATATAGTGCCCAGCCACAAAAACTAGGATGACCTCGATTAGAACGGGACTGGAAACAAAAGTGAAACTGACTAAATTATTTTTCTTTCCAAGAGGGGAAAACCAGCAAAAACTGTAAAAAAAGCCCCTAGAGACAACTTGTAGTGTTAGTATTTCAGTGACCAAATTATGAATAGTTGACACTTTGAAATATGTCTAAAATTAACCATCTCTTCAAGTAGCTTAACCTATGTTGCAGTAATAGATATTCCTTCCCCCCTATTTTTGTTTTATTTATTTAGAACCCCAATAAGAGAGGCCAGAGGAGGCAGGTATCCATCCTATGAATCAAAACCAATGCAGGCTGATGGCAATTACCATAGAGCAATGAGAAGCTTCATTATTCCCTTGCAGCGCACGTGCGGTATCTCATTAGAGTTAAATACGTAGGCTGCAGGAGAGCAGACCCCCAAGGAACAGAGCAAACGACACTCAAAAATGGTTAGCATGCAAACCCCTTCACACACTGCGACCATTTACTGGTAAGCCAAACTAACCTGTTGATACTATCCTTTCAAGCATTTTTATTAACCTTGATGACAGTCAAGACATATTTCCAAATACTGAAGCTGACATCAATAATCTCTGAATACTAACATCTCCCTGGGGAGGAGTGGGAAAAGCGCTGTTGTAAAGACTCTTAATGGTAAACCTCTGCTAGCAATTATTTCAAGAGACAATGAACATTCGGCAAAAAAAAAGCTGAGGCAGCCTTGTTGAGGCAGCTTAATGGTATAGGAGCCAAAGAGTTAAAGTGAAGCTGCGAAGTTGTGCAGACCGCTGAAACCTTCCTGTTGGGAGTTCCTTTCAGAAGGAGTGGGAAAGGAACAGTATTAATAGCTATTGCTGGGCTGCACTTTCCCACAGGTCTGGACAGGATCTCCACATCGGCTTTTGCCTTTTTGAAAGGAAGACCTGAAACGACTGCAGACGTTGCAAACCTCTGGGCCTCACAAGGAGGAAACAGGAGGACCTGAAAGACAAACCAAGGGCTGTGCCACACATTATGACTGCCCACGGCTGAATGGCCACAGAGGAGAAAAAGGGGGGGCAGGGGGAAGAGAGAGGAACAGTAAGGAAGAGAAGAAGGCAGCAAGCAAGCAACAGCAGCACTGATGTCAACAACAGGTTGGTGTCACTTGGAGGCCGCTCACACAAACCCACTTGTCCCCTGAGGAACCTGGAGAAACTTTCTGTCCCAGCAGGAAGCTTGCTGGTACAGGAAAGGATTAAAAACCCCAAGAACCCACAAAACAAACAAACCCCCTCTAAACAAATAAATAAAATTGCTCAAGTTTGTTGTGAATCACCTCATTTTGCACACTTTAGTCAAGACTGTTGTCCTCAAAGAGTTTTACTTCTGCGAGGCAAGAAAAGACAAACTGTGTCTTCTTTATTATCAGGTAGGAGGATACTGCTAAAAACTGTAGACACCTGCCAAGTGTACAGGGATTTACTTCAGTCATGCTGACAGCAGAGTTGCTTTGCCTTGATTGCTGCTTACACGACCACCCCTCCAGTTAACTTAAGCCGAGTTAGCGCTGCCAACCTGCAACGCAGCACAAGCTGCCAGAAGCAACTGAATTATCAAAGACCAACGCATCCTGCTCTGCTACAAGCAGCAGTCAAACTTTCAAGTCATTCCCTGATCTCTGCCATTGCTGATCAACCTGGGTATAAAGAACCATACTTGAGACTTTTTGAAAAAGGCCAGGAATTTTTTCAGTACTAGACATACATAACTTCAGTTAGCTTTTGATTCATAAGTTTCTCATGACTACATAAATTTGGCTCAGCCTGCATTCTTCCTCTTAAACTCAAGGATTATTAAATCCTCTTTGGCCTACATGTGAAAAATTACACTTCTCATACATATGAAAAGGCATTTGCTTTTCCACCCAAGTAGATCATCCTCCGTAAGTCGAACAACAAATCTTTGGTGATGCAAAACGCCAGATGGACTGGAGTCAACAGGACGGCAGGACAGAGCAGAGCAGTTTCTTTTTCAAACTTCTCAAATAATGGGGGCTTAGCTGCAGAAATTACTTGCTTTGAAGATTGGATGTGAGACAGTATGAGGGACTACCACACTACTTGACTAAACATTTTGAAAGCTCTTTGCTGTGTCCCAATATGAAATAATGTTCCCACCTCTGCCCTCAAACCTTGCAAATGAATCTTTCCTCCAGCCAGATCTTGTGCTAAGCACCTCCTTCTGCAAACACAAAGACTATTGTGTAGTGAGTCCTGCTGAGAAAAAAACCTGGTGTCTAGTTTAGGTGATCATCTAAAACACAACACGGGAGACTACACAATTAATAAAATCTGCATCAGATGTACTGTGCATCAGTATATGAAACCACATTAATCATCAACCATGGTTTTAAGTGAATCTTCAAAATTTTGGCTAAAACTTTCCCTAAGAGCAAGGTCTTTACAGATTACCAAGGAGAGCTTATTCAAGAGAGGACTATCCAGTAACGAAAATCTGATTGGGAGCAGGGGCAGGGAAAGAAAGGATTTTGTCACAATCATTAAATGCAGACATTTCTATCCATATTGCTTTTAAATGTAAAACAATGCAGAAAAAAATATTACAAAGCTACTTTTCTATTGCAACTTTAGATTTTCCTTACATTCCACTTCAAGGAAGAGTTGAGGACATTGTATCATGATTACATTCACTTTTGAGATTCAAGAGGAACAGCCTAAGGATGTTTATTTTAAACAGTAAAACGTTGAGTAAAGTAAAATGAAGTCACTGTAATGATTAGCGGGCTTCTTTTTCTCTTTAACACACAGAAGATTTAGTTTTGCTTGGTATTCTGATGTCTATGAGTAAGCAATCATTCTACCTATTACTATTATGTTAACAACTGTAAACCACCTACAATTACTAGCATGATCCCTAACCTCTGAGAGGTGGTAATCCAGTATTGGTTGTTAGCTGTCAAATTTATTTCCCTTTGGTGAAATATACCCTGGATTTAATTACCAGTCATTCTTGATACTTTATGGAGTTGAGCTCAAGTACTGTGGCTCTGACATTTAACCCATGACCCTTAAATATTTACCAGCTTTACTGGTTGTGTACAATTATCCCTTCAAGTATATCTCAGATCCATCATTCTGCCCATGACTTACTACTCCAGTCATTCTAAATCAGATACATCTTCTCCCTCCCAATGAAAGAGGAATGTTTAATTTCCACTCTAAAACATTTAAAAAAAAATACTGTTGTACTTAATTGTGCTGTGCGGTCAGCATCTGCTAACGGCACTTTTACTGTGTTAAAGGATGACTTGCATCATAGGGACAATAAACTCAGTTGTGTGCAATGTTTATTAACAGGAGCATCAAACAAGATTTCTGTTACAGATTATGGGCTCAGTGTTCCTCTCTGGTAACAAGAGTGGAGTGCAGGGTGAAGAACAACAACCCTCTGACATGCTTAAATGATGACACTGAGCCCACACAAGTTTTTCCATGAGGTCAAGTTCCCATGGGTGAGAAGATGACAGTACCAGGGAGTAGCCATACTTCAAACAGCACAAATAACTTCTCAGATTTAATGCTTCTTCAAGTTGCAAAAACTCCTCCAGATGCTTCTCTGTAGCAGATAGGGAAGAGGCAGCTGAAGGCCCTAGAAAAGCCACCCATGCAGGGGGAAAGGGTAACATGCATTCTCCCAGAGGCAAAGTCCACCTGCAAGGACTCCAGGGTTGGACGCTGATACCTATGGCCACCGAAGCTTCCCCATTCTGTGCAGAGCTGGAGAGAGAAATCAGAGGAGTAAAATCTTGTGCAACATGCTGGGTATGCTGTGCTTCCCCCAAAAGGTTTTTGAGAGTTAGTACAACATGATCTTTACTTTAGCTGATAGGGATAGCAAGTCACTAAATCTAAAAACTTTCCTTCACAGAGGCAGCTAGCAAACTTTCCTCTCTGCTGCCAGTGCTGCTACAGCCCAATCTAAATGTAAAGAACCTGCTGAACGGCACAGGAAAATACTGCTCAGCTGTAAACGGGCATTTTTAAAACGTAGCACATAGTAGTTTACAGTGTTTGCATATGTATGTGCACATACCTAGCTCTGCAAACAGGGTCCAAGACTGAAAAGATTTACAATTACCCTTCATTTTACTCAGCATGAGTTGTCACCTCGAGGGGAATGCTCACATGGTGCAGCACTAAGCATATATGCAAGCCTTTGTAGGAGCAGAGCCACTGACAGACATAAGGTGATTAGTAAATAGTGTTCAGCAGACGTATTAACTTCAGAATATTCCTTAACACAGTTAATCAGCAACCTGGCTAAAGACTGTGCAACCTAACCTCATTCCTTCCCCTCCAAAATCCAAGACACTGTGCAAAACATGGATTAAAAAGTTTGCAAGTTAAATATTTATTTGCATGTAGTTAACTTACTTCCAAAAGTGTTTAATTTGCAGGTAATTTGCACTCTATACAACGTATTTTTAAAAAGCACAGTAGTCTAGATACTGCCTTTAAAATTGCATATTACTTGTACACATTACCTCAAAATCCAAAGCATTTTAATACATTTTTTTTAATCTCATAGATAAATAAATATATAAAGCTCACTTCTAATAGGCACATTAAATGCCTCATGGCCCTCAGACAGACACATATACCCCCCCCCCCCCCCCCCCAAAGGAAGACAAAGATGATTATTCATCATCACTGGAACATACCAGAGAATTCAAACTTGGATATTCTCTGTTGAGAGTGACTATTCATTTCTCCCTTCAGCTATTCCTAAAACCCACAGTAAAGTTTAAAAAAACTGTAGAACAAGATGACTCTTACCCTACTGAATTAATATAATTTCCTTAAAGCTATATATAAAGAAGGGAACTCCACTGTATTTGATAGTGTGAAGAACAGAAATACTAGGACTCTGATAAAATATACATGCTGTGTGTACCTTTTCAGAGGTATTTTAAGGTATTATTCTGGGATTTGATCCTGCATTCAATAGTTTAGGAAGTAGGAAAGGACATAGTGGTTTCATGTATATAGTTAGGAAACTGCAAGTATTTATAGGGTCAAGTCCTTCAGCTGAATCAGACCTCCTGCAAATGCTAGCATAAGCCTCACTCTGAGAGCATAGGATGGAGACCTAGACAAGACCATGAAAATGCTAGAAAAAGAATACTGTATTTTATTTCCCCAAGCAATTCTTTTCACTCATCTCAATGGCAGTTGGGCAACAAGATCAGCAGACAAAACCCCACAGTAAATATGGCACCCTGCTGGAGGAGCACAGCACGGCTCAAGTGAATCTGTCCACTCTTCCTGCTATGCACAGAGTAACTTCAGTGTAAGACATGGTTCATTATAATTACAATTGCACTATGCACTTCAGAACTTAAAAAATATTAATCTGGTTGCACTTCACACTATCATCATTACACAAGCTTCATCATTTAGATGACACTTCAAATCTCTGGGAAAACCTAAAGTAAGAATAAAAAGAATTAACTTACTTCTTTT
This sequence comes from Falco punctatus, assembly GCF_963210335.1. Taxonomy (NCBI): domain Eukaryota; kingdom Metazoa; phylum Chordata; class Aves; order Falconiformes; family Falconidae; genus Falco; species Falco punctatus. Next base: position 91,608,805 of record NC_137582.1, on the reverse strand, counting down.
AGACTTCTCTGACTTTAACTAGAAACACTGGCTTCTCTTGAGATAAAAAAACCAACTTCAATTCATATGGCATACGTCAATCAAATGCATGTTTATGAGCATGAGTTATAAAGCATTAAAATAAAGACAAAAGGAATGTAATCCTTCATCATCAGCTTCTAAAGTTGTTAGTGGGCAATGACATCTGTGACATTATTACCTGTGGGGGAAAAGTAAGAAGCATACCCAAAGTGCACACATAACATGCTGTTATACATAACTTGAGCAAATTAAAAACAAAGAAGAAAACTAACTAAAATACTTTTTGTACTGGTAAAGAATTATCTTTTTAGAGATACAGCACTATGAGAAGCTGAACCTTATAATACCTGATCAATGTGACATATCTGATTTTAAGAAATCAGTAGTATCCAACTTACACAATGATCACAGAATACAGGATAATTCAGACTGTAATGGACCTCTGGAGCTCATTTAATCCCAATATCCTCCTTGCTTCTGATTTCTGTTGGCTCTTTTGAAACTATACGCTACATGAATCTTCTGGCTTGCATTGCACACTTAGCAGGATAATTTACAATGTGACAAAGTCTATCTGGAAGTCTAAGAGATGCTTCAGACACAGGAACAGTTTCTGACAATGTATGCACTGTTTTTTCTGCAATTTATGAACGCTATATATGTTTCTTTATGGAACTACTCACATTCAAAACCATGTTCCAATATTTCTCCCCACCTCCCTGCCCAATGTGGGCACAATCTAATTTATTACTGTAGAAGAATGAATTATTGCCAACCATCTTGCACAAGGGTAGCTCCCAGAATACATGACTTCTATTTGCCAAGGTTATAGTGGCTTTCAACACACTACAACACAGGCATTTCTGAGATAACATAGCTGATCAGGCAATAGTCTCCATCCCAGTTCTGCATGAGACTTAAGCATCAATATGAGGAAAAACCCTGATGACCTGCGGAGCATTTGCAATGCCTAAGTGACCCACTGCTGAAAGCACACAAAAATCACGTCCCTTATCAAAGGCAGCAGAAACTATCTATCAACTGATCTGCTTTTGGTTCACTTTATCCTTGCTTAAGACACAGGTAAAATTCACCAGTTCTGCAAATCATTTTGCATTTCTACAGTAAGAGAGTGCATGAATAGGTGTAATATAAGCAATTCTCCAGGATACGAGAGAAGTGTTTTAAAGAGTTAAATAATAAAAAAATCTCTCAAATAGACATCAGTTTGTCCATAAATTCCTGTAAATGATGCTCCTAAATCCCCATATCTATAGCTGTGTGTTCAAACTTCAATGATAAAAATGTAAACCATACTATGTTTTGTTCTTTACAGCTGGAAGAAATTCTTGACTGAAAGCAAAAAGTAAACATTATAGCAAGGCTTCACTCTGAATAGCACACAGAGCAATAGCTCTGCAACTGAACAGTGTCCACGTTAATTTCAGTGATATATTAATTAACCCTTCTGACATCTAAATGAATTATTTCATGGTGATCAAAAGCATGCAAGAAAGCATGGAGTCTCCAACAGAGATACACTTTGAATAGCCCTTCATTCTAACATTAAGGAGATTGACAACTGAGGGGCTCTTACCTCTTTTTATTTATCTCAGAGATGAAGCCAACTCTGAAGCAATCACAGTCCTACACAGTATCTTGAGTGACACAGAGATGCCAAGAAAAACACACAAATCTACTCAAACCTCATTAAGAGTAAGCATATTAAAGGCAAACCAAGATCTGCAAACCCAGTAGAAACACACAGCTGTGCTGCAAAAACTACAGAATTGATTAGAGACAAAAGCAGCCTCTCATTCTAGCATTACAAAACCCAGCACAGTTAGAAGCACACCTCATCCTTCCCCACCTCCCATCTAACCTGATCCATAAGGAAACCACTGTCCTAGCTTTCATAGGTACACCTGAATCCCTCAGCTGTTGCTTGTATATCTTAACTAGCTCATCAAGTTCTGCCAACCATCTGTTCTACCCTGATCACCTGAGCTACAAAATCAGAACAGGGGCAACTCCCCTTCACATGTCATTCCTCTTTCCTTCTTCTTTTAGTAGGAATACTGTAGGATACACAGACAACCTCTAGAACAGTCTAAGCAGGAGTTAAACTAATGGCACTTTTGAAGGTGAAAAGCTTACAAGAAATGAAGCAACAGAAAAGATAGCACGTGAGAAACCTGTCAATGTAGTTACAAGGAGTGGAGAAATCATGAGTGAGGAAATGTCCTGTTTGTCTTCAACCAATTTAAACCAGTTTGTTCTCCCACTACTTTCAGTGCAACCTATGATGCCACAGGATCCGGCAGGGAAGCACAGATAAAAAAATAATTTCAGAGCTGCATTGAAAGAGAAATGAAAAAGAGGAGAGAGTGACCTCAGCTGCTCCACAGTGCAGTTCATCTTATGGTCATCACCACTGCTGTTATTGTATATTAGCCAGCAAAACTGAAATGTGAGTTCTGCCTGTTTAGCCTCCAAAGTCACTTGATGTATTGAAACTACAAAAGGCCAGAGGACACCATCTACAACCACATCTTCTAATGATCAGTTTTACAAACCTGCACTGGCATCTGGAACACCTAACCATGTTTTGGAAGAGGTTATCAGGCAGAGTACAGGTGTGGAGATCAAAGCTGCATACTAAATGTAACACAATACAACACCATTCAGCTTTTCACCACAAAGGTATTACTGCCATCTTGATGTTTCAGTTCTATTGCATTCTCCACACTGCAAATGACTCCAGTGGTTTCAGATACCAGAGGGCAGCCCTACCCATCCTGTGCTTCCCCACCCCCCCAAGCCCCAAAACAATAACCCAGTCAACGAACACAAGTAGAGCACCGAGAAATAGTTTTGGAATTGATGCTGCTGGTACAAATGGACTGTTTTATAATCCATTGCAAAATCTGTTGTCTCCAAGACATCATAAGGAAATACCCAAAGAATTCTCACATCTTCCAGCATATCCTTATCTGCCAAACAGAGCAGTAATTATTTTCCGGTCGTATTGAATTCAGTTTTCTAAATGACCATTAAAAGGCTCTGATGCCACAGAATCTGGCTGAAATGACAGATTATTACAAGGTCACTAAACAGCTCGTCGTGAACTTCCTGACATTTTATAAACTAGACTGCCTTCACATACTGTGACACATGAGTGATTGCAAAACTCCTTTCAACAAAGAACTTTTCAAGGCCTTTTGACTTTTGTATTAGAAGAGCTTGGAGGGTGTCAGTGTTCCCTGAAAAATACAAGGTTTAGTTTTTCACAATGAGGAAGCTGAATCTTAAAAAGTTTTTGTCCCTACTGAAAAACCTTTGAATATAAAGTGGAACTGGCTAGAATCTCCTGTAAGTGATCCCTGGATGAAGACATAACACATAATGCATTTCTTCTTAACCTTTCCACCCTCCACTCTGTGCTTGCTAAATTCTTCCGAATCAAGTCAGACAAATGACAGCAAATGCACTTTCATGCACTTCCAGCTGTATCATAAATGAAGAATGTCTGTCAAAATTCAATATGTACAGTGGTAAGGATGTTTATGTGTTAAAAGTGTTCTCCATGTTAAATAAAGGAGGAACCACTGTAAAGCTGAAATGTTGTCTCTGAGTGTCATACCATCAGCTAGGCTGATAATGGCCCAAAACATGACGACTCACTAAAAAGTTATACTTTTTTTCTTTTTCCAGTACTACCCCCACACCAAATTTGGATCTGTCCATGTTTTCTGTCTTCACCATAGATAACAGGATCCTGACATGGTGAAATGCCCTTTTTAAAATGCCCCTCTGTCACTATGAAAATAGAAGAAATAACATTTCAAACCTATACCTATGTGTTAAGTGATACTTTCATCTTGGTCAGTTTTCAATTAATTTACAATACTGTTTTGTTTATCGGAGTGGGCGCTGAGCCAAGCCCTCAGCGCATCTGATGAGCCTCACAATAACCCCAAATGCACCTGTTAATTTTGCCTCTGGGTAAACAGTTGAAAACTCCTCAGCTATTTCCTCAAGTTGGGTGGAAACAAAGAAACATGAGATTAAAAAAAAAGAGGGGGGGGCTAGATTAGGGAATTGGAGATGCATTAATTTAAGAAAGGAACAGGGTCAAACTAGGGGCTAGGAGGCTAATAAGCACAGAGCACACAGCAAGAAAGCTCACAGCAGGGTAAGAGTTCACTTAATTTATTCAAGCGATCTATTCCAGACGCAGTAAATGATACATTATTGGATCCAGACCTGCAACTGCTTACTAAGACCAACCTCACTTAAGTGTCATTACCCTCCCCTTTAGAAATATTGCTATTACCCAAACCTGTTCACAGTGAGGGCTTTACTCAGCTGGCAATCCACTAACTTTTGTTCTTTATGATGCTCCCCCTAATTCCCCCTCTCTGCTATGGGAATTAGGCATAACAACCACCATGCTAACCGCAGAACACCCAAGTTGATCCAACTCTATGAGATTTTTAGTACTTTATTACACCGAAAACCAATCCCATGGATAGCAGACTATAAACAACAGCAAATGCTGTATCAAGCAAGCAGTAAGTGGTTAAAGACCTAGAGATTTACTAGGGGGTTTCAATCAATCAAAGTCTCCTTCGTACAAATTAGAGAAACCTGAAAAAGAAAGCAGAGAAACACTTGTCATGGAAAATTTTAAAGGAACTACAATTTTATGTCTTTCTCTTTGAACAAAAGAAAGGGCAGATGGTTTTACTGTAACAGATTGCCTTTCTTTTTTTTTTTTTTCCTTGCTGGATTATGATTAATGCATTTATTAAGCAAGAACAAAACGAAGCAATTTTATGATAGCCAACCTTTTCAGTAGCTGGCTGTTGATATCCTTAAGAATATCAAGTCATCCAGCAGCTAGGTTACACAAGAATTCAGAATACATTAGAACAGTTCAGCACAGGCAGAAAGTGTAGGGACTGTGAAGTGCATGGAAGGAATAAATCTTGGCTTAGCGGGACTTTCTTCTGTCCTTGGAAACCTGCTAAGGTCACACATTAAAGATTACTTCTAATGACCTGTCTTCCTGTCCCTGAGAGAAAACTGGCCCTTCTGGTTATCCTGGGAGGGGCTCTAAGAGGAGATGACCTACGTGCCCCTGCAGCTCTTGCTCTGTTGCTTGGGCAGCCTCTCAAGATGGACGGCACTCAACAAAGAGAAGATCATAACCCACCACTGCATCACGGAGGGAGGCTATGGTGCATATTGGGCTGTGCTTACACATTACACCGTGTTTACCTGTGCTTGCTTCTGCCTGTCTGCTTAGATGGCACCCGATGAGATTCCACAGCACGGTGAAGTCCCTCTGTTTTAACTCATTCTTTCCATACTGCTGGGGCAATAATGTTCAAAATGGTCTCATCAGCCACAAAAAAGATAACTGCTGCAAAACTCACAAAGTTCCTTCTGTCCTCCCTAGGCCAAAATTAAGTAACACTTAGCTTGACACCAAACACAAAACAGCTGGAATAGCGGGGAACTACTGAAAGTTTCGTTTGTTAAAAAGTTAATTGACTGAAACTCATATATTCAGCCATTTGCTTCCCATGTTTGTTAATTTCCCACGCTTAATAGCTTTTGCAAGGTCCTTTGCATTTCTCACTGGGGGCAATCAGTTCTTTATCTCTGGAAATTAGCACCTTTGGAAAGAAAACAATAGTAACAGGCTGCTCACCAGAAGCCTTTAGTGTGGGTGTGTTATGTATCTTTCAGATTCAGTGACCAATTTGCAGAACTGATCGCAAGGCTAATGATGGTGTCAGCCACTATTCTAATTTATCTATAGCAGAAGACCAAGGGCTCTTCATAATGCTTAAAAGAACACAGTAAACCCCCTCGACTTTTTGGTCAACTTTTTCTACAATGCAATGTTATAGATTACTCTCAAATGCTTTTGCAACAAGCAAACACAAAACAAAGTTTGGCTCACAGTGTGAACTTTCAAGAGGGTCCAGCTCTGGGTTTTTAGGTTGGGGCAGTCTAAAAGATAATTCTCAAAACAGGATTCATATCTGTCTCCGAATGTAAAAATCAGAAAAAAACAGCCTTTGGACTTTGATTTGCACACCTCTAGGTGATAGCATTAATAATTGGAGAGCTGGTGTCAATTTGCATTCCAAGCAGTACTATTCAAATTTATTATATTCAAAATATGTCACTACAAGCCTTTAAAAGGCCTCTGCAAGAGCCATAAAATATCAGAACTGCAGTTTCTAAATTTTTTTGTTGTTTGATTGTTAGTTTTGATCTTTTAGCATATAGATTTTCAGTCTTTTCTTGGAAATCTCAAGGGCTGCAAAGCGAAAAAGCTGAGATCTTGAGGTAATCATCTAGCTCCAGGAGCCAGAGCTTTAAGAAAACACTAGATATTGCAAGACCCACACTAAAATCATGAGAGCTGGAAACGCTGTGTGAGGCTTTGGTTTCCCTTTACATAAAGTACTGAGGAAAAACAGCACGTAAAAAAGGTGATTAGATCCACCAGTCAGATTTATAAATGTAAGGGGGCTTAAAATGCTCCAAATATATTAGATTGATAAAGAATATTTACTACATCTGATATATCTGTAATGTAAAAAAAAAAACCCCAGAATATCATATACATAGACTCAAACTAAAGCCATTCATTTAAAGATCCCCTGAGTTTGTATGACTCACGTAAGGAGAATTTTTAATTTGAAATTATTTTTCCCTTCTGATATCAGTGCCAACTCTCCCTGACTCCTTAACACGATTAGCAGCAGACAATGCCACCACTGTTTCCAGAGCAAGGACATAAGCTAGGAACAAGTAATATAACAAAGCTGTTCGTGGCTCTACAGTTAAAGGTTATGTCAGCATTTTCATGATAGAAACCCTGTTTCAGAGGTCACTAACTCCTCTGGAAAAGCTCACTCTGTTTAGAAACTTGGCACAGAGGGTTCCCACCATAAGACACATTCTTTCAGGAAAACTTAACTATGAGCATGTATGTCTATATATACATTTTATGTGTAGCTACAATGAGACCATAATTAAGGGTGCAGGATGGTCTCAGCTTGAAGTGGAATTCTGCTTCTTCTCTAACATTCAGACACACAGTGTGATTTAAAAATTGCTAGGTCAGGTCCAGGACTGGGACAGTTCATGGCAATGTGACCTTGATCAAAGTGTTCCTACTATACACCTTTGCTTTTTGCCTCCCATGACTTGGCTTTTTAAAATGGAACATTTATGGAACTTTTAAAAATTTACAAACAGGGCTACAGAAATGAGCCAACACTGCATGAAACTCTTGACACTGAAATCCTGGGCTAGTATCTTTATGAGTGGCCTGGAAGAGGAGCTGGGGTATTCCCTCACCAATTTCGCAGATGACACCAACCTGGGGGAAACATCTGATGTTTTTTGCTATTCAGAGGTATCATGACAAGTGGGAGGAATAGGCCAACAGGAAACTTGTAAAATTCAACAAGGTTTAGATGCAGATGGTACAGGTTAATCAACTGTTGAAGTACTGCACGGCTAGCTGGCAGTTCTGCTGAAACAGACCCTAGGTCCTGGTGGCCATTAAGGTGAACATAAGCCAGTGCTGAGCCCTGGATGTTGTTAGCCTTCAAGATTGCCAGGGCAATATTAGAACTCCTACAGCAAGTAGATCAAAGAAAGAGATAATTCCCCTTTACTCAGCACTTGTTATACTGCATCTGGAATGGTATGTCCAGTTTTGGGTCCAATAGCACGAGAAAGATGTTGAAAAACTGGAGTGAGTCCAATGGAGTGCTGCCAAGATGGTCAGCTGGAGCTGGGAGACTTTTGTGATGAGGTGAGACAGCAATAGAACAGGTTACACAGGGAGGTTTCACAATCTTCATCCTTGGAGGTTTTCAAGACCCAACTGGACAAAGCCCTGAGCAATTGGAACTGAAGTCAGTGTTAAACCTTCCCTAAGATGGAGGTTGGATTAAGACCTCCTGAGGTCCCTTTAAACCTGAATGAACATCTGACTCCACTCTGAAATACACTGGTGAGACTGGGACTTCATCATCCTGACCCAGATAACGGACATTCATGCCAAATCCAAGTTGAGGTTCTTTGGTTCGTGAAAACATCTTTCTTATTCTCCTTTTACGTTTGTCTGTAGGCTTTCCAATCATGCTCTCTAATGTGCTGCAAGGTGGTGGATGAATTAGTGTACAAGCGCTAGAGTCATCATGGCATGTGCATCCCTTTATTAATATGCGCTCTTGACAGGGAAATAACATACTCAGTAATGAGGAAGAAAGGTTATTCACACATCGCAGCTTTAAACACCTCATTTTCCTCTCTCCTAGTATCCTCTACACTCAAGTGGGTGAATCACATCAGATGACCGGTTTGGTATTTATAAATAACTTTGTGGATGATGACCTCTGTTTTTCCATCAACTAGGGAGGGAAAACAGGGAGATCAACTGATGCACCTTGCCAGTTAGGTTCGGTGTTGTGAATAATGTGCAGGTCTTTACCCTCACTGTCCCATGAATCAGCGCTTACACTGGTAGTAGTTTCACACTTGAGTATGTGTCTCTCCTCCTATCTGCTCTACCTAACTAGGGAAAAATACATGAGGCTCCTTAAGCGTGAGAGTCCTGCAGGCAGTGTTGACATGCAGATGGTTTCCCAAGGAACCTCTGGGCTGGCATGAGGCAATGGACAATGAGGCAACAGGTACATTTGGCAACAGAGCACCTGGCTGGTAGGAGTATTTAGTGTAGCACTTCTTGAGATTGAGACTGAACCTCCTGACACAACCACAGAATTACTTATTTGTATTACTGTGGCATGACCTGGCCTAGGTAGGCTACAACCCTTACCATAGTAGTTCACATAGTAGTAGTATGCTCATGAAACAAAAGGTCTCAGAGAGATGAAAACAATAGTTTTCTTCAAGTGGCAGTGCTAGAAGAAGGACGTTGGAAAACAAGCAGGACTGTCATAACAGGCAGTGGTTGCAGTACATCAGCTGTCTAACCATTGTGAAGATTCCTGTTGGCATCACAGGCTGAGATTTGAAGCACAGCAGTGATGAAATAGCTTTGAGAGTGTTTACAGTGGGCTCCTCCCAAGTTTGACCAGTAGCATGGGAGAAAGAGAGAGGTGCTTGTCTGAAAATTTAAGAAGTGGGTGCTGAATGTGGGTGTTGGAAGCTGGCTGCAGGCAGGAGTCAGCCAGTTGATAGTGAAGGAGAGATGACAGATAGAGTGACTACAAGACATGAGAGGCCTGTGAAGTGAAGACAAGTAACACTGGTTTGATGTGATAGAGGAAAAGGAGCCAGCAAAGACATGTGTGACATGCTGAAAGCAGCAACTGAGGGAAATGATGTTCCCAGAAATGTTCTGAGTGTATGTAGACAATTTTGCACATCATGTTCACCAAGCCCACAAAAGAGGATGCTGCCACCAAAGACACGAAATGGTGACAGCCTGAATGTGCTAAGCAGATGGAGAAATGAGCATCTCTTAAAGACATGATGCACAGAGACTCAGCAAAAAGTAGACGTAACCTGGTGCATCTCACTTTGTCCACCTCTTTGGCTGGAAAGCTTCTTATGTGCTTGTTCAAAGACTAGATTTCTCTTCCCCTACTGCCAGGGAGAGGATTGTAGCCTGGCCTGTCTTTTTCACAGAAACCTTCACAGCATCATTGCTTCAAAAACCTGTGTGACAGGTCCAAGCAGTTCGGTATGACAAATGCTTGAAATTCACATTTATTTTCTTGGCAGATTCGCAGTTTCCTCCTTCATGTGTGGACACTGATTTATTATTATTTAGTTGTCAGTCCATTCTGTTCACTCCATTTCTGCTTGTGTGCATGTGCGTATTTTTCTTTTATCTGACCACTGAAAAGCATCATATGCATTTAGTCTGTATCCATCTCACTGCCTGTACGTAAGAACAAATTATATTAGATCTGCTGAGATACGCTCATACACTAAAAATTTGGGACATATGCCAGAGGGTGCAGTTGGACAAACTGCTCTGGCTGTTGCTGATCTGAATGCTCAGTGCATTCCCATTCCTTTTTGGCCTAGGCCAGAACTTTCCCTCAGATTCACTGGTTAAACTTTTATTGACCAAATAGGATTCTGTTGCATTTTGAGATTTCAAAAGAAAAAGAGAAAGGTGGTCCCAGTTATTTCAACAGAACTATTCACAAGAGGTAAGACCATTGTGCATCTAAACTTCTGTACGGTTTAGGCCAAATATGTTAAGAGACAAGTGAAAGCTCAGCTCAAAGTGAACTTGGCCAGAGATGTCAAAAGCTACAAGACAGGGTTCTTCAGGTATGTAAACCACAAGCAGAAAGAGAAGGAAGATACTGGCCCACTGTTGAACGCGAGAGGTGAACTAGTTGGCAGCGACGCTGAGAAGGCAGAGGTTCTCAATGCTTCCTTCCCCTCTGCCTTCCCCGGCACTGCTGGGCCCCAGGCCCTGGGAACAAACATCCAGGTGGATGCAAACACAGACCCACCATCAGCGAAGGGAGAGTTGGTGTGGGAACTGTTACAGGAGCTCAGCCCTGACACTGTCCACCCACGGGTGTTCAGAGAGCTGGCTGACGTCCTTGCGAGGCCACTCTCCATAATGTCTGAGAATTCGTGGAGATGGTGGGACTTTCCAGAAGACTGGAAGAAAGCTAATGTCACCCCCCATCTACAAGGAGGGCTTAAAGGAGGATCCAGGATGTTGTAGGCCCCTCAGTCTTACTTCTGTCCTTGGGAAAGTTACGGAATGAATCCTCCTGGGGGCTATCACAAGTCAAGTGAAGCACGTGGTTGGGAATAGCCAGCATGGATTCACCAAGGGCAAATGGTGCTTGATAAACCTGATCGCCTTCTACAACAAAGTAACCTGCTCGGCTGATGCTGGGGGGTGAGCAGTGGACTATGTCTACCTGGGTTTCTCCAAGGGTTTTGATACAGTTTCCCACAGCCTCCTCCTAGAGACACCGATGTGTGAGGGTCTAGACAAGTGGTCGGTGCGGTGGGGGGGAAGTGTCTGGCTGCCCACACCCAGGGGCTGGTGATAATAGCTCAAACTTGGAACCCTGTCACCAGTGGGGTCCCGCAGGGGTGGGTGCTGAAGCCAACGCTGCTTAGTATCTTCACACGTGATCTGGATGATGGGATCAAGTATACCCTGATGAAGTCTGCTGATGATACCAAACTGAGTGGGGGAGTGGACACTTTGGAAAGGAGAGCCACCCTGCAGGAAGACCTGGATAGGCTGGAAGAGTGGGCTAACAGGAAAATTACAAAGTTCAACAAGGACAAGTGCAAGGTCTGGCGCCTGGGAGAACATAATCCAGCAGTGCAGCACAGGCTGGGGAGCAGCTCTGTGGAAAGGGACCGGGGGGTCCTGGTGGACACAAGCTCGATGTGAGTGAACAGCGTGCTGCTGCAGCAAGGAAAGCCAGCAGGATGCTGGGCTGCATCATCAAGGGCATCGCCAGCAGAGATAAAATTGTCATTAGCCCACTCTGCTCAGTGCTTGTCAGGCCGCACCTGGAATGCCGGGTTCAGTGTTGGTCCCTGCTGTGCAAAAAAGATGTGGACAGGCTGGAGAGGGTCCAGAGAAGGGCCACAGAGATGATCAGAGGAGCAAGAAGCCATGTGGGGAAGGGCTGAGAGAGCCGGGTTTGCTCAGCCTTGACAAAAGGCAGCTTGGGGGAGACCTTATCACCGTGTTCCAGTATTCAAAGGGTGGCTGCAAAGAGGATGGAGACTCCGTGTTTACAGGGAGTCACAAGGAAAATACAAGGGGTAATGGGTACAAGTTGCTCCTGGGGAGATTCTGATTGGACACAAGGAACATTTTTCATAATGAGAACAATCAGCCATTGGAATAATTTCCCCACGGAAGCGGTGGATTCCCCAACTTTGAACACTTTTAAGATTCGGCTGGACAGGATGTTGGGCCATCTTGTCTAGACCGTGCCTTTGCCAGGAAAGGTTGGACCAGATGATCTTTGAGGTCTTTTTCTAGCCTGATATTCTATGATTCTATGAAAATATAAGGGTTTGGCAGTGTTCATCTCAGCTGCCAGAGATTAGGAAAACAAAGACAAAACTCAAAACATAGTTAAGTTCAAATATATTGGGTATTACATATAATTAGAAGAATTAAAAAAATAATTAAATCCGTAATTTGTTTATACCAAATAGAATTAGGTAGGCCATAATTCTTACAATACATAATAATTATTATTTGTCATACTTGCAACATTACAAGAGCTTTTCCTGAAAAGAAGCTGTAAGCCACAGAGTCTCACCCAAAACTTGATCCTACTCGAACTGAAGTCTAGGACTATAGTTGTCTGTTGGTACAGGGTCAAGATGCTGATGTGCATATACAATATTTTTTTCTCTTTTCTTACCATCCACATGGAATAGAACATAGACTAGAAAATTATTTTTAAGCAGGCAGCTTTAGGAAATGACATCCCAATCCGTAGCTCCATGGTAACAGGCAGTCAAAAAGCCAAGGACTGTTACTTTGACAAATTAGGTACTATTCATTCAGATCAGCTCCGAACTGCGACCATAAATTACATACATTAATGTGTGTGTATATATACAGACATACACATATATACCCCCTAAAATTCATAATTGCTATTCTGAGGCCTTTGTAAGTTCTGGGGACTAGAATTTTCACGCAGCAGGTGTGGAATGTAACTATTACTGGGTTTTGATAGACTGAGGATGGACTGCAACCAAGTTCCAAGGGCGTGGATGGGTTAACTCTGCTAGTATTGCACCACTTAAGTGCTTAGCAGTCAGAATTACATGTTAGGTCCCCATGGAAGGTGAGGCCACAGGGTCTAACAATACACCCTCCCCTTCTGCACTATAAAGTGGGTGAGAAGCTAAGAAAACAGGCAAAGGTCTCCCAGCGGGGGAGAGGGACGAGAAGATGCCCTTGAAGACAGCTGCAGTAGTAGCAGAAAGCCAGCCAGGGAATTTGTGAATAATTTGGGACAAACTGGCGAGGAACTTTTCAGCAGAGGGTGTTGCAGGCCCTGTGGGGTGGTGGAAATAGCTGTGGCATGCCCTGAGCAATGCTTCCAAGTGGGTGTTCTGCTCCCTCCCGGCCCCGCACTGGTGGCTTGGGCAACACTATTTTCATTAGACTTTACACGGGGATGTGAGTTCCACCTTCAATGCCCGTGTATAGAAGCTATGCTAATCCAGTAAAAAGAGCACAGGCTCTCCAGGAGCCACTGTGGTCTGAAGAATGGAGGTCCTCTTAGCATCACTTAACATGAGTAGTGACACAGCAGGCTACCGTACAAGAGCACCAGAAGACAGGGCTTGTAAACAGCAAGCAGTGGCTACAAAAGCCTTGCAGGTTTAAATGGCCCATAAACCCATCTGCAAGCCACCCCAGTGTGATTTCACTTCCATCAAATAGAGGGGCAAAGGAAACTTATGAAGCAGAAGGCAAGAATTCATTCATAGTCCCAAAAGATATATTTTTTTAAATTTTTCTCCTTAACATGGCCAAATACAGAGCACAGAAACCAAAATCAGAAGAGTGACTGCACTATGGAAGGAGTACCTGCTGGCAGCAAGGACCAGGACCCAGCCGCATGGAGCACTGTGGCTGTTCAGTATTCACAGAAACATAGAATGGTTTGAGTTGGAAGGGACTTAAAAATCATCCAGTTCCAACTCCCCTGCCTTAGGCAGAGACACCTTCCACTAGACCAGGTTGCTCAAATCCCCATCCAGCCTGGCCCTGAACACTTCCAGGGATGGGGTATCCACAAATTCTCTGGACAACCTGTTCATGTGTCTCACCATCATCACAGTAAATAATTTCTTCCCTATATCTAATCTCAATCTACCCTCTTCTAGGTTAAAACCATTACCTCTTGTCCTATGGCTACAGGCCCTACTAAAATGTCTGTCCTCATCTTTCTTATAAGGTCCCCCTGGAGCCTTGTCTTCTCCAGGCTGAACAACTCCAACTCTCTCAGTCTGTCTTCACAGGAGAGGTGCTCCAGCCCCATGATCATCTTCATGAAGATGACTGATGGCGACCGTCTCAGGAGAGGAGCACTGATGGAGAAGGACCATTTCTGCCAGCACTACATGGAAGCATGTGATGTGACACAAGAATCAGGCTGGCTCCTGCACCTCCTCAATGCTGCCAACTTCTAGCAATAATTGTAATATCTGGGGGGTTTACATTTTCATCCAAAGCCCAGTTCCAGGAGCAAGTACACAAGGAACTCAGTTTTGAAAGATAAATGCATGATCTTTGAGGTTTTGTATTTGCAGAAAAAATGCCTGACACGACAGACCCTGAAGGCTTACGAACCACCAAGAAATAAGAAGACCCTAAGTGATATTATTTTTTAAATCACCTCATCTTTAAGCCAAGCTAAAGATTTTTTTGGATTCTGAAAACTTTGGTGTTTCTAGTTGCATACACATCTGAAAACAGAATTCTGCCTTGAAATAGAGTCCAATATACATGCAGAAATATGCTTTTATAAATGGGACCTCATTTTAATATCCTGTAATCCACTTCATCCTATAAGGCAATGGTAATTCTTTTCAGCACAGTTTCTTGTGTGCCTTTCAATATTTATCGGTGGTTTTTTGGCTGCCAGTCTGAGACACTAGTGTTTTAAAGAGTTTTTGCTGCTCGTGAAAATCTTTAGTCACCAGAGAGATAACACACATGTTATGGACTTACTGCTAACGTCAAAGTCATATACAACTGCCATTTTATCATACACTGTTTATTTTTTAATATTTGTACAGAAATATAAAAGAACATATTTCTAATCCAGGGCTGAGATTGTCATCCTTACTGAGACCATGGATTTGAATATCCCTGTTGAGTACAAAATGCAAAAACAGACAACATGCAGCTATAAAGCAATGTAAGCCCTTAAGCAATAATAAAACACAAAGAAAAGTACTTGAGACGTTACCCCTCATTTCTTGCAAAGTAAGCTCATATTTAAGTTCAGATGGACCAGGTTAACAATCACTATTTTTAATGTTAAAATGCCCTGGGGAAGTTATAAACTCACCAAATATGCTGTTAAACTTACTTTATATTGTGTGCAGCTGTATGGCTTCATACCAGTGACCAAACTTCCTAAATGGGCCAGTGAAGTAAAAGACGCTTTCCCTTCCCCCCTCACACCCTCCCCCCCTAACAATGACTTACTTGTCACAGGAATTTAATTTATTTTGGTAGTATGTCAGGCTACTATTCAGTTTTTACTTTCCCTACCTCTCTTACCCCATGTTTTTTTCATCTGCTAAGTTCAGGATGAAGGAACAGATAAGGCAGGAGAAGTATTAAACACGGATGACACTTTTTCCATTACAGCAGCCATTGCTATGGAACATAAAGGTCAGATTCCAACTAATTTTGAATTATGGTATATGTATCTCTTAATACGATTTATTTTATACTCACGTCAGAAGCCTTTCTCTAAAACTATCCAGCATAATCAAGTCCACTGAACTAGTTATCAAGCTAAACCCACATTTTTCCTTTTTTCTCCCCCCTGCTCCCCCCAATCAACCCTACAAGCCTGCAACATTTATTTCTTGTAGTAAATGTATTTTCCTGCAAATGATTCTGTAGCCTGCATTGGAGGTCTTAAAGGAGGAGGTCTGGCTTGCGAATTTGGATTTTGTGAACTTAACAAGGAGGCTGTTATGAAAAGGAGCTTTGGCACGCCATGGCTCATTGGCAGTGATTAATTGGCTGACATAGTTTCACATGATCCATTCTGACATTTAGACACAGACCTCACCTAGGAAATTGCAAGTGAGTATTGACACTGCATCACCAAACTTAGCATCAGACTCCTTAAGGCTATTTTAGGCTTTGTTGGCAGAAGCTGCTTCTCCTGAAGCCTCAGCTAGGATAAAAAGCCATTAATGAAATAATTACTTAAAAAAGGATTTCAAGCTGGTTAATAAATAATAAATCCATAGAGCCAGAGTAATAAGGAAAAACTGTCAGGCTGAAATGTCTTTAAGAAAACGAGGCTCTTCAGTAAAAGGGCAGAATAAATAAAATTAGCAAGATAACTGCTATCAACAGCGCAGCAAAGGGAAAATGCTCTCCCCAGTATTGTTTTTGTCCACTAACAAAATATAATTATTTTTGCTATTTATTTTTTGCACTAAATTCCTACATTTCCAAAGCTTTCAAGACACATCCAAAGCACAGAGATAAATATAGTCAGCCAGCTTCTAGCTAGGTTCAAAAGGTATGCTTTTTAGATCACTGGTCAACTGCTGCACTTCAGTTAAAACACAGAAGAAACAATGTATTTTGTTACATTTTAGTATAGCCATGTTTCATTGCAAAGAGACAGCTGTCTTACTCAAGAAGAACCCCGATTAAAACCAGATGGTTTTTTTTATAAAAGTCAACAACTTTAAATATACTATTAGTGCTTTAACTTGATTGGATTAGATGCCTGCAAAGATCATTCCATAATACATACATAATTGTTTAAAAAGTAATTCCTTGGATTTCATGGACAAGGTCAATCGGCTGCCCTGTCCTGTTGGTGACCAAACTGCTCCACAGCACACTGTTGGCACAGATGTGAAGGAGCTGGGCAACATTAAGTCACAACATGGCATCTTGTCACTAAGTAAACAGTGTTGCACGATGACATCAGAGGAAATGAAGGGATGATAAAATAAAAAGCGGCAAAAAAGTGCAACTATTCCAAGTTTGCCTCTGCAAAACCAAGCAGTAGGAACAGCTACTGTAATGATCAGTGCCTGGGGTTGAGGCAGGATCAGACTTTCAATCAAATTAGCCAAGGGGCACTAGTGCAAAGGGCATACTTTTCAGATCCACACTGACTTGATTAGCAGTTTACAGGTAAATAAGGAGGGCAACATTTGCATTAGCATTAACAGTGAATAAATAGTTTAGCTCAGGGCTACTAGTAATGCAAACCGCAAAGTTCAGGATGTTGATTCTTTACACTGTAAGTATTCCATGACAGGTTCTGTGAAATCTTTAGTATTTACTTATTTATTTTTAAGGTTAGAAAAACTTACATAGCGACATACGTACCTCAAAGCCCGGGTATTACTGAGAATGGCTTTCAGGAATACTGATCATCTGCCTTTGTTCCGGGTTTCAACTGAATCAGCATCACTGGAAATGGACTGCCTTGCTGCCACTCACACTGTTCAGCACTGTAGTCATACAAAAATGTATTCCTATGGTCCAGAAACCATTTTCAACCTACAGTCTTTGCCTAATAAAAGTCTACAGATAGAGGAAACTTATTTGCTTTAGAATACCTTTTCTTTTAAAGAGCAATATTTCATGGAAATGTATCTGTTTCAGTGCAAATATTCAGGATGGAATTTCTAGTGGGTGTGAGAAAGAGTTCAGCATCAAAATGAACGCAAGTCCCAAAGCTCCTCTCCCCCCTCTCTTAAAATGAAATTGTTGCTCTCTTGACTAGCTTTGACTCTGGTGGAGTTCTAATGGGATAACTGCACATTTGGAAAGCTAAACCCACAGAAACCAGTCCATTAAATTAGATTTAAAGCACCTCTCAGAAGAAAAGATATGGCTAACCCAGACTCTAGTCACCACTTCCATGAACTAAAACCAAAACTCCCATACAACACACAAAAATGATGTAAATCCTCATTGTCTCAAACTAGAAACCTATCATAAAAAGATGACAGCAGGCTCATACTCAGCCATGTCCTACTTACAAATGAACTATGTCTATTACAGAAAATCTGAATGCGCAAGGAGGGACTCAGGTCAGTGGAGTGGGAGCTTATGGAGCCCAGGTTCAGGCAAAGACAAAGCTGAGGACTCACAGTTCCCTCTAAGGAGAATATTACAGGCACTGCTTCTAACTTTATAGCATTCCTGTATTATACACAGACGTGAAAGTACTTGTATGATGTGTGGAGGAAGGAGATCGATCTGGAGCGTAAACAGCTATGTAAAAAGGCCGAACTAGTCTATAAAGTTTGTGAAGCCAAAAATAATCTGTCTAGTTTTATGATACAAATTCTTCCTGAAATAAAAAAACATCATGTCTTTTGCACCTGTTGGAACTTTACAATGATTAGAAATTGATTGGGATTAGAAGATACTGGAAAAAATTTAAGCATGAAAGGCAATACTCCCTAGCCAGCAAAATCTCTGCTGAGGGCTACCGTACAGGCACACAAACACGTCAGAGCTCTGTAATGTGCTCAAGCAGTAGCTAATAAATAAAAAAAGAAAATTTATGGAAATTTCTTACATGTTGTAAATCATTTTTGCATGTTGCAACTTGTTATAATTTGGGGATCTCACCAGCTATCCCCCAACTTTTTCAGGCAGAGTGTGAAAAGCAGCGTGCAGGAGAAAGTTACAAGGTCCTGTAGAAAGTAATGGGCTTTTTTTCCATTTTCCAATGCACAAGAAGGAAATAGTCTCCACTTTGTTAGTACTGAATGTAATAAGCAGTAAGGAATAGCCCAGGCTGG
The DNA here is from genome assembly GCF_963210335.1 of Falco punctatus. Classification (NCBI taxonomy): domain Eukaryota; kingdom Metazoa; phylum Chordata; class Aves; order Falconiformes; family Falconidae; genus Falco; species Falco punctatus. The sequence continues at coordinate 91,590,211 of NC_137582.1, read as the reverse complement.
TTTTGGTTTGACTGCTATTGCTCTCGCCTGTCTGCCTGATGTCAGCCACACCTGCGTGCCTGAAGGCAGAAGGACAAAGCAAAATCTTAGCCAGGACTGTTCAGCTGTGGTGGGGATGGATCCCGCCATCTCCGCAATAAAAGTAACCCCCAAATCCAACCTAAACAAGACAGACAAATGGGGACAGAGGACAGGAATGTATCCGCTAAGTCTCTAGTGCAAGAGCCTGTTTTGCTGAAGATGTTCCCTATGCTCAGGCAGGCATGGGACAGGCTCCTTTTGCCATATACTTGCAGGTGCATGAGCACAGTGCAGCAGAAGGTATTTTTCCAAATTATCTTTCTCTGCCTACCTGTTCCTAGAGACAGAATTTCTCTATATAGAATAAAAATGTAGTTACATTTGGAAACATTAATGCAATTTGACTTTAGACAAGATGCTGCAGAAAATTTTCCATATACAGCAGACAGTTTCCAACTGATTTCAGTAGGAGCTGGATCAGGACTTCATAAAATAACTGATGAGGAGGAAGAGAGTGATGACAAGATGAGAGTGACAGTCCTTCAGAATACTAAATTCTCTGTAAGTCAAAGCGGTGAAAACAGTGTTCCAACTTATGGTTGAAAGTATGTCCATTCATTAAACAAGCTCCAGCTTATGCAACAATATTGTTACAGCTATAATGTGTTAGAGAGAGAAAAAAGAAATTCTTAGTTCAGTGGCTCCTTCGCTGCATACAATAACCATAAGCAAAAGGTAATGGGAAGAGAGATGCTAAACAACTTCAGTATAGATTTTAGACCTGCATACTACTTTTTAAAGCTTAGTCCATGTTACCGATGCAATTAGTTTGACAAACTCTGAATCTAATTCATTCATAGTTACAAGAGGAATAACGATGAAAATATCCTAGCATAATTATTTTTTAATATATCTACAGAAGTATCATCTGTGGAGTTGCATATATTTAGGAATTATCTGTTCCAAAAACTTGATGAAAGCTTTTTTCTACAGCTAGTTAGCTATAAAAGCTTTTATTTTAAAATACTTGTTCCAGTTTCTCCTGGGACGCGTTAAAGGCAACTTACTGTATGATTAGCAGAGGTCTATCACTACTTTTGCTTGCATAACATCAGAAAAGTTAAACTGATGAGGGTTCGTGTCTAATGTGTTTCAAACAGAAAAGGTCGAGTCAGCCAGATTCTGATAGAGTGGCATTTGCCTATGGCAGAAACACAGTGGCTTTATAGACAATAATGTTAGCCGATAGACCATTGCCTACAATTCAAATACTTCTGAGCTGAAAAGACTTTGCTAGAGAGACTATAACAAAACATTTAAACCAATACCATCCACAAAAAAAAAAGGCCTATCCCAAATTTTAAAATTCATCAAGATAGAAAAGATACTCAAACACAGTTCTGCAAAATAATGCAAGCATGCATACACAGTATCTAGCTAGATAATAACCCAAAATACTCCTAGATGAACCAAGTTAAATAAAATAAATATCTATTCCTTGAATAAGATAAATCACAGTATAGTATTAACTTGACAGTGTGAATAGTCTAAATCCAAGGAATTACTACTTCACATAGTAGAAAGAAAAATGAGGAAACTCTGATTTTTAGACACTAAACTTAACAACTTCTAATTCTTATCTCTAGGTCTTGATAACCTTTATTACCTTTATAGCTTTCAACTATGTGTACCTAGGACCTGGAAAATGAATTAGAGTTGCCCATTAGTCATTTTCTGGTCTCTGAATGTTAAATCATACTTTTGTTTATTCTAACCTTCACATGAAAACCCTCCGTTAGAAACGTACAGCCCAATGTTTTACTCTTAACAAGGAAAACGAAAAAAAGTGACAGGTAAAATTAAATGTTTCAGATGTTTTCTTTGGAAAGTTACATCTCAACTATTTTGTGGGGGAGGATAAATGAGGCGAGATCAGTTTTAACATACTACCTCACTAATATATGCAGAGTGCCTCAGGAAATGTAAGAACTGTTGGCCCTATAAATGAAAAATTAAGAGGAAGACAACTATTTATTTCATTAGTCATCTACATTTCTACTTAGAATCGTTGAATAACCTGAAGGCTCCAGCTGGCTAAAGATTCCTTGTGATCTCAGAAATCACGAATACTTAACCCATCTTTTAAGATAACATTCACTTTATTTTTCCCTCAAGTCACAGTTGTATAAGTTTTCTGGAATTTTAGAATATGTTAAGATACGTCTCGATTGCCATTATTTTGACTTGCAAAAATGCATAGTAGCTTTATGGCCTAGAAAACTGCATTCCCTATTACAGCAACCAGTCATTTCTGCTGTGTATCTCCAAGAATAATTCATGGACATAATCTCTCTCTTTTTTTTTTTTTTTTTTTTTCCTAATTCTAATAATTGCTCATTTCTCACTCCTAATTATTGGTATATTTATCAGTATAAAACACAGTATCTTAAGTGCATGCATCCACTACTGAAATCTGATGGGCTCCTTTGCAGTAAGGACTGTGACTGCAGTCTCCAGTCACGCAGATGGGTACTGTGATGGGCAGACACCTTCAACATCTGTTCATGTCTTTAACTTGACGCTTTCTTTCTGAAATTGCTGGTCAAAATACAGTTCACCTTTTCTGAATCTCAAAGAAGTAGACTGTGATAACTGGTTTTGCAATCAGGTATTTCAAATGACCATTGCAAGCTTTTTGTGCTTAAGGAGGTATGTTTGGATCTGAAAACACAGATCAAATATTGCCATGCCTCTTTCATTTTTTTGGTTACAAGAATATGCTAGTCAATAATGAAACATTCTGAATTAAGTCATATTTGGAAGAGTCCAACATTTTGACGAGTCTTCTAAAGGAAAAAAAGATACCTTTCGGAGCTTTGAAAATGATAATTACAAAACTCCATTTGAAATAGTCAGATCTTGTAAGGAAAATGTGCTCCACTTGGAACTCAAAAGCAAAATGAAAAAATATCACCACACCACGTGAGCTTTGTCCTTACTTGTGCTTTTAAAGGTATGTTTATCCCAAATTACTATTTGAAAATAATTTAGGAATGAGTAAGTATGGATGTTTATAACCCATATTCAGAATATTTTTTCATAGTTACAAAAAAATTAAAGATGGACTGTAGTATACTTAGTTGTGATGGAAATCATATAAATTTCTTTTTTAACACCTATATTCTGCACCATAGGGAGCCTCATGAAATCACGACCATGGTCAAGAGACACGTGCATTCATATGAGGTGAAACTTGGTACTTGGTGCCTTGTATGAAAAAAAATTAACATGACTTCAGCACAAGAAAGGAAAATATATTCAGTGTTGTATTACAAACAATAAATTCAGTATTCTCTGATGCACTCAGAATAAATTATACAGATTTGCAGGATGTAGCCCTGCAAATCTCCATCAGGCATCTTCATCTATAGTCCCACTGAAGTTACAGCGCCTGTTCTTGAGCACGGAATTACAGATACTTAAACTCTACAGTATCCTATTTTTACATCATCTAGTACATCCCAGGCCTGAAGCTGTTGGCTTTTAAAAACTCATGGGAGTTGGACTCGTTGATCCTTATGGATCTCTTCCAACTTGAGATATTCTACAATTTATTTCAATCTTTTTACAACACACAAGACCAGTGTAAAGAGAAGAAAAAAACAACCAACTAAACATAATAATCACACAAGATTTACTCAAACAAGTGAAAGTCAAGAAACAGAGCAAAAGCAATGGTGATGATCTTATTATGAAAAAAGGAGAAGGGCAAACCTTAGAACTTTTAGCATCACCTTTAAGATGTTAAAAAGACTTATCAGCTGGTACCCCTCAGAGACCCACTGATCTAAAAAATGGAAATTTGATCTCCACCTTGTCCTCCGCTGTCAAGACCCAGGTAGTGAATCTCCTGTTGTCTCTTCCAGCGCGATGTTTTTTGATTTGACAAAGAGCACAGTGATATGCTATACACTGTAAATGCACATGAACCTTCTTTCACCCTCCTTCCTCCTTTTTTTTTTTTTTTTTTTTTTTTAATATGGTTGTTCATGTACAATATCTTTGGTTTCTAACATCATAAAGTGATTTGAGTCTTTGGTACCAGATAAGATATTTTTGTTCCTATTTCAAATATGTTTGTATTAATTGCGCATTATAGAGGAATGGAAAAGTTAAGTTTGAAACAATTTTTGTTTTAGAAACTTGAGATTGGCTGGTACATGTTTTTTTACAGCTTTAATACTAAGCAGTGGTTTTAACAAACTTTTGAGTGATTATTTGAATAATGCCTACATTTGAGATCATGTTTTTATGTTTTAAAACTAGAAGCAAATTGTGCCAGCACTGACTTGTTACTTTTATTAACGCACAGCCCTCTTTTAGTTGCAGTTCTGTGCAACCCCTTACCAGCTTACCCCATATCTGTTATTTTCCACTTCATTTGTATCCTTTTTTCGTGCTTCTTTTTGCATTCCCTGTTATTTTCACACCAGTCAGCTTTGCAAAAACGGACAGCGAAAGAATGAAAGTGCTGTGAATCATACCTAAAAACACCTGGTAAAGGTTTATTTTATGGCATCAAATAAAAATGCTGAAAAATACCTGTCAAACGATATATTTTTTAAACCAGAAAACCAGAAGCTTGAAATACAGTGAGGCAAAAAAAGAGGTGTAAATTTACAAGAAGCTAGGCAACGGTGATAAAAAGGAATTTTGCAAAAGTAAAAAAAAAAAAAAAAAAAAAGATTAAATGACATTAAAAAATACCCAAGTCTTCATTTGATTATCTTTAATCTAATTATAAAAAGGAGCTGCTTAGTTCACTGCAAAACAACGAGACCTTAGATGGTTTAAGCAGAAAAAACAGAGGCTAGGGCAGCAAAAATAGTGCTAAATTAAAGCACTTGGAGGCCAAGGGCTTTGAACCTGGGTTTAAGCAGTTATTCCAACCTTGTGAGGCAGGGGCTACAGAAGTTTGGGCGTCTGCTAACAGAGCCCTCATTGTTCCAGCAGGCAGCTAGAAAAATGCTGCTTTATATCTCCTCACACCACAAGCCCAGCACACACAGCCTAGGAGAAGGAGTCCGAGGGTGTGCTATCCATCGAAAAGCCATTTTTCCGCTATAAACTACCCCATGCTCCAGCCCTGGCTCGCCAACCGTGCTAACGGGATGTTATGATGGTGCATAATTTATAACTGGAAATTTCTGATTTATGTGGGATTTGGGGCATTTGTGTGCCCACCCTCCCTCCTAGCCTTTCCTCCTTCACTCAACCCTGGGCACAGCAAGGTGAAACCTTTCAAACTGCAGAGCCAAGGTATCCACCGCGCTAGTAGATAAACATTGCACAGTTGAAAGTTCAGTTATTCCACACCTGTTTAATATGTTTATCCAATAATTAAAGATTAATGCTTATTCCAGACCAGATAAATACATACTGTACACACGCATGCATTCTGTAAGGAACAAAGATTTTACTGTATTGGGCTACTTAAGGGTACTGAAATGTACAATTTTAAAAAGCATAAGCCGTGTCACATTCAGGCTGTGCTATAAATTACATTACATACATTGGTAAAAGATGTTAACAGTAGGTTAGTTGGAAGAATTACTGAAGACAGTTTAGAGACAGGTCACTATTTATTTGTATGGCTCATAATTACGGCTGTTTGCAGAGACTGCTACGGTTCATTGCTATTCTGCAGCAAGCTCAATATAAGGCATATGTGATGATGTTTGCATGATTTACACTTGGTGAATCTGTAATAAAATGTATTAGGCTGAAGTGCTCCAAATGTTTTATTTATACATATGTATATATATAGATAGGTAACATACACATATTTTTATATACATAGCCACACACAAAAATATTCTTCATATGCACATATACACACAGAGAAATTATATATATGTATACAGATATGCACAGAAATAAATGAAGAGCTCTTCCCTAAGTTTTCCATATACAAAAATATACACAAAATAAAAATGCCAGATCCATTGGGGTAATAAGAGTTTGAGACCTTAGTAGGATGTGTTGTCAAAGGAGTATTTTCACAATGATTGAGACATACTGTCTTTTCCTTAGCAAATGTTCAGTTTAAAAATGTCATGTTTGATCAGTTTAATAAATAGATGTAACAAGGAATCTCACCTAATTTCTTTTTTTTCTCTTTTTTTTTTCTTTTCTTTTTTTTAATGCATAAGGGAATGGAGATACATCCTGTTACATTTTAAAGGAAGCTGACATCTCTCATAAGGCTCTTCTGAAAAAGGTCTTCCTGTCTACAAAATCACTGTGCAGTGTACTGTGGAGGCTGGAAGCAACATTTTTAGTCATAAAGGGCCACGGGAATAGCTGACTCATGGTTGTCTGCTGAACTCACACCAATTATGCTAATTCAATAATTTCAATTTTTTGAAGTAATCAAATACAATTCAATTCACTCTGCTTCTTATAAAGTTCATAAGTTTATAATCAGAAGCATCTGAATAGTAACAGGTTTTTTTAATTGTATCATTTGGGATGTTATTGTGCTCAATTAAATCTACAAAGCTGGTAAATGAGTACGCTTGCCACGCTGGAACTAAAGTGCTGCTAAGGAACCCATCCTTGAAATATATTTTAGGTGGTTTTCTTATTTGTAGCTCCAAATCAGAACAGCAGGTAATGATGTTCTTAAGGTTAAATCAATAGTTCTTATGCAAGAGTGAAAAAATATACTTCAGCAGACTTAATGATCAGTCTGTTTAACCCACGCTCTGTGCTGGGCGATTTTGCATCGGTAACACTGCCAGTCTCTTTTAAGGAGGAAGGTCCAGCCAGTACTAATTTTATGAAGCTGCCACCCACTGCACAACTTAATCTTTCTCCCATTCTGTAAGGGCAGAAAGCTCCACACACCTGGATGAGGAGCAGGGTGAGCCCCACATGGGATGAAGCGCAGTCTTCAGTGAAGTGCCCTCAGTCCAGGCACCAGCAAGCAGAACTGGAAAGGGTCAGGGCAATGCATGTGTAGCAGAGGTCTTCCACGTTTCTTTTTAAATTATTTTTTGATATACACACTGATGCTGAATACACTGCAGTGCCCCTCACAGAAGCAGTATACCTCTTGCTTTGTCTAGCTTTTTCCAGATGGCACATTAAACAACTCGGTGAGAAGACAGCATGTATGAACGCACATGTTCAAAAAAGAACTAGTTTGCTAAAGCATTACTGTAAATTTCCAAACTGACTCCTGTGTGCAATGGCACGGATTTCTGGCTGGTCATCCTGCCCCCCTTCTTATAGAAACAAAGAACTGTTCTTAGTTTTAAGACAAAGCACCCCAAATTGCAGTGGTATACGCTTTGCATGCATGTGAAATAGATACACATTTGTAGTAGTGTGTGCACAACTGAGTATAGTGGTCCTTCTCAGGGCCATAATAAGTGTAAAAATCATTAAAACAAAGCCACAACATTGCAAATTTAAATCCAAACAGCAGAATTACCCATTTTTGAAGTGACAGGCTTCCTTCCATCACTTCCACAATGTAGTGGACAGAAAGGGAGGCAAAGAGAAAGGAATTGCATATCACAAAAGTCTTGACCCATTCTTGGCTTTCACGATGCCCCTAGAACTGCACAGAACATCAGTAACCAGGCACAAAGAAAAGGTGCTGCAGACCCAAGCGGCCTTATGAGAGATGTCAACTTCCTTCAAATCAAGGTTTTAGTGAACAGATTCACAGGCTGGGTTGGAAAAGACTTCTCGAGGTCATCTGCTCCACCACCTTGATCAAAGCAGGATGACTTCAAAGTTAATCCAACATCTTGGTTAAAAAATGCCATCTAGAATAATCCAGCTATTCAAATATCATTCTGGTTAAGCATCAATGTGTTTCCTTGCAGAAAACACAACTGTAGAGAAATAGTGTGATACACTTCCACTTCAAAACAATAACAAAGACATTTAGCTTATTTCAGCAAAAATGAAACTTATTAGCTCTCTATTCTATCATTTTTTAACTAAAAGGCAAAGCTGAAGTATTACTGTTATCCTTCCATGATGTATACCATTAACCTGTATTATCCCTGTAAAAAAATTGTGTTTAATACAACTAGTTTGCATAGAATTAGTGGGAGGATCTGTTTTTTCTGGGTTTTTTTTTTTGATTTTTTTTTTTTTTTGTCTGTTGTAGTAACAGGGCTGTGAAAATATAAAGCCTAAATGAAGAATGAGTTCTAGTGAGCTTGTGACTAGTGCACATTGTAGCATTATGTGTGTACATTAGAGGCATATGTAAATAGGAACAGCACATGAAAAGGTGTCCAAAGCTCTTGACTTTTGGATACACTTGGAGGTCAAATCCGAGCTTTCTTATTGAAGAGTAACTCTATTGGAATTTTATTTTTAGCAGCACACCAGATACATTTTTAAGTATTTCTCCTTGTTAAAGGCATTCAGAAGAAATCTATGCATATATAAGGTAAGATATGTGACTGGCAACCAGTCACTGCCAAAGTTATAAGCCTTGTGTAAATACAAAAAAATCAGTTATAGAATATGTAGTTCAGAACCGGAATATAGTTTTTATTATTAATTAATTAAAGACCATAAAAATGTCTTTACCTATCAAACTACTGAGATTTAATTATAAAAGGAACACAATGTGGCACAGCACAAAAGGACAGTGAAATCAGCCCCATGCTAAATTGCTCATGAATACAATTGGTATTGTTTTCCAGGTCAGAGAGGGCATGAAGGGACTAACCTAGTCTTGTTAAGCTAACAAATACGACAGAAGATATTAAAACAAATAGAGATCCCTGGATAGTCCCCTTCTCCACTCTGGACAAATGCCTCCTATCTTGCCTCATCTGCAGTCAGCTACACTGCATTAAGCAGAATCCTGATGTTTAAACAGAGAAACCACTCTTTACGCAAGAGAGGTAATTTGAACAGGCATTTAATTACTGCAGCCATCCAAACTGTAGTGAGGCAAAAGTGCAGTCTTAACGGGGGAAAAAACTCAATCAAACCAAAAACTCCAAACACACGAACATGTCAAGCCTATAGCAGCTGGGAGCTGTTTGTGACTTCTCTCTTTCACTCCTTTAGACTTTCTGGCATTTTTATTGCCTGTTATCCCAGTGATAATTATGTAAGCATGCAGATATATTAAATTGAGATGGTGGAAAAATAGGGGCCACATAGAAAGCATCTGACTTGCAGTAACTGATAAACATCAGTCATTTTCTAATAAGCTAAAAAGTTCTAGAAATTTAGAAGTTTGCAAATAAACTGTTAAGATAATATTTTGATGGAAACCCTAAAGGGAAGTTTAATATTTTTAAGAGCAAGCATTCAAAAACTCATTGCTTTAAGCTTCCCTACCCCACCCTACTAATTTGAAAAAAATGAATATACATTATGAGTTCTTTTTGCCTTTCTTTTTGTGGGTTTTTTTTTTTTTTTGTATTTTCAGGTTTCACTCTATAACCCTGAGTGCCATAATCCTCCCCTCTTTTTTTTTTTTCATTTTTTTTCTTCCAAATGGCAACTGGGATTTTCATGAAATCATTTGACTCCAATGCTGAGGTTTTAAGAAAAACAACAAAAGCACACTCTCTCCAAACTAATGAGAAAAATGAAAAAAGCTAGAAATGCTGGAGTTTGGTTTAAAATGTCTCTCATTTAGAATCAGATGTTACCATAGATCTCACAAAAGTCTATGAAAGAAGGATGGACCAGACTTCAGTCAAAATTACAGGATTTGGACTTACTGCTTTGCAAAGGTGAACCAGCCAGAATATTCAGCATGGTTATATTTGTTTACTTGCTCAGCTAATGAAATTATGGAAAATTCTTTCATAAACATAAGCAAGTTTGGCATGCCTGAAAGTGGGCTTCTTGCCAAAGTAAAACGAAGATAAAGTAAAAGCAAAGCCTGAAATAAACCCACGCCACATGGGAACAAGTTTTGATCTCACTGACTTCACAGGTCCCAGCATTTCACTCCAATATAATAAGTCCATTAACCATGAGGAGAAAGCTATTTTCATTGTTCTCCTCAGTTCAAAATCAGAAATGCAGCCTCAGTTTCTCTGTTGATGGAATGAGAAGAAGTCACATATCTCTCACTCAAACACTGTATGCCTAAGGTAAAAACACAAGTAAGGCAGTCACACAGGAAAGTAAGCACCCAGTAGTTGTCATCTGGGCTGCCTGCAGCCTTATCTCAAAATAAGACTAAGCTCCCAAAGCCCTTGAAAATTAGATAAAATCCTGAGCTAGCGGAAAGGATCCCACAAAAGATTTTCAGATTAATTCTCCAAGCCTGTATGCATCAAAACAAACAAAACACCTTTCCCAGTTTTCCATGGGAAATAGATAAAAGGCACAGTGAAATAGCCAGCAGCTCAGTGAGCTCAGCAGCCTCCCCAGGAATGCCAAAGACAGAGGCACAAGTCCCCGTGGCATCTGGTTGAGACTAGAGGCTTGAACCTCTCTCTCTGTTGTGTTCTGCAGTGAGTAGCACAAACAACAACTCGCTAATTAATCCTGAGGCTGGTGACCACTGGCTTCTTTTGAATATCGACCATCCTTATCAAAACTGATATGCACGATCCATCAACAGCTTCCCCTTTTGACTAAACACATCCGAGTCAGCTCTCCTCACGCAACCTCCTCAAAAACACCTATGTGGTGGGAAATGCAAGGGGATAAAGAACAGTAGGCAAGCCCCTAGCTGGGAAGTTTTTTGCTGGTTGTCTCTGGGGAAAAGCACAACACATTTAGAAAGAGCCATGGGGACCACTGGGATGTTCAGCAGAGACAGCCACAGGGGAGCCTCCTCTCCTGTGAGGCAACTGCAGTGGGCTCTGCTGAATTAACATGACTGAAAACAAAGTGATTGCCAAGCTGGGAACCAGTTTAACAGCATGAACACCTCAAAGTTCAAATAAGAGGAATGCAATAGCAAGGGTCACTGCAGGAACAGGCTTGTAAGGGACTGGTAAGGTTTATTAAACACCACTCATCACTCTTCGTTTAGCGCAACTGTGGGAAAAGAAGATTTTATAGCCCAGTGATCTAGTCTACAACAGGAGTCAAATGTGCAAGACAAGTCCTGTCTCTTGGGAAGAAATCACCCTTTAGCTGTGAGAGAAACCACATTTGCTTCTTTGGCAAAATGCTGGGGACTCTTCTCCCACATAGAAATCAGACAAGGCTCCAATTTAATTGAAGATGCCAAGAACATATTTATATATATACACACACATCGCCATTCTACCACATTCTTTCTAAAGGCATCTCTAACACTAAATGCGCACAACCACTTACAACAGTACCATATTATTGCTTATTAATTAAGTAGCCAGCTCCCAACAGGCATGTGTATGGAAATGTGCCACCTGACATGCATAACCAGAAAAAATATGCCCTACTTATCTATATAAGCTGTAGAGAAAGTGATCAGATTTGTTAAAAATCCCCACAACCATATTTCAGAAGCTACTCATAGTTTGTCAAGAGGATACTCACTTCAGACTCCATCAGAGGATGTAAGATATTTCCAGTAACTAGGGAAGTTATCTTTTTTTTCTCCCTTTCACAACTATTTCTACATAAATTGAAAAACAGCTATTCTACTACAAAATTGATCTCACTTTTAATTAACTACTCAAAATATGATTATAAGCATGTCTTATTAAAAACCTGAGGAAGAAATTAATGCAATTTTCATTATACATTAGAAGGGAGCTTGTTGGGGTTTTTTTTTGTTTTTTTTTTTTTTTTTAAATCTGCTGCCTTGTCAGACCTTATTATTTTCACAAAGATCTGACAATCACAGGGTCATATTTGTTAGCTGCTTGTGACAACATTCAAAAAGGGCACTATATATCACCAAAACAGCTCACAAACTGGCTGGTCACATTATTTATTATGAGCCACACGTGACAAATTATTTAACTCAGTGACTCCTAATAAGTCAAAGAGCAAGCAATTAGCTAACGCTGTATGAGGGCTGTTTGTGGCAATTTATAGATGCTCTCAAGCTGTCATAGCACTTCAAAGTACCATTAGGGGGGAACCTCTTAATGACTCACTTGAGATGACAAGCATTACACAGCACACATGGCAGCGATGAATTTGGCAGCCGATTCTGTTACTTGAAGCTTCTTCCCCTTTCTCCAGCAGCTGTTTACATGCTTGCAGTTTGCATTTCTCTCTTAAAACTTGCTCGCTGGTGGAAACACGGAGAGGGAAGCGCTGTGTTCTGCGACAGAGCAAGTTCTGTTCAAGGCTGCTCTATGGGCAACTCCTCAGGACCACAAGAAACTCGGAGAGCTGCATGACTCTTAACTAGGAGAGGTGCTGCAGGTAAAATCTGCTGGTTGCACAAACAACTGCTATTTCCAGCTCACAGCTGGAATGGAGTGAACCTCATGGAAGTTGGAGTCCTTTCCCAGTTAGCCAGGATTGTGCTTTGTAATCGTTATTCCTTCAAGTAAGCCAAAAAAGGACATTTTTTGGACATTTGGACAAGACGGCCTCCTGACCTTCCAACCTGAACCGTTCTGTGAACCCAAAGATTATCACTTTGAGTTCAGTCAGGATCTGGGGAATATCCAAGCTTTAGAGCTCAGACTGGTTTCTAAGGCTTAGTCCCTGGCTTTCTGTAATGGATTACAGCAATTGGTGACTATCTTGCATTTTCTTCCTTGCACCCCATTGAAAAAGCAAGCATACGCCTTTCTCCTGAGTCCCCTCTTGTATTTCTAGTGGCACCCAGTTAAACAGCTCCCTGGCTGTACCAAACCTAGGCACCTCGGGGAACTATGGACCGATGCTGAAGCAAGGATCGTGTGGGATAAATCTAGTCTGGGTGTTCCCATCCGTATGAATGCAGTGACAATGTATGAAGAGTGTAAGAATTAAAAATAATCTGGCAGCAGCAGGTTAAAAAACCTGGTAATGATTAGTAGATACTCTGTGTTGGAGAGTGGGGAGGTAAAGGAGAGGTGAAAGAGGGAACTTGGGGAGGGGGCAATTAAATGATTACTTTGCAGAAACTTCAGGTGATAAAACAAAGGTAAAAGAGGAGAGGAGAAATACACAGGTTGAATTCGCTGTTACCTTAAAGGTTGTACCTGCAGCTATGCGAGCGTGACATAGCTATGGCTGGTGAAAGACAAAAATGAATCAATGGAAATGAATGGGTGACACTGAGAAAACACAACATGCTGCCACAGTTGGATGTGACTGCACTATTTCAGGAGGGGAGGAGAGGGTAAAAAAAGCAGATGTCAGACCAGCATTCAAAAGCAGCCACTCCAAGCAGAGGCTCCCCCGCACTATAAGACATGTAGCAGGAGCAATTAAACCTCTCTCTGCCACACACATTCCTTTATAAAATGCAACGAGTCATTGACTGTGCTTTAGCATTCCTCAGCAGCCACAGCTGTATTATAGCAACACTGTTATTCCAGATAGCTCGAGGGGAAAGTACCTGCACAGAGTGTTAACCTCTGCCTTTAATTGCAGTGACATCATCCACGAGATTTAACTTGTGCTTTTGACACAACATCAGACTTCCAATGCAAAAGCTTAATTTAGTACATCATGTGAAAGTGTTGAAATCCTCCTCAGTATAGAAATCAATGACATTTTTACTGGGGACAATGCAAGTCTAAAATGTAATGAAATGTTTCATCTATCAGAAACTGTTTCTATTTTCAAGCCTGAATTTGCATATTGAGATTGCTTTAAAATGTGCAAAGTAAAAGCTACAAATTATTTTAAGGTGTGGAGTTGGAATGACAGGAATACTTTTATGAATAACTGTAGCACAAGAATGCATTTTCCAAAGGTACTTTATAAGGACTTCCCAGTTACTTAGGAAAGAAAAAGCAACGCATTCAAATCTTCATATAATAATATAACAATCTTCAAATAACATGGGTGGGTGGCTTTTTTTTTTTTTTTCTTTTTTTTTTTTTTGGCCAATGTTCACCGCAGTCTTTAACTACCTGACATTTCATCAATCTTCTGGCACCTTGTCTGTCTTTTTTTTTTTTTTTTTCCCTTCTGGTATCACTTCATCTTTGTCAAGGTTTGCTTTTCTTCCCATGCATTTATGCCATGCTGCTGAGCTTTTCAGAAGTTACAAAGTAGAATTATCTGAACACTGTGCTGGAGATCACTTTACAACATTAATGTAATAACTCATCAATCAAATGTTGGATATCTAGGTATTACTTATTCTGCTGTTCTAACTTACAAAACCTGTTACACTCTGAGGGAAAAGTATTTCTAGACAAGTCAGGTTTGGGTAGAAGACTTCAGCTTGCATTAGGCAGAAAGGGGCTAAGAAGAAAAGAGAAGAGGTAAGAGAATGTTTCTTGAAGTGGCACCTTAAAACTGATGGGTGATCAGTTCAACTGTTTGACCAAAAGCTGCAAGTAGCAGAATACAGATTTCATGTGCTGAGCACATGGACGGAGCTGTGATTTTTGTTGCTGGTCTCAGGATCTTTGGTGCTTTCCTTAGAGCTCTTCCTCCCAGAGTCATGAGACTGCAGAAGTCTCTCACCTTTCTTTTTAAAAGAAATAAAACAAAAGAATATTAAAGCCTCTCTAGTTCCAAGGGAAAGTTTAAAAGCAAAACTTGAGTATTCCCTGAAAGCTCTGAAAACAAAAAAGGCAAATAAATCAACACTTACTGTTTTTAGGTTAAATAAATCATGAGAGATTTTTTTTTTTTAATCTCCTCATTTTGAAGATCCAACTTCACTTTCCATTTGTCTAAACATAGGGGAAGAATCCATGGTGAATGTAACAAATCATAATATCGTGGGTAACCTTATATTCCTCACAGGTACTTTTCATCAGGATAACAATTTCCAGTGAGACTCACAAAATTTAGTCATATTTTAAAATACCTTCCCTTGAATCATCATGACTTCTTTTTCCCAACATCTGATCTCCTAGTAATCAAGGAAAACAAACAGCCTTCTTTTGCAATCCTTTTCTAATCTGTGGAGAAAAGGACTAATAGTACAAAGGTGTCTATTCAGTCAGAATCAAAATATCATTCAAACACCAAGCATTAGGGCAGAAATCCTTCAGGCTCTCCTGTTTTCTGACAAAGAGCCACAACTCTGGCAAATGTATGTAAAGTGCATTTCTGAGGTGAGCAAAACTAACCTCTGACCTTTAGAAAAGTGAGCTAAACTCCCCAGGATTTTGGGGGAATGGTAGATGGCCCTGCCCAGGTGGAAGGGATGATATTTTACATAGATAATCACTCCATTCTTCATTTGTGCTTTATATTTTGCCACTTACAACTTGCAGGTATGTGATTGTGTCCATGGCAATTTATTAGCAACTGTAGGCATCAGTAACACAGGCTTATCCTCTGAACTAAGATTTAGGGCATGGATTAAAACCTGTCACAAAATAAGACTGTGGCTGAAGCCTTTTAGCCAGGTGCAGGGGGCAGGTTTTCAGTAATGATAGCCCTGGCTGTGGGATTTACAGCTGGCAACAGAAAATAATTGGAAATATACAAAATTGTGCCTTAAGTTTGGTGGAGTCTTAATCTTCTAAAGTAAGCTTTGGTCAGGACATTATAAGGTCACATTTCCTAATTAATAATACATGAACAAGAGCAGTTTATGGTCTCCTCCCTGCGATTAAGGTGTCCCATCTTGCCAGTAGCCCTCTAAGGAGAATCGCTTGCCGTAGTCCGTGAGCTATTCCTCATGGCCAAGTGCCTACATTTGCAAGGGGGAGTGGAGCAAAGGACAAGCTCTTCAAAAGTCAGACACGTCTATAGCCTTTCTCCATCATATCAAAACTAGTCATCCTTGTTTGAATGCAGTTACGTTTTCACTACTTATACTATTTCTTTCCCTCTGACTAGGATTTTTTTTAAAAGTAAATTTCTTCCCCCACGCCACCATCTCCTTTATCCCTTTTCCCCTCATGCATGTTTCTAAAAATGGCCAGTCCTGACTGTTAACAGCATCACAGACATCCCTATCTGTTTGTTTCTTCCCAGCTCTATTATTCTGATGAAATTTGGTCTTCATCTTTCAATAACTGGATATTTTTCACTCCACATGTTCCTGAAGTGCAATGTCTTTATCTAATACCAACCGACCTCCCTTCCACACCGCTGTGTTTCCCAGCCTGCCTGTCTCAGATTCCTGGACCAGTATGTTCACGGGGTATTTGTCACAGCAAGATTTTATCTACATATAGAACATGCATAGCTTGAAGAGCAGGGTAAGAAGACACAAAAAGGTATGTGGAAGGCATTGTTAAATGGTGTGAGGGACAGTGTGTGGGCAAATTCATACCACTGTGAATGAATCCCGAGAACCTGGAGATCCTTAGCACTGAGTGAGAAGCGACTGTCCGGCACTGCTGTGACAGCAATTCAGCAAATTGAAAAGGAAAAATATTAGTCACTCTGCTCAACACAGACAGCATTTAGACCAAACAAGGTTTCTGGTTAGCCAGCTGGCCCACGTTTGAACAGGTTGGCTAGCTTCTAGCTAGATGCTTCATAGAGCCATGCTCCTTTCTCTTTCCCATCAGATATGGCTGCTCTACTACCTTCTTCCAAGTATTTCAGGACAGTCAGCCACCAAAAGCATTAGCTTTGCTGCCTTTTTGCTGTGAAGAAACCAGTCAGGCTACTAAACTACAGCACTAAAATGTGGTGTGGCTGCGCAGGTGCTTATTTCCCACTTTTACTGGCCCATACAGGGTAGAGTCTGCAACTCATTTGTGAGGAGAAGTCTGGCTGAATGCAAGCTGCCAGTGCCAAAAGGACACCCTGCTCACAAGAAGTCATTGCTGAAATGAAGTGCTGCCCACGGTAATCTGGTGTTCAAATGGGTGTTGCAGACAAGCTTGCAGAGAACATTGCAAAAAGTTTCTGAAGAAACTGTCACGGGTTTTCAGCACGGCTCAGCGCTCGCCGCTTCAGCACTCAGCCAGGGTTTAGGGTATTACTGAGGTGAAGCATCCTAGGTAGAACAACGACTGTCTCAAGTTAAACCAGACAGAAGTTACTGACAAACTTAAAAACCTAACAGAACCTTACAAGCAATGCTTCTGTGGTGTTAGGTTTTTTCCTACTTCTTCAACAGCTCTGAGTAGAAAAGAGATTATCTTCATAAGAAATCCTGCCAGGTCAAACTGAAATCTGAGGATTCAAATTACACCATATGATCAAGAGCATCTGCTTTCATCTCAGGCACAGCAGGGACGAGGCAAGAGTCATCATTCAAGATCTGAAAAATGAATCAGCAGCAAGTGTGGCACAGCGAGCACTCTAGTGGGAATGGAGACAGAACAGAATCAGCAAATTTTGTTTTGCTTGTTTGCTTTCCTGCTTCCTTTTTTAATAATCTGCACTGTTGATGTGTACGTGTGCGTGTGTGTGTGTGTGCACACAAAATTATGCAGAGCATATTCCAGCTTGTAACATGGAAGAAAGTAAGAGAGTAAAAAAGTCATATCAGTGTCAATTTATAGCAACTGTAAAAAGCTCAAGTCACAGAAAATATAAGTCCTCAGGCACTGCAGGATTCTTTGCAAACTTAGTTATATGGAAGAACTGCTTTACAAAAAATCTCTTAGGAAAGGACTGTATGGTTTGGGAGCACACTGTGTACAGGCGCAGCTACTCTCTCAACTACACAACTACCGGGCCAATTTCAGAGTTATTCGGTTTTCTTTCAAAGAGATTTTCACACTTATTTTTTAAAGTAAGGAAGTCCATTGATAGGTGGAAAACATCAACGTAGGAAACACCCAGCCCTCCAAAAACCCCAGGAGAAAACAATTCCAGCTACTGACCTGTACAACTTGCCAGAAATGAATTTGGCTATAAGACAACATCCCTTTTCTGTTTTAACACATTTATGCTCATATTGCACTGGCCCTTTGAAGGTTCATGGTAGCCTTTTTGGTCTCATTATGAATATTAGGGTACTCCCTGCACAGCGATCCAACAAATGGCTCCAACAAGGGAGGGCACATGTTATGTCTCAGGTGATGAGAGCTGTGAAATTTATGCAAGATCTCTGCAGTAGCAGCAAGGAGCCTGGGACACCATTTGCGTGGGGATTCAATTCCACCTGAGGGGCAGTGACAAGGGACGACATTCTCAAATCTTCTTAAATATTGGATTTCCAATTCTGCTTGACATATAAACCCCAATTCCTTATACTTTCTAAAACCAGATATTCTTTAGAGAGAGGTCATTTAGCTCTATCAGATCAACACTACTCAAACCGAGACTTTCTACATTGAAATTTTTATGTACCATAAATGGGTCCACACAGCCTGTTTCCCTTATAATGCCTGATCAGCATTAGCTGTATTTAAAAACCACACAACTGACAGAAAAACAACCTTCCACAAAAAGTTGGGTTTGACTCCTTGTGCTTCAGGGCATAAGTGAAACTCTAGAAGAGGGAAAGAAGAAGAAATTTCCACCATGACGCATTTATTCCACAATTGCCCTCTCCAAGTTTCTTGTCCTTTCTCAGCAGGCACAGCAAGCTGGTGGCTGTCAGAGATACTGGACTGAATGACGGCTGGGCTGGGCTGCTACAGCAAATCCTATATTTAAAAGTACAAGAATTTGTCCCTTCAACAGTCTGGGTCAGAGCTGCTGTACTCAGCAATGCAAAAAAACTTTTAATTTTGTTCTGCTTTTAAAGAACGTGAGCACACACACGCAGGTCAGAAGGATTTGTACAACAATTTACAACAGTTTGCAGAGCAGATTAACTAGATTCTTCCCTGCTGAAAGGATTATATATAGATTAAAACATTCAAAGTAGAGAAAAGCATGTAATACATGAGGGTAATTTACGCTAAACCCATTATTAAGAAGATGAACATGTTTAATTAAAAAAACCCCAACAAAACCCAACAAAAAACCCAAGACAAAACCTGAGTCATGAAGCAGTGAGATGATACCCCTTTAAATGAGGACGGCCTTCAAAGAAAGCTGTGGTAGAAGTTATTTCTTCACCAAAGTGGCATTTTTGCCAACGAGACTCTTGGCAGCCTTCAAGGGTCGACACTAGCACAATTGACCAAATATGGTTGGGAATTTGAAAACATTGAAGATATTAGCATTTGTTCCTGAGTCTAACATAACACAGTCCAGTCTTGCCACCAGAGCCTATAACTATTAAGTGATAACTTAAGCACTGGAATGCAAATAATCCATTGGTTCACATTAGTGTCATTTCCATTTGTTGATGTTCCCAGTCCCCTTCAAATCCTGGCAGTACCTTACTTGACTTCTGAGGGGAACAATCTACAGGAAATGTACTAAAAAAAGTGAAATGACGAGAGCAGAAGTCAGCAGTGGTTTACTTGCAGAGAAAGGAAAAAAGACGATACATTAAATGACACTGTCCAGAGTTACTTGACCTCAAACTCATTGCTGTTAAATTGCTTGAATTGAAGTTAGTCATTTACCTACTGGCAGCTACTCAAGATTTATCTTTACAGGCTACGAGGTTTTATCATTTGTCCATAAACTCCCCACCAAATGTTAACTTTCAAAATACTGGTTTAACTGTGAAGTGTGGGGAAGCTTTGCCAAAGTCAATGAAAAATTAACATAAGTCCGTGATAAAACATTGAATACTTAAATAATTTGGCACCTCTCCTCTGAGAAGTTAAAAGGATGCTCTGAATACTTAATGGGTAAAATAGAACAGCATAGTAGTTTTTAAGGAACAGTCTGCAATCTGAAGTCATCTGACCTAGAAATGTCATAATGGGCATCTGTGTTGGAAAAATAATAAGGGTCTATAATTTATTAGAATATACTAGACAAAAATTAAATTATGGTGGAGATAAGCTTTATGCTACAGAGATAAGTGCAATTACTTCTCATTTTAAAGACAAATAAGGAAAGTTACCCTGGGAAAAATGAAGTCCTCCCACACTTTTAACTACACCTTTATCTAGCATATATATCAGTTTAAAGTGTCCACACATCCCAGCAAAGAACTGCAACTTTTAATTTAAACTTGCCTTCAAACAGATAGAAGAAACAGGAAGATAAGCAGCAACCCCCCCCATAAACAAAACCCCAAACCGGGATTTCAACAAACTCCACAGTTGTCATCAGGCTATTTTTTATTTTGAAGAAAAAAAAAAAAAAAGGAAAAAAGGAAAAAAAAGACTACGGCAGAATGTAAAAAATTACAGTGACCTTACATCAAACCTGTTGTGCTTTCTTAAACCTGTGTTTTTATGGAGAGTGAGCAGCTGCAGGATGACTCCAGCATTTTGCTGGACTGGATCCTGAAGCTATGTCCCAGAGATCATCAAATGATTCCCCTAATACTCTTTGCAGCTGACTTCGTTCCTTCCTTATCAAGGCTGATCAGTGATGTAGGCAAGGTAAAAGCAAGTAAAAGGAAAGACACTGAACCCTGAAGGAAAAACCTCCACACCAGCCCAAGCTCTCCCTCCCATAATCTGGACAAGTGGAACATTAACCAGAGGGAGGGCATTACAGCCCATGGCAGAGCGTCTTAGGTGAACTATGCTTGAAGAGCCCAAAGTTACAAATACCTTCATAGTTGGATATATTTCCTGAGGCAGTGCTCCCTCCAGAGCCTAACGGGTCGGACAGACCTCCATATCTGAAAAGGTATAAGCGTACACTTTCCAGGCCCAACACAGAATGCCCTCAGAAACAGGAAAAAACTCATTTTTTTCCAGCTATGTGCCATAGTGCTAGACCCAATTATTTATTATGCCATTCCCCAAAGCATCAGAACCAAAGAAAACTGAACATTCCGAAGCCAACAATTAAGTCATCAGACACATCAGCCTCCTCAAAGACTTTCTGCTGCATGTTAGAAACCCAGTGTCTGCCTGAAAAATGTTTGGGTTATTATTATTATTATTTTAATTTTATATAAAAGCAGTAAGGTAAAGAAACAAGCATTTCTGCATCTTTCAGGTGTCTTTGCATTTTCAAAATTAGCCTGTTATTCCAGGCACCTTAGCTTCTGAATGGTCAACTCCAGATATCAAAAAGGGACTCGATTCCTGAACCAAATGGCCTTTTCAACAGCCAGACTGAGTCTGCACACTAAAATGGAAGCATTCAGGATCTACAGCACTCATTTCTTCGAAGAATCAAAATAAAATGCAGAAGACTGTTAGATTTATGCTCTGAGTAAAGGTAACTAAGCATATTCCACCTGCCCCTTCATAAGACTGCTGAACGTCAGCGTCCACGTTTCCAAGATGCATCCCGTTCCAAGCTCAGGAAAATGATTTTCAGAACTTCTGTGGACATCCAATGGCTTCTTTAAAAATAAATACATAATGCAGTTGTGTCTGGATGTCTGTGAAGACAACAGAACTCTTTATGACTTTATTTTGTTCCTATAAGTCAGAAAGAGATGCACTTTCCTGCTCTCTCCACAAATATATATCATTCACTTGCGACTCTTTCTAACAAAAAAAAAAATAATTCAGTGAATGAGATGCTCAGTGGATAAACTCAAATGTGAACGGTGTCCTGACATTACTGCTACCACATTTCCCTGCAAGCAACATTTCAAGTAATTTCAACAGAGGTTCCAAATAAGCTGGGAATGCCAGCAATATTCTAGATTCATCTATATCGAATAGTTCCATCAGATGGCACTATGCAGATGAAACAGTAATGTCTGGTATAGAAACATTTTTGCAACATGAAGTCTAGCTATTTCAAGAGGCTTTAAAAAAGTTTAAAAAAGTGAGCTGGGTGCACATTCACACTAAATAAATAATATCTTAATAAAAAGAAAATCAGAGACTGCTGTAAAACTAGAATTTCAGGAAAAATCTAAGTATCCTCACATTAGGTGGATAGGTTATTAAAACTAGAATTTTAGGAAAAAATCTAAGTATCCTCAGATCAGGTGAATAGTTTATTGGATCTAATAGGAGTAAAATGCTTCCATTTTGTTACATATTTGCTTATGTACGGAAGAAGTACTTAATCCAGAGCTACTACTTGAGTAGTAACTCAGCCTTTCCCTTCTTCCTCCCCCTTCCCCCAAATTCCTAGAAATATTTTAATATATCAACACACTCACTGAAAAGCAGAAAATAACATTCCCATGGAAAAGGTAACTCTGCCTGATACCTTGACTGAGAGATTAGAATTGAATGCCTCAATAGTCCATGTAAACTTAGTTGTGATAGTCAAAACCAGGCTTTAATTTTAATAAATGATTATATGCACAAAATTCCCTTTCCTCTTTGGCATAAAACGAAGTATATTAATTGGTTTCTCATCAAATATGCCAACTGGTTTTGTCATAGTTATCTTCCTAATGTACATTAACAATTATTTTTAAGAAACTTTGCTTAATATGTAAGAAATTAAATCAGATCTTCACATCCATTTTGTATACAGACTTGTAAATTGCTTTTCGCATTTATTTTTGGCTCCAAGGCACTATTCAAAACATTTCTAGAATAACATGACCATATTTCATAGATAAGAAAAAACAGTATGTGCGCCTCAGTAGAGAGAGAAAAAAAGTATAGCAGTGTTTTAATGCCAATGTTTTGACACTCTCTATGGAAGACAGGAATGGGTATTTGCCCACAGAATTCGACGATTCTTGCATTTCCACTTCCCCTATTTTCCTGTCACATATCACAGCTAGAACAAAATGTTAACTTCCAAGAAAGAAGACAAATGGGAAAACAGACACAAACCCCACAGGAAATCCAAATTCTTTCATTTTGGTATGCTTATAGAAACAAAGTCTGGAGTTTTATGCAGTTTTAAGATGCAGATCTTAAAAAGGGGGGGAAAAAAAAAGAAAAAACCTCCACCATGTAAGCAATATGCTATACAGAATTTCTGAAATACATTTGTGGCCAGCGCCTTTTGTCACAGGCAATTTAAGAGACCTGTAACAGAAACTACAAGGTATTCAATGGCAAACTCATTATGAAAAATGACTTACTAAACAGAAGTAAAAGAGCACATAAAGGCAACCAAGCAAGGCTGTGGCAAAATATATAAATCCATGAGCTCATAATTCTTAAATAAAATACACAGCCACACCTTTGCTCTAAACAAAGTTTTCAGAAAAAGTTAAGAATATTCTTTTTACACCTAGATTTTAAAATGAAGTAAGTGTGCAACTTAACATTATTTTATCCTATTGTCACACCACCCATTTCAGAGTAGTTTTGCAGGGTGCAACTACCTACCTTTAATTAAAAAGCAAAAAATACCCAAATATTTTTTATTGCTGCTTCGTTGTTTCTGGATTGAAATATCACTAGTATTCAATGTAACATTACACTACACATCTTCTACTGAGAAAAGTTCATTGGAGATCCCATTTCAGAAGCAGCAGAGGTGAAGCAGCCTCCTCATTTCCTTTGGACATGTGAACATGAGGAAGAAAAGCTGCTAAGAGAAAGAAGCCAAGAACTGAGCTGGCAAGATCCATGACAAGCAGCTGAAAGAGGGACCTTGGGACAACAATGTCGTCATCAGCATCCAACCTTTTTTTTTTTTTTTTTTTTAAGCCAGCTCTTACATTTTTTTCCCATGACGAATAGCTGTTTGCAGAGGTCCCCTCCCACTCCTCCCTCAGTCTCTACACAGCAACCCTATTCCATGTACCTGCCATATTCTACTCTTAGATGTAGTATTTTCTGACCCTATTCTTTTTGCACCCCCTCCCATTTCCCATGTCTATTTGAATGTCTCATGATGTTCATGCTGCTCAGTCTTGCTGCATGAGAGTGTAAATTCCTTCAAGAAAGGACTTGCTGTGAGCTCTTTGAGGAGTTCCTGCAGAACTGGGGCTCCAAGCTTGGTCTGGGTCCCAAAAGAATGGGCAACACATAAAATAAACAATCTATTTCATGATCTAAAATGTTTGCACAATCAGTAATTGCTTCCCACACAGAGTCATACTTCAGAAACAACTCAGTAGTAGGTAGCTTGCACTGAGAGCTTGTTGAGTGACAAGGAGATCTTTAAAACATCTGGGGACATAATTGGATGATGAGCACTTTTGAAAACCTGTCCTCAGTGCTCTTCCCTCCCTGAAAAAGTGCAGACTATCTGCAAATAATTTTAAAGACGTTGATTCCCACAGTGTAGTTGTACGGGTCAGCTTCTCAAAGACGACACTGAAGTTAGCAACTAGTATGAGTCAGCTGTTCCAAAGTGTCAATTGCCCCAGCATTTCTGCAGCAATGTACTAGATGTGCATATAATTGAGATTACATGGAAAAAGCCTCAGAGATCATCATGCTAGACATTTTTGCAAATTCACATTTCTTCACTGATGGGGAGAGATACCAAAATCCTTTGAACTATATTAAAAATAAGCATGTGCACAGCACAACAACCAGTCTCTTCTCCCCAAGTGCAATAATCAGAATAAACATTGTTTACCTACATAATAGTTCCATACAAAATTCTAAAGAAATAAAGCTACGGAAATATTTAAGGTTGTCTTACTTTAGCATATCATACATTCCTAGGCTAATCTGTTTAGAACTAAATACAGAGGACATGGAATTTTATTTTTAGTCCTTCTTTACTTTAGATATAGTGATATAAGTTATTACTATCATCCTTTACCAGGAAGTTGTACACTTATGACAAACAAGGCTTTTTTTACTTCGATAAAGAAAAAAACCACTTATGTGAGTGCTTACCATTAGGCAAAGGCATGAACTCTCATAATTAGAAATGCTCAACTACTTAACACTACCAGACGGTCATATTTTTTTCATTCTTTTTTTACCCATACACAGACACTACATGTAATTCTTATGACCCTGAACTTCAGTTTTCACAGCTGAGACCTTCCAAAATGATGGTGACAAAGATTTTACAGTGAATGTAAGCTTTAGAAGGCAAAGAACAAAAATGTGCATGTGGTGAAGGTAATGATGCATACAGGCATACATTTGAAGCTATTAGTTAAATTGTCAGTAGCAGGCATCAAGAATTCTCTTTTCCTTCCTTTGGAAGTCAAATAACACTTACTAACTAAAAACACCCAATGGACCAAATTTTCCTTTCTTAGCTACATTCTAATCCTACCAAAAATTTGCAAAGTGTTGGGGAAAAAAGTTCCACCCACGCAGACAAAACGTATCAATGTAGCTAAGGATGCTCATATGAAAACCTGAGCTTTTCTTCCTTTCCCTCCTATTGGTATCTTTGTGACTTCCATCAGCCTCAAAAGATATATGCCTCTCCTTACCTTCACTAAGTTGTAAATTAGAGATTTACAACTAGTAACAAATTTTAAAAGACTGATTTTTTTTAAAGGATTCTACTACAAATAAGAGGAGATAATGCCATTTTCTTAAATGCAGGTATGGACTATCGGACAAAGTGTTATGGGGGCAAGTAAGTCTCGCACCGTGCTTCCTAATTATTGTGATCTACATAAAGGATCAAAAAGTATTTACATAATCACAGTGTATACGCATACTTTTCTTCTTAGCTGCAAGACCAGAATTTCTGAGTGTTGCCTATTTTGGAATTCTAGGTTTGCCAAAGGGCTTTCATTAACATGTCTGTCTCTATAAACTGCAAGACATGCTAAGGTTTTCTATAAAATTGCAACAATAAATCCATGCTTAATCAACCCTTTGTTGAGCTGCACACACATGGACACTGTAAAATACAACTCAGATCTAATGGCAGGACCTCTGTTCATAGTTTCAAGTTCAATGGTGTTTAAGACATGGAAGCGTTACTATTTTTTACCCTTAGCCATGTAAATATGAACATTTGATGCCTTGGACTTCTTTGATTAGACATGCATTCTCACCACACAGCTGCAATCCTTTTTTTTTTTTTTTCTTTCCTACTATTGCTCCCAGATAAAACCAAGCTATTTTGCCTCAATACTAAACTCAGTCCTGGTCTTCACTGCCAGTTCACCTCCAGCTGCCTGTACAGAGTTTCACACTAAGCCCCTTGTTTATATCAGTGCTGCAATTAAGCCCAGGCCAAGAAGAGAAGTCCCTCAGAGGGTAGCAGAAGTGCAAGGCTAAGAATTGATTTTCAAGTTCTGCGACGTAGCCCATACACATCCTTTCACCCTAGGAAAAAAATTCCCCAGCCAGATTTCCTCACGCCCCACCTTTCTTTGAGTGTGTGTGTGTGTGTGTGTGTGTTTCTTGGTTTTGTTTTGCTTTCAGTGGCCATTTTGGGACATTTTTCACAAGTTGAATCCTGTTTCCAAATTGCCCAGTGAAAAGTTTTAGCCATGCTGAAATCGTTTCCAGGGCTAAATTGGGAAACCTGAGGCAGCTGGGCAATCTTACAGCTGGCTGAACTGTGGCTTGCAATAAAAGGCAGTGTGAATAAGGTATATTGAAGCTAAATTGGATTCGTGTGAAGGGCCGTTTATTCTAAAGGGGGGTGTGGGGGGAGGAATTAATGAACAGAAATTAAATTAGCTCTACCAAGCTTTTAAAAATATACTGAAAAATACCTGACCTGCTATGAACCTTTTAACAAAGCAGGAACTTTGGGCTAGCAGGACCAGCTCAGCTCAGTTTCATATCCCTGCCAATGGTACAGGTTTCAGAGGATGGATGCTACTACCCAGCCTGGTAAGAAACCAGGTGTACAATGGATGGGGCAGGCTTTATTTCTGTAACCCGCAGCCAACACAGCACAAAGTCACTGCTATGGGAAATCCAGTGTAAACCAATACGCGGCCCAAATGCAGAGGTCATTGTGGCTCATGAAAATATTTAATTAACTAATCAGCAGATACCTACAGAAAAAATAAACACGCCCTTTTATCCTTGTTGCCAAAATTCTCTTCACTGAAACAAAAAGAAATCACAGGCTACTCTGTTTCAGAAAGATTATTGATTAACCTTACAAATATTAATATCATAATTAACTAGAATAATATTTTACTCACACACTCTAATCTAATCTAGAACCTCCTGCAATGCAAAAAATGTTATATGACTATATGAAGTGGCTGATTTCGGAACTAGAAGCCAAAATTTATTTAGGAGGATTTGTTTTGGGTTTTTTTTTGGGGGGGTGTGTTCGGATGGTTTTGTGTTTGTTTTTTTTTCCTCATGTGCAATGAAGTAGTCAAACTGCATATTCCTGAAAAGCTGGAGCCACTTCACTGATATAGTTAAATCCACCGTAAAGGCCACTCGGCTGTCACAAAGTTTCCCTTTGACTTGTAACCCATATTACATCTAACTTTTATATCTAGTGGAAGGGCTAGTACTTTTCCTGAAATCTACAAATTCATTCGTGTACCTCCAGAATAACAGTATTTGTAATTAGCTATAATAATACCTACTGACAATTTACAGCTTAACTACCGTTCTTAGTGAGCTTGGCTTCGTAACTGCCTCCATGAGGCATCCAGGCTGTGTTCGTTTTACAGATGTAAAAACAGAGAACGAAGACTAAAGGAAATCTTGCTTGGACGTTTCTGACACCTTACCTGCAGCACTCCCTTTGGTGACCATGGCATCTTAAAACCAGAAAAAACTCTCCTGAAAAATATGCTTAGAGATCAAGTGTTCTCAGGCACATTTGTTGAGGCAAACTTCCAGACTCACTGGTATTTCGTGCCATTTTTTTCCCCAAGTGTGAGAGCTTTTTAGGGTGGAGTGATGGTTTGCCTGTTTCTCCTCTCTTCTTGCCAAGAGGTGCCACCTTCCCCCCACCCCTCCTTCCCCCCCTTCTTTCATCTATGAGTCATAATATTAGGAACTCAATGATGGGAGAAATCAGATTTTCCATCACTCCACTGTAATCTTGACCTTGGTATTATTCATCATCATCCCAGGCCCAATTCTAGCCACAGGAGAGTCAGTTCTTCCAAAGTCAGTCATAATAGAGGGACCTACAGTATATCTGGAAATAAAAATATAATTTATGTGTCTGTGTAGTGATGTCTTTCCTGCTATACTAGTTGAAGGTTTGCTGGGGGCATGGGGACTGAGTGAGTTGGAGGCATCACGAGCCATATCAACAGCGCGACAGCCTCCTTGCACGTGAGGGTCACACCAGATCTTAAAATGCTTAAACTGAGGAATGCATAGGCTACAGATATTCCTGCAGGCTGGAATCTGGAATCATAACTTAATCAAATAAATTGGGTCCTACTGCACATGCAAAACACATTGTGAGAATGGGTAAAACTTAAAATGTCTTCATTTTATTTGGTTTCTTAATGGAAATGTATCCTTTGGGCATTAAGTTATTGCTTGGGTTTCAACTGTGGGCAGAAAGAAAAAAGAAAATAATTTCTAAGGGGCTACACAGCCACTTATATTTATTGTATTGATTGGCTCCTATGGTCACTGTCACCCAGCTGTAGCAGGCAACAAATGCTTCTAAACCTCACCCTGTCCCTGCCGCAAATTAAGTTCTGCAGATTTCATACAAATTTCTTAGAACAAGAGAGCATTACAGGCAGGTCATGGTGTATTTTTTGATCCCCTGATTTAAACTCCTCTATGTCTGGTACTCAGTTCAATATGTCTAGGAAGAAGCTAAGATATCAGGCAATTCACATTGTGTCCTGAAGGCTACAGATCCCTATTCTCAGATGAGAAGGAAGCAACAGAGAACAGAGCCTGTCACCAGCTCAGCTCTAGGATGCTCCGCATATGTGGCTGGCATCCTAAGTGAACCCTGAGTCCGTCTAAATGCACCACAATGCAAAAAACCCAAACGGGGTCACTGCACATTTCTTCCAAATAGGCTTTCAGTGTAGATCATGTGTTGTGGGGGCTGTGGGACTGAAATCGGTTGAGCTCTATTGCAGGACTGTATAAATTCACATTGGGAACTTACAATAACCACTGCTGAAGTTTCTCAAAGTTTTCCTGTTGTGAATTTCAAATTTCCTTCCCCTGAGTAAGTTCCAGTTAAAAGAAATGGAGTTCATAATAAGCTGAGCCAAATGCAAATTTCTCCAAAACTGGAACCACCATATGTGGGACCCTCGATGTGTGCCACCAGCACGTATGCCACGGCCCAAAGAACAGTGCAGAAATGTTCAGTCTGGCCTGCCTCTCTGGGTTTTGGAAAGGGCTGCACTACTTTCCAAGACAGAATAGTTGAGCCAGTAGATTTTATCTAGCAAGGAACCCCTATCTGGTGGCTTACTGATGGAGCTGACTGCCGGATCTTCTGTGCCAACAGTAAATTGGTATTTAATTCAAACTACTTTTTGTCAGTTTATTAAAAAAAAAAAAAAAGAAAAAAAGAGAGAAAATCACTACACAACAAGCATATAGGGGCTCAACTTCCACAGCACTGCAGACCAGACAGAAAAACTGTTGAACGGACCTGAAAATAGAGAAAGGGGAGTCTCTAAACATCAAAGAGACCTCTGAGGAACATCACCACCCTCTTCGGCTTTTGGAAGAGGCACAGTGCGTGGAGGAAGGGCAGGAGGGAGAAGCAGGCCATACCTGACAGCCCGTATCACCTACCTACTGGAACGAGCTCCAGGACCTCAAGCAACTCGGGAGTGGTGCAGTCTGTAGCCAGCCTGAGCAGTGTGATGCCATTGCCTGCTCCTTGTGACACAACTGAGCAAATTCTGGGCACAGCCGAGGATCCCGACTGTATATTGAACACTAACTATTCATAATATCAACTTACATGCTGAAAAATTGCATTACATATTACAAACAGAATAAGAACTCAGGCTAAATACAGTATAAAACTTTACACCTGGGCTCTGACATTGCTTGTCAAAAATGAGCTGGGTATTCCCCCTGCCCCCACCGTTTTCAGTGTTAGGTTAAAAACGCAAGAAAACATTCTCTGGTAATGGAAATACCAAGAGACCCCTAATTATAATGACACGAACAGGCAGCACCGTGTAAAATTTCTGAAACACATTTAAAAAGCCAAGTTACTAAATCTAAACAAAGTTAACAGATCTACTTGTATATTTTTCTAATCCCTACATGTTTCATTATTTCACCCATAATAATTTTCATCACTTATTCTCTGTTCTGAGAGGAATTCTTTTTTTTTTTTTTGTAAAGCACATTACAATCAAATGAAATGCACTGACATGTTCCTCTTTTTCCATCTGAGTTACCTTCTTTAAACTGTTGCAAAATTTCTATTTGTAAAAAGATTATTACAAGGAAGGGACTCCTCACCACCCACTCAGCTCCCAGAAGCCAAGAGAACAAACTCAAATATATTGTTTTTCTAATTTTACACTGATACTCTTTGGCCCTAAAAAAATGTTCCAGGTCTAGTGTGCATTTTAAAGGGATTTATAAAGAATTAGCTCAAGCAATGCCAAGAGCTAACTTCAAGCTTATATTATTTTTTAAAAACATGGCATATAGGACAAATAATTCAGTCACTACTTTTTTCCTCCTTTCCCAACTTTCATGTTTAAAATGCTCCATCTTTTCTTTAGAACTGAAATGTTAAAGGGTGGTGGAGCAATCTCATTTCTACAGCTTTTAAGACATATCATCCATACTATGGAATTCTGATGTTAGAAATATGAACAAACAACCAAAAGACCTCCGTCAACTTGATTTGAAGCAGGAAC
Organism: Falco punctatus; assembly: GCF_963210335.1. Lineage (NCBI taxonomy): Eukaryota > Metazoa > Chordata > Aves > Falconiformes > Falconidae > Falco > Falco punctatus. The sequence continues at coordinate 91,559,559 of NC_137582.1, read as the reverse complement.
ATGTTTTTTTTTTTTCCCCCTATTTCTTCCCTCCAGCTAATGATGAATTATTATATTAAAATATATATTCGAACTTCAAAGAAGTTAGGTTGTTATAGAACGCAGGCGTTCAGAATTAAGTTTGAAAAGATTTGACCTTTTGCACACAAAAACTAACACCTACATGAATGAAGTACTGTAGTAAGTGATGATATATGATGGATCATTTAAAATGTGTGTATGGAACCATGCACATTTTTTAAGGCAGGGGCAGATGGTGGTTACAGCACATCCAACATTTTCCAATTACTCTGATTTTTCAAAATATAACCAGCCCATAAAAATATTAGCAGAATCCTTGTACTTTCATAGAAGTAATACTTTTAAAATTTAAAAACTTTAAAATATATTTAAGTTCGAATAATATCTTCAGACAATCCCGTTCTTCCTTGCTTCCACAGTTTAATAGGTTGTAAAGGAAGAGAAAATGATGAGGTGCTAGACCCAGAGTTTTATTCTAACAGGTTAACTAGAAGTTTATCCCACCTTCTTAAATAGGAAATAGGAACTAAATACAAAAAGCTGATCCAGCCTGATCTGCTTTGAAGACAGGGCTGGTCAGATACAGCGTTTCGGTTTTTGTCCAAACTCCAACAAAAAGGTAAGTAATTTGAGACTGAAGATAACATGAAATCTAGCTGCACGAAGAGTTTAAAAGCAAAACAGGGAAAACAAACACAATACTACTGACACTTTTATATAATGAAAGGAGTATTTCTTCCAATCTTTACTCAGATAAAATTCTAGGAAGAGATTTCAACAAAATGCACATGGGGTGACAATGGAGCACAACCATTTTCAGAACAAAAATCAAATAAGAAGTATGTTGGAATTGGACCCCAGTGTGAAGGGAAACAAAAGTTCACAAACACAGCTCCCTTCCAAGTTAGGCTGTAAACCAGGAACACATGGAAAGGAGAAAAGCCTGTTTGTATTGTTCCAGGAAACTGGACCGAGGATTATTCCATAATTGCATTAAGCAAATACAGTGTAATACCTTACATAGTGAACAGTTCAGAGATATAGGCTAAGTGACTGACTGATCACAATATGCTGGAGTCCTATAAGCCATTCACTCCTTAATTACTACAGTTATAAGCATTTTACACCAATATTGTTGTGCTCTGTAGCAAGGAAATGGGGAAAGATATTCTGAGACATTTTCACTTTAAGTACAATTTTTTTTCTTATGTTCCTTTTCCATTTAAGGTCCCATTGTGCCTATGTTGAGAATGCTCGTGAGCTGACAAGATGTATGCAATGCAGTTCTGAAGCAAAGATAAAAAATCGTCTTTAAAAACTGTCACTGAACTGACAGAGCTGACTCACACTGTTTTTTTCATGATGAATATAAGTTACTACACTGAGCAATTTCCATACTGTAGGGATTACTTACGCCTTCCAAAAATCACTTTATTACTACCCTTACTGACAAGAGAACTCAGGCAATGCCTGTCTGTGGGGTTTCAAGTCAACAGGAACTACTAGGCACAATGTCATTGAGACTCTGAGGAGAGACTGAGGAGGATTTGCTTCTGCTTCCAGCACTGCAAAATACCTCCTCGGTGACCGTGACAGCAGACCGAAGTCAATAATGCAGCTCCCAGAAAGTTTGGCCTGTGCATACCCCAGACAAGATGTGCTACCATACTTTTACACACACCTAACCGTCTCCAGGCTGTGGGAAAGAAGGGAAGAAGTACTGTACTACTGTAATTATGCTGATTTACGTGAGGCAGATCTCTAGAGTAGATAAAACTTGACCTAAAGCTCCTGTTGCTTTCAGAGACCCACCATGAAGACAAACCTGCTGCACAGTACATACAACTTGCTTGTCTGCCTGTCTCACAGAGACATACTGTCCAGGCTAATAAGCTTTCTGCCATCCAAAAAGGATACCAGAAAAAGTCCATCTATGAGTTCATGGTTCTGCACCAACCTTACCCTAGAGAGCTATGCAGCCATCACAAATGTGCATAATACTATTGTTTTGAATGGGATCCACTGACTTGCACCAGCCGAATAGCCAGTTCCCTAAGGAAGGAAGGGGAGATTTGTTTCCAGAAGTGCTAAGGACAAATGACCCAGCATCCCTGACAGCCAGGACACATTCCTTGTGCTGTTCATCTGGGCTCAGCCTCAGGAGGTTCAAGATTCAGCATTATTTTCCACACTAGAAAGCTGTTGCCTCATCTTCTGTACCACTTGTTTCTCTTTGGTTCTGCGAGTATGAAATAAAGAACATCACTGGCTGGGTCCCAAAGGGGTCTGAGGCTTCCCAGCAGGAAGGAAAATGACTGGGATGAGAGGGCCCCCCTTTGCAGGGAGGGTGAAGATGGAGAAAAGGGGGGATGGGGTCTTAGAAGAAGGGACAGGGATGGCAGGGACCACCCAGGAGATAAAGAAAACATGGGTTGAGGGGAAAGCTGGGGAAGCTCCTGAGCATGTACAGTAGCTAATTGTCAAATTTTAAGCACTTAGCCTTTTAAATCTTTTTTTTTTCCCTTTTTCTTTACACACACAAAAAGCAAAGGCATGTTTCATGTTCAGAAGTAACAGCTTGCAAAGGCATTTAAAACTAAAGTGGATTTTTAAATTTAGCACAGCCTTCTCAGTGTTTTCTAATCCTGGCTCAAAGGCTGAACTTTGTTAAAATTTGTTACAAACAAAAATGTTAAGAAGTTCCCAGACTTTGATGGGCTTTGCTAAATTTAAAGCCACGGTGAAATTTTTATAGGAAATTACAGACTGAAAACGATATAGCCATAAGGAAAGACCACAGCAGAGCTTCTTGTACATGTTTCTCTCTTGTAAAGCTCTGCAGTATCAGTGCCACAAAACCCAGCTCCCTGTGCAAGCCCTAAGTTTCTCTCCTGTGGTGCTCTCTGGTCCAGGCTGCCCCCCGCACAGTCATGCATTCCCAGAGGTGACTCCGCAGCAGCCCCTGAGAGCAGAGGGGAGCTGGGGTGCCGGGGCCAGGCTGGCTGCCTGAAAAGCCACCCATTGTGCCCAGAGGCAAGTGGCCCTGTGAGGCACACTAGCTCCCCGTCTCCAGAGGGAACACGTGCATGGGGCTTCTCTCCACTGTCCAATGTTCTGGGGCACAGAAGCAGTGTAATTGGGTGTTAATTGGGTCAACCCCCTATTTTAACTACAATGCAACTCCAGACTCTTCCCATTCTGCATCCAGTTACATTTTATTATTACTTAGCTAAAACAAACTTACTCTGGTGGTGGTTCCTTCCCTTCACTGCACAAGGTCTCCACAAGAAGTTTCCTCTCCCGTCTTGCACGGAAGGTATGCTGTCAGTATTCACTCTGCCCATGGCTCCAGGGGCTCCATTTCAATCCAGGTCCAGACCCAGATCTTGCCTCTGAGCTGTGCTATAGGCATATGTCAGCCCCATCCTGTCCCCTGCTGTCCTGGCTCACTCACTGGTTCTCCTGGATGGTCTCCAGCCCCTTCTGTTGCTCCTAACTGGTCCCCCTGGATGCACTGTGGACCTTATTCATCACCTCACCTTGGCTGGAGCTGTCGGTGGGATGTTGTTACCTGCCCCCAGCTCTGCCCGTCCAGTTCAGATGCTGCAGGACTGTGCCCTGGCTGGTGAGGGCACTGCGGGCACTGGGGTCACCACCAGCACACAGCCTGTCCCCATCACAGTGCAGCCCCACTCCTGCCGCTCCCTGACACCAACAACCACTGCAACATGGCAGGGACCTTCTCGGTGCTCCCTGGCATCAGAGAAGCTGCCAGTTAAGAGTCCTGGCGTATTCACTCTTTTAGCAGCTGCAACTAGTGGCGATAACAGCAACAACAGCAGTGAGATCCATGAAGGGTCTGCCATGTAGAACAGGTATGATGAACAAATACATCAAAGACATGAAGCAACATTCATGTGGGAGCATGGAAGAGACCAGAACTTAGCAAGGAACTGCTGTGGGAAGAAGCAGAGTATGAAGAGGACAGCATAGGTGAAGCCTCATGAAGAAGATGGAGAGCATCTCAAAATCAAGCCTGTGTGGAAAACAAAAAGGGGCAGCGCCAACGGACTTCAGATACGAGCAAGGAGCTTGAAGGTGGCTAGAATAATGCTGGGGGCTCCTTTAGAGACAAGACTGTGCATGAGGCAACCCCACATAAGCTGTCCTGTGGTACACAACCAGTGTTGCAAGTTTCTCAGAGGCACAATGACTCTGCAGAGGATCACTGGCTTTCTCCTCACTGCGCAGGAGGAAGGACTGCTGAGGGGCAAAGCCTGTCACTCGCTACTGATCTGACGTATGTGTTACATACAGTCAGGGCTCATCATGGTTCTGCTTTGCCAAGGTGGCACAAACGTGTATCTGCCACGTGCAATAAGGACAAGTCACAGTGGCAGCAGGACTCTGAAGCCTGCCACTCAACTGCCCTCAAACCCTGGCTTTCATCAGACCTTTCTGGGACCTTAACAAAGAACTGTTGTACTCTCGGCTCACGTTTTGCAGAAATAAGACCTTAATCCACCCCTCCTGTCCAGCTTCTTATCTCCCCCTTCTCTGCCTGCTTTGCAAGGTGGCACTCATTTATTCTGGGCAGAGGAGAGACTAGAAAGGATGTCACGTCTTATAAGTACATAAATACATGATTCTGTACACGCATATGCATAGGAACATCCCATGCCTAGGAATATTCAGAGTTTCACAACTGCCTACTGTGTAAGCAGTGACTCACTACACGTCCGTCACTACACCAGACTGAAGAGCCCAGGGCAGCCCTGCACTGCTCAGCAGATCTCTCCAGCCATGCCAGAACCACCAGTCCAGGTCTACGAAATTTTAACACTGCATTTCATGAGAGCACGTATGCATACTCGTTACTTACTTACAACTTACAAGAAATTGAAACCAATTATGATAATAAATGTTGGATTAATCTTATTCAGGCAAAATCTTTAATTTCAATATAAACAATCAGATACTATTATTTTATTTTTTTCCCCAAGAAATTTTATTTCTGTGCCTGCAAAAGAGAGTGAGCATAGCCATATGCCGTGTCCCACAGCCAAGCTGCAACACTCTTTCAGTGTCTGTCAGTTTTTTAATAGAGGCCGTTCCATGCACACTGTTCAATTAAATCTTCCTATCTCTGGAGCTGAAGCTGGAGCTTTACAAAGGCCATAACGCAAGCACTGTGCAATTTGAGTGTTTAAGTAAAAAAATTGCATATTTATATTTAAATATACTGAATTAGGTACACACACATTTCCATATCTGTCCCTATCAAAGCCTCAGGAATCTTCAGCTAAACTATTTTAGGCAAGATGACTTTCAGGAATTTAATGTAAAACAGGCACTGAGCAAACTCAGTCACTGGGCATGCCACATATATATTTTCTTGACCATAAAAAGTGCAAAAGTTCACTCACTGTGTTAGTTTTATCCCACTCCCAATTAATGTTGAACATTTTAACAATTATGTTCTCTGCCACTGTTAGAAATATACACACGCATGCTTTGTGTTTTTTCAGAGGTGTTCTAGCACAGAGCTCGTCTTGTTTTCCGCCAACGTAGATGCTATAAAATCATGCTTGATTCAGTTTACTTCTTTCCTCCCCTCCCCTCCCTTCTTCCCTTTCCCTCAGCCTTATCCTCCTCCATGTTCTTGGGTGGGCAGATTCATGGGGAGACTTGGTTTTTAGTATAGCCACCACCAGGCAGTTTGCTACTCTCCTGAAGCACATCTGGGCTTTATATCAGGCCTTTAATTAATCCTCAGTGAAAGCCAAGCTATGACATTTTGACTGGGCAGGCTCCAGTTTTGGACAGGTCTTGATTTATTGTGACTGAGTCTCAACCTACTTTGATTTATTTCAGCTTTGGGGAGGAGGGCAAGCACTGAACAGAAAAAGCACTGTTGGATACAGAACATGTGATGCACGAAAAGGACCTCCAGAGTACTGTGGCCCAAATGACAAACAGCTCAGACAATTTGCAATAAAAATAAAATAAAAAAAGGCCAAGTGATGAAAAGATTTTGGTGAAAGAAATCACTTAAAGCAACAACAACCACCGCTACCAAAAAAAAGCAACAACAAATAATAAAAGTCTTAGCGAACTAGGATCAAACTACTTGGCAGACAGTGCCAATGAAGGAAGCCCATGCCTTATCTCTAAGTAAACAATAAATCCCTGGTCATTCGTTAGTGTTAATCATGCTTCTCATCTGCATTCAGCTAAATAGAGAGAGGCAGGACCAACGCTTTCCTGATGAGTCGCTTTCAAAGAAAAGGATGTTCTGCTGTTGCCTGCCAACTGGCCTTGGGTGGACGTCCTTTCGCAGGTCTCCCTCTCTGACTGTACCGTGCATGGCATGCAACATGCCAAGTCTTCTGGACAGCAAGAACAAAGGCAACCAGGGCCAAACTGTTCATCTAAATAAAGCAACAAACACCACAATAATAGAGGCCACTGAATAACAAATCCAGTCTGCTGAAGGTATAAAGCCTTATTGTTTCTATGGGCAGGCTTACTCTCTTCGGCTCTTTTCTTGTTCTGTTTTAATTCAGATTCTACTGGACAGATGACAAAGTTATTCCAAATACTACTGTAGCTACTTCCAATTAATTCCTGTTGTGTGCACACAAAAAGAAACTCAGTATCTTGCAAATTCTAATAAAACCAAGTAATTTTATTGTTTTCCTTTAAGCGTTTTTGTTAAAAATTCAAATACCCTGATTTCCCCATCCCTTGTACTTACTTTTTACCAACTAAAATTCATTTTTTGTTATTTTTCCCCCCCTTCTCTAACTACAGGAACTAGAGAATTTATGACTCTATCAAAAGAAAAGAGAGTGAAGTTCCAGAAACTGAAAGGCAAAAAAGTTTTAGTCTAAACAAACTGGCACTTCTTATTTGTTGACACCTATCAGGCTCTGTTACCCAGCGAACCTCTAGCAGAAAGGATGTTTTTGTTACAGACTTGGCACCTGCTGCTATTAAAATTTCAGTAACACCTCAGATGCTACCTCAACAGTCCCCATTGAAAGCCTTAGAAGGACAAATCTTTGCACTCCTGTTATTCCTTGTAACAAGACAGAAGGACCCACAACCCATACATGCGCATGCAGGCTTGCTCCAAGGCATCTCTAAGTGCTAGAAAGCAGAAGTGGACACAAATCAGGTAGAAAAATATCACATGGGTTGTCTTTAAAAACATTAAACCCAAATGCTTGAAGGCATTAGTAAAAAGACATCTGTGTCTTCATTTTTTCAGTTTCAGAGTGAAATCTGAAAGAAAGGTCTACCGTACTTGCTTGATCAGGTGCTTGTAAACAGTAGGATTCAAATGACCATCTAGTTTAGGAAGCCTTGGGTCTTCTGTTAACCCAGAAGCAACTACATGAATGTTCTCAGTCTAATCTGTGTCACACTGACTAGTTTTATCACCTGTAAAAAATAAGATGCATTTATTATAGCAGTGGTAAGCTGGTAGGCTACACAGGGAACCTGTGTTTGTTGTCTTGTCCCCTGTCTGGGTGGGCAGGCTGAGCTGGCTCTCTGTGCCCAGTACAAAACTACAAATTCTGCAGAAATGCAAAATATTCATACACAGGTAAATGGGATCCTACAGAGCCAGTCCCTTTTAGATTCAGTAGTAAAGGTCTAATTAGTGTTAAGGACAATTCTCAAGTCAAATTATTCTACTGAAGACATCCTTCCCTCGTCTCTCCACTCTGCAAGAAAACAAATTGCCAACATCTAAGGTAAATGTTTGCTATTTTCTATGCATGCTTTTGTTTTGTGCCCCACTCAGGTTGGAGTATTTCAGGCTACTTTCAGAGGCAGAACCAAGCACAGCGGCAGCTCACGGCTCAGTTTGGCCAAAGCGTAGGTGATGAAAACACAGCATTCCTCTACCAGCTATGGTCTTAATCCTCATCTCGTATTGCCCCCGCAGCCCCTCATACAAGGATGCAGCATATCCCCATCAGCTGTGCTCCTCCTGAGTATAAGTTTCCTTTTCTCTGCCAGACAGTATTCTACCTAGCTGCTGCAGAGCTGATTCTGGGTGGGATTCCAGCCTGAACACCATCATTTTATTATTGTTTATAGGAAGTTTTATTTTCTAGCTTTTATCTGCCTTCATGAAATATAAGTTTGGGTGACTTTTTCCTTCCAAGAAAGTGTAATAACACTGCAAGCTCCAGAAGTACTTTCTAATACCAACACAGCCAGCATGTGCAGTGACAAGTTAGTAGGCCGTTTCAGTGAAAGAGACTTTATATGAACCAGCATCCCAGTGAAATCCCATATCTAGGCAAAAAGGATCCCTTTAAGATACTACTAATAAAACGATCAGCTTCGAAGTCAACTGTTTTACAAGCAACTCCAGAACATAAACAACTGTTCAAGACATTGTTAAGATAGTGTTTTCAGAATCTGGATTTTTCTTTTTTTCCCTAACTTGAAATATTTACGACCATTCTATTTAAGTGATCAGACTGCTACAAATCAGTGCAACTAAGTGCCTGTCATCAGCATGCAATTTCATTACACAATTTGTTTACAAATCTCATATGAATAAATTAAACCAAGGGAACTGAGGCTTGTTTTTCTTTACCGCATAGTGTATTTTGAAGATAAATGTCAAATGTGCATAATTCTGTTATTATTTAACATTATTTTCTGTAATCACTCCAAAATGAATGTGGTAACAACGATGATTAATTTACTTTCCTTTTGGGTGGACTTTTTACTCAAACTTGTTCTTTTGGCAGCTACACTTTTACACATGGGCCTGTTGGTTTTACACTGCCTTTCTTTAGATGTGACCTTATGAAAATCAGCAACAGAAAAGCCTTCTTTGAGGAAAGTCCAATTTACTTAATTACAAGAAGTGGGCAGTTGTGCACCAATTTCATCATTCTGTCATACTTGAGGCTGAAAACTGGCACTGAGTGGGCCAGGTGAAAACTCTTTATTACGCTTCCTGTTTATACTGGTAACACATTAAATGGAATTTTAATGCCTCCTGAGGTCACTTTTAAAGCCAAATTGTGGCTGTCCCTATCACAGGTGTACTGAGTAACTCTGTGCAGGCACAGAGCCTTTTTCTCTTCTGTCGGCCTCCGCCTTCCCATGCATAAATGTAAGACGCAACAGATGAAGTCAAGTCCCACTGAAGTCAATAATCCTATTATTAGAACAAGATTTCACTCCAAACCAAGTCCTGCAGTTGGCTTGCAGCATGCTTGGTCCTCAGGCTTGCCAGGAGGGCAGGGAGGGAATGCATAGCCCTACAGTCCTCTCGGGGTTTGCACGCTTCACACATGCTCTCGCCCTTTATTGCTATCTGGATCAAACAGAGTCTTTTCTTAGCACCCATACCTGTAAAACTCCATTAAAATGCTGCACATGATGTGAAGGGTTACATTATGAGTGCTTGGAACATAAGAAGGTTGCACAAACCTCCAACCAAGAGCAATTCTAAATTGTTACCTGCTCTTGAATTACTTTAAAAAGAAAAAAAAAAAAGAAAAAGAAAAAGATTCTCAGAGAGATGAGGCACCAGATAGTTCAGTTAGTCTGGAAAAGCTCCTTGGCAGGCAAGTTCCTTTGTGCTCCACCTTGGCATTCCCAGAAAGCAGAGCACAGCCAGGACCTTCACCCTGGCAGGCTCCTTCTTGCAAACCAATATAATTTCTGCTACCAGTACTACAGATTCAGAAAGCCACATTCCAGCGGTGCATGCCACGGTTATGGCATGGGAGTCACTGAAAAAGGTTTACAAGGTATTATGGGCTGAAATAAAACAACACATCAACATATACATGGAACACGCACAAATAGGAGCAGTGGCGATTTCCCTGGCTGCAGCCTGAATACGGCACTTAAAATACAACCTCCTCAGCACAGGGGTTCAGGAGCAAGACTGCCGGCAACCAGGACATGACGGTGGTAAGAGGAACAGTGCCCAGCAGCAGCCAAGTGCCTCTTGGGCTTTCCCTTGTTGGCAGACAGACCCCTCATGTCTTGGTCTGTCACGCAGCCTACAGACCATCCTATCTCACGCCTCCCGACACCTTTCCAATAACCTGAGACCCACTTGTAATCTGGGAGATGAACAGTTGTAAACCAGCAGTGTTTTTAATATATATCTACCGTAGATATCAGTAATAATACTGGCAATAAAATGAGAAGGGTATACTTAAAATATTTTTCCCTTGTCAATTATTTTCCCTTTAAAATGAATATGATATATTAAAAACCTGATGCTTGTTGAATTTAAAACACCTCAGAGGAAGAGAGGAATTCCCACCAGATATGAAAAGGCAGGGTTTGTCTGGAAATAAATGCAGCATAATAAATTAATGGTGAGAGGGAAAACATGCCTGTATTGCATAAGGCAAAAATACTGCATTAGCAACACAAAGCATTACTTTTTCTTGTAAAATGAGGCACAGTGCAGCAAGACTGTATGATTTGTGCAAACTTTTCATTATGTCAAAAGCAACATGTATGCCTGGCATTACAGCATTAGGGTTGCTTTGATAAACTGTTACCATGCAGAGTAACATCTCACTTGCTAGAGGTTAAGGCAGGAGTAGAAGTTAATGCTCTGCTATTGCAATTTACTGCTCCTTAAAGAAATCTGTGAAGTGAACTTGGAAGAAAGAAAACCTCTTTTGATATTAAAAAATGAAATCAAACACATTTTCAGATCAAGAAATAACGGACAACTTGCGCTAGAAATATCAGCTTCTAAAAAGTACAAAGCTTGCTATTAAAAGCAAAGTTAGAGAGTAAGCATATTTTCATAACAGTGTCTGTTCTTTTAATAGAAGAACACAAAAGTAAGTAACATTGGTGCAACAAGAAATTGGCTCAACACTCAACACCTCCTATGGACCAGCAGTTCAGGCAATGGCTCGCAGCAGGGGTCATAGCAGGAGGTCATGGTCCTCTGAAGTTTCAAATAGTCGAGTTTGCCCTGATCTTACGCTATTGAACAAGAGTAGGCTAGGCAAAATGTGCCTAGACTGCATTCAACTCTACAAAAAATCCCTAATAACTTGTTGTCAGACTGGTACATTTCATATGAATAGTTAGGGATCCCCTAATTTTCCTTCCTCAAATCCAACACCCAGAGATCCTTTAATTGCACTGCACAACAGAAAATGCAGAAAGCTGATACATGGCCCTACTCACTTAAGAAACACCACCAAAATTCTTATTTCACTAGAAGCAATGGAACGTCCACCAAGGTGGCCAGCACCAGGAGATGCTCTGTGCATCTGCAGGGCGTGGGGAAGGACGGCTGCTGGGCTCCCCTGCATCAGTCAGCCTCGACCCGCACGAAGGAGGCAGCACAGGGAGTGTCTGAGGGAACTGCCAGCTGTTTAACACAGTCCTCATCAGCTGCAGGCACCGGGCGATGTCAGGCACCCACTGTTTACTTCATTCTGCCCTTCCATGGCTGCAGGGAAATCCATTCCAGTCACCCTGCTGAGCTGACTGGGGACGGGGGGTAAGAAAACACCAAGCCAGTGTCGCTCACCTACCTTGCAAATGTAACGCTCCTCATACTCCTGAGGAAACAAACAATTGCTCTTGCAGAAATCACATGGATTTTGAGAGGGAGAGAGAGAGGAGTCAAGCACATGACAGCAATAAGCTTTCTTCACATACTTAACCTGGTAACCAAGTCAACTGTCCCCAGGGGAAGCTTAATGTCGGCCAAAGAAGGCCAAGCGGAAAGTTCAGCTGCTCTATCTTTGGACCATTAATGTTGGTTGTTAGGTCAAGGCTTCATCCAAAAACACCTACAGCTAAAATTCAAGTATTTCTGCTAAAACTAAAAGTGGCATATTAAATGCACCCTGTGGGTTTGGGGAATGTTTCCCACTCAAACAAACAAAAAAATCCTACTTTTTTCCATACCCAGATCAGGAAAGAACAGTCACTCTGATGATAACTAGTCTTCTTAATAATACACAGAATATTAACAGCTAGAGTACAATAAAAGTAAGCCCTGACATTTTAATTTATCCTCTGAAATATTTCTTCTTTCAGTGGAATGACCTGAAATTGTTGAAGGGCTAAAAATTTTGGTTCTGGGAATGCACTGCCCGTGATGTTTTACTGGCTTCATTTCAAATGAAAACAATTACTCTATAGTGAGGATGTTACCACACAGACATAACAACACCATTAACTATTTTTGACTTCCAGTGTAAATTAAACCATTATGGGGTTTTAAAAATGTCCTCATTAAATTTTAATGATCTGTTTTAAGGGATTTTTCCCCCTTATTAAAATTAAAACCAACTATGCTATACAACTTTCTCAGAAAAGTGCATTACTCTAAGATTCAAATAAATCTGTAAATCATAGATTAGTTAATAAAGAGAAACTATCTGGGTTATTACAGGTGGGGCTGGTAGCAGTACCTGTTATTAATGTTGCCTAACATTCACCAATAAAAGATGCTGCTTCCCGTTCTTTAAAATGTTGCCAAATACCATCTGACTGAATAAAAAACTTGTGAGTTCAAAGGTAGACACACCTGGTTGGGTTGTTTTTGGTTTGGCTTTTTCTTTTTTTGTTGCCTCCATGATAGGAAAAAGAGTAAAGAAAGGAAAGAAAACGCCAACTGAAGTGATTCAGCTGATCAAAGAATACTTTTCATTTGTATTAACTCCCCCATAAACCTCAGTAGCTTTTTTTCCACGAACTCGGGATTTCTTTGTTGTGCAGTAAGTATTTGCAATTTTGCAGGGTTAGAGAATGTTTATGAGGACATTGCCATCAAATTTGCCCTGAAGTTGCCCAATTCATAAACTTTGTGTGGACTAAAATGGATAAACAAATTTAAAAGATCATGGTTTACATACACTCAAGAAAGACTTGCAAGACCTTTGCTGTCAAATTTATGAAGATTCACTTTATGGTGAACATGCTCCATCCCATGATGGGGCAGTGGTTTCCCTCCAGGCGCAGGTGCAGCCTGGAACAGGCTGCCTGGTGCGCCCGCTCCCCGGGTCCAGGCAGTCCCCTCTCCCCCATGAGATTCAGCTCTTTCCCACAGTCTCATCTGCAGCTGCCGCAAGTTAAAACCACCACAAGACTGACTGGAAGGTGGAACAGACCTTTTTTTTCAAACAGCCTGGTTTGTTTTCACCCTGGCGTTATATTGCCACCTGCTAATGAGTAAACATTTTCCTGCAGCATGCACTGATGTTGACTGTAATGATGGTGTATATATGCCACATTATATAGCCTCTCTGCTGGCATCTGTATGTTTTCTTCTGATCTATCGCAAGTAGAAATATGGCTCCTAAGCATGGACCCTGTCATAATTTCACTTATTTTTCTACAAATTGTCAGACAGAGTAGAAACCTAAAATCTCAGGAACAGTGCATGCATTTAAAGTTACTTCTGAAAAGTGCCCTAATTTGGTACCCTACAAGAAGAACACGCTGCAAAAGCAGAATTTGTCATGAGGATTCTTGTAGCTGTGTTACTTGAAGATACTGCATTCAAGCTACAATGGCGTAATAGGTCAGCCTCAGAAAGATGACAATACATAATTTATCAATCTGGAAACCTTATACTTGAAAGAAGCCTTAGTCTAACCTTTCCATCACTCCAATTGAATTGTAAGACCACCGCTGTAACAAGACCACTTAGAAAACCACCGGGGTGGCCTTGATAATAATACACATATCATTGTTGAGGCACAGGAAACTGAACCAGATGGTTTTGCTGAGGAAAGCACTTTTTTGGCTTTGTAAAGCCTAAAAACACTAATAGGTCAAACACAAAAGTGGTGAAAAAGAAAGCTAAAGGAAAATGTATGTAAATAAGAAAAAAATCTTTTTACAATTATATTCTCCTCATATAAAAAATGGCTGCAAGAAAATAAAAAGGGGGAAAAGGTGCTGTCGTTCTGAAATAGATCAGGATAGTTTTCTGAAAGGAAAAGGTCTAACAGCAACACTTCCAGTAGGCACTGCTGCTGGAAATCAATACCATATGATGTGCATTAGACAGAACACCTACATACTGTAATTAAAACCCTTTTTTTTGGCCTCATTTTTATGTTTTAAATATGGGCACCATTCATGTCTATTGTCATAAACTACTTACTTTCTTGTTCAGTCTCTTATTGGCAATCATATCAATCTTAAGGAAAAAAAAAGCACATATATGCATCTCTTAAAATATATGAAATTGAAAATAATTCCCACAAAATCATGCATGCACAAACAGAAACATACATATATTCACATACACACACACACATATGTGTGTGTGTGCATGACATATATAAAGCATGTTTGAATGTTCTCACTTACGCTGTATTTATAATGATATTATTTACAGACTTCAGCATTTCAAAAACCATGAAGGGACTTGGTTTTGTTTTGTTTTTCTTGAATGCAGACATAATCTACATGAGTAAAATTAAGATGACAGGGTGTTACTCTGCTGGGTATTGCAACCATTTCTAATAGCCAAGAAGTCAAATCTAAACTGTATGTGCTGGAAGAAATGTATGATTACAAACTCTTTTATTGTGCAGCCGTATTTATCAAAATGTAAGCTTTTATTTGGCATTAAAAAGGAAAAGTTTTACTATCACATTTGCTCTAAAACATGTTCTCTCCTCATACGGGAAGGTTTGCCAGTAGTTTCAAAATCTGAAAGATGTTTGAGAATTATACCTACATTTTGCTCATATAAAATCATGCTCTAACTGAAAGAAAACATTATTTAAGTATCAACTTTTGCTCTGCTTGCATGGGACAAGGGAGAAGAAACGTACACTGAAGAGAGCTTCACTATATGCTTATCATTTGCGACAGTTCATTTTGGCACTTCTCAGAAAATGTTGACATCCTTGGAGAAAATGTTCAGAGTCTTTAGTCTGATTCTCAAGCTTTTAACTAAAACTAGAGAGTTAACAGAGTAGTTTCTGAAGCCAGAAGTCAAGTGGGACCACAGGTGCCTTACTGAGCCCACGGAGCGTGATGGAGCCTACCTGGACAGCAATAAAGCAAAAGAAATGACAGTGTGGTCTCATGGGAACCTATCATGATTCTGCATGAGAGACATGCCAGGGAGATGTCTGTTCTGTGGCGAGTGATGCCATCTACCACCTCATACCAAGACCTGAATTCTTTTGTAGGGTTGGAACATCTCAGCTGAGATGCAACATGCAAGTAATTTACAAAACCGATGGCTTCATGAACTGACTCTGGCAATCTACTTATCTCTGTCTTTTCCCTATAAGCTCAGTCAGAAGGAAGACAATCTTCTTTACTTCTTCTTGGACGTGCTGTTCCAGCACTCTCGTTGTGTCATGAAGAAGTTGCACTGGCATTTGCAATAGAGCATGTGGGTCAGTGCTGGGGAAACTTCAAAAAGCGATTGCGCATCTTTTATTTGAGACCAGTAATCTGTTCTGCGGCCGCTTACATTGGCTGTACTGTATCCTGAGAACTGGATCATTATTTGCATAGATTATTGAACAGATTACCATGGGCAAATGTGACTTCTTTTATTCTGGAAACATCATACCTCCACACGTCCAAAGTATTTACATGAGGAAATAAAAGAAAATTCAGCCATTGGTAAGTGTGTACTTCCTTGGGAACACGTTGCTTTCTCAAAAACTTTTCAGCATGAGGGTTAGTTCTACATCTTATAAAAAGGACAACAGATTTTTAAACTATTAGAAAGAAACTAAGGTGGAATAGTCATTATCTCTGATACACATGGTTCTAGAAAAGGTACTGCTTCAGCAAGTAGCTGTCAAGACTTCTATGAATGTTCAGTAGCTGTTCCAAAGGAGCACAGTCTATCAACTTTTCTCCTAAAGGTTCATAGATCCCTGCTGCTCTCACAATTTCTTCACCTAGATGGCAGCAGTAAGATAATCAGTTCAGTGGATCATCTCATCAATCAAAGCAGATTGGACATAATTTTAAGATCAGTTTGGCTTAACAGAGCCACTAATTATCCCAGCTCAATTAAGCTGATGGAAAGAAAAAGTTCTCGCTTGGAAATACACAAAATACACCCAGATAGCTCAAAAATCTTTACTCGCATACTCAAAGAAGTCCAGCATTGAGTGTTTAAAATTATTTCTTAACTTCTATTAGAAGTGATTAACTTTGAGCATAAAAACTAAGCAGTAAGAAGAGAAAAATATTTTTCACCTTGGTCCATAACAAAAGGGTAATCCTCATTTAAAAGCATGCCTTCAAGTTCATGAGCCAATCTCATAACTGTATGAGGTATTGATAGACAGATACAGCTGACTTTCCTTTTATAACCAACAATCCCCAACAAAGCAAGACTCTCACAAGCAAGTATTCTGCTGGGCTGATGAAAAGATGTGTCAGAAAAACTTTGAGTCTCATCAGACTAAAAGAAAACATCTCAAAAGGTGACACATCCTTAATACTCCAAGAAAACAACAAAAGAGAACTAGAAATGCCTTGGTCCACAGTCTCACTGGCTGAATCCTTTTCTTATGCACAAGTAAAGTAAAATTTTAAGTAATTCTGTCTGACAAGAGTTTTTATATTTAAACTTACACACAAACATACAAGGAGGGATTTCCCCCAACAAAAATGGTAGCAGCTTTCTCCAAGGGTCTGTCTCCACTTATTAGAATGGTGAATAGAAGAATCATAAAGGATCAGGTGATGCTGACTGGAGATTTAAATGCAGAAAGCATCACTGTAGGTTAGATACTACTATCTCAATTTCAACATGCACAAAACAGTTTAAGAATAAAAATGACTGCATATTTTCTTGTGCATTTTAATCACAAAATGAAGTATGAATTAGCACCAGTACCAATTAAAAAAACCCAAGTAAGATGGAAAGTCTCTCTTTAAACATTTTCTTAATGTGCTTGGTTAGACTGTACAATAATTTACTATATTACTTGTAAACTTTTCTTTTCTGCTTTTTTTTTCAACATTATTTGAATATAAATTAAAGGAAGCTGATTGCCATATATTTAGAATATGAAACATTCCCTGATTTCACCATGAATTTAGGCACATGCTTAATTTTTAGCATCTGACTAGACCTATAATTAATTGAATTGGAGCCAACTGTGACCCAATTATGACTCCTCTGTAATTATTGCTGGAACTACTGCTGGGATTCTATTAAAGGCAAAAGAAAATATTTCTGATTTGTACAAAGAATATTAAAACTGTTAACTTTGACTTGTTTTTTTACTTTTTACAGATATATATTGATAGGCTTCTCCGCAACATTCATCAGCACAGTATTTCTGCTCTCTGCACAACACTGAGGTGTGGGCAGTGCAACTGCAGAAGGCAACCTGAGCATCAGCAGGTAACAAAGAGGAAACTGAAGGAAAGGAACAAAAAGCCTCAGCTGTTGAAGTCTAATATGAACTTGACCTTTTCCCAGAGCCACTTTCCAACATGACCATGCTCTATTTGTTGGCTTTCCCTTTACATCTTCACAAATCAATGTGTTTATTATGTCCCCAAGATCAACACTTTAAGGTTTCAGTTGCAGGTATACCTTCACGACTTCATTTACAGTATTTAGCATGCAGAAAATTAAAACCCCAACACATTAGTGATGGATCAATGGCCATTTTATTAATGGTCCAAGTTAAATGTTTCTGAGAATCTGTATTTATTTGAAATAAGACTCTTGGGTAAGTGTCTGAGGAAACTTGTATGATGCCTTGTGTTTTATAAATGGCATAGAAATGAGTCAGACTGCTAAGGCTTGCTATCATACTAATATTGGAAAATACTGAGCAGATGGCTTACTAGAACTTTCTGCAACAAATACAAGGTATAAGTTACCCTCTCAAAACAAAATAGCACATAGACAATCCATATATCAATAGTACTGACGTTGTTTTTTCTCTTCCCACTCAGTGGCACTGATAGTCACCTTCAATATTATCCCATATGACTTGTGCTGGATCACAGCAGAGTAAAAATGGAGAAAAGGGGAGTTAAGAAGCACAGCACTTTCTGCAAGTATTAAGAGTTACTAATATAATTTTAGGATAAAACTAATATACACCCCACCGCCATCCCCTGCCTCCTCCCCCAATTTTCGATGCCTACTTATTTCTGTTTTGTTCCCTTCAAACACTGAATGGAAACCTTTCTTTCTAGTGCGTTCGACTTCCCAGTTTTCATCCACCAGCACAATGCTGCTGTATCTGATTTTCAATTCCTGCAGGTGGTACTTCAAGTCCCAGCCCCAAAACCTAATCAAACACATATTCCAACTACTCTCCCCTGATACGAACCTCTGTTTATGCATCATGCTTCCAAATCACCTGCTGCTAAAGCTGACCTCAACCCACAGCTAGCACTGAGCATGCTGGCAGCTCATCCCTTGGTGGGCACCAACAAGCTTCAGTGCAGGCACTTCCATGCTCTGCTGTAGACGGAAGCCCAAAAGCACAGTGGCAGTCAGATGAACGCATGTGATCCAAGCTTGAGAGTCCTGACTTCTGCTTGTGCTTTGTAACTGCCAGACGTTCTCCACTCCAATACATACAGGATACGATCTGTCCATGAAGTCAATGGGATTTTGGTCATCAACTTTCATGAGATCAGGAACTGACCCATAATATTTTATAAAATAACAAAAAGGAATGTATTTATGGTTTTATTATTATCCCTAATAAGGAAATAAGAAGAAAGAAAACACAGTACATGGTCTAGTCTATATGCACATGTGTTACTTGTATTAATATCAATGGGATTTAAAAGTACATATGGAGGGGATAAGATATATCCCTATGTGTTCAGCCATACGCTTAAGGAAGCTCCCCAAATGCTTGTAAATACAATCATGCTTTCTAACATACTATGTATTTATTTGAACAACGTTAAATCTCTAAGCCCCACTTTCCAGTCCATTAAAGCCTCAAATAATTGTTTATTTCCAGTTTAAAGTTACTCACTTTTTTAGCCATTAGAAGGCTGCCTGTAACCACATTTCCACAATATTCAGGGAATTAGAGAATTGATAATAACTCTCCCGTTATCCGAAGAGGTACCACTCTGGGAAGAGAAATACTCAAGATGAACTACATTTTAGTGAGGAATTCTTTCCAGAAGATTTTGGGACAGGCCCAAAACGTGTAGCTGAAAGGTCTGGAATGCTACTTACACAACCAACATGTGTTCGTGCTGTAGACCTCGGACAACTACATTCCTTCTGGAGGCCAAAGGCCTTGAAAGCTAGTCATTCCTCTAGATAGACTTGTTCTCATTTCCTTTTTGTTTTTAAAGGTTTGAGCACAGGACAAGGGTCTGACCCACTAGGCACAAGAGGGTTATTCTGGATTTCCCTTATGGAAGAAGACATTAGGATTTATCCCACGATTTATGATCTGGTGCAACTTGTCTTGTGATGAGATAGCCAAAGTATTTATGGAGTGTTCAATGCCTGTTAGCAAATTACGCTTATTATGTTCAATGCAACTGATCGTTTTATTTGGCTTAATCTTTTACTTCCGTTCATCTCAGACTCGGTAACTGACTTAATGAACTCTCTTAACTATAGTTTTATCCATTAAAAAGGTGATTGGGATGGTTTACTGCATTAACTGCTTCAACTAATGTTGTGGCCACAAATAGAACACAATAGTCATGGAGGCATAGCCATGACACCCATGGTGCCCTTACCACTTTACATGCAAATGCAGCACAGAACCAAAAGCCCACTTTATTTATAGCCAGCTGCCAAAAATCACCTTCTTTGCTCATATGATGTAACCCTTTCAATGGTAAGGCAATATGGCTGTTTACTTTTTTTAATTTCATCCAGAGCAAAAGTTTATATTGTGGTATTACAACATTGTTTTCTTGCTGCTTCTTTTTGACTGTAAACAAGATTTGAGAGCTCAGCTTTTATTTTACCTTTTAAATCTCGATTTATGATAAAAATACCAAATCAGACTTTTTCCTACTGAAATACTTCTTACTTTGTAATATAGAAAACCAAAACAAACAGTCATAATCTTTTTAAACTACATCAATGAATGGTGAAGCCAAATCCGGTTTCCCAGCAAGGAATTATTAAAAGACAGAAATAGCCCAATGACCGCAGGAAATCTTTAAGCACCAAAATGGGGACAAAAGTCTCCTGGGGAAAAGACAGTATTTCCTACGTGGTCATTCATGTCTCCTTGTAATACAATACAGGGGTATTGTTTGTTTGCCTGCTTAAGTAGATGCATAGAATAAAATTAGAAACAAATCCTGACTATGAAAACCTTTCGAACACTCGATGCAAGCACGTGTGTTGCAATACCCGCCATCACAACTATGTTGTGATGCTTCTTTCTGATGTATGACCAGTTAGACCTTTGCCCATTTATATATACATCATTCTTGCCTCATTATAATAAAGGCCACGAACCTCCAGCAGGATCTTTGACTTCATGTCATACTGCATCTTGCTGCAATCTTAATATTGGTTATAAAATTTGTCAAAACAATAGGGGAAATACTCTAAAAGAGATTCACTTTATAGTCAGCTCCCTCCCCCAAGGAATTCAGTCAAGGAATGTAAGCCCAAAGATTTGTTTTTCTGTTCAGGTCACGCCTGGGGTAGACTGCTGTGTTACTAAACTCCCTGCTCTGAAATCAAGAGCAAGACAAAGTTAACAGACCTCAATAGGCAAAAACATCTCGAGATAGCCCTCCGTGGACCATGACCTGAAGTTACAGCAATAAGCATTATCCCCACCGTGAAGACGACTCAGCAAAAGGCACGTGGCCCACAGCTTACCTCAACGTAGTCCCTGGCATGGCCCCAGTCTCTCTTAGCATCCAGATTGCCCAGGCTGAAACAATCCAGCTGCCCCAGGTGAATCTTTGCAACCGATCGGCTAATTTTTCGAGTAACAAAGTTAGCCCCTGGAATAGAAATAAAAAGTAATATCAACATAGTCACAGTGGCAGATCACTGGCCACCAGAAACACCTTGTATAGCTCATAACATGGTACCTTCCGTCTTCATTCACTCCCCTCACAACACTGAGACCCAAGCCATCTTTTATCATTTGAGCAGGCAATGAAGCTTCCAGTGCAAGTGTCACATTAGCTGCACTTTCACTGCAAACGTCTTTCTTTGTGGAACTTCTTAAGCATTCCTAATTTGCTGCCTCAGTATTCAGTCCAGGCACAGAGCCAAAGAAAATCATTTGGAATGTCAGTTCTTAAACACAAAATGCAAAAGGTTACATAAAGAAGACAGACATCTTAGACCACCCTCAAGTTTTTTGTTGCTGTTTCTTTTTTATTTCAATTTTTTTAAAAAGGAATGCATATATCTAAATAAATTAGTTTATTAATAAAAAAACCATGAGACTATCCAAATATGACTTATTTTCCAAAGAACCGTAATGGTTAAATGTGTTCTACTTCTCTAGCTATTTGTGATTCTTTGTCTCCCAGGTTCAGTGAGATCATGAAATTGTGATTTCAACTTTATCAGTTGAAGGTTGTGCACTGTTTTATCATATTTCTGTTTGTTCACTGTATTGCTTTAGAAAATTTGTGTACCCATTTCTGCTCCCTGTAGAGTTGCTTTAAAAAATACTTTTTTCTAGTTATTTTCATATCTTGATTTTTAGATTATGATGGCTGTGTTTCCAAAATGTGGTCAGCAGTCTCCTCAAAAGCAGAGGGATTTCAATTTAGACCATTAATTCAGGCTAAGCAAGCACAATGGCATTTGCACACTAATGGGCCACAAAAATTAAAATTACATGCCTTTTTAATAGCTAAAAAAATATGATTGAGTGGTGACAGATGATACCCCATCCAAATGGGAAGGAGGAAAGTCAGTGAAAATTACTGTTCTAGTAAAACACTCTTAGCAAGTTTCTAAAGTCCTTAAGTAGTGCAGCTTGTACATTCAATGCATATATGTAGGTTTTTTTCATTATGGAATTCTGGTCTTGAGATACGCATCTCAATATATTCCGTTTCCTGTCAAACGAACAATAGGCTGCTGCAAAATTATTAAATAATGTGAAGTGTCTTTTCCAGACTATTAATTTTTCCTGTAAAGTCAAGAGCATTACAGTACGTTTCGGTGTCATTTGACACTGCCAAAAGTAAAAAAAATAAGTGCATACCTGTAAGAACCATGTGGAATGAAGCAATTAAATAATTCAGACTTTACCATGGGATTAAGATAGAATTTTAATTTTCTGTCAACTGCTGAACTAATTAGAATTCTGTTTATTAGCCATTTAGAACATTTCACCAGCTTGTGCTTGTTTTTTAAAGGATGGAAACCATTTAATTTCCATATTCCCTGGAAAAGTGTTCATATATAAAGGAAGATTTCAAAATTGTGTGATTTGCAAAGTTTCAGAAACAAAATATACTGGGGAGTGTTTTTTGTAGCAGTGTTCCTCAAAAATTGGACAAATGAGTCAACTGCAGGATGAAAGCCTAAGCCCTTCTTCCAGATTGCACCCTGCACACTCAACAGCAGAAATATAATTATGCCAAAGATAAACCAGTGCAAACCACGGGACTGACACTATGACTCTGCTATTGCAATTTTCTGAAAGCAGAGTACTGTGGTTCCCCTGTTCCTGGCCGGACAGGCTTGCAGCAGGAGTGGAGTTCTGGCTTAACAGAAACCAGTGACAGTCTCTTTGGCTTAGTCAGACTGGCGCTTCTCCAAAGACTGTTTCCATTTCTTACATTATCCCAGTGCTCTGAGATCTTCGCACAGATTATTACTAATTAATTAAAAATATATTCATGCCATTACACAAACTTGTTAGTATTAGGTAGGAAACTTCCTAACCTTCTGCATGGAAACAATTTCAGTTAGCATTATTATTCAGTAAATAGCACTTGAAGGAGAAACTTTTTTTCCTAGGATAAAGTATATGTCTTTACGTTGCAGTTTACAACTGAGTAATAAGCAAAACTGGCCGCTTTCAGCGCTATGTTCCCATTTGCAGTGAAAGCAGTGAGACTTCTAGTCATCATCTGCTTTAAAGCACGTTTTACTGTCAACCTACACAACTAATGAATGTCAGCTTCCATTCTGGAGCAACCACTTCCTCAGCATAAAAAAAAACAAACAGCTTATTAGTTTGTGTGTGTGTGAGAGAGAACTTTTATGCTATCAACTGAACTTAAAATATATGAAAGAGAGTGCACAAGAAAAAGCAGATTCATCTAGCACAACACAGCAAATACTAGCGACTGCTGTCTTCTTGCAGTCACTGACAACTGTAGAGAAATTATCTTTAAAGGTCTTCTCCAAGCAAATGCAGAATATTCCTCAAAAGGCTGAAATGAAGAATTAGAGCGTACCACAGTGAAAAATGAAAACTTTTATTTTCCAGAAATATTCCAGTAAGGGTTCAACAAAATAATACCAACCCTCTTCTTGGAAGTGCCTCAGCGTTAAAGCTGTGGAAGAAAACTATGCTACTGTTCATTCTGAGAAATGTGATTAGAATTTTTTTTTCATGCAACCAAGGACCGAATGGCACATTTCAGAAGTATTTAAATGATATGGTTCATAAATAACATTTAAATACCAATTCTCTTCAAACACAGTATCTTAAAATATCCCATTACAGTACATGTTTGATCCCATGCCATTAAATGCACATCATAGCTAGAATTTAAGTTGATGCCCACTGGAGTCATACAAAATAGTGATGGCTATGTCAGCATTTCCATTATAAAGCCCTGTCCTAGGGGTTTGCAATCAGGCTATAAAATCTTGCTTTGGCTTGAAACTTGGCAGACATAATGTCTCTTTCCTCAGGAATGATTCTATCTAAAAGGTCTATGTGGAGTGCTACAGATATCTTTATATAACTGAATACAAAGTACCTTTTGAGACACAGAAATGGTTAGCTTCCTTCTTCCTCAGGAGCTATTGAGGACCTGCAGACGTTGAAGCTACAAGGGCATTTTCCCCCGACGGAATGTCCTGTTAGTGCCAGTATGAGTATCAGCAGAGCTGCTGGTGTGTTAACCACATCACCCTTTATGCTGACTTTCATCGGATCAAGATGATGCAGCAGCTTAAATGCCACAGCTACCACAGCTGAATAAGGCCTGCTTCACTATGCTGCTAACATTGCTAATTCATGTGGAAACGTGTGGTGGTAGCAACAGAAACTAGCTTAGATTGCAGGGAAGAGGGAAGTCCAAGTCCCACAGTTGTCTCCTGGCTTTGTTTTGTTTCCTCAGTTCAGAGACGTGTTGTAAAACACACCTCACTGCTCACATCTAGTACCAATGAACATGGAGTGTTCAAAATTATTAAATGTGTGATATATTCTCACTTATCCTGCCATATAGGATAGGACAGGATCCGAAAAGGAGCTCACTACCCTACAGTAACCAAGCGAACAGTCATTCTTACTTCCTTGTAGGGCCAAGCGCGCTGGGCTAATTGCTTTGCATAGCATCTATGCAGCAAATACATCCAAACCATGATGGGCCACATTATACTCTGGTTTCCATCACTACTGACAGCACTGGAATTGCTGTACCGCAACAGCAGAGATCTGGCCAGACGTTGCAAAGGATGCTTTGGTGCCTCTGCACATTTCAGCAGTTCCAAACAGCCTTGGTTTAGCAGTGTCTGACAAGTTTTTACATTTTAAAAGAGGACTTAAACATGAGTTTTCACGATATTAACAGCTCTGTCAGGAACCCTGGGCATTAGTTTAGATTTGTTTTCAAAACCCAAGCCCTCCCTCTGAGATCATTAGCATTCCAATAGGAACCATGAGGTCTGATTTACAAACCCGATTTATCCTAGATACGATTTTAAGCAAGGATTCCTCATCAAGCAGACCTGATCTGTAAAACATATAACTTGTCAGCAAACCACTACAGGAACAATACTACAATAAAAAGAAATAGCAGAGGTATAATGCAATAGCTTCAGCTCTCCAGCCCAGGCCTGTCACCCACTGCACTGTCTGGCTCAGTGTGGAAAACAGCCTGCGCAGCTCATCCCTCCAAGAAGGACGCTGCCTACATCTGGCAAAGGTAAGTTTTGGAAGCTGGACACATCTCTCATTAACACATATTTAAAACTATTGCTTCAGGAAGCATGCTCTCAATGCACCTACCTAGAGTTCCAAAGCTGGATGTCACAAGAGAAAAAATAATACCTGGGTCTCTGCACCAGTCCCCCCTTCCTTTTATCAGCACTGGGGTTCCACCCTTTGTGCATCATCAGGAAGCTGGCTGTTTGAAGTAGGTGCTTTTCTCTAGACTGTGTGGTTTATAAGAGGCAGCCAAATGGATGAAGCAGCTTTAAGAGCTACTGTTATAGTAACTACTTTTAAAGAACTTCATTTTCTAGGCTCTCAAGGCTACATGCAAAACTGAACAGATGACAAAAATGTGGTCTTAGGAAGTCTGCTATCCCTGTATAGTACTAGTTGTTTCAGGCATAAGAAAATCCATCATTAATCCTAGTAATATTATAGAATAACAGTGAGTCTCATAGCATTTAATAGTAATACTTCTCTATCAGCTGAAATGTAGTCCTAGCACAGTCTATAAATTTGCCATTACATCTTTTTCTTTGTTTTGCATACAATATGATAAAAAGGTTTCTGTCTCTAAAGATGCTGGCACAAGAAAAAGAGTTGTGAGCTTTCATTCCTCCAGGTTTCTACAGTTCTGGCATAGATTCTAGTGGAAGCCTAACATGTTCAAACACATTGTGTACCCAGTGCTTCTACTAACTCAACAGAACATATTTCTTTTAACATATATATGTTGTAAATGATACATTTAATGAGATCATTAAAATGTTTTGATTGCCTGAAAATCCACACTGTCCACAATTTCCATTCTAAGAGAAGCTTATTTTTGTAATAAGCTGAAATGAAAAAACAAAGCAACACCCAGTTTTTCTAAGAAAAGAAGTCCAGAGTCTCCTTTAGCTTATACTGATGAAAATCAGTAGCAATTACTCTGAAGGCAACGGAGTTATGTCAGTGTGAACCACATGAAAAATCAAGTTACAAATCTTGAAATTAACCTTCCATAATTTGGGTTTAAATGGAATTTTCAACTGTATCTTGATCAAAACAGCTGATACAGTACTGAGTTTTGGTTAAACTAGTAAAGCAGCTGCTTAGTATATGTTAAACACTCATGCATTTTAACTGTGAATCCACTCCCAATTTAAAACAACAAATTGTTCTTCTTACAATGACAATTATACAAAGTAGAAACATCACTGGAATCAAAGAAAAAAATCACTGTTGAAAGGGATTTTTTCCTTCCTAGCTCTTCATAATATCCTGCAAATTTCACACAGCAAGTACAGCTACGTAAGAATAAACTTGCCAGAAAGTCCACAATCAGATTTTTGTAAAATGAAATATATATGAAATAAGGGTGATATGATTCATAAGCAACTCATTGTAAAGTCATGCACTGCACGGGAAACATCTTCCTGACCTAAGCAATAAATCATTTTATTTCCTGAAACATGAGATATAGTGCTTTAATCCTTACATTTTAATCCTGTAATAGCATAGCTGGAAATACTTTGCTTCATCATAATATTTCCATTCTCTTTCTCCTTTTAAAGTGTAATAGTACCTTATGATAGTGGGTTTCTCAGATTTTTAATAGATTTGCAATGCTTTTCAAACATTTTCAGGTTCCATACCCCCAACGATTTTCCAATGGACATGTGAGGTGTCTAAACAGGAAAGACAGAGCTACTGATAACAGGCTTCTTCCTAAAGGTCATTCTTCATCAATCCCCTGGGAAATAGTCATGTAACAACAAAATCCACAGATCACAGACTGAAAGCAACAGCCCAATAACATGAGGATAAAACTGCCCCTCCTCATCAAGTGATCCTCATTTGGTATTACTTCAGTATGTGTGGTTTCAATCAAAGGAAGAGGTACTAACTCCTTTAAATATTGTTAACAAAGACGTTAATCAACATATCAGTTTCTATAATATATTGACACACATTTTGAACTTTCCAATGCCAAAAGTAAAATGTGCTGTCTGCTTGGCCCGATTTTTCATTTGCTCCACACTTTTCAATGGAATTCCTTGGGTAACAGAAAACACACCAGTACCTGTCTTTTAAAAACGGGGAGATTGAAGCGGAAAGGTAAAGGTGTGCAGAGGCAGAAAGCACCTGCAGCAGGATGGCAGCACACTGGAGGGAGCTGATGCTTTTCAGCCCAAGAGCATCTCTGCCCCCAACATCCCCTTGCACGCTGAGAACATCTGGACAGCTGAGAGCAACAGGAGATCATATGAACTTGGCATGGAGGGAATAAAAAATAATGATTTTTATAATCTGAGTGGAAAATAAGAATGAGAGACTATCTTGTGAGGAACGATGGGATACAGAAACTGGAAGGGAACACAGAAAGTAGGGAGACTATCTCCCAGTGGGAGGAAAGATAGCATGGAGCTTACCTGGAGGGACAACTAATAAGCTCCACATAAGAGGTACATCTGCTAACTGCACTTTACTGTGTTAAAGGATGACTTGCATCATAGGGACAATAAACTCAGTTGTGTGCAATGTTTATTAACTGGAGCATCAAACAAGTGGGGCACAGACCTAGCAACCACCACCAGAGGACAAGAACCAGAGGTGACATCTGTCACAGCACAGTGAGCCACACTCCCCTGTGATCCAGCAGAGCTAACCCTCCACCAGGGATCTGTCATCAGGGCTTTAAACTCTTCACAACTGTTTTGCATACAAACAGGTACAGGTTTCTACCTCCCAAAGAAAAATGACACAATGATTTCTATGACTACACAGCAGCAGTTCTCTACAGTGACTGTGAAATAACAATGTTTAATTAGCAGACAATCTGCATGTGTAATGTGTAACACAAAGCTATTAGATTTCATGTTCAAAATACCCTTATTCAGGATGAATTACACATCTCAGTTCTATCATATGGGCTTGTTAAAAAGATAGGGTAACATACCAGCAATAACTGCTGGGCAAAAGGTGCTATTTTGCTGTATTTCCTCCATATATTTTTTCTTAATTTGAAATATTTTCCCCTCAGGAACCGTACACTGAACAGGAAAAGGTGAGGCATCAAAGATTTTTATAAAAGGAAAAACCAAACACTAATACTGAAAACAATATGCAAAAGTGTTATTCCTGTTCCAAAGTTTGTGCTGTTAATGGCACTTACATAAACAGAGCAGCGTTTCGCTTACAGAAAACTTAACCTTTTGCTCCAAACTATTCACTTTGAGTTCTTAATCACAGTTCATATACACTACATCGAAAAACAAAGGTAAATGTCTTTAGCCATTCTGATTTGTTAACACTCATTTAAGCTGTGTTTTCTAAACTGTACAACTAATGTCATTGAATTAAACCTCTCATTTAAGCTGCCATAGAATTAGACAAGCCCTCGCATGTATGAGCTATGGGTAAGCATTAGCGTGCTTGCCCGTCAGCACAGACCGTATTGTTTAAGTGTGTGTAAACAACTGGAGCTAAGTACATGCTTTGCTGAACTGCTGTTACAATAGCTAGAAATGTATGCACCCACAAGGAAAACCTAGCACTGGTACAAAATGGAAATACCACGTAGTCTAAGGCAACTTGCAAAACTTCCTGATTTTAACTTACCTTGTTAAATAGCTATCTAAGTTCAGGTATCTGTGCCCTCAAATTCAAACACCCCCTTCCTTTTCTCCCTGCCTTTCCCCTCCTCCATCCTCTCAGCAACCAGTAGCACATCAAAAAAGGTGCTGTTTGATGGTTCAAGCTGAGACATTCAGCCTTTATCCTAGCACTCCCTTGAGATGAAGCAGGCAAGGCTTTTAATCTTACCTGGTGACACATGACTGACTAATACAGTTTCTTGGACCTTTCGACCTCTGAGGGACTAAGTCTGGTTGGTCTCTCAGCCTCTCCAGGTGGCTGGGACATCAGCTTGTGGTGCGTCATGGTATAATCAAAGTTTTGCATGTCTTTCTGTGCAGCCGTATTAGCGCTTTTAATGTGCAAATGTCTAAGTATAAAATGTGTCATTTCACTTCAAGTCAGGGGTAAAAAGAACTTTCATTTACTTCTACTGAAGGCAAAAGAGTGTAACAAGAGCTAGCCTTAAAACCAGGCACAGTGGCATACGACTTTGCTGAGTCAGTGCTGATGTATTTTCTTGGAGAGAGAAAAATGGTCTGGCTACAGCCAAATAACTTATTTGAAACTTCACCTCCCACACAAACTAATAAGCAATCCTAGACGGGTTTGACACTTATACAGTATAACTCAAGACATTCTTAAATCCATGTACCTCCCTTTGGAGCTTTGTTGCTCAACTGTTTTTCTCTTAGGACTTTCTTCTGGTTAGCTCTGTGACAGTGGTAGTCCTCAAGGCACCCTTTAGGCCCTCAGTACATAATCTGGTAAACGCGCTTCGATATTCATAAACCGCCCTTCGCTACAGGAGTCCTGGAGCCACCAAGGGGGTGTCCTGAAACACAGATAACTGTTTCCAGGGAGCTGGAAAGACCCAGGGGCAAAGAGCTCATAGAGAAGTAACAAGGTGGGCACTTGTGAGAGGTGGAGGGAAGGAGAAAAAGAAATCTCAGACTCTGCAAATACAGGAGGCACCATTTTTTTCTAGTACTTGAAAAGGGCACGTAAAACATGAGGCACTACATTCCCTTCCATCTTCTGTGTTACGAGTAATGAGATTCTCAGCTAGGATGTGGTGAGAAGTACATCTCCAACACCAGTGATGTTCCCAACAATTCCATGCACTAATTACCCTTTGCGATGGGTTTACCTGATTACCAGAACAAGGACAAATTATTCCACTGACAGACACCCCGTCAGACTCATAACAGACTAACGAAGTAAACACATGGCTCTGACAGGAGTGTCAAACCCCCCAGCCTTCACAGTGTGTGCTGTGACGTGCAGACGAGCCGGTGTGTGACCAGGGGTGTGGGCTCAGCTCGTGGCACTTCCAGCCCACACTGCCTGCCCCTGCTGTCCTTGTCTCCTGAGCTCTGCTTCTGCACAGGGACATGCAGGGCTGCTGAGGACAGAATGGGACAACACTGGAAGTCATCATCTTGCATTAACCCCCCCTCACATGTAGTATTTAAAAAACAAACTCCCTCAAAACATGCTTCAAATAATTGGGGGGAGGGGGGGGAACCAACCCTGAAGCAACGCCCCCCCGATGCTAACAGTTTAAGAAGAGAATAGGAGGGAAAGGCAGAGACAAGCTGACAATACACCAGGAAGACTGCAAGCCAACAAAGACAGCACGTCCCTCCTGCTCCTGAAAGCCCTGGACATGTTTGGCCTAGCTGTGTTGACCTCCTGTATTCAGAAAGCCAATAAAAACATTATTTCACCTAGCTGTAGTTACTGCTGGTTGCTTAAACTTCCTATAAAAAAGTTATGTCCTTATTTGAGAGCAGGCTGTGATCGCTCTCAGAGGATCCTGAAGTTGAGCAAGGGTGCTAGGGCTTCCACAGCCAAACCCTGAACTGGAAATGCCACCAGGCAGAGCGGCAGCAATCCCACAGGCAGAAACCCAGGATACATCAGGAAGTTGCATAAAAGCCATTGCTGAGAATGAACATCACTCTGGGACAAACCCTGGACCTGGTGCTAATTTTCACTTTAAAAAGAAAAAGGCACTGAGGCAAAGAAGCGGACACTGTTATTTACTGAGAAAATCACTTGAACACAGGAAAACAGTAAAATTATAGCAGCTTTTTGAAATGTACATACATTTCAAGGAATAATCCTTTTTTCTAATGGTGCCACTGAAATTTAATTCAACTCCTGCATTCTTTTTGTGTGGGAATTGTGTTTCTTTAGTGTAATTAATACATTAAGAAAAAATAACTATGCAGCTATAAACCCAGAGAACTCATGTTTTTGGCAAGATAGATTGGTGAAGTTCTGGGACTGAAGTCCTATTATGGAAATTTACAAAGAAGAATCCAAACTTAAACACTGCACCATTAACACGTCCAATTGCCACAAAAATTATGCATAAGAAAACGTGAAACAAAATACTTGGAAAGTGATTAAATGGGGGGAAAAAAAAAAGAGAATCTAAACAAAATGTCCATTTACCACTGTTCAACTTGTCATGCTCACTACTGTTCTAATATCAGTATTTTTAAGAACACTTCTTCCTTTGTAGACTCCTGAAATTCATTGTTATCCTGTTTTTGTGATATTTCCCATTTAAGTTAGTTTACACTTCCTCTAGGAACAGAAGAGGCAGTCAGATCACCTGCTGTTCTGAGATGCCTACAATACTTGAGCACAATGGGGTGAAACCAGGACAGAAAGTTAGCCCAATTCTGAATTTCCTGGCTTTGTATTTTTAGTGGGACCTTTCACATAATTTTAATATCCCCATAGGTAGCTGTGCATGCTCTCAGAAAAACACACATGCACATACACACACTCCGTACATGCTCAGGAAGAAAGCTGTAAATTCTAGCACTAAATGTTAGGATTATGTGTGCCAGTGTTGTTTTTGAATATACAATGATACAGTTTCACAAACCACCTCTAGATTAATTGCATATTGTAATTTTTTTCATAATAGGATTGCCCCCTGTGCAGAGAATAGACCTGCTATGAGAGCAGAAACTCTTGTGAGAAATGAAGTAGGCAGGGGCCCTATGGAGTCTGAAGCCTAGCAAAGATAAAGAAATGCAGAAAAAGAAATGATGGATTCACAGTTCAGTCTGATTAATGCTGCATTAGAAAAATGAATAAAAGACAAGTTTCATTGGCAAATTCTGAAAAAGTACTTACAAAGTCATTTAGATCAAGGTTCTCATTTAGTCACTGCCGCATATTCCTCTGTGTGCTTGACTAGAAAGCCCTCAGATGTAAACAGATGGGAGTTTTATTCTGATCACTAATCAATCAATGCAGACTTCCACCCCAAAAAGGGGGATAAAATACTAAGGTTTTACAGATATTTGAGAAAGTTAAGTATCTTGATATTTTTGAAACAATATATTGAGAGAAGTACCCTGGAAGAGTCAAAAAAGGGATGAAATCACTTTTAGTGCAAGGCTTGAAGAGGGGCCATGAAAGGGGCACAGAGTAAATCTGCTGTCAAAGAACTCCTTTCTTGCTCTCTGCCCCGAAGAAATTGAACATCCAGTCATTCTAGTGAGAACTTTCCATTCTGTGCAAGGAATAAAGAAGTGGGAGCCTGGGGAGGGGGGAACCAAAAGCGCAAATAAGGGCTTTATTAGAACACATAGACACAAGTTTGCATTATTGTGTGGAAGCATCCCTCGTTCAGCCCTTACACAGTTTTTGAACTAATCAAGTTTGTCAGTGATCCTTTTCCCTTCTTTCATAGTTTTCAGGATGTGTTCATATCTACCTCATTTGTTATGGCCACACTAATGTCTTTGGACGGTGAGGATGACTAACTGCTGCGGACACTACAGTCTACACCACATTCTTAAATTCTCTGCTGCAACCCAGAACCCACTTCCCAAACTGCACAAAACTGAATTTTAAATACTTTCCCAACGCACACTGAAGAGTTTGCCTCTCAAACGGCAGTTTATCGAGGGGCTCGAGGAGCAGGGAGGGAAATCGCTGAAATTTAACCCTGAACCCCACGTGAACCCAGGGACTGGGACTGCATATTTTCCACTGTCCTGCCATCTGCTGCTTCACTGCACATGGTAATCTTTGGCAACCCCACTGAGAGCTGCCTGGGCTATGGCTCTGTTCAGACAGGGTGTAGAAAGAAAAGACACTGAGAATGTCATGGCTGGCTGACCAGACTACTGAGATCAGAGAGATTATGCCTCATTTGCTCACCCAGCCCTGCCAAAAGCAACACCATTTAACTGCAGGTACTCAAAACCCAACAGGCGTGTTTAAAGGAATTCTAGGCTTAAAAAGAGGACCATTCATGTGCATTTGTTGGGGATACTGTAGCTACCACCTTTTGGCAATTATTCATGAAAGTTTTAAAAGAAAGCTCACAGTGCCCAGCATTTCAGGTGCAAGTGATATCTGGCAGCAAGTATGATACCTGATTTACAGGACACACGGACCTGGAAGATGACTCAAAGCACGAATAAACAAGTGTGACCTAATAGCACAGCCAACAGAGATAAACAGAGAAAAAACATAGCTGTTATTTTAAAACAGCTATAGTCTGTTTATCTCCTGGCTGTGAAATGCTGCACAGTATGGGAGTGTGAGGATTTGGTACTTGCATGCATAACCTTCATATGTCATCTCCCGACAAGGGACCTCCCTTGAGCTGGAGCCAAATCTACATTTATTCCCCAGAGCACCCCCATAGGCTCCAGATGCAGCAGGCAAGGAATCAGCTCTCAAACTGATTTCCTCTGACCACACTCTTCGGAATAAGGGCCCCAGCCCTTTCGGTGATAAAGCACCAAATGTTTACCTACAGAATTTACTGACTATTTCAGAATGAGGATTGTAAAACCTAAGGAATATTTCAGAAGTGTCTTAGAGCTGCTAAGGAATATTTTCCAAGGGTGTTAGACCTGCAAGAAAATTACTGTAGGATACAGTTACTGTAAGATTCTGAATCATATCATGGTGACACCAACTGCCTGTTACTAACACATCTCCCTCACCCTCCCTGCTTCTGCCAGAAGTACCAGAAATGAAGATGTAATTGTATATGTGTCTACAACAGCATCCTGCCCTATCAAATACTGATCTTGGAAATGACAGTGCCTTCTCTTGTATCTGCTTGGGAAAACAAAGGCACTTCAATAAGATAAGCTTCTCCAGGCATTGCAGAACTATGGTTGGCAGATGTCAGGGTTGACAAATGTTCTTCTAATTGCAAAGGGACACTAAGAAATTGTCCTCCGATGTGGAATAGACAGTCACTATCACCCTTTCTTCTTCCCTGCTGCTCTACTGCCTCCACTCTGTCTGCCTCACAGGGAGATCGGAAAAGAGACAGAAAAAGTCATGCAAAAGAGGAAGAACAGGCATCTTTTTCCCAGCTCCAGCTGTGTTGGAGCCAACAGGCTGCTTTGTTTTGATGATTCCAGGACCCTCGCATCTCATTTCATCCCAGCTTGGACAGAAGTGCGCAGCAGAGGGAACTGCCTGCAGACCTGGAGACGGAGCTTCTGAAATCCTTAAGCTGTTCCCTCCGAGGAATGGCCCTTCTCTCCAAGAGCTGCAGTCAAATAACCTCAACCCCAACCTCTCATTAGTAGGTTCTGCACCCAGGTAACCCTCCTGGCTTGCAAGGGAGTTCTGCTAGTACTGAGCTTTGTAAACCAAAGGCAAGGCTGGAGCGTGTTAAAATTGGTACAGCAAACAGATCAAACACGCTTTCCCAATATTTTTGTTTTGATATGAATGCATGGCTTGAAAAGAGTGGGTTTGAAGTCAAAAGCAACCAATTAATATTCTCAGTTTAAACTGCTTCTCTGCTGCTAAGCTCCACTGAATCAGAGCTCCCCGCTCCGGCTCTCCTTCTTGACTCATAACCACGGTGACAGCCATGAAGCCAGGCAGAGCCACTTCATAAAGTGAACTAAATGAAGCCACTTTTAATAATAACAACGACTGGCAGGTAGCCATGTTAGAGGAGGAAAGACCTAGTAGGAATGTCCTGCAGCATAAAAGTCTCTGTTGTTCTCATTACTGCAGAGGAAGAAAATCTCTTTAAGTGCTTTTGATTCAAATGATCATTTGACAGAAACGAGGGACAAGACAAATGGCTGTAAAACAAGGCAATTGGATTTCCTACCGCTACAATATCTTACTTGGCTCCCATGACACAATTTCTCTGTTATTCTGCCTTGCCACGGTAAAGTAAACTTACAGGCTACCCAGAAAACAAATGAGTGTAATCAGTCCTTTACAAATTATATCCCTTCACTCAAGGAAAGCAAATAACTTTGCCTGCTCTATAATAACTGTTTCTAATATTTCATTTATTCTTTAAATTGTTTATAAAACACTTCAAGAAAGGTCAAGACAAGAGGGAAACAATAACTGGAGATTAAGGAGACTAAGTATTTTGCGCCTGTGAGTAAACACTTTGGCAATTATTATGGTACAAGATAGATCTACTAAAAAAAATAAATCAGCTTATTTAGGATTATGAGAGAGTCCTCATCTTTTCCACAGCTATTTAAATTCAAATTTAAGCAGCTGCAGGGTTGTCTGTAATTTGAGGGGCAAGTAACAATAGATTTGACCTGGTCTCCCATGGAAGACACCTAAAGGAACAATGAGCCAGGGGTAACTGATCTTATCAAGTTTTCTCCAAGTCTCCTGAGGAAGCAGAGGTCTCTTCCTCCCAGACATGTGTTAGAGATGCATTAAAGAACTGAGCCCAAAGGACAGGGATGTGAATTTACGTACAGGACCAGTGTCTATGGGTAGGGTTTCAAAAAGAGGTTTTGAATGAAAGCGGCCACCCTGTCCTTTTGAAGCCCCTGTGGCATGATTCTGCTCTGGTTGTTCCTCCAGAACTGAAAATTGTTTTAATCAATTCCTCCCCGCCCCCCCCCGCCCCCCCCCCCCCCCAAAAAAAAAAAAGGAACTGAACCAAAACTCTTACAAACCGAAGTCTGTTGAACCTAATCCAGAACAGAACCAAGAAGAAAATACCTGATTACTGCCCCAGAATAACTGTTTAACAGAGAGTTTCCCAGAGGACCTTCCCTTATCACATAATTTTACATTTTAAAATTTTCTATTTTTCAGCTTGAACTGATTCAGAAATACCAAGGCAGATAAATAATTATTGATCTGACCTAATTGAACTGACTTGAATCAGAGTCAAAGAAAAATTGGATATTTACTGGTTTTTCATGCTGTTTTACTTTTTTTTTTTTAATTATTGGTATCTTACAAGCATCACAAACCCATGTTCTTGTACTACAGGAAAATACAATTTTTCATTCATTTTTAAATTAATGGTGTTAAACGTAGCAGTTTTCCCCACAAACATTATTTTAGAGTAAAAGGGAAATGAGTCTAAGCAAACATTTCCAGGTAGCTGCCTCCTACATCACTACATAGTTCACTAGTTCTGCTTTTGGAACTATCAGGTCCTCAAAACTATTAACATTATGCTTCTGTCTTGAAAGGCTTCTGTAAAGCACTCACCTTTCAAACACATAAGCCTCCAAGTGCTTTGAAAAACTTAAATGCTCTTGCCATTAAACAGCAGGTTTGAAAATCTGATCGTGGCAACAGAGCTATTAATCCCTCACTGGTAATAACTTCCTTTTTAAAATCAATAGAAGCGGACTTAAGAGTCAGAGCCTGTAAGCATCAAGATGCCTCTGTAAGTATTTGTAGGATCACAGCTATAATACCGTGTGTAATAAAAGGCAGAAACTCAAAAAGAACTTAGGGCATCATGTGGCTGCAAAAGCATTTCTTTGCAGATAGGCTACAGAATAATAAAAGGCATTTCCCTTAATCCATTGAGGATTAATGTTCCAATTTTCCTCCTCCTAGTCCTCTAGAGAAAAAGCATACTTTAAAAAGTGTTAAATCTTTCAGAATTTTTTAATTCAATACCAGGCCTTTTGCATTAAGTATTAAACTACCTGATTTTAACCAGTAACAAACAACGTTAAGTCTGTATGAACCCTTGTGTACATTATCAGTTTGGATAATTATTCTGCTTTTAGAGCAAACTTTACTGAACATACCAATGCTTTCATCAGGCATTTTCAAGCATTGTCCACATACTCACACACATGCATAATTTTGGAAAAAATGGATGAACATTTCCTGATGACTCTGTGGGTTTCTTCATGGGTGTTGATGCCTGGTTATCACTGTCTATAAATGTGACAGTAACCCAGATGATATCACCACACCACCAAACCCACAAGGAACCTGCAGAACCCAAGTGACAGGAGACACTTGACTTACTTGCAAGTAGACCAAAGTTGTGCAATAACTGCAGCACACTAATGAACTCAAACCCAGAATTGCTTCATCCCATGATTTCAAAACAAAGAGCTTATTTTTCCTTTAAGTGCAGTTTAAGATTATGATACTTTTCTCAAGAAAAGCATCATTATGAGACACAAGTAAAAATTTAATAATGACCTTTTATTTATCAGTTACTTTTCTGACACTATTTTGGCAATAGGTCTTGGATTCCCCAGCACAATAAAAACTACTGCCAGCTCTTTAATAACACCAGCACTTTTAGAACTCGGCAGCAAAGGTAGCATTTGCCTACTGCTGTTACATGAAATCAAGCTTTTAAGTTCCCAGTCTGAGTTACTGTTACACCAGCCTTGGTCTGTTTTTCTTAAATATTGCATGGTCTATGGGGATCATTAAATATACTGAAAATGAAAGAACTGTATATGTGCTACACTTTTTTGTGCAAAACTCAGACAAGTTTAAGGAAAAATGCTTATTATTTGCACTACGTGTGCTGTTTACTAGTTAAGGGACTCATTTGCAGTAGCATCCTCACCTGAAGACACAAACAAAACACAAGCTACCTGGTGTCCATTGTATATGATTTAAAGAAATTGACTTGAGACTATGAGCACACTAAAACTGTGCTAGAAAACAGAGTATCTGAAACTTGAGGAGCACTGCAAACAGAAACCACGAACTAGAGCACAGTAAGGACTGTGATGCTAGACCACACGGAGCTGAAGGCAAAGACATTCTCCTACATGTAGGAACACCGGCGTTTCTATGAAGATGCACTTGTGAGACACATGGAGCCACCCGCCAGCCCAGATCATGACAAGCACATAAAATTTTTACAAAAAGTCACATGATTAAAATCCCTCCCTGGAAATCACAGCA
This sequence comes from Falco punctatus, assembly GCF_963210335.1. Classification (NCBI taxonomy): domain Eukaryota; kingdom Metazoa; phylum Chordata; class Aves; order Falconiformes; family Falconidae; genus Falco; species Falco punctatus. The sequence goes on along the minus strand of NC_137582.1, from coordinate 91,521,640 downwards.
TATCTGGGTAGGTTGTGTATGACCCAGGACACACAGCAGCACACCATTCTGCTGCTCAGCAAAGGAGAAGTGCATACACCACCTGGTTTTAGAAGTTCCAGAGGGCAGAGGTTTGTCTGTGATACCTGAACAGCTATCCCAAAAGACAGCAAATCACATTACTAGCACCAGTCTAGCCCATTCCCCTGTTAAAGAAGGACAGAACACTTCAGCCACCTATCTCCTACTTTCCCTACAACATACCTAGAGGATATCAAAAACCAGTGCAAGGATTTGAGAAAAGGAAGTCACATTCCTGCTGAAAAACACATGTTAAAATTAGTAATTACTGGCTTGATTTTCAGCCACAGGATTGGCTTTGCTCTAGACTCAATGGCACTTCAGCATAAATGCTTAAACTGAAGTATATCACTGATACCATCCCTAAACAACAAAGCACTTAAGACCAGGGATAATTTTCAATTTACTCCACTTTCAAGAATCATATAAAATTTGGGAAGTTTAAAGACTGTTCCTGACCTTTGGAGGTGCACAATGTCTCTGTTTCTGTTTATCTTGAAGATGTGCAATAACGGTAACAAAAGATCATGGTTTTTTTGCAGGGTTTTTTTTTTGTTTGTTTTCTTCCTTTTTTTTTTGGTTTTTTTTTTTTTTTTTTTGTTTTACAGTCTGCAGCAAATAGATACTCATGTGAGAGCACACAGCATACCAGGCAACTCAAGTATCCCTAATAGACGTACACATGCCTACCAATGACTCAGAATATGGGCATGAGGTGGGGCTGAGAAGACAAGGGTGTCAACAATAAAGCACAAAGAAGGTTTATAACTTAAAAGGAACTGTTTCAAAAATTTTTAGGAAGAAATGCAAAGTAAAATGTTTCTGTGTGTTACTGATGTTTTTCTCATGTCATCTGGATTTGTTTTAAATCTGAAATGAGCTCTGAATTTTCCAGATTCACGCTGCCTAGAGTTTTGTTTTAAAGTTTCTGACAAATATTCTCAATCCACCTATTGATGGATATTGATGCAATGAATAAACACCTTAAATCTCTCTTAATGTAAGGTTTTTAATATAAATGAGAAAAAAAAGGACAAACTGGAGGTCTAAGTTGCTTTGCTGGACAATTCTTTTACTACTTGTAAATCTATTCACATTTTTTACTACTTGTAAATCTATTCACATTTCATGTCACGAAATCAAGCTCTCACAATCAAAAAAAAAAAAAAAAATCCATCAGTGTTCCTGTAGTATTTCTATAGCAGTGGTTCTCAAACTCACATGTTCTAGGGCAAAAATTAAGACAAATTAGTGAAAACATGATATTGTATTCTCTCTGTTGGTTTGGTTTTAATTTGTTTTCCCATACCAAAGAGCAACCCTGAAGGCTTTCATGGGAAACCTGCTAACTGTGACCCACAACCCTTTGTTTTAACAGTTATCATTCTATAGGGGTGAGATACAATACAAATCAAAATATGCAACTCATATTGCAACATCTAAATAGCATGTGGTATCAGGTTTAATTACAATAAATACTTGTAAACTGTTTGAGAATACTCATGCTTTTGGACATAGCTTTCATTTGTCAATTGGTGCCTAACAATTAAGTAGAACATATAATTAAATTTTAAGTGTCTATGAAAGGCAAATCCTTCAAAAGGGAATATTTTAGCATGGTTGGCAAGGTGTGCACACATCAACAGCATGGGAAGTACATAGAACTGACAGTATATACCACTATAACTTCTTGTAATAGAGGTTAGAATCTGCTCAAAAAATATTTGCATTTAGATGAAGAAGACTGACACAAATTAGCAGTCTGCCCATTGTTGAGATTTTCAGCTACTTAAAAATGACAGTTATGTTTATAAACATAAAGCTTTTGTGTGCCCCCCAAAATTTCATAATGCATATAATGGTCTGAAATCATACTGAAAAAAAAATTAAAAAAAAATGCAATATTTGTGTGTTTTTGCTTCATATTTTCAAACATACCTTTCTGGGAACTTTCAGTAAAGACTTAGTGCCATCAAGGCAGAAAACAACCCCTTGTTCCCAAATTCGACCCAAACAAATGCACTAAGCTTCTCTCTGACTTTTGATCATGTAGCATACCTTCCTATGACACTGCTATAAAATCCCACTTACGATGAATCTTATCAGAGGTGACATCTCATTATGTTACATTTCTCATTTATTTGTTTTTAATGAATCCTGAAGACTTATTGAGGAATTATCATTCACATTTCCTCCTTCGGAGTTTTTTTAACCACTAAAAGTAGAACTGTTTTATTGTGAATTGTAGTCTCTCTTGTTCAGTTTCCCATCTCTTAAATGACTGAGTGGGTTCATTTCAAATAACTTTCCCAGAACAACATGCACTTTCAATGGATATACTTTTACAATAATTCTTTAAATTATGCAAGACAAAGTAAGTAGAGTTCTAATGAGGGGGAACTGTCAACCTTTGGGAGAGCTGTTCTAAGGAAAACAGGATGCATGCTGCTGAGAAAATATTTCAGATACTAAGATGGGTCTGGTAAGCATGGCAGTCACTGTATACATCCAAGCTATGTGTATGAACCTGCTTCCAAGTTTCTCCACCTGGTAGATTTCACCCCAAATGTGAAAGCTGTGGAGTAAGACCTACAGAGTGCCAGGTACTTGAACAGCCCCGCAGTGAAACGCAGCACTCTGAAGATGAGCCAGAAGCAGTTTCTAATGGTTGTTACTCCATACTCATGTTGGGTTACATACGAGGAAGTAGGCAAAGTGGAATTACACTAGTATATTGCAGGAGAAATGTATATATTCAAGAGAATTTATGTAAACAATCATAGTAAGATACAAGTCTTCAGAAGTTTAGGAAACAATGAATAAAACACTAAATATTTATTACTTATAGAACATCAACAAAGCAAGATAGATTCACTTACACAATGTAACTCCTGCAATAATGATGTGATCTTTCCTTTTGTGTGATTTTTTTCCTTTCTCACCTCTGGCTATTTCAGAAAACAATGACATTCTTTACATTTGATCTTAGTGAATCACACTAGAATGAAACAATCGTGTAGATACAACTGCAAGAAAAATGGCTCAAGTGACAAAAATAAGAAATACAGAAGCGTGTGACTGTGGCTGAGTCTCCACATTTGGGGAAAATGTATCCTACAGTACGCTTTCTTGTCCTAGACTCTGGGTACACCTGAGCTATGATTTAACCCTGCATTCAGCGGAGGTTTATTCCCCAGCTAAAGTGGTTTCCTTCAGAATCTCATGTGCAGCAGCTTGGACTGAACTCCAACAGAGCCCTGGTCTGAGGAAACAGTGGACTGGTGGGTGTCCTTCACACATGGTCTCTTACCCATCAGATGCTGGGGTCTGAGATGACCACTCTGTATCTATACCATCTCCTGTACTCTTCCCTAATGTTCCAGCAAGGGCAATGGGATACTTGGGTTAAATAGACATCTTGCTGAAACCACTATGGCGATTCTGTTCTTCTGATCTTCTGCAAACTCTGCATTTCCTTTAAGCTAGTTCGGACAATTCAAGATATGAAGCTCCCAGTACTTGTCTGTATTTCACTTCACATTCTCATTTATACATAACGCAAAAAAGCAGAACAGTCATATTTACTATTGTGTTTTGCCCAGGGATAAATAAATGTAACAAAGGGAAAGTAACAGAGAAATAGGCACCTAAACCACATTCTTTCTAAAAACCTTGCTGCAAGTTTGTGCATTAATGAAGCCATAAGTACACTACAGGTAAGGTACATGCTTTGACCACTCTATTTCCCGTTGCTGACTTCTGTATCTACCATAAGATTTTATTTCAGAGTTCTGGGCTGTTATTTCATTAGAGAAAAAAAGCCTTCAAATTATTAGCTTAAGAAACTAGCACTGATATCTGCTAATGTAACTTCAGAAGTATTAAGAATTACAGGGTAAGGTTTTCTAAATTTAGTAGTTTTGACATTTTGTAAATTGTGTGGATGCTCTGTTATTTTTCGTTTAGATTAAAAAAAATGTTGAAATCAATCATGGAAAATAGCAAAAATGTAATGTACTTTCTTCCCAACACAGTATAAGCCACAAGGGAGCACATGATTTAATGACAAAAAGATGCATCTGATAAGATAATAATTTGCTCAAGGAGAGATCTGGGTTGTGAATGCAGCTGTTCCAAAAATCTGAACCCACAGGCAAGAAATTACTTAGTTTTTGTACAAGCTATATCCATAACTACTTAGATAAACTGCTGTTAGACCCCAGAAAAGTGCATCAGATAGAGAAGTACAGAATCAGGGCTGCTTCAAGACTAAAAAGAAAAAAGTAATTAAGAGATGGTGAGAATTCCCACAAGCTATCACTGTAAAGACTAAATCAAAAAGATTTCAGGAATTAGACTGTTCAACACAGCATCTTCCTTCATCAGTGCCTCACTTATGAAAAATATCTTTTTATATCGTGATTCAGTTCGTGTATGTGATTGTTTCATTCCCACACATGACAAATTCTGTGGCACTGACCTGGTGGACTACCTGGATGCCCAAAGCTAAGGGCATGCAGAAATGTTATTCGGTTCTTATTTCAGAAGTCTGGTACTGCTTTTAAAATACAAGCTCACAGAGGGAAGCCCACTCATATTATGGCATGACTGCACTGCCTTCATATACCAGTATTGGTTAGTACTAGGAAAGTACAAGTTTAACATTAAGATGATTTACTAGAAGCATAAAAACTAGATAAAAATCTCTCTATGTTGTGATGTGCTCTCATCAGTACTAATTAGTCAGTATTAGGTTCAACATCAGCAGAATTAACTGAATTCACTTATTTTGTAATGCCAGATCTTTTTTAAGGGGAAAACACATGTACTTAGGTAAAACAGCAGAGAGGCATTACCTGGCAATTCTCTATTATTACAGTCAATATTACTGCAAATCCATTTCTACAAGTAGACCCTAATGCCCACATTTATCCCCACTGACGTTTGACTGTGTGTATAGATAAGAAAACACCTGCATGGATCACTTAGCAGGATCAGTCTCACAGCAGGGAGAAAAAGCCAGGAAGAATGCATGTCTTCAGGACAGCGCATGCTTTCTCTGTTGAAACATGCAAGCTAAAAAGCATGAAATGATCTTGGCTGCTCTGTAGCACACAACTGTCTGAGTAACTCCTTTTACATTGGCCATGGTACCTTGACATCAAGTTTTCAATATGCTGGGCAGATGATCCTTGATGACACTAGCCAGTGTGCGTTCTCCTCATCCAGCAAGGTGTCAGCAAGACACGAGTAACACTCTGCTGACTTTTGCTATTCCGATATACTCGTGAGTGGGGAAATTTTGTATTAAATGAAAGAGACATAGCTCTGCACTGAAAATTTTACACACATATCTTTCACAGGCCTAAACTTACAAAAAGAGCACCAGCAAAAGCCCTTAGTATTTCCACTGGGCTGATCAAGCTACTCTGGCACAGAAAGTGTGTAAGGAGACTAGCAATTAGTCTCCTCAACCAAAGAAATGAGCAAGGGAAATCTGGCAGATGTTGGCTACATGTCTTTATAGGAGATGCAGAAGAGCAGCTGTTACAGGAGGGATTGTAGGGATTTCTTGTGAAAGTTGATAGCAGATGTCACCATCTGCTTCTGCCTTCTCTACCAAACAGAGGCAAAAGGGAGACTTAAAGCTGGTTAAAAAAAAGGTAACAGCAAAAAACATAAATGCAAAAGACACCCAAACATATTTACAGTGAGTAGTGGAACCTCTTACCTTCTTCCCCCGGCAAACCTGTGATCCAGATGCACAAAAGAAGTAAATAACACTCCCCATTCTCTTTAAGTCATGATTTCTTTTCATTTTAATCTTACTACACGTACTTTGACAACATTCAGCCTGCAATCTAACACCTAGCCATTTCCTCCCTGGCTGAAAGAGATCACAGAAATGAGCAGTTGTATCCTTTCCCTCTGGCTATAAAGCAATGGTCTGATGACAACTGCTTTACCAGGGTTGGTAACAGACAAACAAAAATTCCCTACTGAATGGTCTACACAATGATGTCATGTGTGGGGGCAAAGTATTTATTACTTAGGGAAAAAAAAAAACCCACAACAAAAATGAAACAAAACTACTGCTGTATTGTGTCAAGAGAAACACGCTTACATGTTTGTACATCTTAGCAGATAACGATCAAATGAGGCAAGCAATGAAGTGGTTAACCAAATCAGAAAGTTATCTCAGACATCCAAAGGCACATCTTGTAAACCTGAGAAAAGTTCTTACATGAAACTGTGGAGAAAAAAAAAGTAAGGGCCTGTCTGGGAAGAAACAAATGATACTGTCAACAAGTAGTTTGCTTTCCCAGAGCCCAACAAAAGAACAGGAATCTTTCCAATGCTGTAAAAAAGGCTTGAATCGAGCCTCAGCTTTCCCGAAAACTAAACTTGCTAATAACCTCACTCTTCCACTGTCAAAACCGTCATCTCACTGAACAGAAATACCTTTCCAATATTGCTGTAGAGCAGACGCTTCCACACTGGTAATACTGGGAGCCATGTTCACCTACCACTAGCAACTTGGTAACTTGGTGGTCACCACCTCCCCCATTTGGTATCCCATGATGTCGTTTTGCTTGGTTTTGTTTTTTTTTGTTTGTTTGTTTGTTTTGTTTTGGGTGTTTTTATTTTTTTTAAAGGCATTCTGCAAGAGTTTTTTAGGTTTTCTTTTGTTTGTTCATTTTTGGAAACAGAGGCCACCTTGTAGCGTACTACTTACACTGTAGTGGTACTTCCTACTGTAGACAGCATTTTGCTTTTCAGCTAGTGTCATATTCAGACAATGAATAAGCTTCAAAAATGGAAGATCCCACTCTCCTTTGACATTGCCATAAATCAGGAAACACTTGTAGCTATACCTGGATAAAATTGATGAAAGTAACTGAACAAATCAGCTTTAGCAAGGTATACTGCTAAGACAGGTCTTTTCCCCAAAGCAAGCAAATTATGCTTATCTTACATTACCAGACCATTACTGGAAGTACTATGCCAGACCCTCAGCTGGCATAAATCAACCTGACCCTGTTCACTTTGGTGCAGCTGTGTTGATTTATGTGAGCTGAAAAGCATGTACTGGTCAAAAAGTGACTATTTCGTCTTATAAAACTATAAAAGTGACTAAGAAATGAAAGGCAGCATGTATAATATAAAGAAAAAAAAAGTATTACAGAAAGGCTCAAAGTAGATGTATATTTTAAGATTAGTCTAACATAGCCACTCATTTTACTCGATATGAAAGATTAGATAATATTCTCTGTTGTTACATACATATGTATCTCTCGAGCGTGGACCCCAGTAATTTAATAATGTTGTACTATTCCAAAATTAAGATGTAAGGCTCAGACAGTGGGTTCTACCAACCTACAATTTATCATTGGTGGTTTTTTTTAAAGTTACTGTGGCTGTCAAAACATGAAACATTAGACTTAAAAGCAAGCCCACACAGCAAACTTAAGTGTTCAGATTTGCAGTATGGTGTCACATCTTCAGAACTACTCTTGTTACGGTCTTTCTCTTATAGAGCAAGACAGAAGTACAAAATCAAATGAGCTTCTCAAAGCCAGCACTTCTCTCAAGCTTTGGTAATTTCAGGAAATTGGAAACCTCTCGTATTAGACTTAAGCACCCTTTACCCTTATGAACTCTTTGCAGAGTTCCTTATTGTTATATAGACTACATGAGATTAACTACTGGTGCTCCTTTCTGAGTTAAAACTGAGAAGGCTAAGGAGAAGAACTGGTATTCTGAAATGAGGTGTATATTCCTAAATTCCTTTCTCACAGAAGCAGCCCTTGAGATTAGAAAGTTCTCATTTTCACTAGACTTGTGTATCACTCCCCCAGCAGTATAATATCTGAACACTGTACGAAGAGATCACGAAGCAAACCTCTTTACAACTGTCTGTTCAACTTTGCCTCAGTGACCAGCTGCTAAAAGCCACTTGGCAGACAACTGCAATCCATCTTCCTTCACCGTGAGTACTGGTACTTCAAATACAAACACTTCTGTATTCAATCACAGTCCACAACACAGGCTGCCAGGTACCAAAACAGCATTTTGTTCATCCTAACCATTACCAGTACAACACACCTCATGGACTCCTGCCTACAAGAAATACTAGGATTTGTCTCTTCACAGTCTTTCCCTATAAATACATTCACTGTAGGAAGCTTGCATTTTCAGAAGTGTGATTAATACTTCAGATATGGGGAAAAAAATGTGCACAGTCTGCCGGGACAGATCATCTCTGTACCTCAGCAAGCGGCACTGCCACAACCTTCTCCTTGCCACTGACTCCCGGGGATTATGTTTCGTGTGAGCAAGATGCACTTAGTGTCACCATCAATGGGATGCTGTATCCAATCAGTTCATTGTAACACTAACCCAACTGGAATAATGGTGTGTCACATTGGAATATAAGGTATTCCCAATCTCTGAAATCAGTAGAACTAAAAAAGAAAAAGCCAATGAAATAAGGCATTTTAAAACTTCCATGTATATTACCATCTCTACATAGGAATTAGAAATGCCAGTTAAATCCTGTTTTTCTCCCAAGGCACTTCTGCAGTCTTCAAAAACATTGGGAAAATGATGATATTAGGAAAAAAACCCTAAGAACTACTTTTCTTCCATTTTCTTCTCTATATAAATTTACAGACTTTCTCTCATAAAAACACTAAGGAAGTGGCACTGGGCTGTGGTTACAGGTGCTTCCAAGGTATGTACTCCCACTAAAGCAAACAGAGCCAACCAAAAACATTTCTAAGACAAAGTTCCCGTTCGTGGCGTAAGGAGCTTAAAACTGCACCCAACATATACATACAACCAAAAGTACAGCCTGAGACTTCAAAGCACAGACTTGGGTTCTCCACAGGGACAGTAAATGTGTTGAAAAGAGACTTCGGCTTGGAAGCTCCATTGCAGCAGTGTCAAGCTGGAACAAATGTTCAGAGGGATCAAAATACCAACGAGTACTGAAGTTTTCCTCCTTCAAAACGGCACAAGGTTATAGAGAAGCAGCAGAAATAGTAAATGTGTTCCTGTAATTTCCATCTCATCTAGTAGCTCCCTCAAGTTAATATTTAGCATTGCGTATTCCCTCATTCTTTATGTTGGTCCGAATGTTTTAATTACATAAGGATAACTCAGAGCAATTTGGGCATCAGTTTACAGCGCACTGAGAATAAATGACAGTGAACTGTTTAGAAGAAAGCAAAGTATTAGGGCTTCTAAATGAAACAATCAGTGGATTTTATTCTCTTTTAATTTTGAACTTGTACTGTCAACTGCTCCAGTGAGGTGATGCAACAACTTCTACCACCAGTATTTGATTCACCCTTACCGTAAATGCTGTCTACCCAGTGTATTAAAAGCTGCCTGCCCAGTGTACTATGAGGTTTCACAGCTGTGGCTCCCAAAGACTTAAATCAGTATTTAAATCGTATTGACACCAACTAGTTCTTTTTTTTTTTTTTTTTTTTTTTTAAGCAGAGTTGCAATTATGGTCTATTTTATATTTGTAAGTATGACTAAAATTACTATATTTTTTGTGCCAGGCTATAATTTATATAATTGCATTCCTGTAAAATTTGAATTTATTTTTCACTTAGAAACAGACCACAATAAAAGGCTTCTGCACTGAGAATCCAGTTTTCTGTGTTAATTTAAAGTTTAATTTTATAGTGTTTGGTACAGTCATAGTACTTTAAGGGCAGAGGAAAATTGTCACTGTATGAGACTTTTAATCAGCCACGGACTCTTACTCAAACTAAATACCAGTATTAATTGTTCATAAAGTACTGCAAGAGGAAAAGAGATGATTAAGTGGAGTTTAAGCTGCATTGTTATTAAGGATTAAACAGAAAGGCATTTTAAAGCCATGTGTTAAAAGCTGTCTTGTCAGAAGGTATGGGCCATAATCCACAGACTTTTCAAAATATACCAGGCTGTACTCATTAGTCTTATGAATTTAGAGGGTCTGTTATTTCTGCCTCTTAATTTGACATCTATATGCAAATAAAAATCTTCAGTACAAGTCGCACCTAAAATTGCATGTTATGCAGTTGCCCATCTAAAATGTTTAGAAAACTTGCCTTTTACTGTGTCCTGTTAATATTTTAGCCTTAATTTATTGTCAAGAGTGAAAGAAAATTCAGGGATGTTACGAGGTCATTGCAGTCTCTAGAGAGCACTGGTACACAAAATCAGATACGCAAGCCTCCCTCCAGGCTCAGAGGGCTACAAAATGGAATATGATGCTTGAAAGGGAAAGCTGCTGCTCTGCAGGCTTGGGGACAGCCAGGAGGACTGCAAGAAACCCTGTGAGCAGGCTACAAGTCACGACACCCTCCCTACAGAATTTTGGCAAGTTTAAATGAAACCTGTGGACGCATTGTTTCATTTTTCCGGTCAGATGTATGCCAAGTTGGGAACGGTTTCACGCGGATTTTCTAACCTCTCCTGGGGCTTTCGTGATTGAAGAGGATGCCGTTGACAGCAAAGAGATTGTAGGCCTCTCTGAAGTTCACCACAATCCAGTAGGCATACAGTTTTGCTGCCCCTGCAAAAAATAATTTTAAAGCGTTATGTATATCCGCTCTGCTTGTACACGGCTCAGACAGATGCACATACACAACTCTCTCACATGCAGGGAGAAGTCTGCATTTCAACACTGGAGTGCATTAGAATTTGATTCATTCCCTGTACGTGTCACACTTCATATGGGAAAAAACTATCCAGCTCAATAAACAGCAGTGGAATGGGAAAACATTCCTCCTCTGTGCAGCTTCTGAACTGCCCAGGAAGTGTTAGGGCACTTTCTCACTTGTTTTCTTATGCACACTCAGCATAGCACTTTTTCTTTTATAATATAATTAACACAGCCAGAGTGTGTGAAATATGCCACTGTGGTGACCCCTGCTAATAAAAAAAAAATTACTTTGGAGAATAGAAGTGAAAATCTGGTGCCTTAACACTTAAATTGATTTGAAACCTTATCACCAAATTCCTCCATGCACATTGCTTTAATAAGTGTTTCAAATTTCATGCGAGTTCAAGAAGGAAGAAGTGAACTCCCGGGAGTTTTTCATTTAGGCAACAAAAAATATGAAACCTTATCACTTCAGTGGTATCTCACAACCCTTTGTGAAGGAAAAGTCACCCTTCCCCCCTCTCTACAAGAGTTCTCTACCTCTGAGCTGAATGAACACGGTCTTGTGAAGTGAGATGCTAATTTCCAACCCCCAGGCAATGGCAGCAAATACTTTTTATAGAGTAATTCATAAAGGTATGCCTCTCGACATGTCTAGTCACTTTAGCTCTATCGTCATTCTAATCTCACGCCCAAATGACTTCAGCCCTGAGACATGAGTGGGGAGAACAGACAGACAGACACCGCACACACCACCAGCGATCCTCACCGTAAGGCGATCTCGGGTAAAAAGGGGTGGTCTCCTTTTGTGGGATTTCTTGCACTTTTCCAAAAAGTTCACTGGTGGAGGCTTGGTAGAACTTCACAGAGTTGATAAGGCCACAGGTCTTAATAGCATCTAAGAGCCGTAAAGTGCCAACCCCATCAACATCAGCAGTATATTCTGCTAGGTCGAAAGAAATCTTAGGGAGAGAAAGAAATAAAAACCACAATGATTTTACTAGGGGAACCAGCACATGCTGTGATCATGTACAACCAAAGTAATACACCACTTATCACAGACCATCTAGACACTTTTGGACAGAGTAGATGCTCAGTTTACAAAAGTGCCCTCAAAGGATTTCTAAGAATAAACAAGTAGCTCCATAAATAGCAGAACCAAAAGACTGGTGTTCCCTGATCTCCCTCTCAGGATTACTTTCCCATGTGAAGTAAGGGGTAAGCCTCCCCACAGTGGGAGCAGTATCAGGCGCTCTCTCATCTCCATAGCTGCCAATTTTCACAATATTCACTTGGGCTTAATATCTTTGACACACTTGAATGTGGTTAAAATTGTCCTATATATATATATATGTATATATATATATATGTTTAAAATATTAGGTTATACAGACAGCATGACAGCATAAATAAACATTAAAAAAAATAAATCAACCAGAAACTTTAAACGAGGTCCAAAGTTTTGCAATTTAACGACACATCAAAATGGAGACAAACAGATATATCTGCTATCAAATGCACTCCCAACCCCACCTGATGAAGGTGTACAAGAGCTGTGGCTTCTGCACAGAGGTTAGGGGGATGCTGAAGTGGGAGATCAAAGGGTGGAGGTATCCAAAAGAAACCTGACATATCCTTCAAAGTAAGATAACAAACACGTGCACATTGCTGGACCAAGGCTCCTCTTTCTCTACCTGCTCCAGTAGTTCCCAGTTATCTTTATGATGAGCTTGATTGTGGCACAGGCCATGTGACAGTGCTTCAGTCTAGGCTTTCAGAGTGTTTCAAAAATACATTAATTCTGTTCCTCGCAGTTACAGAACTAAAATAAAACCCTGAAAAAGTAAGCTGAAGGTAAAGGATGTGTTGTGACCACTCCAATCTGCAGGCAGGAGGAAAAACACTCAGAAGGGAGCTCCCTCTGCTTGCTTGGTGGGTACAGGCTGGTCGGTTGGATGTACTGACAGAGCTCCTGGACTCTGAAGAATTTTCTCCCACAGCACCCACAGAGGCACGTTCCCCCTCCTTTCTACCTCTTCTCTCCAACCCAGGGATTTTGCTCATGCCAGTTTTTGAAAAAGTGCTCCCTGTTTATACTTGCCAATGTTATAAAAAAGTAAAGGGGAACGGACCTTTAGGGCAATCTCCTCAACTGCCCTGGCCCAAGGAAGAATTATTTTACCTATGTCCCCTCTGGCTGATGACTGACTGTCAGGAACGAGCTCTAGAGTGATGGCAATGCTACAGTCTCTGTATATGATCTAGGCTAGAGGTTAGTAAGATACTACCAAAGTCAGATAGCACAGATCTATGATCTCCCCTCCATTAGTCTTCAGTGACAGGGTAACTAGTAATGGAATAGAGGGTGATCGACCATAGCTGGACAAGCCGAGCTATCTCAGTGAAATCAGTGGGAAACTTGTCACTTACCAGGTATTTTTTCAGGCTCTTTACAGATTCAGCCAGCCAGCCCTGTATTCATTTCTCCCGTTAAGCCACTTTCCTTCACTATGCAGTAATCACTAGAGGTTTAAGGCTTATTTACCCAGCAGATGAAATAAAAATAATTAGATTAATTTGAATTTGCACTTATGGTTAATTTAATACAGGTATGAAATAATCTAGATTGTTTTACTGTGCTCCAAAATAAAAAAAGTTCTCACACAGTTTTGATCTGAATAGCCAACGGTATGAACAAAAACAAACTTTATTTTTACTTTTTCTTAAAAAAAAAAAAAAAGACACCTGATATTTTGGCTTGTTAACCTGGTATGACCCAGCTGAAATTGAGCACTGATCCACTGAGAAGTGCTGAGCATTTTTTGTTGTAATCCATTTGGCACAAAGATGACAGCCACTTAAGGTCTCTCAGCTTTGTTGTCAGAGTAACTCCTGGGAAAACATCTTGATGAATAGGTGATACAGTCAATAATGCACTAATGAACATAAATTAGTATATTTACTGTATGGTTAGCACCTTTGCATATTCACAGTAACATCCCAGTTGTCTAACTAAAGGCAAAACACTTACTAATTGTAGCAGAACCAGGAATTTACCTGTATTAAGGTATTGCTTCCAACAAATAACCTGCTAAAAGCACCACCCCAAAATGCAAATCTTTGCTTATATATTCTACTACAAAGTAAATTGCACATGTAACTGAGGTGGTCTTAAACCAGAGCTCCCAGATTATAAAACTTCTTAACTGGAGCGAGCAATGAGTCTGTGGCAGCAGCACTGGGAACTGGTCTCCCTGGCTGATGCAGAGACCAGTTTCACAAGAGATGGTTTTCCCTGTTGCCTTATGAATGACCTCAGTCTTCACCTAGAAAAATCACTCCCTGGGGTGTGAGGTAATTGTGCCTCCACGCTGGCCGGCTCTGAGTGTCCCCAAGTAGAAACTGCCAGCTTTGTGCCTGTTCGGTGTTTTGTAATGTGGACTATTGTTCACTGGGGACAGGGCTCAGACCACTGAACACATTTCATTTTGGAGTGCAGGTTAGACTAGAATGGCATTCATGAAAATAAAAAATGCCTTTATCCACTAAAACCTCCAACACCAAAAACGCTGGACTGTTAAGACACTCTGTGCAGTATAGGAGCAGTAACATGGCAAATACAGATAAATGCACACTAGTTTTTAATTTGATTTCAATTCAAAGTTAACAATGTAGAAGAATTTTGTAAAATACTGGATTGATTAAGTAGTTATAAATCAAGCAGGGGAGAGCAGGAAAAGGTGCTGAGTTACCCATTGCCACATTATTTCCCTCTCCTTATATATGTTATTTTATGCAAGATCAGCAGTAAGACTGGAGTAAAAATAATAAAATAATGCAGGGACCTCATTAAGAGGGACGTGCAAGAGAGAATTGACATGCATGCACAACACACACAAAAAAGATCACGGTCTGAGTTATAGAAACTTCATATGGAATCAGATTCAATAGATGTTACTCACAGAAATAATCTTCACTGGTGCACTGAGCTCAGTGGGACCATCAGAGAATAAAAACTTCATGGAAATGATGGCAAAGGCATTTGTATGAAAGCTAAGAACGAGTTACACTTTCTGAAAGATTGAATGTTTATCCAGTGGAAAAAAAAGCTTAGGTAATACCTAGAGATGAAAGTTTTCAAACAGCCTGATTTATGACAACTATCTTAAGTCCCTGAATCAGGAATCTCATCTCCCTGTATAGTAAAGTACACTGTAACGACAGTGGTGAGTCAGAGCAGAAAGCCTGATAGAGATGGTCTTGATTATGCTTTGGAGAAACTATATACCTACTAGTTTTTTTTTAATTTAGCTACCTAAGATAGATAGATACTCCATTCTAACCTCAAAAATCCAAAACTATCAGCTACTGTCAACTGCGTAAAGTAAGCCATGCAACTGACAGCTTTTTCTGAAGACAAAACCAGGAGTTTTTGTAACAATTGGAGTAGGGAAGACTTTGCTTGGCAGGACCTTTAAGCCTGAAAGTTTTCTGAAAAGTTATTGAAGGCATGGATCCAGTACTTCTTTACCCTCTTTGGGCAGACTTTGTGACAAAGGGAGAGCAGGACATACCAACAAAACAGAAATTGTCTACATGGAACGTGTTAGTCTGAGTGACCTTGGTGCACCCTTCCCATGTACAATGGGGACATCGTGCTTCTGCAGTTGTCATCATTAATCTGTGCAGATACTGTGAATGTATATGCTTAAGATGTGTCTATTTATTCCATTCAATAGATAGCGGTTAACAGTGTGTCATTCATCAGATGTAGATAGAAAAATAGAGATACTTAATCCTTGGTCAAAAATACTTCAGTTCCAGGTTTTCAGGTCCTGAACACTTTGCAGAATTGCCTTAAAGAATACTAAAAAGCAGACAGACCCCTTATGTACATAGGACTTCTACATATTGAGTATCTTCATTGCTGGACTCATCCCTGATACAGCGCTAGTACATTTCAAACACATTCTTCGACAAGTAAAAATTTCAATAGCAAGGCTTACCCATAGGATGATAAATTTTTCTTGAGAAAAATATGATTTAATTAGTTATAACATTCCTGGAATCACAGGACACAACACAAATACATTGAACCACATTATGCCTCCTCTTTCACGTGGCTCCAAGAATTACAGTGAGTTTTGTGAACTGGTTTCTACCTTTTGAATGTGAACTCTTGGTTCCCCCCCCCGTCATTTCTTTCTTTCTTTATAATTGCCAGATTCAATCTTTACCAGAGATTTGAATTTAATAGAGCAATGTTTTAAATATGATGTTTCCCAACTGATCATTCAAAACCAAGCTTAGCAAGGTCTTTTACAAGATTTAAAAGCTTACTAAAAACTATCTAAATGAAAACATATGGGTATTACCCTCCACAAGAACACATTCCTATCATGTCTATGAGTACTATATACGAGACTGCAGACTTACTACTTGCTTCTGACCAATGCATTGTCGACAGAGGCGATATTCTGAAAATAAGTATCAATTTAGCACACAGAGGTTTGAGGTATTTCATCTCTGTTTTGTCATTTGGAACAATCCAACAGATGAGCTGCAATCATATTAACTAATTAGCTTTCAACCAAAAAATAGCATGTGCTAGCAGAATATAGTTCAATGCCCTACCTAAGAAATATAAATAATGATTTGAAATTTCATTTCCTCCTTACAGCCTTCTCAATTTCAGAAGATGGGATTTCTGGAAGGCTGGTGTTATAAGAGGGAAGCTTATGTGAAGCCCCAGGAGGAAATAGGATAATATAAATGTAAATTATTATTCTTTCACTGTAAAAACAAAGGTGGCTAACCTAACTATAGCATTAAAATAATCAGCCTTGCTCTCTCGAAAAAAGCCTACAGTAGATTCTTTAGATTTATCAGAGTAAAAGATATGTATTAGATCTCTTTAAGCATTGAGAAAGGCTTACACCTGAAAAGTAAATCACAAAGAAGAAAAACTGCTCAGAAACACTTCAAGTCTCACAAGTTTCACAGCGGTTACTTTTTTGTATTCTTTAAAATCAATTCTGTTTGCTTTGAATATTCAGTGTGCCTTCCACTGCCAATAAAAACCACTGGGATCACTTATATCATCTCAGTAAATAAACTGCTCAACCCCTAGGAACAGGCACGTAAAGCATAACATTCCAGTTGCTAAATCTAATACAGACTATGGGCCAAACATTCCTATAAAGTCCTAACACATTGAAAAAAAAAATCCTAGGGATATTAGGAAGTCTCAAGAATCTGGAGGGAGCTGGGCAGTGTCAAGGTGATGGGGAAAAACCTATATATCTACAAAAATGTCAGGTAACCTTCTAGGAGAATATGGCAATTCCGCTTCCTCCCAATCCCATAACTCATAATGAATGCTTAACTCATTGTCCTCTCACCCAATAAAAGAAGTAGTCAAAAGGCAGCAAAATCCCACAAATAATGATATATTTTTTGTTATGTAGAAAATTAATCAATTAAATAGTTCTGAACTTACTATTAACCTACACTGTTGATATCTTAAAGCCCTATTCAACTTCTTAGCTAAATAGAAATTGACTGAAAAGCAGTGACTGAAAATCTGGATAAAAGGAACACAACTTTTGTGGACTTACCTTCTTTCCTATTTCTTTCCCTGTTCTTTCATTAATAAGACAGAAAAAATAAAGTGATCCGTAAAGAATGAGAGCAATTTGACACCTGATTATAAGCAGAAAATTAGCAGCAAAAAGTTTTTTAAGCGGAAGCAGAAGCCAACATTTTTTCCTAAAATTCATGTTAACTCAAGTCATTCAAAACATTGCTGCAGCGAAAGAGCTTGGATAACTTGGATTTTCAAGCTTCTTATGATGCAAAGGAATAAGCAGTGCAGCTGATAAAAGATGTGCTTCTCTGTCAGTGCTTACGCTGAGGTCCCAGTGGCCGAGTCCCACTGCAGCTCTGTCACACTATGGACTGCAGGACGAGGGACCTCAGAGAGCCTTCCTGAAGTGGCTAGAAGTTTGGGTTTGAAATCAGTGGGCCAACATTTCACTTCCACCTCTAAGTATGAAGACCCAAATCAAAGTGCAAAAATAAGCTATTTGCTGTTTAGGGATCTTAAATGATCCTTCATGATCTTCATGTTTTGTAACCTGCCATAAACCACAACAGACTCTGCTTTTACGGACCAGCTGAGTCCAAGTATCCCCATAGTGGTCTCCACCACACACAAAAAGGGAAGCCTGAATGTAAACCCGTTCGTTGCCTGAGACACACACACACGCCTTTGTGCCCACAGAAGGAGCACAAATGTGGGGTGAAGAAGAGTTGAGTTCATTCATGGCTCCCCACCACTCACTTCTCCAAGTGCATTGAGATCTGGGAAATGTGCATTGAGGAAAAAAGGGGTGGGATGAAGCAGAAGCCTCACCACAAAAGTGTACTTTCAAGTCTGAAAAAATTACTGAGGATAACAGCAGCAGCAAAACTACGCATCACCTTTCACCACATCCCCAAGGATCAGGCACCGCAGAATCCAAAAGCAGCTGTTACCTTTCAGCTCCACAAGCGCTAAATAATTCATGAACAGCTAAGCTATACTGCTATTGCCCACACGAGATACAAGAGAGCTGCTAGACTTGCTGAAGTCCCCAGCCATCTTGCAGTTGAAATACCCTGCAACAGAGTCTTCCCTAAGGGGCAGCAACTTTCTTTGTGGAGCTGAGATACTCAAGGATCAGGGGCAAGAGGTCCCCTAACATACTCCACAGTGTATGTTCATATAGCAGCTTCTCATGGTTTGGCTTGGGTAAGCTTTCCTTACAACTCTCTCTCCTCTTGATTAATGCCAAGTTCTTGATGCAAATTTTCTGACATAATCTTTACAGAGAAATAGCTTGGCATTATTAAAACAGGTTTCCTTTTCCCCTCTTATGAGTAAAAACTACTACTTGCTTTTTGTTGGGGGAAAAAAGAGAAAGGAAATCAACCCAAAAGCAGAGAATAAGCGTGGAGAAATACTCCCTGGGTGGTTAAAGTTTTATATTTATAAGACTAGTAAGGGTTGATAGTTGGATTAGTTATTTAGTTTCTTTAAAAAGTGACTCCTCCCTGGCAAACTGCAGGTGTGGTTGTAAATCCAGCTCACGAGGTCATCATGTTCACCCTTGCCTCTAAAACAGCCCATGAGTATATGCCTGACCAGTTAAGAAATACAGAACCACCAGTCGCCTGTTATTTTCAAAATGCTGATGCCACAACCCTTAACTTGGAATATCCATTCTCCATTTTAATTTTAAAAAGTCTCCTACATCCTGTACAGTTTTCTTGGCCACTGATTAGTGATTGAAAGGTGTGTTTTGGAACAGATCTCCAAACAGAGGTAATTTGTAAATTGTTTATTCTTCTGCTTATTGACTAGCTAATATAGTGGATTAAGAGAATTTAAGAGACCGGATTAAAAGAGAGTTGCCCAGCGACAGGTCAAAAGGCAACAGACACAAGTTGAAACATGAAAAATTACAATTAGATATTAGGAAAAAAAGTTCACAGCATGGGTAGTCTGCACAGAACCTGTTTCAGTGCTAGAGGCTGTGGCATCTCCACCCTTGGAGATACTCAAAACTCAATCAGACATAGCCCTGAGTCACCTGCTGTAAACTGCCCCTGCTTTATGGAAAGAGCTGGTCCAGATGTCATTCGGAGATTGCTCCCTAAATTATTGCACAATTTTAAGATGACAGGGAGATGGGATTACAGCAGCGAGTTTTGGTGTTCAGACACGTAGCACCATCCAATGAGTAGAAAGTGGATGTACAGTGTGCAAGAATAAAACCTGGTCTTGTAGAAAACCAGCAATTTCTGCTGGGGGAGTAGAGAGTTGTTCACAGCAACTTTCAGAGGCACATGGTCCAACTTGCTATTCATCACGTCTCCTCCACAGAAGAGCTTCAGATAGAGGAATGCACAGATCTGATAGTAAAAAAAAATACCAAAGTGGAGGAGGAGGAGAAGGGATATCACAGAACATGAGATTCAGTATGGCCATAAACCTTTGTCACAAAAATGTAACCTCCCCATTAGTTTTGCTTATCTTCTCATCCATTTGTTATTAATTTGATGGAACTAAGGAGTTGTCAGGGTTATGTGATGCAAGGGATTTATCTTGCAGAACAATCTCCAACCCACTATTCAAAGTCTTTAGTTTCAAATTACAGAGATTAGCAAAGAAGCTTTTAAAAAAGAAGCACTGATTCTTTGCTCCTTTTCAGCATGATTTTGTTCAGGGATAGTTTGAACAATATACATGTTGACTCAAGTTTTTAAGTACAAGGCACATGCAGCAAAGTCAGGATGGGTTTTGATGATTCAAATTGTGTAGCTTCAATGGCTAGTGACACTGTAATACCATAAAAGCTTTTTTACATACTGAAGTCCAGCTGTGCCAGAAGCTTTAAATGCTATTTAGTAGAAAGACAAAAAGGGGCAACTTGCAGAGTCACTAGAGAACATTCAAAGGGAGATGTAAAAAGATAGCCAATTCATTTCGCTTTATACATACCAGGGGAATAGAGAACTATGACTAAAATGCATGCAGGGAATGCAGTCACTTTGAAAGAAACAGCACCATTTTTACTCACTTTCACATATAAAGACATTAATTTAAAACATACAGGTTATTTAAAATTATAACATGACAATTAGGTTATAGTATTAATATTTTTTAACTTCTGATTTTTTTAAAAAAACTTTCATCCTTGCTTCCTTGATGCTTTCAGAACACACAGAAGGATGCTCTGCACAGAAGTGATGAAAACATCATCGCAAGCAAAAAGAAACAAAAAAGAAACAAACCCCACAAAACCTAAAAAACCTTCATTGCCTGTCTGCTTTATGATTTTGACAGACTTTCAGTGGATGGCAATATAGATAATTAAAGCAGTAATCTACTATGGCACAGTTTTGTTCACCCTCTGCCTTCCCAGAGTCTCTCCTCTCTGCCTTCCCAGCCAGCTAGACTGACGTAACACAACAGAACCTCCCAAATATTGATACAAGTCCCATATTGCCTGGAAGCCAGAATTACACCAATGCATTGCAAATGACTACCCTGCTGTACTCTCTTGCAACTCTTGCTAATGCATAAAGTAATATCTCCCCAGGTTTATGGGCCCTGCCAGAAGTCTTGCTTTTTCAATCAGAGAAAAATTATTTCCCCAGCATTTATTACTTATCACTTGAGAAGATTACTTCCCAGACTGCAATTCCTCATGCCAAACGGCATCATTTTAGAAAGCTTAGAAGCAGTTCAAACAACTGTTTCTCAGGTACCCCTGAAGTAACAGAAATGCTCCTCCCTGCATGAGGAAATAAAATATCACACATGGATATGGAGATCAGAAACTTGAATATGGACTAGGGTCTTTTTTCCTTAAGGGCATTTAATCTGGAAATAAAGTGTACTGAATGAACGAAGAACCTTTGTAGAATAACTTCTCAACTTTTTGAAATCCAAGTAAGTACAAATTTAAAACTTCCTATAATATTGGAACCTTTGTTTAACAAAAATCTTTCTTTTTTTGTTACTTTCCTCCCCCACCCACACATTACCTACTGACAATTGTCTGACCAGTTTGCCAAGTTGTATTTGTCATTATTCTGAGTTGGCTTGCTGTGCTATATCCACCTAGTAACTGATGTAGCAAAGACTGCCATAAAAAGATGAGAAAAAACCACTGTCTCCTAGTAAAGCCCTCTAGATCATCCCGACCAAGCTGAATGAAGCATCTATAGAGATACAACACATACTTTACAAAAGACCACTTTCTATAATGTTTAACAAAAGCTTTCACTGTAATTTTTTCATTTTATGAAATTAAAAGCATTTTCTCCCCCTCCCAACAACAAGAATTGCTATCTCCTTCCTTATGGCTAATGAGGGTTGAAAGAGCTTCCCTACTTCACAGGGATATTGCAAGAAAAAAAATGAATTACATGAATGCGCATGTATTACTTATTTATGGGACCATAAACCCAATTAGACAGACTGCCCATAAATATGCCTGACTCAGCCTTTCAAATTGAAAGCTAAGGGTGCAGACACAGCCAAGTCACTGCAAGAAAACAAGTTACCATTTCTCTGTATAGGCAAGGTAATGCTATCTGGAAGCACTCTTAAACCACAGCAAATGCATGATAAAGCAACTTACCTCAGCTCTCTTACTGTCAGCTACTCTAAAATCAAATCACTTAATTCATCACAGTCTAAGAGTGGACAGGTACCTCAGCTCTGACCACACATTGCAGTTTGTTACTTTATGGTGCTTTGGTCATGGCTGAGCTTTCAAAACAGGCAGGACTTCAGGAAGACAAATGAGAACATAAAGTTTTGAGGAAATAAATAAGCACATGCAAACACACACACAGAGAGAAAAAATCATGACTTTTTGTCTTGGGCACAGCTGCCTAGGGAACATCCTCTGCCCTGAAGTACCTGAGGGGGGGGTTCAGAGCTCAGACACTGAACATCACTCAGACACCTGCATCAGTATGGCAAAAGAGATGCTAAGTACTCCATCTCAGCAGGCAAACAATGCCTGCCCCTGGTTTGTGCACTCAGTTTATTCTTAAAACACTAAAGTTGTGTTCTTCACAAAGATGCCACACTTAGAGAAAAGTACTATAAAACCGTATCTTCTAAACAAATGCCATCGCTTCAAACCTGTTTCTGGTCCACTCACTCCCCTCAGTAAATCCATATACTCATTTGCCATGGGTACTAATCACTTACAATTCTTCATTATGTTACACCTACGTAGACCTAGTTCTACTTTCTGGTTTGCCATAAAGCAACCAAAAACTACACCGACTCCTCTTAAGCTAGAATGTTTTCAGCATACCTCAGACTTCTATGTAATTAATTTCTGAGGCTTTTGTTCATTTATACTGCATGTGCATTAAGAATTAAATTGGGATGGCTAATTTTGTAGGGTAAATTTGAATGGGTACGTAGGTACTGACAAAAGACATGCAGCCACAGTCGCCACCTTCCCAGTTCCTGTGCCAGTACTCCAGCAGGAATGATGGGAAAATGAATAAACATGAAACAGCATGTCAAGAAGTAAGTCACCATTTTTTTTTCTCTCCAGTTTTCTTTTTCGAATAGGTTAAATAATTGCCTTTTCTTCCAATGCCCAAGGTCATCTTCTGTGAAATTTCACTCCAAAATCTCACTCAAAGAAAGGTCAACAATTCCAAAACCTTTCTAGTTTTTTCCCACAAAACCAGCAGCATTCTTTTCCCTTTTTTTGTTCTTGAGAACAACTGACATTTAAAATATTCTTTAAATAAATACAATAATCTGAGGTCTGCACTTGCCCTGAAAGCAAACCACTGAATCCTCCAAATTCATTAAAATTACAACCAACAAACCAAAAAAACCCCACCCCACCTTGAAATGCTAAAGTAGGTGATCGCTAGTAGATGAGCACTAATACCCTTACCTTTAGTGCATGTACAGGCACTACATATGATAAATTTTAAAATCAGTGTATTAATAGCATCCACAAATACAGGAGCTGATGATGGCTTTGTTAGGAATGATGTAATAAACCTGTAGAAACAGCTTTAACTCATTGTAGTAACACCTAATTTTAACACTCCATTTCAGGCAAGATGGGGATAGCAATAACTGCGTACCTCAAAGTGGACTGTGATAACTCTTCATCCTGTGTAGGGAGCTACAGGAGTGGAAGACACTATTATCACCACTGCTAGCCCTCAGATTCCAGTGTGATTACAACACTTGAAAAACCACAAGCCTTACATCTCCAGTTGCATCCTTTCAGGGAGAACACTGCTGTTTTCTATGTGACAGTGAGCACTGAACTCAAAGGCAATCCCCTGCATAAAATGGTCTACTTAACTCATCTGCCTCAGAAGTATGTGGGTGCCTAGCTAGAAAGAAACCTGTGGGATGAATCAGAAAAAAACCCTGTGTCTTGACAGGTATGTGGGGGTGAAGGGGAAAAGGCCAAGGGGCAGAGTGCATAAAGGGATGAGAACCTCTGGTTAAAGTTTTTTATTATTTTTCCCTTTTCTGAACAAGCAGGGTGATACTCTCAGAAAATAAATCAGTCTGTTAGATTTTCTGCTGGCATCACCTTTGTCTTTACTTTATTCTTATATTTATTATTGACTATTGCAGTGTCTCCACCACAAATCTTAGAAAATAATGTATAGGCATTAATTTTAAAAGGCAGCTTTGGCACTCATGAGGCACGGTGATCATAAATCAAAGCAGAACATTGCAACTGATTTGTGTGCTGTAACCAACAATGCTAACCTCAGCCCTGTTTTTCACCTGTCTCTTGAACACCAAGGTAAGCCATTCAGGAAACAGTGATGTGGTAGTCAACTAACTGCACAAAACCAACAAGTTTGGGAGTTTCCCCTCTCGCCCCCATGAACAACTACTGTATTACTTCAGTCCACCTTCCTGTGCCCTAAGACAACGTTGATGTTTTTGTCTCTTGTAGTGTTAGGAGTGACAAGAGACCATATTGACCCCTACAAGACAGTGCTCCTCTTTGTCTGTACTAGACTGTGGCATTCAACGCATCCCCGTAAACCCCCGATAACGGCAGCTTCCAGTAAGACTTGACTGGCATATAAAAAGCTCCATCAGCTTTCAGAGTGATTTTTGATGCCTCAGGATGAGGCATGTTGGAAAAGCCATGTCAAAGACAAGACCAAGTTGCCAGAATGTAGTGAACAAATCATTGGACACGATCAGTGGGAACATCATATTCCACAAGCAAGGTGAAGTCTCCAAAATTGTGTACAGCTGCATTGTAGTTTTAAAAGAATGTATAGCTCAGGCAGATACCATGACTATTGTATGCAAATATCTTATTTCAATTAGCACTTTTCAATCATGCTTTTTCTTTTCTGAATGACTCACAGACATCTCAGTCAAGAAAGGGCAGGATCATAAGCACATGCCAACAGGGTGCATTTATCTCACAGAGAGATAAATGTGGAAGGAAACATGTAAATCTATCTTAGGATTTTTTCAACTTTTCTTGCCTTCCAAACACACTTTCTCTACAAGCCTGCTAGCCTCTATAACACAGCATACTCAGTTTCCATGTCCTCCCAAGCAAGTAGTATTCACAAGGATTTAATTGAAACAAAGGAAATTGTGTTTCCAGAGCTTGTCAATCAGGCAGGAAAAAAAAAAAAATTCAGCCTACAAGTTTTAGCACACTGTATTAAGCCAAATAAGAGGTCATAATACTAACTTGCCCACAAACGCACATACAAGAAAGGGGAATCTTTAGAACTTCGACACGCCACTGAGAGCCCTGCTGCACAGGTCATTATGAGCGGTGATTGTCCATGAGGGAGACGTGCTGAATAGCTGTGAAGTACGGCTGGATGAAAAAATGCCGTGGGTTAAAATCCATGATCGCACACAACACTGACATAAACTAAGAATGCTATATCTCGTGGCTGCAGTAGGAGCTTTAGCTAATTTCCAGAGTGCTGACCCCAAGGTGCTTTGGGGCTTTGAACATCCTCACCTGGGATATGAGAAGTTCTGTCAAGGAACCGCAAGAACAATGGGAGAAACATACTGGTGCTGCCTGTTAGCCAGAGGAGTAGAGGGAAACATTAGTTAATTTTCAATCCTGCATCACTAGTATATACCGAAGAAGCTGCACTGAGAAGGCTGAGAAATGTAAATAGTCAATGTTGATGAATAATTCAATAATTAGTAAAAACTGAAAAATTTTGGCATGAAAGCAAAACCTCAGCAAGTGTTTCACTTTCTACTTCTATAGATTTTAACTCCCCTCATGTTGCAAGAGTGCTCTCTCCACTGACAAATGTAAGCTGATGTTAACTGCAGTTGGACCTGAAAATATGTATTTTTAATACCGGTTAGGTTCTAGGCAGTAATCCCTTTCTCAGAAACTGAAAGATTCAAATGAAGTCATGTTGTTAAGTGCACTATTCAGCCATTTATCATGTTCTCAGAAGTACCAAGAGTACTACTCAAGGGTGAAGGGTTTTTAGGATAATGTATGATTTCTACATTAAATACAGAACCACCATGATATAATTTAGATCTTGCCAACTTTTTTTTTTTTTTTTTTTTTTTAGCAGGAGAAGGAGGGAGGAATAAGGAGGTTGAATGGAACTAGAACGGTGCTGTTTGTACCTTTGTGAATATTAGGGAAATGATAAACGATCCCTAAGCACACAGACTGATTTATGCAATGAAAAAAAACAACACGGTGGGGTGGAGTCTTCATGTGAAAATCTCATCCTCAGACAGCTACAAGGTATGAAATGCACCCCAAGTGTCTCAGATCCCTCAGGGTTGCAATTATCTCATGATACCACACCCTTGAGAACTGTCTCTTTTGCTCCTCTGTTGGGTGGAAGGAAAAGGAAGGGGAAAGAGGCATATTTCTGATTATAAAAAACAGAAGTTTGATAGTTTACATTAGTGAACACTTTAAGCTCAAACTGTTAAGAGTTCTTATTTTTTCTTAATTAACAGCATGAGTAAAAAGTAGTCACATCTCATGTCAGTATGATAAAGGAAAAAAACAGAGGTGAAGAAATGCCATTAAGACAAATACAAGTCAAAAAAAGCCACATATTTACGCAAATGAAAATTTTTGGCAGCTCTCAGTAAATATAGTAATGGGATTAACAACTGCAACAAACAAAATACGATTAAACCTCTTTCTGCAAAGGCTGTTACTCAGAAAATTCAAATAAAATGTGCTATCCTTAAATCTCCAATTGTTTGACAATCTACCTGCATACAACTACTACATCTTTTTGTTCTGCTTGTAGTGCTAAAAGATATTGGAGAGCACTGAAGTTTTATACCCTCTGTATTCCCTTATAAAAGTCTGAACACTTCCTAAAAAATTAGGTGGATAATGTTAGGAAGTGTTTTATTAATAAAAGTGAGAATCAAACCATTTTAAATTTCTGAGCTATACTGGCTATACAGATAATCCTCAGTTTCAGGTAAATAGACTTAGCTAATGTATATCCAGTTCAAACTAATTGGCATCTACTTACATGTTCAGTGTATGGAAATGCAGATGCAGACACATTTTTTCATGCTATAAGCTTGCCAAATTTATGGAGAAAACAGCTATTATGCTTGTAAAGTATAGTAATATATCAACATAATAACATACAGGGCATTTTCATCCTGTAGAATGAGGAAATAAACAATGCATTTTCTTCCTCTGGTGAAAGAATGCATAGATACTTGATTCACTTTACTGAACTGGTAATACTCACACTTTGCCAGTAGACAGTAACACTGTGTAACATCTTATCACTGGAACTTATCATATGCAGGTATGAGATCTAATTAGATATCACGCCAAAATTATACAGCAATCTGATCCTAGGAGTCTCGTATACCCCCAACACTACTGCAAGACATTAACTCTCATCAACATTTAACAACCACCAACACCTTTGAAATTACAGCTTCCCACAAAATTCTAAATGCAAACCCCATTTAATTAATATATTTGTAAGATATTCAGTATCTGAAAAACTAGTATACTCATAAAATCGCGCATAAAGACATGCCAGCACACAATAGAGCAAATCACTCTGCATTTCAGAGGTCTGTTACAACTATTATTTCTTACAGGTCCACTAGAAATGGCAAAACTGAAGCTACTTTAAGAACAGATGAGATGCAACAGTTACTCTAAAATGCACATTTTACACAGCACAAGCTTTAGTTCAGATTAATTCTTTGTGCCTTTAAAATCTGTAAATTCATCCTTGAACTCTCTCTCAGCTGAAAATTACGCTGCCTGCATTGTGAATTCTAACCTAATCTTAAATATATAGAAAAATTTAGTTCAAGACATTGAAGGGGATAACTAAAACTTTTTAGCTGTCATACTATTTCCCTTTGCTATTTGTCAAATCCCTGAATGAAGCCTTTCACTGGAGCTGAATGATGACTCCATGTTGATTCTTCTATTGTTACAAGAGGGAATGACTGTCTTGTCAAGGAGGGGCTGAGCTTTTAAAACAAAATAGGTATTTCTAACACAATGAGCCTACAGTTCATCCATCATCTGTTCACAGTTCTGACTAAAAGAGGAAAAAAATGCAATATGCTCCACAGTAAAAATGAACTAAAAATTTCACAGCTGGCAAGTCTGAGGTACTGTTTTCTCTGTAAAGAGAAAGGCCACATACAGAGAAACTGATTGACGGCTCACCAGGTTCCCCCCCCCCCCCCCCCCTTTACTGCTTTGGACTTGAACTTTATAGAAACCTGTTAAGTACAGGAATTTGATTTTTATTATTTCTTTTTTCTTCAAAACTGTATCAAAATATTCATATATCTATCATTGGGGTGTGGAATTTACTTATGATATTCCAGTATATTTTGACAGAAGTATTTATCTGATCTTATTCAAAAATTCCACTTATGATGTATGAAAATACATTTCACCTCCCTTCCTTTTCAATCTGAAGTAACAGTTATAGTTTTGGAACAAAAGACTGCAGATATTATCTTTGATAACTAGCTCCAGATCTGTTCAGCATGTTGTCCAGACTGTAAGTCCTCTGTAAAAGTTTACATTCATATGTAATATGCTACAAAACAATAGATCAACAGGCTCAAATTCCTCTAAAATTTCTTACGTGTGTTATTCTTTATGTGTCTGTATCAGCAGGCTTTTACTGAAAAGCGAATAAACGATGTAAATATAAATAACCTCAGCTTAACCACAGCTAATTTTGAACCTCAAGAACGTACACAGATTCAGCAAAGTTGAGAAGTTCCCCATGAACACTGGTTTCATCCTGGTGGAGCTTCTGGTTGGGTCAGGGTCTAAGCTTAAGAGCCTTCAAAGGGGACAGAACATGATCACCAAAAACATGATCTATGCTATGGTGATAGCATAAATGATCAAAAAATCTTAAACACATACATTTGGGGTGGCTCTATACTTCTAAACTACCACTGTAATCTGCCCTCCCAAACCCACTACCCTCCGCCCTGCCCTGGTTAGAGAAATTAGTAAATCTGGATCCAAAGCCTGGAGCCATTAGATCATGTTTTGGCAGACCCTGATGTTCACAAAGCCGGCTGGGCACAGAACCAGCACTATGCATCGACGGGATACTGCCAACCGTGTTTCAGAAACGCAGAGCTTCACAGCGGTGAGAGTAAGAATCCTATACATAAGTGTGTGGCGGAAAATGCATACAGCTGCATAAGCAGCAGGAGTACTTTCTGGAATGTGCGTAACCTTGCTGTATCGATGCACGCTCTGATAAAAAACTCAATTGCATGCTGATTAAGTAGCTCCCCAACACTAGGCTAAGGAGAAACATCAGCTGCTCAAAATTGCAGCATAAACCCCAGAGAGGTCGGAAATAGGACTATAACAAGAGTTCTATTAATAGGCATGAAACAGGCAAACTCCACACGACTTTACCCATCCATGCCTCACATAAGTCTTTCCTATTGCTTCATTCAAGTCCTATGAATTAAAAAAAAACCCAACAAACAAACCAACAAAACCCACTGTATTGTTTCACACTAGTCTGCCTTGGCAGCCTATTGCATTCTAGCTGTAGAAGTGTCTGCTTTCAAATTTTAAGCCCTCATGGCAATTGCCCTGCTCTCAGACTAAACCTACAGAGCATATTTCAAAAAGAGTTACATCTAAACAGAGGGAATTCAACAGCGATCGATGTCCAACAGGCCTCAGTGGCAATAAACTATTTACTGCCTTAACCTTTTAAGTTAGCACAACTGAAGCGCGCGAGAGCCCTGTCATGAATTAGCTGAAGTGTTCGGTGGCGAGTTAAGAGCCGCTGGTTCAGATCATCTGTCCAGCACCACCACCCGCCTTACGGTCCCTGCAAACAGCAGAAGGGTGCCGAAGCGAGTGTCTTCTCATGCCTTCTGGCATTCCATTGCCCAGCTGCGGTTTCTGCCAACTTTTACCATGTCCACCACCCCTAACGAAGTCATTTTGGAAAATAAAGCACATCAAAAGCTGGGCATGATCCTAATCATCTTTTTATTACCTGCTTGATTATTACCTTACAGAAGACACAACACAGAGAGGACATCAAAGCGCACTCAGCACACTCACTGCTACAGTAGCTGATTTAGATCTGCTACCCTCCTCTTGCAAAGATTGCCAAAATAAATTGAAAGGGAAAAAAGAATCACGCCTATTGCATTAACGTTGTTGTCACCAAGGCTTTCCCACCACCCCGCTGCTGAAATACAGTGAGAGGAAGCAATCTACTACAGATGGCTGAAGACACCTAAGGCTTGGCAAAGTACTTTTGGGAAGCGTGTCTTCAGTGAGGTTAGTTTTTATAAATTTCAAACGGAATTACTTTGCCTTAACTAAAATGCCAGGCTAGTTCTTTTCTTTTAAAGTTGTTTTCATAATTCTGGGACTACTAGAATAGGTTTTTAAAACCAGTGAGATCTCTGTAGGTCTTCTGTTTTTATAGTTTCAGTAGAATTTGATTTCTATCACCATTACTGGGAAA
This sequence comes from Falco punctatus, assembly GCF_963210335.1. Lineage (NCBI taxonomy): Eukaryota > Metazoa > Chordata > Aves > Falconiformes > Falconidae > Falco > Falco punctatus. Next base: position 91,491,339 of record NC_137582.1, on the reverse strand, counting down.
GAAACCATGTGACTTCTGCCTTGTCCTTTTAGTTGAAACATCTTAAGATGCATTTCTCTCTTTATGTAGATGTATGCATGTGAAATCTGTAGGCTAAAGGTACTACATATACACACCACAGTTAATTCAGGCTTTCTAAATAATCTAAGGAAATACAGAATCAGTTTTATGATTTTATTTTCCATATAAAATTTGGATTTTTTTTAACATTTTTCTTTAAGTTTCAAAAGGAGACAGGGTATTTTCGTGTGTGTGTGTGTGTGTGTGTGAAACACTACTTCAGTGTTGTAATTCAAATGCTTTAGTGTGAAGCATGCTAGTCTAAGAATCTGGAAGCAAAACCAGAAACATCAATAACTGCTTAATATCATATAGAGTAAAATATAAAAAAACACAGCTGGTATTTAAGTCTGCAGGCAAGAAATCTGAAAGAAGCATCAGCTAATCTCACAGATACACGCATAAATCCAAGGAAAACATGATTACTAATGGAGAAGGAACACTTTTTTTTTTGTTGCAATTACTATCTTCATAAAGAACAATTATACACATACAGCTAATACGACTTACAATTCTCCATTTTCTGCTATAAAAGAAGTCCTGCATAACACAGGCCATATGACTTCACTCAGTGATTCTTATATCAAGCTGTATAAATAGCTAGTAGTTATTTATATCTCTTAGGCAGGCATCCAATCTTGATTTAAGGGCTGCAAGTAATGGAGAATCCTTCACACCCTTTGATAAGCCGCTCAAACGCTAATTGTCCTCACTTTTAAAAATTTGCACCTCTTCTCTAGTTTGAATTTGTTTAACTTAAGTTTTCAGCACTGGATCTCTGCATAATTGCCTGCGAGGTTAAGCACCCTGTAATACCAAACATCTTATTCCCTTAGCGAACGGGATCAAATAGCTCAATAGCGCCTTCACGTTCAATTTAATGAGGTTACCCTAATTGTCTCCTAATGCCATTTACTGGGAAGGTTGTTTTCCAGTCATAGAAATCACTTTTATCTCTCCTCTGAGTCGTTTCCTATTCTCAACATATTCTGAAAAGCAGCAGACCCTGAGGTGTTCTCCTATTAGTTTATATAAGCAACATTGATTCTATATTTCTTCTACTCAGCAGTCTCCTGCCAGTGTATCACCTTCACTGTTTTTCTGTCATGTCACTGCCCTGTGTATATAGTTCAGCACCTACCTAACCTGTAAATTCTTCTGCAGTTTCTACTGTCCAGCATAAAAAACTTCCCCCCTTCTTTTACACGACTAAGCTTCTTTCAGAGACAGAAATGCCCGCTTCTGCAGAGGATGGAGCCTACCTAACATATCCACTGGACCCCAACCAGCTCCTCACAGAGCCACCTCGAGTATTCCTCCTCCATATTCCCAAACCGGGGCACTGGGCATTGCTAAGCCCTAGAGGGCATAGCCCTACCTCCAGCTGTGCTCACTGCCTCGAGCGGAGCAGCACAAGCCCGCTGTATGTCACAGCAGTTGGTACCTACCCACACTGCCAGGCCAAGGACAGCTGTTATGGCAGAGGTGAGGCTAGGAGCAGTCACAGGCATAGCGGTGGGAGGAGGAGGAGGAGGAGATGAGGTGGCCGGAGTCACCGCTCTGCACGCTGCAGCATGCCAGGGGGCTGCGCGAGTGAGTGCCGTGCTGCAGAAGCAACAGAGACCATATTCCACAGGACAAAATAAGCTACTGCTGAGCTTCTCAGGCATCCGGAGCGGGTGCTCATCAGCCCTGTAGCACTGGTCCCCTGTCTTGGGGGTCTCTGTATTTGTGCTCCCCTACGTGCCGCACACCAGCATGCCCCAGTGTCTGAACAGTGTATCATACCCCACCATGCAGACCTTCAGCAACCCAAGGTGAAATACAGTTAAAGGACACATTAAGCTAGTTTGATTAAACCTCTTCTTACTTAAGAACTTAGAAACTGTAATCAATTCTATTTGCAGAGTGTAAAGCAACTCAGATTACAGCGAGTTACTATGGAACAAAACACTAGACTTGTGAATGACAGACCTATTTGGAAGCCTGCTAACGTGATCATAAAGAAAGAGATAAAAACAGAGCATGTGAGAAGGAAGAAATAAGAAATATCTCAGTATTATGTTGTAATTCTGCCTTATTTCTAATAAGTAGTGGGTTTGATGACACCAGGAAACCAGCAGATAGCTACCTAATGATTCCTCAGCACTCATCTTTTTTTTTTTTTTTTTAAATATATATTTATAAGGCTTTCTGGTTGTTGGTATAGGGAGTGGGAAGGTCTGGTTAAACAAAATACTGGTGGTGCTTCCCTGGGGTTTCCGTAAGGGAAAGTAGATAACTGGAAGTAGCGTTTTCCTGTGGTTTTTAAATTAAATGTTGTGTTGGTAAATTTGTCTTTTAGATTTGTGTACAGAGCAGATCCATTTAAAAGGCAGTTCCCACACCATAATTCTTCATTAAAGATAGAGCACTGGCACCTGGAAAATTTCAGAAAATGGGCCTTGAGCTCAGGACCTCAGGCATGTGCAACACAGCAGCACTGACTTACACCGCTGTGGATGGGAAGTCCAATTTCCAAGTGGTCCTGACAGCTCTCATGGTGTAGACCTTGAGCAGAGGTCGAAGACACATTACTGTAGGTGCTGGCCCTCTCCTTGCTCTCCTGCCACAGAAAAGCTGCAAGACACAGCTAAGACCTTGCTGAGCCTCTCAAACAGGCAAAGCAGACAGGAATAAGACCCCAGCAAAGACAGCTGCATCACACTAACCTATCTTTCTGGCTCTGCTGGCATCAACTAATCATCCATTCACAAGCAGATGTGCTTTCAAACCTCTGGAGCTGATTTACCAGATTAAGCTGCAATGATGAAGACAGTTTACCTTCATAAGCATCTTTATCCAATTAGGGACCTCACTCAGACTGACCCAAAATGAAAGCAGGGGGGAAAAAAATATCTCCAAGATCAAGCAGACAAGATGACCCTCCCTCCTAGGCTTGTGTTGCCAAAGTTACACTCCTGCATTTATCTCCTGAGTCACAAAACTCTACCACCTAGGGGAAGAAAGAAAAAGTAGATGAACAAGACCGGAGCTCCTGAAATTCATTAAATTTTTCACAATGCCTCCTAAGAGCAAAATGTTCAGTAAATCTACCCAAAATCCTCTTTAAGCAAGTCAAGTTTTACTACAGTTCAAGTCAATTCTGCTGTGTCTGTTCCAATTTCATCTGCAGAGAGGCACACACTGGAAATAGCTTTTTTACACTGTGAAAGCACTTTATTAAAGAATTAACAGTAACTTGAAAGCAAATACAAGGTTTTCCCAAGCACAAGACACCTTTCACTTGTACCGATGTGTTCCTCCTTTCATACATATTAGGTTTTTTGCAACTTTTGCTAAATTTCATAAATACAGTGATTTACCAACCCCCAAAAGTAAAGTAAAAAAAGAAGTGTTTGAAAATATCACAACATGCACTTTTTTTTTTGAGTTATTGGGAGGAAAAAGCCCCCCAAAACAGAGTTAGCCATCTGGATTTGTTGGGAAAAGGAATATAAGTCATAAGGAACACTCCTTTGGCTTATTTTGGGACTAAGCACTGTAGGAGTGAAATCATAAAAAATTTGTTTTCTTCTTGTTGGCTTTATCTCTCTGGCATGAAGGGATCTGGAGAACAAAAATGAAGTAAACTTTGGAATGTCTGTAATGTGGCCAAAAAGCATTAAAGTTCTTGGTTTATATATATATGACTATACATAGAGGCCCTTGACTCTAATTTACTGAAAGCAACAGCACACCACCTTTGGAGTACATGGTAGAATAAACCCTAGGGAGAATGTAGACACATACATTTGCGTAAACATGTGTGCACACCAGCACACCTCAAACATACATTGACATATTCTGATAGTTGCATAAGTCAAAGAATTTATCCGTGTGAATCTGCTAAAAATTACTTTGAGGATTTTTAAATAGTATCATCCATCAATTTTTCAAAATCTTTTCCCAGGTTAAACAAGAAAACAAATTTCTTAACAGTAGCACTGTTTTCAAACCATAACATGCATTGAAAAACATAGAGTATCTACTGAACCATTTAAACTACATCATCTAATGAAAAACTTTAATAAAATTATTCACAGGTTTTGCACATCCTTCTCTGAAAATACAATCTTAATGAAGAGCAATTCACCTCTAACTATTTACGCATTTTCTTCTGAAAGCAATCTCTTTCCACAAACGAACTGAAGGGGAGGGGAAAAAGAAAGAAAAAAAAATCAGACTCAACATACAAGTTTCCACAAGTTGTCTCAACATCCAACATCTGCTTTGGGCTTTAAATATAGATACATCTAAGAATACATAATGATCTTGTGTTCCAAAATAGCAGCAGGCAAGTTTCATTAGCTCAGAAAAAATGAGTGTATCTCTTGATACTTTCAAGCACCTTTTTTTTGGCTCTACAAGACAGGACAAACACATTATGTGATGAGTAGGAGTTTAATTGCTTCAGTGTTTTAACTTAGCCTATATAAATACAACTTGCATTGTCGTATATAGTGTGAACAATAATTTATAAAGAGTTTCCTAAGCTATATTAGGAAAGCACATTATGAATTAATAGGCAAGCGAGGCTATACACTGTCAAAGGAAAAAGTAATGTGTTACTTTCTAACAGGTGCTGAAAGCCATAAAAAACAGAACGCTACCTGCTAAACACTGGAACCTGCCCGTTCTCCTCAAGCTTAAATGCCTGTTTGCTGAAAGCCCACCTCACCTCTCCCGAAGGGCAAAGCCCTCTGGTCACACAGATGAGAAGGCAGCACAGAGGTCCAGGACACACACCTGCTCCCTGTTCTTCCCTTGTAAAACCACGTGAAGGTCATCCCAGCCTCAGCCAAAATCCTGCACCCCCTCCCCTCCCCCCAGAAAAAGTCAAAAGAGGAACATAAAGTACCTGAGCTTAACAATTTTTAGCACAAGCCTATGGAAGTATCCCTTTCTTCTCCGAACATCTGCAAAGCCTCTTGGCTTTCCAACTGTTCACGTAAGTACCACTTTTCTTTGCTTGATGTAAGGACACACTGTTTTGGTTGACATATACCAAGTTCTTAAATACACAGCCCTGAGGTATTAAATTTGGCTGCAGTTCTTCTGACAGACAGTACCATGGGTAAGCCAATGATGGCTCCAATACTCATGTCAGGCACACTGTTGACACCAATTCTCACAAAACGGTACCAACATTAACCTGGAAATCTGAAGAAAAAACAGAGGCGTAGAAATGGAGAGTCTGGTAAGCTTCAGGAAAGAGATGAGAGAGGAAAAGTGGATGCAGACTGAGGCTTTTTTAACCACATTTCCCTTTATTTCAAGATGTGAGAAAAATGTTTCAGCGACATCTTCAAAAAGAATTTTTTTTTTCTTCTGTATTGCCTGCTTTTTTGAGGCATTAGTGATGGCCGTTACTCTGATACGCTGCAGCAATGATGCCAAGAGAGAAAGAAGCCAAGTGGTGGATGCCACAGTAGTGAGTGCTGGTGGCAGGAGGCCTGGTCCAAAGTTTAAGGAAGCCAAGAGGAATCTTGGTCCCAACTTCATCGCTTGTTGGATCAGACCCAGGGACTGCACGAGCAAACAGCCTGTGCTATTGACACAAGGCACAGAAAGGAAGGTGCGCACACACAAAGGTGCTTTGTGATAGGAGTGCAAAAAGCCCAGGAGTAATCATGTAAGAAGTTACTTCAAGAAATGTTAAAGAAGGAGCTTTGTCTTAAGATTCTTGGAAGATTTCTGACACTGAAGTAATTCCTGTATTTTAAGCAGTAAACCACTGTATAACTGTTACTCCATCTACAGCATATGCTTATTTTTTGTGCTTGGCTGTAATCTGTAACACATTCTACAACTGCATGGGGAAAAATAACTGCTTAACACTTATTTGAGGGCATGTGTGTACTCCGAAGCTTTAAAAAGCTGTGTTTTTATGGTTTCTAGAACACAGGAAGAAAGCATTGACAAAGGTTTCACATTTTTTTCTGTGTTTCCATAAAAAAAAAAAAAAAAAAAAAGAGAGAGAGAGAGAAGCACATTTACTGAGGGGCTCTGCTTGAGCTTACAGCAGTGAAAACTACCACAGTGATCCAGATGGAAAATGCATCTCGGTCTCCATGCTGCTCCTATAGCTTTTGACTTGCTGAAGGTGGGTGGGCAGAACTTGGAGAATTTGGCACCTGTGTGGCCAGAGTCTGTAAAGTTAGCAATTTGGCTATACTATGGTGATGAGGAATGTCAAATAACATTGTGACCAAAATTGACTCTGCCTAGGCCAGGCACATACATGTGTAGCTTTTTCCTATGTTCTGTACATTGTACGTGGTTTCTAAGGGGTCCAAATACCAGAGGAAATAAGTGCTTATCTGTCAAAGACTCAGGAAAACAGAACAACAAAGGTGGAAGGGATTTAAAAAAATTCTTTTGCTGTCCTACCCCCAACTGAGAAGAGCTTGGCGCTTCCTCTTATTCCCAGCTGTTCCTAGTGCATTTGGCTTTAATCAGGTGCAGGGCAGGAACTCAACATCCTGTTGCCTTGCTCTGATTAGGAGGAGTCAAATTCTACAAATTGGCAGATTTCTTCTTTTAGTGTTCCTTATTTGATGAATCATTTGTTTTAAAGTATTTGGAAAGGGCCGTTACAGAGGTAGTGGACCCAGCTTGTTGCTATTTCCAAGTCTATTTATAACCGCTGCTCCAAAGAGTTTCAGCAGAATGCAGTCTCTTCTCCTTTAGCTCACAGAAAGAACCATCCTGTTAAAGCAATGGCACAAAGGAGCAGTGATAAACGGCCTGAGGCATTCATAATCCGCAACATGTTAATAAAAACATACATAAATGTGATTTAGAAGCCATAACTTTGAGGTTAATGATCCTCCCTTTAATGCCCATTCTAAATAATCTCAGTTCAAACATTTAAGCAGTTTAAGGTATTCGTACCGTCGAACTTGCAAACCTCACTTCAAATCTTGAAGTCATGCTCTCTGTCCTTTCATTTCACCCCTTTCTTACAAAGATTTTGCAGCCATAATTTGACTGACTGAGCACAGCTGCTTTCCCATGTTGCAAGCAATAGCAAACCTGTAACTCTAAAAATTAAACTTTTGGGGACAGTTACTAAATCAGTTGATATAGCTTGAGATAACACAAAAGATATTCAAAAAAGAGTGTCTTTTTGTCCAAGGCAAGGTAATTGCTTCTCTAGCTGAAAGCAGTCAAAAATACACTATCAAGAGGTGTACAGAAAATAAAAAATATGACCATCTATAAATTATTTTCCCTCCTTCAGCACTGAAAATAACAACAACAAAGGAATACATGCTTTACACTATTCTTTTTCACTTTCCCCCCCCCTCCTGGTTTAACTTGAGAGAAGACAGCCAAAGAAGGGATGACACACCACCCTTCCCAGGCACAGGATTTCCTCTTCCTTCTTTCTTTCTGCTTTGCATTCCCTCACTTCAAAAACATAAAAATATAAGATGCTGGCCAGACGTGCATTAGATTTAGGAATAACCTTTCAAAATCACCCTTATCGCTCATAAAAGAATCTTTCTCCTCGAGGAGGACTCATGTTCATTAAGAGACATCTAGAAACTACAAATACCCAAGTCTGACTCAGGTACTAATCAATTCGGGTTCCCTACAAAACAAGAAGTTGCTGGAAAGATTTATTTTATATGTTACTTAAATGGAACATTGAAAGTCAACTATACTGTCCTTCCTTTTCAGTTTTTATGTGCTTCCAGTTACAAGCTGCTGCCCAATTTTATCAATCATATGTTTTATGATTTATGATTCAGACCATCATCTGCCACACAGCAGTCTAGCTCTTCTGTTTGCCAACAAGATCTCAACCATCAAATGCAATTCTGCACAATAAAAAGTAGGCAAAAGAACTACATTTCCCTTCAGCCAACCAGCAATACTTCACAAGAAGCCAGCTCCCAAGACGCAGATACGCTTGGTGTTGCTGGAGTGGCCAACACCTGCTAACCTAGAAACCATCAGAAGAAAACTCAGATGAAGACCTTTTAGCTGCGGCCCTCTTCTGATGAAAAGCAGCTGCAATACAGAGACAACTATGACCAGTAGTACGAAAGCTTTCTAGCTCCTGACCTGCACTCCCAGCTGGGTCCTTCATGTTTTGAAAGGCTCACAGCATGGTGTGGGGCAAAGAGGAAAGCAGTGTAGCGCACTCTCAAAGAGAAGCTCACAATAACTTGCAATACCTGGATCGTGTCTGTCCCCATTGTGTTCACATGCAGGGACAAACAGGGTACAGAAAAATCTTCCAGTGCTTCATCCACAGCTTACTGATAATTCAAGGTTGGAGAAAACAGACTTAAGGAACAATGAGGATCTTAACACAAATTACTACATGAGAAAAAGATAACTGGTAGGTGATGCTTCCATGCTTCCACCCCCTCCCCTCTTTTGTTTAAGGAACAACTATCAGAAAGAAGGTAGGTTGCTAGTGCTGCCAGTCTTCAATCAAGAATGATATTTAAAAAGGTATTTTTAATATTTTAACCCCAATTTTAATTATATTAATTATAACCCCAATTTAAATAAAATCTTAACCCCAGTGCAGATCACCTGTATGTAAACTTTAAAAAGTTGACTGTAAAGAAACTGAGTAACATAATTTCAAAGTAAAATATCAAGATTTTCCCCCTCTCTGTTTCAGTGAAAGCCAAAGAGCTGCTTACTGCCATTAAAAAAGATATCCTATTTATTCAGCTCAACTATAGGGCTGGTCAGCACTAGAATACCAGATTAGTGTTATTTACTTTGGATTTGAGGTCACTTGTTTATGCTACATTTTCATTACATAAAGTAGGTATTTAATTTTGGTATTTTTCTCTTTTTCCAAGAGTACTCTTTTTCCTCATTTCAAAGCCTACAACTGATTTCAGTCAACTGACAGATAAACAATATCCAGACTATATGTAAAAGCTCTTGGTCCCAGGAATTACTGTTGTCCTGTTGTGCATATCAAAAATCAAGCCTAATTAAAAATTCTATCCTCATTCACTTGAAAAATGTGTCTGATCAGAGGATAGGGGTTTTTTGTTTTGTTTTGTTTTGTTGTTGTTGGTTTTGTGTGTGTGTGGAGGGGTTCTGTTTGTTTGGTTTTTGTTTTTTGTTTTGGGTTTGGTTTGTTTGTTTTTTTTTCATTCTGACAGTCCTAGTAAAAATAGAATAAAAACACGATGAGGGGAGGGGAGAGCTGCAGGGACTTGGGCTTTTTCTGTTGGGGTAGGGCTTCAAGAATGGGAGGGAGACAGTGATGACCTTAGCATTTCCAGGAAGGCTGGAAAAGAAGAGATTTGGGAAGCCTTTGCTACTTTACATTCTTTTTAACACAGCAATACAAATTGCAAATAAAATGCAATATCAGCCTTATTATTTCAAAGTTGGTTTGTGTTTTTTTTTTTTTTTTTTTTTTTAATTTATTATTTATTAAAGGTTTCTTTCCTGTCCTAAAAGGTATATTTAAAGAGGTTTGGGTGCGTGTGTTTTGTTTGTATTTTTTCAACAAATATGTAATTTAACCATCAGAGCACGTACGTATTTCTTCACAAAAAAATGTCCCCAAGCCTGTACATGATTAAACAAACCATTAAAATAGTTACGGACATATATATCAAAGGGAATGTATTCTCCAGAGCCAGCACAGTGCACTTGGTAAATAAATACATTATTTCATAAATGTATCATTTTTTTAATAAAACTCCTTTGCCAACAGAACGAACAGCCTCTATGAGGCAAGACAGTCAGTTGACTACATTTTTACATCCAATAACTGTTCATAAGGACTCTGAAAGCATTTAAAACTAAAATTACTGATTTTCATCAGTCTAGGTCAAGTCCAAGTCCAGAGTATGGGTGCAATGCCCTATATACTCTACAGCTGGGCTTCTATTTAAACAGCAGCAAAACCAATTCCTCACTGCTGCCCTGATCAAAATAGGAAAAGCTTTCTTGTTTTCTGATTCAGTGAAGCAACACCTCTCCCAGTTGTAGAACGAGCCTCTAAAAACTGAAGCTTATGTTACAAGCACTGGCAATCTTAGCTACACAAGCTCAAATAACTTTTTTCTTTAAGGGTATGTATTCTGAAAACACTGAAGAATTTCTTATCTTTAAATCTGTGGGTAATCCCTTCAAAATTTTCATATGCTTACAGCTAAGTACATATGGTAATGGTGTGTTGTTGCACAAATCAGTAATACTTGTACACATATATACACCATAAGATCCAAATACATTATTATGCTACAGTCTAGTTTTCTCCATTCTGAACAAACTGCCTACAAGAAGTAAAGCACTAAGTCAAATTTAATAGTCTTTACTCATGCAAACTAGCATAGGCTCTTTCCTTCAGGAGCCAGAAAGCAAAAATAACAGCATTTTCTACATTGAATCTAAAAGATAAAAATATTGCAATACAGCTTCAGAGATCATAGCAATTTGTTTAAAATATTCAAAAGTATTTTCCCCTTAGGCATATGACAGAAGATATGGGTCCCTCCTAGAGGAATTCTAAAGAACATTTTACTTAAGGACCCTATATTACAGTCCTAAGAATGGGAAAAAAAGATCTTCCTCTCCCCGTTTTTCCTATTCTCCTTTTCCACTAGAGCAAAGGACTCCCAAAGTGTTAAGGTCATTAGCCAGTTGTTTTGCCTTGTATACATACGCTCATTAGTCAAAGGGCACATGCATTTCCTCTGCTGCTAGCATCTTAATTAACTCCAGAACAAACACTCGCTCAAACTTGTTAAAGAAACAGCCCTGCTTCTTCAAACAGCAAATTTGTACTACCCGCAATCAAGTAAGGATCTCACCCCACAACTTAATCACACCAACCACCTGGTCATAAAGGTCCCCTCCAAACTGCACATACAGAAGGTGGCTGTTCTAAAAAGGTGCATCGCTGTCCTTCAAGAAGCTGCCATATTATTTTGTCACATACAGGTTGGTCACATCACAGCTCCAGTGAACACTCCACTGCACTGAGGCCATAGCAAGTCACATTTCAAAACTGCACCCCTTTTCACTAGGGCTCAGAAAAACTTGTGCAAATTTCATGGAGGCATACAATTTTTCCATTCTCATTTCTCTACTTTTTTAAACATAGTCCTGGAAGGCTGACGCCACAACTCAGCCATGCCATGGTCTTCCATTGCAGATATGGGAAAGCCACTAAAAGCAACAGGTTAAGGCTTTTGCATTCAATGACAACACTCCAGTTGATTACAACGGGCAGAAGATTTCACCCTCAGTCACACTGGGTTCTCAATATTCCCTGAAGAATATGAAGAATCAATTTTCTCCCAGCTTCTCTTTCACTGCAGGTTGAAATCATCTTGTATTTAATTTTCTTTTTTAAAACCTCACCTACCTCACTTGTAGCGTCTTTATCCTTGTGCCAAACACCCTGAACTGCTGGCTGCTGGATGGCATACGCTGCAGGGCAGAGCCCACCTCGGCGTACCCTCACAGGTAGGTGCATTCCCTGTGAAGGACAGGCAACGTGGGGGTTGGAAGTCCTCTAGGATGAGGAAACTTTACCATGCAGGTTTCCCACTTCTGGGGCAAGTACCTTAAGCACCAGGTTTTATACCGAAATGCAGGAGACTATTTCAGCCAGGTTTCTGAATCAAAGTGGCTACGCTTACACAGTCAATAAAATAAACTGTGGAAGGAGGGGATTGAGCTCTTCCTTTGATTCACCCCATAGAGCAATATCCCTCTTTCCAGTAACTAACAAGGTACCTATGGAGACCCTCTCCCTGGGCTCAAGTCAAGAGGGGGTAAGGTATTTACCAATTCATGTTACCACCTGCTAATGCTTTGCAGATGTGAACAGTCCCCCAGAAGTTGATGGTTTCACTCATGATAAGCATATGTATGCATCCCAACAAATCTGGGACAGAAAGGATCATCATCTCACAGAGGAAAGCTCTGGGAGTCCCAGTCAACTCCACAGGACCTGGCCCCAGTACAGACACCAGTGTTGGCTGGGTGAGTTCAGGAGAGACCCTTTTAAAAGCTCTTAAAGAAAGCATTTACCAATTGCCTACAGATATGTTCCATAGGGTAAATAGAGCATGAAAACCTAAAAAACCCAAACTCAAACAAACAAAAACCCCTGCCACAAGAAACTGACAAACCAAAACAGCAGTAGCAGTCTGGCAAATTTATGGAAAAAGACCAAAGTTAATAAGTTTTCATTTAATTTTCCTTCCTCTCCGATTAGTGAAATGCTGTATCTGTCATTAAAGAGAAACTGTCTACAAACTAACTGCTATCCAATTAGTTTAATAACGCTATAAATCCAGTGCCTGTGAAATTAATCTCTCTTCCACATCAGCTGATCTGTGACACTGTCAGGAAAATCAAACACAAGCAGTTCACAGAAAGAATAATTTTCTGTTAAACTTAAATCCAACAAAAAGCAATAAATTAACAAAAAGTAAACCTATGCAAGTAAAGATGTGTACTGGAAGATGCATTTGAACTTTCAAGAGAAATGTTGTAGTAGTACCTGACTGTATGTTGTACATACATACAGAAAATGTACAGACCTATAATTCTGTATGTCGTTAAATATATTTGGACGTTTTTTGGTCATATGGACCAAAGGAAAATAAATACAATATTTTAATTTGTATGAAGGATTTAGAAATCTATAGGGCAAAGTTCTGCTCAAATGTAGCGACTGTCCTTTGAGAGCTGTGTGAATAAGCCCTGCTCAGTTACTCCCTGGAATTCAGTTCCCCAACAGGCTACGAAAAGGCACAACACACTAGACTGAGCTTTCATTTATGCTTTATAACTGGAAAATATGACATGTTTCCAAATTTAATTAGCAAAGAAAGTTTTTTTCTTTGCTCCCAAAGACATCTCAAGTAACTGCACTGAACAGGGAGTCGACTAAACAATGCCGCTTACTAGCATGGGACAAAAGGTCATTTGGAAGGGATGTGCCTTTAAGGACTTACAAAGGCTTCATCCTCACTCCTGTATTGAAAGAGGAAGCATATCTCAGTAAAGGAAGGATGCCCACTTTAAATAAGGAAATGAGTTTGCAGGATGTACACATGCTGCTTTCTATTAATGATAAGCAAAGTCTACAGAAAAAGCAATAGACTTTTGCAGCTTTGGCAGAAGTTGTCTTCTTGTGGATTACCTGTAAAGAATTTAAAAATAAACAGACTGCAAATAAATGTCCTCTACCTTTTTTTTTTTTAAAAAAAAAACCACACTCTGATTTATGTACGTATAATGGGGATTAAGAAACACTGATTATTCTGCAGCAAGAGATACAGTAACGGACTGATGATTTTACATGTAGGCCAGAGACAACAGCAGTGGTTTGGAGCAGCAAGAACGACTGGTTGTAATACCTGATGTTTTCTTCAAGCTAAACTTTTAAACTGGAAAGACTAGCCAGACTTAAGGTCCTCTAAGGATTTTCAGATTTCTCTCTTTAAGCTTAATATACCGTCACAAAGTGATTATTATTTTCCATTAAAAACCTGTCATTTGTTTAAACATGTAATAAAAAACAGGTTCTGCTTTGCAGCAAGGATTGAATATCTGACCACAAATTTTAAATAAAAATAGAAGGTATAGACTGTTTTGCTATACTCTCATTTCACTCCTCTGTGAGTACATATTATTTGACCACTGAAGCTCAAGAGAATGCATATCATGATATAGTCCAGACAAATTGCTTTAAGACTGGAAAAGGCGCATAAGTAACAACGCACAGAAAACCCTAATAACGACGTAATTAGTTTAAAATACACACATACACGCACACACACATTCTTTAAATAAATATGTAAATCTATTTATATGCACATTCAGATTCAGGTACAAGGGTACACTCAAAAGGAGCTCATTGCCTTAAAAACAATTCCTAGTTAATGCACATGATCTAGTTTCCCATTGCCCTTCAACAATTCCAGGATTCCTTGTTCCCATACATTATTATTATTACTTCATAAAACATTTTGGATTTCAAAGGATGATTCCCCCCTGCCCCCCACCCCAAGTCTTTAAGACGACCACAAATTCTGGCTGCCTTAAAGCACTGAGGAGTTGTTACACGGGATTGCCTTACAGCTGATTAAGAGAAGCAGGCGTGCTCCTTCACCACAGCTTGGCCCATCACATCCAGCTAGGCCCCATTCTTGGTGGTGCTTGCTTTCTTGCCTGCAAGGTACTCAACACATCCAAGCTCACAGCCAAATAAGCTCCTTAAATGCTACACACTATTTCCCAGACGAACATCAATGGACCTAATTAAAACAAAAATCCATCTCTGCATAACTGGTCAGAACATGTCTTACACTCCACACACCACAAAAATCAGCCTTTTTATTAGTTGCCTTTTTCACACTTTTAAGACAAATTCCCCAGCCAGTCTTCCAACCAGTAATAAGCTGCACAAGGAAATTGTTGTGGAACGGACTTAGGAACAACTGCATACCAAAGTGGCCATGATCCTAACTTACCCTCTTCCCCCATGTTGCAGAAACGAGTGTAACAAACTCAGGTGTGTAGACCCAGACACACACCGAGCTCTAGTACACTGTAACACTGCTACCTTCTCCTCGGGTGCCAGAGCCTGACAGTTCTGGTGATGGCAATGTCTTTTTCAGATCACGTGTGACACTCTCATGATATCTGAGAGGGTCTGGTTTTAAAGAAATGGCTTGAATAAAACTTCAAAACACCTAGCTCTAAAAAGCAAAAGCCTCATTACACACAAAAATTATTTGTTCAACTAGCTTTGGAGGTGTCAACATTTCCATTATACACTTGTGTTTAAAGTTTATTATTCAGCTGTAAAAATTTGCTGTTAGCTTGAAACTTGGCATAAAAACATTTTAAAAAAAATTTGTGAAAAGTCAGACTGCCTATTATATTACATAAGCGTATTCTGTGTTTTTTTGGTTTTTTTGGTTTTTTTTTTAAAGAAATAATTACTGGATAAAGCTCTTCTGGGTGCTCATGCAATTCCAAAACAAACAATTTTCCTCAAAAGCGTCTCTAGGTATTTATGGGAGAGATGGAAAGAGGGAAATTAAGACTGACCAGGCAATTTAATTTATAAATATAACTTTCTGTATATATTTTTTTCAATCAAGCATTTGTAAGGATTTTCAGCAAGCAGACTTCACACACGTGTATGGCAACCGAATGAATATGGATAGACCACAACAGGTCCCAAGAGCTGTTACTGTCTATTGGGTCAATAATACGCAAACTGAGAAGGATTTACAAGCTGGACCATAATGGCTCCTCAGGACCCATTACTTTCTGATGGGTAAATAATACATGTTTTCTAAACTATTGCCATGCCAAAATAAGTGTTTGCCCTTCAGGCTGTCAAGGTTCCAAATAAACCAATAGGATTTATCAGATAAGTAATACTTTTACAGAAGCAAAATACATGTGTATCTGAACAAATCCTGCACTTAAACACTGACTGAAAGATGATTAGAGATGTCGCTAACTATTGTACATATTTAGAAGCTTATTGGAAACCAATGAGCAAGAACGAAGGGACTTAGAGTGACTAAAACCAAAATAAGTTAGTAGGGATGAGGTGGATTTTGCCCCTTTCTGAACATATTTGCAGACAGCTGTCTGAAATATCTGTCAAAAATCAAACCCATGTTTAGACAATCAAAGTAAAAGCTACAGAAACTGAGTGCATATAAGAAGCAACTACAGATGTTACAACCTTTTGGGGCTCTAAAGGCTGTCGCACTTCCCAAGTGGTCTGCATTTCATGGGACATCCTGTTATTAAGCCATTTTCCTGACCATGTCCCAGGACGCTGCTCTCACATCATGCTTGTTGTCTCTGGACTGTCTCATCTCCTCACACTTTCCTCCCAGCTTTGGTTGAAGCATGGGAGCAAAGGAGGGAAGCACTTGAGCAAAAGTGTGAGAAATAACCTGATGATGTTGGGACGTGCTAAACAGTGATCCCAATGCTTGGGAAAGAGAGATAATGCACAGGGATGGTGCAGATAGCACCAAGGAGGAAGGAAAAACAAGAAAAACCTGAAAGGGAAGAAGCTGATGGCAAAGACAAAAGGCAAAGGAGGAAAGGGAAGATGAAAGGACCACAGGAAAAAAAAAAAAAAAAAAAGAAAAAAAAAAGATAGAACAAGATGTCCTGCATTTCAGAATTTGGGATTCTGTGGAGAAATCTTTGTCTCTCCCAGAAGCCTTGGAAACTGTCAGACATGGTTGAACAATGACCAAAAATAGTGAGTTCAAGTATAACAACAAAACCAAGCTCAAGAAGTACTCTGATGGTCCACCTCTTCTTTGAACATGCATTTTAAACAGAGGTAGTTCTGTTTATTTTATACTATGAATTAATTAGTATCTGATGACAGGAATGAAAAAACATGAAACACACCATCTCACACAGGGACAACATGGCCTAGTTATGACATTACTGGCAAATCTTAATTAAAATTAACCAAGTTACAAAATGGTGGCTTTGGGACTGACAGGAAGAAGCAATCAACAGCTAAATGTAGTAAGAACTGAAACAGCAGCAACAACCAGAAGACAGACTGTAGCAGGGAAAGGTGCAATGCTTGACGACTATGTGCAAGGAGCACAGGTGACTGAGCCTCAGAGTCTCCACTTCCAGGAGAGCTCTAATTTTAACAAGCAGCAGGCAGCTAGAAGAAAGGCTGCAGTGGCTGGCAAGGAATTCAGTGTTATTTTTGTCCTGCAGCCCAGGTAAACCTTTACAGTTGGGCGAGGAGGGGAGAGATATTGAAGGAAGCCAAATACTTGAACAAGACCTACATTTAGTCACAGCAGCAAAAACGTTCTTCTGTTTCCCTTCAACTGTTTGGAAAGCACTTCCTACAGGGAAGGTGGCGAAGCCTGTATTGTTACCCTTTTCAAAAAGGATTCTGCTGAATCAAGAATTTCTTTCATATCTGCAAAAATGACAAAATGAACGAGATTCTCCAAAGGGCACTTTGCAACCTGTTGTTTCTTAAGTTAACAATAATTCTTGAAACAATAGGCCTGGACAAATCATCACTTCTTCATTGCTCCAGATACAAACGAAATTCTATATTCAATCTCAATTTCTTTCAGCCACATTCAAATCTCACCTTTGACATTCAACAAAATATAAAAGAGAATTTTGCCTCTATTCTAATTCCAAAAATTTAACAGCTTCTTTACACTGAAGGGTAATGTTTTAGCAGCTAAAATAATTTGTATTTGGTAATAAATTACAACTGGTGATGCATTAGGGAATATATCACTTTATCAATGTATTTGTCCTGCCAGAAGAAAGATGAGACAGCTGTGTTTTGACAGAGTTTTAAAAAAGAAATTTAATGGACATGCTCTGGAGTGTAAAAAGTTTCAGTTCAACCTCCACCTCCCATGAGTAGTCACCAATAAAAATCACCAGAGCAAAATTAAATTATAAAATAAAGTTTCCTTTCAGAAAAAAAAAATAATCCTGCTCTTAAGTGAACAAGGTGTTAAGAAAAAATGAAATGTATTGATGAGATATCCAAGCATGTTTCTCCAAAGGAATCCACCACCACCGACAGCCATCTTCATACAGTGTGTAGAATCATGGACAATCAGCCCTCTTGAAGACTAATACTGTGTTATAAATACTCCTGAGATCAACCTCCTGCATGCTTTAGATAGCTCAAAAATGGCGTTCAAAGATGCAGGAATTCAGCATGTGTTTCAAAATTAGAGAAATGAATCTACCAGGCAAAAATGTTAAGATTTAGTCTCAGATTTAATCCTTCCCAATTATTAGCTCACACATCATAAAGGATAACTTAAAATGGGACTAAAAAAATGGCAGGCTATAATTTTATTTATAATATGTACCCATTATCAGGCATAAATGCATTACATCTATATCCTACAATCAGCAAACAATGAAATCTTCTATTTACAACCTGCTGGGCAGGGAAGTAGAAGAGATGATTTCCTGGTTCCAAAGGTCAATCACCTAAAACTCAGGGTTCACCAAGTTGCATTTCTGTATTTTTTTGCAGTGGCCATGGCTCAGGGTGTACCTACCACTTACTTCCCAAGGTTGTGACCTGGCCGTCTAAATACTCAAGACCCCTGATCACTGGGACTTGCCCTCGTGCTTTAAGATAAAGCTATTTAAAAGCCCATTTGCCTACCCACCACAGTCTCTATTCCCCTGAAACTTCTGATGGGGCTATGCCAGTCTGACCCTCAGAAGAAAAATCCTGCTCAATCTCCATTGCTGCAAGTCACCCACTGTTTCCTCACATTATGAAACAGTAACAGTCGTTGGTCAAACAACTAACTGAAAAAAAGGTTTGGCTCCTGAGGTGAGTCCTGGTCTATAATCCTTTTTCCTTGTCCCTCTTGGCACCCAATTCCCTGTCTGGGACTCACAGTAGGGAGGAAAGACTATTATGACTCACCTGAAGATGGTCCCATCCTTATGCCCTTTATCTGGGCCACCTGGACTTCCCATTTGATGACCAACTGGTATACTTTCCTTTATGGTTCTATTTCTAAGTTTAGAACACCTGTCAGTTTTAATTATATTTTACATCTAGCCTAAATTTTTATTAAAATCAATAGCTGTACTTATATGTGCATCAGACTAACTCATCAAATACATGGACCACCAAAACAGACATAAATTTTTGCGAGTGTAATGATGAAAGGAAATCCCCACATTCAAACAGTCACACCTGCTATGAACATTGAACCATACAGATTAGAACACAAATAAATATATTTAAAAAATAAATTTGTTCTGCCTTTTTTTTTTTGCTAACCTTTGAAAGCTGGTAACGCTTTGTTCCTCGGAACTGATGATACTCACCTGTCTCATGTTTACCTCCTCCTGCTTTTGAGGCAGAGTCACAGCTCTAAAATGCATTTGAGAACCTGAAATAAAGGGCAGTAGAGTGATCCACAGACCATGAACTCCCTTCGGCATGATGCCTGCTAACAGCTTACCCTGGGCAACTATGTCTCTTGGTCATGAAAGAAGGCCTACACGATTTATATGAATTAAACTGAACTCCTCCATCAGAAGTATAAAAGCATATTAAATTAATGAATGTTCCTGATAACTACGTGAAGTCCTTTAAATCAGCCAGAGATAGCAAAAATGTGTATAGCACAGCTGCTTTCTAGTACTGAGACCATTTCCTCACAAAGACTGTCTAATCACATCTACTGCAGCAGTCACGCCGCAGCAGTAGCTGGATGGAGGTCACTGGGAGGATGCAGTCCACAAATACTTTGAGAAGTTACACTGGGCAAAATAATCTGTACTGAAGCACTTTTTCAGGAAGTCTCTAGGTAGCAACTTCCCAGCAGAAACGACATCTGTTGGATAAGAGGTGTTATAATAGTTAGAGATGCCAGAACCCTTTTTTGGGGACAGGCTGTATAGCACCATATCCTAGGCAAAACTCTAGCAAAGTATTTCCATCGTAGCGTGCTGGGGTTAAACCATAACACTGTAAATGCATCCTGCCCAGATTTAGTCACCGATAGCCTCAATCACTGTTTCAAGCTGTTGTAAGCTTATTTGCACATTCTTCCACATCTTGTAGAATAGAAGGTGTATAAAGAACAAGATCAAATAGTTCTGATAAGTTCCTTGGATTAATATAAAATGAGTATTTTTGAAGCTTTTTGGAAAGTCTTCTGGACTGAAGATGTTACAAGAATGTTATTTACTACATTTATAAGGAAATGGACCAAATAATCAGTACTACAATTACAGTTCTCCAGTCTTCCACATTTCTTATTAATTTGTTATGTTTAAGGAAAGGAATGAAAACAGTCTGGTTACAGAATTCATTTGCACAAGTTCAAAGACTGATATATAACTCATTAACAGGATTTGTCATACTTCTGTCGAAGTAACCAAAGTAAACTGTTTCTAGACTTTACTTGTATCCCACGCAAATGCTGAAATTCTGTACAAGTTGAATAATTAACACTCCCACCTCCTCTATCCCCAAGAAAAAAAAAAAGCCTTCTGATAACCAACTTTCCGCACACAGAAAGGCAGTTTTGGAAAGTCATCATAAAACTGTTCCAGGAGGAACCGTGAGCCACAGCCTGAGACTCGGCTTTGCCATCAAGATGACCAAACAGAAGGTGTTCAGAAGGCTGCAGCATTGTGAGATCCAAAACACTCATGGTGGTACAGGGATAATCTTTTCTTGAGATGCCTGTGGTCTGCAAGGTGAAGCATTATGCTGTAGCCTGTCAAAAATCAGCAGTTTGTCAGTGTACTTCACCCAGCTGAGAGACATAAAAGCCTGACAAGGTTCAGAGAGACACTGGAGCCAAACCTGGCCTCATCACAGCCCCAGCGGGATTTGTCCTGGTGGACTGGCATTCCACTCCTGCCACTTTCCTTCTGCAATTATTAATCTCCAGAGGACTGGTGCAGCTTGGAAATTTTACAGAGCATTTATGAGCTCAAGCCCAGTGTACTAGGTAAAGGGGAGGAACGGGGAGTGGGCCAGCGGGGGCCAGGGCGACACCCCACTCCTTACTCTAGTGAAGACCCCAGTGCTGTGGGCACCTGCTGACAATGCAGCAGGTATTTTCAGCAAGTTCCATGAACTTTGCTGGGAAATAATCCTTCTGTATTAACCTCTGGCTAATAGAGGAGGTGATTAATAAATACCCAATGCCCAATTCCATCCCACACACCTCTCTTTAGTACAGAACTGAAAAAAACCCCTTGCTATTCCTCTAGTTTTTAATCCACCCTAGACCCTCTTAACTACTGGGTGGTCTGTTAGTCTACTTTGCTACCCCACAGGTTCCCAGCTGCTTGGGTTTGGGTTTGCTCTGCTGACCCCCTGCCACTCCCACACTAGACTTCTCTTTTCTGGGGTCTCCAGGCTCAGGAGCAGCTTGTAGAAAGCTCAGCAGTTTCACCACCACATTTGGATTCCGAAGAGTAGGCATGGGATTAACCTTTTCTCTGCTGTTTCCCTCAAAACTGTACTAATGCTATGCATTTTCAGAGGGTTAGGTTCACCCTTGTGAAGGCTAGATACTTGTGTTTAAGTTAGAAAGCAAAGAATGAAGGAACCATCAAATTAGTTTCCCCACTGTAAATGTGCTCTGAACCTGCCCCTCAAAAAATGTTCAAACTTAGTCTAGCTCTGAACCCATTTCTATTTTCTATATACACACAGAGAAAAAGATACCATTGAAATAAACAGAAATATAGGCACACACATTCACAACTTGTATCTATATTAAGGATATACCACTCACACAATTAGTGATTGACCTGGTCTGCTATATTAGCACTTGGAATAGATATGCTGACATTTTCCAGAAAGGGGAGATGGCAAGGGCTAGGGGTCTACCAGCAAGCAAAAATCTCCATAATGGTGCTCTGAAATCCACATTTTGGCCATTGCATATCTTAAACGTATACACATAGACTTAACGGTGATGGGGATAATACCTTTTTCAGAAAAGCAAAGCAGAAGCTTGGAGCTGCACTTGGATTCTTTTCCCTTAAAGCTTACAGGAACCTAACCCCAAACGCGAGCAAGCCCCACAGTACAATGCCGTTCTTGTCATGAGCTCTGAATCAGCTCCACAGCACATAGTGTATGTATTGAAAAACAGCTGTTGGGTGACAGACTGCTAGCTGGGAAGTTTGAGTTGAGTGAAGTGGTTAACCCACATCCCTTCCCTACTGATAAAGTGCTTTGATAAGCAGGCCATACTGGTGAAAGCTAGCAAAAGAGCCAGGGCTGAGACTTTCAGGAATGAATGTAAGACTTGTTTGGTGGAAGCAACCTGAATCTCTTGCACAGCCTCCTCCAGTTGTTTTGTACCCACCCGTCCCCTGTTACATTTAGTACACGCTCCTTCTTTCTGTTTGCAGCAGAACCAATTCTTTGATATGTCAAAGCAATATCCTGTACATATGGGAAATAAAACCAGAAAACTAGGCTAAAAAGTCTCCCTTACTGTAATATTTTATAAAAGTGTTTTCTGCAATTCAAAATGTTACTAGTGGTGTAGCATTAAAAAAAGGTCTGTATTGGAAAAAGCATGTCTGGACTAACCACAAGCAAGAAACACATGGGCATAACTTTTTTTTCCTTCTTTTTTATTAACAAAAAGTAATTCAAAGAAAAAAAAGATTTCTTGGGATTAATTTCTGAGCTTCAGTAAGCACTTTTGGAAACAAACTTGTTAATTAAGTACAGATGTCATGCAGACATGTATAAAACCCCCTATTCCTCTTTTCACAAATCTCACATTTTAGAAATATGTCCACAAGCTGATTTATTAAAAAAAGTCCTACTAATAAAAAGGTATTTTTCTCTTAGCATGTCACACAAATTGTTTAAACAGTTCTTACACACACATAAATTTTATATAAAAGTATTTCTATCCTTCTAATACAATAACATAAAATTCCACTTCAGTAGGAAGTAGGCAGATTCCAAACGCACTCACTCTCTCTCTCCAAGAAATAATTACCTACATAATAAGGCTGAAAGTTTGCTGTACTGGAGATATACACTGGCACAGTCTGAGTATTTTTCTTCCACAGTGTGCTCATCTTGGTGTCTCTATAGTCCTGGCACTCAACCCCTTTGAAACCTGAAGAAATAAATTACGTAGTAATTGTTGCTTGACCCCAAAAGAACCACACTATTGCTATAACTTAACATACAGTTATTCAGCTGGCTTTGCATCAACATACATGTTAGCCTATATGTGGAGCAAGACATATTCCTAGATAAAAAAATAATAAAAAAAGCTTCTCCAGATGTATGCTCCTACAAACCCTTTTAGATTTTCTGCTCCTAACGCTGACTATTCTACAGAGATAGCACTAATGCAAAATCAGCAGAAACTATTTCAGAAAATTGTAATAGTTCTGCAGATGCAAGTTTATAAGAAACACTTTTAATTTAAAAATATTTATTTTTTTCTTAGCATTTTGACATACCACTTCCTGATCAAGTTGATCAGAAATATTTTTCTGTTTGCATTTAATCAAACAAACAAGTAATTTCCAAACATCTACACTTAGAACATTTGCAAAGGGGTCACAAGATTACTAGACAGGGAATACAGCAGTACAGGTAGAATTCTGAAATGTCAATTAGGAATTGCTTAAAGGAAAAGTCCTTCTAAGTACCCTCTTCACAGTAAGTAGCTAACCAGAATTGTTTGTTAGTATAAAGCGTGTTAATTTTTCAGGAAAGCTAAGTAGACATGTAAAGTAGTAACAGTCCTCCCTATACTTTAATTACAAGCATATTGTTCTAATGTTCAGAACATTTATAGTATTTGTTTTAGTCTGTTTTTACCAAGAACAGGGAGTGGTTGATCATTCTATTTTCTAAACTTTCCTAACTACCTTAATTAAAAACACAGTACAGCAAAACCAGAAAATGTTCCTGAAGAGACTGGATTGTGCGCAGGTCTAATCTGAAACCACTTTGTTTATTTAGGCAAAATACATCCCCTCTAAATTTATTATTATTATTATTATTATTATAGCCAGACAATTAATTGCATCAATTTTATATTGCAAAGAATAACAGAGGTCTCATTGTACAGCCTGCAATACTGCAAGGCTCTGAATATTCCAATCATTTACAGAGGAGAAAAGGACAATCTGGCTAAGGACATTGACAAATTACTGCAGTCCCATGCAAAGGATCAGAATAATATTAAGGCCTTTTAGGGGAAAAAAACACCCCAAATGTTAAACCTAACTGAAACAAGAAATTATACCACTTTAAAAATCTCATCTAAAAGTCTTATTCAACAATACACCCACGATTTAAATGAAGGACTTGAAAATAGAGGATGATGTGAAACACTGCCTTCAGCCAGCAGAGGTAGGACTCCCTGAGGAAAAAGGAACAGGCTAGAGATAATCAAAGGCAGAGGAACTTCTGGTGAACTTTCTCCTGTGTTATAGGCCAGACGGCTGCTGAAAAGCCAGGGCTTTCATTGGTTTAGCCTGTTAGAAGCCGTTTTCACGCAGAATCTATCTACTGAAGTACATATGCAAAAGCTACAGCATTTGCACCCCCCAGTGAAGTCCAATAACCCTAATTTTCCAGTACATTATCTTGTTTTGGAAGAATATGATCTGTTTCAGAGACATACAGTGAAAGACTGGTGTATGTTTGTAGGGCTACAGCACAAATCTGAGACGTGTGCTTTTGGTTCCCGAGTGCTTCAGGGTCCAGAGAAACCTCCCATTTCAGAAGAAGCTTGGGAAGGCCCTGAAAACATGTCCCCAGAACAAAACTGAAGTGTCACTGTAGCCTGGATACAGAAGCTTAAATTGAGTTGGTATGGATAAAAAAAAGCACAGAATGTAAGTTACAAACAGGTATTTGCACCAAAAATCCTTGGCCGAACATCCTTGATAGCAGACTTTGATAGACAGTAAACTTGCTAGCCCAAAGCAGAAGTCCATGATGTCACATCTCTGTTGTTACCCATGCTTGAGTTCCTTAGGTCAGCCCGAAGGAAGCTGTACCACCTTTGTTTTGCAGCAAAGATATCCTGAAAGCTGCAAACCTGCCCCTACCACACTGACCCACCACAAAGCCACTGACATGATGCTCAGGTACGAACAGCCTTTACAACACAATTTGCCAGGGTGAATTCTCACTGCCTTTCCTCCGGCCAGTCCTGCTGTTGTTTATTGTTTGTTTGTTTTTGTTGTTGGTTGGTTGGTTTTTTTTTGAGACAAAGAAAATAAAAATCACAATACCTTTACTAATAATAGGGAACAGCACCAGTCAGAGCAGATGACAAATTCAAGTGCAGCCATCCCAGAGTTTGCAAACTTCTTTATGGGGACCAGATACACCAGTAATTGGTTTTTTTTGGGTTTTTTTTTTTTCATTGCAGTGACCCCATTTACCCACATAAAGGTACACTTTTCTGTAGATACTTTATGAGGTAGTACCAAGCTTGAATGAAAAGCTCTGATTCAGGCTACAAGCAGTGTGATGCTTACACCTCCAGCCACTAAGCCATACTCTCGGGCGTCTTGTCATCTGCTACCTGTTACTTGTTTTCAATTAGTTTTTAAATTCTAGGTCAAGGGTAAACGTGTTTTGCAAACCAGGAATGAGGCCTAACAAGATATCCTGTGCATTACTCTATAACCAACAGTGAAGGGCCTCGTCAGCTGCTTATAGGACAGCCCATATTAGCAGGCAGGATGCTGTGCTGTTCTTGAAACTGAAGCGGAATGACCAGATGGGATGGATAACCACCAAACTCTGCTACTCATGGAAGAAAATTATTGCTGTCATGTGGCACGTGCTCATATCACTGAGTTGGAGCGGGAAAGATTGAGCAGGTGAATGGACATTAAGGTGCTACTCCAGCCTGACGTTCATTTGTGGAAACACAGAGGAAGGGCAAAGATACCTATTGGTGTCAAAGTCAGACTTTTCTGTAGGAATTCTGTTCTCTGGCCCCTGCGAGCTGGTTGTGTCAGTAGCCTCCTGAAGTACTTGCATTAAACTACTTCTGGTCATGAAAATTTCAGCTTTTAACATAAAACACCATAGTTATTGCAGGACCAATTTCCATTTCTTCTTACAAATGCAAACATGTTGCATACCTAGAAGAGTGCTAGAAGACCCAACTTAGATCTCCCTTCACAGTGTCACAGTTTAAAGGCCTATTTTCACCAAGACACTGGATTGGACTTTGATTTACTGATTATTCACAGCACATTACAGTTTGGGGCAATATTTCAGTATGTAACTTGCAAATCAATTGTTTATCCCTCAATTAAGTTTGAGGGATAAACCAACAAAGCAATCAAAATTTCGGCCCTCAAAAGTGCAACATATTTCTGTAAAAATATGTCCTGATAGCTGTCTCAGCCTATATTGTGTTACAAAGAAAAGTAAGGCATGCTACGAAGCAGGTTTTCCATTACGCTTGTGGAGTGCACATCTTTCAGCTGCTAGTTTTGAAGTTACAAGTGTTCATTGACAACAGTATTATGCCTGTGTGTGAAACCTGCCTTCTACACAATGTCTTGCAAAACAAACATCCCTACCACCAATTCCACCTTTCTTCTCCGACAGCCAAAGACAAGCTATTTGCCTGCTTATTCTGATAAGAATAGGTTTTAGTGCTGCAAAAATTACAGAAAAAATATGCAGTAAACAAAGTCCAAATGTGATAGAATAAGGATTTCAGTCTATTTTCACACATCACCTTTATGACATGAAAAGATGTTGCAGCTTTACACATCTTCAGATGGAATTAGAAATCATTTATTTTAAGAATAGTGTGCAGAGATTGTGTAAAACTTTAAAGAACTATCCAGAGACACTTTTAACAAATTATGTGCCAGGATTATGACATAACTGTTGGGAAATCCACAGGGATTTCTGGAATTAAGACTTGGAGAAAAAATATCATATACTCTTAATGAACACATAAAATCACTCACATTACGTGAAAAATGCAGTCTCAAAGATACAGCTATATGTAATTAAGATCTCAGTAAAATAAACATCTGTAAATCTCACTTTGAAAAGTTATCTCCTTTAATTGTCTCTTCCAGATTTATGCAAAAGGGAGCACACAATGCAAAAGGAACAAATCAAAGCTCATTTGGTCCACAAAACAGACACAAACCAAACCAAATATATTCATTCTATCATCTAGTGAACTGCACACATAGCATCTCTGTCGAGGTGTCCTTGTATTACATAATTTCCTAACTTCACACTTCATTTCTGATTTAGACCTATTTTTAAATTTAATTTTATGCACTGAACTTCATATAAATTTGTCCATTTTGGCCAAATTAGAAAAAAAAAAGGACATCAGCAGAACCAAGATCTCCTTACTTCAAGTATGTTTGATGCATTTGTGTACCCTATATAGAGGCAAGCCCACTGCTCAAGCTCTTGCTATTTCTTAAGTCAAACAATTAATGATTAAGCTCTTTGTTAGACTCTTAATCCTTCATGTAGAACTAAGGGCATGTGCATGTTCACGTATAAAATCTCCACTGCATCTATATTTTACAATGACAGAATACAGGTTGGAAAGGACCTGTAATACCGTGAAAACATGACCAGCTTCTATCGGGTCAACCACAGCTTTGTCCAGGTACATTTGAATATCTTCAAGGACAAGAGTACTCGTGTATTGGATTTTTGCGAGAACTGGAGAAATATGCAAAGTTAGCTAAAAGAAAAGTAAAAAAAAAAAAAAAAAGTACCTACAAAACAAAAGCAGCATTATTTGCAGTGGTGCCAGGTCAGCTCCAAGATAATGAATATTGACTTTGCAGTCTGATGAACATCAATGCTTTTCGTCCTCTGACAACATGTACCTGTCAAATTTCTCTGAAACTTCAGAACTCTGAGTCTAATAAACATTACATCCAACACACTGAGCTCAATCTGAGCTGAAAATACTACCAAAGCAATCGTTTTAAGCCATTTTCTACAGAAATAAATGGGTGCCAAGAAGCAGGGGAAAGAAAAAAAATCTTAAACTTACTTTTACGGCTCATCAGAAAAAAGACTGAAGATTAATAATGCTGTTAAAGCCTATTGTAATTACCTACTTCATTATTCAAGTCTAGATCCTAGATTCTCCAGGGCACTCACACACTTAACTTCCATGGAAATATGATTATTTTTACAAATCTGGCCCCAGGGAAACAAACTTCCTCCTGAAACGGAGTTGTAGCTGCTAAAACTCAGAAACTGGTTTGAAATCACACCTTCTCTTATCATAGCTTCAGTGTGCTCTTATTCATACAAAGGCACAGGCTTGCCCTGTCTCAAGCTTGCCTCGTATGCTCCACTGTACGGTTTTCTTTTCAGCTGTTCTTTGTCAGACATTAACCATTCATGAAGCCAGTATTTTCCATATTTGCATTCTGCCTAAGGCTGTGGGGTTTTCCATTTTGTTTTTCTCAACTTCACTCTAAGATACAGTTCAGGGTTTTTGCAAAATTGAAGCTAGGAAAACCACAGGGTTTTTTTGCCTGTGTTTTTAAAATCCAGTATTACAGCTTTTTTAGAAGAGCTACGCTGCCTACAGAATTTCAAGTAGCAATAACAAGATATGACTAGGCAGGTTACAGGTCAGAAATGTGAATTTTCTGACCCTATGAAAGTCTGTTATTGCCGAGTTTTAAAACTTCCCAAATATTAGCACTTGCTTACAATTAACAAGCTTGAATATTTCACTGGCCCATAAAAATACACTTTCCAAAAATCTCATTAAATCAAGCCCAGACTCGGGCATCAGACCTAGGTAGCAGGTGACTATACCCCAACCGATGCATCTGTTGAAGCCCACAGACTAACCAGATTGAAAGAGGAAGAACTGGTGACAGTCTAATTTATCAGAACCAGCTTAGCTTCCTGTGTACCTCTCCTCACTTGGAAGATGACTGCTATCCTACTCTTCCTATTCCTAACTTGAACTAATGTCCCTGAAACATTAAAACCTTAACGAGATGGGAATTCTTCCTTAGAATTAATGGAAAAGCCAACTTTATTTGCAGAAGCGATGTCTCTTAGCAGGACCTTAGCATCATACCATGTCATCACACCTTGACATGACTATGATGGATCAACAGATGAGTTGGAGATAACCAGAGCACCAGGCACAACATCACCACCTCTCTGCATGTACATTTTTGTCCTCCCATCATCCCTACTGCTGATCAGCTGACTACACAGGGGTGGTCTTCAGAGCATGGCATGCCTGCACACCATTTCTACTGTCCCCATGTCATGAGGCAGGCACTTTCTTCCTGCACTCCCTTAAAATTTACATTCAACCTTCAGCTTTCCAAAAGCTGGTTGCCACTGTTCTGCAGGAATCCCAGCATCACCACCATCTCCTGTGGTCCCACCTTCCTCAGATCACTGGAGAGCAATGCAGGATGCAGAGAGGAGAGAAATGTGGAGAACATTATTGCCCTGGACTGGTAGCCAGGCACACAGTAGGAATTTAGATGCTGCACAGGACGGGCTTAAGGCTACTAGGAAAGGAGTTGGGTCTGCTTTTCCTGACTTTGTTACATGCCATCAAAATACAAAGGTTCTTTTGGTTTTTCCCTTTGTCATCCATACAGTAGTCAATTTAAACTTCCCCAAGCAATTACTATAGCATCGAAAGCAGCAGCATGGAGAAGAACGGCACACCTTTCACAAAGCTTAAAATTATTGAGAAGAGAATTTCCCTGCTTGGATTCCACTACCCTTAATCTTCTTCAATAATTAAAATCCTGCAATTTATATTAAATGCCTGTAAAACCTGAAGTCTCGTGATTTCAAAAAAAGGATGAAAAATTATCTCGATTAAGATAGCAGAATTTCCTATTGGAAAAATAGATGCAAATATATGAGTCATAGTCCTGAAATTATTATTTTCAGTCACAAAAAGAAACATTTGCTGGATACAACAGTATTAGGCTGCTACTTCACAGTGACCCCTAATCCCTGAGCAGTTTAAAACTAACTTTACCTCACTGCAGGGAGATGCTTTTCCAGCAAACACTAACATGGATTGTCAGTACTGCATCCAAAGCATGAAAGACATTTCCCCTCCCTTTATGAGGGAAACCCCAGACAGAATTCTTTCTAAGGGGAGGGAAAAAAATAAAATAAAATAAAAATTTAAAAAATCAGCCTTATACCAGCCTTTTAATTCTGATACATGCCTCAGTTACTGGCAAAGCTGCAGAAGAATATGAATTGCTTGTTTTTGTTACATTTGGATAAATTCCAAGGATTAAAAAAAAAAAAAAAAAAAACACAACCAAAAAACCAAACCAAAAAACAAAGACAAGAAATTCTGAAGAAGTTTGAATGTATAACAAAAGTGATACCCAAGTCATGAAGTCATGCCCCAGATTACTGCCCTTATGCAATTGATATTGGCCAGAATCCATATAAAAGCATACATCTCCTGGCTCCCTGCTCTAAAATTTGCTCTGTGCAATTTGAAATCTGTGCTTTTATTCTTTTAGGCAAAGCAGCTTTATCGTATCATAGCAAGAATACCTTTGCAGAAACTCAATCTAGTATATTTGTAAAACCATCCTCCCTTTTTCACACTCAGAAAGACATTATTAAATTATACATTGACTGTAGGACTAGCAAAACAGTTACAGAATACAAATTTGACAGGTAGGGAGAGGAACACAAACAGGCATTTTTCTTTAATTGAACATTTACAAAAAGCAGCACTAGTTGTCTGTCTCCTATGTTTATGATGCAGCTTTCAAAATCATGTGTACTAAATTTTTTTTACAAAGGATTTTTTTACAAGTGTAAACTAGCAAACCTTTCTAATCAAATGCATAGCAGTAAATAGAAGATTCAGCCTGCACATGTGCTTACTTTTTTTTTTAATTTTATTTTTTTTAGTGAGAAAGTTAACTATTACCTAAACTGAAATATAACATTTATGCTGATATTAATGCATGGGATTTTTGTACTGTCTCACAGACTTAAAAATTTTTAACAGCCAAGGAAGGGTTTTGCAAGATATCAGCTCTATTGTTTTAAATGCATTCCTGCAATATGAGAAGAAGAAAACTTGCTATCAACAACATATTCAATCCATCATACAAATTCTTTTTCTGTGTTTCAGTTTATGTAATTTCTCAGTCATCTTACAGAATATGAAATTTCTTTGCTGTGAACAGTAGTGGGTATAGTTAATAACCACTCAGAGTAGTCTGTGTATCTGACTACTGTCTTCAAAATTACTGTGTTATGCTGAAGAAACTAGGCATTTCCACAGAAGAAATCAACAATTTACAAGCATGCTGCACATTAAAGGCATCATCCAATAACATTTTTACTCTTCCCAAAATTCATACTAATGGGAAACATGATTTTTATTGGAAAGTAAAAAATTTGCTTCATGTGGGTTTCTTGGAGAAATAAACAGATTTTTGTAAGCTTCCTTGGGAAATGCAAACATACTTAAAGTCCCAGACTTTTAAATTTGTGAATGCCCAATGCCAGGCTTGAAAGGCACAAGAGTCATTTTCAGCTCTTCTCTTTCTGCTCCTCCAGCATGGAGGAGATCAGGAAAAGAGAACATTTCTGTAAACATGTAACTTGGGATATTTATGGTGATGCTCATATTTGTGGTTATACCTAGCTGATAAAAAACATGGCTGTCATATGATAAAACATTTACAAAGGCACATATCAAAAAAGGATCAAAAGTAATAAGGAGATCAAAGATAGGAGGTCATCAGTTGGTGGAGAATCTTCCTCTTGGCAGGTCAGCTGTATTTTCTTTTAACATGACAAACAAATAAATAAATCCCAACTTGTAGTATCAAGTAGATAATTTCTAAGCTATAGAGTGACTTCTATTCAAAGGCAAAAAAAAAAAAATACTCTTTGAAAGTTTTGTTTCAAGCCACATAGCATTTAGAAGTCATCCTTTGGAAGAAGCAACTCCACTCTGCCACCAATGTGCTTTTTAGAAAGGGAAAGGAACACAAAGGGGAAAAAAATATTTAAAAGTATTATTGAGTGTATTTTTTGGGCTGAATTTAAATTAAAAAAAAATGGGGGGGGAGGGGAATTTAAAAACGAGATAGGCTCATTTCAGCTATTGTTATGGTTGTTTCCCTCATATCTATAGCTTACTCTAAAGCTTAGAAATCACAGCATGGCTTTTCAAACACTGACAGTATAACAAACTAGATAACCCTTAGCACAAATTAAAGTGGAAAAAAGTAGGTAAAGCTAATAGCAGATTTCTAACATTAATGATTCATTGCATAGTAATGCACTGAGGCAGAAAACTGAAGAAAAGTTTTGACACATTGGTAGTGATACATCTAGAGCTTCAGACAAACACTAAAGGAAAAAATAGTGAGTGCAGAATATACAGTACTGTGTATATTCACAGGAAAAGTCATTTGGTCACTCTGGAATTATGATGAAGTAGCTGAAATCAGAAAGTGACCATATGCACAAGAAGAATGACACACAGGTTTACCAAAACCAACCAACCAAGCTCTCTCAAGCCATTCATGATCTTTGCTCATGAAACCAGGTGGTATTGCACAACGATAGGAAGGGTCACAACAAGTGCACAAAGATTTATTTTGCTCATAAAACGTCTTAAGGCAATTATTAAACAGGTATCATATTTTATTTTCTATCGGATCCTTTAATGTTTATTCCTTTATTTAATAATCATTGCATTCTACATTTTCCATATGGGATGTCAAAGGCTTAATTGGTTGCATGACGAGGAATGGAAAATAATTTTTCAGGCTATGGCATCAGTGTTAACACAAAGTAGTACCAGTCTGAATTAATAACCAATCCAGTTAAACTATTTAAAAAAATTCAGCCAAAATATATTTTGAGTTTCAGAACATATGCATATGTCGAGTTTGTTACACAGTTCGTAAGCATGGCTGACTTTAGAATTTAACCAGGCCAAACAAATACTTCTACGACAACCAACAGAAATTCTTTATTATTTTTCTGTACACCTACGTTACAAAAAAAAAATATCCCGTCATATGATTTGGATAAAAAACAGATCAATGAAACACATCATGAACAAGTTTTAAATTCAGTAATTAGCTGACAACAACTTCTTGCCCTTGCCAATCTGCCTCCTTTAAAGGTCAAGACTTTTTGCCACCTTAGTGTAAGCAAGTCTCTGCCTGTAGATGCACACAGGCTAACAGCAAATCCATGTTGCACGTGGGAACAGAGAAGGACATCAAGTTTATAGCCAGTAGCTGCAAAACTAAAAATGTGCCCGAGTCAGAATTTGGGAAGAAGGTTACCAAAGGGCTAGCAGGGAAATTCAGTTCACACGTGGTGCCAAAAAGGACACAGAGTGTGCAACATACCTCCATTCTTGCACGCTGGCAAACAAAAATTTCACAGTGCTTACAGTGTAATCACCTACAGTCCAGTACATAATGTTGCCTTTATGCACGCCTCCCTCTCTCGCAGGGAATTTTTGTAGATATTAAACGTAAGAAGTCCCTTTCCTAGTCCCTCAGTGTACAACAATTACCTTATTGTCACTCGGTCCACCGTGCATTGTAAGTCTGATTTCGTGTAACAATCTTGCTGCATGCTGTCATGTCTGGGTATGACAGCCGTGGTATTTGCACTGTTCAAAATCCCACCTCAGGGATGACAGATTCTGCCCCCTCCCTCCTTCTATGTTTCCCCCTCCCTGGATGGCAGGACATTTTAATCCAGGCACCCTCACAGCCGAGTGACGACATCATGACCTTTACTTACATTCAGTGCCTGAGATGCAGGACCCAGCCAGCGGTGTAAGGTGATGAAAGGTATCACTGGTTCACTTCAACACAGGTGTTTCAGAACTGATCTATCACATTTACAGGGCCAGACTCAGTGAAAAGCCAGTCACTTAAAATATTACATTAAAATGTGCTTCTAGTCATCATTTCTAAAATGTTTTCCTCACATTCCATTGGGAATAATCTGAAAGCTATGTTTTATGCTCAGAAGCAACAGGCCACCAGGTGGTTTTAACATTTCCTGATTGATTTGTTTTCTATTCAGACTTTGTTTCTCCATTCATTTAAGCTCTGCAGTTTAATGACAAGGCAAACCAGGCAAGAAAAAACAAACACAAAAAAAAGTGGAGAAAAAAACGTTTCTACGAAAAATACAGAGAAATAACTAACATTTCAGAGGTTTACTATGAAACAGAATTCCTTTTAAAGCTACTATTATCAAAGGATATATATTTTTTTACCCAACAGCAACATTAAATAGGATCTTCAAGCAGGTAATAATCTTGCCAAAAAAACACGCTGGAAAAACTAAGAACTTTTAATGAGAAAGTTCACAGGCTAAAATCCTGCTGTAGAAGTGACAGTGCAGACTAGGCTAATAGTAGACTAGCATTACTAGACTAATAAAGAAGGAAAATTATTATTTTATCTATGAAAATTATGAGTAAATCATTGCTTCACATAAAGTTTCTTACTAAATAGGAATACTTAATCGGGTAATTTTGAGGATCAAGTCAGCTTCCAGTCCTTTCCTTCAAAAGATTTCATGAAAACCAGCAATAAAGAATGAATCAAGCACTCAAAGCAATTCCTGTATTTATTTTGTCCTGAAGCCTTAGGGACTGCAAATCACGAAGGCTAGTAAGAAGTTGCCTCTCTCTTGGTAATTTGACTGTTCCAGACAGAAAAAGCCTAATCAGAAGAAAAAAGAAACCAACAAAAAATTCTAATTAACTTCAAATATTGATTTCTAACATAAATATTTGAGTCTGAAATTACAAGGTTTTGAAAGCATACTACTCTTTTTGACTTTTGGTTGACCAAAATAAGTCAGGGGGTTTACCATGTAGATTACTGTGCGTTATCACACAACATCATAATTTATTTTTCACAAACAAGGGAAACAAAGTAGGTAATAAAATGTGACAACTGCCTTTTCAGGCAAGTGACATGAAAAAAAGATGGGGTTGACAGAAAAGTTGGTATATTCTGAATCCTTGCATATTAATCATTAGTATTAGGATGTTCTTTCAGCAAGAAAGTCTGTTCATAGTTAGGATTTCCAAAGTTACATCTTTTGGAAATTGATCTGTTTACTAAAAAAGTGGAAATAGATCAACAGCTCCAAAGAAAGTACAATCCACAGACAAACACAGCAAAACCATGCCACACGTCAAGAAATGGTTCGCTCCCCCTCAGACAAAAATTAGGGAAAGGATGTCAGCAGCAGCAGACTGAAGCTCCCTAGGGAAATGATGGTTCCACCACCCAGATGGCACTGCCTCAGTGTCCTGGTTTCAGCTGGGATAGATGTAATTTTCTTCTTAGTAGTTAGTACAATGCTGTGTTTTGGCTGTGAACAATATTGATAGGACACTGATGGTTTTAGTTGTTGCTGGGTGATATTTATACTAAATCAAGGGCTTTTCAGTTCTTTGGGCCCTGCCAGCGAGAGGGCTGGAGGGGCACGGGAAACTGGGAGGGGACACAGCCAGGACAGCTGACCCGAACTAGCCAAAGGGATATTCCATACCATAGGATGTCATGCTGAGTATATAAACTGGGAGAAGAAGGAAGGGGGGGTTCATCTGGCCTTATGTCATTTGTCTTCGCGAGTACCCATTACGTGTGATGGAGCCCTGCTGCCCTGGGGATGGCTGAGCACCTGCCTGCCCGTGGGAAGCGCTGAATGAATTCCTTGCTTTGCTTTGCTTGCGTGCACAGCTTTTGTTTTACCCTTTTCCCCCACCTTTTCATTTTGTTGCTATTATTATTATTATTATTGTTGTTCTTGCCTCTTTATTCTGTTTAAATTATTAAATTGTTCTTATCTCAACCCTCGACTTTTACATTCCTTTCCAGTTCTCCTCCCCATCCCTCGGAGTGAGGGGCAGTGAGTGAGCGGCTGCGCGGTGCTTGGTTGCCAGCTGGGGTTAAACCACAACACTCAGTCTTCTAAGTTTGTGCACCCCAAATTCCCTCTAGTTCCCCAGCATGTAATTTACCCTCTTTGCTAAATTATACGGACCCTGAGTACCTGGTCTGCATCTTTTCATTCACTCTCAAGTTAGATGACCAGAATGAAACAACAGGGCAACCCCCCTACTCCACAAAATTCTCAAGCAATGGGTGCAATGTAACTGCAAGAAAACACACTTAGGACAGGTTTTCTAAAGAACTTAAGCAACTGAAAGATTTAAGGCTAATTTTGAAAGTGATCATGCCCCTACTAGAGCTGTTTTATTTAACGAATTGAGTGGGATTTCCCCCTTTTATAATCAAATCTATGAGTGGAAACATTTCATTTCAAATGCCCAAAGAGATTTCATATTTGATTTTTCAACAGGACATATTAGTGTTTACTGCTTGCCATTATCACTGCTGAAGTTCATTTGAGGCTACTTAAATCAGAACGGCCATAATACAGATTCTGTTTCAATTCCAGCTATTCTGTTGTCCAGGATTTAGAATTGCAATTATTTTGTTAAGCCACATAGTGATCTTAATATTGTAAATGTCTATATGGCTAAATGCCTCTGTCTCTAAAACTCAGCCACAAAATTTTGAAACGTCAGACTTTGGAAACTGCTGATTTTGACATTGTGCTTTGATCTGAAAGCTCCATTTTTCATAGATGTCTCATGAATACATCATGAAAATAGCAGTGTCACCCTCACCCTTCCATTGATATTTTTAGGAAGTACAGATGCAGTATGAGATATTCTTTAGAAAGTCCTCTGCTGAGAAGAGAGTCAGGTTAAATTTAAAAAGTGCTACATACATATTAAACAATGGCTGGGATATTACCTTGCAGAAATTTACCAACTTAAAAATAACAGAAAACTTGCTACCATGCATGATGGGGACTAAGACTTTTCATTTTTGTCGCTCTCTTACCTCACAATAATACTTCATGGCATATGCAATTTATTATACTATTTCAAAAAACACTTTGTACCTCAAAATGAGTGTAAAAGCAGCTCTGGTATTTTGATTAGTTGTAATTCTCTTGTTTTCAATATAACTATTAAAATAATAAACAAAAAAATGTCTTCTCAACAGGTGTGCCTACCCAGTCCATTGTTATGATGGCCATTCCACATCAACCTTCCTGCCCAAAACATGCTGCTATAAATTAAACATGCACAAAATCCTCACTGAAATAACTTGTTAAACAAATGTTAGAAGACATATCCTAATTGTTTTTATGGAAAGATTTCTGATCTGGTTCTAATATATTACTCTAGCTTTACATCAGCATCTTTTCCTGAATTCAACAGAACTGTGAAGTTCTGTATGTTTGCAAATATGAAACCTACATTTCTATTTTGCATTCTTCTAAATTCCATCTTATTACTTATGGACATTGCGTGGAATTATTTTAGACACATTTGCTGACAAAGGGAAGTAATTTATTTTTCATATTTATATGACCATTTTGTATGTTCCTCTTTCCACGTAGTGATTTTCATATTAGTATGGCAAGTTCAAATGTTTTTTTGATTGCTAACATAAATGCCACATATATAACTATACAGCATATGTACTATAACCTTAATGTAGATCACATAGAAGAGCAGATACTCCCAGCTGCTTCATTCTACTACCTTTATTTCTAAGTGCAACAATTTTGTTTTGAATTCAGCTTCAGTAGCCATTTTTTCCCCACTTGATTCTATTTTTCACTGAAGATTATAATCACCTCTTTCTTTTCTTGAATTTATTTTTGTGAAAGCCAGGAAAGATTTCTCTACCAACTGATAAAGCAGCAACATGCTGAGATCTTTGCCCAGGTTGCACAGCATGTGGATTAAAACCCACAAGTTACAACAGCATAAACCAAGTACAAACTTCTGCTACACTGGGTCTTCTTGCAGGTCACTGTATGCACCAATCATTCATTTCCAACTCATTCCATGCCAAACCAGTTCAAGCAACTTAAAATTAGATAAGGGAGGCAGACAGCAGTTAAGAAATGCATCTTAAGTTCAAGCAGTGGCTTATTACATGGTAATTCATTCACCTCCCTACATCTTTAAGGAAGACTTAGAAAGAACATATGTAAAGGCAAAGGTAATCAAGAGAGTTCCACAAGACATAGTTATTTGCAGTATTCACCCCGAAAAGCATTTAGAGCGCTCTCCTATTCCGTGGCTTTTAATAACAGTAAATGCTAACAGCAGAGTGTTAAAAGCACATGAATGTTCAGCAGAGGAACAGTGACACAACTCCCACGTTTTAAATATTAAGTTAGTTTTCAAATCTAGGTGAAGCACTTTTCAGGCATTATAACATCATTACCATCGTTAAATTTAAAAGCTGGAGTTACTGCTAACAGATTACAGAGGTTAATTTGCAGCAAGTCACAAAGCTATACAGTTTTGAGAAACTGTTACAGTCGACCTGAATATTTATCTTTAGTGGTATCTTTTAAATTTATCTTGAAACGAGTATATCAATACATACACCCTGCTAAGGTCCAGATATTTGAAGATATTCAGGAACCTAGCAACGGGTATTTTAGTTACAGAATTTCTATCTACATTTAGCCTGAAGTCTTAGACAAGCAAACAGGATTTATTAAACAGTTCAGAGTGATCATCCTGAAAAAAAAAAAGTATTGGAAAGCCAATGCAAGACACATCCTAGGCTGCAACTGTTGAAAACAAGCTACACAACAGACACGCGAGACAACAGTAAAAATGGAGGGATTAGGCCATTTCACAGAAGCCAAATTTGTCAATGGCAATTCAAATAAAGAGTCTGGACACTACATTAGGTTTGGAAATCACCAATTCACTCACTGCCAACTTCTTTTTAATTCAGTGACCTTCCTGGTCTGGGACATCTTTTTGATTCCTTACTAACTCAATAATGTATTGATTTATTTCAGGCTTCAGATACAGCAATTAATTAAAACACCTGGATTAAGTCCATACTATCAACATTACACAGTATCTGGTTTGACGTTCACAGATCCAGGAGTGACCAGGCTTCCTGTCTGTATTTTAGTGTCTGCTTCCCATATTGCAAATCAAGAAGTTTCTGGTCTGCCTTACCTACTCAAGACTTTTACTTAATTCACAGTAAACGGGGTTATTACTGTCGCATTTTAAGGTTTACCTTTTCCTGTTCATAAGTTAACTGAAGAAGCTAATGTTACCCAGAAAACCGCCTACAGTCTAGGAGTTCCACATCCACTTGACTCCTCAGATTGCTCCTGGCTGCCCATTCTCCTCCAGCATTTGAGCGCTTTTATTCTTTAAATTTAGTTCTCATGTTTGTAACATTACAACATAGCCTAGCTTAACCTGAACACAAGGCCTCCTGAGTAGGTCATGAACATCTCACTAACATCACTGAACTAAAACTTCATGGCTTGCTCATTTTAACAGAAAAATGGATTCTAATTTTTATCCTTTTCTACCCCAAATTACCTTACAGGTTTCAAAATATCCAGAATTATCCAGGTAATCCTTTGCTTTATACCAGGTGTTTTACCTGCCTGAAAACTTGAGGCTATTAAAAAAATATGGCGATAAAGCTTGATGCAATGTTAAAATAAGGAACATAAGAACCCAGCCCTAGCATAAGCATTCAAATTTTTATTCGCATAAAACTGAGGCTCACCAGAAGCTTCTAGAATGCTTCTAGACAGACTTGCTGTAGCCCCGTGGCATGTAGGCAGGGGCTGCAGCCTGTAACACGTGGCAGGCACCTGAGCAAGCCTGCAGGTACCTCAGTTGGCGGTCTCACAGAAGCTGATTTTTGGCTGTACTGAGGTCGGATGGAGGAGCAGCTGCCTCAGTGCTCAGGGAAAACTGAGTAAACTGGTCCCTTACACCTTTGGCACTCCTGACTTACAGAAGACCTTCCCTTTGACATGTCTTTTTCAATCATGACATGCAACACTCAGTATAGCAACACCAGCAGTCTAAAGAACCACACAATGCATAAAAAATAATGACGCTATTTGCTTCATCTCCTGGTGGCCAACAATTCTTTCCTACTTGTACTGTTAAAAACATGACGTCATAGCTTGCTTCCTGCTGGGATACTCTTGCACAGAGGTAACAAACGTGCACTGCCAGTACCAAACTGAAGATCAACTGCCCGACCCCAACAAAGACAGAAGAAAACTCCAAATACTTAGTAAACAGATGCTGAAGTTGTATAATTCAAACTCCTTTCCCTACTTCAGACTGCAGTTTAAGAGGCACTGTTTTAATAAATGTTGCTGAAGAAAAGAGAATTTAAATATTTTATTTATGACTGTATATTCCAAACTAAGGGTGAAAGGGAAAAAACCCATGCACACCTAAATATAATGGGTAATTTACTGTGGAAAAAAACATACAAAAGGAAAACTTTCAAACTCTTGTTGTACAATTTGTTTCAGAAACATGTTAACAATGTAGGAAAAAAACCACCCTCGATGCCATTTATAAGGCTAATTCTCGCAGGCATGTTCCAAGTCCAATAAAGAAGGTTAATGCTACAATGGCAGTCAGAAACATGCAAGTCAAAACACAATCTAGGAGGAACAAAGCACCCCATACAACCAAATTTCAGCAGCACTAAATAATATCCCACCTGTCAGTATGTCAAACAGCTTGGCATGTTTCCACTACAAGACAAAAGTCACTTTTGTTTGTGTGTCAAATGTGCTCTGAGCAAAAGGGGGTGGTGGTTAGGAAACCTTTTGGGACTAGAGACAGTTCTGAGAGGTTAAAAAAACCCAACTGATAAATAACAATCATGCTTACCACCTTTGTCCGTATGTTCAAAAATAGCATTTTGGTCGGCCAGATGTTACAAATATAGTTACAAACACACGTAAGGAACAAATTTAGACATCACTGATGCATGGAAGATAAC
The DNA here is from genome assembly GCF_963210335.1 of Falco punctatus. Lineage (NCBI taxonomy): Eukaryota > Metazoa > Chordata > Aves > Falconiformes > Falconidae > Falco > Falco punctatus. The sequence continues at coordinate 91,450,779 of NC_137582.1, read as the reverse complement.
ACCGGGTGGAACATACCCTGCAACTTAAAAAATTATCTGCAATTTACAAATGTGATCCAAAGAGAAATGTTTGCATGTTAGTACCTCATTTTCCATTTCTCTATGATTTGTGCTGATTTATATTTTTCCTATGACCAGGGAAGGGGGAAAGGGCAGAAAGAGAGTGGACAACGTGATCTAGTGTTGCCTTTTGATTGCCTAATATAATTTCAAAGGATAAACAGATTTTTAGTATTTTTAAAGAATCTGTTCCATTTATTTTACATATAAACACTGAATTTGGACAGTGACACAACAGATCACTTTTGTCTCAATACAAGATGAGATGCCTTACTAAGGAAGCCAGCAATTTGTCACTGGTTTTAAACCCCTTGGTTTCTTACAGTCTCTAGCAATGATGATAATTACTTTATTCCAGAGCACAGGCTGTCAGACTACTTGGTTCAGGCAACAAGAAAAATCAGAGTTGGAAAACGTAAATGGAAAGATAGATGGCAATACTTTACCATTCTGTCCCTGAATGTCAAAGAACTTTACAGCTGTGAATTACAAACCCCATCGTGGGAGACAAGCAATATTTAATGATGACAGCCATTCCTAATAAGAAAACAAAAGTAGCCCCCCTCCCAAATTCATTGCATTAATTTACAGTAAGGAAAAAAGATAACCACAGGAGAATACAAAACTTTTAGATTTACAAGCAAGCATTTTAAGGTGCCTAAGAGTCTTGTGGTTGTTCTGTCTCCTTTATCTCAGCCGTCACTTTGCTGATGAGCCTCAAGGAGTTTTCAGCTTCAGCTGAGCCTGGAGCCCCCTGTCAAAGGAGCAGGGAGAAGGACTAAGTGCTCCCTGGCCAAGGAGCCTGAGCAAGACTCAGCAGAGAAGCCACTCACACAGTGACAGAAGTCCTGCTGCACGTAAGGCTGGAAAAATGTGCAGTGTAAGCAGGTCCGCAGAGCCTCTTGTCTTTGAAGCAGCTACCTTAAATTGTGCTTGATCTGGTTTACAAATTCTGTAAATTTATCATGGAAATGTAATCCAGAATCCTACTCTGCCAGACTTGTAAGCATCAAGCAGCTTTGTAAACACACTAACTGGCATCATCAAATCCATAAATTTTCCATTTCCTACTTGAATTCTTTGATTGATTTCTCTCTCTCAAAGCTACTCGAGGAATTTTAGGTAATTTTCCTTGCTGCTGTTTGAATGACCGTTGGGTTTTTTTCCATAATAGGATCCAGGCTGAGTGCAAAATTCACCAACATGCACACCCCACCCCATGGCCCCCAAAAAAGCCACCATTTTTTTCTATGGAAATACAAAAATACCTAATCAAATGAACTGTGGAGTACTGACTTCATTCAACAGAAGCCTGAGAACTAAACAAACATAAGATAGTATTTAATATTACCTCAAATAGTCTATTTGAGGTGTGTTAAAAATAAAAATGAAGTTAAAAAACCACCACAAAGACAGAATCCTAGATCCTGTAAAGAAGAAGATAGCCATCCACAAAGAAAAGTCAATTTAACAGAAGAAAAAAAAATAATCCTCATATCTTGCAAAATAACTGGGCACAGCCTAGGCAAGTTTTTAAAAGCAGCTACACCTGGACACTGGAGCGTGTAAAATACAATTCATAATATACTATGAAAAACTATGCAAGAAAGCATGGGTTCAATAATAGTGCTCAGCAACAAACTAAATCCTTTAACTTTTTCAGCTGGATGTTTTGCTTAGAATATTTTCAGAACATTGGCAACCAAAGGAACACTTCTGGAAACAGGTCAGCAACAAATACCTGATCTCATGACTTTGTCTCCTGTGAAAAGGTGGCACAGGGAGGTCAAGAGGACAGCTACATCCAGTGGCAGCCACCAAATGGCTATTCAAGATGCTTTGACCTACTTCAAAAAAGCTAAAAAAACCCAACAATGCTCTACACGAATTAACATAGAGGTCAGACTTAAAAGCAAAGCCAAAACTCTTTGATCATATAATTGCTGCATAGGAACTAAATTTGTGGTTGTTTTATTTTATCATTATTATTTTGTTATTTAAGATCAGTAGGCAATTCATATCACTGAACTAGACAAAAGGTGTTAGGAATGAATGAAATCACCAACTATCTCATAAGGGAAGTCAAAGCATTTACTCCATTCAAGAAGAAAATGGCAAAGATTTAGAAGACCTTGATGGACTGATACAAAAAAAACCCCAAGCAAATCATGTCTAGGGCAAGGTAGCTTTTGTGGAATCAACCTCATCTCATGGGACTCTCAATCAGAAAGAAAGCAGCCGTTCTAGAATTCAGACTTCAATTCAGAAGAAAATCCTATGGTAAGACACAATTACATTGCATTAAAAAGATACATTTTTTTAATGAACTGTCACATGCTTATTTGCATACTGTCTCTTACGTAAGCAGATGCTCACATTAATTAGAAGGATTGTAAATCAGTGTTGTGCTCATTGCAAGAGATCACACTTCACAAACAACAACAAAAAGAATAACGTGCTGACACCCTGGCTGAGTCAGGCAGACTAGTTAGTAAGACAGTGTAAAAATACTTCAAAACTTCTATTTTGAAACACGTTAGTCTTTCTATGTCTATGTGGAGCCATATATTCACTGCATGTAAAAGAAAGTGAGAAAGTGAAACCCCTGGACCTACAAAGGTCATTGCAAAGGAGGATGTTGGGAGGGAGGGGAGGGAAAATGGAGGAAAAAGGGGAGAGCTCATAAAATGTAAGGTTTAAGAAATGACACTGGAGCACATCCAAGATCAATCTCCATTCAATTTCATGATTTTTGGGACAAGCAGCAGGTCCTTCACACTGCATGGAGTAAGATCACGAAATGCCAAGAACAACAGGCATAATTCTTTCAAGATCATTCCATCAGGATTTTGCAAATGAAAACAGATTGAAATATCTGGAAGGAAAAAAAAAAGTTGCTGAAGAGAACAAAATTTTCACTTTGCTCCTCTCTCACCACCAATTTGAATCTATTTCCCCCATCTCACAAAGACCTTCTAAAAGACAAGGAGCGAAGCTGGCAAGCGAACACCCGACTAACTCAGCGAAGTGAAAAACTGAACAGTTTATTGGTTGTCTTTTTCATATTTTATACGAGCCTTCCCAAGATTTCATTGGTTCTCTTTATGTACTTTTACTATCAGAGGCTCCCTGATCTTGCAATATTAGCTTACAGTTGTGGTTTTACATGGCAATGTTTATATTAGGCTGTCAGTGCACAGAGAAAATGAATACAGCTCCCACCTGCAGCCACCGCTGTTGATTTACACACATGGCACGCGCGTGCAGGATTCACAAGAACACCTCTGCGGCACCCCTGGATTCCTTGGGAGGCCTCTCTCCAAACATCTCCAGCTGCATTCGGTCTCTGTGGTATCCCAATGGGCCAGAACCAGGGCTGGCTTTAGGCTCAGGCAGCAGTGGTCTAGAGTTTCAGATTTCTGGGGAGCAGCAAAAAAACCCCCAAGTGAGGGTATTCATACCCATATGCTGCGTTATTTTAGGCAGCTGGAGAGCCAAGCGGGCTGCTATGGTCCCGAAGGGAGAGGTCTGGCCGAGGCAGCAGCCTTTCCTGGCTCCAGCAGGAGATGCCGCCACCTCCCACTCCCATCTGCGGTGACAAAATTAATTTCTGCCTGCACCACACAGTAGTTTTGCACCGTCTCTGGTAGAACAATATACCTGGAAGTCCTCAATGAAAGAATCAAAGGAGAACAGGACCCAAAACCCATTAAAGAATATGTTTATTCCAACAGGTTCGGATGCGACTGCTTTTACCCAGTTTCAGAACACCATTCTGCTTATTTCCAGAAAAAGTTATACACTATCAGATCCCCTAAAAATTACTCATTTCCTTACAATTCCAGGTCATGGCAGAAAGATCTCAAAACTCATTAGAAAAATATAAGTACTGAAAGTCTTCCAGGTTTTACTCAGTTATAGTTATGATTTCCACCCCCTCGATTTTCTACTATTGTGACTTTCAAAGTCTGACTTCTTTTAAACCAGAGTCATGATGCTCAACTGCATGAGACTGTCCATATGATAACAATTGTTAAAGGCTTACTTACATAAGTGATCAGATAACAGAAGCAGCCAACCAGTCTATGTCACAAGTTTTAATGTAAATTTTCTACTCAATTCTATCACTTTCCTCCTTGAAAGTGAATATGTAAAAAGGAAACATATTTTTCAGTCCCTTGAAGATGTCAAGAAATCTACTCTCATTAAAGAATTTCGTGACTTACCAGCTGCAACTATCAAAACAAGTATATGCCTGTCTTCATTGTTTCTTGGTCTACAGAGGTTAATACTTCCTTTGTCAGGATTCTGAGACCATACGCTATCTTACAGTATGCTTGTGGGATAAATTTATAACCAGAAAACACAAATAACAACTCCAGCAAGCTAATGGAAGTCAGCTGAAAAGTATGATATGCTGAAACAGTCAAATGAACATACATTTCTTTAAAAAATTATTTTACTTGTATTACAAGTTGGTTGATAAAGTTTAATTGGGACCGGTGCTGTGACCACAGTATATTTTTTCATCTCAATAGAAGCTCTCAAATTTTTTCTATCGAGGACACACATTTTCATGGCTGATCTCAGCTGGTTTTGAGAATCAGGGGAAAGTCAACAGGTGTTTTGGCACAGAAGAGTGAAGAAAAGCATACTTCAACAGATTTGAATTTAATTCCTAGAATTTTTGGCAACAAATAAAACATATTAATTAACTACCTGTGAACAGGAATAGTGCTTTTTAAAGAAGCTACAATACATGAAAAAAAAAGGTGTTCTAGTAGTAGAGAACTGCATGAGACTGTGCATAGAGCATCTGTTAAGCATTTAGCAGATCTTTATAAAACATTAATTCCTCCTGACATTAGAGTGAGTAGAATATCATCTCAATCTGACAAAAATGAAGGTATGATAGTCTGCAGAAAAGCATTAGTGAAACATCTCAATCAGATCGAGAAGATAATTAATCATTACCCAATTTTAGCGCAAGACACCATCACCAAACTGTCTTGAGTAAATAAAGGTGTAAATGCAAGAGAATTGGGAGACAGATTGTTGCATTTTAAACACCCTGTTTCTGGAGTCCCATGATAAAAAAAATGGGATTCCTTCAGTTTGAAAAGTTAGAAAAATACCATGTCCCTTCAAGACTGCAGAGCAGCTTTCTAAGAAAGAACACAATACACTAAGGTCTTAAACACCAAAAGACAAAATGCAGCTATGGCTAAAACTACAAGATTTTAAGTAGCTGGATTGGTAATAGTAGAAAAAATACTTCAAGGTACATGTGACAGGCTAAATTCCAGCAGCCCTGGCAGGAGTGCTTACAAAGCAGAAGAGGGGCACTTCCCTCACGAGTGCTGGCTTAGCAGAACACTGGTGGTGACATTTTCTGTTTTAAACATAGCTGCAAGAAAATATGGTATGAGGGGAAGGCTCTACAAGCAGTTCCACCCAAACGTGGCAGAAACAAGGTGGCTACATGAGCAGAGAGCATGCATGTGCATGTATATATGAAAAATACCTCTAAAACATGGAAATATTTTGAGATTATGACCAATATTCTCTAGCAGAAAGCTTTCTTTGCCTCGGCAGACTGAATGCCTCCTGCAAACACACTCCTGAATCCTCGCTGTAGTGCTATCCAAACCACCCCAAGAGAGGCATGAGTTTGTTCCTGGCTGCATCTGTTCTGCAGATGTGGCACTGCTGCCTTTTACCCATCCTTGAGGCAACAGCCTATGGATACCACAGTGTGAAATCCATCTTGTCCCACACATTTTACTAGCAGCCAAATACGTGCTCCAACATTCCCATTTTATCTCAGTGAGGCGTGAACTTCAGTGACGGGCTAGGAACATGTAAAACCTATAAAAACATTGGGTTTGTCCTCATCATGCCCTTTCCCACACCTCCACTCTCTGAAAACAAAAGGAATGGAAGAGGAAGAAAACTATTGCTAGCATAAGTTACTGTTTAAGGAAAAAGCAAAGAAAGAAAAAGGAATACAGAACTCACTCGTCCATACAGTGAGCAGATAACATCAGGTTTCTATTCACCTAATCAGATGAGCATTAATTGTGCTTGTATGACTGACTCAGAATGACAGTTGCTTCCAAGCAGCATCAAGAAACACGCTTTGTCATATGGCAAACCTACACTTTTGCAGATGTTAAAATGGAACCTCTCTACAACATCTTTGAACATCTATAACTTTCACTTTGCACATTAAAAGCAGTTTCAATGCAGCATTCCATCTGGTGTATTAATAGTAAAATCATACTTGTCTAAACACAACAGTTTTGGCTGATGCCTCAGTATCATTTTGTCCTGTTAAGAAGCTTGTATGTCCTTGTTCATCTGCCATGACCCAAAATACCTGCCAGACACTCTCCTAGTTCTCTTGGCTGTATTTTTTCGTGAATGAACTCGCCAGTACATTTCAAGGTGATGTTTTGTTTTTGAATCACAAGCATAAAATTGTTTTAAATTTCCCACATCTCCCTTTACATACACAGAGGTTCTCTTTACTCCCTCTTCCCATATATATAATTTGGCAGGAGAGGGAGGGGAGTGTTTGTTTGAGGGGTTTTTTGGTTGGCTGGTTGGTTTTTACTTTTCCCATGCATATGTTGTGGTTTTACTTAAAGTGCCAAACATTTAAGCAAATTGCGGAGCAGATCATTAGTAGTATTGCAAGCTTACTGCTTGCTTGTAGAGAAAAAATATATGTAACCTGACATAAACTGAATAATATCAGAAGACCTAAAAATGCATTTTTCTCATCAAAGGAAGGTGTATGTGCTCATCTACTCCCACAGAAGTATTTTCTTCATACCAGCTGCTCCTTGAACAGTAAGCAGTGTTTTGTTTTGATTTTTGCAGCTGAGTGAACTGTACTAACGGCTTCTGCCAATAGAGAAAGCTCAGGGGAGGAACTGCAGTCTTAATATCGTCATAATTAATTGGTACTCTAATTTACAACTTATGGGATTATAACAGGTCATTATATTTGATTAAAGACAAAGGAAAATATTTGTGAATTTTTTAATGAAGCTTTCACTTTTGCTCATGAAAAACATAAGTTTTAATGCTTTACTGCTCTAGGATAACTGTATAACATCTGTGTGTTACAGTTAAGAGAGAGAGCAGTAGTGGGGTGGAAAAAGCTCTTAATTACATCTTCAAGAAATGAAGGCGAGAGACAAAGCAGTTGCTGTTGCTTATTAAATATAGCTGCTCAGCTATATTGAATTAATTCCTTAGCACACTGCTTTCCACACCCAGATTTATAGGTCTCTGATGATCCACAAGCTCAAAGCTAATGGTCTACAGGACCAGATCTTGTTTAAATAGTTTTAATTAAAAACTCAGCAGAAATACATACAGTCCTCATGAAAAAGGCAAAAGATAAACTGGCCCATTGGTACGGACACCATGGGAACAATTGTCCCAGCATGATGTCAAAGGGTACCAACCAAGAAAAAACGAATACCATTACAAATGTCACCTGCTAGATTGATGTCAGGATCTTAGTCACTTCAGTTTTAAGAAAGGATCGGGTTTTGTATCAGATACACAAGACCAGCTTTTCCAAATCACCTTAGTAATAGTAACATGTGATTGCTTCTTGTACACCAGACTAATGTTTGGATATTGTCAAAGTCTATTCAGGTCCAATAGAACATGCAATTAAGCAACAAGCTAGGTATACGTGAAAAGTTGTGTTGCTCTTTATCGGCCGTCACAAAAAAACTCATGAGACTGACAGTGCCCACACATAACAAGCCCCCTCTCCTTAGGTAGCATTACAGCAGTGGAACCAAGCACGCTACCTTTCAGTCAGAGAACCATGAATCAACATCCAGCAAGCCACAGCTATCAGCTCCTCGCAAAATACCCAAGAGATTCAGGGCATTACTTTTGAAACATCCTCTGGTTTGCCCACACAGGTATAAAACAGAAAAATGTTTGTGCATCCATTTATTACATCCATCCCAGCTGACGTACTAAAAGAACATTTTGCTTGCTATGTTCATAGACCTTGGTGTCACAGCCAGGGAAAATCTACAATAAACTTCTCATTCATGGAGACAGACAACAACAATTCTTTTCTCTAGAAGTCTACAAAAAGACAGAATTGTCACTTGAATGGACAGTGAAGATGCAGTCCACTTTCCTGAGAATAGATAGAACAAGGGTAAATTGAGTAAACCAGGAGTTGTGACTTTTTGCAGTAGTTTTTAAGCTTTGTTTTGACACTTAAAAAAAACCAAACAACACAACACACTTCCCCCTCCTCCCCCAAACCCACAAATAGAAAAGTACCCTCTAAACAGTACTGTCACTCTTCATTCTTGCAATTCAGCTCCCTATTGCTCAATTAAAATCAGTCTTTAGATTTAAAGAGAGTTTGAGTTTTCCTCCTTAAAGATCCAGGCAATGAGCTGCCAAGTGCCAAACTGTTCTACTGATCCTTTGAGGAATAAGACTCTTATTACTAGCCAAAACAAGGGCACAAATCCTACTACCAGAGGTGTATGCAAAGGTATTTCTAACCTCAGACCTTTCAATTAGCTACTGATCCTCCCAAAGAATTAATAAAAATGAGTGAATTCATCTAAGGAAGATCGATGCCATGCTAGCTCTTCTGCAGGTTGGGAGAATGGAAACCAGAGTCCCTTACCCTGCTTGGTCAGTCCTCTTGCAGGATTCATGCATCTATTCTTGTGATGATTTGTTGAATCTAATCAGGACATTAGGCAGCTACTTATTCCAAACCTCAGGCTGCAGTCACACCAGTCTCTACATTCTCATTCCAAAGCAGTAACACCACCAGCAGCAACAGCAGGCAGCACCTTCTCAGACTAGAGCTATGTCACAGATGTGCTGAGAGAAAGTTCCTAACACAATTTTGCTCCAGCGGCTTTAGAGCTTCCAAGAGGAGGACAAAGGAGAGTTTTGGTGGCAGTCGTGCACTAGGAAACTAAGTTGGGTATTGTTAAAGGTAGAGTTTGTTCTTTGCTAGATTGGTAGGGAGCACAGAGGTGGGGAAGTGCTGGCACAGCTTCTGCCTCAGCTACGTCTTCCCTCATGCAACTGGAATGAGATGGTGAGAATCTCCAGAAACTTCAGCATCACTCCTTGTACCTCAACATTGCACAGAAAGAACTTGTGAGATTTAAAAAGCTGTTTTTTCCAAAACTTGAATTTTGAAGTATGAAGTAGCTGCTTGTAGATGTGTGCACACAATACATCCAAATTTTTTATCTGCAAGTCCATATCTTTAGTAAATATCAGTTTTTCCAACTCTAGCAATAATTATCAGTGTTTGACTTTCCTCTTTTAGTTATTCAGGATACCAAGATCTCCCATTATTTGTGAAAAAGGATGTCTGGCTTCTTTCATTTCTTTGCTGGTGATCCAACCATCTCCAATAAATTTCAAGGTTTAAGTAAACATCTTAACATTTAGGTAAGACCGGCATAACATATCAGGTTCTCATAATCCAAGAACTGCCTACATGTTGTTCCAGGGAACACTTTATCTGGAATTTTGTCAACAGCTCTGTACTTTTACCATGCCCATTGTTACTGACAAATAACTAGAAAAGAAACACTCGAAGATTATCCAAGACAATTTAAGAGAAACAAAAGTAAAAGAACAGAGGCTTTGTTCTTAGAAGTCTGAATAAGCCTTTGTAGATGAATAGCAATTGCTTGCATATTGCAAACACAAGAACCAATGAAAATAATTTTCAGTCTACTTGTACACACCATAAATCAACTAAATAAATCATAACAGAAAAACAAGTCTTTATACCACGGATTGCAAAGATTTTAACAAGTGAGCATTGCACCACCCCGAGTATCAGAACCTTAGCTTGCTCCCACTTCCCAGCAGTCAATGGGAAGGTAAGACTTAAAACCCAGGACTGGTCCTTTTAGCCTACTATTTTAGAGATTACAGTGTATTCCCTACTGATCTACTTTTTGCTTCTAAATATTTTTTCAATAGTGTTGACTGCTCCACAGATCCTATCTGCAGAACTCTAATGAAACTACAAGAAGTATTTAAGCTTAAGGTTGAATTATCAAGTATTTTCAGGATATAGAAAGCAGGAAACAGCAACACATTATGTAATACAGCCATTATATACTGCCATAATAAATATTTAGAAATTCCAAGACTTTCTAAAGAAGCCTTTCGTGCACAGTATCAGCATTCATCCCTTCAGGGTGTAACATGCAGACTGCTTCTCCACAGGGAGTTTTATCTTATTTCATTTTCCTACTGCATTCCACCTCTATGTCGCCAACCAAATTGTTTCCTGTTTTATTGTACAGAAGACCAAGAAAATGTTTAGTAGTCACTATCTACTTTTAACGCATACTGATGAAATTACCTAGGGCACCTAATATTATCTACTTGCTATTTAACTGTAGGAAGTCTACAGGGTCACAGAAGGTCCAAAATACCATATTTTTTTCACCTAATTTCCATGTCTAATATTTTTAAATACTTTTAACATGTATTGGAATTGCTTTGTTTCCATAATAAAAACTTTGCACTTATGTTTTTATGGGTATCAAATGCTTTACTCACTTAAGAAGGGGCAGTCTCATGTAGTTCAGAAGGTACTTTTTGATTTCACCTTTCAAGAACAAGACTGCAGCCTCAACCATATTACGGCAACGTATAATTATTATGTACACTGGTACAACCTTCCCTTTCTGAAAAGGGACAGTTTCTCTATCATATCATGATATCATGAAGCACAAGTTAGGAAGTATTTTTTTCCATTTTTAAAAAAAGTTATATCAAAATAATAATTATGTTTTAAAATTTCTCTATTCTCACTTACAAGACAGCAAATATAAATGTATTTTAAAATCACTGAATTTACTTGTAATACACTGACTTACAGAGGCTTCCCACATCCTAACACAGTTCACTAGACCAACTAGTGTACAACATATTAGCTCCTGAAATCTGCAATATCAATGTTTCACAAAAGCGATGGCCAAAGCTTTAACAGCAGTAATTTGTAGTTTTGATAGGTATGATTCGCAAATAGCCAATAACTAGAACATGAACAAGTAACTCCTTGTAAACAGCTTATTAGTTAGCATATTTCTCAAAGATGCAATGGAACTAACAGCCCTCAGTCCAAAGAGGCCTTAAACAAGCTCATACCAACTCTGCATTAAGAGTTGCTTACAGCCAAAAGCATTATATTTATGTCTATATCTTTGAGAAGAGTCACTATGATCTTGACTGCTTGAATTAGCTATTATTATGGGTACACTAAACAAAACAATGCCACTGCTTAATGAAACAACTAGCGCTTTGTTTTATGTTTAAGACACATATACCAGTTCTCCTACTGACAATGCAGCAAGAGGAGGACAAAGAAACCATCCTGCCCTCCTCCTGTTGAAGGACTGAGCTCTGGCTACGATCAGAAACACACCAAGCAGAGCAGTGATCTACCTACATACATCAAGTGCTATATGCACCTGTAACACAAATGATATACACTGTTGTCCAGAGGGGGACGGGTGTGTCAACCCAGAAGTTAAAGCAATAAAAAACCTATTATTTTTTTAAAAAAAAACAAACCCCAAAAAAACAGCAATCCCCATGAGCTTGGGGTACAGCCACATCATGCCTGGAGCGTGCTAATAATAGTGCCTGACACAGTAAAAACAGTTATCACATTGCAAAGTCTGAATTATTCCCACAGAACACAACACTTGAAAAATTCTAAAGCATTTATTTTTCCAGAGCAGTTGTATAAACATAACCTAGTCATTAGAATATGCAAGTATACTTTATAAAGTGACCCACACAATAATTGTGACTAAATGGCTGTAACACATACGTTCTGGTGGGGAAGCATATGCACTTCTGAGCCCAGCCCATCTTTGAACCTCTACACTGCAGCTCGTGCTCTGAAGTAGGAAACCATAAAAGGAAGTTGTTGCTTTCTTCACTTTACGTATAAGATGAAAAGTCCTTAACAAAACACACGTAGGATGCCACAATGACAGATCTTACAAGAAAGGCAGTAAAACAGTGGAGCTACGGTCCTTGCTACATGGAACTTCATCTCTGTATTAGCAGCACAGTCCAAAAGGACAAACAACTCACCTTCCTACTTCCTAGCACAGTTAAACCCTGCTACTTTTCACTGTGAAATAAAGCCATTTCTTATAAGGCAGAAGGATACCCTCCCCTGCAGAAGTTTGTTTTAAATGAGCTAGCTCAGGGAACAGCAGCATCTTCGCTACAGATGTGCTGGAACATGCCTCAAAAGTGTGGGTCCTTAGAAGAAGGATTTGAAAATAGATATATAGATTAGAAGAGAGTAGGATCTGGTTTTTAAAATTGTTATGCGTGAAGGCACTCCTGCTTTGGGGGCAAAAAAGGTAGAAAGGCAGTTTGTATCCACTGTCAGCTGCTCAGTGAGGATCTTAAGTCATCACCCATGAAGCAAGATGGTGGTTTTAGGTGGTGAAACAGCCTGAGGTCAAGTAAACAATTTACACTTGACTTTGTCTTCAACTTTGACATATAACATAACCATTTCATTTTTTTTTTTTTTTTTAATTTAAAGGTTTTACACTTTTTTTAATAGGTAGAGAATTTGCTATGAGGTAAAGCTACCCTAAATCTAATGGTCTTTAACCAGGAATTATGTAGTAGACCTTCCCACTCACAAACTTTAAAATCAAGTTAAAGACAAAAATCCCAAAATTGTGACTATAAAACTTTACCTGTAGCTTCTTATAAAAAACCAAAACACCACCAAGAGAAAAATACTATTCCTGTACCACTCCACAGGAGGTTGCTATGTCTGTTTCGGTTTATTTTAAATATAAAGCCAAAATCAGAGTAGCAGTATTACAGCAAACAAGCTGTGTTACAAGCTGTAGAAAGGACTGAAGCAGCAGTTTACTCAGGTACCAACGCCAGATGCATAGCATGCAAGTTTCTGCATGCTTGGGATCCTCCTCTTCTGAGCAACATCTGAGAAACATACAGAAAAATAATTTCCTTGCCTTCCATAACACTAAACATGCATGCTAAAAAAAAAAAAAAAAAAAAAAAAAAAAAATTCCTCTGCGGCACCTATAGTATTTCAACAAATCTGGAATAATTTGAAGCTGTCCCTGCTCATTGCAGGGGTATTGGACTAGGTGACCTTTAAAGGTCCCTTCCAACAAAAAACACTCTGAGATTTTATTTAACACACAACCAACAGCCTCTTCCCAGTTTTCTTTCCATGCACACACCTACATACAAAGGGACTTTCCTGACCAGGGGACTACAGTAGCCTACAGCTACCTTTTATTTAGGCTTGACAGAGATGTGCAAATTTATTCCAGAACTGAATTTAATTCAATAATTTGGTTCTAAAAGTTGCCTGGAGAATATTTCTCTTCCAGGAACAAACATCTGTCTCTTTCTAAGTCCTGTATCTCTGCACCAAGGGTCTACAGGCATACAGCTGTGGTGGAATTCACCTTGTGAAAGATAAGGTTTGGGTCTCCAGCTCCTGGAAGGAAGCCCAGATATGCTGTTAGTAAACAAGAAAAATATTCTCAGAGTTGACTTGGTACGAAAAGGAGTATCTAGCTCAGGGTGAGGACGCTCTTTGCATAACTGTCTTTATTGGCAAAAACTATGCCAGCTCCAGCTTTTGCATACTACGTGATTGTGTAGCTATAACGAGCTGCAGTCACAAATCACTGTAACAAGAGTATGTGCTGGCAAAATCCTGCACAATTTTCTGATGCAACAGACACTTTTTTTTCCTAAACAGTCTCACAGAGGACAAATACCCTGAAAAAGTATTTTCCATCCTCCATCACCTTTTAACTATATTAATTCTGCCAACAGTTTTTATCTGGAAGCTGATTTTGGCTAGACAGATAAAACTGCAGGATGGCGCTGTTTACATTTGCCTGTTTTGTTTCATAGGTTTTGGGTTTTGTTGGGGGTTTTTTGTTAGTGTTTTGGTTTGCTTGTTTGGGGTTTTTTTTTGTCTGTTTGTTTTTTTTTTGCATAAGGGCTAGTATTTCTACCTGTATTATCTCACTGGCTCCTACAACTAATTCAGATGGATGCCAAAAGGCAAAACCAGAAATCTAAGCTGCGGACGACTTTGCATATATAGATCAGTTAAACCAGAGCTTTGTATTCAAAAAGACTGACACAAGCAATTAGCCTAGAGGAGGCTCCATTTACCTTTGAAATCACTTTGTTGGCAGTAGAATAATTTAGTGATCAGCCATATCAAGGAAAAGGTACAGCAAGACAGGGGGTTTGTGCATGAAACCACCACTACAAGAGCATCATCCCTAAACTGAGCCTTGTTTTGATGCTTGCAGGGCACTTATTTATTTATTCTTTTTAAAAAGGTGACGTTCAGACACTCACTTTTAGTCCTAAATGCAACATAATGGAATGTTTTCCTAACCTGGTCTGAGAGGAGGGAGTGTGTGGAATATCAGTTTCTCTGTCAAAGTGGAAACACATGCATGTGGCAGATGATCTTTTCCCAGTTTCATACTACTAGTGTCATACAGTTTAACACACAGAGAAATAGGTGGCTACCCTCCCATGTGTACCCTATATTCCCCTTCCCTCTAAGGAAGTCAGACCTGTAAAACTACCTAGAAGCAAGAGTAGGCTGCTACAGATCACCCAGCTTTCAGTATCTCTAGATGTTGTATTTTTACATCTTATTATTGTTGTAGATAGTTGCATCCACTAGCCCCCTTGGGATAAGGTTTGGCCTATTTTTCAAGAGCAACTTGAAGATTAGGAGGTGGGAACAGATGGTTCTAGTCAAAGCCTTTTAAATCAGTTCCAAAGTGTAATATTTTCACAGTCTCCCCATGCTGACCACCCATTAAAAAAAAAAAAAAAAGAAAAAACATAACTTAAAAAGTGACAGAAAAAGAAAAAAAAGATGAAAGACTAATTTATTCAGTTTGGCTTTTGTACTTTAACTTGAAAAATTTTAGTAAGTAATGAAACACCCAATCTATTCCACTTGTACTATTATCATTACATTTAGCACATGATGTGATAAATACTTTAAATCTTTAGCATTATTAATATAAGGAAAATAGCTTTGATAGCATTCCAAGTAATTGATCTATGCCACACAATGCAAGTAAGTGTTATAACAATGCAGTTCAACAGGCATAAAATGTGGTATCTAATAATATCTTTCATAAACAGTTAATGGAGCACTCTTTTCTGCTATCCTATCTCTTAAGAATTTCACACGTCTTTAGTATAAGTTGTCTTTTGTATAAGTTTCTCACATTAAGAAACAAACCAGGGAAAAGAAAAAACATACAAGTTAGGAGACAAGATACGCCTGATTAATAGTCAAAAAAAAAAAAAATACAGACAGTATAGCCTCCAGATTTCATTGCCTGTTGGGCAAACAATTTTTCACTTTAAACACAACATTTAAAAAACAATTACAATATGTTTCCACATTAAGAGAAATACAGTATTACAGTACTTAGAACCCTGCAGGAGAACTACCATTTTATGAAGATCCTTTAAATCAGTCATTGACAAAAATAACTATTTCCCTATTGCCCCCTCATCAATCACAATTTC
Organism: Falco punctatus; assembly: GCF_963210335.1. Taxonomy (NCBI): domain Eukaryota; kingdom Metazoa; phylum Chordata; class Aves; order Falconiformes; family Falconidae; genus Falco; species Falco punctatus. The sequence continues at coordinate 91,435,071 of NC_137582.1, read as the reverse complement.
TAAAGCAAAGGTTTTAAAACTAGTTCTAAATGTTATGTGACAGAATGGGCAAATACACTAATACATGTAGTAATAACAATTTTAGTAAAGAAAACAGTGTGGACTAGCCACTACAGACTGCTGGGGGAAAAAAACCAACACCTTATTTACAGGTTATGCTTACAAATGATCACATTTGTATTTAAGTTTTTAAAATGCATCCACCTGCATTTATAGCAAACATTTTTAACTACAATTTTATAAAATACTGTCAAAAATTATGTCTTAATTGAGCAGATTTAATTTAGCAAGTATATAGTTTCTGATTTTATGTAAAGCAATCTGCACTACCTGATTAGATTTATGTAGGCTGAACTCTAAAGAAAGCAAAAAGTTAGCAATTCACAAAGATCAAGGATCTACAGCAACCCCCCACTAACGCTGTGCGAATACCAGTCCAATTAAAGCCAAGAAAAAGCACATTAGAAAGCTTCGTCTGAAGTAAGGTGTCTAACAGTGAATTAATGGAAGTGAATCAAAGATGTATTTACACTGAACTGCTTCATTTAAATTACGTTCCAACATTACAGCATGATACTGCCATCCAGAAGAGATGTTACAGCCACAGCTGAGCCAGCTTAGTGTTTAGAGGATGTATGAAGTATCAGCCTTTGTGTTGCAGGTCTATACAGCAGGTAGAGAACAACCCATAAACAACCTGAATGGCACCTAAGCAAAGGTCCAGGGACAGCCAGGTTTCCACACACCCATGTGTACCCTGGTACGTTCTTTTCAAACTCGTAAGCATAGTGAATGAAAGCCACTTCAAAAAGTTTAAAAATTGTACGTGAAGTTTTTATTCATAACAACATTTAATTACATTACGGAAAAAGTTCCTCTGCAAATATTAAAGACAAAATGTTCATCCTTCCACACCCCACATAAAACCAAAAGTGCCTGCCTCCTTAAAAAAAATCCAACTATAAATTAAACTCTAAGCTACATTTAATTAAGGTTCAATTGTTTCCTTGCCTTGAAACGTAATTATGTTTTCAATATATTGTTCTTGTGACCTTTAAATCTTCAAATTATTTACACTCCATGGCATTAGAAATCCACGTTTTACTTTGTTAACAGCGCAGTTTGTGAACATGTTAACATCTAACAGTAAATATGCATATGTAACACGTCATTAAGAAAGATACCCCTCCTATAAAAACGGTAACATTTGCTTACAGAAGCAAAGTCAGCTTTAATCTATACTTGCTGACAGAGAGGATAATACATTGCAGACAATTCTGTTTTATCCATGGGTCTCACTATATTAAACTTTCTTTTACTTCCCCTCCCCCCTACTCATTTTGTTTTAAAGCAAACCATTCTTGGATTAAAAATATTTTAGCTTTATTAAGGAAACCACAGAATCAATGGAAAAATTGCCCTGTGAATAAGGACAGGTTTTCATGCTATATAGTGTTACATGGACTTTTCAACCATTAAATTGGAACAATATTACTGTTCTTAGATTACTAAATCTACACTGACACTATCATAAATTACTTCTATTGATCAGTTGCATGTCATTATTGTGAAATTTTGACTTCAATATTACTTGATGCTAATCATCAGATTTCCAATTATTTATTTTAAGTTGAAGCATTGGAGAGAAATTTCAAGTCACTTGCTTTGATTTATTTAGTATAAATAAAGAATACCCTACACTAATATTTATAGAGGAATTGTAGTTCAGTACCTTAACCACAAATGTAAGGCAATGAATTACAAGTAATAAACTACTTACAGAGTTTAAACAAGGTTAACAGTATGTGATTCTCAAAAAACTACCCAAAGTTTTGGTCTTCAACTGACTTGTACGGCATTCTTTTAAATCTTAATTAGCATCCAGCTTTTACAGTCCAACTTTCTAACATGTATTTCTCACCACTGTAAGCTATTTAATAAAAATAACACAGCAACAAATATAGTGACCCTACTGAATGCAATTACTTACTGGAATCTGCAACATTCAGTAAGGATACTCTGATACATCCAAATGTGACAAGACAAAAAAATGCACAACACCTAGAAATACTGATATATGAACAAAGTCAAAGTATTAGACACACAAGAGTAACAAAAACTTGCAAGCATGAAATATTCCCAAGCACTGCAGAGAATGCCTTCCAGTGACTTGAGTTTGGCCTTTGGATCAGATCTCATGACAAGTCAATCAGTCCCATTTTCTTTCATTAAAATTATTGCAACCAGCTTCAGGAAAATCTAGTATGTGAAAAAAACCTGTAAAGTTTTACAGAATTTCTTGTGTAGTATGTTTGAAAAGAAATCTCATTTATCAGCTATTTACATACCATATTGTTTCAATTAAACTGTACGTTTTGAAATCTGCAGGAAGAATTATATACCATTTCATTTCAGATAAAACTTGCATGGACTGCTACTATAATTTAAGTTTGTATGTGAAAGAGATTACATACACAATAGATCAGTATCATAAATAATTAACATCTTACATTATCCTCTATTCAATGCAATTTTTAGTTTCTATTTTTTCAGTGAAATTGGCATTTTAGATAATGTGGTTTTAGTAAACTAAGTGAATCTTTTACTAGCTCCATAGACTCAGGTGAGCTGAATGTATGCAATGTTTTCAGGAGCATTTTTTAGAGCTTTGCAATTAAATTTTATTGCCCAGCTAACTAAATACATAGGTTGCATATGCCTTGTAATTAAAAATACATCATTTCAGGAGGATGTTCTTTGCCACAGTGGAGTTTTACAGAGAAGTCAAAGGAAAAGTATTACACCAATATAAAATTAGAAAAGCTCCACAGAACTCACAGGTTGTTACACAAACACACAAAGCTTTTTAAAAAATTCAAGAATATTAAGCATATTAAAATCTTTAAAGCAATGCTTCAAACTTCTAGCATCCTTTAATTTGTTTTTACATCCTTGTTTGACGCTCTATCCTTTGTTCTGATGCTATGCCAGTGAAATTGCATCACCATGAAGCAACATTATGCAAGAATGTCTGGCTAAAATTAAAATGCTATTTCTCAGCATCACACAGTTACAGGAAAAATGCAGTTCAGGCATTCACAATGCAATTATGCAAGCCAATATATTCAGTAAATACTTAATTAAAAAATAAGGTAAAGGAAAGCTAGTATGGATAGCTGTATAGGAAGATAAACTACTCCTCCTGTTGCTCTAACTGCACTTTCGGTGTCTGAGTCTGTTGCCAAAGATGCTCGATACAGCTCCACTTCAAAAAAGTCAGCGCGATAAAATCTGACAGAAGTTGAGAAGTTCTTTATGCAAGGGCAGACACCACTGATTTATTTTGAAAAAGTCTTTTCAAACAACCTGCTGTTACGTAAAACATACCTAACTTCTCTGCAAAAGAAGTTGCCTCTTAGGGCACAAACACTGATAAAGATGTTCTCTCCCTGCAGACCCAATTGTTCTGTACAAGCAGGGAATGCTCAGCTGTTCCTAAGTTACAGCTCTTCATCATATCTGAAGAGAACTGAGAAATTTCCTGAATAACTGTTTTCTGTCTGCTAAAATATAACACAGCAGCATCACAGTAAGACTAAACTGCAGCAACAGTATTTAAACCATGCTGATTCATAATTCGGATGGATTATCAATAAATACCAGATATACACTGTTTACAAAGTAAACAATCATCTTATTCACTCAGTTAGGACACAATATTCTATACAGATTCCCTCAAGATCATTGTTATAAATAGAAAAAGGAATAAAACATCCAATGATCATAAACATCCCAAAAAGGCAGCTAATATTTTTTCCCTGATTTATTTTTCAACATGGCTAAATTGACTTATTTCCAACATCCACAAAATTTACTGATGCTAATGAAGTAGAAAAAAATATATCTTATTCCAGTTCTGGAACTCAAATTACGTTTCATCTTCAATTTCTTAAATGTTCAAGGAAAAATAGAAACTTGTGTCCACGGACTATTGTAACAGTGGAATTAATCCCTGTTGATATAAATGTGTTCTGTCACAGTGGACCACACAGCCATTCTAAATCATAGGTTATGTGAGCTTAAATGTGCATGTCTCACTGCAACAGCTCTTTGACAGAAGGGTTTTTTCTGCTTTAAGATATCTCTTTGCTGTTTTATGCTCTAAGAAAATAAGCAAACCCATTTTTACCACAGAAAATATTTTATTTCTCTTGTTTTGCATGCCTGTAAAACATACCAAGTAGCTTTAAGACACACAGTGCATTTCTTCCACAGATGAAGGAAGTCAAGAGGATACACATACATTTTTAAAGCTGCATAAACCACAAAGCCAAACTTACACAGAACAAAGAACAAATCTAGCGTTACTCAGCAAGAAGACTAGAAACATGCACGCACACATACACCCCAGCAGTCCTAATAAAACTAAAGGAAAAAAAGAAATACTGCTTTGTTATGCAAATATACCATTTCAAAATTGAGAAAATTAAATGATGTCATGCAAGCAAATATCCTTACCTCAATGGAGAAGAGGCAAGAGACAACAACAACCCTCCCTCCTCACCAACCCCCTTGCAAACATTTATTTCTATGAGGTTTGGCTTAAATAACAGTCTGTAGCACTTAGCCCCAAGAAGAATTGCAAAGAGTGTTTTGCAACTGCTTATTTTAAAAAGTTAGCATTTGTCCTGCCAACCTAATTTATCTGAATAATCAATGCAATGCATGCATTATTGCATATTCACAGATTTTTTCATAGATTCCATTTCTAAGGTTTAGAACAGCAATTTAGTAAATGGTTTCTAAAATATAAAACCACAACCATGTTATTTCTTCAAAGAATTTAATATGCCTCCATGGAAGTGTGTTCAGACGCACGATAAAAGTTTTAAAACATGAATACTTATTATTTTAAAACATAAATACTTAGCAAGAGAAAAAAATGGATTGAGATAGCTCCGTATTATTACTCATCCAATAAGTCACACGCATTTCCCTTATTTAATACAAGTCCTTTAAAAGTGTTCAAACAGCAAGCACTGCATATAATTGTTATATCAACATTTTTCTTAAAATTGCCACTTCCATTTTAAGATATTAAATAAAAAAATTAAAAAAGAAAAAAACACAAAACACATGCAGACCCACCCATCCAGCTGCATGAACAGTAATTTAATCATAATGAAAAAACTCCAGAAGTCAGAGCTATTATATTAACACTTTCTATAGTGTATGATGAATGACACTGAAAATCACCTACACTCCTGTAGACCTGCATTACCCTCTGATCTCAGTAAACTGTAGCAGCTAGCATGAGTTGCAGCACTTCAAAGTAAATCAAAGATGTTTTTCTTTAAACCTGTAAGAACCAAGTTACACAGAGGTTCGATTTTCTTACTAGTCGGCTGAAGGGGGTGGATGGATCACTAAAACATCAAATTTGAGAAAGAGAAACATTATATAAGAAACAAGTTGTTATCAAAATAGAAACCTGCCAGGTATCACCAAGTTGTTGTAACAATTTTTCAGGCAACTGGGTTAAAAAGCATTTGTTTACAGAAAGTAAAACCCTAATGAGGTCCATCAGAAATACAAACGGTAAAGCTAATGCTCAGCCTGGATGGTTGCAGTCTCAGCTGCAACAAATAAAACATTTTCTAACTTTAAGATAGCACCCCATATTGACTTTTCCAGCCTTGACATAATTTCTAGACTACTCTAGTGATACTATAATAATAATTTCCCAATTTCTTCTCTATCCTCCTCCTATGATATCTTAAAATCCCAGAGCTTGAGCAATCATTGACATCAAAGCTTTCAATTCCACCTTTTATTTTGGGATCGTCCTACTACAAAATTTTAGATGCAGATGAGCATACAACAAAATATGTTAATGCCTAGATGACTGCAGCAATTTTGCAGCCATTAATTTTGTACTTAACAAATACTAAGTCAAACACTGTGCTACTTTTATTAATCAAACACTTTTAGAAACAGATCTGTGGTTTGATTCCTTCTAATAGCAAATGTAATTTTGGGGATCGGAGCAGAACAGACTGCAGCTCATTTTCTAAAAACACTGACATTTGAGCAAACCTTACCAAAGAATGCTTGCCTGATTGAGGACTGACATTTCCTTTCTCTAACTTGCTTAACTGAAAAATAGGCATTCTGGCCAACTCTACAGTACCCCAAGGCAGCTGTATATCACTTTCAGTTGCAACTTGTGAATACTTTCTTTTTCTTTCTGTCTCTTTATTTTGACATGCATATTATGTTAGCTGATTTCAATCATGTCGCATGAGTGGATGACATACCTTAAAAGATTAAGTTTTGCCACCTGGGACTATTCCAGAAATTCAGTACTTTTTAGCATCTCTCACCCTTCTTCATCTTCTATGCGCCTGCATTATCAATAGTAGCTTTCTTTCCTATGCTATGCCTAACAACAAGTTGTTCAAGGCTGCAGTTGATACAGGTCAGCTTGAAGTGTCATTCCCCTCTCATTCCCATTACAGGACATATCTGCTCCATTGTGTACAACGCTCTGCTGCCATCTATTTGACACAAGAAATACAACGCTGTGAATGCCACAACTAGTTTTGCCTTCCCATTCCTCCAGCTTTCTCTTCCCCTGCAGCAGCTGTTAGAAGAAAACTCAGAGGAGTTTTTGAGCACTCCTCCTGCTCACTCCCAGACACAGAAATCACTTGAGCAATTACTTTTGCACTTGAGAAGAGCTACAATTACAGCGGAGAGTTGGTTATTGAAAATAAAAAATAGAATTATATAATAAACCAATCTTCTCTAAAAAGGGAATCCAATTTAACCACCTTCTCCCATTTATAACCTCAAAGAAGAGGCCAGTTCTAAAGTCTGCTTTAAAGCAATTACTTTAAATTTAATTAAATTTAATTATGTAACAGAACTCATCAAGGGCTTGATTTCAACAGCTACGCACACCTAAGTGGGGCCACAGTATCGAACAAACGCGGATTTGCCAGACATCCCCCTTCACTACACCAGACTTAAAATTCAGAAGTCACTTAGGAAGTTAAATTACAGAGTCTTAAAGCAGAAACCACACACAACGCGTGAGATGAAGGAGGTGGTACTTTATCTGTCATCGGGGTCACAAAGATAAACACCACTTCATTCATCACAGCGTTCAGCCTGCTTTGTATACGACTGCACAACACAGGAACAGCAGCTAAAAAAAAAGTCCCTAAATTGCATTTGTAAAACATCATGCAAGAGACACCCACTGAAGCTGCAAAAAACTCAAAAGACATCTATAATCTTCAGTTACAGATTCATGACAGTGTAAGTTCTGCTCTTTAAATACCCAGCCATATGGAAAAGTCCTGTTTCAGGGCTCAGTGTGGTCATTTTCATATTCCTGATTAAGCAGTCAAATACCTCATTTTTTTACATTGTTCCTTTCCTGATACACTTAAGTAACGTGTTGGTAGAAATGTGCTTCAGCATTTACCCTGGAAACGATCCATAATTAAAAACAACACAATGAAAGATTAAAAAAAGCAAAAACATAGCAAAGTTATTCACACAGACTACAAATAATGTCACTGTGATCCAAAAAGCATACAAACTCTTGTGCATTTTGGGGGGGGGGGGGGGGGGAAGGGGAATATCCTACCTCAGAGCAACGGTAGTGAGAAAAGGAGGATTCTGTTCAGGGAAGGAGGGGGCCAGTAAGGAGAAAATGAGAGTGGTGGGATAAGAGTGCACAGAGGCAATACTAGTCTGTGGCAGAAGCCATGAGAGATCTTCCGTGGTATTAAAACATACCTATAAACATAACACCTTCATTTTCTCATTGGTATTGACATAAGTAGTACTTGGTTTGGGGAGCAATTTGTTAATGCTTGTATTTGCTAACATATACTAGTATCACTGAGTGTTATTCCATTGTTCTTTGTGTTATTCCATTGTTCTTTCTATATATTCACAACACTGGCAGCCATAAAACATATATTTAACTATTAATGTTAATCTGTTTAATAAAATTAATAGTTTCATTAAGTTCCTTAGTAACACTTCATTTTAAATCAACTTAGTCTGACAATACAAGCTACAAATTACAAAGGTTGTATAAAGGTGCCATGAATATTTAGTGGACCAAGTGAAGAGACATACAAAATTCCAATTGCTAGCTATTACTAGAATTACTCTTCTAGGCCACACACAAAAATGTTTGAATAGTTACTGCAAGTACTATATTTAAAAAAATTGCTCAGAATAATTCAAGTGTAAAACTGCTTAAAACCTGATTGCTTAAAAGGAATTAGATTACTTAAAAGGTTTAAGCTACACACAGCAGAACAACACGTGTAAGCATTTGAAAGAAACACTTGAGAGGCTTATTCTGCCCTCTGGTGCGCTCCATCCCACAAGGACAGAGCATCCTACACTAAACCCAGGCAAGTATCCATGCAACTCCAGCAGCCTGAACTTAAAGCAGCTAAAGGGTGTGTTGAGCTACATTAAGACTGTCCAGCACCTTACGGGATCATATCCTAGATGATAGCGGCACGAGCAAATACAGTATAGCGTTCTGCAGGACAGAAGGGTAGCTCAGCTAATTTTTATTCCTTTGTATTTACAGCAGAGAATCTAATTGCCCTGGCTAAGGAACAAGACCCTGTCATGTACAGCACTGTGCAAATACAGAATTTGCTGGTTTGCATAACAATTTTCTAGTGTGGTTGTGCTCACAAGGCTGGTGTTACGAGCTGCCACCAGCAGTAAACAGATGACAGGAGACAGACAGGTACCCAAGCACACCACAGAACACAGTACCACAGTACCTCAGGGCAGTAGGTTCTATATTTATGGTCTTATTATAGCACAAATCAGGTTTGGAAACTCACTTTTTGGCTAATAAAATGAACTGCCATACCTGCTAAATTAGAACTGATTTGATATCATCCTGAGACAATAAAATAATCTATAAAGCATAACTATAAAATTCTCTAACTCCATAAAATTAAGGTCTGTTAGGCTGATTTTTGCCTCAAGTCTTACTACATCTCTAAAGAGTGCTGCTAATTTTCTTTACAATTAACTCAACTAGATTGTGTTACACTGAGCAGCCAAATTGCTTGTTTTATAAAATGAAAAAAAATAATTAATTTTCTTAGAAGCTGTGAGCTTCTGTGACATTCATAACCAGCTTAAAACCTATGCAATAATAGAACAGCACAACAACACATACTGAACGATAAGAACCATGAGGTATAGTACATAAAACATTAATTATGCAAGCTGTAATGCACAAATCTAAGCGTTACTACGAATGCAATAGAATCATAGAATCCTTTAGGTTGGAAAAGACCTTTAAGATCATTAACTCCAGCCGTTAACCCAGCACTGCCAAGTCCACCACTAAACCATGTTCCCAAGTCCCACATCTACATGTCTTAAATATGTCCAGGGACAGTGACTCAACCACTTCCCTGGGTAGCCTGTTCCAATGCTTGACAACCCTTTTGGTGAAGAAATTTTTGCTAATATCCACTCTAAACATCCCTGGCACAATTTGAGGCCATTTTCTCTCATCCTATTCCTTGTTACGTGGGAGATGAGACAAACACCCATCTCGCTACAGCCTCCTTTCAGGTAGTTGTAGAGAGCAGTATGGTCTCCCCTGAGTCTCCTTTTTTCCAGGCTACACCTGGAGAACCTCCATTCCCTCAGCTTCTCCTCATCAAACTTGTGCTCCAGATCCCTCACCAGCCTCGATGCCCTTCTTTGGACATGCTCCAGCACCTTAATGTCTTTCCTGTAGAGAGAGGCCCAAAACTGAAAACAGAATTTGAGGGGGAATTTGAGTGGAAACGCTTTTCAATTAACTCCTTGAATTACTTAGCAAGAAGTTTCATATAAGCAAGACTGTATCAAATAAAAAAAAAAAAAACAAACAACAACTTTCACCATGAGGAAGCACCGGAAGGCTGGAACCAAACTGGTTCAGTACACAGCATATAAGCACATGAGTAGCACCATTGTGATTACTGATTGGTATTCATGTGTGGTAAAAAAATCCACCCTATATAACTAGTGGGAAACATTCCTGTTTAACACATGGACTACAATATGAAAACACATCTCCAGTGCAAAACAACTATTTTCAGAACTAATCTACTGAACAAGCAATGGCAGCAATCACTTGAAGCTATTTTACTTCAGTGTTATTGAAACGGTTAAAGCTAAGCCAAACCAAATTGCAGTGTCTTCAAAATAAGGATCCTAATAGAGAGCTGTTGTGCAAGAAGGGCACGTTCCCCAACATGGCTATTGAATAGCATGAGGACATACCTTGAAAGGATCCCAGAACTCCAACAACCACAGAATGTTCAGGATTGGAAGGGAACTCTGGAAGTCACCTAGTCCAACCCCTGCTAAAGCAGGTTCACCCAGAGCAGGTTGCACAAAATCCCATCCAGGCGGGTTTGGAATGTCTCCAGAGCAGGAGACCCCACAGGCTCTCTGGGCAGCCTGTGCCAGTGCTGTCACTCTCAAGGTACAGAAGTTTTTCCTTACATTTAGAAGGAACTTCTTGTGTTTCCGTTTGCGCCCATTGCCCCTCGCCCTGTCGCTGGGCACCACTGAAAGGAGCCGGGCCCCGGCCTCTGGGCACTCGCCCTTGAGGTATTTGCAGACATTGATAAGGTCCCCTCTCAGGCTTCTCTTCTCCAGGCCGAACAGGCCCAGCTCTCCCAGCCTTTCCTCACCAGGGAGGTGCTCCAGCCCCCTCACCATCGCCGTGGCCCTCCGCTGGCCCCTCTCCAGCAGTTCCCAGTCTCCCCTGAACTGGGGAGCCCAGCACTGGACCCAGCGCTCCAGGTGCGGCCTCAGCAGGGCCGAGCAGAGGGGCAGGATCACCTCCCTCGACCTGCTGGCCACGCTCCTCCTCACGCACCCCAGGGTCCCGTGGGCCTTCTTGGCCACCAGGGCACACTGCTGGCCCACGGGCAACTGGCTGCCCACCAGCACTGCCAGGTCCTTCCGCGCAGAGCTGCCTCCCAGCCCTCAGCCCCAGCCCGTGCTGGTGCGCGGGGCTGTCCCTCCCCAGGGCAGGACCCTGCGCTGGCCTTTGCTGAGCCCCATGAGGTCCCTCTCCGCCAGCTCTCCGGCCTGCCCAGGCCTCGCTGAATGGCAGCGCAGCCTTCGGGTGGATCAGCCGCTCCTCCCAGCTCTGTATCGTCAGCGACTTGCTGAGGGCGCTTCTGCCCCTTCCTCCAGGTCACTGATGAGTCAGTTGGACAGGACTGGACCCAGCAGGGACCCCTGCGGAACACCGCGAGCTGCAGGCCTCCAGCCAGGCTCTGCACCGCTGAGCACAGCCCCCTGAGCTCCGCCATTCCGCCAGTTCTCAGCCCACCTCGCTGTCCCTCAGCTAACCCACACTGCCTGCGCCCACCTGTGAGGGAGGTGCGGGAGACAGCGTCGAAAGCCTTGCTGAGGTCAAGGTAGGCAACATCCACCACTCTCCCCTCACCTACCCAGCCAGTCATTCCATCACAGAAGGCTGTTAGGCTGGTCAGGCATGATTTCCCCTTGGTGAACCCATGTCGACTGCTCCTGATAACCTTCTTTTTCTCCACGTGCTTAGAGATGAGACTTGGACCAAGAGACTTCAGTTCTCAGTTCCAGCTTACTTCTAGGCTAAGTTATTTAAACTCATGCCTTGACTTTCTTTAGAGCTAAGTACCCCCTGCTCACTGGATACATGTAGTGGAAGGACCTTCTTCATGTGAGACTGCCTCAGAGCGATGCCATCCTTCCATACAAAGACTTCCTCATAGCTGACTTTCAATTACACTAACTGCATAGATAGAAAGGGGATGAGGGAAGGGGACTACCCCTGTAACATCACTGATAAAACCTGCAGGAGAAAGTCAGCAATAGGTATTTTTTCAGTGATTTGATTCACTTGTGTCCTAAATAAAAGGATGCCGGTTTTCATGCTATGTCCAAAACACTGCCTTCCTCAACATAAAGCATCATCTCCCTGCAGCAGCTGTTCACAATCACAGTTCCAACTGCAGGAAGAAGCACCTCATAAAAGGCAGTGATGCAAAATGAAAGGGAAGACCTGTTACCCATAGGGTTCACATTCCTCAGACCTGGACTCCAGGGATGTAAACAGGCTTTACGACGTGCAGTACGAGATGAGGCTTTCTTCAGATAATGGGAAGAAGCCTCACATTCATAGATGCTGGTCCTCATGAGACACTTTCACCATCCTGATACCTGCTGTAGAGACAACACAGCAGGGCACATGCAATCCAGGAGGTTTCTAGAGTGTATTGACAACCTCCTGCAGCGGGTAAGTGAACAGCTCACAAGAAGAAATGCTATAAACACCCAATTCTTACACCAGTTCAGGAAGAATACCCAATTCTTAGTAGTTCAGGAAGAACTGGTCAGGGCAGCCTTAGCTGCACTGATCATGAGATGGTAGAGTACAGGATCCTGAGAGACAGGAACAAGTCAAAAAAAAGCAGGATTACAAATCTGAACTTTAAGAGAACAAACTTGTGCCTGTTCAGGGATCTCCTTGGTAGAGTACCATGGGAAACAGCCCTGGAGACGAGTCCACAAGAGCCATCTGACTATTAAAGATCTCCTCCAAGCTTAAGAATGGTCCATTCTGACAAGTAGAAAATCAAGCAAAAGTGGCAGGAGGCCTCCATGATGAATAAGAAGCTCCTGACCCAAACATAAAAAGGGAATATGGAAGAGGTGTAAGTATGGACAGACAGCACAGGAGGAATACAAAGACACTGTTCATGTAGACAGGTATAGATGTAGGAAAACCAAAGCCCATATGGATTTGAACAGTGTGAGGGACATGAAGGGTAGCAAGAAGAGTTTCTACAGGTCAGTCAGCAGCAAAAAGGCAATCAGTGAAAACATGGGCCTGCTGCTGAACAGGACAGCCAACCCGGTGACAAAGGACACTGAAAAGGCTGAAGTATCCCACATCCTCTTCACTAGCAAGGCTGATGTTAAGAAATCAAGAGGTCCCCAAGACCCATAAGAAAGTCTAGAGCAATGAAAGCTTACCCGTGGTAGATGATGATTAGGGGAACATTTATGCACACTAGACCCATGCCGTAACACCTGGTGGGATGCATCCATGAGTGCTGAAGGAACTAGCTGATGCCACTGCAAAACCACGCTAGAAAGGTCACGGCAATCAGGGAAGGTTCCTGACAACTAGAAGGAAGGACACATCACCGCTATCTTCATGAAGGAGAATTGAGGAAACTATAGGGTGGTCATCCTCACCTTGATCCCTGGGAACATGATGGGGCAACTGATCTGGGAAACCATTTCCAAACATATGAAGGACAAGAAAGTGACCAGGAGAAGTCAAACATAGATTTATGAAGGTAAAATCATGTTTGACCAACCTGATAGACTCCTACAATAAGATGACTGGGCTGGTGCATGAAGGAAGAGTAGGCTAGATAAGTGGATGGTGAGATGGACTGAAAACTGGCTGAACTGCTGTGCTCAGTGTTGTGATCAGTGGCTCAAAGTCCAGCTGGAGTCCAGTCGCTACTTGTGTACCCCAGGAGTATACAATGACCTTAATAGGACAGAGTGCATCCCTAGCAAATATGCAAATGAAAAAAAATTGGGAGGAGCGTTTGATAATGCCAGATGGGTACACTGCCCTTCATAGGGACCTCGCTAGGCTGGAGAAATGGGCAGAAGTGATTTTCATGAAGTTCACCAAATTGTAGTGCAAAGTCCTGCAAATCCAAAGGAACGAGAATGATCCCATGACACCAGTACATGCAGGGGGCTGACCAGTTGGGAAGAAGCTTGGCAGAAAAGAGCCTGGGGGTCCTTCTGGACACCAAGTTGACCATGAGCCAGTAAAAGCAGCCAACAGCATCTTCAGCTGCATTAGGATGAGTCACCAGAAGGTCAAAGGGAGTGATCTTTTGCCTCTACAGTGCTGAGCAGTGAGACCACTGTGAATTCTGGGCTCCCAGTACAGGCATAATGGGCCTGCAAAGGGCGACAAAGGGCCAAATGATTGGAGCATCTGTCATACGAGGAGAGGCTGAGAGAGCTGGGTTTGTTTAGCCTGAAGAAGGCTCAGAGCGGCATCTGACACTACCTGATGCATGGTGGGAAGAGTAAAGATGACTGGGGCAGACTCTTCTCAGTGGTATCCAGTGACAGGAGGTGAAGCAATGGGAACAAACTGAAAACCAGGAAATGCCATTTAAAAATAGGAAGAAGTCTGTGGTGGTGGGTGGTGGTTTTTTTACTGTGAGCGTCATGGAACTACACAGATGAGGGAACAGGTTGCTCAGGGAAGTTGTGGAGTCTCCATCCTACTTAAAACCTGACTGGACAAGGTCCTTTGCAACCTGACTAGCTGACTCTGCTTGAGTAAGGGAGTTGGGCTAGACAGTCTCCAGAGGTCCCTTCCAACTTTCAATCATTCTGTGAGTCTGTAAAATTATGAGACATAAAATTTTGCTTGTGTACTTCAGGTTTCCCCTCCCTGCAGACTCTCACTTTCCCACCACCCAGCATGCAAGCTATAACTTCGGGATGCAGCAGACACACAAGTGAGCACAGATTTTTACGTAAGTTGGAATTTTCCTCCATGGGCTCCAAAGACCTTGCTATTTCTTTTATTTCTTCATCTTCCCTACTGTCACTTCACTCTCTATGCTGCATAAAACCAGACACAGCCCTATTATCAGGCATAGTGATGAATTCAATTACTAGTTCATAACATGTGTGGATCACAGCAATTAGGGGTTAGCATTTGACACAGATAAAACCACAAAGTAATCAGAAATGATAAGTTCTTTCATTTTGCCAGCATGGGGAAAGAGGAGACTAAAGGTCTCCCAAGGCTGAGGACCTTCTCTTTGCAGAGCACAAAAATATAGAAGGAAAAATGAAAGAGATAATGCTGAACTCAATAGAAAAGTGTAAAGACATCCTTACTCAAGGGAGGGATTATACGCTAAAATCCCTTTGATTTTTCCATTTCACCTTTCAGCTAACAGTGGGAGGGTTTGCTGCTTAAAATTAATTCCTGTATGACTCCAAGCACCCAGGTGTCTGCAAGGACTTAAAACTAAATAGAACCTTAATATCCCCAAAACTAAAGAACAAAACCCCCTGTATGCATCATGCAAGGTAAAAAAAAACCCAAAAAACCAAACCCAAACTGAGCATTTACTGGCTTTTAAAAATGTGATTACGTGCAAGTAGGGTTTTACTCTTCAATCATCTGTCCATGTTGCATATGTAAGGAACATGTATCACAGAAAAGTCAACCCGTTATTTTCGTATCTCATAAAACACATTTGCTATAAAATTTCTGGCAATAAATGCCAGAAATAGGTAAAATAACCTTCCACTACCCTACAGAATTTGAAGAAGTAAACCGAGCAATTGTGGCTATCTGCACTATAGCCAAATTGAACTAGACTGTTTAATTCATGACTACTAGGATAGCAACAGCCATAAAACCAGAGCCATTTCTTCAGTCTTATGCTTAACTGCTCAGCGCAACAAGTTTCAGCTGCTCAAAGCAAGAGTAAGGGTACACTGCATTTTTGCTTCAGAAATTGGTAAAAAAGAAAACATTTACCAGCTTCACCAGTTCAACACAACTAAAACCAAAAAATCTTACAGCACAATCGAATACTGATGAGATCACTTGTCCTTCAGAAAAAAGTTAAAAGTTCATATCTATCTAGATGTGTGCATCTACTGAAATACTATGCAAGAAGAGTATCATTTTGGCTAACCTAGCATTTAGGTAACTCATTTTCAAGACATTCAACAGACAACAGAATTTAGATTAAGGCATGTGCATGCTACCTACACACAGCAATAATTATTATTGAGAATCAATATATTGTAAACATTCCCACAAAACCTAACTAAATGAAAACAAATCATGGTCAGCACACCAGATCCCCAAGGCACCAAAAGCCAAAGCAACAGGGCATATAAAGACTGGATAGGAAAAAAATAAATGAGGCTAAACTATTTACTCAGTAACTATGAAGTGAATGTGCTACTGTTTTCTGAACATCCAATGGAGAAGCTACAGTGCAGAGAGCTAATCCCCATTTCTCACCAAAACAGACAGGAATGCACACTGGATAGTTTGTTCCTACTGATGATATCATTCTGTTAAGTTTACTGGTTTTAATAAGGAGCAAGTTTCAGTCTTCTCTCACTTTCTTCCATGAACAAGATCAGATCAGCCTCCCAGTGACCTCCTTTATGAGTCATAGTCCTCACTATTTATGATTCAGAAAAATGTCTTCTCTGACAGTATTTCCCAGACTACTGTGGGTTCATTCCAAGAACCAATTTCATCTTCATTGGTTTCCTACAGGAAACCAGACCAACTTCCTATTATTTTATTTTCCTTCATTTCAGCATGGCTCACATAAACTAACTGGAAGTGAGAGTGATAGAAAACTTTATTCTGCATAAACACAAGCCAACATAAACACCACCAAAAAATACTGAAGACGTCACTGGTTCAAAGTCACCAGAATGTGAAGCAAGCTAAGATTAGAAGTTCTTTTCCCTCCTTCCCCAACCACGATGCACACAGGCAAAACCAGTTCATTTATATACCCATAGTTTAATGGTAAGAGCTCTTCGGGTCTACAGTGAAGACATTCATCCCTAACAGGTAGCCAAGTTCTACTACCACCAGCCACGTGGAGACAGCTGGGGACTAGAATATTAGTACCATGCTAACATCACCAAAGGGACACTAGTAATTTCCATGGAGATTGTTATCCAATGCACTAGTTCAAGAAGAAAAATGCTGGAACATCTAGCTGTAGACTGCAAATACCCAGCAAGGTTTGCTGGCTCAGGTTTCACTCTGCAGAGCAGCAGTTAAATTGCCTTCCAACCAAAGCTGCCCTTGGACTCATGTTGCCTTGTTCTTGTACTGCTGTACCTGAGCTAATAAACCCACCCAGACTCATGTTTACCACAGAGAAAACTGAGTAATTCAATCATGCAAGCAATTTAAAAGCAAAATTATTCTCATTTCCCCCTCTATATTCTGCTGTTCATCTTGTCAATAACTGGTTTCCTCTTGCTGCGTTTCAAGGCTTGCAGAGTGATAGGAACAACACATTGCTTTTTGTAGGAAGGCTGGCTTCTAAACTAAAGGGAAACTGGTTTTCATGGGGCTTAAATGCTCCTTCAGTTCTCACTTGAAGAGAGGCCAGGGACTATTACCACTTAAGAATACTTTCACACTGCATGCAATAAGGACAGGACATGACTGACTGACAATTTATTTCAATGACAATTTGCTACCTGGCCATCAGTTTCAGTTTGTAATCATGAAGTGAAGTATGAATGAGGTTGTTGCAAGCAGAGGTCACTTGTTAGTAAACTGAGCTATTCCATGATAGAGCAATGCAGCTTAACATACGTTAAATGGAAATTAAAGTTAACCTCTCCACCATCCATTTTCTTTCCTTATGATGCAGCTGTACTTACCAGGGTCAAGTTAATCATCTTCAACAAGTCCTTTCTGTTTCAGTGTCTGTAACTTGATTTTTTCCAACCCAAATCCCAGAAACATTATAATACTGCAAGCAGTAACAAAGCTGTTTTCTCTATTTGTAGGTCAATCTTTCAAAGAATACCACCAGCATGAAGACTTTTATAGGCAAAGCTACTCCACAAGTGACACTCAGATACATACGTATATTAATTTTAATGCTGATGGAATAATGTGGTTCTAAGCACCGTTTGGTCTTCAGGACGGATCAGCAGCAAACTCTACAGCAAATGTTGTTTCATATGGTAGAAAAATCAGATTTTTCAACCTGTGGATTTTGCTGATAATGACAATTTAACCTCTCTTATTCTGATGTCTTTATATATATTCAGTAGCAAGACACACAGTAATTCCGCACTGCAGGAAACACAACTATCTTGATTTAAGACAGCCTTTACCTGTCAGAGTTAACAGCTGTTAAAATAACTATAAATGCTGCAGTTTAAGATAATCAAAGCAATATATCATCCACCAACACACACAATTCTCAGTGTCAGAAGCTACTCACCTTGACGTGGCTCTGAGCTCCCAGGTTGTATATCTCAGAGGGTTTGACTTCATTGATGATCTTCACCAGGCAGGTGCTGTCCGTGAGGTCACCATAATGCAGCTTCATGTCTTCAGAGTTTAAGAACACAGAATTAATACACTTTAGTCCCAGAACAATATGGGATTCTTGGTCCAAATCCTATCCCAGGTTTAAAATCCAACTAAACATTTATTGGAAAAAATTAAGAGATCACTGGCTGAACAAGTTTTTGCTTTGTTTTCTTCCCAGCTTTAAAAGCACAAAATATGTTTCCTTGCAGGAGTAATGAATTCCATTTCAGATTCTTTACTCAATAATCTGATTTACCTAGCAACATTTATATAATTTGTTTAATAGTTTACACATCATTAACCCACGTTGCCTGAATTAGATCAATGTCATATATAGAATTTCAGCCACAAAAAAACCCCAAACAACACCCCCCCATCATTTTAATTCAGGCTTCCAACCTTTGATTCAAGAGTTTTTAATAACAACTTAAGCATACATCGACAGCTTTCTCCTCCTTCCCAAGATGCAGCACATGTTTAAATTCCTCATTGTGAATAATTCCACAACACAACAAAAATGCTTAAGGTACCTACAAGATGAACAGTCAGGTAACATTACAGTACAAGCCACTACATTTATTACTATTGTTTTTTCCATTTAAAAAATAGATACACACTTGAAAGGAATTTCAGAGGACATGGTAACTGCCAATGAAACGTGCTTCATAGTATTACACACCAAAATCTCAAAGGTGGTTAGATACATCAAAGAGCTGTTATTTACCCTTTCCCGACTGAGTTACTTTCTAATTTGTGTGTGAAAAAGTAGGTAAGAGCATGAGAGCAACTTCTGTCAAAATCAAAAGAGCAGGTTTGCAATGGCTTATCAACTTGTCCTTGGACTTACATCCTGACCTGCCAAGACGTTATTCCAGAAGTAAAATTTATTCTGATGAAACAGGTCTCATTTTCCTCTTATTGGGGGGTGGGGGGTGGATATATCATAGCATCACACTACTATTCATGTATTTATTCAACAAAAAGAAAAAATCTTGTTGTAACTATTGACGAATTAGCTGTTTACATTTACTTGCCATATTTATCTAGTTTCATTTGATGTTTTTGACCTTAATAAATTCATTTACATTTTCCTAAAGATAAGACACACAGGGCAAAGAAGGAATTCCTATTTCAGTACAGTCTAGAAGTCTTCCCATTTGGCAATGGTCACCACTTTTGGGGGGCTGTATCATCTACAGATCTAATCAACTTGATTTTTTTTTTTTTTTTTTTAATTCTGAAACCAAGAAATGCAAGGTTTGTTACAAGAGACTACCATATGAATCCATACTAGGTTTTATTAAAATGCTGTAGAGATATGTGAAATTAATTTTTCTTTAAAATGTTTTAGTGGTTTTTTAGTATTTTTTTTTTACATTTTAAGGCAGCAAGGAAGCAAGAGATCACACAGTTTTCAGGTGTTCAGCTTTGCAAATTGCTATTTAACAGGTCCTTGAGACTTCAGGTTGATAAAGTGATACAACCCATCAAGTCACAGTATGGTCTTGAGGTGTGCTTTTACCATCCACATCGCTCAAAAAGGTCAGTTCTGAAGAAACTTCAAGACCCAGCTGAAGCTATGGCTAACAGGTATGGGAATTATAATACAACTTTCTTAAAAAAAAGCTAACAGTGATTAAGTATGAAGGCTGGCAAGCAGGTTATGGACCCTTTTTGCACACACTTATTAATTATCCATGATGTGGGCTGCCTTCATTCCTGCCACCAGCTCTATACAGGCTGTGTTGGAACACCATGTTTCCACTTGTATGGGATGCAGCTGTCCTGCTTCCTAAATGAAATTCAATACACGAAACCAGTTCTGCCTGTTGACCACAGCATACACAACATCCCAAAGGGTTGTAGGATAACATGTATTTGGATATTGGTGCTAACTTGCAATTCTCAAAACTATTGGTGTCCAGACCACCTCAACAACTGCTGCATTTTTCTTGCAACACTAAAAAGAGACCAAGAGCAAGCACCACCTAACCAAGTTCTCTGATGTCCTGAAAAAAGTTGTAACTGCCAGCTCTGCGGACTGGTGGGATCAGGTAAGAACCCAAATGCACTACCCTTTCTGCACCAGAAAGAACGCTTCCCCTAGGCAACAGGGGCCTTTCTTCTTCTTCTTCTGCTTACTTTGGCTGAGAGTTAAATGAAATCTCCCTGCCAACTGAGCCAGCCTTTCAGAGAGGAACAAGCACTGTTACAAGAGACAGGCCAGGGAGCAGCAGCAGCTCTGTAGGAGCCTTAGGGTTTGAAAGAGCAACTGCTTCCTCTCCAGCAGCAGCTCAGCAGGTAAGAGGTGCCACAGACAGGCTCCCTCTTCCTACACCAAAAACATCCAGTTCTCCGGCCATGCCCTGGCCAGAGAGCAGCCTCAGAGCTTCCCAGGGGAAGGTGGGATGCCAGCTGGACTGAGCTGAGCATCAGAGGTACCCTCTCACAATTACCTTAAGTTTAAAGCTCTGACAGGGGAATGTCCATTTTGGTCTACCATCAAGTCTTCAAAGCTTCTTGTCCAAATGGCTTTTTTGAAGGGGAGCAGGGCATGAGGCTTTGTTCATTTTTGACCCATGAAAAAGAGGCCTTTCAAAGAGTAATAGGTTAAGTGGAAGCACTTACTAGAAACGGGGTTTATTTGGTACAAAGATTTATAAACACAGATCAGATTACTAAAACTCAGAAGTTTTGACATGTTATCCAATCTAAAAACCTTCTTAGCAAGCAATAGCTGGAGGGCTTGCTTCAGGAAACACCTTATTTTCCTTCTTGCTTCCTCTACGCGCTTTTTTTTTTTTTTCATTAAGAGATTCACCGTCAATGAAGATCATCATCTTGCAATGTGTAATCAATTCCTCATGGGAAGAACATAGGGAAAAGACAAAATTAGGGTTTGCTCTCATCAGCCACTATTGCTTCTTTGCTTCCTCCAGTACTGCCTGGAAACCCATTGTTTCCAAACAGTTTCCATGGAGCAGCCTTTCCTGAGATTCCAAGTCCAATTCCTCCTCCTCCCATTCATATGGCTGCATTCCTCAGTTAAAGGAAAATGAGATAAGAAGTGGGGAAAAACATTTAAGGTTTGCTTTCTTTTTCCTTTCTTCCATCCCTTTCCTTAAATGTTCATATACATATTTATCACCATCTACATTGTCTTCTCAAATCACTTTCCATATTCACAAGATGGTCCTCACAATGCATTGGTTCCTGTTTCATTTCTTTTGCTTCATTTTAGCTCATGAGCCATGAATTTAAGTCATGGGAAACACAGTTCTTACATTGTCCTTGACGGAAGCACAGGTTTCAGTATCCTTCATGAAGATATTTTATTCAATTTTACCCCTTTCTCAATCAGATGTTTTAAGGAGCAATGTACAGTAAGTAGCAACTATTCACAGCAAATACCACTGAAGCCATGTCAGAAATTAAGTATTTTTTAAAAAATTACAAGCAAAGGTCAAGCGAAATCTAAAATTTGCATTACATATCACAATTCAATAAAATCAGGCTCTGTTTAACTGTGGTGGGAAGCAGACTTCAAAAGACATGAGATTTATTTACAGCATGGAGATATTTACCATAACAGTACCTTAAAACGGACTATTTAGGACAGTATCAGTCTGCACAACTCTACAAAATATGCATAGCGTAAGAAGTGTATGCTTGTTAAAACACTCAATCCTTCTGCAGAACTGGAGCCATCTAACATTTGAGTTTCTTCTCATTAAGTGACCAGTTAACCTTCTTTAAGGTAAAATACTCGATTTTTGCAAAGTGTATGCTGAAGGTAACGATTGCAGCTTTCCAAATTATCGTTGGTAACAGAATGCAGTAAGTTGTCAGCAAATTGCAAAAAGCAATGCCTTTCCTTCAGGGAACAGGTAATCATTTCCTTGGGTGCAGAAATTCAGAAGGTCCAAAGATTCATTCTTCTTGTCATCAGTAAGAATTGATCATGTTTCATTCATGCTGTCACACAGACTGTCCCCAAACTTTCACCTCCATCAGGCACTGAACAGCTCACGAGAGAACAGAAGTGGAATGCTTAAGATAACCGCCTCAAAAAAAATTAAATACTTACTAGTCCAGTATCTTTGTGTTTTCAACCACACATAGCTTATTGCAAGCCCAGCCATTTTCCAATTGCTACAGCCTAGTTATGTGTGCACTGGGTCAGCATCTCTACACAGCAGAAAGTGCCTTCCTGGGCCCCTCATTTTTCCCTCTTGGTAACTCACACACAATATCTATACTTTGTGTCACATTTTCATCAGAGAAAAACAGTCTCTTTTCTTTTTGAGACAGAGCAACTAGCTACGACAAGCAGGGAAAAGAGAAGCTTAGCTATCAAAAGGGGGTTGATTTAAATAACCAATACAAAGTCAAGCACAGCTTGAAAATTGCTACTCATTAATAACATTTAGATAGAGAAAACTGGGATTCCCTTACTGCTCCTGGGGACCTTTCTCCACCAAGCACACAATACAGACTGAAAAAAAAACACCACAACTTTAAATATAAAACCAGAGTCTTACTTCCTTCAGTGTGAGCCTGTGGGTTCTTATAGAGATGTTCAATCCGGCCTGTATTAAAAGAACTAGACCGACGAACGATGCCATGTACCTGGGAATTGAACAAGGAAAAATACAAGAGGAAAGTGGTAAACATTAAGAGGGAAATGTTCATCACCATCACTCTTTTCATATACGTGGGCCCAACCCTTATACCAGGTAATCAGAGATCACCGCTACTCCTAAAGGCAGACGGTTAACCAAATCATAACAAAACTCTTGGAGATGAGCTCTGATGCAGTTATGTTTATTTTAGTACCCATGAGTGGTTTCACATTCTCCCTTGTTGACACCACTAGCAGCCCCAGCATCACACACAGTACAGAAATCACACTGAATTGCCCTAGGGCATCATCTCCTAGTGAGTGAGACTTGCCAGCATTACTGGAGTTGAAGCAGCAATATATGAATCTCAAGATAACCACTTCTCCCTGGCTGCAGAGAAGGCTCTCTGGAACCTGAGATGTTGGGCATGGAAAAAGCAGCAGCAGGAGATGGGACTAGGGAAAGGAGAGAGAGGGCAGAGAGAAGAAAAGGAACACAAGAGGAAAGAGGGGGCGGCAGCTGCAAGACCCAAATACATTTTTAGAAAACAGCTGTTATTCACTTTCTGGGGTGTTGGAGGAACAGCCAGAACAGGCAGTGCTGTTTTGTGGACCTCATGTGTCAGTGTTCTCCAGTGGGTTATGAGACACACAGGCAAGCCTAAGGCTGAAACACAGGTTGAGAATTTCCTTTAACTAGCCATGATAAATAAGTTGGTGAAAAAAAAACCAACACTGGTTCTGACTAACATTAAAGAAAAGCCCATTTGTGTCTAACATTAGAGAAATTGTTTGAACACTGATCCTGTTTCCTCCTTATGTAAGACAGTCAAATGCCTGCTGCCAAAATTCACATTAGTTTAGGTTACCAGCTGCAGAAATTGTCCTTGCACAAGTGAAATCAAGCTTCTGCACCCAACTGTCCTCCACTCTTCCCTGCCCTTTATTTCTGAAAGTGATCTCTTACACTTCGATGCATCCTACACTTGGTTGGGTTGGGTCATCACTTCACTCTCTCGCTTCATGTTAACTTGTACCTGTGAGAATATACTAGCAAGAACAGGCAGTGTTTTGGGTCTTAGTTTGGTTTTGTTTGGGGATTTTTGTTTTACACATAACACAAACTGCAGTCACTGACATAGAAAACACCATCTTAAGTCTCAAACTTAACTGAGAAAAAAGATACGCACAACCACAGTGAGACCAGTTGCTGCATTAAGAATGACATTTTGGTGGTAGGTTCTCTAACAACAGCTGAATAGCTTTGTGTTTACAACTTGCAAGCCACATTTATGATGCCAGTTTCCTTGCACAAAATCTCTTGTGTGCCCAGCCACACCACAGGCTCACAACGTACCTTGTTCTACAATTCAAATGCTAAACTTCCCACTACTGAGTAAAATATTTTCATTTTGAGGATCAATGGGGAAACTAAGAAACATGGTCCTGCAAATGTAATTCCCATCAAATAATGAATTTATGCAGATTCATTTTCAAATTTATGTAGTTGAAAGCCTCATCGAAATAATTATTTATAGAATGTGTTAAAAATTTATAGGGACATAAGGTTTACAGAGAAACACTTTGAAAAAGACACTTCCATAAAAACTTCACTTTTGCAAAATATGTTGGAACTATTTTGAGTAGTCAAATGAACATCTGTTTTTGTTGAGTAAAAAAATCAGACCTCACAGTTTTAAAGCATCAAACTATTCTAAAGGAAGGTAACTGAAGTGCTCTACAACTCATAGCAAAATGAAATATTTCAGCTTAAAGTCCTGATGAGAGACTTCTTGAGCTCTCAATTATCTATCTCCAAATGGAATCATGCTGAAATTCAAGTTCATGCAAATGATTGACGAAAAAGTCAAATCTTGCTAGCTCAAAGCCTGATGAAAGATTGTGCTTGCAAGAGCTGTGTGTCAGCTGAATGACTGGGATACAAACATTTGACCAATGATATGTACTAAACACAATCACCCCAGGACTTCAAAATGTTTCAGCAGACAAACAAGACCCTACTGCATCCAGCAATAACAAGAAAACATATAAACCTAGTTTTGGTGGGTTTTTTTTCCCTCCCACTCCTTTTTCTGGTATGCACATACAAGAGAAAGAAAACCTGCCAAATGCTTAATCCATGACAGCAATATTACCGTAAAAAAACTGATGAAAGGTACCTTTGTCTGCATGGGACAGGTGAAATGCAAACTTTGTGACAAGCCAAAATGTGTGCAAACTGGTTAATCTAGTTAAGTATGTAAGATCAGTGAATTTTTCTCAACAGGGCTTGATCTTTAAATAGACTGAAATTAAAAAAAACTTAAATGAACCATCTCAGTTAGGGAGGCAGTACATTATCAAGTCTACTCTTGTGTTCAGTTATTCAGGAACAGAGGTCCCTAACTGGGAACACAGGAAAGAATTCCAACAAATAGATGGAGAGTTGAGGAACAGAAGAAAAAACCCTTTACCCAATTATTGTAACCTTTCCATTGTGGAAAGGGTTATGTTTTGTTTTAATTGCAGTTAGCAGTTCCTAATTCCTTTGTTGACTAGGAAAGTGTGTGTGCTTTTGCCTTTAAAGCAGCAGAAGCAACCGCAACGATCTCTCTCTTCCCCAAATGGAATGGAGAAATAGTAAAAATAACCGATTTACAACACTGAAAACCAACCACAAACAAGCAGATCAATCAACCAAGCGAGCAAAAGGATAGTATAAGCAAGGCAAGATTGGCCACATGCAAAAGCATGGAAAGCCGAGACTAAGAAGAGACTTCTAAGCTATGAAGCAGTATTAAGACAGAATAAATAAAATCCAATCTTAGAATGAGCATTAACTTTTACTGAACCCCCAGAAATAATACATTGTGGCAAGATTAATTTGACCACCCCTTTCCTTCCATTATCACACATTTTGGAAGCCTCTTTCATGACTGAGAAGGCCAACATTCTCACATATATGCCCACAACAGTTCAAAACTATCAAATCATACCATAAAAATGTGATTGCTTCTTTGGTGGGCCACAAAAAAAGACTATTTTGCCAGGGAAAATTATGCATTGAGAAGGAATCAAACTTCCTTTATTTTAAGGAAAAAATAAATGAAAATCATGTGCTAAGCAAGAATATAATTAATCCAAGAGAAAGGGTGGAAAATAACACTACCAAAGTATATTTTTGGGTTTTGGGGTGGTTTTTTTTGCTTTTTAAACAGAGAAAGCAAAATGCAAGGTTTTCATTGCTGGAGTATAACTGCCAAAATAGAAGGACCTTCAGCCAGGGGGGGGGACAGAACAAACAAGAGATTCTTATTGCTTTATGTGGTACATTGCATCATAAATTATTCCCTAATTCCTTACAGTTTTGGCTCACACAGGTCGCTGCTTATCTGAGTTGGCGGGAAACATGCAAAGCAGCTATACCCTGAGGAGAAGAGGGAATCCACCAGTGGACGTTAGATGATAAATAGTACAATAAGCTGGCATGATTACAGGCAATGTTGCACATTCCTCTCCGGAGTTTTGATTTGTTATCTAGGGTTGGAGTGGAAAACATACACAGAGAAGGACAGAAGCAGAGGAAGCTGGAGCTGCAGCATCCAAACGACTCCATCAGCCCACAGCCGGTCACCGAGTCACTCACCTCGTAGCCTTTTTCCAGCAGGAACTCAGCCAAGTACGATCCATCCTGGGAAGAGTAAAATATAGGAAAATGTTAGAAACACAGTGAATGGGCCTGGGAGATTGGGACTGGTTGAGGTCTCAAAAAATGGAAAAAAAGAAATATGCAGTGAGTCGACCGGGTTAACAAGCATATACTTTGATTTCTCCAGATTTATACACTGACCCAAAAATACAACAGACTCCTTTCGGATAATTTTAGATTAAGAAGCAGTATATTTTAAGATAACTTGCTTACAAATACTGGTTGAGAACTACTCTCTCTTGAATATCTTCCCAAGCTCCATTATGAAGCGCCTGGGGACATCTTTCCAAAATATCCTAACCACAGTTATTGTATTCGAACCATTTTGGAGACAAGGAAGGAAAAACATGCTTGAAATATTGGTGCAAGCTTGGCATACTCTGCAAACTGACATGCCTCTGTAAGCACTGTGTCACACTCGTGTCTCCCTTGCACACACGTTTCTTCCACAAGCCTTCTGTGGGCAGCAATAATTCTGCTTGCCTAACCAACTGAGTTTTCAAAAACATCCATAGCACACCCCATATTTATACTACAGAATACAAGCCATTTTCGCATTTTATATATAATTGAGGGTTGAGAGTTTGTGTTGGTTTGGTTTGGGTTTTGGTTTTTTCTTTTTTCTTTTTTCTTTTCTTGCTTTTAAATCCTTGTCAAACTTAAACTCCCAGAAAGCAAATACTTCAAAACACATGCTAGCACATGTTTTCCTGAAATAAGATTATTTTCCTGGCATCATTATTGCCAGGATTACCAAACACAGTAAGTCGTATTGTCCTTATAAATGTGTATGCACCATCACAAACCCAGCAAAGCTTACCCCTCCAGAAGAGGGCTCGCGAACCAATTCTGTAAATATTATCCATGCCCAAAGAATCTGCATCTTTTCACTGACTTTTTGAACTTGTTCCTTTAATGTGTGAGAGTATTCCCCCAGAGTCAACTGACTTGCCACGTAAAGACCACTAAAACATAAGATGCCACCTATACTTACATGCTTAAACTCTACTACGGGGATCTGCTCTGCCATGATCACACCCAGAGACACCGAAGTGCAAAACTAAACTGACATCTCTTTGGTACCTGATTCTCCTTGGTCGCTCAGTCCACTAAAACAAACATATAAATAAGAAGGTGACAGTGGGAGACCCAGCAAGTGCAAAGGAGATGAAAAAAGAAGGGCTGTGATTACTTAGGAAGTTGATGGGAAACAGACTTGACTAGGATTGAACCCTGTCAATAAGGTCTTGTTCTTCTCACCCAGGCCATTGCTCAAACTTTCCAGTCGCCCTGGAACATTTTGCACCAGCAGTGGCACTCACTTCCTCTGCGTTTCCTTTCCAGGTCTATCAAGTGATAGGGCTGGGCTTTACAATGAGTGGGAAACAGGCAGCAAGTGTGAAAGCTACTGGTTTCTGCCTCTAGCACAGCACAGCTGATTTACTGTCTGGTAACTGCACACAGTGCAGGTTCATGCTGTCCTGCACTGTGATACCATATCACACACAGCCCCCAAGTTTCACGTTTCCCTTCCTTTTCTTTTCAGTACAGCAGCTGTCAATGCAAACAGCAATCAGAACAGTGATCAAAGTGTCAAAGAGTGTGCAGCTTATAAGGATAGTATGGTTTCCATCTTTTCCTAATGAGGTCAAGGAGCAAATATTAAGCACGCTTTATAAGTGATTTAAGCCTTTATCGATAAGAGACTGCATTACTCACAGATATTCTATTCTCAAAGCTATTGATTTCCATTTATACTACAATCAGAGCTTTGAAGATTCAGGAATCACTAAATCAGGAAAGGAATAATACAGGAGCTAGGCGTTTAGCAACAAATTTCAATTCTTGTTAGGGTTGGCAGATTTTGCTTTATTTGAGCCACACACTGCCAACCATATCCATTCCTG
Organism: Falco punctatus; assembly: GCF_963210335.1. Classification (NCBI taxonomy): domain Eukaryota; kingdom Metazoa; phylum Chordata; class Aves; order Falconiformes; family Falconidae; genus Falco; species Falco punctatus. Next base: position 91,406,614 of record NC_137582.1, on the reverse strand, counting down.
GCTTTGATCTGAGTAGTCATGGACCAGCATGAAACGCATGACTTGGGTCAGTCCATGAAGTTAGGGACTGGGGGGCAAGGTCTTCCCTTTTGTAAGCAAGTCTTATAGTCACCTTGACCCTATTTCACTGAATGTTTTACCCCAAGACTATAGGTCTAAATCATATCCTCTTCAATACTGAAAAAAGCCAATACCAGCTTAGGTGGCGGTGAGCACATGCAATCAGCAAAGCATTAGTATACCCAGCGTCCAATCTGATCATTGCGGTACTATACAGGTACGCCGCTCCCCCTAAGTCAACCACAAAAGCAAGGCAAAAAACCCAGTCTGTACATGAGAGTGCTTGGTTACTATGCTCTCTGCACTGGGCAATACGCTATTCTACTTTAAAAGTGTTGGCACATTTGAGAGCGAGCTTTTGCTAACGTAAAGTACCCAGCTACTGCTATTTAGTTTATAACAAATCAACACCACCTTAGAAGACAGAAGTAGTTCCCTTTGTCTGTGGCCAAAACATCAGTCTTAAAAGAAAATAGCCTACAAACTGACTTCAGTTGGATTGCAATGAGACCTGACTGCACAGATACGTCAGACCAGCTTGAACGATCAAAACAGTTTAACAAGACTGATTAAATAAACCACCTCAGTTAAAACAGTTCCTCATCAGCACACTCTGACATATCAGACTTGAAGAATCACTATGCTGTCTTCAGCCAAATAGTAGTTTGGAAGCACATACAAAGAATGATACTTCAGCTGGCTTCCAAGACACAGCAGCAGGTTTCCAACTGCAGCTGCCTTACAACATGTCTGTAAAATTCCCAGACAAAAGAAAACAGTCACATAAACTAGAGTGAGACAACTTTAGGATGCAATATTTTATATTTAATATAGTAGTTAATGTCAATAACTTCAATAAGCTTTGACAGACTATCAAAGAAAACCCTTTCCAGAGCGAAGAAATTGAGACATAAACAAGAGCTAGACAGTGCTTTGCCACAAATACCTAGAATAAAAAAAGCATCAAGTTTGACTTGATCCATGAGCAAAGAATAGGATCATTTATACAGAAAATTGAAAAGAAGTGGAAATAAACAGCCTGTATAACAATCCAAATCTCTTATTTTGCAATGTTCTACGCAGGGAAATTCCATTTGCAACAGGCTCGTTTTGGATTTTTATTGACACAGTCAGAGCAGGCTGTAAAAGCAAGCTCAAATGCAAGACATCTTTGCCTTCTTCCTTTGATATGGCCAGTTCCAACATCCTTCTGCAAAGCTCCTGGATTCAAGAACTAGATTATGTCCTACCTGAGCGAGCGTAATCTAGAGGAGGAGAGTCCCTCTTCCCCGCAGCTTCTCTCTGCTAATAAGGAGTGGAAGAATGTACTAGATGGATGAAGAAACAAGAGAAAAGAGACCAAGAGGAAGAAGAACTGGGTTCTTCTTATTACTATTTCTGACCTGCAGGTGAAGTATACGGAATGCTTTTTCAAGAGGGAAAAGGAATTAAAAATCTAACGCAAGTGATGCAAGTATATTAACCGTATAACATAGAGGAGAAAGGGCTCCCATTGCAGGGGGGTAGTATATACATTTGAGAAGAAACATCCCCACAGTACAGTGGTAAAAATGACATTTCCCTACAAACGTGCAACGTTATGAAATCCCAAAGTCATGCAAAGGACTGAGAAATCCTGCTGCAGCATCCCTAGAGAAACTGTCCACCAACAGCCCGTCTCTCTGCTTTAGAAATAACGGAGCTGCTAGTATCAGACTCCCAAAGCTCACTCCCAGCCATGAGAGACAAGGTCACTTGCAGAGTACCACTTCACCAGATAACACAGCAGGGAAGAGAGCCTGATTTCTGTGCTGTCTCCCATGCTCCTCGTGCCAGCTCATTTGCAAATGGATTATACATAAAGCCTGAGAACATAAAAATGCAACACCCTCACTGTCAGATGCACTGTTTGAGGGAGGTGCTGGTTTTTTGATATTTCTACAGCAGGCACGTATGATGAAATATCTGTCAGTTTGCTACATACTTATAGTTCTGCTCTGCACTTTTGTGTGTCACAAAACCCAAGTTTCCAGATTTCATTATTCCTTTGGAAAAAAAGTGTCATAATTTTCCACATATTGCATGAAAGACTAAAGTTGGTTATACTTATAAAATTCAATATTGAGTAAGGCTAGTGTCATGCCCTTAGGAATAATACCACAAAGGTGAATTACGGAATTTCAGACTATAGATGGTGTCAATTATCAAGGTCATTCATAGTTGTTCTAAATTCCTTTTGAACTACAAAATATAGCTGTGGTCTGCTGAAGTTAAATTGATAGGTTCAGTTAATCTGTTTGGGAGAGACAGTGCATGGAGAGAAGAGGCACACATTCAGCCACAGGACATGGGTTTTATTTCTTAAAGGGATCTTTCTGCAGTAACATTACCAACAGTGCACTGTCATTTAACCTTGTTTGAATGGTTTATATTTCCATTGAATTATGCAGAACCTGTGCCACTAGTAGCCTTGCACAATAAATGGTTGCTTCATTGAATTTTAAACTTTTGCATAGCTATAAGCTAACACTATTTCAATGACTTAAGCTCGAGTATGGTGACAGATCCTCTGGAGCAGCGAACGCACACCACTAAAACAACATCTAAATGATTTTAGTAACAATCCATAATCACAACTATTCATTTTTTGTAGCACTCAGAACAGCTTTCCTTCAAAAAAAAAATTATCCAAGACAGTAAAACAGTGTAATGTTATTTTTGCTGAAAAATGCATACTTTAATCATTTCCAGTGATTTACAGAGGAAATCAGTAATTTTTTGCAGCTACTACAAACAGAACAGTGCTACACTTTGTCTCAAGTCTTCAAGGCAACAGTCAATGTAAAGCATTAAAGTGTTCATAAAAAATTCTCCATACTGAAAGAAAGGAAGAATTATGAACTCTGAAATGTTTAACTGATTTATTAAAGCTGCCACCCTCCAAATGCAGTAGCTATTTTGCTATTTTGATTTGTATTCTGGCCAAGTAAGAATAGGGAAACAAGTGTCCTTTTGTTCCTGCAGTCAAAAAAAAGTCAAAAGGCAATAAATGTTAAAAAAAAAAAATCTTTGTTTTAAAATATTACTCACTTAGTTGAAGGTTTTTTGCAGAGCATTAACTGCAGTACAACAAAAAATATTAAGCATGAAGAAAAGTTATCATTAGCAACAACAACAAAAACATTCTAATTACATTACTGTGTTCTTTTTCAATTAAGAGTTGTTCAAAAATAAAAGAAGTAGCACAGTTGCTTTGGAAAAGTGAATCACTCTGTTATTTCCTAGTCTGAGCTCCATCTGACCTCATACACTATTCCACTGGTAAACTATTAAGTTACATTAAGAGCTGCAACTGCAGTTATGGACAACAGCAACAAGTTTTTCTTCCTTCCTCCCCCTACTTATCTTTATCCAAAACAACATTATTCATCATCAATATTTACAGCTATTCTACTCTGAACCTTAGCACAGACGCTTCAGCTAAAGAACAAACCCCTTTACCACACTCAAGCCAACATGAAAAGAATAAACATAATTGAAATTTCCTCCTTACTATTAGGAGAGGCAACCAGTTAGGAGATTTGGGTTAACTTAAGCCAACAGTAAGGTATGCCAGTGCAGTGCTGCTGATTTTTTTAAAGTGTCGATATTTTAAAGTATAAAATCTTCAGTCTAAACCAAATATTATATTCTACAATAATCAAACAGCTTCCATCTATCGCACAAAAAACTCCAACATCTCATCTTGGGAAAAAAAAGTTACACCATTAAACTGAGTATATTAAAGGTTTTTTCCTGATTGCTGGAACCTGTGACACAATGTGTTATTTACAAATACACTTACCACAAATCTCCCAGTGACAACAGTCAGGTGCTAAACAGCTTATCAGAAAAACCTAAATAACATGCTCCTAAACTCTCAGGCTGTGTGCTCCAACATTCACATACTCAAACAAACTACTAGTTTTCAGATATGTCCAAAGAACTATTTTTATAAAGAGGAAAAGTATCAGTAGAGAACCTTTTGAAGATGCTAAAGAACAAGTTTTTTCCTGAATGCACGTTATAAGCCATAATACACTACTTTGTTCTCCAAATATGAATGGTTTGTTTTATACTAGCATACTGCAGACAGTTATGAACTCTGAATTTGAGAGAAAACCTAGCTATATTTTTCTGTCTCACTAGTGAAACCACAGGGATAGAAGGAATGTGTCTATAAACATGGAAATGCAAATCACATGGACAACAGTCCACAAGAAAATTAAAACCTCTACTTATAGTGTTTGTAATGGGAAATCCGTAACAGTTTTAAAACCCGCAAGATGATTGTTTTGCCCATCCCTATTTCCTCCTGCTTTCAGAAAGCTACTGGTATCAGATGGTCTTTTACCTTACTGAAATAGTAACAGCAGCTCCAATCAGCAGCAGCTATAAGCATTTTGGACGTGCCCATCCCTGAGTACCCAGACTAACCCACCAGGTGACTAAGCCCACTCAGAGGGAAACCCCTGCACCTAACGTAGATTCACCCCAAACGCTACCCGGTGGAAACCCAAACACACAGACAGAACCTAGTTGCACAGAGCAAGGAAACCAGGAAACCCAGGGTTAAGCTGTAGGACACGCTCTCAAAAGAATGATTTTGACCTCAAAATCTGAAAGTTCAGAGTTGTCACAAACCAAAAGGCTCAGAAACTGTTTTGGAAGAAATACAGTGTCTGTTCTGTGTAAGATAGACGAGTAATTTTGTGAAGTGACACCAAGAGGAAACTACAAAACCTTAGCATGCCATCTTTACTTGTAATGCTACAGAGGAAAACCAAAACAAAAGCAGTAACACGGCTATTACTGTAACTGGGGAAGACACCTGAATCTATGACCATAGCTCAACACACATCCTACCAGAAGTAGTGGATCTACCTCACTCCCAGACAGAGCTACATGTTTGGGTTTGTTGGGCTTTTTTTGTTGTTGGTTGGTTGGTTTTGGGTTGGGTGTTGGGTGGGGTTTTTTTTTTGTTGTTTTTGTTTTTGGTTTTTTTTTTCTCTGCAGCAGCCTACTACTGCTACTGAGGTTAAAGCTGCTTCCACCATTGTAGCACCAGCCTCTCACACTGATGCTCAGCAGGCTCTCTGCAACTGCTGCTCAGTGCCAGAGTTTACCTAAGTTTAGCCCAAGACAATGTTTCTTAACAGGGTATGAGGTCAGTTATTTGAGAGAAAACAAAATAGAGCACTGCAGTGTCATCTTGTTTGCATGAGACCAAAGCCTAATGAAGAAGAAGTAAATGAGTGTAGACAGGGAAAAAGCTTTTTTCATTCATTCTTCTGTACTCAGTGTACATATGTACATAGCAATTTAGTCTGAAAAATGACTTTATTTAGAGAAACACAAAACCAGAAAGCAAGCATATTCCAATTGGAGTAGAAAAGCAATGCACAGTAAGGCAGCTTTTATTTTCCTTAAATGTTTGCATGGTTAGAAATTTGAAAATGCAGTCAAGGACACTTGATTGGTCTGTTGGAGCTTTAACAGCTCCAGTCTTGCAATATTCATTGAATGGTGGTGGAAAAAAAAGCACATATCCTGCAATTAAATGGTCTGCAAGTCATGGGAGCAACCAATCTGTTTCCTGGACAGTTGAAGTCCTAGGACAAGACAGCTTGTGTTGCAACTGAGCACTAGTCTCTTAGCTAGCACCTCTCCCAGTCAGCGTGGTGGGAGCCCAGTTTTTACTGGTCTGGCTTCTACTGAAGCACAAATTGTTTTTTCAGGAACTCTGCTCGTTTACGCAATTCCCATCTTTTCATGTCAAGGTTCTCACACTTTCCAATTTTCAATAACAGAGGTGTTTAAAAGGTGACCCCCAACACTTTCCACATAGTTGTAAATATTCAGAGTGGCCAAAAGACCAGCAAGCCTAAGAGCTACCATCATCCCAGAGCTCCAGGGAGCTAAGCTTTCTCTTTACACCAGGAAGGGATACAATAAGAAAACAAAAAAACCCGAAAACACACCACAAACCAAACACCCTATCCCAGCAATAAACTTCCTGATACTTTTGCAATGGAATAGCAAAGAAAGTATCCAATTGAAATTTCAAAACAAACAAAAAACCCCACAGAAATCCCAAGCTTAACTCTTGTGAAAGAGTATCAATGTTTGGAGCAAAATATTACATGTTAAGCTACTCTCTTTACTTGACTATTTGTATCATCTTTTCTTTGGGATAAACTGAAGAAACAGTAACAGGAGAGCTCTTAAGAGTTGCTCCCCAGCGCTTACTCTTAACAACATGCTCTTCTTTGCTGTAACAGTATATTAGGTATTTTGATGCCTAAATAAAGCTACATTCCAATTCATTGAAAAATACAAAATACAGGCATCTTAAGACAAGTTCTTCCTATTCCTTCCAAGACACTGTCCTCACAAAAAAAAAACCCAAAAACAAAAACAAAAAAAACCTGAAGAAACAATTAGTGAAGTCAAAAACAATCTACAAAGATCTGAATACAATGCTTTTAACCAGTTTTTTCCAAAGATAACACTTGCCAGAATTCCATGTTTTGCAAGGTTTTTATTATGCCCAGAATCAGCTTCACATTTTGTTGGATATTTTTAAACAAGAGTACATGTGCCTGTCTTCCTCTGTAAGCAAAATCAACTGTTAGTGAACATGCTTAACTATACAATAAATGCACTTATGCTTAAAACATTTAAGTATAGAGCGATTGAAATTGGACATTAGACCTGATACCTCTGTTCTATGTGGCCGCTCTTGCTAATCAAGCATTCCGATGCCACATGGACTGGGCTTCCTGGTGGCGAGAAGCCAAGCAGGATAAGGATTATCTAAGCGACAGCAAAAGGATGCAGTGTTTTTTCAGAGAAGGTTGCAGAAGGTTATCCTTATATTTACAGATACCATACAATGCCTTGTGTACCCAACTTCACAGCTTTCCCTTGTCAGCTTCCAAAGCGGGGAAAAAAACCCACCCAGTTTCATTAATTGCCAAGGTTCTTGTCTGGGGGAAACTAGAAAGGGAAAGTGAGCAATCATGTTTGCTTATCCTATCTGTCAGGAACAGGATTTGGAATAGACAACTACTACAAAACCAGCAGCACAATACTCATTCCTCCAATTCATACAGTATTAAAACCCACTTGCAGTTTGGGTTAGTAATAACCCCTTGTATCATCTACAAGTGCAGTTATCAAAAGAATCCTTTCAGCTAGCTAGCTTTCATTAACAGCTTCCTAATTTAAGATTAGGACAGAGCTATATCAAGGTAAAGCAACTATACGGTTTAAGTATTTCCACATCATTTTTGTTGCAATGAATGATGCAGTTTTGCATAGATCTCTGAAAACAGAAGAACTATTTAAAGCTTTCACAAAGAAGCCTTTAAGCAGCATCAAAACAAATTACTTTAAAAAGCTTGTCACCAGCATTTCTTACTTTAACTTCTTTCATTTGCTGTTCCACAAAACCTGAAACCAGTTAAATTTAACTGACTTTACAAGCTGTGGAAAGACTGAGTACATAGGACACATTTTAGTCATTTTTGTCTACATTCGTAGTAACTTCCTCTAATCTCAAGGTTTCTTTGCGGTTCGCTTGAATCTCTGCACCCTAGGAACTACAGGAAATACTATGGAAACCTCCTTGTCTCACTTCGCAAACTGTTCTGTTACATTTATTCCTGCATTAATAACAGCCTAACAAAGTCAAACAACACAGTATCACAATGTTATTTGTTTAAAATTCCTAAATTCTTTAATTGCCAAGAGACACAAGGATACATTTTAACTGATCCAACTGCAGTTCTTACAAAAAGGCAAATGCAAAGGAGATAACATCCAGGTTTTAGTACAAGTTTTTACTAAAGCTGGCAGCATCCTATCTTTCCTAAGAAGCACTTAAAATTTCCATAGCAGGCACAGGAAGAGAACTCTTGGTTTTATTAAACATCAAATATAAACATGACAGCAAAGGGCAAGAGGGCCTTGTTTTCAGACACGTGGGTACTCAAACTAGCACTTTTCTTTGAACAAAACACTAAGCCCCCAGAAGATGATTATCAGATATGTGCATACATAAGTAGTTCACGAAATGAACACGCTGGTCTTCCTTTTAAAGATATTAAAAAGTACGGATTAACACCACCATGCAACTGACTCTTTGGAATGGTCTTCATGCTTTGTATTGGTAAGGTTCACCTGACATCTGGCTTTTGCCTGGGCTGAGCCAACACTCCCAGGAAATAAGGACAACAGCTAGAAGTCAAGAAATTGCACCTTATATCTTATGAATCTTCCTAAATGCTTATGGATTGAATCACTACAATATGCTCAAAGTACTCAGAAAGAGGAAGTTTCCATACTGAACTGTATCGCATATGGAAAACTAATTTGAGCAGCCCTTAAGGAGTTCTTCATCAGCACATCAACTAAGCTGCTCTGCCTCAAACCATCTGTCTTCTCCCTCTGCCTCATTCTAAGAGAAGGGGCATCATTCATTTTCCACCCATCCTTCCCCTTGAGGGTGATCCATTATTTAGAAAGCTTGAAGAGGCATCTTAACAGCCCTGCTATTTAGGCACATGATTACATGACCTGTGCCCTGACCAAACTACACTAAATGGTACCCTTTAGATGAGCATCCTTACTCTTTAGGGGCTGACTGCATTTAGGGGATCTGGAAATACACTGAACAAGGTCTCAAGAGTATTAGTGAATGTTTTTGTACTAGTGAACATGCTGAAAACCAGTAGGTGTATACAACCAGACAGCTAGCTTAACATCTCAACACTACCCTCACAAAAAGCCCTGCTTAAATGACACCGCACTAGCAGGCATTCTGGAGGAAGTTATTTGATTTACTGCAACCCAGAAAGGAGTCTACAACAAACTGCTTTGAGACAACAGTAAAATTCCACCTTCAGGAGCCAAAGCACCACAGCTACACCCCTCCCCTCCCTCCAAGGCCAGTCATGCCGCCTGACTCACACCACTGCACCTTATTCATTCAGATCTGTGTTTAGCACTGCAGCCATCCATGCCATCTGCTGTGCACCGACCATCCACACGCACAGCCAGTCCTCCAGCCACACACAGGCTGCTCCCATGGCAGGATTCCAAGTAAAAACTGTGGCTACGTGTTTGCACATCTTGTTTGTCAATATTGCTTTGTTTCTCCAAGAACAACTTGGCAAACTGACAGGCCAGAAGAGTGCTAGCCCATCCAAAGCTGCTCCTGTCGGCTGGATGCCTACACAGCAGTCAGCCACATGTTACAATTCAAGTACACTGTGCATGTATCCGGATGACCTGTGACAGCAATACAAATTTTACTAGCTTTTTCAGAACGTTCGCTTGTTTCTGAAGATGACAACAGTTCTAGATTCATAGGGACAATATTTTGGGTTTTTTTCCCAGATACTTGTTTTACTCGAGACAGCTGTTTACATGAAGGGATATTCAAACTTGAAAGAAAATGTTTCCAGGTAGTCTCATGTACTCCCGTAGGGCAATCTCAACCTTGCAAACTAATTTAGCCATCATGTGAATAAAGTCTGCACTGGAAGGTAAACAGCAGGGGTCCCAGGGAGGGGGCCAAACAACTATAAGGAGGAGCAAGCAAGGAGGGGTGCTCATCCTACTGAAGTGTAACAAAAATTTCTACAAAATTACTGGAATGAGACCAGCAAAGGTTGAGCTTGTTCCTCTCCTGCTGACACACAGGAAAGGTAAAACTGCCAGTTGCAGTGAAAGCTGTGCACATCTATTCAGACAGTAAATATTATCACATTTTAATTTTGTTCTGCTCCCTTCCTTAAAATGGAAGTATTTCCCCAGAAATGTTGGTGTCAGATATCCATTTACCCATTCTCAATGTATTTCATGCCATAAGGATGCCAGGCTATGTTTTACTCCATATACCCATGCTTACGTACATATGATACATACTAGATACGAGCTTCTTGCTAGTAAAAAGCATTTTCTGTTACCTTGCACATGAACAGTTTTCTTAGTAGTCTGTTTACATAAAAGCAGTGGCTAGGCACAGCACTAGCTCTTGAACAGCAACAGGAATCATTTGTGCACAAACGTTTCATGCACAGGATCAAACGCATTTCTGGTCTACGGCAATTCAGTTTTCATCCAAGGACACACAGAAATAAGTGGATATATTCCTCACTGGATCACCCCATACAGCTTAGTTACTTTATGCTTCATTGACATGGAATCCAAATGATTGCATAGCATCATGCTGCTTCCTTCCCCCTTTCGTGAAAACTAGTAATTTGTAAACACGCCATTTATATTTAATTTTTCACATCAAATGAGGAGAAATTCATGATATTGAAACTCAGTGGTCCTAATGATGTTTTTTGGAAGGCGGTCAGGAACCAAGAAACAGCACAGGGACTGGCAGCCCCAGATGTCTACAGGAAAAAACAAACAGAACACCAGTTATCTTATGTACTCTATTTTACAGTCTTCTCCCTCTCCCATTATTTATGGTTTCTTGAGTCTTAGAAGTTAACAAGGTCAAAAACATCTTTATAAATGTTCTTCACTTATTTACCACTTGAGGAAAATCCTAACAAAAATGCATCCTACAATGCAACTGGCTAGACTACTAGTGAAAGATACTAGAAGGAAACCTTTCTTCCCTTTAATGCAGTTAAAGTGCAAATTGTGGAGTCCTTTCCACAATTTTTGTGTCATTCTCCTGAAAAGAACTAAAGCTCTGAAAATGATTTAACAATAAAGATTTAGTTGCACTGTCCCCCCATTGTTTAAAACATGTGAAGAACAGTCAGTCCTATGGGGCCTCGACTTTTGCCTCTGGCATGGTTTGTGTTTGATCTCACCCAAGGAACTTCAATTCACTTTTAAGTTGTTGGGGGTTTTTTATTGCCACAAGCATATGCTGACTGATTATGCATCACTGCTTATAAAATACTGTCAAATACTATAACAACATAGGAAAACAGTCCTGAAAACAGGTATCGGGAATGAAAACTGATTAAAATGTCTATAAAAGCCTAAAAAATTTCCCAGCAGAAATTTTTAAGCAAGCTTACCCTGTTAGAAGGGGGAAGAAATGAAGGCGGGTTTAATTACAGAAATATTAATAAGGCACATTCAAATTGTTTTTAGAGAACAGTAACGAACAAACTGACAAGATTGCTAGAAACAGTATGGTGGCTGCACCAGCACATTTTGAAATGAACAGAGTTGCTGAAATCCAGAAGAAAAGCTTGACTAAGTGAAAAGGCTATTAAGGTAATATAAACCTTACCAGCCTCTATCGGATGCAGTGTCCGTGGCCCATTCGATGATTATTCAGCTAATTGACAATTGACAGTGTTTCATGGGACCATTTTTAATTAACTCATAATTTTAATGGATTATTTTTCTGACACTGACAATATTTTATAGATAGAGCATGGAAACAAGGACAGACCTATGGGGTAACCGGGTCACGGAACAGTATTAAATCAGCTGAAAGGCTCAGAAAGCAACCTTCAGCTTCCCTGTCAGCAATCATTGAGTACATTGTAGAACAGCTGGCAAGACCTTCCATTGCATCTCATCACTTCTTTCTCTGGCCTTCTCCTTTATAAAATTATTTCCTCTTGGTATCACCAAACACACAATAACTGGGCTAAAAAATCAGGCTTGCTGTCTAAAGCAATCCTCCCACCTCTATTCTCCATCGGAGTTCAAACCTATATAGGAATATTGCAACATTTCTGGAAGGCTTTCATCATTATTTCTTAAAGAAAAGCTTCTTTTTAACTCTCTTATGAGAAAATTGTCAATACCCATGAGTTGGGAATACTTTATTAAAATAAACCAGTGAGAACTTACATAGCTCTACTGCTATATATGCCATTGCACACTACTTTTCCTATGCCGGTAAAAACAAACTTAAGGGCCTAGTTTATTACACACAAACATGCTAAATGTTATTACCAAAAGGGGAGGGAGAATAAAGAGAAGTTTAAGTATGCTGGATGCTAACAGGAATGCCTTATTTTTAGAATCGTTCTAATCTCCAAGCTTTAAAGTGTCATATTTTGTGTTCACAGAAGGAGCTGTATAATACTTCAGTGAATTATGGCAAAAAAAGTGATGGTATGAACTCTTCAGTTTCTTTTTGGTTTCCATACATTGCATAATTTACAACAAAAAGACAACACAGAAGTAAGGAGAGAAGTTTAGAATCTACAATGAATACTATTTTTTTTTACATAACTTTCCTGGATTGTTCTTAAAATTTCAGACCCATGGAAATTGATTGCAGGGCTTTATTAAAAGAAAGGTTGTATAAGCCCAGCCACACATTTACTGTTTTGGGAAAGGAAATGATCCAAAGTGCTTTAATTCAGTTATGCCACCCAAAGATGAGATCTGCCGAAGGGTGGAAAACAGCTCAAGAATCCCTCAGAATTACCAAATTCTAGAACCACAACCCTGTTTTTACTGACCCACGAACTACAGATGCACAAACATGATCTCTACTACAGAAAATCCTATACACGAGAACTACATTAAACACATTTTCAATATTTACTGCAACTCTCAATCAAAAATACTCCCAGTGCTTGAAAAAAAGGGGCTTTTATGTTACTATTATTTTTTGAATGATCATTTCATTTCAACAAACTGAATGTAAGTGCCAAAAAAGTGTTTTAGCTTTCCCAGTTAATGTTGAACAAATGAAACAGTTTTAAACTGTGAAGTGGTGCAAGTTGGTGGGGTGCCTCAAGGATACTAGCCTTAAAGGCACTTACGGAAGGAAAAAAGGAAGGGGACCTTTGCTTTGTTTTTTACTAACATGCAAAATGCTTTTATCCCCAAACCTCATGAACTAGTTAAGATAAACAAAACTACAGTCTTTCAGACCGAAGGCCAGTAATTTTTCAGTTCTTACTTCATATTTCCCCAGAAATACTTCAATCCAGGATAATTAAAAATGTGTCTATCCACTTCTAGCTCAGAGGGAATACATTCTCTCAATTAGAGGCAGTCTTAAGCAGGCAGAACAAAGACTAAGATCAAAACTTAGTCACAACAGGTTCATACTCCAAGAAGAAAACATTACTTTCAGATAAAGTAGTCTAGTCTTTCCTTTGTATTTCAGAGTATAATACAATGCTAGCATAACATTGGATCCTTCAGTACCATGCTAGGTTGAATTATTTATACAGACATAGGGTCCCACCTCCTGAAATCTAGAATTAAAATTTCAACACCACTTCTTGCAACTTGCAGCTGAACAGCAGAGCGCAGCCTTGGGTATCGCAGACATCACCAAGATCCAGGGATGGAAAAGCAGAGCACAGCACAGTTTAACAGGTCTGTAGCAAAGGCGGCAAGTACCTTCCTGCAAGGCTTTCATCAAGACATCTGAAGTCATTAGTCTACTTTAAAACTTGAATAGACTTGACAAAAAGATTATCTCACATACCATTGAGAGTAACACAGACTTTTAGAACCAATGTCAGATCACAGACCCTGAAAACACCTCCCAGATAATCCACTGCATTAAAAAAAAAAAATAGATGCGCCGATTTAAGAAATGCATATGAAGGCCACAACTCCATTCTGAAAGCAGAGAAGCTTTCTCCAACATCCCAATTTAACCAGTTACCTTCACACTGTTCTACAGCTAGTTCCTATCTTTATACTCAGGATTAATGGAATAATGCAACAAAACATGATGATTCATCTGCAGGTAATCAACCAGCTACATCTTCTTTCATCTCATGTGAATAGCATTTGTTTTGTGGTGGGGTTTTTTTTGTTTGTTTTTGGAGGGGTGGGTGTGTGTTTGCAGGTTTTTTTTCCTTTTTAAGCTCCCTTCCTTCACCAGTGGTAGAGCCTGGGCTGGAAAAGGTATCACTAGACCATGAGAAACAGCAATTCTTTACTGATGTGTCCCCAGAGCAGAAAATATTTGGCTACAGCTTGATGTGACACCTTTGATTTTGGCACAGTATAACAATCTTTCAGTCACTGTTTGAAATTACAAGGAAAACAATGTGCAAGTCAAAGTTTAGCTGTAAATTAACACACACTTTAATAAAAAATAATTTTAAAATAGTGACATCAGCTAAGTTACTCTTTTGTAGACATCTTCTCACACCTGCAAATATAAAAATACAGAACAGATGTTGGAGAAAGAGGACTAACTTGCTCCTCCCCCACCCCAACTGAAATATTGAGTTTCTACAAGAAAACTTCCACACTGTCACTCTGCTGCAAGCTGATTACATTCATCTCTTTTTCTAAATGCTTGGTTGTGCTGGAATATATATATATAAAGGAATCAAACTGGCACAGCAAAACAGGTCTGAAAACCTTGCTACAGTTCTGCTCTGATTACAGTACAAGAGGAAAACTGGAGGAGCAAAGGAGCTCTAACTTAGTGAAAAACTTTTGCACTAAATTTGGCAATTGATCAAGGAAATCAAAATACTGGATAGGTCCCAAAGACAGCTGAACTTCCAGTTTATAACTGACAGTAATTAAAAGTTGGGTGGATGGCTTGTCTCAGAAACCAGTGAAGAGGAGCCCACAGCTCCTGGATGTTCCTAGTAAACAACTGGTTAGCATTTAAGAGGAAGCCTCTTGTTTCCTCAATTCCTGTAGAAGATAGACCGACACTTCAACCTACCTGAACTCAGACTGACAGCAGAGACTGGTCTCACAGTGAAAGGGTTTTGGTGTTTTATTGTGTGGGTTTTGTTTGCTTTTTTAACATTTAGAAAATCCTATGCAAAACCACTGGTTTTTCAATTAACATACCAGCTAAGGGATGATCCATACCTAAGAAAAATGAGGTGTTAATGGAGTACATCATACCAAATGCTCCCTTCAACCTTAATAGGGTAAAATTATTTTCAACTCCAGTAAATAAGCAGTTTGACTCAGCTATCATTTTAAAAAATGTAAAAAGATAGCATTCTTGTTATTGTGATCAGACTTGAATTGCATTGTGGACTTCTGTTGTTTGTGGGGTTTTTTTTTGGGGTGGGGGGGTGGGGATTGGTTTGAGTTTTGCGGTTTTTTGGCTCCTACCCCTAAGCAAAGTCAATGAGCTTCAGTAGAATTTTAACCATTCCCTTTCCACAAAGGAAATGTGGTGGTGGTCGTCGTGGTGCAGGGACAGGGGGGACACCAAAAATTGCTCACGCACTAGCATTTGCTAGAAGAATGTGTTTGCAAAAGCTCCTTCCAACCTTAAAATCTTTGAATCCAGGAATTAAGACAAATTTGACAGGAAACAAGTAATTTTTAAGAGACAGACAAACGTTCACAGGCTCTAAATCATTAGTATCTTATTTCCAAGAGCTTGTATCATTTTACTTGTCACGGTTCTCTGGTTCTAAACACTGACCCCTTAAACTAAGGGATAAACCACAAGAAAACTTGACATTTTCAACTTCCACTCGCCAATGCATGGTTCAAAGCAAGTTGCATAGTGCAGAAGGGAGTATTCATTTGAAATCATAAAATTCCAAAATAATCATCCAAATGGGAGAAAAGCCTCAAAGAGATATTAAACCTGTTTCTAGCTACATCTTTTTCATTCTGAAAAGGTACCAGAATTATTTGAAAACTGCTGGTTTTCCCTAGAAGCGCATCACAACAACAAAGGAGGGAATTTCTGCTTTTTCCACATTTTGCTTTCAATCCTGTTCCCCAAGTTACAAACTTAAGTACACATCTCTGTCTACTTTCACAAGCACCACCAGCCGAAGCAGTTTAATTGGGTTCAGTACTGCTCTGGCGAGCCCATTCTAGGCACCTAGGACCCTAATCACAAAACTGGCTCCCATGTCAGCCCCACAAAGCATTCATGCTTCGGAAAGCCAAAAAGCAACAGTAGGATAAAAGAGGTCTCCATCCATAGACTTCAGATGGCATCAATCTAGCCTTCTACATTTGAAGATTTTGTTTCCCAGGAAGAGTTATAATTGCATTTAATCTCACTGTAAATGAGATTAAAAGGTTAACACATAAAAGCTGCCAAACATACAACCTCTTGGCAACAATTGCTGGAAATCTGCAAACTAGGAATGCCAGGTCAATTTTTTTAGGCATTCAGTTCAGATTACTGATTAGGATCACCTGAGTAGAATATCCTCTTACAGTTTCTGTAGGGAAAGTTAGTTCTTTCAGCCATGTGCACTATCAT
Organism: Falco punctatus; assembly: GCF_963210335.1. NCBI lineage: Eukaryota > Metazoa > Chordata > Aves > Falconiformes > Falconidae > Falco > Falco punctatus. The sequence goes on along the minus strand of NC_137582.1, from coordinate 91,390,332 downwards.
CTTTAGAACATGGCCTACATCTATAGTATTTAGCATACACAGCACAGGCATGAGTATTTTCAAGTAAACCTCAAACTTTTTTCAGAAGACCAGCCATCTAGTGTTCTCACAATGCACTTGAACCTGGTAAATCTGACAGGTGACTAAAGCACAGCAAAATACATAGACCTGATATCCACTCACACTGCAGAAGTAAAAGGCTGAGACAAATGGAAAGACAGGGAGACAGAAGAAAAACACAGATCAAGCAAAGCCTAACGGAAGCATTCCGGCAAACATACCAACAAACTAATCCTCTTTTCAGTGTTTGGTATCTCATTATTAGGAAGCAAAGGATTCTTGTAAGAAAGGCCTATGAAAGCAACTGTTTTGTTGCAAGCAAATAAGCTAGTGGTTGTATTTGAAACATAAGCTAAAAGGTTTATCTGTTAGGCAAGTGTTGCTTTCTTTGTGAAGTGTTTTAAAAAAACAATGATTGAATCACTTGCTCTACTACTAAGCCACATGCCAGTGCAGTATGCATAATGCTTTGATGCAGCAATTATTCCTATGGTATGAAACAAGTCCTCCACAAAGGGAAGTTAATTCCATTTACAAATGTGCCCTTGGCCATCATTAACAGTAGTCTAGAGAACAAGATTTAGTAAAGAACAATACTGAGCTCTAAAAGTAGTTCACTACAGAATGAAAGTTTGAAGATTTAAGGAACATTATAGAAATTGTCTGTCTGCTTGTTCAGCCTGGAAATTATTGAAATAAGCAAGTAAACACACTGATAGAGAAATACTATTGACTTCTGAAACTGAGCCATCACTTCTTTCCCCCTACCCCTTCTCAAAACAGGTTTTGGAAACCCCTCCAAATTCAGGTGTAAGGAAAGTCAAAACACACTGTCAAGATCCTCCTGTTCCAAGCTGCTGGAAGGTGCTTATTTTACTTTGTGAGAGAAATTCAGATACAGTACACCTTAGTTACTACTTCACTTTTATGACTGACTTTGCAGAAAGAAAGGCTCATTTTGATATCAAAAACCTATGCCTGTTTCATAAATACTGAAGTCAAAACAGATCAATATCCTAGATAAGGTTAATGGCATGTAACTGTATATGGCCCTTATATTAGTCAGGCTGTACATTTTATGGCACACTTTTTTTTTAGTATGTTGCAAGTAAACATCAAATTCACATTGGTGAAAGCATCTTCAAATGCACTGACAAACAAATAATGCTCAAAGCATTCAATATCCCATATAATAATATATTATTTAGTTTTTCTGCTTAGTAACTGCCATGATATTGGGTGTCATATTGTTGTATGTTCCTGGTAGCCTCTAAGATAAAAAAAAAGAGCCTACCCTCCTCCTTAAAGAGGGAATAAGATTCAAAGAAGAGTGACAGGAACTCAATGCCAAGCAGCAAATGTTACTGCACAAACTAGAATCTGGGTGTCCTAAAGTGTGTTAATCTGTCCTCAAAGATTTCAATGAAGATACTGAAATAAGAACTGAGAATCTATGTGTATGCAGAGAAAGCATGCAAAAAGCAAGCCAAGAGAACAGAGAAAAATCATGTATAAATTCTTTTCACCATACACCATGCTAAGTTCAGCTTTCTTCTTCCATGTCCTCTGTGAGGCCAAGCATGAAAACAGCAGCAGTTCTCTTATCTTCCTCTGTGCCTGAAGGTTGCAAAAATGGCAAAGTAACTAAGAATCAGACTTGGCATTAAGATGAACAGCAGAAGCAGAAGGTAAAAATTAGAAAGAGCTAGCCAGAGTTGGGAGGAAGCTGAAAGCTTCCTGAAGTCCCAGGTTTAGTGGTTTAGTTCCTTCAGAGGCAGCTAGAGATTCCTGAGAATAAACCAAAAACCCATACACACTAGATTTCAGCTTTCGTACTGAACTAGATGGGAAGGATCCGTTACATTTAGATGTGAAGTCACCATGGAAGAAAGGAATGGTAGAAGGAAGTGATTTTTCAGTAAAGGGTTGCTTGAAAAATTCTCTTCAGAACAAAACTGAGAATGAAAGGCACTTGCTAGTTGATTGAAGAGTGAAAAGCCTGAACTAGTCAAATAACTGTAGCTGGTACATTAGAAATAAAACATGTTTTTATTCTCCAATTTGAACTCCTGGGGCTTTGGGAGTGAGGGTGTTGCCACTTACTCTTTTGTTCTTGACACTGTGCAGGGCCTGCTGTAAGTTATTTCAGAAGTTGAGTATCGGGCCGTTGTATTAATTTAACAAGCACGCATCAAGTGATGTTATAAAAAACCTTCAGCTTTCACCACAGAGGAAGCCGATTCCTCTCTTTTCTTCTTCCCAGGACTCATAAAACGCCAAGGTTCACGTCCTGGAGGTGCTCACACCCTCCAGCTTTCTTCCCCCAGGTTGTTCTTCCCTTCAAAGCTTGGTATGTCTTGAAAAACTCCAATGTTCAGAAAAGCTAGTTAGTTTATTAATTCACATAATTATTTATTAACAATTTATTAGCAATTAACAGTATATTTCCTGTTTACCTCCGGGAAAGAGGCTCTGTATAATTTCATGCTCTCTCCAATAAAAAAGGTTTCACAAAACTGATTTTGTTTTTTATTTAAGCTTGCTTTACAGCTAGCTTCAAAATGTTATTATCAGAGCAAAACTTTCAGCACGTAGAAGTTAACCGAGGCACATTAAATATTAAAACATTCACTAGCTGAAATAAGCCGGGCTATTCTGTGAAGGTGAAGTAAGAACAATTTTCTTCCATTGAGTTTAGTATTGAGCCACTTGAGAACATAAACTTGCAAATTACTTCCACATTGCTAATCCTAAGTATTCTAACTAAACTTTATGCCATTCATATAGAATATCTCCCCACTGGAACAAAAAGAAAGGAGAAAAAAACCCCACAGCTCACACAGTAGTCACTGTTTGAATATCAGAAGGGGAAGCCAGCACTGGCGTAACTCTTAATCTGCTGAACTACCAGTTTATCTTGATGAAATTTAACTAAACTGTCAGACTGCTTTGAAGGTGTATGCTAAGAATATATAAAAAAAAATAATCAGCAGCAGCTTCCAGAAGACTAAATGCAGATCGTAAACACAACTTTAGATGGAAATTTAAGTGCGCCTACGCTTTGCAAGGATCAAAAATATATTTAATAAGGAAACTTTAAGACTTAAACATGTTCCAAATTAATGTATCTCTACATAAAACACGTTTCACAAAGGGAAGGATTTTTTCTGAAGCTACTGATTCCACATCTTGATAAAAAACTAATATAGATATTAATTTTTCACCCAGGTGGAGATGCTAGAGAGAAGGAAGCAAACACCATCCAATCCAGCAAAACAAGATTCACATTCAGTAACACAACAGTCTTCATGGAACGGTATTGTCCAAACTACTATTCTCAAACACATCAGCAGATGCGTAACTTCTGTTAAAAGCATTTATCTGTAGAAGTATATTATATTATATATTCAATAGAAAAGAAGAAACACTTCACATTTTAAGTGACCAGAGTTTAAGTTATATTGCAATACCAAGCACCTACATATCAGGTAGGTTTTTGGTATAGGTTCCTTGGAGACAAAGGAAATTAAGCAGCTGTCTGCCCTGCCTGGTCTCTCAGAAGACCCTTCTGTTGTGTGGTTGCTGAAGGTTAAACAACAGGAGCTGATCACCACCACAACAGCGCACCGGCAGCAGCAGTGCACTAACCGAGATTCCCCGATTCCCATCCATAAGGTGATTCACTGACTGGCGTGCCAAGGAGCGAACAGCAGGAGCTGCTCACCCACCGTTCAATAGCCCCATACGCCCGGTGCAAAAGTCTAACAGAGGATGGAGAGGAACAGTGGACTGTCATGACCTGAATGAAGTCACACCACTGCTGAGTGCTGCTGTACTGGATATGCTAGAACTTCAATATGAACTTGAATCAAAGGCAGCCAAGCAGTACATCACAACTGCTATCACAAATGTGTTTCTCCCAATCCCTTTGGCAGCAAAGTGTAGGCCACAGTTTGCCTTCACTTGGAGGGGCATTCCAGTACAGCTGGAAACTACTGCCCCAGGGGTGGAAACACAGCCCTACCATCCATCATGGATGATCCAGGCTGCGCTGGAACAAGGTGAAGCTCTGGAACACCCGCAATATATTGATAACATCATTGTATTGGGCAATACAGCAGAAGTTTTTGAGAAAGGGAAGAAAACTGCCCAAATCCAAATCCTTCTAAGAGCCAGTTTTGCCATAAAACAAAATAAGGTAAGTGGACCCACACAAGAGATCCAGTTTTGGGGAATAAAATGGAACTACGGACAGTGAGATCTCAATGAATGTGACTGACAAAACAACAGCTAGGTCTCCACCAAGTAATAAGAAACTCAGACTTCCTTGGTGTTGTGGGTTTTTGGAGAATGCACATTCCAAATTAACAGTCTGATTGTTAGCCCCCTCTTTCAAGTGACACAGAGGAAGAATGATTTCAATGGGGCCCCAAGCAACAACAAGCCTTTGAACAAATTAAAGAGAGGACAGTTCAAGCAGTAGCCCTTGGGCCAGTTTGGCCTGGGCAAGACTTAAAAAGATGTGCTCTACACCCCCGCTGGGAAGAATAGCCCTACCTGGAGCCTCTGGCAGAAAGCACTGGGGGCGACTCAGGGGTGACCCTTGGCCTTCTGGAGTCAGGGATACAGAGGGTCTGAGGCTCGCTATATACTCCAGCTGATAGAGAGATACTGGCAGGTTATGAAGGGGTTTGAGCTGCTCCAGAAACGATTGGTACTGAAGCACAGCTCCTCCTGGCACCCCAGCTGCCGCTGCTGGGTGGATGTTCGAAGGCAGGGTGTCCTCTACACATCCAGCAACTGATGCTATGTGGACAAAGCGAGTCAACATTGAGCACACAACCAGCTCAAACAGCAAATCCCAGTTGGCCAGGAACCCTGGAAGTCATTATGCACTGGCCAGAAGGCAAAGATTTCAGAGTGTCACCAGAGAAGGTGGTGACACACGTTTGACAAGAAAAGTGACTCAGTCATTAGTATCAGATTTTGTAGTTCAGTATAGACTTTAAAAAAAATGAGAAAGCAAATCCTCACAAAAATTGTCAGGTAAAGAGGCTTCATAAAATAATCTGTACTGTTCTCAACCGTAATTACTAGGTTTACAGTAATTACTGCAGGAAGAAACCCACAACCAGCTCTGCTACTTGACAGCATCTAATTCTACTGCAGCTTACACTCTCCATCTCATTTTCTCAGGGAGGCGGTTTCCAGTGTGGCACACTGAAAGAACGGTGAGGCTTAGCAGTGAGTCAGTTCAGGAGGAAGGGAGGTGAGAACCACTGCCCAAAGCCACCAGAGAAGAGGAAGCCAACACAGGGTTGGTTGGTTGTGACCACAAGCAAATACTGTTTTTCCTTCCCTCCTACCCCGCCTCATTTAGTAATCAAACATTTGTGAACTCAAATTAGAAAAAAAAAAACAAAACAAAAAACCACACTCCCCCCCTTCCCCATCAACAGGTCTACTCAAGGTATTAAAGAAGTTGCTAAATCTTATCCAGCACCAACGGCCAAAGACAGCCACCATGGTAAGCTCAGTCACCTTACAGTGAGTGGGTACTTGGGAAGGATAGAAGCAGGTAAGTTTACGCTATGCTGTTGATCCTTTTCTGTAAGTCATAATGCAAATGGACCTTCTCTCCTAGGCTGGAAAAAGAGGTAGAACACACACACAGCCCAAGAGTTGGCCCCTCAAAACTGAATGGCCTGAGGTCCGGCAGCACAAGATCCAGTCAGTGCTACCTAATAATGCAAGCAGTCAAAAGACACCCAGAGGAGCACCAGGGAACTGATTCACTTCTCAAAATGGAAAGAATGGAGAAAAACCCCAAGAAGCAGAGGCTAGCTAGCCTTGGTTAGAAATCAGCAAAAGAAATTCTGGGAAAAGACTATCCTTAGACATCCTAAGTTTTAGTGAAAGCCACACTGGAGAACTAACGGCATGTGCTACTGGCTTGATGACCACAGATGGATGGCAAAGCAATACCAGACAAAATACTCTATGACAGTGCAACCCATCATATTTCACTGGTGATATACAAAAAGCCTGCACACCTCTGGTGCTTGTAACTAGGATCATTCCCCTGAGAAGCAGACTGGTTTACACAAGTCAGAACAGTGTATGTCTGACCTATAAATGTAACAAGTCACTATCCTGATTTAGTTAGTGTTACAGGGATCAAGTGTAAGCCACAACCATTGTTTAGTATTATTACCCTTATTAACTGACTTTATTTCTGACAGATAAATTTGAGAATTACTTTTTTGTTAAAATGGTATTAAGGTATCAATCTTCTACACAAAAAAAAAATAATCACTGTCAGAAGTTTGCAGGCAACTGTTACTGATGCAAATATCATCTATCACCTTTTATCTAGTATACATGAAGATTTGTGCTTTTTTAAGTAGGCAAAAATCAGAATCTATGTTCTTCCTCTTTATTTTCTATTATCCACAGTATTGTCATAATTTGCATGTTGCATCATCTTAACTAATTATTGCATTAAAGGAAAGAAAAAATCCTTCAACAGAAATGGTTTATTACAGTATGTTCAGCACTTCAGTTCTCCTAACACAGATTAAGGAGAGATCAAGAGCCATAAACTGTAGGCTGATACTTGATGTTCTTTCAGTCATGTCAAAATGTCCTATAAGACATTATATATAATTACCTATAGATGCATACCTAGGATCATTCTCTCTTCCTCTGCTCTTCAAGAAGCCAGACCAAAGAGAATAACTTAATCTAAGATACATGAACTACAGTTATCCCCTTTTGTTGTATTAATCAGCCTTTTGATAGAACTTAAACTTGGAAATTAGACAACCAGTCACAACCCCCATTAAAAGTCCTTTTGATGTCATCTCTTTTTAAGGCCCATATGAGAATTCCTTGTAGTGGAACAGCTTAGGTAGAAACATAAAGTTAACACCCAGCTGATACTGTTTCATGTCTCAAGCAGACAAAAAAGCCATCCTAATAAAAAGTCAACATTGATAAAAAAGGAAATTGTAAACGACCAATCCCCTAATATCAATAGAACTATTTTTTTTTTTTTACCCAAACGCAGTCAAGGAGGATTACAGGTTTAAAGGTAAACTGTTAAAGAAAATGATATTATTTCCCATAATTTACTCCAAAATTAGTTTAGACTGTTTACCCTCTCTTCCTAGAATGAAGGAGCACTTAGAACCTCCAAGACCCATGGTACTCGAGTGGAGTATCATATGCAAGATGTTCTGAGGCCCCAGCTAATGTCCAGAGCCTGAATCCAAACTTAATGAAACTGATGACTACAGGATATGAGTTTTCCATAGAAGAAAAACTGATAAATTTTAAACATTTCATTTAAAAACCAAAACAAGACAAAAACAACCAACCTGCCCTTGTTAAAACTGAAGTCTGGTTACTTCTAGTTCTTGGCACAGAACCCTGTACTTTGCATGTATTTTATTTTTTTGGGGTACCTTACAACCAGGAACAGTAAAGCGAAATATTTTTTGCTTTTAATATTAACTGCTTCACATCTACAGTATTGTTACTTTGAAACAGTGAAGTATGTTTAATTAGTCGTCAGAGACCAGACAGAACCACCTGATCCTGCAGACACACACACTTTTCTGTATTTCAAACACACACAGGTAGAAGAACACTGTTTCACAGGACTACCCTTTCAGCCAGAAAAAGATGATGTAACAACATAACTCTGCTGTAACAGATCATACATCAAATATTTACCCAATGATAAATGCTCCTCAGGGAACATGGAAACAGGCTAGTTTATAAGGAGACCTTGTACTCCAGGTGATACGCCTGATCTTGTGGTTTCTCCTCTACTCCCCACTTCTCTCAGGAAGGCACAGCTACAGACAGATCACAGTGATGATATAAGTTAATACTGTACAAAACAACAGTAACACATGTGAGTCAGCTAGGTTTTCCTACCAGGACACTACTGTTAGCTTGCTTGCCCAAAATAAGAAACATTTTTACTACTAAATAAATAGTGAACATTTCCTTGTAGGAGAGGAAGGGGAATCCCCATTCCCTCCCACACTCCAGCTTTTCCTACAGCATCCTTTCAAGTCTCCTCATTTTAATACTGGCTCTTTCCAATGCCAGTTTTTCCTTTTTCTTTTTGCCAAAGACTTGTTCTCCTTTAGCAGACAGAGTAGAGGCTGGAAAAAGATTCCCTCCTACATACTTGCAACAGAACATATTTACCACTTAGATGAGCTTTGAACCTATCAAAACTGTTTCAGAGCTACAGAAAAAGTCAGATCTAACAGAGTAAACTAAAACCCAAATATTACAATTTCAGTTTAAGAAAGCAGATTCCAACTATTCCTCCACCCTTCTTGGTCTTCAATCAAAGAAAAAAGTGATTTCACTACAGGTAAAAGATTTCAGATTTCCATAACAAGGCAGGAAGGCATGATTAAGCTGTCACCTGTGCATGAGATGCATTTCCTATTTTCAATTAAATAAATAAAAAAAAAAAAACACAGAGAAAGAAAAAGGCAACTATTCTATTACAACACAGGACATAAGTATGAGGCCCTGTGGTTAAGAAAAAAACTGAAGTCATTTTAAAATAACTTTGCCAGAAGACTTCAAGCATTTCCTTTCTCGTTCCAGGAGCCAGCACACAAACTAGGCACACCTTACAACTCCCACCACCATCCTGGCACTAATACATTCAAGTTTTTGCTTTACAAAAGAAAAAGAGCTGACCTGTGCACATGTATATGCCCAAACACTTAGACACATACATCTCTTATTGCAAAAAAAACTGATAGTACCACTAAAAATAAGTGTACACCTTGCTTAAAAGGGAGAATAAAAGCATGTTTTTCACTTTCAATTAAAGTAAAATTAATGAAAGCGCCAAAGGATACAGGCACTCTACTCACTGACCTTTCTCCACAAATGGCACAAAAAATTACTCAATTTGTTTATTGGAGTATTATTTTCTGTCTACCCCAGTTAGAAGTTACTAAGAGACTGCATCTGACTCTGGTCGAAAGTCATTCCACCTGCAACACTGGAGGAGATGGTTCAATATTACCTGGTAAAAGGAGGGGTAAGGGGACAATATAAAATGCCATCACAACAATATTGCCTTTTGCCTGGAGTTACCAGTGGCCTTCGGCAGAATATTCTGGTGGGCTTACAGGTTAGGGATCTTGGAACTACTCAAACTCTTCAAAGTTTTAGGGTTTGATTCTGACAATTTCTCTTAGAAAAATATTTGCTTGAAGTCTCAGTACTGGTATCAAAGCCACAGATCTGTTCTGAATCCAGAATCTCCATGGAATGATTAAGGAGTATATTAATTTACTGCAAATCAATGAAGTGATACATTAACATCATTAATGTTTCATACAAGCCTGCAATGAACTAGCAAGACTAGCAGCTGTGTGTTCAAGTAGCTGTGGCTACTAACCAAAAGGAAAAAAATGGAGGGGAAGGAGCAGAAGAGAAGGATGACTTTAGTTTAAATTACATGGAGTAAAGCCATATTAGAATTTGCTGTTATGTACTGTAATAGGAAGAAACAGCAATTTGTGGCTTTGTCAGATGTGTAACTGTTAGTATTGCCAAGCAACTTTCAGCTGAAGAGACTTTACATTGGAGGGGTGGGGAAGGAAACACTTTCTACCATATCAGACTCAAATATAAAACCATTTACATTTAATGTGTTTCAGCTGATGTTTCTTGCCAAGTTTGCAAACTTAGATTGAGAGACCACTTCCCTTTACCCCCATTAGAGTACATATTTTGCTCTTGCCTGGGCAAGTAATGCAAGACCCACTCATTTGTGGGACAAGCGCGGTTACATAGGGGCAAGTATAAGATGACTTTCCTTGCCTGCATCCTGAGTGAGCATCTAAAATAGCTTAAGCCTTTAACCGTCTCACCAGTCCCTCCATTGCAGGCTTGGGTACAACCGGCCACGTCAGAGGAGGAAGAGATGTGGTTTAGTCTAGACACAGCATTTCCCCTTTCCTTTACCATGGTCCTGCTTCCAGCAAAGATCCTTTAGTCTGTGTGCTACACAGGAGATTCAAGAGCACAGGGTTGTGAAAGTAAAAACCAACCTGCTAGTTCAAAAAGGAAGATCTCAGAACAAATCTGTGAGCAAAGCAGCTATACTATAGTTGGTATTCACCAAGTTTCCCTTCCTGAGGTTTAGCCTATGCTCAGAAAGCTAGCGCTAAGCATCCTGGATTCTCCCCTTACAAAGGTCTGGTTTTGAAATCAGCGTTAACCAGTCCATTACGAAGGGCAGACAAGCATGCACTTTTAACCAAACAAGTTCCACCTCAAGGGCTCCAGTCATACAAAATTGCTTTCAGCTTCCAGTTCCTTTAAGGCCCACCCATTTCTTGGCTGTTCGAACATCATGGGTGCCAGAGTAATTTGTACCGCCTGCATTCAGCTGAGGCACTGCAACCATTCTTTCAATGCGGGCACTATCCTGGACAAAACCCTACTGATGGGAGGAAAGAGCAAGACTACCGTAACACACCCTGCAAGGGACTTATCCTGAACCACCCTGAGCTGCCAGGCTGTATGAACTGTGGCCACCTGCCAGCAAACTGGTACAGGGTGACGTGAGCTCTGCCACCTTTCATACAGTCCTGTCAACATTTTTAAGTCTTTCCATAGTTGAAAAACTTTATTTCCAGATGCAAAATTAAACTAGAAGAATTGGGTGAACTTCATCTTAAGTTCTGACTACAGCAGGAGGACTTCTGTTTAAAAATACTCCTCATTACTGCTGGATAAACTCCAGATATACACAACATGTGTACTGAGTACCAGAAGTTAATATAGATTAGTAAACACTTGTTTCTGACTACTACTAAGCATGCCATGTTGGTGTGATTAGTGAAGCATGTCCATCATCTTATAGCAGAGTAACAGCACAGCAGCTTCAGTATCAGAGATAACTTTGCTGTTTCTTTTCTCTTGATTTAATTGCATGGGTTGTAGCCCCCGATACAGTCAATATAAGATACAACTTTCATTACACTGGTCACTTTCCACAGCTACAGGAAAAATAATAGTTTCATTTTCTACCAGCTGTGAAGTCTAAACAATCAACAGATCAGAGTAGTTCAAGATTTAGGGGGTAACTGTACGATACCCATCTCTTTCAGCCAGACTTGTTCTGGCCTGCACTCCCAGTCCAAGAAAGATCAGCAGCTGGTGACAGTCAGATCATCACATAGTTACTACTAACGTGCTGACAAGATGCGGTTACAGCACGGCAAAGCAGGAGAGGTTATGGAACACAGAACTCCCCAACATAAGTCTGTATTTTCAAAAGACACATAAGATCTGCACCTTAATACCGGAAATGTTCATTTTCCCCTGATTCTTTAGTTATTTCTGAATCCTCAGCATCCCCTTCTCCCTGCCTCAGTGGCAAACCCCCCTGCCCCTGCCCCACGATAGCACCTAATGCTTCCTAAAGCTGCTGTCGACAGGAGGTGAACCTGCATCCATTCCAGCTCAGGCACCACTGCCATTTCTGTTTTAGCATTCCTATTGGTATGCAAGCCAGAATTAAAAAGTTTTACTAGGTCAAACTGGAAACTATGTGGGCTGAAAGATCATCTTGTTCTCTGAGAACTTCCCATTTTTATCTCAAAACAAGGTGATGCTTAAGAGTTACTTTTTGGTCCCAGGCATATTAAGAAGATGAGGATTCCAAATACCACATTTCTTTCTGCAGCTGCACAGTCATTTGTATTTTAACTCTTTTGGAAAGAGTTCACGTTTCACTAGCATAAAAATAACAGTATTTCCATTTCTCTCCCTACAAACAGTAAGCCAACCCCTACTCTGAAGGGCTTAAGAACAAAGTTTCAATTAAAGCTTCAAAAGTGAGTAACAAGTGGCCTCTGGATGAATCAATTCCCCAAACTGACTGAAATACAAGTCTGCTGTAATACCACGCTACAAAAGCGCATAGAGGCCACCTTGCTGTCTCTACACTCGTGCAATGCAGTCCACACAGTGATGTACTGAAGTAATATTCCTCAAAACTTGATAGCAGCTTGCGGCACTACACAGAACAAGCTTTTTCACATTAGCGCTGAACTGTAGTGAAATACTGTGGCATGAAGTGAACCGAAAATTCTAAGGAATGCTTGAGATGCTATATTGTTGAGCCACCTTGTGGCATATTTATTCAATTACAGGGCTACACGCTAGAAGACAACAGGGCTGTGATTTGCTGGGTTTGTTCAAATTCGGGCAAGAAAACAGAAAGGACAGAAGTTCCAACTACAGCATGCTCGTGAAGCAGCACTCCCTTAGCAAGGAAAACATGAATTTGGGGAGTTAAGCCACATTAAGACCAGCCAAGCACTAGTGTCTTTTTTTTAATTATTTTTTTTAGCACTTTATTATTCCAACCAATAGCTCCTTACAAAGCAACCTCCTATGCAAGTTCTTCAAACCCACATTCAGGCTGTGCATATAGAGCTCCTCATGGATATTTATGGTTTCAGCTGGAAAAATACTCAGCAAGATTAATAAATTCCTCCCCAACAGAAGTTCAAGAGGCATTCTCACATCTTCTGCAGACTGACTGGAAAATATTTCCACATGCAATACTTTTCATACACTCTCATGCACTATCTTCAAAACAAAGTCCTATAATCCAAGGTTTGCTGTGACATTGTTAAATTTTTGTTAATTCACTTTAAGCCAACAAGTGAAGCAAAGACAGAAAACAGTGAGTATGGGCCTTCCTAGGCCTCAGATAAAAAGGAAAGCATCGCTGCTGTAGAGGATCCCTATGCATTAGTGAATCCGTGGAGAATATCCACATGCACTCTCCAAACTCTGCACATGCGCAGTAACTACCTGGGTTACTGCCAGGGCAGGCACTGCATTGCTCACTGCAGGTCAGCCCTTCTGTAACAACCTATCTCCTTCCAGTGATTTACTTCCACTTCTAAACCCCAAGATAGTACCAAAATGCAAAGCTGCTACCTATACAAAGTGAGGACTGTGTGGCCCGTGGCAATGTAATCTTCTCACCACTCCACTGTAACCATTACATCAAGAGATCCTTTTTGGAATAATTATAGTTTTCCATTGCTGCCCCTTCTGACACCACGGAAAGCCAGCTTGTAAGAGGTAAAAAACCCCACAAATCTGACACCTCACACACCTAAAGACATCTTAGATCTTTGTTTACCACTATATACTACCCATACTGTTCATAAACTTCTTCTGTACAGATATTACATATGAGGTATAAACAAATACCAACATGCTAACTACAAACATTTTAAAGTTAGTTCTAAGCCTCAGAACACAGGAAAACCCATCAGACAAGATCCTGGCAAGTCACAACACACACACATCACTACTGGACAAACAAATGATACAGACAATCTCAACACAGCACCAACAGTCACGTTCCTTCCATCAGCTCCAAAAGTTTCAAAGTAATGGAGAAGATTTACAAGGCCTTAACTGGTTTTATAGTCTTTTTACAGACATTAGGAAAGTATTAATAAGTAGCATTGTTGGGATAAGGCATACCAGATACTTCCCTAGAACACCCACACTATGGTTGACAGAACAGTAAAATCAAGATTTATTTACTGTCTTAATTGTTTCCCACTCTATCCTTTACTGAAGTCACAAAACCACAAGTCCTAATCTTGACTCTAGTTCCTTAACAGTCTTGAAAAACGTGGAACATAGATAACCACAGGACAAATACAAAGAATGCCCCAGCACGGGCTCTGACCCATTTCTCTACCACCTTCTCCATTTTGCCCACTTCCCTCCCTCCCTTTACCAGAAAGCTTCCTACAACCTTTAAAGTTTCAGGCTTCCCCACTTCTGCAGCAAATGGAAAGCAGGACTGGTACTGGCAAAAAGATACATAATTGGAAGCTGCGATACACACTGGCTGAAAGCACAACAACTGAGGAGAACAGAGTAACCAGCTTGATCTAAAAAAAACCCCAACAAACAAATACAACACGCCCAAATTTTTCTCAAGTGATCATGTGAAAGCTGTTTAAGTCAACCACAGTTAAACGGAGAAAAATAAGGATAGGTGTCTGAGCGGGCTTGAGGGCAGTCCCAGACATGTATCAGCCTCAAAGTACATACCATCCATCCCCATCTCCATAGCTTCCAAAAACTTTTTTCACAAACTATTTACAGTGGAAGAGTTCTTCAAGATGTCTCTATTTGCATCATAACCTCACTTAATGTAACCAACTTGGAAAATTCATATGATCCCATGGCACAGATATCTAAATCCAGGATGAAACTAGTCAGGACAAAACCCATTGAGCTATTTGATCACTTTATGCTGCGTTTCAATAATAGGAAAGCATCTGTAGTATGTTTGTGGATTATGGCTTTCAACTACAATATTATCAAAGAATAGGTTTTTCCTAAGGCTAGAAAAACACACACTTCTACATTCTCAATCCAGACCATGCCAACGAATCAATAGTTTTAAAGATAAAAGCTGCAAACATTGCCGTTCACACATTTACTAACTGATGCACCATTTCCTCATGCCAAAAAACCATTTTTTTTAAAGTTGTTATTGTGTGGATTTCTCAAGATCAACTTTGCACTTCATCTTCCCTCAAGAGTTCTGAAGTTGGGGAGGGTGTGTGCGTGTGTGTAAGTCACAGACATTTTACATCTCTGCAGTCACTGGGCTTGGGAAACAGACTGTCCTGAGGGAACTTGACAAAATGCAAACTAGATAAAAGGCAAAAAAGTAACAGCTCGCCTTTCTTTGGCTTCTTTGACTTTCGTAGCACAAAGTAATAAAGCGAAAGAATTTGAGTGGCAATTAGATACTGTGTAAGTTAAGAATTAATCACTAAAACAACAACAAATCTTAAGGATGGGTAGCTGTCTGCTGCATTTCATGGAACATCTCTACCTGCTTAAAAGGATTTGGGGTAAAGACTACAGTTGATATTAACAGTCATTTCACATGTAATAAATATAAATAGCCCTGGTGCTAATGCCCTAAGATTTGTACAAACAAGATCACATATGCTTCAAGCAGTGAACAAGTTGAGATGTTTCTAAACATGCAAATTTTGCAAAGCTGCAAATGGCATTACAACAATTAGTCAACTTTGACTTTTACTGTTTGAGTTAAACGTGAATCTGCTAACTTTTCTCATGTGAGCAGAAAGCTTTAAGAGCTTTCTGTTGATATTTGAGACAATCTAAATAACTCAAGAATATTTAAAAAGTGGTAATGCATGTTAATTTAAGTAAACACTGTATAGTATCAGCAAGGGATTCTGTACTGGTCTTGCTCCTAAAATAATAAAAATCAATGAATGCTGCTTTAAAGCATGTTTAGTGTAATGTTCTAAAAGTTTAATTTTTTCCTATCGCTCAGTATTTTCAAAACTCTCTTCTTTCCTTCAGTAAACTATTGAAATAACTGTATAAAATGCACTGAACGAGGTCTGTGTCAAAAGGTGTAAGGAATATTCAATAACAATACAGAAAGAAAATCCTGAAATGTTGGTAGACTGCCCTCAAGTTGAAACTCTTCAGCAGCCTGATTTTGAATCCCAGAGCAGGTTTTAATCTACATAAAATATACTCATCCATCTACATAACCATCACCAAAAAACAGGATTAGGTTTAACCAGCCTCTTGAAAAACACATCCACGCTTCCCCTAAGCAAGCCACAGGCAGGCACTGTGAAGGTTGCTTTCAGGCAAAGTGAGAAATTTGTTTTTAAATCTAACTCAGTACTACTGCTCAGGAAGGAAAGGGCTCCTACACACAGGGCCTCTGCACACAAGTTATTACACAACACAAAAATGCCTGTTAACTTTTCTAAGACAGCTGATTCCCATCTCATCTGCCTGTAAAGTCTCTAATCTAGATTTAGAGTATTCGGCTCTCTTCGGTAAAAGGAAATGCATCTCCCCTGTCTAGACATCCAATTTAAAGAGAGCAATGCTTTTCCAATTTCAATTAAAGAACACATGCCAGAAACTTTATCTAAATTTGAAACTCATACAGTAGTTTTATTCATGAAACCAAACCTGTAAACACAAACTATTTATTTCCCCCTCAACTGCAACAGTATAGTAAGTTTAATGACCCATTTCATACAAAAGTGCCACATAATCCCGTATTATAGGCTTTTGCTATTCATGGTTACATATTTATCCTGATGAGTTTAATGTGTTAATTTTTTTGTACACATTACTTAAAATTATTATTTTTGTTCCAGAACTGAGATTTTCCTAGAACCCATTTAATGGAAAGTCATAATTTTACAAAGAGCATTTTAAACTGCGCAATTCTCTGCAGCGCTACTTGTTTACAACAGTTGTGGACTTTAACCCTCTGCTGACAGCAGTATGGTTTCCTCAAGGTGTAAATGTTAATACCAGTATGCATTTGCACTTGGGTCAAGAAATACAAATACTCACTCAGCTCTGAAGGGTTAAACAGATAAAAAAGTAGGCATTGCAAAGGGACTACCTGAAAATCAGCTGTTCGTATGGCAATTCACCTGGCTGTGCTTTTAACCATGACTTCCTTACAGCTGTGAAAGGGCAAAAGCAACACAACTTTAAGAAAAAAAAAGCTACTGACCTTATCAGAAGAATTATTTTTATTTTTACAGTATGGAACAAACCAGGAAACCTACAGTCTGAAGCTATCCTGACCTGTACATTCCCATGGCAATGAAAATCTAGTTGGTAACAGCATTCACCAAGTTAAGTAATCTGATCAAGATTATGATCAATCAAATCACTAAGCTCAGGGGAGCAGGGGGAAGCTACACATGTGCTTGTGCATTTAGTGTTGGTTTTCTTTTAAAGCACAGAAGGAAAAATGTGACATACCACCCCTGTTTCTTCACACATATGCTTCAGAAAAGTAACATTAATAATTGGACCAAAGTAATATACTGATTTCTCCACTAACCAGAAGATAATCCAACAGTGCTAGATCACATTACCATAGATCAGCTTTCAGAGAAAGTTTTCTTTATTGTTGTGGCTTTGAGCAGTACCTTTACATTTTTAACATTGCACTTTTTTTCATTTTAATGTACCTACTGAATTGATGAAGTTCAAGGGAAACAGAAATATTTTTTATTTCTACTTTCCAAGTGTAATGTGAGAGAAGCCAGCTAGGCTGGCATATGTATTTACTTTCAACTGAAGTGTATTAACACTGAAAAGTAGTTTTATTCCATAGTAAGGAATACAGGAATCCAGAAACAAGTTTTCCCTTCAGCAGATTTTCCAAACACAACTGATGTACAAGTGCTCATCAAGGGAGCTGTAGTATGGTCCCAAGTCAGTACATCTAAAAGCAACTCACTGAGCACATTTTTTATAGCAGTTTTGTCTTCAAAAAAATGTTTTGTCAATAAATCTGATAAAACAAAGCTCAAACTAGATACAAGCTGTTTTATAAAATGTGAATGGTAGGACACATTTTAGCAAAGTGAAATCTGCCCACAAAGGACCTGTCATATGTAATAACTTTGAAAGCACCTTAACTGTTTCTACAACTAAATGGCATTTAACCTAGCAATTATCAAGACTGTGCTTGGGTTCAACATTACACAGTATCTGTTACACTGCTACAGCACCGAAACAGTATGTTTATTAGATGAGTATCTTCAAGATGCTAAGAGCTTAGACTTCGACTTAAAAATGGCAATTTAGGAAGTCTTTGTGGCACAAATGAAAAATACAGCTCAGACTAATGTAATTCTGGCTACAGATACAGATCTACTGGCAAGAATTGCATAAGTTCTACGGTATTCTTTGTTCTTAGAAATACAGGCAATAAATCAGTTGAAGTGAGAGGAGAAAGGAAAGAAAAACAATTCTCACAACCATCACTCCCCAATACAGAATGCATGTTAGAATTACTCTGTTTTATCCCCATACTTGCCAGAGTTTACTCATGTATCATATTATTCAAAGGTGGTTGTAATATGGCCTTTTTCAAAGTCTAACTGTAAAAAAAAAGCCCAAATGGTGTCAAAAATTCAATTAGAAGGGCTATCCAGCCTTTTCCTATATTTCACTGAAGCCATGTAAGACAAGAATACTGATCAGTTACATTTATTGGCAGAAGTAATGGCACAAGAATAAAGTTTTCTCTTCATTATTGAAGTTGTTCACACCTTCCAGTCTTGAGATAGTCACTTCATTTAAGTGGTTATTGTATTCAGGCAGAAAAACCTCTGAGGTTTTAAGTGGTAAAAATAATCTCCCGCTTCTGTGAAAAACTACAATTAATCATGATGTCTCTCTAATACTACTGGGATTATTACTTGGCATAGAAACAGCTCTACTCTTGAGCTAGCTGGGAGTTTTCTGACAAAGCGGAGGGGTTTTATAAGGAAAAGTCCAGCTAAATCAAACTCCTAATGGGAATATACTAGAGAGAACTTTCACCAGGAAAAATACTGTGGTTTTTTGAACACGTGGGGTCTTGTTTTTGATGTTCCCTCCTCCCAAATCTTTGGGGTAGCATTTAACAAAGAGCAACATCCCTAGTCTGGCAGATAACAGTGTCTACCAAATTGAAGCAGTCTTCAAACTAAAACCACCAAAGCCACCAGTTATCTGCTACTCTGGAGAAAGCAGCACAGCTTCTACACAGGAGATAGAATTACTTAAGTGTACACATACGATCGGAACTAAGAATACAAATCTATCACCCATAATAACTCAGGTGGGTACCCTAATCAGTGAGCAACAAGATTATTTTTCCCTGCCTCAGAATAAAAAAAATAACATCGGTTTATTTTACTCCTAAAGAAGCTTAATAATAACTCCAAGAAGTTTTCTCTTTAAGGACTAAGTTTCAAAGCTAAACAACCCACTACGGCTATTATGACCACATATATATATGGCCTTTACAGACAACCACTAAACACGATATTTACTAATTTAATCAGAGCAACTAGTACGAGAAAGAGAACTTGGATGATTATGCGAAAACTTGTTTCACAGATGCTTTGGTCAGAGAGACAAGGATCAAATTGCAAACTTCACTGAGCAGGCAAGTAGTAAACCACTAGATATATCTTACAATTTTAGATGCCTGCAAAGAAAAAAAAAGAAATTATTGTTATAGAGTTGATTACCTGACCTTAAAGTGGGTTGTCTCCACTTCAGCAGCCAGGAGCCACCAAATTCCAGTTCGCAGACTCCATAAAAGTTATGGCAACACAAGCAAAAAGATTTCAGCACAAAAACAGAGCTGATGCTACCACCCACATTATTCTACGTGGTTTCATCAAGTTTGATTCATGATTACTCTCCAGTTGTAACCTGAGCCCTAGTCTATATGTAATCAGAAACTAATGAGACACTCTAACAGATGTTTCTGAGATTTAAAATGGGCATTTTGTAGATGAACTGCCAGAGATGAACACACTGTGGTAGCATTTAGAGGCTAAATGAAGCAAGTAGCCTCAAGCACGTGCAGGAGCTTGTCTTTTTAGACTACCAGCCAGAGAACTCAATTACCACAGAAAGTATTCTTATTGCAGTGCTGTGTCTCTAATACATAATTATACATTCCTGCTGTACAGACCTCCTGTAACATATAATTATAAATTTCTTCTCTATAGATCTGTGAGCAAATTGACCTTGTGGACTGTGCAGATTGCAGAGGTCCCAGCCTTCCTGCTAACACTCAGCCAACGATTTACTTGAAGCCTCATCATTCCCTGCTGTAGCAGGCTCTACATTGCCATAGTTCACAGGAATTTCTCAGGCATATAGGAAGAGCCTACGGACGTGCTGCCAAATCAAGTAACGGGTGCTGGGTATACTTTTTAAACATAACAGGAAGCATATAGACAGCAACCTTAAAGATCTTCATATACACCGCTGAGCTCAATTCAGAAGCTAAGGTTTTTACTTAAAAGCCTGTAAATGTAAGCATATGGAAGGTGATTGCAACAGTGAAGATCAAGGTCTGTAAAAAAAAAAAAAAAAATGTCCTCTATACAAGACCACACTTTTAATCACACTAGGGTTGCCTTAGCACAGAGGATGTTTGATTATGATTTATTTAAGTGCTTTCATTCAAAGACCACAAATCTCTTCAAAATTTCAAAGACGCTGCTTTTGCTGCTTTAGCTTCTGACTATCTGTTACCTCACAAACTGCTAAATGCCAGGAGCTATCTCCTGTTGCTAATCAAGTCAGTAACTCTTTAGAGCCAAAGAGATCTCCCATCTTTGTTGGGGTTTGGAGCAGGGAGTGCATTCCCCATTGAGGAGGGGAAGAAATTAATGGGTACAGCAGGATGAACTTGAAGATGCTCATGATGCCTAATTTTTCCTGGACTGAAGGAGTAAGAGAGAAAGGTAAAACTGTCCTGTTTGTTTTTTTTTTTAAACAGTCTTTAATAACAGCTTCACATTATCTGCACTTTAACTGTGACAGAATTCCAGAGTCTGGTGTATTACACATATATACATGAACCAAAGTAATGATGCATATGATCCCATGATAATGGTACAATACCCTAAGTACAGAAGAAATGTGGATAAATCTACAGAGCAGTTCACACAGATCACTGCTCTTAGCAGTTCTGATGCTCTGAGGACTCACACCAACTAGTAAGGGACAGAGGTCTCCTTCCATAATTCTGCATACAGGCTCAGGCAAGAGAAGTGATAAACACACATAAGCAAGATTTGACTTCTCATGCTTTAGGATTTCCAAAGGCAGCCTTCCAAATCCCCACTAATATTTTTCCCTAACTGGAGTCTTTCAACATCTCTGCAACTGAAAAAAGTACCTTTACTATGTCCTCAATTCAGTATGAAGTTCTTCCAAGTTGAAAATGGACCTCTGGGATAAGGTAAAATAAAAAAGATGGGGGAATCTGACAATGCCATGTCACTCATTCTCTCATCCCATTATAGTGAAAAATACACACCTGTTAAAAATCTTACAGGACAAACACAAAAGAAAATTTTGCTTACAAAAAACTGTAAGGAAACTAAGATTGTAGAAGCCTATTTCATATTTCATTCTGCACGTTTGCTTTCCTTTTAACACACACAAGTGAGCCTTACCACGAAACTGCCATCTGCTTTTCAAAATTCTTTATCCTCCAGTGCTGTGTTTTATAAAATGCTGTTGATAACTCCTTTCATGACATGATTTCAGCACAAGACAAAAGCTTGATATGATTTGAATAAAAACAAAATTTACATATTTCAACTTATGCAATGAGGTTCAAGATTTTATATTCTACAACTAGCCAAAGCAGTAGTCAAGATACCAGCTGAATTCTTAAATTATAGGATCCAATTTAAATCAGAAAAAAATCTGAGTTACATAACTTGAGTCAGTTAAAGTGTTTTCTATACTAGTTCATTATGATCCTGCCCCATGCTTTGCCTAATTAACAGCCTGCAATTTATAACTCTGCTAGACTTCTAGATTAAATAAATTTACCAGCTACATTCTGTGTTTTCTTGCCTTATCTACATTATATCAATTGACAGCAAAAATTTTGAAAACTAATCAGACAGCGGTAACCAGTGTAGCAGGACATTCATTCCCAGGTAAGGGTGGAAAAGTAACAGTTAAAAGCGGCAAGGCAACGAACACAGACTCATCTGATGCTTGATCATACTGTAAAAGTCCACCATGTTACATTCTTCAGTTGTTGTAAGACACAGTTTGCAACTATAAGTCAACTAAAAGCTCCTCTATGAACACTTCCCTCTATCTTCCTGTCAGTAATTTTGACCAAAATCATATTCCTTGTGCCATACTGGCACCTACTTATTTAAGTAGTTTACGGTTCTGCTAACAACTCGTAACAGAAAATCAGTCCACATAGCTTGCACTTCCAGAGAATACAAGGTGAAATCCCATTTTAAAGTTGAAGCAATCTAGCTGTAATTTACAAGTCTTTATAATAAACCCAAATTACACGCATTCTGCTATTTTATTACTATTTTATCTTACAAAATCTATTCAAAACTCTTACTGTCAAAGCAAATAACAAGAAAGGACAAAGTCCTCAAATCCCCCTTTCCAATCTCTAGATTAAAGGCTGCATGTTGGTTTGATGAATGATTGTTGACCCAAATCAAACCTTAGAAAGTGTTCTCTTATCTTGCAAAACAAGAAACCTCACTGCAAGAAACAAATTTACTATTACTCTCCTGTCACAAGTTTTATGCAACAATGTTTTTCTCTGTTTATCAGTATTCCCTTGCTCTGTTACACCAATCCTATTATGGGTAAGGCAACACATTCAAGTAAAACTGGAAGGTCTCATTTTTAAGTGGGTCTAGTGCTCCTTTCAGGCCACAGAAGTTTTCAGTTTAGAAACAGAAGTACTTCTAAGAGTTCTTTTCATAAAGATAACACCTTTGCAAATCTTAAAACTCCAGCTTCTTAACTGAGAGCATGACAGTCAAACCCGAAATTAGTTTTTATGATTTTTTTTTTTAAATGCTTTCTAGCACAGATGACATTTTCTAGCGCATTTCACAGATCTTCCACAGCAAGTTTCTCTGCTTTTATCAAAACTGCAAGGTTAAGAGAACTATTAAAATTTTCAGGTCATTTGATTAAATGACAAATCTGGAATTCAGTGGGGTTTTCCCCAGGGGAATGAAGTTCCTAACATTTCAGTAGCCCTACTATTATATTTCTGATGATTTCATAGCTCTGGTAAACTGACCTGTGAGCTCTGGGTGTTGTACATCCCCAGCCTTAGTAATCTAACTTTAACAGTTTAGTCAGTGCCTTAGCTGACATACTTCGTTAAGTCAAAGTATTTTCATTTAACAGAAGTCTTCTAAACAAGCAAAGAAACTATGTACATTTTAAATATGTGCACATTTATACTAAAACATCTACTACCATTATAACTATTCAATTAAAATGACTTAACCTCTCCTCTTTTTTTGAAAAATGTTTTACCCAACTCACGGACCTACAAGTCTTGCTCCCGTAACACTGAACAGGTGGCTGAACCTCTAATTTTGTTTTCCTTTGCTGTATATTTGGAAACCATTAAACTGTGAACAAGACTACCTTGAAGAGTACAAGACACCTGCCATTATAAAAAACTTATCTTGAGTTACAGATAAGCTAGGTAAGCTTGAAGAGCTCATGGTGACACTTTCTACACCAAGTTTTCCTTGCCTATATTGCAGGTAAGGGTGAGAATTGACCATTTCCAAGAAGGAAAAAAAAAGGGAGGGGGAGATGTTGTTTACTGTCCGCACAGGTATTCTTATCAGCTCTGGTGTGAGGATCCAGCTTCAAAGATGAATCTGGTTGAATAACTGATTTACTTGAATCCCTGCAGGCTACTGCCTGTAGGGCACCCTCCACCTCTCATTACGAGCAAAAAAGTTGTCCATAGCAAGCCACGAACAGCTGGAAAACAAAGTGCAGAGTCTGGTGAAGGTAGATTAACTGACCTGTGCAGCAGTGGGTAAAACTAACCATTTCCTGCCTTAATTTCACCCCCTCAAATGCACATACTTTATATATCTAATAAAAAAATAATTTTTCCAAGTAACAAGATATCCATGTGCTAGATTTCACATTTTATCCAAGGCAGACAGATTTCTAGGGTTTACACTGCATTTTAATGTAATTTAAACATGTAGAGAAACACTTTGGTATACAATTAAAGCCCTTAAAAATTAGTTGCACTACCACAGACTGAAGTTTGCAAAAGTTAGAGCAGTACATGATCGCTATATGTTTGAAAGACTAAGAAATCTCTAAACTGGTGGAAGCTGCTGGCTAGACAGTTGGGTTGACTTTCCTGAAGTCTCCCATAACAGAAGCTTCTCCAGCAGGAACACAGAGAATATTTTCTTCACTGAAATTTATTCAACTTGTTAAACTGAATAACAAGTTCTTTCAAAGCCATGTGTGACTTTAAACAGAAAATCTGGAAGAAAAACAAGCTTTCCAATCTATAAAAACATGACTAGAGATCTTGCACTTGAAGGTAGGAAGATTTCCACTCTGAACATCTTTAAAAGGAGCAGTGAAGGAAGCAAGCCCTGGAAGAAGCCCCTGCCCATCACACTTAAAACCACTAGTGATTGCCTGCTAGGTGGTACCTTTCTTTTCTGTTGTTTTTGGTTATAGCCCAGCTCCTGAACTGGAAAGCACATCTTCACTCCTCTCCCCCAGGAGAGTTAAAACTGCTCTGAGTAAAAGGGTTTCCAACTTTTCGTGCTTCATTCATTTTAACTGAGTCCAGGTTGGCCCCAGCCACAGGAAAATATCATGCAGTAAACAAGCAAAGGACTATTAATTCAGAATACTAAAAAGAATAAAACCTAGTGTGTGTGTATATATATATAAAAATATAAGCATTGTTGTTCAAAGAGAGTAACTTTCTCCTGCTTAAGAAAAGTAATACTGAAGGTAGTCTATAACCCACATTTAATAGCCAGCAGGCTTCATGGTATGGAGGCTTTGAAATTTAACTCATTTTCTAAAGGACTGAAGAGTACAGAAATGGCAAAAGTTAACAACATTAAGTAGCCTACTTAAAATCAAGGCCCCCTAACTGCATGACTGCAAATGTGATTCAGGTCAATATACATCCCAGTTTTTAAAGGAACAGATACTCCAATTTACCTCCCAAATACCCACTGTTCAGGTAAGGAAGTAGTAAGGCGCAGACAGCATAGAAGGTTCTGTTGGCATTTATATTTGGGAGAAATCATGTCCATAAATAGACCCACTTTTGCACACAACAGGACCCTAGTTCACAACATCTATAAATTTTCTTACATGGAGAAGCTTTGAAAGAAACATATTTATATCACTTGGGAACAATTCTAGCCCTAAGGGATTTCTAAGTAGTACTCCAAGAAAAATTAAACACTTGCTACATGATGAGCTGCATAGCACCCGATATAGGAAAAAACCTACTGTAAATTCATATTAATGCTCTATTGTGGGAAAGTATTCATGTGAAGGAAGCCTTCAACACTCATCTGAAAAGCCACTGATTTTATCTTTACAAGTTAAAATAAATGTGGTTTTGCCAATCCATGAATTAGTGTTTAAGTGATGCTTACAAGTTGTGGCAAATAAATTAACGTCACAAAGCTACAGCAAATTTACTTTGCTTTTCTACTGCATTTTGATTATACTGCAGATCACCTTTCTAAAAACTGCACCAGTATTATGAAAACCAAGGACAAACAGCTAACAAGCCATTCATTTGACACACATGTTCAGTGTATAAAAAAAATGAGGACTCACAACTCATAACACAACTGCAAAAAACATTTGCAAATGCTCTTGTTCCACTTTAACACAATGTCTTAACAGGCGTGGATAAGGTTGGTCATTTTCGTAATTGTTTGCAAAACTTGCTTAAGAGCCTGGAAAAAAATTGTCAAGAAAATAACCCTAGAAATAGAAAAATAAAAATCCCAGTCTAAAAATGTCAAAACAGCATTCGCACAAGTCTCCCACAGTGGACCTACTGTATTATGTCTGGTGGAATTAGGTATTTTTCTCTAGAGCCAGTAAATAACAGGAACTCGATCATAAATGCCCTGCTTTCCGGCAAGCGCGGCAGCCTCAGCTGTGCAGCCTAATGAGCCAGGGGCACCCGAGTTTCAGGAATGGCTGGCAGAAAAGTCCACTGGAAAAGGTTAGAAGTTTGTTGGTTTTTGGTTTTTTGGTTTGTTTGTTTTGTTTTTTGGTTTGTTTTTTTTTTTTTTTTGCTTTTAATAAGGCCAGTTATTTCTTTGTTAAAGTGAAAAAAAAAAAATACTCCTGTTTCTCTCAGTATTTTAACTTACTGAAGATGCAGCTCTTCTGCTAAGAATCCTTGTACATAGAACACCATGTATCTAGTGCAAGTTATCACAGTATGAGCGTATTTAACATATTTAATCATATCGTATTTAAAATAAAGATTTTGAAAGTTACTAGCCTTTCAGATGAGAAAGAAGCTGAAAACAGCCAGTTTTCCATTAGCCTAGAGACATTACTGCTACTAGAAGAGGTAACCTCTTAACATTTTATCTCTAATAACTCTTAACTATGTTTTCACATGGTTCATAAAGCAGTCATCTGTTCATTGGCTTTCGAGAGGAATCCTGTAACATTCATAGGGGAAAAAACGCATTGTTGAGGGAGCACTAATACATAGCTCACTGTTTATAGACCATGTAAGAATCAATTAAGACCTGAATTAAGAAAGCCTTTATGTGAAGCTCCCTCTCTACAACAATAGACTTGTTATAAATTTAAATACCTAGAATTTTGATTTCTACGAAAAGTGAAAAACAATCAATAATTTTAATGTGCATGTAAGTTTGGGTATTAAAGATGTCATCTTAATTACAATTAAAGCACTGAGATCATTTCCTATGAAAAAGCTGTTCAAGTTTATTAGTTTAGGTGGGAGTTTTCCACCTCAATCTTAAAACTGAGAATCAAGATTTAGAGCAAAGGCATTTTCTGTGGTTAAACAACGTCTTACATTCAACGTACTACAGTCACTTGATTCAACATTATAAATCTACAAGAAATTTCTGAACAGTATCAAAACTGATTAGACACCTGTACACACACCTCATTTCATTTAGGTTAGAAATGCCTGTAGCAGTTCAGAGACCTCAAATATTTGTGTGGCTGAAGTCTGCACTCATTTAAAATGAGATAGTTTTTGACTGACTCCTTTTTGATTAGCATACGAGTTCTCTAGCTCACATTTGTCAGCTTGCAGTGATTTCTGACAGGGGTTCAAATCCCAGTCTCCATCTGCATATAGTTACTGAGAAATAACGGATGGCCACCGCATATGCCAAATTTAACCTAGAAAAGTACGATTTTATTACTAAGCTGACAGCTCAACGCTTCAACTGGAAGTTGGCATCACCCACAAGTACACCCAAGTCCATATCTCATGTTTTGTTGAGGCTGATCCCTGTAGGCTCCCTCCAACCTCCCACTTTGCATTGGCCCAGCAGCCAAAATAGACCAACACAGCTCCATCCACTTCTGGCAGCGAAAGTTTCAGACAAACTTTTGCAGTGGGATTTTATCCTATCATTGTGCTCTGGAGCACAGCATCGCATTTGCAACCCAAATAACACCATGGGCTACAACCTCATGGGAAACAGATACCAGAAGATGACATGCAAGGGAGAAAGACCCTACAGATCACTCCCCTGAACCAGGACTGTCTCCCTGACCAAGGCTCTCCAGACAGTGTCCCTCTACTCTTCCCACATTTCCTCCCAAAGAATCTCTGCTCAGCTCCTCATCCAACACTAGCACCAGTACCATGGCCCCAGCACCCCTACGCTCAAAGTGCTCCAGCTGCTTCAGTCCCTGCTTCTCACCTGGGTCTTCCACACCTTTTCTTCTGTCTCATTAATTAACAGGGTAGACAGTGGTTAGAGGACTGAATCTGGCCAACACACAACATAAGCAGCAGCCTATTAAGCATAACATAATTTACAGATCTTATTTTGCACAGAAAAATTTTCTTTTGATAATTATGTATAAGTGGCTTACATATTTATTGACCAGGAACTTACTGTGCTATTTATCAGCCACTTTAAGAGCCATTTCCAGCTTTAATACAATCAAAACTGAAGACTTTTACTATTTTCCATGTTTATGATATGTAAGAATAAGTGATTTTTTTGCATTCTCAAAGATATCAAAAGAAGATACTGAAACAGTAGCACACATTAGAAACACTGCACTTGGGAGAAATCCAACATTTCTTTTCAAACTGAAAAGGTCACTACTAAGAACCTCAATGTGTAAGACAACAGTCATTAGTACTGCAGCACAGACTGTATTTGGCATAATACACCAACAAAGAACAGAAGAAAGGTTATCACTGTAGCTCTGCTTACAAAGCCGCTATACTTGACCTATGACAAACAACATGTTTCATTTTTAACTAGCTCAGAAATAGAAGTCATTGTTTTTTAGAAATAAAAAAATTGTCACAAGCTGTTATTCAGAAATCAACAAGTCATATGAACAGCATATCCCAGGAAGCTTTCTGATGGAATGAGTACTGCTCCATTTTAAACTTTGGTCAAAACCGAGCATTAGTGGCTTCACTCAGCCATGGCATACCACGAAGTTTTTTAAAGTATGAATTTAAACACATAAGGTATCCACTTGATAGAGACATACGCCTCCACAGTGATAAGCCATATAGAATTTGAGGGTTTGATTATTGAAATTAGTAACTGGTAAGGTGTTCTTACACTGTCAAATTCAAATGGCAAAAAAGTAACAACTCACTTGAAGATTAGAACTCCACTCTTTCAATATCAGAATTAGAATTCTGCAGGCTAATCTCCTCTAAAGACCAAAATTTCATCATCTTCACATGCAGAAAGGAAGCAAACCAGTTATATTTGTACCTCCATCAGTTTCAAGAACAGTAAGGGTACCAGCATTTCTCTGCAGTCAAGAATTTGACTCCAACTCCATGAAGAAAGTTGTCTGCAATGAAGCCAAGGTTATGACAGAGGCTGGTAATCACTCGGTCGCTTCTTGTGTGTTGCTGGACATCAGCAGCAACAGCACAGTTCTTAGAATTGGACGTATTTGTCCATGAGGAATCTAGACTATAGGACAAACTGCAAGGAAAAACTAGGAAACCTTAACAGAGAACTGTCGGAAAACATGCCTGGAATCCTTCTGTAGTCCATATCTTCCATACAACACAACACTAAGTTATTATTTAAGCATCACCCCATTCCTACAAACAAGGCAATGAATGCCCTACTTGCCTCACCAACAGCCACAGCTGTAATGATACCTTAGGTCACAAGCAGGAGCAGAACACTTGTAAATTGAATAAAAGGATCATCTCTAGCACTTTTCCACACAGGGCAACAAACTTATACATAAAGCACTCAATAAGGATGAATAAAAACCCATGGACAAGCTTGAGTGGGTCCAGAGGTCCATGATCAGAGGGCTGGAGCACCTCCCCTAAGAGGACAGGCTCAGACAGTTGGGGTTGTTGAGCCTCGAGAAGAGAAGGCTCTGGGCACACCTTATAGCAACCTTCCAGTACCTAAAAGGGGTCTTCAGAAAAGATGGGGAGGGAATCTATTGGGGACTGTAGCGATAGGACAAGGGGGAATGGCTTTAAACTGAAAGAGCATTGATTTAGATTGGATATTAGAAAGAAATTCTTCACTGTGGGGGTGGTGAGGCACTGGAACAGGTTGCCCAGAGAAGCTGTGGCTGCCCCATCCCTGGAAGTGCTCAAGGCCAGGCTGGATGGGGCTTTGGGCAACCTGGTCTAGTGGAAGGTGTCCCTGCCCATGGCAGGTAGCTATGGAAGACCTGGGCATGAAATGCAGAAAGGCACTCTTCTCCAACAAATAGTCCCCATCTCTGCCACCAAATTGCTATACTGTGCAAACCTTACACAAGACTGAGATACAGTCTCGTTGCTGACATTCCTCATTTTCCAAGGGCATTAAGGTGAGATCTTCACAGCCATCAACTGGGAGACAATCCAAACATGCCAAAGCAACAGTTAAAGGAACTTTGCTCCTCATGTACCAAGCATCTTTGAAAAGCCTGCGAGGAAGCCATTAACTTCTGGTGAACCAGATTCAAAAACCTCAGTATGGAGCCACACTTTCAAAAAAAGGGCTGCCCTCCTCTCTCCCTCTCTATCCCATACAAGGCGGCATGTGGCTACAAGGCAAGTCAGATCAGCTGAACAATCCAGTGAAAACCTTTTCATCACCCTGCATTAGGTCAGTTTGTTGATCTGACTTATCTCTAGAAGTCTCTTCTCCCACACCATGCCTACAGCAGAGGCCAAATAGAGAAGCAAAGGGCAGCCCAGACAAGAACTAAGAATTTCCCTGACACCACAAAAAGGGTCCTGAATTCTTGCTCCAGCTTCACCATTCAGCCAAACTCAGTGGTGCTGCCCCTCACCACAGCTGTCCTCTGCCTTCTCTCCCTGACTAACACCTCCACTCAGCCAACATTCAGCACCAGCCTTCTTGCCCAGCCTCTTGTTCAGCTAGATCTTCAGCAGGGTTTTAATCATCCACTTCAGCAGATGATCTCTGCCTCAGTTTTATTTCTAAACTTCCAGTCCCCATTTCTCTTCTACACAATGCTGACCCACATCTAACACCCCCCATTTAAAGTACAGCACAGTTCTTCTGCCTTCTGATCCAAAACTACCTAGGACACCAAAGCCAGAAGAGATACGCTCTCGGATTGCACTCCCACTTCCCAGTCTCATCCTAGCTCACCAACAAAGAGAAATCCTGTCAATCCTCAGTTATGACAGTCTGGAAAATATTTCACAGGTCCACAGGGATGCTGAGTCTGGCAGAAGAAAAAGCTGTGAGGACTGGAACATGGTCAGCACAGAAAACTCTCAGAAGTCTGACAGACAACACCACAAAGTCTCTATCTGACTCCAAGAACAGACTTTTTCAAGAATTTAATATAGCCCAATTGGAGACAAAAATCCCTTGTCCCAGAAAAGACCTTAAGACTATGCTCTAAAGCATTCACCCCACCCCAAAGTGGCACGAAGATTATGCAACACTAAGACATCCTCTCCCTTTCTCACACTTTATTTTGTCCTCTAATTGGCTTATTTGCATTGAAATGTTATAAAACAGACAGCCAATATAGGAAACCTTAGGATCAACTGCTAAAGCCTGGCAAGAGACATGAAGACAAAGTGGGACAGTCTTGTAACAGGAAGTTTCAGCAAGACTAGGAAATGGTGCTACCAAACTCATCCATCAGGGCAGTAGCAAAACCCTGCCAAAGCTCCCTAATGCTCTGCACCAATGCCACATTGTGTCAGCAAATATAACCTGCATTAACAGACTTGTGGTTTTCTTCCCTGAAGGATTCATTCGGGCACTAGCAATTCAAGCTGGTGAAAAACTTCATAAAACTTAGTGAAAAACAGTAAGAAACAAATGCCATACACAACAGCAATAGCTAACTTTAAACAGTAATTCTTGTTAACAAATATCATGTACACTCCAGCAGTTCCCTCTAGATCTGCCATACTCTGAAGTATTACTTCATCTGTTTTCCCTACCCTTGATGGTCACACCAGTTATCTGCGAGCAAACTCTTTGCACTGAGGCTGGAACAGAAAAATAGCTCAGTTCATATGAGAAATCTGAAAGTAGGTATGCCAGTGCAGCAAACCTTGAAGAAACTAAATACATCGGAGAAAATACTCCAGGCATATGTAAGAACACAAAGATTTCATCCTACTCATACCAAGTTTAATCTCCTCCTTTAAAAAAAATCCTGAAGGAATGAAACTAAGTTTTCCCTCTTTGTCAAGACTACATAGATAGAACCTTTATAACACTTATTTTACACAAGAACCAAAGTGAATATGCCTTTGCCAAAAACCAGAAACACATACTTCTACTCATCAGGGTCCAAGATTTTTTTAAAAGGCTGCCACAAAGCAATACATACCTTCTGCAACACCCTGTTTTGTATCCAGATGAGCAAGATATATAAAATTTTCAAAAGGTAACATTCAGCAAATGACTAAATATTGAACCAAGGACAATTTTCTGCTCAAACAGAAATCTTATCACTTCCTGAAACTACCCTTGGATGCAACAGTTCCACAGCTTCTGATGCATGGAAGTAATATGTAAATCTCTACACATCTGGACAACACTAAGTTGTTAACAGAAAAGAACAAGATTGTTGTTGGCTAACTTTGTGGCTTTTTTTCAAGCATGTGAAAAACTCAAGCCTGGGAGTAAACTGGCAACTTCTCAAGTCCCAGAGTAGGACAGATAGAAGTATCATGAATTACTTTCCTCATTACCCAGCGCTACATCACTGCATAGCACGCCAGCTGCGACAGTGAAACTGTTTAGAAAGACACATACTTCATAACTCCATCTGGAGAGGACTGTTCATTGAGGAGTTTTTCTCCCTTCCCACTCAAATTGGGAAGCTGAAGGGCTGACATCAGCTCTAAAGTTAGCCATCAGTTTCTATGAGACCTTGGAAAGGGAGGGGGTACATGGTGGCAGCTACAGCTGCTTGATGACTGATTCTGGCAGCAGGTTTCTTAATAATCAATACGCAACAGCACACGAGGTGGGCAGCTAATAGTCATATAAAAAAACCAACAAAACATAAAACCCAAAACAGAAAAGACCCAATGGGAGAAGAGATCCAAGGTGGGGAAAGTTAATACAGTGGAGGGACACAATTTCTTGCCTCTTACAAATACATCCTTGCATTTACGATAAAAAGTTCAGGTTTAGGCACAAGCAGGTCTGTTCTGCAAGCACAGCCATGCATTCAGAGCATGCTGGGAAAAGCACTTATCAAAGTACTATCTTCAGCCAGAGTAAGGTGTGCAGCTGCTCCTTAAAAGCCTGCTTTCAAATCAAGGAATGGAGAAAGCAAAGACAGTAGCTCAAAGCAAGCTATTTCTTTCAAAGCACAGAGGCCTATTATGATCAATTTTGTTTACATTGTACCCTCTCCTATTGACTAGGAGATCCTAGGGGGTTTATTGGATACAAAATACTAACCAAGCTATTAGTTACTCGATTTGCCCCTTCAGAAATCCTTCACCATCAGTATCTCCTTCATGCAAAGTGCTGATCTACCAAGCCAGGGCAGCCCAGGCAACCTTTCTGTCTCTTCCCTCTAGGTGGGCAGCTTTACTGTGCCAGGGCTGCGCAGCCCCGCTTGCAGCTGGGGAGGAGGGAGAGCACGGCTACTGCAGCATCAGGCTGTCCCACAACAAGAATATAATCTCCGTTAAGTACTGGTATTGGTCCATGCTGCAAGGAAAAAAAAAAAAAAATCAAGATAGAGAAATGGAGTGTACTTTCTACAAATCCACACACCAACATGAAAGAATTCTACAAAAGGAGAATAGCCATTACAGACAGGTCTTCTGGGTCATGAGCTTCCTGACCTGTCAGGGAAAAAGGCGAAGTGGTACCCCAGTCCTGGTCCAAACAGTGCTCTGCTTTCAGATTTGGACTTTCTTCTCTCCAAACCATTTTGTCCTCCCTCTCCTCAGCAATAATTTCTCCTCTTGCTCAGATCACCACACACAGAGCTTCCTCTCCCATCACAAAGATGGGGCAGAAACTTGACAAAAGTTTGCGTGCCCTTCTCAACCTTCATTGCATTTGACATCAGTTTCAAATAATGGAGGAAGAAGTATGAGGCTGACTTACTCCTCCTCAAACTCCACTCTTAGGAGGCCTGGGCACCCAACAACAAGGTCTTCTTGCAGCTGTTCAGAACAGCAGCACTCCTTGAAAGTGTTTAAGGAAGAGACCCAAAGCACTTTCTATTATATATAAAGTCTTATTACTTATCATAATGTGTTTTGAAATCAAAATTACTTATCAAAAAAAAGTGGGTAAGCATTACCCACTACAAAATTCAACCACCAATGTTCATACCTTGTCACGAGGAACTCACAGGAAACAGAATGGAAGCCTAAGAAAAGTCAGGCACAGCTGAGGTACTGAGAATGGTGACCAAATCATGGTAAAGCAACCGAAGAATCAAGTCAGAATATGATTTAATAACTGATGATGCATAGTAACAATATTTACCTTCAAGTAGCTTGTAATCTTTCACCTTTAACTATTACTTCAGGAGTATCAAATTTATTCACAATATACTGCAATGCCTAGACAAATCAATTCATTTATACCTGTAAGCAAGCTTTCTTGGAAAATACTTATTGTGTTCACGAACAGCACGCAGATTCACTTCTGCGTGCTTCCACTGAAAGGGACCTTCTTACCTTTATCCTCTATTCTCACTGCCAGCTCATATATTCCTGCCACTTTCCCAGGCTGTGTGGCCAACCAAGGTCAACCACAGCTGAAGATCAACCAAAAAACCCTGAAAGAAGGTTTTCAGCTGGAGTAAGTTTTAACAGTCCTCATCTTTTCCTAGCTCTTAGTTTAATAGCAATCTCCAGCATTAAACACAGTCTTTCATTCCCTGCCCTAGACATGCTCTTGCATCATGTATCTCTCATCAGCTGAAGATTTTGATTTGGCTGGGTTTGACAGCAGTAATGCTGATAGAGCCATTGGAACATCCTGAATCAGAAGGCAGCAGAACCAGAAATTTTACCTTTATGATTTTTCCTCCTCACTTGCTAGTCCCCCCACCTCTCTGGATTTCCACTGGATTAGTCAGCCTTTTTCCATGCAATTAATGAACTAAGTGTGGCTAAGTGTATTAACAAAGATAGCAGTATGTCAGAAGTGTTAGTTCTGCAAGGCTGGTCTCCATGTTAATTAAGCCATTCCTCTTACGAATTCTCTAAAAAGCCTAATAACAACTTTCAGCTAAATCCAGACTAAAGACTTCATTGCCTAAACTGTTTAAAGGTGCAACTATATATGCATGCATACTACAGTATCCAATACATCTTAGAAATCCATATCAACACATTAGTATTTGCACTTAAACCTCGCATGCATTTTTCAGATGTCAACAAGCTCAGGTACAGGCCAGGGAGAAAGCGTATCAGTACCACACCAGGTCTGCTAGCCATGTTTCAACAACAGTCCCAAAGAGGTTATAACCGGAGTTGAACAAAGACTTGTTTGCTTTATAGATGCCAGGAGCCACACACAGAAAATTGCTCACTTCTGAAACAAGTTATTCTCAGTTCAATTTCTCCAGAGGCTGAGATAATTACGTCCTGGGGTATTGTTGCATTAATCACCACTACCTGGTAAAGGCAATGCGCTGGTCCTCAGCTGCTTTAAAATGGGACTCAATAACCATACAAGAGAACAACAGGCTTCGCAGTTCACTCCATAGAGGGTGTTTCTCCAAGCCGTCTGCGCAGTGACTACACCCACCTAAGCTGTTCCAGATCCACGTTCTGTACACACTCACTCCTTTGTCCTCCTAACCCCACCACATACACCAGACCCAAGAGGGAGCCACAGAGAGCCCTGCAAGGGGAACGCTGCCTTCCATCACCGGCTCTGCTAAAAGCATGAAACATCCATGTATACATCCAGCAACAGCCAAGGAAAGCCTTTACTGCTGTATTCAGTTTCCCTTGCTGGTGTCTCAAACAGAAGCATAGAGGCTTTTCTCCAGTTTTGCTACATCTAGTACTCCCTCAAAGTGGGTACTGCTGTAGCTACACCTCCTATGCTGTGCTGCCAGCCAAGCAGCAGTGGCAGATCTATAAGACAGATCAGTATTTTTTCCAAGGAGACTGACAATAGAAACATTAGATCAAGTGAGGCTGCCCACTACCACAGGCAAACCAGTTTCTCCTTCTGCTTTCCCCCCCTCTAACACAAAGCTGCACTTGAATTAGAAGTAATTAACATTTTCAACATATGTATTTTTTATGACCAAAAACCTCAAAAGGAAAAAAAGTCAAAAAGTCTCTCTGCAAAAATTAACATGATTCATTTGAAAACTTACCAAGTGTTGTCTTGTAAGAGTTATTATACGTGAACACCTGTAAGGAGTCAGCTATTAATAGCACCAATGAAACTGTAGTACAGAAACAAAGAAGTGCTACTTGGGGCAATATGATTAAGGCTGTGTCAGCAGTTTGATTTTCATGATTTTAACACCCAGCTGTAAAAATGGCCTTCAGTAGAAGCAAGCATATTGCGTCTGTATCCACAGGGAGCAGTTTCTGTTCTCACTGAGTAAAATGCAAGAGTCAACTATATTTTAATACATAATCTCCAAATAGTAAAATCCAGAATTTGCAAGTCATTTTTGGATATAATCATTGCCAAATAGGACTACACCTTAAAAGACAGTTTGGTAAATACTGCAAGACAGAAACTTGGTAGAGCACAAGAAATGGAAAATCACACACACTTATTTCTCAATTTTGGCATACATTCTTCAAGAATTAGAGGTATACCAAAGAAACTGCGCACTAATACACAGTTCACAGCTATAGATCTTTCTAACTTGGCCTCCATTTGCTTAAACACAGAACAGCATTAATAGATTTATGCTTGAAAAGGCACCATTTGAGATGGTTACACGTTTCCTTGCTTGAACAAAGTAATAAGCAGTGAGTGATCAGCCCTGTGCACGCACAAAATTAAAAGCCCAACTTACACATGATCCACAACTGTCTCAACAAGCATGAAAAACACAGCATTTCAATCAAACATGCGTTATGGTTATACTACTGAAGAGGTCCTGCAATAGAAGAGAATCTTCTTTTCAATAAAAGGCAGAGTCAAAGAGAATGTGACCAGAATCCCCAAAAAAATTCTTTCCAGCGTGTTTTGATGCATCAGGTATACTGCAGGCATTCTGTATTTTATTCTATCTAGCTATTAAGTATAATTACAAACATTACAGACTAGCTTGGAAGGCTAGCACCCCTGACTGCCTCACTGTGGAAAAGCTGTACTGTCTCTTAGTTTAAATTATCTTACTAAATATTACAACACTAAATTGTAAAAATCCGATTCCCTTCACACTAAAATATGAACAGAGCTATGCTTCTTCCACATACACAAAGGCAGTACAGCCCTACTGTAAAGACAGAAACAATAGTAGGGGTTTTTTGTCCTGGCCTTTCCTACACATTTTCCGCTCATCCCACATTAAAATGAAGCCTCCTCATTAAGATAGAGGAACACATGGAACTACAAAGACTTAAAGGCAACACACCTCACAAATTCTGTAGATTTATAAATCCTGCTCTCCTCCATCTCTCCTCTCAGTCCCACACATGCCAGAGGGAAAGCTGCATACATGCAAAATTTTAAACTAAAGGGAAAAAAATCCAAACCTATCTGAACTCTTAAGAGTAATCTTTTAAAGGTTGTTTTTTTTTTAAAAAAAAAAAAAAAAGATATTAGAGTTGGTAACTAGCCAATGCCATTTCCATAAATTCAAATTATTTCTTAGTGAAAGCAATTTTTAAAAGTTAAAATGACTCCACTGAAAGTCAACTGGTCAGGATCAAAGTTGTGACATTACTTCATTCAGCATATCGAATCACTCACGAGATTTCAGACCTTCACTAGGAACGTGGGCTTGTACTTCCTTAAAAAAACCAACCACTCTTTAATTGATTTTTGGCCACCCTTTTCCTCTTCCTACCATCCAGGGTTATACATTGACCCCACCCTGTCCTTCAGCACACACACACACACAATTTTTAATTATAGGGAGGTTTCACAAGGGGGACACTGTCAGTCATTAGCTTACACCAAAGTGCCACAGTCTCAGTGAACCAATAGACAAGAATACCTGAACTCTCCAAAGAGATCTGGAAGAAAAAACATTATATTTTTGCCTGGAAGCATGATTTAACACCAAAGTCACAGTACACACGTGGTAGAGAACAACGAAAGACACATCATTGAGGCCAAGTAAGATAGAAACTAAATACATCAGTCAGTACCTCAGACAGAAAGACCAGAGGGTCAGGGATGGAGAAGACAGCAGGGACAAGATCGCTGCAGCGGTGTGCTGAGGGCACTCAGGAGGCAGGCAGTGATTTGGGAACACTGCTCCTCCCCAGATCAACTCCAAAGCAGCAGCCTCTTTGGAGCAGTACCTGTAAAAGCACACTGTATCTATTGCTTTGATTGTATATCCATACATTTACAGCACAATATGCTCTTCTTACTAAAAGAAACAACACATGTAATCAAGTTCTGTCAGCTTTGCTTACCCTAGAGTGCTTCAGATAAAATAAATGCTTCCTCACTGCAAGATGAGGTGCTACTCAGCACAGCACAAGCCCCATCAGGCAACCACCCTGAGCACCCTCCAGTCAGTCAGGGTACGTAGCCAACAGAGTTCACAGCACCAGCCTTCTTATCCCAAGGTAGACACCTGCATTTGCTCAAACCCACCCGCGCTCTCAACAAACTAGAGGTTTCCCACTCACCCAAAAAAACTGCCTGGACAACTCGCTCAGGCATAGAAACAGTGAAACAAGAAGGTTCCCACCCAAGGTGACAGAGTCCATCACCAGCCATAGGGGCTCATACAAAGGAAACTCAATGGCTTCAATTAATTAGTGGAAGTTCACCATTACATTCTGAAGTCACACCAAGTAATTCCAAAAGGAACTTAAGCTACTTCACCAGTGTCAAAACAGTAAGCAGTATGCCCACCACTGCAAGTACTAGTTACAACATTAACTGATAGGTAAGTTACATATTTCAAATGCATGTGTGCACTCTCATTTCGTGCTTTACACACTTTCATGTTAACTAACATTAACTTAAACCATCATTTTACAGTTCATTCAGTTTGTTAAAATCAAAACCACAGCATCATTGCTTAGGGAATTTTAGTTTATTTTCAATTCAGCAGAACTGTGTTACACTTCCCGTTAACTGGTCAAGGCAGATAGACGTGAGATCCTGAGATATGATTAAAACTGTCAGTTTGTGTGATAGAGCTGAATTGCACTGTAAAAGGAATTAACAGTCAGTATTTTTCCATCTAAGTTACTTTCCAATTTTAAGTAAGTCTGATCTCTCATACTGTTTAAACAAGAAAAGCAAAATACAATGTAATGATTTAAAATTCTACTTATGCTTCACAAATAAAAAACTGCAGCATAATAACGCATTTCCACAAAGGTTTTCTTTATAACATGACTAAATAGTGATCCAGCATAGCTGCAAGAGTCTGAAAGTACAAAGAATACCAACAGAAATGCAACAAGTGTCATTTTGGAGACATAGTCAGTATTAAAACTCCTATTCCACTCTTTAATAACAAAGAACTTCCAAATAAGCAAAAAATCCGCTTCTCATCTTAAAATGCAGGAGGACCGAAACAGTTGCACTATATATTCAACTATAAAGGACTGCAATAAGAACACAGGAACATCTAACACTTATCAGGTGACCTTCAGAATTTTAAGAAATCAAATCCATGAAGCAAAACCACTGTTTTAAGTTTTCAATCTTTGATCAGCTACAAGTATGACTCTAAAATGTTCTGGCAAGGGCATAAACTGAAGTTTAACTCTTAGTCATAATGACTTCCTTGCTTTTACATCTTCAGGAATAATTTTCCAAATTTATTTTACATTCAAAAATAAAATACATGCTACTGAGCCTGCAGACCTACAACCACAGAACCGCCGCTGCTGTTCAAAGGCCAGCCAGATTCTGAAACAGCCTCCAGTATCACTGCAAACATTAAGGGGAAAAAACTCAACAACTTCTAAGCAGAGTCAGTGAAATTCTGCCAGTACAGACCAGACCTGAGCTTCAGCACAACACT
Organism: Falco punctatus; assembly: GCF_963210335.1. NCBI lineage: Eukaryota > Metazoa > Chordata > Aves > Falconiformes > Falconidae > Falco > Falco punctatus. The sequence goes on along the minus strand of NC_137582.1, from coordinate 91,350,942 downwards.
TGACCAGTAACAGTCAAATCAGGATCAGCAAAGCAGCTTGTGGGCTGTCTCCTTAAGCATTGCCATGGAACACAGATAGCTCACAAAGCCACCTGGAAGATGGAAAAATATATTTTGCATGCAGGTCTGAAAAGTTCTGTATCCTTTTTATACAGTACATATTGTAGGATTTTAATAATATTTTAATTTCAGAGGCAAACAGCATGCCAAAGTTTGGCAGGAATACATTGACAGACTACTACTGTGTAATCATGGCATCAAATCCACAATCATTTAGTTGTATGAAATCCAAAAAGCATAGCCAGAAATTTCAGCATTTCAAAAACAAGCCTGCTCCACAGTAATGTTTATTCTTTTTAGAGAGTGCTATCAGTGCTAAAGAAGGCAAGGACACCAACCAGCAGCCAAATATACAGTGGTTATTCCTTATCTTACTAGAAGATAAATTGTGAGAGGAAGCTACAGGTCACCACCAGTATCACTGACTAAGCCAGCCATTGCTAATGCACCAAAAGAGATCCTGCATGCGTCAAACAAATGTTATGAAAAAAAGCAAACAAATAACCACACCCCATGACAACATGCCTGCAATCTGACAAGTAGCATCCCAAACAGCCAGATGTTGTTTCCCAGTTTCAGAACAGCACCAGAAATGTACACATAAGGAATACAGCAGCAATCAGAAGGGACTGCTGCATATCAGGCTAGAAGCATAAAAATCAGCAACAGGTTACGTATAGGAACAGTCAGGAGTATTCCCTGCCTGACTTCAGGTTTTATTTCCTTCTAGATATAAATACCATCCTACACACCTTGGGAAAGGCTTATTTCCATTCATAAACTGGTAAACATTCAAGCTGTTTCTGGCATGGGTTCAGACATTTTAGGACACAGCTAAGAGAACTGTCTACTCTTTTCCAAGTTGCTATGTGTTTTCTGACTTTGGGGTCAGGGGGAGGGTGGGGTGGGCTAAGCTTCTATTGCAGTATGGTGACATGCAACCTCTAAGTGCCTATGAATACACATGACCAGTTACAGCAGATCTGACAGCTTATCTGTTACCACATACTTCAGCACTATCCTGGAAGGTGGAACTTTAGAGATCCGTATGCAATATACATAACACATTCAAAGAACATCATCTCCTCAGGAACTCAGAAGAGGAAAAAAAGCCAAGAGGCACATATTTAATAGTTATGCAGGTGTCATATGCAGCATAGACAAGGTATCCTCTCATTACAGCAAAAGCACTCAACTAGACATTCAACATGACAGATGTTTTTCCTTCTGCATTAGATTTCACCACAGACTGTAGGAATTCTCCTGTGAGAAGAATTTCCAAGCAGCAATAAATGGGTCAAATGACAGCTAAAGCAAAGCCCTGCAGAAACCCTCCATAAAATCTGACTGTATCCTACCATATTTAATATCTACTCAGATTTTTCCAGAGCAAGCATAATTTCTTCTTGTTATTTCAAAGGTGTTCAAGCATAGCAAATACAGCACAAGCTAGTTTATCTACTTGGAAACTCCTTACAAAAAGCCAAGAGCTGTGGCATCCCACATCCAAGGCAAGTGCATTTCTTTTGGCTGATGTACCCATTGAATCACTGTACTTAGCTGAGCATCACTACAAATGTGTTGTGATATTGTCAACTTTGATCTGACTGCACGATGCAAGATGTACTTGCATTCAGTGCAACAGCTGTCTCAGGGTACAGTATCAAATGATCTTCAGTGGTACTTACCACTGAACTAACTGCAACCAGACCATAAAGTAAACAGACATGGCCTTCAGTTTAATTTGCTTACTGTCAGCTGATTTTTATTTAAAGCAAAATTCATGTTTCCCACTAACAAAAAAAAAAAAAAACAAACAACCACACAACAAAACTTTAACAACAAATACTCCTGAAGAAGGAAGCCTGCCTCCTGCCTTAGGTATACTACTTTGCAAATAAATGAAACAAAATTGTTGCAACATTTACATTGCATACAAGGAAGTTCAGTTGTGTAGACGCATGTAAAAAGCACAGGTGACAACAGATAAGCTGGTTTACAGTAACTTGTTTGGCAGGCTTTACAAAAGCTTCATTGTAGATTTAGATTGTCAAGTCTGTGCACACCCCAGAAACAGAAGCAGCTATAGGAACTTTTCAGTAATAGTTAAGAGGAAACCGGAAAGAATTCCACTCTTTCCCCTTACCTTCTATAGCTTTGCTTAGTTGAAAATTTTGGCCATAACTACATCCCCCAGCTCATATACATATGACCCAAAGGAATTCCTTAGCTGAGGTCCTGAAAAAATAATCCACAAATTCATATGAAAAAAGCAGGAGGTGACAAAATTAAGAAAAAGAATATTTTATTTTGCTCATTTGGCTAGAAAGCAACCAAAGTAGCAAGAGATTCAGAGCAAAAGAGAACACACACCTGTGAGAGGAAATTAGACATCTACCGTGCTGCTGACTTGTTCTTGTGTTACTGTTCACATAGTGCTTTGAGGAAACCATGCTTTCCAAAATAAGCCCGAGTTGTGCTGCAACAGCATAGCAGAAAGAACTGGCAAGTTCGTAAGAACATATACTTAATCAGGACTCTACTCCAGACTCAGAAGTCTGGGATAAACTTGCTAGAAATTATCAAGAGAGAAAGTGCTTCCTGGCTCCCAGACTAAATGAAAGCGTAGGTGAGTGCAAAGAAACTTAGTCTCAGCACTCCAAAGAGAAGTAAGGTGTGGGCAACAGGAGGCACCATGAGGATGAATACCAGTACCACAACTGCACTGAAAAACCTTTTATTCAGCTTTATTGGATTACAGGGATCGGAGAGGTAACCTATGATGTGTTCTTCACAGGCCATCAGCAGGTTTAAGTACTCCATTTTCCTTCTTCTTCTGCATAGCTATCTGTTTTCTAAGAAACTGACTCCCTTGTGCAAAAAGCTCAACAGACAAAAAGATATGAAAGAGACAATCAGAGGAGAAAAGACCAAAACTTAGTTGGAGAGGATGAAGTTGCAGGGGAAAAAAAAGTTTCACAGGAGTTCCCTCTTCAGTTTGGATCAGCTGTAAGTACATAAAGAGGACACTTCAACTCTTTAAGAAACTTAGGAAATAGAGAAATATAGGTTTTCTCTACACTGAAAGTCAATCTTCATTAAATTAAAAAACCCACAAACAAAAAGAAATCCCAAGACTAAGCAAGTAGCATGCTGCTGGCAATGGGATATTCTGCTCTCCTTGTCAGTCTGGGCAGCAAGGGCAATAGTACCCTATGACTATCCACAGCGCTCAAGATAAGTGTTGCTAGGATGAAGTCAGCTTCCCAAACCCAAATTGAGTACCATGCTTCTATGCGCTTCATATCTTAGCACCATTAACATGAACTTTATGATTTTATTCTCCCTGGAATATTTTCAGCGTTTTATCTACTTTCACAGCAGGTACACATCACAGTACCTTGTAATTCACTTGCTGTTCACAGTGTTTTTGAATCCACATCCTGTACACACCCTGTTCAAACACAAAGATTCAGATTGCCTACACTGGTCCTTGAGTCCCACCTACTAACTGAGCCAGGCTACCAGAACCTCCCCCTCCAGTAAGCAACCAGAGAATAGACTCCACTGGCAGTCACAAACATTGAGCAAGGCTGAGAAAAGACAGAAAGAAAAAAGGAAAGTTAATACATCAAGACAAACATGAACAAATCCTGTTACTTTTTATCATGAGTATCTTATAGCTCACTTATATTCAAACACCACCACTAACTGCACTATTCTGAAAGGCAATGGAATACACCTGGATTCCTCTGGGCAAGCGCACAGAGTGGCCAACATCCTGGACACCTGGCTCTTGGAGAAGACTAAAGTCCTACCAATCTGCACATGTTGCTGTAGAATATGAAACACAGATTAAAGAGAAAGGCACAGACCACGCACTTGGAGATTCCTTTGGTAAGGGGTCAATGCATTAGGTGAATTAGACTATCTGGTAACCCTCCTCCCCTCAGAGGGAGAGCCAAGACAATCAAAAATTCAGACATCCTCCTAAAAATCAGACCTCTTTTCAGATACTATTCTGGTCTCCCATTTCAGTATTTGTTATACTACTTTTCATTAAAATACCTTTTTCTCAAGTTTCTTTTTGGATGAAACTTGATAGAAACACTTGTATTTATACCCTGTAAAAGGAAAGAGCTGGAATTATATTTTAGGCAAGCTTGGGTTTCACACCACAGCCACTATTCATCCACGGCAGAGTTTTACATAAGCCACTTATGCCATCTTCTTACAATATGCAGGTGTTCAACTTCTCATACTGTGGAGGACTCTCAGAATCAAACAAGTTTGTTGGAAAGGACCTCTGTGGATCATCCAGTCCAAGTTCCCTGCTCAAGCCAGCATCAACTAAAGCATATCACTCAGGGACATGTCCAGTTTGGTTTTGAATACCTCCAGGAACAGACCCTCCACAACTTCACTGGGCAGTCTGTTCCAGTGCTTGACCATGCTCATAATTTAAAAGAAAACAATCCCAAAACCTCCAAACACCACACACCCTCTTCAAAATTAAATGAAGTTTCTTGTGTTTCTGTTTGTGCCCAAATTAGTGCTCCTACATCTCTGCATCCTCTAACTAAGATAAGGATGTTCAACACGTCTGAAAGTCTCACTCAAGAGAACAACTGAAAGAGTACCTGGTTTCAGCCAAGACAGTATTTGTTTAAATGAAAAAGCAGCAATACTAATATTTAGCTTTAGCCCATTTCAGCAGACACTATCCTCCTATTTCTATAAAGAAAAGAAATTCTTTGGATTTTATCCTTCATCTGGCAAACCAGGGACTTCTCGGCGGTACAACGGGGTACAATGTTTCCTACACATGCCTTCCAGGTATACACATACTCCCCAGTGACAGATTCCTACCTCAATACTTGATCACAATACTTTAAAAAAGCAACTTTTTAAAAAGTTACTTAACTGTTTCCTCTACAACCCTTCTCCAAGAAAGCAAGTTCTTAGCCATAGAATATTGAAGAGCTTTATAGTAACATTCCATACCACCTATTCATTTTTATTTATTTTTTTTAAATACTAAGTCATGAGTCATGTTTTCTTATTACTAGTAGTTTGCCCCACAGAGTCTGTCTCGCTTGGTTTCACTCTCAACAGCCACATTTAGAAACACAACTCAATTCACAACAGCTGATCTTGCTTTCTCAGTATCTTCCCTGCCCCCCACCCCACCCCACCCCAGACAGCCTTTCTCAAATGTAACATCTACATAAAATTTGCATGTACACATGTATAGGGGTTTGGTGTGTTACAGGCATTAGCAAAGGTCATAAGCAACTGATTGAACTTCTGATACCAGTAAGACAGAGGCAGAGCCCATATTCTAGCTACATCAACCAATTAAAGAGAGCGTACTTGCATTTCTGCATGCATGCTCATTTGCCAGTCGTACTTAGACTTTATCTTAGCGTTTGGCTGAAAGTTCGGAGGCTGCTACTTTGTTTTGCCAAACGACAGCCAAATTTGAAAGACCTGCAGGAAAGGGGGTGCTAGTACTGCTGCTGTAAGAGCTCTCAAAGCAGAAACGCACTGCTTTCTCTATCTATGCTATCTACGATTTGCAATAGCCTCTGGCCATGTATTGACACTCAAATTCAAGTGCATTGCTTCATTCAAAACTGAGCTTTATAAGTGCGTGTTGAATGATTTTTGTCTATAAACCTCCTACTTTACTGTCTCTAAGTAAAACTGACACAAGATACAAATTATTCACTCCTCATAATCCATGGGGAAAAGTAGAAACGTCAACATATAACCTTGTCATTAGCCTCAGCCAGAGCATTTCTCGGTATTTCTTCAAGTAGTCAAATATCTAAATACTCTTACAAGCATCAGCGTATAGAAAGACAATCATATTGATTGCACTGCAATCAGACTTTCCAGAAAGATTTAAATGCAACTTTAACAGACATTTAGTCACAGTGCCTAGAAAAAAACCACTTTAGTAGCTTCCCCGAATAAGAGACCAGACATCTCTGCATATCTAGAATTAAATTTGTTATACTGGTATTTGATTCAAACCTCCGATTTTTACAGAGTAATTCTTCAAGGTATAAAATTTTGAAAATTCCACCACATCTATTTTGCATTGTGAAAACATCTTTGTAAGAACCACATTCTAGTTCTGTAAAAAATACTTCCATTTTAATACATAGAACAGGCCTGTTTCATTTGAAATACCTTTCCTTAAATGAATAAAGTGCTATGCATTACCACCAGCAGCCTACCAGCAGACCAATACCTACATGACATTTCAGAGATGTTTTATCCATCCAACCACAGCAATTGCCTCATTCTGGAAGTCATTTTAGCAAAACAGTGAAGTGTGGTTTGTGCCGCTGCTGTGGCGTGCGAAAGGAGATAAGGGAAATCTCAATACTGCAAGAGGAGTATACAACACCACTGCCTATGTGCTTAGAGTCTCTTATCAGCAATGCAAGTGGTAGAATAATACTGATTTCTCTCTAACCCCATGGGTAAATGCAGAATTTGCAGAGGTTCATTTATCTGGTTTGATTTCATAGAGACCAAGATCAAGCCCTTGCTGCCAGGAAACTGTTTTCCTTTGTGACTTCACCACACACATAGCAAACTCCTATTATTTGGCCAAAGGTCAAAAATTTACCTTTCTGTCAGTAACACATTCACCCTCACAGAGAATTGTTCTTTTCACATCTTGTACCTAGAAGAGAAACAAGCCATGTGAACTGGTCTTGTTAACTGGTGCAGTAAGCTGGCACCATGGCACAAGCCTCTAGTCACTCACTATACAGAAGAACTCCTGCAGACAGCCCACCCTGTTCTGGTATCCTGTGAAGTCTTATGAATCCCATTAGAAGTCCATGAATCAGAAGTTAAAGCTGTGCCATATCTCCATGGTGTATTTCAACCAAAACCGCATCATCGGTCAATTGCCCCATTGTCAAAATATAGCCCTACCTGAGCTCATTTCTCAGTCACAGCAGAAACAAAATTCCATCTTTTGTCAGTGGAAAAGATGGACAATCCAGATGTTCACAGCTATACAGAAGTTCTGAAAAATAAAATGAGTTGTCCAGTTTCAACACTATGATTAAACACACTTGCTGTGGCATCATCTCAAGTCAGAAAGGGCTGCCACAGCTCAAGCAGCACCTTGCTTGGCCCAAGAGTATTCTAAAGACAAAAGCACAACTTCTACACTTGCCTAGAATTGTCACAGCACAGCTAGATCAGCACTTGCCTCCCACCTATCCTTGCTCAGGGACCAGGCCCTCCGGGGCCTTAGTTCAGTAAATGCTCCCACATTACACTGACCACACACAAACCAAAGCAGGTTCCTTATACCATGCATCTATGCCAACCCTCTCTTAAAAGAAACTTGCTGTAGCAGAGGGGGGCAGGTCTAAATAAGGGGAGTCTACCATACAGTTCTGTTCCATGTCTTCCTCAGCCTGAAGAGATCCAAGCCTTTATCGCTTACCTTGAAAGAGACCAGTTCTGAGGAAGAATGAACAGACCAACTCTCTTCAGTCAAGTAATTAAAGTAACTACCCAGGAGAGACAAAGCCTGAACTCCAGCTTCCACCTAAGCATATTTATACAATTTACACATGGTAATTAAGTTTAAAAAACAGATGGCACTAGGACTTTCTCCCAGGAGGTAGGACATGCAAGTCTGCCCATTCACAGATAAGAAACAGAATCCAAGTCTCCCATTTCTGGGTGAGGCTCCTCTCAATAAAACAAAAACTATCACATAAAAATAAAGGGAGTCAAATAGGGGCAAGGAACAAGTACTGCAGTGACTTTCGTTAAAGTTCATCTAAGAAGAGAGGGATGAGGTTTCCTAGCAGATCTCAAAGTCACAGCAGAATAAAGGATCCCAAAAAAGGCCACCCTCAACACAAAACTTCCATCCTAAGCCAAGAGTTGGTACAGTCTTGTCACTCAGGCACCCAACCTCACTAGCTAACTTTCAGGTACCCCAGGCCTTTACTAGCTCTGGTTCTCCACACGTTCCAACGCTAAATAATATACGTGACAAAGGTGAAATTAAGATGAAAGAGCTGCTCTGAAAACAGAAAAAAACAAGAGAACGCAGTACTGAAAGAGCCAGGGCATTGTAGCTACAGGCCTCTAACTTACTATCTTTGATGAAGAAAAACATACTTCTGTCAACAAACTGGAAGACTGTTCAAACAGCACCAAAGTAGTCCTTGGGAAAGCTCTGACTGTCCTCTTGCTAAAAATAAAGATCAAGCAAAAATGTTAGTATATACAGATTATTAGTTTTTCCTCTTCTCAGACACAGCTGTATCTCCTTGTCAGACAGCCACCTGGAGGGCTTTCCTCAGCTTGCTACTGGCAGACAGTTACTAACCCACGGGAAGAGTGTGCGCCCCAAAGTGTTACAAGAACACGTGAGAACAGACATGATGAGGTAAAACATGAACAGCAGAAGAATGTTCAAAGCACAGTGCAGATTCTCTTGGATAATAGATGAAAGCTGCTATGACACAATATTGTCTCTGGATTCGCTCCCTCACAAAAGGTCAGGTGGCTCTTCTAGTGTAAAAAGCATTGACAAACATTGTCTCAGGGTGAAAGAGCAACATGTTTGTTTTGAGCTACATGTACTTTCCTACAATGCTGATGGCCTTCTATACAACCCACACCAGCACCTCACAAGTGGATCTACAAGCATACCAGGACAAGTCAAGAGTTGAAAGGGAAGATCTTCCATGTATGAAGCTGTCACTGATTAAACGAACACAACAAAGGAGAAAAAGCTGTTCTACTGGGATTCTAAGACGAACATTAATGCTTGCTATACAACACTACCTACTTAATAGGCTATACTAATCACAGAAGGTATACCCTCCAAGCAGAAGTCATTCAGCAGGTTCCAAGAGATAAGCCAAACGCAAGCAGCGTAGTTTTGTCCAGGCAGTAGGCAACATTTACATTACAAATAAGATGTTCCTCAAATATGACTAAGCATGTCATGGACAGCTTTCATTTAGCACCCACTTGCCAGCAAAGAAACAACAATGCAGACCTCTGTGGGGACAAACAATCTGACCAAATATCCAAGCTGCCTGTTAGGAGTGTAGCAGCACAAGGTACAAACTGCATATATCAACACTCCTGCAGGTCTCACCACATTAAAACTCACCACCAGCACATCTTTTTTCACAGTGCAGAAGCTGCTCCAAGGGAAATTGTGATTTTTCCTTCCATGCCATTTTTCTCCTGCACCTTCTTGCTCAAAACACCAGGACTCTGAGAGCATCATTATCCCTATGAGTAATACAGCCAAAAAAAAAAAAAAAAAAAAAAAAAGGGAGACTGCAATGAACGCACATGAATACAAAACAAGCAGCCTGGGGAGATGCTTTTGTCATCCATTCAGGTCTGGGTATAAAGCAGGTACTGACTGTAAATGAAGAGATCGGTGGCAAAAAGCCCCTCCGAGTGACAAGTCTGCCCTGATCATGCCTCACACCCGCACCGGTACAACCCCACCGCTGCCTTCACCACTTTAGACCACCAGGATGAAGGGTCCCAACACTGGCTTCTGCCTTTTCTAGGGGCGGCTCCTCTCTCACCGACGCTCACTTCACACCTCACCTTGGTACAGGTTTAGCTGATTTCTTAGCAATTCCTGGTAAAGGTTCCTATAAGACAGCCCAAAGCCGAGATGTAAAGGCGACGCACCACCCCTCACACGGAACACCTGGAGCCCCAGGGTACGCAGCCCCGGCCACCGTGGGCGAGGCCAGAGGGGGCCGTTACCCCGGGCCGGTCTCTCCGTCCCCGAAGCGGCCGGGGGCTGTCAGAGGGGGCTCCGGCACGAACGGCAGGGGGGAGAGGGCACCGGGCACGGGGTCGGCAGCCCCGTTACACGGCGCTGGGAGCGCGGGGTCCCGGGAGGGCGGGAGAACCGCCGCAGGCGCCCGGCAGCCCCACGCCAAGCCCTCCGCCAGCACCGCTCCCACGCACGGCCTCGGTCACGGCTGCCCACGGGCCCCTCACTGCGGGACTCCCCCCGCGTCCTCCGCCGCCGGCAGCCCCGGCCCCCCGCGCGGGGAGAACCCGGCAACGCGGGGAGCCCCCACCGTTACCTGCCCAGTGATGCCCGTGATAAGAGCCACCTTCCTGCCGTTTGTCTCCTCGCCATCGTCTGCCGGTGCCGCGGCGCAGGCACACGCCTCCGCCGCCGGCTGTGCCATCCTCCCGGCGGCGGCGGCGGGCGCGGCCCAGGTGCGGAGATAGCCCGGGGCGGAGGCGCGGCCGCCGGGGGCAGGCTCACGGCGCTGGGGGCGGGCACGGAGAGGAGGACGCCTGCCGCCCCGAGCGCGGCTCACACATGGGCTGCCGCCACCCGGGGGCTACCTCTGCCGCTCCGGCATTTCCGCGCTGGCCGGCTGCCCGCCGGCGCTCCCGCCCCGCCCCGCCCCGCTCCGCCCCGCCCCGCGGCGGCCGCAGGTGCAGCCCCGCCGCCGGCCCGGCCCGGCCCAGCCCCGCGCAGGCGCGCGCCGGCCAAGCGGCCCGGGCTCAAGCTCCGCTGTAGCCACGCCTCCTCTCAGTCTTGCCCCGCCCCGCTCGGACCCTCAGCCAATCAGGAGCCCCGACGCTTCCTTAAAGGCACAGAAGACGCAGCTCGCCGCCTGGCAGCGTCGGCGCGCAGGGGCCGAAGGTAGGCGCGGTAATTGGCTGAGAGCGGGAAGAGGGGGCGTGGCCTGCGCAGCTGCCGCCGCGGAGGAGCCGGGCCGCCGACTTCCTGACCGCGTGTCGAGGCGGTGCCACGTGAGAAGAGTGGAGCGGGCTGCGGCCCCGCTCGGGCGCCAGCGGCACGGGGAACACAGCGCCCCCTGCGGCGTGGAGGAGCCAGGTGGCCGCCCCCATAGTGCGCATTAACGCCGGCGCGGCGGCCGGCGGAGGACCACTGGGCCCCGCGGCTCCCGCCCCTGCTGCCCAGTCGCCAGGGCCTACCGGCGGTGCCAGAAACCGAAGAGCAAACCGGGGGGCGCCCCAGCTGCGTCGGGGAGCTCCAGATCAAAACTGTCTTCCTGTGAGGCACAGGGCCCTCCAGCCATCAGGGGGGCAAAGCTGGGCCTCCTCAGCTTTCTCACTTGCAGAGACACTCGTTTATAAACAACCCCAATGCTTCTAGAAAAGGCATTTATGATAAATATTTCATCTTTTGACGAACACTGGACTGGCACCCTCTGTTGTGGAGGCAGCATAGTGCTGCAGGGAAGAAGGGGCCTGCCCCATACTTCACTGTTAATCCCTGAAGGCCATCGTACCATGTTCCTTCGCTGTATGCTTCTGTGGTGGGACCTCTGCATATGCAGACAATTGTAGAGCTATAATTTTAATATTATTATGGCTTATTACAGCCTGCGGTCAAAAACTACTTGGTGTCATGGAAAGCCCATCATAACTTACAAGGAAAAAGGAGTTGGGAGCACACTGCCTGTCAAGTGGAACCGTACTCTAGAATCCCGAATGCTTTTTTTGCACGCAGCTCCCCCCGCTTTCAGTTTAAATCCCCTTGTTGCAGCCTCACAGTCTGTGATGGAATAGAGAAACTATTACATCATGGTTCGTCAGTTGCAAGATGTCATCCCAATCCTTCCATTTCTGCATCTCGTTTCGGAAGCCTTTTGCCAGGCACACGCAGTTTTATGAAGTTGCCAACGCTGGCTACTGCTTTGGCAAACTGATTTCATTCCACTAGTGATTGCTTTATGGGTGTAGTATCTCAGATTCGAAAGAGAAGGTACGCCCCAAATGATATGAATGTCACTCAGTTTTAAAACTACACTGGAGACATAAAAAGACATAAAATTCTGACAGTTTCAGGACTCCGTACACCAGAAAAAAGGCACAGAACATATTTTTGTTTTAAAATTTAGGATTTTAGATTAGAGGCAATTAGGAGCAAGTTTTCTTTATTTACTTATTTATATAGCTCATTCCCTCTTTTGCTAGAGCAGAGCTGCATAAAGCAATGCATGAGCTACAACATTAAAAATTGACCTTTATATGGCCAAATAAGCCTGTCATTTCTAGCTTTTGCTGGCAGTCCATTTAATGCACTCCAAAGTAAAGCTTGCTTGCTTTCTGTGTTCTGCTCCAGAAAGCAGTGAGTAAGGCTGACAAGTCAAGTCCTGAAGCAGGTCTAGAAGAAGAACCTCCATCACTGGGGCCTTCGTGTGCAGCTACCAGGCTTTTTTTCATCACTTTCTCCAGAGAGATGTTTTGCTACCCCAGTTGTCCAGTATCCTACAAGAACTATTTTTCAGATATAGCATTCTTCTTGACTGTTATTCCCAAAAGCACTCCACCTGTGGGGGGAAGCCAGGTCACACCTTTCATAACTCGTCTCATTAATCAAGTTCATCAGTTGAATGACCACCTTGTCCTATGACTGTGCTCTCAGGTGACAGGCACCTTGGTCCCTTCCCCTTTTAGCAAAATGGCTTTCCTTCCTACCCAGCATGTGCATTCCTGAGTGATTCAGAACAAAAAACTCTGCAATCTGGTCATTTTTGCAGGGGGAGCGTCTAAACCAGACTGAGCTGAGAACACTTTAGCAGGGTTCATACTTGTATTTTTGGTCAATAGTAATACTAGAAACAGGCAGGTGAAGCCAGACAGGATGTAGACCAGTTCAGGTTCCAGCTGACTGAAGGGAAAAAAAAAAAAAAAAAAAAAAAAAAAAAAAAAAAAAAAAAAGAGAAAATAAAAAGCTTTTAACTTGTTTAAATTTCTGTTCCATTTATAAGTTTGGCAGTGGTAGTTGCAGACACCATTAGCCAGCTACCATAATCCTGCTAGGTCTGCCCCTGGCATGCATTGGGGTACATTCCAGGTTTGACTCACAAAGACCGTTCTGTCACCAACGTTTTCCAAGGTACATTTGTAGAAGAGACTGAAGGCTCAATTGTGGCACAGGTACTAGATTTTACCTAAGTTGCTCTGGTGTCGACAGCAATTTATGACAGACGGCAGCTGAAAACTGGACCAGCAGCCCCCAGGGACCCTGGGATTAATATTCACTCTGAGCGCTAGCCTGCACTAATGTCTTCTTGCTGCCTCCAGCACCTGTACCCTTGCATGTGCTACCTAACTTAAAGCTATGTCTGCCCACACCATAATCACTTTTTCACACGTCTGTGTGGACCTGGCTCTAGCCTCTAAAACTGTCAAGGAGCTCATGTGAAGAGGAGACAGCAGACTGACACACACCTGCACCTCCAGCCCCCTTGAATCCCTGGAAGAGGGGACTCTTGTGTGATCATGGGTGTCCAGTAAAAGTTTTATGCCCAGTGAATAAACAGACGGACAAACTCTGAGGAGAAAAAAAGAATAGTATGTCTGGCGTTAACTTTAAAGCTGCCACTCCAGAACGGGGGAGAGAGAGATATGACAGATGTGAAGAAATTTGCTTCATGGTGGTGGATAAAAATGTGTATCACAGGGGAAGAAGGATGGAGAGCGCAGCTGATTGAAAAAGTGGTTAAACAAGGAAATAATGGAAAATGAACAAGGAGGAAGCAGAGAGGGAAAATTAAAGAGAAAATAAATGTTGCTGAGTGTAAGGAAGAAAGGAATGATAGGAGGAAAAGACTGAAGTGTATTAGATTACAAAAAAATACCATCTTATATGTTAAGGGAAAGGGAAAAGAAGCATTCACACCCCAAAATTTTGTTACATTCTAATACCACATACATTGCAATCCCAATGGTCTCAATGTTTGAATGGGGATGTGGCCACATTGCTGGTTGGGACTTGGAAAGATAGCTATGTGAGATTTGATAATCTCGTGTAAATCCATTGCAAGTGCTTGCAGAAAAGAAGTAACCTCACTTTAGCTTCAGAAGTAGAAATTACTGATTTAAAACACTGGTGTTATTCACTGTGGGAAAAAGATATCCCTAGTATTATTTCATTAATAGTGCCACCACTAGAACGAAAGGATTGTTGATGTGATACTACTGTATCCTGTTCTGTACAGGAGTTAGAAGTTGTCATTAGACCAAGTGGAGCCCTCTTTCTCTGCATCACTCAGTGCAGCAAAGGGGAAAACTGGTTATTGTCTTTTCCTGAGGCTCTTCTGAATGATCCACATCCAATAGTTTAAGCAACTTCTGCATCATGCTGCCATGAACTCCATCAAAGCAGTGTCCAGTGATCAAAGAACCCTGGCCAAAATACATTGCACCTCAGACAGCAAATACTTTGGATCCTGTCCCCAGCTGTGAAGTCCATGGTGTCATCTAGGGATTGTTCAAAACCCCACCAGGGCTAGTTTGAAGGCTGCAGAAGGGAGGGAAGTGGAGGATGGATAGTGTATCCAAGCGCTTTTTCCTTCCTGAGAAACTTTCAGTTTGTACAGGCAGACAAGTGAGGGGACTGTGGTAGGCCCAGAAGAAGGTACTGTGGAAAGAGTTTCTTTTTCTACTTTGCTGTTTCAAACTAATGGCAGAAAATTATAGTATTCATAGACTTCACAGAGCCAGGGAGCTGTGGAAAGGTGTGTGGAAGAGGAGGGAGTCCAGGAGAGCATCATGGTGGGAAAGAAGGCACAGATGTTGGAGTGAGAATAGCAGCTGCAGAGGGGAGAGCACCAGATCTCATGAGGAAATAGAGAGTGGGAAGAGACAATGAGGATGAATGGAGGGGCAGTTTCGTAACTATTTTTCTAATTGTTGGCTTGAATATTTGAGGGCATGTGGAGTGATCCGCAACCTCAATGTCCTGGGGTGGCAACTGGCAGGTGAGCAGAAACAGGAGGATTCAGGGGATGGACAGCAGGCCTTGAAACCAGCACTTGGAGATAAGCAGTGCTTGAATATCCATTGCCTCTCAGGTGGATCTTGTGCATCTGAAAAATCTTCCATTTCAGACCTCTCCCCACAGGCTGCTGTATTTCTTTCCAAGAGGACCTTCTCAGCGGCAAATGCAGTCCTGAGAAGTTGAGATATCAGTGCTGTGACTCAGCCTTACAAAGCGGGGATCGGGGGGACTCCTGGCACTACTGGCTTCCAGCTGGAGCTGTTTGTGTTCAGCATTCATGGTCTGTGCCCAGCCCACAAGTACTTGCAACTTCCTTTTCCTTTTTGCAAACGCTTGCCTGCTTACTTTTGAAGGGATGGGTAAGACTGACCAGATTTGCTAACTTCTTGACAAAGATGCATCCTTTGAAAGGCAGAGACCCAGTTCCTGTTGGTGCTGTCACAATGTGATTTCTACACCACTCTGCACAGCATGGTGTTTCAAAGGCAAAGGCAGTGCCACTGCCACATTCCTCTCTCACATGTGTCTCCCACAGTATAGTAAAATGATGCTACCCTGCGGTAAAACTTATGGAAAAGCAGAATGCAGGCTGAGCTTTGTACCACCATTTGTTTCCATCTTAATGGTCTGTGCCTGGAAGCTTTACTCAAGCCTGGAGCAGCACCACGACCAGACACATGAGTCTTGATCCCTCCCGTGCTTGGTGCAGGAACAGCATGGGTGTGAAGAAGTGGGGATGTCGGCAGAGAGTTGTGCGGGCTGCATACTTCTGAACCACTGAAAAGGCCCCTCTCCAGCCCAGCAGAAGGGAGGGAGCCTGCCCGTGTTCACCGTTTCACAAGGGTTGGCTGGGGCAGGCCTCCTCCTCTCAGCCTTGATGACATTTTCTATGTGGTCAAGAGGAGCCTTGCAGCAGTGGTGGGCTGTATTTGGTAGCCTGAGGCACATGGGCAGGGCTGTGGGGAGCTGGAGGCTGGCTCTTCTGCAGTACCGCAGGGGCAGGGGCTGATGGCCTCGGGGGCTGACATGGGGTCCTGGGCCATGGGCAGGGTGGGGGAAGCCCGGCAGCAGGCAGGGCCAGCCAGGCCTGTGGGTGCTCTTGGGGCTTGGGTAGAACAGCCAGGGACCCAAGCCAAGCCCTGACTCAAAGAGAAATATTGTTTTGTTAAAAAAGAGCATGGCAGTAACTGTCTAGTGCCTCTCTGCTTGTGGTCTGCAAGCAAACCAGCCCTCAGTGCAGCATGTTCCTCAAGCACAAGGAAATAACAATTGTTCCTTTGTATCTCAGCCAGGACTGGAGGTACCTAATTATGGGCATTTTTTTCTGTAAGAAACACCAAATAAATGTCCCTTTTCCTTCCCAGAAGGGAATAAAGTGTCATGAGTACAAAAAGCATCAGGCCCAGTGATGTGTTAGCGTATGCAACTGTCCCTTACAGCTTTGTAAGCCGGTGCTAACTGGACTGGAGCCAATGGACTTAGAACACCTGAGAGAAGAAAGAGGTTCCTAACTGGAAGGAGAATTCTCTGTGCATAAGTGATTAGAAATGTTTTTACCCAACATGATTATTTCAGTATGTACAAGGAGTCACAAGACTTTTAAGGGAGATGTTGGCAGCCCTTTGAGAAGCAGCCTGGTGGTTTAAGTTTAGAAAACTATAAAAGCATAATGTTACTAGAGCTGACAAGCATCTCTGTATATTTTAGAGAAAGCCCAAAAGAGGGAAGCTGAATCCCAAACATCCCAGTCCCTATGAGGGTATTCAAAACAGTGCTTCCAACAGGATAGCAACGATACACAAACATACCTTACAGAACAAATGCTGTCAAAGTTTAATTAATAGGTTTGAAAACCACCAACAAGAAACCACCGGGACTGACAGGAATGAGAAACCTCAATATAAAAATGTGGCTGGTTACAATCTTAGTTGTTGGACTTGGTTTCTTTTTCCTTGCAGAGGGTGTCAAAGAATGAACTAAATGTTATGCAATAAATATTGAAAGTCTGCCTAAAGAAAGATAAGAGTAACTACTGGAAGGCCAGGTTTTTTATAAATGCTACTACTCACATTACACGTACACAGTCATACTTGTGTATCTCCATCTGTGTCCTGACACATGTGCCAAGATTCATCTTTTTATTACTGACATTTTCTTTATGGGGAGTAAGTTTGAACAAAGCAGAGTTTGTACCCCTGTTGAAACTATTTAGTCCACTCACTAACACAAATGAGGACATCAAAGACTGCTTCTCTGGAAAGCCAACAGAATATAGTACAGGGGTACTTCTCTTTCTTCTGGCCTTACACAAATATAGTCTTAATATACACCCAAATCCTTACGTAAATCTTGCCCCAGAGACTTCTAATCAGAAAAGAAAACAACAACCCTGTATTTCTCACACTATAAAAAAGACCACCTTGGGAAAAGAACAATGCAGTCACAGAGTGGTATGGTGTCTGTTAAGAGAGTTCACATTAAGCTACAGTTAGCTATTCAAAGAATTAACTGAAATGGGGCAGTGAGTGAACGTCTGTTCCTTGTCACTGAACTCAGGGCTATAGCAGAGAGCAGAGAAAGAAGCAAGTTATAAAAATTTTTATCAGGGAAATAAAAAGACCACTTTGCTGTCCCCTGGATTATTCTCTTAAAAGGTGGGTCAAAATATCAGTGGTTGCTTTTCCAAGTTGTTTCTCCAGTCATACAATGAATCAGTAGCAGAACATGAGAGACACCCAGAACATGGACCAGAGGGGACTCTAACATTGCTGGAACCATGTTTTTTGTAGCAAGGTATGTATTTGGCTAGATATATGCTATTCACACTCTATATATTCCTTTGCATTTTATTTGTGGCTAAGTGGTAAGGTAAGAATTAATGCTGTTACTTTTAATATGCATATTTCAAGTGGGTAAAAGCTGTCTCACAGTCTTGTGTGCTTGGGATAAATAGTTCTATGATTAGTTGTGACCAAACCCAGAAGGATGATACATAAAATTATGTCTTTATTACTTTTGTTGCAATGCATTAACTGTTTGCTAGGTGCTGACCGAGTCAGATCCTGGCAGCCCTTCTTTAGGTTTGTCACAAAGAGTGCCGCTTCAAACCAACAGAGGAACGTAGTGGAGCTGGGCAAAGAGGAACTTGGGTGCCAGTGATGGGGAAGTGACAGAATTCATGTTTCTTTGGGACTGGGAAGAGGTAATGCTACAGTAAAAGCAACTGGGATTTCAGGACAGATTTCAGTTACCCAGATGGTCAGTAAGCAACATGTCTTGGAAGGCTGCTCCAAGGAAAAAAGGGAATTTAAAAAGAAATTATCTAACATGAAAGTAACGGTATTAAAGGTGCAACTGCAAACTTCCCTGGTGCAGAAGATGGTCAGGAAGCAGAGTAAGTGATCAGCTTGGTTAGCTCCATTTGATCCCAAACATAGGAGGAAATTATACAGGAAGCAGAAACTATATCAGAGTACCAAGGACGGATTTTCAACAGCACACAGCAGCAATATCAAAAAGGCCAATGAGATGGTAGTCTAGTGACCACTGCTTGTGAGATCTTGCTATCAGGGCATTAATCATAGGAAAACAGTGTTAGTGAACTAGTCCATGGAAGAATAAGTCTATTAACAGATTACATTTAAATGCAACTTATTTCATGCTTTTTGCTAAAAAGTGCCTGACAAGGTCAATAGCAAAGGAACGGATCTATGCAAAGTAGTGTTTTCCTTAATAGTCTAGAAGATGGAATAGAGAGATTTCTGTGAAGCTGAGGAGGAATGCAAATAAGTTAGATTAGAAATCAAAATTATCTCCAAAGGCAGTCTTGGTAAAATAAAGAAATGGTCTGTGGGGAAAATCAGATTAATTCAACAGGGACAAATGCAAAATACTGCATTTGTGAGGGACTCATCAGTTTCAGAAATACAGGGTAAGGAATGGTCATGTAGAAAGAAGTATAAAGCTTATAATGGAATCAACAATAGGGTATTGTTGCTGAAAGGGGCAAACACAGTATAGATACGGGTGTATGATCTGTAAATACACAGAAGTAATCCTGATGCATTATTTAGTGTTAGGGTCTCAGCTGGGGCTCTGTGTTTGGTGCTGGATGTTGAGAGGCTGGAGAAGAGCCATTAAAATTATCAGAAATTATTCTAGAAAACATGACATGGAAGCAAAGATAGGAAAAAAGTGGCATCCTTCAGCATAAGAGAGGATGATATTGTCCAGGGAGAAAGGACCAGGACAGTCTTCAAATACACAAAAGGCTGCTACAAAGAGTTAGGGAGAGATTTATTATCTGTGATCCTTTTAGATAGGGCAAGATATAGTAGATTTAAAAGTAGGAAAAATAATATTGTTAAGGATCTACAGCACTGCATAGGCAGGTTGTGGCAGCTCCATAATTCAGTTCTCTGATAACAGACTAGATGAATATTCATCAAGAATGACCTGCCACAGTTGACCTTGCCCCTGGATGAGTGGCATTCTACTTGATGCTTCAAGGTTGCCTCCAGCCTTCCAGTATTTTGGTAGGAGTGGGATCTTGACCTCCCCAGAGTCAGTAGCAACGAGTCCCAGTAGCTTGCCACAGCTCTTCAAGTGCTAGGCAAGCCCTCATAAATGGCACTAGCTAATCCTACTGCAGCCACAGGTTTATTGTGCTCTCAGAGGACTCCTTATTTTAGGAGGACAGGGTTACGTATAGGTAGCAAAACTTTAATCAGAGAGTAGGAGACTGAGACCCATAGATTGCTCTTGCCTAACCCATTTTGCCACTTCCCTGTTGCTGGACACCACACTGTTTTTTCAGCAATAAAGCTGACAGCTGGACAAACACTTGTGACAACCCCAGTTTCAGGGAGAAGCAGGGGTGAGGCTGGGAGCTGAGTGCAACAGCCAGGCTGGCTGGGCAGCAACCTCACTGGCAAGGGGCACAGTACTACAGCACCCAAAAACGAAGAGCAGAGCATGTCCTGTGACAGTAATAAAAAAAGTAACAGTTAGCCAAGTCTAGCTCACCAGACAGTTCTGTAGCGGTGAGACAGAGCTGAGGTCAAGCCAGGATGTCAGGTCTGCAAGTTAGAGACAGTATCCAAGTCAGTGAGGCAGGTGTTCAGGCACAGGGACCAAGGATCAGTGCCTTAGGTTGAACAGAGGTCCTAAGTGAAGAGGACCAGGCCCACACTTCTCACAGCTTTTTCTCGCCTATCTCTTTCCCTGGCAGTGATCCAAGGTCCTGTGATGGCACCAGATCCGAGCTGGCCTCAAGCACCAGCTGCCAAACCACTGGGGAGGGCAGTGCCTTTTCAATCCAGATAAAAGCATCTGTTGCTCATTTGCCCCAGTGCCAGAAGATCAAATTCCCCAGCACTCCCCCAGAATGAAAGACCCATATTGCATCTTAAAGGACATCCATGTGCTGATATAAGAAAGGCCACTGATATAAGAAAACCACAGCATCAGGAAAAAAAAAAAAAAACAACTCAAATGCATATTTTCAACCTCAATGACTGGTTTTAACCAACTCATACTTTCCAGGCTATTGCCATAAGAAATGAGGATATGTTGGGGGTTTTTGTTTGTTTGTTTTAAAGAGCAGATTAGCAGTGACATTTCTGATACCCTTGTTTCTGGCTTCCTTAGGCTCCAGAGACCAGATCTGCTAACCACAACTCTCTTTCCGACACATTTTCTGTATTGTAGGCTCCAGTGCTACACCCATATCCACCCTGAGCGTAACTGAGGTCGTTACCACTCTCTGTTGCTGTAGCCCACTGCCCCCGTTAGACTCTCCAGCAGCAAAGGGCCACCAGACAATCTGGCCCAAAACGTTCAGTGTTTTTGTTTGTGGGTTACAGTCTCTACATCGTTATTGAAACAAAAAAAAATTCTTGGTTAAGTATGAGGAAAGATTTGTTTGGCAGCACTTGAGCCATCCTGCTGAAGTGTTTGACTAGCCTTGGTGACACAATTGGCCTATGTGTGTGAGGAAGTGACAGCATCAGCTAAGCCTGTCCCCACCACTGACCCTACTAACAAGTCTGACAATTTTGGAGGCTATAATTACTTGATCATCTTTGTCAGATGCTTTCACTGACTCATGGGTTATAGACTATGAGGTAGTGTCTCTGCTTTCTGGATCAAATTAGCCATTGGGGTGGCTGAGCCAGATGGTTAGCAGAAGCATCTGCTTAATTCTGGTGGTTAATCTCTTTGAATCCCACCCTGCTCACTGTCCAGCCTGTTTTCCTTTCCTTCAAGGATGTTTCAGAAGAGCTGCCTCTTCTGGCCAGGCAAAGAGCAGTGGTACAGAAATCCCTGTGCCTTGGGTAGAAGGGCATGCTTTTATAATCATGCTCTGCCTTTCACACCAGGATATTAAACTCACTGAGTCAAACAAGGAAAGATATTTCATCAGCCTTACAGAAAGTTCCTGTCGCCACTTTGGGATGAGCACTGTTCTGGCCATCGGGAAAAACAAGAGCCGAGGGACAGAAAGAAGGAAAAGGAACTAGATATACAAGTGAGAATGGATTAATCAAGGTGGGTTTTCTGTATCACACATGCAGGGACCTTATCCAAAATGATGCGTATGCTTTATTCTCCCTGATGGCAACTGAACCAATATTCATTTAAATGCAAACCTGTATCAGGTCAGATACTGGCTTTCTGAAGAGTTGGCCATGGGCTCCGGGGACAGAGCCTCTGGAGTAGCCTCAAGCTCCTTGGGATAAAGTTTGCTTTTTTCCATTCCCAACATCACCTCTGCTTTGAGTACCTAGGGATGTTTCTGGTTGCCTGCTGGCAAAACAGCACTGGAAAGAAATTTGTTAAATTAGCGCTTCTTGCCGCCAGAAAACTTTCTGACTGCAAGGTGGAAATGTGAGAAACCTCCCACTCTGCACACGAGGCTAGCACATTCGGCTGCTACGCTCCACTGGAAAAAATCTGCTGTAATTTTAAACAGAAACCACAGAGGTCTGACAAAACCCGTAGGAAACTCCTGGAACTTTTAACCAAATTGTTAGTATATTTCTAAGCTCTTGGACTTTTACTGTTAGCCTGCATTATTCATCTAGTAAAGGTCTTATCCTGATATCCAACCAAACTTCACATTGCTAGGATGAGATGGCCAGCGATGCACAGTGTAAAGGACATGTTATCTAAAGAAAACAGTGTTTAGATTTGAGGGGGTGCTCTCCATTTTTCCAAACAGGATTTTACACCCACGTTTTTACCGTTTTTTTCTTTTGGCAAATTTCTGGCAAATTGAAACTCCACCCAAGGAAACAGAGACCTCATTTAAAAATTAGGAAATAAATCATTTGCTGTCAATAAAGAGGTTACATATGTAATCTTTTTCATTACGAGAGAGCAAGGTAACTTCCTTTGGATTCGTTCTCCAAGTGTCTCAGTCCTCGGTACGGCTGGCACAGTTAGCCTTGCTCTGTGTGTTCTGGTGGCTGTACGTGCTTAGGGAAGAATTGCAGCCTGGACTCGTACCACACCTGGTGCAGCAAACACAGCGGTCCAGGTTTATCACTTCCTGAGCTTCACGAGCTTTGAATCAGAGTCTCTCTCAAGTTCAGCAAAGAAGTGATCAATGAAAACTACTGTAACCAAAATGCTGCTTGCCAGGCTGAATTGAAAGGAATAAATAATAGTCACCTCATTTCATCAACCCGAACTTTAGCATAGTCATTTGAACAGTGAGCCTGTGAACCACGAGGTTGGAAGCAAACTACTCCAGTCAATGGAAAGACATTCATTAAGCTAAATGGCTTCATATCAAGCTTTTACTGGATAGAGCTCTAAAATACTTCCTCCAGAAATTCTGCAGGCTATTTTAGTCTGTCCAAGCTGTAGGGAGGGAAACTAGAAAACAATAACTGTCCAGATCAGCAGAAAATAAGTAAATATGGGCAACTGAAATACAGCACGAGTTAAAACCTCATTGGTATATAGCTGAAGTATGATCAGTATGCTCAACTGTAGCTTGAAGACTGCTCTCCAGTGGCTGTTCGCAGCTGTACATATTTATAACTCCGTGCATGGAAGTTCTGCAGTGTTTGTAGTGTTTTCCAAAAATAAAGTAAAAAGAATCCTAGGTGGCATATTGGTAAAACAGCAAATTATAGATGGAGTTCTAAAACAGGTTTAAAATATAAAGTATAAAGCGTAAGGCATCCCATGTCTGTCAAAAGGAGAACCTTTATCTTTTTATCTTTTTTAAGAGCAGTCAATTGGCCCACCAAAAAGATGTTGTTTGTACTTTTGAATCTGGATATCAACACATATAATTTATTTTTAGTTAATATACTAAATAAAATAATTTATTGTGTTAATAAAACACAAAGCATTCAAATCAGCATACACTCCGTGTAAGTGTGAGTGATTCACTCTTTCAGCCTGTTGGTTTTGAATCTCATTTTAACACCAGCCACGTCTTTTTTTCAGCCAGAATAGCAGTGGTTTATATTGCTGTGTTAATTATGTGAGCCTTTAAACTGTGGTTTGGAAAACATTACACATCTGAGGTATTTGTGCAAATTAAGGGATTAATAACAAGACCTGTTTTCTTTTTTTTTAAATGGAAAGGAGTGTGCATGCATGAGACAGAATTGAACCAGGACTGGTGTGTGTGTGCCTTCCTCTCCCTCCTCTTTCCCCCTACTCTTCAGCAAAATCTGGATCACGTTGTGAATCTTGTCGGCTGGGTGACAGGTTACATTCTCGCTCGCTTGCGGGATCATGTCCTCCAAACTAAAACCTAGTTCTCAGATGCTAAAAAAGAACATATATGTACCAACATATGCATTCAATCACGTAAACAAAAATAATAGCTTTCTGCCTCTTTATCCTTCAAATAAAGATTGCTTGCCTTACTGGAAGCCAAAGCACAAACTGTGCTTTAGTCAAATAAAAGTTATTGAGCTCAACAGGGCAACTGAGTAAAATTTAATGGCCTGTGACTTACAGGTTACACCATATGATCTAGTCCCTTTTGGCCTCCAGTTCTACAAACCTAAATGGAATTTAAGCCCTGCTTTTTTTTATTTTTTTTTTTTTTAATTAGAACATTGGTGAGACTGGTGGGGCCTATCTAGCTCCAGCCACACGTAGGTGTGGATGGCTGACTGGCTGTATTTTCGTTGAGTATAAGATTGCCCTTCTGCATTGTATTTGGCTTCATTTTTGAGGTGGCTGGATATCCAGGCCAAATACAAATTGGCCCAGAATTAGTTTCCACTTCCTATCCTTCCTTTTGCTGAAACAAATAAAAACTGGGATTCAGCTTGCAGAACTCCTGGCTTTGTGGGCAGGGTTTGCAAAGCTATTCACTAACCAAAGAGCACAGTGCATAAGGTGCGTGCCAGATGCATCCAGAAATTCTTTGGGATATTAATCTGACTCAATACATCCAGTCAAGAAAGTTAATGAGTATTTCCAAGTAACTTTTGCCTGACAGCTCTGCAGTTGTTTAATTGCTTATATGCTGACTCAGGAGTGAGACCTGAGAGGCATTTCAGAGAAGATCCCCACAGAGAAGAGCATGAAAATAGATCAAAGCAAATATTGAAACGCACACTGTGTGAGTTCCGAATGTAGCTTCCAGGTCAAACCGATGCAGCAGAAACCCTGGCAGTAATGAACCTGGCTTTTAAAGTAGCCATCAGAACTCAGCTTCTTACCTGGGTCTAGTCAAGTCTTGAAATCTTATTTCCAATTACTTTGCTTAAAGACTGAGAAGGTATTACTGTGTCAGTGCAACAACCATTTAGCATCTAACTTGGCCATAAGACAGAATTTGCCTGATACAAAGCCTACTCAGTAGTTAATGGGATACTTCAGTCATGGAGCAGCTCATTCATAACAGTTCCACCTACTTAGCAATAAGCAAGTGAAGAAAATATTTGAAGACTCATTATCTGCTGCTTATGCCAATACATGTTCTGTGCATAATACTCTTCTCTGAAAACTTCTGTGTTAAAACTACTACCATAGCATATTGGGGATGCCATAAGCCATACCTAATGCTTCCTTCAGAGTGAACTTCTTTCTAAAACCAATTTTAAAATGTCCTGTGGGATTATCAGGAATCCCTTCAGGACTGAGCACTGTGATTCAAACAAAATATCTCGCATTTACTCTTTGCTTTTTTCCAGGTGGAAACAAAGAGCAATTGGAAAACATGCAAGACCTGCCAGAGAGATAAGACAGCGGCAGTTTTTAACATTAAGAGTGTGCTAAAGCTTTCAGTGTTCGAAGTAATACTATAAAGTGGTAGAGGAAGGAGCTGGAAGCCATGGCATAGCAAAGCTAAGGTTTTGGAAGCTTAGAAATTTCTGCCACTTGCAAAAATTAGTAGACTGGATACGTGTTTACATCCTGGCTGCAGCATACCAGTTAGTGAATTAACGGGGCTGTAAAGCTGGGTGCAAGCCGGTTCCTCTCTTTCTCTGCTAACACTGAGTAGCAGCAAGTAGGAACTACCCTTCCATTCCCTGATTTTTGTCTCCAGACTATCTTCCCTCCCTTCTTGCACTGTTATCTCCTGCTATGCAAGCAACTGATGCATCCCCATCCCTGCACTCTTCCTTCCATGTCATAAATGAGGCACCTACCTTATTCTGCAGTCTGTGCAATACTGAGTTGAGATACCCATATTTGCAGTTCCCCTTTTAAGTGACTACAAAACCCTCTTCTTTGTGAGGAAATCTGTCTTAACAGTACTGCTTTTATTGTGCATTAAATCCATCTTCCCTCATCCATCATCCCTCCCAGTCTTCTCTCTTTTAGGCTGAACAGCCTCAGTTTTTCAAGATTTGCTTACAGGTCATGTTTTCTAGAGTCCTTAAGATTTTCACTGGTGTTCAAGGGACAACAATCACTGTGAACCACACTGTAGTAACATCCAAAACTAAAGTCACACCAGGCTTTCTTAATGCTGAGCAGAGCAAAGAATTAATCTATGTATATTACAAATTGTGCCTGTATTTCTGCAACCCAGCACCATGTGTTCCTGCTTTGCAACAGCATGAAATGTTGATTCTCACATGGTTTATTATCCAGAGATACTCTCCATCCCTTTTCTAGAGAAATGGCCCTTATCAGTTGCTCTCCACCCTTCATTTATGCATCTGATAAATCCTGCATAACATCCCATCTTGCACCTGCCCTGCTGAATACCATCCCATTTTTTTCACACCATTTCTGCAATTTGATGGAATTGTTTTGAATTATTAGTCTCCCTAGTATCATACATCCTCTGTCCCCACCCCTTGTCCTGCTTTCTCTTGAACACATACTTATTAGTCTTGCAAACTGCTTAGGACCATCTTGAATAGTTCTGGTTCCAGGCTGATCCCTATCAAAACCCACTCAGTGCATCTTTCTAGTTTTGACAGTCAACCACTGAAAGCTACTGCCTAAGTGTAATTTTCTATTAGAGAATCTTCTGTGCTAGGCTACTGATCTTTACAGGTCATTTTGACAGATTCTTAAGACACTATAATTGCACTTTTACTCCAAAAGCAAGATGTATCTTTAATGTCAAGAAACTTCCAGGAATATCCAGTCTTCAAAGGTAACTGATAAACATTAAATATTTAAATAAATACCAGTTTAACTTCAGTAGCTATTTGGTCAAGCTGTTGTGGAGCCTCAGATGATCACTGAGGTTTGTGGTTTGCTGACCAGAAATGACGTTATCTGTAATTTGCAATATGGATAAATAACATGTGACTAATGATTTCATTTTTAAGAGTGCTCGGAGGATAAGCTAGACACCTGATTTTCAAGATTATGACTGAGACTTTAAAAAATGTAAAATTAAAAGAACTATATTTTGTTAAAAATCAAACTCACAGTGTTGTTAGACATTAATAGACTAGTATCCTTAACACTTGGAAAAAATATGTAACAGCTTCTATGTAGGTTACAAAATAACTCTTGATATATGTGCAGAAACATATTTCATCCTTAATTTAAAAAGCACATGTTATTGTGCATAGTCCTTTCTATTCACTCTTGTGAATATTACTGAGACAATATATTCTATTTGAATCAGAATGTCATTACAAAACAATGTGTCAAACTTAAAATCTTCATAAGTAGTTCCCCCCCCTTACAATATGTTGCCTATTAAGAACTATTTTCCAGCAATATCAGCCCTTACTATTTTCCACTTTTTCATCTACAGACAGACTGAAAAACATTAGAGTGAATGGTATAGCAAAGTGAAATAATAATACCGCAGATGCAAGCATGAAAAATGGGATCAGTGATATTTTAGGAGTCAAAGTAAACTGCGCTGGAAAGAAGATCAGGAAAAAACAGATGGTTCAGCTGCACTGAATAGGTGATCTTCATCTGAAGACTCCAGCAGTCCTTTTTCTGTGAAGCAGCTTAGCTGAGAAGTACTGAGAAGCTGTGGTGACCAATGTAGTGTAAAGCCTTACCCTAAGAAAGGAGATTTTATTTCAGCATCTTCTGAATGGTATAAATGAATTAGGAGCATATGTTCAATGTTCTTCAGTAAAATAGTTCCTTGTGAGGCCAGCAGCTGTAAGGCTAATGGTCTTAGAGTCCTAAATTACTTTCAGAAATGGAAATCACTTAGATACTTTATGAAGAAGTACTGCACACTTAAAACATAAATAGACTTGGGCCTAAACAAATGCTTAAATAAAGATAGACAAGAAGTACCAGCTCCATGTTCTTTTCAAAACAGCAGCAATCTTTCCTACATACTCAAATGTTTTTTACTTTATGTCTTAACTTAAAGGCTGACTGTAGAATATGTAACGTTTTCTCTTAGTATGTTTGTAGCAAAGGTTTGAACTGGTTTATACCGAGGAGATATGGGTTGATGCTGCTGTAACTCTCTTCCCAAGGCTTTAAGGAATAAAGCTTAGCTCCTTAACGGTGTGCAGTTGTTACCAGCCCCCAGCTTCCTTGGAAGGGCAGTAGGTGATGGGCATGCAATGCACAGGCTCTTCAGGAATCCTGGCACCAGTGAATGCTGGTGGAATGCTGAAGTCTGCTTCTTTGATGGGGTAGAGGGGTTAGATTTCAAAAAGAAGCTGGATTGTCCTTACTAGTGGGAGGCTTCCAGAGGAAAAAGGTAGTCCTTTGAAGACTCCCGTTGTTTATTGTACGAAACTGCCACCATGGTTCATTGCTCACAGAACTTCTCACTTCAGCTCTCTGCTCTCCTCCTCTTCCTGCCCTGCAAATCTTGGTATTTATTTCTTTTTATGCCTTTAGTGCAAATGGAAATGTCATGCTCTAAATCTTGTTATTTCAAGATTTCCGGCATAACAACATTAAAGATGAGACTAAAATTGCAAAGTACCCGGAATATGCCTCTTTCTGCTCTTCAGGAGTTCTGATCTCTTTCTGCTCCCTGCAAGTACTGCACCCATCAGCCACCCTGGAGGAAGACAAGACTGCAAGGCAAAATTGCTGAGGGAGAACTTGTCCCACTTAGCAAACAGGAGACATAAAAGGTTTACACGTTCATTTCTGCCATCGTGCCAAAATGTAGATCCTTCAGTCTCAGAAGTAGACCCATTACAGTGGTAGTATCTGAACTACTTTCATGGCAGGAAAAAAGGATCTCTCTCCTCATACTTTGGTGTGACAACTGTATCCCTCTTGGTCTAAAGATGCAGGGTTGGCAGGAGATGATGCTTGCAGGTATTAAAAGAAGTTCTTACTTTTTCCAGAAACATCCTTTTGTTTTTCAGCTTCAAGGGATGTCACAACATGTGATAGATTTGTGCAGACCACTCTTTGCAGGGCTGGATGTAATGGGCGTGTAGCTAGTACAGAAGAGAGGACCTGGACTGACAGAGTTATGGTAGAGATCTGCTCTCTCTCAACAGTGTAAATTACCATTTAATATTTTGTTTTAGTTCTTGGTGGTGTTGGCATTAGTATGAGTAGATCTCCTCTGTAGAGTAACCTCAAAAAAACCAACCCCAAACTAAAAACCCTCTAAAACAAGAGCCATTCAAACCTCTACTAATGCGGAGTTATCTGAGGTGATACTTTTAGTTTATATTTCCTTTCTGTGTTTTCTATGCTGCTGTAATTATTTGCTTTTGTTACCTATATCCTTTCATCTTGTGCCATCCAAATACAAGTTCGAGTGTGCATGCGTTACTGTGTTCCCTCCTTGCAGTCCTTCATGGAGCGCTGGATATATTCCTGCCTCTTGCCTTCCCAGGAAGCAGTTCAGCCTCATAATACGGTTTAATTTTGGTTAAACAGGGGCTTGGCCAGTGCTTAAATTTTTAGACAAGCAGGAGTTCAGCAGTTAAAGGAGGGACCATACCTTCAGTTTGTCACCAGCCAGCCATGTGGGGCTTACCCCTGGGGCAGCGTATGCTGCACCCAAAGATGTAACAGCAGCTGTGGATGTGCACACTACCTCAGCGTGCAGTGATGGATCAGATCCTGGGTCCATCCTGGAGGTCCAGTCAAAAGCAGTAGGTGACAGGGCCAGAGACAGAGCTGGAGACAAGCTACAATGGGGGTCTGAGAGGTCACTCCAGAAGACAAGCTGCCTACAGCAAAGGTCCAAGCTCCAGCCAGAGACATCCAGAGGCAGGAGCGGAGCCTGACTGCTCAGGCAGGGCGTGAGTGCTCAGCCCTGAGCAGAAATGGGTCTCCTAAGCCATGGGCAGAGGTTTGGGTGGAGATCCCAGGTGGAGCAGGTCAGGGCTATTAAGGCTTGTTGGTGCCATGGCAGGAGCGCAGAGCTAGGATACGCTCAGTGATGCCATGCTCTGCAACATCGAGGTAATGCTAAATTCCAGCTTGCAGAGTCACAGTGGGCAGGATTCAGCTGTCACATAATCCCATCGCAGCTCACAGCTACCTAAACATGGGCATCGCAAATACAGAGGTATACAAAAGTAAGGGCCACAGTGGCAGACCTTGGTGCTTCTCAACCAAAGGAAGAGCAAACCAGCCACATTGACGTTACAGATTACTCAGCCCCACTTTCCCATTCTGGCATAGAAATAGCTCTTCTTCCCATGTTCCTTCCCCAGTTTTGTCCTGTTACCCCATTTGAAATGGATCCAAGCTTCCAAAAATATACAAAGTCTCAAAACCAAATACAAACATATTTACTTACAGAGCTCCCATTTTTCCTCCCCAGCTTCCTCTGTGTAAATACAGGTGTTTTCATGGTTTTCAACTTTCTGCCACCATTCTAAATTCTTATAAAAAAGGTCATTTCCCAGAGTGAGCAGTAGTTTCGCCATCACCTATGGGAATGGTATCTAAGTTGGCTTAACAAAGCCCTGACAGATCAGAGAATTGCCTTTTATTCAAAACAAGACATGATGCCAAAAGCAATATATGGACAATGCAGTACTTCTGAAAGAGGGCTCACTGTGGTATGTAACACGAAGGACAATATCTTTAAAAGTAGGAAAACACAGATAAGATTAATTTGCTCATTTCTTGGGAATTATTACCCTTTCACAGAAAAGTTCATGTTAAGGTTTGTGAGTGCTCTGGGATAAAGTCAACACTCCCACCTACTGGTCTCATCTAAGAAAGTTTTATGTTTTTTTCTCTTTTTCCCCTTTTTAACCTTTTATCTTCTTTTTAAATTCTTCTCTTTTTCTTTTCCTTTTTTCTCTTTTAATTTATCTTTCCATTTCTTTTCCTTTCTGTTTCTGTTTTTCTTTATTCTTGTATGTGTTTTCCTTTATGTTTTGCTTTTCCTTCTTTCCCTTTTCAGATTGAGGTTCCTATTGTCCATCAAAAGTTGGACAGATTCACACAGGTAGAAATAACTGCCCCAGCAAAGGCATAGTATTAGAAAATACACACCCTCAGAATGACACATTTGTTCTTTTCTGACACTTGTGAAATAACCTATGGGTGCCTTGCTGTTGTGAGTGGAACAACTTTCATCCAATTGCTGCTTTCTGATAGAACAAGTAATAATACCAAACTGACAGTGTCTTCAAAATAAGACAAATCACCTTTTGGCTTATTTTTTCAAAATCACTCCACTGTACTGAAAATCCTGCTTGGCAGTCACTGTAAGATAAATGGTATAATTTGGGAAATTAATTTATTAGTATTCAGTGACAGTCAGGATCC
Organism: Falco punctatus; assembly: GCF_963210335.1. Lineage (NCBI taxonomy): Eukaryota > Metazoa > Chordata > Aves > Falconiformes > Falconidae > Falco > Falco punctatus. Next base: position 91,319,933 of record NC_137582.1, on the reverse strand, counting down.
CCCACGTTTCCTAGTTCATGGTTCCACAGCTACTTGTTCCTAAGGGCCAGTTACAAATCTTGCATAGCACACCCAGCCTGAGGAAGGGTAGCAAAAATCCTGACTCCAAGAACTCTTATTTACTTAATTGACCACTGAATTGACCCCAATGACTTCGTTTTCTTTTGCAAGTTGACACATCTTATGTAAATACGGGCTATAAAGTCTGTAAAACCCCACAGAAACCGCTCCAGTTACCTCAGCATCGTCTGTTGTACTTACTTGCACCTTCATAATGGTGCTAGTTGTTCCAGCTGCAAGACAATAAGTAATTCTTACTAAGAAGCTCAGCTCAGCAGAAATTCATTTTGCTGAGTAATCCTTACATATGCAGGATATCTCCCACACACCTTCCTATGTATTGTTCTAAGTTTTTGCATACAGTCATTCTCCTGTGTTTTGATTTTCTTCACTTTTGGTCTAAAAGCCAGTAAAAATACTGAGATACTCTTTACATGAGGGTAACGCAGTATTTTACCTCAAAGCACTTCAACTATTTTCACTCTTTTATTTCCTTATTTTTGTAACGCTTACAAGATTACAAATTATTTTCAGAAATGTGAGAGGAGAAACAGAAACACTGTCTGAAAAAAACCTCCTAATCACTTGTTTATAATTTATCAGTAACTCCTATAAATGGTTCTCTATTATTATTTGTGTTACGTTAGTGCCCATGGACTCCAACCAGGGAGCCCAGGGGATGAAATGAGTTGCCCAGATTTGCACTGCAGCCAGAGCCAAACCAGGCACCCAAGCCACAGCTCAGCCTCAGGCTCACGGCCGAACCTCTGGGCTGTGCCGCTCCGCTCCCAGCCAAGAGCACGTTTCCATACACCTTAATAGCCAGTTGGTGGAACCAGCCACGCTCTGGTTAATGAACATGAACTCAGAGCAGAGAGCTGATGCCTAATAAACTCTTTCATTTAGAAGACTTAACTGCCTGTAGAAGGTGGCTTAATCACCTAAGAGCCAGATTTCCAAAGTCATTTAAGCATCTAAATGCACAAAAGACCATTGACCAGGATTTTCAGAAGTACCTCCTCATTTCACTCCTCTGGGATATTCATTCAGCAGATTTGGGCAGCTTACTGCTTTTCATAGCCTGGTTGTGGAGGTTTTACTGGGAAGGGAGCAAAAAGGAGGCCTCCGTATCACAGGTATGGTTTGCACCCAGTGCCAAGGGATACTGGGCCTTCTGCATACCTCCCCATCTCCTTTACCTTGTGGCTGCCCTAAAGTCTAGCTTTGACTCTGCTAGAATTGTGAAGATCCATATTTTGACCAGGTTATGCTGTCTACAATTCTAGATGTGGGCTTTTCTGATGTGCTTTGAAATTCATGACACCCATCTTCTAACCTGCTCTTTCCCATGGAACAGCATTGACTCATTGGATGGAACAGGCAGGCTGCTTTGCTCCCATCTCCTCCAAAGTCCTGGTCTGGTTTTTAATGGCTTGAATAAATACTACAAGTGGGTTGTGGCATCCATCCATCCTTGCTTCCCACTGCCAGCTGTAGGAACTGAATGCACACGTGCCCTGCAGGGAGCACTCAGGGATGCGTGGGCTCCTGCACTTGTTGAAATGCAGGTGCCTTTGGTGACAATGCTCATGCAGGTGTGATGTCCCAGACTCACATGGACTTACCCTCTCATATTTTACAAGAAAAGAGGTATCAGCCTGCTACTGTCTATGCTGTAATAGTATGGCTTCTTCTTGCCGCAGTGTTAGTTTTGTTCTGATGCAACAGTGACATGAGCTGTTCTTTCATATCCTTGCTGCCTTGAGTAACTGTTGGGCACCAGGCTTTCAGTGGCCCAATACAAGTGGCCCAGTGATCCCACCAAAAATCTCTAACCCACATGAACATTAAAAATATCGGTAAAATAAGATTGTTCAACCTTCTCAACAAGTGAGACTTTCCTTACCTCTGCCGGTGTCGGTCAGTCTGCTGGTATGTGTGAAGTGTGTGTAACTGCATCCCTACTGGGTGCTGTGGGGTCTGTCTGCTGCTGAGCACGCCCGAGAGCAGGGAGGTTGTAGAAATAGCATGGGTTGTAAAGTGCTCCAGGATGAAAGGTATCTTGGAGGCAAAATATTTTCTTATATTGGATAGTCCTTCAGCTGTATTAATAAAATATTGGTTAACCATGTTTATACACCTAAGATTTATCATGGTAAGATTGATTTCAAACTTAGATTTATTGTGCAAGAAAATGAAGAGAAATCAGTCATGCTGTCAATCCAAATTCATTTCCTAGCACTTTTTCTTCTGAACCAGACAGACCCCTGGAAATACGCATTTCTTAACCAGAAATGTCCTTCAAACTTAGCCCTAATGCCAATTTGAGATTTATCTTCATCAACCAGTTTTTTCATGCTGTGCAAAACTCCAGTATTTCTGGCCCAATTGAAAGGGAATCCCTGGCCCTTTTCAGCAGAAAGAAGCTTGCCTGGCAATGTTCTTTCATTCAAAGAAACACATTAAAAGCCCTAAGCATGGACTATCACTGTACAGTTGGCCTCCCTACTCTTCTGTACAACAAGCTTTTAGCTCAGTACTTTGAAAAAGAAATATACATTGAGATGTGCATATTCCACCGCAAAACTTTCTTTGTGAAACCACAAGGTTTTTTGCATTTAACTGCCAAAACCCAGGAAAATGTTTTCTGGTTCAAGGAAATCCAGACTTTACAGTACAAGCATGCACAGATATGGTCCATAAACAATTCTGACTTAGGCTTTCATTGACTTTTTGGAATAATTGATGCACTACCATACTTGTGGTTCTAGATGAAATACAGTGATTTTTAGACATGCATTTTTTTTCATACCCCTTTTGGTTTTAATGAATCCAAACCACTACATTTTTACTTACAGATTTTAGGTGTAACCACTGCGATTATCTTGAGTTGGGAAGTCACTTGCCATTGAAATGTGAAAGCAACCTAGAAGGAAAAAACACATTTGAAAATATTAATCTTTGTTTTACATTTGCCCAGGTCTAAAACCAGCAACTTTGATTGCCTATATTCTTTTACAAATGTTAATGTTAAATAAAAAAGATCGGAGGCAGTGAAGTTAATTGCTCAAACTGACACATATGAAATTGTTTAGTCTTGAATCTGACAAGGATGTCCATCAGTTTTCAGTAAACAAACATGGTGGGTATTATTTCTAGACAGGATATGTCAAGTTTTATGCATGCGGGTGTCTGCAAGGGCTCATTCGTCAAATTGGCGAAGGTGTAAAATGTTTTAATGACCTCCTAAATCTCCTTCTCTGGCTGTCCTGGCGGGATGCCTTCCAAGGTCAGTCACCCAAATAAGCAGGTTCACTTGTATTGTAAACAATCATAGATCAGACTGAATGATAATTCCTGATGGACCCTGGAGCAGAGAGAGCTATATATATCACAACACTTTCTTGTCAGGGCAGTACAGGTCAGCTGTGTTTGTTCATGGACATATTAGACTTTGGTTTTCCTGAGCCTCTTTTACAGTGGTCTTGTTTTCCCATTGTATTTGCTGTCTGGACAGGATGTTCAACCAGAGGAAGTGCTCCTTGTGGAAAAGGCATCAATTAGATATCCAACTGACCCTCACTGCTACTAACTACCTTGCAGACAAAAGATTTATTTATTTATTTAGATGTGAGCTTATATTTTTCTGATTTGCTTTGCCATATGAGTAAAGCAGGAAGGCTTAAAAATTGCTGACTAAATCAGGCAATAATGCAAATTTCCATTTCCACCGTATATCATCAGCTGTTTATTTTATATTTATTTTTTATAGTGGAAGAAACATTTAAAAGGGCATGGCTGGTCAACAAGGTTAATTAATTGCTGTGTTGGCAGGCAGCTTTGTTTGAGAAGGCCGGGATGCTGTAATCATCTGAGACTTTCAAGGTTTTGTGGAGGAAACAGGTCATTGAAAAAAATACATTATTTTAAATAGTGTCTGATAAATAAAAGAGGAGGGAGAATCTTCTTGGCAATCTAGTGTAAATACCAGTAATCAGGAATATGATACATTAAAACACATACATGTTTTGGGTTCATTTCCTCAGAATAATCTATTCCAATGCATAGGAAAGCAAACATTAGAATACCACAGGCAGTTTTTAAAAGACCTCTTGGTCCCTGGGCAGAGTTCTGGCAGGCGAGGGGAAGCTCTGCTTGAGCACACAGCATGTGTTATGAACTGCATTTGATTTTATGGCTTTCCAAAAAGCTGTCCAAAAAGAAGGTTGGTTTTGCGGGGTGGAGTGTCCCCCCTTCTTTTTGCAAGGGGTCTCAGCGATCTTAGCGTGTGTTTTTCCTCACCCCGTTGACCCAAGCCAGGGATGTATTTGCCAAGAGGGTGAGCAACTCCCAAAGGCAGTGACTAGAGTGCAGAGCTTGCTGGCCCAGTTTGGAATGGTTGGGCTTTTGCTCACCTCTGGGTTCTGGGCTCCTCGTCTCCCCCACCCCTTTAAAATTCTTTTCCACGCTCCTTTGTTTCTTTATTCCTGCAGCAGCTGAACTTGCCACTCCATAGTGGCAATGGCAATGCAAAATAGCTTCTTCTAAGGTGGCAGCTCTACAGATGTTTGTCAAGCGTTTGAGAAAATACACAAGTGAAAACCCGATATGCAGGCAATGCCATTTGGAACCCCACACCTACTGCAACTGCTTGGAGAAGAAAAATCCTTTGTGAGACAACCAAGATCCATAAAAACGAAGCAGGATCTTCCACCCGAGTGAGTCTATTTGGAGGGGTGTCGTTAACTTGTCCCTGCAAAATTCACCCTTGTCTTTGACAGCGTAGGAAGAGAGATTTCACCTGCTAAAGAAAATTCAGTCTCAGCACTGGCTTAAATGGAAACTGCTGAAATGCTCAGCGACTTTAACAGCAGTGTTTGTCCATAGTTGCCTGAATGTCATCTGTCGTTACCACATCTTAGGAACGCCGGTGGATTCTTGTCCTTACAACACCTTCCTCAGATCGGGATGTTTCTGTTTTACAGACAGGACACAGAGGTGCTGGATCAAGCCATGTCCGTATGTGTCCCACCACCACCGTAGCTGTGGTCGCACAGCAGTGAATAGAGACCTCTTGGTCCTAGTGAAGCTGCAAACAGATCAGACCTTCCCCTCTGGTGTAACATGAGAGTAATAACGCAACCTCAAGCACCATCTATGGTATGTGTGGAAAAACCAGCCCCAAACTACCACAAATAAAAGTGAATTTGCTGGCAGAAGGACTGCCAAATGGAAATGTTTTAGAGGGTAACACTTTGATATTGGCTTCTGATGCTTAGGTTTTGATTGCTTGTTTTAAGCAGAGTGTATTTAAGAGCTTATGAAAATAACGATGTGAATGGAATTAGGAAAATAAAATGCATATATCTGCTGTTTGGTTTTACATCTCATGTTTCAGCTGAAATGTTATCAATGTTTAGGCTCATTAGAGAACACCAAATGGAACAAAACTGCTGAGATTTTTGTGTAAGGCTGCAAGGCTGCCCTTCCCAGAGGCAGCAAAGTGTGTGCAATCTGTAAATACTCGGAAGACATGGCAATTCCTGCCACATGGTGTGTCTACAAGATATTTAGAACACCTCAACACTGGTCTCCTGAGACAATTTTTGAAAAGCTCTGATATTTACTTGGTTTTGCTATGTATATAAAAGTTACATGGGTTTAAAAATTTGAACCAAAGGAACCTTCTTCCCACATAGCTACACTTGCAAAAACCAACAGGAAAAAAAAAAAAAAGGTGCCGTAAAGGGTGAAACGAAGCTGTTCTTTGCCTGTAAATGTCAGCTTCATCAGCGCATACTGTCAAATCACTTTATTATAGTTCTACAGCATGGATGTGTTGTTTGCCATTTTGTTTTTTTTTTTTTTTCATTGCAGAGCCTTTCCTCTCAAGTCCTATTTGCACCATCTGTGGTTTCTGCACATTCTGGACTATCCAGCGAAAGAGATTGTATTTTTACCAAGATTTAATTGAAAGTAAGTAATCCTATTTGTTTTGCATTGTTATAACCCAAACACTTTCAGATGTCTTATGTAATTATATTAATTACTTAAAGGTAATACAGGTTGCCTCCCAAAGATTTATAATGCCTTCAGAAATTAGGTCATTCTGAAGGTTGTGTTTTTTTATTTTATTTTTAATTAAAGTACATTTGGCTCAGCTTTTAAAGAGTAGCAGTTTTCAGGTAACTGGCCAACGTAACAAGGCTCAGTTTTAAAAGAGCACTCTGTCTCCATACTCTGGAGGTTGAATTGGTTGGAGGACACAGAGGTTCACTACTCATTTCCCTCTATGGCTCATTTATAGTGCAGAATCTAAATAAGAAAGATTTGTAAATCTGGATTATTTTTTTAGATTCTTACCAGATTTAAATATGAAGATCATTGTATGACCTCTCTAAGTACAAAGCCCTATACCTCATAATAAGATATAATCCAATGGTCAGAATGGGATGGATCCCCCTGCTGTTAAAATAATTTTTTTAAATTCCTGCTGGTGTTGCTGATGTGAATTTAGATTCCCAAACCTTCTTCAGAGTCACCTGAAGAGCTCACTCGTGCTATTGAGAATGACACCATTTATAGAAATAGTCCAAAACCTCCTACACAAAATGTCATGGCTTAGGAATGAAAGCTGAATGAATCGAGCTCAGCTAGGGAGGTTTCTCTTGGGACTGGGAACTTGGGCATCCAAAAAAGCCAGTCGGGGGGGGGGGGGGGGGGGGCGGGGGGGAGGGGAAATCAGTGGATCTTGCTTGAGTTAGTTGTACAGACTGTACAAATCTGCAGGCTGTGTCTTGTGAATGCCTACTTTTTATCCTCTAAGTGAACAGGCACAGGGAGCCAAATACAGATAGGTAGTCTTTCTCTTTTGGATCTATCAGTCTTGCGCACTACCAGTTTCTCAGTTGTCTTCCTGTGGTATTAAATTCTTTACTTAAAAAGCACAGGAGTAAGTTTCCTAACGGCTTTCTCTGCACTTATTTTAAAAATGTAAGAAAACAGATCTACCACCCAGTGCCTGCCAAGCTGAAGTTTGGTTCTGGAACTACTTATTGAGTAGACAATACTCTAAAAATATAAATTTTCATAGCAAGAAATATAACACATACACACTCTACTCTGTTTGCACTTCTTCTCAAACACAACCATAAATGCATACTAGTCTTTGCATACATACTGCTTTCTGGAGGCTTAATGACAACTATTGGACCTTGGACTCTTTCAAAAGCCTGGCATAACACAGGTAGCCTACGTGTGCTCATACATGCATGCACACATGTAAGACATGTAAGTATCTCAACTTCTATTGATGGCTCACACTTGCTTCATTACATACCTTCGCATTTCTGCCTAGCTGCATTTTCTACACTTGCTTTGTACCTGCTCTATGCTCAAGTAAATGGGATAGACAAAGTGCACAGTGCAGTGGCTAATGATGCCTGGAGTAGTGAAAAACAACCAAGTTACATTTCAGTATTTCGGACTTATGTCCCATGTCTTCTTAGGTAGTTGCCCAAAAATAGCTCAGGGAATTATGAACCATTACAAGATACTGGAAAAAAATTACATAGCTGCTTGTGATGCCAGCAAAACTGAAAGCATGTCATCAGTGTATATTTAGTAGATATTTATAAAATCTGGGAATTTCCACTTTCCTTATTTCATAACATATTTGTCTTTCTGAGCATCTCATGACTGAATGTTAAACACCACAACTTGCTGAAGTGTATTTAGTGGAAGACAATTTGATCCCAGCCTGCTGCTGTTCAAAGGTGATTGCAAATTTGGTACATGTCATGGCCACCTGTAGAGTGTACCTGAAGTGCTCTGCTACAGGCTGTACTCCCCTCATTCGTGGATGTATATGTCCTTTTCATCTTTCTTTCTAGATGCAGCCTGCTGGAGACTGAAGCAATTACGGGTGTAGAAATTTGCAGGGGGAAAAAAAAATTACTCTAATGAACGGTCAATTGAAATTTCCCCCAATCATTGGTCAGTATATTTAAAGAATTACTACAGTAATTATATTTTATGAGCATGAGTCATTTTTCTGTTTTTAAAAAAGTACTTCACTTTACCCATCTCTTTTAGTACATTTCCATTTGGTGTGGTTTGGCTGCATGGAGAAATGCGGCAGCTGGTTACTTGAAAATATTTAACAAAGCACCAGATTCCTCAGCTCTGGCATACCTGTGGACCACATATATGGACATAATTGCAAACATCTGTCCACCCACCCATGTAACAGCTAAGAGGAGTCATTTAAGAAAAAGAAGGCTAAAATAGTCAACTTGGAGGGTGAGGAACTGCAGAACTACCTATTTGTATGTTTATTTATTCGTAATACATTACCAGCTAAAAGTCTTCAGACACAAATTGCTCTGCCGTTCTCACAGGAGGGACATGACGATGCAATATATCGCAGTGCCACAATATATACTCACTAAACCGAGCAATGATAGGTTACAACAAAAGCATGAAAATTTTAAGAACCTTCTTAACAGTTAAAGAAGGACTTGTCGATGGTGTATATGAAACAAAGAGGAAAATAAAAAAGCCTTGGGGATGCATTGGGAAATGTACCTTGGAGCTAGTTGTATGTGAAGAATAATTCAGCTTAGATTTTATGAACCAAATAAATTACTTTAGTAGTCAAAACTGAGACTCCAGATCCAAACTGACCTTCTCACCTGCAGTGTGTCACGTACCAGGGAGCACTGATGAGTCCTTGCTAGTCCTGGTGTGAATTCAATGGTTGCCATCAAATTTAACAGTTACTAGAATAACCTCAGTGTATTTTCTACCCTCCAAAACTGATTATATTTCTGATCTATATTTAGATCCTTTTTGGGAAACGAGTCTTTCACAATAGCTTGCATGATCAGAACTAAAGTACTTGCCTAAAATTTTTCAAGTTTTGGGATGCTCAGAGTCTAGATCCACAGTAGAATGTGCTAATTTGTATTATACTCGCATCAGTTATACTCACTGGCTGTCACACCAAAACCATCCCTTTCCTCTAAGTCGCCTTCTTCCCTCTGCTAGCTGTCCAAACAGCAGAATGGTGGGTTGCTGAGATCTGGGAACATATCCAGAGCCAGCACCATGATTCCTTGAACTGTGTAAATGGGATATTTGAAAGCAAGACAGTTCTGGGGAGCTGATATGCTTATGCAGGAGCAGGGAGGAAGGTGTTGCTCCTTGTAGACTTTCAGCTCCTGGATCTGTAAACAGGGCGCAGATGGACAGCTTAGAACATCCCCAAGGCTGTTCTAAACCTCATCTGAATTATATTAGGATACATGGTGATCCTCGGGCACTTTCTATTATTGGAGCAAAAGTGATTTGCAATCATCTTCCTCCTTGCCTAGCTAACTTTATATATACAACGTACAGACTTTGCACAAGTTAAGAAATAAGAGCTCACATTTATTTGTTTCAGCAGAAGATTGTCCCTTGTACAGCAGTGCTGTCCTACAGATCAGACAAGAGGTCTCGCAAATGCACCTGAGGCAATTTAAGACCCTGCAGTGCCCAGCTGCCCAGCTGCCAGTGTCTTCTGCCCTGCCAGGGAAGCAGTGGAGTGGAACACCCCAGCAAGGATATGCAAACCGCTTCATACTAAGACTTCATCCATATGCAAATATTTTAAAGCTAAAACCAAGTGATCAGTTTACTACATATGCAACCAATCCACAATAAATTACTAAACTAAATACCAAGTTTTTCCTGCCCATTTATTTTATCCTTCTCTTGTTGTTAGTCTCCAGGTTCTCCTGAAAGGGAAGGGACATCTGTCTGAAGAAATTTGCCCTGGGCAGAAAAGAGGTTGAGCACATGGCTTTTCCTGCTATGCCTCAAGGCTCTGTGAAAAACCATACAGGTGAAAAAAGATCTGTCAGTGCAGTGTTACAAGAAGCAGAACATGCATTCACAGCCTGAACAAAAATAAAATTGAGGATGTGGTGTGGTGTGGTATTTGCTCAGACTGATAATTTCTAGCTGGTCAAGGTCTGAACGCTTTGAATGGACTTCAGTTGCCATTTGGATGTACCTCATGGTGATTTATAATTGATATGATACTGTGATACTATTACTCACCGTACAGCTCCACAGGCGCATAATATGTAAAATGTGCACCATGTTAAAAGGCGAGCTGAAAATCAGCTCCAAGCATTTATTTTGTGGCAGAAATTCTAACTTTTTTCCAAAGCCAAAATGCTGTCTCCCATCATAAATGCTACACATAAATAACGTATAATGGGAACAAGGTGTCAGCTAGAGGCTTGCAGGCTCTGCTTAGCTCTTAATATTTTTTTCCCCATTTCTTGACGTACAGCACCACAGTTGTGCTGCTATTAGGCTGTCTGAAATGTTATTTTCCAAACAGATGCAGTGAGACATAGATCTGTATCAGACAGAGGCATAAGATCTGAGGAAGGGCACAAAAGCCAGGCACAGATTTTTACTGATCCGGTGACTGCCAGTTTCTTTGTAGGATTGATCTTCCATGATTGTAATTTCCTTTTATATAGAACAGCAGGACAATCTTAACCATCTCACTCATGAATAAGTATTGCTAGATTAACTCCTGGAGAGCAACAATGACACCTCCAGACAGAAACTGAAGCCTTTAGCAAGGATTGTGTCCTGAGTGTAGACTGGAGCTGGGATTTTTTCCCACTTTGCATTGGTTTAGTTATCTCAGATGCTCACAGTTAAAGAAGCAATGATGTAATATCATGTCAACCATGATTTAATTGTTAGTAACCATTTCATTCATAGATAGATAGGGAATAAAGTCTGTGTACTTAACTGTAAACTTTGACATCCATGTATTGTCTGAAGTCTGGGGGTTTGTGCCAATTGTCCCTGCATGTGTTGCCCTTTGGAAACTAAGCTATGAAGTCACAGCATGAGAAAATAACTGGGCATGAAAAAGCCTGTATTCAGAAAGTAACTCCTAATGATTTCATTGCAGATGTAGCGTGAAGAAAACCTCTTGCCACAGAGAACAATGCAATCCATGGACACACACTACTGAAAACCCTTTCCTCAGCGGGTGAAGGGTAGTCCCGTGGCAGCTGTCAGCACAGAGCATGGGTTCAACTCCACGCTCCTCAGGGACTCTGCATAAATGAGCTGGACCCAAAGTTTTAGTTATTCTTGACATTTAGCAGGCAAATACCCATTCTCTTTTTGTCAAAGGGTGTTTTGCATCGCTCACTGGCATGTGGGTAAGAATCTTGAAGGCTTTGAAGTCCTCTGATGCCATTTCCAGAACCGCAGGGGACACTGTGCTCCAGGACTATCCTGCCTTTCTGTCCAGCAGGATTACTAGATAGTGCTCCTATAAAACTGTTAGGTACACAAGGTCACATCAAAATAACACTTTCAGCTCCTTCCTTCTGCATCCAGAAGTGCAAGTCATGAATGAAAAGGACAGATCAGAAGGCGTTGTCTCATGTTTAACCTATTTATTCTGACCTCATTATAATTCTTGGGTAGAGGGTGGCCCATATGAGGAGTGACCAGTGTCACTGCTGAGCAGATTAGAGCATTGACATGAGATCAGTGCTGTTGTGGGTGCTGCTGGCTCCCCTGACGATGGGAGCTGAACCAGAATCTGGCAGGAGCAGCGGCAGAAGTTATTTTCTTTTCACCATGCTCCGCGCATCCCCTGAGTGCTCAGGGCTTGGGAGGATGAAGCCAACCCGTTAAGAGTTCCCTCAAAAGATGGGTGGCCAAGAGGGGTAGTGACAGCACCATCACGTGGCAGAAGCAGCACCCAGGCGAGGGACATCTGCAGCAGGAGGGTGTGGGCCTTTTGCCTGGCGTCCCATCTTTTTGCATGATGGGGCTTTGGGCTCCATTTTGGTTGTGTGGTGAGAGAGGCCCAAAGATGCCTGGGGAAAGAGGCTGGTCCTGAGGGTGGAAAAACCAGTTCCTCTGCAGAATGACCCATTCCTTGGCTATCTTAAGAGGACCCTTCCAGAAGGAGGGTTTCTGATGAATTATGCTATGTCAGCTGGTTTTATCATTTGTTGCTTTCCCTACTATACTTGTCTGAGTAAGGGCTGAACACCTCTCCCTGAAATTTTTGCCGCCTTCTGTTTGGGAGGCTTTATTCCACACTTGACTTTGTACATCTGCTGGTGTCACTATTTATCCACTTAGTGGGATATTTAGTCACTTTGGAAATAAAGTGTGTAAAGGACCAGATAACAAATCCCACTAAATCATAAAATTAAAGAAGCAAATTCTCAGCTGCTGTAGAGTAGAGTGGATCTACTGGCTTCAAAAGAAATGTGCTGAATTATGTTCTCGCCTGAACTATTTGGAGTAGGAGTCAGGACTGAGAAAAACCTCACAGGTAAGTGTCCGGTCCCCTTCCCCCACCCCCCATATTATACATTCTATTTTGCAGTTTCACCAACTTACCAAGCAGCCTAAATGTCTAGGTAGGTTTGTTGGTTTTTTTTTTCCCTCTGTTACTCCAGTGTCTGACTGTCCTGATTATTACAAATATTAATTCCAGCCTAAACTGATGGATATTGTACCCGTGTTATCTCCACAGTCTCTTGTGGCAAGTGTCTTTACCTTAATTAGTTTTCTACTAACTGGTACACATGAAGAAGTAATATAACTGCTTTTAGTACTTGAGTTACTGGATTGCATAAATCAGTGTCATTTAAGTTGTGTGGCCTCTAGGCAGCAGAGCCACACTGTGCCACCACTAGCTGGAGCCCTGGAAGAAATAAAGCTGCATTTGGCTCTGGCAATTTAGTCCAGCAGCTGGAGCATGCTGTTGATGTGACTGCACAGCTTTCAGTTCTCAAATTAGGTCACTGACAAGTCATGCCATGACTGTTGTTTGTACCCACAATCCTCCTTTTGCAATAGGTTCTCTACCTCCTTGTCCATCTTCATAACCCTGTTCCAGCTTAAAAACATTTTTTTTAATGCAAGTAATCAAAATTACATATTGAATTTCAGATGAAGCCTCGAAATTGTCTCGCACCTGCCATAGAAATATTCCACCTGCTGCATCCTAAGATCATAATCACATCAAACTTGGCGATCACAGTCATTCTATGTTTAACTGGTATATCCAGGTATGCCTCCCTCTCTTCCATTGTTTCCAGCTGTATTTCTCGAACAGAAATTATTGTTATTCATCCTGAAGGGCTGGATTTCGCACTTTGTGCTATGCACTTTCATTCCATTTCCATTACTTCTGTCCTCAATGTCATGCAGCTCTCTCTGCATGGTATTCTAGTCCTCCTCTGGATTGACAGTGCCTTCCAACTTTGTGTCATCGACACATTTCATAAGCCCACTCCTACTTTTTCAGCCAAAACCAGTCCTTGAGGAACTCCATTAAGAGCCTATCTCCAGCCCAGTGCTTCCTCTCTTGACACAGCCTGCTGTCATCTCTGCTTTAAGCAGTTTTCTAGCCATTTTACAGTTTCTCTACTAATCCCCCTTTTCCTTACCTAAGCAGACACTTTCTCACATGGCACCAAACCAACTGCTTTACTGAAATCCAGAATACTGTATTTCCTTTGTCTAGAGAAAACAGTCATCTTAAAGAAAGCTATTATGTTGGTCTGGCATGGCCAGACTATGACCAAACCAGACTAAAAATGGTGTTTTCCATTTTCCTGCTTATCTTTATTCTTTCCTACAAAACCTGTTCTACAGACTTGCATGTTGTTGCAAACTAAATGACCCCAAGATAACCAGACCGCCTTCTCCTCTTATCTCATTTTGAAAGATGGATATGGTGTTTTCAGTTCTTTAGTCATCTCCTCTGTCTCAAGTGTCCGCAGAGTGGCAATTTCTAATGGCTTGATGATTTCATGTGCTGCTTCACCAAAATTTCTGGAGTGGAGATTAACCTGGCCCCTCCAAAACAAGTTTGACGTGGCACTTTGAGTTCTGTTTCTACCACCAGAAGACTAAATCCCTCTGGCCATGCTCTGTCTCTCTCAATTGTCAGTGTCATTGTGCATAAAGGGAAACAAAAGGCATGGTGTATCAATTTTCGGAAAAAATCATTATTAATCTCCACCCTGGCCTAATGCATGGCTGTTCCCTTGCTTCTTTTGTGCTCAATTCCTGGTTACATGGCTGAAAAATTTTTTGGTATTTGTTTTATTTCCTCTGTAAGGTCTAACACAGCTTGACTTTTGGCAATTCATACTTTATTTCTGCACTTTGACCTCTGAAGATGCTGCTTTCTCAGCTGATTAGTCTTTCTTCTTATTCCTTTTAGGCTCTCTGTTATTATCCATCTGATTTTTAAGGTGGAATTTTATTCAGTTCCTTCCTACAAGGTCCCCTCCTACTTTTACCCTTAGGAAACAAGTTCCAGATATTTTTTGGATCTCTGACTCAAAGCAATCTTACCTTTAAGTAGCTGTTGCTTTTCACCCTATATCAAGAAATGAATGACCTCTTCCTGAGGTAATTAATCTTCAAATATTTCAAGAATCTATCATTACCACTCCCAGTTTTTATTCCTGACTTTTCCTGATCAGTGCAGAGCTTGAAATACCTTTGGTCCCATCAAGAATGGGGGACTCCAGAGACAAGGAACAATGCCTTGGTAGTAATGGTAGTAAAAAAAAAAATCTTATGAAAACATATTTTTTGTTAAAATAAGAAGTGATCTATCAAGCTTAATTATTCAAATTTCATTAACACTACCAAAATATACTTATGAATCTTAGCAAGCCGTTGTACCAATGAAAACTTGAAAGGAAATTAATTCAGCTCTTTCACAGCTCACAGAAAAGAAGCATTTTTTCTTAGCATCACTAGGTTGGCCAGGTGGGACTGAACACGTGCCTTGAGCAGACCACTAGGTAAGAAAGTACCATTTTTACATAGCTATGTTTTAGATAAAGACTGTACTTGATACTTACTTATACATACTTAAACCTCTGATAGAGTTACCCAAAACTATTCTCAATGTTTAGCTTCTACTTTGCCAAAAAGTGAAAAAGTGATTGAAAGTTATTTCTTCTGCTTAACTTGCTGCTACTCAAAAGTTGGAATAAAGGTATCGGACAGCATCAAGCATGAAAGTGGTTGGGTACTTAACAAGGGCCCCTGTTATGCAAGATAACTAATGATAATATGTTATTATTATTAATAATAACTAATGTAATAAGAACAGTTAAATTTAATCTTTGCTGTTTCTGTCTAGACCTAATCCAAATTAGAGCAATGGGGAAGGTCTGAGCTGTTCTCCATCTGAAGAGAATTAGCACAGGCTAGCATGCAGAATGCCAAAGCCCTAACAAATGTGTGCTATTTTAAGTATAAATTTCTAAGTAGTAATGTCTGAGGGTGAAACACTGCGCCTTGTCATACAGGGCTAAAATCTGCCTGGTCCTCAGCTGGTAGGACGCATAGGAAGACAACCTTTAGCACAGCTGATGTCAAGATGGGGCAGAACTGTATTTCTGGTGTTTATAAGAATGCTTGGGCTACACCCCTTGAGCTGTACAACAGAGAGGAAAGAGGAATGTAGTGTTGCTTCCTTCCAGGCACACTGTCTAGCTGACCTGCTTGAGTCTTTTCCAAGGGGTATGCTCAAGGGAGCTCTAGGAGACATCCTGGCTCTCTGAGGCATCCCAGCTAAAGCAGTTCACATGCACAGCATCAAACACGAGGTTCAGGGCAAGGCTGTGCATAAAATGAGATGTCTAGCCCCAGCAGAATGCCCGAAATTAACCTCTGCATTTGCCTGAATCATTGCTTCTTATCACATATCATGTCTTTGGGAAGATCGTTACGAGTCATTAGATGATGAGTTCCAGACTCCTATCAATAACTGTGCTATAGCACCCCATGTCATCATAGCCGTGTTATTTCACACAATTCCCCCTTAGTTAGCAAAGCATTATCTTATCTAAGAGGATGCAAGACAGTCTACTAGAAACGGATGCTCACTACAGGGCAGTGCTTTTTCAGTCAGCTGTTAAAAGCACAGATAGGTTCAGCTCTCGAGCCTCCAGCAGACTGATACTTCCCTACCCCTCCTGTGTTTTTGTCTCCCAAATGTGGTATGTTTTCCCTTCTCTGGATGTGGGACTTTTTTCCTTCTCTGAATGTGGAAAGAGAAACAGCAAGGATAATAAAGTAAATTTTGCCCTATTATATAGACACATGTTTTTTATTTGCACCCACCATATGCAAAAACATATCTTGCAGCTCTGACACTGGCAGCCACATAAACTTCAGAGAGGCTGCTGCTCTGGATCACTCTATGGAGAAGTGTGCTTGAGTGCATGCAGCGAGGTTTCTCTCCTTTTTTTCTTCTCTCTGCCAGAGGAGACAGATGCCAAAATCAGGATACTAAAAATGTTTATGTGTGTGCCCACCACCCACTGAAATTAATTGGAGAAGTCTGAGTGCCTCCTCAGTTAGAGAGAAATTAAGTGTGCTTTGAATTTAAGTATGTTAATTCAGACCTATGGCAAGAAAGAGTTGTGTTGATTCTGCTCCCAGGCAACCTCCTACAAAAATGCAAACCAGCTACTTTGCCTGGATCCCGGGATAATGGTTTGGACTCAGGAAGTTAGTTTTGTGGTAAAGGAAAACATCAGGTTCTGCACAGTTTGGAGCTATCTGCATGTATCCAGCCAACCTGCTTGTCACACACGTTTTCTGGCGGTAGAAAGCCGGTGCTGAGCTGCCACGCGGTGCTGATGGCACAGAACACTTCAGTGACAGGTGCCTCCCATGTCTGACGGGAGTGAAGCAGCACATCGCACTGATGTACTCTCACTCAACTGATGCCTGAAAGGAGGGCAAAGAAGCCTGACCATTCTTCATCTGTCTGTATTTCTGATTTTATTCCTCTAAGCTTTTGATCATTTCGAAGGCTGCTGGCTTCAAAACAATGCCAAGCATAATTCCTTTAAATTTTAGGAAACACGCTGGAAGAAAGCAATGACTGCCAAATATTTTTAATTTGTCAGGGATCATCCTAAATCCATGCCATGAACTAGAGCGCGGTTGTTCTCATTCAGAACCTGACACTGGCTGAACTGGGGCATGGGCGGATGCACTATATGTACTGAACCTTCAGCCTTCTCCCAAATGCCTCTGAAACTTGAAAGGTTTAAGTGCCCATTTTTTTCTCACCTAAAGGGAGGAACAAATTTTGCATCTCATCTGGCTTTAATTTCAGGCAGTGTTAGTAGAATCTCCAGCATTGTAGAGGCGAATTGGCTGGAAACATCCTGGTCATGGCCAGGGACACTGCCCTCCCGGAGATCGGTTTGCCACAGCACAGACGTTGTGTGCAGCTGATGCAAAACACTATTCGAAATATGGAAACATCCAGCATTTTTGCATCGTGGCCAAGATAAGCCTTTGTTTCTGCCACTTCACTGGGACCCACCCTTTGGAACCGATGTGAAAGTTGAGCTGAAGTTGTGGAGTGAGTTGGACAAGGCCAAATTCTGGTTTGGGATATACCCACGTAACTCTACGGAGGCAACGCAGCTGAACAGGTGTAAGTCAAAGAAGAATTGAATACCAGCCTTAAGCCAGCATTTCTAATCCAAGGCTTTATTTTATCCCGTGTTTTCGTTTTGTGGCCCCATTTCGTGAGATGCGGAGTGACTGCTGTTCTGCTCGTGTTCAGCCATCGTGCATGGAACTTGGTGCGGCATGAGAACTGCTGTTCGGACCTCGTGTACTCCTGAGCCCTAAGGCTGACCAAAAAAATCCGCAGGGACAACTTGGTAAGTGCTTAGTATTCAGCTCAGGTGCCAGAGTCTTACAAAGTGCTCATTGTAAATCTTGTGGAAAATATGACAGCATAGAGAAATGTCTGAACCGGAGCAGATTTTTTCTAGAAGTTGTATTTTCAGTATGCCGTGAACTGCTCTTTCTTCAAATCCTTATTTTAGGATACTGGATTTTTATCAGTCAGTTGGTAGCTAATTAACAGGTTTTTTTTTAAAAAAAACATAACTCCCACCCCATCTAACTGATCATCTGAAAGAGGAACAGCATCAAATTATTTTCTTTCATATGACATGTCAAGGGGACAGTATCTTGCAAGCCAAAGACATAAACACTAACTCACCCACATAATTTTATTACTGACTAAAATAAAACCATATGATATTTCTGCATCAGTGCCTGAAAAATTAGTTCACTAGATTCTGGCAATATAAAGTGTCCCTAACACTTTTGTTCTTACACATATAAAGGCAATGAAAAATGGTGATAGTTATTTTCATGGAATAGCTGGAAAGCAGTTCCCCCAGAACAGAAGTTACCTCAGCTGTTTGCCATTACTGCCATCGATGATAACTCAGAAAATGTTCAAATCATGGTGTGTACAATAAACTAAATTTTATAGGTCTTTTTCCATAGCCAGTGAAGTAAATGAAAGTACTCAGATTAAGTTCAATGGATTTTGGAGCTGTCTTTGTGCTTCACACCTAACATTACAGCTAACGTTCAAACAGTACCAACACTCCGTATTACTCACAAAACTCAGAAATGGTGCTACCTAGTTTTAGGAATAACTGTACAGTCGAGGAACATCTATCCAGAAGACAATTGCTTCCATCTGTTTAAAAGGATGACATTGTTTAGTTAATAGTTACATACTTATAAGAAGAATGGCAGAGGAAACAGATTAATTCTGGCTACAGTGCTGTTTTACAAAACTACTGTTATTTAGCATAGTTTGATTTCTTCCAGGCAACAGAGCAAAATACAAATTACCTACATAAACTGCTATCCCAGCTAGAACTTCTGAAAATAAAATATCATGGGTTATTTGTCATTCAGGGATCTTGAAATGTTTTACAAATAAGAATAACCTTGAAATACTCTCTTTTATTACCTCCACTCCACAGAATGGCACTTACTGTTATGGGCAACTTGTCATGCTGGTTTGACAAGCAGAGCCAGGAGTGGGATCTGTAATGGTATCATCTTCTTACCTTTTTCATCTGTGGTATTGCCTGTTGCTTTCAGCTAGATCTGTTAATGCTCGGAGCCTTGCAAAGCGAGGCCAGCAGGCAACATTTCTTACTACAAATTATATCTACCATAGTTAGAAACAGCTGTTTGTGTATGACACCTTAAAATTGAAATGATCAGAAAAGTCAGTGAGACTGACAGGTCTGGAACAAAAGCCTTCAGTGCCAGAGCTTAGGAAACGCCTTGTAACTGTCAGGTCCTATATCCTGTAGGTGAGGCACTGGAGAGCAGTATCACCAACTGCAGGGTGAAACGATGAAGTCAGTGTAAGATTTCAAGCTGCCAGTCTTGGCACCTGAGGACGGAGTTTGGATAAGTCAGTCTGTAACACATGTGCCTGTAGGTATGAAAGTCAAACACCCCTGCTTTGCCGCTCAGGTGGTTACAGGGTCTGTTGTATGTCCCCACAGCATCCACTGAGTCTCTTCAGCTCTGCTTTTGGGAAACCACTTGTTCCTCTTTCCTCAGCCACCTGATGCCCCTCAAACCTACCTGCACGTGTGCTCACTCACACATGTGCACACAGACAGCCTGCTGTTTGCTGTCTTGTTTGCTTACATTCCCATGAGCATGAATCCAGCATCAAGGAACCAACCTGCGATGAGTCCATGGACTAGAGCAAATTGTTTCTTTTCACAGGTTCTCTGGGATCTTTAGTCCTCTGAACCTAGGACCTACTGGGTGAACTTTTCCTTAGCCATGACAAGATGCTGCCTACTGGCTCCTGTGATTAACAAGTGCTGTCCCTTGATGGCTCCATAGTAGAGAGGATGAGACATGTCCAGTTCCTCTCCCCAGAGGCACATGTGGCCATGCCATCAAGTGGCAAATCCATGTTTTTTTAAAGCTCAGGTCTATTCACAACATAATATATTTAGGCCACCAAAGGCCTGTGGGTTATTTTACAAGATAACTTTAATTGCAGCATGTTGATTTGCCTGCCATTTGCAGTGAGGGAAATGCTGGTGTGATCTGCACCCGCTGCTTCACGTCGGCTCCTCACTGCTTCACACTGGCTCTGATGACATTTCCGTGCATCTGTTTTGCCTACTCATTCTCAGACATCACTGTTCTCCACATGAAATGAGATATGTGATGTTTAAGTAAGTATGAGAAAACCGTCAGACTTAGAGTTTCAAAATGCAAGTAAGATGTCCAAGAATTCAGGAGAATTTATAGGCTATAAAACCAAACAAAGCTGGACATATTTCTGAGCCAAGGGGACACAACAAAGATGCTATTGACAAGAAACAACTATTTAGGATTTTCATTCATAATAAAATACTCAGTAGTACAATCACAGCCAAAAGAAACCTACACATTTTTTCATTGCAATTATTTTAGATTAAGTACGTCATTTTTTCTCAGCCTGATCTTTGGCACCATGATAGAATTGTACATGAAATGAAGCAGTAAAACACAATTAGCCATTTTATATAGCAATGGTAGTTTCAAATCCATTCAGCTCTAATAAAAAATTGTGGAGTTCTTGAATTGACAATAAATCACAGATTAAGATGCCTACCAGAAACAAATACCAGTTCTGTATTTTTATAAGGAACAGTTGATATTGTAGCCTCTCTGCCTGTTCTTTGTTCTCCTTCTTACCCCTTCACTCCATCAAAAGAGTTGATTTATGCCATCATGGTCAAAATTTCATTACCTGCTGGTTAACCCAGGGGAAATAGACCCTGTTTTGAGCAATCTGGAATACGTGAAAAATCAAAATTTGCTTTTTGATCTTTTACTTTAGGATATTGAACAGAAACTCCTTTTCTCTCAGAAGCATCTACCTTGATTATTTTTTCTTTTTCTTTTTTTCATTTATGTCAGCAGCAAGGAATGGAAGATTAAAGAAACGGGATACAGTTTATAAAACTTTTTTCCACAGGCGTGGCCTATATGACAGACTCTGTCCCTGGAACACCTTGGCTCAAATGTAGTAGCTGTGGGTGTGGTGATTATTTCCTGGCACAAAGAGGGATTTCAGGAAAGCACTGACGCTGCCTTCTCCACCCAGGCAGGTTCCTGACCTCTACTTACAAGTGACAAGTGCCCTCATGTGCATAAATCCTACAGGAACCTTTAGGCAGAACCACTCACACTGTTTGCATTGTGGGACTGTTCTGAAAACATAAATGTATGCGTAGCATGCCTGAGGGTACCTGGTTTTGAATTATAGAGTGCCTTGTGAGCAGTCATGGCATTTGGTTTGAAGATACTCCCCCGCCTCCCTCCCCACTTCCCACTTCTTATTTTAAATTCAGCTTTTCAAAAGCTTGTTACTGAAAATATTCTGATAGATCTGTGGTGGTGCTGACTAGCAATAGCTTTGCGAAAGAGAGTGAAAGATCACTTTATAAACTTCAGCTTCTTCCTGGAATTGCTGCTTTTTTTCCTTTCACTTCCCACCACCCCCACTCCCACCCCCTTTCTTGGCAGATATATTTTAAAAAGGAAAAATAAAAAAAAGAATGTATGAATTGCTGTATGGGGCTGTTAGATGGGTAGCCACAGAGATCAAAGCTCTCTCTCTGCTGAACAGGTGTGCCACGGAAAGCGCCAGTTCCCTCCTGTCTAAGCCCCGTGCCGAGGGAATAGATTTGTTGGGCGAGACCTTACACAGCCAAGCCTACAAAGACTCTGCATCAGAAAAAGTTACACTGAATGAGGAGAATGGACACAGGAGCTGCACATCCAGGTCAGGCTTAGATAAGTGGTCTGATAGGGTTTATATGCAATAATAAGCTAATTCCAGTCCCATTTGTTTCCACATATCTGGCTCCTCCTGGGAGATTTACAAGGCAACCGTGATGGTAGTAAGTCAGTCACCATTGGGCTAGTGATCCAACCTTTGTGCTGTGTCAGCAGGGGCTTGGACCGGGAACTCCTTCTGCCTCATACATGGACTTTTTGAAAAGAACAACAGAACACCAACTGTGGTCAATGTCAAATAGCAAGATGTTGTATCTGTTCAACAAATGACCATCCCTCTTCTTTGCTGAGAAAGACCCAAGTATTCTGATTAATCTTAGCAAGGAGACTAATGGA
Source organism: Falco punctatus (assembly GCF_963210335.1). Taxonomy (NCBI): domain Eukaryota; kingdom Metazoa; phylum Chordata; class Aves; order Falconiformes; family Falconidae; genus Falco; species Falco punctatus. The sequence continues at coordinate 91,297,796 of NC_137582.1, read as the reverse complement.
GAAGAGGAGCCAAGGAGCAAGAGGAGCATGAACTGGAAAGGGACAGACCATGTTTTAGGCACATACCAGAGCAAACCTGCCTAGGGGCTGCAGCCTCTGGTGTTTACTGGTACCAAGTGACTTATGGTTTGATCCCGTGGAAGTGGAGCTGTTGCTGAGAGCTTTGAAGACTTAGGAGGAACTTGTGAATCTTCACCAAGCAGAGCATGGCTGGAATCGGTGCAGGGGATTCATCAAGGGTCAAAGCAGTCAGCCAACAAGCCTGGTCTTCAGAAGCCTCAAAGTTTAAATGGGACTGCATAGAGCCCTGCCTTTGTTTAATCAAGTGCCTCGAAAAGGAAAAGCATGGGAAGATAGGGGCAGAAGTAGCTTGGTCTGAGAAAAGGAGATTAGAGGAAACGAAGAGAAGAATGAGGTGCAGAAATGGGCTATACCCTCTAAAGCATCCTCTCTTCCAAAGTCTTGGCTGGAACCCAAGATTCCTGGTCATTCCTCTGCTTGGCAGCAAATATCTGTGAAACTCACAAGAAAAATCTGTTGGATTCTCCTTGGGTGCAGATCTGTACCACTGTCCCTGCTATACATCACACGGACTCACATCCCTGTCATAGTGACACTATTCACCACTACCACAGCTAACTGCTATGCACAGGGAAAATTACACAAAAATACCCCTTCAACTAAAAGGTCATTATTGAGTTTTGAAGTCAAGTGCTCAGAAGCAAGGAAATTGCTGTGCAGGCTACACTCACACCCTTCCTCACATGGATAGATTACGACAGGGCCTTTAACTGCATCATTGCCAGCTGTCTTTTTCTTCTTGAGGTAGAAGTCATGCAGGCACGGGGTTACTTGGTGGCAACGGTAAAGATCAACAAGCTTGCTTGGCAGCTATTTGATTTTTTTTTTCTTTTTCCTCACTGTACAATGTGTATCCTTAGGTCTTGCTTATTTGCAAGTGATTCAGATTCAAAATAACTAATACTTCTGTGGCAGCCTTACCCACACACAGCCTGTGGTTTGATGGCAACAGGAGTCTCTGGGGAGAAATCCCTAATTTTGGCTTCTGGCTCTGAGCATTTCAAAGGTGAGATGGCTCTAGCAGCATCTGCTATTTTGCTTACTTAATCCAGTCCTGCAGGTAAATGCAGTCATCTCCAATTCACATAGGGAAACAGAAACACAGAAAATGGGTCAACCGTAGCTAATGTGGCACCTGTGGGGATATCCACAACAGGAAGCAATATAGTTGCATTGGAAAATCACTGCACAAGGGCTACCTAGTTCTAGCAAGGAGTCCTCCTCCTTCATCCCCTTTCTTCTCATGGTATAAATCCTGTATCTTCTTCAGGAAACAAAGTTGCCATTCTAGACCCTCATTTGCTGCACAATTAGTATTTATTTGTGGGTAGGTGTTACCTTGTGTAATGAAGGAGGGAGGAATCCAGTGAGAAAAAAAATCTGCATGCAAGTACTTCCCTGAAGACAACCTCTTAGTTGATGTACATGTGCAGTGTTTGATGAAGGCTGCTCAGAATTAATTTAAAGTTTTGTACCTTGGAGTCTCTTCAGAACAAAGAACACAGATGAGGAAGGCATGTTTTCTGAAACAGCTCATCAGAGACGGCTGATTGCACAAAAATCCTGTCTTCTTCAGTGACAAGGGCGCCTGAGCTTGGAGCTCCTTCTTTAAAAGGGATTGGGAGTACATGTCAAGCATTCTTGCTTTCTATCTTTGTCTTGTTCTCCCAAAAAAATTAGAAAATGTATGTATTTTCCTCCGGCATTTTAGCTTAGCTGGGAAATTCTATTTTTCTCCCCCCACCACCATTTGTGGATTTTTTTATTTTTTTTTTTTTTTGTTATGGAGCATAAACAGAATGCACCCAACACAGCACCTAAGCATATACTTCATTTCAGGCTTCAGTTGAGCTACTCATGTGTTTACAATTAATGGTACTGACATTATGTGGGTGGAATTGTCAAAGGAGCCCGATGGAGAAAGTCTGAAAACTCTACTGAGAGCCAGTGGGAGTTGGGCATCTGACTCCCAAAACTCTCTTCTAAACTCTTTCAAAAGCCCTCGCAATGCTGGGTTGAGGCCCAAGAGAGAATTTTCAATTCCGTGCCAGTACACTATGATTCAGTGGTCAGATATGATGATGTTAAGTGAACGAGGCAGCCGTGACATATTTATTTGCCATGACTTACAAGAAAAGGAAAAAAACCACCCCTGTGTGCAAGCACTTTCAGCACGCACTTGGTTGTAAACGGGCTGTCCATTAAGCATGTCTCTGCGTTTGTTGCACAATTACTCCGTTTACACCTAGACTGCACATACGGGTTTTACCACCACTTTGTCTCCCTTCTTTGCACAACATTGTTTGCACAACGAATGTGTACCACTGTCATTAAGAACATGGGAGGTTATTACTAACTGAAGTAGAAATGAATGGAAAGGATACCAAGGAAAGACGTAGGAAACTAGGTCTAGTCACTGGTCCCATGTTTCTTCATTTTAAATTTAATTTAAATTTAAAAAATGAAAAATGGGAGCAATGATTCCAGTTGCCTCCGAGTACTTGTGAAACCCCCCTCAATATAGCTAAGTTCTTATTACAAAACAACTGCATGCCAGTGTACATATGATTTGTGTAAATCTGAATCTGTTTTCAGGACATCGGAAGGTACATTTCTCTTTTACAGACTGTTTTCTGCCGAATATCGGATTTTTGTCTGAAAAGATTTGGCCATTATGCCTATTCCAAAGAAAGCTGCAAGATTTGGGGGAAATGGTGGGAAAAGTGTATTTTTTGTTACATTTTATATTTGCTTGATTCATGCTCAAACTTTCCCAAAATAGTCACTCTTGGAAAGAGAACAACCCTGGAAAAGTTCAGCCAAAAAGGCTAAAGTTTATGAAAATAATAAATAACCAAAACTGGGCCTTTAGAATGGAAATGTTTAGATGAACTTAATGTTAGTGCTTCAACATATAGGTGCTTCACTGGATTTTTGAGTCAGAAATACAGAATTCAGGAAATGAGTGGGAGAAAATCACTGGGGCTTTTTCTTCTGAATTATTTTTTAATGAAAACAGGAAGAAAATAGATGTCATGTACAGTATGTGATAGTGATAGAGTTGGCTTAGACCAATGACACATCCTTGTGCTTCCAGTGACTCATCTTTAGTGGGCAAAGTGAATTACAGCTGAAAGTGGAAAAGTTTTCTGCATTTTACACTAAACATTGCAAAAATCTAATGCTCCAAAGTCAACACATCAGCTAGATTCAAATAAGATTAGGTTCCCTTGGAGGCAATAGCATTTAACATCATACTTCAGTGCATTAGTGCAGAGTAAGCCCACAATCAAGTGTCTTCTACAGTTGTGCAATGGTGGAGATAAAAAGAAATAATAAATCATGTAAGTATTTTAATTTGCTGAGGGTTGTAGACTGATGATATTGACAACATAGGCATCAATAACATTTGGAGAAAAGTGAGGGATGATAGATAAAATTTGAGCTCATGAAGTTTTTGAGATATCATTTGATAAGTTACTACTATATTTTAAAGTAAATTCCTGCTTACTTGTGATTAATGCTGTTTGAAAATACTTGTTTGTACAGCTTCATTACAATTTTCATTACTTCATTTTCACAGAAATGCTTGGACCCTCAGTTAAGCAACTCTTAAAACTAACAAACCCAGAGCTTTCAAAATGGCCATCCAAAAGCACCTGATGTATGTATGCTGTGGCTCAGAAAACTCAGTGAGCTTCCTCCTCCTCTTAATTTTCTGCTGACAAATATGTTCACAAACACTAGCTGGAAAGCAAATAGGAAAGGAGCACTACTTATGTTATTTTCCTGAGTTTTATTGATGTAAATGCCTATGCATATTATTTGGAGTATCTGCCATGTCTCTGGCAATGTTGTTTGATGTTCCACAGTTCGGCGTGAATAATCCCTCCAAAAGAAAAGACTAATGGTTACTAATGGCTAAAAAGGGCTGAGCTCTGGATTCCTCTGTGTCTTTGTTAGTGTCTTGAATTGAATAAAGCGTGGCCAAACCCCGAAGGTTTACACAGGTTTTTTGTTTTGCAGCTGGCAGCCAATCTCTCCTGCTCCTCACCCCTTGGATGGAGGGGAGAAGCCTGCATGGCTCTCCACACAAGCTCAGGAGCTGCCTGGGCAGAGCAGATCATAATATGAAATCTCAGTGACTGATGAACACTGCCTTGCCTCCAGAGGCACAACAGATGTGTGCAATAAGGCAGTTGCCCATCTTTCAGGTCAGGGCATACAGCTAGGACTGGGAAGTATTGTTATTAGCTCAGCTTGCTCTTTCACAGAATTTGGAAACAATTATCACCTGTCTGTACAGCAACCACGTATTTCTCATGAGTCACCTCTTTGGTTTCCTAAGTGGTAATCTGCACAGAAATTAACACTTCTTATGAATCATTCTTGTCACCACGCCATCAACCTGGACCTCGATCTTCCCTCTGCTCCTTTTGCATTGGCTTCAGCAAAACCCAATCTGACTCGCAAACGTGAGATCAAAATCTGCTCTTACCATTAGCATTGCCAATGGTCTAAAGCAAGAAGAACCTGCCAGAAGCATCTGAAGGCCTTTGAACCTGGGGCCAAAATGGCTGAGCTGAAGGTCTGGCAGGATGTAAGCACTTGTGTGTAACCAGGGGGTGGACTGAAAGCCCTGGCAGCCTGCAGGAGTGCTGCCAGGCTCCAAGAGCCCTAAGTGACCGATGAATTAACAGCCAGCACAGGGGTCCAATTAATATGCTCCATCATTGGATGGGTTTTTCTTCATTTTCAACTCAAACAAAAATTTTCAACATTTAAGATACATTTCCTCTGTGGTAGAGATAACTGTTTCTATGAGTTATTAAATTGCTGGTGACTTAACTGAGAGTGCAGTTCATAACTTCAGAGATGTGAGTATGAAGGATTCAGGGCACTTGTCCTTCCTCAGCAAGGAGGAGGTGGAATCAGAACATCAGAAGGCAAATGTTACAGCAGGGGAAAAGCATGGCATTGGGAAGAGAATAAACTCTCAAGAGAGTGAAAGAGAAAAGGAAGACAGCAAAGAGAAATAAGAGAGTAAAATTAGGAAATTTCAATCTAGTAAACTAAGTTAGTGAGGCCAGGAGAGGGGAAAATTTGAATTCAAGTCCAGTACTGGCATACATTCACCTAATGCTTATGCTGCAGAGCATCGCACAAGAAAATGGATTTTTTGAAGCTTCTTAAGTGATGTGTATGCACATTCCTGTGACTTCTATTTGGAGCTGAATGTTTGAATTTCCCCCAATGGAACTGAAAATCCTGCTCAAAGTACTCTGCTATCCTGACAGGCCAAGCAGCTCACATGGTATTGTAATGCTATATAGATACAGTCACTAAGAAAAAGGAGTAGCAGAAACAGTAGGGGTTTTTACAGGGTGTCCTCCTAAATTTCATAGAAACACAGATTCTTCTTTCAGCTCAAATACTATCCTGGCCAGTGCAGACTTAGTGTAGATTTAGGCAATCACAAGTTAAATGTTGATATCTATATATATGCATGTACATGGAACTGGCATATATTTTCTTCCTATTTACTATTTCTTTCCTATTGGGTAGACCAAGATGTCAATGAAGACATCACTTCTGATCTAATTTTAAAGTACAGCAAGCTACTGGACAGAATAAAAAGGCAAGATATTTCTGTGTCAAAAGTTTTGAGAAGTCATGTTGCAAGCTTTCTCCATACGATGGTACACAGTGCAGGGCACAGAGGCTTCTGTCACAAAGCTTCATCCCTGTTACAGTGGTAAGACTGCCCACATGGACGTCTGACCTAGTGATTCCAACTTTTTTCCAGATTAACAGCCATTTCTACATTTGTCTGTGAAAGTCTTCTGCCTGTGCACTATGCATAAGGTACATAGGTTGCCAGTCACTGCATTTACATCCATGTATATACCTGAAATGACCATTTGTCGTTGTTCACCCATTGGCCAGGAGAAGGAACAAGCTACCAGCTCTTGCAAATGAATAACAACATGCTCTTTCCCTACTGCCTTTGAGATTTTATAAGGTCCAATCCCATCCCATGTAATTTTTCTTCCAAGAGATACAGCTCAGCAGGGACCGATTGCTTTCCCATTAGCTTTTGTACATTTACAAAACATAAATTAATACAGACCACATTAACACACTGTTCTGCTAGATCCATTACAAAACCTGGAATTCCTTCCAAGCCAAGCACTAGTGCTTTATTTCAGATTACTGTAAATCATGACTGGCCCATTTTGCCTTTTGACTAATGGGATGTGATACGGGAGATGACCTTTGACTGGACATGGTCAGATCTTTATTTTGACTTCTGCTGCTGTTGGCTGTCTTTGCAGCAAGAACCAATGTTGCTGCTAGCTTCTGCAGAAAAAGCTCTCCTCCCTGATGCATCCATGGTGCTCAAGAGCTGCTGTACCCACTTGCAAAGAGGTGAGACTGGGCAAAGGGTATGATCTCAAGTGGTGCACGTGCAGCAAGTAGCTGTCAGAGAAGAGGAAATGAAGCTGATACACAAGACTCAAACCGAGAAATGTGCTTGTTTTTCAACTGGGTCTGATTTCCAGCTTCCCGAGGCATTCTACTGACATCACTTAGTGCTCAAGATGTCTGGAAATAACCACAACGTTTCGGTGTTCTTCTGTAGGGTCATGTTTTGATAGCTATAGTATGGGGCAAGTCCAAAATGACTCGTTAAAACCACAAAGTCTGTGGTCAGAGGCAGAGGTCTTAGCTAATTTTTAGTGTCCAAGAAGTACCGTAAGACTGAGTAGACAAGTCTTCCCATTCTGTATGTGTTAAAGCCTCTAAGGATTGGTCTGTATTCAGGAATGTCGCAAGTAGTGACAGCATGGAAAAGAGATTGAGTGTGTATGAACTCTGAACTCTAATATGGATTGTGGTAACGATAAGAGCACAGGAGGCGTTTTTATCAATGCATGGATTAAACAGAGTGATTGCATGCAAGTGTAAGGTCCATGCTTACCCCTAAAGTGTGGCTCATGCATGGCTACACTGAGGGCAACACTGACCTTGTTCTGGTTTGGGGGTTTGTTGGGGGTTTTGATTGTATTAAATTTATGTCTAATCATAACCTAATGAAATTGGTTTCATGAAGTTCCCTTAGTTTGTCTTACAAGCTCACAGGCTGTGGAGGCTGTGTTTAATACTGACTGAATTCCCCATTATTTCATATAGTACATCAAATAAGCAAGGGCTTCCTGAATCAAACAACAAAACTATTTACATATTTCAAGCCACCTCTGACTTTGCATCCTGGGATTGCACAGACCTGGCTCAAGGCTTTTCTGAAACTAATCAAAATTCAGCTCTCCAAGGGCAAGCCCTCAGGACTCACCCAGGACCAGGCTGCTCCTTCCACGGGAAAAGAAGAGCAGGGCTGGGAAGGTGAGTCCCAAGAGACAGTTGTGGAGGACTGGGCTTGCCTCTCCTCTCCTCCTGCCACCTCGGGGAGACTGGAATAACCCGGCACCACCTAAACCCTGCCTCCCCTGCATCTGTAAGCCTCACTGTCCAAAGCTCTAGCATAAAAAAAACCATTGGAAACAGCTGTTTTACTGTGTTAGACAGCTGACAACTTTGCCAATTCCCAAAGCTGGTATTGGGAACATTAAAGCTTTTTAGTGACATTTATTTCTCATTACTTTATTTTCACATACAGACACAAGATATCCAGTATCCCAGGAGGCAAATCACATTCTGTTTGCTTTCTCCATGCCTTTGAAGGTTCAGCATACAAATGAGTCATCCAGTTGCAGACCATCACCTACCAAAGGTCCAGTACTGTGAAAACAAATGGAAGAAATGGATCTAAAGCAAAAGTTCACACCGAAAAAAGTTCAAAACCCAATCTATAATTTTCATCACAGCATAGTTTCCACTTGTTCAGTTATACTTGTGGCCATTAGGGACCAGGTATCTTTTCTCAGTCGTAGATGAATGGATAGTCCTAGTGCCCTAAAGGAACTCCAGCACAAGGCGTGGCCGTGTGTTCATCCTACGTAAACTCTCAAGCCATTTTTGTTGGCTCTGATATCCTTTGCTTCCCCTGCTAAAAACAATCTTGCTGGCAGTGCTGCTTTTCCTCTGTAGAAGTAGCCACATTTCAATGATGAGTGACGTGAGCTCTGCAAATACGGAGCCAAATTCCGCGGTAACACAAGAGCATGTATTTATGACAGCAGTGGATTTATGCCTGGTCACACTATGGCTGATGAGGTAGGCAGACAATAAAATCGTCTGGGGCAAAAAACATTATGAAGTGTTGCTAACGTAGCTATGGTGGGTAAGTTCTATCACAAATCTGTTTAAGGGTCTCATGCTAAGTCTTGCAAAATACCAGCTATTTACACAAATGTATTTCAGAGTTCATCAATAAATAACAAATATATAAAATATATAATATAAATAATATATAATATATAAATAGTAGATAATATATAAGCAATATATAATATATAAAGAATATACAATATATAAATAATATTTGCCCCTCATCCTTCCTTCATTCCATTCTTCCCTCCACAAAACTGTTAGTTCATCATTTGTAAAGCATTGCTTGTTTTATTAAAAGCTATGAAAAATCAGTCATCAATGGAATACTACAAAAACCAATGTTTGGTTTGAAGACGAAAGGGCCATACCTGCAACATCAGCACCCCAGACTTGGAGCTACACTGCTATAAAGTGTGACCTCAAAAGCGTGTGTGTGTAACGACCCAAGTGGAAAAGGAATTTTTGACATGTAAACAATTATTTGTCTCCTGCGTTTTTGAACATAGACCCATTATCTTATCGTTCATTAGCAGACTATTGAATTCACATAATCAGTAATAGTTTCTGGAAGCTGTTTGGCAAGCAGATATGGAAATTACTAACTCACAGCTGGGTAAGAAAAAATGGCAAATACACACGTTGTGCTTGCTCTCTTCCACCCCCCCCACCCCCCCCTTCCTTGGACACTGTGGATTTATTGCCTCACAGTATTCACAGATGATGTTTTCATAGTCACTAATGAGGTCCCAGAAGTTTTTTAACAATAACAGGACATTACTACTCCTAAGATATATTATGTGTTTTCCCCATTTTTCTCAATTTTGGTTGAATACTCAGAAGTGTGCTAGCTTAAAAATCTCCTGGTTTATTATTATTATGATTGATAGTCCAGTCACGTGATATAAATGACTGCTAAGGTGTAACTTTTAAATTGTTATTCTGTATACAGCTTTAAAATATAATCTTTTAACATGCCATTCATGGCTTTGTACATAAAAATGCCAAAATACTTGCTTGATTGTTTTTGTTTCTACAGGCAAAAAGGCAGCACAGCAGAGATCACTTTTCAGTTCTGTTGTGCACTGATTTTTCCTCCCTGCAAGAATCTGGCTTCAACCCATCATAGCTGGCAGTGATACACAAGGTAAGCTGAAAATATTTACTGGTAATAGTTAAAATTAATTTGTTTGGAGACCTGTGGTCCTTCTATGCTTATTCAGCAAAAACAACTTGTTCAGACCCTGATTCAGGAAAGCACTTAAACATCTGCTTTATTTTATGCATGTGTTTAAGTTACACTAACTTTGAGATAAGTCTGAGCATGAGGGCTTTCTTTTTCATGATTTAGAGCCTCCATACCCAACTCTTCTACAGTGAAAAAGTAAGTTTAATTTAGGATAGTTGGTAGCATGCTGCTTTACGAAGTCAGATCTAGAAGTTGCTGTCATTTAAGATCATAACGTTTAGAAGCTGTTAAAGATGAAGTCATGTTTAATATGTGAGTATTTAATAGGCTATAGTATGTAAACCCAACCAAAGCAGAATTTAGAAGATCGGCCTCTAGTTCACCTAGTTCTCTGAAGTACGAACTTGCCAACTTCTTTGCTTATGACTTAAAATCTTTGCTCTAAAGTGTGAACCTAAGGAGTCTTCTGCTAGACAGATACTTACAATGAGAACCATTCTTAATACTGAAACTGTCCAAGGTCCCAACCATTCTAATATTTACACACTTTTCGCCTCAATAATGAGGCTAAATAATGAATAATATTCAATAAACAGTGATTTTACAGATATGGGACTATACACACACCTAAAGTTAACCTTGTGTGTAGCCTTTCGCAGGTTTGGGACCAAAGAAGCTATTTGGTTGGAATGAGTACAGCTGCGATCAGGAAAAGTCCCGGGGCTGCTATTTTTGCAATTAGCTCACACACCTTACTTAACACCTTCCCAGTCCCTTAGGTCTGCACACAGACTTACCACACTCTTCAGAGAATATCTAAGTAGAGGATGAAGTCCACACCCACTGAAACCAGCAGGAGCTTTGCCAACAGGGTTCATGTGACCAGAATCCATCCCCAAGGAATGTGCATCGCTTTTTAGGGTTTCATTGTTTATGAATGCAATCTGGACAGTCACTCTTTCCTTTTCTTTTTTTTTTTTTTTTTAATGATTTTTCTTAGGCTACATTCATCTTCCCTTCTCTCTTCCCTCAGCAGATGATTTGACAGGGAAGGCAGTAGGCATGATGGGTGAAAAGGTTGTGGGATAGAGGAGAAATTCCCATAACTTGGGAGGCGAGGCAAAGCAAATATTTTATTTCGTCTAATTTCTGTTCCTTTTGGTGTCAGCGGGATTTTGCCAGGAGTTTTAGTTAATTCAAAAATCTCTGTGCTAAAATGTTGTTCCTGACAGACAAAGGGATGAGGGGCTGTAGCTTTTTTTTATTGAATCTTGATCATGAGTCCGTAAGGACCAGGCACTTCCTTCTGTTGAAGTTGGGTTAGATGACAGTTAGATTTTAATGCTGTAATTGGTAAGCATGGACGCTTCAGTTCTGCACTCGTTTTTTAACCAGTTGCCAGATTCGGTCAAAACATGGTTCCAATTTTGCCCCACTTCACATTCTTATGATGTAAATTTTAATGGAAAAGTGTCACTTTGAAAACCAAAAGGGTCTGTCAAGGAACTTAACATTTCATCAACAGATATATTTGCAGCCATTATCAGCAACTTGCTCCTGGCAACACCCCAGGGCACTCTCCTAGATACAGGGGATGTCTGCCCCTTGTTAGCTGTTAAAGCTGTAATATTTTCCTTGAAAGTTACTTGTGAGAGTCTTATCCCCAAGTCCTTACTATCTCCTTCTGTCTTTGAACTGCTTAGACCATTTCCAGCTACTGAAAAAGAGCCAGTCCTTTAGAGCAGATGACTGCAAAGACTGGGAAAGGAGGAAGAAAATCACAGAAACACAGGGGAAAATGATTTATTTTTTTCTTGGAATGATAATGTCTCCATCTAACTTCTGTTTTCCCTGGACATTACATTCTTCTAGCTCTTGATTATCTCACCTGCCTGACAGTGCTCAAACACATACCAGATGGACCAAGATTTCCATTCCCATTTTGGAATCACTTTTCCATAAGACTCAGCTACGAAGGAGAAGAGAAAAACAGAACATTGGTGATGCTCAAAATTAAGAAAATACTAAGTTGTCCCATGAGTGGCAGAATTACTGAGAAGCCTTGCCTCCTACAGAACTGTCCTTGTTCTTCTGCCTATCACCCCCAAAATCTTGCTCATATTCCCTGTGACAGCCATATCAGAAATAAACAGCACTTACTGTAGCTAGTTTGTATTAATGCGTGGGCTGACTGACCAGCTGGCTGCAACCAAGGAAAATGTATAATGGCTAAACAGCAAATCCTTTTCCCTGGTGGTGTTAGGGGTGGGAGCAGAGAGGTGACTCTTCTCCATCCAGCTGCCAGTTTTCTTGATGTTTGTGAGATTCCTACCCCTCTTCTACACTGGCTAAGGATTGCACAATGGATTCAATAGATGTTTAGATTGGGAAAAACTGGGGAGTACTGATTACAAAATCCTCACCTTTTTAGAAATCCATTAAAAAAAATGGGGATACCATTCTAAGTGCATCAGGTGGCCCCGGCCCTCTCAGACAGTCAAGGCTATCTTTGTCCCAGAAGAGGCAGAGACTTCTGGTTCCTGCTGAAGTCTCAGGTCTGAGATGGAGCGGAGATGTTGCTGCTGACTCCTTCCAAAACTGTTCACCCCGCAGGGGCTGGGGCTTCCTCTGGTTGTGAGCTTGAGAGAAGTGACGGCACTGGCAGTCATCCCACATAGCATCTGACTTGGAGAGCAGAACAAAGCACCAGGAAAAGCAAGGCAATGCAAATACATGGATGCCTTTCCTTGTCCCTTATTCATATGTGCCATAAAAGAAAAATGCCTGGCTGCTTTTTCTCATAAAGAAAGCTCCAAATCTCTTCTCTCAGAGCAAGGCTTTGAAGGGCTACTCTGGGAAGCAGAGTGGATAGTGGCAGGCTGGGCACTTGCAGAAGCTCTGGTAAGGGAAGAACAAGGGCCTAAGGTAAATGTTTTGTTGGAAACAAGACCCTCTAAAGCCAGGTGGCTGGGAAGCTTTTGTCCCAGAAGAATGTTCTGATGGATGGAACCTGCCCAGATCAGATCTGTAGGAAGGATGCGGTATCACTACTCTGCATTTTAAATATGATTGGTGTTTGGAGGTGGTTGTCTTCCTCTGGGTGCTATGGGAAGCTGTTCAAGGGGAGAGCTCTTACTGGTGAGGATGTCTGTCTTTCTGGGTGGCGTAGCTGGTGCTATCTCCCCTTGCTGGTATTTTGCTAATTACATGAGCAGGGATGAGGCATTGCATGAGGGCCACAGGACTGGACACAGTCCTTCCTCAAAGAGCCCGGCTCCTGCCTAGCCTGGTGCACTGGCTGCCTCTTGCGTCTTGCCTGACTCATTCCCAATGCGCAAGGGCAGAGGTTGCCATCCCATTTTAAATACCAGGCTTCATTTCCCTTTGCAGCTTATTTAATGTACTGCTGCCACAGCATGCTAACAGGTAGGGTCCACGGTGGGACAGCTGTGGATGTGGAGATTCATCCTGCCTCCATGTTCTCCTCCTTTCTGTCCTGCCCTCCAGCCTTGGCCAGAGGCAGAGCAGTGACAGCAGCCCCAGGTTTGCTGCAGTATCTGCATGCCTTTACCTACACACCACATTCAGCTGCTTTTATCGATTTCTTAATGCAGCCACAAGCGCTGCCTGCTCCAGAATCCTGCTGCAAAACCTGTCACTGGCCTCTGAGAAAATTCTTCTTGCCTGGAGGCGTGTCAGCCATGAAAGTGGCATCTCACTAGGCAGAAGCAATATTTCAACTGAAGTCAAGCAGGCTTTTCCCTAAAAGCGAAGAAATAATTGTTTTTCATGTAAGCGCCTAAAACCGTGTTTCCCTGGGCCAGGCATCCATGCCTGGTCCTGGCAGAGGGCTCAGCTAGTCCGTGGGGTCCCAATCAGTCCTAGCAGAGGCATGGGGACCCTCACAAGCAGATCCCAGTGAAGGACCGGGACGAGATTCAATAGACAGAACTCATCCCTTGCTGAACGCTTTGTGAGCAAGTGCCCCTCATCAGCCCCATCTCCCCACTGGGGGAAATGAGGCCAAGAGGTAAAGGCTGGAAGTGCAGAGTGCAGTTTAAACTCAAATGCCCTGGTCTGGCAAGGCACAAGGCATCAGCTATTCCCATTGACTGCAGTTGGTAGTACAAGGCCCTTCACATGTCAGATCCCTTATTTAGAGCTCTAGGTTTAGAAGCTGAACTCCCAGCAAGATGGGAAATATTAGCCATGGGCTGTTACTGCTATGTGCACAAAAGGAAAGGCTCCTTGCCTTTCAGGTGGTTTGTCCTTTTTTGTCCTTTCAGGCAAATTTCATCCTTTTGATATGTTTGTCGTCCTTGATTAATAACATCGGATGCCTATAATACAATTTCTGCTGCTAGCTACCTTCTCTGCTATCAGACAACCTGCTGTTACAAAAAGCATCCTAAATGAAACTACGTTTTTAATTTCAAAAGCGTGCTTTCATCTTTGGAGTGCACCTCATTCTTCTTAAAGCTAGGAAAACCATCTTAATTTTAGAGCTACAAGACAGGCAAAGCACAGTCTTAGACTCAAAGATTCTTCAGACTATGTTTCTCCTGTTACAGGGTCAATCTGTCTCCAAAGCTTTTGCTTTTGTTTTATTTGGAACAGAGGAGAAAAGATTAATAAGATTAAAATAGAAGAATAATTTTCTCAGCTCATTTACATTCTCTTTTTAGTTTTCTCTAATGACAGAGAATAAGGCAGTTAACTGTTCTTACCAACATAGGAGTACTCAGTACTACAAAGTATTATCCAAGGTAAAATCTTTCATTTCAACCACTCAAGTATTTTCTAGTTATGGCCAGTTTAAAAGAAAAGATGAGAATGACTTGACGCAGTTTGAAGTACTGAACGTGAATTGACAATTTTCGGTTTTGAACACCCCCTTCACAAATTCATAAATATAGAGATAATATGATAAATAAATCCACTGATCATTTGAAATTCCGCATAATTTACTACTGGTAGACCTCTGGATGGGGACTTTATTTTCCCAGCTGATTCAATATGTGCCGTTACCTAAAATCAAAATCAGCCTCATACAAAGCCGCTGAAAGCTTTATGTGCTCTGAGAACACACCACACCTAAACGCAGTAGGACATTGTTTCCTCGCCGTAAGAGAGATTGCATAGAGTTACAAATAATAGTTCAGTTGCCCAATGTATTCTTAATGGATTAGCAAAGTTAACAAATGGTATCTTATTTCTGGCTCCTTCTGATGTAATGTAATTCTTTCAAAAGCATACTAGATGTTCCAGTTTAATGACCCTTCCTCTTTTCAGGGAACAAATATACACGTCCCTCTTGCTCAGTCCTCCACAGCAACCTTCCAAAAAATACCTGGAGACAGGACAGCTTGTGTCCTAACAGGATTAGAAATACTCGGTTCTAGCTTTACCTTCTGAAGAGAGGAACTTTGACAGCTGGGGGACAGCTTTAAGTAAATTGAATTAGGTGGGGAAGGTGTCAGGCCACCTTCCCACAGCAAGTCACAAGCCTGTCAGGGGCTACAGCTGCTTTCACAGCGGTATCAGTTTGACATCACCGTAATACATGTTTCTGGCAAGGGTCACTGGTGTCTGTGTGTGGGTTACACCCAGCCGCAATGATCCTAAAAAGGGGGAGGGGAAGGGAACACCTTTTGTCTTCTCCCCCCACCCCCTGCCTTAAACCTGACCTTCTTCCATCGGAGTGACCGCTTCAGGATCCCACTTCTGGTTGGAAGGGTGGGGTGAATGGTTTCCTCTTCCTCCTCCCTTCCCGTCCCTTCCCGTCCCGTCCCTTCCCTGCTCTCAGCTCTGCTGCACAGATCACTTGGCCAGGAGAGACAGAGGGGAAGGGTGTTTCTAATGCCAAGAGCCTGGAAAGGACCACGAGGATATTTTGCATGATTCCTGTTTCAGGCAGGAATATATGCAGAAGCAAAGCGCAAGGCGAGGGAGAACACAGTGAAAAACCTGCAAGCCCCAGGCAGATGCTGAAGCCACGAACGTCCAGCGAAAGGCAGAGACATCCAGGTACCCACGAAAAGCCTAAGCAGCAGTGGGGCTCATCCCTCCCATCAGCTGCCCCGAGATAAATTCTAGGGCCCGTTTCCCGGTTAGGGGGCTGCCAGATCCTTTCCAGCCCCGCTGCCGGGCTGTTCTCGCTGCCTTTCAAACCAGGCAGACCCGTTTCCCTCATAACCTACGGTCCAAAAGGGATGGGAGCTGAGATGCAGGCGCCGTGACCCACACTGGGCAGCATAGAGTGTTTTGAGGGCAAGGGGGGGGTAAGAGCACCCTCATTAGAGGAAGGCAGAAGAGCACCCTCATTTTTTTCAGCAAATGTAAATGAAGCTGAGGGGACCAAGCCAACTGCTTTTGCTGGTAATTGGGATGCTGTACGGCAGTAAAGAAGCTGGCTGAATCTCACCTTCACCATTCCTGGGTAGCTGAGGTGGTGACTTCTTTACACAGTCAAATAAAAATAGTTTTGCCTTAAACCTAAATCACAGTTCTCTACTTATTTTCAGGTCAGCCACTTGCAGTCTGATGCAATCGTGGCAAAAGTTACTGGCTGCTTCAGTCAAAAGCAGACTGTTTTGAACCTCCTGGATCAAAAGTCCCATGCTTTTGAACACACGCTACCTGTCCACTTCCAAGAACCCCACTAAGTCCTGTGGTCTGGGGGGGGATGATATGATCATACCTAAGGTGAGGAACAAGGAGCAGTCACCTGACGCTCTTCAGCTGATTCTGAATTGCTCACCCAGGGGGTCCCCCTGTCCCCTCAGATGCCTTTCAGGAATGCTACCACACAGTCAGAAATGAGGTCCTTGTGCCTGTCCCGCTCCCAGAGGCTGGCAAAGGGTTGTGCCAAGGGGAAATCTGCTCTCACAGCAAAGCCAGCACAGCCGGCTCTCTTTCAGAACATGATGGAAAATGCACTTCTTTGTTCAGCGTTTTTACTAAGTGTAAAAGTGTAAAACCCTTGATGGTTTGCCATCTGGATGGAAGCTGCTCCCCGTTCAGGGGAAGACAGGTAAAACACAGAGCGTGTGGGTGCAGCTTGCTTTGCTCTAAGTTTTGATGTGGAAAACGTTCAGTCTCTCAGGTGATTACTGCCACATTTGTGTGTAATAACAGTAAATAATATTAAAAGACCAACAATAATCTGACAAGCACCACCACTGAGCAGTGTTCTGAAACCAAAGCAAGTTGACAGCTCTGTGAAAGAGGAGGCTGAAAAGGCTCCAAACGTTAGGTTGCAATGTGACATTGGAAATGATGTCTCCAGAAGGAAAAAAAAAAAAAGAAAAAAAGCGCAGGTGTTTGTTTGCAGAGACTGGGTAGGGGGCAGGACAGCGAGGTGGTGTGGGAGACCTCATGGGGAGGAGGGCAAGGAAAACGGAAGGATGTAAAAAGAGCAAAGGGCTTTTGTGAGCTCTTTGGCAGATGTTGGAGCAGGTGGAATGCAGAGTGTTTACACAGATCATATTTCAATATACTAAGAAAACATGGGGAGTCAGGCTCTAAGCTGTTATTAAGCTCCCCTCCCCTCCTGCCCCAACCACTTCTTTAAAATCTCCTTCAGATCTCGAATGAAACTGCTCTCTGCTGGACTGGTGGCGCTGGGGCAGGGACTGTGCCACCAGCTGAGAAAACAAATTTGAGAAAGAGAGTGTGCACTCAGGTTAACAAGCCTTGGGCAAGTGAGTCCCCCCCCCTGCTTTTCCCTGTTCTCACCTCCTATTCCCCAAAGCCCCTGGAAATAGTGCGTCTTGGTAGGAGAAGTTGTTAGGCATCGAGTGGTGGACGGGCTTCAGAGCAGCGAGCAGGGAGGAGAGGGGAGATTTACAATGTTCCAGTTTTGACTTTTTGCATAATGAAAACCAGAGGTCTAATAAAACACAGCAGCAGTGACACTGCAATGGGGGGAAAAAAGGAAAACAAACTTTTAGGATAAAATAAACATCGTGTACTCAAGTAAGGAGTCTATCTCTATTTCCATCTATGGATACGGACATAAACACATGCTTCTTTACTAATTCAAACTAAGAAGATTAAAACCTGGTAAACTGAACACAAAATAGGTAGGAACATTTCCCATCAGTAAATCAGTCCTCAGCAAGCTAGCCCAGAAAGGAATGCTGGCCACAGAACTGTGTCAGTGGCCCGAAGTTGTTTTCATACCTATTTGCCACTCATCCATGTTCTGACCCTGGTTATTGAGAAAGGGGCCAAAACTGTATTTTTGAAAAATTCTTGATTCATTCAGAATGATGTTGGCAGGGGAGTTATTGCATTTACAGTTATATTACTTTTTAGGAAAAAACTTTCTCCTTCGCAGGGCTGGAGCAGAAGAAATAACAGGGCATGTGAGTACCTCAGCGGGCTGGTTTACATCCTGTGGGATGAAAATTACATCATACAATAATTTCTATCATTGGTATACATGGTGCATCTCATTTTTAAAGCAATGTGGAAACATTATGATCAGGATATATTGGCCAGTTAGAGGAGCTGACAGATCTGTGCAGTACACAGAGCAGCTCGCAACCTTCAGAGCTGCTGTGTAGTGCATTCACTTCAGGATGCAAAGCTAAAATTTCTCTGTGGTTGTGAGTGTGGAGCAAAACTGAGGGTCGAAAGAAAGGGGTTGTGGGCTGCACCCTCTGCCCCTTCCAACTGATCTGGGAAGTTCAATTTCTGAGTTTAATTCACAGGTTGGTTTCATTCTCAGTCTGAGAATTTTGACTTCTCCAGTAACTCATCCATGAAACAGATAGTTTTATTTGAGCTGGGAAGCTGAAGTAGCATTTCTGCTTGAATTTTTTGCAGGAAAAGTAATATAAAGAGAGAACAATTGTCTGAACAGCAGTAGCAGCAAGTCATACTTGCAAATCACAAAGGGCTTCTTTGCCATGTATTTGTTAATTCTATACTCGGGGTTTGGCATGATACATCCTTTGACCACATGCCATATTATTAGTGATATATTCACTGATAAAGTGACAGTGTCCTGGCAACAATGAAATACAGCACTGGAAATTCACTCGCTGTATCCTGCATCCTGTTCAAGGACCATGAGCAGACAGGCTGACTGGCTTGCTGAGCTCCTGCTCTTAGATCACATTTGGCTAATGCCAGCTGAGCCGAAAAGCACTGGTGCTGACTTTGGGTGACCTAATATAATCTCCCAAATTTGAGAGCAAGTCTTACCATCCATGGATTTATCACGACTTCTTAACTTCTAGCCAGCACACTGAAGAAGATGTACTGCACTCTGCCTAATTCAGAACACACTTTGGAAAAGCAGCGAGCGCTTAAGGGACCAGCTCTGAACTCTTCTGGCCAAAATACAGATTCCCCTGAAACCCTTCTCTCCCTCCTCCCCCTTCTTGAGGAATTTAATACAAAATATCATCTGTGGACAAAAGGCGGTAAAACTGTTCGGGAGCACGCAACATGGAAACCTGCGTTACTACGATGTTCAGTGCCCAGACAACTGAGCTGCTGCCTTGGTACCCTGAGCTGTGCGGGGTCCTGGTCCCTCGCTGGGATGCCCTGTCACCCCAGCAAAGGCAAAACTGGAAGCCTGTGCCTGCGAGCTCTAAGGAGCTGCTTGTCCCTTCGTGTGACCACCTCAAATACAACAGCACCCTCCGCTGCCTGCTGAGGGGTAGGGAAGGCGACAAAGCCAGCCAGCCCAGCCAGCCGAGATCATCCCAATTACGACAGATTATCCAGCGGTTTGAGGAACAAGGATTACTATAAATGATGGTAAGGAAGTGATTGGAATGCGGCCATTCGTTTGAAAAAAATTATAAAAGGGAATGACACTTCAAAAAATGCAGCCCACTTCAGAGTAAAATTAAAGATGAAATTGTAATTAGTCTACTGTATATATTCTGCTATGATATCATTCCAAAGAATGCAAGATTCTTTATGGTTAGTGTTTTTCCCTTATACTGTTATTTGAAGATACTTTTTCAGTCTCAAGGAAATCCAAGTCAGATGTGCTTTCTCACAGTAAAACTCAGCCATTTTAGGTTAGAGCGGCTTACAGCTAGAGAGCTCTACACATATATGAGTCACAGCTCCTGTCAGTCACAAATGCAGGACACTAAACATGACCACCAGCTACTATTTCTAGGTTAGGAAGCCTTTCTGGAACAACAGTGGCAGGAATATCTGATGAAAAAGCACTGTACAAATAGACTCATTTACTAAATTTTTTTCTTTCCCTCCCATACGTGGTTTTTTTCCTTACTTCTTTTTGTTGCACATTATGTTTCTCCTCCTTAAAACACTCCTGACTGAGTTAAGTTTGCCATTAGCATTCACTGGTGTAAATGGGTGGAACAGAATTGCCACTGCGGGAGAGTCACCTCGTAAGCAGGGAATGAGGTGCATGTACCGAAAATGTTTGCAGGGGCAAGGAGAGGGCAGGAGAATGACAGGCAACCAGTGTAGCTGGAAGAAGAGGGAAATGATGGAGACGAAGGATACAGTAAGGAAAGCACAGGTTCCTCCTCCAGCTCTGCGGACAGTCTCTATCTCCTCCTGTCAGACCTGTAAGCTGCCCTTTCGGTTCCTGCGGCACTGCAACCATATACTCCATTTCTTGTGCCACACATGCTGCAAACCAGCAGTACCTCAGTAGCTTCTCAGTCCGTGTGGCCAAGGAGTGGGAGCATAACAAAGGTATTACAGCTTGGCCTGAATGCCCTCAGATGTTGCCTGGCTTTCAGCACAAAGCATCAGTTCCCAGGAAGGCAGATATATCTCACTGGGGAGACTTCCTGCACCAGCGGCAGGGAAATAGAGGGAAAAGTCTGTACTGCCACACCTAGAAAATTGGTGCAGAGCCCAAATTAAAGAAGATTGTCCTGACTTGCTAGCTTCACTCACCGTGCCCGCCGTCACCCCCCCGCCGCCATCCCTCCCCCCCGCCCTCCCCCACCCCCCCGCCCCCAAGGTGGCACTGCTGGAGCTGGTGACAGGAGCATGAAGAGGAAAAAGCAGGGATGTTGGTGAAGGTGGCAGACAAGGCAAAAGGAAGGGTCCAGTGGGCACAAAGAAAAGGAGGAGGAAGATGAGGCAGCAGTGGTGAGGCTTACTCCAAGAGGTTTGGTGGTCTGGACCAACCTTTCCCAACAGCAGAGAGCAGTGAGCCTCTTTGGGGAGTGGGTGCTTTGCTTGGGGGCTCTTGCTCCAGAAGGGTCATACCAACAGCTCCTCACAGCTGAGACATTGCTTTGCTTGCAGACTTTGGGAATGACTCTGGGAACAATTTCAGCTCTTTGCAAAGCAGAGCAAGAGGCAAGGTATGGTTGGGGTGGATGGGGGGGTAACAGCTCTTTGGCAGCCTTCCAGGAAAAGACCTGCTGCAGATGTAGCAAGTATATGCAGGAGAACCTCTTTCCATAGCTCGGTGATCACTCATCTTGGTCCGCAGGGCTGGTGAATGAAGTTTGATTCCAGGGTAGGAGCAGCATAACTGTGACAGCCTCTAAGGATGCAGGGAGACACCTGACAGCAAGGGTGTGTGGCCGTGGCAGGAGAACCAAGCAACTAAAAGCATATTCCTCCCCCCAGCTTGCCTTCATGAACTCTTGCTTGACGTGTGCTGCAGCCACTGGTATACTGGAGCATGCTGCAGAGAAACTGGGGCTGCTTTAGGGACTGACAGCTCTTCAGCTGTGCAACATATGGTTTTGTATGGTTGCTTTGTACCAGTGTGGTCAGAAGAGAAAGGGACTCTTAGTTCATGCCTCTGCGGTGACAATGCTTGGTTACTACTGATACTAAGGAGAAATAGCACATCCCTACACCAGACCACACTGTTTGCTCTTTATTTAGATTTCAGGATTGTTGTTTAAATGTCTATCATACACCCTATTTGTGATTAGAATTGGAATTACCAAAGGAAATCCAGCTCCCATGGAAAGCAGGAGAGAGTTGGGAATACAGTTCCGCTAAGCTCCTTCCAAAACCATCAGCAAAAAGAATAAAGTGCCTCAATTAATATTCCAGAAGCTTTTAACAGAAACATGCATAAAGCATCCAAAATTTATTTCCTGCCACACAAAAAGCAAAATACAGAACCAAGAAAACCCCATGCTCAGCCGGAGTTTTCAAAATGCCATTGTGCAAATCTTTGGCAAGGTTTTATCCAGCTCAAGGCACCCACATTCAAGAACAAATTTATTCAGACTGGGACAGTTGAGGAAGACTTCAGGCTCAGAGTAAGAAAAGCTGTCTTTCTGGATGAGACAAAAAAAAAAAAAAGCCTGTCTTGTTTAGTCTAGCAAAAAGAAGGTTGAAATGTGTTCATTTTTTATAAATACATCAAGGCAGTAGACACCAGGAGGGCTGATGAGCTATTTAAGCTAAAGAATGATGTTACAACAAGAGGAACAAATAGCAATATACTGGCCTTGAATACATTCCCACTGGAAATTATGACAAGTTTTCTAGCAGAAAGGGCAGCAAATTTCTGGTAAAACATTTGTAGTAGTTGAAACGTGAAGCTCAATCCGTTTATGAGAGAGGTTATGTGACACAATTGCCTATGTTAACAAGGGACTGAGTCAAAGATGACTACTCAGGAGGTCCTTTCCAGCCCAGGCTCCTCAGCTGGCCAGTGATTTGGATGCCTTCCTCATTAGGTTTCTATACTCAGATCTACTGGAAGAACATGGTTTCCAGAAAGTGTGGAGACTTTCTGATTATTTTGCCTGTATCAGCCTTAAAGACACACCCCAAAAAAGTCAATACCATGACTTAAAAATACCTCATTTTTTACATACACACACAAAATCTTTTCTTGAGAGCTATTCTTTGATCACAGACTCAGGATCAACATTCTCAGGTAGACAGTTGCTTGAAAGAGGAGTACCGGAGACACTATTAAGTAGATGTTGACTTGTTAACAGCAGTATGTTCTGGTGCTCATACCCTAAGGCTAATTTAATTGTCCTTCACTGTTAATTAACACCAGATACTATCTGATGGAAAGGGTAGTAATGAAACACTCCATTGCCTTGGGCAATATGAGAAGGGTCATTCAGCTAGGTGAGGTAAGACATATTACAGAAGTATTTAGGTAGATTACAGTGGTCAGTATAAATTCTGTGTTTCCTCTGGTCTACAATGCCCAAAACCTATGAGAAGACAGCAATTTGCCTAAATATTTACAGACACTTGAGTGTGTGCACACATCATACACCGTGATTACTACACAGATTATTACAAAAAGCAAGACAGGCAATCTTGGCAGCAGAAATTCAGTTCGTGTTCCACTAGCATCTGCTGCCCTATAATACTGAATTATTTTCCATTTTTAGAGCAGTTTTCATTATAAAATGACAAACATACAGAATTGCCTCCAAGCCTCCCCATTCCTCTGGTTTCTCTGTGATTCATTACATGCTTCCATCAATAATCTGAGTTACAAAATGTTGGGATCAATATCTGGGCAAGGCTGAAGAAAGGTACAGCTGTGAGCCCTGGCTTGGAAATGTAGAGCCTGGATCACAAGACTGCTGCTTGTAGCTATGCAAGAAAGCAGACAGAATAATGCATTAACTATTCCTGGTATTTAGCCATCACAGTGATGAAGACAGCATTTATGCAAAAACACACACATATACAGTATCTGATCCGGCAGATCAACATGAGAAAAAAACCACTCGTTTCCTTGAAAATCAATGTAGAAACCGATATGAAAACCAGACAAAAGCAACACATTTCTAGCAGCTGAGCCTGGCATTGCAGGAAGGTCACTATTTATCGATTCAGTTACACGGTGAAGCTGAGGCCCTTCATAGTTGCCAAAGAAATGTCAATGAAACATCAGCTGACTGTAGTGCTCATTCCTCTATCCGCAAATGCATACCGTAGGGCACACTGCAACTCAACAGTCCTTCTAGTTTATGATCAAGTCAGAACTTCACCACAGTTACAGCTCTGCAGGCTAATCAAACAAAAGGCGAAAGTACACAAGGGAAGTTTATTTCTTGCAGACAGCTCTTCCGGCATGGCAGCTCCTGCTTGTTTTATGCCTATGCTGAGGTCAACTAGCGTGGACTAGCATCAAGCACTGTTTGCCGGAATGCCTGAACCAGATGAAAAGCTCCAAACTTTGCATTTCTATACACTGAATTAATGGAATTCCAGAGAGAACATGGCAACTGGGGCCATCCGTTGATAGGAAGATACTTAATTTTCTTGCTAAAGGCAAGAAGTCTGACTTAGCTGTCTGAACACCACACACTATTAAATTTTCTCTCCAAACCAGCAGTATCAAAATACAATTTACAAAGTGAAGGATCTGCGGAAGAATCAATGAATAATCCAGCTGTTTGCAAGAACTGTATCAGTCTCAACAATATTAGTCAGCTACATATATTGATCTTGATATTCAAGAAAGAAGTTCCCCCCATGTAAGCGTTCATCTTTATACTGGTTGCAGCATTAATTCGTACAGGAAAGCAACTGGTGAAAGTTGCCTATTAACTATGGGCAGTCTGGTAGTTATAAGGCACTAGAGACTTTTGGTAGGTTATGAGGCCCTGCAGTCAAGAGTTCAAGTATGGATGTGTTGTTAACCAGTACTGTGCAGTGATTTGCTCACTAAGAAACACATACGCAGAAATAGCATTAATTTTCAGTTATCACTTAGTAGCTTTGTCTGGAACAAAGCGAAATATAAAGGCATTTCCCGAACATGTAAATATTTGGGGACTTTATTTTCTTTTCAGAGTATTGTAGTTGAAATTTAATTAGCATCCAACTTAGGATCAACAAGGATAGGGTAATTAAATAAAAATATTTGTACCAGCATGAAAACCCTTTGGGCAGGTGGTATTCCTAGGGGAGCTGTTTAGATGGGGTTTATAACTTCCCGAAAAGCAGGCAGCTATCTTTCAAGTGATAGCTGCGTTGTTTCACCAAGTTGCTGCCCTAGCGGTGGTCACTGTGGCTCTGCTTTGTAGAAATGCTATGGTATCTTCTGTGTTGTTTTCATGCCATCTCTTTGAAAACTAAAAGTGAATCCAAGCAGGAGAGGGCGGGTCATTTTTTTCCCATGTGTGGGAAAGACAACACCAAAATAAATAATGTACAGAAGAAGAAAGTAAGAAACCCCCACCCACCCCACCCCCCAAAAAAAACCCCCACAACCCCCCAAAATATGCAGCCCGTGTAAATGAGCCACAGCTTCAACTGGTCATTTGGAAGGCCTTCCTCCATGGTCTGTATTTCAAGTGTCAATCCTACTCCAGTGAAGATGGTTGAATCAGGTGAGCTGCCAAAATGGAACTCTCTGGGGCCTGTGGTGTGTCTGTCATTACATTTTGAAGGCAAGATAAAATGTCCCATCTTTTTAAAGGGTTTGACTTGCTGTCAAGTTGTCATTTTTATCTGTGGGAGGACTGATTAAATGGTCTCAGCTGAAGCCTATGCACAGCCAATGGATCCAAAGGGCTCATGTTTATATTAGTGCTGTCCTTTCCAACCCCCGTTTACCAGGTCTCTCCTCACCTGCCAAAATACGCAAGCATTCAGCAGCACAATAAATTCTCACTTTTCAGTCTTGAGAAAGATTCCGTAAGTCCAGCGCCGCATCATTCACTTGGAAAAAAGTAACCAAAGAAAAATAATTTGCATCCAGAAACAAAAATCAGATCACTGTAAAACCTAAACTATGTCTGAAGTTTTACGAACAGAGGGACTGGATTTGCTGTGAAAAAAAGACAGTGAAACTCCACTTCCATGTAAAAAAAAATAATAATATAAAAAATTTGGCAAGTCTGTGCTAAAACTGCCTTGACTTTACATATATTATGCTGCTTTCCTCAGAATGGTGGCTCGAACCAGATCAAAGTACAAAACAAGGGAGTCAGCAACCTAGGCTGGGCTCCAGAAACAATTTCTCTTGGCTGTTTTGCCCAACAGTGGACCTGTCCCTTCTCTAAGCTATTAGCATATCTCAAGAGTTAACGTGAACAGGCAGTGGGATCATGTTCCCTGTGGTCTGCAGACCTAACATCAGGCATCAGCTCCATTTCTTCACATTTCATTTATTGTTTTCCTTGGTTATGGCTTCAATAATATTTAGAAAAAATAGGTTTAAAGGTGTATTTAAAAGGAGCATTTTGATTTCAGCTTTCCCTCAGGTGTGGGAATCAAAGCATCCAGAGCTTCCTAGAGTACAAGATTCAAGGTCATTTTTCCTTTATGATGATGGCTTTTGTTCCTTCACTTTAAAAAAAGATACTGACTAGACAACAATCATAATCCTCCGTTTGTGCAATCTGAGGAAGCATATGACTTTCCCAATCTCTCTTGTGGAAAAAGAGGGACCACACACTCAGTTTTACCTTTTTTCACCAAGTCATTTATTTCCCCCATGGTCTTTTATAACCCTTTTAGCTGACCACATAAAGACAAGATGATGTGGCAGAGTTCTCGTAATGGAAAGTGCTGTGGAACAGATTTAAAGCTGCCTTGGTGATGGAGAGGGGCACAGCCTCGCCACTGAAGGCCAAGTTCAGGGCCAGCATTGGCGCAGGGGCTTGTGCTGACGGCTTTAGAGCCGTGCCTGCTTTCTGGATTTGGCCCAGAGTCTCTTTGGCTAGGGAGTCAAACATCGAACGAAAACCCAGTGGTTATGAAACGGCGCAGTTATTACCGCCTCTAAGAACTCAGCTTGTAATGTATTATAGTTGTAACACACACACAAAAAAATAAAATAAAGATTTGCAATCTTTGCCTAAATTACTTCACTTGTTTGACAGCTGATTCCCATTAAGGGTTTGTATGGATCATACCAGTAATCTTGATAAACCTCTGATAAGGTGTCCAGATGTCCTGGTTTTGCCAGTTTCTAATTAGCAATCCTGGGGTCCTGTCAATTTAAGTTGGTGTTTGCTGCCCAGGGCCATAAAGTGAAAAGTTCTCTGCATCTGATGTCAATTCTTCAAAGAAGGACCCCCTCCTTACCGTTGGATATTGAGTCCCAGTTGGAGAGACTGCAAATTTGATCAGCCTAACAGAAATTACAAGCAAGCCTGGAAACAATATTCTTATGTGTATGTCCTAAGAAAGTGCCATTCTTCCTCCACGGTTTGCCTGTGCCGATGGACAGATGTGCCTCAGCCTTCCTAGAGAAAGACAAGGGCTTCCTCTTGTCCTCTGCCCTGCACAGACAAAATCCCATGCCACTTCTCTCTACATGATGCCAAGGGTTGTGTCTCAAATGTGACCAAAGGAGAAAAAAATAAAAATACCAAATCCTGGCTAGATAGGGCTCATTTCCTCACAGGAATTCAAGGGGAGCCAGAAACAAATGTGAATGGGGGGGGTAAACCTGTGTGTGAGGTTCTTCTGAAAGCCTGGTGTCCAAACGGTCCAAGTGACTCAGCTCTGAACTGCTGCTCCAAGGATGGCATTTTCTAGTCAAGGACAGGAAGCACAAGCCATCTCCCAAGGAACTCGTGCTTTAGGGAAGCTTGGGGCTCTATATTTAGGCATGCTGCTGCCTCTTTTTTTTTGGCAATACGACAAGTTATGGAAACATGTGGCTAAAGAGGACTCCACCAGAGGAGAAAAAGTCCTCAGGTATCTCAAGTGAAAGAAACTGGTAGCTGATTTCTTGTCCCTTCCCTAGCACTGTTTCAGTAATGAATATTGCATGCTGCTAAGAACTTACACCAGGGGACAAAAACCTCCCCACCTTTGTCTTGCTGAAAGACAAAGCTACTGGGGAAGAGGTAGATGTCGAGGGGGCAGCCAAGTATTTAAAAAGCGAAAACCTGAAGGGTGGAAAGAGCAAGCAGTAGGTGTGCAGATAGAGTTGGCCTGATTAGTCCTTCAATAGTGTGAGTTACAGCATTTTGCTCCCTGCTGAAAAGTACCATTCATTTATACCCAGAAGGATGAAGCAACACCAGCCACTTCCCTACCTACATGGATCTCAAGATAAAACCCCCTAAAAAGTGGAACCATGTAAATTTAAAAGTCCCCGGCCAAATAGATCCGGTTTAAAGACTGAAATGAAAAGTGCAGGTCATCTGCCACCTTTCAGACCAGTGCTGGGAAAGGGAATTATGTGTGACAGTTCTGGCAGCAAATTCAGCCAGATCTTTCTTTTCCTCTCAACGCCCTTTGACCCTGTAAAACCCTCATCCTTTTCTTCCGTAGAACCAAAGGATATCATTTCAAGAACAACCAAACCATGAGGTGCTGGGGTGGGAGGCGATCAAAATGTTGCCATAGAAGTTAAAATATTGAGTTTAGCTTAAGATATTGAGATCTCTCAGTTTCTGTAATAAGAGAGGTAGAAAGCAGTGAATACAATCTTTTTCATGATGCACAACCGTGTAACACCACTGTTTTAGTGTCACCATTTGCTTATTCTCCAGTGCCTTTAGTTTTTATCTCTTTTCTCCTGCCATTACATGTGTACGCACATTGGAGTTGCAAATTACAGGGCCACTAGAGTCTTCAGAAAATAAAAAAGCAGCTACAGAATCCTAAAAATATCAGCTCAGGCACTGCCTGTTCATCTGTATTCAGGAGGAGAGAGCTTTTTGCTGACAGTCCCCCTGTGTTTTCCATGTTAGGGGAAGGCGTGACCCCAGGAATCTGCCAGAGCAGTTCCACTGCCACCTTCTCCACCCTCTTTCCTTTTTACTCGTGGCTGCAAAAGAAAAACAGATATTAGAGAGCACAGAGTCATCACCGAGATTGTCAAGGGTCCACCCACGAAAGATTTCCCAGCCAAGGCCTTAACAAGGGTATTGCATTTTCGCGGTGAGAGGTAAATCCAGGCGCAGCGAAAGCTGTGCTGGGAGCCCGGACGGCCCGCAAGAGAGGAGCCGCCGCGGTGGCACAGGCATCGGCCGCTGCCGCGAGCACAGGCACAGCACTAGGTACAGAGGCGCTCAGCTCAGGGGTTTGGTATGTTTCCCCGGTAGACCAGAGCTGTCCCTGTTTAGTTTCAGTGAAAACTCATCCAGCCGGCTCCACAGAGGAGAGCCTTCAATACGAAACGCAGCTTGCCAGGAAAGTTAGCCGGTCATGTGAAATCTCAAAAGGAAAATGAGGAACCCCATTTGTCAGAATTATAAACTGATGAAATTGGAACCTTGCCTCTTAAATAATATTAATGGTAAATAAAATGCAGCTTTTCACTGAGCAGACAAGCTAAGCAAAAAATAAAACAATTAAAGTAAAACTTCTGGATGTCAGTCCCATCGCTGGCTCTGTGAAACATGTTGATGCAGGAAGCAGAAGCCCTGCTTTGTAGAGATGCAGTTTTTCACTCAGTGCCCACTAGACTTTATGCCCTTTATGTATACTTTATGCAGTGCCAGGACCTCACTGAGCAATTTCCACTCAAGCTGCTCCTGCCCGGTATCAACCTTGCCACAAGCTTTGCATTCTTGTTTCTTTTAAGTGCTGTGAACTATGGTAGTTAGACCACAAAAGGCCATTGTTAGATGTGTTAGAAAAAGAAGGATTTATATGCTGTGCCTTTTTTTTCTTTCAACAGATAAACACTAACACCAAAATTATAGCACAAACTCTTAAAGTCCAATAATTTAAAAAAAAGAAGGTTAGTCCCTATGGCAAGAGGTAGTAAGGTCTGGAAGATGTCCTTCAAATTGAAACTGACTATGTAGCTCACAAATAATGAGGATACAAATTAGCTATATTGATCATCCGCTTCTGTTTATTCAAAGCATATTCTTTTCTTGTGATTTTTGCATACATTGCATTTACAGTGTAAATGACCCACACATACCTACTGTTTACCATCCAGTATTTCACTTGGGGAAGGTGGCAATTAATGTTTTTGTTTAAATTCAAGAAAATCTTCCCTCCTTTCTGCGATCCAGTGGCTGGTCTGACTCTTAGGACAACTACAACTGCTTACCTTAGAGCGAAACAGAAAGAAACATCTATAAAACACAGTGCTTCTCTCCAAAAATATAATGCCCACTGAAGAGGAGCTACAAAAATTCACTAATGCAGTGCTGGAACAAAATCAATCATAGAAAGACTAAAACACGTATTTCAAAAATTTGTCCAGTGAACTGTCTCCTTTTGATATACAATAAGGCTACACATCAAACAAGTCCCTGAGAAAATTTCTTGTACTTCCTGATTTCAACAACATGAGAAATAATTTTTTTCTAGCCATTTCTGAAGACATAATTCATAATTCTAACAAAATGCTAAGGACCAGCCCAGCCCCTGGACAGGTTTACTTTTGCTGTGCTTTTGATGAGTTGCCCTCATGGTATATTAGTATTTTTATGTCACATCCTTGATGGAGTCAGGGAGCAGAGAGTAACAGCAGTTACCGAAAAGAGCTAAACAAAACCCAAGCAGGATCAACAAGTCTTTTGCAGAGTCCACAAGCATCTGAGTTTGGACTGGGCTGCATTCGTGGGGGAAGATTCTTGCTGATTTTTTTCTTGGCTGAACCCCCTTCCCAGTGTCTCCGGTCTGCAGGACGGCGTGGCGCACATACCAGGGCAGTCCAGTGCCTTGGCAGAGATTTCCATCGCTGGCAGCTGGAGCTCACACCCTGGCCAAGGTCAAAAGGGAGAGTGACGGTGGTGGTCTAGACCTATCCCCCAGAGGAATTTTGTCCACGTCATTCGCACGCACGCAAATATAGCCCCCACCATACATGTTGGGAAGTCAGGGCTTCAGAAAGCCCCCGAGCACTCCCCGCAGTGCTGGCGTGGCAGGGCTGCCGCCGGTCGGGGTGGTGTCACGTTAGCAGGGCTGCGTGGGAGGCTGGCGCGCTCCCTGCTGATGCTCTGCCTGGTTTGGAGCCAGCCTGAGAGCCCCTCCTTTTCGCTAGCATTACTCGACCACAGAAGATTTTGCCATAATGAAACATTTTGGCAAAGGCCCCCAGAAAGGTCCCCAGTCCCTTAGCGACAACAGGGAAATCGTGCGGAGGAGGTTCTCACCCAGGCGCCAGCAGCGGAGCTGCGCAGTGCAGGGATGGCAGCTCACAGGGAGCACCGGGCACCGAAAGCCCTCCCATCCATTACCACTTCTGTCTGATCCAACTCGTTCCCAAGGAGTCTTTCCCAGGGAAACACGCTTAACACACTCATACATATACACACCGGTTCTTCACGATTCCCTGTCTGTAACAGCAAAATAAACGTGGCTGGTCTGCAAGGCCAACAGGGGTGCACTGAGCCCTGCAGTCACGTAGCTCCTGCAGAAGCACATGTCCCACTGCTGAGGGAATCAGACACCCCAGCTAAGATCCCTAACTTTCTCTAGCCCCCTTCATTCCCACCCTTTCCTCTTCCCCCTCCCCCAGATTTTATTTTTTCCCCTAAACAGCCAGGGCTTCTTTGGTCTGATTTCCCTCAGGAGCGCTACCAGCCCCATCTCCTTTATGAGCTACTGGACCTTGGCACCCCTCCAGCACTACAGAGTTAAGAAAGACATTTTCTATTCAGCAGTTCTGACTCCATCACATATGTCTCTGTAGAGTAGGTCAGAAGGCAAAGCCTGCAGAGTGCAATAATATTTGTACTGCTGTCTAATCCTAGAGGGAAATTCGTAGGAGGGAAGCAGAACCAGTTAAGAGAATGCCAAGTATCTCCAAACCGCAGGGCTCTGCAATAAAAGGGGAACAAAGAGAGATGGCTCTAACAATACCCACAGTGTTTCTTAATCTAATTATATTTTTACTCTCGAGTTTGTCATTGTAAGAATTGCCCTTCACAGGCTTTTGTTATTTTTTCCTCTTTCATAGGTAAAGTTGCTCACCTGGTTAAATAGGAAGCTGCTAGTAAAACAGTACAAATATATAGCAGATGCATAAGCATACCTTGAGAAATGATTGCTGAAGACATAAAATCTGAGGTTTCCCCCCCTACACCCCATAGTTCTTTAATTTTCTTGCTCCTGCGGTGAAAATGCACCTTTCTCAGAAATGTCCCTGTTTTCTCTTGGACTGAGGCATGGTGGTCCTGCTTCAGGCTTGAATTATAGCATCACAGAAAGTATTTAAACTTACATTTTTAATGAGACAAGTATAATATAAAGGAGTGCTTTTCCTTGCTCCATGGAAGAAGCTTTGCCTTTTCCAATGCCCTGAGTGAGGAGACTTAACAACACGGCTCCCTTACCTATTAGAAATATCTCAGTTGACAAACTGTGCTCTATTAAAAGGTTCAAAGTAGAGGAATGAGCCCCAGCCATCAACAACACCTCTACTACTACCTGTAGCTTTCTGTTCTTCCATATGAAGCTTAAAATCCTTTTGAATTCTTTCCAGGAGGATAAAAGTATCACCTCTAAGTAACAAAGATCCTGTGTTACGATGATCACTTTGATTATGTTGGTTTAAGGGAAGAGAATCCTGCAAGGAAGAAATAATACAAAGCAATCTCTCTTGTGAGAAATTTCTGTAATCACTGCAAAAATGCTTACAACAAGGTATTGTTGGTAGTACCACCTCAATTTAGAGTCGGTAAGCTTACATGACATCGACTGTTGTCCTTCCATTACTCTTCCTTGGGAAAAGCAGTCAGAAATGCTGAAATGACACCTCTTTACTCTTCTTATTTCCTCCATAGGATTATTCTTTCAGTTGATCTGGGTAAGTCTTTTCCATCTAGAAAGAGCAGAGAAAGCTAGTTACCTTTCTTCCCCAAAACCAGTATGTAGTTTCCCATTTTCACTGGTTCTGATGAGGTGAAATACCCTGGGCTCAGCTCAGCTGCCAGAAAGTCTGCTGTTTGAGATGCCGCTGAGCATCCCGCTCAGCCGCCTGCTGCTGGAGGTCTCAGCCATGCTTTGGAGCTGTGTAGTTGCTTAAACTCTCTAATCCACTCAGCAGGGTCAAAAACCCTTGGGGCAGATTGCCAGTCCTGAACTATTGAAAACAGAACCTGTCATCCTTGGCTACCAACAGCACCAGAATCACACAACACTGTTCAAGAAAGGACAACCTTGACATGGTGGCAGATCTCTCAGGCTTTGTAGACAAAATGACCTAAGTACTTGCGTACTTCATTTCTGCCTTTAATAATTACAGGAGGGCTACTGTTGGGTTACCTTTTGGGTCTTTCTTCAATAGATACAGCTTTATGGAACAAGACAAGAGGTCAGTTTTCACAGTGGATGCTGAAAATTAGTCACTGAAGTAGCAAGAATCATTGAAGTAACCATTTGGAGAAGCAGCTCCACCCCCTCCAGAGACGAGTACTTTATTTCAGAAATGCAGAGACATAAAAATTTTCCCCTCAGATCTGAGTCATTTCAAGTATGCTTCGAGACACACAAAATAAGAGCAGGGAGAAAAATGCTATGCAACTAAAATTAAAACATCTTTTTCCCTTTCCTCCCCACTTTGTCTTTAACAAAATGCTCGATCTCAACACTTCTTAGGAAAATTACACTATCCTCTGCCTGTCATTAGAAAATGCTTGCGGGCTGGCGGAGGGAAAGTACCAAGACATGAAAAGTATGAGGGGTAAGAATACACAAAACAAACTGGGAGACAGAATCATCACCATTTCTTAATTAAAGAAAGGAGGGATGAAAGAACTGACATCATCTCCCTACTGAGGTTGAAAAGCTGGATACACTGATCTGAGATTGTATTACTCTGGTGCCTGTGGCGATACAGGGGAGACAGGTACCAAGCTAGATGGTCCGTTAGGATGCAATATGGGAAGAAACAATTTGGTCTGAAGATAATATGCAAAATAGAGCTGTGGTGAAATAAAGGGGTTTTTTTTGAGGATGGAGGTGAAAAGTAATTACATCATAAAAGAAATAAAATATTTGTAATTAATACATTTGCTTCCTTTTTCAAATGAATCTGTGAAGACTAGTTGTAAACTTTCCTCTCCTGCCAGTTCTGAGGAAGCTTGGCTTCCAAGAAAAAGAAGAAGAGGAAAAATAACACAGTAGACAACATTCTTTATGAAAGATGGGGATCAGGATGCCACGTCTTAACACTCGTTTGTAATGTCATTTGCATTCAAATGTAGCTTCATTTTTTATAAAACCCTGTTCTACTTTTATTGGTGCTGGCAGATTATGTGATATGAGATGTGCTGCCCCAGCCTGACAGATGGAGTGGAAAGCTTTTTACTGCTTGAAAATCAATCAAAATAGTAAATGCAAAACTTGTGGTGGATAGAAAAAAAAATTTTTTTTTTTGTTTGTGGTTAGATACAGATCCAAGGCAGGTATCATACCTGTCCCACTGCAGGGTTTGTTCCTCAGCAGTATTCATGCTCTCCAGGGTTGCCCTTCCTTTTTGCTTGATGACAGTTTGACTAGAGACCTTTGACCACATGCCAGGGGAAAACTGACAGCTCAGAGCCATCCTAGTCTTGGTCAGATCTCTCCCAACAAGAGAAAGAATCTGCTTTCTTCTCGAGCCAGAAGAAGGAGGCTGCTCCCTGCTGCCTCCCTGACTTGGACCAGGAAAACGCTGTTGCAGGTGCCTTCTCAGCGCTCCACACAGCTCACGGAGTGCCAGCACAGCCAAAATAGCAAGCAGAATTTGTCACCAAAGGTAAATCTACGTGAGGATGGAGGGCAGCTGTTGCCATGCTGTAACGCAGCAGAGTTAAGGAATAAAGTCAGAGCTCTGCCCATCTATGCTGCTTTAGACTGAGCCAGACTCTGGGCTGCAGCCTGCCCTGTGGTGACCGCATAGAGAATTTCAGCTTGAGTTTTGGCCTGGTTCCAGGCAAGATCAATGGGACTAATTATTGACAGGTTTTTGCAATACTTCTAGGATTCAAGTATACAATTATGTCACAAGTCACCTAGGTCTTCTCAACTGATTTGATTTTCATGATTTTCTGATTAAACATTAAGAAGGCTGGGTGCATATGTATGGTTTGAGTTTTCAGAAGCGCTCTGTTTCTTACAAAAGAATTGCCCATAAAGCTAGAATAAACACAGAAGGAATAGCAGGCAAGAGAAAAGAGCCATCTTTGAGCTAGGAATTACAACACACAGCAATCAAACACAGCACGGGATGATTTAACGAGGTTTTCAGATGTGCTAGAGTGGCTACGCTTTGGAAAGTCCTCGCTATTTTTAGTGACCCGCTAGAACATCAGTATCACCACATAGGCTAGCACACTCCTTTCTCCTAAGAATAAACTTGTTTCCTACAGGTCTCAGGAAGACCTTTTCTTCCTGAGCGCTGTATCACGTGAGGGGTTGGGGTATTCACCATCTCTGCAGCAGGGTGCCAAGTAATACTTCTTTGCTGAGTCACTTTCAGAGGGTTACACAGGAGGATTTTGCTCTGCTCTGCTAATGTCTGTGATCTCATTAGCTCTGCCCCTTTGCAAGCATCTCGTCCCCTCACAAAAGATGTACATGCAATCTAGTCATTATCCCATTGCAGTTGCCTGGGTTTTAAGCTCTGCTCCGTTCCTAGTTGTTCTGTGATGGGATCAGGCATAAAACAAATCTGCTCCTGATTCTTCCTGTCAACAAATGAACTAAAGGCTATAAACTATCCTCTTCCTAATCTACTATTTCAGCATATTAGCTAACATAAACCTGTTCCAGTGACCCATGTAATAGCCACACTGACATTTTATGCTTGGTTGCTCAGTCCCATGTGTGTGTGATTAAAAACTACAAGGGATTTCTTTATACAAATCTATTAATAGCTTGGGGATTTTTTTGTTAGTTTTTAGGGTAACGTATTTGGAGTTTGAAGTGCGGCGTGCATAGCAGCGGCTGGCGTCAGAAGCCACTGCAATATACATTTCAGTTTCCTTCAGCCAGCCGCAGCAAGAAAATTGATGGCCTGTTCTCTGGGGCTCATGTGTTCTTCCTTGGCTGCTGTCTCCCACGCTGCTGGTGTATTACTCTGTTTTCACTGGAAAAGAATGCAGGACATTCAAGTTATTCCAAGCAGCATCCTTGATGTCTGGATTTCATGGGAATGTTTCACACCGCAGTTATTGCTAACTGTTAACTTTCATACCTCGGACTGTTTTTTTTGGCAGCTCCCCCTGTTTTGCTAGCTGGACAGACATAAGCAGCCTTTGCTGCAAACACGAGGTGCATCACCATCTATCATATTGTTGCCAACAGGGAGACCCAGCTGATGGCACCCTCCTATGTGGAAAAAAAAAAAAAAAAAGGAGGGAAAGAAAAAGAAATAGAAAAGGACTTTAAAAAAAAAAAAAATCCACTTTTACCCTGATGTCCGGGAAAGGCTTTCAACTCATTCCATGGAATAACTTGGAATTGCAGCATCTTACTGCAGTTAACAGGTATTTAGGCAAACGTGTCTGCATGTACAAGAGCAGAGAGACAGTGGTTGTGTCTGAGAAATTCTGCCCGTCTTCAAGATCTTCTCCATGTTATTGAAAATCTTTTTAAAGCAATTACTCTCTGAGGAATGACTGGGAAGGCTTGGAGGAGGTAGGGGGACCATAATGCATATCTCACCATTTCTATCACTTGCACATCTCTTCTGTCACTAGTGCTGTTGGCTGTTAGGAGGTCACAAGCCAGGCTGGGTTAACCATTCTTTATGGTCTTACAGCTGGCAGCATGTCAAAACATCCTCGACACTGGCTTGACATTGCAGGAATGAAGAAGGGGCATGGGAAGAGAGGGATTATGTTTGAAGCTGTTCCTGTAGTTGATTTGATTGATACCAGAGAGATAATACAAAGCTTGGACTCAGACCCAGAGTCTGTCAGAGTTCATGTGTCTTCAGATGGAGAGCTTGGTTCAACCCTTCAAGTTAGGGGCTAAAAAAAGTTCAGATGCCGATCTGGTTTGCAATTTTCCTCATGTAGAGTATGAAAAATTAGTGCTTTGGACTGAGTTCACATACCACAGAAAGAATAAACTATTGTTTATGTCACTATGAAAAAACAGGGTAATTATTATTAGGAAGCTGGGGCTACGTACTACTGAAAAACTCTGAAAATCCCACAGACTGTGGTGAGTAAAAAAACAGAGCAAGACAGGAGTCTTTCATCAGGTTATTGAACAGGCTTTTTATGCTGTTTTTCTTTTCACTTGGAGTGCTTCTCTATAGAGAGCTGGTTGCAAAGTGTCATAGAAAAATCTGCTAAGCACAAAGCATTTCCTCGAAGCATCTCGAACTCAACAGCAGTGCTGGGAGAGGGGAACCTGCCTCAAGCTCTGGCAGGTCCACTGCAGCCACAAGCCACTCGTCTGCCTTCCTCCCGTCAGGATTTGGAGAGCTGTCATCCTCATCTCCCTTGGCAGTCACTGGAGATAGGAGTGCACACTTCCAGAAGGCAAGACGGATGTTCGGCTCTGTCGGAGAGCGGTTCAGCACACAGTACTAACAGTTGGATTCAGAGGGTGTTTGCATTCCTTAGGAACTCAGTAAAGGCACCCCAAATGAAACACCATTGTTCTGTTAAAACTGAATGGATTAGGCATCTTTGTCAGCTAACAATCGGTGTTAAGCCAAAGAATATCAAGCTGTAAGGAAACTAAAGATTTGAGAGGGGGAAAAAAAAAAAAAAAAAAGAAAAAAGAATTGGGTTCAGTCCAGTTTAGATCTTTCCTGCTAGTATAATCATCATCTTACTGACAGAGAAGAAAAACACAAAGGCATTAATGGTTTGTTTGAGGCCACACAGGAAGCCTGAGAGAGGGATGGAAACTGAGACTGTATCTTCAGCATCCAAATCCTTAACCACAAGGCCATCCTCCTTTTCATAGCTGTCTGTCTTGGGGAAGAGAAATAGAGTAATTCTGAATCCCAGAGGCCAATAAATTATATTACCATGACATGCAGAATCAGTGCTTTGTGCTGGCGTATTCTTTGCTGCATGCAATTACCTTACCAGGGATCACTGGGCTGCATTTATTGGAAGACCAGTACATAATTTCGTGTAGATAATATGTCTTACTGTTTTGTTAGACCTATAAATGAGCTCGGTGGTCTCTAAATCTATTGTCCAGTGAGTAATGGCCCATATTGCAAAATCCCTCCACAATTTATCATCATCTGCAATAATACATTTTGAATAAACTTCTGACTGGAAAAGCAAAGGCTGCTGCAGATGAGGCTGGATGGTACTAGAGGAAGCTCAGACATAGTACCCATATGTCTATCTGGCAATACTTCTGCATGTTTCTTATCACTCCTTGTGCTTTTAAAGATTATGATGGGGGGAATAAAGGAGTGAGGTTTTAGTCATTTTTAAAAAACATAGTGAAACAAGGCTGGTAGAGAGAGGCAGTGCATTATTTTAAGCACAAAAAATAAAAACCTCTACCTTAAGAAAAGATACTAGCTCTGCCCTGTAGGCTGGCTGGAGGTCAGTAACAGAGTGCTGCTCTGGTGTGGCATACCGCCTTCGCTCGCTGGTGTTGCAGCCATGCACACACCGCTTCACAAAACTGGCCCTTGCACAGCTCAGAGATGGAAATAAATAGCTTACTGTGTCCCTCACTCTTAACAGAAAATATTGAGCCTTCCTGTGTAAGATGTCTGAGATGTTAAAGTGAATCAATGTGCTGTGAAGGGAGGATACAGAACAAAGAGATCATGTGTCTTACTCTGGACTTTTAAGTGGTGGAGATTTGGGAATTGCTCTTCATGGCAAAGAGCAGGAATGGCCATTTAAAAATCGCTCCATCATTCAAAAGTAGTAGATGTAAGAGGAGATGGGAGGGAAAGAACACAGTAATTCATTATTATGAATGGGAGCCACAGTGGGGTTTAGTATGGGTGATCTTCCTTTCCTTTCCAGAGGACAAATGACCAGGTGGTTTGCACTCTTCTGAAGGGGCTTCAATGGGAGAACAGTAACATCCCCTTGCTCAGGGCATGCCCCTTGCAGTTTTTCCACAAGTGCAGGATGAACCAGGTGAGGCAGCTGCAACTGGGCTCCTCATGCCACTACAAGAGCTGCTTACAAACAGCAGAGGGTCTGAGTCCACTCCTTTCCACAGGTGCCAATTCCACCAAGACATTTTCGACTAAGCCTGGGTATAGTCATCCTGCCAAGCTGCTCCATGCAACCCAACAGACCATAGTATAACTAATAAAGGAAGGAAGTCAACCTTGGGAGCAATTTAGGATACCAGAAAATGTTAATTACCTTGCTACCCTGACTCAGTCCTTCCCCTGTGGCTCCCACAGCAATCCTACAGCATTTTGGAAAGCAGTGCTGTGGCTAAATGGATATTCTCAGAAAAGGCAGGGTGAAGCCCTATCCACACATTTCAACACATAGGTCGAGATGTGGAATTTCATCAGCCTATACTGAAAACTAAGCATGTCAGCACCACTCGTGACAATGGTATCCCTTCTTCAACACCCACCTGTGGAGTCTGAGGTCTTGCAAGGCATTGTCCCCCAGTTTTAGACAGGGACACATACTGATGAGGTGCTGTCCAGATACCCTTTCCTATTAGCTCACGACCTTGACCTACAGTAATGCATAGGCATATCAGAACCTTCTGAAAATTGTAGAGTTGCTGAGACTAGTTTTCATGCAAACACATGTGACTCTTGGAGACCACATGTTGATATTGGGCTAGCTGATAGCTTACGACTGTGTCTGCTTACCGGTGAGAGAGAAAACAATTTAACTCCATCATAAACCATTCCTCTATGTTTGAAGCACTATAGGAAACCACGTTAATGCAATGAGAGAGACGGTGTCAAACTTCACACACAGGAAGCATCTTATACCCATTTTAGAGTCAAAAAGCTGACCTTCATATCTTCCGAGGCGTGCAGGGGGTGTACTCAATTTTTGTAGCCTTCACCTCTCTGCTCTTATGCCTGTTTCAGGCTCAGGCTTCAAAGCTGCTCAGGAAGGACATGGCCAGATGCAAAGATTATTTGCTAAACATCCTGAAAATATGCAGGTTTGTGAAAGTTGTGCCTGGCAGCTACTTCCACACTCCCTCGCCAATGGAAAACAAATCTAGGTGCCAGAGGCTGTTCAGTAAAAGTTCACTTATAAACTCTGAACTGCATGTTATAGGTATTCTTGTTAGCCAGTGTGTGTTATGTTTGGCTGTAGAAGTACCTCAGCTTTCATTTTATGCAAATGAACCAGTCAGAGACATCTGACAAAATCTTGGATGGCCTGGCAGTATGGCTTTCTGGAGTCTGCTGCACTCTGGAGAGAGGGAGCATGCATATATACCCAAAGTAAATTAAGCAGAGGTTGGTTTCTCTGCTGACATGAGCTTCATGGAAATGGAAGGCTCCTCCATGTAGGCTCCCAGAAAGGAGACACAATGACACCTGCTCTGCTCCCAGGTTAAGAACGTGTAAAGTTAAAGAGAAGCCACCTCACTGCCAGCCTACTGCAAGTTTAACATCCATATTTCCCATTAACTGTATGATATTGAGGAAAACCTTATAAATCTGAAGCAATCTATAAAGGGACAGTGCCTTAAATAGTTGTAAAATTTACATCAGCATAAAAAACCTTAATCCAGATGTTTGTGACTGGATTAATTACTTGTAAGTGTTCAGGCAGTGCGAGTCAACAATTTCTTGCTTGTAAGTTGTTCACAAGGGAACTACTTTCTTCATGCACCATTTCTGCTGTGTAATTCATCACTTAGGCCCCATAATCATATTTCTGATTCCTGGCTGAGTAGCTAAACACTTTTAGTCCTGTGGACACATTTAAACAGGAGCATAACGAAGAAACAAGTGAAAAAGTAGTGAACAGACAAAAAACACTTCTTGAACACACTAACATCCTAAGTTAAAACAGTTGTGGCCCAGATATTTAATGCAAATAAAGTCTTTGTGCAATCATTGACATCTGTGTCATCAGTTAATCACAAGTTTGATGGAGCTAGACAGGAACACAAAGAAATTGGTTGCAAATGCCAGTCTTACTAAAATCAACACACCCGGGTGTCAAACTTCTACTACTTCAGCACAGGACGGTCAGCATAGATATCTTTAGGCAAAGAGAGAGAATAAAATCATTGCCTTTCTCCTGTGTAATTCTCTCTCCCATTAGACTGAGGCAGTTTTTGTTACATTGATTGAAAGGTGTACTTAAGAAAGGTACTGCTTAGGTCTTGTTTCACTATAAAAAGTCCCTGGCATAAGACTAGCTATAACTCTTCTAAACTATCCATTTTGAATGACTGTCATTAGGAAAGAATTTAGTGGCTTTGCGTTTCATATAAGGTAATAGTTTCTAGAGGATTTTGGGGCAGCAAATAATAACTTTAAACGGTCTCAGGAGAAGTCTGGATGACGTACAGCATTCAAAGCACCTGAGAGAGTCTGTCTTTTACCACCAAGTTTAAAGCATCTATTACTTACCTTCTTGTTCTTGTCTAAAGCAGCTCCTCCAATATAGGTAGGAACAACTCTACCATTGCCCTCTCAGTTACAGCTCATACTAATCCTACCCAATTTACCACCTAAGAGATGTAGGAGCTGCAAA
The DNA here is from genome assembly GCF_963210335.1 of Falco punctatus. Lineage (NCBI taxonomy): Eukaryota > Metazoa > Chordata > Aves > Falconiformes > Falconidae > Falco > Falco punctatus. The sequence continues at coordinate 91,256,771 of NC_137582.1, read as the reverse complement.
GCGATATAGTAGACACTCTTGTAGAAGTCCAGGGGACATTCTGAAAGAAAGCCAATTTTCTTTATAGTATTACATCTTCAGTGGACCCCTCATGAATCAGCTGCTGTGGTGAACAGAGGGAACACTGTCAGATTTGAAGCCTGCTCTTGTGATGATGTAAATCAGGATAGATCCATCCACTGCCAGTTTACACAGCCCGTAGACTTGCCCCATAGTCTCCTGTTGAGGAAAAAAAATACTTCATGCTGCATGCTGCTAATGGAAGTGCTGCATAGCTTTATTGCATGCTACCATTGGGCATTTGTAGAGAGATTACAGAAGCATCCAGTGCTCTGCACATATGGGCACGTGCAGCTTTCCTCGAATCAATGAAAATCACATTTCGATGAAAGCTCCTGGGAATAAAATCTTGTCAACTCAAGAAGATTTGAGTTTTCTAGATTAGTTCAGTTCTTTCCCTTGAGACAGAAGGAAAGAAAGGCAAGGGGCAGTACACAGGTTTAAGGGGCCAAGTTCTGTAGCATTCAGCTCCAGCAAGTCTGTGTAGGTTGAAAGTGAGGGCAGAATTTGTCGCATGGATGAAATCTCGGTAGTACTTCCATCATTTCACAGCTCTGGACACAATGAAGCAAGTAGGAAGCACTGAGGATCTTTATTCACTTTGCATTGCTTAAATTGTTTGTAGTAGAGAAAACTCATGATAAGGCAGCAGATTTTTAGTGTTTCCAGGTTGGCTAAGCAAGTTTCTTCTTTGGGACAGACAGAGGAATGAGGAGTGAAATAAAAAATAAGAAAAGAAAAGAAAAGTAAAAGCTTATGTTCAAAAACTCTCTACACAAAACCACTTAATCTTAGTTGTACTTGGAAGATGGATAAAAATAAGGAAGAAAATAACTGGGTTTGGAAGTGCTAACATGTTATTTTACTAGTTTTCAGTTACTTTAACTAACATAACCGGATTCCAAAAGCACTCTAGCGCAGGCCACAAAACCAGAATAGGCTACACACAATTTCTACGTAGAGACAGATAAATAGATCCTACTACAGTACACACTAGAATTTTGATGAAAACAGTATCTCCCCCTCACTCCATTGTGAGAGTCACAGCCAGAATAAGTCTGCTCATTCTGTATTTTTATGATTCGATCATGTAAATCCTCATACAATATGGAGTAGCTTCAAGAGGACAAGACAAGGAAAGGAAGACTGGAATTCAATGTAACATTTCTCAAGGAAGAAAGTCTGCTCTCAATCAGGTAAAGACATGATATGAACTTCATTCCTCTCAATTCCCTGATAAGTAACCACGGCCCATTCTGTAGGACATAGATTACAACTCAAGTTTCTACTTTCTGTTTTGCCAACAATTCCAAAAATGCACATTCATTTTTAGGTCAGCCCAAGATCATTTATTTCTTTTTCTCCAGTTGGCCAGCACACCAAACCCTCCAAACCTCAAATTATTTATATTTTCCTCGTTCCAACACTGTATCCCACCAGAGTGAGCAATACATCTCTTGGGATTACACTGTTGCAGTGACTTGATCTTCATCCATGCTTTATCTAACAGAGTTCAGGAGAGCAATTTCTAAGAGAAATAAATTTCAGGTCCTACCCAATTATTTTAAAAGAGAACTTGAATGCAAAATCAAAGTATTTATCATACCCAAGAAGCTCCAAAATAACCAGAATCACTTTAAATATGGCTATTTCTATTGTGTTTTTTATTAAACTGGATCATAAAAGTGGAAGAGAAGGAATAAACAATGAAGTCAGCAAGGGGGGAGGTAAGGAAGCTTTTCACTAATGATACCATCTGTGTTTGAACTGCCTGCAAAGGAGGCTTTAAAGTAGAGGGAAGATGCGTAGGGGAAGAGGAGAGGAGCAGATGACAAGAACAGGCAGCTGTGGATAGAAAAATGCTTTTGATATGGTTTTCTTCTCATTCTTGGCCACAGACCTCTCAGGTGATTCAAGATGGCTCTAGAGCTCCATAAGGTAATATGCTGTTGTACTAGGGATAACATAGTTATGGTTGAACAAGTAGGGGTTTTTTTACCCTTGGAGATGTTCTACTCTATTTCCCCTTGACTAAAGTTTTCTCTATCTTGCTTTGAAACCCAGAATGTGGTTTAGAAATTTGATTTGACCTGGTATGGTTTTGCTTTTGCTTTTGCTCCAAAATCTTCAGCTTGCTGCCTGTTTTGGGTCCAATTTTAACAAAGCACAGAAACACATACTTCAGTACAGCTGAGATGAAAGCAAGCTATTTAAAGACATTTTGCCACTTAAGGGCTTTGTTGATTGAGGCCATAAGCATATATACCATTAACAGAACCATGCCATGTGCATAGTTGAAGAAGAAACAAGAAAGACTGATATTAAAAAATCATTGTAAAGAAAGAAAAAAAAAAGCTGTGCTTATTCTAAGTAACTGCACTTCAGAGCAAAAAGCTACTCTTATAATAGCATTGCAGAAGACAGATTTGCACACCAATGCCATGTGCCTGAAGCTCTTCATCAGCAGGTGTGCATTCCATCCCCAGAGGAGATTCCTTTCCAAAGTGTCCCTCAGTCCCCCAGCTTGAAGAGGACCAACACTCCTAACTCAGAGGATTTTTCACACTTCAGGGTGTCTCCCCATGATTGCACTTACTCTGCACTGCTTTCAGGGTTCATGAACCATCTTTGCAGCAATTTTTCAACCGGATGGTTGTCCTCAAATACTATCGCTGAATGGCACATTCAGGAGTTCACCACAGAACATGTACTGCATGTATAAACTTAACATGAGGAATGGCTAGGGATGGAGCCAGAAGGAAGCAATACTGCAGCTGAAGGGGATGGTCCCACTTCAAAACCTCATTTCTTCCCCCTCCCTACCTCCATTTCAAGGGGTGAGAAAGAAACTTAAATATGGAGACAGAATGTTAATCTTTATGTGAAGCACTTATTATTTTTTATTATTATTTTAAAGTTCAATCCTCTAGACTGTAGCCAACTCTTGTTAATTTTTATTTGTAACGAAATTCATATATGACAGAGTAAATAAAAAAAAAATGGAAAGCTATGAAGATGTGAATAATTACAGCTGAGTCTTACTGACATCATAAATCATGAAAGACCCTAGAAGTACTTGTAACTATGTCACTCTAAATTTCCCTTTGGGTATTCTGTGCATTATTACACACACTCTCTCTATAAAGGCAGATTTAAAAACCCCATGAGTTTCAAATGGCACTTTATTATGGAGCATTTAAGTCATTTCTGAGAGCAAGATCAATTTAAGCATGCAGAATTTTTATTAGTAGCACAAAAGAGGAGTCCAGCTGTTCCTATGGAGCAAACGTGTGTGAACCAGGCTTCAGAGCAATTTCTGCTTTGCCAGCCACAGTGTTAAATGTTGGCCAAGAGGGACTTCCGCAGAACAGAGTGAACTGAGTCTGCAGCACAGCTGAGGCAACACTGCCCCACATTTTGCATTTCTTACTAGAATGACCTAGTCCCTGATTCACCCAAACAAGCCTGTCAGAGATCTTGATCTCACAGCAGCAGGCGCCGTGCAAAACAATGTAAGGAGCTCCTCAGGCTCTCAGAATATGAAAGAAAGGGAAGGGGGTTGGAAAGTGTCAAGTCTAAAATATTTGTCCATCTAAGATCATCATCTACGTTCTGGGAACCAATGAGTTTGGCCATTGCAGCCGTATTATAAACGGGCACATTACCTGTTTTAAACAAAGATGTAAACATTGGATTAAGTTGATTCTCTCAGTCAAACTCATGAGCTCACTTTTAACCACCAGCAAGATATCTCCTAATTTGGGACTCACTGTCACAGTATAGGTAGCTACTAGTACAAGTCACCGCAGGGCACCCACTGGAGCTACTAGACTTTACACCAGTTATGAATTTATCTACCTCTGGAGCCATTTTTTATTTCCAATAGAGCACTCTTCTGCCAATGAAGTATATGTCTTTTTAAACACATAAGTAACATTTACCAGAATAATTGATCTTTTTTCTCTGAATGCTTAAAAAAAAAAAAAAAAAGTCAGACAGAAAAATGAACTAGGTCTGCCCCAGTTGGCCCCTGATGGCAATTGCAGAGAGAAATGTTTTAATTGCCAAAAAAAGTCCCGTTTGCCAAAAATCATGTCTTTATGGAGCTTGTCAGAAGTTTTCGGTTTCTGTCCAAAAAGCTGCCAGACTGAAATCCAATCATTAATGACAGCAGGATTAAAAGCGCACAGACTGGCTGGCTGAATAGCAGTTTATAATAGAACAAAAATGTTGTGGATTTTACACAGTTGATTCACAGCAAACTTTTTGAGAGGACATAGATTTTAATATCAAATGCCTATCATTTTATTCCGTGGCATTTCTTGAATACATAGAACATATTGGACTGGAATACTGAAAAACAGAAGTATTACTTAAAGCACATTTCCTTTTCTCTAGTGACAATTGAACAGTTAATAAAATTAATTAGAAGTGGGTACTATTGGAAATACAACGATGTTTGAATCCTTCCCAGTCTGGAATACTGACCGTGATTTATACATTTACCAAGAATTCTTTACGCTGTAAAAGGGCTTTCTCTGCAATAGGGGAACAACGCAAAAGGACTGCAGCAGTGCCCCACCATACATTAGCCCACGCCTCTAACCACTGGATGGATTTGCGGTGGCAACTCAAAGTAATTAGTTAAGTATTGTATGATATTAGCTTACAGCGTTTAAAAGTGGAATGCGCTGTATGAAGAATTCATAAATATGATTTATAGAAGGAGGTGGTATGGACAGCAAATAGGAGCTTTGATTCTTGCATCTTTAAACCCAGGCATCTGTGACCAGCAGAGGAATTGAGGTTTTGAGCATGTGAAAGAAATCTACACCTCAACAGAGTATTAAACCTTCTCCCTCTCTTTGATCACTAGATTAGCTTGAGTTAACTAGACTCAGGTTAGCAGTACACCTGTCTGTGCAGCATTTATACCCATTCCACCGCACATGCATGTACATGTGTGCACACAAACGCTCCGAGCAGCTTTTAGCTCCCTGGCCCTTCAGCACGAACACTTGGGGCCAGGAAGAGCACCCATGCAAGCTTTGGAAAAGAGATGTGAACCCTTCACTACTGTTAGAAGCTGATCAGTTAAGAAAAGCGCTATTTCAGAATCTGGGTCAGAGCTGTCAGGAAATGGGGAAGAATAAATTCCAACCTGAACCACTGTAATAGAACTGCCCTCAAATAAATCAGGGCCAGTCAGGTGCATTTTGACATTTTATAAACTCACAGCTTAATGCAAGAATGTAAATCGCATGTCTCCTTCATTCATCTACTGAGCAGTGTATTTAGCTGCATGTACACTGAAGTCAACTATTTGGCTGAAATACAAGATTAATTTTAGCCATCATTTTAATTCTTATTGTAATACACAACTCAAGTATGAGACTGCCCTGAAGAGAGAAAGCTATACTGTAAGATGGTAGTACATCAAAGAGTTTGGGAATGAAAACATCTGCTCTTCATCTGTTTTACTGAAATCATTTGATGCGTATCTTGTCCCAGTCAAATCAGAGTTAACACCTACAGATTTTATTAAATTTATTCCTTTCATGTGAATATTCAGATCACACTTTTGGGATGTCTCATTGTATATAATATATGTATACAATACAATGAGACACAGAGACTATTATTTTGTATTTATACAAGAACAATGGGAAAAAGCTCCTGAAGTAGCTACACTGTCCCTTAACACTCTTGGGAGTGTTTTATGTCTTTAATGATGCATTTGTGTTCTCTATAACCCTAGATTAAAGGAAAGCACAGTTTGGATAGACATAGCAGTGGTTTTGCCATAGAAGTATTAAAAACTAAGAACTAGAATGAAAAATTCCGCAATTAGTACATTTGGACCTTATTATGCCTGCATTTATTAAGCATCCTACTTTCGATGAAACATTAAGCAGAGAAGATTGGCAAGCTTCCCCCCCTCCCCACCCCCTACCCCTGATACAGATAGTAAAATTATGAGGATCAGAAATAAGACCCATTTGGTGCAGAACAGCAAGAGAATCACTAAACCCAAGAATATTAATAAGGCCTTATCTTCAAAAACAAACAAACATCTCCCCCCCTCCACCCCAAACCCAACAACCAAGAGCTCCTTTTCCTCAGAAGCAGATTTTGGAGAGATAACATTGATTAGTGTGGGAAATAATTGTATAGGTTGATGAAAGCTCTATATAAACATAAAAGGTCCTCTGGGCTCGATTAAGAAGAATCTCAGCTGCTATGGAAAGTTAAAAAGAAAAAAAAGACAAAGCTCTGGCTCCCTTCAAGTCAATTGGACTGGACTTACAGCACAAAAAGCTATGATGTGCTATACTGTGGGGACACCAGAGCTTTGGGCCCTGGATTTGAAAGCACAGAAGACAACAAGGAAAAATAGTCTTCCTAAAGGCTGAAAGAATGTATTCTTTTAAAACTACAAAGAGATGGAGGGTAACATTAAATTTTTACAAGGGAGATATATAAGTACCAAGCAACAACAACAACAACACTTTTACAGTACTTTCACTTTTTTTTGAAATTTGTATCCAGCAGCTGAGCTGTTTGCAACCCAGTAGGCAGTTTCGTCTTTTGTCTGTGTTTATTACTGTGATTACTGCAAAGGAAAAGACAGAGGTTCCTTATTTTTGTTTTTAAATGGGAAAAAAAGTCATCACAGAGACTTCACGTAAGAATCTCCAGCGCCTTAAGAACTGAGGTGGTTTTAAGTAAATAATCGATATTAAATAGTAACATTTAAAATAAATTAGAAGAACACTCCACCCCACCACCACTACCACCACCCCGAATTTGCAACACCCAGTAAATTCAATTTAGATGTGTGATACAAATCCTTTTTTTTTTAGATTTATCTGGTCTAAACGAGCACCATATACTTTCAATACAGGACTTTGGTTTTTCCCTCACTCATCTACTACTTGTTTTAATGACAAATACCCATTCCACCTCAGCGCAAACCTCGGTGAATGATGATTTTGCTTAACAGTGCCATAATGCCAACCTCCTATGCTCTTTAGGTGATGGTTGCTGTTACTTCTTGTTATTTTACATTAAACTTCTCAAAATAATTTGGCCAATCACACATCTTCTTGTGCAGGCTTGTTCAGTCTAATAATTCTGGGTGAATAATTACTCTCAATAGATTTCTTTTCCTAGGTCTGTCAAATGAATCAGTTGATTGGTTTTGGGACTTGCCAAATACATGATTTATGTTCCTTGGTTTGGGGAAAAGTGATTAAAAAAAATAGAAGTGACAACGTGATCTAGATACTTTGCTGTTATAAAAGAACAGGTAATAATAATTCTTAACAGAACTTGCTCCCAGCAATCCTGTTCAAGTGAAGCATTTTCTATTCATCTCCTTATTTCAATACCATGAAAGAATAACGCGATACATGACAGTCATCATGCATAAACAGTACTGCTCTTCTGCATGTCTCTTAGATTGTTGATGTCTCAACTCTACTACTTTTTTGATGGAAAACACCTTCCTTCTCCACCTTTCAAGGATGCATACTAGAAATGAAGACCAAATAATAAGTATTGTTTTAAAAATACAAATGAAAGCCCATCAACACAATATTTTAAGCATTTACCAAAGACTGATCTTCTTAAAACCAAGTGTGTAGGGCAATGCAAAAGACAACATTACCTTGATTCAGCAAAGAATTTAATTGTTTTCTTACGTTGAAGTGGCTGGCTGTCATTATTGGCTGATTAGCCATTAGCTTAGCTGTTATTAGATTATTAGCATCTTCTAACTCCTCTCTTCCAAAACTATTCAGAGCTGTTTAATTAAAAATTCCTGGTTTATACATCTGAACTGCCCTAAAATTACTCATAGGAAAAAACTATTCCTGGAAGTATGTAGTTGAAAATATCTCTCTTCCCCTGCCCCTTATCCCACCCCCTTTACTTAGGGGGATTTAAGTCCCACTTTAGTCAACATGAGCTTTGGCATAGGCCTTGGTGGACCCAGAATTTCACCCCTAAAGGGTCAGGAAACTAAAGAATATTAACTTCATAATTCTTATTCTGAAAGACAGCCAATAAAATAGACTGATGGAGTCTCAGTTTGCAATATACCAAGATAACGTATTAAGCAAAAAGAGAGACAATTACGTGCATAGTATTTTACATTACTAGTCAAAAGATGAACCACCATATGAAAATCAGTGCAAATTTAAGTTAAAGAGGAGAAAAAAGAACAACATTGAATTTAGTTTAGTTATTATCCTTTATCCATTGAGGAAAGGTATTGATAAGTTTATTTCAGTCTGGGCTATTTATTCCTTGCCCTCTCAGTTTTTCTTCACAGGGCTTATCCTTACAATTACAACTCATACATAAAGCAGAAAAAAATCATAGTGATCGTACCAAATCTTATTGCCTTATTTTTTCACATCTCATTCAGTTCTCTTGCCCATTTTCTCCCATTCTATACTATGCCTTTGTGGTTTTCCTCCCAGCACATTTGAAGATGAAAGTAATTGGAAAGGTAACATTCTTTTTTTTCCTCTCTGTGAAGTTCTCTGAAGTGTATGGGAAACCATCTTTGCTAGCTACAAATTTAGTTATTTCTGTATCTAGGGAAAATCCCAAAGCAAATTCTCAGAATGTTTCTAAAAGGATTTAGAAATAAGCATAATGAACAGTCTAATTGGCATTTCACTTGCAGAATTAGTAATGTGCTATAGACTCAAATCTGCCAAACCCTCACTGATTAAAAATAATGCTTCTCATTCGAACTAGCAGAGAAAGCTCTTGAAAGGGTGGACCGTTTGTTAGTACTTAAACAAATCCGGTTGATTTTCAGACTCTGCTGTACCTAATGGCAATTAAAAAGACCAATCAGTCTCTTGTCATTCAGTGACTGATCCTTTGCAGGCACAAAACATTTAGCTATTTGTAATATTTTCAGGGGACTCATCAAGGTAAAAAGAGATGACTTTATAAAAGGCTTCTTCTCCGTAATATGACTCTCAAGGATGCACAAATTCACTAAAGAAAAATGGTACTAGGAACAACAGGCATTTTAGAAGGGAATGCATCAGTCTCCACTTCTTTTCTGTGACAGTGGAAACATTATCAGAGATATGCAATCATGTCTGCCACGTCATTCTATCAAGACCAAACAATCTTCTTTTCTAAGGACATAAATCCAGCTCCTCACAGTACTCTAGTCAAGTGCAAGTCATGCAGTTCATCACAAGAAGTTTCCTTTACTACAGCCAGCACACAACTTCTTCCAGCAGACTCCACCACCGACCTATAGATTTACACTGGTCTCTTTCCTATGGCAACGACCTCGATACCTCATCAGCATAACTATGCACGCTTTCAGTCTTGCTACATCCATTACTACAGCTGAGGAACAGATGGTCTCTCTCTTTATTTTTTAAGGATGTGATAGACCCCTTCTAAATTCAAGGCACTTCAAATGAACTAAGGTAGTACTGATGCACAGAGCGGGTTAACACCTTCATTAAGGCTTTTCAACATGAAGAATACAGAGCCACAAGAGTCATTCAGGTAGGAAGCAGATGTTTATCCCAGGTAAACCGGTTCTTTTGCTGTACTCCACTGACTGTATTGATGAGCTCTCCCCTATTTTAGTTTACACAGCTACATGCAGAAACCTTAATTTGTGTTTTAACATGGAGCTGGATCCCACACAGTTTCCATCCTGAGGTAGCTGAGCACCACTTCAGCTGTGCACTGCAGTGACCGAATCCCTCTCTTGCCTCCCCACGCAGGCCAGGTCCTCAGCACATCCCTCCTATACCTTTCCAGGGAAGGGCTGGCACAGGGCCTCAGGGCTTATCAAACCCAAGCTCTGGTTGAGCAAGTGTCACATCCGAGCCCCAGGGGCTCTAGGAGTACCGCAGCTGGCAGTTATGGTTGCAGCAGTGTTGTGCAAGGGTAAGGATAATCACAGGCAGACAGTCTGGTTGCAAGCCAGGCGTACCTCCCTCCTGCAAACGCTTGAGCAGTCTCTAAGGCACTGAGCAGCATTTCAGTAGGCCCTCAACATGATCTAGTGCTCAGTAAACGTGTTGCCACCTTTTTCACGATGTTCTCAACACCTGACCACTGTGAAAAGCCAGTTCTCTCTGTCACACATGAGCTAGATCCTCCTGGAGTCAGCCATCATCGCTGCATCCAAGCACAAGATATTTCAGGAGACCTTTTGAGATGACAATCCCTTTGGGCGTTTGTACTACTATTTGGCATAACAGCACTGTTTAAGTGAGAGACAGGTCAGAACAGCCTGGAGACCAGACCTTGGACTGCATGATAAATAACATCATGATGCCAAGGGAAAAAGGATGACACCAATAAGTCTCAGCAGACCTAAGCACCAATGTGTAGCAGCTTAAGGGACTGATCATCCTGTATACCCCAAGCCTTACAAAAAGCAAGGGCCTGCTGTCATGGTGGTGATGTAGCCCACATGGAGCAACGGATCTGAAATCACCCGGTTCATATTTCATTGCTTTTGGTGCAATATACAGTCATCTAGCTTGCTCCGTCACGCCACTCATCATACCCTGAAATAGGGTCCTTGTTGAGCTTTTTTTGGTTTCAGCTGTTTCATTGCAATAATATGACCCTATGAGACATTTTTTAAAAATGTTTTCATATATGAACCATATTTTTTCATTTCTGCTTTCAGTCTCCAAACAAAGAATGGTTATTCTGTAATATAATAAGAGCTATTTACTGGTATTGAAACCACAGACTTACTGTAAGTTTTACAGCATTCAAAATCCAGTGTAATTCTTCTCCTTTTCTTAAGCTCATAATAATTTATTGTCATAATCACATCAGCACTGTCTCACTGTTTAAAAAAAAAAAGTTCATTGAAAAGCAGACTGTGAAATACTTGTATGTTACTATTTAAATTGCTATTTAATAGATCAACAACAAGCTAGTGGCTACAAGCAACTTAAGTCTGACTAGCAGTCTAATTTTGCTTTTCTTTTTTACTGCTCTCTTTACCTTCTCTCTTCTGACTCAGGTTCCCCCAAACACACATACACAGCACTCTTGCTGGTTCACATGATGGTACTGACTGCTGAAGCTCAAAACTTTGGCTCCGTACCTTGACTGCAGCAAGAGGCACGGTCCTTCTTTTTCTCCCACATCTGTTTAGAAAGTCTACCCACCTGGCTTTCCCTTGTGCAGTGATGTAAGGTTTGGGAAGTAAAAAACAACAACCACATAACAACAACAAAAGAGAAAATATAATCCTCACACCCCAAAGAAACCCAAGAAAACCCAGATCTCAAAATCCAAACCATTCAATTCCTAAGCACAAAGGAGGCATACTTATTGCCTGGGCATGCTGTTCTCTAGGTAGGACTAAATGAGACAAACTTTGTTTTACAGTACATACCTGAAGCCTGATCCAAAGCTCTTTAATATCCATGGGTTCACCCCCACTGCCAGTCTCACCAGGATTTGAACCGAAGCTTTGCTGTGCTTCCCAAGCCAATCTTGTACAAGCCAATCTTGCTGGCTCCATCTGGACCCAAACCTGTACAGTTTAGCCCACCCTCTGCAGCTCTGTAGATGCCACTGGGGGAACCTGACTCCTTTAAATAAAATTTGTTTAACATCTTGAAATCCTGATCTGGGGTCATAATTTGGTCTGATAGACACATCTCCAAACTGGCAATTTGCTGTAGGACCCCACATTGCTCCCTGCGCCACTTATTCAGGAGTGACGGAAGATTAAGGAGACTTATTTATACCACTCAAGTTACACACCGTACCCACCCCAAAGTCTCTGCATTAAGCAAGAAGTGATATCCAGAGATGCATATTGGTATAGAGGCCCTCCTGTCTGGCACAAATTACTGTTCTTTAATTATGATGCAGGAGGCAGGCTGGTGATTATCAATCTACTCATCGCAGAAGTCAGCATTGGTCATTAAAGCATTTAGCAAATTAAAACAAATAATCTGGGCATAACACTGAACCAACATGACAGAGAAATTAACTTTGAATGTCACTCTGTATCATTTACTTATTTTTAAATTTACCTGGCCTTACTGTTGAAGTAGTGTTTTTTGCGCATGTTGTGGGACAGGATCAGAGGACAGAAATTTATTTTTATTTATTTTACACTACAAAGGGAATGGTTTTCATATATTCATCAGTCCAACCTCTTTCAACATATTTGACACAAGAAGATCCTAAGGAAACTGGGATTTCCAGAAGTGAATTGAGTCTCCTAAAGAAGACTTACTGACAGAGAACGCTTCCAGTCAGTTAGTTGCTAATGTATTTTAGAGTTTATTTTCCTCCAACAATTAATTTCAGCTTCTTTTCTCCCTTCTTATCTTATTCCTTTCCTCTCTCCCCCAAAGTTCCCATCCTCTCAGTTGCAGCAAATGTTAAGCCAATTGTTTGAGTGACTACACACTAAGGGAGGAGAAAGTATCTAGGGAAGGCTGATACAAGGGAGAAGGGATGTTGGCAGTGGGGGAGAAAAAGAGAGTGGAACTTCTCAATGTGATTCTAAAGAGTTTCATTTATTGCCTGTAAAACTAATCTATGATTTTTTTTAAAAATAGATACACATAACAGGATCAAACAAACTGAGTTTAAACTAATTGTAACCAGTCAGATTTTGTTCCCTTTATGTGGCTTGTTTTGGTTAGGACATGTACATATAAGACTGAATTTGCATTTTTCACACTGGGATTTTCAAGAAATGTCTTTGTTCAGTCTCTAAACTTGCAATATTATGATGGCATGGTAGGGACTGTCTTTTATAGTTTGTTGTTGTGCAATCAGAAAAGTTTCCAGTTATCCTTCAGTTTTACACTGTAGAATGTAAAGTCCCTTTAGGATCCCTGATTTTTCCACCACCTAACACCTTGGCGAGCATTCCACATTTTCTTGAAAGCTATTTCCTTTCTGAAGCAGTCAACCTAAATTTAGTAAAAGTTGGGATGCTGATGACCTCTACTCTTATTTATCCACAATTAGGTCATTCCACAATCACTCTCAGGGCTCTTTCACCAAGTTATTTGTCTTGGTGTCACAGTCTTATACACTGAGAATGAACTGTTGTGTGCTTGACTACCCAGATCTCATTTGGAAGAACAGACCTATCAGACCTTTTAACATCAACATTATTCAATCCTGAGTCAGACAAGTTGGCTATTAGAAAGAGACCTTACAACATTTTAACCTCATAACGTGAGCACAGTTTGATTTTGAGATGGTTCAACCTTTTTTCCCACCCAACTCTCTTTTTCCTCAATATATAAACACAGACCCCAGAATTTGGCACGGCAGTGCTCAACCAAAAGCCAGAAAGATTTTGCTAAACCTATTGCTATAGTCACATCATAACAGACATAGCGATCATGGGGGAAAAAATAAAAGAAATCAAGAAAAAAATGAAGTAAATGAGGGGAAAAAAAGAAATCAAAAGAGGAGTCTTTATAATGGATATGGCTTTCTTATTTAACTCCTTTCCTCAGCTTAAGCAAAGGGAATTTTCACCATAATCCTTTCTTTCTCTGATTTTTAGGCTTATAGGAATAAAATTTCTTTTAGAGGACAGGACTTCACCTTTAATTCTTTCCTTACGATGAGTCAGTTTGACAGCCCTGCCTATTGTTTTGTGTTGGTGGCAAAGCCTGGCCAAGTCCATAGGGCAGCTGGAGGCAGAGACACATTTCAGAGCCTCAGCCCTATCCTGACCTGAATTAAATCAACCTCGGCAGCTTTATTTCAGCCCACACATCGCATGCCACATGACTCCTACTAGCATTTCACATCTATTGCTGTAGGAGATACACAACAGTGTTTTTAAACTTTCATTCTCAAACCTGGGGTTCTTCTTTGGCATCTCCCCTGGGGCAGGATTGGCAGGGTGGCAGCTCAGAAAGTCGTAGGTGAAGAACTAGCACAAAATGAGGGGAAATCATGCAGAAGCACAGATAGACATGTGAAGCACCTACCCTCAGGAGAGGACGGGCAGAGCCACTGCAACCTCAGCCCTTCCTGCAAGGAAGCGAAACTGGGGAAAGCTGAAGGAGGAAGGAGGGAGAAATGTAAAGGGAACTTTCTTTCCTGAAATGAACCTAGAGGGTTCAATTTTTTAGCGTGTGCAGGCTTAAAACCGTTTGACTCTAATGCAGTTTTGTCCAAGAGGACTTCAGGGCTTGACTGTACAGTCTGAGAGCAGAGAAGCTGTCTAAGGGACAATTTGTAAACTATATTCAAGACACACAAATATGATGGTGATGCACATTCTACCCTAACATTACAGATCACAGCTGCCAAATATGTATCTTGTAGGACTGGTATATTCTACACCAGTGATTCTCAGTGGTTTGGTAATACAAGGCAGCCAAAATGCACCAATTACTTGACTATTAATTTCCAGCAAGGATTTCTACCAACCTTGAAGATTACACTCCTGAAATATTCTTCAGAGCAAGAAATAGATATTTTAACTTCACAGGATCTCCAGAATCGATCACATCAGTATCATAATAAAGAGCATATAAAATGGCACAGCAGACAACATTCATGTGATTTATCCAAATGGAGCTTACAGTCAATTGATATTGATGCCTAGAAAGACCACCAAAAAATGCATAGGAATCTCATTCTGCTGGGAACAGAGAGAAGAGCTTGGCTGAAAATATAGTAATGGAAAACTAGTTGCATTTATTGTACTGATGTTTTAGTGAAGTTGCTATGTTTTCTCTTTAGCTGGGAAATAGTTTTCAGTCCACCTAGATACACACAATCCATCCCTTTTGGGAAGGACTCCAGGTTCTGAACGAGTTCAAATGTAAGTTTTATTTACCCTGCAGGACATACAAGCAGTAAAATAAATTACATGAACCCTTCATTTCCAAAGCCAAGTGAAGCCAGTGGAGTCTTTGACTTCATATCAACAGCCTCTGCTCTTCTTTCCCTTGACATTTCTCAGCCCAACAGGGGTTATATGCTACCCTCAATAGGGCTTCAGGGATCCTGGTCTTCACCAGAGGCTCACGACTCTTATCAGGTATCAAGTGACAGAAGCGAAAGCTTGTGCCCAGTGTAGTGACATGTGACAACAGACAGGTGGCTTCAGAATAAAGGGGATTATTTCAGCAGTGGAAGATGACTGATGAAAGTAGAAAGTCTTAAAGAGCAGCCAGGTGGGAAAAACCCCAAACACTGAAACTTTCTTCTGCACCAGTGATATTTACAAGCAAGTACGTGCCCACACTAGCCATTTAAAGTTGGACTGTTAAGTATTTAAAGCTAAATTAACCTTTGCTTGGCTGAAACAGAGGTACAAGGAGCTCAACAGCAGCCGCTTCTGCTCAATGCCCTGTTGCAATGACCACAAAAAAAACCTGCTAATGCCTCTTTCCTACACCCCCAACAGTCAAAGTGCTGGACACGGAGTGGGACAGGGGGACCACAGGCCCCTCAAACCCACCTGTGCCAAACACTGCTTGGCTGCCCCTGTCCCCCAGCAGTTGTTTGAAGGGCTCCAGTTCCCCAGAAGGCCCAAAGACCCCTTATTCTGGGTAAAGGAAAAAGCCAAAATAAAACAGACTCTTGATTGCCAGCTGAGCACAAGGGCTTGCTGCAGGAGGAATGGAAATAATTCCTTGTCAAGTTGCTTCTAACAGGGAGGTGGCTGAGAAATAACACTTGGGTGTACTTGTACTCAGTTCCTGGAGCTGGGCTCCCTTGGGAAGCTGTAACTATTGCACCCACACTTGAAGCATCCAAAGCTTTGAATCTGTTACTAGTGTAAAGCTCACTGTAAGTTGTAAAATTGCAACAGACATTTTGAGAGGTCTACGCTGACCCATGTACTTGTATGAATGGGATTTCCAAAAGCAGTCAACACCCAGAGCTCTCATGCAATCTCTCCTTACTAAAGTGCCTCAGCACCTTGTTATCCTTAAAAAGAGAAATGTTCGTATAATAGCCCTACGTAGAATTGCTGAGTGGCAAGGAGAAACACAGGAAGATTAAGGACAAAATCCAGAGACGGGGCAGTGGAGGGAAATTTCACCATGTAAGAACATAAAGAAACAACCTTGCCTGGAAAGAAATGCTGATGGTGCCTACCTCAGGAGAAGGCTCCAGGCGGCAGCTCCAAAGCAGGTTAAGGCACCTCCAGTGCCCAGGAGAACGGAGCAGGGCTGAAGGGCTGACCCCACTCCATCCCAGATCCTACCAGCCAGCTGCAGGCATTTCTCTGCTCATCAGGGGGTGAGAGGAAGGGGGAATGAACTCCTTTTGGAAGGGCCATACTGTTCCCACACACCAGATTGGGAGCACTGGTTCTTAATATACCATTCTGGACTTCACTTTTGCCAAAAGCTAAGCTTTTCAGCACCTGACTTTCAGACACTTAGGTAGTTTTTTGGATCTATCTTTACAAGGTTTGCCAAAGATTGCATAGGAAGCCTGCAGCAGTCCAAGGTCTTGAACATGTGGTCTCCTGTAGTCCATATTGAGGCGTTAATCACTGTGTCATTCTTCCTCCCCAGCAGGTTCTTTTTAAGAGTTACAGTCACTGAAAGAGAGGAGAGTTATATCCCATTATAAAATACACGTCCAATCATATAGCTCAAATTTAATGCATAGCAGCCACTTACATCAGCCTGCCAGCAAGCTTGTGACAAAGAATTATTCACAAAATGGCAACTGGCCCAAACTGGCAAATGCTTTTGAAAACAGAAGCTGTCATTACATATAGCTTGGTTTGGGATAATTAGCTAAATACCAGTCTCTTCTTGGAGAGGTACTTTCCAGCAAACAGTGTATCTGACCTAAACAACTATGAAACACAGTAGAACACAGAAAAATTGTGGCCTCTCCTCTTGTTCCTGCACCCAGCTCTCAGCTCCAGCCCTTGCCCTGGACTGGGGAGGACAGCAGCGATCCTGCCTGGCTCCATACATATACATTGCCGTCCTGCCTGGCTCCATACATACATCGCCATCCCTCCTGGCGCCATACATACATTGCCGTCCTGCCTGGCTCCATACATACATTGCCCTCCTGCCTGGCTCCATACATACATTGCTGTCCTGCCTGGCTCCATACATATACATTGCCGTCCTGCCTGGTTCCATACATACATTGCCGTCCTGCCTGGCTCCATACATACATTGCCATCCGGCCTGGCTCCATACATACATCGCCGTCCTGCCTGGCTCCATACATATACATTGCCGTCCTGCCTGGCTCCATACATACATTGCCATCCTGCCTTGCTCCATACATACATTGCCGTCCTGCCTGTCTCCTTACATATACATTGCCGTCCTGCCTGGTTCCATACATACATTGCCGTCCTGCCTGGTTCCATACATACATTTCCGTCCTGTCTGGCTCCATACATACATTGCCGTCCTGCCTGGTTCCATACATACATTTCCGTCCTGTCTGGCTCCATACATACATCGCCGTCCTGCCTGGCTCCATACATACATTGCCATCCTGCGGCCACATTCTGCCATCACAAGTGACTGCTGAAAGGAGGCGAAAATGACTGCAGCGACCCGAGTGCTGCTACTTCTGCAGAAGCAAGGTACCACATAGCCCAAGTAGAGCAGGGCTTTATAGTAGTCTTGGGCTGGAGCTAGAAAATGCAAATCCAGCCACGTTTTTGAACCTTTGCAGTTCAAGCTGCAGCTGGATTTATGATTCTGCGGACTGTTGAAAAGTATCTGAATAATATTGTGATGCAGGTAAGGAGAAAAGGAGCTTGAGGGAGAGGTGAAGGGAACATCAGGCTTTGAAATCTGCAGCAAAACCAAAAGTTTTTTGGACACCTATGACTTGACCCGCATGTGGAGCATCAGGGAACAAAAACTGATGGGGAAGTGTATACACAAAGGAAAAGCCTCGACATGACAGATGACCCAAAAGCCTCTGGATACTTGACCCCCCTACCAAGAGGCAGTCGGAAGGAGGGCATGACTTGATTAGGGTGAGTGGTAGGAGAAAGAAAGCAGAAGCTGGGTGGGAGCCTGAGGGTTGCTGGCCCAGTTCAGAACGTTGCCCTGAATGTTGTACCCGTGGTCAGGGCAAGGGGGACGTGCAATTCTAGTAAGGCTGTGTTTTGGTTGCCTAATTCTTTTGGCCTCCATGAAGGAGGCAATATTCCCCTGGCAACTGCTTAGGAAGGCAAAAGGAAAATGTTGATTAGCACTTTGCAGAGGAAGTGGCTTATTTGGCCTGATTATAATCATGGGAACTTTGTTCTCTCTGCTCCAGTGACCACATTGGTAGTGTTAACTGGAAAGCCAAGTAACTGGTAAAGAAATTGCTGAATCAAGCTTAGTCTTATACTGCTTGCATAATTTTCCTTGAACAGACATACAAGGAACCTTAAATTTCTTCATATATTGGGCCCTTGGTGGCTTTCTCCCCAAAAAGCCCTATCACAGCTCTTATTGGGTCAAAATCTGCCTCTTTTTCCCCTGGGTGGCTGCTTGGGCAGTGATAAAGTTTCAACAGGGATACCTGAGAGCAAAATCTGGGCCTGGGATGTACTGTAGCTATCAGTCTATCACTGTTAAATATGCTGAACCTGAGAATTATGTCTTGAGAGCCTTTTCTAGGCAAGGGTTTTTCATGTGTGTGTTTAAAACAGAAATCTACAGTGCCACAGACATTCATTTCAATTCAGGGTCATGCAGGTCAGAAGGAATAATGAAAAGGTATTTTCATAACAGACATATTTTATGGTTGTACTATTAAGTGCTGGAAAGCCAAAGTGAGATTTTCCTTAGTTCTGTTAAATTAACAGCTTAAGTCAATGTATTTATCAATTAATAGGCATTCATCTCAGCACGGGCTGGAAAGCCTTCAACACAGGCAGGCATCTAGAGCTTTTCCAGGGCCTGCTTACATATCAGTGTAGAACTGCCCAAATACTGGTTTAGGTCACACTTTACACTTCATTCTATTGCATTTTAGCTATGCTGCCTCCCTGCCTCACCATGTGGCATCTCCCCCAGGCTAGCACATGCCCTGTGAGACCCCTGAGGCTGGGTCTCTGTGGGCCATAGAGGATGTCTGGTGTGGGCAATTCCCCAGTTTCTGAGATCTTACTAGTTTTCAGATTATTAGGTTATTAGGCCCACTGGATCCGAACACCAAAAGCAAAACCCAGGAGAAAGACTGGATTTCCCTTTCATAACAGAGCATTGCTGTTATCCTGCGTGACTGCAGAATACGTTTCTTTTTTCCCTGTTGCCCTCAAAGGCAAAGCAAGAAGAAGAAAGGTACAATTCAGCAATTTTTAACTAACAGAACAAGCAAAAAAAAAAAAAAAAAAAAAAAAGAAATCTTGTGACATAATTTTCAAGCCCTGTTTTGCACAGTGGAGACTACTAAAGCTTATTAGAACACCATGTGGGAAAATGATTTTGTTTGGAAGATGCAAATAGAAAAGAATAATTAAAAGGTAACAGAAGACTGGTCCACTTAGTGCTGAAACAGACACCCTGGGCTTAGAAGCACCAAATAAAATTACCCTGAAAAATATCCACATAATCCTCC
The DNA here is from genome assembly GCF_963210335.1 of Falco punctatus. Taxonomy (NCBI): domain Eukaryota; kingdom Metazoa; phylum Chordata; class Aves; order Falconiformes; family Falconidae; genus Falco; species Falco punctatus. The sequence continues at coordinate 91,237,133 of NC_137582.1, read as the reverse complement.
CATCTTCTCTTTCTCTTTAGATAAGAGCGGGGCAGAATATTCCAGGGATTTAAGGCATCATTTGTTTACATGGTCATATTTTAATCATCTGCAAGAAGCTAAGGTTACACAACCCCAGCATTCAAATGATCCCCTACCTTGCTGTTTATAAGAAGTGGGGCCTGACATTCATAACGTTCCCGGGCTGCTCCGAGGGGACAGGAGGAGAAGGATGGGGAGGGAGGAGGAGGAGGGAAGAGAGGAGAGAAAGGTCAGCTCCCTTTTTAAGCGTTTCTGAGCTTGCTGGAAGCTTTCAGCGTGTGGGTGGTAGGTGTATCGGCTGACACGGGGAAGTGTAAGCGTGAAGCTGGCCACCCAAGACCTCAGGGTCACTGCTGACACTCCAGATCTCTGAGCTGGGGAAGGCACCTGCTCCCTTGCCAAAACAAACCATCTCCTGCTATGGGCATACTTGAAAAGACCTGCTTTTGTCAGCCTGGGGGAAGAGGGAAGGGGAGGGGGCGAGGGGGGAGGAATTAGAGGGATGTGGGGGCTTTTGGTTTTACTTAAACAGTCTCAAATAACCAGTTTACAATGCAGCGATGTTCTTCAGAATTTATTAAAGGGGGAGGAAAAAAAGGAGCCGAGGAGACTTGACTCCAGATCTGGTGAGCATTAATATGCATCGTGCTAGAATTTCATGAGGCAAGCGAGTTTTGTAGCCCTTGCTCTGGTGGTCCTCTGCTGACAGGATCTCAAGCCGCTATTTGTTATCTTTAGGCCTGATAAGTACATCTGGTTTTGATTCAGGTGGCCGCGAGCTTGTCTCAGAGTTGAAAAGAGTGCTTTGCTCAAATTGAATTTTCTCACAAATTTCAAACTGGGATGAGAACCAGAAGAAGCTGGGCCCTGTCACACAAAACTCCCGTTTTGCTTGCTCGGCCCTTGGGCTCGTAAAAACCTGGCACAAATCAGTTTCACCTGTTTGGCTAAGTGAGTACATGCTAAAAGTAATAAAGCTATTAGTGCAATCAGATATTTCTCCACATGTGTTCTGATGTAAAAAGAAAAAGAAAAAAAAAAAGAAAAGAAAAGAGAAGGAGAGCGGGGAGGTGAACTCTTCTCAACCCTGCCTGTCACATATCTTCCTGTGTCCCTGTAAATTAGTTGCAGAGAGGCTGCTGCTGCTGCTCCACGCCTTTTTGCCTGCATTGTAGGCTGGCAAGGATGCCTGGCTGCACAGAGCTATTTAACTCCCTCGCCCTCCTTAGAAAAGCAACCTAAGTCACTGTCCGAGGTGAAGGGGGGGAGGGATTATTTTTGTCATTCACCATCTCATACGTTCCAGCTCTCTTTGTACCAGACTTGCCCCCACTTTTAGACAGCAAAGCCCCACCTGGCTCTCCAGCAAGGACCGCTTCAGCGCCTGAGCAACCCAAGTCCTCCTGCTCCAGACACAGTCACTTCCAGTGCCAGGACAGCCCTGGCTGATTAGCTCCTAGGATGCTGTGAAGCTGGAACCAACACATGCTTCTGACACCATTTCCCGGCGCAGTGTATCATGTCCTCACAGCCAGCATCTTTTGTGGCTTATGAGAAAGACTTGGGCGAACACAGAAGTGAAAGAACTTAAGAGGCTTCTGGCCCCAAACGAAGACACCAGTGACATCTCTAATTAACTCCACTCTGTCCACACATTTTATGACTGATAAATTTGTGGCATTCCAGTGGTGTCTTCTGCTCATGCGAAATGCTCTGTAAAACGCTCTAGGAACCTGCTGGGCAGAAGATACCATAAAAATGTACTCTGTCACTTTTCACCCTGTCATTTGCCTATGCTCTGCTTGAGGAACCTTTAGGACAAAACATGGAGCATTTTCTTTTTGATGTTACCTGTTTTCCACGTCCCTTTTTTCCATTGCGTTATATTTTGCTTTGTTGTGCATTTTTCCTTGCAGTGGCTTCTCTTGTGTCTCATTTTATAAGAAGCTTCACCTGCTATGGAGATTAAGAAATCATATTTGTGATACATACTTGTCATACCATCTAAATGTATATAGTCTTTACCTTAACAAAATGAATAAAACAAGCCCCTTTGTATACAATAATAATCCTCACAGAGATATTTGAAAATTGCATCAAAGCAGACTCTCTAACCTAGTTCTGACTGAAGGAATAAAAAGAATGATACCATTGGCATTTTTCATAAGTATTTCTCCATATTTTCCAAAACTAAAATGCTGTAAAAATATAAAACATCTGTATAGCTTCTTGCAGACAAGGGTGTCATTCTTGAGGAAAAAATGACTGAATTTCCCTTAGAATGTTTTATATGTTAACATCTTCTAAAAAAAATTTGACTGGCTGTACCAGTTCCCTCTCCTAAACCTGCAATGTAAGAAAACTAGCTGCTTTCTGATGTGAAAGATCAAGAAAGTGCAAAAAGCTATGTGATACCCATTTCCTCCAATATTTAATAGCCAATATTGAACACGTTAATTCATGCAGTCTTTGGGGTCTTCAGAAAAGGTACCCTATTTGCATGCTCCATCTGTGTACCGGTCTGAGAGGAATTTATTATTCAAAATTGTCCTCACAATTTATCATGGTCCCTTTTATTTAAAGTACTAGGTAATGGAGATATCATACCTTGCTATTATGGGTGCTCCCATGGGGCGAGCGTTTCTGCATAGCACACAAATGGCGCAGTTTCCAGTTGCATGGCTAAGCTCTGAACAAAGAAGAGATGGGAAGGATGCTGAAGGGACCACAGGCCATAAACTAAAGGAATTTTATGCTAGAGACAAAGTATTTCTATCCATCAAGACCAATCTTATCTGGAGACAATTTTTGTGAATGTCACATTAGACAGACTGATGGAGATGGAAAGCCGTGGAATATTTGGGTGTCTCCTTCAGCCTATTCTAGGCCCTCCAGGTGCTTGAGAACCTTCATGATTGTCGTCATGGCTGTATGGGGTTTCCTACAACAGCTTTCTACCAGATGGAGACTCTGCCATCTTTGTGGGATCCCCAGCCTCATGAATGCAATACATGCAATACATGCAAGACATCTTTGTTGGCATTTGGGGAGGACTGTGGAAATTAATTTCTGTGACTGTTCTGATACGAGTAGGAAGGTCAGTGACCTATTCATTCACACAAACACACAGACAGAGCTTTCAATGTCTGCTCCATCTCTTCAGGCTCTAGCTTTCCTTTTAAAAAAACCCTAAAGCTGCTCTTAGCCATTTATCTATTTATATTGCTGGGGCTGTCACTTGGAGCCTGTTATCAGGCTGACTGAGTCCATGGCACTATGCAGGTCATGGTTCTCCTCCACTCACCTTCATTTACTTGGCAGAGTCACCAGGTCTGGGACACAGAGGCAACACGTGGGTGATTGCATGCCCACAGCACACACACTTAGGAAGTGGTTCTGGCATCCCTCTTCACACCGGTCTGCTCTTCTAGCAGCTCATCACTCGCATTTCCTACAGATGGGAGTAAGGCACTGGTCACCATAATGGCAAGAGTCACAACAGCAGCCTTCATGACTGGGTGCTACAAAATCAATTGCTGATTTCCATGCTTGCTACCTTGAATGCCTCTGCCAGTCCGACTTTTCCAAACTCTAAGCGAATGTGACTTCTTATCATAGAATCATAAAATCACACAATGGTTTGGGTTGGGAGGGGCCTTAAAGAGCATCTAGTTCCAGCCCCCCGGCCATGGGCAGGGACACCTTCCACTAGACCAAGTTGTCCAAAGCCCCATCCAGCCTGGCCTTGAGCACTTCCAGGGATGGGGCAGCCACGGCTTCTCTGGACAATCTGTTACAGTACTTTGCCACCCCCACAGTAAAGGATTTCTTCCTAATATCTAACATCTAATATCTTTCTTCCACTTCTTCCACATCTGACATCCTGCCTTGCCTTTGCACCCGACCTACCAAAATTCTCCTCATTCTTGCGGTGTTTCTCTAGGCTACAAATCACAGAAAAGAATGGGAACAATCAAAAAAGAAAACACGCTTAATTTCTACCGGTGGGATGCTTCCCTCCACCCACCCCAGCCTTCTTTAGGTGGCTGTGCACATAGCATGGCCCTTTCTAAGCTGACAAAGTTCATGCAAGGGCAACAAAGCCAGCTCACCGCTAGGTCACCATCAAATTAACATCTTCAGTGTTTCTTGGCCCCTCCATAAGGTCTTAAGGGAAGACAAATCAAAGGGAAACCCATTGAGTTCAGCGATTTGTGCCTTTTAAGTCAGGGGGAAAAAATATCACTGGCTGAAGAGCAGAAGTGGCAACACCAGAGCATCATTCACAGCGGGCAAGCTGAGGAAACAAGGAAAGGGTAAAGCCCTGGAAGCAAGCTGATGTCCCTATGCCTGCAGGAGCTGGGGACCACGGTAGCAGAGTAACATGAGGTGACTCATTTTTCTTTGTACTGCAGCTGACACAACTCCACCAACCACAATTTGTCACCTGCCCTCTCCCAAAACCCACCCTAACGCTCACACCAGTTCAGAATAATTTTTCCTAGCTCCTTTCTATTCTCTCAGCTAAAATATAAGAAGGCAGAATTCATTTGAAAACCAAAATCTCAGTACTTTGTTGTTTTTTCAGTAAGCTATTTTACAATGATGTATGCTTTTCCTCTTTACCTTTCTCATCTTTCTTTCCACCAAATATTTTCCAACAGCCGCAGCCTAACAATAAAAGCAAAATATTTAAAGTACCAAGAAAAAAAAAAGATTTAAACTAGTTGAAATAGATCACAGCCACAGAAAGCACACAGAAGCAGCAAGAATGTCAAAACTTCAGAAGAAACATACTTTAAAAATGAAGTTGAACAAAACAGGTTGAAATACGTGGGTTTTTTTAGAGGTCCTGGTTTCTAGGTTTTCTCTCTACAAAATCTTGTGTTGTTTGTCTTCTGCTCTTTATATATCACACAATTATTATGTGGAATTCTGTGAATTAGAGCTATAAATATATATCTTATATTCTGTAACATTTTTTTGTTTAATAACATAAAAAATAGGTGAAGGAAAAATTTGGTTTAATTCAGTATGTTAGATGCTGGAAATGGCAGGATACATGGTAAGAGCAGAAAAGACAAACATATTTACTTATTCTGTGGAGGGATACATGTAGTCAATAGTATTATACTGATGTTTTTTTATGAGTTTTAATTCCAGAAAGTGCTTAGAAAATTTACTTTAACTCCGCTCCCACCCCCCCTCCCCAGCCCCCAACGCACAGGGGTTTTACTTTTCTTCATTTTTTCAAAATAGATCTTTAAAGGTAACCACAAACATAATTACTTTTTGAAATAGGATTAGTGTTTGAGTAATTTGTAATACTTGAAAGACATGAAATAAATCAGAAGTGATTTTGGGAAGAAATTACCCATTTGTACAACTCTAGATATCCAGAAAGTGCAAATATAGTCAACCTTTGTTTATCACATCTCTTTCTGTAGCAAAAGGGCAATGGGTAATTTAATATTTCTAAGTTAGGGAACAATATTACAACTTTTTTGCAAAGTCAACAGATTTTAAGTTGTGAAAGAGAAGAAAATGTAGAAAGAAATGGATTTCAAAATTTGTTTCTTCAAGGATGAGTGTTCTTGGTGCAATCTTGAGATCTTAGGAATTTCAGCTTCTATCTTTCAGTTTAATTTTCTATATATCCTTTTCTCAGCCTACAAATAACCCATACACAGACTGTGATTCAGTATGTATTTTGTTCACTGATTGTAGTAGAAAATACCGTCTTATCACTTCTAGAGACATTTATTAGAGTGTATATCCCTCTTTCCTCAACAACAGTTGATTTTCACTAACGTTTCATTCTCTCCATTGACTTGGATAAACTGCAAAACCAAACAGCAACCTTGGTCTTCTGGTTATGTGGGAACATGCTCAGAAACAGCTGTTTCGTTGTAGAGCTCTGTGAAATGATTGTGCAGACTATCCAAGAATTTAACTGCTTTATCCATATGAATATATTAAATCAGACTATGTTTGGGTGAGATACTGAGCTTTTTATCTCCGTTTTGCAGGAAGGGAAACAGCCTCATCGACAGCCCCCTGAGACACGCAGACGGGAGTGAAACCAGAGCATCCCAACCTCACCTACATTCTTTGTGAACGGTACAGGAAAGATGTGCAATAGATGAACAAATTTTATTTCATTCCTAACCCTTACCCAAGGTTCAGGCCATTCTTCTTGTTGCTTTGACTTAAAAAACATACATGTATGTAATTTTTTTCCTTACCTTTTCCTTTGCATCCCCTCTCTCCTACCTGTGCTGAGGTTTTGCGTGAAAGCACCAACCAAAAACTAGGCTTTCTCTTTGAGTACTCCCAGCTTGCCTGGAGTTACCTACTGGGTATTGTGTAAGTGATTTTTTTGCACACTCAGGGATGGGTACCACTCAGAGAAACTGTCAAGGAACACCTATATATTTACCCTGCAGGCTACACCTGAAAATTTCATTAGTTAGCCCTTGGGGCTCTGATTTATGAAGGGCTGGCACGGCTGTTGCAGCTGAGTAGTCCCTGCATGTATTCCCCATCCTATGTGTGGGGTGGTTCATCTTCATGTGAGCAAACCCCTGCAATTTCTATAGAGGCATTGAAAGGCAAAGTGAGATTGGTGAGGGTTTACCTTAAAATACCGTGTAGTAAAGCTCGCCTGTTCAGCAGCTCCTCCACAAGCAGCTTAGCAATCTGCACAGTAAAGGGCAAATGGGGGCTGCAGCGTCTCCAGCCCAACAAATCCCACCTGCACTTTGTGAACTGGGGCACAGACACATCTATACATCACAGATTTTAAAGCCAGAAGGGAACACTATTGCCATTTTAGCATGACCTCCTATGTGCATTATAAGGCAACCTGACCTGGCAGTCTCATTACAATTAAATAATGACTTTTTTTCATTACTTCTCACTTTCCCCCACAGAAGAAAGTCAGGCACACTGGAAAAGCTGCTGCTCCCACCTACACTGAGGTCATGGGCTGCAGTGCAGTACGGGCTGGGGCAGGATATTGATGCAGGAGTTTCTTATTATTCCTATAGTCAAACAAAAACAATTTGCTGATGGTTTTTTATGGTGTTGAGCTCTTTCTATTGTCATATTTGCATCGTCAAAATGCTACAAAAATTAAGTATAGAAAGACCTATAATGAAAAGAGTGCAGGAGGTACATAATTTGAAGCAATAAAGAGGTCCTTAATGTTAGTGGTCGTTGTGGCCTCCGTGTGCCCAAAGGCAGGGCATTTGAGGGGTTAAGGTTAAAACCTTTGGTCCTAAGAAAGTTTGGAAGATTTTAAATCCAAACCGGTTCCAACCAGTTCCCCACTAACCAATTCTTTCAGGAGGTGTGCAGGAACCTGACTGTCATTTTGGGGCGGCCGGAAGAGAAGCAGTGGAACAGTATAACTTGCGCACTATAAACCTGTCTGGGTATTTCTGGCATTATTGTTAAATTAAAGTTATATTAAAATGAAACACTTCACTATTTAGCTTTCTGTCTGCCTGGCAGGTTTTGCTACATAAATCTAGTTGGAGAAAATTGGCCCATTTGAATTGGACATCGGATATGGCATTCCTGCACCATCAAGAAAATGGCTGCACATTTTTTTAATTGTTCCCCTCACATATGATTTTTAAGCAGCCTTATAAAAATGTTTTCCTTGTTTCACTCCCCGCTGAATTAAGAATGCACGTGAATAGTTGCCAGTTGGCCTATGCGATAGTCATTCCAGCAGGCAGCAATGAGCAAGTATGAAGTGGGTTTTGGAAGAACTATCTTTCTTTGCAAAATGCACTAGACTTTGCATAGCTTGAAAGAGATGCCTTTTATTCCCTGCAGACCACTTCCTTCAGCTTGAGAAGAAAGAAGAATTTCCTAACCAGTGAACATAAAGGATAAGCACAAGAAGTCTTGCGTGTACTACTTGCAGTCTGCTTTGCAAGGAAACAAACTTTTGCTATTTCATTGAAATTTAAGTGACTTATATCATCCAAAGATCTTGACTGTGTGCTAAGACAGAAGTTCTCTCGCTGCTGTATGCCCGTTCTCTCCCTGTCCCCTCCAAATTCTGCCTTTCTCACCAACACACATGTGCATACATATCCATTAACAAACTGACGATTGCTATGTAGTTGCTCAGCTATAGTTCTTTTTTAGGAGGTTGGAGGGGAGTCACAGTAACCTGGAAAACACTGGCATGCTGACATACAAAATGACATTTGAGAGGTATGGAAAGTAAGGGCACCGACCAAAATATTTTGTGCCGCCAGCTTATCAGCCAAAAGCCATATGAAAAGGTGCAAGTGGTGCTTCTGTTCTGTTGCTGGAAGAGAAAGAGAAGTAAATTCCCACTAGGGCCACACTTACCCCCGATGTTTCTAGAGCTGTTCAAAGTGAATAGATAAGAAGACAGTTATTTGATTTTATTGTATTAAAACCAAAAGTCAAACAGTTTTCAAAAGCAAAGCAAAAAAAAGAAAAAAAAATAAAAAGAAAAAAAAAGAAAAAGAAAGGAAAAAAGGAAAAAAGAGAAAAAGAAAAAAAAAGGAAAAGGAAAAAAAAAAAAAGAGAGGTTGATTAGAAATGAGCGCAGGCAGGATGGTTACATGGTGTGACTGAAGGCACCGGCATTAGCCCAGGCTGCAGGAGCTCCCTGCCCTGCTGCACGGACCCCTGTCTGGAGGGCACAGAGGCTCCCCGGAGCCCCCAGGGCCACCAAACAATCGCTGGCTTGTTACAGGGACTGGCTGCCCAGGGCCGCCAGGCCCAGCTGGAACAACACTCTCTGCTCCCAGACTGGCCTGGGGAGCTCCTCCACCGGGTAACACCAGGCAAACCCGCAGGAAGCATGAATAATTGAAGGTTTTTAGGGGAAAAAAAAAAAAAAAAAAAAGCCTTACAACTGATTTTCCACTCCGGCGCTCGCTTGATGCTTTCAGCTCTTGGGTAGTTGCAAAAGACATTCACATCCTGGGACCAAAGCTTGCTCCCAGCCCCAGCAGAAGAGCAGGGACCTCAAACTGATTTTTTTGAATCCCTACCCCATAAGAGCATCTCCCTGCTCTGCCCAGCTCCTTACCCAGTGGAGCAGATTTACCTGTGAGCACCAGGACAGGGCGAGCGCAGCACCTGCAGGGCTTTGCTCGGGAGCTCCCATACAGGCGCTGCCATTTCTCTGTATCTCTCATGAAGCTCCACATGGCAGTTGCAACAGCTCCCAGAGAACTGCAAGGGAAGCCTGTAAAAGACACCTTTTATAATGATCTTTTCTCGTTTCTGCTCATGAGGATTTGGTTTCTTTCAGTGTGCTCTGGACTGTGTCATCTGGCAAGAGCTGGCTTTATCTAGATCTAATTGTTTTCTCAATTAAGCCTAGAGAGACAGATTTTCCCTCTTGGATTACTAGGCTCATTTTAAGAAGATCATTTAGTGGCTTAATTTAGTGACATTAAAATTAAATTTTAACTTCAGTTTTTCCCTCCATGCTGAGGCATGTAATGAATAGGTTGCCTCCTGGGGGGGGGGGGGGTAAATCTCTCTCCTGTTTTTGCTTAGAGAAGAAGACACTGGGGAGGAAGGAAGTAAGAGGTGAGTCAAGAAAAATTAATCTTTTCATGTTTGGATCCTAATTCAGATAATTAAAACAAGGCTAAGAAAAATACAGGTTAATCTTGACACCCCAGCATGTAATCACAAGCAAGATCTGCCTGCTCCCACCAGGATGCTTCTACCCAGATCAAGTTGTGAGAAATGAAACAAATGCTGAAGTTATCTCTTACCAGTTTGGGGAACACAGCACCCTGTGCCCTCCTGTAGCATTAAATTGGGTAGACAGAGGCATGGGTAGGACATTCCCCTCTTTCCTGGCTTCACCTGTGAAGGTAATGGGGTTGTGAAAGGCCAGGTGGATCTACTTGTTCCCTGCCACACCAATGGCTTCCAAATGCAGAAGAATAACACTGGTTAGCTGACTTGGGCTAGTTAATTTTACCTCTCCTGTCTTTAGGTCCCGTCTCTTGTTCTCCCTTCACCAAATTTTTCCTCCATCTCTTTCCACCACCCTCTGCCCTGCCAGCTCCCCAGCAAGCCTCCATGCAGCAGACAATAGAGAGGTCCCAGCCCCACCATCCCCCCCAGCCCAGAGGAATCCTGTGGGTAACGGACCATCCTTGTATAAATCCTGCTCCTCCAGACAGTCCTGGTCACTAATCATTTGAAGTTAGCAATTTCACTGGGATGTGCACAATGTCCTGGAAGTTTCCAGTCTGGAGGTGCTGCTGAGTGCCCAAATCTTGTGCTAATTTCTGCTGTGATTAATGTTTTTAATGTCTCTGAAAATCAGGGTCTGTGGGGCAGGGCACAGGTGTGGAGGAGCAAGCAAAGAGAGCAGCGAAGCCAGCCATCCACTGCTTCTTCACAGAAAGACTGGAGTTTTAAGGGGATTTATACTATGATAAGTTACTTTTCTGGATCTTATTCAGATCCTCTTTCTTATACTTTGCAGAGACAAATCTGTTGGCTGCAGCTGAGGTCAATGTGAACTTTGTCTCACAAGGATGTTAGGAACATTGAATAGAGCCTTTCGTTCCCATACTAATTTTTGTTTTTCAAAACATACAGTGATACTTCGTAAGTAAATGATAATACACCTTTAGAAAAAGCTGATGAAGGATTAATGTGCCAAAAAAACCTGTTAAAATCTGTTAAAGAATGGCTATTACATTAGAAAAACCAGCACCTGAGAGTTGAAATTAAGTGATGTGGTTCTACTAATACTGCTATCAAAGGACTGGAAAACACTGAAGTGGCAGCTGTATTATAAAGCATATATATTGATCTCCAAATTTGTAAACTAGAAGATCTAAGTTTGTTGGACAAGGATTTATTTTTTTTTAAAATGCAATTCAGAAAGCGTAGATGATACATTCCCTTCCTTACCTCATTCTTTATACATATTTTCAAAATATTAATGCCACTACTAGCACCCGCCTTACAGAATTACTAGCCATTTGTCTTCCTAAGAAACTTTACTTTTTAAACATGTTCCTCATCGCATATCCTTTTATTTCTCTCTCCCCATTGTACACAAAAGTTCCTTTCCACACCTCACCTCTCCCACGCACAACCCCTAGCTTGTACCTCACACATCAATGTAAAGAACAACAGAGAAATAGCAAAGCAGGCTTTTTCTTGATGTCAAGGGTAAAAACATTTTTTAAATTCTCACTAAAGAATGTGATTCATTTGATCATTTAAATGACCTAGTATTTTAGAAATAAAGGCATTTAAATTACTCACATTTAAGCACAAACCCTATTTCATATTTGAGTACTGACTGAAATTATTAATGTTTTCTAGAGAACTCAAATGCGGATAATTCACAATGAAACCTTTCAGTAGTTAATCAGGAGGGGGGGTTTACTAAGAAAAAAAAGTAGTTGTCTCAAGAAAAATCTGTAAGACTATTCCTTCATAATTCTGTTTGTCAGTCTTGCCTGACCCTACTTAGGACCAGTTGTAGCTTATCTTTAGGCGTGCTTCTAGAAATGATACCCAGAAACATAAAAGCTGGACTTGAAAATTGAAAGTGTAATGCTCTCTGCTAATTGCAGACTTCACTGCGTAGGCTAAGCCCATTTCGCGTTGAGTGCTGCAGAAAACTCCTCTATGGTGTGACCCTTCAGAGGAGCCCCCGGGATGACTCTGCCCCGTAAGTATGGCTGTTGGATCAGTAGTGGTGGATTCAGAGGTGCCGTGAGGCCTCTGAAATGCTTTTCAAATATTTTTACAAGAAACGGAGAGATTTTGTCCTTGAGAATTCCATGTGCCTTGCAGAAGGCTCATAAATAAACAGCTTTCAGGATAATGTTTCACACTTCAGCAAACTCAAGAAAGGAGAATATGTTACTCCAACGATTTCTAAGGAAAAGAGTTCCTCACAGAGCCTCATAAAATACAGACGTGCTCTCTGTCAAGCTTTGCTTCCATATGGCTGTGTTTCCTTCAGTGTGAATTAATTACCTATATTCTTTGGCCTCTTAAATTGGCCTAGTTCATGTATGTACCTATGATTTTATTACCGAGTTTTCAGTGTTTGCCGGTTCCACCCTCACCCCCTTCCCAAAGTGTTTCTCAAAACCCTCAATGCTTTTCTGGTTTTCACTTGGTTTGGGGTTTTGTTGGGGTTGGGGATTGCATTTCTTTTGGAACATTTCCTGTTTCTCTCAATTTTGAATCTGCAGCTCCATCAGAACAGCAGAGCATGCATGGTAGTCACAGATCACACATACGTCTGTCCTCACTGAGCATGAACAGGAATATACGGAGCAACAAGGTCCCTTCCCATGAACTTACAGTTTAAGCAACAGTTACAGGGAACGCTACAGAAAATCCCTACTGCAATAACTTCTGATTGCCCGCTTAGGCTTTAATTTTGTCCAAGCTATTTGATCTATCTTGTTACAAGAGAAAAGGGTTTTACATCTCACCTTTGCTATTTAAATTAAGAAACCTCTGTGCCACACGTCGCGATCCCTTCCAGTGTACTGTGGGTCTTTGCTCAGGGGTCTGAGCTACAGCTTCCAAGCGACTTCTAATCCACTTTATCAGATTCTAAACCAGCCTGAAGTTATGAGCACTGTGTTTTTCTTTGCTGCATACTGCTGCTTCTAGTGGGGTTTCTTGACAGCTTCTCAGCTCCTAATTCAGGCTACCTGTGAAATGCAGAAGTGTGCTGTACGGTTCACCTGGCCACTCTTTTTCCCTAGGATGAAAATTAGCAAAACACATGAAGATTTCTCACTGAAACCAAATGTTTCATCTAAGAATAAGAAAAGTCCAGGGCAAATAAATGTGACATTGTGTTGTTTTGTCTTGCTCCCTTCTCTTCTGCTGCTTCCAGTTTTACTTCCCAGAAATTTAAAATCTATTCAAACGATGTTGTCCCATTCCTGTGCCTGTGTCATAGGTTGATAACTGCATACTACAAGCAGTAACGTCACTTCTTTACATTATGGTATAAATTGTTGATTCATGTCTATGTTAGTGCAGATATCGCAATCCTAATTAATGTGTAACCATAAAACTATTTGATTTTTCAGGTCATTGGTAAAAACATAATATTTATTTCATCATTTTCACCTCATCCCACAAATAATATTTTTCCTCCCTATTGAGATAAAAATTTTGTTGTGAACCAAATATTTTATTCGAGACATTTCATTTCCTAGATTGTCTTGTCAATTAAAATTTGATTTCAGTAAATTAATCTTGAAATATTTTTATTTTCAGAAGACAAACTGAACTGGTTTAGTTTGAGAGTGTCGAATCAGTATGGGGAAGCTCCCTCACGTTCTGTGGAGGGTATTTTTTTCCTGGTCAAGATCCTTTGCTAACATCAGGAAACAGAACACCAAGGATGTAGACAATGGCCACAGCAAATACTTTTAAGCTGTAGTTAAATCTTTCCGCAGGATTTTTTGAACTACCCTTGCCCTTACAATTTTTAGTGCAGGTGAGCTAAAAGAGGGATATTTAATGGAAAAAAATGTCAAATTGAAGAACAAAATTGACAAAACCAGTGGCATCTCATAGGGACAGAGCAGGGTTTTGCAAGGGTGATCCCAATGACAGTGATGTTTGAAAGAGAAATGTGGTTTTTCAGTAACTTGTCAGCTTGCCCAGCTGTTTTCTAAATGATGGCTATATCCCTACGCTGTTTTACAGGGGGCATAGGGTGGCTTACAAACATGAGCCCACAGGAAAATTTGGAAAACCCACCTGAAGCTCCTTTTCTCCCTGAACCCACAGCTGGGACACGAGAGAGGGAGAGGGGTGACGGGGGCTGTCGTGGTGGGAGATGTCACCGTCCTTTCACCCAAGGCTGGGCGAAGAACCGTCGGTGCGGTGGTGGCCTCAGCTGGCTGGCTGACCTCCCCCTGACTTGGGGCAGGCAGAAACAGAAAGATTTTGTGCTCCGGCAAAGCTGGGCCTTCCCGTGACCCGGGCGAAACCCTCCAGCCGCTTTCCCACAACGCCGCACCGAAGCCTGGCTGCAGCTCTCCGTTTATTTTTTCAGGTGAGTAAAGGCTGTATCAAGTACTGGTTTCTCAGTTGCTTTTAATTAGGCTTCTGGAAGCCGCTCTTTCATCTTGGGCGAAGCCTGCGTCACTTCACTCCAGCTATTTTCAGTCCTAAAGCCACGGGTTTGCTTTCATGCGGCTAATTGAAGGCACACGGGAAAGCAGAAAAGGGCTAATCCCAACGATTTGAGATATTTTACGGTTAGGGTAAAACCACACGTTTTTTAGCTGCAAAGAACCACTTTCTAAATTTTAACCTCACAACCGCTTCCCTGAGGGGAGCAGGGTAGCTCATGGGAGCAATGGGCGGTAATGACACGAGACCCCCATGGGGTCCCACACACTGTATGGGAAGGTCGAGCAGGTGATGGAGACCTGATGGGATATAATAGACTATCTTTGGTTTTAAACTCCGGCCCTTCTGGTCAGCTCCTCCTTATCTCCCAGGTAAGCAGGTGAAGAAAGCCAAGGGAAGTCCAACTAAACTTTCAAGGCACTGTTGTAGGGATGTTCAAGGCATATGAGTGCCATTAACATCAGCTGGACTCCTGCAGTGGGAATTGCCTTTTGGGGTTTGAAAATGAAGCAATAAAAGGCATTTCACCAGCTTAAAGGCGACATTCATAGTTACTGTCCAGATTTTCAGCTATAACGGCTGTGCCATGTGTGGCCTTGGCATCCGTCAGTCTGTGCTGCTCAAATCTGCCTCATGACCATGTCATCTCGATGTGCAGCAGGACATCAGCACTCTGCAGCTGCTGCGCCATGTGGTGTGCTGCTGGGTGCGCTGCCTGCGTGTTGCACGCTGCTGGTGCTCCCACGCACGCGCCTGCCTGCTCCCTCAGGCAGACACACGCATCTGTGCTGCGGCTCAGCTGCGTATGGCACAGCTTATGGGCAGTCGTCATTAACAAGATGTATTATCACCCCCGTGTTTCTCAACACATGAAGAAATCACTGTAATGACAGCTTTGGAGCTATGCTTACAGACACATGCACTTTAGAGGCAACTGGGTGAAAGCTGGTGATGCAAATTTACTGAAAATGCATGAGTTCCTATCTGTTGTGAACTCAGCCTGTGGTCCATAAACCTGAAACACCTTCTCACACCACCTGTTTTCTGTCAGTCTGTCGCCCCATAGTCGCTCATTTTCTCAGTAGTGCCACCGAAGTGCAAGGGTTTCTCCTGTAGCATCAGTGCCTGACACTTAATAACTGGCATTTCTTATTGAACTTTGAGGTAAATAACCCAGAGCAATGCTCTTGTACTGAATTTTAAACACACACACATATGTATATTAATATACACACATGCATACCTGTATATATAAATATATATACCAGTTTGCAGCCATCTGTTCCTGAATGTGTAGCAGTATGGTTTAGGTAGTGGTTGAATGAATAGCACAAGCAGTTAGGAGCAGAAATCCCTCCACCTCAAAATGTGACAGTGCTGCAAATTGTCAGAAAAGGCCCACAAAATGTTGAAGAAACAGACATTGTCTGCCCTGGCTGTTCCACAGGCCTGTGATAGCTTCTGTCTTTTATGTTGTTGGATTCATATTTTCTTTATCTGGCTAGCCAGTGTACTGCGCAACACATCAAGCATGTGAGCATCAGTGAAGAAGTGTGATGAACCTGGGATCAGGGTTAGTATAGGGATGCTGAGCACATGAAAGTTTGAGCACTTCCTCTGGCATTTCAGAGACCCTTAGAAATTCAGGAAAGATCCAGGTTTATGCTCACTGCACTTTGATTAAGTTATCTAGGTGAGTGAACAAAGTTTTGCTGCTGTTTAATTCATCCCTGCACTCCCTACGTACCATGAGACAAACTTTTCCTCTCCAGAACGTGGATGCAAACTCTTGACTCAGTGCTGTATGCCTGTAGCTGGGGGAAAACCTGCTCTCGGTTCGGGCATTGGTGGTGGGAATAACCAGAGTGATGGCTGTGCTCCAGGTTATCATAACCAGCATAAGCCCAAAGGCCTCTGATTCAAAGGATGTAAATGGGCGGGTGGTGCAGGATAGAAAGATCATAAGGAGGCAGAGGGGTCAGAGTAATAGTCAGCAGCAAACACAGGGCTTTATTTTTGGTCTTTTCTTTCTTCTGTTGAACAATAAATTAGCTAAAAAAAATGCATTTCTGGGACAAGAATTTTTGCAAATTTGGAGCAAAAAATAACATGCTTATGGGAAGATTTTAAGTTGTTGAAGGAGTTTGTCCTGATAGCCTTATAAAGCAGTAAGTTTCCAGAAACCGCACCTCTCTGTTTGAAGGCTGAAGTGACACCATGACTTTTCACTCTGAAATGACGTTTTTCACTTCACAGGCAATCTACAGCTTCTAAAGCATTTTAAAAGGATTAAGTAATTTGAAACAGAAAATAAATAATTCCTGTCTTTTACATTTCAAGAAAATCTGAAAAAAATCTGCTTTGGTTTAAACCAAATGTTTTTTCCTCTGATAATTCTGCTCAGCAACTGAACTGAAAACCCACTATTCATCCAGTCACTACATAGGTAATTGCAGCTTGAAAATGGGAAAGGTTACATAAATTATTCTCAACAGTCTTTCTACTTCATTATTTGCTGGCTATTTTCTTGTAGCTTCAAAGCACAAGTGGCTCTCAAAAGTAGGATTTGAACGATGTAAGGGTACAGGGCTAGCTTACAGTGGTTATGGGTTCATATTTTGCATATGGAGCCATTATTCCAACTAATAGATCACCACCAAGAGAAGCCATTTAAAATATCTTTATAGCCTATATCCTGACAGGGAAGGAGTTGTAAAAAGGTCATAAACTGTGCCAAGAACCATAAAAAGAAGTTGGTGTTCTGCATTACAAGAAATGCAAGATAAGGTACTTGCACGTTCCAGGCATGGTGGGTGGGTGGGCAGGGGGCCTAACAATATCCAGATGGGCCCCGGAGCATGGGCTGGAGGTAGGCTCTGGAGAGCCGACCCCTTTTGTCTGCCGTTTCTTATCCACATCACTACCACCTCATCCCTGAGCTGCAGCCTTTGCCTTGTGTAGCCTGCCCGCTCTTCAGCCCTTGCTGGGCTGGCTGCCGTGTGTCCCTGCAACCTCCTTCCTTCAGTGCCTGGGCTTCTCCCTTGGATTCCCAGCTAGACAGGAGGCTGTACCTTCCAGAGCTTTGCTCCTCCTGCCATGCTTTGCTATGAAGGAGATCACAAGCCCTCTTCTCAGCCCCTGCCAGAGCAGGTGCCTGCTGTCTCAGGGGTTGCGTCAGGACTGGTGTAGGGGTAGAGGGAGCCAAATGGGTGAGCTGGTTCTGCAGGAGTTTCCAGTTGCTGGTCTTGTCCCCTGACAGTAGTGAGGTTGGAAATTCAGTAACTGTCGAAATCCTGCGCCTACATCCTCTCCCAGATTCCCCAGGGAGCTTTTAAAGAAAACACTGTGGTGGCTGGTGGCTGCATGGGGTTTGTCTGCTTTTGCAGCACCAGAGATTTCCAGGCAGAACACACTTATGTCCCCACAGGATTTAACCCTTAAGCATACTGCCTTGTGCATTCCTGCTTTGGATTTTGCTCCCTCTCTTTCAAGCAGAATCTGAATTTTGAGTTTCTGAGCTGACTAATATTTGGATGTTTTGAGAAAGCTCCAGTGCCCTTAAAATGATTTGGTTTTTGCCTGAAGGAATATGCTTTTCCCAGTCTTCTTAACTAAATCTATCAATGGAAACTGCAAAAGGACAGATCCCCATTTATGCTAGGACTGTTTTACCTTATGCTGCCAGTTTAGATGGACCATATGCTGAGTAAGTTGGGTCCCAGGCTCTTTTCAGATATCACAACTTTGCAAAAGAACATTAGTGTAAATAAGAAACAGGCTGTAGTGACCAAATGTTTGGGTATTAATTCAGTCTTTACTTTGGCAAAAGTCTCCCATTGCCTTCAATGAGAATTTCCGTACATGAGAACACAGCAAATGCTATACGCTAGTTTTCATAACCTTTGTACATGCTTGCGGGCACTTATGCAGATGCTTAGTCACACTGGGATAAATTTGGTGAGTAGCTGCTCACCTATCTTGCTGTAGGTTGCACAGTCCACTTCTGAGTAAAACCCATGAAAACTTTTGACTCAGAAGGAACAACATATCTATGCTTGGGACACTCAGGGCTTCCCTGTCAAATTCAATCTTCTATAGATAGCAACAGAAGAAGTCTGATTATAGCTGTGCTTGCATAACTCCTGCAACTGAGATTCACTGAATCCAGAGTGGGAGAGTCAGCGTTATGCCATGATTTGCTGGCATATCGCATGTTAACCCTCTGCTGCAGACACTCACCAACCTACTGGCACTAATCAATCGCTCCTTTCAATCTCTTCACTTGCACTGCTCTGTGCCAGATCCCAGTAGAGGTGTCTTAGCCAGCACCAAACCCTGCAGGAGAGTGTGAGTCTCAATACCTACATTTGTTTCTGACAGACCTCAGCCAACATGCCTCTCTTCTTCCAGCAAGAGGGAAAAACATACTTTTACCATTTCTAGCTCTGCTCCCTGCTATGCCGTCTTATGAGTTCTTTGTGTGACCAATATATTATACAGGTATCATACTTATGTAATGACTCTACTGAAGCCAGGGCCAGAGGAAGCTAATCCAGGATTTAGGTTCGTTATGGTATGAGATCACCTGGAGCTTCTCCTTCCACTTGCAGTAGAGATGGCCAGAAAACTCCCTTACTCTAGTAAAGGCAGGCATTGTAGCCAGTAACACGCTCTTTCCAAATGCACACTGAGCACCGAGGTAACGTCTGTGGGACTGGAGATGAGGATGGATTCATTTTGGATAGCACTGGAATTGCAGCTGGCAATGAGGATTTAGCTTTGCATGATAAAGCCTCTGGTGAAATCCTGGGGCTCAAGCTCCAAAGGCTTTGCCTGAGGAAAACACACTGGTCTCAATTTCAAAAGGCTCCAGAGGCTTAAATAACCCAAGAGTGCCTAAAGCCCTTGCTAAGCTACCCCTGATTCTAGAGGTGTGTGAAGTCCCTCATCACATGTGTTTACAACACTGCCATCTCCTACCCACTTAAAGCTCAGGCTGTTAGTCTCAGCATTGTTTATCTCTCATTTATCGCTCCCGGTTGCAAAGCAAGTCCTCCGCACCTGCGGTTTGCCATGATCCACAAAAATCTTGTCCTTTGCCCATTTCACTTGTGAAGTTGATCTTGGATACTCCAACTGGATTGGTGCCTACAGAAAACACAGCCATGGAAGGTGGTCCCCCCTCACCGACTTCCCCCAAGGGCTGAAAGGTTAAAGCATTCCCCGAGGAGCTGGGAGACCCTGGTTCAGATCTTTCCTCTGTCTGCAGTAATTTGAACCTGCATAAATAGCCAGCGTGCCAGAGAGAAAGTGAGTGATGATGTCACGGGCCACACACAAAGCCTCCCCTTGGGATGAATGACGCACATCTCCCTATTCCCACATAAACGCCCTGACCTCTCTACCTCACCTTCTTCAGTCTGGTGAAGAGTTATTACCAACAGAGTGGCATAGCTTCAGTGCTGGGAAAGGCCAGCAATGGAAGAGCTCATACAGCCTGACCATGGCTCACATGCACCTTCAGTGGAAGCAGAAGACGTGCATTCAGATCCTCTCAAACAGAATCAAGAATTAAGACCTGACACACTGCAGAGTACTTTCCAGTGATCCCATCTGTGCCTCAAGGCCATGGCTAGTAGACTCGTCAGAACTTCTAGTGTTAAGGATGGTTGTAAGTGCCCTGTAGGAAATGCCCTAGCACCTTACAGACAAGTGCACTTACTGCCCAACAAGCAAGCAGGTACTGCCACCCTCACCAGCGTTTTTCTTAAAAAAAACCCTATGGTCATGAAAAATATATGATTATGGTCAGAGCTCCAAATCCCCTTCTCTGAAAGTGCATGAAACATAAATGTCACTGTCCTGAACATTATGGCAATGAAATATTTTTTGAGGATCCTTTGGGTGTGCTGGGGCAAGAGAGGCAAAATCAGTTTCTGCAATGGCCTCTTATGGGACAGGAATGATGAAACAGAAGGATGGAGCCATGCAAATTTCCAATCTGCTTCAAATTTTCCTCTTTTGTATCTGCGATGCTAGGATCACTGTTCGCACAGTCTGAGTCTGCCGGGCATGCCTACTCACAGGTCCTCACGCAGGCTTGTTGCATCCCTTGTAGATACATCTAGCTACACCCATATTGTGTGAACATCCAGCACCTCCTGGTGAGGGTCAGACACAGTTAAAGTCCTTCTTGATTATGAAAAAAACTCTGTAGTTCAAGGGGTTTTGTGCATTAATGAAGATATAGACAAACTCTTTTAAAAGTATAATCCCTTTGCAGATGGATGTTCTTCTGCTGACCAGTGCGTTGTGAGGACAGCTAATGCTCAAATGATACTAAAGGGGACAGTCTTATTTTCATTTTTGGACCATGGTGGGTGATAGATTTTGACCTTAATGCTTAAAGTTCTGTGTGTTGGGTTTTTTGTATGATATCATTTCACAGACTAATGTAAAATGACAACCAAATCTGCATGGCAGAAAAGCTAACCAGGGGTGAACTACTTCATCAAACTGAAATCCTGTGGCTTGGGTTTTACGTGTAATGTTGCTCCTAACGAGCTTTTGTGTTTTCTGTGTTCACTGCCTCTGGTAAATTAGGTAGCTCACAGCAAATAGGAAAGGTTCATGGCTTCCCTGGACTAATCACCAGCTGTGAGTTTTAACCTCGGAATCCTTCATTTTCTTCTAATTTAACCATGGTATCTTCAGAGCAAGAAGACTATGCCAGCAAGAGAACTGAAACTTCATTTTCTACCCCTCATCTACTTACCCAGCCTTCTAAAGAACTGATTTTTAGGCAAGACTCGCTGGAACACGGCCCCAGAGACTGTAGTCAGTGAAAAAAGAGATCAAGCAAACATTAAGAATGACCTTCAGGAACAATCCATTGAGTCACAAGACACAGTTGTATCAGTGACTACATTTGTGCTCTCCAGGTGAAAGTACACTCCTTTGCAGCAAGATGTGGAAGGGAAAAAAGGAACCAGGTCTTTGTCCCTGCCTTCATACATGCACGATTCTTGAAGAGGGTGCCTATGCCAAGTACATATGTAAAAAAGCACCCTAATATACGGTATTGCTAAAGCAGCACAGTCAAAGCCCTGGGAAGTTAGATTGTGGGTGAGCAGTAACAGTATGTTAAACTGCTTTTGGACATGGAGAGTTAATCTAATGTCTCATCAATAATTTGTGACTACTTTCTATTCCTGATAATATTCCCAAGATGTCGTGCACCTCCAGAAGAGTGACCTACAGTCTATTCCAGTTCTTACATGAGCAACAGAATTTCTAAGTTCAGGCAAAAAGACCAAACTGCTCCTTCAGTTATACCTGAAACTGGAGGACGTGACAGAAAACAGAGTGCAGGATCTGATTTTCAGAATCTTTATTATTAATAATGTCTCAGAAGCCAGCAAGAGCTTAGTTTGATTTTTTTAGATCCAGTGGTGAAGCTAGAGCAAATTAGTTTCCTATTTGTTAATCAGTATGTTTAATTCCGCATTTATTTCAGTTTTTAGAGTACAAGGGCATGTCCTATTTTTCACAATAAATTGTGCTGTCCAAATTGTTAGAAAAGTGCTTTTCTTCTACTGTCACTACAGTCCATTAAGTAACAGTTTGCAAGCAGAGAGCGTGCCATAAAATCTAGCATTCTGTTCTGCTAAATACTTCGGTGATTATCTCAGATCTAACAGCAGCATCAGCTTTGACCTTTGGTTATAGACTTCTGTGTTGTAGAAGCATAATTTGCCCTGTTCCCTTGAAAAACAGTTTTCTACATTTTTTTCCCCTTGCATTTTAATTTTTTGTTACAGAGTTAGCAGAAATGACCGAGGAAGGAACATTTCTTAAGAACTTCTTATGTGATAGACTGGGAAAATAAGCATTCACATGCTGGCAAGATTGGAAAGTAAGGAGAGAAAGGGCATGTTTTGGGCAAGCTTGTTTGGCAGGATGGGGATATTTTGTGGTAAACTCTCATTCTAATCTGAGGTATTTAAAACCAGACAACTACAGCTGCTGTCAAAGAGAAAAGCTCCTCATTTCTGCTGATCTTGCAACTTTGGATAACATGTGTATTTGCTGCTGCCAGTAAAACAAAGGGTTCTTCCAGAGGGCACTGCTGATCTAGAGGGCAAAGCTATATATAATATTTTTTGGTATACCATGATATGTTGGTCCTAAGGGAACTCAAGCATCCAGGAAGGATTGAAGTTAGAAATGTGGGTGGAAGCTTTGCAGCCCACAGATATTTTCTAAATCCAAATGACATCCTGAGGAAGTGAGTCTGGAAAGGGACTTTCTCATGCTGTATTCTTTCCCAGCTATTAACAGCTTTACAGCACCATTCATGCACCAGAAATGCAAGCGCTTATCAGAGATGAAGGCTATTTCATCTACGAAGAAATTCAGCCTTCGGGTTAATGCATGGCATGCTGCTGATACTCCCTCTCCAAACATAATGTATTGCAGCCATAAATGGTGAAATTAGGCATGACAGATTGAGACGTGCAGCCTAACTGCCTGCCAGGCGGGTTGGAGCTTTGCATAGCCACCCCCACTGAGAAGAGCGTCCTTGGCCCCTCAGATGTTTTAGGTACAGTTGGAGCAGTCAAATCTTTAATGAAGTCTATTTGCCAGACGTACTGGTCGAATCTGGCACTTATAGTGAGATATGTAAATGTATAAGGAAGATGGTTCCGCAGTGTCCTGTGCATGCACTGCATGTACTTATTTTTTGAAATTTTGACCCAAGCCTACATTACTAGCAATTGGGCGGCCCAAAATACATGATAGTAACCTAGCTGCAGTAGTAACGTTTTCTTCATTTGACTCTTGGTGACAATTTCTTTAGGGCTCTTTCTTTAGACCACACCTGTCTGTCAAAATGACAATGTCTCTGTCTTTGTTCCATATATCCTAAAAATGAGGCAGTTTACAGTTTCTGTACATTAGTGTCTCATCTCTTTTCCCACCAGGGAGACAAATGAACAGTTGAAAGAAGCAACATGACAGAAAAAGCAAAACCAGCAGCTGCAGCAAAATGAGTGATGAAAAATACATAGGTTTTAATGCTTCGTTGAAAGACCTTTATAGTAATGCAATTTGAGTCTACAAAGGACGGGACTGCTGGGAAGGTCATGGCTTTATAATCTGACATCAACTCTGTCATGGGAGGCATCACACAGAAGCGCAGGTATGCACGCGTGCATATTCACACATCCTGCGGCACGGCTGGCATTACCTGGCACTGTGGGAACACCATGGCTAGCATGCATTTTACCTGAAGTCTTGGAATGATTTCGTATGGCCTTTTCTTGAATTTATGTCACCCTTACGACACAGGATTAGTTCTGTTTACAGATTAAGAGATTCAGAACAAATAAGATTTGTGAATAAGGGGCAGGTTAGGCTGATAGGGACAAATATGGAAAGGTCCTTAGGCAACTACAAAGAAACTGAGTCTTTTTGGAGCCTAGATAACACCTAACTGTCATAATTCACCGTTGAAAGCCTTATCAAAAAGGCTAAGGACTTCAGAAATGTGGAAAATAAATTTTTCTTCCCCCGTTTTAGAGATCTCCAAAGCTGAGATGAAGTCCCTTGGAAGGACAGATGTTTATACTACTATGTGTGCTTTATTAAGATTTGTTCAGTACTTACATTTTTTGCAACTGGCATGTATCTTCAAGGAAAGGACCACTATCTATCTGCAAATGACCTAGTGGCCTGTAAAAAAAAAAAAAAAAAAAAAATTATTTTAGAAAGTCTTACAGGAATGGTACCAGTTCTGACACTGCAAAGAGAAACTGCTTTTGAACAATGTCTTGTCATTACAGATCTTATATGATATACTGCTCGCTTGGCTGCTACAGATGTCAAAATGTTCTGAGCAATTATGTATCTTTTGAAAGGCTATCTGGTGCATTAATCCTTTACATTCCTTTAGCTGCATTGATATACTGCCTATTGCAGTCCTCCATCTTCTTGTTATGCTATGGTAACATCTGCTGGTGAAGTCTCTACTACAGTAAATGACCCTCAAATACCCAACAATCACTAAGCAACTTCTAGAGTCAGTTTAACAATCTTCTTTAAAAAAACAGTTTAGGAAATACTTTTGGGTGGTGTAGATTTCAAATAAGAAATCAGTTCAGATCATACAAATAAACAAGAAAGTAGGAAGGTCAATATGTTCCGGCACAGGAGCAGAATTTATTTGCCAGCCTCAAAGTTAACAATAATATTCAGTGTTCCAGAGATTTTTCTGATCAAATATTAAAACTCTGCTTTCTACAAAGCAAGGCTGGCAAATGATTGTATTTTGTACAGGAGCGAGGCTGGAGAGCTGGGACAACAGAGTGACATTGACATGGTAGCACTGGAGTTGGGTAGCAGGCAAAGAAAATTCATTTATACTGGGACACCTGGTTTACTCTTTCTTACAAATGTGCTGTTCTAGAAGGGGACACTCATAGAAACCAGTCTGTGGATATAGGGGTGTCAGTATGAAATCCAGATTTCTTACATCTAAACTTCAGAGGTCTGCCCAACTTAGGACATGAAGTGCTGTGTTCAGGTTAGGCACCTATAGGGCAAGCTGAACAACCATGGATACATTAAAATATACAAAAATTCGGGGATTATGAAGCTTCCTTCACCAGACTTTATGCCAAGCAAATGAGCGTGCTTAGGAACAAACCGTGATTTCTGGCTGGTAGGTAGACTCCTTCGTTAGGCGTGGGGTCGCTGGGCTAGAGACCTGCCTCTCCCGCTTGTCTTTGCTCAGGCTTTTCTGGCAGCAAGGTTGATGTGTTGTCAAAGGTCTCCTTCATACAGCAGCACCTGCAACTCTTAATGTGATGAGGATTAGTTCTTTTCTTCCCCTCTGGATCAGACCCTCCAAGCCTCTGGTGCCTCCTGAAGTCCCCAGCAGATTGTTTCCCACTGTCTCCCTGCAGGTTTTGAATGAGACGGAAAAAAGAAGGAAAACAGTCTTCTCTGTTGCAGAAATGACAAAGGAAACAGGTTTCATATGTGCCCAGGGGCTCAGATTGTAAAGACTGGTTTGGTGCTATCTCCCAGTCACAGGTGTGGGTGGGTTTTTAGCAGAGAGGTGAGGCAGGGGGAACTCAACAAACTCATCTGAGTTTCTTTAGTGTACAAGCATTTCTTGTCAGGACTTAGGGGAAAAAAATATTAAAAGAGCAAAAGCAGGAAAGGGCTGTTTGGCTTATCTTGTTCACTTCCTGAAATCCAAACAAACTTTCAAAAAAATCCGTATCACACCCTATCCATTCACCCTGTTTCCCTGCACCGAGGATGGGAGAGTCTAGACAAATCTGGGCTTTGGGAAACCTTTGGAACTTTTTCTGAAAATAGGTTCCAAATATTTTGTTAAAGGCTTCGAACACATTTGAAAACACTAGCTGGGGGGCTGAGGGAGGTTTTTTTGGTTTTATTTATTTGTTTTCTCTCTAGGCACCATTGCCAAGAGCACAGGAGAGACAGGCTGGGAGGTCTGCGCCAGCGAGCAATTACTCACACGAGGCAGTCTCTGTGACTTCCTTGGGACACCATTTGCCAGCAGTGACTCAGGCAGTATCACCAAAAGTCAAGAACCGGCCCTGACTGGATTCAACACCACACCAGGTGCCTTGGGAGATCTCCTGCCTTTATACCCCGCACTCCAGGTGCAGGAGCATGGTTGTCCAGGGTTTACCCACCCGGCCTTTCTCCAGCCGTGCCCTGTGGCTCCTCGTTCGCTGTGAAGTTCAGCTGTGTGGCTTCTCTCTTGGGCAGATTTCTGGCCCCTGGGGTGAGACACAGCTCCCTTCCCCAGCGCCGGTGCCCGCTTTGCACCGCCCGGAAGCCAGGTCTGCAGGCGTCTGCAGGTACTTCATTTCAAGTGAGGTGCCTACAAGCGTGTGTGCATCTGGGTTTTGCTCTCTGTTGACCCAGAGTGTATTTTAACTAGCGGCTGGCAGTTTCTAGGCCAGTGAAAATCCAATTCTTCTTCACAAGTCAGATTTAAAAAAAACAAACAACAAAAAAAAGCCAAAAAACCAAAGAGAAGATGGTGGAGAGATATCCACCGCAATACTGGAGATGGGAATTCCCTCAGAGCGTACACTCACCTCCTTTCCCTGCTCGTTCCTCTGCTGTGGTTGCCAGCTAATAAATAAATTCCCCTTTTCTTGAATCCCACCCTTCACAAGTATCTGTTCTTTCTCATCTCCTGATGGAAGAAATGCTCCAGAAGTGAGCCAGTCTTGCTGGGTGTCCTGGAAATCATACGCTGCCAACTTTTATGCCATAAAATAGGAGCAAGCAGGGCAGTTTCCTCAGTCTATGGAGATTTAACTGACAATTCACTGAGCTAAGTGATGAAAGTTGGGAACCTTCAACATAGATTTGGTTTAATGTCTTAAGCCTTTCTTGTAAGAACAAGGGAATGAGCATGTTCAGTCCTAGCTGGTTTAAGTGCCTTATCTAATCAACCTATTTGCTTAAACGCAACAAAAATATATAGTAGGATTTCAGAACACTTTTACTACTTGCGTCGGCTTTTTAGTTTTATTTTAAACAGTCTGCAAATCCCGATGCTGTAGAACATTTTTATACCAGCTCCATAAGGCAATTAACAACTTTCAAAAAGCTGTCAGGAAAAAACCATGAGGCAACGCTTCTGGGAGACAGCAAAGGATTTAAGGGAAAGTGTCACCAGAAGGGTACTGTGAAGGAAGTTTTGACCGATTTCCAGTTAATATGAAAGTCAACAATCATAGTGCCACATTGTGAGAACCTGAAGTAGCCCGACTCCTTCTTTTATGCTATTTAGCAAAGGCTGGATGGCTTTGGGAAAAAGTTAGCTCACATGTTCCCCTGGAATACAGGCTGGTCTTTGGGAAAGTGTGGGAAATGCATGTAAATGTTTTTCACACACTTAGCATATCTTACACAGAGAAGTGGAAGAAGAGAGAGTGAAAGCGGGGAGGGGGTGAATAGGTTTTGGTGGATCTGCACTTCTCAGATATCCGAAACCAAGGCATCCTGGGGAACTTATAAGGAATCCCTTTCTCCAGTGAAACAAGGACCAATTTCTAGTTTCTCCATGCAAAGTAACAAGTTTGGCTAATTGCCTGAAAGTTTGGATTAAATTGTTAATAAATTAAGCCTAAGGAGCAGCCAAAAATCACATCTTGCTGCTAAAATCGGTATTTGATTGGAAAATCCTGTGCTTTGAGAAAGAAAGGAATGTGGTGCCAGTTTTATGTTGTTCTTTGGATCAGCACTTAAAATCATCTCTTCAGGATGAGGCTTTTCTGTGACCTGCCCTGTGATAGGGCAGAGAGGAGGGGGGAGCACAGAACCCCCTGTCCTGCCCCCCAGCCCCTCACCTGGCTCATGCCCTGCCACTTCCATGAGCAAGCTACAGGGCCCACATGGACCATGCCTCATTTCAGAGAGAGGAAGACAAAACCGAGGCTCCCAGCCAGCATCTAGGGATTAATGGGCATAAATAGTCCTGGAAATACCTGGAACTCAATTGACTCCTAAGAAGGGCGGGGGGGAATCAAAGCTCCAACCCATCCTGTAAATTGTAGCACTAGCACAGGACTTACTTAAAATTTCAAATGTGTGGTCCTTGTGTTTAAAAAGAGGTCTTTTGCTCAGCAAAAAATATAGGAGATGTTTTTCACATCTTGTAATGTATTCTTGACAGAAACAGAGATAGGATTATAAAAGGGAGCAGTCCAATACAAACTGCGGTCTCCAAAAAACCAAATCCCCAAATAACGCGCCATGGGCCTTTCCACTTTCCTGGCCAACAATCCCTTTAGATGGATTAGCTTCTGAATGCCCTTCATCTGGTAACAGAGGTTCGGTCAGGCAAATCTCACTGAATACCACAGAGACAGAGGTGCCTTTTGATAGTTAAAAAGGGGGGGTGTGGGGGAAGGGACAAAACTGGTTTCTGAAAGTTGGCAGAGGCGATCTGCCCCCTCTTGTAGGCTACCGCTTCTCACATCTGAGTCGATCCTGTGGCACTAATATGACCAACCAAAAAAGGTGAGGCTGGCAGAGCCTTAACTTTGGGGTAAAGGGAGACACTGGTGTTATGCTTTGCTGTTTTCTTTGGTTTCTTTGTTGAGAGGGTAGGTTTTCTTTTTCGTTCCTCCTAGGCTGAGCTCCAGTGATCCATCCATCTCTAAATGTTGAGACTTTAACTCAATACAAATCCTGCTGCCTAGCTTTCTGTCTTTCCCATTTTCGGTTCAGGTTTCCCTCGTGGACTTGCAATTCACTCTCAGATCATTAATTTCCTTCGCTGGCAAATCCCTCTTGATGTACGGAGCAAGAGCGCTTGCTGCCGACTGATCTTCCTTCACCTCCTACTTCCAATGAGGAATGTAACCTCAGCTGCCTTTTGACATTTCCGGCTCCTATTTTTCTACCCCTATCGTTCCCAGTTGCATAATGGCCACTTTACCTCGGTTATCAAGGCTCTTTATTCCTGTTCACCCATCGCTGATGTTTGCCTGTAACCTCACTTTTCTAGAGGGGTGGCAGACAGGAGGTAAGACGGACTCAGGCAGCTGAGCACGGGCTTTTCTGACTATCCAGGATGTGGCATAAGCCAAGAAAGTTCCCCCTCCTTCTGAAGAAACAGAAGTTCCCTGAAGGACAAGGAAAAAAAAAAAAAAAAAAAGAAGCAGCAATCAAGTCTCAAGACCAATTTAAGCAGAATGAATGGCTCTTTGTTCTCTAGGGCAGGGTTTGCATTTATATTTGCTGTGTTAGCCACGGTCATGATTTAATTGCATATCCTAATGACTTTTGGTGTTTCCCTTAAAGACCCAGAAGCTGGAATCTAGTGAGTCCATAAGGCCCTTTGCATTCATTCAGAGCAAAAGGTAAACCTTTACTTTTGCAACAAAGAGGAAGCAAATTCTCCCCAAAAGGCTCCACAACCCAAAGGAAAATAAAAGGAAATTGACATTTGTTGTTTTTAAGAAGTCTCAGGATCTTTAAGCCACTCTCAGGATTTTGGAAGGCGTGATGCTTTGATGCTCAAAACTGACAATGCTGCCTTTATGTTGAGTGTACCACCATGCACAAGTTTGCTCAAGAAACTAAGAGTAAGGACTCCCTCCCTCTGCCTCATCAGCCCTTTCAGCTTGTTTCTTACTCTCCTGGTTCAAGTGGAGGCAAAGGGAGAAGACATTGCTCATCTCAACTTCGCTGCCTTTAGAGATGACCCATCCCTCGTGCCTTTGCTAGTTGGACACTTGTGACATCTTACTGCTTCCAAGAAAGCTAGTGACAGCACCCCTTGTGCAGCGTGGAGCCTTTCTGTGATTTAAATGGGAACAAGCGAACACGGGGTTGGGGTTCACAGGAGAATGAGACCAAAGGCTGACCTCTCAGTGCCCTGGGGTGAGATCCTTCCCCGCAAACCAGGGCAGCCACAGGCCCTGACCCTGCCTAGCAAACCCACCAGTAACATTGCCATAACTCCCATGGTGATCACCACGGCAGGCAACACTGTAAGCAGGATGCTCTTGTGTCCTCCACCTTCTGCTATCTGGTTTTGCGTATTTGCAATGAACTCCTTTCTGCAGCCTTTTGCTCTCCTTAACCCATTTCATCCTCTGATAGATTCATCTTTGACTGACTGGGTTGCTGGGGCTCACCTTCGCTTTTTTTTTCCAAGGGAGTTAGCCCCATTCCCTGTCTGTGCCAGGGATCTATGCAGGCAGCACGAGCTGCAGCTGGGATAAGCACCAGAGGCTTGAGTTGAAGTTCTTCCACAGAACATGCTGGACAACAGGACTGGTCCCCCAGGCTGCAGCCGAGCTGGCTGTGGACATGAGGAGTTTCACCCCACTCCCGGCTGTTTGTTATCTTCCCTCTGCCGGAGCTGCTGCCAGAGTTGCTTTTCGAGTGTTTATTAGCTGCTCTCTGTCAGCATGAGCTGGGTTAGCAATGATCTACTGCCTGAGCTCAGTTTTTGCTTGGGAAAGATGAACAAAATCAGAGAAGAAGTAAGGTTTTAATATTTTTTTTTAATGTGCTATAGTTCAAAAAGAAATTAATTGGGGGATGTCTTATGTGGGCTAAGGCACTGAAGATCAGACAAGGCCATCTTCTCTGAGTATATATTTCCTGGTTCTATTTAATGAACAATCATTCAGCTTCCATACTAATAGAGCAAGAGATAATATATAGAACTTGAGATTTCCACTCTTGCTTTTTCTCTCAGGACAGCAACAGGACTTCTATGCACAGCACAAAGACATAGTAAGTGCTTTAGCTCATGAAGGACCAACCCTAGTAGTTGTCGCCTAATGTTCTCACACCCCCTGGAGCCAGCTGAGGAGTACTCATCATCTCACTGGATGTGTTTAACTTCTTACAGAATATCTTTCTCAACACACAAACCATATGGTGTGGAAATTTCTGTTTATAACAGGAGTGTGCAAGTTTCTTCATGCTTTTCTACCCGTGTCAGCTGATTTACACGCAAATCCTAAATCACATCTGTTTTCTGTTCACGTTCTGCAGAGGACCTAAAGCAGCGCTATTGCTAAAGGGAGAATGGTGTAAAACGGCAGTAAGTAAGAAGCACTCCCAGCTCCACCATCCATTGCCCCACATTCGCCTTGGCCAGCCTCACGTTGCACAAACTCTGATCCTTTTCTGATATCACACCTCAGGCACTTCCCTGGGTCCTTCTGCTTGGTGTGCCAAGAACAGGCTTGGGGTGGGGAGAGATTAAAAGCTGTATTTAGTGCAGTTGGTGCCTGAAAATAAATACCGTTATAACTATATAATAACGATAACAATAATAAATATCATGTATAAATTATCAGAGATATTTTAAAGGTCACCTGTCTCCACACGCGTGGGCTGGCGTGGTGGCCCCTAACTGAGGTCTGGGAGTGCCGTAGCACTACGTATACCCGGTATACAACATACCCAGGCGTACGTATACTACATAGCCAGGTGGCACTGGCAGCTCCGTTTGTAACTTGGCTTTCCAAAGCAGCCCCCCGCGGAGGTGGCAGTGACCCTGTCACTGAATACGAAACAGCAATGCTGACCTCTGGTGGCCGTACCAGCCCTTTGCAGCAAGGTACCGCGAGGGGCATCTGTGCATCAGCTGTGTACAGCTGCCAGGCTCTACTGGGTACCAGTACGGCTGAGGCTCCCTGGCCCTGGGGACGAGGCGCAAAGGGAACTGGCACCTGACCCACACGCCGTTCCTTGAGGTGCTCCTTATAATGGGGACATCACCTTCTCATCACTACCAGCTCCACCTCAGTGGTAGTGACTGACTGTTAATTTTGGCCGCAGCTCAGGAAGGCGCCCGTGGTCAGGACCGAGCTTGCTGTTACTGCACAGAAACCACACTGGCTGCCCTCGTGTGCTTGCCTCTGCACAGTGACCGGGCTGGAGGAGAGCGATTAGCGAGCACTGGGCACGACCAAGTGCTGCTGAAGTGCATGCACAATTGCAATGCAACAATAATAATAAAAAAAACCATTGGGACAAGTTATAACAGTATAAAATTCTACCATGAATTGGTGTAAAATACACTACTGAAAATTTTCTTGGTCATTGGCCAAACAACAGATGACACCTTTCTGTGACATTCCACATTTTTAATTTGCTGCTGAACTTTGCTTTTTTCCTCTGCCTGCTAATGTCT
The DNA here is from genome assembly GCF_963210335.1 of Falco punctatus. NCBI lineage: Eukaryota > Metazoa > Chordata > Aves > Falconiformes > Falconidae > Falco > Falco punctatus. The sequence goes on along the minus strand of NC_137582.1, from coordinate 91,205,227 downwards.
GTGGGACTAAGTCTAACATTCCAGGCCCTCTGAATAGCTCTTAGACAGCACTTTCACTGGGTGGGGGAAAAAAAAAAACCAACCAAAAAAAACCTCCTGCAATTAGAAAGCTTCTTTCAGTCCCTGAAACGTGGACATCTGCAGAGATTAGGAACAGAATAGATGAAAGCTCCTCGCAATGGCTATCTCTTAAGTCTGCACAAGTGAACCATAACAAAAAATCAAGTTACAAGCAAAATGAAGAAACCAAGCAAATGTCGGTGCCAGGTAAAAACCTTTCAGCAGTCTGGTGTTTTGACTTACTCAAGTGCTGACCATCAAGTGAGCTGTGTGGGTGAGGGATCAGAACCCACCATGAGCCACCTGACAAAGCAGAGGGGTCCCAAGTGGCAGGTGACACAGCGCTGCAGTGGGAATGCTCAGGTGCCACATCGAGGCCATCACGTTTTAACAAGGCAACACCCCACCCACCGCCTGTCTCTAAACCATCTCCAACCCCTGAGACCACACGGTCTGAAATGGGCTTGATACATTCAAGGTCCAGAGCGAGGGTCTTGGTACTCTCTCTGTGAAAGTGCTCATGTTTCTGGAGGACCGAGGTCACCTCCAAGGTCACTTGCCATGTCCTGTTTCCAGGCATCAGACGTCACACCTACCTATGTTATGGAGACAGCCAAAGGTAGGAGTTTATGAAACAGTGACCAGACACCCAAAGCAAAGAGGGGATGTGCATTTAAATCAGCTGCTGAGGAGCGGATGGCTCTGGAAAAGGACAGCTTTCACCTTCCTCTTCCTCATCTCTGCCACGGTCACAGCCCTGTGTTCCCAACAGACAACAGTGTGGCGTGCCCTGATTGTTGGTGGCAGTGAAAGTGTTCGCTGTGCACCCGCTGGTGACGGGTGCAAACTGGGAGCCTGAGGTCAAACATGGCCAGCTCAGCACCGGAGCGGGGCTGCTGGGGCTCGCAGCCCTCGATGCTGAACCCAGAAAAGCCCCAAAACTGCGACTCATGGAGCAAACCCTCCAGCACTGCCTCCCGCTGCAGTCACCCGCGGCGGGGGCAGACCCCCACGCACCGCAGTCCCTGCCAAGGCTTTCATTGATTCAGGAACTGGTCCAAAGGGGGCAGAAGGTGCTCTGCGCTCTCTGCAAGCTTTACAGCAGGCCCTCAGATGGCACAGCCTGGAGCTCCGAGAGCTGGGTCCTTCTCCCTGCAGCCACCCAGAGCCGAGGGGCGTCTGGCCCCTCACCTCCACACACATCGCCAGCCCGCAGGACGGCTTAGCTCCCGGATGAATACCTGCTGTATGCAAGAGATGTGAGTCACCCTTGATGAAGTGATTATTTTTTTTTTTTTTTACCCCCCCTTTTTTCAGATGAGGAGGCTTCAAGAGAGGAATTTGGAAATCTCCAGTCCCTTTCCAAAAGCTTTCATTAAAACAGCCCATAAAAGCGGTCTCTGGAAACTTTAGGAGGCCTTTAAGAAAAAAAATTAAAATTAAAATTCAGTTTTATTGAACGAATGGGCAGCACTGAAAATATTCAGAAAATTAAAATTAATTTGAAAATAATTAAAAATAAAAGAAGCTTAGTATATGTTTCCAAGTTCTGGGTAATATTAAAGTAGCATTAAAAAATTGCAAAGGAAATTTACTGTGAGCAGGTGTTTGAAATAATTGGGGGAGAAAAAGGGTTGACTATTAATTAATGAAGAATTATGAATGTCCCTTGTTGGATTTTTTTCCTGTAGTCAACATATTTTTAACCACATGAACTTAGCAAACACATTTTAAAAGCGTGGAGTTGCTTTACAGACACATACAGGGAGTTGAGTGTTATTTTATCCTTTATTTTATTTTCACCAGTGGCATGCATTTAGCAGGAGCTGTTGGGGGGACCAAGGAACTATGGCAAAGTCTTCCTCATCAGCTCTAAAGCACAGGCACAAGGATTGTCAAGACAAAAACTGCTTTGCCAGGGTCAAAGGCACTGAAAACTACAACACGACTGGCTTCAAGAAAGGCAAATGAAGAGCAAACGTATGAGGCTTGGTCACACACAGGAACTCGCTCTGGGGTTTCATCCTACGAGATTTTTGGACACCTACTGAAGTCACCAGTGTCCTGTGCGGGCATATGCTGGAGCCTGAGCACGGGATGAAGATGTGTCTGGCACCGCGACGTTCCCAGCAGCGCAGCGTCACTGCCAGCGCTGGTCACCTTCCGGACCCTGCTAGAAGGCATTTTTAGGAGAAAGGGGAAACAAAGCCTTTGTGTGAAGGCTATACAGCCTACTAGTTTGGAAGGGAAGCCTCTTGCCTGCTTGCATAGGAAGACCAAGAAAGAGGCTTTGCCTGGGCTAAGCAGCACAGTGCTGTTGGAGCGATTGACGGCCTTGGGCTGCCCTGAGCTGGTGTGAAGGGGCAGCAGCTGGACATCCCATGCTCAGCTGTTGTAAAATTGTCCTCTAGTCCCTTCACTGCCACCAGCCCCCAGGCTCTGCCAGCCGGACTGCGATAGCTTTGTTCCACGTAGGCCAGAGGCACTGAACTCCCAGCGGGATGAGTGCAACCCTTTGGTTGATTTAATTCACAGCTTAATCACGAGGGTGTCTTGTACGCTTAGGTCTTGATGCCTGCACAGCTCAGGCTCAGCAAATACAGGCTGATGTTAAATGCGAGCCTTCCAGTCTAAGAAGCCAAAGCTGCTCCTCAAGCATGGTGAATATCTCAAGTGCTGCAACCACAGCTGTGGATAAACAACACAGAAAAAGTGCTACTTACTGAATATAGACCAGTGCCAGTCAGAGGTTTACTCCTGCTTTCTCACCCTGTAACTTTTTTCTCAATTTTTGCTCTTGCTCTTCGTTTTTTCATTAGCCAGCCCAATTTAAGGTTGATTTCACTCTGCATGAAACATTCGTCCTGATTTCAGGCTGTTTTATTAGTCAGTGACTCCTAGATGGGGTAAGGTTAAAGTGTGTTCTTCAGATAGCAATACTGAGTAACAAGTTAACGGTTCGAGCACGACAATTTAGGGAGAAAATAGTGACTCCGGGTCCCTTGAGTGACCAAGCACCAGAAATGTCAGTAATCTCCTCCCTAGTGACCTGGTCTAAGGACTTGCAGCAAGACTGCAGCTGAGAGCACCTCAAGTCCTAGCTATTCACAGAAACACAAGGCTTTTTACAAAGGGTGAGAACAAACTGTGAGCCTGAGCGAACCTTTGATTTAGGTATATTTGTTTCAATGGAAATTACTCTTCTTTTACCTTCATGTATCTAAAGACAGTCATTGGGAAAAAGACCATGTTTCTTTCTCTTACTTATTAGTATAAATGACAGGCACATTAAATACAGCAAACAAAAACCCTGGAGTAAACAAAATCAGCATTTATTCCTCAGTCATCTTTTTACAAGATTGCTTCATGTTTTTCACAGAAGAACACATATCAGAGATACATGAGTTAATCTACAAAGCCAGACGTGCAAGCCAAAGTGATAAGGTACCTGAAAATCCACGTGCTTCATAATTTAGTTCTCACACGCCTGTCATCTAAATTTAAGAGAAGTCACTATGTGTTACATTAAAATTATTCTGCCACACCAAAATGTGATAACTCTATGAAAACAGCTAAACGACATATTTACAAAGTGTTATCTCTACCAATCTTCATCTAAGATTTGGAACAGGTAGGTATTTGTTCAGCTACCAAGCCTTCATGGAAGGTGAAACAGCCTAGTGTCCCTAAATGGATTCATGCAGTGTTTAATTTTATTCACACAAGACACAAGGACAAGTATTTATCGGTGAAGATCAAAGTAGTCTGTGAAGATGTGGCATCCTCCTGGACGGAGTTTGGAGCATCAGTGCTCGTTCACTCATCACTGCTGTGGGTTTGACTCTAAGCAAAACTTCAGTCATTACCACATACTAAAAATCCTCATGCTAACTGCCCTGCTCACTGGTGGGGCCAGGGGAAGGGGGTGAGATGTTTTCAGGTCCCCGTTAGCAGAGAAGAGCTGACAAACACCTGCTTTTCTCACAGTTCTTGCTGGTGGGGGCCACTTTGCCTAAAGAGGCTGTCAGTGATTTGTAATGTCAGCATTAAACTGAAGATGCTGAAATACCCTGATTCTTACTGCAGCAGTTTAACCACCGCAGAAAAACTGCATCTTGACTGAGAGTCCTTAACTGTTAAAATATAGAGTTATTTTTATTTTTACTGATCTTAATTGGTGCAATGTAGATTTTTTTTGGCAGGGAGGACGGGATTAAACGGGGCTCTTGTGCTACTCACATCACAAAAGGTGGACCAAGCACTTCCCTTTTTTAATTCTGTGGAGCTGCAATGTTATTCCTGTTGGAATCAAGTTATAGCAGAATTTATCTTAGGCTTTAACTTTATTCAGCTTCTGAAATTGGAAGGAATATGAAAAAGAAATTAAGAAGTAGTTTCTGTTGTAATCTCCAGAGTGGATATCAGAGAGTGGATTATCACAGATTGCCAGCTGCTTATGCTGTGCGGGTACTCAGGGGAGCGACTGGCTGCAGGTGCTTACAAACACAGACACAACAGTATGGACACTTTCCTGTGGCAAAGGCTTTCATAGCCTCAAGGATACTCAACATGTAAAAAGAGTTGGAAAGCCACTACTGTGCCACCTTGAGTCAAATAAATTTGCTTCTAATCCTGATGCTAATGTTACACTACTCTAGTACGTCTTGGGCAAAACTCTCTGAGATTTTCTCTAGCTGAATCTCTGCTGCAGCTATAGAAATGGGAATAACAGCATCCTAATTCTTACAAGCTCCAGGTGATAGATCTCTTTCAGTGCCTGACAAGTCAAGTCGTGCTTTTCTGAGTACAGTTACATCTGAGACCCTGGGAAAATCCGTCAGTTAGAGTGCCTTCAACTTCCAGTGACTTCCCACAGGTCACTCCTGCAGAACAGCCCCTATGTAACATTGCTGCTGAAGCTGCCTTTCCAAACAGAAAGCCCACTGCCCTTTTGCAGTCCAGCAGGGAGTCTGTATGCAAACCTGGGGGTCAAATCATCACCTAGTATAAAACACTATGTTCCCATGATATGGCCTTTAATTTGGACATGTCAGGAAGAATACAATGGTGTACACAGACCAAATACTGCATCTTGATACTTTATCCCTGCCACCATAACTGATGTTTCTATATCGCTCTTGTAGTACCTGCAGCCATCTCTGGTTGTTTGTGGGTATGCAGGTAAGTGGAGTAACAACAGCTAGTACAGTGTCTTTCACACCCAAACCTGTTCTCAAGCACAGCAATCCAGTTTCCAAATGCAATCAGTTAAACCAATACACAACCAAAAAGATAAGCAAACTCACACAGATGTAGTTGACTTATTATTATTACCTAGTAGAAAATAAATAATGATGTGTCAAAACAATAATTTAGTATAACAGCTTCTAGCTATTAGTCATTACAGAACATATTTAAATCATAGAATCATAGAATAGTTTGGGTCGGAAGGGACCTTTAAAGGTCATCTAGTCTGCCCCCCCTGCAATAAGCAGAGACACCTTCCACTAGATCAGGTTGCTCAGAGCCCTGTCCAACCTGGCCTTGAACATTTCCAGGGATGGGGCAAAAGAAAACAGAACCAAACCCAAACTTGTATGCACACACGCACACAGAAAACAGCATACTGCTCAAAGTGCAATGAGTCAGAATTAGAAACCCACTAAAAAGAAGCTGTGTCAAGTTATTATTTAACTACAATTATAACAGCCAGAAAAGATACAGATGGACACCTCTGGAGACCTTTTTCTCAGGCACGTCACTACTCACATCAGTCATAATTACATAGCAGTATACTTTTTTTACCCTTAATAATGATAATTATCTTTGTAACATGCCTCCCTTTTGACTTGGTGCTGCAGTTCTAGTCTATGGGGCAGTAACATGAAGTATGTTTGGGATTTTTTCCTTCTCCACTGGACACCTGCAGGCCCACACTTACACTTAACCCTTGGCACCAAATGGCACCTTCAGTCACTGTAGAGACTCGTTCAGTCCAGCCTCCCCCAACTGCCTCTACCTCAACCTCACCCCTCACTACAGGAGCTGTTCCAAGGATGAAAGAGTGGGGCAGTTAAGACTCAAGAGTGTGATCGTCACTATTTACGTTAGTAAGAATGAAAGTTAAATCCCTTGAGTATATTAGCATGCTGCCCTGTTTAGCTAGTGAGGTGCCCCCTCTTCAACTCATGCCTTGTAAAAGGGCCTGACTTCACACGGCGGGTGAGATACGTCAAGCTCTTCTACCCGCCCTAGTAATTCATGTGTGTGTATTTCTGACGGAGTGCTGTATGGATGAACTATGTGGATAACAGAGATCACGTTCTCTTGCGGCTGCTGGAGGATTTGTGGCTGACAGTGCAACACACTCTAAGACAGGGCTGATCTTTATGACACTAAGCTCTTAATTACTACTCAGATGTATATATCCACAAATGACAAATCCTCTTACTTCAACTGAGCAACAAAGCAGATAAGACCATAGTCACAACTTTTATTTTAGTATAGTTAGTAAGATTCAAAATGACATGCTATTTATTCATACCCATGTAAAATCTACCACAGGAAAAGCAAAACTCCCAACCCAAACCTACAACACTGGCACTAAAGTACATAATGAGAGATCTTGTCATTCCAAAGTGGTTTGCTGCATTATAGTCTGATCATTGAGTTGTTTACTATACAAAAAGCTACAATATCTTGAAGGCAGTTAGAACAGGAGTAGGAACGCCAGCTCTAACAGAACGGTAGTTTTTCTATTTGTTTTGCACAAGCAAATATAAATGGTGACTAAAAGTAGGCAGCCTGATTTCTGTTTAAGAGTCATATGCTCATCTTCTTGCTTTGAGACTGCTTAATCTTTCCCCAAAGAAACTTCCATTTCTGCTAGTCAAAGTTTGCTTTAATTAAGACTACAGATAAGGATTTGAAGGTGGCAGTGCTCTACATGGTACCATAGTTGCGTGGTGAGTCACTGTGTGATAGTAGTGGGTCTCATATATTTGCAACCACTAGTACAACACATTGGTATTTCTTAGATTTCACCGTAGAAAGCCCTAATCATGTACAGGAGCAGTCATAAGACATCTACTACAACAGCTTTAAAACACTGGATCAAACTAGATGTAGAGAATGTCATGGCTGTGATACCCCATTAATGGGCCCCTTTCATTTCAATATGAATGCTATCCAGAATGGACAAAGGTGTGAAAAACAATTCATTGGGTGGTGATGAATAATACTGTTTTGTCTTTATGTTGATCCCCTTTAAAAAAAGACATAATTTAAATATAAATACATATGAAATGTATAGATAAATATATAGAGATAGCTACATTAATATTTGATCAGAACCAGTAATTTGATCAGAACCAGATTAATCAAAGACAATCTAAAGGCACCACAATGAGTCAGCATCACTGAATAAAATATTCACTAGCTTTTGCATTTATGTAGTTCTGAAACCAAGCAGTCAGAAAGCCATATACAGCAGGGAATAAATCTCATTATTTTAACTTTGCAGCCTAGGCAACTAAGACTCAGATTCACTTAACGATGAGTCATACTCAAACAATCTCAGGTAAAGCATTCAGCTGTTCTGACTCCCAGTTTTTTATCTAGTTAAGAATCAGAAAGGCTTGGCAGCAAGATTAGAAAAGAAAACTTTAGAAAAACAGAGGATTTTCATCTGGGCCTGTACCCAGAGGTTATAATGAGCAGAGGACTGACTCTCCTTTTTGCCAATGGTCTTAATCAGTCCTATTAGCATTAAACAAATTAGCTAGTATAAAATCACCCTCTGTTAAAATAACTCTGAATTATACTTGCATATTGGAGAACAGAGCCTGCATGGGTACAAGTGAATAGTGCCTTGTTCTCTTTCTTGTTTAATTAATCCAAGTGTATTTAAAGTGAACAGTAATTCACCAGGCTAAAGAATCCTAAAATGTATCATATCATGGTTGCATCGAGTTCACCTATGTGCAAGGAAAGCCTCATTTCTCACTTCCCCTGGTGTTACATTAACATGGCTTTGCCTTTGGTTGAGCTAATCCTTAGCTCATTTTAGTGCGACAGGAAAAACAAACCTCAAATATTCTACATCAGGCAGCTTTAAATTGGCTGCCTTTTTTTTTTTTTTTTATAATTATTTGACTTCAGTGTCAAATCAGCCTTGGCTACAGACATAACACAGTGACAGACTGCCTTCTGGGATGAGATGTGGAACAGCCAATTTAACCTGATAATTTGAACCTTAAGAAGCCTTTGATAAGTAAATGAGGATGTAAGACAAGATAGAGAGAAGTTCGTTATGAGTCCAAGCTAACGTAGCACTCCCAGATATGGAGAACATGGTGCTCCAGAAGAAACACCTTTCTGCAACCTGGAGAAATACTTTCCTTCTTTCAACAGCTGAATAGAGAAGCAGCAGCTCAGCAATGCTGGGACTTGTCCTGCAGCTAAAGTGCTGTTGGTCCATTTAGTAGGAGTCTCGGTCACGGCAGGGGGGTAAAGCACCAAGACTGCTGATATTTTCAAATCTCTTAGCAGCAGTAACCACACAGCAGCTTTTCTGCAAAATAAACAAAACAAGAATCCAGTTAATTCAGCAGTATACTTTTTTATTCGGTTAAGCGTTCTAGGACAACCACACGGTGGTTTCTTTGTGCATAAAGAAAAGAAAGCAGCACTGAAGCGTCCTGCTTACAAAGGGGTTTTGCGGCCACCTTATTTGTGAGATGTTTTATACAATACTAAAAAGAAAAAGCCTCTTTGTTAAGTGGAGAAATGGTCCTGGAGGTCTCTCTTGAAATGCAGCTATTCTGCTTTTTTGCTTCCCTTGTCCTACAGATCATAGCATGAAAAGGCATGCTGCAAACCTCTCCATTTATTTGTGTTACCACTGCAAGCATTTATAATGCCAGTTCTAAATCAACTGGCACTTGAGTGTATTATTTTGGGTTAAATGTGGTAACCATACTACTTGCCTGATAAAAATAGCTAAAGGGATTCTTTAAAAACAAAGCACTGCTATGACTTTAGATCCACTCATTAAGTAAACTCAAATAAACTCCAAAAAGAAAACACACGCAGAGGAAATAACACTGCAAAAGCCAAAACCAGGTTTTCCTGCAAGTTAGATCATGGGTAGGTTACTATGTTACAAAGCTATAAAAAGTTTATTTAAAAATAATTCTGACTGCTGTTGGACAGTCTATTTATCTCAAAGTTGATTTTGGTTGTAATAGAAAATTGTGTAATACAGTGCTTCCTGCATTAGAGAGGGAGAATTTTCACCATTTGGTTGCTGTGCAGCTAGTGGCTTGAAATGAGAAACACAGATAAAAACATTAGTACTGTAACTAGGTAGGTCAGGAAAACCTGTTCAGAAAGATGCTGTGCATACAGGCGAGTGGACCAAAGCTCCGTGTAACCTGTCCCAGCATCAGTGAAGTGGGGATGAATGCTGAGGATCACAAAGATGTATTAATTCCCACTGGATCCCCACTACAGAAGTTGATGTTCAGACATTACTGTATCAGGAAATTGTGTGGCTTCAAGAGCAAGTAGGATATAATAATGGTACCTTAGTCCTCACTGACCCCCAGTGTACCACGGAAAGGCAGCTTCAAGTCCCCAAGACAGCTCATTTAAAGATCGTTAACTTCTGTGTTACTACACTACACTATATAATACCTGTTCTAATCTTAGTCAAAACAGAACAAAAATTTCAACCTCTTACAATACTCTCTGTTTTACGTGTTTATGGACAAAACCTGTTGCAAACAAAACCCAGTACATCACTTGTCCTACCAAACAGATGATGGATGATGGCAGCATTAAAAACTTGCTTGTGATGAAAAGTGGACTGCTTTTATTTTGGCATCCTGGTTATTACTCATGACGCACGACTAAAAGGAAGTGGTTTTACAGTGTGTGTGTTCTCAGCCTCATTCACATCTTGACCCTCCACTGAGTTTTGCCCAGAGATGCCCCCAGAGCCTTTGAGTTGTTCCCATGGTCCTTCAACAGAGGCACCAACTCCTGTGGTAGTTGGTAAAAGTGGCTGTGGGAATTGGTGTGTTGGTTTATGGGGATACTGTACCGCCTGAGGTAGCCTGATCTCAAAGTGGCTGAGTGAGTACACTTGGGTCAAAGACCAGAGACAGAACATGAGAGCAGACTTGAGTCTCCCTCATCCCCGAGGGAGGGAACCAAACCAGCTGAGAACCACTAATGAAGTGGTTTTTAATGAAAGGGCAAAGACAGGGAGCCAGAAAAAAGGACAGAGAGAGATGGTCTGTCAAAATTGTTTGGGTTGCTACAGGCTCAAAGGGCACAGAAGTCCCCTGTCGGAATAGGGTCCTCAAAAGTGGGGAGCAGCTTCTTTCAGGGGACACCTTGCTTTCATTTCGCTATAGTTAGTGGAGCTGCCCTGAGGGTCTGGCCCGTGCCTCTGCTAAAAAGTAATTACTTTTCATATTTCTACCCTTTTTAAGCCATACTCCTAACCACAGCATGAAAACCTGAAAGCTTTCAACACTGAAAAATTATTGGGTGAAATCCTGCCCCATGAGAGCCAGTGGGAGCATAACCATTCCCTCTAAAACGGCCAGGGTTTGCAGCACATATGGCTTCCTAGATATGAATTTTTTTGCACATTGCTGTGACTTGGTATAAGTGATAGAGCCAATTTACATTTTGAATGCTTTCCAGACAACAGCAGGGATGGTGAATACAGTTTGGACCACGCGCTTTGCACTATGCAAGGTTTTCGGCTGCCCACTGATCCCTTCTGCAGGGGATACAGTATTTATGTCTAAAGAAACACTTGGGACCTGAAACAAACCTTCTGTTTGGCAGCTCTTTCAGAAAGGTTATTGAGCCGGGGGTGCCTGGGACACACAGTCATCTTTAGCCTTCTTCTAGGGGAAAATAAAAACAAACAAAAAAAAGAAAAATGCCATTATTGGAGCATTAATTGAAGATCAATCAGATCTTACTTCTAGTTAAGATAACGGCAGAACACTGCAACATCAGCATGTTTAGTGAGGCTATTTTGCAAAGCACAAGTATGAACAAAAAATACCAGGGGAGGAGCTACGAAGGACAACATGACTTGTAAAGTTTCTATTAGGGTAGGGTTTCCCGAGAAGAAAATTGGTGATAGGAAGCAGCACAGCAGGTAAGCAGCCTGTGTTCTTGCAGCATTTGAAAAGACAGCCTCTTCCCCAGGTTGCAGGAATCAGAGCTTCACTGGAGCCCAAATAAGGAGTCAAAGTGTATCCTACGAAACCGTCTGAGGAGGTACTTAACAGTGACAAACTCTCTTGTTTTTACTGTGTACTGACACTTGTAAATCTTCTAATAATAAATTCTTCTAAAAATAAAATCTTATGGGCATTGCTGTTCTGGGAGATTATAATGAAAACTGAATTTCAATGCAAATGACAATAATTTATTTGATTGATACTATTTCTCATTTTGTCCTACTTCTTTTTATCCTCACTCTGTATAACAGGAACATCTTGCAAGATGGAGTTGTCAGGACACTGCTTGGTCCATCCTGCCCAGAACCCACACCATCTCATCAGCAAAGCTACTGCTCTTTATTATCATCACAATCTTTGCTCTTATTTTAACAAGATTATTTTGATAATGAATAATACGGTCTCTTAATTCTTAATGATGGTTCTAGTTCAAGAGGCACCTTGACACGTACATCCTAGGCAATACAGTTGTCATTTTATTTAACATAGATGTGCTTTGCTTGCAAAGGGGGAAGTGAATATTGAGCCTCAAATGCTGTAAAAATCCTGAAACCATAAAATTATCCCCTCCCAAACCACTGAACCACAGAATGGACTTAGAATCAGCCAGCAGCAAGCTCATCAACAGTGTGAATCTCCCCAGCTCACTGACTACTTAACAGAGGAATAATCAAAATGCTTTAAAATCTTGTTGATTCTCCAACTCAGCCCAGCTGAATTGTTTGTGTGAATAAACAACCGCTTCTTTTGTGTTGCCCACTAAACTGGCTCCCTTGAAAGGCAGGAATGTGCTTAAGTACAAAGATATGTACTGGGTGAGGTTCCAAGCTCTTTTGGGAAAGGTATCCCTTGGAAAGAGGTAGGATGAAATCTAACAGCACTCATAGGGAACTTCAAGAGAGCCTGAAAGGGTTTTCAAAGCAAGAACCAGAATCATTCTCAGCTGAAAAAGTCTTTTCATATGGTAATTCAGTGCTCATTTTGCAAATAGTCTCATTTTGCTAAGAAAATGGATTCACTCAGCAACACACAGAAATTGCATGATGTTACATTTCTTCCCAGACGTGCAAGAACTGATTAGCAAGTATGAGCATGCAAATTACAACAGCTAAAAAAAAGCAGTAAGACACATGTGGCTCACAGTGGCAAGAGATGCAGCAGCAAGGAAGACTCAAAAACAGTTAAGAAAAAGGTCAAAGCAAATAGCGATGTGGCAACAGAAGACAACAGCAGATCTATAATGCACAAGAATATTTAAATTTAGGGACCTGGAGTCTGCAGTGGAGCTTGTGGTCTGATAACCATGGGTGTTTTAAGGCAGCAGTTGCACTTATTCTCCAGCTAAAGGAAAACCAGAATGCTATTAAGTGTTTTTCCCAGAATCTTACAATTCAACAATTATCTCCTACAGGTCATGTGTTCTGCCATCATGCAATGCTGTCATTTCAGGACACTACACCAGATGGCAGCTAATCCATGAAGTAAGTTTTGCTTCACAGCAAAAATGTATTCAGATAACTCCAGAGCATTTTATGGACACAATGAACAGCATCTATGAAGTGGCATTATAATATTCTACGTGGACATAAAAAACTTAGATAATTCATGATAGTTCTGCAATGGAGCAGCACAAGTGACACAACTATGACATGATAGCATGGAACACACGTTTCAAAGATACAGGGATTATATACCATTTTTCCTTGATGAGAAGCTTTGAGATGAAATCTTTGGCCTGGTCAGAAACACCTCGAAATTCCTCATCTTCAAAATCCCAGCTACAGGACAGGATATTGTTGAGAGTCTCATTGTCATCATCACCCAAAAAAGGAGACAATCCACTGAGGCTAAAATAAAAAGAAGTATGTTCAATCTTCCTGTCTTTTCCCTTTCCTGTACATGATCTCCAATGTGCCACCTATGATCATTTAGTCACTCTTGGCTTATCTTGCAACATGTTACTGTCTAGGAAAGTCTCCAGACCATTCCCATTCTCTCTTCTACTTGCAGGTTTAAATAATCACCCTTCTTCCCTAACAGACCAAGCATTACTGTCTTTCATGATAGGTTATATTTTCTAGACCTCTGACAACTCTTGCACATACCAACTGGGAACTTACCAAGCAGTCTATATTCCTCTGGAAGTGTGATGCTCACTCATGAGAGGTGTGCAATGAAACAAGGAAGAAAAAATCATGGTGATTGGAAAAGAGGAGAGATTACTGAATGTGGAATTTGGAAAGAACCCTACATTTCATATTTTGGGTACAGATTTTGTCAATCTTCCACTAATAACAACAAATCTGGATGACTGACAGAGTTCAACCTAGAAACAGCTTACAAAGCAGATACTGAAATTACTTACAGCATATAAGCGATGACTCCTACGCTCCACATGTCTGTAGGAAAGGAGACAAACTCATAATTCACAACTTCAGGAGCAAGAAATTCTGGAGTCCCAAAGTTAACTCGAAGTTTTTCCCTGGGTTTATATCTAGGAAATAAAAACATTAACAGAGGACATCAATTACAACCCTAATTAAAGTTGCATGATAAGTTGTCTAGCACTTAGAGGGATTTTAGAAGCATACAGGGAATTCAGTAGGAAAACAAGGACAGACAGAGGTACAAAGTAAAAATAAATATACCCATATATCGAATGAAAAATGTTTGCAAGCTTTATGTCATAGCTAAGGGCAAAACCCAACTGCTATACAAAGGAAGAAATTCAGATTTCAAGGGCTTCTCAGAGCAGCTGTTATTATCCTTTTGGGATTTCTCCATATCATAGGCATGGGATTTTTAACCAGTAAATCCTTCACTGAAGTTGTGGTACCTAATTAAACTAGGAAGTGATAGAGCATGGGATACATAGTAACAGCCCTTGATGGTCTCTTACACTCTCTTTTGAAGATTCTTGTAATGTTGGAGACAAGACCAGACAAGAAGTACCACCCATTTTGTCCATTTTATCTGTTGCAAGATACTTATGTGCATGCTTAGTAAGAATCAGCCCTCTCTAAACCTTCTACCTGAAAAAACGCTTCAGAACAAATCTTTTTTACTCAGCTCCAAACATTCCTTATTAAAAGAGAACCCTGGTTAAAAGAGTCACATTAAATCTGTCCTAAGAACAGTAGGAGACCATTAGGTATCAAATAGGACACTGAAGAGACATAATACTCTTTTTTTCACTGTTTCCCAATTCATTTACGATTAGCAAGAACACTTGCATGTACCTTCTCGCCAATCCAAAATCAATAATTTTTATTTGATTTGCTGCTCGGTTCACACACAGGATATTCTCAGGCTGCCAAGAGAAATAAAAAAAACACTTCAGTGAGAAACAAGTATGAAAACTGGGCTTTTACCAAACTGTAGGGAGAAAAACGCTAAAAACACAGCAAACATCTCATAAGCACCTTTTGCTTTACTCCTTGTTCAGATTTCTCTGCACGGGTACACCCCCTGCTATCGCACAGCAGTTGGGGTCATGTGTTTTGTGCCTTGCAACTGCTTTTTCTTCTTCTTGGCTTTTCAATTTGACATAAGGCAGCAGTTTAGATAAAGAACTCATTAAGGAGAGGGGGACAGAGAATGCAGGCTTCCAAAATGGGGTTTCAGGATGCTGGCACTGTGATTTTACAGACCTTAATAAGCTGACACAGATTTTTTTATTAAAAAAAAAAAAAACAACAAAAAAAAACCACCCCAAAAAAAACCCCAAACCTACTTTGTTGGGCTTTGAAGTTTATCCTACAGCTTTAAGTTTCTGAGTTCATTAATGTTCTGGCAGTAACTGTCTGATTGAACAGTGATATATTAAGCTAATCACATCAACTTCATGCTTTTCTCAGATATTTTAGCAAAAGGTAGGATTCACAGGTTAAATCCTTCTGGATTTTCATAGGGCCAAATGCTGTTCTTCACTTCCCTGGCAGGAATCCATTAACCTCCTAGAATTACTCATATTCATACAGAAGGGACTGAGAACAGAATTTGGCCAATTGTCTTTGAAATGTAAATACCTAAAATACAGTCTCATATTCACTGCCAGCAGTTTTATAGCTACTCCGTCTTGTTGCTCATTGAGTCCTCTTTGAAACAAAACAGCCCTCAACACTTAAAACATTAGCTAACCTTTGTCACCATTACTAATTCATTTTACATGTAGGACTTTAAACACCATATGTCCATAGTTTCTGAGGTCCTGGATTATTATGGTCAACATGATTTTCTTTCAGTTTCAAGCTTTCTTCCTGAAACTCATTTGTTACTGACAGCAATCTATGAACAAGCAAAACAGGAGGGAGAAGGCATAGCTGGCAAGCACATGAAAAGAGCTATTTGGGAAGAATTTCTTGGATTGTATATGTATCTTTTTGTCAGCAGTTTGACTTATTAAAACTGTGCCATCTCCAAGAACATAATTAATGTGTTCCAAAGAACCGTGTGAACTTCTGCTTGACAGGTTTCTAGGTAACTGGATGTTTTATAAAGAGAAAAGTGAGTCTGGTCATTGATTAGTGACTGAAGCAGGTCCTAACAAGCATCTGCTCATTTGCTTAACCACTGCAATAACGTATACGCTAACAACATTAAAGATGTATTATATTAACTCAGTTATTACAAGCCAAAAACAGCAGCCGTAATAAAAATCTCACCAAAGAGAAAACCATCTTGCGCACATTTTGTTTCTTTTTGCCTTGTTGCAAAGCTCAGGGATCACTAGGAAGCTTTATAGCCAGTCATAAATCTAAAGACATCATCCTATTTTATTTGGGCACTAAACAGTGGTAAGAAATAAGTCTCTTATTTGATAAAATTTGGGTTAAGAGAGAAAGAGCCAACTCACATGTACAGTCTAATAAAAATACCTTTACAACAAATGTTTTCTAAGGGGTGACAGTTAACCATTAGCAGTCAGCCAGAGTAGGTATGTGAAATTGGTGGATTTGTTTTTAAAAAGAAGTGAAGGGACTTTTTGTGTATATAGTTGAACAGTTCAGATAACTAACAAGCACATGGTACAAAATCTGCTACCCTTCTCTGAGCTTTCAGTCACACTAATTGCCTAACCTGACACAGACACATTGTATCTGTCACATTAGCCACTGATCATTTTTATTCCTTTAATTTTAGCAAGTACATTTTAATGTATTTTCCCTTAAGCTGGCTATCTATTGAAGCCTTGTCACGACTACGACAGTGTAGCATATGCCTCAAAAAGATGTGCAGGGTTTCCACTGATACTGAATGACCCTTGAATTTAGTTCTACTCACTCATGCCTTGGTTTCTGCATGGTAAAAAATGGGGATAATTGCTACGCCATGGCTGATGTGTAAAATGGAGATCTTGTGCAGTTGAGTTAAATAATATTTGCACAGTATCTTGAGATCCAAATATCAAAATTGAAAATAGGAAGGTACAGAAAGCTGCTGGCTTTCTGTAAAATCAGTCTGTGGAAGTCTGTAAAATCAAGTGCTGTGGGGCTTGATGACATATGACCACAATTCTCATCTAATTTACTTACTCCTGTAGTAATTTAACTGATCTCATTGTGGTTAAATTAAATACACATTGATCTGAGGAAAGCAGAATAATGCCCTTTGTTGTTTCTGACATGGGAATCTCTTAAACTGTATGGCCTACCATTAAGAATAAGAATTTCCACAGCTGTCATTGCACAAAACATACATCTCAGTTCTCTACCTTGAGATCCAAATGAAGAATGTACATTTGGTGCATGTACTGAATTCCCTCGCAGATCTGTTTTATAAACAAGATAGTATCCATCTCTGTCAAATTGCAGTTTTCATCAATAATTCGGTCAAATAACTCTCCTCCTTCCACACTGATGAAAGAAAGACAATAAAGTGGTGACTAAGTCCAAATCCAATCCCATGCAGTTAGAGTAATACAGAATTTATGCTATTGACTATTTTAATCATTCACAGTCAAGTTCAGTAAGGTGGGTCTACAATATGAGCTTGTAGTCTGATCCGAACTTCCCAAGAACTGGGTTCTGATGCATACTGGCCTGAATTTCTACCAGGTCTGACAGTCCAGTCTCTCATCCACTGATAAATATGAAAGTCTTGAAATTTGAACCTTATGCTGTCTTAAGTCATCATTTTGTACCAATGAAATTAATGAATTCACATGGAAAACCAAGACAACATGATGGAGAATCTGTATTTAAATCTGCAGTCTACTCCCTCAGAGTTTAAGAGGGACAGGACCCAAAATTTCAATTTGAAACTATCTAAAGTCAACAAAAATGATTTAACTTCTCACATTTCAGAATGCCTCCAGCTAACCCATTCATAGCTACACAGACATTTCCCTTTTGTGATATGCTAATCACGTAGACCAAATTTAGAGGAGTATCTGAGAATGTCCAAAATAGCCAGACTCATGTAACTTTGAACCTTCTGCCATGCCTCTCAATGTTCTAGTTATACCCTTTTTGGTTTCCTTAAGACAACATCTGCTTAACTTGACTTTAAGGCAGCTATTTTGTGCCTAATTAACCTGATAACACAGCACAAAAACCAGGTTTATACATTCAGGCACCCAGTATAATGATTAGGCACAACACCTATAGCTGGCTCCTCTTCAGTGTAAGATGTCTTCTCATTTGCCTCACAGAACAGAGGATATTCTGAGAGGTCTGTTTCTTAGCTGATACAAATCAGAATTTGAAATTAGAGAGCTGATATATAATACAGCTCTAGCCTCAAATGAAGCTGTGGCTTTACGGCACCAGGAAAGTGGTAGATCACTGGAAAAAAATGCATAAATGGCTGGATGGGAAAACTTTTCCCTTAAATTCCATTTATTTTGTTGTTCCTGAGAACATCTTTATACGTTCTTTCCACCGGTAAGAAGCTCTATTTATAATTTCAGGGGAAAGTAAGAAGGAAATGGACAATTCTAGCAAAAGTGGTAAAGACAGAAAGGGAAAGAAAAAAAAACACTCACTATTCCATGACTAGTACAATGTCATTTTTAGATTCAAAGGCATCATATAGCTGGATGAGATTCACGTGATTCAGCTGGTTCATGACATTGATTTCATTCTTTACTTCATCCTGTAAAAAGTCATGAGTATTGTTTCAGAAGACTTTTCTCTAAGAAAGCTACATGAAACAGGACATCGTTTGAACCAGATATCTACATTATCTTCATGTTTTCACTTGTGTCAACCAAACACAGGGTTTTTCTCTGCTGCTGCAGTGGTGGATTTCAAGGCTATAGGAGCTACTAGACTGAACTCAGAGCTCGGGTGGGGGACAGCTTCAGTAATAAGCTATTTGGGGCAAAAAGGAAGGCGAGAGCTCACAAGGACAAGTGGTGGGTTCACAGGGATGTAAAGAAAAGAGTGAAGCAGAACAGGACTTGGTTCAACCAGCTGTAGTTGTACCAAATTAAGCTGTGTAAGAAAAGTCCAGGACAGTCCTCAAAACCTCCCTTTGCAGCCAGGGGAGAGAGACTGGTACTTCCATTCAGCCCAGCTATTTCAGATGTGCAGTTTAGGATGGGCTGAATCATTCTCTGGTGATGCCAGTCTTTCTCCATTGAATACAAGGGGATTCTTGGTGATCAGCCTGGCTGCAGCTGTATTTTAGTAACCCCAGTTAGCTGAGACAAATCCCACCCTTGAATGCCATTAATGACACCGCTGTCACACAAAGGGTGCTATGCATGTCTTTCCTGTGGAAGCAAGTCCCAGATGGCCATGAGATTTGCAAAACAGGCCAGACTAATTCCTCTCATCTGTATTTGTGTTAATGTCAGAAGCCCAGATCATGCCTGTTATCAGAATGTGACATCAAGTCATTTCAACAAAGGCTACAGTGTGCTTGGGAATACGCTGTGTCACAGACCTGACAAAAGCTTTTACCACTAAAGCAAACACCAACAGAATTAACAGCAGAAAGCAAAAAAGGAAAGCCAAATAAACATGAAGAGCAGAAAAGAAAATTGGAAAAATTAAGATTTAAAAAAACTAACAGAGGAAACCCCAAAAGAGGACCTTGATGAGTTACTAGAAGTTCTAGAGGAGAAGGGAAATAGAACTAGAGCCAATGGCAATCCAGCAAGTCCTATGAGCATGGTGGCTTGTGAGCCACTTGGCCAAGGTCTGTTGTGTAGCTGAAGAACACGGTGGAATCCACTGGGGAACAAAAGACTAATATCATGCTCTACCAACCTTCTGTTTAGGACCTTTTGCTTTTATAATTTTGGCTGCTAGTTTGAGACCTGTTGCCTTCTCTTCACATTTGTGCACTTGACCAAATCGCCCTCTAGGAGAAAAAAGGAGAAAAAATGTTATCAACCAATGGTACTAGTGTAAGCCCTGAATGTAAACTTGATTATAAACAACAGACATTATCTTCTCCCTGCTGGGTTCCATTTCAGTTGCTCTATTGCTGCTGTTTTGTTGTGTAGAATAGACTTGCTGCTACTCATTTAGGTACACCAAAATCACACACTGCTCTACTTGATATTATCCCACTTGAATGATTCACTACACTCACCTCGCAACATGCAATGACTAATCCCAGGGAAGTCGACAAACCGTAAGGATAATAACTCACTCACATGCACAATCTGCCCCTCTCCATCTCATCATTCTTCTCCAAGAGAGGGTTGTGATTTCATGATGAAACAAACCCATACCCAAGACCATGCTGCCATCAAAAATGACAATATCACTCTCTCCTAAACAGTGTCAGCATGAGAGATCAAGTAACCTCATGGCCTGTCAGATTATCCTGCTGATCTATCTAAACACATGCAAGTGTTTTCAGAGGTGGGACCCACTGAGAGAAAGAAGGCTACAACATGTTGCTACATTTGCTGGCTGCGATGTGAGGTAAAGTATTACAGCATCCTAGGAGCCACGTCATAAAACCTGAGGGCAGCTGGCTGACCTAGAACAATACCAACTACAAGCCAAGTCTGCTGGTGCCAAAGCTTAAGTCAAAGTTCA
This sequence comes from Falco punctatus, assembly GCF_963210335.1. NCBI lineage: Eukaryota > Metazoa > Chordata > Aves > Falconiformes > Falconidae > Falco > Falco punctatus. The sequence goes on along the minus strand of NC_137582.1, from coordinate 91,184,898 downwards.
CTCACACAGTAAAATCAGCCTCCTGTTTTCAGCCCTCTCTAAAGCACTGTTAGAGCTTAAGACTTTCATGACTTCAGCTCTAGTGAGGTACGTTGCTGCCATTCACCTCCCAGGGTGCTTGGCTGTAAATTTGTGCCTTGCTTTCCATGTTGATTGGTTTCACCTGACTTACCCTCCCAGGATTTCATTTTCGCTGACATTATAATAACTGCTGATCCCCACCCTTTTGGCTGAGACAATCCGGTGATCAAATGGTGCTGGTGGAGTAGGACTACCATCTATAAAAGACAAAACAGACAGACAGCATATGAGTGGTCACATGCAGCACTTGTCTATCTTATATTTTAGTCCCTCTTTTCCCCAGATAAGCTCATTTAAGAACTGAATACACCTACTGTTAAGTTCTATAGACAGGTCTTTCTCTGTTATTTAAGAAGTGTTTTATTCCAGGAGCTCTGGCTCAGAAAACAGGGTGTTGTTGGGGAGCTCCACTACAAAGACAAGGGTTTCTTTATTAAATTAGCATTTCCGCCCAACAGTAGCAAGAGGCAAAGTGAAACCACTAGACTTAACCAATATAACTTCGTGCCCACGAAGGGCCTCAGCAATTTGTTTCAAAGGAATTCAGCTTTTTCTCCACCTCCCACCCCACCCCACTCCTGGACTATTAATAGATGAGTATGTACTGTAACTCTCCTGTGGGGTAGGAAAAGAGGCTGAGCTTTCCTCTAGGCCCAGCTAAAAGAGGTTATTTTCCACCTTTAGCAGTTCATAGTGAAGAATCCCCTTCTCTACCGATTGACACAATACGTCATTCCCTACAGTGTGGCCATCACTTTTAAAGATCACATTTAGAGCTTGTGCACATGAGGGAGTTCCACCCTGGCCAGTAGCACCTGTGACTTCCAGTAGGGCTTAGGACCTAGCGTGGTAGGATATATGGTAACTGTCATGTGCTGCTCTAGAAATTTTCCGTCCTTAAAAAAAGGATAGCAGATAAAAGGTAAAGAGGGGCACAGAGAAGAGATGGGTTTGCAGCATCCCACTGCAGCGGCTATGGAGCTTCAGCACAAATGCAGGTCTCTGGTATTACAGTCTGGACCTCCGCATGCTGGACCATTCTGCCATCGTGATGTCAAAATCCCTGCTGGAGACCAGCCCTGCGTGCCTAATTTCTCTTTGGATTTTTTTGCAGGGTGTTGAGACTTCAATTTCATACCCACATTGTTTTTCATTTGATTGATATTCCTGAGAGTGACCTTTGGCTGACCAAGGTGACAAATACTTCTTCAACTGGTTAGGAGGGCCAGAGCCCCAGCATTTCAACATGAGCTCTCTGGTTTGGAATGCCGGCTCCCTTTTGTGTGATGCTTGTTGAACAATTTTAAAACCATTCATTACTCCAGTGAAAATGATTAAAAACATAAACAAAAAAAAAAAAATGACAGCATGTAGCTGGCAGTAATACTTTGGTCATTAATGTAGCAGTAGATTGTCCTTATTCACAGTGAATGTCCATTTTTCCAGGACACCAGCTGTGCACCTAGATATTTTTTTTGACAGTGTTAATAACTTACATGGTCAGGAAGTTAGTTCATGGTCAAGGAATTGTGAAAAGCTGGGGCTTCTGGAAGTTTGCCACCTACTTGGGATTCTGCAGTGTCTGAATTGCACGCCCTTAAGTATGGGTCTTTGCTTGTTACCAAGACCCACAAAATGCCAAGAAAACCTCTATCCTAAAGGCAGAATTTGACTCTTAACAACTTAAAGTCCAAGGCTCCCCAGCATGTAAGTGACAGAAGAAAATGTCATTCTGAAAGCTCAGCTCCCAAATGCTACCAAACTTCGGCCAAGGAAGAGTTCTTTTGAAGAGGCCAGAGTGCCACTTTAAAACTATGCCCAAGGTTTAGCCTTCAAGATTTTCCCAGTGACAGACCCTCTTTTTTCTTTTCATGCACACCAGAGGGGATTTCTCCCTATTCTAGAACAACATCCCATAACAGATCAAAGAAGCTCCAAGAAAGACAGTCTATCCTTAATGTCATCCCCAACAATCTGCCAGAGCTCAGGACAGGTTACAGAGTTTAACGTTTTGGTAGGCTATCTCCTGTTTCCTGCTACAAAAGACTAGCACAAACATTTAATAACAGTTTCACTTTCTCACTCCTCCCCCATCCCCAAAGCAAATAAATTTATTCTGAATCCTATGCATGCACATGCACACACATACATCTTGAAATCCTTCAGGCCATCCTCTCCATGTGGCATCACTTCATATACAGGGATAGGCACTGAAATTCTCAAGCTGGAGCTCTAATATTAGAAATGAGCACTCACGAACACTGCTCCAGAGTTCAGTGCATGAGTACCATTTATCAGGCTGCTCAACATCATCAGTCAGGCTTCCACACAAAAACGGGCATTTATTTTATAGGCTGCAGTCGTTCTCAATTCACATCGCAATGGTGTGAATATGAGCAAGCTGGTTTTGCAGGCTACATCCAAAGCACTGCAAATTCTGTGTTAACACGTGTTCTCAGCACTTCCATAGATCAACCAATTTTGCCACACATGGTATAATTTCTCCCACTACTCTGTACTTGGGAGTTTTAGCTCTGTTGTTAAAAGAAGAGGGAAAGAGGACAGTATTAGTGGAGTAGCTGTGGCAGAAGCAAATTAGTTGTGTCTAATTTCTGCCAGGGCAGAAGCCTCTAAGATGGAAGCAAACAGAACCGTGTTGTTTCCCAGCAGCTTAGGATGTGGCCCATGAACAACTGCTTCCCGTCAGAGCTACCATGCACACCTTTTTCCCCTACTAATTACAATCATGAAATAATTTTCTTCTACAGATGTCTCTGATTGTCACTGTAATACCAGTGGAATCAAATGCTTTGCCTTTAGGAATACTTCCTGTAGGAGCTTTTTTTAGTTTTACGTATGTCATCAACACTTTCTGCATCTACCCTTTCTTTTTGTTGTCATCTTTCATTAGGCCTTCATCATTCACTCGAGGCTTACTGCTACCACTATGCTCAAATTGGCAGGTCTGCTCAGTAACTGAGCTATAATGTCCTGTACCTTTTTCGCAGCCTTTACACCTGCAAGGACAAAATATGGCATTAGAGCAGGGTACACTTAAAGCAGAGCAAATTTAGAAACATAGGTGAAAAATGCCTACACAATTATTGCATTCAAATAGCATTAGGTTATTTTGCTTCATGGTGTAAAATAAACTGTTCTAACATTCATCTTGAGAAATAAAAATGACCTCTGAGTTAATCATGACAGCAAAATGTTTCTCCGTTACTGAAATCCTCACCTGAGTTCTTCTGATTTAACATTTGACCATCAATCTCACCTTTAAAGCAAAGGGAAAGCAGTGGGATTTCAGTCTGTTCATATAGGTTCCTGAGAGCTGAGACTGGTTTGTCCCTGAAGGGCCATATATCAGCGCAGCAAAGAAAGAATTACAGTAAAAAAAAAATTATCTGTTTAATTGCCTCAGCAAAGTTTCACAGTTATATATTATCACTTACGTTACTACATTTTGCAGTAACTTAATTCCCAGTTGGTATCTGGCCTAATCCAGCCTTACTTTGCTCATAGGTTATGTGAAGCTGCAGTATATAAGCATAACAATGCAAGAATTCTCCTCAAAGATGAAAAGCCTAATATAATTCCCATGTTCCTAAGCTATTTCCCAAGCAAATAACCAAAGTACACTGCTAGGACCATATCTGGTAGATTGTCTGCCTGTCTTTTTTAAGGGTATAATTTCAGCTTAGAGCTCAGATGAGAGAGACAAACTCATTTTACACTTTTGTATTGGGCTGAATTTTCACCAGTATTTATATTAACCAGCCACTTTGACTTGGAACTTGAACTACACATGTCTCTTAAGAATGTGCAGCCTGAGGTTCCGACCTTACCTTCCGTCTGGTGCCTCTTGATCATGGCTTTGTCCTGCCTCATCTTCATTTTGGGAAGGAGCTGGTGGTTCCTCAACTTTTTCACTCCTACCAGCATTTCCTTCCCTTTCATTCTCCTGCTCCTCTTGTCTTTCATTTCCAGACACCCTATGTTCCTCCTTCCTCTCCCCGTCTGTTAGGGACTCACTCTCTATCTGCTGCCCAGTTACCCTCTGACAAGCGTTATCACCAGCATCATCTTGCTGCTTTACTGTAGTGAAGGATTTCTGAACAGAGCTTCTCCTGTACTTGTAACAGCTTTTGAAAGCCAAACTTTCTTCTTTCTCCACTGGCCCTTCAGTATGAAATTTGGGTAGATCCATTTCAAGCAGAACAGAACTTTCATTCTTGGCATTTTCCTTGTTCAGCTTATCAACTTCTTCCTGAGAGCAGGACTGGCTCTTCTGGATGGCTCCCTCTGTAAGCGGACAAATTACCAATGCATCTGTCAGTAATTCTCTGATAGTCAGTAACAATATTAAAGTAGGGTTGTGCACTTAGCATAACTTCTGTTATACTTTGAACTAAGCATTTGCTTTCCTCTCCTACTTTCAAGGTCGGTGTAAATGTCTCCTAAGCAAGAGCAGACTACTCCTTTAAAACAGGGATGCCATGGGGCAGAAACTCTTCCCTTCGTACAGAGCACTGGAAAACATTTTTCTCACTCAAATGTATTAATGTCAGCCAAGTCAGGGTTAATAAACTCCTCATGCAAGGCACTTTTTTGAGCAGTTTGCCACCACCTGCACAGGCACATGAAAAGTAGGTTGATGTTGCTTGAACAATTCTCACTCATGCTGATGAGCATACATGTAACCCAAGCAACTTCACTGGAGCTGCTCAAGAGAGTGATGGCTATTTTTGTACGGTTGTAGGCTTAGGAGCTAGAAACTGATTAGAAAAAAAATATTCTAACCTGTTGAATCTGGTGGCTTCTTCTCTTTTGTTCCCGTCTCATTCAAATGTGACTTTTCTTTGATGACCTGTGGAGAGGGCAATTGATGTATTAGTCAGTGTATACAGTGTTCATGTTGTATTGTTCCTCATGAAATTGCAGATCGACTTTTTTGGTCACATCCAAGTACTCTGTGTTCTAATTCACGCTTTTCCTATAAATTATGGCCCTTATTTTAATCTCTACTAAGATGATCAGATTGGTACCAGTGTAAAGCAGGAGAAACTATCTCAGCTGTATTAACATCAGTGTTGGCATAAACACAGCCCAGAAAAGATCAGGACTGAGCCTCAGGGACTAAAAGAAAAAAAACATCCAGAAATGAGCTGTTGCCCTGCACACTAGCTTTTGCTGTTAAAAACTAGGTTAGTTAAACCAAAGCTAGGAATATTTAATATTCTAGTAAAATGTTCAGTAACAGTCTTACTGATAGATTTCAAAAAGTTTTTTGCTGTTAATCAACATCTGGTAACGGCATTTTTAATGATCCAGTAATTTATTACAGGCTGACCAAAACAGTTACCAGGAATCAGAGTATAAAACCCATATCAGCTTTGTAGCTCTCTCTTACATACATTTTACAATATTACAGTGACATCTAGAGGCACTTCATACCAAGCCAGCTCCTCATAAACACTCTGCTATTACTGTTACTTTTATAGCTATTTACTTATATTCCTATGCAGTTTGCTCAGTGTGTTTTTTCATTGGCTGCTCCTAGACTTGCAGTAGGATGGTGACCACAGTAAACCACGGTATCTCCTGTTGCTTGGTGCTCCTTTTCCACCTGCCTTCTTTCTCTCACAGTGCTATGAAACTGGTGCTATTATTAGTAGTAATAGGTCCACAGGGTGTGAAAAAATGCATATACCTCCAAACATTTTCCAGAGGGACTACTTTCGGTCTTTGAGCTACCAGCTGAAGCAGTGTAATACATATACAGGGCCAGGCACTTAATTTTCAGTGTCTTGATCATGCAAGCAGTCCCATGGCTTATTCATATTGTACTCAGGGCATAAATCAGTCCTATTACTAAACATTTGTTCTGGTATACCCTCCACATCTTTTATAATTTTTTGTTTGTTTTAATTTCATCAGGCTATATAGAAAATAGGCATGAAATTAAAGCAATATGTATCTGTTATAAACATAGAGTTCAAGGGAAAGGAAACTCCATGAGAAGCAAGAGGAGTTGAAAAAGTTGATGAAACTGCATGAAAGGATTTCAGCAGGACTTGTTCAGAAAATCATGATCTGCAAGGGACAAAGAAACAGTAATATGAGCATAAGAACTGAGACTGACAACTATTTTGGATGCAGTTGGTCCCAGGAAGTTGCAAGCTGCAAAATGAAAAAGGCCTAAATACAACTAGGTAAGTACCCTTGAAATATAAATTGGACCCTTGTTCACACAGAACTGAAATACAAATGTAACGATTCCAGATGGATCACAGGGAATCAATCAATTCTGCTTTTTTTAATGGTGAAAAGCACTATAAGAAGCAGGGAAAAGTCTCAGACTTATTCCTTCTGCAATGCGACCGCAATTAGTAATGCACTCTGATTCCTGTATCCCAACCTCACCGTACCACTGAGGACATCAGCTCTGATCAAATACAGTCAGCTGAGCAAATAACCAGAGAAATGGCCTCCAAGCTCTTTGATGCATGGGCCAGATTTCACTTCTGCATTCAGAATTAATTGCAGGCACACAGCACTTCCTATTAAACATTGCTGTAGTTTGCAGGTGTGAAATACAGAAGCCAGCTTTTGAAAATTCATCTGCTGGAAGGAACAGCAGACGATGTCAAACATCTGAAACTGCCAGGGTGTTACATAAATTACTACAGTGTTTACTCAAGCATCATTTCTGATCTTTTACATTTTAACAGCAGATGAGAGATTATACTAATTTAAATGAGAAAAAAAAATACAAGTGAAACATTTACTGGTACCCTTAAGAATCAATAAATGTATCTATTTGCAAAAAATATAGAGTCAATAGTGCACTAGAATAAGAAATATAAATATAAGGACTAGATATTGGACTATCTGTAGACACAACACATGAGTAGTCTACACATGAGCATTCCACTCTTCTCCATGTTTTACTATTTGTAGAACATGTGACATTATCTTGTCAAATCCTGACCCGGCAATAAAACCATGAAATTCCGTTCATTATTGCTTCCCCATAAAGGGTGGGGTTGCACCAGGTTCTCTGGAGCTGACAGAAGTCAGCATGTCCCTCCCAGCCCAGACGTGGGAAGTACAAAGCCCCCATTTGTAGTCTGTCAGGGGCATGTGCCCCCGTGACGTCTGACCCCAGGCAGCTGGGCCAGCCACCCCGAGAGCCCAGGTCTGAGCACCCAGGGCCATCATGATCTTCTGAAAATCTCATTTGAAAAGTGTGGTGGTTTGTTAATGACATCCATCCCACCCAACCTCTCTTCACAACACTCCTTTCACTCTGTTAGCAATGCGTTCTTAAGCATCTTTTTAACTTAATCCCTAATGGGATCTTATTTGTTTGTGTATTATTCTTCCTGAACCTCGGTGACGTGACTTTTTCCAGCCTGTAATTTCTAAAATGGTAGGAATCAATATTCCTTAGTGGAAATTACATGTCCACCTTATTTTTTCCCCTTTCTTTAATGACTTGAATATGCATAGTGAGGTTAATGGCACTACAGTCATTTTCCCTATTCATGCAAGCCAAAAGCTTTCAATGAAAGTTTTCATTTTAATTCCACAAAAGCTTAAACATGAAATGTTGCATTGTGACCCTGTGAAATATACCAAAGCAAAAAAGGTGTCTGTCCCTACACAAGTTGGGATTGTGTCTTCAAATATACATTTTCCAGACTTAAAACATATTCTTTCATACGAAGTATTGCTAGACCCTAAGTGATAGAGACAGAATAAAAGCCCACGTGATGATAACAGAATAATGTGAGATACTCCAGAGGCTGAAACTTCAGTATAGACCAATGGAAAAAAAAACACTTTCAGAAATTATTTAAATTGATATTAGGAACCAGCAGAAATTAAGCAATAAGCAATTATATATATAAATATAATATATTTTAACAGAAATTTTAAATGCAGCATGAAATTAATGTTTTTTATAGACATCTGACTCCTTTTTAATGAGCTGTACTTAGTTAAATTCCTTCTTTATACTGTAGCAGTCCTACCCTTGGAATGTTTTCCTAGCTAACTTTCAAATTTTTTTATTCACCTAATAAAACTCTTTATTTTTTTTTTCCGACTGCAAAGTTTTTGTAATGAATGGCCTCACCAAGCAGCCCCAACCATTCAGAGGTCCTTTATCATCCCATCACGTTTTATCTGATGTCAAGACATTATTCTCCACTTCAATCAGCCGATACTGAGACACAAAACTTTGCATATGCCTAAACCACATTTCTTACTCAGTGTCTCTTTCTCATGTTCTTAAGATACTTTGCAGAGCTTTATTATGGCAAGTTATTCTGGTTGCGTGCAAGACCTGATCACCACCCATTTATCATCATGATTAAGTTGCTTGTTCTTTGCAATCAATTCATATCACTAATAGCCAGAAATGAGCCACCTGAGCATGGTACTGTGGATGCTCACATTATCTCTGCATCGGTACAAAGGAGAATGCATCGCATATGACAGAGGTATTAGGGCAACTGCATGTGTGGTGATGCCCCCCAAAGCTGGAATCTGCTATCCCCCAAAGCTGGAACCCTTCCCTTTTGTGTTCCTCTTCAATACACACCCCTCCTCGCACTCCCCACCCCCTGCTAATGTCAAATATTCAGCAAATATATTTTTTATATAAACTTAATAATTACAAATTTACAAATGATACAAAACGTACACATGGGAATTGTCCTTTTACTGGCAGGCAGCAAATCTGCTTCCATGCCATTATTTTTTGCTATACTACACAATTTTCTGGCACCTTCAGGCAGTTTTTGACTCTTCCATGATCTTTGCAGAGCTCCTTGAACTAGATAAATCATTATCTAGAATTATTATATAAATATCTAGATACATTATATAATATATCTAGATATATTATTATCTAGATTATTATATAAACCAAACTCAAGTGACAAGCACCTTTTAATTACACACAAAAATAACCTCTGAGCCATAAGAATGGTGATTCCCCCAAGAGGAAATATAAGAGAATTTCTATGTGACCTGCTGCCTTGAAAATACACTGGTAATGAGCTAGCAACCTCTGCATGAAGACACATGCTAAATACTGAAAAATCCCTTGCAATAACACCATCCTAGGTGAGAAGCTGAAGATCAGTGAAGCCAAAGCCTTGTCCATTCCCCACTTCAGTCTGCTGACTTCCCACCTGCTGCACAGGAGAAGCAGTGGCTGTCCTGTTTTAAATGGACGCTTCCTCCTGCCAAGCTGTTCTTCTCAAAACAGGGAACCTTACACTGAAGAGTAGAAAAAGCTTTAATGCAACCAGGCTCCTGACAGAGCCCATGGTCTCAAGTGTGTCATTGGCTACAGTGCAGACACTGTGTACTGCACTGAGTAACTGATTGCTTTTAAACATCTTTACATTTTCCTTAAGGTCTAGACACTGTTGTTTCACTGAGTCAGCATCGGGCATAAGAAAGAGCTTTGGAGGCAGATTTTTTAACTCCAATTGATTGGTATAATGTTAATGTCTCTGGACTACATGGAGGCCTGTAATAACGACCAACAAGTCTGAGGCTACCAACCCATCTCCTAAGACCACAGCATTCAGCATTATCTGGCTTTGACACACGACCTTTCACTGCATCTGGGAAATCAAATCAACCTGTCGCTATCACTTTTGGGTTTCTCACCTGTATAAATTGTGGGCAACATAAGGCAAGCACAACCACTGGAGACTCTGGCTGCTTGTCCTACCAACATACTGGACAGCCTCACACCTACCCCTTCTCTGTAACGCTCAGTGCCCTCCCGTGTGTGATGACTGATGGTCCCATATGCTTCACAGGTGCACATGTGCTCATATGCATCTGTGCCATAATCCCAAAATTTTATAGGTGTTATTCTCCACATTTTCCTCATTACCATTAAATGGCTCAGCCTCAAAAGTGGGCTCCACCATTGTCACGGTGTGAGAAAGGAGGAAAAAAATCCAGCTTGAAAGCCGAATCAATGGCAGATCTTTATAACTGTGGGCATAAACCACCCATCTGTCAAACTCCTCAGGCTATTTTTTGCTACAATATCAGTTAAGTAGCCTCATTGTGAAGAGAGTATTTCTCACTTTCCTGACTCTGAGCTAAGCATGCAATGATATGAATGTCAAACACCTTCAGACTTCTTGAACCGCCCTTCCTAAGCTGCTTTCGGGAAATCGCACTGTTGGGAGATTTCCAAAGGGTTACAAGCTTCAGAAATCACATCCTACAGTTTTGATGACTCATTTTAAAATGACATCCAGAAACACGGGTTTCCTAATAATGCACTTCATTTAACAACAAGGGGGGGGGGGGGGTAAGGGGGGGGGGGGGGGGAGGGGAAAAAACTGAGATCTCTTTATTTCCCCTTCATAGAGACCTTCTCCTGTAGCACCTCACCACGCAAGCAGCATCCAGCGAATGGCATGTGGTGGGGCTGCTGCCCAGCCACCCATCACCGCTCCTCCTCAATGGTGCACATGTGTACAGAACCCAGGGTGCTGCCAGGATGGCACCAAATTAATTGCATTCCAGAGTGGCTACCCTTGTCATCAGAAGTCAGCGTGGTGGAGACCCGGCATTTAGTTGCAATTGGCACTCTGCCACCAGAGGAGGCATTCAAGCATGGTACCCTTACTACTCGCAGATGTATCTGACTTCTGTTGGGGTTGCGAGGACTCCTCACCTGAAAACGGACTAAATGGCTAGGATATCTGATAACAAAAGGTGGATTTTAGATGACTGCAGTGGGTGAAGACCTCTTGCCCGAGCAAATCTCTCCTACCACTGTCTCACCTCTTCGATGAACTTTCTGCTTTTACAGGACTGCTCTCTGATGACCTGCCTTGTCTTGCTCTCCTGCACTTACCAGTTATCTCTTCATTTTCATCAGGAGGTCTCCCTAATTTGCAAAGGAGTTATAATGGATACCTAAAATGGTCACTGTAACACATAGGTGTTAATGTCATGCCCATAAGCCATCCGAGCTGGTGTACTGGTATTTAGAAATCAGCTGTGCCTGCTTTGATTCCACACATTCCTCAGAGTTGTAGAGAGAGCAAAGCCACAACAACAGCGCCTGGCGCAGGATCCTACCCAGTGAACACTGTAGAGCAGACAGCAAATTCTGAGGCTAAATGAAAGCAAAATTAAACAGCATTCTGAATTGACAGGGCATGAAAAACCTCCTATGGCTCTCAGTAAGGGAGAGAACAGGGCAAAACAAGATGAAAATGTCATTTGGCCAAACATACCAATTTTATAGACAGAGAATTATAACTCTAATATATTACAGCTCACTCAAAAACTGGAATACTTCTACCCAGAACATATTTAGGTAAAGGCATCAGTTCTGAGGGGAAGAGGAGCACTGCAGAGCATAACGGCAGCTGAAGGTGCTGACTGGCTGCATTACTCAAGTAGTGGACAACATATCTGCTGAGATTCCGCAGAAAGCCTCTACCCTCAAACCCACCAAGGACAGCAGAAACTCTTGCAAACAGATGAAAAAACAAAATGAAACAATTCCTGCCTACTTGGCTGGAATATCAAAAATACACAGAACACAGCCAATCTGGAGAGAACTTAAATAATGCATAAGGGACCCATTAGCATTTGTAGTCAAAATGAAGGAATCAGAATGGTTATAGACTGAGGCTGAATAGACCTTAAAACACACGTGGTAAACAGCCGTTTCATAGCAGGCTCCTACTAAAGCAGCGAGTGAGTTACAAGTGCAGTGTGATACCTGCACAGGAAGGACAGAGGGTTCAAACAGAAAACACAGCTCCCCACTCCTGGGGTGGTTTTAATGTAGGAAACAGCCTCAAACTGCTAATAGTCATTTAGTCCTATGGCAAAGCCTGTAGAAATGGTAGGAGACTGAAGCTACAGCAACCTGCAGAGAACTGCAGAAAGCTCAACACTCCTTTATGATGGCAACAAAAGAGACTTTCTGACTCTCCAGGTGAGTATTCGCAGGTTAGTAGTATAGAATTGCTAAACTGTTTAATTTGGAGGAAATAAGTGAATTATTATTTTACCTCCTTTCTTCATAAGTGGAAGAAATAGGACTGAAAATGGAGTTACAGAATCATTTCACAACAGGATTATCACAGACTACTTAAAAAGGTGAACTTGAGGAAAACCTCAAGACTTTTAAAAACCCTTACTGGAGAACTTATGATTTCCCTGGGTGGTAGTAGTGAGAAAATAACTTAGAACGACAAGTAATACATGCTACTCGTCTCAGCCATGTGGTGATAGGGTCACGCTGCACTCGGTGGAAAACTGCTAGGAGACACTTGGCAGCACCAACAAAGCACGAAGTGTCTGCAGGCTACACAATATTATAACTCCAACCCAAAACAGAAATAAACTAACTCCTGTACAAGGCAGTGGAGGTATTTCAGGATGGCAGTAAAAGGCAGGAAAGCAGAAAATTTGCTTCAGAGGAGAACAATCTCTATATTTTGCAAGAGCAGAGAAAGTCCCTGTGGAGCCTGTGATCTGGAAAGTGTTCCAGCTGCTGCTGAAGCCAGAAGAGAGATTACACACCCCAGCTCCTTATCACCCCTTCTTTACCTCTCTCCCATTCCCCTCTACTCCCTCCCCGTTGTTCTGCCACTGCTTTCTGCTTAATCTCATCCTGTAAAATAAGCCCGTTAAGAAAAATTTAAAAACAATCCTACAATTAATAAAACAAACAGCAGCACCTCTCTAGAGAGGGAAGGATGGGAAGGTAGGTGATTCAGCAGTATGTAAACACAACCCATTGCCTTATCTAGATATATCCATGGCCACCTATTGCACCACCTACTCATAATTAAGAATTATTGGATTGTTTTGCAGAACCAGACTGGGGACAGCCAAGTATTTGTCAGACAGCTCAGCTGTTAGAACTAACAGGTGGCATTTGCCCATGGCTGAGTAGGGTGGATGAAAAATAGGCACATCATCCAAAACATCTGACCATCTCCAGCAATGCACAGAAGTGGGTACTGTCCTTCCAAACTAACTGTAGTGAATGGATCACCTTATTCACAGCTGTAAGGAAACAGGATAAGACTGTGTATGTCTAAAGTGATTGAAGGGTTGCTCAGTGCTGTCATATGGAGTCCACCTAGGATAAAAGAGATGTTGGTCTTACTGCCTGGTGGCCTGCACTTCTGCAGGGTCAGCATTGTTCAAAATTGTCGTCAGGTGGGGACTAGAGAAAGGGATAAGGATTGCGTTAACAGATGCAAGGGTTGATTTCTGCAAAAATGCAATCCTTATCCCTTTCTCTAGTCCCCACCTGATGATTAAAATCAGGTAGTTTGTTCATGGCTACACCACCAGCTATCGGGGGGACATTTCAGTTGTAAAACTCTGCAGGGGTGAGATCCCCTATTTCTCTATTTCTTTGCTTTTCTTTTTGCTTTTATAACAACAATTTAAAACCTCATTTGTAGATCCAGTTTGAGTACATGACAGGCAGAGGCACAATCAACCAACTTCACAGTGTCTCATGGACCAGTCTTTTCCCTGACTTGCACAGAGATGCTGTTCCTACCCCCTCACAGAGGAGAGTCTGTTTGCCTGGAACACTGGTAAATACTGCTCCTACTAAGCTGACAGCCAAGCTCAGCAGTCTCCGCTGAAGGATATCATACCATCTAACATTATTCTTAATGCAGGGCTGAATTCAAGTCTGCTTTTACTTAAACCCAAGATGACCAAGTGTTTAGTAAAGCCAGCTGTTGTTCACAGGATAGCTTGATAATTTTATGATGGTCCTTTACTAATAAATCAAATGCACAGAGAGGAAGGTAGAGAGGAAGGAAGGAAGCTAACATATGTATGCTATCTCATAAAACAAACAAAATATTAACAATGTAATAGTATCACCAGCATGATTCCAGACATGCTCGTGCTGCCTTTCCTAAGCTCTTATGCTAAACAAGCTCCTACCAAGTGTACTCAACATCACTGAGAATCTGCCTAAACAAAAATGAATCAGTGAGGGGATTACAAATGGAGCTGCTGTTGGAGAAAAACCCAGAGATTCTGCTCGCCCCTCTCCTCTCTGGGTCCTTGTCAGTAGCCAGCCTCTGCTTCCATCATGATCAAGCATCCTACCTCCACTTCCAGGCCCTTCGTAGCTCTGAACTTTCCACTGGGCACCTGCATCTGCCATCCTGGCTCCCCTCTGGCCTGCCAGGAGCACAACCTCCTCCTCTGTCCTCCCTCTTCTACTACACCCACCAGCTCCCACAAACTCATCAGGCAAAGTCTGCATGGTCCCCTCCTTTCTCTTACCCTGCATGTCTAGCACAGAGAGCCTTGTACCTATTCGGGCCTCCAGGAGCTGCCACTTCATTAACATCCCAGGCCTGATTCAGCTTATATTTATCAATAGTTTAGATGAATACATAACTTCACGGAGACAGGTAGAGCACTACCATGAATTGCAGTGACCGCAGCATTACACAGATGATCTGTGGGTCTCACTACGACAGAGCTTTTACAACAAATGTTTTCATTTCAAAGAAAAAGAAGCACTAAACTCAGATGCTACAAATAAGTAATCTTTTCTCATCAAAGTAGTGGTACAAAACAAGAAAACTTCTTTGTTGAAACTCTTTTACTGAAACTAGTCCAGTGTTCAAGAAGAACCTGCAAAAATCACTTTTGTTGTTGGTCTTTGGCACAAAGAACCACCTGCAAAAATCACTTTTGTTGTCGGTCTTTGGCACAACAGAAACTTTTCCCTTCAGTTAATGATGCTCTGGAAACAAGGCTGCACGTTTTATATCCTTACATAGTGGCAGATCAGCCAGTTCAGCTGGCAGAGCTTTACTGATGCTGCTCTGCTGCTACTCAGCACTGACCGCTATTTTTATAGCTTCCTATGATGGGTCAAGAGCTTCTTGTCTACCTGAGAAGTGAGGCTGCCTGAGAGCAACCAAGCTGAAAAGCAATCTGGTTTGCTGACCAGACCAGTGTGAGTAATATTGGGTGCTTCTTTTTTAAAGGAATGCCATTTCCAGCAATACCTTCACATGATGTTTTTCTGGCTCAAAAACTTCAGAAAAACAAACTCAAGAATTATTCATTAAATGAATCAAAGAGTAAAGCCTGTATGTGACTTTTTTTTTCTTTTTTTTTTTTTTTTTGGGGGGGGGGCAGGGGGAAGTAAAGCAAAGCAGAAAAAAATCTGAAAGACAACCTCTTTGTTTCACTGTTGGTTAATTAAATACCAACATACTTTGTCAGAAGAAATTCCTTAATTTTCTAATACTACTTGGCTTCTTTACCAAACAAAGAATAGTCAAACTGCCTCACAAAAGCCTATTATAGTCAATGGAGCCTTTCAAGAGATCTTTGTGGTCTTTTAATCTGACCCGTAAAGAACACTACGGAACTCCATTATGGTGACACAGGCATTTCCCCCCCACCCCGAGGAAGCCACAGCTCCAGTTACAGTAACTCTATCTCAGATCCCAGTTTAGAAGTCCCCCCCTCCCCACCAATGTCAGCAGAAATACCAGATTGGAACAGCACACTTAAGATGTTCTTTGAAATAAAGGACATACACATACACATGCCCTGACCCAAGAAGGATTTTTACCGGTTTCACTAAGCTCTAGACCCACGGCATATAACATGACTGCTGCAACTTGAGTCTCCCAGATAATTACAAACCCAGAGAAGATCATAGTAAAATATATGGCCAGGACCCAAGTCTCCCAAAGTCTGTGTCAATCTTTGTCACCCATGTCAGTGACCCCTATTTATATTTTACAACTGTAAAAAAAAATTAGAAAAAAATGAAAGTATTTATCACTCAGTAGATTTTCTATATGCTTTCCGCTTAAATTTGCTCAGCTTGTTCTAATACTTTTCATTTTTAGAGCATATTGGTTGTTCTTTCTTAAATGCTAATGAAACAAAAAAGCTAAGCATTTATCAGAAATACCCGTAGCTTGCAATGATTCCTGAAAAGAGGAAACACAAACCTGGGCTCACCTTTTCACTCTTCTTCTTGAGCAGAGCATCAGCTGTTCTCTCCGAGAAAATTTGCATCCTAAAAACATGTCCAGCTCCTTTAGTATAGCCACCTGCCTTGCAGAGTTTATGTTTTTGAACATGATGTTTTACACTTAAATTATGAATTACTAATGTTTTAACCTTCTCAACCAGAGGCCCTACAAGCTTCTGTAGTCCAGAAACACTTTGTTCCAGTCCATCTAGTCTTCTAACCTGCTGCTCTGCATTTCTGTTTATATCAGAAAGAGATTTTTCCATTTTAAGGCAAAGCGTCTTCATTTCATCACTTCCCAGATTTTTGTTTCTTTCCATCCTTGATCCAGGTTCCATTGTTTCTGCCTTTACAATCTCAGTGTCTTTTTCAATGCAACAGATTTCTTGGGAAACGCTGTTAAGCTTCTTAAGGACATTGTCTTGCAGAGTCAACAGCTTATCTATTTTCTGTTCAAGGGAGGCAAACTTCATGTCCATGATGTTAAAACTTTCAGATGTGCTGACATCACTGCTTGCAACATGAAGAATCTGGGGGGGCTCCATTCCATTATCAGGCCCTTGGTTTTGCAAAGCATTTGGATCAAATATTTTGGCCAAGTTGTTGACCATAGACGTAGAAGAGCTCTGCCTGCTGGATGTGGTCATTTTGCTGGTTTGGGTAGGGGAAGGAAATGCTCTGATGATCAGCTGCTTGAGGACAATATCAGTTGCAAAGGCTTCCCATCCAGACTGCTCAGGTATACAGCCAAGTTTGGCAACTCCAGCTCAACTAATTTATATACTACTCTCACATATTTGACTAAAACAGAGAAAAGAGACACCTAGATTATTTAGGAAGAAAAACGTTTTTGATCCATTCTTTTTTTACATATATATGTATCTATCTGTTTCCAAGTGAAGTGAATATAGAGATGCACATCCTAAATGCACTCGGTTTAGTGACATCAGCCCTAGCAAGGACTGAACTATTTGCACTCCAATGGAATTTGACAGCAAAAAGGCTACGCGATATGTGAGATGTCTCTAAGGGTAGAGACACTTTGGCAGTGGTGTTGCTGCTTTTCAAAAGCCCAGTATGTAATGTGATCCCTGCTCTGAAGAGAATAAGGGTCCTTACAGGGACCTTAAATGTGGCTGCTTGAAATTACTATGTCTTAAGGTGAGCTTTTCAGATGAAAACCTCTACTGCTTGAAAAGCCTGTAATTTCAGGCAGGAAGTCAACAGAGTTGTTAAAAAACAAATACATTAAAGAAAGTAAAAGAAGAAAGAGACACTGGAATGCAGATATTTGAAAAAATCAGAGCCCCTTTCTCTACCCTATATTTCAGCTACCACATAGCTAGCTCTTTATAGACAAACAATTCTCTTCATAGCCAATATCTTAATTTAGTTCTGTATTTACAGACTGTACTAATTTGCCACAAATTAAGAGGCTCTTGCATTTTACCATGATCCGCTCATACAAATTCCAAAATACAAATTTTGATAGACTCAGTTCTTTGCTTTTTTGCCTGCCAGTAAATGCCTCAAAACCAGTGATTAGTATTTGTAACTCAAACACTTTGTTTAAATTTTGCTTTTGCAAAAGGCCTTAATTTCTTTCAGAAAGACAACATTGGGCAAAGAAGAAATGTCATGACAGGGAACAGGATTCCCCCAGACATAGGTCTATATTGATGAACATTTTTCATGCTGGTTAGAAAAATAAGAACAGAAATAAAAAGAAAGAATAAAACCAGAACTTCTCATTTCAAGTCAGCTATATTCCACGTAAGCAAGAAGCAAATCAGTATGGATCACCTTGATGGAGATGGTTGCCTCTGAAATACCAAGAAAAAGATACCTTGGACAAATGACTGTCACAGATTGACCACACCTAAGTCAGTCTGCACTTGTGCCATACCTCTTATAGAAATCAACAAGTAAAGTCAGACAGCTGGTGGAAAACAGGCAGACTGCTGCTCTACTCAAAGGACCAAGAGTTTTTGTGATCTGGGTGAATCATTTGTTTTGCCAACCTCAGTTTCTCCATCCTTTAAATGGGGACCATAAGAGATAATTAGGTGAAGCTCATAGCCAGTTCTGAATATCTAACACACTGAATAGCCTTTCAAAATTGTACCTGTTCACTACATGAAGAATAAGAAAGGTCTTCTCTTTAATTTTAGGTGCCAAAGATGTCTTTCAGAGTAAATCACAGCTGAAGTTTTCAAAAGTTTCCAAAGGCATTCTTCCACAGTCATTTATGACTGAACATGTAGTCAGTGTTGATAAGCTAATTCAGGAGCTTGTTCTCTTGTTACCACAGGTTAATACAGGAAAAAAGTTCCTAGGTACATTTGTCACCTTCTGAGAGCAGCATGTTACCATGAGCGAAAGGTGAACTGTGTCCATGCATGACCCTAAAGCACAGATTGAAATCTCTTCTTTACATAACAAGACACTACCAAGAAGTGACCACCATGTGTTACTGTGCATAGCATATTCACTGAGCGGACCAAGAAGGTTAAATGACTTTAAAATAGGAAACAGGATAGTGGATGGGGCGGGGCAGAAAGGGAAGACGGGGAGTTTAGGGATCCCTGTTTCATGGAAAGAATAACATACAGGACAGCAGTTATAAAAAGAAAAGAATACTGAAGGAAAGAACATCACGTTGGCTCCAGCAGAGAGCAGTTATGTTTGAACCCCTTTGCTTTCTTCTGTCCATCTCTGTTAGAAACATAAACTGAACCCTCCTGACAGTTTCACATCTGCAAAAGCCCCTGTTAGACGCAAACTTCCAGGAGAGGTGTTCGCATGTCTGTAAAATGGTCAGGTTTGAAGAGCCATTTATCTTGGATGAAACATCCCTGCAGGATTTCACAGTGAGCTTCCCCCCGTCCCCCCCACAACCCCTGCACAAGAAAAAGGTTAAAGGTTTATTTGACCTTGCCACCCTTCCAGCCAGGACTCCTGCTCTGCGGTATTTGATAGGTAAAGCCTGTCAGCCACAAGGATCCCTTCCAAAAGGAATATTATTTTGCAAAAGTAAGGAAATTATTAAAAAAAAAAAAAAAAAGACACACAGATAGGAATGGTAAAATCATGTGTTATATTAGTGCACACAGCCACATATGTTAAACATTTAAATCTCTCCTAACAGTTGCCCAGGGAAATGTTATGTGAAATACCTCAAACCAATACTATAAACACTAATAAAAATTTTAAGCTTTGTGAGGTAAGATCCTATTATCAAGTATCATCTGTAAAGTCCTATTGATTTAAGACTATGCTATAGCATACAAAAATGCCAGACACTTAAAATGTAAACAGCAAACTATAAAAATGCTTCATTAAAAACTCATCAGTATGTGTCGGTAGCTCCGTCTGAAGCTGAAGTGAACTGGAAGACAGAACTGCTGTGTAGTGGCTAGAAATGAGGAATAAATGAAAGAAAGCTAACAGCAGCTTGCTTTCTGGGCTCAGAAAGCTCTTGCCAGTAGCTTCTTCACAGATGGGAATCTGTGGTCCCTGCCTCTTGCTCTGAAAACAAGAAATAATCTCACATATCCAGACACCTTTCAAGAGTTCAGTGAGAATGAGTTACTTAAGGGATAGTCTTCTATAAAAAATAGTATTATTTAAAGTATCTGAACATTTCTTTCTTTGTGCAGTGGATTATTACCGCAGCAACTTTATGAATAAGTCCAGTAATATTATATGCAAATAAGCAGAGGTATTTTTAATAACCAAATACCTGAATGAACTTTTCCTAGTCACTGAAAGAATCTCTCAGCAACTGTACCTATCATTAACGCACAAAATAAGTGCAAATAACAGCTTTCTTATTTTCACCTCACAGATTTTAGTGATGACTGGACACTGGATTTTCCCAGTACCAAAACTGCTAAAAAGGCTGTTGGAAATTAAGGGTACAAGCTGCATCAATGTTTACTCTTCATTAAATGAAGAAACAACTGATCAAAATAGTGTAGAAAGAGAACAATCCCCCTAGTTTTGAAGATGACACAATTCTCCATATGCCTAACACTGCCTAATATTGCTTTTCAGAATATTAACACTTGGCCCATGCACCATGGCAGTGACAATATCAGCCCAAAGCCTGACACTGAACCCTGAGAATTTTTGCACACAGGTGCAACACCTGCACTATATAATACAGTGCTATTCAACTGTGAAAATTAATGGTATTTCATAATCTGCCAAAAGAGTTTTATTCCTTCCACACAATTGTTGCTCCATTGATATTGAATTCTTTTAAGTGGCTTTTAAATAAAAAATTAACCATATTTTTTTCTTATTTCAAGTTCAGTTGAAAAAAAGCCTTAAAGCAGCATGTGGAATTTTCGAGGTATAGAAGTATCTACAATTTGGAAGAAGTAGCAATGGACAAGTTGCTGCTACTGTGACTTTCACATTTTCAACATGTCTGCAGACATTAAACAAGGAGTCTGTAAGAGATGTGATAAAACTCCATACTTTGTATAGACATAGATGAAGGGGCTAAAGGTGAAGACTGGACAGGCTAGAGAAGTAAAGTCTTCCTTTTGCTTTCTCTCTCAAACTCAGACACCAGTCAGCGTTATTTCCTCGGCACACACAAATAGGGAAAGCTGGCTAGCTTTAGGAAGTTATCGAAGTGCTACCCCAGCTCTGTTAGTTGTCTTCTTTTGAAGAGTGAGCCTCTGGTTCAGAGATGCCCAGACCGAGCTTTTAGCATGTTCTGACCCAAAGCCTGTGAAGGACTGAAGGACCCCACGTTCCACAGCATTTGGATGTCAGTCTCATAGGTGCTAGAGAAAAGCATCTCAAAAAAAAAGTTATCATAGCCCCAACCACCCAAACAGCCTTTAATCAGTAAAAAGAGATAATACTTGCTTTTTCTAATTTCAGTGACAACTTACTAGTGCAAAGAAAGCCTGCTTTCTGTTTAATACAGTTGTTCGCTCAGTTTTCACCAACGCTTGGTCCTCTGTTTGTACTACTGAGTTGTTAACTGCCCTGCCTTACCTTATCTTCTTGTACTGGACCCACATTAAAAGGAGTTTTCCTCCCGCTCCCCACTTTTTTAGACTGACTCTTTTCAATTTACTGTTGTGGAGGCTTGGGGTGGTTTCCCCCCAGAAATAACATGGGGCCACCTGCCATGCATGAGTTTGCAGCACGTGTATGATGCACGCTCCACATTCCCGCCATTGCTCATTCGTATGTGCAAACAGCATATGTTCTCCTGACATTTCTGTACCTAGATCGTGGCAAGGATCAGGTTTGCATAGGGTATATATTAAAGGGTGGGGTGGGGAGGAAGCGTGAACAATTAGCTCTGACTTACAAGTAGGATTTATATCAGGCCACTGTCACCTCTACCTTTGGAAGAAAAGACATTATAAAAAACCCTCCCTTGATCACTCAGGAAGGCATTATATGAAATTTTATGCAATTAGAGTGGATAGGGCATGATATATTTCAAGTTATATCTATACTGAATCTTCCTGCACATTTATAACTAAAATAGTAGGAAATTCAGCAGTCTTTATGCAGCTAAAAGACAATGTGGAGCAAATCTAGTACTTGAACTTCTATAAAAGTTTATCTCATACATTAAGCATATTCTTAAAACCTTCCAGTGCTGGAGCTTCTATAACTTCTCTAAGCAAGCTGGCGCAGTGCTGACAACTTTCTCTGTTAGAGGGTTTTCCTAAAGCATTATCTAAGTTTCCCTCAGTGCAACTGAAATTGTTTTATTTTTTCTTTTCCATGGAGAGCAAGAAAAGTTCTTCTCTTCTCTTTTGAACATACCTTTTACATATTCAAAGTTTATTATTGTATTTCCCTCTCAGTATTCCCTCAAGTATATAGTTATATTGCACACAAAAATGTATTACATTTTTCTAGAAGTGATCAGTATTGAGAAAAAAGGGGAATCTTTTTCTTGAATATTTTTCTGAAGAAGTTGCCTTCCTATATGAAAAGAAACTGAAAATACTCTATGTGTGTCTGTGGACATAAAATAAATTCCTTTGTGTAAATGGTACAAGTCAACATGTTACGCTGTCTCTCCTAGAAAACAATGCAAGATTTGGCTTTCATTTGGACATATTCATAGAATCATACAATCGCAGAACAGTTTGGATTGGAGGGGACCTTAAAGATCATCCAGTTCCAACTCATCTGCCATGAGCAGGGACACCTTCCACTAGACCAGGTTGCTCCAAGCCCCATCCAGCCTGGCCTTGAGCATTTCCAGGGATGGGGCAGCCGCAGCTTCTCTGGGCAGCCTGCTCCAGTGTCTCACTACCCTCATAGTAAAGAATGTCTTCCTAATATCTAATCTAAATCTACCCACTTTCATTTTAAAGCCACTCCCCCTTGTCCAACCACTACATGCCCTTGTAAGAAGTCCCTCTCTGACTTTCTTGCTGGGCCCCTTTAAGTATGGGAAGCCTGCTATAAGGTCTCCCCAGAGCCTTCTCCAGGCTCAGCAACGCCAACTCTCTCAGCCTGTTTTCATAGGAGAGGTGCTCCAGCCCTCTGACCGCCTTTGTGACCCTCCTCTAGACTTGTTCCAACAGGTCCATGTCCTTCTTATGTTTGGGATCCAGAGCTGAATGCATATTGGTATCCTCTTTGTCTAAAAAATTTGCTCAAATCCCTCAAATAAAATCTCTCATAAACATAAAGGAGCCAAATTTTCAGAAGCTCACATAATAAAATTATCTAGGTTTATATTTTAATGACTTTATTTAAGACCTTTGTAAGATTATTCTTACCTACCAGTCTCTCACTTCTACGCTTAATTTTCATTTACTTTTACTCCTTTCAGTGTCTATTTCATGCCCTATATATCCTTGCCCTATATATCTGGAACTTCCATGTTCCTCTTCCTTCCTTAGAAGTAATTCGCTCTAGCACTCTTGGCCACCTTCTCTCTTCAGCATTTATCCTACGAGGAAAGTGTATTCATCCACTTAATGAAAACTCAGCCATAAACTAAGAAAGGGTAGGGAACAAATTAGCCTACTTTTATGATGTTCTAGTTCAAATTCATCATTCTAATGCTGTATATTACACAAATAAGCAAGGATAAAACTTGTTCTGAAACTATGATTAAGAGAGATACGGATTTTATTCTTAGATTGGCCATAGAGATGAACATTTTGTGGTTGGACTGGCCATAGGACCTAGCAACGAAGTTCTAGTAGTATCTTTTATATCTAAATCATCAGTTGTGTCTTACAGATAAATCATATCTTTGTATTTTTTCCCCATTGTGATGGTGGCTGAAAAATGCAGACATCCCTAGCAGAGAAGGCTGCCTTCTTTAATCATTTGCAAACAAGGTGTTTTGAAGAAGACCTTTGTATCCTTTACAGAGTATTTCTGTAGAAATCTCAGTAATATTCAAATGTCAATAAGCTTCAAAGAAGGAATAACTTTAGACTTCGGGGAACAGGAAAGTCACTATCTGAAATATTCAAGGGTTGCTACATACTAGTCATGAAGGAAAGTACTGTACGCAGTAGTGCCCAAGCAAGAGCTAAAGGATGCCTGCTCTTTCTCTAGTACACAACAGCTCCCCGAGAAACATTATAAGCTTACAGCTGCTCAGCTCTGAAACAGATTAGAAAGCAAGCATGAAAGCTATACACCAGATCCAGAAAGTCATGCCATTTCCAGAAAGTTCACATATGTCTGTGATGGTAGAACAGAAAAACCATTCTCTTCCTCCTCCCCTCCTCCCTCCCACCCTTCCCAACCGAAAAAAAGATACATCTGCATGGATCAGGGAATTTACCCAAAACGATACATTTCTACAATCAGCAGTCATGTTGGACTCTTTCACTGTGGGGGCTGAAATAACTGTATGCCTAAGATTAAGTGACATACTGTGTCATAAGTGATATACCTTTATGGCTCCCCTGGGGTCTGCCCAAAACACTAGTCTGGAACTCTGCTTAAGGTCAGAAAAGGAAATAGCTTTATAAAGGGCAGGAGCATGCAGCAAGAAATGTCTGGCACTGAACTTCATGAGGTAGGACTAGGGAATTTACTGCTCCACAGGGCTCTCTGCATACAACTACTCTACGACCTGTTAATTAATTATGAATTCTGACTTCCTTTACTATAGTGACCCTGGTAACTAAGTATCCTGGAGATACCCTAGTGCTAAATAATGAAAGCAAGTCGCTGAAACAAACTACAGAGAGATCCCAGTCACAGTTCAGTGATCAATCTGCAGATGCCAGTACTGGCCTTTTAGATATACTACCACTTTCAAACTTCGAGCACCTTTGTAAGAGTTCATGTGATCACTTTTTGGGTTTAAAAAAAAAAAAAAAAGTTACTTGAACTGTATATATCTCTGTAGATTTTTGAAGATGAAAATCATAATGTAAGACACCATCCATGTTCTGGGGCTGGTACTCCTCATACTCTGAAGCTCTGCAGATGTCTTTTATGTGGAAAAGCATTTGCACATGAGAGGTAATCCACTGCAAGTTGCATAGTGCAGCATTTAGTCAGATCAAGAACAACCCACTCACACATGGTGTCCCACTGTTAATGGGTTGCTTTGGGTGAATAAGAACTGCACAGCACATAAAAAAGCCACCATAATCAGCATCTGTCTGCTTAACAGCTGAAGCTGGAGTTCAAAGCACTTCACCATCAAAGTCCATGATGTTCTTTCACTGAGGGTTGGCCTCCACTATCATCATCTCCTGCTGTCAAGATAGCACACCAAGAGTCTCACCTCTGCTTAGCTGTCCCTAATTTACTATACTAAAAACAAAACAAACCTCAAAACCCAGAGTTTCTTAAGGCTGAAAAATACTGTGTAATAAATTACCCATTAATAGCCTAAAACTCTATTTCCAGGAAGCCTGTTTAAAGGAAAATTCCTGACTTTCTGAGGCTAAAGCAGAGGTGTCATAACTCTGAAACAGAGCAATGAAAGAAGTACTGTCTCCAGGTGCAGCAGGAGCTGTACCTCATTTCATCTGCTGGGTAGACTGGTTAAAATCTTTGGTTGCAATCCAAAACTTTCTGGCAGCTAGCATCCTGTATTAAAATTTATAAACCACGAAAGGCCTTTTCTTACAAAAAAGTTAATTCAGGATGGATAGGCTGAAAAGACTTGAAAGGTACAGTCATCAGAAGTGGTTATATGGAAAATTGGATGTAAGTAACACCTTTTGCTCCATCAGAACATACTAAAAATACAGTAAATGTAATTTCAGTGAAAAAGGGAAACAGTATTGATTAAAAGATCTTTAGAAGACCTGTGGAGAAGAGCCCCGAAGCTGCCTGGCCTATTGGGAGGTAGAAGTTTTACAAAGGATCTATGATCTTCTCCAGAAGAAATATACTGATAACTAAGCTTCCTTCAATCTGCAAAATTTACCTGCTGTCCAGCCCAAAATATCAGAGTCCTGGTCAGAAACAGTGGACAACTGCTGTTGTGGCTGCCCACTCAACAGGCAGTATCAAAAGAGCAGTCGAGATCCATGCGTGTCTTGGGCTGTCACTCTGCAATCAGCTAGCTTTATGGAACTAACCTTTAAAAAGCATTCATTATGAGTTAACCTATTTTCTCTGCTGTAAGAACACTGCAAAGATAACAACACCCAGGCTAGTGAAGGTCCTAGCATGGCAAAGAGGGGAATGTAGTGCTCTTCTGCTGAATTACTACTGATTCATTTCCACTTGTGGTGGTTTTTTCCCTGCTGCCTTCTACTGTGAGACCAACAGACTGACTACGGGAGCGCAGAAGTGGGAAGGAAGGTTTGGGGATTTTTGCTTGTTTGTTTTTTTCAAATACTAGTAAACACTCTCCGCAACTACTATTAGCCTATTTCTGCATCATATAGTCACTAAGATATTATTTTATCCTGTCCACTGCTAAGGCAGTGCACCAAAACCAGGAATCCACACATTCCTTAGGTGAGCGAGGGCACTGGTTATTTATCCAGGCAGGCTCTGCTGAAGCAAACATTTTTTTACCAGCATGCAACCAGAGCTGGAATTAAACAGATTTTAACTAGGTAAATCAGCACAAAAAGCTGCGTGCAGAAAATACCTTGATCCATCTCATCTTCTTCCTGAAAGTCTAGTGTAAAAAAAAATGAAATAAATGGCACATTCATATTCAGCGTGAATGTCAGAATCTAGGACTGTGTAGAAGAAAGCAAAGCACCATGAGATACATATACTGGAGACCAGTGCTTTTAGGGAAGGGGTAATTCGAACTGATGTTATTTGCAGGGCTGGCTAATTCTGGTGAATATTTGTTGATATTTTAATAGATTGTAACTTGCACCTGGCAAATTTGCATAGCCTACCTTTATGCTTCAGGGATGAAGAATTCAAAGGAAGGGTGTTACATAAAATTTAACTTCTTAGCTATATTAAAAAGTCTTAAAATCCTGGGAATATTACAGGTTTTCTCCCCTTTTATCTGTTTGTTTCATACTAATACAAACAGCTCATTCTGCTCAATTTCATATGACAGAATGAATGGACACAAGGTCAATAAAGGTCACAGAAATCTTCCCCCTGTCTTTCTATCCTGCCCAGAGTGCACATGCTAATACCATTTTGTGCTGGTTGATATTCTCAGCAACAGAAATGCCTTTTAGCTATATGGCTTTTGTAGCTCTTTTCTTCCCCTAGAGTGTTCATTCTAAAATTACACATGGCAAGTTCTCAGCCTTATAGCTGAACTTCGAAAGCTATCACAATCCCCCCCTATTTTTGTCTCCTTTAGCCCCTACATATTTCAACTAAATGCTCATTCCAGGTGCCTGGCCACATGGCTGTAAAGATTAGCCACATTCAGTGCCCAGCTAAAGACATTCTGGAAATGAACAATATCAATAGCCATTAGGAAGATCCTGCATGGCACTTCTTTAATCTTCAACTACCTGATGAGATCTAAAAGGTGCTATGGTAGCTGACAGGACACTAATATATAAAACAAGCTGAGATTCAGCAAATACCTTCTATAATAAAGCCTTTTTGTTTAAATTTGTCAAGCTTTAATGGTTCAAATTGAAACTTCCAAAAAATGAACATCAGTCTTGGCCTTAATGTTGTGAGAAATTTCAAATTAAATTACTTCCAAGAAAAACAAAAGAAACTTAGAAAGACGTTTAGTGTGTGCTAAATGTATTATCACCACTTACACAAAAGCTGGGGAGAATACTCTTGCTGACAGTTACCTGCCTTTGCTAACTGAATAAAAAAAGTCAGACTTTACCAGCTTCTAAGGCTCTTATGCCAGAGATTTCATAGAGTCTTTTCATAGCTACATGGAAGCTGCATGGAACTAGCTTTCCTGGAGGCCATGGAGTCAAGGGAGGACTTTCTTTGCAGATACAGGGAGTCTGCGCAGGATTTACTTTGCAGATACTTCTCTTGTCTTCCAGAGGCTGCAGTGGCACTGGCAGATCCACACCTGCACACCGACACCTTTCCTCCAATGCTTTCACTTGTCTCTATCACACCCTTCAGGCAGTCTAGAACAGGTAAAGAACCTGTTTAAATGGAGCAGAGTGAGTAACACAAGGAAGTACGCACTGAATAGGAAGAAACAAAAGTCCTGAGAATTGAGTTGTTGTGAACAGGCTCCCATCTACTTTCCAGGAAAGTCCCCCCAAAAGTAGTATGCAACCAGAGGTTAGAACAGTCCACGAGAACTGGGGAAGCAACTCTGAGGCTGCACATTTTCCATTTTTTAACTTCTCAGTGCTTTTCTTGGGAAGCAGTGTCCTTTAAGGCAGGGCAGAAGTAAAATAACAGCTGCATCATTCAGTAAAGAAGATGAGAAAAGTTTGTATTTCATAGAAATGCTGCAGGAAAACTGCTTTCAGAGGTCAGTTTGGGCATCTGGTGAGCACAATGACCCAAAAGACACACAGCTGGATTACAGCACCTATAACTGAAATACTATTTCCCTACCTTAAAGTGAAGGCTAAGTAAAATCATGTAAGATTTAAAGTGCTTGGCCTTTGGGCCAACTGGCTAAGCAAAAAGAGAGCTTCCTTTGGCCAGCTATAGCTTCTCACAGACAGAAGTTTCTTTTCACAGAAATTTTATCAACACATAAGGCTGGGTAAGTCTGCAGTTTGAATAAACAATAAAGTACACCAGTGTTACAGAAGTTGGCTAAATAAAACAGTCTGGCATTACTGATTCATTAAGTATTCCACTGCTGAAACAGTGTGTTTCAGGCTGTAAATGCTGAGGATTTTATTTATTTATTTTTAGAAAGAAAAAAAAATGCCTGCCTGCTGGGAAGCCTCAACTCCCTACCACACTGTATCACTTAAACAATTGCAGTCCTACCTCTTAAGCCCCTGATTTTATGCTACTACCAGAGTTTTCTCTCTCTTTTTTTTTTTTTTTTTTTAGCTTCCAGAAAGTGTGAGGCTGTCTTTCATTAGGCTTGGAAGAACTCTAGTATTCAGCATTATTAAACCAGAGTCCAGAATGAGCCTTCTGTTAACACAATGGCTTAAGAATAGCTTAAACTAGCTCACAAGTATCTAAAGCCAGATTATTTTTTCCCAGCAAGTACAGAAGAACCAAACCAATGGACTCGATCTTTTTACTCGAGCTCAGCAGTTGTACCATTTTTTTGACAACATGCACACATTGAGCCTTCCTGTTGTCACCTGCTCCAGATTAAAATTTGATTACAATGCATATCTGCAGGCTACTGAAGTGCAGGCTTTAAGCCTTTGCTAAGTCCATTTTGCAGGATTCAGTGTTAGTTTTATGAGCATGATTTTAAGCGAAAGACACCAGAACTGAAGTATGATCCATTTAGGAAGAAACTTTCACACAGGTGGCCAGAACAGGTGCAAGGCAATCTTCGATGCGAGTGGTCATGTTTCACTGTGCTTCACCATCTGATATCATTATGTGCATCCAGAAATGTTTCTGACCACTCTTTGAAAAGTCTTTGGGGAAAAGTCTTGCCTGCTGTTTGTACTTACTTGTGACTTTCTGAAATGCCTGCTTGAGTATTCAGGCAAAACCAACTGTGCTGCTGTGTTATAGAAGTGGGAACCCTGAACAACTCATGCAGGATGCCAACTATATGCACTAGTAGACAGGCCTAGTTTCTTGGTGAATCAAGTGGTCTGAGCAAGCACTGTTGTGGGGAAAGCCTCAGTGCTCTCCTAGAAACTCGTCCAAAAACGAAGACAGGTGAAGAGTTTGTACCCTTACTTTTCTCACTTCTCCCATTTGCTAACTGGATTTCTTATCCTACTGGAGAATGGAAAAGGGGATGAAAATGTTTAGCCACCATTGTCTGCTTTCATCTGTAACTTCCCTGTGCTTCTGCATAAGAGGGACTATAGACCACCTATAACTTTACGTTGTTAAAATGCAAAGAAACAGGGAACAGAAATGTTAAGACTTGCTGCATTGCAAAGCTGATCACAGTGAACATCCTGTGTTATGCAGTAGTATAGCATTTAATAAAACCTCATAGATAGGAAAGTGACTTGAAAAAACAGCAGGATTAAGAAACATTATAGCTATGCAATGTAAGAAAACTAACATTGCCTATGAGCCAGATCTTTTCCATTTTTTGATGTGTTTCCAGGCTAAATTGTTACCTATTTTTTGTATTTTAAAAAAGTAAACATAGTATTGCTTAGAATAAGTTTGTTGTGTTTATGTTAATGAAAGATCAGATCTGAATTCCTGAGTGTCTAGTGACTCTGTTTCTGGGACAGGGAAACACGAGAAGAGCAGCCTTGTTATGAAACAAACTCTCCTCTTACCTCAAAAGCCCTTTCCCCTCTTCCCCTGACCTATCCTCATCTGCTCACTTCTTCTATTTACAGAAGTCCATTAACGTTACTTACTCTAATTTGATCACAAGTTTTTGGGCTCCATACAGAAACCACCTGGCCAATTTCCAAGGCCTCTGTCCTGTGGAAGGGCAGAACAGAAGATCAAAATGGTCCCTTCTCACTTCACACAGCTGGTGGAAGCTTATGTCATAAGCCCTTTTTTTCTTTTAAACTCTGTAATATCTTTGGGATCACAGATACAAGTCACACCCTTTTCCTCGTTCCCATATCAAGGGAAAGCATAGGCAGACAAAGCCCTACTGATACTCCTGTCTTTCCTCCCCTCCTCAGTAGAGGATAGCCAGTGATTAGTACTGTTACGCTGGTTAAAGCTGGACAGAGATGCAAGGAAAATGAAGTTACAGAACCTCTAAAACTCATGTATCTAACTTCAGTCATCTAAAAGATGTTTAGCCTAAGGTAAACATCTCTCTCAAGGGAGAGAAAAAGTGAGTGATGTCTACAAGACAGTTCAACGCCACGTTACAACGGAGAACAAATGGGCAGAAGTGTCCCAGTGGAACTGCTCTCTCTCCTGACCAAAGGGGGAGATCAGGTTTGATTAGACACCTAAATTTTCAAGAGCTATAGGCAGAGAAGACTAATCTTACCTTTTGCTCCCACTTTGGAAATGGTTACAACTATTCTTAGAAAACAGTCTGTCATCATCACAGAAACTTGAAATACGGCTTTCAGCATTGTTTAAAGTATGTCTCCCCTTGGCCTGGGCAAGAGCCAGTCCTGTCCCTGCTCCTTCTGCACTGTCAGAGTAGGCTCTAATGAGAGAGAATAATAAAACAGCCTATTCTCATCTCAAAACATTAAAGTAGTGGGTCTGAGATTGTGAGAAGACTTGGCAGATAGTGTTTTTGTCATGACTCCTATCAACGTCTCTCTCATGAATGTTGCTTGGAGAAATGGCATCAGCAGGAATCATGGATTAGACCTTGTCCTAAGGGTATGAAATATATAAGAACTGATCAGAAATCACAAATTACTTTCTCACTCTGCCCACACAACACAGATGACCATTGCAAACAGGATTATTCCTCTCAAAATATCTGACTTTCATTCTTTACAAAGTCAATTTGAACCAGCTGGAAAAAAAATCCACACTCTTTGGAAAAGTAGGGCAATTTCACACAGCAGTCTCACTTTGTGATTAAGCCATGCTGTTCGATTTCTTGTTGGTCTGCTCAGCTGGTTTTATGCTCTCAAAATAGTTCATTTCTCTCTCTCTCACTTGCTCTCTCCTTTCTTTTTTGTATTTTTAAAAAGAAATATGCTGTTTCTAACTTACGCTTTTGCCTTAATCTCAGTACTCACTGAAAAGTCATACATATGCCTGTAAACAGTACCATGGCTCTAGAAAACCACGAATGCTGTGACAAGATGAATGGGGAATGACTGACTGCCATTTCTCCCAGTGCAAGAGGATGAAGACAACACAAGTATTGCACAGAGGTTTCAAATGAGAAACCACAGATTCTAACACTGATTACTTGTTGCGGAGCTTACTGCCACAGGATATTGTAGGGGTGATGGGGTAAATGGAAAATAAAAAGGCATTGGACAAAATTACAAAGGATAGCTTCATTAGTGGCAATAGTGAAGATGTAACTTCTGCCCATGGGCTGCTGTCCGACTGAAGCTAAGAGGGTCTCAGCGGGAAAGAATCTCACTTCATGTTCCTTGATTTTAGATACTGCTACTAGCCACCTGCAGCTGGGATGCTGGACGACCTCTAAATCCAGAATATTCATATGAAATCCCCTCTTTAATTGCTTGTAATCCTTTCTTTCCACCACTAGAACATAGTGAAGATACTCACTACTTCTAGGTCACTCCTACCTAACAGCATGGAAGATTTCAGGCTCTTTGACTACTCTCCCATCCTGCTTGCACCTAGAAACATTTGGAAGCCTTGTCATAACCTCACTCACTTTTCTGCCTGTGAAATTCAATTTTGTGACCACTGCATTTTTATTTTACCTAAATTTTTCACCTGACGCAATGGAAAATGAATTGTGATTACCAGGAACACAAGTCTATTCCCTGACCAATTCATATGATCCAGCATGAGAATTAAAAATAGTTGTCACTGGAGCTAACCAAAGAGTCTTGAAACAAAACACTGGAATGTGTTGGAAAACAATGGCTCATGAAAACAGAAGACTCAGATGGACACATGAAGACGTGCTACTTCCAAATAAAATTAACTGGGGAAGAAGGCAAAGCAATTCTTGCATGTCTATTTTTCATTTCAGTGCAGTTTTGATTACTGCAGGGGCACAAAATGATTACAATAAAACTGAAAACCTTATGAAATAAGCCAGACCATAAATTTCTTTGCCAACTAATTTTAATCAGCTTGCTTGGTCAAAGGCTTTGTTAGCTTCTGGAAACCTACTGACCAAACTTAAGTATACTTACTGTGAAACAGAATCAACTAAATTTGACATTAAAAGATTATTTTATGTGAAGCTGGAGGTAGCTATTTTTGGTTTTGTTTTAAATGCTAGTATGTGCTGAACACATCATACAGAGCGCTAAGGCAGACCGTGAAGCTCTGACAACAGATGTAACTGTTGGGATCTGCATAGATTTTTTTTAATATTTCTTCTTTCTCTTCTCCTTTTACCCCTACACTACTACTTCTTGCTATTTTCCTTAAAAGATATGGTTTCCTAACATCATCTTTCAGCCACAGTACCTGTAGAGTACAGCCAAATCCTTCTATCCTTCATTTTTGCTGTACTAGCTGTTTCAAATTTACTTTCATTGGTAAACATGCCACAATGGGGAACATCACCACATATCAAGTAGCTGTGATCAGGCAGATCAGGTACCAGTAATTTTCCTAATGGAGATCCAGTGTCAGAGATCAAGCACAAAAGATCAGATGTCTGCATTGCCACCTTCCAGAATTAAGTTTCATGGATCAGGGCTGTAACTGCAAGGAATGAAGCGTTACATGTGGCAGAGCGGGGAGCAGATATTGCCCTAGACCTCAGTGAAGGGACTGTGTCTCTGTAGCTTCACCAGTGGGCATCAAGTATTAACACAGCAAAGGCAAAGGTGGTTAAATGATTCTTCCCTTAGGGGAGTGCAAAGCCTCTTTGCCAAACATTGATTTGGTCCTATAGGCATGTCTCTGGGCAAGCAGTACCTGTGATATTGTGTGTGCATTAAAGTTCTCTTGACATTGCTAGTCATGCATTTGACTTCCTGCTCAACATAAATACTTCTATGTTTTTTAAGGAATACACCCTGAATGCATGTAGTGACAAGGGAACATCTTAAAACTTGCCCAGCAGTGCTCCTGAAGGGAGCTGAAGAGGCATGATTTCTTGAAATGGTCCAATCTGAATCTCAAGAACCTGTCAGTGCACACTGCTCCTCTTGAACACATTATCAACATGCCCAGTGCTTTCAGACTTAGCTGAAACAGAGAACAGTAGCAGAACATGAAGAAAAAGAATTGGAAGAAAAAAATCTAGGTTTTGCTTTCAATAGTAAAAAAAAAAAAATATTATCATTTGGCTCATATTTCAAGGTTCTGAGATCAAGGGAAAATATCAGGGAATGAAGGTAAAGTCTCTGCTCAGTACCCATTTGCTGTGCATCCCCTTAAGCAAGTTGTGTTCTCTGACTCAGTTTCTCCATTTTTCAAACAGGAATAATAATACAGCAGTATATCATTCAGAGGAGTCATCAGATGTTGAGACCTTTGAGATTGAAAAGAGGCATCAGGCCATGAAAATGAAAAGAACTGTTATGTTGAAAGCAATTGATAGAAGCATCTGTAACTGTCATGGACATAACCAGAGCTGGAGTGGCTATGCATCACAATAAAAGAACAATCATGCCTCTTTTGAGTGATGACAGTTAAAGTAAGCAATCTATTTTAACCCTTACACTTTCTGAAGGAGTGCTCAGGATTGCTTACTGCTATAGGAAAAATAATCTATAGGCACAAAGTCATGAGTAAGCTGAAGGGACATGATTTTTTTAAAAATAGTCCAACTTGAATATCAAGGACCTGTCAGCCATTTGCTTCCCTTGAACACATTATTGCTGTGCTCAGGTCACTGTTCAGAAGCATTTTGTGCAAAGCTATTTCATTCTTGTAACCTGGGCGTTTAGACGTGACAGAACACCCACTGGCAGCATCCTCCCTCCCTCATGGTAACTCCACACACAGCATCTCCTAGGCCCTTAAATTATGAAGAAACTTTCAAAGAAGAATCGTTGACTTAATCCATGTGCTCATACTGTACATGTGAAGATTAAGTAGGGAGCTGCTGGTAGGCTCTAGATTCATGTCATTTCAGTGCGCTAACATGCATGCACTTGCTTGAACAGACTAATCCCAATCAAGGAAAATTTCCACTGGACGAGGGACAGTGACAAGCATTACGCACAACCAATTTACATGAACCTTGCATACCTTATTCCATTGTGGGGTACAGTAACTTACATGTCCCAAAAAGAGACTTAGAGGTGTGTTTTAATATGAATAAACAATGCAATTTGCTTTTTTGAGGTTTCTCAGGCTTTCAGGGCTCATTAGAAATTGCAGAGACAGAGTTAAACCTGATTGCAAAGTAAAAGTTTTCAGTCTGCTTCATTAGTGGTGCAGTCCACAGCACTGCAAGTTAGTCTGCTCAAGCTCAGGACAGACTGTTTGAGTACAATTTTTTTAAAGCTTAGTTTGTTTTTAAAATACTCAACAGAAGAATCTGAGCCAACAAAATACAAAGGAGAAAAAACAGTCAGATTGAAAGAAAAATAAAAAAAATAATAATTCAGTTCTTCCACCCTCCCCTTTCTTCCCACCTTACCTACCTCCACAGTCTATAGGCAGATGTAATTATCATTTGAAACATGAAACCCTGCAAATGTCTTTAAACTGGAAAGTGTTTCTGTGGCTCGCATCCTGGCTTTCCTTCATCCAAGGCAGGATAAAGTCTCTAAGGAAGGCATCAGAAGTGCCTTATACAGTGATATCATTCACTCCTTATCTAGACAATGGTCATCTGGATGCACAAATCCTGTTTCTGCCCTGCTTCATCTTGTTGAGCTGGGAAATAAGGTTGGTAGATTCAAGCAGCTTTAATTTTTTTTTTTTTTTATGTTAGTACACTGAGTCACAGATCTATAGATTTTAGGATGGAATGAGCACTTCACAATCATGTATTCTAATTAGCTTGCATTAGTTCCTAAAGACTATCTTGTGATTCTCAAAAATCCCTCAGATGCCTACCACTGCTGAACCAAAAAAGGAAACACCACTGTCCTGAGGAAGCACTCCTGGAAAGTACTGAGAACATCCAAAACTATGGTTTGAAGCTACGACGCATTTTGATAGTGCTTGGTATTAAGTACTTGGTATATGAGCCATCTGTAAATTCCATCTATTATTAGGAGGGATAAAGGAACATGCCTGGAGCCATTTAAGGAGCAGAAACAATTGGAGAGAGGTGGACTTGTTATGGTTATCATTCATATCACTGAACACCATGTTCAGAAAGTCTCCTAAGCCCACAAGACTCATCACCATCTGCAGGTACTTCAGTTTCCAGCTAGCTTTGATATAAATGGTTTATCAGCCAGAACAGAGGAGCCAGCTACAGCTGTTGCACCATTACATTTCGTGTCACAGGTCTGAACCTTTGTCACTCCAACACCTGCTGTGTTGCTGACATCCACAGTCTTCTAACTTTTCAAGCTGCTCTGACATCATCAGCATCTCTTCAGAGGTCCACAGCCTCTCAAAGAGGCATGAAACTTGATATCTGTGTTCCACTGCCCAGAGATTACTAGTAAAACCTTACAGGGTGAGCAGCACGTACCTGTGACTGCAGCACCAGCCGTGACTACGTATATCACCAATTCTTCACCTCAGCTCCAACATGAGCCCTGGTTTTTCGTTGGCCTGGGAAGTCAAACGAATGGACTATTCTTATACATGTTTATTCCACAGCTATTAGAAATCAACACTCAATTTCCAGGCGTTTGCAGGGTTCACAAGGAGCAGGCTATTGAGAGACTCCAAGGAAGTTAACTGGCTCCTTGCCAGCATGGCATCCAAGCTCCCTATTTTCTCACAACTTGAATATTCCCATTTACAAGCACCGCTGCCCCCAGCAAGGAAAGCAGAAACGTGGTCAAGAAGGGCAACACCCCCTTTTCTTTCATAAAGGCAACAGGATCTTTCACTCCCTGGCACTGTGGTTGTGGCAGAGGTACAGAAAGCCTCTCTAAAGGAAAGGCAACAGCACCCAGCTGATCTCTTTGGGAAGGATTTATGACAGTCAGTCCAAGCACAGTCTGAAGAACAATGTTTCACGCCTTATCTTTCAGTGGGCTGCTCTGCTGTATTGATTAATTGCTTAGTTTGTTTTTCAAATTTTAGCCTGTCTCAAGCAAGATGAAGTACTCCATTTTGACAGTCTCTCAAATACCATCCCAAAGAAAGTCCATGAGAATTAAGGACCCATTATAATTAGCAAAACCTGGTTCAGAAAGTCAGCAAAGATGCCTTCTTTTTCAAATTCTGAAACCTGATCTTCATACCTGCTTTTTCTGTTTCTCTATCTAGATATTTCCAGGAAAATACAACTCCCATTACAAGCTTGTTGGCAACTCAGAATATGTCCACTCAAGTCTCGCACACGTGAATTTACATTCAGAGCAGCTGGCTTAAGTCTGATGATTTCTGATCCCTGGCATGTGTACCACAGAGCACATTTACTTAGTATACAGAGTGTGAAAGAATGAAAATCATCTGGGAAAGGCAAGTGATTCCTGTATCATATTAAACCCCCAAAATTTCCTCCCCTCCCCTACAAAACCACGAACAACCTGACATCTCAACTGTTCTTTGTAGAATTCAGCTCCATTTTCATTCCTGAAGATAGCTCTCTATTTTCTGAGGGAAAGGTCAGTAATTCTAAGAAATGAAAGTAAAGAACTGACAGCAATCAGGCTAATCTTTGCTGCCCACAGTACAGAAGTCAGCATAGGCAAAGACAAGTATTCTACTATTAAAATTGCTATGAAGAACTCAAAAACATAAAGGCATATTCTGCCTTGTAGAATATGGGAACATCTTCCCTCCACCCCCAGTGGCATATTCCAGCATCACCAATTCCAAAAATTTATCCTTTCATACTCTTTGTGGGGTCTGGGCTAGCCAGATGGCTAAACCATTGCAGAATCAACCCTTAACACAGAACACTGGAGAAGCCAGCTTAAGTGAAATGGAAGGAGTCCTCAATGAACAACATATGAGAGACTTTGTAAATATATGGGAAAGCCAGAAAAGCAGATGTGGAAAGAGCTGAAAGAAATTGTGAGCATTGAGGAGACCACAGAATATAAGATTTCTGAGGGAAGGAAGACCAGAACTGATCTCATGCTATTATACCAGGAAACATATAATTAGCAAAGCCTCATACAGCACATATAAAATATGACTCCAGTATGGCTACTGTCAAGTATTGTCAATTTAAAAAGCAAGAAAATCCTGAAAGGAGAAAGTGCAGAAAGAAGAAAAACCCAAGATTTTTTTAAAAAACAACAGAAACAAGATACAAAACATGATAAATAAATCTGAATGTAATATGTTTTATAGGACTAAAATCTGCATCACTTAAACCCTCTGAGGAATGACTTTCAGATAAAATTGGGATATTAGCCATGCCATTCTTCCAAAAGGGTTTTTCACCACTGGAGGTCACTGTAAACTGTAGTTGCTCTTTATCAGCCCCTCAAAAGAAAAAAATACACTGTAGGCAAGTTATCTAGGATGTGTTTTTTGAGGTGAGACAGAACTGAAATATCATTTGCAGCGTATTTGAAAAACACACGTAGCTAATCAGTGAGGACTGCTTATTGCTGGAAACAGACTTATTCTTGTTCCAACTTATTCCAAGCAGAGCAATTGGCAGACTGCTGAGAATTCAGACATTATACACAGGGTCCAGTTTTGCATGTCAGCCTGCCCATTTTACCTGTCTACTCTTCCTGAACACCAGTGAGCTAACAACAGGTAAGGTGATGGGGACACAAGGGGAGACCTACTATTGCAGCTCATAAAAATCAGGGTTTGCTTTTTTTCGTTTTGGTTTTGGGATTTGTTTTTTTTTTTTTTTTTTTAAGAAAATGAATATAGGATTATCTACATTAGGATCTCTAAAAAAAGACAAATGTTTGGCAACAGCTCCTAACAAAAACATAAGTCTGCTAGGTTTGAAGGTTTATATCCTACATAATCCATGGATCACAGTTCATCTGAACGCAATTTTCTTCTCTCTTTTCATTGCACCCAGATGACTTACTGGGAACAATCTTTCAAACAACACCTAGCCCGCCCATTCAATCAGAGAGTAGTGCGTATATACTACATACATTACAGATTTTAAACTGATGCTCAGACATTAAAGGGATGTTAGTCCAAGGTCCTGTCTCCCATATTATAGAGTCCTACTGATAC
The DNA here is from genome assembly GCF_963210335.1 of Falco punctatus. NCBI lineage: Eukaryota > Metazoa > Chordata > Aves > Falconiformes > Falconidae > Falco > Falco punctatus. The sequence goes on along the minus strand of NC_137582.1, from coordinate 91,146,383 downwards.
GAGTATCAGATGGAACAGCTGATCTTCACAAAACAGAGATGCTGGGTCACTTTCAGGGAAAATAAGTATGAAAGCACTAGAAAAGAATAAAGAGAAATGAGTCCAGCTAGTTCCCAATAGGCTAAAAAAATAATTTTAAAAATCCAGCTTCATAAACCAAAGAATTTACATTTCAGGAATAAAACTGGAACTCCCATTTGACTGCAGTTCTGACAATGAATCAGTGGCAGCTGGGCAAGTTTTCTCTGAAATGCACATTTTATGTACTGAAATTCCACTTTCTGGCAGGAGAGGGAATCATCCTAATGCAGGTTTCTTTATTTTCTGCTCTAGTGAAACACAGTAGACTGATTCTTGGCCTGTGTAAACCAGAATAACTCCAAAGGAGTTTGGCCTGGTTTGATCTAAATGGAGAACTTCTGTAAAAGAGAAACAATCTGGGTCTCTGACAATTTAAAAGAAATTAAAAAGGGGCCAGCTTTTCTTTGCTCCTCAGATTTATCTTTTACCTTTCCCTTTATTCTTTTGCCTATTTCAAGGAATCAACAACAGAAGGCTTATCACACAATCCATGGTACAGCAAAATCCTAACAAAAACCAAACCCTGGACAATGAAGCCTGAAAAAATCCTCTGATGTAATTAAAGCATTACACTGGTCATGCAAAGGCAAGCACCAAGGACAAGTTCACTGAACAATAACTTCATTTCTTTGTTGTGTTATTCTCCTTTTGTTTTTATTTACACATAGAATATGAGCTCATTGAAAGAGTAATGATCTTTTTACTGGGTGTATGCTCAGACAACCTCAATGTCAATAAATACCTAACACCTAACAAACCTGATTTAACAAAGCATTTCAGCGCATGCGTAACTTCAAGCATTTGAACACAGTCACTGTAAATAACGTGTAATCCAAGACCACCCACGTGGTGAAGCATCTCCAGCCATATCCTTTAGCATGTCATTTTAGCTCACTGGAAGGTAGAAAATCTGTTTTCCACTGGAACAAACAGTACTTGCTTTTTTGCAGTTATAATTAACCAACAGATAACAATACCTTAAATGTCTAACATCGTTCTGAAAGCTACACTTTAGTTTCATCTAGTTCTAACACTGAATGACACTTTTGCACTACAGTGGAGTACCACAAAGACAAAAGGAAGCATGCCTTTACAAGCTGAGAAGAAAAAAAACCAAAAAACAGGACAGTTATTGAACAACAGATAAACAGATGTTCCAAAGCAATGTTTCAGGTTGGGGTTTTTTTTCTATAAAATGTTTATTTGGCATAAACTTCAGTGTTTCATTTTACACACAAATAAGTTCTCATCCCAAATTCATGCTGATGAAACTTGCGTATAACACTAGAGATACGCACTTCTCTTCTTGACCTTCCTTGCATTGCTGGGTCCCTATAAATTATGATGATTTCCATGGTAAAACACAAAACACAGTTTCTAAAGTCAAATGTAAGCGAAAGATAATGTGTGTGGGGGGGTACTTTTAAGAGCCTAATTTTTAATTTGGTGTGTGCTGAAGATTTTGGAAAACCATTCATAGTTCCAGACACTGCATACATTAAGGGTATGATTCCAGATGCATGAGATCCTGAAACTATAGGAGACTTGGCAGATCTGGAAAAGGAGGTTAAATCATTATTGTCAACCCATATTCTTTCAGTTAAGCATTCCACTGATTTTGGAACCCAGAGGTAGCTAAGAAGCCAATTTTCTCTACCACAGTCACATGATGCTGAAATGGAGAATCTGTGGGGGGAAAAAAAAAGAGATCTCCCACATACTGGTCAAATGCTAGCAATAACATGAGGGCTTTCATACAACGTGTGTCAGAGAATGCAATTCCAGATATAAGAGACAGGTGTGATAATGAAAACATTTCTTTCATTGCAAGGGGGTCACGCTGCAGTAGCAGCATGACTCAGGCCCCAGTCTGGAAGTCAGAAAGTCTGGCTTATAGCCCTGCTTCTGTCACAGATCTGCTGGGTGACCTTGCATGCTTCTTTCTATCCCTCTGAGCCCCTGCTTCTCCATACAGTTCTGTAACAGCCTGCCTACTTAGGCTGTCAGGTCTCTGATGTGACAACTGTCACTCATAGTGTCCATAAATAATCTCTAATGCAGGGAAATTTGTATTGCCTGAGGACATAAGAAGCAAATGCTCATCCTGAGCTGGCCTCCTGAAATATCTAACCATAGATGAAATTACTGCTAATGAAGCAGGAGGACCATGTATAGCACAGGCGTGAGCCAGGAATAGCGCAAACAGGCATCATACAAGCGTTCTTTACAAGTCCCATGCCAGTCCTCACATACATTTTGAATCAATCTGTTGGCAATCGATAGCAGGCAGAAAATATTTCATAGAGAATTAGGAATTCCAACCATGAATCCCTAGCTAAAGATTTTCATGCTTGTTCTTTGGAGTAGCTGCCTGATAAACATAAGTAATTTTTTAGTGAGTGACTTACAGTTGAATTGAAATCTCATATTTGTTGTACAACCTTACTATAAATATTTGTACTACAGATTTTATTGTGCAGCATATGTGTACAAGGTGTTCTCCTTACAGCAAGGAAAGTGCTGTAAATATTGCATTCAATGAACCTGGCAACTAACATAACAGAAGACACAGTAGTTGTACGTGGAATCAGGACAATGAAGGGAAAATGCCTTCAAAGTCCTGGGCAATTTCAGTATTTGGATAAATCCACATCTTTGCATATTTTAACAGATGATGAGTTATTCTACACCTAAAAATGAAGCACGCATGCAACAGAGTTTAAAGATACAGCTCTTGGATGTAGCGCTGGAAAGCTGCAATGGGGAGAGAGAACCTCATTTTATCAGCTAGAATACTGTCTTGAAAGAAGGACAGCTTAGAGGATTAGAAGTGACAAAAACACCTCTTTATAGAATAGTTAATAGTTTTAGTCAATTTGCCCGATTCATTTGTCCTAATCATCTGAATTTTTTCATTCTTCCTTTTTAGTGGTGCTATATGGACTTATATTTAGACCCTCCAACCCTTTAGATGCCCTCACCAGCAAGCTACATTTCCATGCCATACATTTCTATTCTTACAGAACAGAGTAAGTGTCTTATGAGACCACAATAAAGCCCTGTTAACATATGAGTTTGTCGAAATACATAGAGTAAGTATAAACAGGAGACCTAGGATGCCTCTGGGATGATCTAAAACATGCAGGACCAAGAGGCTTTAGGTAATTTCTCCAGATCTAGAACTACAAAACATAGGTCTACTACGAATTTCAGAAAACCAGCAGAAAGTGTTTGGTTTGACAAAAGCAACAATTCTCTTGGTGAACATGTCCTTTAAAATGTAATGAAGATATTAAGGGCTGTGGCATTGTCAAAGGTCAACAGAAAATCATCCTACACCTTGTTGTCTCACTGCCAGTAGTTAAGATAAAAGGCTGTAATTTTCTCCTATCATCTTCAACTACAGTCACTATTTAAGATATGAGGTCAACTAGACAGGCTTATAACTAGATAGGTTTAATTTCAGCTATGACCCTATCTGCCCATGCATCTTCTCCATCACTATTTAGTCCAGGCATGGAGTTACGGAGATCCTGCGTACTAGTATGTCAGCTTAGTTAGCCTTGAAGACAGGGAACTATAGAAAAATATCCTCTCTTCTCTTTTTAGTATGAATAACAAATTCCTTTACATGTATTATAACAACATCCTGTGAGTGCTTTCTTTAGCATAAGGTCGTATTATAGAGCCTCATTTTCATTTCCTTCAGGAATTTAATTTGTAAATGTCAATCAAGCACTTAAAAGTACTTGATTGTACTTTTTAAGTACATAGTACTTAAAAAAAAAAATCCTCTCATATATACTATACAATGCATGCCTAACAGTTACATTTTCAACATAACAATTAGGGGATTTCACTCAGGAGTGAAAAAATGAACCATTTTCAGCAAACACTGAAGGACCAAACACCACGAATTATGATTGTCCATATAAGGGGAAAAATTAAGATACTCAACTCCTCAAAATGCTCATTACATGTGAGGTTTCCATTCAAGGTGATAAGAAATGCAACCCCTACTATGCAAGGGTCCTTGTTTGGAATCCTCACACTGCACTCAGCACTGGAAAGTCACTTTTACTGCACCGTGACTTCTGCTAAACGTGTCCACTAGACATTGCACAAGAGTGCCAGAAGAGAAAGGTCACAGGGACAGCCTGGATGTATCTCCCTGCACCTTGGTGTACATTACAAATTGGCTGGGTAGGTAACCTGTAACAAGACACCTTTGGATGATCATGGCCAAAAGAATTCTTTGCTAAGCCATGCATCTAAGGTCAAAGAGGAGTTTTTAAGGGAAAACAGACAAGATTCAACATTTTTACACTGAAATAACAACCATGTTTTTACTGTATCAAAACTGATCTAATTTTCCTATGTTTTCACAGTCACATATTCCAAAGTCTATCATAAACCTCTCACCACAGTATTCATATAATCTAAATAAAACCCAAGAAGAATGAACTGGGGGAGGAAGGAGCGAATTGGATGTAAATGAACACCAGAAAAATAAAGAAAACATCTAGAAGCTGCTACAGATTTTTGACATTTTAGATCCTGGACCAAATGGTGTGCAGGACCTTTGCAGAGTAACCAGCATCCATGAAATGGCTGGGATCCAGGAGGCTGAGGGTTTGGAGGCATGCCTCCCCTCAGATCTCAGCATATAGCTATCTAAAGAGGATACTAGACAGAGTCAGCAATTTAATTTCCATATTACAGATGTCTCTGTATGAATGTCACTGACTGAGAGCATGACCTGAGGAGACTCTTCATCCATCTCTGTACCTGCTTCTCACTTTACTTCTCCCTTATCCAGCTGTTCAGATAATGAATGCTGTGGAGTGGATCCAACCTGTACTGTGCCTCACACAATCTCAGCAAGGGTCTATCCTTTCTTGTAACAACACATATGATTATTACCAAAGGCCATTTACAGATACAGGCTTACCAAAAGTACAGTTGCCTGCCACGGGCAGTAGTATTCTGCTGTAGTATCACATAGAGAAAGAAAATGGATTTATTTAAATTACTTGTTATACCTCTAAATTTCCTATCTCGATTAACATTCCTCTGAGGAAGGAGCATCATGACCAAAGGACAGCACTGCTCCCTCACGCTCCCTTAGGAAGCCAAACTCACATTTTCTCCAGAACCACAGAAAAGTGAGCAAGACCCATAGAGCTCTTTAGATCCCATCCCCCTTCTTTCCTCACTTCAGGAGTTCAAGGAACTACTATTCTCAAATATGAACACTGGTAGACTTCACCAGCCTTTCTCATCACACCAGCCATGTATCCAAACCTTCAGAGGTCTGAGAGCCACAGGACACATCAGCATGCAGAGGAACAAAGAAGCTCTAGGAACAGTTCACTTGCAGTTGACAACAATACTACTCTAGAAAGACAGAAGGAAGGATAAATCTGGAATGGACATGCCATGGGGTCCTGAGATGGCAGAGCAATCTTGGTCTCAGGCTACTGTTGGCTCATTTCCTCCCAAAGCTAAGGATTCAGATTATCCTGGAGTTCCTGCACAAGCACAGTCCTAGTGCCATTCCCTGGCAAGAACACTTGCTCTGCTCTTGAAATACTTCTGAGTCCATGCCACCTTTCTATGTATGAGGACTTACAAGATAGCCTGAGAAACTTGCACTTCAGGAGATGCCTTTTAACTTAAAGAACAAACGTAACTTACATGCAGAGCAATCAAAAAACAAATGTCTGACAGACGTTACCACTCTGAATTTCAAAAGCGAGTTCATGACATGTGCAGCAAAACTGGCAAAGAGCTCTGACAGTCACTGACTTATACAAAATTCAGGAAAAAAATACTTCAGTGCAGACAAGTACGAGAAAGCAATCATTGGTAGTCTTAACAGAGGGTATTTTAAAATCTGTTTTCTTCACAATGCAATGGATACAGTTTTCTTGCTAATAAATACTATTTAATACACTGACTTTAGGTCTTTAAAGCTTGAAAAATAAATTGACAGTAGCAAAACAGTATAAGTGCAATAAAAATAGGACAGTGGAAAGAAGTGAGCTTATTTTTCTTTAAAATCTACAATTCACCCAATAAAAAATGCAAAATCTTAGTGAGCTAAACATAAACAAAAAAGATCTTTTTTCAAGCTCATCTCTGAGTGCAGTAACAGCTTCAGACTACATGAGAGAGAAAATGCAAACCACCAACTGCAGACCTGATGTTTTTTATTTGCCCATGAATCTACAGAAAACACTTTCTATAAAGAAAGGTGTTAGTGTGTTTTTTAGATACCTACTAAATTATCTTCTCTTTACAACTCCTGTTTGACTGTCTTGCATGAAACACAATTCTACAGTATTAGCAGTTTCAGTAGTTGAATGTGACTGAACTTTAGATCCAACAGAGCTGCATATTAGGGACAACATTCTTGACAGAATGGTACTGAACAGCTAGCCTTCATCTACTATCAAGCTGGCCCAAGAACGGACTTAAAGATCATTATTTAAAGGGAATGTTTCACAAAAATAATCTTTCAGTAATTGACACTACCAAATTAATTAACAACATGGATAAAGACATTTCTAATGTATTTTTACTTCCTGAGTATCCCCTTAGTTTTTCCTTTCTTTCTATTTATCTATGCATATTTCCTGTTAAGAATTCTTCTAAAAGCTTTTTAGTTAAAACATGATGGGTCATCACTGCACTGTATTACTTTCCGGGAAGTCACTGCAAACATATATATTATCTTTGACTGCAACATCTAGTTGATATAATTAGTGATACTACTTTTTTTGGGAAATAATGCTACATTCACTTGACAACAACAGGAAAATAACAAGCATGAGCCTCACTGGGGATCGAGTCCCACAACGAGAAGGGCTGGCCATCCTGCTCTCACGGTGGCCAGAGGGTGGGTAACCTTGAGGCAGTCCCTTGTCCTGCACCCAGCAGAGGTCACTAGAGGATGCATCACGTTTTAATAGCGAGCCAAAGCACTCTGACAGCAACGGGAGAGATGCACCTTCCTGAAAAGCACATCAACCGTCTAGGATTTACTGCCGGATAGACTTTCAACAGAGAGGAACACGTGCCGCTGCACGAAAGAACACACAGGTTTACCTGGCTACATCCAGAAACAAACAACATTCATCCAGTTAAATGATACCAATACTGATCAGTAAAATACATCTAACTTACTAGAAGTGTATCTACTACCTGTGCATTCCCAGATGCAGGGATCCCTTTCTTTCTTCCACAGTTTAAGACAGTCCACAAGGTGTGCCAGAGATAGGAAGCCAAAAGGTAGAAACTACCTGCAATCCAGGCAGCATTTCTTTGCAGGGGTAGATCCATCTCTTTATTTTTAACCAACTGATTAATTTAGTTCTCCTGCTCAAGCAGATGCAGTTGGCAGGCACCCTCAAAACCCTCCCCAGCTCTGTAAGTTACCAAGGCTCAGACACACAGCAGGATCCCATCTCACACTTCAACACATTCCCTGAACCTATAAGGAAGTGATGGTCCACTGACAAGTGTGAAACAGGTGCAGGGATCTACACATGACGTGTATTGCATGGACTTGAAAGGCAATTACTCTGACATCCCAGAACTTCTCAAATGAAAGCAAACTGTTAATGCAATCCCTTTGCAGTTAGCCGTTCATGCCACTGGTCACCTTTGTTCCCTTTTAATAGGCGAGAAATGGAGAAAAAAAAAATACCCAAAGAGCAAAATTCAAGAGAATGACTTAAAATGTGTCATGGTGCACACACACCAGAAGGTCAGTTCGAAATGCCATGGCTTTTCACTCTCTACAGTCCTTTCTGTTCCTGTGCTTGCCAGTTTATCTGCATTGCTTCCGTATCCAAACCACCACCATGCAGAAAGTGGGTCCTAGGTGTCTCCCCATCTCATACCCAGCATCTGCTCACCTGCCAACTACCAAGTCCTTGATCCGAAGGACGGAGGTGCCCGATCATTTCAACCACATGGATGTGATACTTTCAATATTATTAAGGTATCTTCTTTCCCCTAAAATTTCCAGAAGGAGATAAGACTGCTTCTGCTAAATTTTCCCAAACAATTCAATGTGATTCAAGTGATGCATGGAAAGTTTTGGCTGGAGCAGCCAAAAAAAATGGGAAATTTTTGAACAACTGAAAGCAGGATCTTAAAGTTGGGAATGGTAAATGACTTCAATAAAAAAATTCTGCTACCAGCTCCATTTTAAGCCTAGGGGAGCTGTTTCACTTCCAGAGATAGAAAGCTGAAAATCTGAGGCACAAAGCATGTCATGGTTTATTATCTTATCTATAAGGATATACGGACTTGAAGGACCATTACATAAGGTCTTAGGTCTATTCATAAGGAAGGAATCCTTCTATATAAGGATTATAAATAGTCATTGTAGAAGATGAAGTGGTAAGAAGAAACAGTACCATTTCTTCTCTGCTTGTGTATTTATCTGATCAGAGATGAATAAGCAAAGAAGTTAAAACGCTCCCTCTCTCTGTGGAGAAATATGAGCACCAGAAATCTCAAATACTAAAAATTCACAAATCAAACTACAAAAATCATTTGAAAAATGTCAAGACATTAAAAAAATATGACTGTTGTCCTTTCCTTAGCCAACTTCTGGCTTCTGAGACTTCAGACCATGCTCAACTAACATTTTGAGTTATTATGTAGTTGTTACGTTGGGGAGGGTAGGCTCAGTTGTGGTTTTTTTTCTGTCAGGAAACCTTGATACTCCTCTCTTCATTTCTGAGACAGACAGACAGACATATATTCTCAAAAGCATGGGAACTGAGAGCATTAAATAAAACAAAGCTGCCTGAAACCACAGAATCACACATATTGCCACATGGCAACACAGTGCCATGAATTTGGGACCTGAAGAGTGCACCATAGAAAGGATATTCTGTAAAGCTGTGCCAGGATGAGGTTGGCAACATGATGCCTGATGACAACATTTCAAGCAAGCTGAAAAGGAGGCTTGTAAAGAGAACTGGGCCCAAACTTGGCTGAAGTCCACTTACACTTTCTGACCATAATGAGCTTTAAAAACTTTAGACATAGTTCTTTGATTTCAAGGCTGAAGAAAACTTTAAGAGTTTTGATCTCTTCTTCATTAGTTAAGAAGTCTCACTGCAAATGTGAGGATCCCTTGCAGGATTTTGTTAAAGAGTTGTTCTCGATTAAAACTGTAACACAAGAAATAGGTTTCTGTCAACATATTAAGATCAGTATCTTGAACAGTGTTTGGAGGCGGAAGAAAGTTATTTTGGGTTAATCATGCAACAGTCATAATTTTTTACCTTGTTCAAAATGCCACCACAACTCTGGCTTACCCTGGAAAAAGGAACTTGCAAAGGTATTATTACCACCACAGTTGACTCGAACACAGAGGCTGCATAGAAAGTAACTGCTAGAGAAATGGTGGTGAAGGGGAAGAAAGAAGGCTCAAAGGAGATAAGGCTGATCACGTTCTGACTGGAGACAAGGAATAATAGGTTAATTAGACATCCCCAGGCCTAGCTTAACTGACCAACAAATATTGAGTATATCCAATATTCCAGTTGGGCTAAATATTTAAAAGTTAGTGCTTAAACTGTTTTCAGAATATCATTAAAGGGATACTTTTGCATGGAAAATTGTCTTTCCAACTCAAGAAACAAAATATCAATGAGAACTATTTTTTCCACCTTTGCGGTGGGTGTTAGGTAATTTAAAAAGTCAAGGAAACTAACACACCTGTCCTGAACTGAAAGCACACCAAAGATCTCCAGAACTTAAAAATTAACTGGCATAGTTGCTATGCAACTATCTATTCAAATGAACCTAGCTAGTGGGAGGTATAATCCCTATTAAATTATTGTTTCCTTAAAACAGCAGGACTAAGAAGCCCTGAAATAGGGCAGTAAGGAAAGAGCAGCTCTGTTTCTTGCCACTTTTGTTCCTTCAAGGATGACAGCAAGGGCAGTAATGCTACCAATAGTTACTGCTTATAAACAGTAAGTTGCAAATGACAGTGTCACATTTTCTTATCAAATGTTAGGATTCACATTTATTGGGAGAAATTCTATTCTTGTACATAAGACTGTGGTTTAACTAAATCAATACAACTTATGAACTGAACTGCAGTAAATGACTAGAGTACAACTCTGCAAATGTAAGGTAAAATCACAGAGAGGCATTTACATCAATGTGTTTTACCAATGTCTTTTGTTTCCATTCTGCAGTAGACTGTAAGTGTGTCAACAACCAGTCAACACGGCTCAGTGGACAGCAAGTAATGCATTACTCACAACAGTTCAGCTGTATCTGAGCTCTAGGTAAAGATCCTTCACAATGCTTACACTTCCAAGGGAAAGCTTGCTTACGTACACACCCAGGGAGCATCTTTACTGTTACAGCATATTGCCCAAATGAATGTACTGGCCCCACATCCCAAATAAGTAAACCAGATGGACGGTGAGCCAAGGTAAATGCCAAACCTTATAGATGCAAAATTATAAAAACCAGAAACCTTACAGCTACACTATCGGAAAAGTAGTAGCTTCAACCACAGGAACCGCAATTGTAGCTGTAGCTCTCTAGGTTGCAAGAACGTTAAGTGCAGCAGTATTGCACTTGCAGAGAGACCCTGAATTTCAAATCTCTCTCCCTGGGTGGTCTGCCAGATTTCAGAAAGCTTTGAAGCTTGCTTAGGACTAGATTTAGCTTTTGTTGAATATTTAATAAAGCTCTCCTGAAAAAGTAGTCATGTAATTATTACCCAACGTGGGTGGGTTACTTTTGTTATTAACTTGGTAAATAGGATCCTAGGAACTTTCATAGTTCTAAACGTTACTAACAGAAAGAATCAAGCTGCACATCTGAATCTTCACTGACCGTGAAGAAGATAATTTTACAGCATTTAAAACTGAACAGTCATTAGGGAGAGGGAGTTTCTGTCCTAATTTCAGATAGCAATTCAAAATTGAAAACTTTAAATAGCATTCTCACACTGATCATTAAGCAGTTAACAGCCAGAAGGAAGAGACTGCAGGGCTGTTGACCAACAGTGTGCAGTTTCAGCTGGGCCATCAGAAGCAGTCTAGGCAGGGAATGTGTAGCTCACCGGGAGCTAATGCAGCTGGATAAATTGTGTGGTAGTTTCCAATCAATTTGCCTTTGCATAAGCTGGCGCTGTTGTCAAAAGAGGTGGTTTCACCTTCTCACACTTGCTTGCTCCTGCCATGTGCCACCCCCTCTCTTGGACCAGCACAACCCCTCGGTGTGGCTGTTCAGTACAATGGGTTAAGGACAGATCTGGATTTTTATTCTTTTTTAGTCTGGTTCTCACATATGAAAACCATTCCTATAAAACAAAACTGTCTTTCACTCATTATGTATAACTTGAAGCAAAACTTCATATTCATTCCTGAAGGCAGAATTTAGTTAAGACACAAAGGCATGTGCTGCCAACGGTACAAATGGGGGGCAAGAGGACATTCTGAACAAAACAGATGCAAAACAAGTGAAGAGCAGTTTTGTGATGACTTGAGTCATCCTCTCCAAGAGCAGAACGGTGGCGGCGGCGAGCTGCTATGGCAAAGGGCGCCATCTAGGGGACAGCAACACCACAGCGCCTCGGCGGCACCACGGCCTAGGCTGCACTGGGAGGTCATTGTTCATAACGGATGGTCACAATTGCTGCGTTTGCTTTCCGCAGCTGTATTTTAACGGCTCTGAAAGCAATTTTTTTTTTTGGTTAGGTTTTTGTTTTTACAATAATATACTGTACTAACAGATGAAAATTGTGTTTCTTACTTTATAAAAAATGTTATCTAGAAAAATAGTTGTTTTGAGGAAGATGATCATTTTCTTCTTTAATTATGATCAGTTAGTTTCAGACAGCATTATTTCTTGCAGCAACTACACACTTTGACCACTCTCTTCTAGATGGTCTCTCGAGTTGTAATCCACTTCCATTGGAGTGAATAGAACTGAAGTCAATCTCTTTTAAAAGTGAGGACTTCACCCACAGAAATTACATACATATGCCCACAAGCATACACATGTAAATACATACACCTGAGCAAAGTTTACTGTATTTCCTGCACACAATCTTCTTTGCTTCCTTTCCTGATCAGTACAGTAAAAATGCTCATCAGGCAAGCAGACCAAGCTAAGACCTTTCAAACGATGATCTTGGTTTTCCTTTCATCAACAGCACAGCTAGGGCCCATTTCTATATCTTATTGAGAAATTCCTAAAAAAAAAAATCAGTAAAAATTAAGTTTTAAAAGCTTAGGAGAAATATAACTAATGTTAATGTATCTGGAAACCTCACTACAGTGAGGTATATTACCAGAGTTCAATTGGACTGCCTTTCACCTTTGAAGTCTTGTTCCCAGGAGACTGATGAGCTAAAACGGGAATACAGAACTATCTCTCCAGCTTGCAACTAGCCACCAGCTGTTCATCTTCCAAATGTATTCCTTTCTCCCCTGCCGCACCTCTAAACTCTCCCTGCCTTTCCTTACTGCATTCTTAACAAAGAGACGGTTCCAGCCATTAGACTGAAGAAGCAAGCATCAAGGCAACGGGTTTGAGACTTTGCAGCAAAAAACGGGGGGAAATCCCACCACCTCAGCTACAATCTGCAATTCATCATCAAATTCAGATGCATTAATGCATTAACCCAGGCAAAGCAGCTCTCAGCCTTTTTCCTAACCCTAAAGAGACAAAACTCAGAGGAAGAGCTACATGGCATTGCAGCCATTTTTACTTTCTCACTTGTGGAAGTTGTGATTTTCACATTAGAATAGATCTATCCTAAAAAAGCAAATAACATCCTCCAAACTCAGACCACCTCGTTTTATTTTAACTCTCATTTTCACTGTAACACTAAATGAAACTCTCAAAAATAAACACATTCTACCTACATGAGACGTGCTTTGTTTTAATATACAGATCATTTTCCTTCTCTACAAAATAAAAAAATACAGTCGCTTACTGAAGGCTGGAATAATTTCATACAAGACTGACCCAGCAGATTAAGAAATATAAAAAATTCAGGTTCTTGAGTTGTGAATACAAATGAAAACATCATGAAATTTACTTTACACCAATTCTCCAGGGTATCATCACAAAAATATTCAGAATAGTTGAAAAACTGCTCTACCATATCAGCACAGTCAACACACAGCCACAGCACAGACTTTTCATGTCTTTTCACAAAGTGGTGTCTAAAATTAATTTCTCATTGCCCTATTGCAAGCATATTTCCTCAGTTCTTGTGGAAATTATGTGTCAATGAAAAAAAAAATGGTTCCTCTAGGCTTTCCCACAGAAAAAGCATGTACACATTTTGGCTGATCACAGAGTCATTTTCCTGCCAGAGACCCCGCACTAGATGCCCAACACCATTCTTGCTGGAACAGGTGCAGCCCAGAGCTACACTGGGCTACATTGATCCCTGCAAGCATGGCACACAGCGTGTCACCGTGCCCTGCTCCCCAGTTAATGGGGAGCAAAGGACAAAGCTACCTTAGTTCCTCTGGGAAATCTGCTCTTTGCATATGATTTATTCAGCCCCCACTAACTCCAGAGATGTTAGATAGAACAAATGCTTTTGAAACATGAATCCAACAAAAATGCATGTTTATCTTCTGATTTTGAAAAGCTGCAAACCCACACAACTTCTTCACAACTTCTGAATGTAAGTCCAGCTGTAAATAAACCCCAGAATAAAAACATACGTGCTTGCTTCTATGAATCCAAAAGATTGAAAGATGCTGACCAGTCTCTCACAGCTGCAATACATTTTCACAGATGATAATGAAAAATTCAACTCTACTGGGAAACACACATAGTAAACTCTTCAAGTAGCTGAAAGAAGAAAGGGACAGTGCTTTGGGAAGACAAAATTAATTACACAGTTAGTTACCTTTTCAACTTCTGTTCCAGGATCTGTTTCACTGAATTTTTCTTCCTGAAAGCTTCTAGTTGTCTCTCTTTTTTCCATGCTCTGAAAAAAGGCTGTTTTTTCCAGTCTGCTGTGGTTGTATCGCGTATTGATCTCTTCCAGCCTGTTAATCTTGAGTAGCTTCATACTATGCCCAGTTAATATACTGTCCGTTTTCCTCTCCAGCTTAGATTCATAAACCAGTGAACACTTGTAATTTGTGATTTCTCCTCCTTCTTGGCTGTACAACAGAGAGACAGATAAGAAGCATCAGTGTTATTTATGCATTTTGGCTTAGAAAACTGCTGTTGCTGCAATATTTCAAGCCTCTCTTCTTACACTTTCTGAACCAATACACAAAGCACAGAGTTAATAGAACTAGCTGTTCACAGAAGCCATTCTACCTACTCACCGACATTCAACACCAGATAAGTCAAGCAGGCTACAAGACCAATGCAATTTCATTTGTTTATAGAAATTACTTCACTCTATCAATTCAAGACATACTGCTGTTGCTTGCAGACCTTGCTTATAGATCACTCCCCACTTTTTAAACTACTTCAGTGGCTCCCTGTTGTTCAATGCAGTCTCCCTCTCTTCGTGCTGCAGTTCCATCAAGGTGACACACGAAGACCCTGTTATCATAGAATCATGGAATGGTTTGGGTTGGGAGGGACCCTGAAAGGTCATCTAGTCCAACTCCCCTGTAATGAGCAGGTACATCTTCAACTAGACCATGTTGCTCAGAGATCTGCTCTGTTTATTCAGACTAATTTAAATTTCCCAGACTGTTAAGTCTATTAAGATTTTTGATATTAAACAAAGTTGTTTAGGCCCGAACACAGTCCTTCCCTCTCTTACCATTATCCTATAAGCACGGAAATAAGTAATTGCCAAAATGGTGGTGATTTCAGGCCCGCTGCTGAAGGTTGCAGAAAAGCATAGCCCTCAGCTGGGTTCCTTCCCACTGTAGACCGCCGCTACGTGCCTAATACTTATATGTTATAAAATCATTGAAGCTTGTCTAATAGTAATACTGGCTGGAAAGTTACTGCAACTCAAGCTGTTAGTTTTGAGTAATTCTCTGTAGAAGGACTTTTATTCTACAGCAAGGTGGTGGGTTCCCTCTACCAAGTAATCACTTGGTTACACTTGGAAAATAGGTCCTTTTCCACAACTAATTCTAAAACAGTAAGAGAAACTACTCTAAAATTTCACTTAGCAACCCTGTGCAGAACCAGGAAATGGAGGACAGAAACATTTTAATTGTTATTACTGCAGCCCTTCCTTCGCTGTACTGGAAACCCAGCTACAAAAGCACAGCACTAATGCTTTCGCTCTAGAAAGCTGAATCTGGTCAACCTCATTACACAGCTCATAGTTTTCATTTTAACTTGCATAAATACCATAAACTATATGGCATAATTAAGAATGTATATAGAACCTTACAGTCATTAGCAGCACCGAGAAACAGCTTTCAGTGTACAACCAGAGACCCAATTAAATCCGTTATTTTTATCCTAACACCTTCTAACAGAAAATGTTCTGCACTGTGTTTTGACGCCACATCTGTGCACATGCAACAGATTAGATGTATACCTACATCAGCTAACTGCACTGCCCAGAGTTAGCCCTCCAAACTCTTCTCAGGTGCAAAAGATGCCATGTGACACAGGAGGCTTGCTAGCAGTGAGTTATAGAAGATGGACAGCAAAGGACGATGCAAGCTTGCAAATGAGCCTTCCAGAGAGATTCCTGCTACCATGTTATTACAGGCTAGACACACTGATAATATGTGAGACGCAGGGACACCATGGGACAGAAGAAGTTGTGCACCTGGTATGTAAAAATGCCAGGTCTGCTGCTTCAAGCCTTCACCACCAGCTTTTAAGGCTCTGACATCCCTTTCCATTCCCTTCAGGTAAGAGGAGACTTTTCTCCCCCCATTTCTCAAGAGCAGGTTCTCAGGTTTTCCTAAATGCACTGACAATTGCAGGTGACATATCTCAAGGGCTCAGCCACTCAACCTAAACTTCAAGCCATTATTCTGCAGATCCTTTGATCTACTCCTCACCAAGGGGTGATGCAACGTACTCCAGAGCTGTCAGAAAAAAATGGTGATGTTTCCAGATGCCCTCCCGCTGTCTTCATGCCTCCAGCTACTCAAATTCCACAGTGTTCTAGAAAGACCTGGCTGTGAAAACTACTTTGGGCCTGAGGTGACTGCAACCAAGGAAAGCTGATTCAGGCTCTCCATAGTTCTTCCAAGAGCACATCATCCTCTAAGTTATGGTTACCAGATGTGGCCATCCATCTAAGGAGAATGACATGTCCTACTGAAAGGACATGTTGTTCCTTCAAGCTGACCAATGGGTCAGCTATCTGGGAAAATATTAATTGGATGGCAAGCCCAAAGTTATTACCAGGTTCTGTTACCAAGCAGAGACTGGGACTGAGTCCAAACATGATTGCCCTCTCTGCCATTATTACCTTAATATATCCCTGAAACAATAAGCTAAACAACATAAAGTTTCTGAGGTGCGCACAGAGAAGTTTGTTTGCAAGTACCTCCCCCATTGTCCCAGGGAAGCAATCCCACCCTGGTAATGTGCCACTAAGCAATGGGAGGTTATGGCCTCCTACCTTATTAAAAGGAAAACGAAAAAACCCCAATATTTGAATGAGTGTTGAGTTTTGTTTCCCTCAAAGAAGAATGAAAACCTTTCCCCCATCATTCTCATTCCCCAACTTTGGCCTGAGAGATGCTTTCTTCTGGGTCATCTTCAGCAAGCCAATCTCTCACTTGAAGCAAAATAGCTTGACTCATGAACACACCTTCGCTTACACACTCTGAAACCACATACACATCATAAAAATACAGAAAGTTGCCTAGCTGTATGCAAAGCGGGTATACACATACAGTCCTACTGCTTTTTCTGCCCAATAGCAGAAAATAAATATATTTGCGCAATAAAAACGCAAACAATACAGTAAATGTTTCTAAAACTGGTCATAAATAGAAATGGGCAGGCAAATAGCTATCAGCCAAAACGAACCCACAAACAACCCCTTTTTCTTTCACCACCTGGTTTTAGATCGTAGCCCCTTCAGCTAGCACTAGGTTTACATGACATGCCGTAAAGCACTTTGCTCAAAATCCAGTCCTTTGGCCTCCATCTTCAGTTCAAATAAAACTATTACTGACCTGCTGGCCACTTGCAAACCCTCTACTTTCAAAATTTAAGCCTGGGAACAGGCACTGTTAGCCGGTAGCCAGACTTGTTTACCTCCTAATACATCTTGACATTAGACTGACCTGAATTTTACAAGCTGGGAATGATTACATAACAGTATATAATTAAACCTAAATATATAATTTAAGAAAGAAAACAAGATGTAATGTGGAAAGAATTACCAGTGGGTCAAGTTCAGGTGGTAAATTAGGATGCGACTGGTACAGCTTACTATACTTTTCTTTCAAGTACAACCTGCCCTGCATTCTGTGTAACATGAGAGATGTATTTTCTTTATTAAAAAAAAAAAAAAAACCAAAACAAAACATTGGTAGCTCTTCAACTGACAGTTTTCACATATTTCAGTGAATGACCAGGCAGACCCCAAAGTACACATACCTCGACAATAGTGATCAGCGTGACCCCCACGGTAGCTCCACAGCACTTCGGGATGTTTGAACAGGGCTAGTGTGGCCTTCCCCATCTCCCACCATTTCCCCCAGCTTGTCATCCCACCCCGCATGCTGGTGGGACCTGTGTCCCGCAAAGCCAACAGCAACAGCCCTATACTGCCCTGGAATCACAGCGTGAGACACCACAGAGACACGGCATATCCCAAACAGACTTCTCAATATCTTATGTCAAGGTAGAACAGCAGCGCGGGTTACAGACACATGGAAGGGTGGGCCAGCTCCTGCCTCTGGGGGATCTGCCCCACAACGCGCTGGGAGCCAGGGGCAGAAGGTGGGCTCCCTCGGGACGCCATGTTGCGGCCTCCGCAGCGCGGGGAGCGCTGAGGGCTCGCTGGGGACGTGGTCCCGCACCGCCCCTCGAAGCCAGCGGGGCGGGAAAACGGCGCCCGCTTCGCCCCGCTGCTCGGGGCGGGGAGCAGGGCCGGGCGGACTACAGCTCCCGACGGGCTGCGGGCGCCGAGGGCCGGCGGCCCCGCTTCCTGCCTCGGCCTCGCGTCGCCTCACGGGCCGCCCGTGGCGGGAGCCGATGGCGGGCACCGAGGAGCCGCCGGTGCAATGCCCCGTGTGCCAGCAGGAGCTGCCGGGCGCGCACATCAACGCGCACCTGGACCTGTGCCTGCAGGCCGGGGAGGGTGAGGCGCAGCTGGGCTCGTCGCCCCCCTGCAAACGGCCGTGCCTGGCCGCCGCTGCCGCCCCGGGGAGCCAGGCGGAGGGGGAGCTGAAGGAGGCCCACCTGGCCGCCGCCCCCCCCGTCTCGTCCTTCTTCTACAAGGGCCTCGGCGGCGGGCAGAGCCCGGGAGCCCCCGGCAGGAGGAGCGGGACGGGGCGGGAGGAGGCCGCCGTGAGGCCGGCAGACGGAGGCTCGGTGGCGGGCAGCGGGGCGGCGCTGCGCGGGACGAGCCTGGGGCAGAAGCTGGAGGGGAAGCCCCTGGCCGAGCGGCTACGGCCGGACACGCTGGGGGAGTACGTGGGGCAGGAGCGGGTGCTGGGAGCGCAGACCCTGCTGCGGTCCCTGCTGGAGTCCCACGAAATCCCCTCGCTCATCCTGTGGGGGCCGCCGGGCTGCGGCAAGGTGAGTGCGCCGCCGGGCCCCGCCAGCGCGGCCTGCGGGCGGCTCTGCCACCGCTCCGCTCCCCCGGCCCGGCGCCCGGCCCTTCTCCGCTTCGCGTGGCTTGCGAGCCGGGCGACCTGGTTTATTTTCCATCTTGCTCTTCTCTTCCTGTCTTCTCGGTTTCTTCTCTAATGTCTTTATGTTGGCCGATATGGATTACAAAATCACAACCTGCTTCCTGGATAAAAGTGGTTCACCCCCACCAAAAGTAGGTTCACCTACCTACCCCTTCCCTGCAGCTTGCAGTTCGGTTACGCAAGGCCCTGCTGATGTTGGGGTAATTCAGATTTTGTAAACTCCAAAGCCATTACCTAAAACACCAGCTAGGTTTTAGGTAATGGCTGAGAAGTTTAAAAACAGCAGCAAAATAGAATCCGCAAAAATGTTTAGGAAATGGGGTGAGGTACCAGCAGATTACTACAGCAGGGTTTGCTTTAGCCTGCAGATACCTGGCCCCTGACAGAAGGGAGCTGGCGTTGCGACCAGGCGCTTGTCCAAACTTGTCCACCTTCAAACAGACACTCTGAAACTGATGGGGCTTTACAGGATCTGACTACTGCACTTTCTTCTGCCTCTTCTAAGATACCAGAAGCAGATTGTGGTGAAAAGGCACAGTAACCACAGCACAGCAGTGAAAGAATCCACAGCTGTAGCGAGGGAAGGACCAAATGGTTGCCTCATGTGCAGTCAGGAGGGAATACTCGAAGTTCTCACTTTCATCTTGTCCTTTTCCTCAGTATTGGGAGGGGGGTGGGCAGGGGAAAACTAAGCAAGCAAAATACACAATTATCTCTGTCAGTCTAAATTGTGCGCAGTGCTAAGTTTTGTGTATTACATACATAGATAGATGGCTGCGTGCAAGAGCACATTGGGAAGTCGGATAGGGAAGATAATGGCCAATGAATTAATAGTAGCAGAGAAGTTAAGGACAGAACAGCACCTTGCTGTTCTTAGCAAGTCTCCTTTTACTTTCAAGTATGCCATGTGTTGTATTTGGATAATAATGCCAGTTAATCACAGGTAGTAAGGGGCAAGTATGAAAACAATTGATAGATGAATACTGTTAGCAATGATGCAACAAGCTGTTTAGATTAGATAACATGCACCGAAAAGGAAGCAGCTGGTGAATTTAATTGCCACTTCCTTTAAAATAACAAGGTAATATCAGAAAGATCAGAGGAGATGAAGTGAAGAAGGGCTATTTGTAACAACTTGTTAAAGGGGAGGTGGGTTGATTGAAGCAAGATGGCTGGAGAGAGGAGTAGAGTCGAATTCTTTAATTATTGAATGAGTTACACATTCAGGGGCCAGGTTTTATATTTATTGATGCACTTCTGCCTTTGTCTTCTTGTTGCCTGTGTCAACAGTGTGTGCTTGCTCTTTCTTGAAGCCTTTTTTCCTTAGAAAAATACACTTATAAATACAGTGGTAACAAAGCAAAGGCTGCATACAGTCTCTGAAAATTAGAACTGAATGGGGAGGCCTTTGGGTTGTGATCTGATGAGCCCACCTTTTTCTGGCTGTGGAAATGTTTTTCCTTGAGCTTGTGACAACTTATGCTTGTGTGTTAGGTCATCTTTATGAACGTTCTGTGGTACTAAGACTGTCATGGAATAACAGGTGATCTTTTTTTATGCCTGTAATAACGCAGCCTTCACTCTTTTCATGACTCATCTTTCTCACCCACATGCCTTATGTGGGGTTGCATTTAGTAAGCTTGCTTCTCACAGTTTGAATTATGCTGCTAACCAGTCATGTGACTTGCATCAAGACTGCCTTTTGCCCCATCAAGGAATGGTTCCACAATTTATCTGTTTACGCTTTCTTTCTCCAAGTACTTCAGCTGTTGGGTAGCTCTTCTACTTTCTAGGTTGCTCCTTCTAAGGAAATGGTTTTGAGGCTACATGCTTTGAGCTAGCTCTTGATGGACCATCCATTACTGGCTAAGCCAGAAATTCCTACTGCAAAAACTTAACTTTTCCCTTCACCTATGCTTGTCAGTATTTGTAGGGTGGTACTGGCGTGTAGGTTCATCTCTGGCTGTCTTCCCCATAAATCATATTGTCTTGTCTCGGATAAATCTCAGGTAAATGGCTGAAAGTTCTGTCCTTTACTTGGATGTTTTTTTACTAAATTCCTGTCCTTACAGGTTTAACATGCAAGGCAAAATAATCTTCCCTAAAGATGGAAAAAGAAGTCTGTGGTTGCCTGCCTGCCTCATTCACTTACTCTTTGGGTGGTACGAATATAACATGACTAGGAAAACATTTTATGAGGAAGTAACCTGAAACAGGTCGAGGACAAAGAGATGAAAAGGAAGCCTATTTTGCTTTTTATGTCAAGAATCACATAACTTAGTGCTTGAAACTTGAAAGATCTTGTGGAGGAGAAATAAGTATTCTCTCTGCCTCGGAACCTGGTTGGACTGATAGTCAAAACCTACTGTTAAGTATAGTCTTTTTCAGTGGGAAAAGTACTAAGAAATAATTGCATGTTAGCTTCAAATGTAACAAGCCCACATGCTAAGCTCTTCCCATCAAAGAAAATAGCCTTACATTAGAGGGTAGGTGCTAAAATAGGAGTGCTATGTAGATTCCTTAAACCTCTTCACGCCTCTGCTACCCATGGAATTTGGTTATTGCAACCCATCTATGCCTTTTTCCATTTCTAGAGCCAAATGCCACACTAACCAATGCTTCATTTGAAAAGGGTAGAGCAGGACTAAGTAAAAAAAATAAGATAAAAATAAATGTTGATTATTTTTTTTTAACTGAAAATGCATGATGTCTTTTACAGTAGCAAAGAGTGAAATTCCAGAGCAACTCGGAAAAGTGGGTTTGTCTCTGCAGTTGCAAAGTAAAAAAAAAAAAAAAATAAAATAACTGTAGATGGAATTAAACCTTGGGTCCAAATTTCAAATTAATTTATGTATTATTTATCAGTTTGGACCTTTATGAGAAGTAGTCGTTCAACAGACTTTTTCTAAGCAAGAAGAGAATAACCTTGTCTATTAAACTGTTATAAATGCAGTATTTCGCGGTCAAGAGTACTTTTGGAGAACTTTTATCATGAAAGTAATAAAGCTAGGTACCTGAGTAAAAATACATGTTCTGCCCAAGTTGATTTCAGCCTCAGTTGTGCTTGAATATTGAAGGAAGCATAATCAAACTTGAAAAGTCAATATCAGGGTACTTCAGTTGTGAGTTTGTTTTCTTTTGAGTTTCCTTCTGTATTGAGTCTTCTTATTTTAAGGCAGTGTGAGCGTTGTGCTTTTGTCATCCTAACTTCTTAGGAAGCCAAGGTACTCTAGGTAAGGCTTTGACTTGGGTATTTTTCACTTTTGTCACTGTTGAGTGTTGAACGCAAGAGCATAGTTTATGTTTTTAAGAAGCTGACCAGACAATAGGCCAGAAGAAGAAACTCTGCCTCAAAGAGATGTCATGTTATTAACTTAGGAGCAGTTAGCATGTTCGTACTGACTATGCAAATTTTTAAAAGCCTGTATGAATCCGAGTGTAATCCGAGTAAACCATACTGTGATTTCTGACACCTTAATGCAGGGATTTAGATTGTTGCTTGTCTGCCATGGGACACCAATTTTAGTAAAGAGTTAGTGGGGACACACAGCGTAACTTGAGCACTGAATAATTTTGCTGCCACAGATATGATTTAAGCCTTATAAACCTGAACATTCTGTATTTAAATACGGTAAACATTCCCTCTTACGTTTGCTGTTTAACAAGAAAAAATGTAGGCAGCAAGTGCCTGCAACCGGCTCCCTAGAAAAGATAAGACAACATTCATGTGTGATTTTTCTTGGGGTCCATATCTGCAATCTAGTAATAAGGTAGAATGTCCCATGTTGATATGAGTGCAAAACATTACAAGCCACAGTTAGTGGTTTTTGAAGTTTCTGTCAAATCTCTACTGAGTTTGTATTGTGTTTCTGGGACTCTCATGTATTTATTTTCTTTGCTTTTATTCAAGACTTTGCTGTAAGACACATTGAAACACAGCAAGTCCAACTTACGTATTTTGCTCCCCACATATTTATTGTCCTTTCCCTCCAGCATTTTCTGTTTTGCTAATTCAAGTGATTACCTAAATGGCTACTTGATTACTTAAGTGTATTTCATCTTCTCTTATTCATACTGCTTGGGGCCTGATTTGAACTGTTTTAAGTAATGAGTTCTTCTGATTGATTAGCATGATGTTTTTAACTGAAAATGCATGATGTCTTTTACAGTAGCATAGAGTGAAAGTCCAGAGCAACTCTGAAAAGTGGGTTTGTCTCTGCAGTTGCCTGTGAGAAGTCTTCAAATACAGTGTGCTTGATTTTGCTTATGCCAGTCTAAATCAGGAAAAACTTAGGGTAGCTCTCTAGGAAGAGAAAACTGGAAGAGAAAATACAATTGTATTTGTAAAGCAGTTGGAAAATTAGGAGACAAATCTGGATGCAACAAATGGAGGCACAGCACCATTTCAGTAAACATTAGGCAATGACCTTGCATCTGTTTATGCTTGGTCTGACTTGGATTCTGGAAGTGCTGTAGGCCACATGCTGTGACTGTTGTGCAGTGACACCTTACTCCTCCAGTAGTCCCACAGTGGGCTATTTGGGGTGTGAGGAACCAAACAAGATGGGTAAGAATAGCATCTGCCCTTATATAAATGCCAACTGCTGCCACTTTTGATTGTGTTTATCTCTATAGACAGTGTCCCTAGTCCATGTTCATCTGCTGTGATGCAGTGTGGTAGCTTGGGGTCAGCGCAGCAGTGTTGGGTAGGACCCCCCAGCTTTTAAGCTGTATCCCAGGGAATTGCTCCCCTGGCTGGCATCCAAGGATGCTGGCACTGTTGGTGTCTCAGTCAAGGCAGTGAAACAGTGTGGCCTTTCCTGACTGGTTGTCAACCACATTATGGCTCTGCTGCCCTCAAAGAGAGGGTCGAGGGTGAGGAGACGCCTTTGATGGCAACACCATGTAAGCAAAAATATGGAAATCCTGGGCAGAATAAAGGAAGAAGCAAAAATCCAGGGAAGGTCATGGTCAGAGGGCAGCAGAAAAAAGCAGGATGCGAGTTCAGAGCTGTCATAATGTAGTTTAGACCCTGCAGGTCTATAGGTGTAGCTAGCCTTGTTGGGCTTGCATTTTGTTTGCACTAGGCTGTCAGCCTTTTGTCATTCCTACCGCAAACATAATTCACACTGTGGTTTGCTCTGGCACAAACCAGCAAGGTCACTTGGTGGGGAAGCCAAGATGCCAACTAGATTATCCCTGCTCAGGAATAATCCATGCTGTGTAGCAGTCTATACGCTAGTGCAGATCTCTGCCAGATCTGTTTTGGTCACTTAAAGCATGGCCTAGCAGACCATACAACCTTCCAGACTTCTTGGGAGAAGCATTTATGTTGGAACAGCCCATCCAGGTGCAAGGAGAGTTCTTGCAGTGTGTTCCCATAAAGAGTGGTATGCACGTCAGCTCCTTATGAAAAGGCTGTGAGGCTGGAACAGCACAACTGGGGGCTGTTCTTGCACACCCTGCAGGAGCTCTCTGACATGACACCTGAACACAGTATAGATGCAACCTGAGAGACCGTGTCAGTGACTGACATCTACAATGGCTGTTTTGATAAATGTATGCAATTTAAGAATGAATAAGGAAGGTCTCCATGAACATGTAGTCATAGGCAGATCCCTAAACAAGGTCTGCCTGGTCTTCCATATGAGGTAAGAATGACCTTAGGTTTCACAGTCAACATCTTGGCTGAAGCTGTCTTGACTATGATGTGACCATATACATTATTCTCTTCCAGATTTTTTCAATTGCACTTTCTGGAGAGTGCTAGGCAGTATCACTGTATATTCTTGGAAGGGGCTTTGGTGAGCTAATGCAGTGGGCATTGTTTAATGGCCTGGTATAAAGGTGCAAAAATTAAAAGACCACCTTACTTCTAAGCGGGTAACGTTACTCATTGAACATCAGCATCAGTAGGACAGGTTTAATTTGTACTTGCTTTTTACAGTTTTCTTCCAGCTGTGGGTATGAGGTTGCTTTGACTAGTGGTGCAGAGAACAGCAAAATAGGTTACACTCAGAGGGATTTGTGCAGTCAAGGAGACCTGTGGATATACAGAATATTCTTGTCTCCTAATATGAACATCCAGCTAACCAAACCAGCAAATCTGATTGACATATCTGCTGTGGCAGTGAGAGATGTGTGGAGCCAGGCAGACTTTGAGGGTTACTTTTATTTCGTCTGTAACATCTAGCCTGGAACAACTGGTAGCATAGTTGCTGGGAGTGGGGTGGTTTGGTTATTTTTTTGTTTGGTTGGTGGATTTTCTTAAGTTTTGGATGGTTGCAGCCTTTGGGAAAGTGTACCATTACTTGGGCTGACATGAAGAAGTTTGCAGGATGTGGAGGAGAGTTTCGGGAGTGATGTGTTCTGTGTGTAATGGATCAAGAAATAAGTGACCACAAGCTTAAGTTGGAAGTGTTATTCATTGGTGTGTAATGGTTCATGAGTTTCTTGGTGGAAATGTTTCTGTGTTCAGAATAGCTCTTTATGATGGCACTTCTTTAGCTTGTCTAAACAGGTAGTCAGTAAAATCTTCCAATTCTCAGCATAAAACTTGGGACAATAGGTATGAGTTTGGACAGTTTGGTGTGATAATGCAAGAGAACTGAGAATGGTTTCTGGAAGGAGCAAGGATATTACACTGAGCTTTGTAAGGTGTAATTTTTAGTGAAGTTAGCAAAAGGTTAGTTTGCAGGATCACTTCTCATTTATATAAATACCGCTTAATTTATGGAAAACAATACTTATGTTCCCTCCCATAAGGAGAAATCATGATCTAAAGAAGCAACACCTGTATAATAAAAGGAGCAGAATATCAACTTGTTTAGATTTCCTCTTGCTGCTCGTAATACTGCTTCTGATACGGATGTATTCATACGTATTAAATTGCAACATCAGTGTTACTATTTTAAAAGACTTTTTTCCTAGTGTGACAATGAAATTGCTTCAAAATTTATTTCAGATGATGAAGGGTATTCAGTGTGTTTTCTTCTGCCTTATTCCAGATCAGATTTGTAATTTTCTTCATATCCCTCAGATACAGTGCCCTTGAATTTAGTGAGAGAAACTAGAGGCATGGCATGCTAGTTGCAGTTTGTCTGTGCTAGTGCCTTCATACTTAGGCTACCCTGCTTAACTTAAGTCTCCCCTGGGTTATATGTTTCCTAGCTTGTAACCTGATACTAAGAAAGTAACTCTAGCATGTTACTGACTTTTGCTTGAGATGGTAGGAGAAAAAGCAGCATTAAAAAATAGAGCTTATAGGAAATAATAGGCTTTCAGAGGAGTAGGGGAAGTTTGACCTGTATGTGATGGGCAGTTTGACTTGCTAAATGATTGATTGTGCAGAACAGAAGGAAGAGGCCATGAACCTGCCTGTCCATGTCGAGCGCTGCTTTTGAAAGGCAGTGTACGTTTTTCTTATTACAACCTTTGTTGACCCAGAAGTTGGCAGAGCAGGAGATGTATGTGCTGACTGAGAACTGTGCAGCAGTTTTCAAGTAGATTCTTGGTCTAATACTAACTTTCAAACAAATCTCTTTGTGATCCCCCCCCCCCCCCCCCAAATCAGGAGTAGAAATGTGGAGTCCTGTGCATGTGTTTAAAAAAAAAATTCTTGTTGCTTTTTTTTAAACAACAAAACTATCTGTGACCTGGTGAATGAGGACCAGGATGCAGTATGAGCTACCGGTTCAAGTGGAGCTACAAGAAAAACAGCCACTTGATTCCATCTCCCCTCACCCCACCCCTTTTGAGAGAAGGAAGAGGTACATTTTTCCTTTTTCATCCTCAGATTTGATGTATTGGGGGTTTCCATGCTTTCAGTATTTTTTTTAAGGCATGGGTACATTCTGAATCCAGGCCCTTTTGTAAGGAAACACCACCTTTGGTTTTATTTTGTTAGCTTAGTTTTGACAATAGTTTTGTTTTTTGTTTTCCTGGCTCTTCCTCGTTTCTGTAGGCTTTACTGCAAGCACTTTTCAATGTGTCTTTCCAGTCTTGTCTTCTGCAGCAATACAAGGAGGGAGGGGGCTGGTGCTTTGAGCTCCAGTGGGTGAGAGAGGATCTGACAGGGGATGCAAGTCTTGTATCAGGACATGAAATGACACCTCTTCTGAAGACAATCAGGAAGCCCTTACTAAAAGTGAAGCAAGAGTAAATACTGATACATCCTCCCCTTTCCCATCTTGGGCTGGTTGCCATTTCAGGGACAAGGAGATCCGTTAAAGAGACAGAGCAGTGCTGCAACACCACTGGCAGCCATATGGCAGGTGGTTGCTTCTGCAGCCTCCCTGCAAGAGGATCAGGTTGGCAGTGCATGCTGCTTTAACCTCAGTACTTGGAAGTATCTTCTGAAGTGGTTTTGTCAGCACCTGTCCCACTCCTCATCTGCTGAGGCTCTCCTGTCTTCAGTCTCCTTGGGCTCCTTCTCTAATAGAAAAGTGACCTGATGGGAAAGTCACCTGATTTTCTCTAGCAATACTTTCAAATAGAGATACACTTGCTTATACTAAGGGCTGCGAAGCAAAGTGTTCAGGTATAGTAAATCTGCCTGGGGGCTAGTACCGTAGGTTGCTTCTGTGCTTTGTAGGCTCAGTGAAATTCTCTATAAATTTGATTTGAATGAGTTGTCTATTAAGGAAAGTAAACCAACATGGCTGCTTACAAAAACCAGCTCCCTAAACCTGAACAGTTTGTTCAGTCAGCTGTCTTTTACTTCACTGGCCCAGGATTTGATTACTGTTGACTATTTAAGGTTAGAGAGTTACATTTTCTTAAGTACACATGTTAATCTTCAGTACTAACATTGTCCTGCTTTTGTAGAGGATGGATTAATTTCATTTTTATGTGCAGTGGAAATAGAAGAGGCTTTAATTAAAAACACTGTAGCTTTTTATTTCTTAAATGTGGTTGCACTGTAAACTCTTTTGCAGGTGTCTTGCGGTAGTCCAGCTCTTTATCCATTAACATGCTCTACAAAATAACTGCACAGCAAATTGCAGTCAGGCAGTCTTCTGTGACAGAAATGTATTTAGCGAGGAGTTCTTCAGCGGTAAAGGAGACAGCTGTCATTGCTGGCCTTTTCAGTATTGAGGCTGAGTAGGTCTGGTAGGTAAAAGTGCAGGCATTAGAAATGCAGCAGTGGAATTGACAGCTACCTCTAGCAGGAAGTTTTGAAGTCTTCGATGTGCTAGAATAGCATGAACTGAAATACTTCATAAACTGTCAACACTGTCCCTATGTCCAGAATATATAAAGTTTTTTTGTACGCATTTCCTTCAAAGGAGGATTGTTTGTGTCCAAAACAATTTTTACAAAGCTTTCCTCTATTGCTGTTTCAGACTACACTGGCACACATCATAGCCAACAGCAGCAAAAAGAATGGTACGAGGTTTGTGACGCTATCAGCCACAAGTGCCAAGACAAACGATGTTCGAGATGTCATCAGCCAAGCCCAGAATGAAAAAAGACTCTTCAAGAGAAAAACCATCCTCTTTATTGATGAGATCCATCGTTTCAATAAGTCTCAGCAGGTATTGTACTACACTGCTTTTTGAAAAAAGCCGTTGTCAGCACTTCTGTAAAACTTCCCATTTTGCCTTAAGATGGTAACTTTGGCTTTTTTGATTTTAATGTTTTTAGTAGATGAATATGAGAGAAACATAAAAACTAAATTCTGTAACTCACTTGTGATCAGTGTTTAATTATTATGATTTAAAGATTTAAATAGAAGGCTGAGCTATACTAGTAATTGACTTATGTGCTTGTATGACATTTTTCTGAAATACTATTTCTGCAAAGTCATGTTAGTAATGTTTGCTGCACAAATCTTAATTTCAGCCTCTACCCTGGAAGTAGCATTCTGCATTACCTTTAAAAAGGTCTGGAATGTGAGTGTGCCTAGGGTGTGTGTGTGTTCTAATGTTGTCCCCTGTTCTCTTCGAGAAAAGAGGAAAATAAAGCATGGCATGGTACTTTGGGATAACACATTGCTACAGCCATCACTGGGCATTTTTTTTTTTCTTTTTCCTTTCCTAGCTATAGGTTTTTTCTTTAGTCATACCATGGAAAGCTTGAATTCTGTACTACAAGTTACAGTTTTTATATTGAACCATACCGCAATCTTCCTATAGATTTTTGAGCAATCCTATATAATTATGTAGGGAATTGTAGCCCTAAAGGTTGATTCAAAGGGTATTTAGAAGTAGCCTCATTATTTTATATATTTGATTAGGCAATTTTGTGATATTTTATGTTTGCCAAGCAATAAACCAAAGTCACATAAATAAACTAAAAATTTGCATTTTTTGACAGTTAATTTTCAGCTGCTAGGATCATTCTCAGTGCAAGCGTGAGTTATTAAAGTGAACAGCCCCATAACGTGCTGTGCGTATGAGATCAAATCATTTAGATAGCTGAGCAGATGAGCTGCCTTGTCAGTGAGGTTATTTGTCATATCAACAGGGAACCCAAACACTCACAAGATGCGTAAAATGTAGCCTACTCACATGGGATGTTTCAGGTTGTCATTGATCGAGATCAGCTTTTTCTGCTTCCCTCCCATCCTCAGGACACTTTCCTTCCTCACGTCGAGTGTGGGACAGTGACCCTGGTAGGAGCGACCACAGAAAATCCTTCCTTCCAAGTCAATGCTGCTCTTCTGAGCCGATGCCGGGTGATTGTCCTGGAGAAGCTCTCGGTTGAAGCAATGGAGGCGATTCTGATGCGGGCCGTCAGGTCCTTAGGGGTCCAGGTTTTGGTCCAGGGCGACCAGCACAGCAGCTCTGCAACTGGCAGCAGCAGTGAGAGCTCAGAGTGAGTACTTTATGGGCTGCAGGGTGTTAACGCACACGGCCTGAGGAATTGACTGCTTGCCAGGGAGAGAATGAAGCAGTTGGGGGGTGGGAAGAGAAACCCTAGCCACTTCTGATAGTAAAGAAAAGAAGTGGCAGCATATGGCAGGGGCGGGGGGGTGACAGGAGAGAGAGAATTCAAAGCACTGGCTGTCTCCATCCAAAACATAATCTCACCGTCTGGATTAGGAGAGAGTTTTATACTTGGATCTGTAGCTCCTGACTCACCCTCCCAGGATATTTAAATCTGTTCTTCTGCTGAGGATTTGCTATGGAAGCCTGGAACTGGTCTTTGTCATGTCCTAATGTGTGTTACTTCTTGCTGTTGGTTGTGAAAGCATCATGTTACTATTAAGTGGTGGATGAGACATCCCCTCTTAAATTAATTAGGAAATGCCCAACAAAAGTTTGTTGTTTTCTGAGAATTTTTTTTTTAAATAAGATCAAGGAGGGTACTTCTATCTCTTGGTCACAGGATAACTGCTGTGGTATGTTTTATGGTATGCTGTCGGGCGAGGGGGCTGTTGCTGTGAGGTGTTAATAGATTGTTTTAAGAGAGACTTTGTTTTTCTTTGTTTCTTGTTGTCCAAGCCAGATAGTCATGTTAATCACTTCAGAGAATTTTGCAAAGACAAGGTCCAGATTTGTCTCTAAGGGATATTATATGCCTTCTGAAATGGCTAGCAAATAAGAATATTTGGTACTTGGTACTGTGCTGCTTTCATGCAAGTTACTACACTTTCTTTGCGTTGATGCTTGTCTGTACTTCTGCTAATAGACCGTGTATTGATGTAGTAATTGGGCAGGCACTCCATATGAAATAAATAAGAGGGAATCCACTTCGTCCTTTAGTTTTATCACAGAATGCAAGCAGTACAAATTGCTAACCTGAATGCTGAGGCCAGGGCAGAGAAGGGAAGCTATTCCCTTCTTGTTTTTAGGGTACCCTGGCTCATGGTTTTCTGATCTGTAGCTTTTACATATTGTAGTAATGTGAATTTTAGAAGAGAGGGTAGTACTGCGTGTCAGCCTTAATGTAATGGCACAGCTGTGGTTGTGGCTACACCCTGACTAGGGTACGGAGACTTGCCTTGCTGTATGAGATTAAAGTACATGGCATAGTTTCAGCTGCAGTTGTTTGGGTTTGGGTTTCGCCAGACTCTCTGTATCTATAACCTTCCGTTAGCTATGGATGATTTGAACAGCACAGTGTGGTGCTTCATCAAACTGAAAGAAGTCTGGCAGGCAGAGTGTTAGACAAGCAGTTTCAGAAATCGATCCGTGGAGAGAGAGGGCCCCGCTCCAACAGCTAACGTGAGAGCCAGGCATTCAAAAATAAAAACAGGGTTCAGAATTTAGGAGCGTTTGTTGCAGTTGTGTGCTAAGTCTTTCTTCCCTTTCCTGCTGCTGTCTGGTTCTGGTCTGTGGTTGATACGTAGTGTTGCGGATGAGTTTGTTTTTCTGTAAGCCATCCTGTCCTTACTGCGATTCTGGTTTTGGTCTCCTTGTTAATTCCTTCCTTCTTGCTCCACTGTCCATACCATTTCTGCTCCTTCATTTCCTCTCTTTCTACTGCTCTGCAGGAGCACAGCTGTGTCTCATCTTTTACCTGTTCACCTCCCTGTCTTTTTGAAACAGGGCTGTCATTAGATGCAGACAGGTAAGTGTTCATGCTGTCCTGAGGAATAAGTGAAAGCCAACAATTATGATTTACGTTTGTTGTTCACTGTACTTACCTTTGTTCCAGAGTTGGAAAAGGAGCTGTAAGGCAACATGTCCTCAAATGTGCAGCATTCCCACTTTGAAAATGCTGCAGAGATCTAGCCAGAAGGCACAAGAGATGAATTTTGGATTTCGTTTCCCATGTGAGTCTCCCTTCCCAAACCACAGAAGTGTAGTATGAAGTCCTGCACGTACTGTGTGGCATCAGTTTATCAGATGCTCTTGGTATCAGATCACTTGACTGACGCAGATGAGATTTTGAAGAAAAGGATGATTCTTTGTGTTCTTTCCTATCACCTTGAGGAATAAGGTGAGGGTTAATCTTCCTTAGTCGCTACAGGCATCCTCTGTGCTCAACGAGAATGCAGCCATCACTTCTGCATCCCACACATGGGCAGCAGTTATCATAAGGAAAGTGTGCTCTACCCTAGTCTGTTTCCTTAGATTTTCTTGGTGTTTTTTTCTTATCTTGCTTCTAGTGTTGCGGCAGTTTTCTGATGAGTTTAGGTCACCTGGCTTCTCCACCCCACTGTAACCTTTTCTTACTGTAAAGCTAAAACAGAAGTAGCAGGAGATGTTACCTACTTTGGTATCTTTTTCTTTGTTATGTCATCACACTCATAAAACTTCTTTGGCAGTCTTAATATTACTGATTTCCTTTAGGATAAGATCTACTTTGTTTTAGATTTTCATCAGCTTTACTGCCATCAAATTGTGCCTCTTAAAGCCTGCACTAAATTAAGCTGGAAGATGGGGGAATATGAAAGAAAGAAAGATAGTCATGAAAAAGAAAAGCAAGGAGTCGTCAATGTTAAAGATGCTTTATTTTGCTGAAACTTTGCGTGGGCTTTCTGAAGTTTACCCTGTCTCAGTAATAACTACAAACTGTTGCAGGTGTACGCTGATAGACTAGACTTGTACTGTGTCAATGATGGAGCAAATCAAATTCTTCTTTTCGTGGCTTTTTATTTTTATCATTCAAGTGCTGCCTTCAGAGTGGTATCTAATCGAAATCAGATGGTAAACTGGATGGTGGATTAATGTATTTGAAGTTAGGTAGCACAGAAGGCGCACAGCTGAGGGAAATGAAAGGATCCACAGTTTCCTGTTGGCAAGCCCGGACATCATGCGGTTCATCTTGTTAGTGGCTGTATTACAAGTACTGACAGGTTTTGAATTCACTGGTTTGTAAATCACAATGTTGAAGACTGGCTTCCTTTGGGTCTTCAGTGTTCAAGACCTTTTTGAAAACTATTCCCTTTTTAGAACACCCATCCAATTTCCTTGCAGGAAATAGAGTTGCTGAGACGAGAGGCAACATTCAAAGACAATGCTGTAAGGCAGTGAGCAGTGGATATCATGCTGCAGTATTTCAGATGAAGAACTGTATTTGTCTGTAAAAGTGTTTCGGTCTGTCAAGGAGCAAATGTAGTGAGAATAATTGCACTGAGAAAGTAAGAAGTTACTGACTTACGTGTGAAGGAAGCAATGGGTACTTTATCTCATGTTCTGCTCAATTATTTTTAAATCTTTCATCACACAGGTTCTCCTTGCTTGAACTTCCTGATGTTTACTTCTGATATTGCTTACACCCTTGTGTTATTGGATCAAATGCCACAGTGTTGTACAGGTTTTATGGGTAGTTCATCACATGTTTCATGTTGGTTCTTGGCACAAACTGTCTTGACGGTATGGAGATAAGGAGGAATTGGAAGAAGGATTTATTATCCTGTAGCGGTAGTTTTCCATTCCTTTAGCTAATATATCACCGTCAGCTCAGTGAGTGATGGATCCTGGGGTGTCCCTTTTGGCTTGTTTATGTTTTTGTCTCCAAGTATCATGGGTTACAAGGTACCAACATTGAACATTGGCACTGAGTGAGTGTTTGGTGTTAATTTTGGAGGGTAAAAAAAAATGAGATTGCCTATCTGCAAGAGGATCGAGAGCTTGGGAAGAGGTCAGAAAGCATGGAAGTTATTCTGCCTTGCAGTTCTAGGGTGTGCAGAAGTCAAGTAAAGTGGAAAGATGTAGGGTACTTGAGCTTCTGAAGACAGGATGGGCTTAAAATTGTAAAATACAGCAAATGTCTTTTGGAAGCCAAGATATTAAAATAATTGTCATTCTCATTTTGAAATCAGGCTCCTGCCTAGTAAAATTTAAAATCTTAAATACCATTTTTTAAAATTATTTATTCCTCAGAAAAAATAACTGAGTTCAATCATTCTGAGTATAAAATATTATTTTGAAATACTGAGTGTTAATAGAGCTGAGATTATGGAACAGGGAAGCACTATATTATTTCCAGTCAGTGATTCTCATCAGTACACTATGCAAACAGCTTGATGTGGAAATTTTCTCCATTTATTCTTGTTCTTTATTATGTCCTGTATGCTGTGCTATTGTTGTAGACATGGACTGGATCAGTCTAATACATAATACATTATTTGGAGCAGAATTTCCATTACCAGTATGTTGTAACTTGGATTTCACCATGGAAGTGGACAAGACCTTTGCCTGTAACCAGATTTCAGATTTTCCATAGTTCCTTGTGCATATTTGTTTCAATTCCTGTAATACTAATTGCTTGTATTGAGTCAACAGGGCACTTAAAAGACCTGTAGTGAAACTGAAGAAACAGGAATACAACTCGGCATTCTTGCCCAGTTTCTAATTGGCAAATAAATGGCAAAAGTGCTCTGAGGTCTCAACTTCGTTTGGGACAGACTGTTCTTGGCTTCTTGCAAGTGTAGTACCTGCCTTTTAGTGCTCTCAGCACTTCCCCTCCACTTGCCATCACTGAGTGGAGTTGTAAGTATTGGTGTGAGGAGGCCTCAAGTGCATGGCGTTCTCTGCAAACAGCAGGCAAAGAGCTTAGTCCACGCAGGTAAAACCTTCTCTTAAGTCTGTCCTGCTGGTGTATCCAAAGTGTTTGCTCAGTGTGCAGCATATTTGGTTTTGTTGCATGTTGATGGAGGTATTAGCAGCAGGATGTCTGTGTGTAGTGCCTGGTGGATTTTTAAAAATAGCTCTTGCTTTCTTTGCTGGCTTCTTTCATTGAATATAGAAAAATCTGGTGCCCATCTGTAGTGCTGAGAGGGGAACATTGCTCCCTGATTTTCAAGGGATTTGATGCATGAAGTACTTGACTGAGTAAGTCCCTGTGCTATTACATTCTTCTGCTTCCCTGTTCAAACACAAATACAGTGTTTGAAACACCTTGGAGAAAGTGCAGTTACTTTGGTGTGCCACTGTGTGTGCCTGTTAATTTTTTTTTTTTCCTAGCTTGATCAAATACATGAGAAACAAGGAGATAAAAATATGACAAGATGTGTATGTGTATATAGATAGATCTCTTTTGCCCACAGGATGTGATTCCAGCTGCCTGCTCTATGCAGCATGGATTATGGCCCTAGAGGACATCTGTCAGCCTTCACTTGCAGTGGTGTGGCTTAAGATTGCAGCACTTCAAGCTTTTCCCTCTGATGTGTGGGTCTGAGAGGGCTGTTGAAGTTTTTCCAGCACCTACTGTCTTTTTTTGTGTGACAAGTGCAAAGTGGGTTTGCGAGGAGGAGGAGGAGGCGAGTAGTGAAGATCAGTGGATACATGTGTCTGGGAACCCTGGCATTGTCTTTTTGTACACCACTGGTAATAACAGTAATAAATCTTTCTGGCGAATGAAGTGCAGGGCTGTTGTGAATCCTTAATTATTTGGCACACAGGAGCTTCATAAGAAATTGCCTCTCATGCCAGTCATTTGGACAGCTTCCTACCTTTTCAATTGTCTTTCCACCAAGGAATTTGAAGTGCTAGCTGTGAAATGCTGATGGAGTAAAACCTTGTAAAGTTCAACTGGCTGTGCCAGAATTGTGCTCTGGAAAAAACCCTGACTGTATTTTCCCTTGAACTTAATGAGAGGAGGAAAAAGTAAGGGGGTTAAATAGATGAGGGCACCTGCCCTACCTTTTTCATGTGCAATTGTATGTAACATGCATTGGGGCAGGAGGAAGATTGGTCGGATCCCACAGTGTTCTCCCAGGCTCTGCAATGCTTAATCATGACAAAATGAGTTAAGAACAGAACTTAAACTCAGCTGTCTCTCAACAGTATTTGTAAAGAAATGGCATCTCTGGCACAATATGCAAGGAGAGGATAGCGATGGGGGCTAGCAGTTTATGATTATTCTGTTGCAGATTCCCGGTATACATAGAGGAGAAAGCTCTAAATACCCTAGCCTACCTTTGTGATGGTGATGCAAGAACTGGACTGAATGGACTCCAGTTAGCAATACAGGCCAGATTAGCAGCGGGGAAGACCACTCCTTTGAATATTACCAAAGGTGGTTCTGCAGATGGCATTCTGATAACAGAAGAGCATGTAAAGGAAGGGCTACAGCGATCTCACATCCTGTATGACCGAGCAGGTAAGTACCTGATACAGTTCCTGAAATACAACGTTCTCAAGAGCTGCCAGCCTCTGTAATTGCTGTTTCTGCTCCCCATTTCATACCAGCTGCTCTGGTGAAACAGTACTGAAATTTGGCCTAAAAATTACTTTTCCTTTACAGTGTAGCAGGCTCCCCAGAAATCCCTTCTAGAAAGGGTGTCCTCTTGCCACTTAGGAAGTGTAGGTTAGCTGAAAGGACATATTTGCTGCCCTGCGAATAGTTGCATGGTGAAATTTTTTGTTCTTTAAGGCTATTAGAATATAGTCTTCAAAGAGGGTTGCCATGTAGAGAGGGAGAAGTAATTTGATGAGGAGGTTTGTTCTGGAAGGGTTGGAAGTCTTCCATTGCACTTTACTCCTTTGAAAGTCTTGGAAGTGCTCACTTTCACAACACGTTATGTGAAAACCTAAGCGGTTTGCTTTATTTTTAGAGTTGCTTTTTAAGGTAATGAATTTTGTAGCTTGCTTAGGGCAGGTCACATAAATCTAATTGCATTTAAGGCTTCCTAATGTGATAACTGCACAAATTTGTGATTTGGCAATGTTGGGCATCACAGTAGTTGGCCACTATACCATTGTATGTGAGAGGGTTAAAAATCAGAGAGTGAATGTTACAGGTTAGGTGAATCCCCTTGAATGCATTGTGCTAGTTCTTCAGCAATACTTGAATCACCAGGTAGTATAGTATCAAATGTTTATGCCAAGCAGTATTGGGAGAACTGATTTTTTTTTTGTTTTGTTTTGCCACTCTGTCTGATACGCTCAATTAACCGTCACTACTCAAAATACATGATGAGAGATTTCTCAAGGTTGTTTGTAATGTATGTGCCTGCTTGTAGCCTTCTTACTACAAAGAGGAAATAACGATTTATTGTCAGGAAAAAGTCACTTGGGCAGATACTGATATGATGGCAGCTGAGAAGTTGAGGGTAGGCAGTGGGAGGGAGAAGAAGAAAGTCATGATAAGGAGGAAGCGGAAAATCTGACAGGTTTGCTGTGTGCCATGTATGTCTGTTGTGTGTTTGCTGTCGCCTTGTGGCCACTGTCACACAGAACTCTTGGCTGCATTCATTGCTCCCTGCCCTCCTATGCCTGTTTGTTCTGTTAGAGATGGCACGGAGCGCCTCTTCATGAGGCTTGCATCAAGTCTAGGTAGCATGTGTCAGCCCATTTCTCCATGACAGAAATCCTTCAAGCTCTGTGTAGGGTTGTACTTTTTTTTTTGTCAGAGATTTTCAGAGAGGGATGAGAGCAGTGAAAATTCTGGGATTTTTGACTGTATGAATGCCAAAGAGCCTGCCACAGATAGTGTCACTGTAGCAGATTGCCTGAGTGCATGCCTTTACAAAATCTCTGTCTTCTGTGGAGTAATCTGTGTCTCAGCTGACCACTTTTTTCCATAGTAGAGATACCTGTTTGTCCTTTTATGTACAGAGGGCTTCTGGATAGAGGCTACTAAAGCTATTTTTCTAGCATGTTTTAGCTAATACTTTTTGAATCACATTTGTGGTGGTAGAATCTACGATCCTCTAATATGAAGTGCTTCATTCAGCCTTATAAAGTGGAGCGACATGATGCTTTCTCATCATGATAGCAGCAGCATACATTTGAGTGTAGTGTGTTCCTGTAGAAAGCACCAGATAATCGATTAATGTTCAGTGAGAGTTATGTAATTATGGAATTTTGATTTTACATAATTATTTATTTTTGGTCACCTTCCACAAAATTTGCCAAATATGTGTGGTGGGGTGTTCTTTTGTGTACTTTCACCAAGTAGTCTAGGAAGGAAATTATTCATAGCCTAGTCATTAGGCTATTGTTCTGATCTGTGTGCAGACATATAAAGACAAGATCCTTGTGCAGATAATCTATGCATTTTAGCTTTTTTTTCTCCTATACATTTTAGGATTTTCTATGCTTTTTAGGAATTTTAGGAATTCTATGCATTTTTTCAGTCCTTTATTGAAGAGCAGTTGATGTTTACCTTTGGCTAAGACAGAAAATAATGTGAGATGAGGACTGTGATTTTACTTTTGCCCACTACCTTATAAAGAGGTGCTTAAGAAGTCCAGATATTTATTATGGTCCATGAATGAGGCCTTTTCCCTGTCTTCTACCAATAAGACTTTAAATATTTTAATCAGATTAGCTGGAAAATATTTCATGAGCACATAAAGCAATTTAGGGACATAAATCAACAAGATTTATATATCTGTAAACACCAGACACTAGCATACCCTGTCCTCCACAAAGCCTGTTGTATAGTGTCTTGTTTCACTTCAGAAAGGTGTTTGCCTTTGTGGGAACTGCATAAAGCAAAAGTATTTTGATTCCAAAAGCTCTTTAGAGTTTTGACTTCAAGAGGCATTCGGGATGCAGAACAGCCGTCATAGATAAGCTGGCATGTGTCTGTCTCTCATCTGAATTGAGGAGGGCAAGATCTGTATGTTGGCTAACCAGCCTGAGAGAGCAAATAAAGGTCTGGAAAAAATTCTGTCCAGTTTTTTTAAACTGCTTCTGGTATCTCATATAGCATTTATATAAACTGTATTTTTTAGAAAGAAAAATAAAACCTCTTTGTCCAATGCATGTAACAGTATTTTGCCTTTAATTGAAACTGCATTTTAAAGTACAACTGCACCGTTTTTCTGAAGTCCAAATCTGGTGTGTAAGTATTGTTCTTATGTTAATGACTTGGTCACCAGAATTAACTTTGTAAGGAAGGAGATAAAGGGATAAAGCTGTCCCCTTTCCCAGCCTTCGTACTCTGAAGTCCCCTGCAGGTATATATCTCTAGTCCCAACCTATCCGCTGGATTCCTTCTGCCTCTCCAGCTGGTATCCCCGAGTATGACACTTCACATTAGCCCAAACTGTATAAAAACACTCCAGCAAAAAAATCTGGGCAAGTGCAACCTCTGAGATATTTAAAGGCCATCTTCCTTACTTTTAAGAGAC
The DNA here is from genome assembly GCF_963210335.1 of Falco punctatus. NCBI lineage: Eukaryota > Metazoa > Chordata > Aves > Falconiformes > Falconidae > Falco > Falco punctatus. The sequence continues at coordinate 91,107,485 of NC_137582.1, read as the reverse complement.
CAAGAGACGCCTCTTGCAAGAGGACAACGCGAGTTCAGCTGCTTGGGTTTATTGCTACTGACTCAAATGTTGTGACGGAGCATGGACATGCTGTTTGTGTTGGCACGCACGATGACTGCATACCGCAGGGCTTTTTGTGTGGAGTCCTAGCAAAAATAGCTGTCTGCTGGCCTGCATATGCCAGCAGTGCATGTCGAATTCCCCACAGATCTGCCCTGTGGCGTGAACAGCGGCGCAGGAAGAGGAACCCACTTTCTGACCTGGGAGGTGTAGGTCTTATTGGCTATGAAAGGAGCAATTGCAGCCATATGGGGGCTTTCATTTTCAAACTCATGTGTGCAGCGTTTTATTTTGTAGGGCCTACAAGCAGTTCTGATATGGCCCTCGGGCTGTAAATCCTTTTAGCCATAGGAAGAAGAGAAATACTAACAGATGGCTGTGCATGCAGCCAGTTGCCTTTATAATACACACCTAGCTGTGAGCCAAGGAATGCCAGGCACTTTAAAAAATAAAAAAGGCAGATTGTGTGGAAAGTTTTGCAACAATATTACAGCAGTGTCGGTTTTTAACATTAAAAAAAATCCTTTTAATTCATTCATTCTTCCCTCTCCTTATTTAGCAGTCTGGCATTTCAGATTTTGTTGGTGGGTTTTTTTTTTGTTTCAGCTGCTTACAGTTTTCAGACCCTTCCAGTAGTGCAAGTGTCCACAACTGAACACAACATTTCTTTGGGGTTTCATGGGGTTTTGTTCTGTGGTCCCGTTTCCTCCAAATTGTGTAATGTGCCATCATTGAATATCCACAGCAATGTTTCCTTTTTCCCCTATATAATACAGCAAACTCATGTTTGATTTACTGCATGCTTTATCTTCAAGCTATAGTTGATGTGAAATGTCTTTTTCTAAAATAGCACTAGTGTATAGTAGTGGATTTCTCTAATTCTTTTGTTTTTTTAGAGCTGTGGGCATGTCCAAAAGCAACTGTCAGTGGTTTGTACATGCTCAGACTTTACTCTTTGTCAGTTAGGAGATATTTATATAGAGTCTTCTTCCTAACTGCTTAAAACATCTGTAATATTTCTCTTTTGAAGGAAAGGTCATTAGAGTACCAAAACCACATTGTTTACCACCCTCCTTTTTATCTGCAGTTGTTCTGTTATGCTTATGTAGTTAGTGGAATGATCCATGTGGCAAAGCGTGAAGGTGTTGAACAGATTAATGAATGCCCTAATCATCTATACATAAAAAGAACTTGAAAAAGCAGGTTATGTTTACTGGCTGTGATCTAGTAAAATATATTGTGTTCCCTTAAATGCATTTTACTTAATTTCCTCCTAAGAGCTTTGTGTACCACTTCTCCCCCATTCTAAATAGGAGAAGAACATTACAATTGCATCTCTGCCCTGCATAAGTCTATGAGAGGCTCAGATGAAAACGCTTCCCTTTACTGGCTTGCTCGAATGCTTGAAGGTGGTGAGGATCCGCTCTATGTGGCGAGAAGGCTGGTGAGGTTTGCCAGTGAAGATATAGGTCAGTATTTCATGTTGGAATATGAAGTTGAGTGAAGATCTGCCAGCCTTCTGGTTTCCAGAAATTGGCACTTGAGGAAAAAAAAAACCCCAACCAAAGCTGCTATATGCAAAATAGGTACAAAATACTGAAATGCTCCACATCCAGCAAAAGCTTTGTGTATGCATACAGAGACCTACCTACATGTGGTGTCATTGTGATGATGATTATCTATTGCAGGAGAAACAAGTATTTTTTAGGTCAGGTTTTGGCAGTGTGTTAATATAGGATTCTTTGAAACTCTGGTGATTGTAGGTCACCAGTAAGCTTGTGTCACAGAGAATGTGTATTTCAGGGATGTCTGGTTTTTTAATGACTCGGGAACATGAATGTCTACCCTGACTTGCAAACCTCAGATTTGATGGCTGGCTCCCTAGTTGTAAGGCATCTTGATTGACTTACCCTAAGTAACAGATGCAACAACATTTTTAGCACATATGTGATGGGTGAAGAGTTATGAGATCTGGGGAAGCTATGCCTTTATAGCGGTATCACCCCATTTCCTTCTTAATTCCAAAAAGTGAGTGAATCATACATGGGCAGCTGCTGCTCAGGCTGCCACCGTGTGGCAATAGATTCAGTCTGTAAATCATACCCATGACTTAGACCTTTCATTTGTGGGGGGAAGGAAAAGAAAGGCAGTGGATGGAGGGAGTATATCTTACATTCTGCAAAGTATTGTACCAGAAGTTCCAACATCTGAGAAAGCAACTTTGAAATGTGCATGGATAACCTTCCATCTTACAGGGGGCAGGGTAGGGAAGCAGGGATAAAACAAAAAACCAACCAGTAACTACAGTAAACTGACTTTAACCTGCTTTTATCTGATCCCTTTTTGTAGGGCTGGCAGATCCTCTGGCGTTAACACAAGCAGTTGCTGCTTATCAAGGCTGTCACTTCATTGGAATGCCAGAATGTGAGGTAAAGGCTTCATTAATTCACTGATTTGAAAGTACTACAAACTGTAAAACCTATCTGGAATTATGAAGAGAAACAGAGATTGCAAGGACAAGGCAAATGTAGTTACATGTTCATTCAGCACTCCCCTTCTTTGACAAGTAAGAGAACTTCATAGCTCTTAAAATAGATGTAGTTTGAAATAAAATTCACTGCATATTTATTGTTAAAATGTGGTATGTGAACTAACGCCATTTTTCTCTCTGTTATAAATAAAATAATATATTCTGATCTTCTAAGGTAGCTATTCTTTTCTAGTGGAAATCATGAAGGTCTGTGGTGGTGTTAAGTGATAATGTTCATACTATAGTAGCAGGCAGAGATCAGTTTGGAGACATAATCCCTGTCACGCTACACAAACAGTCTGGATAACAGAACTTTCCCCAAAGAGCTTAAAAGAAGTCATTTAACATTTTTCCTTTTCTTGTTTCCAGGTGATTCTAGCACAGTGTGTAGTATACTTTGCCAGAGCACCAAAGTCTATAGAGGTATATAGGGCTTATAGCAATGTCAAAGAATGTCTGAGAATGCACACAGGACCTCTGCCACCTGTTCCGCTGCACCTGAGAAATGCTCCCACAAGGCTTATGAAGAACCTGGGCTATGGTAAAGGCTATAAATATAACCCCATGTACAAGGAACCTGTAGAGCAGGACTATCTACCAGAAGAGCTGAAAGGAACAGACTTCTTCAAGGAACAAAAAACCTAACCAGCCTTGCTGGCAACAGGTTTTGATTTTATGAATCAAAGCATTTCTACTGGGATAGAAATTCCCCTTACAGTTTCAGCCGTCTGTTACTATGGTTGAAAGTATTAAGCCACTGAGCCTTTCAGGTAGTTTCTTACCCTTCTGGTTATGCTGCTGTTATTCTGAAGGTGTTGTGTAAAGAATTGCTGTTAGGCAATATAGAAATGCAAAAATAAGCTTTATCAATATAGTGCTGTCACCCCCTGGTTCAAATGAAATGGAGAAAAAATGAGAGACTTGTATTTCTTTTGCTGTGAGACAAGGAATATTACTGTGCTGCTGTTTAAGATCAGTATCTAATTCAGATTTTGAGAATGTTTATTTTCCAGAAAAATAGTAAATTGTATCTCCTCTGCATAAAATACTGTAAAAAACTGTTAGTGTAATTTTTGCTCTTACCATGTTCCGGAGAAGAATTTTGTACAACAACATTTATTAAACCAATAAAGGTGTTAAAAATAGTGTCTGTGCATTTGTTTAGATATTTTTAGGTCAGCAGTGTGGTTTTGAAAGTTTGAGGTTTCTTTATCATCCCTACTTTCCAGAGCAAGTTTAAAGCATTTTGGAAGTAGAATAGTCATGAAAATAGCTGAATTGTGTTAGTTTCTGAAGTTGTATCATGTAAAATTTTTGTGTGATGGCATTTTGGAATTACTTTTGGAAAGGAGATTCCTGCTAGTGAAACACGTTTGTGTATCTCCAGTTGTGCATCGGGAATTCCATTAGCTTTGAGTTGGAAAGCCGAGAGACAAATTGACAGTGCTGTTGTAACAGTTTGGCTTCCCCTTCCTGCTGAAAACATAACCACATCCAAGATTGCTGTTGACTGAACATTCCAGTAAGTGGAGGGTGGCCATGGCAGTGCCCCTGATGTTGACAACATTCCTTCACTTAAGCGCTGATTATTTTTCTTCTCCTCAATCCTTCTTAAGTATGCAGTGGTCCAGTGTGCTGAAAAGCCGGCAACTGCTAGAAGCGTGTGTGACTGTGCTAACTAGCAGTTGGGTAGCAGGAGAGGACCGTGTTTGGATAGGATTACAGCAGGTAATTAGCAAGGAAGATTTTCATTACTGAAGTGCTGAGCAGCCACGGGGGCAACTGTCCACACTTTGTTAAAGTGCTGTGGAGTAAACTGGCCACCAGTGAGGAGGATGTGTCTTGGCTGAAAATTACCAGCCGCACAGTAGTGCAGTGCTGTTATGGCTGGATTTGCTTGGTAGCTACTCAAGATTTGCTTGCTGCATGCCCTGTATGCCTTTGTCACTGGGTCTGTACTGGTTACCTGCTGGACTTCAAGGATTTTGGTCCTGATCCTGCTTAGTTTATGAAATGTCTTGAGACATTTAATTAAAGTTAAAACGCTTTATGTATAGTTTTTGATCTGCTGCTGCTGTTCAACTAAGCATGCCAGGTCTCTGCTAAAAGAAGGAGGATGGCTCTGCTGACTTCCCTGAGCGGTATCAGAACGTTACCAACTCTCCTCCATAAGGACTATTATGTACCACAGATTTTTTATTTTTTTTTTTTAATGCTATTGAATCATCTGGGTTTTTTTTTCTGACGTGTTACCTTGCTGAACAATGAATGGTGCTTCATTTCACATGTACAGTATTAACATTTCACATTTACAGTATTAGATTTAAACGCTTTTTAAAAACTTCTATTCAGCTACCGCATTCAACTTGTAAATAAATGCTTCATTCTTTGGCGAAGGAAGGTCTGTTTTGCGCTGGAGCCATGTTGAGCTCCTTGCGCCTGTCAAGCTGTACCTGTGACACAACGCAGCCACGGGCTGTTGGCTACCTGGTGTACACAAATTGCAGGTGGGTGTTTCCCGACAGCAGAGGTACTTGGTGCTGTGCGGAGCTTAGGTCAGAGGGGTTGCCACAACTGCGCATCTGGAGTTCATTCAAAGCTGCTTTTGCAGATCAGGAGGTCTGTGGTCTGAGGATGCAGTTCCAAGTCAGGAAGCCAACTTTTAACTTTCCTGTGGCAGGAAATTCGGCTGACTACTCTTAGGTTTCAGGATTGCTGGAACTTGGCCTTGATCAATATACAACCTGCAAACATTTCATTACTGTCTTCCCTTGACCGAAGGGTGTTTGTATTGGAGATTAATTTTGTATTGAGGCTTCTAGCTTGGTACTCTTCATATGAAGTTCTTCTGCATGACAAAAACATAGGATTTAAGCCAAGGGTCATGGTGTAACTGAAATATTTCTGAAATTAAATCAATGGCATGAGTGTTACTTCTGGAGAAACAGAATTTTGAGTCAGATTCCTTAAATGTTTCTATGTGTTCTCCTTCCACAAAAAAGTACCCCTATTCTTCACAGGAGAGCACTTTAGCAGGGTAGGAGCTACTTCTCCTGATGCTTTAGCAGGGTAGGAGTTTGTGTCTGCCTTTCCAAGATACATAGAAAGATGGGAACAGGGGTGAAACCATGGGATTATATTAATCCAAAATACTCATGGCAAAATTACGGCCAATGTTCACTTTAATTCTTAAGACAGAGAGTTGATGTAACTATTTCTTTAAATGGCCCATGATTTGCAAGCCTGGACCCCAGCTTGATAAATAAATCCAATCAATGGATTGGTAAACTTAAATAGGTTTTTCTGTCTTACAGGTGTACGAGGTTGGTGTGCTTCCCTTTGATACAACTGGCAGTTACAAGTGTTGGACTAATGCAGTCTGAGGTATTTTTCTATTCTTGTTTTCTTCTATTAGCAAGAAGAATGGGATAACCTCACCAGATTTTCTTAACTTTGCTAGTACCTACTAATGCTCAAATCTAATTCAACATAAAATTTTACCCAAGGGAAACCCCAGACCGCAGTTTCTTGCCTGGGGTTGACAGAAATCTGTACTCAAAAGCCTTATCTTTCTATTTACAGTGCTTCAACTTAAGACTTGATCAGACTTCCCTTGTTAAAACAAATTGTGTACAACAAACAGATGTTACAGCGATAGTTGCACAGAATTTTTGCAGAATGCTAATCATGCATTTTGTCCCACATACCTCTCTGACACCCCCTGTTCTGAGCAGCTTGGTGTATTTGAGGTGCACCTGGTGAAAGTCCTCTGTGGTGGTCTGCACTCAGCAAAGACTTGGTGGAGTTTAGCAGGTAAGAGTCTCTATCAGCCAAAAAAAGTCTGTGGCAATAGAGGCTACAGCCAGTCCAGCTGTGCAGAGATCATTATTTTCTCTGCAGTGTCTCTTCTAAGTTGCTTGCAGGCCACTGCAAAATTGCTAAGAGAAACAATCTCTTCTGTTCTTAGTGCTCCTGTGATGGTCCTGCCACTGTCCTGCAAGGAAAGAGCTTATGGCTGAAATGAGGAAAGAGAACATAAGCTGCTGCATGGAGGGAATCGAAGTGAGGTCCTAAGAAAGCCTGCAAGTAAGGCAAAGTAATTTAAAAGTAATTATTGACTGCAGCTGTTTTTCCCCTTAAATGTGACAGAAAAGTTTCTGCATCAATAGAAACAAGAGCTGGAGGAGACAGGAAACTGCAACAACACCGTGTAGTTTGTGCCCCAAATACCTTGGGCTTCCAGTGGAAGGTGGTGTAGGTGTGATACGCATTCTCTAATTGACACAAATTGTGATTCAAGCAAATAGATTTTTCTGCCCTTGTCTGAATAAACTGTGGGTTCTCCCTTCATAAATACTTGGTTTGTGCTCCTTTTTCCCACCCTCAGCCTCTGAGCACTTGTGTGTTATCCGTACAGTGCTATACTGCAAGTTTTCTCCGACTTGGCAGCCCTCCTTCTGTTGTTTGGAAGAAGGCAAAGACCCACAGCCCTGTGCAGAGCCTGGGTCTTTTCCTCATCTACTGACTAACACCTCCATCTACTGTGTGTGACATGACACATAAATCTTATAACGTGCTGTGATGTTAAGGGAAAAGGATATGGGATCCATTCACGCTCCCCTACTGATGATGAGGATATGCCTGTTCATGGACCAAACTGCGATTTCTCTAAAAACTGCAGGAAAAAATGTTTAGGTCACTTATATTATGAAGGTAATAAATGAAGTATTCTGTACTAATAGATAAGGTATGACTTAAATGGATATGTGGGGATGGAGATGTCGGCATTGTCTTTCCTGTAATTTTACAGATGAGTTATGGAACAATAGAAGCTGCAGAATTAAGTACCAACAAAGGATCGTTCCTTATTCCTCATATTACAGAGAAAATACCGTAACTGTAAACCATAAACTGTTAAGTCACTCAGCTGTCTAGCAGGGTCATTGTATTTTGTCTGGTAAAAAGCAACTGAGATTGCTGGCTGAAAACAGAATAAGACTAAATTTTGTTTTAAATTAATAATTACAGTGTCTGTCCCATAATAAGACTTTTGAATAAAGCAGATGAGGATCTTCAGGGCAGTACTAGAATGATAAAACACGTAACACCAAAAGTTGTGCTTGAAGGGAAAGAATTTTTCACTTCGTAAAACTTTTCCACAACCTTTCATGATACAGTGCAATAGCCAGAAGATGATTACTCTTGGAGCTCTGAGATTAAATGCAAAGTGACTGACCAGGGTCATACATGTGTAGTAATGCAAGAAGTAAGGCTTTCCATATCTGTGAGGGCTTAGATACTACCATTTGCACTCTGTGGCATGCATATGAGAAGTCATTGCCTAAAACAGAGGATATATTGGTTAGTTATAACCCACTAGTGTGCTATAATTGTTTTTTCTAACTCAAGATTTAGTTACTAACACTAAAGACAGTAACAAAAAAACATGGGTTTATTTTGCTTTGCTGGGCTAGTATTGGGAGGACATAAAGTGTTGCTATTTGGGTCAGATATTAGAGAACATTCCTGGTACATGCTTATCAAGTGTGCAAGAAAGGGGATTTAGTGATGAAGAATACCAGCAAAGTGTGAAGACAGGTTTAGTATTACTAGCGAGGCATTTCAGATTCTTATTCTTAGTGATGTTAGCTTTTATATATTGCAAGAAATTGAAACTACTAGGGTAATTCAGCTGTAGAATATGTCACAACTATTCTTTTCTGGGGTTGGACACGCATTGCTAAAGGTTTTGGTCAACAGCTGCCCTGTCTTGTCTAAACAGTGGGTTATAAAACTGGCAGTAGGCTTGGTATCTCTCCATGGCATCTACTGCAACCCAGAAGCTGATAATACTGATAGTTTTTGGAAGCTTTGAGCAAAGTGTCTTTCTAAATATAAGTGAGTCTTTTGACAAGCTTCATTTATGTAAATTTGCATGGGGTTTTTTAATCCCAAATTCACTGTTTTTTGTTGTTTGGTTGGAACTTTCTTGTTCCTTGAATTAATGCAGTAATCTAATTAGATTAGTATTTTTATCCTGCTAGTCCTCTGAAAGGCATATGGAGAAATAAGGCAAGATGTGATCATGATAGGGTCACTCTGAAGTTAATGGACTTTGATTCTGTATGAGTCCAGGTTAGGGAAAGTTTTTGTAACCTGTAGATTTGAGCCAGGGATCTTGTCTGGTGCTCACTTGGGAACTTTTGAGTGCTGGGAAGAAACATGTGGGTTGAGGTGAAAGTAGGGGTAGAGGACTCCTGGTTGTACAAATATAGCTGAATCTACACAGAGGAATAATGGAGTGAGGAGGTCCCTCTGAAACACTGGTTCAGAATAATCCAAGCAGCCAAGACTGCTGTGATCAGCACCAGCCACGAGGCTGAAATCACAGAAATGGGATGGGAGCTTTGAGACCAGCCCCCACAAAGCAGCTCTTTCAGGAGCAGAACAGCGGTGGTAAGTCTTCTCTCCCTGGTCCCCATACCTACCACTGAGACAACACCAGCTGAGCAGGTGTAGCATGGAGTGAGACAGAGTCCTGGGTTTCCCCGAAGAGGGGAGGGAGGTTTCATTAAGTTGTTCTTGGGTTGGTCACAATTGCTGTTTCCATGTATATGGTGTTTCCCGTGGTTCTTTGTACTGTTTCCCATTTCTCCCTACCAAAAGGAAACAGAAAGACACAAGTAGAACCTGCTGACCTTACTGTGGAGACTTCATTAATAATTTTCCAGTGGCAAAAATGGTCTGGCTAAGAACCTAGGTCAGTTTTATTCATCATACAGATGAACTCCCCAGGGGGGGCTGGTCTCTCCCATCAGCAGAAGACTGTGCAGGATGGCTGGTGCTCTGCATGTTTTCTCTCATAAAGGGATTTCAGTGAGTGCCCTGGGGTGGTTAACACACAGGACACGTGAGCCTGCAAGTGTCCTAGGCCAGGGGATATTGCTAAGTTAAGCCAATAACTAATATTTTTGCCTGTGATTGAGCTTGCTGTGTATCCTGGGTAGGGTGCCTTGTACTCCTCTCCTTCCCCTGCTCCTCCTTTCCCTTGGAAACTAGCAGTTGTCTCCTCCCATGTCCCAGGTTCAGAGCAGCCTTACTCCCGGTCTCTTTCCCGGTGCTGGAGTAAATCAGAGCCGCGTGCGCTCGCCTTCCGAGGGCAGCACAGCCTGGCAAAACGTCCAGAGGCGCCTTTCCGCTCCTCAGCCCCAGCTGGGTTTTTCTGAGTCCTGCATGAAAAAAAATTGTGCCCCTCAGGACAGCTCCAGCAGACGGTGCAGTCTCGTGGGCTACTAAAATGTTGGCAACACACAGGTTGAAGTTTCAAAGCCATCGTGCCTCGTGGTCTCTTTCCAAGCAAAGTGTTAACGTACCTTTTCCCTTCCTCCCGGTGGCAGTTGCAAGGTGCTACGCTGGAAACAAGGCTGCTGCTCCCTGCTCTCTCCCTCCCGCTGATTGATGTGCATCTCTTTTATATCCCCTTTAAAGAGGGTCATCTCCGCTACTCCGTGCTCCATTAAAAAGTCCACCGTGCCAGACACGCTCAGACATGGACGCTTCACCCCGCACCATTTGCTGTCCCTCTGAAACAGCCCCAAGGCAAAAAGGGCAGTTTCCTCTCAGGATGATGTGTAAAGTCCCCCATAGGATTGGCAATGCTGCTTTCAACAAGCAGAAACCAATCTCCTGGTGAAATTGCTTCAAAAGCACAAGATGAGCTCATGAAATTTAAAAATAGTGAAGTATGTTTCTTTGTTTTCTGGCCTTCAGTCCCCGGGGCTTACCATTTCATGCTCACTTAAGGGCAAGAATGGTCTTTTCTTAAGAACCACATGTTGATATAGTGTTGTGTTTATCTTCAGAGTGTAGAGCTTTAAGGAAATACCAAATATTGCAGTGGCACCAAAAAATTAGGGATGAGATTTTGATCCTGTCAGGTGGCAGTTGCTTCCACTGTAAAGACCACCATGAAAATCCACCATGCCACGATCTCTTTTTCTTTTATATAAGTTGTTCCACTCAGAAGTAATGCAGGCCATGACATAGCCCATGATGGTGAATTCAATACATGAGAAACATCTTGCACTGTTACCAGTTGTTTCTCCCAATGGGAACATACCAATGTCATAGATACGGATAGCAGGACCAGAAACATCAGTTAAGTAATGCCCCCAATGAATTCCATTGCAGTTTTTAAAAAGTTATCTAATGAATACTGTTTCCATTATTTAGCTAGTTTGACTCTCGGAGATAAAACAACTGGAAGATATAGCTGGTAAGGAGTCGTCCAGGCTTTTATACTAAATATTTATATGAAATCATGAGTTCTATTTTAAATTTCTCGTACTGTTTTCCATGCACAGAGTTTAAATCCTCAGTTAACCTCTGGGCTGCATTTTCTTCCCTTTTCTGTGAGTGCTTTCTCTCATGTCAGGAGAAGTTCTTGGCCAAAATGACTGTCATTTTCCATGATACGACTTAAAAATAAAAGTGATTATACAAGCTCGTTGTTTGAAGTTCTATTTGACCTGAAGATACAGCATTCTCTGGCTGACGTGATGAATTAGTCTGAAGTGCCAGCAGCCACTGCGCATGTTCAGCGTGCTTCCAGGCAGGCTACGCTTTCCAGGATTTTGGCTGTGGGTTTTGTCTTCTATTGTTATTAAGTAGTCGGGGATTGCATAGGCCCCTTAACAAATACGGATAAGAGTATGTATTTAAATGGTACCATAAGATGACATGACAGAGCTAGACAGGTTTGTTACAGTCAAAAAAACCAAAAACAAACAAAAAAAAAAACACCACCCCCAAAAAAACCCGAAAAAAACAAACCCAAAAAAACCAAAACCCCGAACAACAAAAAGCCAGTTTCTGATTTTGATTGCACCTTTTTATCTCAGCAGGTTCAAGTGAATTGCACAGGTATTATACCTGTCTGACACCATATATAAAAAATCAAGACAAATATCTGTCTCTAAGACATCTGAGGACTTGATCAGGTTTATGTACTTTACCAGGATTTTGGTCGTATATAAATAACTGAAAGCATTTAACAGTTAAAGTATTACTAAACGTGCTCTTGATTTAACTCATTTGTGTGAATTTATCTCTAGGATAAGGTGACTTAAAACCCAGAGATAACTGTCCTCCTTATCCACACGATTATACATATTTTCTAGGAAAAGCAACTTACACGGTATGAATCAGACAAAAAGCAGCCAAATGGTGGTGGTGGTTGGTGGTTTTTTCTTTTTAAATTACTGAAATCAGAGGGCTATCATAAAAAGTCTGTGTAAGCAGCAGTACAAAGTCTGGCTTACTCATCACATCACAGTAAATATTGCTCTGAGTTTTGGATTGTTATAAAGTTTGGTCTGCTTAGGAGAGGCCAAAGTGGAGCATGAACTCCACCTGCTGTAATCTCTCTTCCACTGGAAGAAACACACGTGTTGTGTTCTCAAACCCACAGCCTGTTGCAAATTGGTTTTGAACAGGGAAATTCATGCTGAAGTACTTACCAGTCTCCTCCTAGAAGATTTAACGTTAGTGAGCCTGACTTTATAATGTTGTGGTCTCTTGGGTTAATATAAACCAAACTTTTTTATATGGAAAGTATTTTTTTTTATATTGTGGGTGTGGAATTATGACTGCTGCTTAGCTAAGACCAAGGCTAAGGGTCCTGATTTTCTATTGAGACTTCTGTTGTAACATTCTCTCATCTTGTATAGTATATCTTTAATTCATTAAAATCACATTTTCTTCCTTTTTCCGCAGTTAAAGCATCTCATACTGAAAATTACCATGCTCTGAACTCAGTGAGACCTGTGTTCATGCAGTAGTTCTAAAAATAAAGCCCTTCACATGAGCTAGTCAAAGCACCGTTTTATTTTTTGAACTGTGAATACAGCTGGAATTTCAGTTTTCCCTGTTGGAGTCAGCCCTTGTCAATCACTTGTTCTGAGAGGGGCACAGGAAAAAGAGGAGTATTAAGGAAAAACACTCACAACTGTCCAACTGTCTTACTGTGGGATATGAATTATGAGAGAGGAATATCTGCCAGTAGGCTTGCTGTTCATTTTTTTAAATGGTTGAATATGAAACTAACTTTATTGAGGTTCCTATTACTGAGATTTTATTTTGTGCCTCCTGTCTGTAGAAAGACAAATTTGTCTCAATATAATAGTTCAGTTAGTTAATGAACACTGAGACCAAAGTAATAAAGAAATACATGAGCCTCTTCATAAAGCTACACTGATTTGTACTATTATGCAAGGTTTTATCTTTCTTCTGATCTCCTGGGAATTACAGCATCGTGTGTCTTGCATTTAAGCGTATGAAGATAAGGATGTAATTACAATGGAGTTTTTGAGCTTTACTTAGTCAAAACCCCTCTGTGGCAGTGGAAGCTTTTGTTTGCTTAAAGGCTGAAGATGAAGGCCTAGAAACCCAGAACTGTTGCAACGTCAAACCACTACAAATTTTCTCATGGATTCTGTGCTAATGTTTTTCTCACTTATTTACAGAGCCTCGGGTTTTCAAAGCATTTAGCACAGAAGGGGTTACGTTCACATCTGCCCTCTGCAATACACACTCTCCTTAACAAATTTACCAGAGCCTTTGCAACTGAGGTGTTGCTAACACATGGAAGTATTTACTAATGTACAGACCAAGAACTTGTGTCATTTCACGTAAACTGTTGCTCTCTCCCTCTGTTCCCTGTAGGTGCCAGCAGCTGGGGCCATTACACCGGGCAAACTGATGGCTCACACAATCATCTCTTCTACCGAGTAATTTGTTTCTCAGTATTTTCACCTACTCCAAACAGGCCAAGGCCTTTATACAGCTGACCACATCTGGCGCACCAGTGGTTTTCTCTGCAGCTAGCCTTCAGGTAGACGGTTACTTTTGTACTCAGAAGTTTCCATTTTGAACACAGTTTAAGAAATAAAGACTATTATTTGTTGTTTGAAGAAAGACAAAAAGCATATACAGCTTTTAATTCAACAAATTATTGTGGCCCACTTCAAACTAAGGTTGTACAGGTAAACATTACGGTATCCAAGACATACATGATACAAGCAAATAACCTCCAGAAATAAACACAGAACACTACCAGTATGTAATTACAGTGGCTCCCAGGCATATGGCTGTTGTATAGTTGTGTTACAGTTGTAAAACTCAATGGAAGTCAGCTCAATAAATGTCGAATCCTTGTAGATAAAGAGACGTATCAGACATTTACTGCAGATTATACACAGTCATCCTCTGCAAAGCTGTGTGGCCAGCATCTAGCGTTGTATTGAAAGCTCCTGAACATGCAGAAAGGCACCCATTAGCTTCTAGCACCCAAAACCTCTTAAGCCCCGACACATTTTCACGTTTTCAGTAACTAAAATGGCACCACACTATACATTTTAAAAATCTCTTTAAGCATGTCACCTGAAGTTGTTACTCATTTATCCTCCTCATTCAAAAGCTGTGTTGCAAGTTTTTTGGCTAATAACTGGAAGGGGTTAGTTCTGTTTAAATAGCTTAATCCTTTCTCTATTAATAGATGTCTCTAAACAAATGTTATCTGACCTTCTATTTCACGACAGAACTGGGTAAACTCAGCTGTTCAGGAACATGCCTTTTGGTGCCTGGAAGTATTTTGTTCAGGTATTTTTGAAAAGCAAGACTTCAGGGGAGGAATAGCTTTACAAGAACATCCTAGTATACGTGCACAAGAAATGACTGGATTATTTTAAGTTACTACAACAGGGGGCTGTCAACACACAGAAACCCATGCAAGGATGCATGCAGGGTGGTCCTGTGCTTTAAAAGACAAAGATCCTTCCAAGAGTATTTCTAGTCAAATTTCAAAAGATTTCTTCTGCTACAGCTAAGATTTTCCTAGTTATTAAAGATGGTGTCAATCTCAAGAAAGAAAAATAAATTACCCCTCAGTTTCTCTGGGATTGTATTAACGGGAAAGGCAGAATTTCAGTCAAAGTTACTAGGAACAGGAGCATTAACTTTCTACATCAAAACTTTCTACACCCAACCCATTCAGGAGCAAAGCTTTTATTAACTACAGAAGGAACTGGTCTGCAAATGCTAAGTTCTCTTTTATGGAGAAGTATATCTGCCAAAGAAAAGTATGCTTTGCGTTGGGTTGTGGCGAATAAAGAAAAGGAAAGGATGGTCAGCATTGAAATCTTCTTCCATCACCATGCAGAGCATAGCAATGCCAGCAGTAGCAGCTGCAGCTTCCGTGCCTTCCTCATTCACTTCTACAAAAGCCTTGTGGACAATTTTAGAGAGAAAGAGGTCACGTGCCCCTGACATTCCTGACAAGTTAGCCTTGCCACTGTCAAATACATCCAACAGGCCCATAGCAGCTAAATCTGATGTAAGGTCATAGCTTTCCTCTAGCTTAAACTTTGGCAAACGCACATGAACGTCAGTGGAATATAGATGCTCTGGACATGTCCATTCCTGGAGTTTCTCTAAGGTAAGCTGCTTTTCCAGCTAGAATTAAAAAGACAGAATTTGTTACCTATCACCAGTGTAGAAATATTTCTACGTATATTTCCATTTATATATTTCTACAATATTTCAGTAACATTTACAAGGCTTTACAGAGCACTATGCAACTACATAAAAATGACTATACCCTTGTCTTTGATGGCTCCATATAGATCAAACAAATGCTACTAAAATAAAGCCGAATCAGTGCAGTTTTTACTTTACAAAACAATGCAGACACTTGCTTCTTGCTGCAATGTACAGAAGGGAAAAACATGCACAGACTGCACCCAAAACCAGTCATTCTTACTGTTTAACCTAACTAAATGGAATTATATAATTAAAAAGAAGTAACAAAACCCATCATCAGAGAGCTCAGAGAAGCTGATGTTTTCCTGGTCATTTCATGGAAAACCATCTCACTACTTCAAGGCTAAGAAAATAAAGATTTTTAAAGGTAATGAAAGAAAAGTTTTGTCATGAAAAAAACAAGCAAGGCAAGTTAATTCTCATGGTCTTTGTTTTCACAGTCTGCCTCATGGTTCAGTTCAGCAAGCTGAAGGACACATGAACACAAGTTACAAACTGTAACACAACTTCTCTTCCTGATGCAGCACCTGCACTTATACCTTATTGCAGTGCTAGCAGAGCACTGTCTAAAAATATGCTTGCAGATACTGGCTCTGAGAGCATGGGTTCATTAAAGCTTTAATTTGGAATGGCTGAACTTATCCATTAAATAACTGCATTAGCCTAGATGGCTCACCTTCTGCAGTCCAGTGGAGTCATCTTCAATGTCATCAGGTAACAGGATGATCATGCTAAGTTCTCTTCCATCATAAGGCAGCTCTAAAACACGGATCTTAACTTCAGGGATGTACCCAAAACAAAATTTCTTTTTCTGATACATCATTTTCACTGTCTTTCTTTCATTCTGGATGGATAAAAGGTACCAAAGTAACAGTTAGGAAAATACTAATTTAAAGAACTGATAGAAAACAAGTTAAAAACTTCATTCTTGCAAAACCTCTTGCTCCATTATATCAGGTGATTATAAAACTGCCTTTGTCAGACTTCTGCCTGCCTGTTTAATAACAGTTTTTTCTGAAAGCATAATGAGTTTGTATCACATTTGGTTCTCCTTTGGCTTCTACAGCACAGTCCTTGCAGAAAGCAAAACAATTTCTTCAAGTTGCTATTCCTTTGTATTGCTCTAGCCCCAGAAATTTCATCAAAAGTCAACAAATATCAACTCTGTTCAACATAAAGCAGGTGACTATATACAGTATCTTGTTAACACAGGCAGAACACAGAACAAGAAAATGGGGCTTAAGCAAAATGTGCTATCATTTTAGTACTGCTACCTAGCATCACAAACAGGCACAGTTCATAGCAGCTGAAACTGTTAGATGACACAACTCTGCTAGGCACGGGCAGGGTCCTAATCTATAAGTGAGAATTGTCTCTGATACTACTCCAGTAAGTGAGACAACAAATAGCTTGCTGAAAACAGAAAAATACTAAAATCCATTTAAAACCCCTCTTTCAGGTGAACTGAAAACATTCATTAAAGATGTTCTACTTGGTTTTTTTTATTATTTTATGTGTAAGCAACGCTTCACTTTAGCACATTATTTAGTACATTATTTGACCTTTTTGTTAAATAAGTACTACCAAGGTGTATCTGTATTACCTTATTTAAGCGAAATGGCATGTCAGTGGTGTCAGCTTCTCTAAATTTCTCTGCCCAGCTTCCTTTGAAATAAATAGCATTCACCAGTATGAGCCTGGTCGTGTTATCAACTGAGCCTTCAGACAGCAGATTAGGGATTTTACCTGCAGAGAGGGCAGAAAAAAAAAGTCACAACAAAATCTTGTAATAATTTGATGGCATATAAAACATACACGAAGAAACTCATGCCACAGAAATACTACAAATATAAAACTCCAGTCCATTCCTGCAATAAAGCATCTTTCAGTACCTGTTCTCTACTTCACCATACTTTTTAGTAGTACACACTACTATAACTTTTGATATACAGTACTTTGATGAAAATGTAATATTTTTAGCTTAAATTATCATATGACTCATCATACAAAAACTAGAAAACACCCACATTTAGAATTACTGGATTTAGAAATGTGTATACAACATGGGCTGGGATGGTCTAAAACAAGTTCTTGAACTCATGAGTATAAATCTATGTTTAGGCATCTCTCCTGGACTCATGGGCCTGAACACAAAGAATGGAAAAGTCTCAGGACTTATGGAACTATTGAAACGTCTTGCTTAGGTATTTTCTGGTTCTGTCAACATATCAAGTGAATATCCCAGGACAAAATTAAACAGTTCTAAAGGCGGCACAAAACAAAAACTATTCCTGCTCCCCAAGGATGAAACATTGCCAATTACTTTATTAACTAAAGTCATTTACCTTCAGTTTTCTCCTCTACCCACTTGTTAATTTCTTTCCTGGCTTCATCACAAGCATGAAGGAAGTCAACTGCAGCCAAATCAGCTCCATATAATTTCTGAGTGTTAGTCAGGAAACTCTGGATTTTGAAATGATAAGAACAGCTTTCATTTCATGCAGATAAGAAAACATCTCTTTATGATGTAGATAAGGTGCACTTCAAACAGATTACCACTCGCTCTGAGGTGGGGCTCTAACAGTGCACTGCCTGGGGGGTTCTGCCACATATACAGCTGATGGGGTGCTTACTGCAAGTGTTGCAATATTTATCTGTCATTCTTCTGAAAGAGGCTCAAGGGCAGCTAGGATAAAACAAAACTCTCTGAAAAAGCTGAAGAGGGATAAAAATAGCAGTCTAGGTGCACACAAAGGTATAATTCACTGGTGAAGAGGCATATTGTTTAGACATGTTGGGCATCCCCTCCCAAATAAATACAGTGTTTTCAAAAATATTTAAGTAATGTGGTACTAGACCAATGAAAATCCTAAAAAGCTGATTGCAACAGACACAGAGCTACTTGCATCTTAAAAAGCTGGTTGCAACAGAGTGGGATGTTACAATAGTTACTAAGAACCTAGACGAGTGATTTTTCTCTTGAGCCCAAGAGCAGCAGAACAGAACAAGGAATGAAAAGGGGTTGCTATGTAACATCCTTTAGGTGAGCTGCACAGATGCCTACAGATACGGAATGCATATGCATGTCTGCAACACTTCTGTCAACTGCCCAGCAACATTTAAGAAAGAGGCCTAGAAATATTTCTACTTCATAGTAACTCAGCTACATTTTCCCACCAGGTTCCACCACACCATCATGATCTGCACCAACGTACCGGCAAGAAGCTGTAGGACTTCTCTCCAAAAAGCCGACTGGCAAGCCGTAAGAGATAGGGAGCATTGCTCCTGTTTATATCCGTAGTCAGAGCATGAAATCTCGAGTGAGTATCTTCAACTTTGTCAAAATGAAGCGTCTGAAATAAAAGAAGTGAACTAGCTGCTGCTAATGCTGTCTTAAAAGAACATACAGTATATCTATAGGGTGGGTCTGATCCAACAGGTAGGTAGGTTGAGGAGAGGAGGACAGGAGGAGGCTGGAAGCCACTTAGAGACTTCTGTAATGCTCAAAGAATGAATGAATTTGTTTCTTGGTGCTACACTGCCTATGTCAGTCATTTGTATTAAGCTCCTGGTTTATACGGAGTCACAGCTGAAGCTGCTGATCACAACCCCGAGTCCCATCTGTGTGACAGCTGCATGCCTCCCCTCTGTGGACTACTGGCTCCCAGGCGGGGACTGAAGAGAGACGATGCCATAGAGACACCTTTCTTGCTTCCCCTTTTGGCCCAAGGGAACCTGAGGTTTTGCTTTTCAGAACGTACAATCAAAACTAGCACAGGTGAGGTCTTAAGAAAACTTAGAACAATTACTTTTTATGGTTTTATGAAAATATAACTGCTTATATATACAAAAAACTGTATCATCTTAAAAAATCAAATGCATTACTGCTGTTTCTCTTTACCAGGACCTCCTTTCCCAGAGGCAAGCCGGCTAGTCAAGGCTTACAGATACAACAGCAGAAGCTGCTTGACCTCACTGACAGGGAATGCTAGACCAAAGCAGGGATGTTCACACTCAAACCACATATTTCTCAGCAGGGAAGACTGCTGTGGAACAGCCACTGGATTCAAAGGAAAGCCCTCATTTTATCTCACTGGGATTTTGGACAGGCCTCGCTGCCCACATTTATACACATATAAAAATACACCGTGTTGTACATATGAATAGCTGAGATAACACATCACAGAGGCAACTGACAATAGGAATATGATCACAGAAACAAATTTCTATATGCTTGCAAATGGCTCTTGACAGTCACCAGTCAGTGCCTCCATAATTAGCTGTTTTCATAAGTAAACTATTGTGGTACTGGAACATGCATTATTGAAGGTGACTGTGTCGAAACATGGTTTGTTTTTTTTACCCCCCCAAGTTCCTTTTGCATGATTTCTGCTGTCAGTAAGTTTATCCTAGGCGGGGCTGTCAGTTTGATTGCATGGAATACATGTTCAAAGTCTGTCTGTGCAAGTAGTGAGAAAATAATTTTATTGTCTTACTGAGTAAGCACAGAACCACTCAACAATATAGAACAGTTCCTCGTAAGTCCAGAATACAAAGGTGAAATTATTCACAGGCAAATACATGATGGTGACTGCAATGACAAGTCTCACACGCCCTTTTGCGCTAGCAAGCGTTAGCCTGAAAAAGGGGAAAAATAAGAGTGACCAAGTCCCTTCTGTGCAGGAGGCCTCAAAAGAAACTGGCACACTCCTACATACATAATTTTTGCAATTTATAATGAGTTCTTTTAAACTATCCTACCTGACTATGGTAAGAACAAGCACGTGGGCTCAGCTCCTCAGAGATACCCGAGCGCCTGGCTGTTACTAAGATACTGATACATAGGTAGCACTGCCAGGTATTATCATAGTTGTTACGCTTTAAATATAAAACTATTACCATTGTGTTTCTAACAAAATACACAGTGTTATTAGCAATAAGGGTACCATTGGTGACCTTGTATTACAAAGCAATAGTTCTTTGTCAAAATGTCTCATGAAAAATACTAAGGCCTTGCTGCTGGAAACACCAATCAATTTACATGGAGACTGATTAATCAATGTAATTAGTTTCCTACTTCAGGAATTAACAAGTGAAATTAAATGAGAAACAAGGGCCATAGCAAATACGGACAGAGGGCCCTGGAGCAGGGCAAGCAGGATGCAATGGGAGAAAAGAGCCTGAGGAAGACTCAGTGAGCATGACAGGAATCTTGTCCTGAGCACATAAAAATAATAAATACCCTCATTTCATCTTCCCTCCTCTAAAACACATCGATTTTTAATGTAAATAAAATATAAAGCAAAAGAGAATTATTTTTTATTTTTTTTTTTTTACTAACCTTCAGCACCTGGGCCTCTGTATTACCTTTGGCCCCTAGAAGGACCATGGCCAAAGCAGCAGAGACACTGACAGGAGAGAAGAAAATGTTTCCTGTTGGGTTGGTCTCATTAAACCTTCTGAGCAGATCAAGTGCGAATCTGCTGTTGGCATTACACAGGTTCTCCATGGTCGTAGCTGAAAAATAAGAGACTCAGTAAGGACTCTGGGAAACACTCTTCAAAAATCTAACCTAACCTCGTGTGACTTACAGAGTAAACATGGATTAACATGGTTGCAGCTGGGTATAGAAACAAGTTTCATTGTCAATGCATCTTCCTTAAAAAACCCAAACCAGTCACATTGAAAAAGCGGGGGTTTTCCATGTAAATTGTATATCCCAACCTTCCCTTTCACACCAACTTTAAATACATTATGTACAAAAAAAGCCTTCTAACTTTAAATTGGAAGTATGTGTGCTGGCAGAATTGCAAGTTACAGCCCTGGCATGCCTGAGAGCTCACCCACGCAGCTTTCCACCGCTCTTCTACCTGAACGCTGCACAGACGTTCACAGTAACCGCACAGGGAGATAAACACACCTTTCAGCACGCTGCCCGTCTTTCCAGCACAAACCACACCACAAAAAGGTGCCGATCTCACCCAAAGCTCAGATGCACACTTACCTTCAGCAGCGTAAAGCACCGCTATCTTCACCAGCCTGCGCTGTGGAGAACAAGTGAGCTACCTGCACACTGCATCCAGGTGCAAACACACCCCGTCCCAGCAGGGATGGGTGGCCCTAAATGCAGGCGCAGGGAGCCCGGGGTTTGTTAGCTGAAGGCGGTGTACCAGCTAGCGAAGGCAGAAACACAGCGCAGGACAAAGCTTCAGGGCTGACACCGCAGAGCCCGAGCGGTGATTCATTTGGGTGAGATGCTCCCTAGGAGGCCCTTGGAGCGGGGTGGAAGGTGCAAGGGCTGGGTCAGGTGCAGGCACCCACCCAAAGGCCAGCGGCTGTACCGCTTGGTGTTGCAAAACCTGCCTGCTCACCCAGCTCAGTCCTGCTTCCTTTTGGTCGCTTGCAGCAGGACTTTTGGATTTGGCAGCTCCTAGCTTGTTTCCTCAAGGAGTTTCAGATACAGGCACTCGTGCATCTGCCCTCAGCAACCAGGGCAGCGGCCCAGCAATGCTGTTACAAACACTGCGCAGACACAAAAACATGGAGGAGTTTACACCAGAGCTTGCGTGATTCCAGCACGGCCCTTCTACAGGAATTGCAAGATAACACTATCTGCTTCCACCGCCAGATGGACAAACGCCCCGCATCCCTGCTGTGCGGTTTTACCGAGCTCTCTGCCAAACGAACAAACCAACCCAAACGACAATACCCAAACCCAAACCCAAACGACTACTTTTACTTTCATTACTTACACCACCGCCCCGTGCCAGCGCGCCACCGCGCCACCGAAACCGGCCGTCCCGCGGTCCCCGCCCACAGGCTGCCGGAGGAGCCCCCGCCGCCCCGCGCAGCCCCCGCGGCCGCGGAGGGGGGCACGGGCGGGGGGGGGGGGCCGGAAACCTCCGCCCTTCGTCCCGCCGCCGCCGCGACCGCGCTGCCCATCCCCAGGACCGGCCCGGGGCTGCCCCGAGACCCCGCCGCTCGCCTTGCCTGCCGGGGCGGGGCCGGGGCGGGGCCGGGGCGGGCTGGGGGGGAACGGGCTTCCCGGGGGGGCAGCGGGGGTCGGGGGGCAATTGAAACCCCAAACCCCACGGCGCCAGCGGTGCAGCTTTGGAGTTCCTTTGCCTGGTGGGACGGGTGCACCGGGGTAGCACATCTCTGCCTTCCTCCCATCACGTGCTCCAGTCACCCTCCGCTTCGAGGTCGCAGTTGTCTTTACTTCTCTAAGGTAAAGCAGTAACAGCGCGCAGGGCTCCCTTTGGCGTAACCCCCAGTTTTTTCTCCAGCAGCCCCAGGAACACACCTCACCCACCCCAGCTTCGGGTGCCCAGCAGCAGGCCCATACCCAGAGCGCACAACATGCACACGGGTGACTACACTCCCCCCACCTTCAAATAATGCTTTTATGTTCCTCACCTGAGACAGCCGAGTTACACTGTTCACAAAATGAAGCATAGAGCAATCTAGCACCATTTAGATGATGGCCACCAAGCCCTGGTTGGGAGTAGTGCACAAAAAGAAGAGGCAGCGCTGCTGTCCTGCCCAGATACAAACATGGGGCTCGGGACCCCCGTGCTGCAAAGGCTCTTTGCTGCAGACCCCGGCAAGGCCAACCCCAAAGCCCCTGGTGACCCAAGGGAGCACCTGAGGTTCGCAGTATTCAGAAAACGCAAAGTTTAACAATCAATTCCCAACAAGCTACATAGAAGCTGGTTGTACTCTGTCAAGAAATAATTGTTTTCTTCATACTACAGATTTTTAAAAAAATGCGTAATGTATGGTTGTGGAAACAAAAGAGGCCTACAGCACTTAGAGTTCTTTTATTATTTCAGGAACAGAAACAGCAAAACAGATCACTCTATTAGGAATGCTATTTCAGCTATGTCTTAAGTTTAACTGTTCCATACCAAAAATGTTCAAGAAACTATGAATAGGAAAAATATATAACAATACAGAAAATTAAAGCTTTGCCATTTGAATACTGCATAGGCACCGTTAAGTTTTTTCATTACATTCTTCGTTAAATGACTAGAATGAGGTGATAGGTAATAAACCCAGGAGTCCTGTGGTGATAAAACAATGATCACCACCCCATGAACACTCTATAAGGACACCTGGTGTAAAGACATAATTTATTCCCATTCCTGCCTAAGGGCTTTTTCAGTTATTATCCAAAAAACCACCTGTCTAGTCAGGGTGCTTAGCAACACTTGGAACAGGCTGCCAAAGACTCCTTTCATCTCTAGGGAATGTGTCAAGACATTACATGGAGGCATCTGGAGGACAAAAACAAGAAAGGAGAAAAAAAAAAAAAAAGGATGGTGGTGGGAGGAAAAAGGAGGAGGGGAGCTAAAGATGTGCTCCAGCCTCATCAGAAACAAAATTAACTTCCGTTCCTACAAGGTGTCACTGCCTGACAGCCACCAGAAGTGAAGGTGTAATGGGAAGTGCAAGGACAGATGAAGCATTCACTCAGCAAGTGGGAGGTTTCTGCTGTCAGCAAGAACTTAAGACACCTCTGTGCTCAGGTGCACAGGGCAGGAGTCGTTTTACACGGCAGTCGCTGTGTATGGCTAAAGTGGCTCTGTTACTCTAACCAAGCCTGAGATGAAGACCACAGAATTAGATTCAGACACAGGTGAAAGAGACAATTAGTGCAAAAAGAGTAGCCCTGTTCTAAAGGAACAGAAAGTTACTGTGTAATGGTGGCTCTTCTGCACAGACACCTCCTTTTTAGGGGGAGCAAAATCTACCACAGAACAAAATGCTGGAAGTTTTGTTGTGCCGGATGAAGAAGAGGAAGGGATGATCAGCAGTGAATTCTGGAACAATCATTGAACAGCGCAATGCTACCACTGCTGCTGTGGCAGCTGCCGCTTCAGTGCCTTCTTCATTAACTTCCACAAAGGCCTTGTGAACCACTTCAGAGAGCGCCAGCTCGTTTCCAGCTGAGATTCCCGAGAAGTCAGCCTTCCCCAAGTCAAATGCGTCAGGCATTCCCATGCTTCTCAGAAGGGGTTTCAGATCATAATCTTCTTCCAGTCTAAATCTGGGTAAAGACACCCTCACCTCCGTACAGTCCATCATTTCAGGATTGATCCAATCTACCAGCTTCTCATACGTAAGTTCTCTTTCCAGCTAAAGAAAACCCCAAAATTAATATAATTAAAATGAGAAGAGATTCAGTTTTACACAGCCAAAAGTCAAGATTACTGTGTTGACACAATGCATAACGTGCTTATTTGTTCCAGGGTTTAGAGTGTCTCAAGCCAAAAGTGCAAGTTACACTTTCCACCAATCACTACAACTCCAGCTGACATCTATCCCATATGCCTTTTAGTAAATACAATAAGGATCAGGGTCCCTTCTGCATAGTTTACTTTGATAAAACATGTTACATTGGGCTTTTTCTTACATACGGGAAGCAAAGGCACAGCTGAACTGATGACAAGGTCCCAAAGAAACTGAACCCAGTTCTTCTGATTCTAAACCAAAAGATCCTCCTTCAGGTTGACTGGCTGATGAAAAAAGTGTGCTCACAATGCTCTCTGCAGTCAGTGTTAGAAAACCTTATTAATAAATTCCTTGTCCAGAGCATGAAACAGCCAAAACTTGCATATCTCCACCACAGAAGAAATCCTACACTTCCCCGTGAGCCTGTTTCCAGGCAGTGGGCCAGAGACAATCTGCCAACTGTTCAGAACAAATCTACAGGACAAGCTAGAGGACTTCCTAAGAGCTCCCCCAAATCCCCCTGACCTATACTATGCCTTCACCATAACCACAGCTAACCTCTGCTCCTGAGGAAGGTCAGGGCTTCTTCCAGAGCTTCTGGCTAAGGGAACGGCACATAGCTTGACCAGCAGTGATACAAGGCAGGCCAACCACTCTGGGGGCAGGGACATGTGGAACATTTCAGCTGGTGCTGGGCACCAATGATGTACAGCTTTGGAACTGAACTGCTAGTCTATATGCAATATCAAACTTCCTTCCCTGGAAGGATACAGACTGTCTCTGCATTTAGCTCAACAACTTACGCTTTCCAAGCCAGTGGATTCATCCTGGATTGCATCAGGGAGCAGGATGATCATGCTGAGCTCATTACCAACATAAGGGAGCTCAAGGATTTTGGTCTGGAACTCCCCAATATAGGTCATATTAAAGCTATCCTTCTTGAACATCATCTGCACAGGTTTGGTCTCTTTCTAAAAATAAAGAGATGTCAACAGTTAGTACTGAGCTAGTATGCTGGTCTCAAAATAGGAAGCAGGCATCCAGTTACTCAGGGCATTTTAGAATTTGACTCAAGAGAACTAAACACACCACAGTGTACAGCCCCACCACTGTCTTCTGTAAAGCGAGAGGTAAGGATCTGAGATTTGCTTTTTGATTACTGATGTGGAAGTGTCTGTGTGAGGTTTCCTTTAAGGCAAAGGGGAAAGACACATATTTGCTCATTTAAGAACTACTGACAAGCACTAAACAGAGCTGGTAAGAAGCAGGGCCTGTGTTCCTCTCTTTAAATGAACACAAAGTAATTTCAATGTAGTTATTTTCATTTTAGTCCATGCAGCTCCAAGTGCTGTTACAAAGAGGAATTAAAATATTTAAAAGTTACCCTAAAAACACTAAGAAAGTGAGAGTTTTAATTTTAAATTTAATTTTCAAATTATTTTGAATTCTTAAAAGTCACATGGATGGTGAAGAGGGGAAAGATTTTTCTTCCCAATTTCATTCTCTGCTATCTCCTTCCATTTTCACATGGAGCATCAGCTACTATTGTTTACATCATTATTTTCCTCCTTTTTACTTAAGAGTTTCATTGCTTTCTCCCTTAACTTCAGGAGATAACCACACAAGTAGGTTTTTGTCTTTAAAGCCCATTAAAACAATGCCCACAGAAAATACAGCAAAAATTAATTTGCAGCAGCAATGACATATAAAAAGGATGGATAAGCAAAGAAAAGTCCACACAGCATGTGTAAATCATCCAGTGAGTCATAAGAAGGGCAAGAGTCACAGAAATAACGTCACAGGATGCTGGAAATGCTCCTGGAATGTTAAAGCAACTCTTTGCTACTGAACAGACTGCAAAATAACTAGCTTAGAACTTCAGGTTACACCTGGGATTTCCAATTGCTCATTTGATCCCACTCACAGACTTCTGCAGCTCATCCGTGGCTAGTCATTAGTAGGATGAAAACACAAACTTAAGTCATTCAGTTTTACAAGGAGAGAGATTCGCAGTTGCTTGCCTATCTGAAAGTGAGTTCCTTGGGTAAGCCAAGAAGGCAGCATTCCCCAACCCTACAGACAACTTTCTCCAATATCTGGATGC
Source organism: Falco punctatus (assembly GCF_963210335.1). Lineage (NCBI taxonomy): Eukaryota > Metazoa > Chordata > Aves > Falconiformes > Falconidae > Falco > Falco punctatus. The sequence continues at coordinate 91,080,960 of NC_137582.1, read as the reverse complement.
CAAAGACTCTTAGATATAAAAAAAAAAAACAAACAAACAAAAAAACAAACACCCCACCCCCCCCTCCAAACACTGTATTTACAAAGAAAAAGGTAATCTCAGAGCTAGCCTGGGCCTTATTCCAGGAACATTAAGATTTAGGTCGTAAGCTCACCACAGCACAGCATCCAATACAGAAACATCACTGAATTTGCCTCCCCAGGGGGAGGGAAAGGAAAGAGTCCTACGCAAATCTGTAAGCTTGGGCTTTCTGACATCACCACAGTAAACTGATACCAAACCTTCCCGGCGTGGTAGCACTACACAATATTCTATCACACGTCAAAAGGCAGATTATTTGTCAGTACTACATGCTGTTGGCGTTGTATCTTAAAAGACGGGCCCGAGGTTTGCATTGGTCCAAGAAAAAGAAAATGGAATAGTCTATCTGGATACTCTGCTAGCTTTTTTCAGCGTGTTTCAACAGTGAGAGGGCAAGGTGTCAGGAACCAAGTCAGTCCAGTGATTTCTGAAGCGCTGTAGTAGGTAGTACGGGGTGAGCAGTAACATTCCCTATTTGAAAATGGTTATGAGCACTTTCAAGCATACTTGGGATATATTTCACCACTGCAGGACAGACAATTTGAAGTCAGGCATGAGGGCTTCAGTTTTGCGTAATGTTTGTTTTAAGCAGGTGAGTTAAGGAAGTCATGTTACCAGTTCTTGTTAATGACATCTGGAAGCATACCCCGAGTTTGAGGTGATCCTGAGGGGCAGCCGTGGCCTGCTAGTAGCCAAGTCTTCCTCAATAGCACTGATCTACTTCTAAAAGCGAGAGAGTAAAGCATGGAGGTCTTCATAGGAGATCTTCCCCTCCTCCCCATTTATTCTGTATCAGTTTAATGGTAGAAATGCAGCCAAAAAAAAGCGCATTGACTGAAGAAGACTTAAATTTAGAAGTTTCTGCACATGTACAAGTGCTCCTTTTCTGCCTGCATTCTAAAGGAAAATTCTTTTCTTATCCACACCAGTTTTATGCTGAAATAATCCAGTTCACCAACTTCTGTGAAATCGTTTACAACTCTCAAATAGCCTCACAGCTTCATGTGACTGTTCTCTTCTGTTCCATTTTAAATTCTGTAACTATGTAGAGGGTTTACCTCTCTCAAACAAAAGGACAGAATAAAACAAATATTTGTTATTCTGAAGTTTCTAGTAATTTTATGAAACTTAACAGGAACTAAACAGAGTGTTCATATTAAAAGAAAGAGGGTATAAGGAATTTCATACAATCTACCCAAGGTAATCTGCTTGAGTGATTATTTTTTTATTCAGAGTTAAATGTATTAATTTCCAAGTACTTCAGAGTAACAGCGTATTGTCAGCATTCTAGCACATCATACCTTGTTAATTTGAAATGGCACTTCTGCTGTTCTCTCTTTGCTGAACTGCTTTTCCCAGTTGCCTTTGAAATAGATGGCATTCACCAACACAAGTTTTGTCAGGGAACTGAGAATCCCCTTTGCCAACAGGTTCTGAATTTTACCTTTATGACAGATAGAAAAAAAACACCTCCATTTTTTTAACAGTTTGACATGTGTCTACTTATTATCTAATATGGTATCTACTCTGTAATTAATACGCAATAGGTAAGAGAATTATGTACCAAACAGAGCAAGAGTTCAATGTTTGGGACTTTTTAATTGACAATGTTGTATCTTGAAATAGCTGTTTACCCAAGCCATGGCTGTCATTAAATACAACAGGGCATTTTGCAAAACACTCACCTTCAGTTCTTTCCTCTACCCAGCCATTTATTTGTTTTCTGGAATCTTCCCAAGCATGCATGAAGTCTGTTTGTTCTAGTCCAGCATTGTAGAATTTCTGACTCAGCTCTATAAACGACTAACACAGACATTCAGAACAGCTTTTCAGCAATATATTTTACTCTCATTTAGCCACAGCTGATTCTTAAATACACTGAGAAAATCTGCCCGCTTTCCTCCTCCAGCTTCATATACAGCCATTAAAGTCTGACATGTTCCTTTAGGTTTTATACCACCTATTTGAACTAGGAATGGTTCACTGTATGTTATTAAGTCAAATGGCTTCTTTACTATGCTACAAAGTTCTATGTGACTTAATTGAAAAAGGATGCAGCTAGTTTTGGGTTTGGGTTTTTTTGCTTCAGTGAGAGAACATGATTTTGTAAGCTTCTCTCGACATAAACTTCATTGTTAAACCTCTCAGACTAATAGAAAACTTTTAGTTCAGAATTTTTCTTAGGGAGGAAAAACCCCCAACTACTCTCTCATTTAATAGAGTTAGAACTTTATTACACAGATGCAAAGTTTTAGGAGTACAAGCCATGTAATTTTTTTATCTACTAGACAAATGAAACATTAGCATTCTTCATAAAAAGAACCACTGTAAATCACTCCCCGGGGAAAAAAGAAAAATAGTCTTACATATTCTTGCTTCTAGCGAAGCATCTAAAGGAACATGTATAACACAATACCTATTACCCTTAGTTAGATATTCTGATAAGGAAAATCTTAAGTCATGTACTCCTCACAGCATGATCTCTGGATGACTTACATAACAGAGAAAAACTACAAAATACTGCCTCTGCTGAAGAGCAATAATAATTCTTTGTTACCATATTTACATATAATCAAGAGGGAAAAAAAAGATACGTTAACCATTTGTCCTGCAACCAAAAAATATGAATGCATCATGGAACACTCAAAATTTACACTCCGTGGATTTTATAGTGCTTTGCACCAGCTGTGCATTCAGATCACAGGTTATCTAAAGGGAGCTTCTCCATCCAGTTCAGATACCAGGCTTTGATATAATCTATTACACTGGTAGGTCTCAGCCTAGAAAATTTGGAAAGTAAAACCCAAAGCTTGCCTGTTATCTCCAAAGTAAATAGGTAGGAAGTACCTTATACTAAAAACCACCACAAACTTAATGGTTACTTACTGAGAGAAACTCAAATGTCTTTTCTCCGTAAAGTCGGTTAGCCGTTCTCAGTATATATTTGGTGTCTGGATTGTTAATTTCAGAGAGAAGTGATTGATACTCATTATGAGCATCTTTGGCTTTGTTCAGAGAAAGCACCTGTAGAAAGACAAACATCCTCAGGGGAGTCCATGCCTTCTCTAAACACACATGCTTCAGCACAGCTGTGTTTTTTTAAATGACTCTTGGATTTAAAAACTGTGACTTGAAGCCAAAAGATTTTTCATCACACCTCCAATCTGGAGCTTATCATGCAAGTCACATATGATGCACCCAGCCAGATGATGTACAAATAATAAATTAGAGAGCAGAAGAGTCAGCAGTATTTAGTTTCCTTCACAAGCACCAGAGGATCACAGAGTAGCAGAGGTTGCAAGGGACCTCTGGAGCTCATCTGACAAAGGCCCCCTGCTCAAGCAAAGCCAACTGCAGCTGGTAGCCCAGGATTATATCCAGATGGCTTTTGAGTATCTCCAAGTATGGCAATAATATAATACAATTTTGGAGAAACTTTTATAGATTTAAATGAAAACAAAATGTGTTTATATCCCTCTTCAACTCTGCCAGAGTCAAACAACATAACAAAAATGACTGATTATTAATTTAATACTGTCAATTGCATATGTAAAAACTATGCCAAGCTGCATTTGCCATCTGATCAAGTTTTAAAAGCCAAGCTGCAGCTACTATTTTCACATACATACAGGGTGGATTTTTTAATATTTTATTTTTTTTTTAAATGTGCCTGGCTAGATTTTCTAAACATGTATAGTCTGATATTAAGCCCAGAGAAGATAGTAGAAGAAAATATTTTCTGTAGCTAGAGATTCATCAAACCTACAAAAAGAATCCCAGCTGCATCTTAATGAAGATCTTTCTGTCCCAAAAACCCTGAACCACAAAAAACCCTATAAAACAAAACCCAGGAACCTCTTCATACCAAAGGAAGCTCCCGTACACAAACAATAAAAACATACTGCTTACATATATATGAAAGGAAGATCTCTACTCTCTGAGACCACAATGACAATAATGGTTTAGCATAAGTGCAGGTCACAGACTATAATACAAATGTATTATTCATGTGGCCCTATCAAATTCAATACACTAAATTTATTTAGACATACCTTTGCTACTTGAGCTTCAGTGTTACCTCTTGAACCCAGCAAAATCATAGACAAAGCAGAAGAAATACTAAAAGGAGAAAAGAATAGATTCTGCCCACTTCTGTTCTCAAACAGCTTTCTTAAGAGATCAAGTGCAAAAGTGGTATTTGCTGCACAGAGGCTATCCATGGTACAGAACCTGGGACATAAAACACAAAACAAGAATGACTCAAATTTATTTGAATACAAACTGGTAAGTTATTTCTGTCTTTTACATTTTCCAGTTTAAACTATGCAGCAAATGTCATAATTAGGTTGGAAAATTATCAACCCAATGAAAAACTGATTTGGTGGAACAAGTACCTTAAACCCCATATTAAGCACTTAGGTTATTTTAGAAATGTATTGTTTGCTTTTGTATTTCAATCTTATATGCGTAAAGAGACAGCAATTCCCACTGGTGTCATTAAGACTTTGCATAAATAATACTACATCTTTTGAGACTATCAGATACAAGAGTACTTTTGGTTAGGACTTAATAAAACAAGTCTCTTTTGAGTTCACAAGGAAAATTATTTGCTGTTATAGGAAAACCAGAGCACGAAGTTAGGTATCAGAATGGCAGAATTACAAACTCTTACCTGCTTTCAGTCTATATATCTTCAGTATTACCTTCAGCTTACTTATGCGTGTGCACACCGTGTTTTAAACCTAACAGTCTGGCTGGCAGAAGTCAGAAGAATGACTCCACCTACAAGATTAAAAAAGAAAAGAAAAAAACCCCACACAACCCACCCACAAAACAGTTATTTGGTCAGCATGACAGATGACTAATTTCCTGCTGTAGTACAAAGCAAAAAAATCAAAGTCCATTTCAGTTCCATTTTACTGCCTGCAACACAGAAATAGAATAAAAAAACCTGCTTATAGATAACTTCATGGTACATGAACACTTCAACATGTGTAACTTGATTAAACCACGCATGTATAAAAGGAGCAATAAAGACTAGAATGCTAAGGTAATTACAGATAAGTATCACCGTCATAAGATATTAGCCAGCAGTAAAAGTTTCTGTGTTTTGCTCTTTCCTTAAGGTGGTGCCTAGTGTGAATATCTTGCTACAAAATACAAACCCAACCCCAAGTTCATACTACTGATTCATTATCTTAAATAAGTGGAAAGGACAGGTTTCTGCATGCCTGATTTCCTACCTAAGGAAATTTCTTGCTAGTAGTTTTGCTATAAACAGTAGGAACTTCTCTGTTTCTCTTCTCCCATAACTGTGGAGGGACAGGGGGACACACGGGACACATGAGTCAGGGATGGGACAAAGCACAGGCTTAGATGGAAACAATCCTCCTACTCTGTCTTAAACAAGTACTTTACAGCAGAAGTAGGAGGAGTAGGAGGCACTTAGCATTTTCAGTTCATGTTGGTTACAGTGAAGACCAGAAATTTCCTACTGTCCTGACAGCTGCAGATTGGTAGCAATGAAGTTTTTTGACCTGGAAGTCAAAATACAGGGGAATAGCGACAGCAGCAAGCAGTTATTATCTAGAAAGGTTTTGAAGGGCTTCCACGACAGGCAAGAATTTACAAACAAAAGGACACAACTCGCACTATTTGCCTACCTGAAAATCAGTGCATTTACCCAAACTGAAAGTTGTATTTCACCAGCTGGGACACCAGGCTAGGAATTGTATCTGTACAGTGATTTGTGCTTTCTCTGCAGCTCAGGAATACCAACGTAACTACCAATAACCTTCTCGTCTGAGCAGTTCTGGAGATGACACACAATGACCACACTTTAAGGAACAAAACCCGTATAATGCAGGCACGTATTTGTCAGTCAATTGTAAGCTGTCTGCTGCAAAACCCTCAGCTAACCAAAGAGTTCACTGATAGCAACTCGGGCCTCACTCTAGTCCCCCTGTGGGCTCCGAAGGTCTGTGGGAAGGCACCTGTGTGGAGGTTTCTGGATGCCCTGAGCCTGTGCATTCCTACCACAATGAATTTGAGGCATATATTCTCAGCAGTAGACACTTACGCCTTAGGACAGTTTATGGACAGAAATGCTGTATCTAGATTAAGTAGCAGTTAAGACATCTCGCCCAGCTACCGGTTTTGCTATGGGTGAAGCCTGGCCAGAGCAGGGTGCAGCTCTCCTCCAGGCTGTGGCCCAACCGGCACATCCCACCAAGACTATGACATGAATTAGCTGCCGGTAGATGCAGATGCCTCGGGGGAGTCACCAGCCACCTGTTTCAAATACAGCCAGAGGGGGAACTCTGGGTGAGGAACATGAAGGTGGTGGCCACCTCCACAGAGGAAGCTGCGTCTGTGGCACAGGCGCCCCTTTTCCCATCCTCTGACCCAAGGCAAGCTCTGTGAGGGGAAAAGAGCTTCATTTAGCGTTTGGGGAGTTGCAAGTGAGGTTAAAACATCTGCAGGGTAACATCGCCGACCGCTCCAGGTGACGGCTCCTCACACGGCGCCGCCCCAGGGGCAGGCGGGACAGGGGGTAACGCGACCCCTGCGCCTCAGCGGGGGCGGGGGGCAGCCCCCAACGTCTGGCGCCGTCCCAGCAAGCCCAGGACCCTCCTCCGCCCCCGCACCGGCCTTGGCACAGTAAAAGACGTTAAAACTCAACGTTTCCGCGGTGCAACTCGTACACATAAAAAGCGTTCCCTTACACACCGCTGCGACGCCAGCTGACGAGTAGCAAAAACCACGTCACGGAAGGGGGGGGGGGGGGATTAAAAAGCCATACAGCCTCTACTTTAAAAACACAGAAGTGCAAGGTTCCCAGAGAAAACGACACCTCCCAGACAACGGAGCCGCCGCACTCACCCTACGGGGCGCCGCGCTAGGCTCCTGCCGGGGCCCTTCGCTCTCCCCGGAAGCATTGCCGGGCTGCGGGAGGGCGGCAGCGGCCCCGCCCCAGCCTCGGCCCCGGCTCCGGCCGGCGGCGGCAGCCCTGCCCGCGGGGGAGCGCCGCGCCCCGCCCCGCCCCGCCCCGCAAAATGGCCGCCGCCCAGCGCCGCGGGCAGCCTTCGCGATCTGCCCCGGCCCTTGGTGTTTCCGCACGCCTCGGCCCGCCGCAGCCGGTGGTTCTCCGCCTCTGCCTCCCTCTCGTGGCGGAGCTGGCAGAGTGTTCTCTCTCCCTCAGTCCAAGCGCGGTTGTTATTCATATTAATCATTTTTGAAGCGGGGGTTATTTTGAACAAAAGTGAGCTGTTGCTGTAGGCGGAAACCGTATGGACTTGGCCCTCCTCGCATAACTGAGGGTCTGAGTGAGGCAAATAGCCCTTACAGAGGTGTATTTTTAAGTGTTTTCTTTTTTAAAAAAAGGGAATCTGGAGTGGCATGTGAAGCTAATTTGAGGTTAACTGGAGATGAAGGGAGTTGGGACGTGGAAGCAAGGCAAGGGGATGGCACGGGCGGTGGGTGTTGTTACAGTTGAATTTGAAATAACTAGAGTCCGAAATAAATTGACTAAGTATTTATTAAGACAGGAAAGCAAAAACAGTGCGCTGGGCGGCTGGGGAGTCGCAGCTCCATCCAGGCTCGCAAATTCCAACAAGTAACACAGCCCTTTTATTCTCAACTTCAAGGCCGGTTTAAGCAAACGGTTATGCTCTCAGCCCTGTAGCAAGAAGCTGTATATTACAAAACCAAACTTTTTACACTAAAGTCTAGACGAAGACAAAGGCTGTCATAGTAGCATGAGATTATGGTTTAGCATTGGCCTTGAGAAGGTACATCTCCAACCTCACGGTTAACAGTTAACTCTTTTCTTGCCAGACAAAACGTTCTCAAATCTGTCACAGCTAGATCATTCCTGTTGTTAAAACCCCCTTTGATCAGCAAATTACCCTGAGTTACCTGTTACAGGTGTGGAGGGGCTGCCTCCAGCCGTAAGGCAAGGGCCTCCTCGGGGCTGCGGTTGGCGTTAGGTACTGAGGCCACATCTGGGTCAGGGGCTCTGGTCACGGAGGTGCGGGGAGGGACTGTGTTAGCACGCATTTGTACACGCTGCCTTGGGGGGAAGGGGTAGGAATGCCGTAGGTAATAGCGGTTAGGACAGAGCTACCCTTGATGGCCATCATGGTCTGCATGACAGCCAGGATTGCTCAGTGGATGCAAGGCACTGTGCACTCCCATGACACGGCTGTGGTTGTCCCTTCAGGGTAGAAGGGAGGCAAGGAGGAGCTGTGCCTTGGGCTGTCAGGCGTGTGGTCTGATGGAGAAAGGGTTAAGGTCCTCCTCCCCCCCCCCCCCCCCCCCCCCGCCCCCCCAGTTGCAGTAGGAGTTTCAGGTTTTGGTGTTTGCCTCAGTGCTGGCAAGCGAGCATCTCCTATTCTGCAGGGCAAGGAGTTACACTGACTAGGGTGAGCAGAGTCTGCCAAAGAAGAGGATGGTTTGTGATTTGTTGTGTTTGATGAAGAAGAGAAAAGGGTGGTCAGCTTTAAAAGTCATTGTTGGTGCTTTTGATCTCAGCACCAGGGAACCTGTGGCAGCTGCTGCCTCAGTACCTTCTTCATTGACCTCCATAAAAGCTTTGTGAATAACTTTTGAGATGAAAAAATCCTTTTTAACTGACATCCCTGTGAAATCAGCCTGAACTGGGTCAAAAGCATTTCGTATCCCCATGCTGCTCAAGGTGGATTTAAGGTCGTAATTCTCTTCTAGGTTCAACTTGGGCAGGTAGAGATCCACTTCAGCTTTCATCATATTGGCTGATTTGGTCCATTCAGACAATTTCTCATAGGTCAGCTCTCTTTCCACCTGAAATGAGTTGAGGAAGAAAATGGTTAGAATGCAAAGGACAGAGACAAAAAATGTGTACGTACCAGTGTCTTAACACTCATCAAGAACATGTAAAACAAAGCCCAGCTACCAGCGATGGGTACAGCTGGAACATGTGCCATACTCATAGGGCAAGATCCTGCAAAGTGCTGAGTGGGTTACACTCTTGTTTATTTTCTTAAGGGTGGTAAGGTATAGGCCTGAACCCTCAGAGTAGTTCATTTTTTTTTTTTTATTTTTTTTTTATTTTTTTTTTTTGTGGTATGAAGAATATTGCTTTTTTGCAATATGTGACTTTTAATGATATTAATAGACGTTCGCTATGTGTGTATATGGCTAACTTTTCTCTTAGTAGTGTTAAATAAGTGGAATGCATGAGACCTCAGGTACAAATAAAAAGGTGTTTGCCCTGATCTGTTCCGAGTCAGAGACTGATACTGGCATGGTCATGTTGATACCTTCTGGGTCAGGGTAGTCAGCACTTAGTTTGAGAAACCACACCACAAAATATCAGGTGCAAATCCAGACTGCAAATGACAAAAATGAATGAACACAGTCCTCAGGAGAAGATAACTGTAAGGCACGGTGGTTCAGATTTGATCCTTGCCACAAAATAGGCTAAGACAGTTGTATGGATATAGTTTTTAGATGTATCCCTAAGTAAAATACTATATTTTCAATATTATGAGATGCCCTGAATCCTAAGCTGAGAAATCATGGTGTTACAGTTTATGAAACGAAGTATGCACACATCAGAACCTATGCTACCCTGATTTTGAAGCTTGTTCTTCCTCACTCTTTTAATCTGTTTCTGTTACTGTCTTATAGTGTATGTGATGCAACAGTAAGTCAGTTTTACCAGCTCCAGACCAGTAGTGTTATCATTGATGTCATCTGGTAGGAGAGCAAACATGCTGAGTTCATTTTCCACATACGGCAACTCAATGATTTTGAATTTCATGGTGGTTTCACGGAGTATCAAAAATTTATCTCTCAGAAACATCATCTGTACTGGTTTAGTCCTGGTCTGTGAAAAAAATCAGACATAGTGTTACTTCATTCCTTAAAATGGTTGATAAAGTTTATTTGCTTCATTGAACTGAAAGCAAAAATTTGTAAACAAGTACAAGATTCTGCGGTATTTGGACACTGAGTACCCTTTCCTTTGGATAGTATCATATATACCTCCTTTTCAAAGTCACTGGGATCTTTAAATGAATAGATACATATGCTATCTACTTGGTAACTGAATCATATATATTTCTTATTTTAAATTAAAGGAGTTAGTTCTGATAAGTGAGTAACTACTGCGTTTCATGTTTTCTCCCAAAGGTTCCATTTTTGGAGTAAGGGCTTTGATGGGGGGAGGCAGGAAATGTTGACCTTCTTCCCCCATCAACTCTTTTGCCTGCTTTATCCTTCCAGGCAATACCGATTGTCTCACTCTTCCTCTGAACCATATTTTTTTCTGTGACCTTTGCTGGCTTGTCCTCTTCCCCAAACCATAGAGGGCGAGACTACAAAATGGAATTGGATTACCCAATAGTCTTCTGAACTCCTGTGCTGTATTATGTTCCCAGAGCTTTTACTAATATATCCACTCTTTCCTTTACATTGTTATATTTGAGCGCAAAAATTTGATTGTGGGATTTGCTGTCAGGTAACCTATGAACTAAACCCTCTGTGTGCACCAATGTCTTGGATTTGCATGGCAAGCTTTTGGTAGCAGGGAGCTGTAGGGGTGAGTTCTTAGAGGAGACACTAGAAGCTGCCCCCATGTCAGGCAGAGCCAGTTCCAGCCATCTCTGGGACAGACTTGCTACTGGACAAACCTGAGATAATCAGTGATGTTGGTTGTGCCCCTGAGATAACATATTTGAGAAAACATAAAAACTGCTGCGCAACAGCAGCTGGGAGAGAGAAGTCAGAAAATGTAAGAGAAATACCTCTGCAGACACCAAAGTCAGTGCAGAAGGCGGTGGAGGCAGTGCTCCAGGTGCCAAGGCAGAGATTCCCCTGCAGCCCATGGTGAAGACCATGGTGGTGCAGGTATCCACCCTGCAGCTCACAGAGGACCTTGTGCTGGCACAGGTGGATGTGCCCTGAAGGAAGCTGCAGCCCGTGGATAGCCCATGCTGGAGCAGGCTCCTGGCAGAGCCTGTGATCCTGTGCGGAGGAGCACACTCAGAAGAGGGTTTTCTGGCAGGACCTGTGACCCCATGGGGCCCCACACTGGAGCAGTCCGTTCCTGATGGGCTACACCCCATGGAAAGGACACGTGCTGCAACAGTTCGTGAAGAACTGCTGCCCATGGGAAGGACCCATGTTGGATGGGAAGGACTGTATTCCATGGGTGGAACTCTACACTTGAGCAGGGGAAAAGTGTGAGGAGGAAGGAGTGACAGAGACAACGTGTGATGAACTGACTGCAACCCCCATTCCCCGTCCCCCTGCACTGCTCTGGGGAACAGGCAGAAGAGTTGGGAGTGAAGCTGAACCTGGGAAGCAGGGAGGGGTGGGGGTAAGGTGTTTTATATTTGATGTTCTTTCTTATTAACTTACTCTGATTAGTTGACAATAAGTTAAATTAATTTTCCTAAGTCAAGTCTGTTTTGCCCATGACAGTAATTGGTAAATGATCTCCCTGTCCTTATCTTGACCCATGAGCTTTTCATCATATTTTTCCCCCTGTCCTCTTGAGGAGGGCAAGTGATAGAGCAGCTTGGTGTGCACCTGGCAGCCAGCCAGGGTCAACCCACCACAACCATGTAACCATGACGGATCCTAAACCTGCATGTTTAAGGCGTAGTAGGTTTCGGATACAGTCACATTGATGACACAATCGCTTCACATTGCCTGGCATACAAAAGGTGTTTGCACTTGTAATCTATGTCAAACAAGATACATGCTTCCACTGACAAATAATTTTGCTTGTCTTTGGCACAGCCCAAAAATACGCATGCAGTCAGCTACTGTGAGGCATCAGTGCGTGATCCTTTAAATACTCAATAATATGCCCTCGGTGCATACTGAATACGTCACCTTCACACACTCAGCAAAAATGACAAACCCCTATGAAAATTCCCTCTGAAGTTTCATGCAACACCCAGGGTGCATGAAGAAAGACCAGCTGGTTAAGTTTCCTTGGACTCACAGTATAGACTGTCTCATAAGCAGAAAAGAGCTGCGGGTGTGTAAGCATTGCTCTCAAAAGCAATGCGGTCCTGTTTGAAAATTGGACCTTGGTGCTTATGGACATTTCCTCTTGTCCTTAAGCTACTTAACCACAGTGTTTTCAACTGTTTTGATACTGAAGAGCTATTAATTAAAAATCGTATTCTCATTAACATTTATAAATAAGATAATGCTGACTTCACAGTTGCTGTTCTCATGGAGTTTATACGATGTGCCCAGCTATGAGAACTGTTTCCATGGCCTATGAAATGCTGGTCAGCTGCTGTTGGGTAGTGGCTTTATTTAGAGGTTTATGGGTTGCAGCTTTATTTAGAGGTGTTTTGCTCTTCAGTAACAGACATATTGACATAGGACAATAGACATATAGACAAGGAATTTACCTTGCTCAGTCTGAAGGGCATCTCAGAAGTATTTTTCTCCAGAAATTTCTTTTCCCAGTTTCCTCTGAAATAAATGGCATTTACTAAGACCAACACAGTGCGAGAGTTGAGAGATCCTGCAGGCAGCAGATCCTGTATTTTCCCTTCAAAATCAGACAAATAGGACTGTTACTCCAGTGTGACTGTGTAACTTGCCAATTTTAGTTGTGCCTTATTTGTGCCTACCTGTCTAGCAAAAATGTTGGCATTGGGGATGTTTTTTTACTGTACATTTTTCATGGTGTACATATGGTAAAACTGGCTTTTGAAGTATCTCTAAATCTTTTTTTTTTTTTAATTATTTATTGCAATTTCATTAGTAAATGGCATTGGAAAGTGGATAAAGTGGAATAGCTTGTATGTTCTGTGGAGTTGGTTGCAAACAGCTGAAGAATGCAGAAGTAAACCCCTCAGTAAATCAGCGTGGAGCCACTCAGTATCTACCTGTGCCTCCCTTTGAACAGAAATGATTCAGAAGAGGCTATGGCATGAAGAATCCAGGGAAGGACCTTGTAAGGAGCATCAGCTGGGTTTGCAGAGAGGCATTCTTCAAGCTATTTAACTGCACTTTGCTCATCACCTCCCCTGAGTTTCCATCTTTCATAGAACCTTGGCTGCAAGAGCAATAAATATGGAAATACAAATGATTTGAGAGTGACACAAGAAAAAGGCCATCAGAGTAGTACTTACTCTCAGTTTCATTTTCAACCCACAGATTGATCTGTGCTCTGGCTTGTTCTGCAGCTGTCTTAAAGTTTACAGCTTGTGGCTTTGCATTGTAATAGCTTGTAATGAGCTGTAAGAATTTCTGAAAGATAAAATTGGAAAATGTATGCTTACTTCATAAAAATTGAGTTATAAAAATGTTACAAATAATCACTTCAACAGATTATACCATCTGCTAATACATAACTGAAGAAAATATAATTTGTTTTAAATGGGATAACCCTGAAAATAATGTCTGATACATGCTATACTAATATTAAGTAAGGACTGATCAAACTTCAGCCTCAAGGAAGCTGATGCTTCAAATTTGTGTGTTTGAAATCCAAGGTGCAAATTTGTAATTTGAAATATCCATAAAACAATCTTCACAATTTTTAACAGTTTCTCAAAATGACATTGTTATATAATTTAAATACTTTTTTCCTGCTTTATGATGTAGAGTTCAGTACAAAAGGGAAGAACAGTCTCATATGAAGTTGAAACAAGGCTCTTATTTTGCTGCAGAGGTGAGAAACCTGACGAGAGTTTGTGAGGACAGTAGAGGATCAGGTATAAAGGGAATGTTCTGGTAGAATAAGGTAATGGCAGAAAAGCAAAATTAACATTTGCATTGCTGTTGCTGTGAAACAGTTCATGGAGATTCCCAGCAGGAAATTCTCTAGGTTCTCTGTAAAGCATATTTGCATGACATTATGGAGAAGATGAACAACGAACATGCAGAACAAATTACTAATTACTCAGGAGACCAAACAAGCTCCAAGATCAAAGAACAGTAACATCATTTAGAATCACCTTCCAAGAAACTGGAAAATGATTTATACAACGTCAGTTCTTGAAAAGATTTCCAAGATACAGGTAATTACAAACTCATGAGTCTGTACGGGGCAAATGAATAGATTAGGTGAAGTGGGCGTATGGATGAGCATGATGTATTGGAGGAGTGTCAACAGCATTTTGTAATGGGAAGTCTTGAATCACGAGTTTGTTGGAGTTTTTTGGAGGTGTCAGGAAGCATATGGGTAACAAGGCTGAGCCATTACAGTCTATTTGGATTACCAAAAAGCATTTCATAAGGCTTCCCACCAAAGGCTGAGCATCCATGGGACTACACAAATATGTCTGGTTTGTTTAAAACACTGGAAACCAAGAGTAGGAGGAAATAGTGTTCATGTTCATGGTGAAGGGTTATTACTACTGGAGTGCCACAAAGGTATGTGCTGGGGGATCTGTGCTAAAGTATTTATTCTATAAAACCAAGATTTACATGTTTACATTAAAATATAAACATTAAAATATTTATAAATGATCCAGTGAAGTGTAAGGTATAGAAAGTGCTTATTACTGTTTAGGAATGAGGTATTGAAGCTATAATGGACAGCTGCATGAAAAATTATCTGCCCAATAGCAGCCAAAAAGGTGAATACAAACTGAAGAGTTACAAAGAAAGGAGTAGGGAACAAAAGAGAGAGTATTAGAATGGCACAGTGTAAGCCATGGTGTGCCTGTGGTCTGAGTTCTCTATGCAGCTCTGGCCTCCTCAGTCTCAGAAATGCTGGAAGATGAAAGATACAGAGACAGGGGACAAGGATGATCAGAGATATGGAGAAGTGGCCTTTAGAGGAAAAACCAACCAATAACGATGCCAACAGGCAGCAGGCTCAAAAGGCACAGGCACTTCCTACAGTGTATAGTTCAGCTGTGGAACTCCTGGTGCTAAGGGTTGCAGTAGATTCCAAAGGCAAAGAATGTGAAAGAACAGCTCATCAAGGTCTATTAAGTACACACGCCCTCTGGTTCAGGAAGTCCCTGAGCTGCAGATCACTTGGTGACCACAGCAGATTCTGGAGAAGCACCACTACACAGCATGCCGTCTTCGTGCACTTCCTAAACTGTTGCCCACTGTTGGAGACCAAGGGACTTCTTGCCTGTCCAAGGCTAGCTTCATATGGCTGTCCTCATGTTCTGACTGAAACCACAGTGCTATCATTTGGAAATTTTTTATCATCTCTATTGATAATCCCTCTTAATGTCAAAATATTCTCAAATACAGATGTTCAACTCACAGGCAGTAATGGGTAGGTCTTTTCCTCATACAGTCGGTTGGCACTCTTCAGCGTGTAGGTGTTTCTGGGCTTGTTGATGGCAGACAGGAGCCCTTTGAAGCCAGAGTGGATGTTTTCAGCTTGCTTACGCTCAGGATCCTTGGAAAGAAACACTAATTAGCATGGAATATTTTTTTTCTGGCTGAAGTCTTGTACCTGCTGTGGTTATTTAAAATGTCCAGGTTGTTTTAATTAACAAGGAGTTTCAGGGGATGGAGATCTTTTTTCAGTATGTTGCATATTTGCAGCACTATGTATAACCAGACAAATTGTTTTCTGTCTGTAGGGCAATGATCTGTTTCTGCAGTGCTGTGTAGGCCTTTGGGCATCAGCTGATAGTGCACCCAGGAAGTTGAATCTCCTCATTTCAGTCATGGTCAGGACTAATTTTCACTTTCACAAGCAGCTTTTGAGGAGTTGCTTTGTTCTGACAGACACTAATGTCAGGGCACGGACTTAGCAACTGTTCAAATTTTCTCTGTTTCACACGGATTTTGCTGTTGCTGTTTGGATTTTGGAGGGAGCGTGTCAGTGTTGATGGTTTTAGGGAGCATGAACTTGCTTGCCAGTTGTTTCCAGCTGTTGCTTTGCTAACAGAGGAATAAGCTGCTACCTGTGAGCTGCTCCCCGCCACCCACCACCTCTGTGGTGTATACTGTGCCTTGCATGTGAGACACTGAGAGTCTGTGCCACTGACTCATGATGACTTGTTATAAGGTTGGTCAGGTGGCATTCCTTGCTCTGGTCTTCCCATCTAGGAAAGAATTTGGTAGCCAGAGGACGCAGGATAGCAGAAGCTGCGTTTTGCAATGGGATGGGAACAGACTGAAGAGATAATAGAGGGAAATACCTGAAGGACCAGATTAGGCAGACTTTGCTACTACTCAGAAAGTCAGTGAGTTTCTAAAATGAGTGTGGATGTCATGATTCATCCCCCACCATCTAGGGAGAAAGGAGAGAATGATATAATCCCCTTCCCCTTTTTATTTCCAATTTGTCTAATCTAGTTTCTTTGAGCATTCTTTTAGTTTCTGTGCTAAAGAAATATGGTTTGTTTGAGTTTACAAGCGTTTTGGTGCTTAGGGAGTTCATTTGATGAAAAAGATCTGGGCAGTTCCTCTTGGTGGCAAGTCTCTGAAGAGCTGATGAACAAGGGTGAATCAGCATGTGCTAGCTTAAAGGGGAGTTTCATTTGCCTGATGTGTCCATGCATGAGAAAGGTGGAAGGGAGTTTATTAGGTAGCATTGGAGTCAGGTGTGCATGAAGTAGTTGTTTTTCACTAAAAAAAACCACCACCCCTGAAGCTGATAAGCGATAGGATCATCCTAAGCATATTAGGACAATTGACTTGTTGATATTTCCACAGACCAGCTAAACCCAAGAAAGACAGTATTAGGGCCAATCAAAATGCTGTTTAGTGTCTCAGTTCCGCTTTTGAAGGCCTAAGTTCATAAGCTTTACAGTAACATTACCTGCTTTTTCACTTTTTCTCTTTCTGTGTATAGTTCTTACTGAAGTGAGAGAGTAGATAGAGCCTGAAGACAAGCAGATGTTAGACGGCTAAAGCAGTAGCTGTGTTGAACTATCCCATTCTCAGAGATTTTTTTTCTCTGAGCCTTTTGTTGTAATAAATACCATCTTTCTCTTCCTTGGTCTTCCCAGAGAAGGTCTTGCCTCAGATGAACCTTCTGCAGTCAGGTTAAAATGAAGAACCTGTGATGACGATAAATATTCATAAAGGCAGCTTGGTTTTTGAAGATAAATGTGCCCAAGGGTTATGTGTGTTAGTCTTCTACAGTAATTCACCAGTCGTGCCCAATGTTAGTCTATTAAAGTTATTGAGGACGAGTCCTTACTCTCGATTTAGTCTCTATAGCTGTATCATTACTATATAGATTTTAGTCACATTTACCGCTTAATAATAGATCAATAGTATGGCTCAAACAATTTATTTAGATAAATGGCCAGTTCATGCTTAGCTGCACAGATTTCATTTGCAGATCATGACCAAGCTTAACAAAGAGCATAGTGTACTTCAGGGTCTTACTACTGGGACACAAATGGTGTAAAACTGCATTTAATGTGTTTAAGTGTGTATTAGCTAAGAGTACAAAGATCAAAAAGTTCTGAAAAAGTGGGCTTAAGTGAAATCATATTCAAGCACTGGTATGTCTCCATTATTTGTGGGGAGATTACCTTATTTATGGACCAACTGTGTCACAAGCAAAGATACTTGTACTGCTCCTGTGCAGCCAGAGGTGTTCACAAGACCTTACTAACTTCAGGATGCAGGATGAGAAGGCAGATAACACTGTTTCCAGAACAGCTGGGGTCTAGAATCAGTGATGTTATCTCCAGCTTTCCTTTTTCTAGCATATCTTAGCTCCAAATTAATTTTTTTTATTAGAGTTGTCTCTTCGTTACTACTGGAGCACTAACTATATCAGGTGAGTTATTCTGTTCAAAGGGCAATTAAAATGGAAGGTAGAGTTCCAAGCAAGACCAGCAGTAGTCTCTGTCAGTAACTTCCCTGTGGCAGAGCACTTGCAATGATCTGGGAACTGTAAATGTAAGCTAGATGTAGGGAGTGCAGAACAGGGAGATCTTGGAAATAGAGTGGAAGAACAGTGACCTGCAGCACTGTTCTCCCATGTTGTTCCTTTCTGTTCCCTATAGGCAGAAGAATAATGTCAATTATGTGGATCCACCTGTAAGGTGACATTCTGCTAACTTCAGAGCTTACCTCAGCCATCTGGGTTGCAGTGTCACCTTTTGCACCTAGGTAGACCATGGCGAGAGCAGTTGCAATACTCCAAGGAGAAAAGAAAATGTTTTGTCCTTTGGAAGTTTCATTTAGCTTTCTGTAAAGGTCCAAAGTGAAGCTGTTGGTTGACACTGAGAGAGATTCCATTGATACAGCCTGAGACAAATGAGTGTCAGAGAGACGTGATGACTGCTTCTTCACTTCTAAAAAATAAAAAGCTACTCGTGGGAAATTGCCTGCACCCTCTCCAATACAGTATGAGGGTGTCCCTGTAATGGGTAAGATATTGCACAGAGACCAAGTACAGTCAGCTAATATGTCTCTTTTAAAGACCTGCATTATTTCTCCCTTCCATTACTTCTCAATGTCCTCAGCTTTTTTTTTTTATTCTTCATCAGATTAGCACAATTTTAGCTAGAAATGTTTTCAAAACCCAAACTTGTTTCAAAAATCCATTTGCTTAAGTTTTATAGAATTATTCTTTGATTCTGAGGGAGTGAAACTGAATCATTGCTCACTGTGCTGCTTCAAGCTTTTTTCTATTACTTTAAACTTCCTGCGTTGATATTTTCTGCTGAAAAAAGCACAGTGAATTCATGCAATTTACTATATGTATCCTGAATGCTACTAGAGATCTGTAGAGTTTTGTATGTTCTTGATGTAGATAAACCCACATTTGGAAGTTATAGCTGGATTTGTTAATTACTGTTTTTCAGGTAAACTCTTCTATCTTACATACAACCCCAAATAGTTCCTGTTTGAAACAACAAGAAATTTTCTCTGTTTTTCCAGTGGCTTATCAGAACCTGCAGATTTTCTGTCTTTGTTCTGCTTCTTTTTATAAGTATATTTTTTACAGGACAAACCCAAAGCAAACAAAAAAACCAACACCAGGACAAAACTGATTTTCCGTATGTAGATCCAGAACAAACCTGTGCTTCTTATTAGCATATTTTAGATCAATCTAATACTGTTGACAACTATTAGGATAAATTCAGAAATTTCCATTGTCTTCACCAGCATAAGGACTACTAAAATGTGCTAAAGTCAGTGTAAGATGGCATCAGGCGAAACGTTAAGCATTAGTACAGCAGCAACTGGATATTTAAATCTACCTTCACCGACATTTTACATGCTTAAATCAAAACCTACTGTCCTCAAAGCCAGCTGCCATGCAGTGTTAAAGATGCTCGGAATCTCTGGGATCCTCACGTTTTAATTTCAAAGCTTCTCAGGGCTCCACAACTGCTTTGAAGCATTCTCGGGAGTGCTTCAGAGGTGAATGCCCTGCAGCCTGGCTCATACCTAAGCATTTTTAGGACCTTCAAATCAGATAGGTCTTACTGTTGTGCCTGGAGATGCTGATACTCCCAGAGCATATCTAGGGAACAGAGCTGAGGTATGTATACATATTTGCCTGAAGAATTTCAAACTGACATCTCCATCTCCTCCCATACTCCCATACTCCATACTCCCAAAGAGTACCTGAACTGAATCTGCATGGAGCAATCAAACTTTTCTCAGACTTGAAAGAACATGTGTGTTTCTGTGAGGTTCTCTGGTCTACTAGCCACTTCAGTAATCTGGGAAAGGAACAGTCTGGATACCCAATCCAGTATTATTTGATATTAATAAACTAAAGGCTTGAACCAGTACATGTAATGCTGAGCATCCAAAACACCATGCTACAGACTCATGCTCTCTTGTGTGTTCAATTCCAGGATCAGTAGGAGGCTGTTCTGCCCTGCAGCCTGTGTTCATCATCTAATCCTAAATTGACTGGTAGCCTGATTAAGGCTCTCTTCCTTAAGTAAGGAAAGTTTATGCCCTCCCAGGCTATGTTGTTTTTGCCCAACCTGGGCTTACGTTCTGACCACTGCACCTTGGCGCAGGGCTTTCCTAAGGGCTACACTTTGTACTAAAAAATGAGCACTCCCTTCCCTGTGTGGCTTTTACACCACCATCATTTAACCATTCAGTTCCAAAGAATTTAACCTCAATTTTTAAGACTGCCAAAGTAAAGCTAGTTATTTTGATATGAATATTTACACTACCTGAAATCCTGAGGGAGAGAAGAATTAAAATCTGTCTTCATTCAGGGTGTGTGATGATCTGTGAGGCAATGAATACATTTGGAAATGTAGAAGTGTTTGCACCTCCCTCTTCTGTTCCACATCCTCTTCTTGTATTATTGTGCATGTTCCTTCATTTATTCCTACTTCTATCACCTGCTTTCAGTACATAGAGAGAGCGAGACTTCCTCAATTCAAGGCCACTGTTAGTGAGTGTATGTTCTGAAATGTGAAGGCCAGTACGCCTTTCTCCCACAGGTACCCTCCACAACCTTGGGATTCATCCTCCAAAAATGTAGGAATTGCAGAAAATAATTCAACCACATTGTGTTGGCAAGGGACATGCTGAAATAATTTTACAGCTTACTTTTCTTTTTACTCTATGAACTGGGGAAATGAATAGAAACTAATCTCAAAGATATGGCTAAAAGGCAATATTGAAATAGGCTGTTAGTCTCATTCATCCTGCGGTTAAATTTGAGAGGGGAAGGATTTCAAAACGTGTTGCCCTCAGGTCACATAAAGCCCTTATTTTGTGATATTTTACATTTTTGCTCTTCTGTTTCAGAAAGCATATCACAAAAGAAGCTCAGTAGGTATTTACACAGTGACCTAAAATAAGTGAAGAAATAAGAGTGAACACAGGGCTCATTTGAACTGGTGGATTTTTTTTAAGGGACCGCTGCTCCTAGCAGAGGAGGTGAAGGTGCTTTAGATACCTACAGGCTGTACACTGTACCAAGCTTACTATTCCTCTGTGATGGATTGAGGGAGTTTGGATCATCCACCAAAAGCTGAAAAACTGCTTGGAAGCTCTGCCTATAATGATTTCTTTTATTGAAACTGTTCTTTTGTATGGAAGTAGAGACCCAAAAGAACAGAATGTGTAGAATTGGATATCAGCAAAGGTGTAATGCAAAAGAATTGTGTGTACACAAATGTTTTGCTTTTAACCAGTGTAATTAGCCATTCTGCTGTTATCTGTGTGATTAGATTAAACTTCATTGACAAATTTCCTTTGTGATCATTTTATGTCTTTCTGCTACATTTGTGGTTAGGAGTGGCCTCTGCCTATTAGACACATGCAGAATAAACCCAACTACCTGCATGCAGTCAACTTATATGGAAAAAGCATCAGTATAAAGTGTACAAGTCCCTGTTTTGAACTAGAATTACATTTTTGTGCTTATATTCACTTTGAATCTGACTGGTACATATGCCATACAAGGTTTCAAGAGTGATATATGTGCCTTTTTTCCCCACATATTTTGTTTTTAAGTGCATGCAGGGTTTTTTGCCTGGAATAGCCATCTTATTTTCTTGCTTCAGAAATGTATTAGACATTATCATGTTTAGTTATGTGCTTAAGAAATGTTTCTGCTATGCATCTGAAACTGCTGATGTCTATTTTTTAGCTAAATGAATAGGAGAAGAAAAAACCCAACAAACAACAGTTAGTGGTACTACAAGTTTCAAAGATTGGC